>NW_026901094.1:0-2816760 GCF_033783945.1 Neopsephotus bourkii | reverse complement strand
AGTAACTACCTAACTAACTAATCTAAAGAAGAGAATTGGAAAGTTAACCCCCCTGAGCCTCCTCTTGCCTGGGCTGAACAGTCCCATCCTCTCAGCCTTCCCTCGTAGGAGAGGTGTTCCAGCACCTTAGTAAGTTTTGTGACCTGTGGCTGGACTTTCCCCATTATGTCTCTGGGGTGCCCAGAACAGGACATAGGACTCCAGATGTGGCCTCACCAGTGCCAAATAGAGGGAAGGGCTCACCTCCATCAGCCTGCTGGCCATACTTTGCATGATACACCCTAGGATAAAATTAGCCTCCTTTGCCACAGGAGCACATTGCTGGCTCATGTTCAACTTGGTGTCCGTCACAACCCCAAGGTCTTTTCTTTTTCTGCCAAGCTACTTTCTGAGTGGTCCCCAGTCCATGATGGTGCAGGGGGTTTTCCTCTTCAGGTGCAGGACTTTACACTTCTCCTCATTAAAGCGCCTGACATTCCTGTTCCCCATTTCTCCAGTGTGTCCAGGTCCCTTTGGACGGCTGCACAAGCCTCTGATGTTATCAGTCACTCCTCCTAATTTTGTGTCATCTGTGAACTTGCTGAGGGTGCGCTCTGCCCATCATCTGAATCACTAATGATGTCAGAAAGGATCCCAGTGAGGCTCTCCAATGCAGCAAAGAAGTTTTTAGTTAATGCAGAAAACAGAAGCAAATAAAGGTGCATTTTAATAAGCTGGAATGTTACTTTGTTCTTTTTTTTGGACTGGATGTTTTGAGGGATCGCATTGCCTGCAAAATGCTTTATCCTCCCATTAATCTGCTAACAGCATTTAAGATTCTGTGCATTCATCTATTTACTTTTGAGGTTCTGGTATGTAAAATAATTACCTTGCTTTGTAACAGGATGTTCTGCTATTGCATAGTTAACATTTTCTAAATGACTCCACTAGTGTTCTTTATCAATCATGCCTCTTTGAATAAAAGGTAATGCCTCAGGCCCAGCTAAATTATTTACTTGTAGCTTGCTGAAGTGTTCTTTGTTCAGTTTAAAATTCCACTCTACCTGCAACTTTGTCAAACAGCTGTGCACTTCTTGATGCTCAAAAGGAGGGAGAGATGTGAAGTCAAATGGGCTTATATTTTTGGTAGGAAGAGAGAGAAAAATGCATATTAAACAGCTTAGATGATTAAATAGTAATATCCTTTAGTAGAATGCTTTTTGCTATTGGTGAACAAAATGGGATGACATGGTAGCAAGTTGTAGGCGTGTATAAAATGAGCTAGTATTCAGTGTACCATGCCTGGAGTCATTGCAGCTAGCCTTAGAGGAGATGTTCAGAGCTATTATGGAGAACAGACTACTCTAGCTTTCCTGCTTCTCAGCACCTTAGCATGCATTGCTGCTGATTCTTTTTCTACTTCTTTTTGCTGCAGTCATGCTGAGTTCAGCTCTAGATGAATGGAGGACAGTGGTTCTTTGACCTTCCAGTCCAACACTTCCCACCAGCATCTCTGCTTGAAGAGAAAGGGAACATGCATGTTTCCTCCTCTCCCAAATGCTAATAAAGCATTGATAATGGTTTGAGGAGGCAATGCTGTATTTAGCTTGACTGAGTTCACATTTCTTTTGAATGCTTTTATGCCCTTATGAAAGCAGACTTTTTCAGGATTGGGTGCCTGAAGTTGATCTGTTGAATTCATAGAGGAACTCTTAAATAAAGGTCTCAGGTTGCTAAATCATGTAGCTTCCTTGCGGTGCTGAAATACTTTTAGCATCCATCACTGTATGAATGTCTGTAACCCTTTAATTTTTCAGTAATGGCTTATACGTAAATGAGCACCTTTTATAAAGCAATTCAAGATCTTATGGTAAAAAGCACTCCATTAAAAGTGTTATTTACTCTTGGACTTCGTGATATAGACAGAATGTGTGTTCCAGAAATGCTGTTGTTTTAACGTTTGATAATGGGTAAGGCATGGTCTAGGATGAGGAGTCCCTGCTTATGGCAGGAGGGTTGGAACTAGACGGTCTTAAGGTCCTTTTCAATCCTAAATATTCTATGATTCTAAGAGCATTTCTTCCTAAGACACAGGTTGAATTGCATAACAATTCATTTTGCAAAGAGCTTTCCTTCTGTGCATAATGCTGTCTCTGAATTTCAACAGGCGAAAGCACTCATGAGAGTATAAGCAAGGCAGTGTTGCCAAGCGAAGGACGTAAGATCAAGTTTCTGCTGATCAAGTTACCAGCGTTCCCTAATGTACTACAATGAAACTTCCTCTGTTGTATATGGATAATCCAGAAATCACATTGATCAGTGCGTAAGTTTTTAGACCAGCATGGTTATTAATTTTGGGTTTACTAAACCAATACTGAACAACTTAACCAAAGTTCAGAATTAATCTGTATGTAAAGGTCTTTTTATTTTATTGGTTTGGGTTTTCATTTTTATAGTTCAAATCCTATATATATGTGATTTAGAGTTTAAGAGGAACTCGTTCACTTCATAAATATTAATTACTGCATAGGTTTTATTCCATATTAGAGCATCTGGGGAAAAAGTGCTGATCATTACTTGCTTGTGAGGATGTATTTTTGCCTAAAAATACCCTTGGATAAATTCAGTCTGATTTAGAGAACATTAGTCTGAAAGGTGTAATGCATTAATTTTAGGCATAATATTTTAATGGCAGTAACTGCAGTGTAACAGCATGTTCAGCCCTGCAGTCTGAAATGTGCTGCATTTTAGTGTCCTCCAGCAGAGTCTGAGTGGACAAGCGGGAGAAGGATGACATCAGCTTAATGTTACATGGCAGCAACAGAATATGCACATCCATTGTCATTAAACTGTAAAAGACCAGTTCTTAGGGCAGCTCCCCAGGTAAAAGTAAATCAGAAAACTTCCCTGTCTTCATTAGCAGGATCCTCAGCTGGATTCAATCAGGGTTGCTCCATTGATTTCAGCATGGAGGAGCCAGATGAACAACTGACCTTTCTGTCTTTAAAACAGAGCCTGGGGTTGAAATGATTGTAAGGTATGTGGGATACTCCACCTTTGCTGCAGGGCGCAGCATGTGTTATTTCCATAGGCACCTTGATTCAGTGAATAATGTGATGACAGTGTCTGGAGATTGTATTTGCTCTTTTACCTGGTCTTCATCATCTTAACATGTTTCTGTGCTTACCCCCACTGTATTTGGTCTGTTTGGCTGGATAGGACAGAAAAAAGGGCATGTAGTTACCTGGTCTGTATTTGGAAGGTGAAATTCATAGCAGGTTTCACCTGGAACTGTACATGACTTTTTATTGAGGTGGTAACAGTTTGCTGTTTTCTCTCTTGAGTACTGACAACAGGGCTGGGCACAGTCTGTCCAACGACCCTTTTGCAGTGCTCATCTCAACTTTTTGAGTGTGGAGCATAGTGTGGGCTGCCTAAGCTTGACCTTGAAATTGTGAACATAATTTTTATTTCCTGAGTATTGTGGCATCCGGGGAAATGCAAGCATAAACTGCTCAGGATAAAAGTATTGACTCTTGACATACATTTCTGTGTGCCATATATTTCCATAGCTGTTTAGATGATGAATCTGGCAAAAAAAAGCTGGGTTTCATCATCAGTATATTCCCTGTGTTGCCGCCAGTCGGTTACTGTCTGTTTTACTCCCAGAAAATGGTATAGATTAAGACTCAAGTGACCCATAATCCCCCAATACTGGCATGTTTAATAGAGGATCAGTAACTGTACAGCACTAAGCAAAGCGCTGTTTAAAGAAATGTAGATTTGCTCTTTGCCAGTGTTTAGATAATCATACTGGAATAAGGCAAAGAGTTAAATAGGAATGTTTGTAGCATTGCATTGAATTTTATTTTTTTAAATCCAAATATTTTGTAATTGTTTTACAATCCGTTTGCTAATTTGTGCATAGAAATAACCATGGTTTATATCCAAGAGAAAACTGTGATTATTGTTGCCAAAAGTAAATGTTGCTTCTTTGTGAGTGCAAAAAGCAGGAGGCAGAGTTCTGAAACAGAGCCCAGTCACGGATGAGTTTGTGAGGATAAAATGTGAAAAAGAAGCGATGGCTAGCAGAAAGCCTTGGGGATGAGAGGTGAAGCTTCAGTCTAAAAGGCAAAGCGATACTCAAATATGGTAGAATTTGGGGATGAAATCCTCCCTTTATTCATGTCAACGAGGTATTTTTTTTCCTTTTTCTTACTTTTCAGTTAATTTATTGAGACTTCTCTCTGTATAATCTTTGTACGTTTGTAATCTAATGGAAGGTCAGGTCAAGTTTATGAGACTAAATCTATTGACTCGAGTTGTTGCACTCTCAACAGGTTAGGTTGTGTTCGGAATAATGTGCCAGAAAAGCCAGTGTTTCACTGTACTTGAATGGCAAATTCTTCACTTGCCAGACACTCTTAGGAGACTGCGTAAAAATCACGCTTGTAACTCAGCTTTTCTAAAACAGCATAATTCCACTGTACCCGTATTTTTTGTAAATGAAATGAGAAATTAGAAGCCCCAGTTGTTGACTAATTTTTCTGCAGTCTCTTTTGTATTCCTTTTCATTGCAAAAGCAAATGTTAAAGTCAGGATGTTTAATATCAATAGAAGAGTTACTGAGAACTTGATTATATTGCCAGTCGAGGGAGAATTGATTTTTATCAATTTTAAAGACGTACTAATCATCACATTAATTCCAACCTTCTTTTTTAATGAAATGTCCAGAGCTGGTTGAATGGGGCTTTTTCGTTGTTTTTTTTTGCCTTTTGTCTTTTCCCCAAGGAAAGCGAGTATTTTGTGCTTATGGAAAAACAGGAGATTAGCTGCACCAGAACACGGAGTATGAGTTAACTTGAGGCAAAACCCAGCTGAACAGCAGCAATGCAAATTTGCCCGTGGCTCTGGTGCCGAATATCTCCAATTACAAATCTTCAGGGATCATTAAGTGGAAACCAAGTCCCCTTTTTAAAGTTTTGGGGGTTTTTTATTAAAAACAGTAAATATAGCTGAACGTCTGCTAATAAATAATTTCTCGCCCCGTCCCTCTGCAGGTAAAGGAAGGTTTTGAAGGGCAGCAGGTACTTGCTCTCAAAAGGTACAATTCTGAGATGGTTTGAGGCAGCAGCTGCACTTGTGATCAGAAAGGTCGGTGACAGTAATATTGTTTCAATGCACTTTTAAAGACTCCCTGACCTACGTACAAATATTTTCAGAACATGGGCATTCTTATTCTAGCTGGCATCTTTTGTGTGATTGGAGGGGCCCACATCTTTCTCAGCAGACAGAGGTGCTGCCTCCCAGTTTTTTGTCTGTGGAAAGGATCTGGAAGATGCTCGGACAAATTATTTTGTGGTGCATTTTAAGTAGGAAACACCAGTTCAGTTGTCAGGTAGCTCATTCTGTGTATGTACAGATTTTGCTGGTGAACACAATGGGAGATGCTGAAGTTGAAACAAATTGAATTAGTTCACAAGGAATGCATTTAGAGGAGCTGGGAGCAAGATAACTTGACTGGAAGGTACCGATGTTCCCTTCAGCAAGAACAGCTGAACACATGTTCATAAGAGAGCATTATATGAACACTGCTGAATCAGAAAATTACACTTTGCTATTTTGATATCCACTAGAAAAACATTAAGGCAGGTTTGGGGGGGGGGGGGGGGTAAAAGGTTTTTGGTTTGTTTTTTTTTGTTTTTTTTTTTTGTTTGTTTTTTTGTTGTTTTTTTTTTTTTTTTGGTTTGTTTTGGTTTTTTTTTTTTCCCCCAAGGTATTACTTTTCCCTTCTTCCAAAGCATTAGCTAAATCTGATAGTGTTCGACGTGCCTAAGCAAGCCAGGCACATGATGTTTAATTTTTGGGTCTTTAAAAATGGAAGCAATCCTTAAAATAGCTAACATGACATGAAATGTCAGTGACTGTGGCATGGGGCTGGCTGTTCTAACAGACGTAACTCGAAATACGGGCACGGGCAAAGTTGTGACCATGTCTGTACAGGCAGAGTGGCAGCCCAGCGCTGGAGCAGATTCCTGTATGTGTGCTACATGTGTTACCAAGTTCACTGTAGGAGCAGCACACTGTTCTGCGGAATAGGTTACAGGTCTCAGTTGCCACTTTTTGTCCAGCCAGTCTGTTGACAGCTTTAATGCTGCGATGAAATGCTGTACAAGAAGTGTAAGGACTTCTGCTGCGATGAAATGCTGTACAAGAAGTGTAAGCTCGTTCTGTGTATGTACAGATTTTGCTGGTGAACACAATGGGAGATGCTGAAGTTGAAACAAACTAGTTCACAAGGAATGCATTTAGAGGAGCTGGGAGCAAGATACTTGACTTTTAAAAAAATAATCTTTTTATCAGAAATATAATTGGAAATAAAGATTAACTATAGACTTAATCTCCTGGAAAGATTTAGACTTTTGATAACTCTCTAGCAGGCCTTGTCAAGCAGTTATTGGTTGTGAGCGTTAGCCAGAAGTATAGAAACACTTACAAATAGTGTATGCAGAAGACTAGCTGCACTTAGACGGATGATTAATAGGTCTGCTCTTGTTAATCTACGGCATCTCTTTTGCATGAAGAAAGCGATTAGAAACACATTTCCGAATATCCCAGGCAGACCTTAGATGATACACAGCATAAAATTGAAATCTGGAAGTACCTGCATACAGAAGTCTAAATGAAATATACAGATACAACCCTAGCATTTCCCATTGTAGGTATTAGGAAACTGTCAAAGTTCTTGGGCCGAAAATGCAATTTAGTTTTATCTTTACTTTCTGCATGATCCCTAAGGTGTTTTTTTTTCTTTTCCTTTTTTCTTTTGTTACATTTTAATATAATTTTTATATATTACCCTGTGTTAAAAATTAGAAAAAAATGTATGACAGCTGTCTAGCATGTGTAAGCAGCAATAAAATTATAAACTAGCTATTATGTGGAACTGATGAGAACAGCATCGATTAGGCAGTGAACGAGGATTAAAGCAGCACTCTTTGAAGGGGTGACACTCATCACCTCATGTCCCCACCAGTGTGGTCTGTGGCACCAGGCAGTTTTCTCCCAGTTCACCCTGAGGGGATCATTTGGGAAGCAAAGGTGCTTCTTCATCTGTAGGGATGCAGTTTCTCACACACCTGAGTACGGGGTAGAGGCAGGGATGGGAGGGATGGAAGCCCCCCAGACGTGAAGGTACTTTGAGAGGGAAGGTTGTACTGGCCAAGGACTCATGTGGCTTGGTAAGTAAGATGGAATTAAGAAATGCAGAGTTAAGTAGTGTGGGGCTGATGTTAAGGTATGATTTCCTCTTTCGGAAGCCTTCTAACACATCTTGTTTTCTAAGGCGGCAATGAAGATCAATGGATTGCTCTCTGTGAGTATGTCAGTCAGCCATCCTCCCACTCTCCAGCTGTCTGTCACCTCTTGCTTAATTTTAGGCAAATTTTTCAGACAGGTAAAGACCAAGAAATCCCACAGGATGCACCGTCTAGGGGTGACGTGAAGCCTGTGGGACCCTCAGGTTCTCCTGCCAGCCAGTGGCTGATGAGGCTCAGGTGGGACATGTGTGCACTCATCCTCCCATGCTCTCTCCCTGGGGAGACCCATGGGGATATGGGAGAGCTGAAAGCAGCGGCATGGGAGCTCAGGCAGTGCTGAAGGAAGGGAGGAATGAAACAGAGGTGCTTGTGCTGGAGGGAATCAGAGGGCGAGGAAGATGATGTGAATACATGCCTGAAGTCAACAAGGCTTCTCTGTTCTCCCATGCATAGAGCTTCCCGACTGTATAAGAGAATTATTTGCTATCCTGTGTTACCCTGCATTGTTTTTCTGGTTTTTTTTATTTTTGGAAATAAGTGTTGAGGGTTATTTTTTTTTTAATTAAGTTTCTCTTCACACATCTGTAATTTTGCAAAAGAAATTATGAATGCATTGTGACAGCATGCTCAGAGATAGCATTTGCTATTACAGTTTTACCTGAGGGAGAACAAGGATTAATGTGTTTTAATATCTATATTTATTTTTTTTTTAATTAAGGAATTAACCCCTTCGTAACTCCCCCAGTGAAGTCTGGGAAGGAAAAAAGTATGTAAGTTTGAGTTTCTCCATTTAGTTCATTAGAGAATAATGAAGTGCACGATTAAACCCTAATTTTACATTAAACCCCAGTTTTGGAATCCTTTTGAAAGTAAAAAGGAAAAATCTTTTTTTCTGTCCTGACTTTCTGCTGCTGATTCTCAGACAAGAGGAGGTGTTTTCAGTCTTCATACGGTTTGGTTGTAAAGACTTCGTATTTCTGCATTTCTCCCAGGCATAGTAAGTGGGAGGTTTATATCTGATTTCAGCCATCTAAAAATGAAGTATCACATTATAGGTAAATGTTTATAGACTCTGTCTGTAGTCAGTAGAGATAAAGATCGATTGCTACAGAGAGCAATTGATTCTACTACCTTAGATAACCATCCTAGAATGACATGAAAATCATATACCCTCTCAAAGTACCTAATTTTCTTCACTTACTGGAGAAGGAAGCTAACTAACTAGCTTAGACCAGGTACTCACTTTTGGATAGCTAATATTAAATTATATGAATCCCACCAGTGGGTCTAATAAAAACAGGATTTGACAATCAACTCTTTATTTGTAGAAACTTTTAGAGAGGCTGAATTGGAAATGAGATTGTTTTGTACAGGGCAGTTGTTTTCCCATTTTTCAAGCATCGTTATATATGTGCCTGCTGTACTCCAGTGCATCATTTATTCCCCTGCTGCCATGAAGGACTCAATTGGTTGACTGTGCAAAACACCTTTCTCCATGTCTCTCTTTTCTGAAGGTCAACATTTCAATTGATTGCAGTTTTATTTTTAGATCAGAATATGATGATGATGATGATGATTTCGGTCATTTCTTTCTGTAGGTATTTCCAGCTTTGGAAGATGACCTAGCAATTGACACTCCTTTTGAAACTGAACTCGAAGAAATGGCCAGTGACATGTAGGTACTGTAGGTTTAAACTCGGCTCCTCAGATTTCTGTCAAAGGTGATGTGTTTGTGCCATTAGCTATTAAATCTTTTTCAAGTTTGCATGACTTTTAGAACTCATACGTTGCAGATGGAAAACCTCATCTTCCTATTTTAGGGAAGTAGGCTGTTTGCCAAGCCCATTTTGACCAAGACATTAAATTGTTCATAGCTGTTTCAGCTCATCTGGGCTTTATGTAATCACTTAACATTTTCCACATGTGGGCAAAGTCCCAGTCACCTTCTGTGCTTGAGCATATGTGGGATGCTATTCAACCTGTGGGATGTAAATCAGTGGTCTCTGGGTTTGACCTCATCTTTTCAGGAGGACTCTGACACTTCCTTGGTTGAAAGCATTTCTGGGAAAATCATTTATACATTCCCGGGCTTACGGGACTTGAGATTTACCATTTTATGAGAGCATTGCGAGGAGGTCTTTGTGCTACGTTTCTGAGTTCTTTGAGTCATTCATGCTGTTCTGTTTCTGTCAGTTTTACGTTCTCTATGGTGGCTTTAGCAACAAACACTTTGGACATTCCCAGCATCTACCTGACGTAAATAAATGTCTTTGCTATAGTCTCTCTTTACTTTTTTTTTTTTTTTAATTCATGTGTTATTATTATTTTAAGTTTCAAGTTAAACCAAACCTTTTAGTAATCAGTTTCTCTGGGTGTTTTCTCCCAGTTGTAATCACCATCTGGTCTCTAATCACGAGCTCAATTACCGTGACTGCTAACTGTAATTGCAAGATTAGCTCTTTAGCCTTAAACCAGTCACAAATTCTTCTGGATTTTCACCCTCTGTTTCTTTAAAACTCCTCTCTGAACTATTTCACTTTTCTGAGTAGGAACATCCTTCTCAAATTAGCCTCATGTGCCTGAGTTTACTGAAAACTCTTTTTTTTTCTTTCAGAACTAGGTATTACTATAATTTTTCTTCTAGCTGTTGTCCTTTTGACTGATGCACTCTGCTTGCGTGGCGGGGGGGGGAGGAGAAGGAGGATACTGAAGTGCTTTCTACCAAGTGTGAGCCAAACTCAGAGTAGCCTTATGATACATGGGCCTTGTCTGAGAGCCATATTGAAGCATCGTCTCCCCACAGTTTCATAGCCTTTTCTCTGGCAATTGAATGTAATTTTTCATGGGGCAACAAGAGGTAATCCTAGCTAGTCAGCCTCACTGTTGCATGCATGAGAACCAGATTACTTTTTTCCTTTAGATAGGTGAAGAAGTGTCACGGTACCAGCCAGCTTTGTAAAACTGGCAGAAGACACCGAAACCCGCTTCAACCATTAGATGTACTGCATGCATACAGATTTCATACCTTTTACCACCTGGAGAGACCTTTTTCTACCTGTCCTTTCTTTTCTAATTGGCCTTGGTCTCTTAATCTCCCTTGGGCATCCAGCAGCTAATCAGTGCAATGAGCCTCTGCCTCACTATGCTAATTGCTGCTGTTCTCCAGTTGATTTCCTCAAAAATACCCGAGGAACCTGCAGAGGGAAAAAATAAAAATCAAAGAGCACAGTGACAATGGGGTATAAAACATGGGGCTGCAGAAGGAGAGGCCAGGAAATTTGTCACTACGTGGTCATCCACGTACCTGGGTGTAAAACGTGATTCCTTTCTATAAGCAATGGAGCAGTCTAGCACAGACCAAGCAGAAAACTGAAAGCTTTGCCTATGTGGGGATGGGCTTAAAAACCTGATAAGGGATTTATCATTACTTTAACAACTGTAAATAATGTAATAGCAAAAAAGTTTTCTCCCTTCTTCTCTTTTTAGACTTCTTTGCAATTGCATTTGTTTCAGTTTCCTTGTGAGACGGGGGGGGTGGAAAATTACAAGATGGCATATAGAAATCTTTACAACTAGTAATCTCTTGGATTCTGTTCCCTTCTATTCTCTTCCCCATATTCAGTCGTACTCTTGCCTTCTCTTCCATTCGGTTGTCTCAGAACCTCTGCTCTTGTATTCACTCTCATTCTGCAGGAAGGTGGGAGGGAAAAAGGAGACAGGGAAGCAAGGAGGGAGGGGAAAAAAGGAATCCCATTTTTTTGCCCTTTTCTTACCGGTTTTAAGCTATTTTTGGCTATTTTAAACCCATCTTCCCTATTTCTAACGCATGTAAAGCTTTTTTTTTGGCTATTTCTGAACAATTCATGGCCATTTTCGTCCCTTTTTTGCCCGATTCTAACCCGTTTTAAGCCATTTTTTCTCCTTTCTACCCACTTTTTACCTATTTTAATCCATAATGGGCCATTTCTATTCCATTTTTGACCATTTGTAATTTGTTTTAAATCATTTTTGCCCGTTTCTCATGTCATTTTAGGTATGGGACGCTCAGAAAAAGAGTTAGTAAAAGAGACTAAAAAGCAGGGACAGCTGAAAAAAAACTCCAAATCCATACAAACGCATAAAGAGAATAAAGAGCGCAAGAGCAGAATGTGATTGTAAACTGCTGCAACGCAAGCACAGAGGGATAAAAGTGAACAAGCCTGAAAGAATCTCTAATAAAAGTTCCCTTAGCAACTTAGCCCAGCCCCGGTATTGCAAAGTCTTCAGGTCCCCAGTCGGCAGTTGATGTCCCCGGGGGATGTAAAGTGGGCTGGGAGCGGCCGCTGCTCTCAGCCCTTTGCCTCCTGGGTACCGAAAAGTGACCGTGTGCTGCCACCACGTGTCCAGAGGTGGGTACTGCAGGTGCTGTAGGTATGGGGGGACGCGGGGCACGGCTCGCTGCTGCCATCGTGTGTCCAAACTCGGTACTGCAGGTGGCGGAGAATTGAGGGGGGGGGGGGCATGGAGTGGCGCAGGGCACGGTTCGCTGCTGCCATCGTGAGGCTAAATTCGGTACTGCAGGCAGCGGAGATGGGGCGGGGCAAACGACTGGCTCAGTGCAACGTTAGCTGCTGCCATCCTCTTGCCGAAAGCCGGTACTGCAGGAGGCGGAGCGGCAGTGGCACCGGAAAAAGCTTGCATGCACCCCGCTTACCCGGTTGGCTGAGGCTCCCGTCAATCACCCCGAGCACCGCCCCTCTTCCGGTCTCTGACCACGCCCCACTCCGCCCCCATTGGCTGAGGCGCCCGTCAACCACCCCGAGCACCGCCCCTATCCCGGTCTCCTCTGACTCCGCCCCGCTCCGCCCCCATTGGGTGAGGCGCCCGTCAATTTATGCCGAGCACCGCCCCTCTCCCGGATTCTATGAGGTCTATGGCAGGGATATGGGGTGTTCACAGGGGGATACGGGGGAATTTGGGGGTCTGGAGACCCATAATGGGGTCTATGGGGGGATTAGGGGAGTTACAGGGGCGTATGGTGATTTGGAGAAAACTCCAGGAACAAACTTGCCAACAAAAGTTTCAAGCAGGTGTTCTTTATTGCAGCTCCGGCAGACACGGGGGAGAGCTCCTCCTAACCTCTCTCTCCGAATTGCTGAACACCCGTCCTTATATAGTCACTAATCATACATATTCATTACGTGCATACATGCATATTCATACTTACATCATTCTAGAGAGTTTCCCCACAGGCGTACAAAAACGTGGTGCTGGTCTCTGAGGGTCCTTTACTTCTGACAATCTTCAGCACTTCTGGCAGCCTTTGAAGCACTCTTTCCAATGAATTCCCTCTTTCCCAGTGCTTTCTAAGGCAAAAAGTGAGGGAACGCATGCTTTTGCCCGAAGAGAGCCGAGCAGAACAGAAGCCGCCCAAAGGGGGCGGAGCCGACCGAAGGGAGGAAGCAGAGCGCAGCCGAAAGGAACCGAAGCATCCCGAAGGTAGCCCAGCGGAGCCCAAGCCACCCGAAGGTGACGGAGCCGCCCGTTGCGACCCGAGTGGCTCCGAGACAAGCCGATGCCTCCCATTACCCCCCTATTACCAACCATTGATAACCCCCCTTTACCCCCTATCAACCCAGATCAGTTTAGCCCAGCTCAGCCCAGTGCACACCAGTCCAGCCCACTTTATCTCACTTAAGACACTTCACCACAGTTCAGCCCAGCCCACTTTAGCCCTGTCCAGCCAATTCCAGCTCACCCAGTTCAGCCCGTTTAGCCCACTTTAGCCCAGCACAGCCAACTTTAGCACAGGCCATTCAAGTTTAGCCCAGCCCAACCCAATTCAGCCCATGACTATTAGGTGTTTGCTCTTTGACCCTTGACCATTAAATTTTGAGCTTCCAAATTTTTTTTACCCGCCATTGCATTTATTACCTTTGACCTCTTAATTTTTATCCTTGACCTATGATCCCTGAAACTTGACCTGTGACCCTTGACTGTTAAATTGCCTGTTGGCTTTGATCATTGAGCTTAGCCATAAATCCATGATCTTTTAACCTTGATCATTGCGTGTTGCCCTTCGACCTACTGCCTTTGACCCTTGCCCATTGGGTGTTGACCTTTGACTCCCTAGACATTGCCCTGGTGGCCTTTTTGCACCAGACCTTTGACCCCTGAACTCAATCTTTTATCTGGCCCTTGACCATTAAACATTTATCTCTGCCCTCATGAACTTCGACCTGCAGTTTTTCTTTTACTCCTGACCTTTTGACCCCTGATCTTTGACCTATGTGGGTGGCTTGGGCAGGGGCATGGTCAGGGCTCTGGGTGGGGTTACTAAAGGACCAGGTATGTATCCAGGCTGGGGCCATGTCCCCACGATAGAAGGGCCATGCTTAAGACTCATCTCCTTGGCAAGGAATGGGGGCGTGGCCAGGGTGGGATGTGGTCTGCATTGGGGGGTGGGGCAACTGGAAGAAGGGGTGGGTCCAGGTGAGGTGTGGGCGGGGCCTCACTGCAGCCGGGGCGGACTCAGCAGAGTGCCTTAGATGGGGCTCAGGGAGCTGAGCAGAGGCACAGCCTGTGAAGGGGCATGGGCTCAGCTGCTGGCAGGTCAGAACTAGGCCTGAGGTGGGACCATGCTGGGGAGTGCAGCCAGGGCTGGGGCCAGATGAGGGCCCATCATAATCATTATGGTTTTGGTAAGCAGTTTGTCACTGCATTTACCTGCACATGCACTAACCTTAAAGTGTTTAAACACACTTTCGACACCTGCAGGTTGAAGAAAGTATTTGCTTCTGAGAGAACTACAGAAAAGTTATCCTGAAGCATGTCATCATTTCAAATACTGCAAGTGTCTTTAATGAGAAAAAAAAAGGTAAGCTGAAATAGCGCAGAGTACAGCAGAGATAAAGCAGTTCAATTAAACTCAGTAATCTGAACAACCAACACTAGTGACCTGTGAATAACTTGAAATCTGCAATTAAGAGATACATCCCTTCTTTAAAAAAAAAAAACAAAACAAACCAAAAAACCTCTTAAGAAAAACTTGGTGGAGAGCTGGAGCAGCCACTGAAGTTAAAGATCAAGTTTTGTTTTGGTGGTTTCTCCAAGAAAACATCCATTTTTACTAGATACAGCTGAACAGGCAGCACCACCCCCATGGTGGGGAAGGAAACCCAACAAAAACCCCTAATAAAACCAAAGCAGTAAAATAAATGGGACCTCAAGCATAGCTAGAAATGTTTAACTTTATAAAAGCTAACTTTTTTTAAATAGTCTTCTTCCTTAGTTAGTCAAGCCTGCAGGTAGAGCCTAACATACTGCATTAGATACAGATACACAGAACATTGCTCTAAACCAGAAAGAAGTTATTTTTACATTTGCAAGCAACATTAAAAGTTAACATGTCTAAAAAAAAAATTTAAAATTTTTAGATTTCCTTCCCCAGGCGGCTTCTTTTCATCTGTAAGTACTAGTAAATACATTCCACAGTGCCTCTATTTAAGGGGCTGTATGTAAATTAGAGTGTGATAAAACAGAAGCAAATCAAGAAAAAAAGACATGCTAAAGTTATTCTATGTGGCTACAGTAAATAGTCACGAATAGTTCAGTGACCATTTATGACCATTAATGGTATCCCAGACCACAGTGGTTCCATCTGGGGAACTGGCCGCCACCACCACTGCAAGCTACAAACCAATGGGTAAGATGGGCCTTGAACATTTCTTAATCTGGTCATCACTGTTGAGAATAATGTCCAAATACAATCCACAACCCTTTTTTGCTTTCAGGAAGAGGCAAACCAACAACTGTACAGTTCGGGCTTTCTCTTCACACAGGCACAAAAATTCAAGCCTCACAAAACACACTATTAGGCAAATAAAGCATCCTTATGCCCTAAGTATACTCTTATATCTTTAATCCCAAGCACCACATAAAAATACATTCTAAATTAACTACTTTTCAGGGGACCTTTAAAGATTATAAATAAACAAGAAACCAACTCTCTGCAGACTCAATGAGAGTTGTTAATTTGCAAGAGGTTCTTAGTCCTCTTTCATGATACATCTGATATATTTGAGCATGGCATCTGCATATACTGAAACATAGCTATGTCACACTGTAACTGTGCAGGCAGATTTCTATTCATCTCCCCTTTCAGAGACTTGCTGGCAGAGGACAGTTACTTCCCATAGAATTTCTTATTCAGAAGAAAGATCAGCAGGTTGACATTCACTTTTGCTCTGTCAAACAACTTCATGACTGCAACACCTTCATACTGCACCTGCAGAAGATCCTGCCAAAGAGAATACCTTTATGAGCAAGGAATCCTCAAGAGCTTATAGAGAGTATGAGACTCTCTGGTAACAGCAGCTTTTTGAGGAACACATATCACAAAGTATATGGCATAAGACCAAAAAAACAAGAGATTTATTAAAGATCCACTCATACTGCATGAAAAATAAAGTAGTTCTAAGACATCCAAGATCTCAATTTTTAAATCTGTTTTATATAAAAAAAACCCAACCAAACAACAACAGCCAAGAAAAAAAAAAGAGGGCAGAAATAGAAGACCATTCTAAAAAAGGCCAATTTCAGATCTAGCCATCTCCATGCTTTTCATTTCCACAATACCCATAAAGTCATAACATTTAGAAAGGGTCTCCTATATGTCTAACTATACTATCTACCTATGAAACTTTACAACACTCCACAGTGTCTCTTTCTAAAAACCTTAGTTGTGTCTGGTCTCAGCAAAGTGGTTTTGGAGCACTGCAACCTAGGGCAGAGAAAGTCACACCATCTGTTAGCACAATGCCAATTCAGTCTCCTGGGTGTTTCGGTAGGGAGTATTTCTAGTTAGTTTGTTCTTGTCAACAATGCACCTGACAGAGCAATAGGACTCCTTACACTGATTCATCTCAGCAATGAATTTCTTTCAGCAAGCCCCCTACTGAACAATGTACATTGAAGGCGGCATTCAGGTTGTGCAGAGAAACTTTATATGCAATCCAAAATCCAAATCTATCTCCTGCAATTGTCCAGCCTGGGTGACCAGAGTAAACAATCATAAAGCCATTTCTGCCATAATGTTGGATGAACTTTAAGGTCCCTTCCAACCCAACCCATTCTAGGAGCCTAGGAATCACTATGGAAAGCAAAAAGCTCAAGCTTTCCTGCTTCCATTAAAGTGATTTAACCCACAAAGTGCTACATGAAGAAACAGCTCCCTTGTCTGCATTTCAACACTCTTAAATAAGCAGACATTACAAACTAGCAGGCAGCTAACGGTCACAAGGCCAGAAATCTGCCTGTCACACACCATCTCCAGTCAGGAAACAGGAAGTTCAGATTGTCTCAACAGTGTTTCCTGGGGCAATGGTTTAACATAAGCAGTAAAGCCTGGAACAACATCCGGCCATGCCAGAAGCAAGGCCTTCAATTTCTCAGTACAAGTAACTGATAGAGCAGACCCACCAGTACTGATTTACCAGCAGATCTGGTTTCACAAGAACAGTAAGAGAAGACAAGACTGCACCCAGTAATATTTAAGAAAAGTCTGGAAAGAGACAGAGCAGGAATTTTTTAACTCATCAGGTACCAAAAGTAATAATATTTAAGTGGACCAAAGTAATAATATTTGAATCAACAAATTACACTGCCAGAAAAAGCAGCACATCTGACACAATGCAAGCAGCTGCCGTTCAGGATACAAAATGTCTGCTCCCATCTTTGAGTGTATCGAGAATTTTCATGTGACAGGGTCGTTCTGAGCAGGGGTGACAAGGGAATAGGCTAAGAATCCCTGTTCCAGAACATTAGAATTGGAGTCTATTGTTTATTCTCTCCAAACTTTCTCCAGCTCTTCTTCCTCCCTTTCTCATAAAGCCCTAAACCAGAAAAAAAAAAAAAAATCAACTTGTCATGTACTTCAGAATTTTCACCCATCAGAATGTTATATAGTGACCAACTCAGGTCCACTGAGGAACCTGATGCTTACAGCAGAAACAGACTTTCTAAAGATTATATGAAGATGAAAAAACAACCAACCCAAAACCACCAAAAAAACCCAAACCCCAAATAACCCAGAGCATCACTATGCAAAAATAACCAACTGCTGTTAAAACTTGTTCATTTAGTCAGTTCTTTGATTCTTTCCCCTCAAAATCTGAATTCCTGGTTACACCTACACTAAAAACAATGGTAATCATAATATCACACAAGATCCTGATTTGTTTCAGTCCAAGTTGCACAGCAAGGGTGACAGATTTTATTATTCTTATTTACTCTGCCACTTTCTAGAAACCAGATAATTCCATTTTTAGCTCTTGTAGGCCATGATTCAATCAGTAATTTTAAGTATGTTTCACAGCTGATTTTAAACATACACCCCAGGGCACTGAATGGTTTCAAGTTAGGATGCCCAGCTCAGATCTCTTCTTCCACTAGCAGTAGAACCTCAGATCTTTTAAAATACATTTAATATACAAAGAAATTAAAGGCCACAAGAGCCACAAAAAACATTATAATTAAAAGTCTTAAAACTAGGTACTGAAATTAAGACATTTGTTACCTCTTCCTTCACTTGACTCGTTCCCCCCAGCTCCATGAAAGAATTCCAATCCCATGGAAGTCCATGCTATTACCATGACACACTTTCCCAAGCCAGGACCAGACAACTGTAACTCCTTTTCCCACCCCCACTTGTTACCTGAATACCTCAGCTCCATCAGTGCTGTCCAACATCACCTAACAGGCTTCTTAAACTCGTAAATTTTACTCCATCCTCCTTTGCAAAGACACCACTCCTCACCCTTTCACACATCAAATACTCACGAGCCCACAAGTAATAAACTGCAAGCAGTGCCACCAAGACCAAGCAAAGACAAATCTCTCTCCCACATCAAAGTTCTCAGTTTAGGATACCTTGCTCTACAAGTTTCCCAGCAGCCAGGTGAAGCTGCTCTTTTGCAATCACATCTCAGAATTATCTTTAAGTCAGAATCTTTCTGAAGCCCACAGGAAGAGCTACTATATTACTATGATTGCTATAGGTAAGATTACAGAAGCCATTTTGAACTGGGTACTGACCCAAGTCCACCTAAAATTAAAGGCTGTCAAAACCCCAAAGTCAAAGATGCAGGAGTTCAGTGCTTCCTGCCTTGCACACCCATTCTTCCTCAGCTACAGCTCTCTGAATAACTGAGCATGCAGATTTTAGATAGTTAAATAATACAGTTTAAAGCCTCATATTTAACAGAAGCACTGTCTGCAACAAGATGCATTTGCAACTGTTTGTATTTCAAATATACCACACTGCACATTAGCCTCTTGACACAAAAAGTTGCTATCTTGGCAGGTATTTTATTACCAGCAAAGGCAAGCAGTAATTTAACGTATGGATAGAGATTAAGGAAGGTAAGACAGATCATGTCTGCACTGCTTTTATTATAGACTAGACAAAGGCACATATGAAATATCTGTTGGAATAAAAGTATATCACATGCAGGGAAAAAAAGCTATACCATTTGGAATTGGAAAAGGCAAAATATGAATTCCCAAATTTAAGCATTTCCATCCATGAACTACTTACCAGTATTCTGCAGTCCAAAAACCCTAAGCTCACAGTTAGAGGCTGTTAGTTAAGTACTATCACCATCATATTTTCCATACTCACAGCTTTTAAAAACTTCTCCATTGAGGCCAAGAATTACCGTGTTTCATATGACACCAAGCCATGGCATAGGAATTTCACTTGGTTGATGTGAAATGAGGGAAAAAATTCACTTTTGTTTAGGTCAGACCAAGAGAAAAGACTTTACCTACTAAAAATGCAAAATAAAACCCTAGAGTGGCCTAATACCAAGTTGTTAAACCAACTGCCTTTCAACACCTCGTGTTGCAGGAATTTGCTTCTGTCAGTATAAAGTCCTTTTTTTTTTTCCTTTTCCTCCTGGATATAATTCTGCCTTGTGGAGAGTTTGTTCTTACTGAGCATTAAAATGACAGCTAGTTTTTCCCTTCTGAATACCTACAGTAAAGACAGCTAACAATCACAACATCCTCAAATGGCAATAACACAAGATGTTCCACTCAATTCGTTCCCTATTAAAAGGGCACAGAAATTTTAAAACAAGTTACTGAACATTTTGCTCTAATTTCCTAATTAAGGTGTTGCACTTATATCCCACAAAGCATTTTCATGTTTATATTATGTATACCACACAAACCATTGAAGATCAAAGCCAACTGAAAATACCTAACAATTTGTTTTTGGGCATCACACACTTTTCTCCCATGCTTGTTTCATAACTCAAATCTTGCCAGAAGTCATTTTGTGGGTTGAAAAAAAAGCTGCAGAACAGATCAGTCAAAACTCATGTCAAACTGCTTTATTACATCTTAAATAACATTACATTTTAATATAGTATCTATCTTGCATCCAGCTTTCTTGAAGTACACTGACTTTAAAATTAAATACAAAAGGTGAAGAGGGATACAGGGCATGGAGAAAGCTCTACAGAGTAGTTTCATGAAAGAGAGTAAGAGGGAATTCATCTTTTATGCCAAATCCAGGCCTAACGCACAATTACAGCACATTTTTGTACAGAATGTTGCAGAAAAAACAAAACGGAGAAAAGCTACTACTGCTGCTAGGAAGGAGCATTTCTGGATACAGTGAGAAGATAGGAAAGTTTTAACAGAACAATCTTCTGCCCAAACACTGCTGCTTTTAACATTTTATTTGAAAAGAAAGCCAGGAAAACCTGCTCATTACAAAAATGACTCTGATCAGATGCAAAGGACTCATCCTACAAGAGGAACTGGCTGCGAGGATGTCATTTATAAAGAAGATGGTCTAAGTTCCCTCCTCCCACACCCCAGAATCTTTGACAGCGATTGTTTGAACAGGCCATTTCCTTAAAATAAGAAAAAAAAAGAAAAAAAAAGAAAAAAAGAAGAAAAAAGAAAAGTGACTTATCACGCTACTCCAAAACGTGCATAGCTTGTACTGGAGCTCTTCTTCAGAGACTTATGCACAGAGTAGCAACAATAAATGAACACAGCGACAATGGTTACAGTTTTTAAACAGGTTATTTCTTCAAAGAAAAAACATCTAAGGACTTAGTCCAATATGCACTTTTTAGCATTTCTACAGCATGCGATTCTAAGAGTAAACCCACCCAATATGGCAAACAATCAAAAAAGGTGTTTTTTTTCCTGTTTAACTTAGAAAGTTCAAGATCATTATTTTCAAAACATTGATTTGTACATCATTTCATACACAAAGATTTGACTTAATACCCAGGTGTAGGACAGGTCTCTTTTGAAAACAGAGATTCCTGGTTGATGAGACTTATAGGATAATGTTAAGGATATATAAACTGCCCTTTTCAGTGGACAAATCGAAAACAGATAAAAAATAATAATAAAAGGGGGGGGCACAGGAGGGAGCAAGGATTGCATTTACTATCCATAAAAGGTGAAAGGATTCTTTAAACAAGCATTCATTACCTTTTACAGCATGTGCTTGGTTACCTTACTGCTTAACAATATCCTATATATGCCAAGTTTTGTGCAACAATTATCTGTGACACTAGGAAAAAAAAAAAATAGGGTCTAAATTTACAGTGTTAACAACCCCCAGATGCTTTGGGCTAGGACTTCCTTGGTTTGCTTAAAGAAATGTATTTAAAAAGGAAACTTGAAAAAAAAAATAAAAATCCTGCTACAAAGATGACTTTAAAATTTGCAAGTGTGTAAGATAAGTCCTTAACCTCAACTTGGAAACTACAGTGAAAGCTAACTGTTTCACAATTATGCTTAAGTTTATTTTCTGGTCATGCTTTTATGATAGTGTTTCATTTTTTAATTCTCAAGACAGAAAAGAAAAAAAAATGGTCCCAGAAGGAATGCACAATTTCATTTTGCTTACAACACAAAAAATTCTTCTTGGAAAGGTAATTGTGCTCTTCATTTCAGCAACAGGAGACGGAAAAGATCTTGCCCTTTGAAGTTGGGAGGATAGGGGTCCAAGTTAGTATGGTTGGATTGGATATGCTATCATTTTTAATTTTCAACTGTTGGAAACTTCTTCCAGTCATGGAGTCCACCGCTCTTCTGACACAGAAAGACTGATTAAGAGTTGCACTTTGATAAAGTGTAAGCAAGCATCAAGCTTTGCCCTCACTAAACTGACACATTTAGACATTATCTCACCATTTTTAAGAATGCTATTTATTTACCAACCCCGATTCAAAAGACTGTATAGTCATCCCTATCAGGAAAATAAACCAAGCCAAAATAGCTCAGCACAAAAATGCCATTGCATATATTAAACAAATAGCCTTCTGTAATAACAAGCTGATTTCTTTTTTTTTTAGTGACTTTCCTAATCTGAACTATAGGCTCGTAGCACCAGTAGAACAGCACTGCTTAGCCTGGAAAAAAAAATAAATTCTGAAATCCCAATCAAGCACAGCCTTAATTAATTGGATACCTACCTACTTCAGTTCCAGATCTTGAGGAAGCTGTCCCATGATCCTGTTGCCACTGCCATACCATCATCAGTCACACCTAAGCAACTGACACGGTTATCATGACCAGCAAGGACACCTGTAAGTAAGAACATGTAACAAATATGTACATTACTTTGAGACACGTGACTGGATTATTCAACCAATACATTAAAAAGTCCTGAACAGGCATGCTTGGAATTTTTAAATGCTTTTAGTTTAATAAGCACAAACTTGGATACAACTGGGTGGCTCCACAATGGAATAATTCAGTAAATGCATTACTCCAAATTTTCCCTTGTGTATTCCCTACATTATGACCTGTACTGATTTCTCATGAGATGTAAAATCATAGCCCCAAAAACTCTGCTGACAATGTCATAGCAATAAATACAGTACAACCATGCATTGCATAGCTCTTTGTATTTCCTCTCCACAGTGATAAAGATTAGTTAGATTTTATCAGTTAGATTTTAATTTTAGTGTGTAAAATTGTAAATTAAGCTGAATTATGCTATGAACACTAAAGCATTTTTTCAGCTAATTTTATCTTACTATGTTTACAAGCACAAGACAAACTCCTACATACAATGTATGTCAATACTGAAATCTGTTACAATTACAGTACTATCAAAAAAAAAAAAAATTACAACCAACCAGAAAAACTAAATAAGCAACATTTTCCTCTATCCTCGTCAATTTAACAGTTTCAAGTAGGTAAAAAGAAAACCTAATTCAAGTGCTTTTCAGTCCACAGCACTAAGCTATTAGTACACTTAAAATTAATCTTTATACATCAATCACATTGTGTTTAGAATTCCCATTCATATTTTGGGCTTCCTCCTTTCTTTCACCAATCTTCAGTACAAAACATGAATTAGAATCAGAGAATCAGAGAATCAGAGAATCGTTAGGGTTGGAAAGGACCTTAAGGCCATGGGCAGGGGTACCTCGCTCTAAACCATATTACCCAAGGCCTCATCCAACCTGGCCATGAACACTGCCAGGGATGAAGCATTCACAGCCTCCCTGGACAACCTACTCCAGTGCCTCACCACCCTAACAGGAAAGAATTTACTCCTTATATCCAATCTAAACTTCCCCTGATTAAGTTTTACCCCATTACCCTTTGTCCTACCACTACAGTCCCTAATGAAGGGTCCAATTAAGTCAGTTGTTTTTAAACTAACATTTTTAAAAGTTAGTATTATTGTTAATTACAGTGTACAAGTGACTAATTCATACACAAGGAGGCTTGATGTTTGAAGAAATAACGTTTGTGATATACTTGATAAAAGCAATAATGCTGTGTGAGTAACGCCATGAATCTCCGAATCCTATTAAATCCGTCAAGTGTCTAAGCCTCAGGACAGCATGGCGCACTTCTGCCACATCAGAAGCCAAATCCTGAGTGCTGAAGCACGCTATACATTCTTTGGGAATTCAGTGCAATACAGAAGCCTGCTGCCAGAGCTAACATGAGTATATAGGAGTTACCTAAAATTTACTCTGGAAAAAGCATTAATATATCAACATTCGCTCTACTATCAACATTAATAAGCACTGCAATACTGTAAAACAAAGCACTGAGAAATCTTACGCATTTGAGCTAAATACATAACCACAAAAGTGCTTAATATAGAACCAGGTATGATAGAAGTGTCCAAGTGTCAAATCTGATCAGCAACTTGAAGTCTCAGAACATTTCAGTACGCGAAATACTCAATAAAGTAGTTTAAATCAATTCTAAAAGTTGGTAATTAAGAATCGCACTTGACATGTACATGGACTGTAAACCCAGATCAGTAGAGAAAGACTTGTTTCTCATTTCTACAGATAAGCAAGATCACCACCTCCTTTTTCTTACTGAAGGTCTTTCAAATAACAGAAATACAAGAAGACCCACGTAATTGTTCTTACAGTACTTAAACACAGCCATTTGTGAACTAACCTAGACATTAACCAAGAGAAATTTCTCAATTCATTTCTAGACAGGCTTGTATACACATTTATAGAATCATAGAATGGTTAGGGTTGGAAAGGTTGGAAAGATCATCAAGTTCCAACTCCCCTGCCATGGGCAGGGACACCTCACTCTAAACCATATCACCCAAGGCCTCGTCCAACCTGGACTTAACACTGCCAGGGATGGAGCATTCACAACCTCCTTGGGCAACCTATTCCAGTGCCTCACCACCCTCACAGTAAAGAACTTCCTGCTTATATCCAATCTAAACTTCCCCTGTTGAAGTTTCAACCCATTACCCCTTGTCCTATCACTACAGTCCCTAATGAAGAGTCCATCCCCAGCATCCCTATATGCCCCCTTCAGATACTGGAAGGCTGCTATGAGGTCTCCATGCAGCCTTCTCTTCTCCAGGCTGAACAGTCCCAACTTTCTCAGCTGATCTTCATATGGGAGGTCCTCCAGTCCCCTGATCATCCTCGTGGCCCTCCTCTGGACTTGTTCCAACAGATCCATGCCCTTTTTATGTTGAGGACACCAGAACTGCACACGCTACTCCAAGTGAGGTCACAGGAGAGCAGAATAAAGGGGCAGGATCACCTCCTTCGACCTGCTGGTCACACTCCTTTTGATGTCTCAATAATCAAAGCATAAGAATCTGGAATTGTAAATCTCAACACACAAACTGATTCATAAAAATGCATTCCAGTTGTATCTGGCACATTAACTTGCAAATAGAACCAAAAGTTATTTTAGAATATACAAACCGAAAGTCTACAGCTTCAACTTCTGAACATTGACAAAAACTATCATAAATTTTAGGAGAAACAAAGAATAAAATCTGATTGCTGGAGAAAGGAATTAACAAACCCAACAGAAACTATTTTGGTAGAATCATACATTTCTTTATGTCCAGGTTGGTTCCTCCCTCTCCCCCACCTGTGGTGTAACTTGGCTGGTGCTTTTTGTTTGCTTTTAAATCCACCTAGGATAATTTTAAAAGCCTTTATTGGGTAGCACAATAGGTTCTTGTTCTTATCCCCTGTTCTAATGAGAGTAGCAAAACATTTGAGACTCAATTTAAATCTTTTCTCGTTTTTTTTCTGATAACAATTTTCACTTTAAAGAGCTGAAGTTAAATTACCTAAATCTTCATACCATAGATTTCCTACTCGTTTCCTCAACCTTGTTTTTAGTGGCAATCCTCCTGTTTGCAACCATCCATTGTTCCTTTCTATCCTTAAGCAGTATTCCATTTTATTTGTTATCATCATTAATCTACTTTCATCACGGGTCATCCTGAAACAGGTTATCACAGAATTTTAAAGTTGAGGCAGGAAACACTCAATGACAACTCACATTCAGTGTGTCCCACTGTGTTTATAGTATTTATACCCAAAAAAAACATGTACCTGCTCTATCAGCTTTCAGCGTGTCCCAGACATTGCAGTTGAAGTCATCATAACCAGCTAAGAGGAGACGTCCACTCTTGGAAAATGCTACAGAGGTGATGCCGCAAATGATGTTATCGTGTGAATAAACCATAAGTTCCTGATCAGCACGAAGATCAAAAAGCCTGCATGTAGCATCATCTGAGCCTGTGGCAAATGCATTGCCATTTGGGAAGAACTTTAAGGAGGAAGGAAAAGAGAGACAATTTCAGACTTGATTCCTCTGTCTCACTGAACATACCATTTTGTACAGAGCAAGTAAAAAAAAAAAAGAAAGCGGCAAAGAAGAGCATACACCTCCCCAGCACAGGATTTTTCCTCTTACTCTTTTTTTTTTTCTCCACACTGGTCTCATTTGTTTAAGCAACATCATCATATTCCCATTCCTACCTGCAAATGACTACACCAGAGATGATCTTAACTCACCATCTCCAATTTTATGCCAATCATTTATGTGCTTTTAACAAAGAGTGATGTAGACCCAGTGATAAAATAGGAGAGGCCATTCTGTATGTTTAGCTTTTAAGGAAATTTCATAATTTTTAACAATTTTAGGGTAAACCAAATGTTGAGCTTAAATAAGGATTTCCATTAGCCAAAGTCCATCAGTTTTACTTCCCTTTTAAACCGTTACATTTAAATGTATCAGAAGCCTAAAATATAATTTATCCAACTGCATAAAGTGCAGTCACTACTACTGGCAAGTAAGAGAGCATATGAAGAACAGTCAGTTTTCATTTACCTCAAGTGATCTCAAGCTGTACAAGTTTCAGGTACATTCCCCAGCTATAAAAATTATCAATTAAAAAAACATGCCATAATACTACATCATGCAGTACATGATTAAGAGCTGAGACCAGTGAAATGTAAAAATACTAATTGAAATCCCATGGTGTCTGCTCAAGTCGATACATACACAGATGGCATTGATGTCCGACTCATGGCCAGTGAAGGTTTGCCGACACATTCCTTCTCTAACATCCCACAGTTTGGCAGAGGCATCACAGGCACCAGAAACAAAACACCGGGCATCAGGAGCAAGAGACAAACTCATGACGTCTCCAGTGTGCCCAGTAAATGTAGTTGTCTGCTGACCAGTTTCTATGTCCCAGAGAGCGCTTGAAAGAATTAAGAAGGCAGATATTAACACATCTGTGTTCCAAGGTGAAGACAGCAATTCTTGTCTAAACCTGTTAATTTATTACCATTGCTAAAAAGTAGAACTCCTTAAAGTATTAATTAAAAAAAATAAACAATGGTAGAAAAACCAAGTGAAATGATTTAAAGCAGCAATGGCAAGGCTACAGCAAAAGCTGAGTCAGCATTTCCCATTTAAAAAAAAAACACTGAGGATGTGCAACCTTGAGTTATGTCTGTGATCTTCAAGCTTTTCTGAGACAGCAAAATCTCTAGGACAGTGATAATCAAAGAGTATAAAAGGGTAAAATAACACTATTACCTCCCTAACAAGAGGTCTATACACTGAAGGAAGATTCAGGCTTTTCAATTTCTGTAATTTCTAGGTAAAGCAGAGCCATCAGGGGCAGATTCGCACAAGGCAAGTAAGAGATGACTTGAAACCGTACTTTGAAGTTTGGCCAAAGTGTCCAGGACAAACTGCTATCCAGAGAACTGTAGAGCTACTACAGTAATTCAAAGCAGCTGAATTCCCTAAAGGGCATAATTTTAACAAACCTTGCAGTAAAACAAAACACCAACCCATACTCAGAAACATTTTTGTATTAAACCCCATATGTATTCAATAGCTACTCAGAATCAGTGAACTAACAGATGGGCACTCAAAGAGACTTGACACTATGTAGGAGAAGTGCTTACAATAAATGCTAAGAGCAACATAGAGATATTTCAGCTGCTCCAGCATATGAGCTGACTTCATTTGGACCTTGGCTCGGGTATGAACACTGGTAGTATGGGGAACAAACAACAGGAATTAGAGATGTGTGCACATCTACGGGGATATGATACAATAGGTATCACAGAAACATGGTGGGATGGCTCCTATGACTGGAGTGTTGGAATGGAAAGTTACAGACTCTTTAGAAAAGACAGGCCCAGCAGATGGGTTGGGGGAGTGGCTATTTATGTTAGAGATAGGCTGGAGAGTATCGAACTCTGTCTGGGGACAGGTGAGCAGTCAACAGAGAGTTTGTGGGTCAGGGTTAGGGAGAACAGCTATGGGGGACACTACTGTGGCACATCTGTTACAGATCGCCTGATCAAGGGGAATCTGCGGATGAAGCACTCTATAGTCAGATAGGAAAAGCCTCACACTCACAGGCCCTCATTCTCATGGGTGACTTCAGCCACCCTGACATTTGTTGGAGCAATGGTACGGCCCGGCACAAGCAATCCAGGAGGTTCCTTGATTGTGTGGAAGACAACTTCCTCCTGCAAGTAATAGAGGAGCCAACAAGGAGAGGTGCCATGCTTGACCTCCTGCTCACCAACAGGGAAGGGCTCATTAGAAATGTGACACTCCAGGGCAGCCTTGGTTGCAGTAATCATGAGATGGTCGAATTCGAGATCCTCAGGACAGCGAGGAGAGCGTGCAGCAAGCTCACTGCCCTGGACTTCAAGAGAGCAGACTTTGGCCTCTTCAGGAACCTGCTTAGTAAGGTTCCATGGGATATAGACCTAGAGGGCAGGGGGCCCAAGACTCTTGGTTGATATCCAAGGATCACCTGCTACAAGCTCAGGAGTGTTGCATCCCGACTAGAAGAAAGTGCAGCAGGAGGGCCAGGAGACCTACTTGGACAGATAAGGAGCTGCTCAGGAAACATCAAAGGAAAAAAAACAGCTTATAAAAGGTGGAAGCAAGGACAGACGGCCTGGGAAGAATACAGGGATGTTGTCCAGGAAGATAGGGACCATGTTAGGAAAGCTAAGGCCCAGTTAGAATTAAACTTGGCTAGAGATGTGAAAGATAACAGGAAAGCATTCTATAGGTACATTGCAAATAAAAGACAGACTAGCAAACAAAGTGGGCCCTCTCCAGAAGCTACCAGGAGAACTGGCTACCCTGGATTGGGAGAAGGCTGAGGTTCTTAACGACTTCTTTGCTTCCGTCCTCACTGGCAAATGCTCTGACCACACCACCCAAGTTTTGGAAGGCAGATGCAGGGACTGTGAGAATGAAAACCTTAGGCCCACTCTAGGAGGGGAGCTGGTTTGAGACCATCTTAAAAACCGGAACGTGCACAAGTCCATGGGACCTGATGAAATCCATCCACGGGTCCCGAAAGAGCTGGCAAATGAAGTTGCTAAGCTGCTGGCCATCATATTTGAAAAATCATGGCAGTCAGGTGAAGTTCCCAATGACTGGAAAAAGGGAAATATAACCCCCATTTTCAAGGAGAAAATGGATGACCCAGGGAACTACAGACCAGTCAGTCTCACCTGTGTGCCTGGCAAAATCTTGGAGCAGATTCTCCTGGAAGGCATGCTAAGGCACATGAAAAACAACAAGGTGCTTGGTGACAGCCAGCATGGCTTCACTGGGGGGAAATCCTGCCTGACCAATTTGGTGGCCTTCTATGATGGGGCTATGGAACTGATGGACAAGGCTAGAGCAGTTGATGTCATCTACCTGGACTTCTGCAAAGCGTTCAACACTGTCCCACACGACACCCTTGTCTCTAAATTGGAGAGACATCGATTTAATAGGTGGACCACTCAGTGGATAAAGAACTGGCTGGATGGCCGCACGCAAAGAGTTGTGGTCAATGGCTCAATGTCCAGCTGGAGACCAGTAACGAGTGGCGTCGCTCAGGGATCGGTGTTGGGAACACTCTTGTTCAACATTTCTGTCGGTGACATGGACAGTGGGATGGAGTGCACCCTCAGCAAGTTCGCTGATAACACCAAGCTGTGTGGTTGGGTTGATACACTGGAGGGAAGGAATGCCATCCAGAGGGACCTGGACATGCTTGCGAGATGGGCTGATGCCAAACTCATGAAGTTTAACCATGACAAGTGCAAGGTCCTACACCTGGGTCGGAGCAATCCCAGACACAGCTACAGGCTGGGCAGAGAAGAGATTCAGAGCAGCCCTGAGGAGGACTTGGGGGTGCTGGTCGATGAGAAAATGAACATGAGCCGGCTTCAGTGTGCACTCGCAGCCCAGAAAGCAACTGTATCCTGGGCTGCATCAAAAGGAGTGTGACCAGCAGGTCAAAGGAGGTGATCCTGCCCCTCTATTCTGCTCTTGTGAGACCTCACTTGGAGTACTGTGTGCAGTTCCGGTGTCCTCAACATAAAAAGGGCATGGAACTGTTGGAACAAGTCCAGAGGAGGGCCATGAGGATGACCAGGGGACTGAAGAACCTCCCATATGAAGACAGGCTGAAAGTTGAGGCTGTTCATCCTCAAGAGAAGGCTGTGTGGAGACCTCATAGCAGCCTTCCAAGTATCTGAAGGGGGCCTATAGGGATGCTGGGGATGGACTATTCATTAGGGACTGGAGTGATAGGACAAGGGGTAATGGGTTGAAACTTCAACAGGGGAAGTTTAGATTGGATATAAGCAGGAAGTTCTTTACTATGAGGGTGGTGAGGCACTGGAATAGGTTGCCCAGGGAAGTTGTGAATGCTCCACCCCTGGCAGTGTTCAAGGCCAGGTTGGACAAAGCCTTGGGTGACATGGTTGAGTGTGAGGTGTCCCTGCCCATAGCAGGCGGGTTGCAACTTGATGATCTTAAGGTCCTTTCCAACCCTAACTATTCTATGATTAGACAACCTTTGCTATAAGAACTGCTGCTTGCAAGAGCAGGAATGCTTTTAAGAATTAGATATAATAGACAAAATCTATGAAAAAAAGATTGAGGTCTTTTTTTGATCAGAAACTAGTATTTATTGAGTTACACACCTACACTGCCCTAAAAAAGAAAAGAAAAAAAAAATCTACTGTCAGTGTATTTTCTAGGAAATCTTAGGAATAGTAACATAAACTGGTTTCTGTATTAAAAAAAAAATATAAGTATGATTTTTTTAAATACTAACCAAGTTTCAGAAATTCATTAGTCTAATACATCTCTGAAAGCAAAAGTTCTATGAAAAAAAACCTCATACAATCTTGACAGGCAGAATTAGGTCAGGCTCTTCAGAATATGGGCATAACTAAACAATCAAAGCTAATAAACTTGAAAGTCCAAGTTTTCCATTATTAGTTAAAAATGTGACATATGAACAATAATTAAATCACATTTACTCTTCTGGATGACTATCAGGTTTACAAAGAAAAAATGTTTCCTTCCATAGTAGAGCTGTGAAAAGTTATTAATACCATGTCAAAGTTTTAGTGCTTACCAGGTGGTGTCGCCAGAGCTGGTGACGATTTGGTTATCATCCAAGAAGCGACAGCACGACAAGTATCCTGAAAACAAAACAACAAGCTGGGGAATAAGACCAGAGATTACTCTTCACATTACACACTGGCTTGCTTATATGCTTCTGCCTCCTCTCCTGAAGATGCAACAAGAACTGCTATGTAAGCCTAAAACAACACAGACAAGTTTGACATATAGGACCCTCCAATGTTTTGGATCAAATGTAGTTTGTCTCTTTACAGTCCAGGCCCAACCACTACACTAGCACAGTGGTGCACTGTGGACACAGTGATGTCACAGCAAACCTAAATAGTTTTCCTCTGTTCTGAAGTGTGGGCAGGCTGGGGGGAGGAAGAGTACCTTCTTCAGAAATCATTTTACTGGTCCCATCACAACCACTACCTGGAAGGTCAAATCAACACTACATTCTCATACCCAAAGGGTGCAGTTAAATTACCTAAATCATGCTCTGGAAGAAAAACTGCTGAAAGAATTAAATAGCATTAACTGTACTTTAATTCACTTTAAATCTTCTGTATTTAAAAAATTATCACAAATTGTTACTGTGTAACTATTTATTTCTGAGTAACCTTATTTTCCTTCTACAAACAATCTTTATACCATTTTCTTTTCTCTGTATAGAGGCTCAACAGGCAGAAAACCAGCAAGACACAGAGCCCACCTGACAATTTCCTTTAGGAACTGTTAAGAGTGTTTCTCTGGAGCCATTTACCTTTGTCTTACACCCTTTGTGGAAACAAAGAGACCATAAAGGTGAGATGTAGCTTTACAAGAGACCAGAGTACCTACTAAATAGACAGTGTTTTAATTTTCAGTGGAGTTCAGAAAACCACCCACCCAGCTTTCCTCTGAAAAATTTCCAATCCTAATCACAAAGAAATAAAAATACAATCTGATCATTATCAGAACATACACAAAAGCAGTTCACGGTTTCTAGGTCATTACTGCTTGTAAGGTACTCATCTGCATTCTGTATGCATCTGTACATTCTTTAGGAAACAAGAATACCTTCAGCCACTGAATTTGCTTTTAAAGGTACTTTGTGACACTGAGTCCCTTGGTTTATTCAGAAAGGGACATTTTCAATTCACCCCCCACACTTAAGACACCAGCTTTCAAATACCACGAGGGGGCTTTCTTGCTTCAAAAACTTAATACTTCTTACCTAACAAGATGAATTTTTCTTCATCTGTCACTAAGATAACTCTGCAGCTACAGTTTACATCCTAATTTACCAGGTAATGCCTACAAGTCTACCTGTCTCTCCCCATAAGTTCACCCTAGAAACAGAAACCGAAGGCAAAAATTCTATTTTCACTGTATTTTGGGGAGAAGGGAGAAAAAGAGAAACAAGAGGAAACAATGAGAACTCAAACCTCTGCAAGTAAATAGAAGCTCCATCAGAAAGCAGCTGTCTCACTTGCAAAAAGTTAAAAATTTGTCATTATACTTCTTCTGCTCAAAGACTATAATCCTTTGGAATAAAGTTTTAAAAAGGAAAGAGAAAAAGCTATTTAACAACAGGTAGTATGCACCTAAGGTCCTGCCTGAAAAATAGAGGTGCACAATGAGGTATATATTTTTATTTAGGAAATTATATTTAAAAGATTAAAAGAAAACCTTCACCATACGATTATAATTGAGATTATTCTGAAGAGGCGCTCACCTGTGTGACCAGCTAGTTCACGGCTGACACGTACATTCCCTTCACGAGTTTTCAAGTTATAAATGGAACAGATGTTATCAAGACCACCACAAGCCACATAATTACCAGAAGGAGCATATGCACAAGTCATGACCCAAGATGAACGCAGGGGAATGGCATGCACCTGAAACAGACACATTAACATATTTCATCTGCAAAACAACAGATTCATTAGTTATCATCAGGAAGATTTTCACCTGTCTTAAGACATACATCACCTTTTTGTCAAAAGGACAAAAAAAAAGTGAAGAGTCTTCATTTTTTTGAGTATCAAAGTATTTTGAGGGTAACTTGCATATATTACAGCTCATCAGATCAAGTAATGACATAATGACAATCTCAACTTGCCTTTCCTGAAACCAGTTTAATCAGCAACTTTAGTAAAAACTGTATCATTTTATTTCAGTACTCTGATGACTATTATAGATTCAGGAAAATATTGACTTCCAAGTACAGTCAGTAAAACTGCTAATTCCAGAACTAGACACTATGCTATGAATGAACAAGAAATGAAATCACTGCTTCCACTGCCATTTAAATCCTTCTTTGGAAACCCACTGCAAGCAATTAATCTTCATGTTTAAACAACTACCCCATGTTTCCTTATCATTCTGTGTGCAAAGAGCTCCACTTAAAAATTTATGAAAGCTAAACCTTTTCTCTCTTGTTAACTCATTAACTTCAAATTTGCTCACAACATCTTTTAAGAAAGGGATCATATCCTTACACATATTGAGACCTCATGCAATATAAACAATCTTCCTGCATCTCTCAATTGAAGATTATTGTCTGTTCCTCTGCTGCTACAGTAATCTGCAATCCTGCAACAATCAGCACTTGAAAAACCAATCCGTTCCACTAAAAACACAATCAGCTCATTCTTGGAAGTCTTCTACCAGGGATCTAATCAGAATAGTCACCTTGAGCCATTTTATTTTACCATTAGGAAAAGCTTACATTTATGGCACCTGTGTTACTTCCAATGTGCACTGCAACTGCCAAAACATCTGCAAACTGTCACTCGGGTATTTTTAAATTGGTGGCTTCTGGGCGCTACCTAGTCAAATTTAATACTGTTTCAACACCAAGCTGTTTGCTACCTCAAATTCCAGAGGTTTTGTGGTTTGGTCAGGGTGTGGGTGTGTGTCTGTGTTTTACTTCTTTTGGAGCAAGGGTGTGGTAGGGTTTTTTGGTTGGTTGGTTTTAACTCAATTGCTTTTTCACTGAATCAATACTGCCAAGAGGTACAGGAGGAAGAGGAAGTTTTTGCAGCTGAAGAGTTACATTTCTGATCATAGTAAATGTTCCACCAGCCTAGGAACAACCTCTGATTCCATTCCTCCCCAAGATAAGAAAGCTGCTCTCTGCCTCCTGATGACACCATGGATTAACTAGCATTCATCTAAGAATTGAAGATACTGAGATGGAAATCGTGTTATATAAAGATTATTTTATCATCTTCTCTTTCAGTTGTTACAGTAATTTAGATCAGATTTGCCGGCAGGCTGGGTTTACAGGAGGAAGGCAAAAAAAGGGAGGGGTTATTTTTACTTTGCAAACATTATTATTATTACTTGTTAGTAAAGTTATGGATTCCTTAGCTTCACATCTGGGATTCAACAGTAATCCCAGCTTTAAAGTTGTTGCAGTTTTCTGCTTCTAAGGATACACTGCTGTATTCTTCAAATGCAAACATTGTTTTGTAGAATTCAAAATTTTATCTTAGGACAATGCAAGCAATGAAGCTAAATTCATGACAGGTAACATTTCCTTCCCATGTCTTCACAATTTAATTACACAGCAATATACCAGTTCATCTTACCTTGTTTGTAGTATAGCTGTCCCAAATTATAAGTTTGCCATCCTGGGAGGCACTAACTAGAAGCCTAGAGAGGAAACAGGAGATAAAGACAATCACCGGAGGAAGAAGGAAGATCTTTGTGATGCCATCTGTCCCTGCTATCAAGGCCAAGTACTTGAAACAGCTCAAGTATAGTGCAGTATTATCCAATTCAGTCATTAGCACTACCGAAATTATTTTAGTACCCAACTACAGTGCTAAATATTATGGAAATGTGTGATGGAACACCTACATTTTAACACTTTCTGCCTTGAGAAAAACCATGTAACTAACATCTCAATTGAGGGAGAAAACTTGCATGAAATCAGTGCTTATGTGCTCTATAAACAGGCTTCAGATTCACTGATTTTAGAAATCTACAGTGTCAATATGGTTTCATTTTTACTATTCTTAACACAGGAAAAAAAAAAAAAGAGATATTAAGTGTTTCTGAATTCTCTTGGTTGTCTGAGTTCTCTTGGAATTAGTGGTTCCTAGTGGTAGGAACAGGAAAAAACAATCCTGCACAGTCAACTTTCCAAAGAGTGATGCCAGGAGATCTGATATGGATAAACAGCACGTACCTGGAATCAGTCCCCCAGTGCATTGCATAAATTTTAGCCAGGTGTCCCCGGAGTGTTCTTCTAGTGCGCATCTGAATTCTCCCCACTGGGTCAATATTGGCTGTGATCTGAAACAGCAATGGTGTCATACACCGGATTTCTCACTTCATAGTTCCCAAAGTAACACATCACACACAAATACATTTAAAGAAGCATTTCAATGCAGACCCAAGTCCCACATTTTGAATATTGACTGAGTTCTTAAAAACTGCCTAAAGCTACATCATTTTGTGTAGTACTTCTTTATCAAGTTAAGGAAGCAGGCCCTCTACTGAATTTATAAAGACACTCAGAAATTACCTTGTTTAGGTCTTATCTTCTTAGACTTTCAGGATTTCCAACCTTTGATCTGGGTTTTCTACTCCCATGTACATTTCTAGAAAAACCCCCACTGTATCTCCACAAGATGCTCTACAGAGTACAGAATTCCCATTCCCCAAGTCAATGTTAGCTAAAGCCAAGCCAACAGGATCAAAACGTGTCAGTACAGCAAGAGGCAAAGGTGTTAGCTCAGTTTCAGCAGCAGTTCGAACAGCAGTGCAGCATTATGTGGAAATTACTAAATTAATCTCAGCAGCTATTATGGTTCAGACTATAATGGTAACAAGACTGTACTACTACCATCTCTGTAGCAGAACACTTCTTAACAGAAACTACTGCTCAAGTTGGACAAGCAAAAACTTTACTTCTTTCTGGAAGGAATCACCTAAAAGCAAAACTAAAAAAATTGATAAAGGATAATTCATGTTAAACTTAAATACCCACCTGAGCCAGGGTGGCATCCGCACATGCTTTCCTAGCATCCTGCAGCAGGAGAAAAAAAAAAACAGAAATCAGAAGTTCTCTACATTTCCTTATCTGTTTTGTCAAGATGACCCAGCACCCTCAAACCAAGGCTCAGAAAGTATTTCTGCTTGCCAGAGAGGACTCATGCTAACTGCATCATAAACATTATATGCTGCCTGCTGTTGAAACACAGAGCATATTGAGCATTTGATTTCCAAACATTCTTCTTTTGAGGAAAAGGTAATGATTTTCACCATGAAGACAGTCAAGCAATGGAACTGTGCGTCCAGATAGGCTCCATCCTTGGAGGATTTTGAGACTTAACTGGACAAATCTCATTGCTGACACCTTATTTTAAGCAGGAGATTGCTTAATGTTGGTTACAGTCTGGCTCAGAAACGCTTCAGTAAATATTTACTTTGATCAAATCCATTTCATGCATTATTTGTGTAACTATTCTTTTTTAAGCAATATTAAAAGACCAAAATGTGGTTTCCTGAAGCAGTCGCATATGCTTGCCCTTTCTAAAAATCCACATTAACTTTGACATTGTGAAAACACAGAATAGTTAGGGTTGGAAAGGACCTTAAGATCATCTAGTTTCAACCCCTCTGCCATGGGCAGGAATACCTCACACTAAACCATGTCACCCAAGGCTTTGTCCAACCTGGCCTTGAACACCACCAGGGATGGAGCATTAACGACTTCCCTGGGCAACCTATTCCAGTGCCTCACCACCCTAACAGGAAAGAATTTCTTCCTTATATCCAATCTAAACTTCCCCTGTTTAAGTTTTAACCTGTTACCCCTTATCCTATCACTCCAGTTCCTAATGAACAGTCCATCCCCAGCATCCATGTAACTTAATGCATCATTTCTGTCCATCTCTGTTCACAAGCCACACAAATAACCACTCATCTGTACTGTGGTCACAGATACCATACATACTCTGATTTGGTTTTTCAGTTGCTCAGCCTCCTGGCGTAACTGGTCAAGCTCACTCATTTTCCTGTGCTAAAGGTGTGCCTCACTGCCACCTCTGAAACAATCAGAAATCTGAAAGACAGACAAGTGGTGATAATAATAATTAGTACAGGTCAGAGCTTGAAATTACTAAGTCCTTTCACCCATCTCAAACAGCTCTTGGGAACAAAAGGCAGACTGGTTTATAAGTATTAGAATACAAGTGAAAAAATGCCTCTGAAATCTCTTCAGAATGAGGTGTTACCATACTTGAATGTGTTCAGCTTTTTGCCAGCATAGAAAACAAAACGCAATTTAGACTTATTCCTTCCCTCCTGGGCTCCTATTCGCATTTTTTCATTAGTGTTTTTTTGATTCAGTTTTGTATAAACTCAAATTTCCCTAGAATGAACCAGCAGATAACACTAATGTTAGACATGAAATTCATAACTTTTCTGTAGATCTTAAGAATACAGTAAGGAATTCTATCAAAGAGCAAGCCCCTTAAGTATTTACAGACCGACACAATAACTTGCAAAATGCTGTAAGAGCCATTATGAATGGTTTTTGTAACACAGTAGTTGTAATAAATGTTGTTCCAAGATTTGGATAAAAGGATCACTCACAAATGTCCTTCAGGATTTGATGTGTTAATTGCTAAAATGTCTCCCTGAGACTTGTAGAGTAGATTCCAATAGTAACATGCTGTCAGAATAAAACTAGTATTTTTTTCAATGTTGAGAAGCTTGAGAAACTGCTGCCAACAGACATCTTCCCCCTCTAAGAATCTTATTTGTCTAGCATCGATATGGACCAAATTACTAATGCTATCCCTCTGTCTGGTGTACTCCATAGCCAGCAAGATAGAAGCTCAATAGAACACACCTACCACTGAACACTCTGTAGAGTTCTTCAGCTATTGGGCTGTTTTCCAATATAATCAGCATACAGGTTTCATTAAACATACAACTTACCTTTGAAAAATCACTGTTCCAGAAAGGTGTTGCTGCCGTTTTCACTAGTACTGCACGCTTAAAACCCAGCTGCTCTTAAACTGTTTCAAAATCTCTGCAGCTTGATATATAACATGCTGATGAAACTTATCTTTTATTGCAGATCAAGATAATTGGCTCCATTTTCAAATGCTACACAGAGCACCTGGAGTTTATAAACAAACACTGATAGTGTGTGTTTAGAACATTTTATTAGCCAGAATTGACCCTTTACTATTAAAGCAAATGCTTTGCCAGCAGCTTTGCATATTACTCTGTTAAGATTTAATCAGCTTATTTATCTTTGCAGGCATGCAGGGTTTTGTTAGGGTGGTTTTTTTTCCTAAAGCCCTTCCCAAGGAGAAAGAGGAGAACAACTTCCACATTTTTATCCACTCACAGTAACAGGAAGCATATTGTGAAGGCAAATTAAAGCAACAGAGCAAGCACTGCTGTCTAAAGAAAAGAAGTTTCAAAATACTTACTAAGACTTTAACATTCCCTAGATATTGCGATCCTACATAATCAGACTATTCAGGTCTCTTCACAGTAGCTAGTATTGCAAACTAAAGACCTAAAGAAAAGAATGTCAAATCTTGCCGTATCGTAATTTATAAATTTATACTCTTCTCTGAAACATGCAATATTTTAGAAAAGGAATTCTAGTTAGCTCCTGGCTCAAACCCTTCATCCACACAGCTTCAAAGCCCTTTCACTTCATTGTGAAATGAGGTCTCTTCTCTCTTCTGGTGCCAGGGTCATCTTTAAGCCCCTTTAAGATTCCTTGCTCAGCTTAGTCAAATCCAGTTAAGACAAAACCCATCAAGAGTGTTTTATTATCCTATAACCACCTTCTTTTCTTTTGAATGCTCTTCCGTTTCTCAAGATGTATTGTTCACTCTACATCTAAGACAAAACAGACTGTGACTGGGTCTCCCTACAGTTTTTAACATGCAGTCACCACACTCTAGAGCTCCTGTGTAGATCACACACATTGTGAAATAATATGTGCTAGTCTTGTCATGAATTAAGAAACTCTGAAGATTGTCCTTACAAATAAACTGCAAATTTTCAGATTTTAGTTTTTAGATAATCATTTCTGCTTCTGCCATTCTTCAAGTTAATATATAAGCCCATTTACCACTAAGCAAATACCAGCCTCTCCAAGCAGAGTACAAAGAATTCAGAGATGGTATCATTACTATTTCAGAGAAAGAAATCATGATCGAAACTTAAGCATTCTGTTCAAGGTCACAGCAACTCAATGACAGGATTAGGATCAAGACTTAGGACACCAGAATTCCAGCTGCAAAGAGATACAGGTAACTACACTGAAGATTTGCATGCAGCTTTATTTAAAAATATAATAGGATGAGTAATGTCAAAGCAGACATGTTCTCCTCTAATACTGCTTAAAATAGTGCCAATTTATTTCTGCCAGAATTTATGTGCTATGTAACAGAATTTTCTTGAATTTAAATGAAACAATAATTCTTTGTATGGAACAGGAGAGGCCTAAGGAGATGAACACTAATTCTAGGGGAAAAGTTATATTAAGTCCACTTCACAGAAACCAAACCCTGTAGTTTCATTCTGGATTATTTGCACACACCAAGTTCAAAACAAATCATACAAGCTTATTTCATGCTTGGGCCTTATTGCTTAATATAGCATGCACTGAAGGGTACTATTGCAAACGACCCAGGCCCCACGTCGTGTCCCAAAAAAAGCTCCTAAAATGCTCTATTTGTGAACTCCACATCAAGACAGTCGCTCCCTAATGCTTTAAGGAAAGCTTCCTTTTAATAAGTAACTTCAAAATGGTTTATCAACACTACAGAAACCTTTACACTTACATGCAAGATATCATCCCCATTATCACAGGCAGTGAGGAGTTCAGGAACTTAACTACTGTTGTCAAAAGCAGCATGTATGGATCTTGACCTTCACTCTAGGCAGGACTCACATTTCAATATTCACTGCATAACAATTAGTAGCTGAAGGCATACACCCCTTGATGTCTTCCCCATCTGCAACACCATAGATCCACATAAGTTCACATCTGGAAGTTAGGTACTTTTAGAGTTACAAGTTAGCCCCTATGCACTCCAAGCAACTCCAAACTGCATTTCTAACAGCATCCATTGCAACTGTTTAAGCTACACTTCCACGTTCCCTTTGTAGTATTTGTTGTTTCAACATCAACAGGATGATCCAATTAATGCCAACATGACTGAACTCACTAGCATTCAGGAAACAAAAATCCTCATGAGGCCTAGGGCATTAAAATATAGGAGTTCTCTGAAGCAGACTAAAATTTATGGGGTAACCAACTTGGCTATTCCTCTATTTCTTTTACACTAAGTCTTAAGCAATTAAATTTATGTCAGAAATATGAAATCCATAGGGAAATAAAGGGTGCCATCCTCTTGTGTACTGATTACTGTAAATCAGCAGAGTTTACTAGTGTCTAGAATTACAAAACAAAAAAACAAACAAAAAACTTTAAAAGCACAAGAACAACAGGTAAGGTTAGGAAAATGTAAGGGAAAAGAAAATATTTTTATCTATTCTCTCAATACTTCAGAAATTTTTATACAGATTTATTCTTAGAAATAACAAGCAGAGAGTGTTCAATATATGATCTGTGCTCACTGCAAACTACTGCATTTGAGTATCATAAAATAATACATTTTTTGTTTCTTGGCATGTTTAAGGGCATTTAACTCCATTTTAAAATAGCATTTCTAGAAGAAACTGTAGGCTTGATAGTGATGATACTTCTATTTCTGGAGTTTTGAAAGACATTACTAAATTTCTAAATCAAACAAACCTCATTTAAAAAAAAGTCACTATTCAAGTTCCACGCTCCTTTTATCCAAACTATCACCACAGCTGTGAAGAAATAGGTAGCAGCCAAACTCATGCTTACCTCACTTTCTTTTCAGTATGTTAACTGTGTTCTTGAAGGCAGGCTTCTCAAGAATAACACATTTACTTTGCTGAACCCACTCAAGCCCTTTCCAGAGGCTGAAGTGCTTAAGTGTCTCTGCTCTAAGCCTAAATCCTCCTAATCTTGTTGACAAGTATACCTTGTAGATACTAGAGACAAGATGCATACTTGCAATGTAGTTCACTGTTCTTCACTACACCACATGACTCAAGTCTCTAATTTCCTCTTAGAAGTTACCCATAGAAGAGTCCCTTTGTTCCTCTGTTTCCCACACAGGAAACATGACGTACTGAGTTCACCTTTCAATATAAGGTCAAACTTCACAATTAGGCCATTTCAAAAGGATTTATCAGGTTACTCATCTCAAATTAACAACTTCTTGGTCTGTTTTTCTCTAACCTACATGACCTATATTCCTATGTAAGAGGAAAGTTTCTATGTCCAGACACTCAATTATATTGAACAATCTTTACACTGAATAGAAAGCCATATGAAATCTAAACAGCTCCCACGGGCTTCCTGCAAATGGAGGTAGACATAAGATCCCAGTATAATAATTTACTTTAAAGGTAAAGCTCACCATGCCGAACAGTTTTAACTCAAAGGCTAAAGAAGAATTCACTCATTTCATTGTTACAACTCTAATGTCCTTTCCAGAGCTCAAGCTGCTTATCCAATTAAGTCCAGTTACTGAAACCAAGGTATCATTAATACTGTCACATTTAGATGTAGACTACATTATGCTTGTCTATATTGTAAGAGAAGTGAGAAGAATTGAATACAACTCATCTAAATATATATTCTTGTGTTAAACACGATTCCTCTCTACAACTGCCTGGTAACAGCAATGAGGCAATGTCCACTAAACACCGTTATTTAATCTTCTCACATCATTTCCATTATTAAAAAAAAAAAAAAAAAAAAAAAAAACCTCTCAAATAGCCCATCCTACAAATAATCTCTACAGATTAAAAGAAGGGAACACAGACTGGAAGTCACAGCTATCATTAAGTATTTAGAACTTCTATCCCTTCATGGCCAAACTTTCTTTCCTATAAGATATTTTTAGCATACACTACTGCTACCAAAAACTAAAGTAATCCCACCAAGCCATTGCTGATGCAGTCTGGTAACAGAGAGGTTTTAAACATATTGTTAGAGTATTACCCATGCACAGTAATTTCCTAAGAGGGTTAGCCAAATCGCCTTTCTCCCAAATGAACAAGTTGACTGATACTTGTTCCCTCAACATCTTCCCTGCTAATATACATGGCCCCCGTACCCAGTACGACTGTACAAAGCAGCCAGAGAAAAAGCAAAGCATATAATTTGCAAGAACAGAGCCAAAACATTACAGTCCTCCTAATGAGTTCATGTTATGCCTACCAGTCTGTCTCATAGCAGGTCATCTGATTAAATGAAACTGTGTTAATCTATTAGATATCATAAATCCTATTAGCAACATGCACAGCAGCTTGTACGTTTTCACAATGACAAAGGAATTATACACAATCCACTGTTAGTTCCAATGTTCTGAGATCATATTGACTTTGAAAAGCTGAGGGGGTTTTGTTATTTAATTGGAAGTATATATTGAGTACTATCTGACTTTTATTCAATAGAAAACACAGTAAGATCAGAATTGCTCGTGGAACAAATTTGAGATGTTCCCTCTCCGATTTACATGGTCCACAAAAGACAAAAAAAAAAAAAATCAGGGGTGCCTTCTGATCCTGAAGAACACACATCTCCAGATCGGGTGACCACAAAAAAAGTAGAGAAATCTAGAAGTTAAAAATCATATCAAATGTATGCAGGAACATAACACAAATGTAAAGAATCACACAAACTTCTGTGATACAGCTTTATTTGAAGGAAAAATAAATAAACCCCCCCCACAAAACACAACCCTTTAGAATACGCACTGAATACAGCTCAAAAACATTGGCTTAATACCCAGCACTGGTTAAAACAAAAGGTTAAGTAAAAAATAGGACAGAAAAAAACCCACTAAAAATACTATAATGCCATTGAGGAAAAGCAATGGTTTGTCTGCACTGGGAAAACTGTGTTCAGTTTCTATTCCTCCAAAAAATAGAACACTGGAGGTATCTAGGGTTGAGCAAAGTAACTAATTGGAGACCACCTAAGAAGACAGGTTTAGAGAAAGAGACAGGGGCTCACTTGCTGTTCGCTTTTTGAAAAACAGGTAAACATCTAGTAATGGGAAGCAACAAATACAACTGAGCAAGTACTTCCTAAACAACATATGGCTAACTAGTGATGTTCCTAATAGACTGAGAGGCTTCACAAGAGGCAGAAACATTTGAAGTTATAGCCTGGAAGATAATGAAGGTTTCACTGTTCCAAAAATATTAGTAGTAATTATGATTGCAAAGAATATGAACTTTGAAGCTTTCAGGCTCTGTTTAAATAATACTGACACATTGAAAAGAACATTCTGACAAGAGCCACTTTGCTCAAAAGAAATTTGGCCTTCTTTTGTCAAACATGGCAGATAAGTAATTTTTCATTCATAAGAGAATTACTATTGTAATCATTTTATTTAGTGCAATTCCCTGACCCACTGAGACAAAACAGTTTCATCTGTGATCTCCCTCTGCTTTGCCAGTTCTATTTCTGAATGAAGGCAGGCACTAGTATCTATTGTTTAACAAGTTTTCCTCCCATTTTAAAATTCTTCCTGTTAATACAACACACATGCTAAAGCAGAAAATAGGTACTTCAGGCTTGCACATATTAACAGCTAAAAACATTAAGTTAGCTACTTAAAAAATAGTATGAGTTTCTCAAGCACTAGAAAAAAGAAGTTACCTTATTTCTTTACTTACATTTTCTCTCACTACAGTAGAAAGCCAACTTCTGCTGTCAAACATGTAAATTCTGGAGGGGAAAAAAAGGGGGGAAAAAAGGAAAAAGGAAAAAAACAAAACCAGAATTTGTACAATTGTCAAGAAATAACATCAATTTCTTAACAAGTCTAGCAGAAATTAAAATGTTATCAAAGCACAGACTATTTTTTGTTGGCTAACAGCCAGCTTGTCATCACGAAGGAAATGGGCATTGCTTTAGTATCAACAGGACCAAAAGACTCACTCGTATCACTTATAATATTCTTTTCCAAGGAAACTCTTGCAATCCTCAGACCATTAAGTCTCCTCCCTTAGCTGATACACAAGTTCATACTATTAGAGAGCTTAGGATTGTCGCAAGACATTGCCTCGCTCATACAAGACTAGTTTTTACTGGACTACAAGGTGTCCCCTCTCCCCAGTCTGCATTTTCAAAGCACTGAAATTATTTCTGCTCAGTACTGCTCCTGAGGTATGCTAGCTTTCTAAGCACAGTGAAATACCAAGGTACCTATTTTATCAAAAGAAGTTACATAAACCTCCTACTAAAAAGCTCAAGCCAGAGCACAACACTCTTCTAGAAGAGTTATGACTCCTAATCATTAAAGATCTTAGCAAGTAAAGTATTAACACATTAAAACTCACACACTTGCAGTCTGGAAGACTGTAATGATTTAACACACAAATTGGCTCTTTAGCAAGCTGGAAGAGTTTCTTGTCAGAAATTTTGGAGCATTTTTTTTCCTCTGGCAGCACAAAGTCATAATTATAGTTCACCCCAAGATTCAAAACATCGACAACCACTTATACGTTCAAAACATCTGCAATTTGCTTGTACTACACAGCAAGGCAAGGGCTGTGGCAGATGTCAATGGACACTGAGTGTACATCTTCAAAGCCGGTGCATCGGGACAGTAGAGGATTATCCTAAGCATAAAGCAAGAACGTACTGAAGCAAAATAATCTTAGATCAGAAAGCCAGTCTACAATCTCATGTACTTTAAACTGAAATGATTACAGATAATGCATCTTTCTGATTTTACAGTTCACTATTAGCTGAAAAAATCTACAAAACCACTCCAGAATCTGGTATGGAAGTTAAACTACTTAGGTAATGGATCATCCTCATCCAAGCCTATTTTTAGAATAAAAAGTTTAATACTGTGATTATGGAATCATCACAGTGTAAGCAGTTTTCTTGGCTACTGACAGAAAAAAAATCCACACTTTTAGACATAAAACAGTAACTCACACTTAGAGGCCAAACTGTAACCCCCTAAAGACACAAGCACATGACATGACCATTTGAAGTTCTGAAGAAAGTTCAACTCTATTCAACTTTCAGAAGTCTTGACAGGAAAAATTTGCCCACACTGCAGAGATGAAAACTGATGAAATTCTGGAAGTATTCCCTGAAATGTAAACAAGTAAAATCATGCTGGAACACTAACAGCACACAGAACACAAGACAGCAAAGGCCACAACACACACCATTATTATCCTGTGCTGTACCCTCATTAATGCAGGAGAGATGATTCAGATTTCATATGCCTTCTGCAAAAAAAAAAAAAAAAAAAAAACAAGCCTGCAAGAAGAGTAAGGAAGTGTAACAGCAAACTGTTCCGCAAAGCTTAGTTCTGCTTTTAAAATCAGGTTAAGTTTCCAGTTGGGTTTGCTGAAAGCAACCTGCGATGCCTGCAGAACGCAGTCCTAGCAACTGAGGTATTTTCAATTAAAGATGGAACTCTTTTTAAGAACAAAAGTAGACAAGCAGCTGAAGGGGGGGAAGAAATAAAACCTGCATTGTGAGAAGCTTCCATTTTTAGCTAAAATGTAGCCTGGGAAAAGCAAGATGAAAATTACAGGCCAAGTCATTCACCACACCACAATACTGGTTCAGCAACGAGTTCTTGTAACAAGCTTCATACACTGTCTTAATCAGCCCTTACAGCCCTGCTTAGCTGACAGCTTGAGCTTCTCAACATCAGGAACTGGGGTTTCTAAAACTGGAAAGAACAAAAAGTACCACAGAATACTCTAAGCTTGGTTCAAGTGGTTAAACCATTATACCATAGCCCATGGAGGTTGGCCAGAACTACACATAGCTGGCATACCCAGCATCCCCACGTTCCCAGTTTTCTGCTCCAAGCAAAGCATCATCACTTCTGGGTAAAGCTCCCCTACTACAGCACTAACTGCTGACAGCCTAAAATTCCCTTTTCCTTCAAGATTTCCTTCAACTTTCCTTGAGGTAGTTACACTAAGGTAACAACCCAGCATGAAAACTCCAAAATCCACCAGAAAACAAGCCTTCACATGAAGGCTCTTCTGGAGAGTTTCATGAGGTTGAGGAAAACAGGAAAGCAAAGAAGAAAGCAAGGGACTTTGAAAAGTAGGGAAAGCATTTAGAAGTATTTTACTGTAACAACATAGCAAATCTGAACAACTCTCCAAAATTAAGCAACTTCCCAAATACATTCACTGTAGCCCTCTCCAAAGCCATTAGCTGTACAAACGTATTTTTCTTCTTGACCTATGGATTCAATGACAGACTTAAACCCTAAATATTCTGGATGTTAATTCCACAAGCACACCTTCTTAAGACTGCTTTACACATACTTTGACTAAATGCCAAGGCCAATATTTGAACTGCAGCAAAAGCATTCTAGCTTCTTAAAACATGCCATCAATTCATACATAACTTGATATAAGGCCAGGGATGGCTCATCAGACAAGACACCTGCCCACCAAAGGTTTGGCTCAGACCCTGGGACAAGGTTTGGCCAGTCTTCATAAGCAGCTGTGTCTGTGCTCCTCCAAGCACTAATTCCTGTTCAGACTTTTCTTGTTTAGTACAGATCTGTATTCCGGAATGCCTAGTCTTTGCTGTCACCTCCTGCAAGAGCAGCTTTGAAGGACAGCCAGTGGAAGGATAAAATAGTAATTACAAATTCACAAATCTAAATACGCTCAAGTGAATTAATACAACCCCTTCTCTTCTATTTGATGTTTTCTTTCTGGGAATCACCTGCTGAATCTATAATTTCCAAGCACATAAGCTTTGAACAACAAGCAATACCTTACCAACAGTTTTGGAAAGCGGATTATCCTAGTAGGGACAACGCTAGATTTTCCAACTCCTTCAAAAACTTAGTGCAAACACTTCCGCAGTCAAAGGCTAGTGCAGCTGGACTGTTTCTGTGGGAGGTATTTGGCTGCTTCTTGCAAGAATTGCCAAGCTTCCGTCTGAAGCAGTCATGCCCAGGAGACATTTTTCCATATGTTAGTGTGAATGAAGTACACACAAAACAAGTGAGTATCAGGTTGGTAAGTGTTAATGGTCATTATGCAAGTTATTACGTTAGCAGTTACATTCCTTTTTCTACTCTGCTTGGTACATCTAAAAGACTGCATTAAAAAAAAAAGTTTCTCACGGCTTCATAAAACACAGGAAAATTGACAGCTAAAGAATAAAGATCAGTTCTATGATCCCTCCAAAGTTCCAGCTGCATTTCTTCATCCGGGCATAACAGATCTGCATGAGACATCTTCTGATCAGTCAACATGGCCTTCCATCAAACTGCCTTCACCTAAGCAGTGAGGCCAGAAGTTTCAGCTTCAGAAAAAAGAAAACAAAAATTAAAAAAACTCAAGCTTTTATTTCAGAAAATTCAAGGGAGAAGCCAGATACTAACATATCCAGAAACCTTCCAAGACCTTGTAAAGCCCAAATTCAAGAGAGTTTCACATTTAAAGTGCCAACTTGGAATTGCTGTCTCAGAAAAACACTGCATTTCTGTCTCCTCCAAAAGCATTACAGAATAACTCACAAAAAAGCCAACTGCTATGTGCACATTCCTCAATATGCCAGAAGTTATTGTCACAGAGTAAAGCAACCCAGCTTTTACTGAACATCATCACCAAAATCCAGCTATCAATGCATAAACCATCAGCTTTTGCTGGCAAGCCTAAGACTTGAGGGCTCATCCCTCCCCATGTTTCATAGAATCATAGAATAGTTAAGAGTTGGAAAGGACCTTAAGATCACCTAGTTCCAACTCCCCTGCCACAGGCAGGGACACCTCACACTAAACCATGTTACCCAAAGCTCTGTCCAACCTGGTTTTGAACACCGCCAGGGATGGAGCATTCACAGCTTCCCTGGGGAACCCATTCCACTGCCTCACCACCCTAACAGGAAAGAATTTCCTCCTTATATCCAATCTAAGCTTCCCCTGTTTACATTTTAACCTGTTACCCCTTGTCCTATCACTACAGTCCTTAATGAAGAGTGCATCCCCAGCATCCCTATATGCCCCCTTCAGATACTGGAAGGCTGCTATGAGGTCTCCACGCAGCCTTCTCTTCTCCAGGCTGAGCAGCTCCAACTTTCTCAGCCTATCTTCATATGGGAGGTGCTCCAGTCCCCTGATCATCCTCATGGCCCTCCTCTGGACTTGTTCCAACAGTTCCATGTCCTTTTTATGTTGAGGACACCAGAACTGCACAAAATACTCCAAGTGAGGTCTCACGAGAGCAGAATAAAGGGGCAGGATCACCTCCTTCGACCTGCTGGTCACGCTCCTTTTGATGCAGCCCAGGATACAGTTGGCTTTCTGGGCTGCAAGCGCACACTGAAGCCGGCTCATGTTAAGTTCCTCATTTAAAAAAAAAAAAAAGTATTTAAAAAGAAACTTTTTGGACAGTTTGCCACTTTCTCTAAACAGAATACTAATAAGCAGACAACAATGCTTAAGATGATGGTAGGTACACATGCTTGTAATAAGCAGCTCTACAGTAAAGCGGACCCTTTCCATCTCCCACCAGAAGTAAGCAAATTCAAGCTGTTTTCATGGAAGACAGCATCCCTATGTTGCCAAAACACTCTTATTTCCTGATGCTAATCCCATAACCTACATTTAAAAAAAATCATACTAATGCAATATTTAAGCATAAAAATCTGGACTATAACAGGTCACTGCATCTTTCATTTCTAAATGCATTTGCAAGCTATGAGTATTATTTTAAAATAATCTTAATTCTAGGAACAACAGATAATTTATGTACAAAATAAAAGAACTGATTATTACAAGTTTAATAGATGCCTAAAGCCAAATGCTTAATAACACTATTTTAAAAAGAGGGGTCTTGGGACATCTCTGAAGCAGTTAACGAATATTAATAACTGTTGCTACCTTAGCGAAGTAAAAATATTTTCTACCTACACCTTTTCTGCCTTATTCTTAAAGAAATTCACATTTAAGATCATTCTAACACTTCCTGGTAAGTGGCAGACATAGCAAGCTAACTTATTTTAAGAACAAAATTTAATCATATTTAGTGTAAGTTTTCAAATCACTAAGCCAGGAAAATCTAGAACCTGCTTGTGCATAAATTTTTAGCTACATTTATCAGAAAAAGAAATTACTGAACATTGTCACTTAATAAAGTATTCCCTTACTCAAAACCACAGAATCACAGAATCACAGAATCCCAAGGGTTGGAAGGGACCTCAAGAGATCATCTGGTCCAAGCAGTTTTGTTGACACATACTACTAGATATCTCCCTTCAGACCAAAAACCAAAACCCAGGCAGCACCAAAGGAGCATATATCACAATTAACGAGCACAGAAATGACTGTTTATTGCTAGATGCTTCTATATGCAGGGACTTGCAGTAACTGAACAGTTGTTTCTCACTATCACCTTTCATTGCTTCCTTCAACTCTTTTATCATGCTCTCCAGTTTTTACTGGCATTTTTACTTCATTTGTAAATTCTCCAGAATCTCCGTTTAACTGAACAGGGCAGAGCACACGCACAACAGGGATATCGCAGTATGACTTCAATAATGTCACTGACACACCATATTTTTCACTATTTAGCATTGATATTATTTCCATTAACAGAGGAGCAGCTACAAAGGTAAGACTATGTAACCTAATATTGTTGTATGCAAACACCTTCTCTGTAACACACAACTAACTATTCATGAGCTGAAGAAACAAAATGCTAGGTCTTACAGACTAAAAGAAACCAAAACCACTGTTCACTTCAACTGCAAGAGACAAATCAAAAAGGTTTTAGTTACCCTGTCTAGGAAATGTATTTTTTTGCATAAGCCCTTTAGCATCAAGAACACTCAAGGCCTTTACTTAGAGGAAAAAAAGCCACACACAGCAGGAGCTACCTAGAAAGCTGATAATAGTGAGAACAGATTCATAGTTTGGGTGTACAAGTGTTAAGAAAGCAAAGGGGGGAGGGACAGGACGACACCAAACCCCAAGGATAAAACTATAGCACAGATCAGTCAGATACGGGAAGACTGCCTGGTGTGAAGCATTATCAGCAAGGTGTTTGCAGAGAGGTTGAACAAAATAATAGCAAAATAATCTAAAAACAACCCAGAAACAAGAAATTCATTATTTCTTTCCTAGGGGACCTAAAGCAGTGGTGCCACAGTACCAGTTCATTATCTTATCAGAAAAATGTGTAATCTCTCATCTAAATCAGCTGAATCTCTGGGTAGCAGGCATAGGGCAGTTCAGAACGCAAGCTACACACAGTACATTGTCTCCTAGAAGCTAAAAGTGGAAGCATGCAGTTGTAGAAGCAGTTTGCACACCATCCCAGTGTGACAATCAGTGACAGAATCATAAAACAGCAAATGAAGACACATTACACACTTAAATATGTGTGTACTTGCCTTTTTTTTCTTTTTCTCTCTTTTTCTTTTTTTTTTCTTTTGGTAAAAGTCAGCATTAGAAACACACTTGCTTAGGTAACAAAACAACTTTGTAATCCACAATTTAAGAACAGGCAATCCCATTATGCAAATTTCAATCCCGTTATGAAAAATAATTCTTGCCAATTCTCATGAAGTTGCCAAAAGACTATTTAAAAGTCACTTTCAGAGATACCAGTTTTCCAGTAGGTCTTCAGGACATTTTCTGTGATTTTAATATATTCAAGAAGTCCTCCCAAAGACTGATGTGTTTCTCTATCACACGATAATGTTCTGCTCAAGCTCTCCCCAAATATTTCACAGTAGATGCTGAGGAGAACAAAGCTTTGCTGGATCGTGCTTTCGCAAGCAAATGAACAGCTGCATGCAAGACCTGGCACAGAGGTAGGTGATAACACCACCTCCTGCTACCAAAATCCCAGAGATTACAATAAAATCCATCAAACTGATAAATTGCCACCATCTGGGGATTAAAGTGTAAAGAGAAGAACAAGTATTTTCCAAAAGCCTGAATGATATTTCTCTCAGGCCTCCTTGCCAACACATCCGTATTGGCATGAATTTTTCAACCCTGTTAAAAATAATGTATTGCTTCAGATATTACCATTGCAGTGACATCGGTAGGTACATTAAAATATTCACCACAATATTTATTACGTTACAGGAGGAAATGGTCTACATGATCACTTATTTATAATATAAAAAAACAGAAGCAAAAATAGCAAAATTAGATATGAAAAATACTAGTAGAAATAAGTAAGACTCTGTATATGCATAAGCACAGAAAATTAATAGAAATTGCTACTATTGTATTTTGTATTTCCACAAATTTCAGCTCAACTATTTTATCAACAGAAGCTGAATCATCCATTTCATGCTACATACACCAGCCAGTAAAGAGTCAACTGAGTCAAAGGAGAATCAGCTGCTTCCTACTTACACCCTTTAAAAAAAATAGAGCTTTCAGAATGCTACGTTTAGCAATATTTTTTACATCCTTAAAAGTCAAATAATTAAAATTCAAAGAAGTAGCCAAGCAAGTCAACATACTTTTACTCGAGCCAAGGGAGACAGTTACTGATACAACTTACCACATATATAACGTTGTCTTTTCTGGACAATTTTGGTTCTGAAAAAGCATCCCCCTCGTCCATGCATGTAGGCAGACTTCAAATGAAAACTTTCAGGTGCTGACATGTCTCACTGCACTAAGACCCTCAAAACAGATGTAAACCACATTATGTTTCCAGAGCAGCAAGAATTTACATTCTATCAAAACTGAATTGTGCTTTACCATACAGATCACGAGTCCAAAAGAAGCAACAAAGGTACCCCAGCTTAGGGACAGGCTGGACAAGACTCTATTGATAACTACCTCCCGCCCCAACAAAAATGCAGCAGTTAAAAACATTTGAACAACAAACCACCTGCTCTCTTTCTGCCCCTGCTACACAGACTACACAAAACAGCCTAGGAGATCATCTACAAGAAAAATATTAATTCTTTACAACAGTGCTGAAGATCTTAGCCAAGCTTCAGCTAATTATTTCATTCAAATAAGAATTTAAGTGTCCAAACAGCATGCTGATCTTCAGTAAGAGATTCACAAAGATTCACAGTTAAAAAGAAATTAAGCTACACCATGAAATAACTGCTTTCCAGCAGCAGTCTGAAGATAAAAAGTATTTCAGTGGACCACCTTAAAAATCAACAAAATGTATTACATGCATATAGCAGAAAAAAGAATACTCAGAAGAGATTAAAATATGCCATAACTTCTCTTTTTACTCCAAACAGACCGAGCAATACTTTGCTCTGTAGACCTTCAATCAATGTAACCCATCTTTAATCAATGTGCAAGCAGTTCCATTATTTTTGATAGCAATGATTTATACACCTCCAGTAGCTCATTAAATTCTCCCAGCAATTGCTCTATATTGATGTATACCTTTGATACAAAATAAGATACAGAAGAACAGGAACAAGTAAAGCAAGGCTGCCAAACTGAAAAGTAGAGTAACATAGGAGACCTTGAAGTCATTAGACTCAGAAGTAGTGTTTAGGAGCAGACAATGCTACAATGCTTAATGCTGATACAAAAAGTACAGCCCAGGGACAGCATCACAACAAGAAAGGAAATGCTTGCTTTCACCCTTGGATGTTCTTTTTTTTCTATAGTACTGTATTAACTCTCTTAAAATGTCTGGCATTAGTCTCTAAGTAGCAGTTGTATTCCTATAGATAGTAAGCATGTGGTTAGATGATCAAAATAAAGAGAAAATATGAATAAGAGAACACAAGTACTACTGGGGATAGGAGCCAGGGTGGGAATTAAGAAAGAGAAAACCCAAAACATCAGAAGACAGAAAACGCACTAGCTGTAGTACAAAATATATCAACTCACTCTCTTTGTAATCAGAAAGGGAGAGAGTGGTAACTTCCACCTTATTCAGCATTGTGACTTGAGAAAAACATGGTTGTTTCCAACTCCAGCTTCCACCTCAGCTTGCTTTTCTAAGTTCCTTCATGTTCTGTAAGAGCAGAGCTGCTCATTAACTAGAAGCTGAACTATCACAGTTTTGCAGCACAGCACATGGCAATAAACTGTTTGTCCATCTTGATTTCCTTAACACACAAAGTCATGAATTGGCAAGGCAGCTGCTTGCAAGATGCCTGTGTCGCCTTTCCTGATGGAAAGCAGCAATAACCAGCTTCCCCAGTGAGACCTTTTGAGTTTAGTTCACAACAGCAAGGATAAGGAACAAAAACATGACTACAGGATAAATTACTGAGAAATCAAAACCAAATTAATTAGTTAGGTGACACAGCTTAGCATCCCATCTTAACCCAAGGAAATCTGTCCAAATGCTTTATATTTGATCCCCCATAGTAGCAGAGTGGATTTCCCAATGCCTGATTTAGTATTAGTTCTATCTTTTAATATGAGTTAAAGGGAAGAGAGAGGAGTCAGGCTAGAAGCAAACATGAAGATGACTGGGCATCTTCTCATGTCTAAGGACGTGCCCAAGGTTTCCAAAATGTCTCAAAGAATTTCATTCTATCTTTAAATTTTTAAAGTTTATACTGGTTTTAAGACTTTCCCCCTTCAAGATGCTTCACTCCATTTGATTAAGATACAGTTTTCTAATTTCAAAATCATTGCATGACTTAACTTGAATATCCCGAATTTATAAGTACATCAAATTCAAGCCTAATGAGAGACTTTGAATACTCAGATACCTAAATACTTACACCTGTGGACTAGTTTCCCTAGATATTAAAGCTCCAAACACAGGTTCTGCACAAGTTTTGCTTCCCTATTTATCAGCAATGAAGCTTTTTCCAGAACAATGTATTCCTTGAAATGCTGAAACTTCATGTATCATCTACAGGCAAAAGAGTAAATGAAGTAAGTAAGCTAAAGTAATGAATTTGACTTCAATGCAAAAAGTTTCTATAACATTTGACATTTCATACATGAAAAAAAAACAACACTTCCCCAACTTCTCAAGCATCTATTAAAGACACACGACCTTGTCAAGATTTTAAAATTTTAATTGTTCCTCTCCAGAATTATTTAATTTTCTTTAGTTATTATACAATCTTTTAACCAAAGTACTGTATATTAACTTTAACAGTTAAGTTTTCAGGCACTAGCCAGATAGTATCTAACAACTTGTAGTGAAATCCAGGACATAGTAACCTGAAGCACAATTAAATTGCCATAAGCATCAAGCAAACCATTCCTGATCTTTGTACAGACCACACCTTTGTTAAATAGACAGCAATGTACCTTCAGCATTTTACCACTTCACAAAGATTTTGCAACAGGAATATCAACTATATGTTCCAACAAAGAGAACTCTTTAATTAGTGCAGTATAATCCTATTTTCAGTACTAAATGTTTCACCAGGCTACCACATCTACTTTGTTTTTCTAGACGAACAGAAAAAATAACCTAACAAATGCATTTGAAGGTGTGGTAATCTGAAGAAAAGAGTTCGGGGAACTAAATGGCAAAAGGCCACGAGGACCACAAATGGATTCTTCTCAGCATCCTGAAGCATGTACAGGCCTGCTTTGTTGAGCACTGTTATTTCATTTATTGGAAAAAAAAAACCATATACTAAGTTTTGTATTATGCAATTATAACTTATGGTATTTTATACACTGAAACATAAGTTTCTTTTTTTTTTCTATTTATTTTAAGATTCAAGCATTGTGATGTTTGACATATTGAACCACTTGCTATTAACCAAGATATATCAGCTCAATAGTTTAAATAAACCTAAATGGAACAGGACTCTACATATATGGCAAAACCCAGACTTACTGCACTAGCTTTTACCACAGAGATCTTAGAAAATACTGGTACTACACACATATTAAAATAAGAAATAAGTTTGGGGCATTCTAGTCAACATTGTTTATGCCATGAACAATCCTGCTTGGCCTCACAAATTTCACTGCCAAATATAACTTTTCAGATCTCTGCACCAACAAAAAGGCATGCTCATACCATCTTCTGTCTGCTTTTAGCCTTGGAGCTTTGACCCACCTCCTGTCCCTCAATTGTTTTGGTGAATCCCTCAAATACTACAAAAGTCCAAACAGTTGAGCTCACTACAAAGTGCTCTGATTTTAAAACAGAATATACCAGGATGGTTCAATTTCTCTAATCACAAAAGAAAACCACACTCCACATCAATTACAAAAGGACAACACCATCGCAGGCAGCAGCCTGCAAGGCACATCTGGACAGATACAAGCATACTATTTAATCTCCAAAAACCTTTCTAAACTCAACAGCCTGCTCAGTAACCCTCAGCAAAAGAAGCCTCTTAAATATACCTTGTGTTATCATGGATGTCCCACTGAGAAAGTGCTTACAGTAAGGCACACACCATTAATACCAGGCACATACATTTCAGTTTCCATGGAAGTCAAACTGCAATTTTGTAGTGCATAATTAGAAATTCTGTCAGAGCAGCACCAGAAATTTGTTTCAACATTTCATAAAAAGACCCCAAAACAAAACCCTTTCAGCTTCTCAATTTATGTGTTTGCAAATAATTTTAGATGACCTCTATTTATTTTCAGATTTCAATAAATCCTAAAATGTCAGGACAAACACAAAGCACATGTTACCAAAGAGGCTTTTAAAATGGTTCCCTAAATCTAGCCCAAGATAGGCAAGAAGGCCAGAAGAGCAGTAAGAAAATAAAGATGTATAGAATTAACAGCTCACCTGCAGCAGTTAAGCAGAAACTCTTTCTTTCTTACAAAGAAAACAACTGGCACCAAGCTGTGCAATTGAGCCTACTGTAGCAGAAGAAAGACCAAGCAGTAAGGCATGGACTTCCTGTTAGTGATGACAACTTTGTAAGCGCTTGTCTTTCTGAAAGTCATACAGAAAGCCTTGTAAAATTTCTTATTTAGTGCCCCCATAGTCAATACAGTTGGATTTTGTAAGATGAGCAAAATCACCACTGATACCTGGACTGTTAAAATATTCACAACTACTGTGATAGACAACATGCAGGAGTTTCCAGAGAAGCATTTTGGCTTTAGTGGCTTTTTTGGTTTTTTTTTTTAAGTGGCTCTCTTTGCTGGGGGAGGAGGGGGAGGGGAGAGAAGGACAGAGCTGAAAATAGTCATAAAAATCTTTACATAGTTTTTAATATAGGACTGCATTACATAAAGCTACAAAAATCATCTAATCAATCTAATTGCAAACAGTATCTTTTTTGGAAGCACTGGCAGGCATTACTGAAGTTCTCAAGACAACATCAAAAATATTCTCATCTGAGAAAAACATGATAAACATAACTGGAAAGAAATTTTAGGCAAACCTCCCTTAAACCACTGTAGGAACACAGAAAATATTTAGTTACAAGTCAATTAATCCTTATAACACATAGAAAGTATTTCTTCTTTACACATAAAGCCTTTCAGAAAAATTGCAGAGATTTGACAATCAAACAAAATCTATTTGATAAATAAAACCAGGTATTTTAATGAAGTAACTGAAGTATTGCCTTCATAACTGCTTTCTCAAACACTTGTTCCTGTGTTTCATCATTCCCTCACATCCCCAGTGAACTAGAATATCAATAACCAGGACAACATATAACATTTTGAACACGATCCTTATTTTCTACCACTTTAAAATTTTGATAACCAAACAACTGAGTGTTCAGGCTACTGGTGAAAATCCTGGACAGAATTTAAAGTTGGGATTTCCAAGAGTCCCCACAAATTACACGCCCATGATGCCCCCAAATTATTTTTTTTTCCTTACACAAACTACCATGTAGACATCTAATTACAGCATCCCCAGTAACACCATGTGTAAGATATATATAGCAAGCATCACGCTATCTTAGCTGTTTCCAGATGGCATGCATGAATATTGTCACGTCATAGCTGTAGCCGGGTTCAAGAAAGACTCTTGGATGTCTGAAGATACTGAGCAGTGCACACACGTAACTAGTACACTCAAGGTTCCAAGTACAGTCTTCCAGACAAGCAGAAATGTTTCATTATATTTAAAAAAAAATCATAACACATTTCATATCACTCTAATAAATGCAACAGACACTAGGATTTAATACAAATTGATATAGTCTTAAAATATTAATTGTAAAGGACATTGTATAGGTTGCCAATTAAAAAAAAAATATTAAACAAATAAAAAATAAAAAACCCCAATCAAACAAAAACAAACAGGCCAAGAACATCTGATCTTTATGTTCCCAAAACCACTTTTAAATGTGCGTTTTTACTCAAAGGCTAACCATCTCCTTTCTTTCTACTGAGAAGTTTCCTAGTAGTGCTTTAATAAAAATGCAGTCTTCTGCTTCAAAATCTATTTTGAAGTGTCCATATTCCTGTACTAGGAAGCCTTCCACAGTAATTTACATTGATGATTTTGGCATCTAAAGTAAAGATAGTGTTCATAGCCAGCTCAAAGCTTTTAAAAACCTCTTAACATTCTGCTGAACTACCAGTTGGCTCAAGTATCTATGGATTCTGCCTACATTTCTGTTTGGTAAAAAACAAATCCATGCATAGAAAATCCCCAGTATACTAGACACCCTGTGAAGAAATAACAACTTGATATACTATGTTAAATAGAAAGTAAGGGGCTTGGGGTGTTTTTGCTTTTAATCATGACCATGGCTAATACTAATTCCAACATTACCAGTGGGCAGAAAAAGAAAAAAAAAAAATACCACCACATTTTGGATAGAATATGTATTCTTTTCATTTTTAGTCTTCATTTGGAGCAATGAAGAGCCTCTCTTAAAAATTCCACTTTATCTTCAGCCACGTGCTTAAACATTTCATTAAAACAAGCTAGTTGCTTTCAAGGTTACAGGTTCCCCCCATCCCCCCAAATAAACAATAAAAAATACTCCCAATACTGGCATGAACATAGGCATCAAAGCCTTCAAAGACAACTCACTTAAGCGTAATTTAACCACTTAAATGCATGATTTGTCATTTCAACTTGCTAGTAACAAATTAGCACTAAATGCCATTCTTGAAACAATACGGTATGCCATATGGCTAAAACTGGATATTAAAATTGAGGATATCAATTACCAATCCACTAATGCTGAGAGCCAAAATCCATGGACGGTAAGAATTTAATCCAATTCAGTGACATGAGCTTGACATACAGAAGACAAATCTGCTGGTTGCACAGAAGGCAAGCCATCCCAATTTTTTATTGCAATCACTACTAAACCAGCTGAATTTAATACTTCCTTCACATTCCTAGGTACAGCATTAAGCACCCTAAAAACCTGCAAAAGCCACTAGTTCCACATGAATTGGCCTGGTTTCACACTGATTGGAAAATTCTAACTAAGTAACTATGTGAGAAGAAACAGTTATAGTTGTTTTCCACATGACCAAATCCAAGCCCCCAAAGCACCCAAAAGTTTACACACTGTAGCCAGGAAGGTCTTGCTTAAGACCTACGAAGTCCAAACAACCCAACAAAGACCAAACAGGTATTTCACCTCTAATTTTAAAAGAAATCTGAAAGTAAGTCCTTTAATTGAAGAGCTTTCTTATTCTACTAGCTTAATTGTTCTAGGTTTAAAATTTTTAACAACTGTAAAGCATTTATTCTTGAATTATATTAAGAATAATGCTACACAGAATTCTATGTACTTCCTAATAATACAAAACTTTACTGGTTACTTACACAAAAAGAATTCTCATTAAGTCCAAATACAACATTTTCAGATATGCATGAGATATGGACATTCTGCTAATACTTACTGTAGAATTCTACCTTTACATGTTGCTGAAGATTTCATGGTAGGATGCTTGCTACGCACTGACTTTGCATTTATCCTTGTTTAGTCCTTGCAGCTCCTATTTATCTTACTGAATAAGGAACCCCTCTCCACCGTGCTTCTTCCTGATCCTGTGCTGACAGGCCAAAGCAGTATTACCAAAAAACCTGTACAACTAGTTTCAAGTTTAGAAGCTCATTAAAAGCACCCTCAAGTGGAACTAATAGTTTATTGGACGAGTATTCTCAATTAAAAAATTGCTTTTGACATAACAGAAGTAAGATGCATTCAGCTAATTTCAGCTTTAAAAAAAAATAATTAAAACCAAAACCCAACACAAGCAAATCGGCTGTTCTGGTACCCCACTTCCTTCTGTATGAACTACAGCTGGGCCATTACTATAGAATAACAATCAGTCGATTATACATTAAGTCACATATAAAAAGTACTAAAAAGGTTGATATTACCAAAGGTTTGGGGGTCATCCTAATACATAAGACATAATAAGCATTTCTTATTTTTCTGGCTGGCAAATATATTATCTTAATCCTGAGTCTAGTACATCAAGTATTATCCAAGCTATTCTATTTAGGCTACCAAAGTTAAGAAGTTTGGAGTAATAGTGAAATGTCATGAAATTTACAAACTGAAAGTTCATTTTTCTCGAGATACTAAAAAACACACATAAAAGGTTTTAGACATTTGTAACGTCATTTTAAAACACAGTACTTCACAGGCACAGAACTGGTTTGATATCCCCAAAACCTCTCTCTCATTCTTTCCCATTGAAAAAACAGTTACCTAGACTATCACAATAATTCCAGGTAAAAGCAGTTTTAAAAGCCTCCACAAATTATTAACATTCTGAAGCAGATGGAAGACATCTGTATTACAGAAAGATAGCTGTCTGCAGGGGCTCTGAGGATTACCTGGCTATAGAGAACCAGCAACACTACACAGACCAAGCAGTTTTTGTATGCCTGTGCTCTAGGTTTAAAATAGTTTTTCAGCAAGAGGCTTAATAAAAGCCAAGAACGTTTTGACAGTATTAAGCAGGCACTGTAAGGTAAAAGAGAAAATCATGTCACCCCTTTACCATTAAGAGCCTATATGAACATTTCAATAAAACTATTTATACTTCCCACCTAGTTCCTATCTGGAGAAGCTCACAAAAATTGATTAATTAAAAACAAACAAACAAACAAACAAAAAAACACAAAAAACCCCCACAAAACAGATTTCTTGCAGCAGTCTTCCAAACACTCCTCCTTCCCTCACCCCTCAAAAAAAGAAGAAAGTAAAGAGAATGAGAAAGTAAATGTAAAATACAATTACGAAATAAGAACTAGCTTGGCAAAGCTGTGGTGAGGAGGAGTTGAAAAATGAGAGCTGCCTTGCTGCAAACGCCATCTTGTTGCAGCTACTGGGCCCAGGCACAGAAAGATCCATTCATTCACAGTGAAAAAGAAAATCAAACACACACCCTGGCTAATCTACAGCCACCAAAACAACTACAGTATTATCACCCCTTATCCTCTCCTAAAGCCCACAGTGGAAAAAATAAACCCTGATATATGACATTTAGAACAAATTCAGGCATTAATGTATAGTCTTCCTTTTCTCACATGTATTTCACATCCACATCGACAGAATTTTGTCTTGTCCTTGCCTTAAGCAGATCAGCTTAGAACAGGCGGCAAATCTCTCACGATTAGGTGCAGATATTTTACAGCAGCAAAACGCCTAATTTTTCAGTCTTAAGTCACTTCTCCAAGTTAAGCCAACTGTCCCCAAAAGCTATTTCAATAATCACTGAAGTCTTACATTTACAGCCTTTCCTCCTATTTTCTGTTGTGGAGACAATACATAATAACGTGGCAGTCGGCATCCTAGAAAGGATGCCTTATTTAAAGCAACAAGCCTAAACCACGACTTTGTTGGAAAATAATTAAATATCACATTCGTTAAAATTTCAATTCATCTCCAGGAATGATAATTGATGTCTTATAATGACATCTAAGTTATTCCAATTTTCTTCTGGACAAGATTTTCCATCATATTTACATATAAGACCTTATACCTCTTCATTTCCTGCAAAGCTGTAGAATTATAAATCCTACACCTTAAATATTCCCTGTATGGAAAAAGAGAGTAAAATAGCCTTTCAATAACGAGCTGGGAATCGAAATAACATTTTTAATAACGTTTCCGAGGAGAAAGCTCCATTTTTCTATTGTAGCAAGCACCATCCATGATCTTTGTTATCGCTGCTACGGGCACACAGAAATATGCAGTACCGTGATATACGGAAGAACAACAAATATGAGGTTTAAATCCATCCTTGGTTGGGATTTTAAGGAGAACAAAACCACCTGCACCCTTCCCGCCGACAGCACACACAGCAGGAGCCCGACCTGAGAAGCCCCTCTCCGGGACAGGGCTGCTGGAAGCAGTCTTACCCCGTTTATCTCACCCCCGTCTCCTCTTAATCAGTTTTCCACCATTACAGCAGACAACACCATAGCTCGCTCTTGGATCTCTCCAAATTATTCCCTCTGTCGGCTGGATCTCCTGGGAAACTCGCCTTTTGTCTCAACGCGTGCCAAAAAACACCTCAGACCCTCTAACAGAGACCACTACAGAATGATTATAATTAAAAATGGAACCCGGCAAGATCCAAGGTCTCCTCCCTTTTCGCTCTAAAGCCTTCAAGAGAAAAAACCAGTCCCACCCCCACCTTTTTCCCCTCCTCCTCCAGTTACAAACACACTTCTTTTTTAGGGGAGGCTGGAGCACCGGGGAGGTGGCGGAGAACGGGGAGGGGGGCTATTTCCAACCCCACCATGCCAAGAATTGGACAAACCATGAAGCCCGCCCTTCCCTGGTGCGGGGGCCGTGAGGAACGGGTGGGCGAGGAAGAGAAGAGGGCACCGCCGAGGAACGGGGAAGGCGGGGGTGGGGCACCCCGGTGCCCAGGCGCCGCGAGAGCCGAGGGAGCGGCGGAAGGGGAAGACGTGAGGGGAAGGGGGAGGACGGAGGAGAAGTGCGGCAGCGGAGAGGAAGAGCGGGGGAGGGGAGAGAAAAAATAAAGAGCCAGAGCCGCCGCCGGAGAGAAGATGGACTCAGGGTGGGGCCAGGAGCCTGGCGAGCAAGGCGACAGCGGGAAGGTGCTGAGGCTGTGGTACGGGTCCCGGCGCCCCACCCGCCGCCTCCTGCCCCCTCAGACGGTTACCTGCCCTTCCGGCCGCAGCTCATGAACCGCGCCGGTACGTCCGTCGCCCGCGGCTCCTGCCCGCGTCCCGCCGGACTGGGGCGGGGAAGGGTGGGAGCGGAGAAGGAGAAGGAAGAGGGGGGGCGGAAGAGGACGGGAGCCGCCCGCGCTCTACCCGGCTGGTCCCGGGAGGCAGCAGCGGCAGCAGCAACGCCAGCCGCGGGGTCTCGTCGGAAGGGAAGCGCCGCGGGGGGGTGGGTGTCGCTGGGTCCCGGCTCCTCCTCGCACGCCAAACGCCCGCTCAGCTCCCCGCTGCCATCGGGAGGCAGCAGCCTGGGCGCGGTTAAACCCCCTCCAACCCGCCCGGGAAACCCCGGCTCGGCTCCTCGCCCCGCCCCCGGCACCGCCCCACCCTGGCGTCGACGGCGAGCGCAGGAGGCCCCGCGCCTTGCACCGAGGGGGCCCGCGGACCGGCGCGCGCTCCCGGGCGGGCAACGCCCTTTAGTCAGGGGCGGGGAGCGCGGACCCTTTCCCGCCGCTGCCCGCTCTGAGGCGGTCCCGCCCCCAGGGCGGACAAAGGCGGCCGCAGGAAGGGGGTTTCGCTTCGACTCTGGCCCGCCGCGCCCAGGCCGCAGCCGTGTAAAGGCTGCTGAGAACAAAGGACAGACCCGAAACAGCGCCTCACCAGCGACGCTGTCTGAGCAGAGCTCCCCGGAGAGGAGAGCCCGGAGGAGCAGCAGCCACCGCTCCCTGAGGTAGGCAGGGCTTCATGTAAAAAGCTGCCGAGCCCAAGCGAGGGACAGATGCCTTCATACAACCGCCGTTACCTCAGGAGCTCGGCGAGCGGCGGTCCTTTGGGCTTACAACTCTTTTATTCTCCAGTGTTGCTTGTAAGGGCGCTCGCATGGCCAAAGTCTCCACATCTGCCTTTCAAGTTTTCACAGGGTGAGCACCCCTCAGGGCTCTGGAACGGACTGCAGAAAGTAGAAAATCTCATTAAAAAATTGGAATATATAAATGCCATTTCTGTTTCACACCCTGGGCCTCACATAAGCCAGGCAGGACCGGTGTTACCAAGATGGCATCACTTCACACCAGCACTCCCATATTGCAAGATCAGAACTTAATTACAGAAAGTAACTATATCATAATAAACCAATGCATGCTTTTTTCCCACTGGACATGCCTTATCATAAAAATACCTACTGCTTTTCTTCCTCATAATTCTCTTATGTGCTTTTAGTTGTGGGACAATTATAGTACCTAAACTCTCCCTCCATCCCCCCCAAAATACTCTCATTCAGAACTTATCCTTTCCTCAGAATCTCTCACATTCTATTTTTTATGCAACCTCTGTTTTACAAGAGCTAAAGGGAATTTCTCTCCATAAGTCTGTACTCTGCCACATCTTAAAATCCATGGATTTTGGGTAAGGAAACTGGACCAGCTAAATGTGTTCATACATGTTGATTAGAATCACTTAAAAACAGACTAATGCTTTCACCACTCCTATTCTTTTGTAAAAGTACAACATTGCAGTAGCTCCATTTCTGATCCAGTGAGTTAATTATATCTAATTCTCCAATGAAAAAATTGATACATAGTTATAGCGCTAGCGTGAAGAGGAATTATGAAAACTGGAAGAGGCTGTTTGCAGAGCGTGAAGTTGTTCCACGTGCGGCGGGTGGAGCTTTTCAGTTTTGTTTTCAGAACCTCACTGGACAAATCAGTTTTCTGCATTATAAAGCCTGTCAGAAGAGTCATGTAACTGTGTACAACACCGTGCTTAATTCTGATGTCTTCACATAGTCCTGTGCTAGAAGCTACTGTGTGTGCATTATCTTTATTTTTAAAATTTATTTTTCACTTTTAATCTTTGTGTGTGTGTGCGTGCATAGATACATAAATTGTCCTAGGTTGCAGTATTCAGTGGAAGAAGTGCAAATTACCGTAAATGAGTTGACTTATTCAATGTATGAGTTTATCTGTTTCTGCATATTACAAAAATACAGTTTGTAACTAAAAAATTAGCTGAAAATATCTGCTAATAGCTGAAGACCTAATATACGTAACTAACAAACCCAAATCCTTAGGGTTGTTAGTCCAGTTTGAAGTAGTTAGTGCAGCCAAAGCAAGTTAAAAATACCTGAAAAAGATGGGAAATGTAGCTCACACAATTCCACTAAATAATCAAACTTCTCAAACGTGAGGCTTCCACATATCCTAGAGCTAGGTCAGCTGAAGAAAAAAATAGACATTTTTCTCCTGGAGCTTGTTTTAGATCTAAAGAAAACCTCTCATGTATGCAGGTTGCTCCATAGTTCTCAGTTGCAAAATTTCTTAGACCTTCTTCTCAGTCAGTTGCTACCAACCTCTTTATAGAGAGCGTACCAAGTTAGGTGAATCTTAAGACAATTTCACGAGTTGCCATGTTTCTTCAGCTATTTCAAACATAATGGCAAAATGTCTGGAATCTGTCATACCTGCTGTGCCTCTGGAAAACCTGCTTTTGCAGGCTGCTTTGCCATTCAAATCCTGTGTGTTACAGCACCACTACAGCACACTGGTAGTGAGGCTGTGAAAAATTATTGGTTCAAGGCTTTTGTGGAATACATAGAAATTGGTTGGTAGGATGAAAAATGCCTGCTTCAGTATTACTGTGAAACTTTTCCAAATGGGGAACAATTATGCCATGCATTGTTTTGTATTTTTACCAAATCCTGATTAATAAGGCATCTGCTTAAGCAGAGACAATGGTTGCATACACATCAAAAGTTGCTTCCTAGCTTTCAGGCTCCATTTTCACTGTTACATGTCTGTGACTGCCATCAGCAGGTAAAAATAAAGGCTATGGAGGCTTTAAAATATTTGTGAAATACAGGCTTAGGGATCTTGGGAACCAAAAATGCCATTTTTCTTCCCCCTTCTGCCAAGTTTGTTTAAGAGCAGGGCCGCACTTGCAGTGAGCAAAAGTCCTGCGATGTTTCTACGGTAACTGGTCTTCTCTGATATGTGTCATGGCTATCAGATCTGTTAAACTTTGTCTCACCTCTGCAGGATTGTATCATAGTTTGTGATACAATCTTACAGTGCAATACAAGTATGTAATTCTGTAATCTATATGTATACTTATTCAACAAAATAACAGATCTTCTGTGCTGGGAGTAATTTGAACCTTGAAAAACATATTAAGGTTGGTCCAAGCCTGTTTGCACACTTACCAAACCAAGCATTCTTTTTTTTTTTTTCCTTCTATTTATACAAACTCATATTGAGAAAGCCAGAACAGGGATTTGGTGCTTTTTCCTACAATCAGAATTGTATTTGAGCTCTTTTCCATGTGCTGGGGATTGCATAAGATCTTGTTCTCTTTTTCCTTCATGTTCAAGTGTGTGTCACTAGTTCACATTTTTTGCCGTACCTTTAAAGTTGGCAAGCCATAGCTTGGCTTTTAAAAGTCCTTTGGTGCTCCTGGCAAAGAGGCTGCCCTACTTGGGCATGATGGAATGTGGCATGGAACAAACATATCTGGCTTTGCATAGCTTGAGTCACAACAAACATTGCTAGGAACAGGGGAGAATATAAAATAAGGTATTAACATACTTTTGAAAATCTCACACCTTGTACTGAGTATAGGTCATTCAGAGCTGAGGTAGAACTGAAGGAGCAAGTGCACAGATATTTAGAAGCAAATAAATGGAATTCAGTTTTCCTGTATGGAGCTTATTCTGCAGATATAATAGCAAGAAAAGGTGTTGTTATAATAATCTTGAAAATCAGATTCTACAACATGTGAACACGTATGTATAAATACACACACACATGCACACAACCTATAGGTTACACCTGGAGGTTTTTCTCTAAGTTAGCAATCTTTAAAGTAGCACTTCAATTGCTCAAACTGCTTAATCAACATCATGCAAAAGCCTAACGCCTAATATTTTCCCATTTAAAAGAACTTTCCTCAAGGGGATCATTGTCTTACTGAGCAACTAACAGAAAAGCCACTGGTACCTTGGAGATGCTGAGAATTCAGAACCCACATTGAGAATTCAGCCTAGCTACTAAAGTTTCCATGATGTTGGACACATCCAACCTGCAGTGGAGTTTGCCTGCAAAAAGTACCTCTAGATACAAGGATTTGCTCAACTAGCTACATGTCAGATTCCCGTGGAACATTCTTTCATCCTTGACATGGCAGTTTTGGAAGCAGGGCACAGCTGTATGTCCTGGTGAAGCTGCTACCAAACATTGGAAATACTGGTTCTTTCAAAGAGCCTTACTTCATTTCATTGCTGCAGCTGAAGGAGAGCTTCAGCACTGCTGCAGATTCCAGAATCCAGCAAACAAAAACCTCATTCACAAAGAAAAAAATACTTGGAGTTGAGGGCTTGTACCACCATCCTTTGAGAATCTATGTGTAGTTAGACAAACCCTATTTGTGATACAGGAAAGGAATAAGGCATGCTTAGAAATTTGAGTAGTCATTAATTTAATTGTAATAGGTAATAAAATTAGTCAATTCAGTAATGGTTACATCCTGTACTTAAGAAGTAAATATTTGGGAAATTATACCGAAACTGAGCAAAATAGGGTGATGAAAGGATAGACTGAAAAAAGGGTAGACTTCTGTCATCCGTATCAAGCAAAACTGACAACTGAATTCAGCCCAACCACTCTGTTCTTGCAGTGGAAGAGAACTCAAAGGATAAAACATGCATGCTAATCTTATTATTTCAGAGGCAGCTCCAGAAAAATCTCTGTGAATGTTATATAAGGTGTGTAGGGGTTTTTCATAGACTTTATGATGATGTAGGCTCTTGTTCAGGTGGCCCTAAGAGCTTCAGAACTGAAGATACAAAATGGTTAAATGACATGGCTGGGGATGAAAGTTGTGAGAGAAGCAATTAAGAATCACCAGTCTGTTGTGTGGGTTTAGTTGTGTGTGTGTTTAGTTTAGCAAGTAGATAGTCAAAGTAACATAAACTGTCTGCTTTACCTAGTGGTAACAGGTCTCCATGAACAAACACAAAACGAGGAGGGAAACATATTAAAAAAACCCAAGTGTTGTCCAAAAACCTTTAACTTTTAGTTAACTGAACAAACTAGTTTTGAAACTGATAATAAATTATATTTGTAGCCGATTATACTGTGTTGGGTTTTGATGCTTGGTTAATGACATTTTTATTTGAGAATTCTAACAGCTGGAAACTGGGTTTTACATTATACTGTGAGCAACATGCTGACAACTTTCTTACCTACAAAAGCTCAGCAACAGAGCTGTAATATTGCCTATGTACGTTTAGGCCAAGTTATGCTGCTATATTACTGATGTGTATTATGCTAATCCAATAAAACATAAAGACCATGGTATCTTTTGTGACTTCTCCCACACTGGTACCAGGAGGGATTTGCATTGGTAATATAAAAGCAGCAGAACAATCTAGAGAATTGTTGATGTCTCCTGTTTTGAGGTTATGGATCCTAGCTATAAGTAGGTAAAATTCTCCACTAACTTCAGTGATTCCCAAAAGTTTTAGAACCTCCTGGAAAAGATTCAGCATTATGCAAGACTGACATATCAATATACTATTCAGCCCTTAAAAAGTACAAAAAAGTATGGTGACAATTTCAAACAAGTGAATTTACTGCAGCATTTCAAACAGCTTAGATTACTGGAGAGTACCTCCAAAGCAGCAGTTTGTTTCCTTTGAATTTAATGGTTTTAAAAAGTTATCAAATAGTTTCATTCCTCTATATTCCTACCTTTTCGCTTAAATTTTCAGTCCTAATGATTATTGGCTACAATCATAATGTACCTACCAATAACTGAGCTTGTAAGGGATTTAAAAAGAACACCTTGGAGAAAAAACAAACCTTGAAAAACATGGCCATATGAGAAGTGAATGTACTTCTCACTATTTTAAGTGTGAGTTTCATTTATTTAGGATCAGATTAATAATTTCAATTTTTGCATCTCTCCATAGTTCTATATTGGGGTTTTAATCCTCATGACAAATGTAATACAAATAAAGAGGAATGACAATTTAGTACTCAATAAAACCTCTTTCCACTGCCAAAATTAACATTGGAGTCAAAGCTAAAAGCACTCTGTGGTTTACTAAAATGCACTAGTCAGCAGATATAAATCTAGATACAGCATCACCCTTTCGCATTTGCTATTGATAATACTCCTATTTATTATTTATTAATCTGTTACTTTTAGCACCTGAAAGTGACTGAAACTCAGTGATTCTTTCTGTATTCTCTTTTCCTGTGTGAATCAGCAGGTGACATGGTATAGATTTTAAGCACTCTGCTTCCCAAAGCAAGAAATGACATTTGGCAGATGTGACCCCCCTTTATGCTTTCAGATTCTGACTTTCTGCCAGCCTTGTGGAAGGCTGCCTTTTAGTAACACGTCTCACAGAAAGATGTCAGATACAATTCAAGGGCAGTGTTCTCTATCTGTATGGACTGCATTAGCTTGTTTTCAGTAATACACTTGCTCAGCCTGCACTACAGCTAAAACCAGATCTACACACTCAATTCTGCCAGCGTATGTATGGCAGGGAAATGAGGGGGAATCTTAGGAATAGAAATATTCAATCTTGTGGGCTAAAAGGGCTATAGGTCTCTGACAGTCCTCTTCCTAGTAAACTGCTCAGAGTATCTGTACTCTAGATCCCATGATGAGCAATGAGCTGGGCAGGCCTGTCTTCCCTTGTCTGTATTGCAGCTGTATAGTGTCTATTCCATCTTCGCTGGTGATGGGTACTGAAGCAGGTGCTGCTGCTGTTCTTTTCCTCAGTATAGCATGTTCTGTTCTGGAGGTAGGTTGATGATGGACTAAACTATGCCTGGTAAAGCTTAGCCATACACACATGCTGGTTTTGTTATAGAAAGAATGCATTCTTGTAGCAAATATATTCACCATACACTGGAACACTAGTAGCATAGCCACATATCCCAGAGATGGTCCTGGAATTTACCTATTGAGCTGAAAGCACTATAAGCTACATCAGTGTATTGCCATGCTTCACTACTGTGGCTCTATCACTTCTGCAATCTGAGCAAGGATCACAAAGTAGTGCCAGTTCCTGCAGAGCAGGCTCAGAGGTCTTCAACATTGTGTCACATTTTGAACATCATCATCTCCCTAGTGTACTTAACAGGCACTTCCAGAGTTGAGTTAAAATGTAGTTCAAGTTGTTTTGAGGCTCAAATTGGACATCTGGACTGACTGGCCCTCAGCCTGGAAACTAACAAGTTGCTTTTAAAGGACTCTGAAGACTAGATAAAAATCTAGGAAGTGAAATTAGCTTATTAAAAGTAGCAATAGCCTAGACATTAACTTGATCCAGATCTGGTTTTCCATAGTTTTTCTTACTCTGCAATTTTAGCAGATTTACATTACGGCTAACTTCCCCACTGTCATCAATAGGAGCTTTGCCTAATGCACTGCAGAAGTGGGATTGAATGCCAGTAAGTCATCTTTATGACCCATTTTGACAATACTTGCTTTAGGGACTGGACACAGCTTTGTGTGCAGTTACAAAATGCAACTCAACAGTTCAGGATAATTTGGGGATTAAATCTCAAAATTAAGAACCACTGTCTTGTGCACTGCCCATCTTGGACATGTCAGCTGAAGTTACTGGGTAAAACACAAGATGCCCTACTTAGTCTTAAGTCCTCACTCAGCACAGGCAAGGCTTAAATATGTTCCCTGCTATTCTGCATATAAGGAGGTGGAGGAAGGAAGTCTGGAGAGGAAGCTGAACTTCCTGTGCCTGAGATTTATGCTGGAGCCTTCCCTGACTTCAAGACAATGTAACAACAGCTTAAGATGTGAATCACTAGAAATGCAGACATGCAGGGTTTGAAGAAAGACCCTTCTACATCCACACCTGTGCTTAGGGATGCATGTGTTCTGTGAATTCATAAATAACAGTTTGACTAATTTTGGACATGGCGGTTGCCTCCTCCATCCCCCACCCCATCTCCAGACTGATAAGAAAGGGACCCTTTTTTTTTTTTTCTTGTTAGTTTCATTTCTCTGAATATTGTTTCAGACTTGTGAAGCAGTCGCTTTGGGCACCTGAATAAGCCCTGGGTGCATGGGTACGTGGCTGCACAAACAGACAAAAGAAACAGGCACCACCAAATGGCCATCTGAAAGGAGCAGACCTGAGAAAGAGAGATAAGAAGGGCTGCATAAAACAGAACTGTCAACTGATTAGACACATGTACACACTTGGAGTTTTATAATCATAAATGGATGAAGAAGTCACCAAACTTATCCCACAGGTGCTCAAATTATCCTTATCCCGATTTTTTGTCTGTTGTTTTATAATGTTAACATGTATTACCTAGCACACTGCACATCAATTAAGGATTAAAACTTAGATATTTGGGGGATTAATTTTTATACCCAAAATGTTAGGATGTGTTAGGAAATAAAAAGGTAGGAATTGATCAGAAACTTTGGATTTTTCTGTATTATTAGTATAGTATACCACTGAGTGGTGGTTTTAGAGCATCACCAGGCACAATTCACAGAAGAAAATATTTAGGGCAAATTTATATTTTATATTTTTATTATCTTCTATATTAGAAGAAAATATCAAAGGCTTTTTTTTGTTGTTGTTGTTAATGAGAAATTTCGATTAAAACCTGTGGGAGGCAAGGGCATGCTCTGATGAGTTATGCTTCTCTTGCTAGTGACAATGAGAGAAACTAGAGAAAGGAAAGGAAATCTCTCTTCCTTTTCTGTACTGAAAGAGCATTATTCCTTATGTTCTTTTTTTAATCCAGGCAATTTCCTGTACTTCTAAAGCACAATCTCCCACAGGAGTGGTATTTATGTAGCATCTTCCACACCAAAGCACTATGCAAAGCAATAGGAAGACTGCATTTTTTTCTCCTGCTTTCAAGCAGCTTATCCATTTCTGATTAAATGGTTCATGCAGATGAATCTGCTCCCTCTCCTCTGCTCTTTGATTTCATTTTGCCAGTTTTCTTACCATTGGAACACAGATCAGCAGCATCCTGAGCTGCCCACTATAATCACAAGTTTGTGTTGAACTCTCCCTGTTGAGATGATACAGTGTTTGTCTACATAGTTCAATAAGAAACAGTGCATAGGTAGCACCAACAAAGCTTACAGCCTGCCAGCACAGTATGAGGAGGTAAATAGAACGATTAAGTATCCGTCCTGTGTGATATTCCCCATGGTCTGCTTTATGAAACTGTTTATCCTAGGCCCACATTCAGGAGAAATATATGAAATACTGCACTTTAATTCAGGTGAAAATTCCTGAGCAACTTAGACAAATTGGACAAAAGATGAGATTAAATACTTTGAAGATAAAGGGATTGAGGCATCTAACATGAGGAAAGGATGAGCAAGCTTTTTGGATTCTGTGGCCTCAAGAAGAGATGGTTCAGGACGGAACTTAGCAATATGTGTAAGTACCTGATGGGAAGGTGAAAGAAGACAGCAGACTTTTCTCAGTGGGCACCAGCTGACAGGATGAGAAGCAGTGGGAACAGCCCAAACTACAGGAAATTCCACTCAAACATTCAGAACACTGCTTTTACTCTAAGTGTGGTCAGACTCTAGAACAGGTTGCTCAGAAAGGCAGTGGCATCTCCATCCTCGGAGAACTCAAAGCCCTGAGCAAGCTGTTCTATTTGAATGCTAGCCCTACCCATTATCACAGATGCTTTCTTGAGTTACTGCAGTGACAAAATAACAAGCTTGCTCGCTCCCCATGTGGCCCAAGTCAGTTGAGTTTCAGTGTTTTATAGCAGATACGAGGGGCCTTTTATGAAGATGAAAAAGTCTACTCTAAATGTGCAGTTTTAAAGTAAAGAATACAAGTGTACAACTCTCCTCCAAGTTCACAGTTTAGTCGACCTATGCGTTGCCTGCCAGCGCCGCGTCTGAAAACCGACATACCTACAGGCCACTGGGGCTCAATTCTGCCATCTCGTGGATGAGAGCAGAATATTCTGTTAGCTAGAATAACAGGTGGAGGGACAAGTTCTCCGGGTACACGTGGTGTATTTATTTTACGGCCTTCTGGTTAGCTAATCACAGCTCTTTTCCCTTTAGAAACAGCCGATGAGACCTTATGTGCAGTGCAGAACGACTTCGAGAACGAAATAGAAAGTAGAAGCTTAAGTCATGGAACACTGATGTGTCTCCAACAACTGCCTGTTCACAAGGGATGCAGCCACTTGGCAAGTGGTTCAGGGTTAAAAAGGATAGCATCTCTTGCCCCATGGAGCTGAGCAAGGCTTCTTGCCACATCTGATCTGATAAGTGTGGAGAGGGTGGAAAGCAGACTGCAGAGACTTCTGAACTAGACCAAAAGATTATAGATTACAGAACAAAGGCCGAGTTTCAACAGAGGAAAAATTGAAGTTATGGGAATTAAGTGCGTGTACAAAGTGACAAAGAAGTAGCATTCTTTTTCACATTTACATCTGTGGTGGTATCTCTCAGGACATTTGATCCCATCAGCAATCTTGTAAAGTAAACTGCTGTCACAAGACTCCTACTATCATCTCATCAGGTGTCTCACACAGATCCGAGGCCTATCTTTTAAATTTCTTGCCCCCCAGCTGCTGCTTCTAGTTAGGAATGTTGTAATAGAGGCTGGATTTGGCACCTGAAGTCCAGAGGCTATTCCTAAAACTCACACTTTTGCCCAAGCTTCTTCTCCAGATTCCCTCTTTAAGAGAAGGAGGGAGCAGGGAGGTTTTTTTTTCTGAGCTTCATGTCCACACAAAGTTCGTCATGCTCTGACTGTACCTGTTTCATTGTGACAGTGCAGCCCACGCTCAGTGTATTCATCCTCAAAAGTCTTTGTAAGATAAGACAGTCCCTGTTTTACAGACCAGTGTAATTTGGGAAGTCTGTGGCAGAGCAGGCAGCTGAGCTGTGTTTCCCAGGGCAATACTTCAGGACTACACTTCCTTACATGTGGGAATGAAGTAGCTTGTGTCATAAACTGTTAGCATGGAAAGAGAAGTAACAATGTACAACATCAGGCTCTTACTTTTTTTTCCCCCCTTTCGAGCTACTTGGAAATGCAGAGGGGAAAAAAAAAAAGGAGTAAAAATTAATCACTTTAATGCAGATTAAACCATTTCTAGATTAGAAATAGAAAATTGTTTTCTCCTTTCTCCAGGTGCCCAAAGTGAGCTTTGTAATTCCAAAAAGATGTGAAATGCTTGCAAGTGGTTCATTCTTTTCTACAGCCTCCTTTCCCCCCCGCCCCCAGTAAGATAAAAAGAGCTCTGGCATTTTGTATTCTAAATTTTGACTGACCAGAACAAAATGCTTTCCCAGTGATGTGGGTTTGCACCTAAGCTTTTGTGTGTGTGTGTGTGTGTGTGTGTGTGTGTGTGTGTGTACTGAATTTAACCTTAGGATGTAATATTTCATAAAACATTTATTGTCTTTATTTTTATAGAGCCCAATTCCTCTGTGATACTTTGGTTTCATAGTCTGCCCTGAACAAAATTCAAAGGCTTCTCTCAGAGTTTGAATTTTAGCTGTGGGAAAAGGAAAGAACCTTTGCTCTTTGCAGCAAAATTAGTAAATGGCTCTTGAGTAAAAATAGTTGCAACAGGTAAAGATAATTAGAATCAGAGCCAGGAGACACCTGAGAGGAAGGATCTGGAAAGTGATTCCCTGAGAGCTATTTTATTCTCGAAGTAAACAGGAAAATAAAATTCTCCTTTTTTTTTTTTTTTTTTTTTGACACATGCCTGAGTACCCCGTGCACCAGACTGGCAATGGCAGCGATTCCTTTCCCTCAAAAACTGCATCTGGTAAAGTCGAACGGCAGTCAGCAGACAACCCAAACCTCCTTCTAAGCTATTCAGGGGCAGAAACGCAAAGGCAGCCACAAGGCAGAAAAAGAAATGTTTTTTTTCTTTTGCTGTGTCCAGACCCTTATTGATGCTCCAGTCTGGATGCTTCGGGTTTACCACTTAATACTCCCCCAAAATTATAATGCATCGATTATAAAAGCCATTATAGATGTACCACTTTACTTAGATTGTTAATGAGCTTGGCTATAAAAAGATTTGCAACCTGAATTTCATGACAGAGCCAAGGCATAATTTGCTCTGGGCTACAAAGCCTTTGAACTATTGAGGCAATTTACTTCCAAGTCTGCATTTGCCTTTTGAGCAGAAGTACTCATAATGAGTGCATGTGTGTGTGAGGAGAGGCAAGACTGCAAGCTGCCAACAGTGAGGTATGCACCAACTTTTCCAGCAGTACATCTACCCATCATAAGCTGTTTCACACAGCCAGAGGATAACAACAGAAAATAACTGGAAAAATGATCATTTTGGATAAATGAGAGAAGAAAAATTGTATACTGAGCAGTGCCAAATGAGCAAATTCAAATCACAATATCCAGTAAGAACAAATACATTTTAAGAGTAGTTCTTTCCCTTGTACATGCTCAGTAGAATAAATACAAAGGAACACAATGTCTACATTTTGAAAGTATCCCACTTACTCTTTGAGCCTCAGTAAGAGCATCAACAACAAAGCAAGTTTTCTAGGACTACAAAGCCAGATCCCACACCAGAAGTAAACAAAGCTTTGCAGAACACAAAGCAAAAGTCAAGAGAGAAACTTTAATGCAAAACAGCAGTAAGAATGAAGACAGAGCATCAGTCTCCATGCCACATTTTTGGATTTGCTTACTGACCTTTAAAACATCAGTGAAAGCAAACAAGTTTATTCTAACCATACAATAGGGTTAGGAGCTCATAGTGTCCTTTTCCATCGTATTGCAAAAATACATATTGAGTAAAAGCTGGTTACTAAGCTTATTTTTATAGATATTAACAAGAAAGTCTTTCTCCAACTTACCCAGTCAAACAGAAATGACCCAGAGTGACCAACAGACACTCTTTTACATTCCACTGCCCCCTATTTAGTGCTTTGTAAGGCATGTGAGAGCACTTTCAAGGTGTTGTCTAGACCAGCATTCAGGAGATGGCCCTTTTAATTCTTTTATCTGACATTAGTTCATTAAAGGCTCATTTTCTCTCACTGTGTTCCCACATGTAACTAATGATTCTAATCGACGAACTGGATTTACTACACAGATAGAAACTGTTCTCAAGTTGGGAAGAGAGCTCTTTCTTTGCTGCAGGAGTTTAAATGGAATCTGTAAATCCCCTAGTCATGATAACTTCTGCAATGCTGTTGAGCTGAAGAAACCTGTTAAATGGAGTTGTAAATAATGAACAGTTGTGGGTGGAATCTGCTTCCTCAAAGGCAAAGGCCTGGGGACAGCTTTGCTTACCAGCTGTCTGTGAGGAGCCAGTCAATTGTAATAAAGGGCTGAGACATCACTATTGAGGAGCCAACTGAACTGCTTTTGACATGCAAAGAAAATTCTCTGTTCCTGCAGGCTGATTAGGTCAGGAGTTTATGTTAACAAGTAGTTTGTGTTTAAATTAATGTACCATGTTACAAGGCAAGAGCCTGGACAAGACAAAAGGCTTTTCCTTAGGTGTTAGAAAAACCCACCAGATTAAGCCCTTCTTCCTAAGAAGCCAGGGAAAAAACTAAGTGCTTCATTCACTATGCTGTGTCAAATGACACTTGCTTCTTACATACGCACACACAAACTCACTTCCTTCAGTGTTACTGTGTAAGCAAAAGCATGAAGGAAAGAGAAGTCAAACTGATGTGATTATTCTCCCATCCTCCTCAAGCAAGCTCAGTCCTTGAGTATCTCTGGAGAACTGAGCAAACCCAAGCCTTAGAAGCACACTCAGCTCTTTGCAGCACTGATAGCTAGTTGGTTACAAAGCAGTTCCCAGTGGTCATATAAGCATAATATAAAGGAAAGTGAAGGCCTGTCCTCCTGTGACAGTCACTGTTTTTTCATTTGCCTTGTTTTATATTCCTGTTTCTATTAGTGAGTGAGCACTTGGCCATTCCGCTCCAACAGATATTTCTTCTTCAAAAGGCATAGGATTTGTTTCTGAGTGCTGGCCTGATGCAAAAGTTCTATAAATAAAAATACATCTGCTATATTTGTGACTCAGAGACACCCAGGACTGGGTATATATTGCTTTTCCAGTTAGAGACATCCAAGTACACTAGGTTATGCCTGGTCTCCATCTTGACACAGAAAAGGAAGGCAAAGGACAGAACAGGAGAAGTATAATTAAGAAAGACAGACAAGACAGAAGCAGGTTAGTTAAACCAGCCTCTCCCTGCAACCCTCACAGTAAACTATATGCAAGTTAAACACAGAACCAACACTTCTCTGTGTTGAGAGATGGACTCATGAGCAGCTCACACACCATGAATGTGTAGCAGAGATTCTAGTGTCAGTCCTGTTGGCTGGCAGAGATCTTAATTTTTACATCATTAGGGCTCATTTCCAGGGTAGTTCTTGCAGTAATGCTTGCCACAGAACAGCTGTGCAAGACTTTGTATCCACCACTTCTACTACTTATTAATGGCAGACATGTAAATATTTGCAGGAGGCAGACCCTTTCCATAGCTACCAAAGCAACTTCAGCAAAAATTAAGACTATCAGTCATATCTACTTAGTAGAAGGTCAGTCAACATTAACTCTGACCTAACAGTTTCTTTCCTGCTCATATCCCGCAGCAATGAACCATTGTTGTCTTCAGATTGCATGTGTTTTTAAAGGTAGACAAACTAGCACCTTGCTAAAGTGGATTCAAAGAAAATCTCTACTCAGGAGTGGACAAAATTCATACTGTATGGAATACTGGAGGGGGCAAGAAAAGGAAAAGAGCTGTCATTTTGAAAAAAAAAAAAAAAAAGACCTCTCATAGCCCATATTATTGCTTGGGCTGAGATCACTGTAATCAGCTCCAAGCTCCCAGTTTTAACATGATGCATAGCAGTTATCCTTGCTGTCAGTACTTCACAAAGAATCACCTCTAAAGAGTAATTTCTTTGGACTATTGCCCAGAATGTACTATGGCATTTTGTAGTTATAACGCAATGCTAGGTGGCACAGCTGTCAGGAATCTTTTAATTTCTTCTTATCTTTACTGACTGTGACCCTGACACCTGAGCAGATAATAAGGTATAAAGCCATCTTTGAAATATTTGATGAAAATTTGAAACACATTAGTAATGCTTAACCATGTGTGAAAGTGTCTCTTTGAGACTAATTTGTACTTTAACTGACAAAACTAAGTAGCAAAAGGGTCCAGCCCACAAGCCAGCTGGCCTTGAAAATGCAAGTTTAAAGATTTAAAAAACCTCAAAAACAATCCCTTTCGGTTTCATGACTGACAAAGAAAGTATCTTTTCTCATCTGCCTCATTCCTTGTGTCTAGCTGTGAAACATAGCACAATACATTTCCCTCCACAGGCTTTCCTGTCCTTGTTTGTCCTGCAGTTTAAGGAGCACGGGCCATTATGCAGCAATTTGCACTCCAGCCATTTTCTGGGCAGTTAATGTTCTCAAAAGAAGAGAAACTACAGAGGCTATTCAGTGTAACTTGCTAGGGTTCCCCTTTCCACTCCAGTCTGGGAAGCTTCAGTTCTGGAACAACACCTTGCTGTTTGTACTGTTCTGACTCTTCGTGTGTGTTCCCGAGATGGCAAAATTCCCCTCTCTTTTTTTATTGCCGTATGCCTGGACACAAGGAATATTTTTATTATTTTTATCAGAATGTGAACAAGCAATTCATGTCCCACTTTTACAGGCATTTTTAAACTGCTGCCCTTTTACTCTGTCCCACTTTTATAGGCATTTTTAAACTGCTGCCCTTTTACTTCATTTCATATCCTTGAAGGAGCTTTACCAGGAGATAATAGCAGTCACAGAAAACATTTCTTTTATCTGACAGATCATTACAAGGGCGTGAAAGGAAGTATCTTTCCATCATAACCTACTTGGAAAACCAAACTCTTAATGTCTTCTTTAACTTTTACTCTCCTTCCCTTCCTTTACTCCCCATCTGAAACGAGTCACAGAGCTGCAGCTGTTCTTGTGTTGCATCTTCTGAATTTCCTGAATTTGCCTGTGTTGCTGGATATCTGTTGCTTGTATCAGGTGAATACTGGATGGGATTGATCCCATCAGATGTCACCTGTCCAGGGATGTCATTGCATTTCTGGATTATCCGTGGTACTTCAATGTGTTGTTTACCCATTTGGACAGCTTCATCATAAGAAGGTGGCAACTCCATTGCATAGAGACTGTAAGCTGGAAGGGACACAGTGTTCTTATCCGTATCCACAAATACCGAAGGAATAGGGGCACTTAAAGGGTACTGCCATGAGCTGTATGCTGTGAAAAAGGGAATGAAAAAACCCAGACATTAAACATCTTCATGATATATAAAGGGCTAATCCTGCTTTTCTCCAAGAAATTATGGATTCATTTTTGTGGTGTCATGCACTATATACTAAAAGTTATCAGTATATAAAATTACCTATGATGGAATTGTACATTCTCCAAAAGAAAGCAGTCAAAATTAAAAATATCCCTGCATATCAACATCCAGTAATGACTGTGAAATACTTGACACAGTACATGTATGTTGTAACAGAGGATTCATACATGAACAACTGTGAACAACTCCTCACAACTCCTGACATTAGATAACTGCGGCTGGAATAGTTGGAAACAGAGAGGGGCAGAAAAGTTAAAAAACTGAGGGAATGTCAATAAGAACAGATGTGGGAGACAACAAGTAAGTGGTTAACTCACCATGGACAAGTTAAATTCTGCTTGTCTTCTGCACCCACTCACTGTGGTGCCCTCATGATCCCCCTTTATCTCTCCTGCCCATCCTTTGGGGCTGAAAGTTGTTTGGGGAGTACATCAGAAAGTCCCCCTTATCCCAAGGACTGGACATAGAATTCCAGGCACATGTTCAATAGCAAAGCACTGCTGAATCCCAGCAGATACTTCCAGCACATACTTACAGGTCACTGTGCTGTGGGCAGTGCTGTCACTGTCAATAGCAATAACTGTTAAATCATAAGGGTGCCTAGAGAAGGTTTCCACTGGCAGCCTCTTCTTTCGGCAGCAGAACTTGATGCAGCTCGCTGTGATCCCACAGAGCAGAAGCAGGAACAGAGGCAGCAAGATTAACCTTAGAGAAGGAGGGAGAACACCAAAACTTCATTGCTTGTATTCTACTTCTTTCAGAACTAAATACAATTTCTCTCTAAATGGGTGAAAGGCCAAACCTCCTAGGTGTAGTTCTGAATGGGTTCTGGATCCTGGATCGGGAAGTTGGATCACAAACGCTTAATCACAAGTTGAAGTACTGCTGTGGCCAACAGTACAATCCCTTCTGACTCACAGGTGCAGTAACGTTAATTATCTTAGGCTGTATTTTCAACTTGTATGTGAGAATGGCTCCGCTTTCAACTCTAAGAATGGTATGTACTTGGAGGGAAATGCCAGTACAAGATTGTATAAGTCTAGGATCTGTATTAATAATTGAGCACAGAAATCAGATTTTGCAGTATGTCTTGAAAATACAATTTTCTCTCCACCTATTGTTTCACAAAGTTTAACAATTAGTAATAAATGCAGGTCAAGGTGCTGGTGTTTCAGTTTCTCAATTGAAACTCAACCTACCCACTCCTCAATTTCTCAAATGAATCCACTCTCTCATGAGCCAGCTGAGCAGTGAGATGTGTCATGAGAAGGCGAGGTAGTAAGAACTGCTTCACAGTGCTGTAAAGAAGCAGGCCCAAGGACAAAGTTGAAATGGCTTGACAAGAATTACTGTGTGACAGACCATGTGTCCTGGGTTCAGCTGTAACAGTTATTTTCTCCTTAGTAGTTGGTGCAGTGCTGTGTTTTCAAATTAAGTCTGAGTTACTGTCTGAGTTTAAACCATGACACCGTGTTCCTGAATTCCTTGTTAAGAGTTATATTCCACCCTAAATATGTGTAGAAATGGTCTTGGTAGTGTTCTGTTCTTTTTTCCAAACCAAAGGTAGTACTTACGCATAAGAAACGTTAACACACTGGCAGATGCAAACTATAAAAACAATGTTAAAGTTTTTTGGTAGCTAGAATGCCTGTCTTAGGCAGGAGATGAATCACTCATGCCAAAAGTTTACCCATTTACAAGGTTTGTAAGGGCTGGAGTGAACAACCAGTGAACAACCTCTTGTCCCGTGAGACAGAGATAGCCATGGAAAGCGCACGAGGCCACAGTGCTGAGTGCTCTGCCGAGCTCTCTGGTTCAACAGGACAAATAGGACTGTCAGTGAAGCAGTACCCAGAAAGGGCAGATGACATCTCCTTGGATGAATGCTGTACTCGCCTGACACCTTATCTCCCTTGTGGGCTCATCTGCAATATATTCCACTGGCAGCTTTCACAACACTGAGGAGAAGCCCTTTCCTCCCGCCTGCTCAAGAGCAGAGCATTTCCATTGCATCAGAACTTTCAAACTATCTGGGGTTCGTAAGACTAACAGTAAACTTACCAGATGTACCACAGACTGGTCCAATTAGACATGTTCTGAGGGCATCTGTGAAAGAATACAGGTGATTCACTGATTTAAATATCTACAAACAGCAAATTTATAACAGGGAATAAATATCACATGATTTCTGAGGTGAAAAAGGGAAAGGAATCCGACAGCATGGGACAAAACCCTTTAGACTTCCTCTCAGAGGACTGTTCTTAATAGTTGTAAAACTACTCCAGCTGAGGACATGCAAATAATCCCATTGTAAAAGTTGGCTTCTGAGTCGATAAATGTTTTTACAAAGTGTTACTTTGCTGTTGCTTAGGAGAGAGAATTACAAATGCTGGCATCTCCAAAACCAAATTCAAGTTATTTAAAGTTCACTGAGACAAGGTACATAATAGCCATAGGCCAGCCTGAACATGCCAGCCTAAGACAACTGCCTGCTCCCCACAGTTACTTTCAGATTACTTTTTCTAGCTCAAATACAGCCAGAAATGTGGGGATCAGATCTACTTACAGTACAAGAAAAGGAGATTAGCTTCTATGCAATTTCAGAAGTGTGGCTGCCCCAACAGTAGCCCAGGTCTCTACCTTGCTGCATTGAATGCTACAGGTTTCAGGCAACTGAGTCCCTTGGCACAGAAGAGATCTGCACAAGAGGGTATCTGCCCAAGAAGATCTGTACATTCGCTTTTTGGCAGATGACACCTCGACGTCATATTAAAAGAGAGGATCGTTCACCTTAGGTACAGAGCAAGGGCAGCCAAGCCAGATTTGTAAATTTGACAATCTTAGGGAAAAAGCAGCAGTGAGGGACGGCCGTCAGTCAGCTCTAATCTGGCACTCCGTCATGAAGGGAACAGTTTGGTGACATGACAGACATTAGAAAACTTTACTCACCGACCAGAGCTCTCGCAGTCACTCTCAGGACAGAGCAACGCCTGGCAAATGGAAAACCCAACCAGCTGAGCAGGCGGCCGGGCGAAAAGCGCCTCGTTTACGGGTCTCGGACTCCGCAGCAGCTGGTTCAGCGGAGCCGCGCGACAGGCGGAGCTTCCTAAGGCCGAGCGGAACGTCCCGGGGAGCCGCGGCTGGGGCCGCCCCCGGGCTCGGGTGGGCAGACAGCCCCCCGTAACCCTCACCCAGTACCGGGTGGGGCTGCCTGGGCCCTACCCGGGCCCTGCCCTCGAGTCGGGGCGGCTGCAGGACCGCCCCGGCACCGGCGCGCGGCCGGCCCTTTCCGGGATCCGGCGCTGACCCGTCCGCCCCGGATTCCTCCGTCTGAGCCCCGCAGCTGCTCTCCAGGAGACGTTCGCTACTCTTGTCCGCAAGGCTCTAAAGCGGTGTTTCGGGCAGGGCTCGTTGTTGGCATGTGGCACAGCAACTACAGTGTGTTCCTCGAAGACTGCTCAGGGTCATGGGACCGTTGCTCACTTAGGAAAAGCTGCATTCATAAGTGTGAAGCAATCTCTAAACACCCTGGATAAGCAGAACATGCATTAATAAAAGGTGTATGACACTAGGATGTATTCTCTCACTTCCTTTGGTTTAGAAATGAGCTAGTTAAGGGATTTTAAGGATTATAAAGACCATACACAGATGTGAATTGCTTTCTTATTGCATTGGAACTGCATCAGAGCCAACTAGTATATGCTGACACTTAGATCCAAAGCTGAAAGTGCAGGAATTTTTGTCCGGTGCCCCAAGAGTGAAGACAGTTGCAAAGTTCAGTGTGAAATCGTAATATTCAGAAGAATGCCTGAATTTTCAGTGGACTGAGAGCACAAGTTCACATTGTGAAGATTCTAAAGAGGCTCAGCACTAATTTAAAATGTAGCAAAAGTAACTATGTTTATCTACATGAAGTTAGTGCCCTTCCTCGCTTTCTGAAAACTTCCCTACTGCTCGGTAACTGCCAGCTGTGCAGAACTATTTGGAACAGTTTTGTGTTGTGTGCATTTGATCTCCCTTCCAGGGTGCAAGGACTCAGAGAATCAGCACATAAACCTCATTATGTGCCTGATCAACTGTGCCAGCAGGAACACCCTCTGCCACTCCTGAGGGCAGTGCTGTCCCTGGCTGGCACTGTCACCCACTCCCAGCCCTGCTGCCTCCCGTGGTGATGGTCACTGCTCCAGCATATGCAGATCTTCAGATTGAAGAGTTAAATAACCTCACAGCCACTTGATCCATTATTAAATGAGAACAGATCAGAATGGAGCCAAAAAGGCTCAGGGGAGAGCTTGTAGCAGTCTTTCAATACCTAAAGGGGCTGGTATCCAGGGCCAAGCAGCAATATGCCTTTGAGTGGCATTGAGGGAATTTTGCCACAGGCTTACTGTGATTCAAGAAAGAGTGATACAAGGTTTAAAAGATTATCTGTGTTTCTAGGTGTCTGCTGATGTCCTGGTCCCTTCATTCCCTGCAGGACTGTGCCTCTGTAGTTTTTGCTTCCCTGAACTAGCTGCTGCAGGACAGTCCAGCTTCCCCACTAATAGGCAGAGATCTGCTCTTAGTCAGAATTCAGAGGAAAGCAAATGTAGAAATAGGAAATTCCTGGAGAGTCATGACCTAGTGTCTAACTATGCTCAGCAATTCAGCAAACAACACAGTCACTGCTTCCTGACCATGTGTTATTAGGAAGATTTTCCAGTGTATTGTAAAAATGACTTGCTAAATGATGCAGAGGAGACTTGAGGCTTTATTCTGGTCTTAAAAAGGAAAAATCAAGGATTTTCCAAATCCATTAAAATGCATCTGCAATTGGGGAAAGATACATCATTTGAAACTCATGCATGTAGATGTAAAAGAGGTATTGCTCCTGAGGAAATGATCACCTTCAGCAGACCCTGTCTGCAGTCTCTGCTTGGGGCCCTCATTAATTCTTTCTTCTACAACCAGATTAATGCCACTGAGTCAGCCTGAAAACAAAACTAGTGGAAGCAGAGTTTAAGTAGAAATTTAAGAAGAAATGTCACCTTCCTTCCCACCTCTCTGCTCCCCTTACACTTGCAACAGCCTCAAAATCTTTCCACGTACCAACTGAGACCCACTGATTTCCCAGTAATATAGGCCTCTGGCTTCCTTTTCACTTAGCTTGGTTCCCTCACTCGGTGGGAGCATATGCAGACACAATTTTTGTCATGAACAGGATTTGGTAAGATTCTTTAACGCCACCTTTTAAGGCCAGGAGGGCTGTCACAAGTGGAGGGTCACCATCCTACAAAAAAAAATCCATACATAAAACCAAGGCTTGTTTTGTTTTGTTTGTTTGTTTGTTTTTTATAGGACATATCAGTTATCACAGTCTAAACCATGTATTTTGCATCTCAGTGGTAAGGTGCACCACTTACAGATACAGATTACCCCTCATCCCACCCTGCTGGCTCTTTCACATCCCCACACAATGCCCATAGTGCAGTAAGTAAAGTGGCAATGACCAAGCATTTCATCTCCAGAGTGCTACCGATAGCACCACCACATTACAACCATGGCTGCTGGGCACAGCAGTGACAGAGTATGCTGCAGTGAGGGCTGGGAAAGAAATGGGTCCTGTTAAACATGAGTTAGTGTTATATCTTGTGTAACAGCCAGTGGTTACCAAGAGGCACGATGTCAACCTGATACATCATGCCAGGAATCTTACATCATTCTTTCTGCACGTGATAGCAGCAATCTTTTAATTTTGGAACAAGCTACTCATTCAGCCCTCCCACACAGCTCACAACAACAGCCAGGGAATTAAATTCTTTCAGTCTCCAGGGATGCCCAAGCAGATGAATCAGGAGGAACAAACAGAGCCCCGCAGAGACATTTGGGTCTCACACCCAGACTCTGAGCACAAAAGGGCAAAAGAAGCCAGAGAAACAGAGTTCATAAAGCAGTTCATGAAGTGGAAAATAAAAAAGCCCCACTGACTTCTAGGAACACAACCAGGAAAAGGCAGCCCACAGCCAAAGAAACATGAACATTGTGGCACACTTAGTTCTGTGTCAGCAGGTTTTCTTGCACAGCTCATGTCAGTGTGATCAGAGCTGTGTCTGAGTTATCATTAGCAGCATTTTGGCACTATATAAGGCAGAATAACTTCACACAGATCACTAAGTTGTGTAAGGTGCAAGTGACTAATGCTCATCTTTTCACCACACCACCAAATGCAAGTCCATGGGGAGGTTGCAAACCCCCAAATCAAACATGTTGCTCCCACTTTTATTCTCCTATCGGTGTTTCTACCAGCTTATGCTCCCTTTGGTAACTACATGTGTCAAAAAAGCCTGTACCGCTGACGGCCTCAAGATCACCTTTTGTGTTTCTCGTACAACTCGGTTAAAACAGCCGCCACATGCCGTACACCAAGTGTAACTTACGCAGAAGTCAGCAGGTGGCACCCAAGAAACGCGGATGCGTTTGACTTGACCCCTCTCGACCGTTCCTTGAGTAGGTTCAACAGCGAATCCCTTCTGCTGGAGGAGCGGCAGGTCATGGAAGGCGAACTCTGTGTGCTGCGGAGACAGGATACACACAGGACCCATTGTAGCCGGCACCAGGACTGCTCATTAAAGAAAGCGTTGCCCAGATGCTGCTGCTTGCCATACTATTACCACCTTTGAAACCCCAAGTACCTGTCTTGTTCACACTTCAAGCTGTCACAAAATACTACACTAAAAACACAGGGTTGGACCTGTAATCCACCTCTGTGCTCAAACTTATGTATTCAGAATTAGGATAGCAAACCGCTAAATTTTGTTGCTGACTTAATATGACACTGCTAATCCCTCATACTAGCCCCTGAAAACTTATCTTTCCTTTTCAAACACTGATGCTTTTATAATGTACAGTTTATCAGAAACCCTGAAAGCTGTACTTATTAATTTACAGATTTTTTGACAGAAAGGACCAATGGCTATCTGTACCCTGTCAGTATTCCTTACAGCACCTGACATAAAACAGCACTTTTAATTCATTTTTGATTTTCTTCACCTTCTTGAATGCAAACCGAGCTGTCTGTATGGCTCCAATCCTCAGCTCTGTCACTGCTGGTGCTGGAGAACTCTCTCCATCCATGTATTCCAGAGCAAGGAGAACGGACTTCACTGGTTCTTGCAGTTCTAAACATAGTCAATTCAAGTAAACTTGGATACAGTCACAACTGGGCAAGTATCAATTTGGAACAGGTATAGGTTGCACCAGGATGGTTCGAAATGATGTTATGGTAAATTCATGTGTTGGTGTAGATAGGGAGATCCTTCACACAGACTTGGTGAAGAATTAGGCACACAGATGTTTTGCATAATTTGCAGTTGCAAATTTATCAAGCTTCCTGCTCATTTTCTAGCCCCATAGCACATATGCTGTGCGTATGATATTCCTACTTGTATATGGTATATGCTTGGATTTATTCATAGCTCAGGAACCAGGATTTGCTTATGCACTGTCTCTAAACACATATCCTGTCCAGAGAAAATAAGGAAGGATAAATTCAACCTCCTGAAAGTATGCTTGTTTTGTTACTATACAATTGGGAAAGTCCTGGATATGTTATAATGTATGAAATTATTATATAAACATTTAATACAAGTCAGAAGTACAGAAAGCAAATGCATCTTAATACTTCATAGTAGTACTATTAAATTATAACAATTTTTTGCAAGGTAACTTGCAAAGATAGAAGATGGTTATTAAGAGACAACTGTATTAAAATGAAGATAAAATCTTTCCTTACATGCAAGTTTCCTGCTATCCCATAATGCTTATTTGTTCTGATTCTGCAAAACTTATCTTTAATTTACCATTTCTGAAAGGATGAGGAACATGCCCATGTCTTGTCACTCCCTGTTTTGTGAAGCAGTATGATGTTACCTTCTTTTGGTGTTCCCTGTGAAGATAGGGGTGGTGTTACAGCCAGGGATTCAATGGGCACATCCAGTGGAACTCCCCCTTCCACAAACACTGGACCATCTCTGGCTACACCCTTTAGGTGGATCACATGGGCTATTTCCTGTGCAGGACAAGAATGTGTCAAACACAGGTTTCAGTGTAAAGTACCTAGGTAGCAGGAAAACTGACACAACAGCAACAGTTGCATAGAAATTATTACATCACCTGACTACACAGATGCCAAGGGGCCCAGTTTTCTACCGCAACAACCCCCCATCTCCTCCGTGCCTTGTCCACTCTTGTTTTAAACAGCCCCTCATTCCTGGGAAGCAACCTCAGGAGGGCACTGGACAAGCTGTTTATACTAAAGCCACTAAAAGAGGCAAAACTTATCTCCTGCCAAACTTTGCTAGAGTTTGTAACCTAGGACCAGTCTCCATTCATTTTCATCTTATTGTGATTTGCATTCTTAACTTCAATTCCAAAGATCATCTGGAGATACCAACCTTGTAAGAGGAGAAACAGAACTTGCTTGGAGACAGTTTGTGCTCCATGTCTGCAGTGCCTGCCAATGGTCCTTAGCTGGCACTCTTTATTAACTTTTGCTCAGTCTCTTTGGATGTGGAGTAAAGCTCCTTGCTGTGTTGCCAGCCTGTATATCCTGACTTGGGCTCCATCTAAGCTCAGCGGCTGCTCTACAGATGGAAACCTCCTTCCTCACGCTGTGAGTGCAGAAGCAGCTCCCTGGTGCTTGGTGCACCTGCCAGTGGCACCATGCATGTGGAGCTCTGCTCTCCACTGCCATTAAACACTACTTGCAGAGAACCCACTTGGAGCTGTGCTCAGTAGCATGGCAGCAGCCCACCTCCCATCACCTCACATTTACACCATGTGGACAGTTGGCAGAAAACAGGACTGAACCCCAGCTCACTGCAGCCATCGATTAATAACTGAATATTTAAAACCTGAAAAGTCAGTGGGCCCCAAAGCTGCCATCTCATACTTACATCAGTTAATCTGATCAAGATATTTCTGCCTATGAATACTGTCCATCAGATATAACTATCTGAAACTCCTACTAAGACCCACACTGATGAAAATCACTGCAGGTCATATTTAGACTTTGATTTCATAATTAAGGGATTTTGATTGTCTCACCTTGCCAAAGAGTACAACCTTGAGATAGTCAGAATAGTACAGGCTTTCGTGATCAGGACTGAAAGTAACAACAAAATCCTGACTCTTCCCAGTAACAATCTCTCCTTCTGTTGGAAAGACGCTGAACACACTTAGGCCATTGTAATTTTGTGTTCCTAGTAAATAAAAATGAGGACAGAAATAAGGAGAACAGGACAGCTCATTTTACTTTTTCATGTATTTTAAACCCATTTAATTTTTTGGAACAGCAAATAAATAAGCTTGATGCATGGTTTTGCAGCAAAACAAGGTGTTAGAAACACCCAGTAAAGCCATCTACAAGTCTAATGCATTCATCTCTAGAGGAACTAAAGCAGTGTCACCAAACCCCTCCTATATTCTAACATGTTTCTACAGAGATGGACACACCTAAATATAACCTTTAATATGCAATTACTGTGTGTGTTTATTTATATTCAATCACTAGTATCTCCTTACTTAGGGATATTTGCTCAGGCTGCATAAATTTACAGCCACACATACTGAAAAATCTAGTGCAGATCCTGTTGGGAAACAAAACTGTGTTTTTAATTTTGGGGATGTGATGCCCCTGATTTGACAGTTCTGTAGATCCAACAGGATAAAGTATTGTTGCTTTGTACTTCAGAGCCTTTAACAAAGGTACAGGACTAAAAGACAAGTTTACCAACAAGCTCTGTTCTTTGCAAAGAGGACGTAATAAAGGACGGAAGCCTCTGCCGATCTTCGTCCCTTGTTGGTGAAAGTGAATCAAGTTGGATGGAGTATTGCAGGGTCAGCGTGGAAGTGTTCTGTATCTGACAACATTAAATTACACAGGAGCAGTTTCATTAAGAAAAATCAATTCTCAAGCCCATAGGATCCACAGTTAGTGAACTGGCTGAATTTATTTCACTGTATGTACTGCTTTAGTGTGTGCTCAGGTGCCACTGAAAGCACATTTTATTGCTACCCATGATGTGTCATGTCAGCCCTGCACCCAGCAATGGGAACCAGGCTCCTCTTAAGAGTCTTGCATCAAATAATATATTTTGGTTATTGACGTACTGGGACAGAAACTGAGAGGAAAAGATCTTGGCTTGTTTCTGAGTCTGTGGAATTTGCAGTATGAGTGAACTGGTTAAACATCCCTCAACTGCACCATGGCAGACCCTTGTGTGCTCTTTGTAGGATCAGTTTTGCATTTCACCCATGTACCCCTGCCACTGCTTTGCTTGGACTCAGTACAGCCTCATTTGGGACAGCAGTAATAGGCAGAATAGAGAAAGAGGGCAAATATTTCTAACACTGGTAAAAGATGAGCCATTTCTGTCTTAATTCCTTTTGCATGCTGACTAAATCTATGAAGCTCCCACAGATCATTTCTTTTTATTTTATAGAAAATATGTTTATATATATATATAAATGAAAAAGAAAATATATTTTTAATATATATAGAATATACGTTTTTTATGGCTCTATTTCTGTGTAGAGGCTGCAGGCAGGACAGCAGCAGCTAAGAACCTCCCTGCACAGCTTTGTAACCTTCACCCTGAAACTGTCTCAGCACCAGATCATTCTGCCAGACTGCCTTTAAAGGTGTGTTCTTGTCTACAGTTTGACACTTGGCCTTGTGTTCTGCTGGACTAAAAACTACAGAACTCCTCTTCCTCCTTACAAAACTTGCTGACATGCTTTTAGCTCAGCACAGACGGATTTACCTTGAATGTGGAAGTCACCTTCTCTTTGGCTATGACATAGCCCATATCGAGTACTTTTTCCACAGAGCAAATAATTGATGGTGTCACCCCACATCCAGTGACACTCAACGTTAGGTTGGTCTCGGCCGCCCGGATTTCCAGCGTTTCAAAGGACTGCCGGAGGATGTCTGTGTTAGCCCAGGTGCTGAAAGGAAGACATCCCTCACCCTTCCAACTGCCCCCTCCCACAAATGGTCCATTAGCCATGGATTTACTGCATAGACACCTAAATGTTACGAGTGGGTAGGCATAGGCAGCAAAACTTTTCCTATTTTACAGCCTCATCCCAGTCAGTAATATGGGTACATCACACAGCCAGTTACACCTCTTTGTCTTTCCTCTTTTCCCCCCATTACTGTTGTATCTCTTACTCACCCGTTTATTCTTGTTGGGACAAAAAGAGATCATGAGGGGTTTATTTTCACCTGGCTCAAGCATTCCAACTGCTCTGACCAACAGGAAGGGACCACTGGGATTCAGAACTGAGAATCCTAACTGAAATTGTGCAGCTCAAGGAAAAGTTTATAAACAACGATTAGGTGAAAGGATACAAGAACAGATTTTAAGTGTTGCTCAGACTGAAGACGTATGAAGCAACATCTATAAGCTTTTACAGAGAACAGTAACTCAGAGAAAAGGAGAACAAAATACTGCATCAAAAGCAGTTGAGTCATCAGTACCATACACTCCCTGGAAGGTGGCTAAGTGTTTCTCAGGTTTGGCTCTATCTATGCAGAATGATTTCCAGTTAAAAAGGGTAGAATTGAACTCACTTTCCAGTAGGTCCATTTGGCTTGTCCAATATATTATTCATGTTACTTTCTGCCTCCCTTTGAAAGAAATGTACTGAGTCTGAAATCTGCTACCTCCTACTTGCTTTAGTGTCAAACAGTTCCACCTCTAAATAGAGAGTCAAATTAAACAGGAGCTGAACAGGAGGTTAATTCCTGTGTTCCAAACAAGGATACTTCCAGCTTCTTTGGGGAGATATTTTGTATTGTAAGTTGCTTCATCATTCTGTGGCCTGACAGGAATAAAAACATTTGAAAAAGTGATGCTGCTCACTCATGCACTACCATTAACTCATGCTTCTACCTGGCTCAAACATTTGTTCAATTTCTATGGCTAATCCACTTGTCAAAGCTCACCAAAACACTTCCAGATTTTGACAGTCACTTATAGAGCTTCCAATTCCATGTTTTGGGATTGAGTCTGCTTTTTCACATACCTCAGCTGGCCAGACAGGCTCCTAATTTTCCACCTAAGTACCTACTACAGGGCTAATTTCTATCTTGACTTTTGAAAATCCACTGAACAATGTAAAAGGAAATGCAAAACCACACTCAGAAGAAAATGTCAGACAGCGAAAACTCAAAACTGGAATTCAAATTTCATACCTACTGCAACATCACCAAAATCGACAGTGTTCTTTCCATTATTTGAAGTGATCACAACAGATGGGGCTACAGCTGGACAGTGCAACTCCAAATACAAAGTGTTGTAGGGACTAGAGAAATAATAAAAGGTTACTTGCTTTTGAATGATAAAGAAACACATTGTCATAAATCTGTTCTTATTCTGCTCATGTCACAGGGTATCATTAAATTGGTGTTACAAAACAATACATAATTTGGGATGGCTGTTTTTTGTCTTTCTAAGCAGAAAGATGAGCTGCATCTGGCTTAAGTTTTCCAAACGCTTAGTCTTTTAAGCTGCTTTAATTTCATGTGTTTGACTTTTACTCAACTACTGGGGTGTAAGCATGAATTTCTACCACTGACTTATTAAGTAATTAAGATCAGAAAACTTGTTTCCTCCCCAAATAAGTAAATTAACATGCCCACCACTTCCCCTCGAATTTCTGAACTATCATGAAGTGCAAATATCTACCTGTAACTTAAGTTTTCAGAGCCTTTCTTTTCATTGATTTGTCCACTTGCAACAAAGCACGGTATGATGTATTTTTCAAACCTCCCACTGAAAGTCCTCATCAGGAAAGCCTGGGCTGCCGTATAGGCCTCAGAACTAGAAAATCCAGGAATAAGAATTATCTCAGTAAGTGAGAGAGCAAGGGAAAAAAAACAAATCAAATATCTACTGAGCTATTTGTGTTTACTGTTTCTTAGCCATGCATTCACAACTGAAGGTAACTGAATCTCAGAGACTTTTTTGATGTGCAGTAATGGACCCAACTCTACAAAGTGGTTTGTTTTTCTTACCAAAAAAGAATAAAAATTAAAACCCCATGTAAAACAGATGTTATATGAAAGACTACAAATTCTCAGTATGATCCTTATGTTGAATACTTTAAGTATTCCAGTGGCTTCCACTACTTCTACATCATGTCAGTTATATGTAAATACACATTACCACATCTCTCTAATGCAGTGTGCCAAGGAACGCTTCAGAATGGGAGTTTTACAATATACATACTATTTTTATGACTTGTGCTGAAAGTATTTAAAAATTACAATGAATAGATTGCAAGGAACATGGGATTTTAGACAAAAAATGCCTAACATCAAGCACAGTAAAATGCCTGGTGTTTAAGCATGTATTTACTTCCAAACACTGCTAAATTCCTCAGATTAAGCAGAAGTGTGGGTCTGAAAAGGTGAATTATTTGCTAAATAAGGGACCTCAACTATCATTTTGTACCTAGGTACCCAAGTTTTACATAGCGCCTGCTATCAATATTAATTTTCACTGAGGTACACATATTGTAAAATGACTATTTAAAATGCACATTTTACAGCATTCTGACGTTTCCAGGACTACAGATAACCATGAATAATATGATGTGGGCCCTTGGATGGTTTCCATCTGGGGTGAAGTTACGCAGCTCTCTTAGACCTGTTTGTTAGTAGTTTCATTTGGTAACTAAGTTCAGCTTTCTCACTGCCCTTTAAAACACCACCCTTGTTGGTTCATCTAAATTCCTTCACTTCCCAATACATTCTTTGAAGTCTTCAGTGCCTCCAATGCAGAGAGGGATTCTGTGCTAACATGAGAGGGTACAGCTGTGTGGCTTAAAAGCAGCGCTAATTTTGGAAACAGCCTTTGCAACACAGATAAAGCTATTCTTTTCTCTACACTTTGCTTTCTTGTCTGCCTATTGGCTTTAGTAGGTTTATTAAACTACTTATAAGGAGAATATTGTCTATGTAGTACAAGATGCTTTTGCTGACTTACTCAGGCATTAACTCTTCAGGTTTTGGTTGCTCGGAACTGCATGGAGAACTCGGGTATTTGCTGCCTCCATCCCTTACCAGCTGTCTGGAAGACTGCTGCCTGGTAATGAAAACACTTAATTTCTTTCCCCCTCTCTTTTCATCTTTCTTCTTTTTCTGCAAATCCACACACAAAGACATTACACACTGAGGGTGATCATCAGTAATCCAGTTAAGACATCAGTTTACAAATACATGGTCCCTCGGCCAAGGATACAGAACCAGAGAGGTGATAAAGTGTATGAAGCATGCTAACAGCAGCAGGATCATGGGAAGAAGCCATAGACACAGTAGTTACATTTCTCATTAGATAAAATTAAATTGGTATAGGCATATTTTACCCCTTCTTAAAAAAAAAGAGCTCCCCTATTGAAGCAGAGGAGTAAGAGACTATGCCTCTCACAGGAATTTTCCCTATTTATCTCATAATCAAAGACAACCATAGGGGCTCACTTAAACTCAGTGACCCACAGCATCGCATATAAAGTATTGCATGTATGTTGTCAATTTGCAAGAAGGGTAGAGGCTTTTTGGGTTTTAAGAGTACTTGTACTAAGCATTTGCAAGAAAATCCTCTAGGAATGCTTTTGAAATTGTTAGTGTGAAATAAGATTATTGCTCAGCAAACAAAATACACATTTTGCAACAGTACAGTCCTACTTTTGTCCCGTATAAGCAAGTCCTAGATGGATCATGAGTTTGGGCTTCATTAATATGCAAATGATTTTATGATAAAAATACACCATCCAGAGAAACAAATATCTGGAAGTAGCAGCCCAACAGCACATGCTGGTTCTTTGCATCCCTTACTTGCATTTCTGCCCCTGCTGCAGCTGCTCTGCACAGCCTCTGAATTGCCTCTTCTCTGATGAGCTGATCCGAAAGTGTTGGTCTGAAGGACACTTGAATCAAGCTTTTCTGGGAGTGAGAGAGCACACAAGAAGGTTGGCAAAATTCAGCCCTCAAGGTCTGTTTCACCTACAGAGCTCAACAGGAGCATGGACGTCACAGCAAACAATTCACAAATACAAAAGTTTTTTTCCAGTGAATAAAATGATACTGAGGTTAAGGCCACTTGCAGTTTTCTGAATGTCCCCTATGTTACAGCGGGCTGGTTTTACATGGCCAATATTTTTGATCTCTCAGCATTCTTCAAATCAATTATAATGACAACACTGAGAAAAGAACGTCCAGGGTGAAAACTCTCATAAGCATTAGCCAGATTCAATGGTTAACCCCTTGTGTCTGCTTTAAACCATTATTTCAAAGAACAGAAAATATTCCAGCTGTTCTAACAGTAATATACATTTTGACCTCTGTTTAAAAGTGACAGCATTTGCAGGGAGGTGGTTGATTAAAAGATCTGGCAGAACACCTGATGTTTAAAGTCAAATTACCTTCCCAGGCAACACAGTCCCAACAGAAGGTGTGATTGTCACTGGACAGTCTTCTGGCACACAGAATTCAAATGAAGTGGGTCCAACAGGGGCGACTTTCCCATTGCCAATCCTTGGGACAGTGTGAGTAAAGTGGTTAATGCTGGCATGGGGATTCATCACATACAGTGTTGCTGTGGACACACTATTTAAAGCTGTTGCAGCAAACTGAACCAAGGAATGAGACAATTCAAGAGGTGGGTGGACTCCAACAGCTTTGCATGACAGCTTGAATTGTCTAAAAATAAGCACATGATAAATTGTCTCAGCATAAAATAGTCTCTTAATCAGCCCAGAAAATAGGGAACTAATCCTGTAGTCCCTATTTAAGCAAAATTTCAAGCTTACAATGGGAATTTTGCCTAAAGATGAACAATAATACTATCTATTTTTAATGCACAATTGGCTAGAGTCCCTGTTTGAATTCTTCCTCTGTGAACTTCGGGAAATACATCCAGCCAAATCAAAGTTTATGCCATCATTATTTTAGTAGCACTAGTTTAGTATGAAGCATTTAAAATATTGATAATATGATAACAATAATATAAACCTTCAGCAATTCAGCTGAAAAATGCAAGCAGAACATTGCACGTTAGGACAACCTGGGGTAAACTCGCAGCTTGGATATGTGACAAGGATAAACTTCAGATGGGAAAGGAAAAGTGACCTCACTAAAGTTGGATACTTAACTGAAGGATGAAGCTAACAGGCATTGAGCAGTTCTAGTGAACTAGAGAATCCCTACCTGCCCCACATACTCATCCTAGCCTTACCTCTGCAGAGTAAACAGGGATTTAATTTCTGAACTAGCTTAACTGTGGAAATCCAGTGTGATTTAGACTTCTATATAACCTACTACTCAATCAGTTTCTTAACATACCTATTAATCTCTGACTTGCAGGTTAGTTCAAAGCTGTAATCTTTTGCCTTGTTAGCTTTAAAGATTATGTCCAGTGTCAGGCTTTCAAGGGGAAGAAGAATTCCAAGTCCATCATTGGGCTGAATTTCAACAAACTTAAAAATGGCAGGATAAAGAAATTATTGTTATTAAAATAATAAAAAAGTTAAATTATCAAATTATTAAATTAAAATAAGCCATTACAGGCAAAATAAGAACATTTTGTTATTAAATGTACAAACATCAGAGAAACAGAAACCTTCCAGTGAGAAGCTTTAATCTGAGTCAGGGACTAGTGTTTGACTGATGTACAGATTTCTTATCTCAAAGTAACTTGAAAGGCATTAAATCCATTAACACAGACTTCAGTGGAATTTCTTCCCCACTGTGGATCTACTATCCACAGTATTCACCCTTCTCTAATGATGTTTATTTAGTCTCTATAGACAACTGAATGAAATATGATAAAAATCACAAGTGAACCCCCACTATCTTTGAGGAGCTGATTCCCATCTGATGTGCAGATACCATAGTGATGAGAACCAGTTTAATATCTACAAATGGGCATTGGTTTGTTTTTGAGTTGATGATTCAAGAATGTCACATTTTAATCTAAAGCTTAATCTTAAGCTAATCAGGAAACATGCTGTGAAGTAAAGCTTTAGGAAGCTGAAAATACCAGTTTCTTTTAGCCAGCTCCTTGACTTTAATATCTAAAACAGTAGAGAAAGAGAGAATGCCTAATTAAATGTCAGATTCCTCTAGCTCTGATTCCAATATGCCAAGCCATTTCACACTCTGATCATCATGCTATTATGAAGCTGGAACTGCTAACTTTTTGCAAAAAAACCCTAATTCAGCAGCCATAGACCCCACAAAACTAGCAGCTCCTGTGATTAATTCTGCTGCCATGTCAATTTACAGTCAGTCAGAAATACCTAGGGATTACCAGGGATGATTCCCACTAAGCAGTTTAGGAATGGCTATTCTGCTCAAAAGTGTTTAGGCCTTGGGATGCAAACTGAGTGATATTGCTCACCACCCTAACCTGTGTGTTTCCACAGTGATGCAGCCAGAAGCATTTCATCTGGTTTGCAAGAACCAGTTATGATTTATTTACACTCACACTGAAACATGTTTTCATAATAATTAAATCAATTTTTATTCTAGAAGGGGTGTGTGGGATAGCTACATACCTCTGGAAGTCCCACAAATCCAAACTCTTGTGGCAAGATGGATTTGTTTGTTAGCACAACATTTGCCTGCACAGCTTCATAGATTGTGCAGTATCCAAAATTGATTTGTGCTGGACTGATTTCCAAATCAGAAGTAGTAACTATTGCATGGACAGTAATGTTAACTTTTTTAGCCTGAAACAAATGCAAGAAAGAGCACAGGATAAACCCCTCCATCTGTAGCATTGTAAGAGCCGGATTTAAGTGAAATATCATCCAAAAAGATAACTGCAAAAAAGTTACTCTATTCCTTAACAATAACATATATAAATGTAACATACCTATCTTGTGAACTTCAGCCTCACTTTTCTCCAAAAATAAGCAACAGAAAATGTTTCTTTGATAAGCAAAATTAAAACAATAATACCTGTATCTCAAATTCCCTATGCTAGGATGGAATCACACCTGCATCTCCAAGGAATGTCAACTCTAAGAACATGCTACATCTGCAGTACAGATCAGAATAGTAAGACGGTGCTACAGTACCTGATGACTCTCTGGTACAAAACAAACTACCAGCGAATGGATGAGCTCTGACTAGGAAGGATTTAACTTTCCATATGGTAAACATGCTGGCAAGAAGATACTCTCAAATCTGTATTACCACTTAAAGCTGTTATCATTTTTACTGTTATTGTAGGACCTACAAAGATCTCATCTAGGATTAGGCATCATTAAGTGAGCATTCTCTAAAATAATTTACATCTATTATCAGCCCAATAACCAGTGTAAGAAAAATCCCCAACCTTATCCACAATGAGTATTGTCACTGGAACCTCCAGGATTCTTGTCTCTTCATTAAAATAGCTCCTTGCATCTTGAGGAAGAGAGTGCCTAAAGATCAAAAACTACATTCAGTTGAATAAAAATACTTCGATTATTTTCTAGTTAAGGGGAATAATGAAATGAAGCTATAACAATTGACCTTGTCTGTTCATGTTGGCTTTTTTATTTTTAAGAATAGGATTTTTGACACACAGGAGAGGAAGGGAGTTAACTCAGAGAGGTCTGCATCCATTTACGCTTTCTGAAAATGCCACCCACTCATTTTAAATTCTAAAAAATGTAAAGCTTACTTTATAATCAGAATATAAACCTCCTGCAACCACAGCACATACCCAACCCCACTGAGGCAATCATTCCCCTTTGACACTGGTGTCACTTAATCATCAGCCACTTGGAGGCAGAACCAATTGCACCACAAAGCACAGAGTCATAAATAAAGTGAAACAAACTTGGAAAGCAACAGTGTCTGATTATCTACCAGAGCAGTGATTTATAAGAAACACAGGTTCTCTGTAGCTGCAGCGTCTTGCTATCATTAGCTCTATTTTAGATCTTCAAGCCAAGACAATACAAAAGCTGCAGAATTTTTAGCTCTGCTGGTCTATTTATAGTGTCTTACACCACCAGGGTAAATTGCTTCCTGGTTTTAGGTCCCCACAGTGATAATGTTCCTACTACTACTGCTGGAATTACATGCAATTTTTTTTTATGTATTGTTAAAGAACAGCTAATGAATAATAAATACCACCCACTCGGTCACCATGGTGATCTGAAATCTTGCTGGAGGTTATTCTGCAAGTGTGGACTATGACTTCAGGTGATCTTCAAAGGAATTGCTAACTTGTTTAAAGATCAAACTGGCATTAAATACAGGGTAGGAATAAAGAATCAGTTTTCACTTTGTCACAGGACATCAGAATAGCAGAATAAATTAATCTACTACAAAATAATCCAGAGGGAAATAAAATAATTATAACTGTACATACACAGTGATGGACTCTAAATTAGCTATTATGCCTTGGGGGAAAGATACTGAAATCTTTCAGACAGTTCTCTGAAAATGGCCTTTTCATGCTTTAAAGAAATTAAAAAGAAGCATACCAGACAAATCAGATTTAGACTGCCAGCATCTGCAGGACTAGTTCCAAATGTAGAAAAACTAAACCACGTGGTATCTGGGAATTCTGAAAGTCAGCACATTAGAGAATTTGCCTTCAAATAAACAGAAAAGCCTGCTTCTGACACCCAGAAAGATGTGAGTATGGTCATATCAGAGTGAATATTTCAGTGCCCAGAGTCCTTAGGAGAACTTCCTAAGCTTTCAGCCATCTAACTGCTCACTAAGGATTGCTGAGTGAGGGTTTCTTTTCACTTTCATGTTACTTCTAATACAGCTGTTTTATTAATAGAGCCTATAATACCATGTCAATGAGGAAGCGTTTTCAGAAATGTGTCACTAGCTCAGTGCTTCACATCAGCTTGTAGCAAGCTCATCCTCTGCCATACACACCCTTCCCCAGTGTGGCAGAGCTTTTAAAACTGATCTGTATGCCAAAACAGCCAGATACTTTTTTTTTTTTGTATGCCAGAAATGCCATAATCTTATCAAATTTCCTTTCTGAAGCTTCCCACTTTTTCTGAGGAAGATTAATATTCTAAATCCAGGCTATGCCTCTATCCACTCAGTAAGTATAACACGCTTTGCAGCATCTGAAGTTTAAGAACATAAAAATGCCATCATATTGGTCACTGATAGGATGTGAGATGTTGGAAGGACTGTAAATACTTAGTTCTTTGAATACTAACTTAGTGACAATTTCAAAATCAATTTAGCATCCAGAGATGCTGAGTGCATCAAGGAAAATTCAAATATACTTACATCAATAGGACTTGATAGCCTACACGACAGAAGCAGCAGGTCTGCAGCAGCAATCAACAAAGAAGCTTCTAAAGTATCTGGCTGTACACCAGAACTAAGACCTAGATCATTTAATTGATATTTGTAAAGAAATGTCCAGCTAAATTCTTTAGGATGGCAGTTATGAGGTAACTAAACAATGGTCAGCAGTAGCTCTTTATTCAAATTATAAAGAAAAAATGAATTATTTGTTTCTTATAACTGAGTTCCATTTGTATATGTAGATGTAGATGTAAATGGACAAAAGAAATGCTGGGATAAGGCTTTTAGCATCTTAGAAGATGTTATGTAAAATACCACATGAAATTCAAGATCAATACCTTCATATCTTGGAGAAACATGTCTATGGGTAGGAAAGATATGAGCAGGAAGCCCAACTGTTCTTACCTTAATTAGCAAGCACAGGAGCTCTTGTCCAGAAATTATTTAATCAGTGATCCATGAAGTAGCCACCTGCCTATATAACCTCTCTCTTGTATAAGAGTAGCTTCCCACAGAAACAGGAACAGCCTACCAGGAATGCAACTGCAAAGATTTTCACACTGCTGCTGTCACCACAGGAAGAGCATTTCCTCACAGGTATGTGATCCAAGTTAATTTCCTCCTTGAGCAACTGGCAACTTAAGAGGGAGAGAGAGGGAGACTAGGACTGCATTGACACCAGCAGTGTGAAATCCAGAAAAAACTCTTCTCAGGTTTTCCACTGACAGCCTCCTACACACACTGTTTTAAAAACTGAAAAGATTCAAGTTGTTACCTGGGCAGAAACTTCAGTTGCACACTGAATGATGCCTGAGCTTGGATGTAACCTGTTTCTGGAAGCAGCTCCATGTGCTTACTCAATTCTTTGCATACTTCAAACTTCAAATGTAGCGTGGCTTTTGCTCTGCAAACAGATCAGACACTCTTAGGTGGCTTTGAGGGTACCTGTGCAGCCATCTCAGCAACGTTTGCTCTTGGAGTTTGCTTCAGCAGCTCACAAGCACTTAACGTCCCAGCCTGTACTCAGAAAAATCAAAACTGATCCTGAGAGAGCATAATACACCTAAACCATCAACAAGTACCAAGTTTGTGAATTCCAGTCCTCTTCACTATCATCATAATTATCTCAACAGTTTCAGTACCAAAACTTAAACCTAAAAAGGCAAGAAAAACACTCAACCTCAGGTGGTGGGGCTGCCTGATGCCTGAAATGCACTGAGATCACAGCTGCTTTTGGCATTTGTCCCTAAAACTGTGGTGACTTTTTAAATAGATGTGAATTCACAGTTCTCCCATAACTTCTTCAACAGCAGAGATTCTACAGGGCTAGAAGTCACAGTGGAGATAAGCTGGTACTGCCAGTTCCCCTGCTAAAACCTGTGATCAGTTTGCCCTCTGAATGGTACACTGGAAGCTGGGAAACATCTCCCTCTTTGCTGAATTCTGCCCATATTATAGCACAGTGATAGCCATAGACCATACCCTGCTTTGGAATTTCATGGCGAAGTGCAAAATTGCCAAGCAGTTTACAAATATTTCAGCTTGTCATTTTCCTTCTCCTGGACTGGTTTACAAGCTGTCAGTCCAGATGGTCTGCTCTAAATCAACAGCTACAGCATGTGGTACTGGGAGCCAGGAATGATTTCTGACTGTTGACAATTTAAGATTGTCATAAGTATATAATGAAGTATATACTACTTCATTAAAGCAATGCAGATTATAACCTGCCAAAGAAAATACTTTGAAAACTGATTTGTATTGGACAGGATTCTGGCAAGAGATTTTTCATCCTTTATACTGCCTGGTTACCAATGTGACCAGAAAATAAAAATCAACCCCCAAAACACAACCAGTATTAACTTACATTTTGCAGTCTCACAGGTCTTGCTGGGCACTTACATGCCAGAGCTATCTAACCTGAAAACTTGGTGTTCTACATCTGCTATAGACTACAGTGTCATAGAACTCAGCAGCAAGAAGATACAGGCAAGTTCTTTCTGCCCTGCTTTTGGCAGATGTTTGTGTGTGCTGGTGGTGAACAAAGGACTATTCAAACACATCACCTTTCTCAGGTCTGGGTCACATTTTGCCCTAGATATCTAAAGATTTCTGTCAGTGTTTTAGAGTTTTTATTTGTTGGTTGGTTTGTTTTGGCTTTTTATTGCTACAACTGGTTAGGGATTGGAGCAGAAATTTGTAAGAATATTCGTGAATAACAGGAGTATTTAAGTATGTAATTAACATTTAATTAAAGAACGTCTGTTCTAGAAGTTATGCAAATAAGATTTCACATCTACTGGATCTGAACTTCAGACTCCTTAGCTAAGGCTTCCAGCAGTTGTCAGACAAGCTGCCTTTCCAGCTGGGCTGTGGTACCTTTGCTGTCCTTCAGTGAATGGTTGCTCCAAGCATTAGCACAGACAGCACCATAGTAACTCTATAGCGGATACACCTTTCACATGTAAAGCTGTTGAAAAAAATTATTCTCTTTGGTGGTATGTTGACGGCTTCTTTGCTAGCCTGGTTATTGTCCTTGGCTCTGGATCCTTTGTCTGAGCACAGCTCCAGATCGTAGACCTTCCCCAGACCACCTTCCTCAGTTTTTCACTGTTGCAAGCTACTTATTAGTCCAACCTAAGAAATTATTCTTGACTGATAGTAATTTCTACCTATTTTCAACAGTTGAAATTCATTCTGTTTGAGAAGTGGTTTGACATGTACCATGTACAATGAGGAATCCTCTGATACATTCTACAGAAAAATGTCAATAGCTACTAGAGGAAGAAGCTTCTCTGGTAACACATCTGAATGAGGACATTATCTACTTTTGCAGAATAAAAAGTTGAGACAGGATATTCTGGCACATGAAATACTTTGAATTTCAGCCCAAACAAGTGTGTAACAGTGACAATTCCTTCTAGCTATGGAGAACTGGGAGATAAATCAAAGATTTGATTTTGTTAAGGTGATAAGGTACTAAGGCACATACCACATATTAAGTGCTCTTAAATTAGTGAAACTTGGCAAAGGAATAGCAGGATTTTTCCCTCTGTTAAGAATTTTGCCCTGAGCAATTTGACAGCGTCTATCTTTGGGATCCCTTGAAATCTTAAGTTTTCATTAAAAGAGTTATTCTGCTGCTATACTTCCCAGTTTTATGCCTGGGTTATCTAGACCAAATAAAATCACTTACATAACAACTTGAGCTTGTCATATCTGTAAGGTGAATTTCTGAGATAACAGCTTTACTCAATTCTTTCCAACTGTGAAGAATCTCTGCAGCCTGTAATTCAGCTAAGTGGTTTAGAACGGATGCCTTCTACAGAACCACTCTCTCCCCCACCCTCCTACAAACCCACCCTAATCCTATTTAAATAGAATCCAAGAAGTGCAAATTGTTAAAAGAAGCATGCAGTAGTGACTGCATTAGGTAGAGAAAAGAAACCTGAAGCACCTGAAGACAAATAAAAGTTCATTTAAACACACTCTCATAGCGTGACAGCTCTTGGAGACAATGGACCAAAATATTCTTTTTATGTTACAGTGCAAACAGAAGAAGTCTCCAGCCATTACTGATTTGGACTACAGAAACACCCATGTACTTCTTCCCCCTTAAATTGCCCTTTGACTACTCTATGTGTACTTCCAAGGTTTGCTTCACTCCAGTGCAGTGCTTAAGGCCTATATGGGTAAGGAGAAATTTTACCCTGCCTATGTTATAGCAGATGCAAAAGGACTAACACGATTTATCTGGCATAATTTCCCAAGTCTAGAAAGACTGGTGATTGACCTTCTCAATAAATAATTGGCATGAGCCTGGCTTTCCAGATCATAATCTCCTATGGATTTTAATTAAAAGAGATGAGAAATAACAAAATATCCTTTCATAATGTTCTGTGATTTAATTGATTATACCCAAAATGCACTTAAGTTCAGACACATTTATCTCCCTGATATTTAGTGTGCAAATTCCACACAATCATACTCTGAGGTGACGATTCCCTGGGGGCCTTACAGTTATTCCACAGAATAGACACAATACAGGGTGTCTTGTAGGAGTGGAAAGGCACATATTAACCCAGATGCTTCGTAGCTACTGCTGGTCTGGGAATCTGGGATAGTTAGATATCCAAGTCCAATTTCCACACCAGTGTGGAACACAGGGGGTTGCAATCAGGATGTCCTCCTGAAATGCCATGGAAAACCAAAACTGTTCTTTAGCTTCCTATGACAAGGGGACATGCCTGGCATAATGGAACCTCAAGGCGTCACCTAAGACTTAAGATCTCATTACCCAGCTACTATATCAGGCAGCTGATAACGAAAGGGTCACTCACCTGCTTTGAATGACAATGCAATCCTGATAGAGTCTGTCATACATACAGATTTTTAAGTCAATGTTGGGATTGGGCACCCAAACTGGCATATGCATAGAAACTCCAACGGCACTGAAACACAGCTGTTAATACATAAATTATTAGTTTTATTGGTCTCAAATTCTTACAGATCTAGACAGAGCAAGAATTTCTGCTGTAAACTACAGCTGAGTAAAATATTTTCTTAGTCATATTGCAACAGGTTCTTTAATTAAGCAAAGCTATGAAAATAATGTGTAGAGATAAACCCTAGATGTTATGGTGTCACAGCAGAAAAATAATTATACTTTGGTTTGGGCTCTTTGTCGGAGAACATGACCCTAACCCTAACCCACACTGCCCATGATACCAAAAAGAAATATTTAAAGTGCATCTAGCTTATGTGAACATGCCATAATGCAGAAACTCAAGAGGCTGCAGCTTGTTTAGCCAGCAAAGAAACATAGTGATGGCAGCACAGTGCTGTACTTCCTACAACCACCTCAGGCCTGACAGCAGTGACTACAGAGCTCAGGCTTGGATGAGATGATCCTTCAGTACATGTCTGCAGCTCCTTCTGTAGAAGACTCAACCTGCAGAGCCAAGACTGGCTTACCAAGCTGCTTGGGAGGTTTTGGGTTTTGTTTTGGAAAGTTTCTGTGAACTGTTCTCAGGCAGAATTTGGCTTCCAGTAAAGTGTAGAATCAAAATATAGCTGAAGTGGTAACTGAAGTTGTCATCTCTTCCAGCTTTCACACATCAATTTCACTACTGCATGCTAAATAATTCCAATTCTGACATCTCAGAAAAAAAAATAAACTATGTGGGCTGGGAGTAGAGAAGAATACTTTTGTATCTGTTTCCAAGGCATTAGATGTCTTCCAGTATGATGTCTGCTAAAATAGGAATAGCATGATTATTTACATTTAAGACAATCACAGGTTTAATAACAACACTGCATCGAAAGAAGGACCATGATTTACAGTTACTTCCCATCAAACCACATAATACAGAATCACGTGGCACCTTGTTATTTCTTGTAATACTCATAGATAGATCTGTCCTCTCCCTCCTTCTCCTGTTTCTAATGTAGCACTCCCAGCTCTTTTAATTCTTGGAGAAAGCAGAAGTAGGAGGATTTAAAACTCTTTTTATACAGTGTTTTGAAGCAAGTCTTGCACAAAATCACTCACTGGTTTGCAGTCCGAGTTGTCAAACATGATCACAAACTCTGTCCGCACATCCCCAGGGATAGCTGGCACAAATAGGATCTGAAGTTTGACTGAGCTGAAGGGTCCAATTTCACCTTCAGTAACCTAAACAAGAAGTAGAATGTAATGAAAATGACTGCATTACTGCAGCTAGCTATAACTTGTATTGAAATAAAGCAGCAATATATACTCATTATATAGTCTACTACACCCAGTTATAACTAGATGGAACACACTATTCAGTATACAGAATCTTCCAACTCAAATGAAGTCTTTATAAATCAAATGAAAGGGCAAATGTGTCACGTGATTTCATTTCAAGAATTGTGATACAGTGAAGTCCAGTGGGCTAGAAATGGATTCTAGGATTCTCTGCACTTCAGCATTTCCCACCAAAGCCAAAGCAATTTATTTGACGTAGACTTAGACTAGTGAAAGTCCTGTCTGTAGCTCAGGATATTCATTACCTTTCCAAGCATAATTTCAGCTGGTGTTTCTTCAGGAGAAAATTCCACTAAATTATGTGCAGTGTCTGTGTGTAGATCTGACCTGGAATTCAATGGATCTTGACCAAGATGTTCTAGGGAAAAAAGAACAACCCACATATAAACCCAACACAATGCTGGATGTGTGAATTTGTTCACTAGAAAATATCAAACAGAGCAGAAGTACATCAATTTTGGTCAGTACTGCAAATCCAACAATGCTTACTAGTGACAGAGAAGTAAGTGTCCAGAAGGAAATCTGTTTGGTCATCTCTGCACTAGTCCAAAAGGCCTATCTTAGGCACTTGAGCCTTCCACTGCAGAGTAATAGTATTAATGTTTCAGTAGGCTGAAGTTTATACTGAAGATTGTTACATCAAGGAATGAAAACTCAGTTGAAAGCATGAACTAGGCTTTGAGAACAATTTCAGTGGGACTAGGCAATGCAGACAGGAGGACCTGCAAAGCAGGTGGAAGTGTTGCTTCACTTGATCTTCAAACAGCTGCAATAATAACTGCTTCTAATTAAACAGTCTCCCACTGAGGCTTCAAAGTGCCTTGAACTGATGCACCTGGAGAGAGACTAAGCTAATTTTGGACTGTATGGCTGTAACCAGCTGGCAACCACCTGCTTCATATTAACCAGGAAAAAGATCAAGGTGTCATGAGGTATGTTCACATGCCACAGCCATGGAATATACATTTGGTTTTAAGGTCTGAAAACATCTCTAAAGGTATGTGCTCTGTGGGGAGAGCCACCACAATTTATGGAATCACTCTATTTCACAATACAGATCCCAGATTTAAAAATCAAAAAACACATGCAGCTTTTTCATGGAACTTCTTAGTTTCCTAAAGTTGGAATGATCAATATCCAGAAGAAATGTTAAAGAATACAGATATAAAGAAATTAGGAAAGTCTCTTCTACACACTGGATTTCATTAAGCACCTAGTAAACATCAGGAATGAGACGGAAAACAGCTGCGGAGGTTCATCTTTCTGCTTCCTTGTTCCCAGAATTACAGACTATAAAAATAAACCTGTCATGTGGATTTCTATTCTGAGCAGTGAGTATTCAGTTGCTGAGACAAGAATGATTATAACAATTTTGCATTTTCTGTAAGCTAGTTGGTTTCTGTATTCTTCTGAGACTGAATTATGGATCACTAATGAGAAGCGAGAGTCACTACTGCTTTTGATATAATGGTGTCAGTATGTTATTTTTAGTCATTTTTTGTGAGGCAGCACACAAAGAAAGATAACATTACTATTAGAACGATGAACTACTTAATTTACTGAGTAACTCTGCAAACTGAATTCCACAGTTCTTTACAGGGAACTCTACAAAGGGATAATGCTTTACCGAGGAACTGCACTGTCAACTTTCTAGACCAGCAATCTTACCTGTGGAGCTCCTGCGCAGGCTGGTCTCAGTCCTCTGTGGCTCCACCTGGGCTGCATAGTGGGACATTTCTTCACTATGGTTAGAACCTATTTGTTCCTTCACTTCAGTCACAGAATTCACAGGACTGTTGCTGACTTCCTTTTCAGGGACAGAGTCACTGAGATTTTGAGCAACCTATTAGGAAATACAGAAAACATATTTTCTACTGTGACTGTTCACCTAGCTTGCACCAGCTCCAATTTTATCAGGCAGCTGCAAATCAGACTTGTGTTTTCTTGGAACTGTTCCACATTATAAATGGAGAAATGTCTTGCACTTTCTGAAAACTGCACATTCTGCTAGACCTCTGTCAATAAACAGATTTAATTTTTGCTGGCTGCCCTAAAAAGGTAAATGATATAATGGGAGCCATACAATATAGTGTCAGTTAATTCACAGTTAACAGAATCAAGATTTTTCTTGTTGAAACACAGGCAGCTCTATGTCAAAACTAAGACTGCTAAACTTATACTTCTGTTTATTACATACCTGCAAGAGATAGAATACAGAAGGAGAACCGTGGATACAGTATTTACTTTCACAAATTCTTTATTTGAGCCATCTTTTTTAAGGTAGCATGAGAGTCGAACACCATGGTGAGCAACTCCACAGTTTCACTGTACATACTATTCAAGGTAGTGTTTCCAGCGGTCAACCCTCTTCTCAGAACTTAAAAATCAATTAGATTATCAAGCAGAGAATTTTGAAAACCATCTGACCCAATTGCTCTTCAAAAACCAAAGCAATTAGACTGCACTGATGGAACAAAGATGAAGTGTGTGTATTGCGTTCACAAGAACACATAAGCACCTCATAACAACAACATGCAACCTAGTAGTGATCTTGTCTCCAGTCAAGGGCCTGTGAAACCTATTTATGGGTACTACCTATAAGACACTTGCGGAAAAAGGAACATTCATGACGATGATAGTCATTAACACAGGAATTACAAGGCATGAGCTCCTACCACAGTGGGTGGGTAGTTGGCTTTGTTTGGATTTTTTTCTTTTTGGTGCTTTTCACCTAAAATTATCTGCTAGATGGAGTAGTACAGCTTTAGGATTCCTCAGTTTCTTGTCAAGTTTGGAACTGATGTGCTGTAGGAACAATAAATAGCAGGTCTAATACGACACATTTTGTCAGCTGTGCACCAAATGCCTGAGTTTTAGTATGTTTCTTCAACAGTCTCTGCTTCATCCCCACATAGAATGTTCCACAAGACACTATATTACAGTCATTTGCATTCATTCCACTATTGGCTTGAGAGCTCTTAATTTAATTCTTTTAACATTATTTATTATTATAGTTTTCAGGTAACAGCCTTCAATAGAGAGGAGATTTTTTCTATTAATTTAGGGAAATGCTTTTGAGCCTACCGTTCTTCCATGAGCCGATTCTGCTGTTGGTCTGCCTGTATGTCTATCACCTGCTGACGTTAGAACTCTGAATCTTGCTCCCAAAGCTCCACTGTTTGTCAGGCTGATGGTCTGTGAAATTGTCTCTCCCACCACATGGCTACCAAAGTCAATGAGCTCTTTATCTAGTGCCAGCTGTGGTAAGATAAACCATTAATTACTGCTGTCCTAGATAGTCAGCAATACCCATTAAATGAGCATCCACCTTTTCAAGAATAAGACTTCAAAGTTCTTATTTCAAAGAGTCATCAAACAACAGCATGAAATGTGGGTATCCGCCTGCCTTTTTGTAGAAGCCAGTTCATTACAACATCCTGTTAAACTGAGCCACTTCCATTTCAGTCCAGTGTATGACAATGGAAAAAACAGGTTAAATTCTGTTCATAGTAGCAGCTTGCATAAGTCTTCAGGTAGTTACTCTGGAAGTAGGTCATATTTACATTCCAATTCAACACTGTTACTCTTGTGTTAAAGAAAAATGCAAGCAGCATTTAACATTATACAGTGACTACGTATTAGTTTGTACCACAAGGTAGGTAGCTAGAAAAGGTTAGTGCTATCTGTAGATCCATCTCTTAGCAGTAAGAATATTATATTCTTTACTTAAAATTCATTATCATACTTTCAGAAGATTGAGATGCTGAAAGAAAGGAGGTCTTATATGCTTTTTATAAATGTTAGAAAAGATAGAAAGATACTGTGTGATTTTTGTCTACATAGGATATTGAAGTTAAAGTACTGCAGGTCTGGGATGGAATTTCCAAAATATCCAAGGGAAAAAACCTCTCATTTCCAGCCACTATTTCTCTTCCCTCCATTCACAACATAAAATTGTGTTATCAATTTTCAACAGTCACTTACAATGCATCTTTTGGCTGTACATTTCAGTGGGACAGCAAAAGAACCTGTCTGTGCCATAAACAGGACTTCTCCTTCCAGAGTTTTGTTTATCTAGGAAACAATAAAATCCCAACCAAGTACTTTGCAGAGATTTAGCCTGTATATTCCGATGAAAAATATTTTTATTCATTCTTAAATATTTTTAAATATATCTGTACAGATTCTACATTTCCGCTTTAAAGTCTCCGGTAGCTTTAGCCATGAGATACAAATCTTTTGATCTGGAGCAAATTTCAAAACATACTCCAGGAACACTTAGCGAAAGGCATTTTTCTAAAACATGCCCTTAGAAAATGCCTTATTAACAGTTCAACAGAGCTCCAACATGCATGCAGTTGTCCAAGGACCACCTTTTCTAGAAAGGCATTTTGTTTCCTTGTTAACAGTTAAATCAATGTTTTTAATCGACCAGTGGACTACAGTAGCACTCACCATTGGCTTGAATGTTACCACAACCTCACACGACATTCCTGGAGACATTTTTCCAGGTGGGTCAAAACTATAGAGATAATTAACATAAAACTCCAAATTAGAGCTATGTATGAAACATCCAGCTCCTGTTCTGGGAACAATGGCAGATTACTGATTTTGCCCCTCATTTGCATTAATTACATAGAAAAGTCAGAATGAGTGACAGATTAATGGTGAGCTACAGAACCCTGCTGCAATTGTAAAACTACAAAGGCTGATTCTTTACCAAGGCTTTTACTCGGAAAGTCTTAAAGTGCTTTTAAAAGGCAAAAATTATTGCCTTCCTGCTACAGACGAAGAGACTCTAGCCAAACAGGTGAAGCTGGGGCTCAGTAATATCATCAACACCTATTTGAACAACTAGGAAGCAGTCTTCTGCCACTACCCATTTTGCGTGTTGCTCTGTAACATCTCCCCTGTCCAAAGAGGACATGAAGAGCAGGGGAAAAAATCCCAAGCAGGTAGCTGCAAACGATTAGCGAATGTGCTGCTTGCTGCAAACTGCATCAAGATCATCTTGAATGGAAACTGACATTCATTTCAGTGCCTCATTCCATTGACTCCATGATACAAGTAAAATGTTCATCAGGACATGGGGTCAGAATCATGCTGTGAAGGATGGTGGCTTGTGAAAGATTTGCTTTTCCCTAGAAACTTGGGTTCCCTTTTACCTCTTTGTACCAACTGAGGCCCTTTCCCCTTTTTTAAAATGGTCTGACTTTTGTGAAAACAGCTCTCTACTTGCTGAGGCTGGCAACCACCACAGGTGTACACTGCTTTCCACAGGTCAGGGACTGTTCCCTTGCTACCACCAATGACATGCAGCCCAGGCTCTGTAAACCTCTTGCTTCTCAGCTCTGAGACACAGTTCTTTTCCTCATCACACAAGAACAGAATATAGCAATTTAGATGTATTTACTGAAATGTTTCACTTGCTACAGAATTTGGTTACATCTCCTGCTGTGGTACAAAGGTAAAACAAGCAACTAGACTACAGTTAATTTTACTTACTGAACACTGATAAAGTCCTTGAGCCATTCACTGATCCCCACTAGTCTGCAGCAACTAACACTGTAGGATGCATTTATCAAGACTATCTTCTTTTTGTAGACTTGACCAACATCAAAATCCTTGAAATACCAAATATAACAGCTGGTGTGAATTACAGAAGTAACATTTACACATGTAATGACAAAAGCAGCTGCTTTTACCACAGTTGTGCTTCACAGACCTAAGTAGTAAAACTAAGTAGTTTATGGGCCACATCAAAAGGAGTGTGACCAGCAGGTTGAAGGAGGTGATCCTGCCCCTCTACTCTGCTCTCATGAGACCTCACTTGGAGTGTTGTGTACAGTTCCGGTGTTCTCAAAAAGGCCATGGAACTGTTGGAACAAGTCCAGAGGAGGGCCATGAGGATGATCAGGGGACTGGAGTACCTCCCATATGAAGACAGGGTGAGAAAGCTGGGGCTGCTCAGCCTGGAGAAGAGAAGGCTGTGTGGAGAACTCATAGCAGCCTTCCACTATCTGAAGGGGGCCTATAAGGGTGCTGGGGAGGGGCTCTTCGTTAGGGTCTGTAGTGATAGGACAGGGGTACCAGGTTAAAACTTAAACAGGGGAAGTTTAGACTGGATGTATGAGCAGGAAGTTCTTTACTGTGAGGGTGGTGAGGCACTGGAATGGGTTGCCCAAGGAAGTTGTTAATGCTCCATCTCTGGCAGTGTTCAAAGCCATGTTGGACAGAGCCTTGGGTGACATGCTTTAGCATGAGGCGTCCCTGCCCATGGCAGGAAGGTTGGAACTTTATGATCTTAAGGTCCTTTCCAATCCTAACTATTCTATGATTCTGTGATTTAATCTGGCTATGATTTACCTAAGAGATTGCTAAAGAAAAAGGCAAGTACTGTTTCAGGTTTGACTGAAGACCTATGAAAGACAACAAGAAATTCTTTTCTTCCTAATGCAACAGAATTTTGATCAAGACTGTCCTGGTTTAAGCCCAGCCAGCAGCCCAGAACCACACAGCCACTTGCTCACTCCCCTCCCTTCCTCCCCCTGCTCCCGGAGGGATGGGGAGGAGAATTGAAAGAATGTACCTCCCACGGGTTGAGACAAGAACAGTCCAGTAACTGAGGTACAGCACCAAACCCCTATTGCTACCACCAATAATAATGATAAGGGAAATAACAAGGGAAGAGAGCACAACCGCTCACCACTCACCAACCCATACCCAGCCCGACCTGAGCAGTGATCTAGCCCTTCTGGGAACTGCCCCCAGTTTATATACTGGGCATGACGTGCTGTGGTATGGAATACCTCTTTGGCTAGTTTGGGTCAGGTGTCCTGTCTCTGCTCCCTCCCGGCTTCCCCTCCTGCCTAGCAGAGCATGAGACTCAGAAAGTCCTTGGTCAGAGTAAACATTACTGAGCAGCAACTAAAAACATCGGTGTTATCAGCACTGTTCCCAGGCTGAAAGTCAAAAACACAGCACTGCAGTAGCTAATAAGAAGGAGAAAAATGACTGCTGCTGCTGAACCCAGGACAAAGACATTGGTGTATATATATACAGTAGAGACACACATCATCTTTAGAGGTCCTGTGCAGAATGACCACTAACCTTGAAATGAATGCAGCTTGGTTTGCTATAGAAAGCACATCCTTTATGTTCACGAGAAGAAACTATTTGCATGTGAAAAATTCCAGTTGGGAATTCCTCCTTTTTTTTCTGAGAAATTCCTTTTTTCATTACCCTTGTAGCCAGTTGCTTTAGATCCATTTCTTCTTGAGGTATCTAATAAGGAACACCCATAAAAACCACCACGATGGTTAGAAGTGTGATCAGTTTGTGTTCGCATACCTCCAAACTAAAATTGAAGTATCGTTCTCTCTTTAAGAGAACAAACGCTACAGAAATAGTGTCCAAGAGTCATTATATCTGAATCTGTACACGTATGTGCTAACTTAAAGTCTGCATTTTAACTGTGAAATAGATAATTACTGGTTTTAAGCAAGGTTCCAAAGCAGCACTTGCCAGTGTCATTAATTCAGGTGGCCTCAACTACTGGAGAGGCAAATGAAGCTTTGCTAATATATCAAGATACTTTTATGGATACCATCAACATTTTTTAAGGACTAAGTTCACAAGGAGTCAATTACAAAAGTATCTCATCCACTTTTTTTTTTTCCCTTTTCTATTTTTTATAAGAGATATCACAGTGTTTACCTTGTGCAAGTCACATTCCTGATTCCAACGTCCTGGGAACTCTGGCTGTACTAGGATCTTGTCCCTATCTTCCTCATCTTCACCACTTTCACTGAACATGCTGTGGGGTATTTCTGCAGAAATCTCTCCCACAGAAGCACTTCTCTCACCAGCAAAGGAAGTAGCTGATGCTCCAGCTGAATGTTTGCAGGCCTTCTCAATGTACTGCCGTGTCTTCATTCTCCATGGGAAAGAGTCCTCAGGTTTACAGCCACCCTTTATTGCCTTAGTGCAGTACTGGCTCTTTCTCTGCTTGTGAATAGAAGCTTTTTCTTGCAGGATTTGAGAAACAATCTCAATTTTTCTTGATTTTTGCTGTTCTCTAAAAGCTCTGTGATCCAATGTCAGAAGAAACATTAAACCAACTGTGGTTGTTTACGAATAGTAACTACAGTCCAGTTTCTTTTCAGCCTTTAAGCTAAACAGAAAGTCTTTAAATTGGGTGCAGTGGTAATTTGTGTCAAGAGACTAGGCAATTTAGAGGCTATTTTTACATTTTTGTGGACTAAAAGGTTACTTCCTTTTGCAGATAATTCACAAATATATATTGAGGCTGAAATAGAGAACACTAAGAATATCCCTTCACAGAAAGGGAGAAAGGTAGAGCCTTGGGAGAGCTACCTAAGCAGCTCCTCAGCAGATTAGCAGGACAGTAGATGAAATTAGAAAAGATCTGCCATGAGAAACATGACACAACTAACAATAAAACTAACAAACTGTCATCTTCCCTGGCCTGCAAAGGGAATCAGGAAAGGGGAGAAAGCAAGCAAGGTGGAAAGGATTGAACATAAGAGTTGGATATTTCCAGCAGATCTCTACAAACTGATATGATTCTTTTATTAATGTGAATTTTAGAACATATTTAGGGATGGTAGAAGTGGTGGTATGCAGCTATTAAGAGCTAAGCTTTATCTAATCAAAACTTAAAACTTACTGAATCTTTACTTACTGAATTTCTATCATTTGCTACAGATTACTGCACTTGTAGGCTATCCAGCATGCAGAAACATACACTTCAGCCACCCTGTTTGGTATTTTAGCTCAAATTCTTCATCTTATGTGGTTAAAAACAAAAATTAAGGTGAGATGCAGGTACATTCCTATCAACTTTGCTACAAAGGCAAAGGAGTAATTTCAATCAGAAGAAGCTCAAAGGAGAGTTCAGTTACTTCAGGTATCCAGTTTAGGTTCATTGAGTTTCCCTCCTGGAGTAGTTTATCTTCTTTGTACTACTAATAGAATGTTGGCTCCTAACTATAGTTTTCTGAATAATACACCTAAGCTCAAAGTTTAAATCACTTTAAAACAGACTCTACAAATATCACACATACAGCACATGAGTTCACTCCCTTGAGACAGCATCCTAGATGTTCACGTTTTCAGAATGTGGCTAAGAGCTCCAACATATTCCTGCATGAGCATCACTAAGTAGCTGAAACTTTGATATAGATATGAATACTTACTGTATCTCTTCTTCATGTTTTAGCAGTTGTTTACGAAGAAAAATTTCCTTGGCAACACTGCTTCCTTCTGCTAGAATAGCTTCCCTCATTTTCATCTCCTTCTTCTCTGCCTCTAAGGCCTTTGCTTTGTTCCAAGCCTGGAGAGCTTGGAGTTTTTCCTATGAAGCCATAGAAACCAGTTACATAGTTGAGTCGCATGCTAAAAAATATAAAACTGAGAATCTAGTGTTGGTGCCCTTACCCAAGTATAAATTTGTGGCAGATTTCTGTGAAGTAGAACTTACTGTTTTTAACATACACAGCAGTCATGGTGTGCTGAGATGCAGAAAGCTCTAACGAGGTCAGGGCTACTTCCATACCCTTCTAGCCTGTCCTTGAAATGCTACTCAAGGAAGCAATGTGAAAAGATAGAGTTCTAATCAAAATGGTATTAAATTAAGATCATTCCCTCTGATTCTACAGAACATAAGTAGAAAAGCAAAGCAGAATAGCTCAGAAATTCTTAATTTACATTATTGAATTTCTTAAGTAACTGTTTTGCTTCCGTGTGTTTTCTCTGTATGAAACATTTCCACATTGGGATCCAAATAGCTGAAAATGCTTCTGGCTGAGTTTTCAGAGACCTTATTTGTAGTATGCATCATTTGCAAAGGAGCTACCCTACCAGAACCATTATATTGTTGACAGAATAAACTCCACAAGTAGAAGTGTTAAAATCTGCCCATACAAATCTAACACCATTACTCCTACGGTTAAAATCTCCACATTTGGAGGAGATTTGGTTGGTGATCTGACAGCATCACACAACAATTCTGATAAGAAAACTGAAATTACTTGCATTAAACCCTAGCAGTCTAACAAGTCAATCTCTTCATTCCCTAAGCCATGGCAGCAGCAGTACCCTATTGGAAGTTAGGCTGGTTTTCAGGGAAAGCACAGCTTGTATCCTTTTCTCCATATGCTCCTGAGTTTTCACTTCTTCCTTTGCATTTTTTTCACGAATTCTGTAAGCAAAGTAAAATCTTTCAGGCTCATATCCTGGAAAGCTTTTAGTATTAGAATGTTTAACCTGACAAGTAGTAATTGTCAGTGTCATCAAACATTCTTCCTGTAAGCCTCTGTGTTTACTATGCTGCTGGGTGTGGGTAAAATGGAACAGTTGGAAGACTCTTCTATATTCGGTACTGCTCAAGCTTCAAGTGCCAACAGGCTTTCAACTAGTTTGCTCAACAACTTTTTTCGTAAATTTTGAATGCGAAGAATGTGTTCCACGTGATGACATAAGTCTAGTTACTAAAATAAAGTAAGAACCCAGGTGTTGCTCATATAGCCAATATTGAAACAATTACATAGTGAACCTTATACAAGCCAATTACTTGTACCCACAGTAAAAATAAACCCTAGAAACTCTCTGGACTCTTAAAGATAGCAATATGTGGCCATGGATCAAGCCTGAGATACTGCAGCTAATATAATGGTAAACTAGAAAGAGGGTCTGTGTATACTACATATATATATATATGTTTCAAATTATTATTAATGTCTATAAATAGTCAGACCCTTCTGCATCTCAAAGCGACAGTCCCCAGCTACAAGGAATCTGAAGCTTGTCTCAGCACAGTGAGTTGATTTTCTTCTTTCCAAGTCTCTCTCTGCCATGTAAGATTTGGCTGCTTCACAGCACTCGTACTGAAGCAGATTTCCAAGTATAACGTAAGACACAGCTAGCAGAAAAATGAGTATTTTCCAAAGACTAAAGTATTGTACACCAGAGGATGTACAATGACAGAAAAGGAGTGAACAATCACCTTGCCATGCTCTTTCTCAGGAAGCAAAATGCTTTTTCATGGTTCCTTTTGGCATCTTCAAGTGTTTTTTTACGCTTTTCTTCATATTCTTTCTGGGCTTCCTTCTCTTTTCTACAAAAAACGGGCAAACCAACAGTTGCACAGGAGTAACTAAACCTTGATTTTAACACAATGACACCTAAGGGTGAGGTTGGGGAGTTTATTAATATGTGCTGGAGGACATTAGTCTCTGCCTTTCCCCTGTACAATTTCTTGTTTTCACAAAACCCACAGCCAAATTAATAAGGGGTGTCATGGTGCCTGCTTTCTTTCCAAGAAATCCCAGTGAACTTGACCATCAGTTCAGAAGATCCTGGAAGCCAACAGAAATGCAGACACACACAGTCAGTCTGATCTAATAAACTTAATTTCCTTCGACAAAAAGCTTTCACAGTTTGTCTTTAGCACATTTGTTTTCATAGCTCAGAAGTCTTTACCTGCACAACTGCAAGACTGTGGGCAATCCTTAATTTAATTCCATTTCCTCATAAAATACTCCTGAAGCAACACCCAGCTAAGAAACACAATACCACTAGTATTTGAATTAACTAATCTTCTCAACACCTGAAATAGTGAATTGGCTAAAAATAATGAAGAGAAAGGAAGCAGACTCTGTCTTCTAGGCACTTACTTTGCTCTAGATTGCTGATTTTCTTCTGCTTGCAGTGCTGCTATTTTTGCCTCCCAAATCCGCACTTCTGCTTGTTCTTGGTATTTCATTTCTAGCTCCTCCTCATCTTTTTTAAGTCGCTCATGAAGAGTTTCATATTTTCCCTGCTCAGTTTCTATGCGCCACATTTCAAACCTTTAAAACAAAGTGTGAATTGTTTCCACTGAAATGCTGACTTTTTTCCACTTACTTCAGGCTCCTGAGTAAGTAAAGGCAGAGAGAATGAAAATCTAGCCATGTTTTATTTTGTCTTTTTCAATTATATTGTAAATCATACCCTGTTACTGACACAGGTATTGTACCTTTCACACCAATGCTCCTATCTAATATTATATTTCATTTTAAAGACATTAAAAATATCAGAAAAAAAAAAGAGGTAAAAAAAAGTTCAAGGTTCTGTTTTCCAAATTCACATTAGAAAATCAGAAAAATTAGGAAAATAGCTTTTTCTCCAACAGTAAACAACTTCAGGGACAGGCCATAGCTTTTATTCTTCTATGCTTTGCTGAAGGAATTGAGATATGATAGTGATAGATATAAACAGATTACTAAGAGTTATTCCTAATCACACAATAAAGAGCTCAAGCATTTTAAAGCTATAATACAATGCTGCAGCAGAACACTCTGCATTCTGGTTAACCACTTGGTTAAGCACATCTATAAGCTGGTGCTTGTGTTCCTCCTTTGATGTAGGGGCATTAGTAGTGTCATCTCTGGTGTCAAAATATAAACACACTCTCCTGTTGCCTTCTGCAAGACATTTTATTCTATATAAGTAATTTAGTATGTGCAGCTAAAAAGTAATGTTAGCTTAGCATAAACATACACAGGATCACTACAATGTCTCCATCATTCTCAATTTCAATCTTTTTCCTTATGCCCTATAAAAGAAGTATTTATGCTCAGAAATCAGTACCACAAGCAGGTTTACTTTAGTCCAGCTTAGTTTCCATTTAAAATAGTTTAGGTCAACATTTTATGCATAACCTAAATAAAATGAAAACTTCATTTATGTGTGTAAAACCAACTCGGGGACTAAGCCACAGCAACCAAATTCCTAAGCAATGGACTGTTCAGGCTACAAATTGCTCTCAAGGTCCTTTGTTTTGCAGCCAACCTCACATGACCTCAAATGATGTAGCTCAACATCTACAAACAACTCCTGTAGTGATTAACTTTTCAATAGATTCAAAAGTTAATCACTACAGTACTGTTTAATATGCTGTTTAATACAGTATATGAAGAACATAATAAAGATTAACTCCCATCACATTGTCTTCTCATTCCCTCACTTACGTATCATCTTTTATTGTCAAAGCAATTTTCAACTCCAAATCTTTCTCTTGCTCCAGTTCAGTGCACAGTTGCCTGTGCACAGCCCAAAGGTGGGACAAGGCTGCACTGTTAACATTAAAAAGAAACAATCAGCAAGAAACTGGAACTAATAAAGGTTAAAAATTAATACACCCCTCTCCCAAGATCAGCAACAATGGAAAATAGCTTTAAGGCTGAGATTTATGTATTAGAATTCCTCTAATTTATGCAGTCTTTTATTTTGCCTTCCAAGTATCTGTTCTTCATTCAAAAGTGAAGCTTTCTATAAACCATTACATGTTGGTTGAAATGTACAGAGGAGGATTGATTTCAAAAGCATGGACTGTAACTTAATGTGACTATTCATTTCTCACTAGTAAAAGTACTAATATTAATGAAAATAAGTTCAGGTGAACCTGGAGAACTTTGGCTGATTTTGCTTTTAAAAAGGTGTTACAATATCACACGCATTCCACTTACAATGGCAGCATTGTCACACAGCTGTTTATCATCCTTGGTGTTCTCTATCCAGGAAAACCAGTAGATAGTGTACTACATAATCAACAGTGAACTATGTTCAACATAAACTCCCTTCCTCTAAATTAACACTGAAAACTGATCTTCTACCTGAAGTTACTACTCGAACTTCAGAATTTTTGTACTGGGCATCAGTGATGCTAATGGTAGCTGGTATTTTCTTTATTGTTAAAACATGATGCCTTTGAGCTGCATAAGCTAGAAATGTATCAAGTCTTTTTACTCAACTATTCACTTGCTAAATGTAATAGATTGTGAGAACTGTTGTTTTTCTGCATGTCTAGACTTCACAATTTGACCCATCACAAGCATAAGAACTACAATGATTATCTGTCTTTGCTAGTAGTTGTTACTGTCTCTGAACAGGGAGTACCAGCACCCATCAAGAAGTTCATTAGCATTCAACTAATCATTTTTCTTTAAGCAGCTATTCCATTTTGGTAGCTAACCCACCTTTATAATTCTATCATTCACCAATAGACTAACTTGAAGATTAACACAGGTCATGAAATGCAGCTGCGAAGTTTTTTCACAATGCACTGGTGCCTGGTACACAAGCCACCCACTTCTTTCTATTTAAACCAAATGTGAAGAGCACAGTGAATTGCCTCCCACTTTACAGCACAAGTGTCTCAGCACAGCTCCTGTATGCAGAACTATTCCTGAGAGGCACCCATACATTTCAGAACATCAAACAAACATACAAACCAACCAAAGAAATAGCATATATATATATGAATCTTGATTGGAATAATTACGAGAAGCAAAACCATGACCACTGAAATTGCCATATCACATTGGTGTTGGTTCATCACATTGAACAGAAGTGATTGTGACCCTGATAAATGTTAATTGACAGGAGTGGGTAAATAACCTCTTGTTTTTATATTTTAAAATATATGCCTCTTTCCTATCCATTCTTATTTCTTTCTGCATTGATTTACCTGACAGAATATTACCTCTAGCCCAGAACGCTTAGAGATTAACAATCCCCAAGCCAATGCACCATTATTCATTAATTACATACAGATAAACCTAGTGAATGCCTGTAATCTTTGGTATCCAGAAATACGCTCTACCTACACGTTGCCAGCCTCCTCCTCTTTCTCAATTTCAGTGCCTACATAATCCAGACGCTTTGCTAGCATCTTGATCCGCAGTTGACAGGTACTCAGCTTGTCTCTGCAAGAAACAAATGGATTATTCATCTTTGTAAATTCTTTACTCTTCCTGATGAAACTCTTAATTTTGGAAGCAAGATTCAAACCTAGGATTCCTTCAAGTCCCCAACTCCCCACAATTTTTCTTTTATGATCTTACTCTGAGGTTCTTCAGAAGCCCTTGTTAACATCAAACATTTTCTCCAAAAATCCAGAAAAATGTAACAAGAGTTTTTTCTGACTTCATCCATAGTTCAGATATTACCAAAAAAGACAACAGCATAAACAGCATCTTCTTATATCAGCCTTCTTCAGGTATATTTGTTACTAAAGAACATCTTTGTGACCTTAACATAGAAAACCACTCATTTTTGAGTGCCTGAAGTATCTTCACTGATTCTAATGCAACATTTCCATCACAATAAAGAAAATGTTTGCAATTAATTTTCCACTTGATGTTTCCAGCTGACTGTTGAACCAGCACGATTGTGCGTGCATACATCTAATTCACATCAAATTCTCCCAGACCAAACACCTCCTCTTCAACATTCACTTCTGGATTTCATCTTTTCAAGTACATAATTAAATTTTATCCTTGATCCTTAATTCATTACAAGAGTTTGGGATATATTGAATATATTATATTAAACAAGTGTTTGAATCACATTACTGTCCCGAAACGAATCTATAAACTCTAATATTTTTAACAGATGCAGTATCCCAGTACTGGATGGTGATTTATGCTGATGGATTATGTTTGCTTAAACACTAACCTTTGTTTTTGGACCTCAAGTTCCTTTTTTCTGGCTATGTTATTGAGCTCTTTTAGGTTCCTCTGTAAGCGCAATAAGCAGATTCTATCTTTATGCTTCATGGCCTGAACATTATTAATGTCACCCAAATTTTGTTCCATGCTTTCCCTTTGAATTGAAGCACATGAAAACATAAGAAATGGAAAAGTCACATGAAGTTTGTACATCATCCACTTACACATTTGAGGGTTGTTTTCTGTTTTACTCTTGTGCTAGCAGAACAGTCACAAATATGACCAGTATAAATAAGAAAAAACAAACATAATCTGTACACCTAACCCTAACCCTGAGATTTTTAGACTTGGGTATCTAATGTTGGACATTTTAGACCCACATTTAATGTATTAATTATATGTCTTGGTTTTGACATATATGGCTCCTCTTGATTATACCTGGGGTTTACAGATTCTACTTTTCCTGAGCAATAGTTTAAAACTTTAGAGGGAACATTCTAAACTATTTTAAAACATTATATACAGCTGATGGTTTGTGGGGTGAGCTAATCTCTCTTACCATTTTGGTTTTCTTAAACTTATAGCAAGAAGAGGTCTGAAGGTTTGGGGAATTTTACATCATTTTGATGTATTTGAATTTCTCTGTTGATAATGGTAAAACCACCAACATTTACTGGCAGTAGGTATATCTCCTACACAACTTCCCACATACATATATTAATAACCATTAGTGGAGATTTTCATCATGCCAGGTCATTCAAGAGCAGCAATTAACAGTCTTGTCGAAGCAAGCCAAAACATGGACTCATATTTGTGAAGAGAGAAGCAACTACTTAAGGTCACGTTCAAACCACTAAATTCCTGTTCATTCACAACCTCTGTTAAATGTCAGTTTCTTACTTCAGGAATAAATCCACTGGATCACCTACTTATAAAAATCAGTGTAGTACTAATCTGTCATCGTACCAATTCTGTGCTAATTGACTTTACACAGTGGTACAAAACTCTTTGTACCACTGATAAAAATTAAGAAAAATGACAATCCAGAACTGGTATTCTTCAGCAGCCCAGCTTGTCTTCTTCCAGCAGCTCCTGATGTTCTACAAAAGCACAGAGGAATACCCACCAAACACTATGCATCACTGCGAAGAGCTGGATGGGTTTTAAAAGTGTAAATTGGTTAGCGTAACACTCCTTTGAGGAAAGCCAATTAGCTCACATTAACGTGGTGCAATCATTGTGTTCTATGTACATGCCTACAACAGCTTCAGATTATGAATGTCTTTATCTTACTCAGCTCATTAATAGCAGTAATCAACATTTTTTGTGGAGAGGTCTGTATAGCCTATGACTAATTTAACAACAGACGCACAGCTGAATTAACCAAACCTTCTCTTGAAAAGGTAAGTTAACACTTTAAAGGAAGTTCTGTTAGAAATGGTAACAAGTTATTTACATGCTAGAACCGGGTTTGTCTCCAACGTGTTCAGAGGTGTCCTTGTTTCCCATCTTGCCACCACCAGTCAACTCTTCTTCAACATTGGATTCTAATAGATATTAAAACAGGTACTTAAAATATTAAAATAATTTCTTTTGGTGAGCTTGCAAAATAATTCCTCATTTTCACCTTTCCACCATTCTTCCACATTAGAGAGCTGACCAGCTTTGTCTTCTTTTGCTTCCTCTTCCAGAAATGGTAGAGAAGATTTTTGCTCTTCTACCTCACTGTAACTGCTCTCATTATCTTCCATACTGGTAGTCCTTTCAAAGCAACCAGGCTGAGAAAGAAAAGAACTCATACTTTATAGATAATCTCTAGGAATTCACAATAGTGGTGACTATCTCTTGAGATGATTTAATAGCATTAATTAATGCATGTGAAAACTGGATACAATCACACACCTTTATACCAGTCCCACATTTTGAATATTCACTTTAATAAATCTCTTATAAAGAAGAAAGGATACTGCTGTTTTAGTTCTTAGATTTTATAATTATCAGTTCAATAACAAAACAAACCTGAATGTATTTTATCCATTTAGCAACCACTTTACTCAGAATGGTTAGGGAACAACTCCAACAAACACTGATTGCACTTATATCTTATGCAGCCATCTACTGTTAGGTAAACCATTCTCAAGTAGTGATAAAATTTATTAGAATTCAGCAAATTCTATATACCATCTGGAATGAGTTATTACCACATCACTGAGCATTTCATTAAGATCTTACTAATACAGAGACTTGTATATCTGATTGATTTTAATGAAGGTGGTGGCTCAGCTTTGAGTGCATTCCTGTGAATCCTTTTGCAGAATCCAAAACATGAACTAGAAGAGAGGATCTATTTTATCCTGTTTGGAACAGAGAAAATACTCCATGGACTCTGAAGTACAGGGTAGGCTAAATTGTAAGAACCACATTAAAGCCAAGACAGAATTCCTGCAACGGGCTACAGGTAAGGATGCCAGCAGTGCTAAAGAGTAACACAAACATAAAACAAGCTGCCAATGCGCCAGCGGCAGCCAGAATACTTTCTGCTGAACTGCACTGTCAGGTAGCACGAGTCTAACACCGACACAACAGAGTGTGGGTAAATGAAAAACTTACAGCATGGCGCGAGGCCCGAAGGCCTTCCGCAAGGAAACCCCTGGTCAGCGACAGATGCCAAGACATCATCCCGACACGGGATCCCCACTGTCACGCAGCGACACCCCGCACAAGGGACACAGCACACCTACTGTGGCAACCCTGGCCCTCACCTCAGAGCCTCAAATCTTGTCCCCACAGCCGCCCAGCTCCGCTGCCGCGCGCGACGACCGTTAGCGCCGCTGCCGCGGCAACAGAGCAAACCACCGCAGACCGTAGCAGGGGCGCCGGGGGAAGCGCGTTTCCTGCGGCCGCGGCGGGAGGGCGGAGCTGCTTGCCTTGAACCCCCTCGCCATGCGGGGTGGTGGTGCGCGCCGGGTGGGGCCTCCTGTCAGAGCGCGAGCCCAGCTCCCCAGAGCGAGTTCCCGCTTCTAACCTTGCAGTTCCTTAAACCCGCGGAACGCAGGGCGGTATGCACGGGTTTGAGCAAGCCAATGAATACAGAGATTTGAAACAGTTGGTCAGGGGTTTCTTGCTTGACGATGATTTTATTTTCAGTAGTGTAAGTTAAAATATGAGCCACTGCAACACATACCATCTTTCCCGTTTGGACTGGCAAGTGTTCTCATACATTTCTGTGAGCTTTGACACGTGCTCCCAAAGGACGACTGCACTTGAGAGATCCGAGGGCATTAACGCTTCTGTTGGCATTAATGTGTTACCACACGGGTGAGCAACTGTGCCAGGGACACTGCCCAGTCCGTCTTGAGCACCAGTTCAGGTGATTTCAGGTAAATTTAATGAGTTTTTTTCAGCTTAGTGCTCATTCTACATGCATTTATAAATTTTAAGCAAGTTGGTGGCGTTATAATTAGAAATAATCTTTTTAATGAATTGGCCTGACTTTCTGCAATGCCAAAGTCATAAAGATTTGAGGTTGGACTGCACACACTTTAGAATACTGAAAAGTTCCAAGTTTCAATCCAGAATGAAGCTGTCTCAAATGTCTTCTCTGAAGTAAGCCTGGACTATTCTGACAATAGTATGTCAGCATTAGTTACTAATTAAAGGCTATAGCAAAATGCCTGTGTACTGATCATGGTGCCCACTTGTAATGTCACATTCCGAATGCTTCCTTTAGCTTCAGCAGAAACTGCTGGGTCTGAGATTCCTTGTAACACCTTAATACACTGTAAGTATACATAAAATCACTAAATTTAAAATTATTTAGATGATGTTTTGGTATTTTTCACAACAAAGCCAAATATCTATATTTAACATGTCTCTGTTGGAATACTTTGTTCCTCAGAAGAATCTTCTGTTCACTGCTGTGTGTTTGGTTACCAGGTTTTAGCTCTTCATTGGTAATAACTAGGTTCCTTTTCTATTTCTTGTATTACCTTGACACAGTTAAGGGACAGTGCAGTTCAATTCAGAGCAAAGATTCTTGTCCCCTTACTGCTGGCACTAGGCCTAAACAGCATTCTAGAAAAATTCAGGTGTTCAAAGATTCAAAGTAATTCGGTCATTAAACCAATGGGACATCATTCTTTAAGCAAAGCTCTGTACCTAAATTGCACACTGGTCTGTACACAGAGACAGAAGGCATCCTCAGATGTATTTAACTGAAAATGCTCCTCATGTTTCTGTAGTTTTTTATAGTTGCTCGGAGAAGTAAAGTCTGGTTTTTCAGTACCATGCACATGCTGCTAATCTAAGTATTTATTTCCACTGGCACATATGGAGCATATATTACTCACAGTGACCAATTCATTGTCCCACACTTATACTATAGGTCCTAATTCTTTAGAAATACTTAGACATTCTTACCTCTATGGATGGTGGAATCTTGATTTTATGGCATCTATTCATATTACATAAAACAAATTACATACATTTGCAGGATTAAAGCTACAAGATGTAGGCTAAAAATATGCAGTGATTAGCTGTATAGCTCTCTCTGCTGATCTAGAATAGATATAATGGTAGTTAACTCTGAACCTCCCAGTTCTCACACTCCAGTAGTCAGAACGTAAAAGATCCAAACATGTCTTTTTTCCCCCCAAGAAAACACTTGTAAGAACACCTGGTAATATCACTGATGTTCAGTTTCTTGGGATATTTTTATTCAGGGTATTTATTCAATCCCAGTTTACAATTGTTTGGATGATTTTCATAACAACAAAAAATGATAACTAGTTTTAGCAATAAATAAATGAGTTTAACCTCTAAAGTTTCTAAAACACTAACCAGTGCTTAAGTCAGAATAGCTGATTTGCACCTTTGCTGTAAACCACAATGGATTATGGGCACTGCCAGAGACAGCTTTGGGAGATGATTGGAAATGGAGTTGCTATTCTTTAGGCAGTATAGGTGTAACAGTCACTCTGAAGAGGAACAAAGTTCAAATTGTTAGTCCAACTGAATCCAGATATACCAGATGTTTTGTTACTGTAATTTTACAACAGTCCCAATCAGTAGCAGTCATTTCAGAGTGCACACTACCAGATACCTCTGACTACATGATCTCCTGGCCACTGGGAGTGAATAATTTGTCACTAGAGAAAGGCAATCTAGATTTTTATTTCCCATATAGATGTAAGAAGAGAGAAAGCATCTGCAGTTCTTCTGAATATGCTAAATTAGTTCTTATCTCCCAATCCACAACTTACAGCTGTCAACTGAAGTCAGTGACTCTACTCCAGCTCCAGATGTACAAAAACACTTTGGCTGCTCTTACGGATTTTGTAGACACTGACCACCAGTGATACATCTTTGAGACACTAGGTAACAGAGCAAGCAGATATAAATCAAAATCCTGCTCTTTTCTTACTGTGAATTAAATTCAGAGGCATTTCAGTGCCATTCCTTTAGTACCACTTCATGATCAGTTTGAAACTGAGTAGAACTGGACAGTTCAGTTTGCTCTGTGTCTGTGCACTGTGCTTCTGCAGGCAGTTGGTATTTCTTTTCTGACCGTTTCCAAGGTGATAGTAGCTCATATATGGAGCTTTCCAGCTTTTAGGCAGGAAGGCATGCCAATAATGGAATCTTAACTTCTGCAGTGTGGTTCATATTGAATTACATAAACCAATTTTTCTGGCCCTGTTCTATGATATAAATCAACACCAGCCTGTAAACAACGGCAAAAACATGGGCAAGCATTTTACCAACAGGTCATCCTTACAGATGCAGTGAGAAAAAACAAGAGGGGCACTTGCTATCAGAGGACTCCACTGAGGAGTGACCTGCAATAGCATCTGCTGGGAGCACACCTCTGAGAGCAACACCACTGGAGTAAAACAGTCACCTCCAGTCCTGGAATGAGGCCTGGCACAGGGGCAAACTGCAGAATTTCATCCCAAATATGTTGCACAAAGAAAAAGAAGGCAAAGCGTCTGGTTGCATTGCACTCCATAATTGTCAAATAAATGTGTGTGGACTGAGGGAGGAACTGGGTGTTCTACAGAACATTTGGAAGCATGAAAACTACATTTCTCAGCCAGCACTTCAAGTAAAAAGAGAATTAATGTTGTGATTATACTGATATTTATTAAATACAGACACACACGTGCTGGGACCACGGGACATTCATACAGTGCCAGTAAAGTACAGCCTCTGAAGTGAGCTAAGTATTCCCAACATGTGATTGCTACTGGTATTTCCAAATCCATTTATAAAAATAGGGGTACATGTGACATTGCCACAACAGTCTTTCATGAGCTATTTAGGTGGAATCATGAGTGAAAATAATTAGACGTGTGGTATATCTTTTGCCTCTAAAATTTGTACGTGACAATATGACATCTTTCCCTTCTGTCAGTAAAACCACTTGTCCTGTTTAGGAAACGATCTATTAAATGTATCAGGTAGTGCAGTGCAACTGTAAATTAAATAATGTCCTTTTGATATGCTCTCAAAATCCTGAGGTAATAAAGGAGTATGTAAATTTGTTATCTGGCTCAAATTAAGAAGTCTATTTCTCCTCAGTGTCATCAAATTGTGCCCTCCAATACATTGTTTTATGATAGCAGTTATAAAAATAGGGATGACTGTGATCAGGAAACTCCCATCTGTTAAGTGCTCCAGAAGACAAATACTTTACATGTTTTGAAATGTGGGTTTCTGGTCTCAATTACAGTAAAACATTACTTCAAAGCTGTGACTTTTGCTTACTACTGTAATGAGTAAATACTCTAGCAATTAGGAATTGTTAATACAGTACTGATTCAGAGAATCATTATTATAATTATTATACTTATGTATTTATTAACTATATAATTATTATAATTGCAACTAATTATTTAATAATGTTTAAATGATACTTACCTGTAAAAATGTGCAGATGTGTGAGGAGCCCATCAACTTCTGATAGACTGGCATGGCCAAAACATCCAGAAATACTGACCTAGGTATCATTAGTCATTATTACATTGCTGTGCCAACTCTACTACAGGTTTATATGTACAACAGCAAAGAGGAAGGTTTGTTCCAAACTGTGTAACCCTGACCTGACAGCCTGGTCATGCTGAAGCATGGCTTCATCCCATGCTGATGATCCATTGGAGCTCCATGTACGAGGGCCGATTGTAGGATGGATATTTTCACAAACACCAGTGACTGCAGCCACACAGATGAGCAGAAGCACTTAGCAGAGTAGCAAACAGGCTTAAGAAACATTTAGTACCACAGCCCATCTTTTTAGGAATATTTGACAGTTCCAAGGCAGTAGCTAAAGGAAAGCTTTAATTATCTTCAAGAGGATTAGATGAGAAAGGTTTATGGAGCTTCTTTGTTTTGTTTTGATATTTTAGTAGCCATTTTAAATGTTTAGGTTTTTTTAATCTATCTCTTGAGAAAATTTAATCTGTCATTAACTGTAAAGAGTTTGGGATATCCTGCTAGAATTGTAGGAAATTAAACATTACTGATTATTATTATTTTGTCCCCTCTCTTCCCTTTGGCTAATAGGAATTATTAATTTTGATTGGGGGTGCACATGTATATGTAACAGCCTATTTAGCTTAAATACATACTTGTATGCAGATTCAACTAAACCTAAGCCTGAACAACACAGCATTTGTCCTTCTTCTATATAATATAGAGGATATGATTAAGGCCCAGATACATCAAATGTAATTTATTTATCTGAGAGAAGCTGCACATTTATTTTGAATTGTGTGGGAATGGATCTTAGAACATCTCTGTTTCTGAAGTACAAAGTGGTAGCTAAATCAGTTCTGTGAAAATAACAGGATGATTTGTTAAATCCAGGCGTGATGACGGAAAACTCCCTGTATGTGATTCTTCCATTCATCATGACATTGTTAATCCAAATCTACAGTATGAAACCTTGATCATTCTAGATGTTTTCCACAATTCGATAAATATCCCTATGCAATGTCCAATGAAAGGGGTGGATAGTTTATTTTCAAGGGATAACCAGAACCCTTGTAACGTATCTTGGTTGCAAGGGGCTCTTTTAGAAAAATTATTACAATCCTCCCATCACAATTGCATTAAGGATTTTATGGACATTCACCTTGCTGGTTTTTGCTGAAAAAGGCATGTGATGGTAAAAGTAAGCAAGAGAATTAGTGTGCTGAATTTAGAGAAAGCATGTAACTGATCCTCTTTTTTTCTTTTTTGAAGTATCAGAACCACTGACAGCAAAGAACTTTCTCATGGGACCAAACAGAGTGAGTGCTGGAAGTGTTGCTGTTGTAGAAAATAGAATTCTCTACATAGTGATTTGTTTAGAGGATTGCCATTTCATTTTAACTTGCTTTTGTGGTCAGATCTGTAGCAAGATCTATGCCTGTAGAGCATATGCTGCCATAATGAACTTAAACCAACACTGACACACGTACATATGTTACACATGTATAAAATACACACAAATATCTACACACATACATTTTATATGTGTATACAATACAAAAGTATACATAGTGACACACATATATATGTTACACATGTATAAGATACACACATTCATTATACATATACAATTTGCCTTGGCTAATTTTACTATTTTTACAGATGTATGTTGAAGACAGAAAATGCTTTTTTGCTAGTAGTAAATTAGATGATGACTGTTTAGCCAGAGGAAAACAATACCAAGGAGTATTCTCAGAGTAGAAACATAGTTCATTGGAACACCAGTCTTAAGAACAGGAAAAATATGAAAGAAGGCCAACTGAAAATACCCTGAAAGGTGTAAAGCTGTGTACATTTGTGTACGTACTGTGTGTATCTGCATGCCTCTTCTCCTCCTGGATCCCACTGAGTTGTTATTCTCCTCATCCACCACCCTTTAGTTGTCATTTGAAATACTGATATTGAATAATAAGCACAGGAAAACATAAATGGAACACTTTACCCCTGGTGCAGCCTTTCATTTGCTTAAGGAATCTATACATTCATTTGTGCTGTCTGATATTCTAAAAAAATGCCTCCTTTCCAGTGTTTCCTTTGTGGGTTGGTTTTAAAATTGTCATTCTAGATTGAACAGCACCAAAAGAAGAAGAGGAGGCGGACGAGGGGGGAAGAAAAGAGCGAATATGGAGGAGAAACCCGAGTCTGACCTGCAAGTCCGGGGCTCCCTCCCCTCTCCTCGGCCGGCAGCGTCCCGCCGGGGCGACTGGGGGCTCCGGGCGCGCGGACGGGGCTACCGCGGGATGGAGAGTGGCGAAAGCAGTGTCACAGCTCCGGGCTCGCTGGAGTAACCTGGAGCGTTTCACTTCGGAGGAGCCCATCGGGGACCCGCAAGCGGCGAGGCAGAACTTTGTGAAACCCCGGGGCTGCGTCTGTAACACCCGCGTGGGACGGCTCCTGGAACAGGAAGAGGCGGCAGTTCCTCCTCAGCGGAGCACCGTCGTCCTCCCCCCCGCCCATTTATATTCCCTCTGCTTCAGGGCGGGTTGCAGCTGCGGTCGCCCCGGAGCTCTGCGGCTAGGACTTGCATCGTGTCGAACCGAGTCGTGCCTCGCCTCCCGCCGCTCGCACTCGCGGTGTCCCGGCTCGCGAGCCCTCCCCGGGCCGCCTGCTCGCTGCTGCCAAACGGCCTCCTCCTCCTCTCTGCAGTTATTAGCACAGGACGCCAGTATCTCCGGATCACTTTTACTTCTCTCCCGCCCGCGCTCGGCGGGATTTATCTATCATTCCAGAGGTTATTTTCAGCTCTCAGCCTGGCCCGCGGGCAGACGGGCCGGAGGCAGAGCCGGGTGCGCCGTGCCGCAGCGGAGAGGTGAGGGGTACCGGGGGCACGGCCCGGTGCCCGCAGAGGAGTGGAGCTGCCCTGCGACCCGTTACTGTCTGCCTCCATGGCTCCAGGGCACGGGAGAGACCGGGGAGGCTGCTTCTGCTGAGCATCACAGCACTGCTTTAAACTCATCCTCAACTTACATAGCCAACGAGGATGGCAACGCTGCTGGAGCTGCTGAGCAGCCAAGAGAGCCGGGGAGCCTGGGTTTTGTTTACCACTGTCTAGTAAATGGGAGTAAAATGGAATTGCTTACCTGGGTTTTTCCTGCCCTGGTCCTACTGTGCACCCAGCAGCACAGGTGTATCAGGTAAGAAAATGCCTTACCGTTCTAACTTAGAAGGCTGTTGTGGTGGGGTTGGTACTGCCGGGTCTGGCTGCGGCTCCCAGTCTCCTGTAGCTAAGGCTGCCGTGAGTGAGTGCTCAGGAGGAAGGGGGCTTGACTGAAGAGTTTCCTCAGTGTGACCCATCTTGGGGTTGTTTGTTGGTTTGGGTTTTTTGTTTTCCTCCTTTTTCTAGCAGAGGACACACTTCTGTCAACTGAGCAGCAATTTCTTGGGTTCATCCATGGGTGTTTTTTTAACAGGATGCCTATAGACGCCTTTTCCCAAGGGCACTGGGTCTAAATTGGGGGCAATCTCTTTTTGTAACGGTATTGCACATCCCAGCGCAGCCTCATCCTTATAACAGCTCTGTAGGGGGTCTGCTTGAATGAGAAACTCTTCCATAAATCCAGCACAGCCAATGGGGTATGAACTGAACATCTTTGCTTGGGGCCTCCATAGGTACAATTAAAACCCCCAAGGAGAGACATTCCTTTCTAATGGATTCATTAAGACTCCTGAACTTGAGATGAGAGGAAGAGACGGGCAGAGATCTTAGAAAAAAAAGTCTGAAGTACCCCAACCATTTCTTAAAATAACAAATTATAAAGATCTATGTTTGCAATTCAGAGTCACATTTCTTCAGGAGGTGTTAGCTAGGCAACCAGCTATGCGCTCTCTATATGCTCTCCAGATCTGGAGGATGGATTTCGAGAAAGCTTGCCATGATTATGTAATGAAAATAGAAGGGGGAGTGAAAAAGAACTTGCTGTATGTAAAAAATGCATGCCTACATCACTCTTCCTGCTTTGACTTTACAGGCATTACTGATAGCTTCGGAGGAGTGTAAGAAGCAAAGTGATAACTGTAGTAAGCCATAACATTGCTGTCATAGGTTTTGGAGTTAATTAATGAGATCTGATTTTTTTCCCTGGGAAGGAAAAAGGATCTGGCATTAGAGGAAGTGTGAACTGCTCTTATTTAGGACTGACATAGTGACTTATCCTGTGACCTTGAGGCTGCTACCCAGGATCAGATCCTGACACTGTCATGCTCTGAAGCAATCCACTGTTACAGCAAAGGCAGAGGACGTACTGTTTGTGACCTAAGGGCATCAAGATCTTGCACATAATGTCAATGAGCCTGTCTCTCTATCTGCGCTTGGACTAGCATTATGTATTTTGGTTGAAAAGTGGTGTTTGAGTATAAGAGAAAGAAAGAAAGAATTTTAAAGAAGAGTCAGCCTGTCTTTGTTCTTAGGCACAGCAACTGCCAGGATATGTACAGCCTGTAATTTGTTGGATAAATGACTTTACAGTTGGATTAATTACCTAGTTACTGGACATTCTTCCTCCAGTTACACAACAGTGATGATCCGTTTGTTAGAAATACATATACATGTGGCAGAGAGTAAGGCAAAGCAAATTCTACCTTGTGAAATTCTGACTGTTCCATTTGTGGTAGTTTTCCAAGTATGCCAAATTGTGAGAAATTCAGTGGTCGAAGAGCTGCTCTGTTCAGTACAAGTTTTCTGAAGATTCTGGATTTAGCACGGCTATGGCAGAACACTGTTCAATCTTGTAAGAAGTGAGTAACCTGCATGTGTGCTTCTGAGTTAAACAGAACAAAACCAAAATTCCTTGCATCAGTAAAATTACACACAGATGACCTATGAAATAATTCCCCTTTGAAGGGCCCAAGAAGCACATTAACTTTTTTTATTCTTTCTCCTTGGAGTTCTGTAATTAGTTCTGTAAGTATTTAGGGTAAGAGATGCTTTTATGAAAAGCAGTATTTTATTAACACTGTAGTTTTACAATAATGGGCAAACTTGTCAATAACTACATTTTATTGCTCTGCTTTTGTGTTCTAAGTGTAACGTGATTTATGGTTGGGATGACAAAGGACTTCCAAATTCACCATATTCTCTGCTTGTGAGTTCTATGGACTGTATATTGATAGGCATAAGCAAAAACATACTGAAAAAAAAGGAAGAACTGAACTCGGTGGTACAACATAAGACTTCCCAAAGGGAAAATGAGTTGTTAAAATAATGTTCTGGTTTGGCAGAAGAGGAAAGTGAGGTGAAGATGAAGCTACTTCCTTAGAGCGGTTTTGAATACCCTTTTGGGGTGCTTTAAGGAGCCATAGTTGAAGCAATTTCTCTGTCATATGTGCTGTTTGACTGAAGTGAATGAGCCATATTTGACCTAAATCAGCACATCCTGCTTATGCCAGTGCTGTTACCAGGTAAACATCTTTAAAAAGTGGTATTTTCTGTTCTGCTTGAGACAGTGGTTAGTGGTAAGAAACAGCTATTTGGGGCAAAGACTGGAGCTTCCTCTATATTATCAGTTTGGTGTGGATGCTGCAGTAATAAATGTGCCACAGTGAATGAGATCATCTGCTGAAATACACTTTGGAATATTGCTTTATTTGCGTGGAGAAAGAGTACTACTGATAGGAGTTTTGGAGTGTGTGTCTGTACTTTGGAATTCCTTATGGAAAGAGATTTTAATTCTCTAATTAAAAATAGGTGTATCTTTTATAGTTATGATTCTACTATGTTAAATGACTTTTATACATTTGCATACAGTTGTCCTTCTGTGGTGTGCCTTCCTCAGTCTTTTACTGATATTCATGGAAACAGAGCAGGTTTAACACATAAATGTATGAAAACAGTGGTCCATTTTCTGTAGCTTAAAACTCACAGAGAGGAAATAGGGCTTTGATGTTTAAAAGGTTGCCATGAATTAAGCTTAATGCTTTTTCAATTACATTTCAAAGTACAAAAGGTTTCCAGTGAGCTTCACTTAGAGTCAGGAATGGCAGATGGGAGGGATACACATACTGCTGTAGATAATTCTGGAGTTTGGCAGAGGCCAGATTGCTCACTGACCTTGCAGGATATTCCTTTTTCCCCAAGAAAGATTCCTTCATGGCAATGACATCTGGGACATTTGCCCCCGAAAGATTACCTCAAAGGAAATTAAAAGTAGTCCATCCCATCCTCAATATCAAACTGATATTTCCATCCACCAGGTTTAAAGATACATATAACAACTATGTCACAGTCCCCAGAAGAATCAGGTTAGCAGACTTAAAGAAGAAATGGATGATGCAAAAAGTGATTTTCAACATCTTACTGCTGTATGTATTTGTCAAGAGGTTAGCACACTCCTTCTGGAAGTGTGACCTAAAATCAGTTTCTTATGGGCCACTGACTTAAAGATGCTGCAGAGCTTTTGGCACTGCTGTGCAAAACCAGTATTGCTAATGTTAAGTCTGGTTCATCAGCTGCAGTGCACTCATTCGCACAGAGCATACAGGTTGCCTCCTTCCCTGGTGTAATTTAAATACTTACCAGAGATTTTCTAGTTGTATTGATATATTTCTAGCAACCCTTTTCCACCAGTGTTCTGGCCTGACAAGCCTTTTAGAGATGTGCTCTCCAAGTTGTTTGGGAGAAAGATGTCAGCTCAGTCAAAAAGGATTTTGGGCTAGACAGACTTTTTATTCTAGAACTGCTAGTACTGAGCTCTGAAAGATATGAGTTTCTCTGCTCTGTCATTTGAGATTCACTGCTTGGAGTCACTTTCCCTGTGAAAAGAGAACTTCCCTTTCTTCCCAAAGAACTATGAAGTTCTTTGCACAAGAACAGATTTGTTGTGCAAAGAAGAACTTCATAGTTTGCCCACTTATTAGTGATCTTTTTTTCCTCTTTGCTTCTGTTTTCACAGAGAAGAAGTTTTACATCCAGCTTTAGATTTGGGAATGACTTTTAGAGTGGTATTAGTGCACATGACTGTGCTGCCATTCAGGCAGCCAAGCACCCCTCCCTGGCCTGGTGCAAAATAAAGATAAGCTTTTTTGATGAGCTGTTATGCCTCTTGAATTTTACAAATCAAAAGCTTAATTTTACAAAGTCCTTTTCTTACTAAAACAGGCTTTATAGCAGTTTATGTCACGAAGTGAAGCTGCTGAATCAAATAATAGTAGTTTCCTTTCTTTTCATCTTTACTGCTTACACTTGGAAAAGTTAATCCCTTCCAATGCATATTTTCTATGCTGGTCTTCCTTTTTCAGGTACCATAAATCAGTAATATTTTAGGCCTTATGTAATCCCAACTGCTTATCAAGGGTGAATGAAATTCTCCCACCATCCTTCATGTAACTTGAAAGCACTGGTCCTGATGTACGGAATGAATAATGTAGAAGACTGGCCCAAAGGAGTTATCACAAACTGGCCCATGAAGTGCCACAAAAATAAACTTCTGCTTTCCAAAGCCATTGTTTGTGATTGAGGGCTGCTATACTGTCTGCCAATATCCACACTTCTGTTTTCACCAGATAAAAAAGAAATGAAAATATTTTAGGTAGAATAATATTCTGATTTTTCTATTTCTCTTCTCCTTCAATACTCTTGAGGGACAAAAATGAGGGGAATGGGAGACTTCCACTGTGCTGGAGGACCTGGGATGACCTGAGACCTAAACTGACACAAGGAAAACTTGGGCTCATTTACACCATGCTGTGTCACACCCCCAAGCACAGAGACCTGCTAGAACATTAGTTCTTGTGTCTGTATTATTTCCCTTGCTCTACCAGACTCTGTGTTAGTCTGACAATGCCATTTGAAGAATATGTCTGTTTAATGTGATCATGGGGCAGCTTAAAGGTAAAACACAGGTTCACAGGATCGCAGGATGGTTGAGGTTGAAAAGGACTCTTGGAGGTCATCTGGTCCAACCCCTGCTCAAGCAGGGCCACCCAGAGCCAGTTGCCCAGGATCATGTTCAGATGGTTTCTAAATACCACCAAGGAGGGCAACCACATTTTCTCTGGGCAACCTGTCCCTGTAATCAGGCACCCTCACAGTAAAAAATGTGTTTCGTGATGTTCAAGCAGAATCTCCGTGTTTCAGTTTGTGCCTCTGGTCCTGTCACTGGGCACCACTGCAAAGAGCCTGGCTCTGCCTTCTTTACACCTTCCCCTCATGTATTTACATACATTGATAAGATCCCCCTGAGTCTTCTCCAGTCCCAGCTTTCTCAGCTTTTCTTCATATGACAGATGCTCTGGCCCCTTAATCATCTGCATGAAAAAAGCTTAGTATTAGCAAAAGCTTTTGGTAACTCGGTGATAACTCTTTGTAAATGAAACTGTAGGTTACTCTGACTCATACCCTCTTTGAGTAGCTAGGAGCCATTTTGTGAGCACCATGCTAGTATGTGAGAGTGTCAGTAACTGAGAAAGAATCATTTTGTTGCCCATTTCAAAGGCAGTTTAAAATGAACCAGTAGTATAAACATCAGCAAGGTAAATCCAGCTATAAAATTATTTTAGCTGTAACACATTATTAATTCCCACTGGTATTAAGTGCATATAGCTTCAGTGACTTCAAAACATTTGTGAACTGATGATCTGACTCTAAGGCTTTATTAATAATAGAAAAAGATTCTTTTTAATTGTGTCATGGATATTTAAGTAAATTCCCTCTAGATTGTAATGTGCTTAAAACACATGTGTATGTAGGTGTGCGAAGTAGGGCACTACAGAGGAGTCACCTTCCTACCTAAGCACTGTTTTCAAAACACTTCATAAAACTTGGCTGCAGCTTTAGCAACAGGAGTGGAAAACCACCATCTTCTACTGAAAAGACAAAGAGATTTTTAGGCAGCTATATTAATTCAAATGTATTGGAGTTATCTATTCTAATTAGGAAAGGACATAAAGTATCATTCTTTACCTAGAAAAGGAGCTTAGATGTTTTACTGAATAGGAATTACCATTACACATCTATGGCTGAAGCTTGCAGGTTACAATTAATTACATTTTTGAACAAAATAATTTCAACATAGTCTCATGTTCCTTAATATGCCAAGGCCTCAATTTAAAAAGTTCTCCTTCTTGACCATGTTTTTTCAGTTTTCAGGTGTTTGTACACCTTCTGTTAGCATTGCTTTTCACATTCCTGAGGCCCAGTGGTCCTTTTCACAAAATCAAATGTGTTAAATCCAAACTCCAGGTGTGTAATTTTTACTGTTTACCCATCACATTTGACAAATCACCAGCCCTCTTGATCTCAGCTGTTCCATAGCTGTACTAAGAGCTGTCACAGCTGCTATAAACTGCTACCCAGATAGATGCATTTCATTATCCACAGATGCATTTTATACAGTAATCTAAGTATATTGGTTTCCCTCATGCTTTCTTTACATTTCTAAATCTATTTTTTGCCTACTTTTTTTTTTTTTTTTACTTTGAAGTGTCTGACATGGTTTTCCTATCTATATACAGTATATTTCTACCAGTATAGCTGGTCATACTGTAGGTGATATCTGGTACAAGAGAAGTCAATGTCTCCCATTTTCTGTTAGTTTTTGGTGTGTGAGCATGGCCAAGTTTTAAAAGATACTTATTCTCTTTACCTAGAGCTTATACTGACATTGGAGATTACATAGGTTCCAACATCGAAATATCCTGGTTACCCAACCTGGATGATTTAATGAAGGGGTATGCACGTAACTTCAGGCCTGGGATTGGAGGTGAGACTTTGGGAATAATATCTCTTATGTTTCTTACAATCCTTTTGCCCTACCTATATTTTTATAGGTACTTTGATGATACAAATTCAAACATTTTTTCTCAGGTCCGCCTGTTAACGTTGCTCTCGCAATTGAAGTAGCCAGCATCGACCACATCTCAGAAGTGAACATGGTAAGTTATCAGTTAAACCTACCCAGTTGTGAACGTATGTACTGCAGTGACAGAAACTGGACAAAACTAACCAGAAAGTTGATCTCCAACGTGTTTGGAGTGGAGAAATTACCACAGGAAGATGCTACAGGGAACAAACATTGTATTTTAAGACACAGGCAGAGTATCTTCTGGCAGACATTGGCAAATACAAGAATCTAGCAATGTGTAAGTCACTGAGATTTCTTTACTACCGTTAGCAGGGTTGGATCTGTGCAGCACACACTAACAGAAAGCCTAATTTTAAGCATTAACACCAACTTCTGTTCAAATTCCTTTTCAGCAAAGAGACTTCTAAAAAGAAGCTAAGGGAACAATTGGTTTTGTAGTTGTTTTACAATTGGTTTACACATTTTTATGTAAAGCCCTTCCAATAACACAGTGGAGTGTAACAGCTTACAAATCAAATAAACAGGCATTGGCATGGATTAGCTGCATTTATGAAACACAATAGATTTAATTTTAAAATCAAAATGTTGGCTTTCTCTCCATCCTTTCCCTTCATTACATATGCATAACTTCACCTGTTTTTTTTTAGTTTTGCTTTCAAGAACAAAAGTTGCACTTGTGGAGATACATAAACAGATTTTCTTCATTAGGGCGTACACAACTCATGCAACGGGTTGTATGTAACACTGACATCAAATCACTTTTTGATATCTTGGGTTTACCTGTGGTAGAAGCATATGACAGAAATTAAAATACTTGGGCAGCTCTGTGGTTGACTGAGCATAAAAATACTTACTTGCAGTGGAAGCAGTTACTACATTTGTAGGCTAATACAATGCTTTTTGATTAAGCCTCAGGACTACCATTGAGACATTACATTATGTCTCAAGACATACAAAAAATTGTGTTTGCTTAGCATCACTTTTTGATTGAGATTTCTCTTCCCCCAGGAGTATACCATGACTGTATTCCTGCACCAGAGCTGGCGAGACGACCGCCTGTCCTACAACCACACCAATGAGACACTGGGGCTGGACAGCCGGTTTGTGGACAAACTCTGGCTGCCAGATACTTTCATAGTAAATGCCAAGTCTGCCTGGTTCCATGATGTGACAGTAGAAAACAAACTTATCAGGCTCCAGCCAGATGGAGTCATTTTATACAGCATCAGGTGAGTAAGAAAGAGTACAAGTTTACCCTATCATGGATTAACTTTTCGGACAGACTCTAAAGTAATCACTCAGTTTTCCTAGGATGATTTCTTGAAATAATTATTAACATAACATGGAAGAAAGAACTGGTGACCCCTACCAGAGACCCCTTTGTTTTCAAGGATTATACTGCCAGGAAGGTATCTTTGGCAACACTGCATCATCACTGATCACTTTTAGAATGTCCTTAATGGGAGATAAACGCCTCATAACTATTTGGTCAGCAGGCAATATGCTCAAAACAGGGCAGAGATTCTGTTCTCCACTCTCTCATTATTTTCTAATGGAACTAGGAGCCTGATTTAGGCTCAACTTCCCCATCTTTCAAACAGAAAAAGTATTATTTCCTCACTTTGGAAAAGTGTTTTTCCTAGAATTCAGTAGCTATATTTGAAGTTGATTGTGTAATTTTCTAAAAGATTATGAGTTGCAGTTTTGAAACTGTAAGTCCAAAGTCACCCTTAAAGTAATTGTAGTGATCTTGGGGACAGTGGAAAGGAATAGATTTGACTCAGAAAAGTTCTTTTCACTGTCAGAAGTAGCTAAAGTGTCCTCTGACATTAGACACATCTATCTGAATGCATCTAACTGGTGTTCGTGTTGCCTGGAACAGGATTACCTCAACAGTGGCCTGTGACATGGACCTTTCCAAGTATCCGATGGATGAGCAAGAATGCATGTTGGATTTGGAGAGCTGTAAGGGCTGAGTACAGTATTTCATATAACCTGTGTTTTGTGTAAAGCCTGTGTATATGGTACTTAGCTTGCTGGAGTTTGCTGGAATGATTGTGCTTTAGTCCACAAAATGTCAAGGGTGCCTCAGGATTTAGAAGTAATGGGTACAAACAGGAATGCCTTCATTTTGTGTTGGGCATTAGATTGTGGACTTTTCAATACCAGTTCAACTCAGATCCAGTTCAAAACTAGGATTTAATTCAGTGAAGATGAACAACCTGCAGTCCTCCTGACGGATGTCTGCATCTGTGTGCATGATGTAAAACCCAGTACAATAGTGACAGTCACTAGCATGACTGAAGTTTGCATCAAATCCAGTAAGGATAAGTAGAGGAGCCCACACACAAAATCTGATGTGCTGTGTTTTCTCTATGAGAAAACAGGTAAAAGAATTACCTGCTTTCAATGACCAACCCTTACAAATCTGTTTAGCTTGCTTAGGCATTCTTGTATCTGTTACACAAAATCAATCAGAATACTGCATGGATTGGCTGAAATTTATTTCTGCTCACAAAGGAGGGTGAAGAATGAATTTATATTTTGTCCAACCTGTATTTTATCAGTGATCAGCATGTAATTCCCATGAGCATTAATGCTTTTGACTGAAATTCACTACTGGTACAAGCAGGGCCCACTTGATCAATAGCAGTGAACTGGCCTTTTGTGGGTTTTATATCAAGGAGTCTCCAGGTCCTGAGGGTTCCAGAGACTTGTGAATAGCAGTTTCTGAGCAGATCCACTGGCCTGCTGATGCAAGTTCATCTTTTTCCCTTTGAACACTGACTTTGTTTTCTAGGCAATTAACCACAATACCATTTTTCTTGTAAAAAATAGCAATCTATAGTTAATCACCAAATGCAGAGGCAGCAGACACTGTACCAGCAACTGATTCTCTCTCCCAGCACATTTTATAGGGAGTTTCGGTGGTAGTTGCATTTTTAAATTGAATTTGAGGGGGTTGATTTCAATGAAACAAACATGCAGAAATAAAACCTCTTAAACAAATGAATGTTTTAGTAGCAAGTTTTCTATTAACAGCAGAACTAGCAAAGATCAATTTCCTGTGGTTTCGTATATCGCATAAATCTCCTCATACATATTCCCCCTTCTCCCATCTCCCTGGTGCCCTGCACCTCTCCCTGGTCATTACCTTCCAGCTGCCACCCATGCCCAGCTGCAGTCATTAACAGGATGATGATCCTGATGATCTACATGGTGAATATCACGCTGGTGCATCTCAGAATAGGCATGGGGCTGAGCTGTTCTCTAACTGGCTGCACAAACTTGACTTTTCCATTCTCCACATACTATCTCCTACAAAACTTTAAGAATCTAGAATTTCAAGGAAGGAATAAGAATTTGAAACCTTTACCTTTTTGTCATTTTGGTTGGGAAAACAGGAAGTTCAAAAACCGTTTGGAGAACAGACAGAAAACCAACACATAGCTTGTTGGCATAAACATTGTTCTCTTATTAAACTACTTTAAGCCTGGGGGAGGCCCTAAAAGTTGTTTCGAAGAGTGGGGATTCATATAAACAATTCAGTATGTACCTTATGCAGTGTCTGTAAAAGCACCGCAGGGCTTGCAAGGGTTGATACAAACCCAACTGGTCACATGCTTTTTAAGGACACTGGGGAATCACTGTCAAAGGAAATCTGTTTCCCCAATGCTGCCTGACTGGTACAGAGTACCTATCTTGTTAAATCAATGTGTGATCTTGGAGATAGATTTGCCATACAGAATTGTAACCTAATCTGTTTTCAGTAGGATAGGCATAGGTAGATCAAATTTGATAGTAGTTTTCTCTTACAATCAGTAATTTCTGTGCCTCTGAGATCCAAGCCCAGTACAGGGGTAAGTTAGCTAGTCTGAGGAACAACAGCAACAGTTACTTGACTTTGAGTATGCAATAATCTTTTTGAGAGATAATTTGACTGTTTCTCATGGCACTGCCTTGTGCCATGCCACATATTGCTAGTCAGTGTGAATCAACTTGGATTGTTCTCCCTGCAGGAAAGATACCCCAGTGTGACACTGGCAACATCAGTGCTGCCAGGACAGTGAATTATCCAGATTGAATCACAGCATGTTTTGCAATGGGTCCAATGGAAATCGGCACAGCAGAAGAATTAGAGAACTTCCACTATGAGTCCTCCAAGTGCTTAAATTTCTTTGTCAAACTTAGTATTTATTCGGTTTTCTTTTTGCAGATGGCTACTCTTCAGAGGACATTGTCTACCACTGGTCAGAAAACCAGGAGGAGATCCATGGGCTGGATAAGCTGCAGCTTGCTCAGTTCACAATTACCAACTACCAGTTCACAACAGAAATTATGAACTTCAAATCTGGTAACAGGATCTGTCTTCAGTTCAGGGACAGTACATATCTTTTTCCTGGACAGGGAAACCTGTATCTATAATAGAAAATCCTGCTTCTTACTTTACTAATTTAAGAACCTGCCAGGGTTTTGATAAGAGTTTTCTTCAACACCTGTAAAAAATGCCAACCTTTGCTGAGCCTTCAGGTACCCACTGTAGCATATTATGTACTTTAGCTCTATATGTTTGACAAAATCCTGCTTGGAGCACCCAGACAGCACTACATAAAACCACTCAAGGTATTGCTCACATTTTCTTGACCTAATTTGCAACTTCCGATAAAGAGAATTTTCCATAAGCCCTGATGTTATGGAGCTTATGACGTCCAGTCAGATCACACTAATTCTGTGCAGAAGTCAGTGGTGTGTATGCATAGCACTGGGTTTATTGCAATGTTTGTATAAGATTGGAGTAATTTCTTTCCTGCTGATTCTTCATCCTCTTTCATGTATTCAGATTCTCATTTATGCTGCACATCTCTAAGCAATTTTTTGAGTTTGAAATTAACTTGGACTTTTAAAAAATCTAAATTTAGTATCTGGAGGACTTTCTACAGCAGATGATAAGACAATACAACATTTTGAAACAATACTGTTAGTTGAGAAGACTCTAATTTTCAGATCAGGTATTGATCTGACCTTAGACAAACCATTTCACCTGTTCTTAGCGGATGAGAACTGCAGTACCTCATGCAGGGTTTAGGAAACCTCACTGAACAGCATTTGAAAAAACTTTTTGTGATCTTTGTCCAAAAGATGTTTAAGAAGGTAGATCTGTGTCATTATAGGAGATGTTATTTTGAGTATCAGCCTAACTGTAGTTCACACAGTGTCTCTGTGCTCCTTTTTTCAGCAGGTCAGTTTCCCAGGCTCAGTCTCCACTTCCACCTTCGTCGAAATCGAGGAGTTTACATCATTCAGTCTTACGTTCCTTCTATCTTACTCGTGGCCATGTCGTGGGTGTCCTTCTGGATCAGTCAGTCAGCTGTGCCTGCCCGAGTGTCATTAGGTAAAACAGAGTCTCGGGAACTAACAGGGAAGAGTGTGCTCAACTTACAATTATCTCTAATAATCTTCATTTTCCATGAAAGTGCAGTTATGAATACTGTGTTTACATCTGCAGAAAAGATGGTCCTTTAAAAGAATTCCCTCATGTTCTAATTTTTGTCATGCTATCAGAGCATGACATGTGCCTCAGTACAGAACAGAAGATAACCACCTACAGCGGGTTAAAAGCAACAGTAAGTGTGAGGCACATGTATGAAAGAATTGATTTGAAGGAACTGGGACAGTGACAAAATAATGTTCTTAAAGCTTGTGGATCTGTTTGCCTGAGTCAGGGTTGTAAGATGCAGGAGTTCTTGAGAGTTAATTCTGGTTTTGTTTGTCCTGATCTAGAATAAAACCAAGAATAACATGTTCAAAGCTGCCTTAGTCATACCAAGGCAGTTTTTTACGAGCTCCCCTGTTTTGAAAATCATAAGCCACAATATTAAGGGGCTTCTCCTGTGAAAATATTCCTCAGCTTCAGACTAGTAAATACACTTAATACACACTGTGAAACTTAAAGTAAAATTTTTCACACTGACTGCAGGTATAACTACTGTTCTCACTATGACTACATTGATGGTCAGTGCCCGATCTTCGCTTCCACGAGCATCTGCCATCAAGGCACTTGATGTTTACTTCTGGATTTGCTATGTATTTGTCTTCGCTGCACTAGTTGAATATGCATTTGCACATTTCAATGCTGACTACATGAAAAAGCAGAAGAACAAGCTAAAGGCAAGAAGGCAGAGTGCAGAGGTCAGTAAATGTAATATTATGAGTAACTTTACTTATAATAGTAAAATAATAGTAAAAAAGCAAAAGACTTTAGTCTTCAATATTATTCCCTGGAGATTACATTTGTTACACCAAAGCTGCATAAGGTAAATACAGGTGTAATGAGCATGGATCCAAGTTGTGTAGGTGTGAAGCCCAGTGGAACTGAACAAAGGAGGCCGTAGAGACGAATGAAATTGCTTCCAGGAGCTCCAGATGTGCTTTGCTGCTTTCTTCACGTACATACATGCACTGTTAATGAAGAAGCACAGAGGAACTGATTAAGGAACTATTTTTTAACAATTCACAATTAGAAGTCCAGGCCTACATATTTTTGAACTCTCTGGCACCTTGGGTATTATTTATGATTATTTATTATTTCATTTTATTAAGCTGTAGCTTATTAATTAAGTTGACCCTTATTAATTTTCTGTCCCAGCTCCATGTTCTCTCAGCTTTGACAAGAGCCTGAGAACTGCCTGTGGGCTTTGGCCACACAATGGGATAACTGTGTCCTTGAAGTCAGTCAATTGTTTTGAGTCAGGAGGGCCTAAGCATGTTATCTCAATGGTACCTTGATAATTTTGAGCATGTAAAATTATAACCAGAATTTGAAAGCTGTAGCTCAGAGTCTTTCAGTGATCCTTCTGCCAAAGCAAGTAAGCAACTTGCTCTAGTAGAAGGTGTTCCTGCCTGTGGCAGGAGGCTGGAACTGGATAAGCTTTAAGGTTCATTCCAACCAAAACCAGTCTGGGATTTGTGATAAATACCATTCAGCACCTATGGATCTCCTGGGTATTTCACCATCTCAGTGTCAGGTCTAGCTTGTATGAACTACCTTTGCCCTATAAATTGCTATTATAGGTTCTTCTCTTTCCATTGCAGATAAACGTGAAGAATGCCATTGTTCTGTTTTCCCTTTCCATAGCTGGTGTCAGCCAGGAACTGGCCATTTCCAATAGGCAGCACCGAATTCCCAGAAGCCTGCCTGGATCTTATGGCACAATAGAAATAGAAACTGGAGAGACAAAACAGCGGCAAATAATGAAACTGGATAAGAAGAGTGGTCTGAAGTCCCTCTTTAAGCCCATTGATGCCGATACCATTGACATATATGCTAGAGCCGTGTTCCCAGCAGCCTTTGCAGCAGTCAATGTTATATACTGGGTTGCATACACAATGTGAAGAGCTACAAATTGAACAATGCCTATGGACTAAACAGCCCTTGCAGAAACTGTATGGATCTATCTGTTCTCAACAGAGCTTGAGGTACTTCTAAAGTCAAGAAATTCCTGCTATCAATTCCTACTAAAACCAGCAATTTATTACCCATCTGATATGAGACAGTAATTACTCTATTCTGCCAAACAATCCCATCTCCTAATTTCCTGGATTACCATGAGACAATTTTCCATATGTACATATTTGCAGCAAAAGCTTAAATCTTAAATTACCATGGGTTTCCTCAACTTTAAGGGTTGATCAGTAATGAAGATTTGGCTTTTCACACTTAGGTCCTTTCCTTTTTTGTAATAGAAGAGCTAATTCCTCACTTCCACACAAGAGTAGTTTTCTGCATTTGGCCTTCTGTGGGGTGGTCAAGGTTTAACAGCAGTGGTGGAGGTTTTAATCCTAAAAATCTCACGAACAAAGTAAAAGGGAATAGAGCGGAGCGGGGGCTTTTTCTTAAATTATTATTTGTCTTGGATAGAGTATTGAAAACATTTCAATGCTCTTAGTGACAGCATGAAATAAAATATACTGCATAAGATTCTACTGAATTGTTAATACTGACTGCATTACATTTCAGATCTAAGCTAATGAAAATACAAATACTTCAATACAGTGAAGTTTATTAGTTTAATAGGCCCCAAAATAGATAAAAGTGATTTAGAAACACAGGGAAAACTCAGGCTTCCTATGTTGGGTTGGGAAAAATTTTAAAGAAGCTTGATAATGAAGGAACTCAGACTCCATTTTCAGGAAGGGCTTTAGAATTCATTCTGCTAATTTTCAGTGAGAGTCTACCATGTGTGCCTCTGAAAATATCCTTTTTGCATCTGTCCCTAAATAGCTGAGTGAAGTAAAAAAATGTCATAACTGGCTTTGAGTTACTGCGTTGCTTTGGATATTTTTACCATTTTTATTCAGAGGCTGAGCTAACATTTTAGGCCTCTTCACTTCCACTATCTGACAATGAAATTTGTGGGTACTCATGCACACACTCTTTAAATCAGGATTAGAGCCTCTCACCCCATTCATGCAAAATAACACTTTGTTCTGTAAATAATTCCAGGGAACTCAGCAAATGAATACAGTGTTCACAGCAAACACCAGCTTCACAACAGCCAAAAAATTCCACAGTAAATATTTTGGGATATGAATTTTAACAAGTAAAATATTGTTAGTGAAGGAAACCAGTGTAAGACACTTCAAAAGGGAAACTTTTTTGAGGATTTTGTTGTCTTGAAAGTGAGATTCTCTTTTAAATATAGAGACTGACACAAAAGAAAATATGAAGTGAGAGAGGGAGGGGAAGAAGGAATCGGAGCAAGTGGCTGAAAGCTACAATGGAAGGGAGCATGGGGAGGTGTGAGATTAAACAAGACAAAAGGTGTAGATAAGTGAAGAGTTATGCTGGGCTTTGAAGATGGGAATCTCGAATGCAGTGGCTGATGGTTAACAATTACAATTAAGGATGGAACAAGCATTTGATCACAGTGGAGTGTGCCCGTGTTCCTCCTGCCTTATCTGTGACACATGATTTGATTTTGTATGACCAGCACTGAAAGAGCATTTAAACTCAGATTATAACCTAAAATAAGATTTGTTCAATACTGAAGTAAGAGAATGCTCTGAAGAAAAAGTAGGGATCCTGAAGTGAGCAAAAATAGTAAATATGCTCCCACCTAAGTCAGGCTTAGCTTCACCTCAATCTTTAGTTTCTGCTTTAATGGAAAACCTACTTGCCAAAAGTGTGCTGGCAAGTGCAAACTGGAGTCGTTCCACAGAATTCTCACCAGTCTAGCCCTGGACTTAGACACCCGGATTCTGGTCCCAAATCCTGCCACTAACTTGTTGAGGAATTTCAGTTCTGTCATATCACTGCATCCTCTCCAAAACTGCTATAATGATACTGATTTCTTTCCTATATCTTTGAGTTTTACAGAAGAAAAATCCTTCAGGAGAGACAACTCTTCTCCTCCAAGTAGGTAAGTGCATCCAAGTAGTACTTACATAGTGCTATTTACCACAGTATCGAAGACTCGCACATACTGATTTAAAGCGAAGTATTGCCCAACTTTCACCTTATCCAGAAAGCCAATGAAATTCTGCATGTCCTTCAATACATGCAGGTAATCAGGCTTCTTTTTTCCTCCTGCTTCTCCTCTTTGGATTGTATTTTTCTTGGTGTTTGTTCCTGATGTTGATGAAATGCTACATTACAGAAATACACCATTTTTTTCCAAAGTATGCTTTTGGTCTTAATCACTTTCTCCCTCAAAGAAGTTCACCCTTCTTGCTGTCTTCTAGATCATTTGGACTGTTTTATATAATGATTAAGTGCAGAGTGGAATAAAACCACAAGTAGCATGACTTTACAATGCCTTTTCTTTACTAAGTTGTTGCTTTTTCCGTGATCCTCGGTCGGGTCCTATCTTAAATCCTTTCTACTTCTCCTTACAGCTTAAAATGAGCTGTTTCAATTCACATCTGATCTAAATCTTGTCTGGCCTCAGAAGCATCTTAAGTTTAAATGTAACTCTTGGATGATGCACTTTCATAGGCAAGTGTGAAATATTCTGCTCAGAACTTTGAACATTTATCACTACAGCGGTACTACACTCTAGAAAGACCGTAGCGCCTTATTCTTCTCTGTTACACTTGCCTAAATAGAAATAATCTTCAGTTTAAAATCAGTAGATTAACTACTGCTGTGAAAGCAGAGTCTAGCCTTTTTGTATCCTACTGGTTTCTCTAGTAGTTTATTACATTGCCTGTCAGGAACAGTATCTGCTGCTAAGAGTGAAATTACTGACTAAATCCAGCTGAAATACTCGCAGCAAGTTCCTGTGCGGTGTGAATCATAAGAAAACAATCAATTATTCTGGAATTATTTTGGAATTGCAGTTACTGAAGAGCAGAGAACAAAGCGCTGACCTAGTCTCTCTAGCGTGCAGTGGCTGGTTATTTCAAATAATTAGCAAGAAGGTAGCTACAGATACTATACAGGCAACATCTAATCTATTTGCTTCAGCAGTAATAATTGGTTGTGCACCTGACATAACTCCTTACACTGAAGCCAACTGAGCAATCACATAAGGTTACTGGACAAAATCAGTTGCTTCTCCTCTGACTGGGAGGCAGTAATAGGCTGCATGCTCTGCTGACTTCTTCAAAAGGTTTAGTCAATGAATGTTTTCTATAGTTTGACTGCAGATCTTCAAGGTGAACACCCCAGTTGTTGAGTGATCAAAGTAAAAGGTGGCAGCAATATATTCCTCAAAAAAACATCAAGCCAGAATGCTAGACTATCACAATGTTGTAGACAGAAGCATAAATAAAGAGAAAATAACCACCTCAGAACACTGCACAGAGTCAGACACGTGCACTGTGAGCATACATACGGCTGTTGTGTCCATTCCAGGAACAAGGTGACTCAGAGGGGAGAAGAGGTATCTCAGCTACTTTTAATGCACTTGCATGAGTAGCACAAGACAAAACACCTCCACCATAAAGACTGGGATTCTCTTATATCTGTTTCCAGAGCCAGAAATAAAGTCAGATGCCATTCAAACTCTTCTTAATGAGAAACTTCAGTACAGGAGTCTGGTGTAACAATTGGAGCTTTGCATAAATTTGAATCTTCTGCACTTATGTGTGTACTTAATTTGATTTTTTTTAAATGAAAAAAATCATCCTTAAAAAATCATCAGACATTAATAGTTTGTATGTATTAATATCCAAAGACAATGCCTTATTCAACTCTAATGTCATGATAATAAACAAATAAACTGAATTTGATGTTAGTTAAATGTTGCCTCTGGATGGGCTGTATTAGCATCAAGGAGAGGCAAAAAAAAACCCAACAAAACCAGTATGTGACAGATCAGAAGGCACTTTTTCTGTGCTGTACCTGAAAATATTCATATTCCTTTCAGCAGTTTAGAGTACTGCTCTATAGACTGGCATGTCTGTGAGAAAAGAAGTGGGATATGTGTTAATGTAATCATTCTAAATGTGAAATGTTGATAAAATGTAGATATACAGAAATTGGAGCTTCTATAAATGGACAAAATAGACATTCCAACTATTGAGCTGGAATTGCATTGAGCTATTGCATTATAAGGAAAATCAAAATCATAGAATCATAGAATAGTTAGGGTTGGAAAGGACCTTAAGATCATCAAGTTCCAACCTCCCCTGCCATGGGCAGGGACACCTCACACTAAACCATGTCACCCAAGGCTGGCCTTGAACACCGCCGCAGATGGAGCATAAATAACCTCAGATATTTCATCCTGTAATGAAATCCTGCCTATTATGTGCCCAAGGGCTTGGAAAACTCTACTTTGGCCTTGGCAACAGAAAAGCACCATTCTGTATTCATGAGTGCTTTCTGGGGGGTATTTATGCAGACTATTGTATTTATGTTAAAAAATAGCTGTTGCTGTCTCAAGAGATCAAAAAGAATCAGCACAAGATGAAGAGGAGCAAGATACTGTGTGATTTGCTAGAAAGTAATGCTGGCAGTGACAGCTCTATTAAGAGGTTAATGTACAGAAATGTCCTGTTTCTGGGTAAAAATGAAAGCATTCATCCAAGTTAAAGCTCTCACATCAGTTCTTCACTGGTTTGCTGATCCAACAGATAATGTAGTGAAACCAATTTAACTCAATGAGGCATCTGCTGCTAGTAAAACAAAACACTTATACAATTGCTCTGATTTTAAATACTCAGTCATTAACCTAAGAAAGCGTTTCACGTGAGGAGGAAAACAGCATCCCTGCATAGCTGTCTGTGAAGCAGGACAGGTAACAAAAAACTTATTGAAAGTTTCTGAGAATGTTTTCATTAAAGAAAAATCTGAAGCCACTCTCTCATACCCTCTTCATTACAGCAGCTGAAAACACGTACAGTGATCAAAAGCTTGTTTGATATTGTAATAATACTGTGAGTAATAAGTGTTACAAACACAGATCATAGAATCATAGAATAGTTAGGGTTGGAAAGGACCTTAAGATCATCATGTTCCAACTCCCCTGCCATGGGCAGGGACACCTCGCTCTAAACCATATCACCCAAGGCCTCGTCCAACCTGACCTTGAACACTGCCAAAGATGGAGCATTCACAACCTCCTTGGGCAACCTATTCCAGTGCCTCCCCACCCTAACAGGAAAGAATTTCCTCCTTATATCCAATCTAAACTTCCCCTGTTTACCTTTTAACCCATTACCCCTTGTCCTATCACTACAGTCCCTAATGAAGAGTCCATCCCCAGCATCCTTCTATGCCCCCTTCAGATACTGGAAGGCTGCTATGAGGTCTCCACGCAGCCTTCTCTTCTCCAGGCTGAACAGCCCCAACTTTCTCAGCCTATCTTCATATGGGAGGTGCTCCAGTCCCCTGATCATCCTCATGGCCCTCCTCTGGACTTGTTCCAACAGTTCCATGTCCTTTTTATGTTGAGGACACCAGAACTGCACACAATACTCCAAGTGAGGTCTCATGAGAGCAGAGTAGAGGGGCAGAATCACCTCCTTCGACCTGCTGCTCCCACTCCTTTTGATGCAGCCCAGGATACGGTTGGCCTTCTGAGCTGCAAGTACGCACTGCCGGCTCATGTTCATTTTCTCATCGACCAACACCCCCAAGTCCTTCTCCGCAGGGCTGCTCTGAATCTCTTCTCTGCCCAGCCTGTAGCTGTGCCTGGGATTGCTCCGACCCAGGTGTAGGACCTTGCACTTGCCATGGTTAAACTTCATGAGGTTGGCATCAGCCCACCTCACAAAGCGTGTCAAGGTCCCTCTGGATGGCATTCCTTCCCTCCAACAACCCAAACACACAGCTTGGTGTCATTGGCAAACTTGCTAAGGGCACACTCAATCCCACTGTCCATGTCACAAACAAAGATGTTAAATAAGACCAGTCCCAACACCGATCCCTGAGGGACACCACTCATTACAGGTCTCCAGCCGGACACTGAGCCATTGACCACAACTCTGTGTGCGGCCCTCCTACCAGTTCTTTATCCACCGAGTAGTCCATTCATCAAATTGATGTCTCTCCAATTTAGAGACAAGAATGGGACAGTGTCGAACGCTTTACACAAATCCAGGTAGATGACATCAACTACTTTACCGCTGTCCATCAGTTCTGTAGCCCCATCATAAAAGATAACTAATTCCTAATGAAAACAGAATACAGATTTGGCAATGAACACGTCTACTTGAATGGATGTGATAGCTGAAATGGGAAAGGCACAGTTTCTTTCTGCCTTGACAGCTTGTGTCTTCAATAAACTGCATTTTGAGGATCTAAGCCCATTGCTATGTAATGCATTAGGGCTCTCTTGTCTCCTCATATCAGCTTTATGTCATAGCTATTCCTTTTACCAAGTCTTGCCCCAGTAAAAACAAACCTGAGAAGACAGTCATGCCTGGGCTGCCAGAAAATACAGCACCAACAGGGCTGATCAGATGTTACTGGGAGTTCACTGTTCTGCAAAAGGTTGCTTTCTAAAGAGTTAGGACTAGGTTATGAAGCAAGAAGGGAGCCCCTGTGATTTACAGTGTATTGTGTGCTAGTGAACATGTACAGAAGGCAAGTGGGCAAAAATTGTGCTTCTACAGAGGCAGGTTGTTTAACTATCCTGAGAAAATAAGTACAGTAGCATAGAAGATGGTTTTATTTGCTTTTAAACATATGTAGCTTGGGCTACCCATAGAATTCTTTATCCTCCTGGTTAATATGCCAACAAAAGTGAGTTAGCTTCTGGTTGCTTCTATCTTACATAAGACAGACAAGTAAGGGAGGTGTTGACTGAATATAGTCTTGAAACATTATTCATTTTGTCTATTTTAACATGGGCTAGAAAAACACTAATATTCAGTCCAGCAAGAAAATCTGCACAGGATTACCATGGTGATTTCTGATGTTATGTAGGATATATACTTCAGTTCCTGTTAAAATATATTAATGGTTTGCCTTACGATTTTTATTTAAACTTGGTAGTATTTGGTTCAAATTTGTTCCCACTGGACTCAAAAATTTCACTGCCACTGATCTCAACAGAAGTGATAGCTGTCTCTTGGCAAAAAAAGAGCAAGGGGGCTGAAGAGCAGCCTGTATATCTGCACACATTGCTGGGTTGATCTAAAAAAAGACATTCTATGGGAGGTATTTTCATTCCAGAGCAACACAGAACTGCTTATTCACATTTCACATACATTTGAAGATAGTAGCTTTCTCAATTTATCTGTTTAGTTAACAGTCTGAAATATTCATTTTGCCTACTAAATCTTTAAAACCTTGGGAAGTTGACAGGTCTTAATACAGCTGAAGATTTAAGGCAATAACAATAGGGTACTAGTTGTCCTTTTCTACTGAGGTACAACTAGTACTGATTGCCCTTTTTATTTCAGCAATTGTCTTTAAGAACTAGTTGTCATAATGACGTCTTAATTGAAGCATTTAGGAGGGAGAAAAGCGGAAAGATTTTTTTTGATCAGTCTTGTCAGAAACATACAAGTATTTTATGGATACAGCAGTTTAAAGAAAAAAAAAAGTTATTTCAGCAAAGAAAAGGTAGAAACAGCTGCAAGTCCTGCCAGCCAGTCACCAGATATAAAAACTTCAAACTCTCTTTTCTGTCTAAATTTGTAAGAAAAACTTTGTACGTAATCGTACCTGTAAAGAGTCCATATAGTGCAAGAATTCTCCAACAACCTTCAGTAGCAGGAACATCCCCAATAGTTTTAGTCATTTAAGCATTGAAGGTCCTAGCTGAGCCACTTGCTAATTAGTCTAATTAATTACACAACTTTATGTTTGTTGAACCACCAAAATTAAAACAGAGAGTTTTTCCTCCCTGTTTCTTACACCAGTGGAAAGGGGAGAGGATAAACATCCATATAGTGACAACAGCTCCCAAACTGCAATGACAGTCTTCATCTCTGCTTAATTCCTTGCCCGTGAAATAAAATGAACCATAACAAATACCCATTGTTTGATCTTTATTTCTAGAGAGATGTATTTCTCTCAAAGGAAAGCCTTTTGTAATCCAGAGAGAGTGCTCTGGAGATGAGAGTGATCAACTGGCAGTGACAGTGAGCTGTGAGCCTCATAGCTAAGACCGATAATTCATGTTATGTTTTCAGTTTCAGGCCTTTGCCTCCCACTCACATCCCAATCAGCACCAAAACAGTTGTTCTGTTTAGTCAAAGAGCTTCCAAACCATTAAATAGCACTTTTTATTCTTTCCTTTTAAACTTATCTTTAAAGAACAGTTCTCAACAGCCTGTAGCATTAAAATAAAGCACCACCACTTGTAAGCATTTATATACAACTTTGTTTCCCAGAGAGTTGCCTAGGAGTATCTTGCCATCTGCTGGAAATGTGCAGATACACATCCTTTAATACATACAGGCTTCAAAGTTACTGTCAAAGACAACTGTAGCATGAAAAATGAAGGAGGCATTAAGTTTGGAAGCCAATACTCTGCATGTTTAGAACTTTTACTTCAGTAAAGAGGTAACACCAGACTACTGGGCTGCAGCAGTTGAAATACGAACATTAGCTTCCTCGGCACATCAGTATTCTCTCTCCACTGCCGCTCTAAATCTGTGGCACAACTGGATGCTGAGGTTGAATGCAGTATTACCTGTGTGAACCCAGATAATCATCATGGCCATATCTGCATAAAACAGGAGTAGCTCTACTGTGGAGGAGGTGATGGGGTAACAATGCAAGCTAACATAGAACATTTCACTAAGAACTCTGCAAATGAAGCATGTCCTCCTTAAGGTAACTTCCACTAGACTGCAGTAGCTCCTGGTCAGTATGGGCTGCTATTGATCCTGGTTGCTAATTAGCCACAGTGATTTTGGAAAAAAAACAAAATAGGAAAGAAAATCTATATGGTTGTTTCCAACAGGAGGGAGCTCTTCTTTCTTATAGAACCCCCTTACAAATACTGGTAAGAAAATAACTATTATCCCCCCACTTAAGAAAAATTCTTTTAGTTCATGTGACAGAGATTTGTGATTTGCCAAAGCTCATCATATAAAGAAAGGAATGCAAGAACGGGAAACTCGCTTTTTGTTGTGCTGGATGTGGTAGGACTTATTTCAAAACAGAACTGAAATACTTGAGGAAAATCTTTTTTTGAAGCCTTCTTTCTCAAACAGATCAGTTCACAATCTCCTCTTCAGAGTAAAAGATCTGATATCAGGAGATGACAATAATGCAAAAAAGAATTAAAAGTTTAGATGCAAAAAATACCCACTTTAAACCTGGAGTAAAATAAATTACATGTATGAGCTGTCAAATGTAGGTGTAGTAGACAGCAATATCTCACCTTTTCATTAAGCTGAGGGTGTTTCAATAGGAGATAAAAGTGCAATACTCTGCCATCTGGGGGAAAAAAAAAAGGAAGAAAAAAAGCTCAGGAATAACTCAGGATTTACAGCCCTAGGACAACATAAGTCAATTGCATTTCAAAAACAATATGCCAGAAGCAATGATCATACAATATGTTGCATTTTCAAGCCAGCTGCAACCTTGTCAGCTAATGCACCGAGCAAAGCTGACATCCTCTCCAAAAAATGCCATCTGCTCAGAAGTAGGAGGCATCTACTAAGAAACTGAAGTGTTTAAACAGTGCTGTAATATAAGAAAATACAAACTAACTCAAAGTAAGTCTTCTAAAATAACAGCATTAGTACTAAGTGATCAGCTACACAATCTCTCTGCAAGATGTAAAAATACTATTGTTGAGATTTTTCTAAAAGCACTGAAAATGTACCAAATCTTTTTGCCTTCAGTAGGTTGGCTAGGAAAAAATAGCAACAGTAAACCACACAACACCCCAAATCGCAGTTCTGAAGAACTGCACTATCTTTTATCTTCCAATTCTACAACTCAAGAAGCTGAAGCCATCTGACTGATGTGACAGGACATCAAAGCCCAGCTTGCCCTGAAAGAATTATGTTCATAGACGTACATTACATAATGTTCTCCATTTTAAGCAGAGGAAATTTGGAACAGATGAAGATTTAAGGGCCCTTTTTGAAATCATACTGACAGCTCTCACTAAGATAAAATTAACAGTGTATAAACAATTCAGATTAAAGACTGATAAATGAAACCATTTGGTGCATTCCCTTGGTGTCAGAGAAAACATCTAGACTAACAGGAATAAGTTTTGCTACTTTACTTACACTAGAGTTAACTATTATTTATTTGTATTTTGACACATTGTAGAAACACCAAAGGAAAGTTCAGAGCTATGTTGGTGCAAACTCACGAACACCACCCCCCCAAACAGCCATAAAGATCTTGTGGAAGTGCTAAATGGTGCCTAAGAAGAGTTTGATGTAGGTGTACAAAGGTCGCAGCAGGAGACCAAGGATTGGTACGTTTTTCTGCCATTTTCAACATACAGGTTATGAATGCTCTATTCCAAAACTATATTACAGTTTGGACAGCTCGGTTTGGTTTATTTTTCAAGTTCAGTGGGTTACTGTTGCCCAATGTGGATATAAATAGCTTACCAACAGCCCCAAAGCAAATCTTTTGCCAGGATAGTTTATTTGCTTGGAAAATCGTTTTAAGACACACCAAGAAACCAGCTGTTTGGCCAGTACAAGCATCATTTTTGCTAGAGGACTCTCTGTGTTAACTATCCCATGCTTCAGCTGAAAAGCAGGCAGAACTATGACCTCCTCTACACAGGAGAGGCTTTGCCCTGGTCACAGCTTACTCAGAGATTGAAATCGAAGATCAAAGTATCATTAGGAGACAGAACAACTCAACTTTACAGAGCTAAAGGCATTAACCATTTCACAGACTACTCTCATGAAATGGTGGTTAAATCATACACACCAATACAAAACGATCTGTTGTTTTTCCTCCTTCCCCTCTGGTCTGACCGCTCGGACGTCCAATACTGTTTATTTTTGTTATTTTATTTCCCCTAACAGTTCTGAATGAATCCTCTCCAGGCTGGGAGCTGCGCTTACACTCATGGAAGATCACTCGCCTGCGGAAGCGGGTTTTCCCAGGGAGCTTTGGGTGAGGCAGCTGGGTAGCTGGCTCAGAGTGTGCGGTGGCAGGGCACCCCTTGGAGGGCAGCGGGGAGAAGGGGCTTTTCGTTGTTACCGGATTTTTTAGAGTGAGAACGAGAGCTGAGCCCGCGGAGTACCTCAGAAAGGCCGCCTTCCCTCAGCACTCCCTGCCGGGGGCCGCCACTTCTGCCCCTCGCCTCAGCACCGCCCCAGCCCTGAGGCGGCCCCACGGTTCCCAGGCCAGCTCCCTTCTCCTCCCGCTGGGGCCCGCGCCTGCAGCAGGCCAGACAGCTCGGTACCTCAGAATGTTCCGGGGCTAGGGGAGGCCCGAACCCCCGTCCCCACAGAGCGGTAACGGCGGCACCCGCCTCTCCCAGGCTCGGGCCCTCTTTCCGCCGCAGCGATACCGTGTCTCGGGCACGGCGAGGTCCGGGAGCGCACCAGCGGCAGCCCCGCGAACACGGGAAGAAAAGCGGATGGGGAGGCCTGAGGCGACCGCGACCACAGCCCCTCGCTTCAGCTGCCACCCTCATGGGAGCCCCATACCTGCCGCTGACTTCTCCGATTGGCTGCAGGTGTTTCTCTACTACTTCCTCAAACGCTTTTAATTGGCTGAGATACTTCTACTCCACAGGTAAAAGTTCCCTGCCTATGATTGGTAGTGAGTGGGAGGGATCTTTTGGGGGATTGGCTCCAGGTGTGTTGGAGCTTGCTATTGGCTGACAGGTAGTGTAAGAGTGGTTCTATTGGCTGTGGGCGCTAACCTTCTTAGTCCGCCATGTTCGGCGTGGTGGCGCCGTTGCTAGGAGTACCGGATTGAGCGAGGCGTTGAAGCGGGCGGTGGCTGAGGGGGAACCGGCTGAGGGGGCTCCAGTGGCTTCGCCCACGTTACCGCTCTCGTTGCCGCACGCCGCCGCTGTTCTACCGCGGGGACCCACGGGCGAGCAGCCAAAGTCCGTTCCTAAACTTCTTCGCGGGACTTTGAGCAACTTCAGACCGCGGAAGGTGGAGCCCGGTACCGCTGAGGTGCGGCCCCGGGCCCGGGCTGTGGCGTGGTACCTCTCTCGGCCAGAGCAGGTAAGGAGGAGCAGCCCTGGAGGCCTTGTAGGCTTGAAACGGTTTCCCCGCGTTGTGTTCAGTCCCTGTCGCCGCCAGGCTCGGGCTCGGCGGGCGCTGAGGGGACCCCGGTGTCGGGCGGGGGGGACTGGCGGGTTCCTTCGAATCTGCGGGAAAGGAGAGGGCTGGGAGCAGAACTCTGTAGTCTCCTGTGTGTGTGCTATGAGTATATGGGAAGGTGGAGGTAATTCTCAATAAACAGGGCGTTTGTCGGTTTTCAGTCATAAAAGCAATTTAAATTGTCCCTTGGAGTTCTGATTTTCTTGAGTGAATTTGTAACCAACATCAATTGATAGCAGTCTTCCATTTATATAAGAACTATTGTTCATTAGCATACTCTACTCTTTGAAAGAAAAAAAGCAAGAAGCTGTGTTGATGAATAAGTAAAGATTTCTTCAGGGTGTTTTTAGCCAAGAGGGAACTGCTGGGTTTTTTATTAAAAAAACATCTTTGAATGCTTGGGCTATTTCTGTAAAACTGAATTGTACAGAATATTTTTAACTAATTTAATTTCTGTGCAGGTCAATGGTCTTGTATGTTTCTCTTTCAGTTTCTCACTGTTCCATGTGGAGCTATTTGTGTTTATAAAATTTGACAACTCATTTGTTCAGTAGTGTCTGTATATTCATCTCTTCTGGTTTTCTTTCTGTGCAGATGGATTGAAAATCATCTGGAGAAGAAGCACACATTTTACATGTGAAACTGTTCGCTTCAGAATTAAATGGATTATATGTCTTGAGTGAACGCGTTTCTGTATAATTTCATTTAGACCACTAAATACAGACCATGCCTAGCAGAATGGGTTCAAAAATGGATTTGAACAAAGACTTCATCAGAGTGAAAACACACTATAGCGGGTAAGTCATCATGCTCTCTTCTCTATATTGTGTCCTGTCTAATTCTGAAGCATGAAGTTTGTAGTCTGATCTAGTGATACAGTAACCAGGGCATTTGTGGTTTGTCATATCAGCTGGGTAAACTTCTGGGCTAATAAAATACCATGCAGACTCCTGCAGCATGCTGACTGTGGAAGAGAGTTGGTTATTCTTCTGTCAAAGGTGGGGATAAAATGTGCGAAGCTGACATATTGTTATTCTGGGTTGATGGATTATTGATTTCTGTTTCATGACCACAGGCACGTATAGACCCATTTCTTGCATTTAGATACAGTTACTATATTTTTGTCATATCTTCTTTATTATAAACATATGCTAAATCTTAAAAGTCACTGCCAAAATTAGCAGGAGACAATCAAGTATAGGTTTCCACTCAGAGTTGTCAGTTTGACTGTACTCCTTGGGATGAAATGTGATGTTTAGTATGAGTCCTTTTCTAGTGGGCATTTTTTATATTATTTTAACTTGCAGCAGTTTCTGTCTTGGAAAATTAGGTTTGTTTCTTTGTGGAGAGATATGTAAGTCTTGACAGAATAAGTGGGTGCCATTGGTTTTGTCCTTTTTTGTTTGTCTTGGAGATATTTTAGAAAGAGTTATTATTGGCATTACTTAGTTAAAAAAGAGGAATAAGGGAATTTTGCTTAGATCACAAGTAAACTGCCTTATGAACTCTGTCTGAAAGTCTCGTACCATACATTTGGCATTACTAATAATTTTCTGTTCTGTAGTTTTACCCTACACCTCTGAATCATGTCATACAGTTGAAAAGAACATCTGAATTTTAAATACTCAAGTGATGCATGCTTCTCTGAAACAGCATTAGGGGCTGAGCCCTGTAAGGGAAGGTGCTGTAAACACAAGTAGAACTTTGTGTAAACGATTTGGGATAGCTTGCTGGCAGGTAGTATTGCTCTAAAGTGAAAAGAGTAGGTCCCAGCCCAGAAAGCCAACTGTATATTGTGCTGCATCAAAGGAATGTGACTAGCAAGTCAAAGGAGGTGATCCTGCCCTCTGCTCTTGTGAGACCCCACTTGCAGCACTGTGTGCAGTTCTGGTGTCTTCAACATAGAAGGACATGGAGCTGTTGGAGCAAGTCCAGAGGAGGCCATGAGGATGGAAGGGGGCTGAAGCACCTCCTGTATGAAGGCAGGCTGAGAAAGTCGGGGCAGGTTCTCAGCCTGGAGAAGAGAAGCTATGCAGAGACTTCAGAGCAGCTTCCAATATCTGAAGGGTGCCTACAAGAATGCTGGACAAGGAACGCTTCATCAGGGACTGAAGTTAAAGGGACAAGGGGTAATGGGTTCAAACGGAAACAAGAGAAATTCAGTTTAGATATAAGGAAGAAGTTTTTTACTCTCAGCGTGGTGAGGTGCTGGCACAGGCTGTCCAAAGAAGTGGTAAATGTTCCATCCCTGGCAGTGTTCAAAGCTGGGTTGGACAGAGCCTTGGGCAACATGGTCTAGTGTGAGGTGTCCCTGCCCATGTCAGGGGGGGTTAGAACCAGGTGACCTTAAGGTCCTTTCCAGGTCAAACCATTCTATCATTTTGTAGAACTTTTCTGTGCAGAAATGAAGTAGGTGATAATACTTGTGTCACTTAGAATTCATGTGCAATTATTATAATGTTCTACAATAAACTACTCCTGTAGTTTCTCCTCCAACACTATGTTTAGTAATTTCCATTAGCTGTGAAATCTGTAATATGGCAATTTACAAAAAAAGTTTCAACTCATTGAATTTTGGGTTTTGTTCTACTGATGGAATTCTGTGAGTAAGAACTGATTATTTTTGGTATTATAGCCTGTATAACAAATTATCTTAATATCTCCATTAAATTACTATACTCATCTCTTGAACAAATTTGACAAACTGCAGGAAATCATTGATGCTTGACAACTTCAGAATTAAGAACAAGCTCATTCAGGTAGCTGCTACAATATACGATTTTGAAATCCTGGTTAAGAATTTAAGCATGAGGAAATTCTAAACCATGTGAATGTTGAATCTATATGGAGTCCTAGTATCTTAGGTATTTGTTTTCCTGGGTGTGACAGAGTTCCTAACATAGCATAGTATAAATAACTGCCTAAGTAGATTGCAAAAGAAAGTAAACTTGTGTAATTCTCATTTCATTATTTCAGTTTAGTTTATCTGATTTATACCTGGTTACTTGAAATCACTGTGTTTAAATAGAGTAGTGATGCAGTATGGTTTGCTCTGTTACTTTGGTTCTAAATGGTGACACATTTAATCAGTTTCACAATATTAATCTCCTGCTTTAACTGCTTGTCCATAACTTGATGGTCATTAGCTCTTCAAATTACTCTGTAGAATCTAGTTTCAGATACCTGACAAAAAAAAGTGTCCTGTGAGATTCTGTAGTGTTAAATAACAAATGATTTTGATTTATCTGTGCCGCGATTGCCTAGTGTGACTATACAGGCATTAAGGTTAAACACAGTGTATCTCAAAGGCACATGGACATCATGGAGATAACAGTTTCAATAAATATAATTGGTGTTTGCATTTGCAAAAGCGGGTTGTTATTTGTAGTGTGCATAGTAGAATATTGTCTTACTGCATATCTTTAGTGTTTGAGTAGTATTTATGTACTTGAGAAAGCATGATTGTCCAGAGCTACCACAGAGCTATAGCTGCTTGGTTTTGTGACTAGTTTGAGGTGGCAGTGTATGAATTAATGAGCTGCATTTGTTAGTGGCCTTCTCTTGTCATGAGGCATTGCACCAGGTCTCCAACACTACTTTGGGAACTGGTTTGATCTCTTACTTTTATAAGTGCTTAAAATATGACTCTCTTGATGGGGATATAGTCTTAAGCTTAACCTCAGCTGGCGGCTCTCACTATTGTACAATAATGCAGATATACAAGTTGGCAGTTAGCATACTAATTTCTTTTTCCATTATTATGCAGAATTAAGTTACTGTTCTTTGAGAAGTTTACAAATTGTAGATTAAAGATATACTTGAAAAGGTAGAAGTGCTTTTAATCTGAATTTTAACCTCAGTATAGTTCTTAAATGATTGTGTTAGAGCTTTGTTTCTTATAATTTTTCTCAGCAAAGACAAAATGCAAAGTTTTTGTGCGTATCATTTAAAATGTGAGCTGTAGAGCCAAAGATCCTCAGTTCAGTGTAGCACCTTTAGGCTTCGGGTTGAAAAATGTAAGTAGGTAAAGTATGTAATATAGCTCATATTCTAAAATGACTTGTCACACAGTATGAAAATGCAAAAATTATCTGTCTTGCTGGGGAACTTCTGAGATACTTCTGTATTAAACTAAAGGGAAGAATTACATATGCCAGTAGCTATTAACTACAAAACTGTTTCCTAATTATCCCCTAGAAGGTTTTGAAAGCACTGAGATAGAATCATAGAATGGTTTGGGTTGGAAAGGACTTTAAGATCATCCAGTTCCACCCCTCCCTGGCATGGACAGGAACACCTTGCAGTAGATCATGTTGCCCAAGGCTCTGTCCAACCTGGCCTTCAACACTGCCAGGGATGGAGCATTTATCACTTCTTTGGACACCTGTGCCAGCACCTCACCACCCTCACAGTAAAAAACTTCTTCCTTGTATCTAAACTGAATTTCCCTTGTTTCCGTTTGAACCCATTACCCCTTGTCCCTTTGCTTCAGTCCCTGATGAAGAGTTCCTTGTCCAGCATTCTTGTAGGCACCCTTCAGATACTGGAAGCTGCTCTGAGGTCTCTGCATAGCTTCTCCAGGCTGAGAACCTGCCTCAACTTTCTCAGCCTGTCTTTGTAAGGGAGATAACTTAAGTACATGTCCTCTTTCTTCCAGCAGTTATTTAATCAGTGTCCTTGAGTCTGCCATTTGAAAAATATTTAGAAAATAGGAGAAGGTCTAGTTTTTATTCTCAGGTTTTGTTTTGCAAAATTTTTTTTTTTTTTTTTAATCTTTCTCCTGCTTTGACAGTACTGTGTGGCATTTCATACGAGGAATGCTAGTTCTGTAGCATGATTTTGCAGCCTGGCATCCATAGGTGGAATTACTGGAATATGCAGGCTAATGCAGATATTTTCTGATAAAAGCTTATGTTTTCATCTTGTGCAGGGACATCCTGATAACAAACTTGGATGTATCAATGAGCTATGATGAGCTTTGTGATGAAGTACATGAGATGTGTAATTTACAGCAGGAGCAGCCAATTACCCTCAAGTGGATTGATGATGAAGGTATTGTATTGAAATACTACTTAAGTATTCTTGAGTTTATTGTTCATTGTGGTACTAAGAAGGGGCATTGAGGAAACTTGTATAAACAAGTTTCATATTATGGAGTTAATTTTCAATTCTAAATACCAGTGTATGTCTTACAAAGCAGGGAGTTTGGAGAAATGAGCATCAAAACATGGATGATGACAGGAGCACTTGAATTCACTTCTGTAGAAGTAAAGGCTACATAAAACTTTAATATTCTACTATTCCATACTTCTGGACTGAGCACAGAGTTTTCATTTCAGATTTTCATCACCTAATGCTATACCTCTCAAAATTCCTAATTTCAAATTCTGGGCCGCAACACTTTGATTTTTACCCTGTCAGCATTTGCCTTAAAAAGAATAAAAAAAAAAGAATAAAAATAAAATTAATCTTTACTTGGTGCTGATGAGTCACGTTTGGTGGGCAGGGTATGCTGCAGGAAGGGTGGGTGTTCCACAAAGCTGCTGAGATCTAGAGTGACCCCCTTGCTTATTTGCTTGCTTTCTGTGTATTGTGACGTACAGCAGTTTACATGTGTCTGCTTAAGTGGATTTGTGGATTAATTACCTAATTTTAACCAAAATAACCCTTGCAAGGTAACACTAATAATGTGAGCACAGGCAGACAACAGGAAAATCGTGGAGCTGACATTTCTCCTTCCTACTTGGAAGCATGAACTGTCAGCCACAGGACAGGTGGAAAGCAATGGCCATCTGATTAGACGTGGCAAGAAGTCAATCAAGAACATTCAGAATTATCAAGAAAAGTATTTGAAATACATATTTACATCCACTATTTTAATGATGAACTTCACCCTAAGTGTGTGTTGAGATAATAGGTAATGCAAGAGCAGCTGATTGATATCAGTGAAGGTGAAAATTTGCTTACTGAATGCCAACAAAGTCTTTGCATAAATGGTGGTTGGGATTGAATAATGAGTATTAGGATCTGGTAAGCACAGCCAACAATGCACTTCTTCCTTTCAGGTCTGTGTATCTTTATGGTATCTTTCTTTTCTTTAGCTATGACACCATTAAAATTGAAATAAACTGAGCTTAGAACTAGACATTTGACTCATTATATCAAAATGTTAAACCTAGATTGTCAAAAGTTATGAAGCAAGTTTAATCACATAGCTCTTTAAAATATTTTTGTATTTAATATTTTGAGGTACATCTTTGTGCCATTGAAAAATAATTTTTAATATTAATTCCTTTAAAGATTTCTGTGTTTGTGTATTTTTTTGTAATGCACATAATTTGCATCGTAAGGATTTGTGCTCTGAAAATTTAATGATGGGGTGTGCTTTCAAAAAAGTTTGGAGACTGCTGATCTATCATAGGCTGTTAAAACAGTATTTGTGCCTACCAGAGAGGTATTATCTTCCAGTTCAGATGTCCTCACTTAAACTGATAATAATTTATATCTTGAAAAGGTCATCTTCTGACATACAGGATTTGGTAATATGTGATTTAAGAGTAATTATATCTCTATATAAGTGTTGGCATATTTGTGTCCCATGCATAACTTTCACCTGTATCTTATTTTTTTGATACTTCCTAATTGTAGGGTGCTTTCTGTCAGTCTGGCACGTGGGTCAACTAGAATCTGTGTGTTCACTTTCCTGTTTTGTTGGCCCCTTGCAAATCAACACAGTGTATTTCTAGCTACACAGTTTCCATAAAAGTAGAAGGGGGAAAAAAACCCCAGTGTTGCTATGTTTTGGCTTTGATCAAAATACCAGCTTTATATCAAATGATTGCTAGAAGAGCAATCCTGGAGCCTGGTGTGTTTCTTACTAACTGAAATCGTCTACTTAATTCTTCAGTTGTAAGTTTGCGTGCGTTGCTTTTTTTTTTTTTTTTTTCAGGTGACCCATGTACCATCTCCTCTCAGATGGAACTAGAAGAAGCATTCCGTTTATATTGTCAGAACAGAGATGAAGGGCTGATTATTCATGGCAAGTATTGCACAGTTCAGGAACCTGTGTGCATTTGTTGGTAATTATAAATGCTTCTTCAATATGACATTGGACAACTCTTTTGCCTGTTGAATACATTGTTAATGTAGCTGGTGCACTGGAATTTAATGTTGTGAGAAGACAGTGTTCTTTTGGGGATGGAGCCCAAGCTGAAACTCTTCAGTAGACTTTGAGGCAGGCTGGGGTTCTAAACTGCACAGGTTTGGTAATGCTGTAGTCAAGCACAAGATCTTGCCAGTATGGAGCCAAATTTTGGTTATGTTATTTCTCATGCAGAATTGTTTGAAGGTTTCCAGAAACTGTCTTTGTGTAAATATATTTAAGAATCAAGGAAGACTTATTACTGAGAATACATTAATTTAAAAATCTATTTTTTTTTGTTTCAGTTTTCCCAAGTATTCCAGAGAAACCTGGCATGCCTTGTCCCGGAGAAGACAGTGAGTACTAAAATGTTGCTAAGTTTTAGTTTAATATTTTTCAGACGTACAAAGAAATGTATTCAAAGGTTTTTGTAATTTACTGTTACATCTTTTTTGTGATTTCTTAATGGAATGTAAAATGTTTGTTTTCTCAACATTCTAGTGCTGGTTTAATGTTTCTGAGGATTAATACGGGTTTCCAGTAGCTGCTATATTGGGAGGAGAAACATCAGGAATTTAGATCCACATTTGAATGTGGTCCTTTTCTTTTGTGCTGCTTTTGATTTCTTGCAGGGAAAATAAATGTGTATTGAGAGGAGAGATACAGCCTTTTCTATGAAAAGGTTATTACTCTCTAAAAAAAATCCTGTGAAAAGTAGATGAATATCCAGAGGAAGGGTACATGATTGATATGAATCCCATTTTGGTGACGATGTTTTGGGATGCTTGGGTAGTTCAGTGTCTTGTGTGCTTTTGACTTTTATGAGAATTACTGTGCTGAATTTAGGGATTAGCTAGCCTTAGAACGCTTGTCATGCTCTTCCAGGGCAGATTTTGATACCAAAGCTCAGTGGAAGTGTTAATACTCCCATCATAAGTCTTCAGGCTGTTTTCTGTGAAACAGCTGTCTTGCAGAGAATTTATTTCAGTGTCTAACTTTGGGGTGCCCCTGCTCCTTAATTCTGCTGTTAAGAATGGGGCAACTAAGTCTGCCATCACTGTAATATTTGGGGCTGTTCCACAACATGCCAAAACCTATTCTGTTTTCTTCTAATTTGTTGGCTGAAGACTGTAGAGAGTGAGCTCATCTGGGCTCTGTTTTCCTAGTCAAAGAACTTGGAAGAACCATCTGCTTCTGTCTTTGCTTCTATTCGTGTAGCTGGTTAAAGGGGGAAGGAGGAAATGCTTGTGTTGTACAAACCTAGACTGGTGCTAGTCCCAAGTAGACTTATTTGTGACAACACAGAACAAACTAATGTGAAATACTGTCAAGAAATGCAGGCTAAGTGGAGGAGAGGTAAAACTGTTGCTCAAAAGGGTATCTGTGCAAGTAATGTGGCATAATAAAGTTCACTGCAATTTAATGATCTCATTAAAAGTGTAGATGTTTTAGTACAAAAGTTTGTTAATTTGTTGGCATGTTAATTATTTAAAGCCACAAGATGAACTACAGATCCACATAGACTACTGTGGCTCAGGTGACCTGGTTTTTCTGTCTGTGGGGTATTTCTCCTTGTGTGGTTTTACAGGTCATGTTGAATCATACTTTGGTGGCTTAAAAAGCCTGTTTTGTAGAATGTGCTTGGTGAATGATTTGTGGTCAGGTTTCTTATAATTTAATGAATAAATTCAGTGCACATTGCTGCTGCATTCAAGGGGCCTGCATGGAAATCTGGGGGTGTGGCCTAGTTGTAACTATTTTCAAATTGGTTTACAACAGGCCTATTAAATTGTATTGATGCTAATTTAGCATAAACTGATGCATGCAGTGGTATTGCTTGTTAGTTAGAGGCGTACACCAAACATCTGCATTGCTTTCAGGCGGTGTGGAAATGTTATTGAGATTGGTGATACAGTTCATTTAAAACATTATTTATTTTGACAGGACTAAAATACTGTCATTTGTTCAGAAAATATTTGGTATGTTTCAAATTATTTATTTATTTTATGAGTCTTTATCACCATAGTTAAGTTCATAGAAAATCCTCTTAAAAAATTAGAATGTTCCATATGTTCCTTTCTACAGCATCGTGTTTACGTGTAAAGGAGCTGATGAGTTTGTCTTGGGTAATTTCCAGACACAGATATGCAATTAACTAGTTGCTCTGCCCAAAATGGCCTTCTACTTAAATTAGCAGTCTCGAAGTGTGTACTTCTGGTTTGTAATGGAGCTGCAGCCAGTTTGAAATCGTATTTTTCAACAATGGTATTCAATTGCTAAGCAATTTTGCTTGCAATATATCACTTGTACTTATGAGGTCGTGGAGTGATTATTTCAAGTAGTATGTGATCTTCTGAGCTGCAAATATATTTTGTGGCGAACTTCTGTAGAATTGTGGGGTTTTCTTTCCAGTGCCTTCAGAACAACAATGCTTTGGAAGCAGAGTACAGAAATACATACAGACTGTTCCACATCCATGTTGAAATCTAATACAGTTGCTAGCTGGCCTGTGCTTTTGTGAAGTGGATGTGGGTTTGAGATTGTACCAGCCAGCAAAACTTGAAATAAATGCATGTAATCTGTTAATGGAATAAATCCATGTGACTAATATTGCAATTCTATTTGAATGTTTTAAGAAAAGTTCTTTTTGTGCTTGAAGGAATCATATCGATGCTGTCTGCAAGATTGAATTTGGAGTCTCCATTATATGAATCCATGTTGTCTCTGTGTTCTTTTGCTTCTGAATTTCGGCACCTTTTTCTTTTATTTTTTATTTTTTCATGCCAGACCTAGCTCCCAGTCTAAAGGTATGGTGTCTGTTGTAGAAACAGTACCTTTTCCCTTCAGCCAGCCGCTTAATCCATCCCTGCAGGCGCAAGTGGCAGTGGATGAGGTGACAGGATTTCTTAACTATCTTGCATATCTCCCCAGACACTGAATGTGACCTCTCCTGGGTATTCTAGCATCTGCTGAACTGGAGGTGGTAGTTGATCACAGCACGTCCTGATAAAGATGGCAGAGTTCTAGGCCAGTCTTTTGTGTTTAAAAATATTTTAACTTTTTTAGTAGATTAGCTATTCTTTTGGGGTTGATACTAAGGCTTTTAGAATTGTTTAGGTTTTTATTTCCTTTCCATGCTCATAACTGATGCCTTCCTGATAGCCTGATACAAAGCACAGGGTCTGATTGGCAGTTCAGAACTTAGTTATTGTAGTCTCAGCTTATTTACGCTGACAGATCTTGCTCTGATTTATCACTCCTGCTGCTGCAGTGCATTGTATAATGAAGCATGTTCAGCTGAACAATTCCAATTGATTTGGAGGACTTCCCTAATGAAATTGCTGGTTTTCACAGAGAAATACTTGGTTTTGTGACATCAGCTCCTTGACATCCATGCCATGTTTTAGTTTGTGCCTCAGCTGCTAGCTACAGCCTCTCAAGGGAGCCAGTACCACCCGTGCCTGGATACATGAGGCAGAGATGTGAAAGGGAGAGACGGGGGTAACCAGTCTTCCATTAAATATTTGCTCTTAATGTTGGAGCTGATCCTGCCTATTGTCCTTGGTATCTAATGGTATTCAAACTGAGGCATCCGTGAAATAAAGGGGGAAAATGTTTCATTTCATACCTACTACGTTGTAAAGCTTAAAGAATTACATGCTGAAGAAGCTAAAGAATAAAGCCCAGTGAGTAATGCATGCTTTTTCTATAGATTTTATCTATCATTGTGATTGCTGCTATGAATCGAGGCCATTGATGTAGTGTGTGTGTACGTGTGGTGCAGTAGATAATAGAACTCAGCATTCTGGTTATGATACAGTTGCTTTGCCAACCACCCTCCTTTGCAGCCATAGATTGTTACAAATGCAGAGATTCCTGCTGCCTCTCATGTGTAGGGATGTGGCTGAGAGACCTCTCAGAAATGCTGATAAAATTGCATTGAAAGGACTCTTGGGGGATGTATTTTAGGAGGAAAAGAGCAGAAGAGTGAGTGATGCTGCTGCTGCTGCTAATATTGGAAATTAAGGGAAGAAATGTATCCAAAAACCCCTGACGGTATGTGTGCAGGGCCTGTTTATTGTAAGATTGCTGATGTAAAGATTAACATTTTAGCAGCATCATTTTCCGGGGCCTTTTTGTTGAATTGTGTTTAGTGGATTGTTTGAGATAGATGTATGTTAATTCTGAAATACTTGTTTTGAATTAGTGTTTACTTAGTTTATTCTGACAGTACTAGGAACTGTGCTGGTACACTTCTTCATTTTTATATCAGAACAAATAGGTGTGTGTATTTAATATTAAAATTCATCTTGCATTTGGGTAGCTTGTGCTAAGAAATTTTATTGTTATTTTTGCTATCTCCTTCATTAAATAAAAAAATGAAGACTAGGAAACCTTTAATTTCACCAAGTGTTTTTAATGTATAAGTACTTATGGCATTAGTATGACTAATTTTTTTTTAGTCTAATATTTCTGGCTGATTTGCTGCCTTATTTTTTTGATAATGATTGCACTGTGATGTTAATGTCTCTTATACTCTTTGTTTATCTGTCCAGTGTTTCAGCATTAGGTGTTTGGGGCTTCCTTTTTCCCCAAGCCATCTTTCTTAAAAATTTCGTCATAGGGTTGAGTAAAGGTATCTTACTAGCCTAATTATTGTTGTGAGCAGTTTTACTCTAGGTATAGGTACTTGATTTTGCTTTATGTTCTGCCTGATTCTCTAAAAGAGCTCCAGAAGGCTTCTTGCTACAACAGTGTGGTCTGTAAATATTTTTCTAGCTCATAGGGCAGGTTCCCCCCCCCCCTTAATTTGTTACTGTATTGGCAGCAGTGATTAGGTTATTCAGAGCACGTGAACCAATTTCATCCCCCAATGAAGAAAGGAACTATTGCGACCATAGAGACTGTTCTGCAGACATAGATTGGATTGCACTGGATAATTAGACAATTTTGAAACTGGTAGTAACCCTCTCCTGGTTTCTAGTAATTGTAACTGACATACAGGGGAAATTGTTTTGTTTAAGATGTATTGTTGCTCAGGAATTGAAAATAGCTGTGTCATAATTTCTTAAGAGTACCCAAAATATCTTCTTCTGTCTTAACTGTGGATCGTGTTTCTTCACGCGTGGCATATTTGAAAAACAGACATACAGATTATGAGAGGGTGCAAGTTACTGAAGCCAAAATTGTAGCTAAAGGTCTGTTCTGTTTATAATTTTTTTTTTTTTTAATTCTGCAATAATGTCAACATTTTTCTTTGCTATGAAACAGTGAAGAATAAAGTGCTGGGCTTCCTTTTTGATAACTGAGGCATGAAATTACAAAGCAAGCATCTGGCTGTGGGGTTTGGTATCTGCTCTTACTTTAGGATACTGGATGTCCTAGCAGATACTTATGTAACAATTTGTAAACTATAAACTAAAAAAATACAGTGGAATAAGGAATGCATGGATGAGTTTTTAAGGTGTCATAACAAATAGCCTGTGTTGTTTGGAGGTGGTTTTTCCACACTCCTCCATTAGCTGTTGGTCAGAATGTAGTACAGTCATGCAGGAAAGATGCCACCTAGGTTTAGAAAACTTCTCTTGAATGCAGTGGTTGGCTCCATCCCCCTATGCTCTCTGTCATACTTCCTCTCCACATAGGTCTTGTAAGTTGGTAAATCCTCTTTTGATGCACAAGCTTTTGGGGTAACTTAAATTTGCAAGAAGGTGCTGAAGCTTTTTTGTGTTATTGGTTGGAATTAGTGGACAATCTGTGAGCCTGTTAAACCTCTGCCTGTTTCAGTAACTTGGAAGAGCTATTTAATGTGTAACCTCTTAAATTATATGTTCAAGGTTAATTATATATTATACTTGGGTTTCTGTATAATACTTTTTAATATGAGTTGCTTTATGCACGTTATGGTTTTTAATATTTAACTGAGGCACAGAAATAGCAATAGAGGCCTGCAGGGCAGAAAATGGGTCTTCAGCATTTGTCTCTTGGATTTGAGTTGCTGTGTGAGAAACCAGATTTTGTGGGAGATTTCAGGTGCTGCTAACTTGACATGGAGAGAGCTTCAGAAGTGAATGAAGGCAAGTAAGGCTAACTAGTGACAGCAGCTGGCTAGCCATTGATGACTTGCTGGTAAACAGATCTCCTGAAGTGAAAAGGCAAAAAGCAGCTAACTTCAGGTGTGCTGAAAGGGAGGTTTTCAGAAGAGGCATGTGAGAGTCCCAGTCATCATTGTCAGTGCAAGAGTTGTGTTGAACAGACTGCAGATCTGCCCTTAAACCACAGGGGGAAGGTAGTGATTTGGGTAGTGGGAAAACCAAAACCTGATATTCTCAATATTGACCAGGAAGCACCTCATCTATAATTCTGAAGTTTCATTACTAATACTTCTGCATCTCTAACTGCTTGTCCTTGAATTATTAGCTGGGGAGGTATTGAAAGGAAATCAGAAACTATTTGAAGGCAGAACTTTAGTTTGGTCCTCTTTACTTTTACAATAACATGCTTCTTATAATAATAGTGCTGCTATATGCTTCTTCCAATAATTTCAGTAAAGCAGGTACAGGCGCCCTGTGACTGGCACAGGCCTCTATGTTCTATAGATTTCCAACTTTGATTAAAACTGGTCTTACCCATGGGGGTTGCAAGGAAAGGAAAACCTCAGGCAAGCAGTGATAAAATTGATATTGTAGGGCCTGAAACAATAGATCTGGGATTCGAACTGATCCATTAATTTCAAGGTGCAGTTGTTATTTCTAACAACAGCGAGACAAGCTATCTCAGTGTAACTTTCAACTTCTTTGAAGAAATAGCTATTGTCAAATAATTTTACATGGCAGATCTCATACACAGATAGTGGAGAGCATGGTGGAAATCTGAAGGGGTTTAGGTGGGAAGCAGTGTGTAAACTTTGCAGTTCTGCTGTAATTATCTTCCTTTCCTCTAGAGTGAATTGAAAGCCCTCTTCCAAAGACTAAAAGGCAAATACCATTGTTGATTTGAAAAATTTAACCACACTTTCTTTAACACATTAAACACTAGCTTTCCATCAACAGACCTGATGAAAGGGCAGGTACAAGTGTATCATAAACAGATGACCCTCTAAGATGGAAGATTGCTCTCTTGGGAAACAAAAATTCTCTCCATCATTAAAGAATTAATTAAGCTATTTGTTTGCTATCAGAATTAGTGTATAATCATTAAATCCAGAATATGATAGGTTTGAGTAACTCCTGAAACTGAGACTTTTTTTTAACTACTCTCGCCAAATAATGTCCAATTTAGTGATACTTTATATTGCTGCAAACTCTGCTTCTTATGTTATACTTGTGAAATGTATAATTACTATACATAGCATATGAGAAAGCTTAAAAGGAGTAAAAGCACAAGTGGGACACTCCCTCAATCAGTTTTATTGAATGATAGAAAATAGAGCACAACTTTTAGAACTCAAATTGGGACATAGTAAGAATGGACATTGCACTTCATTTCAGTTTATTTTCCCCCTAAAACAAAGCAGAATGAGACACAGATGTGTTAAAACTGGAGAGTGACAGATCTGGAGAGCTAGCGCTGCTGCAGGGGTCTCTGCTGCATAAATTGAGTTTAATACTAAAGAAATGTTTCATCTCCTGCGGAAGGTATTTTGCTACTACAGATTGTTTAAATATTCAGAACTTCATTTCAGTCTACTTCAGTACGAAGGTAAATTAAAGAATGAAATTATTTAAATAAGTACTGGTTCAGTACTCTTTCAGCTTGATTAAAAACTTCTTAGTGCAGATCTTAATTCATTCTAGTAGAACATTAAATGAGTTTTTCATTGTAGTAAATCTTTTAATGAAAGTTATTTTTATTTTGGGAGAATATATAATGCAGTCATCAAAAGAAGATGTTTGGATTTCTATTAACAAAGTAATGCAAGCTTGGGTTTGTATTGCACTGTGGTTTCGTAAAGAGGAGCCAGGCACACATCATGAAAGGCTGTAAAACTTAATGTTGTGTAGTTAGAGAAGGGGAAAATCTGAACTCTTTTCATTCCTAAACAAAAATGTTAGTCACTTTCAGAAGTGTATGGATCCACCACCAATTGTCTCCAGTCCCTTTTCACAACATTTTCTTTCAAATTAGAGCAACAAACACAGCATCGTTTTATCCTGTGATTGGGACAGCCTTGCAAGAATGCACACAAGAGACGCTGTGGAGGATGTACAGCAGGTTGAGAGCACTGACATGCACAAGGATCCTCTCAGAGCATCACTTCTGGAATAGCATCTAGTAACTGGATTTAACTAGGATTTCTCAAGTAACACTGTGATCTTGTTTTCAAATATGTCTGTTAAATTTCAGGTAAAATAAAAAAAAAAACCCAGAAGAGTTCTGATCTGGGCTGCAAAATTAGGATCTTGATAGAAAAGCCATGACCCTTGCACAGAAAATACGTTTTTTTTCAGCAAGTAGTAAGAAAAAAGCTTGTGAAGTAATGAAATGTGTTGTGGGCACTATAGAATCAGAGAATCAGCTAGTTTGGAAAAGACCCTGAAGATTGTCAAGTCCAACCATTAGCCCAGGACTGCCAAATCCACCACGAAACTACATCAATACCTTCAGCCACTTGAAAATATTTGAAACTATACTTTTTTTCCTATATATCTGCCATCTTAGATTCTTGGGGGGGTTGATTAAGAAGGATTTTTAAATAATACTCAATTATCTTTTTTTTTCCTGTAATTCTATAATGTTTTGGTGATTAGTTCCAAAATAATTACCCTCTTTCCAAAGAAAGTCAAAATAAGTTCCAAAGCATAACCTACAAACTTCTGTAGACGCTGATACAGGTCAAGGGATTGTTGTAACTTTTGGATTTAAGACAAATAAACCCTTGGGCAAACAACTGTCAACTAATTGACAAACGGTTTTGCTTTGACTAGGTAATAATCTGGGTAAACCCTGGGCTGTTAGTCACTGATTTGTGTTCTTAACAATTTTTAGTGATTAGTTAAATGTTTAGTCTCACAAGTAAAAAACTTCAAATTCTGTGATTTTCTTAACTTGGGGTTGGAACTCGATGATCTTTAAGGTCCCTTCTAACCTAAACTGTTTTATGACTTCACAGTTCATGTTCTAGAATTCAGTGTGGAAGTGGATCAACCAGACTTGATGCAATTTCTCCACCAGGTGACTGGGAGATTCCTATTAATATCCTAGTTTAGTACCAGATTTATCCGTCTTTGTAACATTGCCTTCATCACCTTGCAGTGGCATGGAGCCATTTGAACAGAAGGATAAGAATATGAGCAACCAAGAGATGATGTATGAGAAAATAGTGTGCATGGAGGACAGGTTTTTCACCTTGTAGTCCTGAAGTGGAAGTTGGTTGACCCTCTTCAAAGTCAGTGGGGAAATAGGATATTTAAACAGTGCTTTAGCTGTTTCACAATAAATGCTGGGTGGATATTACAGTTCTGAGATACAGCTTTATTTCCTTGTTAGTTACCTGCTGATGCTATATGTAGTGAACTTCCTTTGTTATTATTGCTCCTTTAATTGTGCTTGATCTTGTTTTCATGAAGGTTGATCTGACTTGGTAGTTAAATTTAGTGTCTTGCAAAAGAAAAGAAGAATGGAGATATAGTTTCCCAATTGCTAATCAGTTTTAAATTAAATTAAAAAGAAAAAGCTAACTTTTGACCCTTTTAGTAACTGAAGTGAGGTGAAAGCACTTAATATATATATTGTTAAAGATATGCTTTCCTAACATCTGACAAGGAATGGCAGCTATTTCATAATAAAGGGGACAGATTAACATCCTGTATGTACGAGATCTGTATGTTAGATGCTTCAGAAAACAGTACTTTTATTTCAGTTTAACTATTCGGAACATATTAAATAACAAATATGTGAAAGAGCATACTACTGAAGTTCTTTTGAATTGACTTGCACAAAATTTATTCTTTCTTTGTAACTATTTCTATATGTTGTATTTTCATATAATTCAGATTCTATCTAAAATACTAATATCAATTTCCTACTTGTAATTCGTGAGTTGGTTTTGAAAGAATGCTCACTTGTATGCTCAGCAAAACATTAAAAGAACAAAACAAAACCTGGGCATTCTCATACTGTGCAGCTGGCAGGCAATGGAACTGGCCTGTAAACAAGTTGCGTTAGTCTCTGAGAAGTGATGTGCAACAATAGCAATTAATAGCTGTACTTAGTATAGTAAAAGATTTCATTATAGTTTGATCATGTAAAAGCAGACTTTGGAATTTGTAAATTCAAATGCAGAGGACATAATTTTTTGGTGGGAATCTTGCTGCCCTTCATTGGTGTGAACTACAGTCTTCACGTTACAGATTATTTCTGTTACATATTCTGGGAGATACAAGCATTTATAAACTTGCAGATGGAAAAAAGTATTTTAGGCTTGGGGGCAGGTTGGGCCAGTCTTCTAAATTATTTCTTTTCTCCAGTGCTGGGGAAGGATGTTGTCAGTTGAAAAATGTCTGTGCCTTCTGTGTCTGCCTGCTTTATTAAATTACATTTTCAAAGGCAAAGTTCACATCCTTCCTGAAGAGTTCTGCAGAGATCACTTGAATTGGGGGAGTATCTTCTGTAGATGAGTTAATTTGGAATAAACACAGAACAATGGACAAATTGCTCATCCATTTGTAGCCTCACTTAAATATTTTTGTGTAATTTTCCCGTGAGGTTTTTTTCTACAGTGTTTTTTTTAAACATGGAAAAAACCTTCAACCCTAGGGAAGGTATATGGACAAAAAACCCCAATATTAAGTACATTTACAAGGTTCATTGTGCATTGCTGTTAGTGATGTAGATGCACAGCTTGACAACAGAAGGAAGAATTGCACAGCAGCAAGAGTCAGTTGTTTCACAGGGCTCTGTACATGGAGACAGCTGGTTAATTTTGTTTTGCTTTGAGTGTTTTTATTTACCTTGTAATCATAACTAAAAACAGTTTCCTTATTTCCCTCCAATATTCCAGTCCTGGAAGCAGGTGAAGTTCAGTGCATTCATTTTAATTAGACTACATATTTGTGTTACTTGATAAAAATTTATTATCCTTGTTAGCAGCTTAAAATATTGTTTGAATTTTCCCCTAAGCTTGGCCACAAACAAAACAAATATTCAAAGAAAAGACATCTTTTTTTTTCATCCCAAACACTTAATTAAATATCAGAGAGAGGAAAGGTTTATTTTGATTAAGGCTATGGTATCTCCTGCAGCTTGCAAGCAGCTGATTTCAAGTCCTTAGAGTTAGCAGATGTGCACTGTAAAATAAATGAAAAAGTAGCCTTTTCATTAAACACAGGAATTAAATACTCAGGATTTTGTGATACCAAGAACATATTATTGTCATATAAATTTAATCTTAGTGTGTAATAATACCAATAAAACTTGTGATGTAAAGTTTGCCTTACAGTGATCACTGTTTTCTCTTTATGTTTCTTCTTTTTCCATTTTTTTTTTTTTTTTTTTTTTTTTTACCTTGTCCACCTTTAGAGTCAGGGAAGAGGAACTGACCACTTAAACCCTGCACTGTGTCAGTGGCAGTTACAGCAATAAATTGTAAATTTCTTCCAACTGTTTGAAGCTATGCTCTATTAGTTCAGGTTTTGTTAGGTTGTTGCCTCACAAATATATGATATAGACCCTGATTTTTATTATTTATTATTAATTAGGGAAGTGACTTTCTCCTTTATTTACAGACTTCATCAGCACAAGCTGCTCGGTAACTTACCGTTCACTTAATATTCCTCATCTCAGTGATAAGCTCATGTTCAGCACACAGATGTAGTAGGTTGCCTCCATATGGTGCTTTGTCTAATGAATCAATTAGCTATTTTAGAGAAAATCCTTGTGAAAGTTTTTTTTCCCTCCTTGATGAAAAGTCATCCTACAAATAGTGGAAGAATCTGTCACTGATGTTTGTGTTTGAGCATAGTTTTAGGCAGAAACTTTGCAATAGTTTGTCTGGATTCTCATTTAAATTGTCTTTGTGCTTAGGAAAATAAGGAGGGTGGTTTTTTGCTTTAAAGTTTGTATTTGGAGGTTTTGGGGAACTATTTGCATCAAAGATACTAGGCCGTATACCTCTATTCTAGTGACTGCCTTTACCCCTCTTATGGCCTGCAGTCTCTCAGTTGTTAGGTATCATAATTGTAGTTTACTGTTGTCTTCTCAGTTATTTATACTTCCTGTGCTGTTTAGTTCTCCCTATACAATGGCTATACTTACCAATTTTTCCATTGGAAGTAGATTAAATATGTTTTGTACAATCTGCCAACTGTGTTAAGTTGCATTATAACTCACACAAAGAATCTGTTTTTAAAAAAGCATGCAGTTAAAACTTTATACTGGATAATCTTATTCACCATATTACTTTAAAATAATGGTATCAAAATGAGGGTTCTAGACTTTCACATTTCTTTTTTCAAGTAAGTAAGAGCATATTCTAGCACCCATAAAAACACAGTAAAATAATTTTCCTGAAAATGTTTAAGGGAATGCGTCAGACTGCGTGAAATATGCTTAACTTTAAATGTTACAGTAAACTGGGAGAACCCCTAAAATTGAATCTCCTTATAGGTGTAGCTAGAACTGATTATTAGGTAATGAAAATCTGACACTTTAAAAACTGGTTTTTAGCCTCTTAAAATGAGAATATGTTGTCAGTTTTAACACTGCTGAATTTTCTGCTAAACTTTCACCCCTCTTTCCCCCTCGACTACCCAGTCCACCCAGTGCCCACTTGTACCACCAGCTGTAGAAAGCTCATGGTCCTGCTTATGTGGCAGGGGTTGGCTGTGTCACCCTTATAGCAGCTCTGAATAGAACTGGTGTCACACAACACATTTTACAGCATTTAATATTAAGTATCAAATTCTCTAATTAGCCAGTTGCACAAAAATTGCACATATGGATATGAAAATAACAGTAATTCGGGAGTAGGTGCCAGGTACTGTCACACTGGGGCCTCTTGAAAAGTCTGGCTTAAACAGATTAAATGATTTCTTATTGTTATGTTTAGAATAGAGCAGAAATAATTGCAGACCTGCATTTGAACTGTTTCCCTAACCAGAGAACTATTTTGGACAACATTTAATTGCAGCTTAAAAATGAGGTCAAATAATGTAACTCTCAAAGCTTGTAATGTCTTTAATATTACACATCTAAAACAGTATTAGCACCAGACCTTTATGTGCTCACATGTGAAGGTGAGATCAGTATCGTGGTTGTACCAGAGGAGGCAGTTTATTTAGCACTTCTATGTCCCTCTCACCTGAGCTTGCAGAGTGAGCAGCCAAGAAATGGTAACAAGATTATGATCATGTGATGGAAAAGAGACACTGATAGGAGAAAAGGGAGAGGCAGACGGGAAGGCACATCCTGCAGGAGCTGTCAGTTACGGCTGCCTTTACGTATTAAAAACAAGGCAGCAGAGATTTTAGCTGTGCGTTGATTTTTGGAAAAGCAAGATTGGTTTAAGTCACAACTTGCTTAATGTAGTGTGTCTGGTATTCCTGTGCCACCATGCTGCCGCTTTACACCTTTTTAATTTCTTTCTTAGAGTCAATCTACCGCCGTGGAGCCAGAAGATGGAGGAAGCTGTACCGAGTGAATGGGCATTTGTTTCAAGCCAAACGTTTTAACAGAGTGAGTACTGTTGCATAAAATGTTGGGTTTTGGTAATGTTCTGTGGTAATTGTTTTTCTCAGCCTGTGCTTTTTCTGTATTTGAGTATTGAAAAGAAAAGATGCTTATTCGTGTGACTCCTCAGTCTATGCAGTATTATTCAGGCCATAAGAATCAGAAAAACTTGAAAGTCTTTGAACCTGGGATGGAGTTAATATGGTATTGGTGGGAATTATTTTTAATGTCTCTAAAAAGCTGGGTTTGTGCCTGTTTAAACTGATGCTTGCTTAGAGCAGCTTTTCCCCTCCCAACTGTGATTTTGATTGTTTGTTAGCATGATCTTTTGGTACTTTTTGTCACTCTTACAGCTCTTAAAGAGCTCTTGATTTTTTTGCTTTAAATGTGTCAAATCTGAGGTATTACATCATCTCATTAAGAAACAATCTACTTTCTTGAACTAAAATACAACTATTTTAAGTCAGATTCTTAAATTTGACTTAATCCATGTAAGGAAGTGAATGTAGTTTTAAGACTGAGACACCTCCTTCACTTAATCCCGTTATGCCTAAGTTTTGCAGCATATGTACAAATGTAGTACATAAACACTTCAGGGAATTCTGTACTGACCTGAGTGAAGGGGGGGGAAGTGAACTGTTTGATTCAGTAGTAACTGTTTTTTAAAATCAAATTAGTTTTGTTCCTCTTGCTCCCCACCCCAAAACTGTATTGAAAGAAGGAAAAGCCCCTTCAAACTCAGTATATTATGCCTAGATATGTGAAAAATACATCACATATCTGAGTTACAACATGCATTCGTGTAATGGAGTGTGCCAACTCAAGTTTTTTAATCTATGGTGTGAAGCACATGCTTTTTGTGCTTATTTGCTCTATAGTCCAAACATGTTTCTTTGAAATATTGTGAGTGCGTACCTGCCATGTTAATAATCCATAACGTTACAGTGTTCTGATTGAAATTAGGCAGATATTGAATATGCACATAAAGGTTTTAACACCCCGTTAGTATGACCATTTGTCAACAGTCCTAAACAAGACTACTTTGTAACTGTCTTTATACAAGTGGAATCATACAAAGTCAGAACACAAGCCATATCTACCTGCAGTTAGTGATAGAAGTGGACATGAACTGCAAAATGTGCTGTAAGAATGTATAAATTTATTAGAAGTCATGGTCTTGTATGTATTACCAAATTAGATACCAAGCTTTAACATTGCCTGAGTTTTTAAGACTGAAGTATGACCTTAGGAGTTAATTCATTTTTCAAATTAACCTTTTGGAACTCTCAGATAATTCAGGAAAATGAACAGATGCCAGAATCTAAACTTTAATCTTGCTTAACATAAAGGTTAACACATATGAAGCTCTTCGTATGTGTGTTGGAGAGCTAGGAGAGGAATACCAGCATTAATGGAAGGAATTTGGGAGCCACCCCTACATCTTCCCCCCCCCCCCCTTGTTTCCCTGCATCTGTCTAAAGTGAATTAAACTATTTTCTTGTATGTTGTTTCCAAGGCCTAAGATATTTTATTTAGTCTTAATACTACTGCTGTCAAACCTAGACAGGGATACTGAATGAAGTCTGATGGACCAGGAATTGTGAAAGAAGCGGCTATAGATGTCCAAGATTGCTTCTCTTATGAGGCAGTATGGTTGTGTTTTGTTTTTTTTTCCCCCTGGGCAATGCAGTTTGGGTTTCTCCTGATCAAGGGCAACTGGCTGTGCAGATGAGTGGGATGTCATTAAGTTCTGGTTTCTGCAGCTATCAAAATATGAGAAGGACAATACAGAAGGTTTTTTTTGTTTGTTTTTTTTTAATTATCAATTCTTTGATCATTATTTCTTTTCTTCTTAGTATATTTTTTCTAATACTACTTGTAAGGATTTATAGTAGCTTAATGCTTTTGAGCAGGACACTGTGTGATTCATTAGTCTCAGGATGTGAATAACCACACTCTAACTGGCAGTTTGCTGGGAGGAACAGACCTGCTCTGTTCTGTTCTGTGGCTTCGGGACAGTTGCAGAGCTCTGCCTGAGCCTGGGAATGAGAGCAGGGCTTCATGTGCAGCTTGCAGAGTGATGGACAATGCCTTAGACTGTTACAGGACTCACTGCAGAAAATGTGTAGATAGGGAATAATGATTAAGTCCTGTGCTGGCAACCTGTGCACTCTGTGGAGGGATGACCTGGTGCTGGGTGACTTCTTGGCATGTTAAGAAGCTCATATTACAATTTGGCACTTTGGGTAGAGTGGATAAAATGACCTCAGCACATGCAACCTGGAAAAAATATTTCAGGACCTGCCCTGTTGAAGTCAGCGGTAGAATACCTGGCTTCTTGATTTGTCCTCCTTTTGGTTTAATTTAGTCAGATGCTATGTCACTGCATGTAGGGGAAAAAAAGACCATATATTTTTGCCATTAAATGGTGCAAGATACAGAGGTTTTACATCAGACTTGATACCTGAGTTTTAATTATGCAAAGTTTCTACCTCTGTTAAAATATATTATGTGTAGATATGGAACATGCTTCATACTCTAACTTGTATTTTGTAACATTTTGTGTTCTCCAAAGCAGTCAGTCCACGTGGGTTTTATGCATAATGGTGTAGTACACATTTCTGCCAGCTTTGTTTGGGTGACATCTGTCAGAACCTGAAATTCAAAATATTCTGAGGCATAATTTGCTAATATTAAGCTGTAATGTGTTCCATAGGCTGGGGATATTTTCTTAACATTCACTAAAAAAGGACTGCATTTAATTGAATTCTAAGCATGAAGTAGAACCTTCAGTTATTAGAAAACCCCTGGATATTCTAAGAGAAATATTATTGTACATTTATTAGGATGTGACTCATTTTGTAGGTAAATTCTTTCTGCTTGATAACTACTTATTTACAGAAAGGAACTCACAACTGAATTGATAATATGAATTCTGGCTTTTAGAGAGCATACTGCGGCCAGTGCAGTGAAAGGATATGGGGTCTGGGAAGGCAAGGCTACAAGTGTATCAACTGCAAGTTGTTGGTCCATAAGCGTTGCCATATACTTGTTCCACTGACCTGCAAAAGGCATATGGTAAGTTTGTGTTTTGTGTGAAGCTAAGATGTTTCATTGTGTCCTGAGTGGCTGTTTGTGGATGTGCCTCTTGAGTAATTAAATTCTGTATATAGTGGTGGAGCTGTAACACTTGGTTGTGATTGCTTTTCACTTTCTGAACTGAGAAGATTTCTGGAGGACAAGCCTTTGGATTGTGAGCTGTAGAAACAAAGTGAGGAAAGAAAACTTGTGATACGAATTGTGTGCAAGCTTGAGTTTTTCTCTTCTAGTAGACACACCGTATTTTACAGAGAGATAAAGAGTTGTCATTGACAATCATAGAATCACAGGCTGATTAGGGTTGGAAGGGACCTTAAACCTGATCCAGTCCCAGCACCCAGCTATGGGCAGGGACACCTTACACTAGAGCAGGTTGCTCCAAGCCCCCTCCAGCCTGGCCTTGAACACTGCCAGGGATGGGGCAGCCTCAGCTTCTCTGAACAAATCCTAGATTTCTTCCTTTTAGCCTACGGGAGTATTTTAACAACTAAGGCACTTGTGTGGTTTTTGCACTACTGCATGCAAAAAGGCTTTAACGTTCTTCCACCTCAGCTTCTCCAGTGTTCTGTCATCCTCTGTTTCCCCTCATACATTCCAGTGGCAATATTTGATTTTCCTAGGTTATAACAGTAATCTGTATCCCTGAATTTTAGCCTTTCTTCTACTCATTGCTGACAATCAGTATCTCACTGTTTGTTGCATCATGTTCTTTCTAATTCAGAACTTAAACCAGTATTTTTCTTTATTGCACTGCTAGGTTCTTGCTGATTTATTTGTGCATGCTGCTATACCTACTGGAATAGCCTTACATGTCTCTCAATGAGTTGTGGTTGATACCAGTGTCTAAATGTACTATAAAACTATTTGGTATTATGATCTTTACCAATTTATGTTATACCCTTGCATAGTTAGGAACAATTCCTGTTTTTAAACAGGAAAGGAATATGCCAGTGCTCTAAATGGAGTGTGTAACACCATGTTGAAGTGTTTACTTTGTTGCTGTTCCATGTGAAGCAGACTCAGAAGTCTTAACTAGAATAAAATTTTGAACTTTTCAGCAAAATACATTAACCTTGCTTTTAGAAGACAGCTAAGCATCTCTTGTAGTTGTAGAGAATGGTCATCATAGCATTTAGGCATTTTGTAGGCTGGTTTTGTAATGCATTGCAAAATGTTAGTAGTCAGAAATACTTTTACAAAACACAGTTTTCATTGTGGAGGATACAAATATTAGGTTCTCATTGCATTGTAGCTCAGTGCAAGACATACTCATTTAAAGTTACTGCATATTTTTTTCCTATGTAACTTGTCTGTTCTGCAAGGATTCGGTCATGCCTTCCCAGGAGCCTCAGTTTGATGATAAAAATGATGATGTTGGCCTCCCTTCAGAAGAAACTGATGGAAGTGAGTACAGTCTTAAGTCAAAATTCCTGTGTTCCTCCGTTTGGAGGCCCAGTTTCCACTCTACCTGTTTAGGTTTATTTTTTAGTAAAGTTTACATTAGATTAGCTCTTATTTAGTCCCATGGACTCATTAGGGACTCAATTACAGTAAACATACTTCTGAAATGTGTCATCTGGTTTGGTTTCATTCTAAATTCATAAGCTCTGAAACCAAACCACAATGGAAAGTTAAGCATGGAGCAATTTGGAACAATAGATGTACTTTTTAAAACAAACCCCTCTACTTCTGATCCAAACTGGGATGCTAATAAATGCACCCTCAGCCTTTAAGTATTTCATAATTTAGTGTGGTTTATACTATTCTTTCTGGGCTAGCATTTTGATGATTTAACCTGTCTTGTTTTCAGGGGCCATTTACCATGCCCATTCTTGGAAATGACTCTGTCTTTTGTCAGATGCTGCTATGAGCTCAAAAGTCCATTGATGAATTTCTTGCTGTCTCAGAGTAGTTTCTGCTGCACCCTGCTGTCAGAATTAACAAGAAAAGTAGGAAAGTTTGGTCAACTGTCCCATAGTATTTAAAGCAGACTGCTGACCCTAAGCTACTCAATCTTTCCATTTATCAATTTTAAAAATGATTTCTAATGAAGACCTTAACAACACTATTTGATTTCTTTTTTCAGTTCCCTACATTCCTTCAAACCGGAAACATGACAACATTAAAGATGACTCTGAGGTATGTTTTTAAAATATCTCTGTAGGTCACATTTACACACTCTGAATCATATACTTTCTATAAATACACCAAATTATTTGTCCTATTTTTTTCTGCTACCTTAACAAAAATAAAGTCTGGTGTTTCTTCTTGAAAATGGATTAGTTTTTTAAAGCATTTTTGCTGGATGTTTTCAGGTTTCTTTTGTATCCAGCTCTTGTTATCCCAATATTTTTTATTTTTTTTAATCCCTTCCATTCATTTTGGAACAACAGTGATTTAGCAGAGGGTTTGACTTTATTGGTCCCAGCAACAAATGGAAGCTTTGACATTATCTTGTCTGCTCTCTCTAATGGATGTACCCCTTTCCATTACCCTCAGGCTATCCTTGCAGTACATGATTATGAAAGTTGGTTCAGTCTGATAATACATTAACTATCTAGCTGTCTGAGAGGTTTCACATAAATAATACCTAATAATTTATAGACAGCCCTTGTGGAAATACAAATACAATAACATACACTTAAATTCTGGTTTTCAGCTGTTTTGTAGATGATCTGATACTACCTTTGTGTACCAACAATGTTATTCCCTTAAAGCAGTTCGAACAATCCCAGTACACTTTAATTCTAAATTGCTCCAAGACACTTCTTTAAAAGTGCTTCTGACATATTTAAAGTAAATAGGATGCACTCTGCAGAACACTTACTGTTAGTTTGATACCCCACTTTTAGCTAGCCTGCACTTTTTTTTTTCCTTTACCTCCACTACAATACCTGTCATTACCATTATTTCACACTTGAGTACTTCCTGCTCATGGGTAGTAATTTTCAGTCACATCTTCAGATTTTTGTCTTGGATTCAGAGATGGAAAGGTATAAGTTTAAAACATGTCAGAATTGTGATCTGGATTTGCTGACTTTTGCCATGGTTAGTGTTCAAGTAAATACTGTTTGTACTTAGATTTCTATAGGTGCTGTTTGCTCAAGCTCAAGTGTCCTCAATTATGCTGCTCTGATTTTTCTCACCTTACTTTCAAGCTTTAAAAAAATAATTTAAGTTAGCCTACAGACAGGAAGTGGCATTCTGGGAGCTGCTTTGATGAGAATCTTTTAAGCTCAGAGCAATCTCTTCTAAGAGCAGTCAATCCTAGATCAAGATTCGTTATATAAGTACTTTCCATAGTTCAGCAGAATGTTGATCTCTCTACAAGTACAGTATTATGAGGTCAGATAAAAATAGGCCAGAGAAGTATGTCAAAGCATTGTCTATATTGGTACAACATGAAATGCAGTACCTGCTGCATTTGCCTAGTTCAACTGCTTGTGCTTCAGTCTCACTTGTTTGCATTTAACTTCAGCTGAAATTCAAGATAAATTTTATCTTTTGAAATAATGAATTTTAAAATAAAATTCTTCATAGTGGTATATTTGCTGCAAATTCTCACATTTGAGAAACAGGCATCTGCTTCTGTATGTTCCCAGGAATCTATTAGAAACTGTACCTCATACAAGCAGTTGTTGCCTAAACTGAAACTAAGACAGGTATATTCATTAGCAAATGATTGTTTCTTTATTCTCCTCCATTTTAGAGAGCCTTTATTAATTTGTACTGCAATATCTGTCAGAATATGAAATATTGTCTTCACTTAGTACAAAGGATAATTCTATGTGGTTCAAAAATTTGAGTAAAACTTCATTTCTCAGGACATTGCCTTCTGTTTTCCAGTAGGGAAGTTTAAATAATTAATTGAACGAACTACTGCCTTGAAAACCATAGTGACTTTTAGCAAGCGCAAAAGCAATACTAAGTGAACATTTCCAAGCAAATGTGCTTTTATAAGCCATTCAGTTCTCTGTGCCACTGACAATGGAAAGCAAACTCAGCACATTCTGTCCAGTGGTCAAAGACCTCTTTGCTTTAATAATCACTTGTTTTGAAAATGTCTTCTGTTTCTAGCATCTGTTTCTTTTTATACAGGAAATCAAACCAGTCATTGATGGAATGGATGGAATTAAGATTTCTCAGGGACTTGGACTACAGGACTTTGATTTAATCAGAGTTATTGGACGTGGAAGTTATGCCAAAGTTCTTTTAGTTCGGTTAAAAAAGAATGATCAAATTTATGCTATGAAAGTAGTGAAAAAAGAATTGGTCCATGATGATGAGGTAAAAGGCTGTGTTAATTGCATCCTGTTACTGTAAAAACTTACTGTGCTTTAGCAAGAAACTTTCAACTAAGAAAGCATCTATTTCTGTAATAGACGTTTTACTGAACTCATTTGTCATCAAGTGGCTGCATGAAGCAGCGAGATTATATCTGAGAGAAATGTCCCTTATGTTAATAACAATTACCAGTTATTAATAGTCTTGGTAGAATGCACATGAAAAATATTCCAACCTGGATATGCTGCAAGTGGCGAGATAAATAGGGTGGAATTTAGGCACTTAAGTTTGAAGGCAAATGAATGTAGCTGCAGATTACTGTATGTGTTTCAGAACAGGAGCTGAAACTGTTCTGAGTCATGATTTTACTCAAAACTGGCTTGTGGCTCATATTTGGATCAAAGTTCACCTTTCCAAGGTCTTCAGGAGTGTCTGAACACAAAACCTAACAGATTAATTTGATGGTGATGTTTCTTTGTTTCCTTTGAGACTCTGGTTTCACTAACTATCCTTGACAAGAAGGCCTGGTCTTTCAGTGCCAGTCTTTGTTGTCTTCAGATTGGTTGGAAAGCTGGAAGTATTTGTTGGAAAGGGAGAATTTTTAGCACAATTACATTTCTAGTTTATTAGCAGAGTATTGAGTGTTTGCAGGGTGGAACATGATCAGTGTATTGCATCAAGAGTGGATGTCTACTGCCAAAACCAAATGTCCATAAAGTTTAAATTTTGGATGGTTGTATGAAAAATTACTGAATGCTTTGTTATTGGGGGTCTGAATCTTGCAGTACTGTGCACATATATTTCAAATTTTTATAGGGTTTTATTATATGGTATTGCTCTGGGTGCTCAGGACTTCTCCCCATAGACTACCGTTATTAGTCTTCAATGATGCTTTTAAGAATGATTTTGGCTGGACAAACTAAGCAGGTTTTGGTAGTTTCATTGAATTAATTTTGAGTTTCAGATGAGAAAGTGAATTTCAGTTTATTTTGAGCATTGTAAAACCTGGAGATTCACATTGCTTATGTTACTGGCATGAGTTGCCTCAGCAGCTTTAGGATCATTTATCCAAGCTAGTTGAACTTATTTCTGTGAAGCCATGTGAGCAGTATGTCAAATATTGCAGATGTTATGATATTTTAAAATGGCTTAAATCTTGTGCAGACCTTTCTAAATGGTTAAGAAACTTCCGAATATATAATGGAATTAAAATGTTTTATAACTTCCTCCAGATTTTAGGGGGGTTTGTCTTTCTGAAGAACATACGTAACTATGATGGTGTATGTGCAAGGGAGCATAGATGTTCACAGTTTTCTGGGAATACCCCCAGTGATTATCCAGCAGGAATTCTGATTGTTCAATTACTCTATTTCAGGATATTGATTGGGTACAGACAGAGAAACATGTGTTTGAACAGGCATCCAGTAACCCATTCCTAGTTGGTTTACATTCATGCTTTCAAACAACAAGTCGGTAAGAAAGATCTGAAATTATTTTGTTTTGAAACTCTTGCTCATTGTCCTAACTGCTTCTCATAAACCAAATGTAACCAGCGCCGTCCCACTGTCAGGAGTGTTCAGAAGGAAGCATTAGTATTGCTACAGCAAAGCCAGTTCCAGCAGGGAAGCTTAGCCAGTGTAGTGTGGAGGAAGAGGCTGGTATTCCAGGTCCAGACCTAAAGGGAGAACATGAACGAGGAGGAACTGTGTGCTGTCTTCCTGAGCACAGGCTGTGTGACTTTGGGAAGAGGAAGATTGGTAGTAGGGTTAAATGCAGCATTGTAGGGGAGAGTTTATAATGCCTGGTGGTGTTGAGCAGGGACATTCTCAGAAGTCCAGGCTGTAGTTCTCTGTTCTTCAAATTAGCATAAGAGTTGAGCTGCTAAGCAGTAATAATTTTTAATAAGTTAAAAACTACATGTGTATGAAGTATTTTTTACCTACAAAGCTTAGCACTTATTGACTAGGTATGTGATTTTATTTGAAATAGTGCTTAATAAACTCTTAGCTACTTTTTTTTTGTCCTTGTGTGCCCAGTCCAAAATGGGTTACTTGCTTCTTATTTTGCAATTGGAATATGAAGAAAATCAAGAAGAATTTTCATGCCCACGCTTTTGTGTGTCACTGTGGAATTTGGATGTTTGGGGGTTGTGGTTTGTTGGGGTGATTTTGTTTCCAGAGGCACCTACTTGCTGTTATACTTCCATAAGTGAAAGGCCTTTTAAGCTAAACCAATATTTTTACCAAGTACTAAGTAGTACTGAACATCTAATGCAGCAGTTCCAGTGAACAGGCAGGGTAAGGTATTGAGGATGAGGCTACTTAGAAATACTGGGAACAATGAAAAGGCTGAGGTCAGCAATAGAAAGATCCTTTTTCATGACACTTTTTTACTTAAACTGGCATACTTGGGGAGCAGAAATATTGAAAAGTAGCTGAATGTAATCAAAACTTTCTGTATTCTTGCTGTGTCTTCTGGAGCCCTTTTTCCAGCCTGGCTTCTGCTAGCAGTGAAACTGTAGTGTTTTGCTTGGCTTCAGCCTTTTGCCATGGATAGAGCTGCAATGTCATGAATTCAAAATTTGGTTATAGCTGTAATCTTAAAATAAAATCACGATCATAACTTCATTACAAGGACAGGGAAGCACAAAACTGTCTTCAAGTGAATAAGCTCATCAACATTAGCTTCTGTTAACTGGCTCAAAGAAAACAAGTTGTAATATAAGAATAGTTTATGTATAAAGGTGCTAATAGGAGGGGAAAAGAAGTTACAAAAGAACATGTTATTGCTCCTAAATATAACTTTAATAGATTTTTAAGGTAAGAAAAATGTGTACTTATAGATGCTGATTGATGCTAAATGTAGCTGTTTGCATTGTTCCAAATACTAGCAATGCTTGTTTCATTATTGGCATAAAATACGTACCTTGGGCTTGCACAGACTTGCCAGGTAAGTGTCTTCTGAGGATGGCAACAATCTGAAACCTCCATCCTGCAAAATCACTGATGTTTGAGTAAATCCTTCAAAAACTAGCAAGGGCTATCAGTGTTCACACATGTGCTAAAACATGACTTGATAAAAGGAACTTTAAATCGCAGGCTCTGAATGGTGATAAAACATAGGAAGCTTGCAAATTGGGTAGGAAATCTGGAAGCAGAAAGTATCAGGAATGCTGTAATAAAATGCTCATGGCATTATCTATGTTGTGATTTATTTTTAGTTTTTATAAGTCTTTTATAAGTTTCTATACAAGTCTTTATATTCTTGTGGGGAGGCCTCTGAAAGACGTGCAGGCTGGGTTGTGTCCAATAATTTTTCCTGTTTTACCTTTTGAAGTTCTTAACACTTAGTGTTTCAAATGAAGACTCCTTTTCAAAGGGAAGAAAGTCATCTTTGTTATTACCAGTTAGAATGGGCTGAGAGAAGACTGGAGTATCCAAATGGAATGCTTTTCCAGTGTGTGGATATATGGAAAGGAGTTTTCAGCTCATGGAAAATGAGATGTATAAAGAAACAATACCTCCTGGGAGAGCTGCAGCTTTCACAAGGAGCCCTTACTCATCATGTTTCTATCTTGTTGGCCTCTCTGACCTTAGCAATGTTGCCTGGGTCATATTTTCCCAAGGATGAAATCTTTCCTGCAAACCGTAATAGAAGTCTCTTTATACAGCTCATTCCACCTGTATTTGTTTCTTTCCCCTCCTGACTTCTCCCTTGTTTGTTTTGAGAAGGTTGTTTCAAAAGCTGCTCTGCAGAGGAGCTAATAAGCCCAGATCTGTGCCCAGATCTTTCCTTTAGGGACTGTGCCATGTAGGGTGTGACAGAAAAGGGTCCATCATACTGTCTTGTAATTCACCCTTTTCTACAGATGAAGGTTGTGGCAAAGTCAAGGGAGGGTGGGATTTCATTGTCTGCCCTGCTAGCTCACCTATTCAGTTTTCATCACTCATAAATAGTGGGTGTGTATGAGCTGAGTCTTGTCAATCCTCAAATTCTTTAGTTGCAGTCTATTCTTCAAATACAACAGAACATTGTGGTTTTCCTTTTAGGAATGACAGTATGTTTCTGACCACTGTAATGGGAAGAGCTCAGTGATGACCATATGATTTCATAGAAATAATCTTGTGTGGTTTTTTTAATAATATGCTAGATTTTGTTACTTAAATTGGAAAGAATATTATTGTCATCTACTATTCAGCTAAAACTTGCATTTTTTTGAAAGTAAATTCAGGTTACACTGCTCTAACTGAATTTGTCAACTTGCTTTCAGTGTATCTGTTTGAGCTTTTCAAGAACTGAACCAGCACAAACAGCAAGCTTTGTAGTTATGTATTAATATTACAAATCCTACAAAACGTGCTGATCTGTAGTGTTTCCAGATGCTCATTAATTGAGCAAATATTGTAATTTATGAAAAATGGTGACCTTTTAGTAGGAAAACTACATCAAATATGGATGATAATTTTCAGGTTTTGCCTATGCAGAAACCTTGTTGACTTCTGTGTATGTAAGCTACATTTCATTTACAGAGCTCTCCAGATGTGGTGCTGCAGCTTGGCTACTAAAAATGAACAGTATCTAGTCGAGCAGAGTAAAAATCTAATAATTGTTACATCAGGGTGAATCTGTCAGGTTTACTCAGAAAGGTTTGAATTACAATTGATGCATCTTTTAAAGTATTTTTAAATACTAAACCCTTTATTTTAAATGGTCAGCATTGCTGTTGTTACTAATGTCATTTTTTAGATAAATGATAATTCTACCTCTTCGGGATAAACCTTCATTTTTGCCGTGCACCATCTTCTAGCACACTTCCATGATTGTGCTGTAATTTTTAAAGAAGTCTGTATCTCGTTATATGCTTTGAGTCTTTCTTTACTTCTGCTGCTGAGTGAGTACCTCATTGGGCAAATGTTTTTGTCTTATGTGCTTTTTAAATAAGTTTCTGCAGATTTTATACCAGACAACAGCCTGTTGTATGTAGCTGCCTCTCCTTTATATGCAGTCTGTTATTTAAATAAAGGATGTGATCCTATATGGATCAAATAAGTACTCTCTTTTTTTCTCTTAGATAGTTTCTGTAAGAAGTCTAGAAGTCAATTCAAGAGCGGAAGTGGAAATGGTTTAATTTGGAAGGATAAGAATAGTTTTTCTTCAGTTTCCTTGGAATCCATTAATTATATTATATACTTTCAGATTGTTTCTTGTCATAGAGTACGTAAATGGGGGAGATCTTATGTTTCATATGCAACGGCAAAGGAAGCTTCCTGAAGAACACGCAAGGTATTTCACTAACACAGTTGTAGTGGTTTTCCTCTGTTGTAGTTGTTTAATGTTTTAGGAAATACTTCCTAAAGTTTATTCCATACAAGTATATGAATGACAAAGAAGGAACAAAAAGTTCATTCTCAAGTTTAGAATGCACTGCCCTGGGAAGAAATGTGAATTTTGCTTTTCTGGAGAATATGTATATTTTTCCAAGTAAGCAAGAATTTGTAGTAACAGTTCCTCCTATTTACTTTTGTTTATTGCTTCATATTTAGGTAATACCTGCTTGATTCTGTTGATGGAAGATGTAACTATTCTATTTGCTTTGGTCTCACATTGAATTAATACAGTGTTGGCAGGAGAAGAGGAAAAATGTTTTGCATGGCTTTGCACTACACAAAGTCCTATTCTAACTCTGAATAAGTGGAAAAGACAGACCTCTTTCGTAGCTGGAATTTTCAGCAAAAAATGTAACATAAAGAATAAATATTTTCTTAATTAGTAGAATTAAAGTAAGTTCCCGTATTTAAATGAATGGCTTTACAATACACAAGGTCAGTGTCCTTATGGATAAGAGTAGCTTGGTTTTGGCGTGCTGCTGTTAGGTAAAAGTTGACTGCAAAGTGATGCTTTAAGAAAAGATTGGTTTTTTTCTTTTTAATTTTACCAGGTTTTGTACAATCTTAATGCTAATGGGAATTTTCTCCTTTTTAATTTCAGGTTTTATGCTGCTGAAATTTGTATTGCTCTAAACTTCCTTCATGAAAGAGGCATAATCTACAGAGATTTAAAACTAGATAATGTTCTTCTAGATGCAGAGGGTCACATCAAATTAACAGATTATGGCATGTGCAAGGTAGGATTTTTTTCTTACCTTTCTTCTGTCACTTTGTCATTCGGCAGCATCTCTCTGGTTATGCTTTTAAGTCAAATACAGCATCCAGTGATTTGTAATTTTTTCCTTTTACATTTCAAGTTATATGGGTCATTTTGCGGGACAAAAGTAGTTTGGCCCTTTGGGCAAGTCAATTTCTTTTTCTATTTGTTTGCTAAATGACTCAAGTTAGAAAAATTATGTTTAAGAAAATATGTTTTTAAAAGGGTATTTTCCATCTGTTAACTGCTCCTGTGAGTGAGTCTGAATTTGTCATTCTTTGAGGTTGGACTGTGCAGATTAGTAACCGAAGGGGCTGTCTGGTACCTCCGCTCTCAGGGGCTGTAATCTTGGACATTGAGAGGCATTTGAAAGAGCATCATTTTCAAAGCATCTGGCAAAGCGTGGCATGTTCTTAATGTGATGCTTTTTCCCAACATCTGTTAGAAAATGATTTCCAAATTGTTTATGTGGAATTGGTTTTAATTGTGCCTGTAAACAGTAAGGAAAATGTTGTTAGAAGTATGATGTGACTCAGTTTTAATCAATTAATTTGCTATGATAAGCTGTGAAGTCAGCTATGAGCACAATGAGCATTTGTTTTGCTCTAGCATTTTTTTTTTAAAGGAAGGTCTTAGAATTCCTGAGTCACTTGGCTTTTTAAGTCTAATTAAGGGAAATTCACAGAAAAGGAGGTCAGCTTTTAATTTCTACATGATTTATGCACGTAGGAAGGTTTGGGCCCTGGTGACACTACAAGCACTTTCTGTGGGACACCAAATTACATTGCACCAGAGATCCTCAGAGGAGAAGAATATGGTAAGCTGTGACTAAACAATTTGCAGTTATAATAAATTACAAAGCAAAGTTCTAGTTGAACCAGGCCCTTGATCTTCACTTCTATGAGAGAAAACGCTTAATTTCATTGAGTCCTGGCTGAAAATCTGCTCTGCAAATATTTCCAGGGTTCAGTGTGGACTGGTGGGCTCTCGGCGTGTTGATGTTTGAAATGATGGCAGGAAGGTCTCCATTTGATATTATTACTGACAATCCAGACATGAACACCGAAGATTACCTCTTCCAAGGTATAGTCATTTGGATTTTTGTATTTCTTGGAGGAGAAATAGTGAAAATTCCAGTTCCTGCAGGACAGTTTGCATTCCCTTTGCCATTGTTACCCTGTAGCTGTCTGTAAATCTACTGTAGATAAAGACCTCAAATATTTCCAGTTCTTCATCCCAGAAATTTACTTTGTTGAACTCAGATAAAATGGTCTGGAATGAGGAAGCCTTTTTCAGGCAAGAAAATACTTTTTTAAAGGTGTCCACAGTCTAGAGCTTGGAATGGTGCTTTTGTTAGAAGCAAGTCTACAGGCCAAGAATGAATTTTAAAATTGAGTGCTACATGAGAGGGTAGGAGGATCTTTATTGACAGAAATGTCAGCCTGTGGTTTTGCTCCCGGTAACTTTTAGTTTTACTTCTGATGGAATTAGTACCAACTTCTTTTAAGCAGTTCTACCTTTTAGGTATAGACACATGAGTTTTTCTAAACAGAAATAGTAATACTTGCCATATTTATTACTACAGAAACTCTAACAGCTCAGGGAATCGAGAAGTTGCATGCTCCCTAATATGCAAAGCCATTCTTGAAAGTAGTTACTGCAATTATTTAGCACAATCTGCAGTGTTATTCATATGAGCCTAATGTTAAATCAGTTACTGTTTAAAATTGCACCTTTCCATGTAGTGAGGACAGTGGAAAAGTTTTATTCCCTGCTTACACTACAAACAGTAGAAAAAGCTAGTGCAGCTAATATTTCTTTTAGGAAATCTTGAACTGTCACTATAACAGTGCCTTGAATTACTGTAGCTCCTTTAGTTTGCATTATTTTAGCTAATACTCTGTCTTCCCATTTTCCAAATGGTCACATAGTTAAATAATACAGTGTTTCTGTTGAGATCTTGGTAATGTCACATACCAAAAGCCAATATTGCTGTTTTTAAACCTGTAACAGTTATTCTCGAGAAGCCAATCCGGATTCCAAGGTTTCTTTCTGTCAAGGCTTCCCATGTGTTAAAAGGGTTTTTAAACAAGGTAAATAATATTCTCTTATTTTTAGCATCTAAGATCTGGAAGTCAGAGCTTCCTGTTGAAAGCAATACAGTTAAGAGGTTAATCTGCTTACTGTTAAGAAAACCTATCAAACCTTTGTGTGCTGTATGTTAAAAGAAGCCACTTCTTAGCTGCTAATTTACTGAGTGAATTCCACAGCACAGACTTGATTTAAAAGCCTGAACCTAGTTGAAAAAAATAACTAGGTTTGTTTCTAAGCTTTTTTTCTGGAATACTTTATAACTTATCAAGCTGATTGAAAACCCAAGATTTTTATGGGGGAAAAGGATATGAATTATACATTACTAAATAAATCTCTTTTTTTTTAAGAAATTGTAAAATGTAATTTTAATTAAAAAAAAAAGAACAAAAATTCCTTGACAGCCCTACCATCTTAGCAGTATGCAGTCATGGGGAATGTTGGAGTCATGTATATGGGCTGTAAGTGGGGCAAACGGAGACCATAACTGGCTTTGAGTGTGTAATATGAGTTTGTGTTTCCACAGGATCCCAAAGAAAGGCTTGGTTGCCAGCCACAGACAGGATTTTCTGATATCAAGTCTCACACATTTTTCCGCAGCATAGACTGGGATATGGTAAAAATTATTCTGTTTATATCTGTCCAAAAGGAATAGATTCTCTAGTTCATTAATTGTATGCACATGTAAAAGCCCCCTTAAAAACAGGGAAATTCAGTTCTATAAGAGTAAAAACTATTTTTCTTTCTTCAGGTGATGGAGGAGCAAGGTTTCTTCCATGGCCATAATGGAAACAAGCTTTGTTTTACTACCAAAAATCAGGCTTCCTTCTGAACTCTAGGAATGGTTACAACTTTGGGGTATTGATTTTAAAATAAATGATGAATTTTAAGAAGCACTGTAGGAACCATTTATCCTTGGTTTATATTTGTAGATTCTGCAAAGTCATGCACTGGGTTCTGCTGCTGTAGAATTTCCCCAGCGTACACACAAGGTGCCTGCAGTTGTGGGAAGGACTCCATAGATCCCCAGAGTCATAGTTCAGTTCTGGGTGGGCATTTCATATAGCCCTGTTAGTAAATGTTTCACTGAACATGGAAGTGTGGACTAGCAAAGCCAGCCTGTTGGAATGCTGTCACAGTAGGTCATTTCTCTTAGTGATTAGAAACCTTTTCTGCCTTGGCAGGACAGGTAGTGCTTGATTTACATGGCCAGCAGGATGGGTGAAGTGTTGTGAAACCAGTTTAGATACAACGATGGAAGATGAGGTGCTTCAGGTACATGAAGCATTTCTAATCTGCTTGTACTATATTGAAAAGAAAAAAAGACTGAAATCACAAATTATACAAATTTTAAATCAGTGGGATTACTCAGGTAGGAAACAGGGTTTAGTTACGTGGATAGGTGTGAGTAGGATCGGGTCCTTATTTAAGGATGTGGCTTGAGAGCAGTGTGGTTATTCAAAAAGATTCTTTGATTATTACTTTCAGATTTTCTTTATTGCTCCTGATGTGAGGGAAGCTTTTAGTTCCTGGGGGAGTGGATGGCTTGGACTTTAGTGATTTGGCAAGCATAAAGTTTTGCTTAAATTGGTTTTAATTTTTTAACTTTCTCTTGGCAGTTGTATCTTCTTCAGCCTTCATGGTAGAAAACCATCACAGAAATGGAACTGTTAACGTTTATTGCCACTTGAGCAATAAAACAAGTCAGGAGCCACTGCCTTATCAGCACTTTTTTTTTTTTTTTTTAATACCTAGTTGAACAGAGAGAGAATATGCCTGTAATGTTTTGACAGTTCTAGGAAGTCTACAGGTGTGTGGGAACAGGCCTGTAAAGAGGTTTAGGGAAGAAGGTAAAACTCCATTACATTTTGCCTTGGAAGCCTGATGTTCAGACTGTCCCTGTTAGTATTCTTCAGAGAAGACATGCACTGTGTAAGGAGCCAGTGGTTTAAAATACCTCATGCTTATACAGTTATTCCTATAGCAAAGGCTGTCTTTAATTTTGTCAGACATCCCTTGTTTTGCGTTCTTCCTCAAGCCTGAATGTTAGGGTTAACAACCTTGTGGTGCTGTAGTGCAGCTTGCTTGAGATTCTGTAGGAGAATGAGCATCGTGTGCTGCAGGGTTGTGTTTTCTTCTGCAGAAGTTCTGTTTTGTGATCTGATTAGGACAGTGCTGCTCAGGAGGATCTCATCTCCTGAGCATGAGAAGTTCAGCTGAACTTCTAATGAAGAGCATTGGGAAGTATGTTCAGAGCAAAATGAAAAAATATTTGGAAGCTTTTTTAGTTATTAGACTTTCCTTTGAAATGCAGGTGATGAGGAGAAAAGATTTTGACTTAAAAGCTTTTCCAGATCTTTTCAAGTTGAAACAAGAGTCTAACACTGACTAAAAATCATTTCTGTGTGAAGCTCAAGTTACATGGAAAAATAAATAGAGGTGAAATGAGCACTTCCCCCCCCCATGTTAGTCATCATAGCTGTGTGTGGCACAGCCAAGAACACTTTAGATTCCTCACTCTGCATATAGGATGGCTGAATAGCATTCAAGGAAGTGCCAAGACCATGTTTTTTCCATAGAATCATAGAATAGAATAGTTAGGGTTGGAAAGGGCCTTAAGGTTATCCAGTTCCAACACCCCTGCCATGGGCAGGGACACCTCACACTAAACCATGCCACCCAAATGAAATTTTGCTTATTTCATACATGAAGTCTGTTTTCATGCTTTTCTATAAGTTTGAACACTTCAGTGATTTTTTTTGAAGGTTTTGTATTTAAAATATAGCAACAGGATAAAAAGGACGAGCATACAACACTTAGTGTTGAAATGGTCTAAACCTTAATGTCGGATTATATTTAACATGTTTCTGTGTTCCACAGATATTTGAGTCCACTATAGTGACTGCTCTGTGCATGTGCTTTAGAGCCAGCGTGTGTGGATGTTCTGTGGAAACCTTGTGAATATGCAGTTCTTTATTTTTGCTCTCCCTCATTTGTGTTTGTATCTTAGCTGGAGAAGAAGCAAACCACCCCCCCATTCCAGCCTCAGATCACAGATGATTACGGTCTGGATAACTTTGACACACAGTTCACCAGCGAGCCTGTGCAGCTAACCCCAGATGATGAGTATGGGTTGTTTGTGGTTTTTTCCCTAATGTAATTGCATATTGAGAAATCAATTTATAAATTACTTGAAAATTACTAGGAGGAGACTCTGTAGTTAGCATTAGAACATAGCCAACTTGAAGTAAATTTAATATCCTTTTTATCCTACCTATCTTGCATAACTTCTCATACTTACTGTGTATAGAAGACTGCCTGGTATTCTAACACAAGATTGGGAGTACAGGGTTGATTTGCTGCTGAGCGTGTGCTGGGCACTGAGAGAGGACTCAAGTTCAGTTCCTGACCCAACCAGCTGCATTCTTGTAATCAAAAAGTATTAGCTTTGTGCTTGACTCTTTAATAGTATTTAACTTTAATGTAACATGAGCAGCCTATGCTGACAGTAAAATGCCTGTTTCTTATTTTTAAATTGGTATTACAGAACAACAGTCATCTATTACTTGCTGCTTTCAGGGCCTTATAAGTGCTACTTAGTAACTGTCAGTAACTGAACTGGAAGGGCAGAAGAAACTTTCTATCACATCATCATCATCTCAGACTGGTTTGGTTGGCAGGGACCTAAAAGCTCATCCATTTCCAATCCCTGCCACGGGCAGGGACACCTTCCACTAGAGCAGCTTGCTCCAAGCCCCTGTGTCCAACCTGGCCTTGAGCACTGCCAGGGATGGGGCAAATAATAATGTAGAAGAATAATAGTAGTGGTAATAGTAATAAAAATAATATATTTCTCCCCATTTGGTGTTGTTTCTGTACAACTTCACATACATACTTCACAGAAATATATTTTGTTATTTGAAGAACAAAACCAGCATTTGTACTTGATAAAACTAAATCAATGCTCTTGTTTGTTTTTTCAGAGATATAATAAAGCGAATAGATCAGTCAGAGTTTGAAGGATTTGAATACATTAATCCATTGTTGCTGTCAACAGAAGAAACAGTATGAAGGAATGACATCTTTGTTGTGGACAGTGTGAATGACCTTTAAATTTATCCTTAACCACAGTATATGCATGCGAGGCTGGAGAACTGTACATTTTGGACGGAGACCAATGATTTAAAAACAAGCAAACAAAAAAACCCCAACAAATTGCTGCTGAAAATCAAAGAAGAGAACAATGATTTTGGTGGGTGTCTTCTGCCATTTGATGATTCTTAAGTTCTGCGCTTCATTAATGAAGGAATTTGTATTTTGTGCCTGTTTCATGAAGGATTGAGACGTTCATTGCATCCGTGGAAAAGGAGATTCTGCAAATCTTTTGAGACCCACACACTCCCTACAAACGCTTGATGCAATGAGCTACCAATTGAAAGAGTATTACAGTGTAACATCCTGAAGAATAAAATACATTACAGTGGTGTTGAACCTTATTTTTGATGCCTTTTTTCACAAGTGGTACCTGTCTAAACATCTCAGATATATTTAAAAGGAGTTGTGTTTTATTAGCAATCAAAACATAAATTTGGGCACAAGATTTAAGTGCCTAAATGGATAAACGGCATTGAAGAATTATTATGTATTTGGAACATTCTTAAACCTGGTAAGTTCTGCTCATTAATATTAAGTGACTATTAACATGTGAACAGAACAATTCTCAGCTGCAGCCTCGTGTTTGATGGCACCTTTATTGGATTTGAAATGCAGAGTGACTCAGCTATATGAATTCCAAATTAGAATTTGCAGGTTTCTAAATCTGTTGTCTTAAAACTCCAAATTTACCAAAATGTTTCAATTGAAGAAAACTAAATTTGCACACAAAGGGGTTAGGAAAAGACTTAAGCAGTGCCTACACCTACAGTTGTATATTAGATTTTTGAAAAGTATTTTTATCAGCCGTACAGATATTCAGAAATAGAACAAAAGTGTAATTAAAGCACAGCCTTAAAGTCTAAGTAGTAAGTCTAGAATAACCAGAATCTAGAATACACTTTCCTGATAAAGCACACCTCCTACTTCTGATAAACTGTCTGCTTCTAGTTACTCAGTGTTTATTAATAACTAATCATTCTACTTCAGAAAATGGGAAGGTTTGGTAAAATGATTTGCATTAAAGTAATTTTTTTAATGGATGGAAAATGAATATTGTAAGAAATTGGATAAAGCAAAAGCTCTATCAAATCCCTTCTCATGGGAAGTTGGGAGGATTGGGGGCAGGGAAAGGCTGGTTCACATCAGTCTATCAGCTTGGAGAAGCTCACCTCACTGTGTTTGAGCGTGTATGTTGCTATTTGGAGCTTTGGGAGCTGTGAAGATGTACCTGCCTCTGGGAGCACCAGTTGCTTCTTGCTAGCTCTGGGGGTGTGGGCTGTAGAGATGGGGGGGGAATTATGTGGGAAGGAAAAAAAGAAACCCCAAGCCCCTGTGCTCATCTCACCTGATGTGGTGTAATTGCAACACTTCAGCTTGCTTTCCACTCACATCTGGTTTTCTCAGGGTACAGCATTGCATTAGGTGCTGAACATGACATCTTTTGGATTCACATCCAGGTCATGAGGTGCTAGGACAAGACTGCCAAAACATTGTTTCAAATTGTCAATGAATCACCGATTAACAATCTGCTTGTATCCCCTCCTTCCCCAGGAGTACACACCCCCTGCTGGCTGTGTTGATCCCATTCAGGTTTCAGCTGTGGGTTTCTCTGTTGGACTCTACCTTTTCATATTCAGCAAAATGTGTTTTAATCAGTGCTAAATAATTTAACTGGTAAGAAGTACTTGCCTCAAATGCCTGGACTTGAGATACTTTATTATCTACTAAAGGAAACATTTACCTTTTAAATGTAATCTGACAGTTTATAATTACCCCTCTCCCCCTCCTCCACCTCCCCTATTTCTTGCTGGTAATTTATTTACCCTGAATAATTTTTTTGGGGGGTGTTTTCAATTCCCCTGGTAATAAAATGAACCAGTAGTTACCCGAGTGACTGCAGGCAGCTCCTGCCTGGGACCATGACAGATCAGCTGTCCTGTGACACAACAGGGCAGAGAACTTCAAAATGGAAATACTAAAAACATGGGTTGGGTGGGTTTTTAACCTTTTTTCTAGGTTTTGGAACATTTTGGGAGGGAGGGAAGGAAGAACACGAAGACACATTTGCTAAACAAACATTGTAAAGACTACTTGATTTTATTTCAAAGATTTACAGGCATTTACAATGTTGCTGTGTTGCCAAATAGTTTGCTGGATCCAAGTTTGGTTGCTCATGTGCAAGTGTTTGAATAATGTTCTGTTCCTGATGAAGGGGAAATTTTTTATATAAAGTACTTGTTTTATAAATAAAAAAAAAATGAAGGATGTAATTAAATGTGTGGTTTGGAAAAATAAATCCTAATATATTACAAATGGATCTGGTAATGATATATAGTTGTCTTATTTGAAATAGTAAATGAAAATTCTAGCTAATTTAATGATTGTAAACCAGTAAATATGTTCTTGTAGTTTTGTATAATTAATTAGTTGGGATCTTTGCTGACCAGTTTTAATTGTGCAGAAGATGGTATACTAATCCCTAAAAGCTAAGATCATTTATATTCTTGCACATCTATTAAAGACTTTAATGACAAAGCTGATAGACTCTTATTATTTCTCAGTAAATGTACCTGAGTCCCACTTGTGCTTTTGGAAGAGACCGCACTGTGAACTGAATCTCTGATTCATCCTGTACTTGGATATTGTATTCCATGTATGTTCTGTGGCACAGGGTTGCACCCAAACCAAGGAGTTTGCTGAGATAGGAAACTGGATGCTGAAGTTGCTAGTTGGAGTTGTACTCATTCTTCCCTGTGTGAAGGCAGTTGTGATTGGAATAGCTGGAATGGGCACAACTGTTCTGCTCTTGGATACAGCCCTCTGACAGGAAACAGATGTGAGCTGTGAGGCTGTGACTGGCAACACTGTGTGGTATGAATAGATTACCATGATCTATAAACAACTGACTCTACTGGGGGAAAGGAACAACCCACTCTACTTCATCCCTAAACCATCACTAAATGTCACTTATTCTTTATTCCCAAACTTTGATGGTATCCAGGCAGGATGGAACTGATAGAAAAAGCAGCTGTTTTGGCTGGCTGACTGCACTAAATCTTGCTTTGCATCTCAGTAATGTGGAACTGGCAGGAGCGGTCTCTTACTGGAGCCCAATTAGTTTGGCATAGTCATGTTAATGTAGAAACCCCCAACTGAAGGCTCTGAATTCAGCTGTGTTCCTTCAGAAAGATAAAAAAAAAACCTCACAGCCTTTACTTGGTCTGGGTTGTGTTTCCTTTTAACATAGAAAAAAGATATTGAAAGACTGAGGGAGCTGGGTCTCTATAGTTTGGAGGAGATTGAGGGGTGACCTTATTAGTGTATATAAATATATAAAGGGGGAGTGTCACGTGGATGGAGCCAGGCTCTTCTCGGTGGCAAACAATGAAAGGACAAGGGGAAATGGGTACAAATTGGAACACAAGAGGTTCCACTTAAACCTGAGAAGAAACTTCTTCTCAGTGAGGGTGACGGAACACTGGAACAGGCTGCCCAGGGAGGTTGTGGAATCTCCTTCTTTGGAGACATTCAAAACCCGCCTGGACACGTTCCTGTGTAACCTTATCTAGGTGTTCGTGCTCCGGCAGGGGGATTGGACTAGATGATCTTTTGAGGTCCCTTCCAATCTCTAACATACTGTGATACACTCACAGAATCAGCTGTACAATCATATATGTTCTATCTAAAATGTTAAAGATGTGAAGTTTTAATAATTTCACACTTATTTTTACAGATCACCTTTCAGAAAAAGAAAAGGTCTGTGAACTTCTGGATTGCATTAAGTGAGCTACCTTCTGTTCAGTTGGTTTATTCTACACTCAGAGCTTTGGGGCATCACCAACATGCATCCCTCAGGGATTTACAATTCTACACTGTTTCAGAAGTCCTCAGCTTCCAGGGGTAACAACACTGATTGCCCTGTGGGTGCGTCTGGGAGAGCCCCCAGCACTGTTTCAGGAACCAGAAGTACTTCACATGCCTCTGAGAGGATTTAAGAGAAAAAGACCCTGACCTCGGTCTTACGCTAGGTGACTGGTGTGAGACAAGGATGTGCTTCCACCACACATTTTCCCTTTTCTTACGAGAGAGGATCCTCCTTGGCTGGGTTCCTTTGCTCTTCATTCTTCTGGATTTAGGATTTACCACATTACATCATCTGTACTTTCAGACAAGCACATAGCAAGGTGGCCATCAATGTCCTGTTGTGACAGCCTGCAAGTACAGAGAATTTGTTCAATGAGAAACAAAATCAAACACTTATTTACTGTTCTTCACCTTCACTCTAGCACAGAACTGAAGACCTGAAGCATGGTTATTAGCCTGTCTAAATCTCTTGATCTAATGACCCTGATTGTATAAATACTCCTGAAGTCATTCTTCTGTCTCTTTGTTCAGCCTCCAAGAGAAAATAAAGCAGCAGCCGAAACATCTCACAGTGTTAGAGGATCTGTTGCAAAACTCATGTTTTACTATTTTTTTTACTATATTTTACTATACTATTAAATGGTGTTAATTTCAAGAGACACAGTAGTTCTTACTATAGAGTGGATACTCAATTGCATGGAGTCTCATTCACTTGTGCTAGTTAGAGCTGGCATGTAAGACATATCCACTTCCTTTCCTCTTTGAGAGCTAAAACTAAAATGAAGACCACAGTTGCTCAGCCAGAGGCATCTGGGTCCTGGCTGAACAGGTACCACTGTGGCTATAACAGCAAAGTCCAGATATAGAAGAGCAAGTGACAGAGACAAGATTAATCCATCTAGGTCTGAAGCTAGCTTTGAACTATTGAGAATGCTGCACCAGAATGGTTTTTGGGTGATGACACAAATGTCACTAGTATTTTTGTACTAAAGTATTTAAAAATGTTTATTCTGCTAAAATGCTAACACATCAAGGTTTACCCGAGAGCTCAAACTTGGCTTTCCTTTTGAAGCAACATAATCTAGTAAACATAAGCTTCTAAACTGAATTGTAAGTAGGTAATTCTGACACTTAAAAAGTAGAAGTTTTACACAGTTTCATTACTGCCTATAGAGAATGCAGCCAGAACCAGTCTGGGGTTTGTATACTGTCCAGTTATTAAACACCAAAAAAACTCACATTCCACTAAAGCAAATGAGGCACATGGGACAACTGTCAAGAGTTGGAGCTCCTTCACCCTGATTTTCTGTTTCTTCCTTGCAGCTCTTTATTTGAGGTACACTTGCAAGAGGCAGGTTCTCTTCTGCAGATGAGCATCTGGCCTCTCCAAAGGAAACATCCCCTTGATGTGTTTGTAGCTGAAGCTCTTTTCCATGATCTCCATTTTCCATGCTGTTCTGTGCAGTCCCTCTGCAATGCTGTTGATAGCTCAAAGCTTTTGCAGAGCATTGTGGCAATGCCAAGTGATGCACAGAACTCCTGTGCCAAGTGAGTTTACATGACTTGAGACTTGCATCTGGTTTTGAAATAGCTTCTGCGTCTTCCTCAACCACATGTTTGGCTTGATCTGTAATAGTTACACAGCATGTCTTCTCAGCTGCACATGGTAAACTGCTCAGTTTATCTGCTTGGCCTTGTCCTTTATGTAGGTGATTGATCTGGCTCTGTGTTAGCTGATAGGAGCTAAGATCCTCTGGGTTTAGAAGTTCTTCTTTGCAAAAACATGGGAATGACACCCAGGGAAAGTCTTTATTTCCAGCTGTAAAGACTTCCTGTTCTTGTAGACTCTCTTCCTTGGAGCTCTGTGACACACACAAATAATGTCTCCAAACAAATGCAGTTCCATCAATACATAAAACCAAAGATGAGCATAGTACAGATACTCAGAAGGCTGAATTACACTGAAGAACGTTTTACTTACGGCCCTCTCCAGTCCTTGTAAAGCAATTAAGAACTTCCCGGAGTTTATACAATATGTATATTCCCTTAACATTTCTAAATTGATACAACAGGGTACTTTCTTAATGTGTTCCATAGAGACTAAGGATGAAAACAACAACCTGCTGCTGCTCAGGAAAAACAATTCTGCTTTAGAAGGACTGTGTGGTTTGTGTTAAGGGGGCCTACAAGGGCTGGAGAGGGACTCTTCATTAGGGACGCTTCATTAGTAGTGGTAGGACAAGGCTTAAGTCTTAAGCAGGCAAGTTTAGGTTACATATAAGGAAGAATTCTTCCTTGTGAGGGTGGAGAGGTTCTGGAATGGGTTGCCCAAGGAAACTGAATGCTCCATCCTTGGCAGTGTTCAAGGCCAGGTTGGACAGAGCCTTGGGTGACATGGTTTAGCATGAGGCGTCCCTGACAATGGAAGGGGGTTGGAACTGGATGATCTTAAAGTCCTTTCCAACCCAAACTATTCTATGATTCCCTACCACTGCTGGAGCAATGAAATGGTGGTTTCTGTGTAATTAACCTCTCTGTCGCAGTTTGCCTTGTCCAGTTTATTCCAACAGTGAGATGCCAGTGCTTCTGAGCAGCCAGGATACTTATACATGTTAACTCTTTCCAGCAAAACATGTAAACAATTTGCCATACAGCAAAACAAGCCCCTGGTAGTTGTCCTACAACAGTGCTAAGTCACACCATTACATGTAGAAGCTGAAGAGCTTAAACACGCTACTATTTAAAAGCTATTTCAGATTTCTTCCCCTGTTAACATCATCATTCAGACTGTCACTACTGTAAGCAGCACACAAAGTGCAAACAACAACAAGGGTACAGCATGCTACCTTTCCGAAGAACTCGGGAAACCTGGGCACTGCCTGCCAGTCTGCGCATTGGGAATCTTGACTGATGCCTTTCAGTAACAAACCCCATGGTTCTTCACACTCATTTAAGTCTTCTTTTTCAAACCAGGAGCAGCTGTCAGTCAATGACCTGTAACAACAGAGACAGTCCAACAGTTTGAAAGTAGGAGAGAGGGAAGAAAATACTCTGCATTGCTGTTAGTTTGCTCTTAATTAACTTCATTTATCCCTCCTGTAATGCTGATGGTTAAAAAAATGTAGCTATCCTTAACTGTGATTTATCAAAACAGAAGTTTTAAGGTTAATTTCAGTAGCTGACAGTGCATCACTTCTTTCAGCTCAGTTCTAAGTGTGGTGACCCCTTTCCTTTTGTTACCAGCTAAGCACAAGGCAGAGACTTCATGATTGAAAATACTTAGAAATTTTCCACTTGTACGAGATAAAACTCAATTCTTACCTATTTTCTTTCGATCAAGTAGCACTAGATGAGCTAAACAAAAAATACAAGTTGACAATTTTGCCATGTCAAACAGCAGAGGCACACAAACAGCATTTGTTGGTAGGTGCAACCATGCAAATGCAGACTTTTTACTTTAAAAGTGAGGCAAATTGGCCAGTGCAGGAAAGATTCAGCTGTTTAACACATTTGTTTAGCAATGGAACCTCCATCTAGCCTGCAGCAAGGTTTCTATGGAACACAGAGGCATTATTTAGCCCATAAAATAATTTTTACAGCTTACTGTGACTTACAAAACTCATACAGCTATCAAAAAATTACCCATTTTTAGGAGAATGTCTAAAAGCCTTGCTTTCACTTGTAAAAACCACAAGCAGTATTTATTATGGTCTTCACTTCCATGTGAAACAGCTAAGCGTAGCCACTGTTTTTTCTTCTCGAATACCCAAATTGATACTTGCTGAGCACAGAAATCACTGCAGTGTTTGCACTGAGGATGGCAATCACCCTGGTTCTCATGTATGCCTGGCCACGCTGACATTTAAAACTACTGATTATAAACTTGAACTGATCCATCCTAGCAAGGTTTAACTACTAAGTAAGAATTAAAAGGTTTTTATACTAGTAATACTGTGTAAAGAAAAATTCAAGAGCTGGATGGGCTGTTCATGTCAGAATACTGCTTCCAGCGTTTCCACTTCCTACTGCTGCATTTTCTTGTGTCAGTCCAGGAATGACGCTGCATATGGAATAAACTAGAGACTGGTCTCTGCCACCCTCAAGAAGAGGCGCAATGGTCCTTTGGAAGCCCATTTTCAGAGGGGGCACAGCTGACGGCATGCTTGCTCGTCCTGACAGGCTGACACAAGAACCTCTGTCTCTTCACCTCACCTTCAGCCCTCTCTCGAGGGCTGGAAAGAAGCAGGAATTATTGCTGGTTTACCATAAGTTACTCTGAGGAAAAAAAAAAAAAAAACAAAACAACACTTTAATTCTCAGGAATTATTTCTGCTGAAAAAAAAAAAAGACATCTTAATTTCCATAGCGTTTCTCACGAGCCCCATCCATACTGCTGTTCTGCGCTAGAGAACACGCAGAAGGCTCAGCGCCCAGTGCGCTTTAGTTTGCAGGTGGCTTCTCGATGTTTCTAGAGGCCCCACAGGTGATGCTTATCAAGAGGCCTTTAACGCCATTAGCGACGTGCTAAAGGCGCACCTCAGGCACGGCTGAAGAGCCAGATCCATTTTCCCGGTAAGGGGTAGGGCGGGGTCCTTCCCCAGGGCCGCAGAAGCCGTTCCTCCACCCGGCCCTGACTCACTGGCGCCGCCGGGGATGCTACTGGCTCCAGGCCGCTGGCTCTTTCCTGGGTTTGAGGCGCAGCTTGGCGGCTCCATCCTCAGACATGGCGAAGGCGCGGAGCTGAAGCCTGGCCTCCTCACACAGCCCCGCCTCCCAGCTCCCCTCGTCCCGCGGGAGGGCGGCTGAAGGGACCTGCCGGTTCCTCCTCCTCTTCTTCCTCCTTCTTCTACCCCGATTGGCCCGCAGTCAGGGTAGGGACTCTGGGTGGACCGGCTCCCGCTCCGCCCTCAAAGCCGCCTGTGAGTCATGGGCGCTGTGGGAGAGTAGGGGCCGGTTTGCGGGGACGCCGCTCTTCTGAGAAGAAACCTATCGTTCCCTGCGTTACCCGGTGTGCTCAGCCGCGCTGGGCTCCGCAAGGGCTGCAGTACGTGCAGTACTCTCAAGGTGTTTGTCTCAAAAGCCGCCCTTCCCTTATTGCCTTTACTCCTTAAACTTCCTGTATTTGTAACGTTTTGGTGTATTTGGGGTTTGGATGTGGAGCGGCAGCTGTGGAAAAGCAGCATGCTCCCTTGGCGTTGGGTGGACAAAATGGCGGTGGCGCGGCCCTGGCAGCCGGCGCCATTGACGGTGGTGTCAGGCTGCAGGCAAAGATTGTTAATCGAAATAGAAAACTAGATTGGGAGTGCATCTCTGATACGATTTCTCATTCAGGAAGCAGTCTGTTAAAGCGATCTCTTTGCCTTTTTTTGGTAAGAATGTCGATGGGTGACTTGAGGTAAAGCACTCGTCAGAGTGGAGCCGTTGCTCGTAGTTTTTGAAATGGGCAGACATAGGCTGTGGCCTCTTCACAACCAGGTCTAATAGAGAAACGGCGACATCCTCTTCATAATTCTCCAACAGTAGATAAAAGGATCAGAAGGTAAACTGCTGATTAAATTCTTCATAACTGATGCAAGAATAATTGTGCAATGAAATAAAAATTAACATCTGTACGAGGGAGAGCAGATACAGAGCACTGTCTTTCATAAGACAAATTTATTAGTGGGAAAAGATGAATCCCACATTCCTTTTCTATAACTACATTTGTGCGGCGCTGAATGGCTTGTGGACTGTTTCATTCTTGCATTCCCCATGCCAAAAAGGAGGCATCAGTATTGACTGCAGCAGTGTTAAAAGTTAATGCCTGTGAATTACTGTGTTGAGCACACGGACCATAAAAAATGTATTAACTAGTAGGTGACCTGAGTTTCTGCATGTCTTGAACAGACCTGAACCAGAAAAAAGGCATTCAGAGTTCACTGATTCGGATTTGAAGTAGATTGGTAGATTTAACCTGAGAAGTGACAGGTACAGGCAGACAGCCACCTCCAACTGTCCAACAGGCTGAAGATCATTCACTTGGAGAGCAGTCAGAGATCTGGGAGGCTCAGTCCAGTTCACTGCTTTCCTGTGTTAGCCCAGGTACTTTTTGTTTCTGCGAATCCATCTCTGCAGTGAGGTGATGGCTTTTACTCCAAGTAGTAATTAATTTTTAACATTATAAGAGCTTTAATGGGTTTCCTTTTCATGTACGAGTGAGTAAAAAAGAAATGTAAAGTGTCTGGTTACTAATGTGAATGATGTGTCTACAATAGATAGCCTAGGTGAAAAATAATTAAAACCCCAGTCGTACTAGAGCATTGTCATTTCTGCTATATGATAGGCAGACAGAATAGAGAACAAAATTCAGGATGAAAGGAATGATAAACTGGTCACTGTCACAGAGGCAGACCTTTCCCTGTATTAGTATTTGTTACAGCTATAGTAGTAGCAAAGAATTACCAGGACAGTTAGAGTGTTCTGCTTTTTGACTTGTTGCCATTTAGAAGCTGCTTCCCACTGAGGTGAGAGGAGGTTCCAGGAAATAGGTCCTCCTCTCCCTCACTGTCAGGAAAGGCATTCTCCCAAAAGTTCCAGGTGGAACAAGGTAAGCAGAACAGAGGCAAGGGGTGAATGTGAAGATTTTAGGCCTGCTGTGGAAAGAGAAATGGTTATAGCAGCAGACACAGCAAGAATATAAATAAAGCAAATATGTAGATTGAAAAGGGGGATCAGACGTATACATAGCTGAAAATGAGGTGACAGAGGAGGGGTCAAAATTTGATTTAACAATTGCTGATGTTAGTTGAAGAAGAGAAATGGAAAAGCATTTAATTTTGGGTATTTTACTTGCCAGCCTTAATGCTTGCTGTGAATGATAGGACGAGGCACTGCCTATTGCCACTTGGCGGCAGCAAACAATATAAAAATCTTGCTTTTAAAAAAATCAGCTGTCAGATTGAGCTGATGTCTGCAGGCCTCTGTACATAATTCTCTGTACATCTATGTTAGTGATTGTTTCTGCCACACGGTTTCTGCTTCTGTTCCTGTGGTAGTTGGGTTAGCATTTTACATATCTTACTATTCCTTGGATACTACTTTGACAAGTCTCTGTTCCTAAGTCACGCATTGTACCAACAGATTTATTTCGTTAGCTGTGACTTCTCCTGAAGTAGCAGGCAGAATTGGAGTCTGCTTTTCATGCTGAAGGTGTTGCTGTGTGGCACTGTTAGTGCTGTGAGTAATCTATTATAGTATTGGCAAAAGCTGTGTTATGGGTCAGCATAAAAAAGGGTTATTGTGTGATAAGGGCCACAAATGAAAGAGTATAGTAAGAATAATAGCAAACGTTATTAATGCAGCTGCTGATTGTAAAAAGCAGAAGAAAAAAGCCTTGCTTCTGTAGCAACTATAGCTTGTATGTGGCTTTGCATCTTGTGGATTTAAGTGAAAACTTGATGCTGTAAGACTTTATTTTTTTTTTTAATTGTTACCTGTTTAATGTAGTCCCATTATAACCTATGAGGGCAGGCACATCAGGGAGTATTTTAATTCATGCTCTGTCTGCTTCTACCTGTAACTACGTATAGATTTGATACTGGCATTCTAGAAATCTTTGTCCATTATGTGTACTCAGATTTTTCATTTGCATCTTGACAGAATTAATAATGTACTTACAGCATGAAGGTGGGGTATAGAATAGGACCTGTTCTTGGCTCTCCTACGTTGCACTACTGTTCCCTCCGCTGACAGAAATCTTTTTACTTCTTGCCTGACTTTGGGTCTTGCATAATTAAGTAATGAAGAGTAGTTTGTGATCTTGGAAAGAAGTTCTCATAGAAATGCAAAGAGTAGTCTTTATCAGCAGCAGCCTTGTCTGGATTTGAGCCAGTGGTCAAGGGATTTGAGCTTTTGGAAGCTAAAATGCTTCTACAGATTATCTTTAGGGATTTTCTTCTAAATGGAATGCCAGCATGTGTAGTTAGCTATTCCCTGTAGAGTCTCATCAAGCTGCACACACTTAATCTTTACTTACATGGTCCCTGATTCTTACTGTAAAGTGGGCCTCAGTTTTAACTTTTGCTCTCAGGAAGAAGGGGCTATTACAACAAATTCTAATCCTTTTGCAGTTCCTCAATCACTAAAGCCTATAAATTGCCTGCCAAACCAACCAAGTGATCTTTTCCTGGGCTGAGGGAAAGGGGAGAGTGTAAAACGCAGGTGCCAGCATTTGCTGGGTAAGAACTGGTACATTATCTACTAATCCGCCTTCTGCTATTTCTGATTTCCTACCCAACAGCTGCAACATTGAATGAGAGCTTCTGCATTTGGGAAGAATTAGAAAGCCTGGTAATGGAGGGTCTCTATTACAGATACAACAACTCACAGACAGGGAGGAGAATTTTGCTGCTGGTGTAGAATTTGGTGAGCTAGGCATTTTATAGCCTGGAAAAATTATAATTTTCAGCTGTTGTTATGGAGTAATCAATGAAGAAGAGTTGCCATAGTTTCTGCTATGTTTCTTGCAAAGCCTGATGTAATTGCATGCATGTGCTATTATTTTTTTCAAATGTACCACTTTGAGGTTAAAGCATATGCAATTTTTGTTAAAACTTTGGTGGGTGTTTTTGCTGACTGATGCTTGCAGATAGTTCTAGTCCTTCTGAAATATCTTTGGCTCTGTAGTGACAGCTCCTGCATCAAATAAAAATGTTCAGAATAAGTCATGCCTTGCTAGGATATGGAAACATTATTATGTTTAAATTATTCTATTAGTCAGTGCTTGGTTTAGGAGTATGCATTGGTAATTTTTTGTCCTTGTCAAATAGTTTGCGACTTGGGGATCAACACGTCAATTCTGCTAAATGTCATAAAGGAAAATGTTCCCCAAAATGGCACAGGAGACTGAAGCAGGTTGTAGAGCATCAGTGAAAGCTGCTGCAGCAAATGGACTTTACGGCGTATCTCTGCAGCCCAGTGTAAGCAAATGCAGCACTGGAAAGAGTAACTCAATCATATTGGCTAGCTCAGTACAGTGATAATCACTGTCTGCAGTGAAATAGGAAAGTCTGACTATTTTCATCAACATGATGTGTTACAATTCAAACCACAAAATTATGAAAGCTATGTAAGACTTCCTTTAGCACAGTCAGGAGAGTAAAGATGACGTGCAGTTTCAGTTTGGGAATTGCAGGCTCATTGCTCTTTCCAGAGAAAGTCAGTTGAGTCGAGGCAGTTTTGTAGGCTCTCCCTAATTTTAGCTGTAGGTGACACTGTCTTTTCAATGAAAGCCATTGCCAGTGCACAACTCATCAATTCAGCCTTCCCTTCTCAAGTATAAGGACACATCAGTACCTGTGTGGCTGCATATAGAGAATTAAGGCATGACATTTATGTGCCAAGATGGGAAGACCTAAAAAGAGGACTAGGGAGCTTGGCATGGCATTTGTGGGTACCAGGTTGCCAAGGAAGCATATTGTATTGAAAGAGTTGCCTGGGAAACATTTAAAAATACATTGAATGGAAAAGCATATGTGATGTGCCCCCAAGTGTTCTGTGTGAATGAAATGCCATGGCTGATGATGGCACCAAGAGGCTGTTACTATTACATGTACAGATGCTGCAAGTGATGTGGTGTTATTTTTCTTCCCTTTTGTGTGTTTTTCTTCTTCTTCCCATACCCTGTTTGTAGAAAGTGCACAGAAGAAAAAATGTTTTGCTTTTGGCCGATGGATTAAATTAAATGTAGAAAGCTGTACATGTGGTCAGCAGCAGCTAGAGATGGTAAAAGCAATTTAGCTTCATTTAGGCAACCTAAACCAATTGACAAGAAGCCTGCACAATTCCTCCTCAAAAATAACAACACTGCTGAAACTCCTATAGGATAAAGATAAATGGTTTTCTGAGCATGAGCACTTTAATTTGTGCTAAAATGATATTTGGAGGCTCTGATGTCATTGCAATAGGACTTAGATGTAAACGTCATATAAAACGCAAGGAGTTTATGACCAAAGCAGGTTGGACAGCGTAGATGAAAAAGTATCTGACCTAATTTTTAGTACTGAAATAGAGGGAGATAACAGAAGAAAGTTTCAGAAGATAGCCCAGCTGCTTTAGTTTTCTTCAGGTCAGACTCAGTTACTGAGAAATAGTACTGACAAAAAAGAATGACCAAGCAAGGGAACAACTAGCAACTGTAATCTGTGATATCCTACCTCCCGCGAAGAGGCTCACTGGCTAGAGATTTCCAGGTATTGAAATGTATCTTTCCTTCACTAAGAATGAATACTAGGTATCAGGCTGGTTAGGATTATAATCTCCCTGCTTAATCCTCCTTTGGTGATTTAGAAACCAATACCCTACTCTTGCTTTGCTAGAGGTTTAAGAAGCCTATTTGGGGGCAAGCAGATTTTGCTTTGTCCGGCCTTTGTGTGGTACAGATTGAGACAGTAGATCTTTTGGGAGAGAGACAGTGGAGAGTTCAGTTGACTAAGGAGGAAGGTCTAGAGACCTGTTTGTTAGTATTAGCTATGAAAAGATACGTTGCCTTGTAGGGAGAAGGCCCTAGGGACTCAGCTTCTTGAAGATGGTGCCTGTTGGAAGCTGTAAAGTTGCTGTTTATTTGGTAATGTATGTGCTTTTCCCCAGTGAGGGTATGCATTTTGACTGATTGACTCTGACTTTGCTGTCGTTTTGGCCAGGAAGGGGAAGCTTTCTGGCTGGCTATCTAATTTGGGCACAACCTGCTCAAGGGTCTGAGGTATCCAAAAATTTTGTTAGAAAACTGTGAATCAGATGAAGTCTTCTGTGTGTCAGTCAAGTCCAAGATCACTCATCATTTTTCTGGCCCAGTGTGTGTTTGGTTAAATCAAGTCCTGATGTTTCTAGGCCCTGGGGTTAGTGTGAGAGAGCCGGGGAGACTCTGCCTTTCATCTTCCCCCCACAGTTTTGCAATATGACTGAAAACTCTTGGAGAGAATGTTTTAGATCTCAAACAAAGATTACGTTTGATGGCATGAAGCTGTGGGTTCTGTGGCTCAGCCTAGAATTCTGCTGAGGGAGTTGTATAATCTCCCCATACTTTAAAGTATTTTGGCTCTGAATTCAGGATCAAATAATGGATGAGATTTTTGTATTTCTTGATGGTTTTTTTTTATTTGAAGCATGTCTCACAGGATTACAGCCTTCAGCAGAGTTTCTCCTCTTTGCTCTGTACCATCCCTTCATTTGCAGTGAAGATACTAAAGGGCTACACAAAAAAAAAAAAATTAAAAAAAAATCCATAACTAATATCTGTAGTAATGACAGAAGATCACCTGCCCTACTTATGGGCATGAAACCATAAAAGAGTGGAGCAAAATTACCAACACTAGTTAATGTGATGTGATATTATCCATAACTAGAATGGTGTTTAAAATCAACTTAAAATACAGTGTTAATTCAACAGATGGGTATTTATTTATGGCTTCAACAAATGTGGATAGTAGGTTTAGTTAGTTTTGCAACTTTTTGAAAGGACTAGCTAGTATTTTAGAAAGAAAATCTAGTAAACCCTAAGGTATAATCAGAGCTGTGGAGGCAAGTATAAATCTTTTCACCAAGAAGGCTGTATTTTAGTTGCAATCTAGTGGTGTAATAATTTTATTGTATTACAGAAATAAGCAATATATCCTTACTACCTTTCCGAAATTACTTCCTTTTTCATATTTCTTCTGACTCTGCCTGTCATTAGCTCTTAACTTGATAAAAGAAATACAAAATGGGACTACTGTAGAAGGCCTGACAGTAAAATATGGTAGAGCTATAGTTTCTTCTTTTTTTTTTTTTTTCTTTTTTTTTTCCGTATGTCATTTATTTAATTGTATGGGACACAGGCCGAGTTTGGTTTATTTATATTGTCTTATACCCACTAACCTGAAACTATCTTGTGACACTGCCTGTGTGAAAGGTCATTCTGCCTGGAATAAATCTAGTTATGTCAGAGCTGCAGCACCTAGTTATAGATATTAAAGTAGGTGTTTGCCTGCCTTTGCTGTTACTTTGTAGCAGAAATGTCAAATATAGATGTGTTTAAGTGATAGCTGCCTCATGTTCCACCTAAAACCAAATAAGATTGAGGAGCCTGCTTGATGTAGTCTGCTGTATAAGGTTCAAAAGACAGGAGAGATCATCAGGAAACTGTCATCAGTTCTTTTGGGAGTGGGGTTTGTTTTTTGTAATTAAAGAGAAACTAGAATTGACATGCCCATTTGCTAGTCATGTTATTTAGTAGTGGATGGTTGTTTTTCTGAAGAGTTTATCTCCTCAGTGATGATTTAATTTAGGCAGTAATGCAGGGAGTTCCTACTGCCTGTAGTGTGATGCAGTAAGTCAGAACACTTAATTAAGGAAGGTCCTTCCTGGCCTTTAAGTAGCCCTTTCTTATTTCCTACTCATACTTGTTTCTGTTACAAACATAGGTGCAGAAACATTAAGGATATTGCTTGAGATAATGCAAGACCTGGGAACTGAACTCTGGCCTGTTGTTCAGTGGGTCTTTGCATAGGTGTAAGGCTAATCTTCCTTTCAAGCAGTGTTTTACTCCCCAGGGCTTTAATCACAGTGTCTTTCATCAGCTTTGAATTCACTAGAAAAAAAGAAAAAGATCATTCTTAAAGTCTTTGCCTAATAGCTCATGTCTTCCAGAGTACTGATAAACTCCAGTGCAAATACACCATCTCCTCTGCCCCAAAGACGTGCTCTGGCTTTAGTACCACACTTTTAATGACAAACATTCACCTAGTTTACCATATGCAGTCTTTTATTTTAGCTGTTCTCTGTGCATGTTAGGAGATTTATTTCTACTCATAATGTATTTCGTGTGTGTTAGTTGTAAATATTGTGATCATAAATCAGCCTGGACCATCTAGCCCCAAGGATGGAGACAGCTTACAATAGGTCTGTCTGCTTCAGATTGTGAGACTGTACTAGTTCTCTGGTTTTTCCATTGCTTAGCTCTGTTAGTGGCATGTTGCCAGTCTCCTGTCTCACATTAATAGGAATATTATATATTACTGAATTTAAAGTGTTTTTCCTTCAGGACTAGAAGAATGTAGTGGAGCATACATCTGGCAGTGTGACATTATTCCTGTGGTGTGCAGTGTGCCCTTCACGTGGAGAATCACCATCGTGATTTCTGCTGCAGTCATCTAGGCATGAGGAGTTGCTGTGTGCACTGAGGTAGGTCTTGGACCAGGCTGGGGGACACATTATGTCAGGGATTGCATGCATATATGCATAATGTATAATGAAAAACTGATTCATCTCCCTTCCCTTCACCAAATTCTCTAAATTAAGTACCACAGAAATAGTAAGTCTGGAGCATAATCCCAGAACTCCTTTTTTTTTTTTTTTTCACCCCACAGCTTCATCTGTATTCACACCTACTGACCTCACTCTTCTCAGCTGGGAGATGGAAACTTGTTTCACTTCCCCCATAAGATGTTATTGGAAAATTTGTTAGTTCATAAAGTATATGCATGAGGACATACCAACACTACAGAAATAGGTTTCATACTGGCCCCAGACTAGCAGTGTTACTTCTCATTTTCAGGTAGTTTCATTTGGACTCCTCTCCGTTTGTCCTCTTGTTAGAAGGCTTGTTTGCTTGGCAGGAACTTGTGTTTTCTGCAGTTGTCCTGTTAAATTATTTCCTTTTTTACTGATTTTAAGGATCTTGTGCTCTCAGAATTCCCATGTTTGCATGAAACACAGTGCATTAAATTGCATGGTCTAAAGCAGTCAATACCCTGTAAGCTTCTGGTATTTTAATTGGCTTGGTTTTGGAAGTGGGCTGAGTTTTGAAATGGGTTTTGAAATGGGCTGAGCTGTATGGCTAAGCTAAACAGAGTCTGTCATACAAAAAATACTCTGAAGGAATGTATTTCTTCATGGTAGGACAGCTGAAAACACCACATTTGCTGTGATTAGTGCATATCACACTTGTGCCTATGCTTCCTATCTTCATTTATATGTACTTAAATATGTTTTTTACGTATCTGATTCTCAGAGGTCATGTTAAACTGGTGTCTTCTGTTTTTTGTTCTGGTCTAATAAGCTCTTGATTTGCCTCAGAGCACGTCCCAAAACTGTAAACCTAAGTAAAAATAAAAGTTCCCCAGAACAGCCTGTGACCCAGAGCACATGTTGCATTTCAGGAGAGCTGCAGAGGACAATGGTGTCATCACCTGAGGGGAAATAAAAATCAGAAAGAAACAAGGAGGGGAAATTTTGGCGCTTATTTTTAGACTCCGTGGGTGAGTATTATTTTCAGCTTTGTCTGTATTAATTTCTGCAGAACACTGTGCTAATGTGTGACTGGCTGCCTACGAACAGAGTATTGTAATTTCTAGCTAAGGCTGAAGCAATCAGCCACTAGCAATCCCTGGAGACTTGAATCTACCCATTTGTACCAAGATAAGGTAGCAGCCAAAGACATGACTAAGGGCAGTGTAGATATGTTCAAGACATCTACAAGCTAGCTAGTTGAGAAATAAACCTTAGCACACGTATTATACTGGATGAGCTCAGAAATATTTGTCCATGACACTGGGTCAGTCTCCCATGTAGCTCAAGGTACTCTGTCACTGGATTTAACATGAGTTAGTTTAAAGCTGACTTTTGACACATGGAGCTGTTCTCATACTTGTGATGACATACCTTTTGCATTTACCTTCTGCCTTTAGCACAAGACTACACTCTCATAGGCTTCCTTGAACAACATGCTGCTTGTTAATCAGCACTTTATTGTTTCAGTATGCTTAAAATAAGCATTTTGTCACATTCAAGAAGAAGAAACTTCATTGGTTTGCATTCTGGCACCATGCTTCACGTTGTCAAGTGCTGTCATTTGGCTTCTTTCTGTGATTTATTTACAGAGAGAGGGAGCTTGAGATTGAAACATTCTGGTAACAGTTTTCACCAGGTACATATTGTATGTGTTTTAGAAGTATCTAATCTTAGAAAGAACAAGAGACAGAATGGGTAATAGTCTGTTCTGGTGTGCTGGAGAGGTCTAGCCTTTAGTTGCTGTATAAGGACAGGTAAAAAGCAAAAATTCCACTGTTGCAGTGAACACAGTGAATGTAAGGAAAGAAGATAGCATTTTACCAAAGGATATTCTGGTTTCCTTTATAAACAGCTAAGAAGCAGCTTTACTGCATCCCTTACTCAGTATTAAGGAAGGGACCTTTGAGGAGACAGTAGATGTTCTGCCTACCAAAATTCTCTTTGACTGCCTTGGAATGGGTCTGTAGTCTAAGCAGCAGTAAAAGCTAATACTGCATTAAAGCCAGATGGTTCCAGTTAGTCTGCAATGTTGTCTTTTAATTTGATGTGGAGGCAGAAAAGTAAAACAGAGTCTGAGCTTTGCTTTGAGAAAACTGCTTTAGTCACTAGTCCTGAAGCTGGCCTTTTGACTGTCTCCACATGAGTCATTTCATCTCTGTATCATTCCCATACTTTGTAAACTCATCAGCAGAGGGACTGCTTGCTGGCTGTGTTGTACCTTACACAATAAAGACCAGACCTCCCTTGACATGATTGGGTATCGCTGTCATTAAATTTAATAATTTACATAAACTTATGGTCAGAATGTTCTAAATAAAGATCAAGTGCAAAGCCATTTTGCTAGTCTGTATAATAAATGAAGCATTAGAAAAGGCAGGAGAGGAGACGTGATTTTTGCCTTAGTGTAGATAGGAGGAGCTAAAGTCTGAAGTGATAAATAAGTACTAGTTCACAAACCAGTCTGCAGAACCATAAAATATTAATTCCTGAGTTCCAATAATATGTGAAGTGTTTTGAGGCCTGACTGTGGTAAAATAGCACAGACGTTTGAGGAGAATTGAGTTGAACAATAGATCTTCTTGCAGAAGACCATCTGTAGCTTTTGGAAAAGACTTCTGTAAGTCTGTTCAATCAGCTTAGGTTCTTGGGTAGTTTACTGTTGTGAATAGATACAGTTAGGGTTTTGATAAAATGCTATATGTAATAGCATTTAATTATGGCTATGTATTGTTTTTAGCCTATCACAGAACAGATCCCATTGCAGCTTCTTTAAGGAAAAAAAAATCCTCCAGACAAACCTGAAAAGAAACCAAAGAAAGCTTTCTTGGGGCAGATGTACATAAAATACATGCATGAGATTCTTGTCTTGGAAAATGCAGCAGATTGTAGGTAATAGTGATCTCTCATATTAGAAAACTGTGATAATTTAACAAAATGCTAAGCAGAATTATTCTTGTTTCCAATGGGCTTTGGGTTATTTATTGAGTTTTATTGTGCAGCAGGTTTTTCAGAAAATTTTGAGGGCCAGGAGCATGCAATTAAGTCTTGATTTGAATCACCCAACTGAAAACAAAGTCTAGAAAAAAAGAAGCTATTTGGATTACAAAATGTCAAACATATTGATATAATTATCCTTAAAAGGAGATACTGTAGGAAATAGGATGGATTAAGTTATTACAAACATTCGTGGAGTAAAAACACTATTAAAGCATTACAAGAGTCATACAGCCAGTGAACCAAAAGTGTAAAAACAACACTTTGGAAAGGAATATTTTCCCAAGAGAACTTTCCAGTAAGAACCTGGGAAACTGCACTTTTCCTTGTGGGTGAAAGCACTCTATCTCCTTTAAAAAACTGTAAAAAAAAAAAGAAGTTTAAGGACTTAATCTAGGTTTGTTTGAGTTTTTTCCCCAGTGTATGCCTGTTAGTATCTTGTGTGTTTCTCCATGTGGATGGTAAAAGTAGATCAGACAATTTCACAGTTGCTTCCACTTTTTTTTCTGACTCATGTGTACTTGTGGAATTGCTGCCAGTGGGAAAAAAATTAATAAAATCACTTTGGGGAGCAGAGTGCACAGCACATTTTGTTGACATGTTAACGTGTATGTTGGTAACCCTTCTCCTACCCTGGCTGGTGTAGGCTTGCTTTTGGTAAGCCCTGGTTTGCTTTGCTAACAGGCTGCTTTGCTAGAGAAATGAGAAACTTTAACTGCTGTTTCAAATCCAGTATGTGCTAGTAGCAACTTAATGGTTGTTCTCTATAGGGTTATTTTTAAGTGACCCATAAATAAACAGTTACACAGTCTTAGATGCTTTCCAGCATAAATGATGAATGCAATTGGTCTTAATTGGTTTTCTTGGTAGTTCTCAGAGAGAACCTTGACTAGTTAGTCTTAATATCACTCATTCCTTTGACTTCTGCTGGTGGTTCTTGGAAGTTTCTCAAGGCATTGTTGATTGAAACATACTGTTGAAATAGCGTAAGAGTGAAGTCCCACCCTCTTGCTGACAGAACTGGACCTTTTGTGTAGACAAAGGACTTCAGTCTCCAGGGCTGTCACATCTGATATCCTTCACTGGTAACAAATGAACAGGAAAAAAAGAGAGCACAGAAGCAGACCCTTCCTGCTTCAGCTCCCTTTCTATATGGAGGTACAGACTTGAGCTTATAACAAGTACCAGGAAGCACAAATACATACATACATACATACATGTGTATATATATACACATATATATTTTTTAACTGTGTACTGCTGGATATAGAGTGTGGAAGGATTCAGAAATGGTGCAATGTTTGTATGGCCAGCAAGAACACCCAGATTTGTTACAGTAATGATCTTTAAAACACAGCACAGCAACATCAGAGAGGAAACCAGGGAACCTTTTAACTCCTGGTGGTGAAGGAGGGACTTCTTTTTTGGATTGGTGCCTCTTGAAGTGACTTAATTTTTTCTGTGAAGCATCTGGTCATGGCCAATGTCAGGAAAACAAGAGTGGACACTGTACATGGTATGTTCCATCACAACTCCTGTGCTGAAAATATAGCCAACAACATTCAATGTCAAGACACAAAGGCTTGGTCCCAAAATTAATATGGATCAGAGAAATAAGCGGGGGGGGGGGGGGGAGGGTCTATAAGGCCTGATTTAAGAAAGACTTGAAGAACTGCCATTCCCAGGGGAGCTCTGACAGTGCTCTCCTATAAGCAGGAAGGAGTTCCGACCATCCTGACCCAGCAGTGGCCATCCTCCTCCTGTCTTTTTTCTTTACCTGTTTGTTTTTTGGCTTAGTTAACTGTAGAGTTTATTCAGTTCTCCTGTGTAGAAACTCAAACGGAGGAAATAATCTAATCCCTGTATTTCTAAATTCAAGCAGCTTTGAAATCAGTAATAGTTTTGAAGCAAGAACAATAATCTTTCTGGTAGTGGGAGGCATAAAAAGACTTTTTTCCATTTGAGGCTTTTTCTCTCAAATTTATTTGATTTACATTGATTTAACTTGGTGTGGGAATTGAAAGTCTGTGAAACTTCCTGTTCTGATCTGTGGCTTGAGTGAGTTGCTGGGTGAATGTGTTTTACCATTCTTGTATCCTCTGCCTTGTGCAATGATCCTTGATTCTGATGAGTTTCCATCACATGCGTGGGCTCTGTGAGGCAGCGCACTCAGAACTGATTAAAAGCACAGGAAATCTGTGCTTCTAACCAAACCTCCTCTGGTTTTGAATTACTTCATTTCTTTCTTTTTGCCTGTTTGTCAGTACAGAGTAACTTTTGTAAGTGCTTTGAAACCCTAATGGAGGACTTGTCGAAATCCTTAGGTGGAGGTTATGCATCATATTCTACCAGGTGCTTATTTACTGAGCTGGTAAATAACGTCAGTACTTGGAAGTGGAATTATTCTACCTCGCCTTCCATTCTCAGAACCCACTTCACTATTTTTTCAGTAAATTGGTACTTTTCCTCTTTTCAGTACTTGAAAGTTTTTTGTGAAATGTTGTAAGATATCTCTGACAGTTCACACCTAGTCCTCCACTTTGAGCTATGCCACATCAAGCAGGTTGGCACCACAGGTTTCTCTTGGGTTAAAGAACATAAGAAGCTGTTCTGTCTTTTCAGGCTATGCAGATATAGACTATAGCATCTACAGATGTTTTCTCTCTTCTGACTACTTGTGTCAACAGGAAATGGCCAGTATTATGCATAGTGGCTCCCAAACTTTAAACTTGTGCAAACAGTACAGAAAGAAAACAGAGGCTGCAGGTATGCTGGTAAAGTTCCAGTTTAAGGAAAGATTCTGGGCCCTGGAACTTCACTGTAAATGGATAAGAGGTTCTGCATGGTTTTAACTGGGCCAACTAGCACTTCCCGTTTCTGACTGCGGTTCAAGAGCTGTTGTGAGCCAAAGTCTGCTCATACAAGGCATTCTGCATTCAGCCATCCTGTTTTAGAGGTGGGTAACTTGAAGTTGTAGACATTGTGGCTACATGATATGAAACACTCTCACAGAACATGATCAGACTTGTTGAAATTAGTAATACAGATCTATGCACGCTATCTGGAATACAGGGGGAAAACAGCTTATGTTGATTGTATAATCCCATCAATGACAAATTGCATATTGAAGCCCATGTCCTAAGTATTTCTAGATAATTCTTTTTAATATTAAACAGATTAGTTATTTACACTGAGATTAACAGTTGCTACTTCTTTATGTTTTAGGTACTTTTCTCTCTTCCCTGAGTCAATTAACATAAACTGGAGGTCAGAGCAGCTCTGCACAATGAAAATGTTCTGGTTTTATCTCTAACTCATTTCTCATGAACAAAATAAAGTAGGAAAGAGTCTTTGAATCTTTTCAGTGGAATGAAAAGGATTAAAAAAAATATTCATGTGCTTGAGTGTATGCTGTGTCCAAGGTTCTCTTTTTGAAGAAAGTTTTCAGAATCTTACCAATTACATTCATCTTCTGCACCTCAAATTTCTAATGAGGATATCTGGGAGCACTTACTATAGAGCATTGGCTACACAGCCTTCTCTGCTGAGATGCAGATGCCTTTGTGCTCAGCGTGACAACACAAATCCTAAGCATAACTTTGGGTGAGCTGTCTTTCATGGGCTGATTTGTGTTCAGCTTAGGAGTTCCTTGGAGTTAGTCGACCAGCAGCCCTGTACCAGTGTTGTGTTTCTAGAGACTAAAGTCAGAAAATGTTGTATCTGACCAGTCAACAGTTTTGCTGCTTAGCTCCCCTTCTATTTCTCTGTGAAATATTTGCAGAACCTGTATTTCATGACTGGCCCAGTTACTCATTCATCTCCTGTACTGTTTATCCCATTTAGAGACCAGAGATGACCCCCCTTGCCCACAAACTACAGCCAGTTTGGGTTTATTTCCCTGTCTGCCCACCCCCCTGGCATGCTAATAGCTATTCTAACTGGCTGTTAACTTCTGCTCTGCTGCAGTTTTCACTGAGCCTTTCAAAGTTAAACATTGCAAATGAAAATCAGAATCTGCCTGGCACTGTCTGCAGTTGGAGGTGCAATCAGCACTTTAGGAGGTGATGGTCATTACCAAATGTCAGCGTTGGAGAGATTCAGCAGATGGGAATGCTCTGGTTTAGATTATCTGCCCATGTGTTTGTTTAGACAGACTCAGGGGCACTTCAAATGTGTCTGGAAGCCAGCATTCCAGTGCACTGCAATGCAGAGCACTGAAGAAGGGAAACATGAAGGTATATGCAAATGTTTGTAGTGTACCTGAAGTGCTTTCAAACCAGATTTTGAAATTTCACAAACAGTGCAAAAGAATTCAACTCCTCACTCACCTCTGGAAACAAGATGGTCAGATCTTCTAGTTACTCAGTTACTGATAGATGCCTGTGGGAACAAAGTGTCAGGAATAGCAGCTGAATTTGAGTATGTTGTGTTCTGAGAACAAGCCAGGCTGGAAACTTCAGTGACACCTTTTGGAAGGCCTGAACTATCAGGATGCAAGTTAGGAAAAAGCATCAGGACCAAACATAATCTACAGCATCAAGGACTTTCTTTAGTATTGCTAGCTAAGAATAGGAGTGGAGTTTGTGATAATCGAGAATTTATGCTCTTAGCTTTTGAGCAAAATACGCTGTCCATACCCCTGCTGAGATAAAGCCTTGTCTTGATGTCACAGATAACTAACTATATAGGCAAAGGGATAAAATTAAGACAAATCAGTTGAAAATGGAGAATTAGGCAAATGGAAAACATTTAGACAATTAGACAATGACAATTAGACAAAACGAAAAACATAACACAGGTGGTTAGAAGCATATGAAATCTGATGTGGTGCCATGACTACTAAGTCAGCAAGCACTTTTTTGTGAATGAGAAATCTGTTAAGGAAGGGAAACCAGTTAAAACTTGCCCTAGAGCAAGGTGACTTGTGCATCTCTTTGTTGTTTTTTTTTCTGTTGCTCATAAACACCTCTGTCTCCTGGAAAAATACTTACTAAGATACTTTTTAATATGGTTTTCTAGGTTTTGTTGCTTGACTTCATTGCTCCTGCATATCAGCAAATGAATTCCATTTGCAGTTCAGTTTTGTTGTTGTTCTTTTTTTCTGTTACAAGGAATGCCTATGCCAGTTTGCTGTTCCTATCTTTATCTTTAAACCTCACACACCATAGGAACTCTGTCTTGCAGGAACACACAGCTGTGGCAAAGTGTAATGGGCATGTGGAAAGATCTCAGAGGGCCAGACTATGATGCATATTTTGCTAGTGCTGATCCATTAAGTAACTTCAGACACATATTGAATAGCACTTTTATCTCACATTTAATGGTTAAATACAGTCATTGGAGCTGTTAGATGTATGTCACAGCCCTTTTGTCTCAGCTGCGCATGACAATCATTGTGTTCATTTACCTCTAGCTGTCCTATAGCTGATAAATACCAAATGTGGCAGGTAAGACTCTCATAGAGTGATTACAGGTAAGACTCTCATAGAGTGATTACAATTATTCCTGTTTTATGCCAATGTAAGATAAAACTGGGTCTTTGAAGTCAGATTTCTCCTTAGAGTAGGGAAGAGGAAGAAGAGATGTTCTCCTTACTGAGGCAGTTTGTGGGATTTTTTGCTTGCTTGTTTATGAAGAAGTTTGTGACTTGTTAATATTCTACACTGTAGAAAGGAGGCTGGTGTTGTTGCAAAGTACATAAAGAAAATAAGCCTAGGGTAGAAAAAGTCTAAAAATCAGAGAAGGCTACTGAGCTGGTTAAAAAATGAGAGGTGACATGAGAACAGGAAGGAAAGGGGAAGGTTATGTCATTAGAGACTGGAATTCAATGTTTTGATGAAACTCCATGGATACAGGAAGGAGGAGGACTGGTAAAAATAGCTAAATGAAAATGGTATGAGTTCCAAGAATTCAGCTCTCTGAAAAGAAAGAAATATATGTTAATGCTTAAAAGCAGGCAGAAAAAAGTTATGTGGTTTTTATGAAGCATTGGAAAGAAGCAGAAGAGAAAGGGGCAAAAAATTGCTGACTGCAATTTCTGAAAGGTTTTTTTTTTTTTTCCTCCTCCAACCAAAACTTGAACTTTTCTGTTATTATCCACATTTCATCCAAATTCTCAGTGGCTTCATTCCCAAGAGAGAATTTTTTTTCAGTAAAGTCATCTCATCAGAAGACCTTGGACACCGTTCAGATCTGAGGGGTTTTATGGGGGGCTGAGCATGCAAATGCTTACAGATACAGAATTCTCTCCCTCCCTGACTGGTACAGAACACTGCTTGCTGATCATTGCAGTAGAAAATGGCCATAATGCATACAATAGTTTACTTTGCAGGACCTAAATTTGCCAAAGCCAGCAAGCAATTAGGCTGAAGTATCTGTTTTTATGTACTGAATCATACTTGCTTACATCCTCCTCACAGAGATTCACAGTTTATCTATAACACAGAAAGCTCTTACTGCAAGAGAAAGAAAGGAAGAAAATCAACCAATTTACTGGGGTTTTGTTTTTGTTAATTTCTGAGCAGATGGCAACATACCACAATGGAAGTTTTATAAAAATTTCCATCTTTTAACTGACTGCAGGCCTGAAGCTTTTCCCTGGTGAAAAGGCAGAGCGTGAGTCACTCAGCGCACTCTGCACTATCTGCATGGGATTTCACTCTGTATTCACAAGACTCAGAAAGCTGTTCCATAACAGTAACTGCTTGGGTTTTTTTCACACACACACACACCCCTGGGCAAATGGCCAATTCCATCATCTGAGCCTCAGCACTAGGAACAAGGAAGGTAGACTCTGAGGAGGGGATGTAGTGCACAGACAAGGGGAGAGGCATGGCTCCAGAGTCCAAGAGCAGGAGTGCATTTATAAAGCTTCAACAGCTGTCAAAAGAAGTGGCCTGAGTTATGATTTCCCTAGTCTGAATTCACTAATTGAAAAGTTACACTCTGGTTTTAAAGTTACCTGCAGAGTGTTCAGCACCTACTGCATCTTGGCCCTACATTATCACTATGGAGATCAAGAGTCTAAACATAATTTTAGTTTGAAATCCATTTGAAATGTGGTACTGATTGCTTGGGACACATAAGGCCTGGACATGCTGAGTGTGATTTTTCTGCAGGTCTACTGATTTAATAAAATCTCAGACTGGTTTGGGTTGAAGGCACCTTAAAGCACATCCAGTCCCAAGCCCCTGCCACAGGCAGGGACCCCTTCCACTGGAGCAGGTTGCTCCAAGCCCCTGTGTCCAACCTGGCCTTGAACACTGCCAGGGTTGGGGCAGCCACAGCTTCTCTGGGCGCCCTGTGCCAGCGCCTCAGCACCCTCACAGGGAAGAGCTTCTGCCTAAGAGCTCATCTCAGTCTCCCCTCTGGCTGGTTAAAGACATTCCCCTTGGCATGACCCACAGGCCCTTGTCCAAAGCCCCTTTCCATTTTTCTTGTAGGCCCTTTAGGCACTGTAGTGGCTCTAAGGTCTCCCATGGAGCCTTCTCTTCTCTAGGCTGAACGTGCCCAGCTGTCAGTCTGTTCCAGGGCAGAGCTGCTCCAGCCCTTGCAGCATCTCCATGGCCTCCTCTGGACTTGCTGAAGCAGCTCCCCATCCCTCTTGTGTTGGGGGCCCCAGAGCTGAATGCAGTGCAAGCTTTGATCTTGGAGAGCTAGAGCAGTTCAAGCTCTCCAGCATATAGTACTGTTCAGCTTAGTGAAGTTCCTGAACTTTGCTGGGGTGTGCTTTGGAGTGTGGAATATAAAGGGATTTTTATACTGAGGTTTCCAGGCATTTGTAAAATCCTTTGGTTCTCTTCAGGGCCCTGACTGTAGTCTCTGGTGCCTAGTCCTCAACACACAGCATCTTCCTGAGGAGCCTGGTGCTCATCAGTTGGGTCATTTTCCTGTTTCTTGTACTGGTCTCTGTAACACATGTAGATCAGATTTACCTTGGAGAAATCAAATCAGGGTCTGAAATTTGTAGTTTGGAATCTCATTTGTATCATCTCAAGGTGGTATCTACACCCATTTGGGAATGGAGATGTGAAAAGGACATGAGATGTATGGCTCCTCAGTTGGTTGCACTAATGAGTATGTTAGAAATGCAGAAAAATAGACGGATGGATGGATGTATCATTTTCCGAGCTCTCTGTCATTCAGGAAAAGATTAGATAATTATCATCAATCTATATGATATTTAGTGGTATTTACTGACATCTAGAAGAGAGGTGAATGGCATCTTTTTGGATGGCAAGGATGATATAGAATACAATTTTCCCCAAAGAAATAGCTCACATACCTTATATAATGAATGAGCTCATTTTGCCTATGTTTGCCAGAAACAATAAAAGTTAGAAAATGTCCCAGTAATTAAAATAAAGTGTTACCCAGATTTATGGTGAGAAATGTGAAATGTCAGGCAATTGAGTGCAGCTCCACACTCACAAATAAGCTTCACATTCATTAAAACAGGTTGCATTCATTACTTAGAACAGTGTGGGTCCAGTGCTAGCCCCAGAAGGCAACGAATGGTTTCGCCTGCACAAGGAAAGTAAGCAGAGGGGTGGAAAACGTGCCAGCTGGCGTGTCAGCCCATAGATTGTGGGTCCTAATGGTAATGTTGCAGTGTGGACAGTACAGACATGCTCATTCCTTCAAGATGGGCTTTAGGTTACATGATGAATAGTAGGAAGAAGAGAGTGTGCCATTTTTCAGGCTTGCCACATTCAGAAAATAAACCCAGCAGAAATTTTTGAAATATGGAGATAAAGAAGGAGAATCTAAGCAAGGCCAACCTTTCCTGCAGCTCTTCCTTTCACAGTCACTGGTTTAATACAAATGCTGTACCTATTCACAGTATAGAAGTTAGGATTATGAGTTTATTGCTTGCTTGAAATAATCTTGAACCCTTATTTTTTTGGTCAGACAGCCACATAAGAGAAGTGAAGTGGGTCTAATTTATATAAGTACTGTGCGTACGGACATGGGGAATACTGAAAGTGGAGGACTGTTGGAGACAGGAGCGAAGCTTGCTGACAGTCTGGGGTAAGCTCATTTGAGCAGTACCAGTGCAATTATGCTGAAACATTAAATTGTCTTTCTGCTCCGTACAGCCTGAAGACAGTGGGCTGCGGAAATATCCTTCTCTTGTGATGCAGTGGTTGGGATATTGAGACCCTGCTGCCTTAACATCACTTGTTAGTTTCTGCACTCCTCTGTTTGGACATAGCTAATTAAAACTTGAGGAAACTTGAAAATGCTTTATATAAAAACTGGTCTAACAATTGCAGCTTTCTAGAAACTAAGTGTCCTTTCCTGAAAAAGAGAACAGGGCAATAGCAAGTCACAGACAAGTTAGTGAATAGCAGTGTGGAGGAAGGCTTTCTCCATCCAATTCTACCAGACTGAAGGTGTCTGAAGAGTCTGATTCAGAAACCAGGTTGTCTGGCCCATGGGAGCATGAAGGAAGTCTTACAAACAAACCCCCAAACCTTTTAACTTTTAGTGCTGGATTGTCTTTTCAAAATAAATTACACTTGGGAGTAGTTCTAGGAATACCAGTGGAGTTCTGTTAGGGAAAAAAAAAAGTTATGAAGTTAAAGCAGTTGATTTTAACTTGGTAAAAGATTTGGATCCAGATGAAGATCTGCAAGGTGGCCTTAAGCCAGCTGTATATCCACTCTGTTCCTCCATTCCACATCTGTAAATTCACAGTTTGAATTTGTTTCTTTTTCATTACATGCTGGTAAAAAAAATCATAATGCTAATGAGGTGTGCATGTGCTTTAGTCACAGGTTCATTCAGAAAGCCACAAATATCATAAATATGAGATCATCCCATAAAAATTTGAGAGAAAGGAGAAAAAATTACAGATTTTTAGGACAGCATGTTCTGAATTACTGAAGTGATGATGCAAGCACTTATCTCCATGGAGTGCTCTGTGTGTTATTTATAGGAGACACAGACCTTCAAAATAAATTGCAGGTTCACATGTCAGACCAGCAGATAGAGGATCACTTTACAATAAGCAGTAGATACCATGAATTTCAAGCAGACCGTGGGGCTTATTCCCCACCATGATTTTGCATCTTAAACTCTTGTAAAGTATTTACCAAAGAACATGGGAAAAGAGATTAGAATCAGAAGCCTTAGTGATAAGCCAACCAGCACATAATAAGGTCTTAGCATCTTTCTAGTAAAGGTTCACTTAAGCTTATCAATATTATTTGCAAAATATGGATACCATGATGAATGGAAATGATCTCAAAGATGGAACAGATTACAGAAAAGATACATGCGTTCCCTGGAGTCTGAGGGAGACTGTTGAGGAAGGGAATGTTTGGCCTTCCAATTGCACATGGGTTTCAGGTAAAATGGAAATGAGGCAGTATTAACTGTACCATCATGCAAGCTGATACATGCTGGTTGTAGAGCCCAGCTCTGTTGCCCTTTTACTCACTGCAGCAGCTGCAGAAGATCAGATCAGTATTCCCACAGCTTCTCTGTGTGATAGAGTGTGTGTGGGAGGGCAAGGGATGGGGAGTTTACCCACTTTGTTTTGGTGAAGCTCAAAGCTGAGGTTTTGCTAATCAGTAACTCCTGTTGTGCAAGGTTGGCCCACTCATTTCCTTTGATACTGATTGCTTTGGGACACATTAGACAGCTGTAAGCCCTGAGCTAGGGGAGACACTTTGCTTAAGTCTTTGGTTTAACATTGTCTTAAATGTGTTGATTTTTTTCCCTAGAACGGTTACAGTAGCTGGTTACAGCCTATATAAGAACTGTGCAAGGAGGAAATGCTGAGGGTGGTCAAAGCAAACAGTTCCATTGCTCTTTTTACAGGGACAAGGCTTTGGCTTGGTGTGCTTCTCCCTTCCTCTACTGGATGCATATGCTAGGCCTTGTTTGCTTACTGCTGGATATGCTCGGAAATGAAAGTCTGTGTTAATACAGATGACAAAAAGGCTGTGCAGCCCTAAATCACTTACCAGGACTATTCTGTAAGCTCCTTTGGGAATCCCAGGAGTTCCAGCTTGTATTCCCCTCTCTGGCTCTGCCTTTTCCCGTAAATTAATTTTTTATTGGTGGTAACGTGCCTTTTTTTGTTTAATGAGGTGTTTGGCAGCATCCACTGGGGCATGTAGGTGCAGGGTGGGTGGGTGGGAGGAGCAGCCCTGAGCAACATACCAGGAGCTTGGGATGAAAAGACTCTAGAAGATTGAAAGTTCTTTTGTGTGTTTCTTCACCCCCTCAACTCCAGTATCCCCTGGATGCCTCATGATTTCTTGCCATTTAAAAGTGAATTTTAGGTGTGAGAGCAAGTCATGTTTTAAGCAGGTCATATGTGCATTACATGTTAATTATGGCTGTACGCTCATTAGTCAAACTCTGTGACAATTCAAGCCAGTTCTTAAGTTTGCTACAGTCAGCTTTTGTTCTGAAGAGCCTGCTGAACTGTGTTAGCATGATAGCTGCTCTGCTGGCCAGCATGAGGGACCTGTGCTGCAAAAACCATCCACTGCTGTAACCTGAGCTTAAAGGCCAAGTCCCGTCCTAGGTGACTAGATGATTATCATCTGATGATCAGGAACAGAGGGGATGTCTATTAATCAAATGGTTCTGTACTTTGGAAAGAAGGATACAGAAGGAGGTAGGCTATAGGGCTGAGCTGGACAGGAACTGAGCATTGTGAATGAGGTGAAGAAAATAATGATGACTTCTGGTTTACATATGCCTGCTCTGTTCATATGCCTTGGAGTATGTTTTCAGGATTCCCAAATTCTGTCACTGAGGTTTTTTTCTTCAGTTTGTTCCTTGGCCTTGAGTTTCTCTCAAAGTGAGGAAGATTATACGTGGCACAGTCTAGCTGGCTCTGCCTTCCAGGAGGTGGAGGCCAGCACTGTAACTCCTTAGCCTTAGTTGTTCAGAAGTTTGATACAACTTGGGTATTTTCATTGAAACCCCACAGCATGGCTGGATTGGGAATAACCTGTGAAAGGGGAGCTCTGCATTTTTGTCCTCAGTCTGGACTTGCTTTCTCAGTCTTCCTGTGATTTGGACCCTACAAAGCTTTCAAGCTGCCAAAGGCAGGGATTCTGCATGATGGCAAACTTGCTCCATGACTGGATCATCCTTTAAAACCACCTTCAAACTTCAGCTCAAAGGAGTGAGTGGCAGAGCCTAGATATTTTTTACTATCTTGTAGCACTGTTACCTTAGACATACATGTACAAATCACATCCTTCAAGCCATAGCTTTAAGGAATCATTTTTGGCCAGGCGTGGAAAGGGCTGGAGAGCAGGACAGCAAAGTGAAGCGCATATTTTTCTGTGCCATCAGGCAAGTGAAGAAATTCCGCTCACTTGTGTCTGCTGCTGTTTGAATCACATTAGTGACAGTAAGTGACATATGCTGCTGTTTTCCTATTGTAACTTTCCTATTGTAACTAATTCCTATTTCCTATTAGTAACTTTCTAAATGCTGAATGGCTTTATGAGGAGAAAAATGATCACTAACCCCTGAGCTCATTATCTTACTGATCCAAAGAGTGACAACTGATTGTCCCTACAGCCAGAACACTGCAGTGAGATTCACATAGGGTGCCCTGGAAATGCCAGAAGAACCTGATACAGTTCCAGCTCTGCTTCCCTTGTGCTTTCTAGAGGGTGGAATTCCCCACTGGAATGACCTCCCACTTACCCTGTTATCCAAGGTTATCTTAAGAAATCTTTATCAAGTGCCAGCTCATGTAACTCAGAAATTTCAGAATGTTTTACATCTACCTATACACCTCCCCACTCATAAATACCAATTTTGGGTTTACTGCTACCAGAATAGATCTTGCCATTTCTTGGAGCACAGTAAAAGCCTAAAATAACCTTATAAATGAGCTATTTGTGTATAAATAAAACCCATAACCAGTCTGTGAAGTGTTGTAGAGGGGTAAATTTTCAAGGCTGTGCAGCATCCTAAAGCTCACCTAGACTTGATAGGTGATAAATACTGTGGAAATCCCAGGCACTTCACTGAGCTATTTGGCCTGAAAAGGGGTTGTGTGGTTGTGTTGATTTTTCCGTTAATCAAAAGAAGAGGATATTTCTGTTGACTTGGGCCTCTTGCTGACCTCCAACAGTGACGTTTTTAGTTTGGTTGATCTTAAATTCACGAGTATTTTTTTTTCTTGTGACTTTTTACATGTTTTGAAATTCACTTTGTTTGGTGTGTATCTGAGAAATCCTGGCCTCTTCAAAAGCAAACCTCTCAGAATTTGCTTTAGCCAAAAAGATAAGAAGCTGGTAAGTATTTGTGAAATAATTTTCTGCCAGTGGATTCAGTTTGTTAATGAAAAATGGAAGTATTTGATTGAAAAAAAGACCACCTGATTCTCAGATAGCTTTTTCAGCAGAGTTTGAAACCTCATTCTGCTGGTTCTGGGTAGTTTGGCATACCCCAGTTTCACTGTAAGGGAAATAATGAGGATGATGACCTTTAGCAGATAATAACCAAAGGAAAGGAGGGAAAGAAGTATCCTGGTTGGGCAGAAATTGTTTTATTTCAGTACCAGAATATCACAATTAGAAACAAGTATGTGAAATAGAAACTTGGAGAAATTGGATGTTTGCCGCTATAAAGAATTTACTGTCTAATGCAAGCTACAGTGGGAGTTTTGATGTGTCACATTTGCATGCACACTTTTATTTTCAACTTACTTTCGTTCTCCACAGTCCTCCCAATAGACCCTTCCCAAATGTTTTGTCAGAGGGCCGCATCACGCAGCACAGCCCTGGCTAATCCCCAGTTCTTCCTGACTAAGCAGGCATCCAAAACTGGCGGGGGACTGGGGTGAATTCATTTAGGATGCACTTCTCCTCTGCTTGTATAAACACATGCATAAACATGATAACCCCTACTTGGTGTGAGAGGTGGGACACGGTGCTTGTGAGAGGCACTGAGTTCTGCAAGCAGGGAGGGAAACAAATTGCCTGTTAAATATGGAAAATGGAGTCTGTTTTTTTGTTCTCTGCCTTTGGAATCTGTGGGTGGATTGGAACTGGCAGGCAGGGAGCAAACACCCACCCACCACAGGGCTGTGTGGTTCAGAAGTTTACAAGAGTGTTTGTGTTCCAGGAGCTGTTGGCCTTGAAGCCAGTGGAGAGGGGGAGGAGAAGAGGGAGAGAGTGAGAAAAACTCTGTGGTGTTGGGGCCCTTCCTCAGAGATATTTTTCCCCTCTCCTTTCTCCAGCTAGAGGGCTTTGGAACTGGAACGAGACAAACAGCGACTGGGGGAAAGAGTAGTGTTGTTTTAAGATGCACAGCACTCACAGTCTGTCATCACGGGAGGCAGAGACTTCAGAAGCCACAACCACCTTAATCCCAAATGACAGCTCTGTTGCTCCCCCTTCCCCTGCCTGCTGCTGTTTAATTCTGCATAGTCTGTGGCCTATACAGAAATGGGAGTTTTACTGTATTGTTACTGCAGGATTTGGAAATTGGTTTCTGTCCCATCATGAATTTAAGGTTCAGAAGCTGCTACTCTTAACTGATCACCATCTGGGTATTGCAGATACAGAAACTGAAGCACAGAGAGACAGAACAATTTGCCAAAGGCAAAAGGAAGTCTGTGGGAGATCTGGGAATGGACCCCAGATGTCCTGAGTTTTCTGTCTTAACCACAAGACCATCCTTCCTGTCTTTTTGGTAGTCCCCTCTGCTTCAGGAATTCCGTTTATGAATTCCACCCAGAAATGATCCAGTGATTTACTTGCGTAAAAGACTCATCTGGGAGGGAACATGGCACCTCTTATAAAGTGAACTGCAGTTCCTGCTGCCCTGGCTTGCTGGGGGGTAAAGGAGAGGGAGTAACCCAGCAAAGTAACCCAGCTTCCAAACCTAAGGACCTTCCCTATTGCCATCCAAACCTCCTGCAAGCATTAACTGTGCTCTGTAAAAGAATCAGGGATGCCACACATGATGTTTGAGTGTATCTGGCCATGTCTATTTTAGTGAGTTTAAAGAATGACTGGAACTGGACTAAATCCATCTAGAGAATTATGCTGCTGCTGTTCTCTGCTGTATTAGAGGGCCTTTGGTGCTTGTCAGTTTGATTGCTGTATCCCTGATGGGCTTCCCTGTGGATCTGATATTTCTCCTGTGTCACCAACACCACTTTTCCAAGAGAAGGCTGAATGCTGGGAAGGGTTTTATTTCTAACAAAGTGCACCCTTTGATTTGAGAATGATGGAATGGATGGAACATTGTATATGTCCTTCATATGGTCAAAAGGGGCCATATATAATTTCTAGAGGATTACTGAAAATTGTTCTTAACTAAAACCTTTTAACTACCCTGTTAGTGAAGAATTCCTAGACTGGCTTCCTCTTAATGTGCTCACCTCTTTAGTGTCAGGGGTCAGCAACGGCTGCATGTCCAGCACTGTTCAACACATCGTCAGACCTTGGTATTGTGGTAATATCTAAAATTCCACTTGTGGATCTTCAGATTTGTGTGTGGTGCACTGTATGAACAGAGACTTCTTGGCACCAGTGGCTTTTGGGTTGGGAAGGATTCTCTGTATGTCATCTCCCGGCACTGAGGACACAGCCAATGGCCTGCACCATTTGATTCTATCCTTCTCCAGCCTCCCCTTTAACACTGTGAGGCTGGATGTCCGATTTGGGTATGTGAGAGCAAGCTCCTCTCTGGAGAAATGCTGTTGTAGTTGCACCATCAAAGCTCTTTTGCAGTCCCGTGACACCTCTTTCCTTTATGCTGAGTGGGATTTCAGGATAAAACCCCACAAACAAACCAGGAGAGTTTGTGGCATTCCCTGCTGTGTTATGTGGAGCCTGAGTACATGGTGCTGTTCTGTTTTTCTGCTTGCTCTTCTAAGGTGTTTGGATATTTGTCTGCTTGTTCTTTCTCTTGTGGCTTCATCTACCTGGTTTTAGGCTGCAATGGTGAACTCTTCTGGAGGAGGCTATCAGGATGGTTGGTTTGTGCATCACTCAAGGTTAAAGGTACTGTGGTACTGGGAGTTTTCTAGCAGTTGCCTGGGTGTCAAAGCGCTCTCCAGCCTTGTTTTGGTGCACAGAGTTGAGTGAGTGTGAAGACAACAGGCGAACCTTCCGGCTTGTTCCCAGCACCTGCATTTGGCGCAGCTGGATGCATTTCCCACCATTCCCATTGCGCAGCCCATGCAAAACGGGAGAAGACGCAGTTTTTGCTCCATACTTGACGTCACTCGCGACTAGGAAACTCCTCGCTCCCGACCGCACCAATGACGTCACATTAGTGATGTCAGCGCGCCGCCGGGGCCGCGCCGGGCCGGTAGGGGGCAGGGGAGCAGGGTGTCTCGTCGCTCGGTAGGGGGCGCTCGCCCCCGCTCTGCGGCGGGGGTGGTGGTGGCCGCGGCCCTTCTGTGCGCCGCAGTGGCGGCAGCGGCTCGCCCGTTTTGCGACAGAGGTGGGCTCCACCGGCCCGGCCTACGGCGGAACCTCTGCCGGCAGGGTTTGGCGCTGCTCACCCGCGCTCCTCGGCGGCGGTGGTGCTCCTGCGCTCTTTGCACGTGTTAAGGCGTAGCGCGCTGCCCTCGGCTATAACCCGAGCCTGCACGCCTGCGATTTCCGCCCAGAGAAAGGGTCGTGGGCTCCAGGTTGAGCCCAGGCGCTGTAACCGGCTCTGGCGGCCGACGCGCTTTTGATCGTTCGCTTTTTGCCCCGCTATCCCGGAGGAAAGGAGAAGCCATCGCCCTCCCGCCCGGCCTCGGCGGCGCGGCGGTCCGTGAACCCAGCAGTTTACCCGACGCGGGCTGTGCCGGCGGCGGGGGGAGGCGGGCGCTGTTCCTGGAAGAGCCCGGCCGGGGAGTTGGTCACATTCTTGGCCGGGATTCAATGACTGAGGCAGACACCAACAAACAGAGCGGGCAGCAGCAGGCGGAGGAGGAGGAGGCTGAGCCAGCCTGCATTAGCTCAGCGCTCAGGCACTCTCAGTCTCCGCTGGAAAGAGGAGCTGGGAGGATGTGCGCTCGGTTACCGCGGCTCCCCACGGCACGCCGAGAAAACCGGGAGAGATAAGGGAAGAAAGGGCGAACAGAGAGACGAGGAATCCTCCCGGACCGAGCTGACGGGCCACACGGAGGAAGGAGCCTGCTTATCGCCCGTCCGAAGCCCCCGCGCCGCTTTGAAAGTGCCGGAGATTTGGGCCTTTTCCTTTCCTTCTGCGTCGTTCCCTTCCAGAGAAGCTTTCCGCCTCCCTGTGCTTTTCCTCGCCTCCCCCTCGCCTTCCTGCCGGTGGATATGGACAGAAGGGTGATCACTGCAGAGCAGCAGCAGCCGCCAGAACGTATTTGAGCCCGTGGAGCTCGGAGCGTGGCACGGACTTTTTGTGTTGCTGTGGGTGGTGTGTGTGAGTGAGTGTGTGAGTGAGTGTGTGTGTGTGTGTGTGTGTGTAGGTGTGGGAGGCGGGATTGCTTTGCCTGGAGGGCTGGCTGAGGTCTGAGTGCTCGGATGAAGACCTCTTTTTGCCGTGACTCTGTGCTCCATCGGGGCAGCTTGGAGACTTGGATGATTTGAGGTTGTAACGAAGCAAGAGGAAAGAAAAAACGAAGAGAGAGACACGCATACAAAAGGATTTATTTCCTATTCGTTAGTGGATTGTTAAACCTGAGTGGGAAGGAGAAAAGAACAAGGGTGGGTTGTTTTATTTTGTTCGATTTTTTTTTCTTAAAAAAAAAATCTCTTAAGTGGATTTGTACCAGGGTGGAAGATAACTGGGGATTTTTGTTGTTTGTTTTGGGAATAGAAACTAAAAAATGGAGACTGTAAGTAGAAGCAGCTTCCAGCCTCATCCAGGACTGCAGAAGACCTTGGAACAGTTTCATCTGAGCTCTATGAGCTCCCTGGGTGGCCCTGCTGCTTTCTCAGCACGATGGGCACAGGAGATGTACAAGAAGGACAATGGCAAAGATCCAGCGGAACCTGTACTGCATCTACCCCCTATACAGCCTCCTCCGGTGATGCCTGGTCCCTTCTTCATGCCCTCGGACAGATCTACGGAGAGGTGCGAGACCATCCTGGAAGGGGAAACCATCTCCTGCTTCGTGGTGGGTGGAGAAAAGCGGCTTTGCTTGCCCCAGATCCTGAACTCTGTGCTCAGGGACTTCTCCCTGCAGCAGATTAATTCGGTCTGTGACGAGCTACACATTTACTGCTCCAGATGTACTGCTGACCAGCTGGAAATCCTCAAAGTCATGGGCATCCTGCCCTTCTCTGCTCCTTCCTGCGGGCTCATCACTAAAACTGATGCTGAGAGGCTTTGTAACGCCTTGCTTTATGGTGGCACCTATCCTCCCCACTGCAAGAAGGAGTTCTCTAGCACAATTGAGCTGGAGTTTACGGAGAAGAGCTTCAAGGTGTATCATGAGTGCTTTGGGAAGTGTAAGGGACTCTTGGTGCCAGAGCTTTACAGTAACCCCAGCGCAGCCTGCATCCAGTGCTTGGACTGCAGGCTTATGTATCCACCTCACAAATTCGTGGTCCACTCTCACAAATCTCTGGAAAACAGGACTTGCCACTGGGGCTTTGACTCTGCAAACTGGAGATCCTATATCCTCCTCAGCCAGGATTACACTGGGAAAGAGGAGAAAGCTAGACTGGGACAGCTCTTAGATGAAATGAAAGAAAAATTTGACTATAACAATAAATACAAGAGGAAAGCCCCCAGGGTAAGTGATGCCTTTGATTTTAAAGGGGGTGGGGGGAAGAAAGAGAAAAGGAATTGTCTCCAACGTCGATAACAGCCATCGATATACCCAATTTGTTAGCAGCTGCTTTTCCTTTGAGTCATTTAGTAATCTAATCGCGTTCTTAATTCTCACCACGTGTGTGTTAATGGAGACGAGCAGCGTTTGAGGTGGCACCTTTTTTCCTCGGCTTGAATTCTGAACTCGGTAGTTGGAGTTTGTTTAAATGATACATGTGTGTTTGCATAGCTTACTACAGATGGAACCTGATCTTTGAAATCCATCGCCCTGCCCCAGACGTTGGTAGGACGTATGTGATTTCAGGTCTTGAGAGCTTCAGTTAGGGGTCAAGACAAGGAAGAGGCCAGAAAAAAACAAATCGGTTTGTGATAGCTCCAGAAGCAAATATGTATGTTTTTTATATGATCAGCTGTATGCTGCCAAGGGGGGAGGTGAAGGATAGAGTGTCTAAATGCTTGTATTGAAATAACAGTGTGGCTGCTAACAAAAAAATCCAGACGGTAGCACAGGTTACTGGTGCTGTGTGGAACGTGAATGGCCAAGTCCCTGCTTTCATAGTATCCCTGTGGAGTCTCCCTACCAGACAGGCTTTTGTATATTGGATTATGTATACATTCAGCAAAAGAATCTGTCTCGGGGCATCTGCAGCAGCAGCTTAAGGTATTGCCGTGCCTCGTGCGCCAAGCCAGACAGCTAAAGCACAGTATTCTTTCTAGGTGTCTTGTTTTTCTTTCAGTCTGAGCTGCCTTTAGCTCCCAGCATCCTCGGTGTGTGTGGGAGAGGCTGCCTTCGAGCTGGCAGTGGGACTTACCCATGGGCAGTGGTGGGTCCACAGGGCCTTGAGGCCTCACTGACAGACTCCAGGGTGCTGGTGAGGGTGCAGAGCCTGTGAGGTGAGCAGTTGGCTTCCCCAACGCCCAGAATATGGTTAAAAGGAAACTCTCACCTACTGAGCTCTACACTGTGGGTTCATTGGTTGGATTTTAGCTGGTCTGTTAGAGATACCTGAACTTTTCTTTGGTTTTATGTGTCTGGAGCAGATGGCAATAACACAAACCTTGAAACAGAAGTAACATTTAAAGCCCACTGAGAATGTTCAACAAAACTCTTAATTACCTTATCAAACACCTGCCTAAAGGGGCAGATACACTGCCTTAATTAGACTTAATAAGTGGGACTTAAATAGAGCTTTTATTTGTTAAAAACACAACAAAAATGTCCAAACACAGCGTTTGTAAGATACCCTGCCCAGGCAATGCAGTAATTCCTCCTAGCCTGAGAGGCCTGGCAACCCATTTTGTGGGGAAGGAGCAGAGGCTCCCTCTTAAGTTCCAGTTTCTCTCCTAGTCTTGTGCTCAGCCCCCGTTTCAGTCCTCGCCCTCACCCCTCCTCTTCCTCCCGCTGAAGTGTCAGAACCGCTGTGACAAAGCTAGGCTGTAATGAGCCACATTATCTCCGTGGTTGGAGGTGGATGTGTTTTTAATGGCTTGTCTATTCTCCGTCAGTCATGTGCTAAGATGTAATGGTGGGATGGATGTATATGAATGCCTGTGCAAGGAGAAATCTGCTCTGAAAGCAGAGGCATTTTGCATGTTGGGAAATGAATTTTCTAGGGCAAGCTTCTTTGGTAAGCAAAAGTAAGAAATCTCCATATTTTTGCTCAAGAAAAGGTACTGCGTTCCTGGCTTGGCCATTTACAGAATTTTATTAAAATCAATGTTGGTAGAGGTGCACTTTCATCTTCTTCCAAGACTTTAAAGCATTTTCTTTAGTTGGATGATTTATCCCAGGTGAAGTTGCAGGTGGAGAACAAGAAAAATCTGCGAAGTCTTGGCCTTGCCTGAGTTTTTTGGTGACCCTTTAATAGGTCCTAGATCATAACATGGCAAGAGCTTTTTCCCCCTGCCACCCCCTCCAAAATCTGCATGCAGCACAGCTCTTCTTGCAGAAGGAATTCAAGATCCTTAATAGTGGACACCAAAGATTATGCTATCTATTGCACAGAATATGGTGCCAAAAATCTGTCATGATAAGATGTTACAGTCTCCTGCATAGGTTCATTTGAGAGGTGGCAAGGAATTTTATGGGGAAGAACAGTGGCGAGTGTGTGCTCAGATGATGGGGTAGGGAAAAAAGAATGCTTTGTCATACACCCAGAGCAGGACTAGGCTCAAGTTTCAAGGCTTTAGCGTCGTCTTCATGGCTCTCCTATAATGTGTTGCAGTCTTGAGGAGATCCCGGCAGTGCTGGCAGAGTTTTGTCTGCTTATCGTTCCTTTTTCTGAAGCCTTTTTTTCCATTGGGCTCAGCCAGTGGATATCATATGCTAAGGTCATTTGTGTTGTAGCAGTGTGTGCAGATAATTACAGAGAGATTTAATCAGGCTCTAAGATTGGTAGACTGTGGCCAGGGGCAAGTAGCATTGGAGTAAAGTTTAGCTGCCTAGTAAGGAAATGAAAGGATGGTCCCATGACTGTGTGTTCGTGTGAATTCCTGTCAGTCCCTGTGGGTTTTGTGTGTCTGTTGGGCTCTGTGTCTGTCTGTCTCTGTGGATGAAAGGGTGAAGCATATGTGTCTTTGTGGTGGTCGTCCTTTTTTGATGTCGATCTCTGCGTTGCTTTGTTCTGTTTTATACAGAGGTGTTGGTAATCTGCTGTGATAGATACTTAGTCCTCTCTCTACTTTCAAGAGTGGGTTTTTTTATCAGTTTTGCAGTTTATTTATTTATGCATGTTTATACACTGCTTTGTGTGATGTGTTTTCCCTGGGGCTCCCTCAGTATGTTGGTAGCATGGGATACATATGACCGCTTAATGGCTGTTTGAGCAGCAGTGAATTTTTTGACCTTTTTCTGTGTCTTCATGAGGATATGCAAGAGGTATATACAGCTGTGCCAGCACAGCTCTGCCTTTTAAGGGTTTGACTTAAATGGAGGAGCTGGGTTGGCACAAGCTCCCGGGGCAGACTCAGCACAGTGGCAAACCCGCCTTTTTCCCTCTCTCTTCATTATTTAGTTTCTTTTCCCTATTTTTTTTTCCCCCTTGGTGTGGTTTTGAAGCATTACAAAGCAGAGCTTTACCAGGTAACTGCATTCCTGACATCGTCTACATGCATCAAGTACCCGTTGTGCACATCTGTCTGTAGCCAGAGATGTATGCATAGATGCAGATACATTGTCTCTCAGTCAGCCTGGTTGGGTGGGCAAGATGCGTGTTGCTTGGTCCTGCCGCTTGCAGAAGCAGCTTTCATCTACATCTGTGTGAAGTCAGCAAAAGGTCTTAACCAAAAACTGGAGAGAGTTGTGACAGCTGAGCCCTCACTACAGCAGGAACCATAGAGGCCTCAGCCACTTCCTTTCCCGTCTTCTAAAATTTAGATTTCTGTATCCTCACTGTTCATCCATGGATTAATGATTTACCTTCTATAAACTCCTTCACTTTTCCTGCCACTTCCCAAAGCTAGGTCTTTCCTTGAGCCATATGATAACTTTTCCATTTCCCTATGTGTCCTTCATTGGATTTTCCACCTTTTATGCTCATGCAGGGCTTTTCTCTGCTTTGCCTTCTCTCTGGTCTTTCAGAGTCTCTGTACACCAGCATGGCTTTTACTTGAGTGTTCTGTTCCCCTGCCTGTCTCATTTAATCCATTACTGGTGTGGAGAACTACCATTGTGGGATGTTTCTAGAAATTTCAAACATGAATAACCTCTCAGGGTTGCAAAACAGGGTCCTAGAAATCCATCCTCAGTGCCAGAGCCTTGTTCTTGAGCTCAGCAGCTGGTGCATGTTGAGCACCACTTGCTTGGTGTAGATAACAGCCTTGGTGTGTGTCTCATGCAGTCTTTCCACTGCTGTGTGAGACTGCTGTGTTTTCTGAACATCAGCATGCCTCCTCTAGGATTGAATGAGTTCAAAAAGCAGGCCTGAACGCTTTGTGGGTTACTGTTTGCAGTGAAGGAGGGTGGGTTCAGCTGTCTCTTTTGAGCCCTTTTTTTGTCTTTTTTTTTTACTTACTGAACCGAGTGACATTTGTCAGTGCTTTCCTGTTCCTACCTGTGTGCCAGACAGCTGTACTTGCAGTAAGGCTGGATGTGATCAGGGAATGAAGGAGCTCTCCTTGCACACGTGTGAACACACCCACACGCCAGCGCTGCAGCGTTCCCACGGTTCCAGTCCCAGCAGCACTTCTATGAAGTAGCTGGAAGCTAGAAGCGGCATTCTGGGTACTGACACACAAATGAGCACTGGAGGCCTCCCACCTGATTTCACAATGCCTACCAACCTGGCGCTGCCACAACACGCAGCTCTCTCAGCTGGAGTAGGGTTTAGCCAGGTCAAATGTGCAGCCAAATGGAAGGACAGAAATTGCTGTGAGTGGAGTAGTGCAGTGCTGAGGTGTGGGGTGGCTGTAGGCGTTCAGGGGCTGCACAGCAACTGTGCTTTATGACCACCTGAAATGCTGCAGTAGTAGAGCTAGAAGGCATATATTTATCTTTCTGTCTCCTAAGGTCCTGCCTCCTGCCAGTAGTAACCTTCTTTATTTGTTATACAGTATATCTTTTATATATATATGTATTTGTTAACAATATAGCCACCGGTAGGTGTAGCAGAGAGACCCTTGATTTTATCCACAAGTTCAGACCACTGAGTGTATTTATTCTTTTTGGTAAGAGCTAACTTGATAAATACTCATGGAAAATTTTGCTGGAGATCTGAGAGTTCAGTTGTTTTACCATGGAGCAATGAAGCCATTTGTTCTCTTACCTCAAGAATTATATTAGAGACCCTTCAGTAAAAATTTTGATGTCCCTAAACAAAAAACGTTGAAGTCTCAAGGCAGTAGCTTAGTTCAGAATCCTTCTACAGCTTACAAGCTGAACTTCAAAACAGACTCCATGCTTAAACAAAACCCTGTGAACCCGAGGAGATGTCTGTGTTCAAGCAGAGATCATCACTTTTTTCCCCAAGCTTGCAAACAGTTCTACAGATGTTGTAGATGAAGAACAAAGAAGCAGGTACATGCATGCGTGTTAGACAAAGACTGTGCTGCAAATGATGATCTAATGATGTTGAGTCAACTGTGGCTCTCTGTTGCCCCAGAATAGTTCCTAAGCTCCTGAATTCAGTTCTGCTGAATTAGGGAGGGAATCACATGCAGTCTCTTCTTTTGCAAATTGCTGCCTAGAATGTTTGAACATCTGCCTCTCCCTTCATTGTCTGGGCTGTCTCTCTTGCCTCTCCATTTCTGTGGTTTCGGGCTTGGGCGTATGTTCTGCCCAAACAGTAGTACGCTTTGAAGATGCATGTCAACAGAGCTGATTTTTGGATGTCTGAGGAGCCCCACACCTGGTCTCTGCCAGGATGTGAGTGTGGTTATTGGAGCTGGGGCTGACTGACCAGCAAAGGTGTGTTTGTGCTTGCTGAGAGGCACGTTTAGATCCGTGTTGTAAAAGCATCTGGAGGCGTCCGTGTGAGGCTGCTTGGAGCATGTCTAGACAACACAGCGATTAAAATCCTGGCAGCCACTTGGACCTTATCTGCACCTTCCTGGGTTCTCCATGCTGCTGGAATGGGGGGAACTTAGGGGATATATTGAGGTGGTTGAGCCCAAGCAAGATGGGGGTATCTAAAGAGGTGTATTGTCCATCCTTATTGAAAACTCATGTTATTCTTGTCTATCAGCAAAGTTATTTTGGCAAGGTCAAACTTTGAATGGCACTGACTGCAGTAAGGAGTGGGCAGGCTGTCTACGGATGGTGATAACTGATGATAGGAACTCACAGTGCTGGCTTGGCGGGCCAGACTGCTTTGCCATCACACAAAGATTTGTGTCTCAATGTGTGCGGTACTTAGACCCAGAAAATACTTCAATTCTCACCTTTTGTGTGATTTTTTTAGTAGGTAAACTTTGGGCTTGACACTGTCCCGCTTATTTAGAGGGAACTGTCATGGAACAGTTATGCTAAATCCAATGGGGGGTTCTTGGAAAGAAATTAGAGCTTAGGCAAAAGTAACTTAGGCTGAACTGTAGAAAATCATCGATAGAATACTGTCCATTGCTAAGCTAATCTATTTTAGCTGAGTAGCCATAGAGCACTTAATTCAAATTGATCTTTGGGTACAGGAAGCATTACTTTAAAATGTAGTAATATAGTGTGGTTTTGTTTTAAATTTGTCAATTATAGCATGTGTGTGTGTTGATGATACACTTTATTAGATAATATCTAATTCATTTGCATGTGTCTTTTGAATCTGGATAATCTACATTAAAAAATCTGCACCTCTTTTTGGGGCTGTTTCACTCTCTCAGTCCCTGACATAGTCAATATATGTTTTTGGAAAATAATTACAAAGAAGCAAGTTTGCTCTGGAAGGATGTGCAAGGGAAGTCCCTTTCATTGTATAGCCTCATATGTCTTCTGCATTTCATTGTCAGTGCAGAGATTCAAATTCAGTTTATTACTGAAATCATTCATTCCCATGTCTTCTGGAATGCATGAGGTTAATCTGAAGGTTAGGGGCTCTGGGACTGGTCCTTCAGCTCTCACTAGCAGTCAGGCAGTGTAGTAATTGGAACCAGTTCACCCACAAACCACAGAAGACTCATGTATGTATTAGACTTCTTCCTGTGTGTTGACTGCCAGTCCTTGCAGTCACAGAACAGAGGGACAGATTCTGGCTCAGAACATGCCAGTGTTGGGACGAAGGAGCTTCACTAAGCTTGTCGTCCTAGCTGGCATTTACGGGACTGTTCTAGGGTTGAGGGCAGAACCCGTAGTTCTGCTTCTGCAGTATTTAAATTTAACTCATTGATGAGGTTTTGTTTTATTTGATGGTCCTCTGATCCGGATAGATCTTAATGAATGGGGTGGTGGTTTCTGCAACTGCCAGGCTTCAGACTGAAAGGGTTTTGTTTGCTGGTTGCTACTTGCAATTTGGTTCTAGGTCTGAAAGCCTGCTGGCTGATGGAGGTGGGCTCCTTGGCACCCAGCTAATTATTTTGCCTTGACTTTTGGTTGGATGAGGTAACAAAACACTGATTCAAATTCAGGCTCTGATCCTGTCAGTGTTTGTGGACAGGGCTGTCCTGGAAGCCAGTGGGAATTCCCATGTGTGGAGCTCTTGTCATAGGCTTCATTGATGGTTTGGTTGCTATCACATAAAATTGGGCTTCTCCAAGGACTGAGTGCATATTAATACAGCCTGATAAGCTGCATGGTCATATGTTCTCTTGAACAGGTCCTGCCTCCCTTACTCATGTGAAGTAGTCTTTCCTTGTTTTACCAGTCTTATTTAAAAAGTCAGGGGAAATGGACATGAGGATAGAGACTCTGTGGATATATAAAAATTGCAGCATCATTCTGTATGCCAGAGGTAAACAGCAAAGGAGCTAATCAATAACTTGGTTTCTGGCTTTGTTGCTTATTGATTTATGTACAGTTATCTTTGCTTGTGCTTCATAGAAAATGTGACGGTTTTCTATGACGTGTTTTTTAGGTATTGTTTTAAATTGAAGCTGCTTGTGTTTTGGTGTGGAAATCGGTTGCACTGGAAGCACAAGAATTGCTTAGGCTTTACGGAATAAAAGACAGCAGCAAGGTTAACAAAATAAGATCCAGCCTAGTGCTTGTGTTTTCCTGTGACAGATTTCAGTGATAAATTCAGAAGACATGTACCCTGTGCTTTGTTCTTCTCTCTCTGCGCAGTCAATGGTATCATTTTAGAGAATAAGGTCATTGACTTGGATTGCTTCTTGGTTTCTCAACCCTTTTCACCAGCCAGTTTGTGTAATGTCTGTCTGAAACATTGAGTAAGGGCATTGAAATAGCAGACAGGATATCAAGTGTTCGGAAGTCTGGGTTAAGTCTAAACAGGCAGCTCTGGCTGGTGAAAGGGGAGCAGCAGCCCCTGAGCTCAGTAAGAGATCCGTCTCTGTGGCAACAGCAGACTGGTCTTTGCATCCCTGTTGCAGCTTCTCCCCTCTGCTCCCTTCACATCCGTGTAATTAATTGTGTGTGGGTTCACCTCTTTTCTAGAGATGTGTCTTGATTGTTTCTTAGTGGCACAGAATTGTGTGTAACAATGTCTCTTTCTAAGGATTACATAAATTGAAGCGGATTTCTCCACTGGGAGAATTATGCAAGTTTAAACTGAAATGTATTTACAAAGCTCTTATGTATGTGCTTTCTGACTCTCAATGCAGAAGGTGATTTATTTCCATCCTTAATTGGACAGCATCTGCTAGGATTGGAAGGAAAACCATTCCATATGATTTCAGTCATATCCTGCATTTTTATGAAGGCCCCTACCCCCTCTGCTCCCTATGTTACCCGTTTGAGGCTCAGATTCTTCATGTCGAAGGCAGGGACCCCTTCCACTGCAGCAGCTTGCTCCAAGCCCCTGTGTCCAACTTGGCCTTGGACACTGCCAGGGATGGGGCAGCCACAGCTTCTCTGGGCACCCTGTGCCAGCGCCTCAGAACCCTCACAGGGAAGAGCTTCTGCCTAAGAGCTCAGTGTCCCCTCAGGCAGGTTAAAGCCATTCCCCTTGGCCTGTCCCTACAGGCCCTTGTCCAAAGCCCCTCTTCAGCTTTCTTGTCGGCCCATTTAGTGGGAAGTGTTGTGAAGTGCTGTTACACTGTTCAGTGGATTTGCACAATTTGTTCAGAGGCCTTGGTCTTCACAGCCGAGCAACCCAGGAGTTCCCTTTCTAAAGCCTGAATTTTCTAGAAATGTTTATGTGAAAATCTTCTTTATAATTGCTTAACTGATGCTTCTTTCAGCCCAGTTGATTCTAGAGGACAGATGGTGTAATATTATTAAATTACTATATTTTAATTATTCTGTAATTTTAAATTATTAAAGCTGTAAATACAAAGGGAAAAAGAAAAAGTAGTGATTTGGGGGGAAAAAGGGGTAGAGAGATCTGGCAGTGCTGTAACTCCTGTTTGCTTGTGTTTCCCGTATTACTTGCATCATTTACAGCATTGGTTAAGTTATCCATGTGTCTCTTCAGTATATCTGGTCTCTCTGCTGTTTTGGTGACAACTAACCTAGCTGTGCTGAGGCAGGAGTGGATCTATCTGCACACCTGCTTGAATTAGAGGTCAGGCACTCAGCGCTTTGTGGCTTTAGCTTGAAATTCAAGTTGCTTTGAGTCATCCCTTTCGCCTTTTGTTTAGGTGGAAAAAAGGAGTGGCGGGGAAGGGCCTGCAGCTAAGAAAAGAAAGCGTGGAATTAGGTTTTAGAGATGTTAGTCTTGGCATTTGGGACATTTGCATTTGTACAGGTTGTCACACTTGGCTTTATTTTGAGTTTAGCAGTTCACTGTTCAGGATAAAAAATGTTACATATCTTTTTCCCATTTACGTGACATGCTTACTACCCTGGAAGAGCAGGAAGGAGCTGGAGTATGAGCTGTGGTTTCAACCAGGTTAGTAGCAGCCTATGGATTGTCCTACCTATAGTTTCCATGCTGTGGTGCACAACTGACTTAGGTTTTTTCTGATGTCAGCTTCTAATTCTATCAGTCAGAAGACAGTCCACTCTTCAAAATCCAAAATGAGTCAATTGAGACCAATTGCTAAGAAGGAATTGGACCTACTGCCTCTCTTGAATTCACGGGGGGTAGTCAAGGCAATGTTTTGCTCTGTGGTTTGACTCCAGCGAAGTCAATGGGCTTGGCCCAACTTTATCAAGTGCATCTTAAGAGTGGAAATGGCTTGTCATAGCTTCTGGATGCAATCACTTTCTCCGTACTGGTTATGATTTGAGGGTCAAGTTGTGCTGAGATTTTACAAGTGAAAATGTGAGTAATGCGCAGGGTTTCAGTGGTGTTAGCTTTTCAGAAGTCTATTTCAACATTTAAATTCTACTCTTACAAATTTACATAAAAATTGATAATTCACGTTTGTAACAGTTTTTGAGATTTGCTCTCACTAGCTAGACTAATTTCTTGGTGCAGTTTGCCCTTATCACTTGATTTGATTTCAGTAGATTCACGCAAAACTTGATACGTTTGTTTCTAAGAGGGATGTTCATTCACGTTCTCCTTAAAGAGCAGCTGAATCCTGTCTTATCCTTACATTAAAGTTGCTGTAGTTTTTGTGTAGTTTCTTTTCTTAATTAACGCACTCCCTTTTGAACTCTTTCACTGCCTCAGTCAAAACCATAATCCCCTGTGACATCGGAATAAATTGCTGGAGACAGTTTGAATGTCACAAAGTGAGCATTAGATCTCAGGGAAGAGGAGTATGGAGACCCCTGGATCCTGTTTCTAATGAATCTCTTCACTAGGAAAAGGTTGCTTGATTTTTTTAAATTTTAATCTAAAAAACAGAAGCAAATTTGGCTTTAAATTGTAATTGCTAAGTAAAAATTGAGTTGCTCCAAATGCACCCCACTAAATCTACCTCAGTAATGATGAAAAAGAGGCTCCAAGCTGGCTTTGTGTAACTTCTGTTTTGGCAGAGGAGAGCTGCAGTTCTGTGGGTTAGATTGCTGTAAGGCGAAAAATGAATTGCTACCCTGGAAAAGCTTCTTAAATTGCTGGCATGGCAGAGTTGCGTTCTGAGTTGTAGTTTGGAGAAGTAAGTTCATCATGAGTAGCTCTGTGGCTCCTCTTCCTGCTGTTGTGGACACATTGGTAGTTCGTTGTTTCGGGGGGTGATGGTGGTTTTGTTTTCTGGTTTGTTGGTTTGTATTTTTTTTCCAGGCTCCTTGCCCGAGTGCATCTTGGGATTTCCCTTTTGCTGAATGAGCTGCTTGTGTGAGAGGGAGGAAGTGAGGTCCCTTCTGGATTAGGAGGGAATGGGGGTGGAGGGTGGGGAAATGTCCTGTTTCATATGCAAAGCACACTGAACTGGGAGAAAAAAACCACATGAAAACCTTTTAAGAAAACCATCCATGTCACAGGCTGGTGGAGCAGCTGCTGGCTTTGTTAAGGAGAATATTAAGGTCTCAGAGACTTGCAGAACCTTTGGAAAATGAGATAAAGGATGGGATTTTTATTTTTTCTTAAGATACAAGCTGAGGTAAAAGAAATAATCTCCTTATCAATATCTGAATGGAATGTAACATCAGTGATGTGATACCAGCTTACACAACAGTCAGAATCTCAGTGAGATATGCTGTTAGGGCTGCTCTCTACTTCCTGAGATCTTGGGTGTAAAAATGGTCCTGATTCTTCAGTTACATCAGTATTAGCTCTGTGCGTTTTGATTGCAGTTAAGTTTCTCCTGCTTGGCCTAATAAGTGATCTAGCAAAAGAAAAAAGTAGCTTTTCTCACCTTAACATAATTGTAGCTTCAGCTGAGAGCAGTAAAACCTGTGCAACAGAAGAGCAATCCGATTGAGAAAATGCTGCTTTTTTTTTTGTTGTGTCAGTGATTGACATCAGGAATCGGATGGGAAAGTTTCCATAACACTCAAAGTGAGGAGGGCAGCTACACTTTGCCTGTAGTCTCCAGCCCTCATCCCCATCTGGGCTGGGTCGGTAGGAGATCAATTAAAGTAAGATTATGGTAAAAAACCCCAAACAAACCCCCAGACCCTTGCTTGTATTTGTCCTATTAAAGATAAAATAATGCTTAGTGTTAAATTCCATTTAATATATAGTGCAGGTGCAACTCCCTAGCACTTGCCATTTTGTTCCTCAGTCTCATGTGTCCAAGCAGATACCACTGCAGAGCATTAGTCTGGCTTATGGCTGCAGTGTCTGTTGGAGTTGATGACAGTGTGGTATCAGCATCATCTATGTTCTTGGCACGAGCAGTGCAAGGCTGACCCTGTGGTCAGTCCTGTTGCTGTTCCTAAGCTTGTATGTATTCTAAAACACGATTGCTTCAATTCCCGGAATAAATGGGGCTGCCGTTAGATTAAAAAGTTTGTTCTTGGGTTATTGGTATAAGAAGCCTCACCTGAAAAAGCAGGCTATGAAAAGGAGCAGCTCTCAGAACTGCCCTTTTGGTCAGGATATGCAAGTAGTAAACTTGACGGCAATCTCACCTAATCCTGTTTTACTAATGGTGCAACTCTAGGCATCAGAAGCATTCTGATGTTTTTATCGGTGACTGAATATAAGATCCTTTTGCATAAAGAAGATAAATGCCTTTTGTATTGTTTTTATTTTTCTAATTTAGAAGATCAGAAATGATAGAGGTTGATAATGTATTAACACTTCAATCACAGAAGTATCTCTGTTGCACAAGTACAACATTTGGAGGCAGAAGGAAGTGCTCTGCTGCAGGCCTGGCAGGTTTCTGGTTTGTCTGCTGAGCTCCTTTTTTTGTACAACATTTCCAAATGCTAAAGAATCCCATCTTTTAAAAAGGGAAGTATGGCAGCATCATTTCTGCAGTGGTTACCTCCCAAAAGTGAGCAGGTATTAACTTCTGCTGTAGTATCTGCCTGTGTCTGGTAACCAACCTGAAACGATGAGTCCATTTTATGCTGGGAAATTGTGTTCTTGACTCTCAGTCTTTATCCACTTAAAGGAAATCATCATCTGACATCCTTGGAGTAGTTCTTCTGTCAGACTAATTTAATCCTGCATGCTTTGGGTCATTTATGAACCATGTAGCTGGCAGACAATTGCATGTTTTCCTTGACTTGATTTAATCTTGGAGTCAAAGGTTTTTTTTCCTGCCACAGATCTGGAAGTTTTCTCAAACCTTTCTTAAAATTCACACTAAATTTAGTGGCAGAGGCATGCAGACATTGACATTTTTTCTCCTACAGTGATTGAAATGAAGTTATTTTTATTTTATTTTATTTTTTTAAGCTGAAATGGATTTCTCTTCCATTTTTGGGAGTAACAGAGCTGTGCATATGAGCAGGCAGTAAGGATCACAGGTTAAAAGTAGTGGAATAGTTAGCATGGCTATAAAACATTTGCTGCAATTCTGAACGTTGCTGTTGGAATCACTTATGTTCTAAAGTTCTTAGCAAAAGAACGTTGAAAATCTCAGGTGAAATTTTCTATTTCATTTAGAATCTGCCATTGTTTTCTCATTGCCCCTGGTTGGTTTTACAGAGCTGCCTTTTGCACAAGGAAGTGCTTGTGTAATGCCCAAGCCATTCCCATTCCTCAGTGAATGATATGCAAATCTAGTCAATTAAGCAGGGGGGATTTAATTAGCAGTTTAAGTTCATGTGTGAAGTGTCTTGCCTTAATTACTTAACAGTTTTGTTGCAAATTTGCTGAGGGTTTTTTTTTTTTCCCACAGAGCTATCAAAACTGTGATTTTTTTTTTTTTTTTTTTAAACACCCCCCCCCTTCTTTTCTTTTGTTTTGGTAACTTTTTCAAGTCTCAAGTATTGCCCAGTCCCTGTGCCCCCTGTGTTGCTCCTGTATGTGCATCCCTGTACTTGGAAAGCTCTTGTCAGAGCTGTGGGGACAAAGCAAAACTCTGTTTATTGTCTCAAGTAGAACGATATATTTAAAAAAGAAAAAAAATAAGGATTTTTGTTCTTCAAATCTGTAATGAAAGACCTTTTTTTTTCTGTTTTGTTTTGTTGTTTGTACTTAGATGACACCACTGTAGTAGTATCTGTGTAATAGTCTAATATGATTGCCATGGCTTGTATTGAATGGTGGCTTTTGTTTCCTATTCTGTCTGGCCAGGTTGCTTTTCTGCATCACTGCAGTTTCAGCTTGTTGCGGTGTCAGTGGTGTTGCAGTGATGCAAATAGCTCAGTGTTAATACAAACAAGAACACTTCTGACTTTTTGTTATACATCTTCTCATTTGGAGTATCTGAGCATGTGAGAGTGGCACCATTCAATTCTGTGATTCTGAGGCCATCCTGCCATTTGGAGTTCTGATGGGGCTTGTCTTGTGGCTTTGAGTTTGATTTCTTAAAACATTAAGGGTGGGAAAATGTGTGATGAAAGGTTGTGGTATTGCCCATTACTCTGTCAATCACTCATGACTTAAATATATGTCAATTCTGTAAGACAGGTTATCAGTTGCTGTTTTTAGCGATTTAGCTGTATCACTTCTCGGCTTTATATTGACTGTCACTCTGTATTCTTTGCAGAGGTCTGTTTTGAAGAAAACCCTTTGTTCTAAAAGCCCAGTATGCATTTTAGATTGGGAAATCACACAGACAAAAAATCCTTGGAGCTCAAATGGGTTGCTCCATAGTCTGGCCTAGGTCCATCTCTAAAACACTCAAATTCCAGCTAGATGTTGGTTCTTACCTTCTTCTGTTTCTGTCTTTAATCCTCCCTTTTCCCAGTGTGAGAATTTCTGGGAATGGTATAACTAAGGCAAAAACCTGGGAGAGAGAGGAAATGAGATCAATTTCTATAAATGCCTCCCTTAATAGCCCCAAATCACATCTGAATGTGTCCCAGGACAGATACAGGTATGTTGCCTTCCCTTCCCAGCACAGCACAGCAGATGGTCTGGCTGCAAAGAATCCTGGCATGTTGCAATTTTTAGTATAACTTGGTACAGCTCTGTTTTGATACCCATTTTCATCAGCAAAAATAGTATTTATCCCTACGATAGCAGATCTATCAAAGCCAGATATGAATTGCAAAATAGAGTTTGTCATCTGTTGTTGCTGGCATACTGGCTCTAAAGGATAACCTGGCTTTCATGCTCTTAGCCTGTAGGTATTTCTTTCTCCCTCACTCCTACCTCCTCTCCTGAAGTTGCCAAATACCAAGATGCTGCTATAAATGCACATAGCCAAATAGGAGTGATAACTCTTGAAAAAGTCTCAGGATGTTTAGCCGTGAAGCATCTTGTTTCTCAGAGCAACTCAGTATGTGGTTAGTGATCCTATGGTTCCTTAAGGGGCCCTGTTCTCATTATGGTCAACCACTGCTTGTTTCTGCAGTTTGAATACACAATAGAAATGCTTGGGAAGTCAGGGAAGAAGAGCTTTGGGTGGCAGGATACTGAGCTGGGCTTGCCTAAGTGAGCACTTGAGAGTACATCTGATGCTCTGTGGCTTCACCAGTAGTTTCTTAGGATGATGGGTTGTGTGGCTTTTATGGTAGAAGGGGTTTTATTGCATCCTTGAGTCCATTGCTGTAGGATGTTGGAGAACCTTTCTCTGATGCACTTAAAGTGTCCCACATCTGTGTCCCACAGCAATATGCTGATGGTGATTCTTTTTTACTGCTTGTCAGCTCCAGTTTTGGGTCAGTGAACCTGAGCATGTACATGCATGAAGGAAAGGCTGGGGAGGAACAAGAACAGGATTGTTACTTAGTCCGCTGCACCACAGATTTGCAGGTGTTACCCAGTGATTGTTTTAAAGGATCTGTTCTTTAAGATCTGACAAAACCTTTTGGTTTTCCATCAGTACAGTTAGAAATTTAGCTCTTTTGTCTTCCACAACACACAAACTGCCAGTATTGTCACTCTGCAGTTGATGGTGTAGTGGTGACATCCTCAGTTTAAAGCTTTTTGACTTAAAAATGGGCTTTCTACCAACCAGGAGCTCAACAGATGTGAATAAGGAAGTACTGCATTAGTTCTGGTGACTAGTTCTTGCATCTGTACATGTTGTAGGGTATAGATTTTAAATAATTTAAGGCGCAGATTACTGCCTGCAGTAGCTGTGTTGTTAGAATCACTTTAGTCAGCAGACATCCAGACTGGGCAGAAGGCAAGGATGCTCAGGTTTCTTTCAGATTCTTTGATTAAAGGATCTTAAAGATTTACTGCAGCACCATATGATGGGAAATTCACCTTATTAATAATTCTTTTTATGAAAACAGAAGAAACATTTCTGAACCAGAAAACCAGAACTCCTCATTCCATATGACATCTCTTTGTAAACTGTTTTTGTAAAGCAAAGCTGTGGGGTAGGTTTTTTTTGTCTGTCTGTCTCTCCCCTCCCCCCCCCCCTTTCTTTCTACATTTTACAAGTGAGGATTGAAATCCCAAGTGTATCTGCACCACCTCAGCCCCCAGGATTAGTGGAAATCACACACTTCTAAAAATGTATTGATAAAAACATCCACCTTTTCATTGGATGTGTTAATTTCTTAGTTTTATTCTGTGCTTTTCCAAACTAGGTTCTGGAGGCTCTTTCTTCAAATTTGATATTATTGTTAATCTTAAGATCTTGCCTCTGTGCCAGGCTGTGTTTTAATAGAATTTCTCTCTGGTTCAGCCAGGGCAACCCTTTTGTTGCACTTTCTTTGGGATAATGTTTCCATGTGCTGCAGAGGTGCTGACACATGACCTCCTTACACATAGAAAATCCTGAATGTCCTGCCCCTTGCCAAACCCATCACAAAACTCCCCATCACCCCCTTTTCAGAATCCCAGATGGTAAATAGCAGCAGGAGGTGAAAGGGGAGCTTTGTCTCCATTCTGTCCTGTTTTAAGTATTCTGTGTCTGTCTGTATCCCTCTGCTTTTCCCACTCTGCCCATAAATTAGCAAGCCAGCTTTTCTGACAAGGGAAGACAAAATGTCCATAAGCTGCAGTAGCATCACCTACTGAGGATAATGTCTCTGAACAGTCCTTAGTTTCATTTGATTTGATTGCGATCTCTCTCTATTTGGGTAGAACTCTGCCTGGCCTTTCCACTATAATATTTAGGAAGATGCAGTTTGTACTGTGTATCAGGCTGCAACTGAAGTTTACCTACAAACTAAAAAAAGCAATCCTTCCAAAACCATCCCCCAAAGCCAAAACCAAACTCTAAAGATCTGCTTGTCTTGTTCTGTTGGTTTTTAAGGCTGAAATCACAGGAGGAACAGCAGTTTCTGCTAGATGGGGAGCACCACGAGCAGCTGGCTTTGAGTGTATAAAGGGATTTAAAAGCCAGGCAGAGAAAGGAGCAGAGACATGGTCAGTGAATGCAGCGCAGACAGAGCTGCTGTGCAAATCCATGACTGTTCTTAGAAGCTTTGCTTTGCTCCTAGGGTTTGCCAGGCAGGATATTGTCTCTGCACACTCTTTCCGTGGAGTTCCCGTCACTGGCAACAATTTCCTCTTGGTGCAGGAATGATGTGGGCTGTTGTGCAGGGGGGCAGTTGTGTGGAATAAACTGTGCTAGTGTTGCTTCCGGAATAGTCTTGGCAGTATCTGTACTGAGATGATAGCTTGGTATTTGTGATTGGGGTAGTAGGTGTGAGTGACATGTAAAATGTATATACGTTGATCTCCCAAATGAGGTATCAAATCAAAGTATCCATACAAAAATAGGAAAACTGGTCACTTTTTTTTTTTTTTTTTTTTGCCATGTTACATACAGTTTTCATATTGGGTGGATCTAGTGGCTTCTACTGAGCAGAACTGGTTCATGCCAGCTGAGTATCTCCTTTTTTCGAGGATGGGTCGTTTGATTTTCCTTAGTTGAGATCACGCATTCTCCTTAACCCCTTGAGTCCAAACACACTGTGTGTTCATCCTGAACCTGAAACGTGGCAGCTTTGTCTGAGATAAGTCTTTTCTCTGACCTGGACTGCAGCTGACGTAACAACTTTCCAGTTTCAGCTGATTGGAAATGAGACACTGGTGAACTGAAATACTGAAGGCTTCATGAATTCCCTGGATTCCCTGGTGGTGTTTTGGTACATCTTTATTTTAAACTGTTGAGTATTAATGAGAGAAGGGGAGTGGGAGTGCAAGACCTGTTTACTGTCTGGTACCTGAAAGGGGTATTCGTGTTTGTTTGTTTGTTTGTTTGATTTTACGTTGCAAATATTGCTGTAGAAATCCTGTGTTGCTGCCAAGTTCCTACCTAGCTTTGGGATGCCAAGTGAGTGTCAGCTGGGAAGCTGCTAGGAGAGTTTTAAAGCAATATTGCCTCTTTTGCAAATGCCATGGCTCTCAAATGTAGAATGAATCCACTTTGGACCATTTTTTTAATGAGCCTTCATTTTTAAGTGGTGAGCAATATTATGAGGAAGAGAGCTCTTCCTCTGTTTTCTGGGTAAGAATACTCTGCTTTCCACATTGTAAGTTAATTAGCAAAGGTCTTTTCCTCTGGAATCTCCTGCATTTCTCCTGACCTGTAATTCTATGTATAGTCGACAAGTAAAATAGATCTGATGAGCTCAGTTCTGACACGTTGTGTTTTGACAGTACATTCTGTTCGTACTGAGTCAATACTTTTGAAGCTGTAGTTGCATGGTCACTTTAATTTGACATATACCTACTTGCTGCCAAAACTCCTTTTGGCTTCTGCCCTAACACCAGCCTACTGTTCCTGTCACCTTCTTTGACTGTCACTAGCGCTTTTATGGCTGCACAATGTGCAACAGCTCACCAGGGAATCAATCTGCCTGAAAATTAGTCATTATATAAGGGAGAGTCACAAAAATTAACTAAACAAATGTGCTGTTGAGTGTACAGAAAAGGTGAGTCAGGGTGGGTTGGTTGGTTTATACGCTGGTATTACATGGTATTATTTGTGATTGCCAAAGTTAGGAAGGTTTCAGTTAAAAGTGGTTTAATCATAGAACCAAACAATATAAGGAACAGTCTCACAATGGTGGGAGTGTGAATTAGATAGAATCAAAGAGTACTTCTTCAGGCCTAGCTTCTGTAATTTGTTAAACTTTTGTGTAGTAGATGTGGCTGCTAAAGATTAGGTCAAGTGTCTGTTCTTTAACACCTTATTAGGCTGTTGCTCTCAACCATGAGCTGCTGGGAATGCATTTTTCTTTTTCTCTTTTTTTTTTTTTTTTTAAGAAAGGCTTTTGATGGATGAAGATGTAAAATGAATAGAAATAGTGTCTCCCTCTTCCTCTTTCCTCCTACTCGGCGCTCACACACAGTCAGCCCTGGGGTCTTTTCTTTCTGTGTGGTTGGCAGAACAGAGAAAAGGAAGAGAGAGAGGTGGAGACTGTCTGGGCCCCTGATGCTGTCAGGAGAAGAATAGTGCTGCTGTTAGTGCTAAATCTGAAGGGACATGCTTGTGTGTGTATGCTGCAGCAGCCAGTGGGCTGAATTAGTGGCCTTTAGGCACTGCTAAGAGGCTAATTGAGTCACTGGTACTTGCTGATTAAACCAGCAAATCCAATAATGGATGGATGTGCATGTTTGCATTTGGTTCTATGCTCTGAAAAATAATACAAGATTTTCCTTAACCCTTTCAGTTTTGCTCAAGTTACGCAGTAGCGTAAGGAATCTCAAAGCATCTAAATAAATGTTTGGGGGAGATCTTATTCTATTCTTTTCCTCCTGCTCTGTGCAGTGGGATTGGATGAGAAAGCATAAAATCAGTTCCAGTAGCAATTGCTGAACTCTACCATTTTTTAAACTGCTGTCTTAAATGAGCCTTTAGTTTAATGTGGGATAATCCAAATTGTGAGGTAACAGGTGAAGAACTGAAGCCGTCCATGATGAATGCCATGTAGAAATGGCAGGTAAAGCCTATGTTGGAATTTTGGTGGGCATCCACCTTGAACCACTCCACCTTTCTCAGAGTTGTGTTAGCAATGCACAGGTGATGGTTGCACCACTGTCCTGGGTTCAGCAGCAGCAGTCATTTTTCTTCTTCTTAGTAGCTAGTGCAGTGCTGTGTTTTTGACTTTCAGTCTGGGAACAGTGCTGATAACACCGATGTTTTTAGTTGCTGCTCAGTAATGTTTACTCTGACCAAGGACTTTCTGAGTCTCATGCTCTGCCAGGCAGGAGGGGAAGCTGGGAGGGAGCAGAGACAGGACACCTGACCCAAACTAGCCAAAGAGGTATTCCATACCACAGCACGTCATGCCCAGTATATAAACTGGGGGCAGTTCCCAGAAGGGCTAGATCTATGCTAGGGTTGGGCTGGGTATGGGTTGGTGAGTGCTGAGCAGTTGTGTTCTCTTCCCTTGTTATTTCCCTTATCATTATTATTGGTGGTAGCAATAGGGGTTTTGTGTTGTACCTCAGTTACTGGACTGTTCTTATCTCAGCCCATGGGAGTTACATGCTTTTGATTCTCCTCCTCATCCCTCTGGGAGCGGGGGGGAAGGGGTTGGAGTGAGCGAGCGCCTGCTTGGTTCTGAGTTACCGGCTGGGCTTAAACTACAACAGCCATTGCTGCTGAGTATCTCATGTAGTAAACACATAAACAGCTCAATTGTCAGGTATAAAGATCAGGATCATAATGTAGGTAAAGAAAATTCTAGTTTTGCGTTGGTTGTGAGGGGAGTACACAGAGAATCTGCAAAGCTGAACTAAACTTTAATACACCCTTACATTATATTTTCTAATCCACTGTCACTCCTGAAATCTGCCCACAGGCTCAGGACCTGCTTTGTTTTTTGCCCAGGGTGGTTGTTATGATGAGTGTGGCTTGATTGACTGCAGTGGAATTATTCTGAATTTAGAGCACTCAACTGGAGAGCAGAATTAGCTTCTTGTGTTTTCCTTTGAAGTATTCATTGCTGCTGTGCTGAGGGCATATTGCTTTCAGTGATTCTTTCTCATTGCGTTTTTAACGTTTAAGGAGAACAAGATGCCTCTCCATCTAAACCAGAAGGACATGGATGAAAAAATAGGAAGACTCATAAAGGCGAATGGTGGGTTCAGAACCTTGTGAGTCATTGCAGGGAGATTGACAGTTTGGGAACATGAATGTGGAGGAGTGAGGATGGGATGCTCAGGGGCTGATGAGGTAAGGGAGTCTATGGAATGTCAGTAGAGGGGTCAGCAGCAGCGGGCATCTCATTCCAGAGTTAAACTTAGGCATTGGGAAATGGCATTCCTTGATTGCAAACACAATCTGACAGTTCTCAGCTAGCTACAGTATTCACCTCCTCCTACTCCCCCCCTTCTCCCCCCCCCCAACTGCATATCAGTGGATGCTTTGGAGATCATGTCTGTTCTTGCCTTCAAAGCAGCAGCAAGAAAATATTTAAAGCCACAAGCACACCTTGGAGACTGCAGGGTAAGTCAGGTTAGCAAGAAACTTACGTGTAAGTTGTGTCCCTGTTCAGGCAGCTGAGTTCTTTCTATGTGTGGTCAATCTATGTTATCTCCTATGCAGAGCTTGCAAAGCTTTTTGCAAAAAAAAGAAAAAAAAGCCATATGTAGCTCTTCACTTCTGTCTGTCCTCCTTTCTTTCTTTCTTCTTCTTACTGTGCATGTGGAAGAATTTCCTCCTGTTCGTGGGCAGGCCTGGACTGGATCAGCTCCTGGAATTAGCTACACAGGAGTTCATTCATTCCTCCTCTGAAATTACTTGGTGTTTGCTAGGATAACTCGTTATTACTGAAGGTGCAGGGAGGTAAGGCTGCTTTAGTGGGTAGGGCAGAAGATTGAGGCAAGAGAATTTTTTTATAGTGTCAGCTCTTGACACCATTTCACTGGATGACCTTGGGCAAGTTACTTCACTGTGAAAGAGGACTAATAATATTTACCTCCCTGCCCAACAGGGGTCTTAAAGAAGATTTTTGTGAAGGATTTTTGCATTTATACAGGGTTGTATTATTGCTGAGAATTGTTGTTTCTTTATGAATATGTATGAAAGGTGCTAAGACATTACCTCATCTTGGCAACTTATTACAGGCTTGTGGTTTCTCTGAATTGAGGTGGTGGCAGAGACAAAGAGTGTTGTCCCCAGAAGCTGTTGACATCCTCAGAAGAGAAAGTGGCAAACCCAATTTCTCCTTCTCTAATTAGCACTGTGTTAAAAGAAAAATGTATTTATTCTGAGCATGCAGCTCTTTTGGTAGCATTTTGGGGAAGGGACCTAAGAAGGCTCCTGGCCGACTAAGTATGTATTGTTTTCTGTAAAGCTTTTCATGAGATCCTATGATGCAGCTCTTTGTGCTGAGGGAGAAGGGGGGAAATCATGATGAAACATTGTGTTATAGTTTTATTTTTGATTCCTGATGACTGGGCTTTGATGGGGGACACGGCATCACAGAGACCCACGAGGAGGTTGCACAAGAACCGTCTCCAGGGTGTCACTCTTGTGGTGTCAGGAAAACTTCCTCTTTCCATCAATACCACAGTGCAGCTGTGAGAGTGGTCATCACTGGGAGGGTTTCCAGTTTGTAAGGAAAAGAAGGATGTGATCCTCATCTGATTTGGTCTTTTATGCAGAGTAAGCAGGATTATTGTAGGGAGATCATAGCAAACCTGTGTTGTTGAGGGAGCATTTTCTTTGGCAGAAAATAAAAACCATAGGCATAATGTTGCTTATGCAAACCATGATGTGCTGTGGCTCAGAGTGACTTGATACAGCCATGACCTTAGACTGAACTACTGCACTGATCTGTAGTGGTGTTGGTGCCCATCCAGCCACACACTGCTTATTTTACCATATATATGTATTCCCAGATGCCGTGTGAAGAATTGGTGGCATTGGTTTTGGGCATCTGGCCATTACTCTTGAGCGCTGACAGTATTTCATCGGGGTTCAGTTGTCCTGCCTACTTAAAAGGAAAAAAGGAAGGCTTTTTGTTTTGCGTTGTCACAGGCCTCCATGTTTGGGTTGAAGCTGTTGACAGATGTGCACGAATACCGAGTGCTTTGTGATAAATGTTGCAGCCTTGTAGTTTGCAGGTCTTCTCAGGTGATATGAGTCAGTTGTATAATGACAGCTATCAGATAACATCTCCTGTCCCAGCTCAGAGCGAGCAATCTTAGATTTTAGTCTACTGTGTTGGCAAGGCAAGTTTAGGTCAGATAGAAACTTGTCAAAAGCTCTGATCTGAATAAACAACTGTGCTTCCTCCTATTCTGATGTCTTGTAGCTTGTGCTTTTTGGCCAGAATGTTAACGCTCATCTCTAGGATCTCCTTGTATCCACTGCACCCATTGTGGGTAGAATGAATTTAAAAGTGAGCTTGTGACATGAAAAACATAAACTGGTGTGGAATGGATGCAGCATCACTGCTATTCTCAGGAGTTTGTTAGAAATTTCTAGAGGGATACTGTCTCTTCCACAGGTCCATCAAGTTGAAGGGTTCAAGAGATGCAATGGATTTTCACACATTTTAGGGGAGTGCTGTGATAAAATAATTCGGTTTAATTACATTAGTAAAACATTTAGTGCTCACTCTTCCCCCCTAAAAACCTGCCAAAATACCTTCAGGGGTGGACTTCTCTGCAAGGCTGCCCATCTCTGTGTCCCTTCTCTGGGACTCGTCCTTGCAACTGGTTTTCAGCTCAAACTTAGCTGAGACTTCCTGGAGTTCTGCACTCGCTCTCAGGGTTTTTTAGTCCAAACTTTTGATAAAGGCTGCTGGAGGTTGTCCACTTCGGTTACAGAAACAACTTTATTTTTGAGCTTTACCACAGAAGCTGTAAATTAGAAATGCTTCATGTGAGCAGGTAGTGTCCAGTCTCCAGCTGAATCCCCCGCAAGATTCTGAGCTGGCATCTCTGTGCATTGATTCCCTAGTTGACAGGGCCATCCACTGTGCTCTTTGTGTTGTAGGTTTCTTCATTTCCTTAAGCCATATTTATATTATTGTTTCTTTCAACACTTCAATGTATTCTTATTCTGTGCATGTGACTTTGAAGCAGATGTGTACCTTTATTCAGAGAAACATATTTAGAGATTTCATGTGGGGTTTCTCCATTTTGTGCGCGTTAATGTTCGCAGGGGTGGAGTATGTTGTAAAGTGTGTGTTCTTAAAGCTCTGTGCTTGTGTGGTTTAAAATGAATAAGCTTTACCTTTCAAGCAAACAAGCATGCTAGTATCAAGGGTTTGTGAATTATAAAAAATCCTTTATATATATAAACCACATTATCTACAGGTTTATCTCCATATTCAGATTATTATTTGGAGAAAAGAAAGTTAATTTCAGTGATGGAAATGAAATTAAAACTTTTGTTAATTGTTGTTTGGAGGGAAATAGATCTCTCTTGGATACAGAACATATCTTGCCCAGACTGCAAGCAACATGCTATCTGCAGAAGAGAAAAGCCTGGTTGATTTTTCAGTAGAGGTAGGAGTTTCTGGATGAATTCTCTTCATGTTAAGGTCGGGAGGTGTTTTTGGTTTGTTGTGGCTCTGTGTGCTCTAACCTTGATGCCTGTATGGGTGTGTGATCACAGTGGGGTGACCTGTGCTAACAGCCAGATGTTACAGGGCTGGTTGGGGCTGGTTGAAGGATCAAGAAATTGTTTAACCTGTTCATTTGTCTCCTGCCCCAACGCATTCTCTGTTTTGTATTGTAAGGACAGGTCTTCATGGGTCTAATTAATTTTAAAACTGGATCATCAGGAGGTTCCAGGTTGATGATTTGTGTAAATCAGAACTTTCTAGCTAGTAAAAAAGTTTCGCTTGAAGCAAATACTTTGTTTCCTTGTTTTGCACACAAGTACAGTGATTAGCTCTTCCTCTCTGTGTTTGTGGCTGGCTTTTCACATTGTCGTGTTCATATTTGCAGTGAGATACGGATGTCACTTCTCACCTGATTCTCCTATGCAAAGGGCTTGTCAGTCAGCCTGCATCAGAAGTATCTTTTTGTGAAGTACAAAAGATACTTTTCAATACACTTATACGCATTTTGTGGCGCTTTTGCATCACCTTTCTACTCAAGTGACAAAGGGAGTTGAGTGTAAATGGGAACTAGTTTGTACATTACTTATTAGGAGTAATACTGCCTTGGAAGTGCCACACATAAAGTGCAGATGATTATTGTAAAGTTCTCATTCTGGTTTGAGAAGCAGAGAATTATCTTTGAAAGAAGAATGTGGGCAATTATTCTGTATTAAATGTGCTTTCTTTGTAAAAGAAAAAAAAAGTAAAGCGCTTGAAGATGCACTGGCATGAATGGTGCTATGAAAGGGGAAATCTATGGCAATAGAAAGGAATTTTGCATGTTTCTGTCCAGTGAGAGGGCCACTCCAAACAGAACTGGATTGTTTAGTTGAGATGATTCTTGTTCAAGAAAATCAGAAAGGCTTCACTCCTGTCATAACAGAACTGGGTCACTGTCTTTTTTAACTGGGTCAGAGGAGTTTCCCGCATAGGAGGCTCTTACCATGTTTGGTGAGGGTGAAGTGTTGGAACAGCCCAGTCCTGTTGTTAACTCTTAGTGCAGGGTGCTGCGCTGTCTGCACGAAGTAGTCACGAGGAAACTACCTGCCCTGATAGATGGAAGTGTTTTCTGGTAACTTACCTGGGAGCTGGGCCAGCTGACCTGGGCTAGAGGTCAAGTCTTTCCAAGTTAGCCCAGTGCTTTGGCTTCTGTTGCAGCTGGAGGCTCTCCTGCATTTCACTGTAGGAGAAGAAAAATGTGGCTCTCTGGACCCGAGTTCCTCGGGCTCTTTCAGTTCATTTGCCTATCCCAGCCAATCCTGCTTTAAAAATACTGTGTGCTGTAGCAGCGTGAGGGTGGTGCCCACCCTCGAAGCACAGTCTGGGAATGCTTTAGGAGTTACAGAGTAAACCCCCTCTCATTAGGGAAAGAGAGTCTCCCCTATTTGTCTGTTTTATGTGAAAAGAGGCAGTGTCTAAAAACCAAAACAAAAATCCCACAGCACAACAACTGGCCTCCTTCCATGAAGTGGCCCTATTTCCAGCTTGCCTGCCATGGTACCAGGGGCACAGGCTGTTATTGAGAGGCTGCTCTTGTATGTACATAAAGCCTTGTGATTTGTGTTTAGAGCTGGGAGTCTCCGAGAGTTCAGCTCTGCTGGAACAAAATGTTCAAGACAATACTGTGGGATCCAGCTGGAGGTTTAGCATTAATGCAGTGTCAGCCAGATGGAAATGAGGTGGAGAGGGTGGGGGGATGGGGAATGTCTTCTCTTCCAAGGGAAAGGAAAACAATAGTAACTCTGAGATACATATTCACATGTATCTATAGTGCTAAATGCTAGCTATGATAGGCATGTTCTCATTCAGCTTTGTGCCAGTAAGATGTCAGCTGGGCTTTGTGTGTGGTTGATACAGCAAATAGGGTAGAGACTGCTCTTGGTGGAAAGCCTTTGTAACTCCACCAAGTTTGGATGTGCACTGACAGAGCTGGAGCAGAATTTTCCCATGGCCTGTGGCTTTCAGAAGACACTAGTGAGTTTGTGTATACATATGGACATGCCTGGTGCTGGCCTGCTTTTCAGAAGTACCAAGTACATACATCCTGAAATGACCGATACTGAAAGATACAGGTAAGTTTTTCCGAACTTCTGAGTTGTTTCTAGATGCAGCATGCAACTGGTAAGCAGCAATAGCCCAAATCTGTCCTTTGTCACACCTTGTATTTCTTGCTGATTTGCCTCTGGAAAACCTGTAGCTGTGTGACCATCAAGAAACAGGGAGTGTGAAGCTCATGTTTTTTGTAGTTGAGTCATGGTGCTTCTGTACAGGAGTGTTAAAAGAAAGAAATCCAAACCAAACAGGCCAGTTGGAGAAGGCAAGGTGACTTTCTTCTGTTCCATGCTTCTGAGACATACAACCTTCTGTTCCTCTCCTGACGTAAAGCAAAATACTAGAGAAACTACTCTCCTTCACATCTTGCTTCAGATGTGCCAAACCCAAGTAGGTTGGTAGGTAGCTCTTCTATGGAGCCACAGGGGCTCTTCATACTGTTTGCCTCTCTTTTTCTACTGGTTTCGCATTTGAACTCAGCAAAAGCAGAACTACCTGAATGCAGACTCAAAAAGCCAGTTCTGTTTTTGCAGAAAAAGGATTTGGCAAGAAAGAATCTCTCCTCCACCTCTTTTTTTGGTGTGTTTTGGTCTTTCCTCTTTAAGAGGAGAGGTCAGCAGGTTCTAGTGAAACCCACTTGGACTGAGAAAGACAGTCCATTCCTGTAAGCAGTCTTGGTTCAGCAATAACTTTTAGGACATACCTGGAAGCACAGTGGTGTTTCAAAGCGTGCTTCAGGTCACCCCTCTGAATAACATCAAGTATTAATTTAACATCCTAGAGCCTGCATGGCTGCAGCTGGATGGGCAATGGTATAGTGTGGCTTTCAGTCCTCTGAGGAGCATCTTTGGGGTGAAACACTTCCTTCATGTACTAAAGAAAAGACTTTTAATGGATGAAGAAGAATGAGGAGAGGAAGCAGAGTGGTATTCCACTTGATGACCTTGTCTAGGAGCAGTCAGTATGAACCAGGAGATGTATTCTCTCTTCTGGAATTTTCATAGGTCATTCTCCAAGGCACTGAAGACTTGCAGCATCAGAGTTGGCTGCAGTCATGTGTTGGATGCTGAACTGTTAATTAAATTATCCACAGCACAGGTTCCTGGTTAAAGCCTGTAAAAGTGTTTAGCCTCTTTCATTTGTGCCCTAGTATCTTCTGGGAGCATCTTGCAATTAATACTGTTGAAAACCGTTGAGGCTCTCGAACAGGGCAATACCAGTAGTAGTAAAAAGCCAGCAAACTCTGTGATTTACTGGTGGCGGGTCAGTGTTGAGAAAGCCTGTGCCCTTTCTTTAAAAGTCCCTTTTAAAGTTCTCCCAAACACACAGTTCCCAGGCTCCCATTCACTACTCGCTCACAGAATTAATGTCTGTCTTCTCCTCTTACGTATGTTCCTGTGGTCTCTGTGATCATAAGTTGCGTTGCTGTGCTCCATTTTCCACTGCCTGTGGCTCTAGGCTTTTGTGCAGCTTCTTTAGAATTTCACAAGTACATCACAAGATGCTATTTTGGGTCGCTGCTACAGGATAAAGAGTGTTTAAGATCTTCAGAATGCCCTTTGCCATTTCCCATTAAGACTGTGGAGATACTCAGGAAACAAAATGAAGAAATCAAAACTCTTGGTAAATCTTAGTCCAGCCTGTTCACTTTTACTCACGTCGATGAGTTCAAAAGGTGCTGGTTTTGGTGGGATTTTTTGGTTTGTGGTTTTGTGGTTTTTTTGTCCTTGAGCTTATTTTGGTTCTGGCATATGGTTTTCCAGATAGATAATGGTTTTACTCCCTGAGTCAGGAGCATATGCTTCAGCAGGCACAGAACTTCAGCATGTATGTCAGTCCCTCACCCAGTATTTCTTTAACACTGTACTTAAGCAAAGAAGCTGGGCAATGCAGGAATAAACACACTGTAGGTATTTATTTTCCTGCCTGGGGGCTTCCTGCTGACTGTGAATAAGGGATAACTTCTGCTGTGTCTGAACATTTGGTGGACTGTGTTTTGCTATAGGGTAACTTCTCAGGTACAGAAGGGGCTGTGCCGCTCAGTGAAATGTGTCCCCTCGTACATTTGTGGTGCTATTTCTTTGGAGTAGGGTGGCTGATTGGCAATTAGTGTTGCTTTCAAAGGGCTGGCTCATTAGAACAGTGTGTTAGAGAAGTACCTGCCTGTGATCAGCCAAAGGGACCTCTTGGCAGGAGAGCTTTCTCCTTCTGTGGTGTTTCTATCTTCCTGCTCCTGCACAAAGCTCATGTAACTGTCTCTGAAGCAGAAGAGGGGTCACTTCAGGTGCCTGGTTTGATCTGGTGGTGCTTCCTCGCCTCTCTAATGCTGTGTGGGAGGATTTGTTGGATTCATTTCTGAGAAGGAGAGGCCAGGCGTGCCTGCACTTTGGCACATGCACGTGGTGCTGCTGCGCTGGGATTGAAGGGTGCATGGAAACCCAGGCTGTGGCTGGAGGCGTGATGAGGAATACAATCCTTCCACAGCACTTTGCTTTTGCATTTAAAGGAGCTTCTGTGTGCTCAGCATTGAGATCCACTGCCCCAGTGACATCACACACTGCCAGCCCTGCAGCTACAGCAGAACCACCAGCAGTACTTTGCCTTTCCTGTTTGGTTTGCCTGGGACTGTTGGGCTCATTTACATATGTAAAACAGCCATTGTGTGACCCTGGGACAAAGGGTTGTATTCTATCTGCTCCTTCGAGGAGTAAACTGAGATTGAGAATGACCTGATGGTGTCTGTGGCCACACAAGATGTTATCTGGTGGACCTGCAATTAGAACCTACAGCCCAGGCTCTGCTGTGATCTGATGACTTGATAAGTTCTTCCTCTGGGCATACAGCCCAGGACCAGTGAGTCTTCACCTCCAGCGTGGGGTTCTGAACTCCCTATTGTATCTCCAGACCTGAGAAGAAAAGCTGGGTGTCACGACTACCAGTCTTGGTTTAAGCAGCAAGCTACAGCGTGCATGCAGTCAGGGAGGAGGTTGACCTCCCAGCTTCCCCTGACCTGGTACAGGCTGGGATTCACCAAGCTTAGACTTGGTACCTGTCCTGCCACTCGGCTCCCTCCCTAGACGCTGCCAGAACGTTTTGGATTGCTTTGGTATCTAGTGCTCTAGATACTTAAGAGATACTCTCCCTTCCCTCTCAATTCGTGTTTTCAGTTTTGGGATACTTCCTTGGGGTCTGATTTTCAGCAAATGTATGCCCTGCACTGAAAATAGAGAAGCTTAACGCTAGGCTTGTCAGAAAGCTATTTTTCCATGCTTTTGATGGAGTTCTGTGTTAGAAGCAATATTACTTTCAACTCATCTTTCTGTGTCAGTACTGGCGTTTCTGAATAAATAATTTTAAATTGTATCTTAATTTCTGCATGCTAACTTTGTATGAATTCTACAGCTTTGGTTGAAAACAATAGAGAGACATATTAGAAAAGCACTGATGGAAGAGAAGCCACAGTCCCACATGTAGTTACATTGGTATAGACAAAGACATGCTTTCTGGAACTTTACCAGATTGGAGAATTAAAAACCAGATTTTTTTGAGAGGTGGGTTTTGTAGTGCACGAGTAGATGCAATTTATCTAATGTCTCTTTCGTCTTTGTTTCTTCCCTTCTTCCTCTCAGTCATTTCCCAGGGATAAAAATAGATGTTATGCTACTTCACTTTGGAGATCTCAGTTAACAAGGGCATAAAGGAAGCTTTGTGACTGAGCTCTCGTCTGTTGGGATGGAGGGCCATAAAATTTAAGTTATCGCTGTTCCTTTTCGGACTAGTCAAAAATTAGGATGAGATGCCATGCACATGTAACTTCAGGTTATACATGAACAGTCTAAGAATTCTGCTCTGCAATTTCTGTAGTTCCTTGGCATATAAATTGGCATATAAGGGTCCAACTGATGATAGAGACTGCGAGAGTGGAACGCTTAGTAGCACAAGATGTACTTCAAAGAAAATCCTCATGCTGCCTTTGGCCTGGTGAGATGTTTAGAAGACTTATTGCTGCCCTTTGTACACACACACAAAAATTAAGCAGGATCCTGTTTGGTAACATGGTGTCTCTTTTGAGGAAGTAGAAAACCTATAAGCCAACCTCAGTGTAGGAGAAGAAAGATTAAAGTTTGGATAACTATCAAAATACCCTGAGCTGCATTGAAAGTCGAGTTACTTATGAGTGTAAATTACAGGGAGGGAATTCAACAGCATGAGATTGCCACATCACAATACACTTTCCCAGATATAATGTATTTTTTTGTAAAATGGGAATTTTGTTTAGCTCTGGTTTTCCCCCCAGACTGTATTCCGCATGCATGGGGGAGAGGCATCTGTTATGGCATGTGATGTTGTGAGAGCTTTCTGCACAAACATACTTTGCAAAGTAGTATTCCTCATCCCTGGCAGTGTTCAAGGCCGGGCTGGATGGGGCTTGGAGCAACTTGCTCTAGTGGAAGGTGTCCCTGCCCATAGCATGGAGTTGGGACTGGGTGAGCTTTGAGGTCCCTTCAACCCAAATCAGTCTGTGATTCTGTGGTTTATTTTAGGAAAAGATGTTACTTTATTGAGAAGATGCTGAAAGAGATACTGAACTATTTACCTGAACCTCTTAAAGCAAGCATTGACTGTAAATACACTGAAACTTTAGGTATCTTCTTTGTAGTAATCCTCAAATTCCTGTTCCTTTCTGCAGTTCAGCTATCCATAGCAGGAATGGCTGGTGTTAATTCTGGGGTGGACTGGTTCCTGGGTGCTCTCCTAGTTTGATGAATTAAAATTAGGGCTTATGTGTAAACTCCTATTTTGTTTAACACAGTGAGTGCAATTGTATTCAGGTGCCACTATAAAAGGTACCCACGTTCCACGCAGCCCTTCCTCAGAATGTTCCCCAGCACAGTGCTAATTAATACAAAAACCCCAAACCTCTTTTCTTTCTTTCCCCTGGTGTTAATTTATTTATAGGCAAAGTGCATGTTAAGTTCAGTAAATAACTTCCTGCATTTTTGTAAGTATTTCGAAAGTATCAGACTCCTTGGCAGTATTGGAAGGACTCACGTGGTCTTTGTTTAGTGTTGGGATGTAAATTTTGCGCATGCAGTAACTGGGAATGATGTATCAGCCCTTCTGCTGACCAGATGTTAGATGAAAAGAAAAACAAAATACAAAATACTAAACCAAAAGTGTCAGAGAAAAGGTGTGCTAAGAATGTACTATTCAACTCTGTGTAGGTTTTACAGTGCATAGCAGGAGAACTCGGTATAGGCAAAATAATGTATCCTTTGTCCTAAGAGTGAGTAAGGAGAACTCCATCATAGAATTGGAAACCTTTCCATTTGTCTGGAAGTAGGGAAGGGGGAAGAGCTGACAGCTGAACTTCCCAAAGAACTCAAGGCTCATTCTTAAGGCAAAGAACTTTTCCCTTCCAGAGCAATGTGTATCTATAAGAGATTAGCAAAGCATATCCATCCCCAGGTGGAACAATTGGGACACCATGCTCATATTCTTTGGTTCTGGTCATTACTGAGTATTGGACTGCACTGACCGCCCATTTAACTGATTCTTTCTGGCACTCATTCGTGAGTTATTTATAGTTTTCATCCCGTTGTATCAGATCTACAGAAATTTATTTGAAGCTGTCCAATCAAACATACTATATACATCTGTGTGGGTTTGGTTTGTTCTGTGAAGGACTCCGATGTTTAGGAGGCTTTCTAATATTAGGGGTTGTCTAGCAAGAGTAAGATCAGGATCAAGAGGAAAAGAGAGGTGATGAGTATTGAGAAGTCTTATGGGACTATTTTGTGCAGAAAATTGTATCAGGCCAGGATGAATCCATACAAGAAAAATAAAACAAGTGATGATTGGACCCGAATAAATCTGCACATAAGAAATTCTATCTAAACTAGCCACAGGTACTCACTCATTTTGCTTGTGTGACTGTGTGGCTTCCTGCTAGCATCCATGAATCTGTGGTGCTGCATCACAGCCCTGTACTGCACCACTTAGTAAAGAGAACACTGAAGGGAGAAGAGGGAGCAATAAAATCCAATTCAAGTATGTGAGAGGAGACTCGATCCCCTAATTCAATCTAGGTGTTAAAAATTAAGATAGCTTCTGAGCTCCTGGCTGTGCATTTCCTAGTAAAGTTCATGAGAAATTAAAGATGTGCATAATAGAGAGAAGCTGGGGATTTTTCTAGTCTTGAAAGGCTGAATTCTTTTCCACTTTCTTTCTTTCTACCCCTTCTCTGCTCATTAAAAAGGTGCTATTTGTGGTCATTAGGAGGCACCCAGAGCAATCAGGTCCAACTGACCTTCGTGATGGCTATTCAAGACAGAAGCTAAAGCAGGGTTGTGTTGTAAACAACAGAAAGGAGGTTGCACTAAACTTTATGGCTTGTTGGTATATTGGGGGGAGATTAGAGGGTGATGCAGTCAGCATCCCTGTAAATCTTATTTATCACTGATGTGGGGGAGGACACCGTATCTGAGGGGAATCCTAGGACAGTGAGGTTGTGAACTTTGAGGTTTTATCAGTTCAAATGGCAGATGGAGTAAAGGATGAAGGAGGGAATGAAATAACAGAATACAGTCAAGTTACTCAACTCTGAATGTGAACTGCCTGTGGGCTTGAGTTAGAAGGAAAAACACCACTTTATTAACTGTGATATGTAAGTGACCATTCTGTGAATCCATCTGACCCAGCATCCTGTCTCAGAAAGTGGGCAATAGTAAATGCTGAACCAGGGAGACTAGGCTGAGCATACAGAGATTGTTTCCCCAGTATATATTTGGTCACATGTGGCTTAGGGGCTTCCTGAGTTGGAAGTTACATCTTGGTGTTCAATGGCCCTAAGGGGCTTTTCTTCCTTGAGTCTGTCAGAGCTCAATTTTATCAATGCTGTCATCTCCAGCACTAAATCAGAATTAGCTTTTCACTGGAAAAGTCAAGTTATAGACAAACAATCAGTGGCATTTGAATTGCCATTCCTCATCATCAGCTGAGCTCCGATAAGCCAAGTGGGTTCTAGCTTCTTACAAGTGGAGCTTAAACAAAACATACTTGTTTGTATCACCCACATGGCATTTGCAGTGGGACAGTGGTGAGCCCACCCACTTCAGTGCATATCAGCTGGTGATAGTGATGCCTGCAGTTTCGGAGTCCTGCCTGTCCCTGCAGGAAGAACCTTTGGTGTCCCTGCTTTTTTTAGCACTGAAGATCTGTGCAGCTGTGTTAATTGAATGGAGCTGTGCTGATTTACAACAAGTAAGTGTATGACACTGTTTGGGCAAGGAAATGTTCAGAGGAACGTGGTTAAGATTCATCAATAAGCAGAGTTGTTAAAATGGAGTTGTGGATGGATCTGCTGCCTCCCTGGTGGCAATTCCTACTTATCATGGACTGATTTTTGTGAAGATATTTTTTGGGTTTTGGTGGGAGGTTTTCCAGTTTGGTGTCTCTTTGGGAGAGGTGAAAATGATCTTTGTAGAGTATTCTCAAGTTGAATGGTTATGGCTGTATCTACCCAGGAGCAGTTCTGGAGTAGGTGTTGCCATTTTTTATGTGCCCATAGCCAGTCTCTCTAAAACTGCAGTTTCGCTTTACCTGTGCTGATTTAAAATGCCCCCCCAGAGAGGTCTGTAGCCCGTTGTTTACATGCCGTGTCAGAGTTCAAATCTGTTTCTCAGGCCAAGGAGAAGCTTGTCTCGTGTTTGTGTCTTAAAAGAGGTGTATGCTTTGAGCATAATATAAGTGTTTTAGAAATAGCTGACCAGCTGCTGAGTCTAAATCTGGGCTGGAATTCTGGGCACAGAATTGAAAACACGTCGATACAAACGGGATCAGGTTCTTTAAGGATCGAAGGCTTCTGCATCCTCCCGCAGTGGGGGGGGGGGGGTAGGGAAAGGTTCAGCCCCTTCCAGTTTTATGTGGGGTCAGGCAGTCACTGTGGATGGAGAAGGCTCTCAGAAGAGTCCACCATCTGGCAATCATAAAACGAGTAATCAACATTTTTGGGAGGCGGATGGTGAGGAAACAAGCTGCAGACGATTGTAGTGCGATCACAGTCCTGCACAGACACCTTTATGGCTCTTCTCTGTTCTGGTTGGGTGTCTGCGCTCCAGGTCAAAAGTTCAGGCTGTCCTCTCTCCCTTCTTTCTGCTTCCAAAGATGGGAATTAGGCAAGGACTGGAATGCTGAGAGACTGTAAAATGGCTCAGCCTCGACAGCCCCTCCTATCCCTTTCTCTCCTGCCCCGGCTGCTGCTGCCTGTGCTGAGGGAGGAGGCTGAGCGCTGGGCTGGGAAAGCCTGGAGCCAGCATGGCTTGAGCCCCGCGCCACAGGGCAGTGAGCGAAGCGGCCGGGCGGCCTCCTGAGCAGTGCATTGGCAACCGCAGGCTTGTCTTTCTTTTCCCCCTTTCCCCCAGAACACAGTTTAGGAGTGTGTCCAGGGCTGTTGCGCTGCTGCACCAGACCTTGGTGGAGAACAAGTAGATGACAGTTTCAGAGGCTGCTCAAAATCTTTTCAGTAGAGATGCTGCGTTGTCAGTAGATCACTTACGGGCAATTCTGTCCCAGAACCAGATGACATTAAAGGGGAAAACAGGTCAATGATTCAGCAGATCAGATACTTCAAATTACCCTGTAGGAAAGTAGAAGTTGGAGTAACTATATAAGGTCTTCTCTTCTGCTAACTTGCATGTTGTATGCGATTATTGCTCCTCCCACCCAGCTACTTACCCACCCTCCCTTTAAGGGTGAAAATTCCACTTTACCAGATGTGACAGGAATAACATCTGACAGATCTGCTTTGTGCATTAAACGAAGGCCAGAGCTGTTCAGTCTGATTCTCCCTTCTCATAATGAAAATCAGGAGCATGAGTAACTGCATCCATGCATGCAGTTACTACCCCCCACTGTAGTGTTGGTCAGTGGGCAGGGAGAATGAGGCTGAAGCTATTACAACAACAACAACAAAATTCAGAGAGAGGTCTCTGAAACCATGAGCAAGTATAAACCATGAGGGAGGTTAAACTGTGGCTATGAAATGTCTTTGAGGTGACAGATGAGCTTTTTCTAACAGAGAACTCCATTAATTTCTTTTTCTGAATAAAGAAGACCATTTTTAAGCAGCCGTACCTGGTTAATATGAATCATTCTGTAAACTCTGGGTTTTTTTCCCACCCTGCACAACACAGTATCTCCAGCTTAACAAATATGCTGGAATGCAGAGTGCACATCTGGTCTGTGTTACTGTGAACCTGGCTGGAGTCACATGGATCAAGCTACCTTGGGTTTTTATGTAGAGATGTTTGTATTATACAAACCCCCGTTGCCAAGCAGTTTTTATTTAAACAGCCAGTTTATGCTCAATATAGTGTCCTGCTGAGGAGCTTGGAATACCACAGAAAAATCTGCAGAGCTTCCCTCCTGTTTTACAGTTCCAGGGGCTGAGAGTAACCTGTGTACTGGGTGATGGGTGAACGTGCTCTGAGTGTTTGTCTTCACTAACACATTTCTTTTTGGAATACCCAGTTGTTGCTGCCATCCTGACAGTCTGGCCTGTTGTAGTTACAGTGGATTGCTAGGGAAGCTGAAATTCTAATCACCATTTTGCATCTGCTGCAGCAGATCCGAATGACATGGAAATTGAAATATCACCACCTAGACTAAGCTAGTGCTCCTGGTGGACTTTGAGTCTGGAAGTGGGGAATTAAACCAAAATGTATAGTAGCCAAGGGGAGCATGGCAGGGGTTAGTTTTGAGGGCTGGAGGGTTTCTAATGATGCATGGAAGATTAGAAATGTTCACTTTGAAATCCCAATTCTCAGGACATAATTTTAGAAGTTGCTTAGGATAATTCTCTTAGGGACTTAAAATGATTAAGATTTACCATGTGCTTTAAAAATGCTTCACATTGGAATACTGCTCTGACCTGACTAGCAATGCTTCCCAGAACTTGAGCTTATGTGCTGCTGTAAATCCAGAAGTTGGGCTCAGTGATATTTAGGTTAATCAGTATCTGTGGAACTTCTCATACACCAGGCATATTCATCTAGATGCAGTAGTAGTAAGTTAGAAGTAAATAGCAGCAAAACTCTATACTTTTATTGCCATCCGGCAAGAGTTGGAAAAATTGGTGCTCTTGGTAGGTTAAGAAAAAAATGAACCCAGTGTTTTTCAAGAACTAAGATTCTCTTAAGGGTATTATTTTGCATTTCCAGCTAAAAGCGTGCTCTGTACATTCTTACATATAGTGAACTTTACCAAGTGGCACGAAAGGTCACAAGACAGGAAGGGGAAGAGGGAGGGCTGATTTCTTAGCCTGGTGTCAGTCACAAGTGTCTGCCAGCAAACCACAGAAGCCTACCTTCATCTGTGCAGGTGCTCGGTCACAACATGCTTTGGCTGAGTGGTTTTTTCCTGTCCAGCAATTCTGCATATCCTCATACAAAGTACTTTCTTCTCTTACCCAGTGTGTCCAGTGGGAGGTGGAAGAGCTGTTGCAGAATGTTGCAGAACACAAGCTTGTATCCTGCTCTGGCATAAATTGTCTTGTTTTAGTTTTAAAATGCTGCTACACAGAGAAGCAAAGACTCTGATGGGAAGAGAGGCTTCAGGTAGTTCATCTGCCAGTGGTGTTTCCTTCATTTCACGATCAGGGTGTATTTGAGTGCACATGAAGGTGAACTTACACAGTTCCTGTCCTGTCCTGAATGTTTTTTGTTTTTTTTTTTTTTTAATGGATGTGACAGTCCTTGATGGTTTTTGTCACTATTGTGACTTGTGTGACTTCAGTTTCAGGATACAAAGGTTTGCCTTCACTGGACATCAGTTAGATCTTTAGGTGCTCTCCCTGCTCACTTGCAGGAGTGTGCATAGGGACGTGGCGGTGCAGGGCATGCAGGATGTTGCTGTGCATCTAGAAGCCCATGATGGACATGACAGGTAGTTGGCAAAGGTATCTATGGTTGAATGACACTGGAAAATGGCACGTGAAGTGTCTTGAGGGCAGTACTCAAGCCCACATCTTCAGAAAAACTACTTACACTACTGTTACTTGTTGTGCCTTAGGGGAAAATGCCTGCAGCGCTGTCTGTGGCAACTTGGTAAGGCACAGCCCTGCTCTAAATATGGAAACACGTGCTTTGAAACAGAAGCCATTTCAGAACTGCTGTATTCTTCTTGTTTCAGCAATGATGACCTAAGAACTGACTTAGCAGGTGAGATCTCGGGTTGGTTTAGTGTAGTCCGTTTATAAGAGTGTCTGGGTGCGTGCACTAGTTAGATGACTATTACAAAGGCGACCATCCAGCCACACTTTCCCAGTATGCCTTTCCCAGATACTGCATGTAGATGCTGAACTTCCTGGCCATTTTTGTTATTATATCTCAATGGATTTTTCTTCCACAAATGCTTCTTGATGGGTTTTGGAGTTTTTTCAGGCTTTTGGCATCCACCATATCTTGTGGCAGTGAATTCCCAGATTGTATTTGAGATATGAAAAACATCTTTTGTTTCTTCTCCATTTTCCCAGATGTGTCAGAGAAGCTGGAGGCAAGGGAATTTCTGGCACCTTCACCTTATAAAAGAAAATGTATCTTTTACACTGTATTTTCATCCAGAATGAGCGTTGACAGGCCCTTGTTTATTGTGCTTAGAAAAGCTGCTCTGCAGTATTGTCTTAAAGTGGTGGTTGAAATATTTCAACTTACTAATTTTAATACTTGTACAGGTACAAGAAGGCCAGAAAGGAAAAGAGTGAATATTGTGTGCTATGTAACGATTTGTTATTAACAAGAACTCCCCAAAGCCCACCTTAAATTAAGGATGGGTTTGGATGATTTTCTTTACCCAGGAGGAGGAGATTGTGTTGTCAAGCAGCACAGCTGATACTGGAGCTCTGCAGGGGCTCTGGATATATATAAAGTCATGAGGAGTATGTAGAATCAGGCCCTAAGATTTCACACATGTGGGATCCACAGCATGTTGTGTCCACGTGGAAAATCTGCATAATATCCAACCTGATGGATGAATTTAAATTCACACAGCTAAGTCAGTGCAGCTGGACTTGGTATGTGTGCGCACAGACTGGGCAAGAATGGCCTTTTGTTTAGATTTGTCAGTGAGGAGCATCTTGAAATGAAGTATAACCACCACAAAACATGAATCCATTGCTGTTGACACCAGTTTAGTTTGAAACTAGTGCAGCTTTTCAGGGTAGAAATGATGTTGGTGTTCCTTTCCTCATGCACAGTTTAATTGCTCTCCTTTAAAGAGGAAGTTTAAATCTCCAACTCAGTGTATGCCAGGCTCTTGACATGCATGACAATTGAACTGTGCTTTTTTCTGCCAGCTATATAACGACACTATTGGCATATAAAAATCACACTGAATGACTTGGCCTGGCTGAAAGTGATGTCTGGTGCAAGGATTAAAATAAGGAAATGCGAAGTTGCCTTGTTAGCACAAAACTGACTTTTGTCCTGATATTCTTTATTGCAGATTTAAAACACCCCAGACTACCCCTGTCCTGTAACACCAGTTTGTACAGCTTACTAAATCCATATCCATCCATGCAGAGAGGTACTGCTTTCCCTTGATCTATACTAAACTTACTCATTATATTTAAATACTATTTTTTCTGTCATTGCAGGAGTCCTGTTAGAGCTTTAGATGTGCCACCTTTTCTGAACACATTTTCTTGGCACAAATTTGTTGCATTTTGTTGGTCTGTCACATCAAGCAATATCCTTGTCAGTGCCAACTAATTGCTATCAATCAACTGCTGAGCCTGAAAAGCTGGTCTGAATGTTTATTAAAGCATGTTAAAAAGCCCAGGCCACATGATTTCTTGTAAAATCTGAGGCTGGAAGGGTGGTTCTGTAGAAAATCGGCTGACACATCTCCAGTTTGCATTTAGGAACTGCCATGCAGGTGGGTAGATGAAGCAGGCGTGAGTGATTTCTGTCAGATTTAGTGCCTGTCACTTGGGAGGGAGTGTGAAAGTGGTCAGGAAGAAACCATTCCTCCTCAATTGCTGTGGGGGGACCATCAGGGACCATCTGCTTGCTTACAAATTCCGCTTGGCATAGTTGTTACTGATGGGATGATAGTACAGGGCAGTAGAGGAATGCAGGTGATACTTCCCATAATATAGCTAAAATAATACACTAGCATCCTACTTGGATAATTTAGGGGATAATTGACCTCAGTCTGAATTTTCCCCTTTTGTTAATCCATTTGTTTGCAGGCTGTTCGTTTTAGTGCATGCCTGCCTCTTTGATTGTCTTGGCATCCAACTTGACATTTAAATTGCAGATAATTTATTAAGATAACAGCAGCTTGTAGCCTGGTTGTCCGGGGCCATTGTTTTTAATGCCTACCTGGCTCCTTGGTTCAAACCCAGGGGTCTGAAGAGGTTTGCAAGCAGCAGAAGGATGGAGCTGCAGCCACCACAACTACCAGGAATCTTTCCCCCATGGAACCGTCATGGTTAGTACCTCTGTATAGATGCAAAGCTCAAAAGGTCATAGTGTGTGTGTGTTTATTACCTTCCATTTAGTTCTCAGGAGTCCGATTTCATGACCATCATCAGTACTGGCCAGGGCATCAGTCAGGTCAGGGGAGTTATCTCCTTCTTTATGACTCTGGATGTGGGTTTTTTTTAGGAGTAGTCGTCACTCTCTCTTTCTTACAAGCTCATTTGAAAGTTCTAGAAATAACGTTTGAAACATTTTTATTCTTCAAGTGAAGCTGAGTGTTTACCTTAATTTTAACAGAAGACAAAAGCAGTTGCAAGACTTCACAGCTGCCTAGAATAACAGCCCAAGTGTGGGAAAAACAGCAGGGCTGGAAGTAGGGGAGAAACAGCGACACATAATTTCTGCCTCTTTTCTAACACCATGAATCCTTCCTTTCCCCAGAGAAGGATGGATATATCCTACTGCTTGCTGATCCCCAGTACATTAATAAACCATTTCAAGGGCCCTCAGGATTATGTTTTTCCCTTGAAAAGGTGAAACTCAATTCTGGGAAATGACTTACTATGACGAGATGCGAAGAAAAGACATCTAATTCTGATGAGAAATGAACAAGTTTGGGGAGAAGAAGCAACAATCCACTTCTCCCCCTTGCTTTGTCTCTTCCCCCCCAATCCTGTTGTTTCTCTGTGCTGGATGGTGGAGTAGGTAAGCAATGTATATTAGGTGTCTTATATTTAAATTGAACTTCTTTCCAGATGAATGTCTGTCTTTCTGACTGGAAGACGGGTTTTGCCCTTACCCTGACCTTTGGAAGGTGGCGCAAATCTGCTCTTTTTTCACAGGGATGCCTGGTGATTTTGCGACATCTATTTTGTAATAGAAGTAGTTTAGTTCTTCCCCTCCCAAATTATTTATAACAACAAATGGAATGTGAACAAATGATTCTTAAAACGCTAACAGCAGAACAATGTATTACTCCTTCTTGTTAGAAGACATCTGTCTTACCATTTCTACGCATTGCAATCAAATTACAGTTTAATTTCCTTGTAAACAGTATAGGAAAGTATTTCCCAACTGGATTCTCCTAGGGCTTTGTTGATAAGAGTAACAGGGGATATTTTGGCCAAAGGATGGCAAAGCTGCTCTTCTGCATTATAGATTTTGCATGTATCTTTAGAGAAATGTCTAAGAGCGCTGGTTACTTTACCTGGGTGGACATTTTGAGAAGTGCATGTTCCCTGATTGCATGTTAGCTTTCATAATTCACTGGTGTCTCTCCTAACCCATCACGGACATCTTCTGAGAATCCCCTGAAAAGTAAGCAGAAGGAAACCTGGTCTTTTGCTGAGGGTGCCTAACTAAATGCTTAATGGGAAATAGCCTAAATATTGAAATAGGTATTTAAATTTCATGTGCTACTTTAAAAAAAAGCTAATAGTTTAGAATTGTGGGGTTTTTTTTCTGTAAAAATGAAAAAATATAAGACCCCAAAAGACATATTTGTTCATCAAGTTGTGCAAAAATTAAGGCTATGAACAGGCAGAAGAACACAGATGTGTTTAATTAAGGATCTCCATAGGATCACACTGCAGTTCCGGTTTTCATTTGCTTTCTCTTTTCCCACTTCCAGGGAACCCTCAGTTGTCTTGGTGCGAAATATTGGCTTTCTTATTCATGTGAAGTTGTGCTTTACAGATGGCACTGAAAGAAAGTGTTCTGCCGAGATGCAGTTTAAAAAGCATCCAGGAGAGGAGTGAGGCACACATTGCATTAGAGCATCCAGTGTTGGTGGTGTTTTGGGTTTCCATTGTAACCGGTTTTCTTGAGGAACATAGCTTCAAGTTGGTTGACTTCAGGCCACAGGGCTTGTAATACGAGCTTGGCTGGGGTTTACCACTGCCCGATGAAGCTTTGTTTTCTGCTTGCTTGAATTTTGTATTTGGAAGTATTTAAATACTTCTTTTAGGGTGGTGGGACACTGTCACAGGTTGCTCAGAGAAGCTGTGGCTGCCCCATCCTTGGCAGTGTTCAGGGCCAGATTGGATGAAGCACGAAGCAAGCTGCTTTAGTGGAAGGTGTCCCTGTCCATGGCATGGGACTGGGACTGCGACTGCATGAGCTTCAAGGTCCCTTCCAACTCAAACCACTCTGTGATCATATGATTCTATGAAAATAAGGCCAACTTTGTAAGGTGTCAGCTTTCCTCCTTAGGTTTTCCAGGTTGATAGTCAGCACTGAGCTAGACCTGTCCTACAACTTCCAAGCTGCTGCTCGAGAGCATTTTAGAGGCATGAGCTGCTCTCCTTGCTTAGCTGTTCAGAATCAAAGTCCGACATCTTGGCTGCTACTGAGCTTCCCCCTTTTTGTCACAAAATGTTGAAAGTCAGGAAGGGAATATTTGTTTTTGGTTGTCTAAAGCAAAACCACCTCCAAAGGGGTCAGTTTCTGGGAAGCAGTGACCATTTTTGTAGGTTTGTAGATCTGTTGTACAGCATTCCACAAAATGTTATTGAATCATTGCATATATTTTTAGTCACAGTTTATTTGTGTTATGGTAGAAATAGGCAAGAGAATAGATGTTCCCACTCCCTAGAAGGTGAGTATGTAAGCCTGAAGAAAACAAATCAAAGGCAGTAGATAGGTGAAGAAAACTGAACTCCCAATGTGCAGTGGTGTATGTGTCATAAAAATAGGCCAAAATACTTGCTGGTTTCACAGATTGCTCTAGCTGATAATCAAGCAAATGGAACAGCAAAAAGCAGCAGTGCCATTGTGAACACACTGCCATTGTGTCCCAGGAATAATGATACTGCAGCATTCAGATCACATCAGATCTGCCTGTCACTCTTTGAATATGGAATAGATCTGATTCCCAGCTGCACTTCCAGAGGAAATCTGAACAAGACAGGCTCACAGGGAGGTGTCCCTGCTGGCTCCATGACTACTTCCAAGATTATTTGCCTTTTTGATGTATCCAGTGACGAGTACCTGGTCTCTATTTGTACACAGCTTGAAAGCAGAATGATTTGCATTAGATAGCACAGACACAAGAATGGACATATGGATTGTTTTGAAGGAAGTGAAAATTACTTTGTTTCTGCAAACTGGTGCATTTAAAAATACCTTGTCAAAAAATTGCCAAGCCTGCTTTTCCTTCAAACAGCTCTGTGAAAGCTTGGATAGAGGTTAATATCACAGGCTTTAGTGACTTGAAGCTGTAAGAACACTTGGAATGTGTAAAGAGGGGAAGGATTGTGCAGATAAGGCTGAACTCTGAACTCGGGGCACAATCCAGTTTATAAGTTAATCTCCACCAGTACCGGCAGCATCAGCTGGGCTGGCTGGTCAGGACACTGCTCCTCCCTTTACTTTTAAGCTGTTCAAATAACGTAAGTAGGCTGTTACACCTGAGAAGAGGGCAATGAAGGTGCACCGTGTTGAGCTTTGAAACACATGAAGCAATAATGGAAACAGAAATCAGAGGAAGTGTTTGTCTGTGGTTGCATTGTCTGTTCCGTCTCCTGAAACTTAGTCCTCTTGCAGGGGAGTTGGGTTTTGTTTGGGTTTGTAATTAGACCATTGCTCTGACACCACCCCTTGCCCATTCCTGTACCTGGCTGTCAGCATTTGCAGTATGGCAGACGGATGAACAGTTGTTCCTATTAATCAATTTGCATGTTAAGATGCTTTCCTCCTCATGGTATGGTTACCTCCTCCTCCCTTCACCTCTTGGTGAGCTTCTGAAGCTGGTCATGTAGGAAACATGGGAATGAGAAGGTGTGTGTGAGTCTTTTTTTTTTTTTTCAGGCACAAAACTTTTGATTCTTTGAACGTATGAACAGGACTAACTGTTAGTCTTAAGTGTTTTGTGTGAGGATAACCTCTTTGAGGAGATTCTGGAACACAAAAGAAAATGAATTGTGATTGTAGCACAGAAATAAGATGGGAAGTTCGTGGGCCATAGTGGTATCTTGATTATAATAACAAGACCTGGTCATTCTGCCTGGAGCAACATCTCAAGACCTGATGGAAATCAGGAGGTTGCTGTGTCATTCTAATTGTCATTTAGTCAGTATCTTTCTTTTTTACATCATTCTGGATGATTTTCTGACCTAGGGTGTCATTTATTTTTTTACAATCAGAGTATATTGTGATCTTAAGCACTGGTCACTGGCATGAAGGTCAGAACAGTTGGTTTCTGTTCCTGTCTTGTTGCTGAGTGATGGACTCAAAATCCTTGCCTCTGTTAACCTGTCTGCAAAACAGGAGATAATGCTGCTTACAGACTTATATGAAGCACTTAGAGGGTTATCTTTTTTGATAGGCTGCTTGTTAGGGAAGGCTGAAATGGCTTGAGTATTTGTGCCAAAACCAGGCTGCACTGAACATTTGGAGAAATGGATTTTAATTTAAATTTTCACTCTTGCTGCTAGTGAAAGCCAGAAGGGAAGAAGCACTTCAGAAACAAGTCTCACTAGCTTTTTTTTCTCTAGGGCTATGGAAAGCAGGAAGTGAAGCAGTTCCCATGAAAGAGGTGCAACCCTTGTTTTTGATGAGTAAGGTTAGAGGATCACTGACAAGGCTGTATTCTTATTTAAACTGAGGTTCAAACCCTACTACTAATGTTGAAGGACACAGTCCGATGAGGTGCAAAAAATACTCCACTCTCCCATCCCTTTTCAAAGAGGGACTGTTCAGCATCCTGCTAATTTGAGCTAAGGCTCTTGCTTAGAAGATTCCTAATGAAAAAATACCCTTGGGACTCTAAAATATACAGTAGCTTTAAAATATGTAGGGCAGGCATGGCCAAACTTTTATTGCCAGATGGAAAATGCACTGTTACGGGGTTTTCATTAGTAGTACCAGCTTCTTTTTAGTGCCAGACTTGGTGGTAATGTCAATTGTTCACCATTCCCAGTCTCTACAAGTGATGTATTTCAGAGCAGAATCGACTTCGACTGGAAGTGATGCTCCCAGTGACCATGTTGCGGGACTCTACAAAGGGCTGTGTTGTCCTCTCTGTCTGCTTCCTGCCTTGCCTCTCAGAACTCCTGCAGACAGCTGAGGGTTACTAAGGGGTAGTGGCAGCCAAGGTAAGGGAGTGTTTGCTTGCTTGCATAGAAACCTGGCCTTTCTCACCTGCTTCCACTTCTTTGGAAGATTGCTCAAGGTTTAAAGTTCTGATTGGAGTAATCAGTCCAGCCTAAGACCTTACAGAGGAAAACAATGGCTGAATGCTGTGCTGTAAATGCTGTCACTAAGGAAGTGGCTTGGTTTGTCTGAATTTACAACCTTCCTGAGACAATCCAAAATGCACTGCCTGGATTCTGCCGTTAGAAGAAAAAGTGTCCTCTTGGCTGTAGTTTCCAGCCCAGTTTCTGCTCCTCTCTCCTCCCCCCCCCCTATATTTTTTAAGCCACCATTTTCTTCCCATGCTGGTTCTCGTGGGGTTTTGTCATTATTTCTTGTTGCTCAGTGGAGATGCCTTTTTTTTTTTTTTTTTTTTTTTTTTTTTTTTTTTTAAGAAAAATAGCAGTAAAGGCAAAGCAGGCTCTTGCCAGAGGAATGTGCAGGCAGAGAACAGTGAAGAGCCACATTCTGTGCTGCTATGGCAACCAGAGTTTTAAAAATGATACCGTCAGTGTTCCAAAATGATGCAACTTACAATGAACATCAGGAATAATTAAGGGAAATGGTGTGTGCTCTGTGCTCAGGAGGAGAATCAAGGAGGGGACCATTTCTCTGTTGATTATCCTGTTTCAGTGGCATTTACTGTTGTTTGGGTTTTGGTTTTGCTGGTAGTATTCTCACAGTGGCTAGTGGTGAATTTGTCAGAGACCAAAACGTTTTGTCCCTGAGTGGGTTTATAAGGTGGCCTGTGGGTGATACCAGGGAATGGATTTAACTGATTTAGTTATCTATTTAAATAACTGCAGTGATGTAGCTCTGCTGAGGTCTTGACCCAAGGTCTGGTGGTAGCCTTCTTCCAAGGCCTTCCAGTCCAGTGATGGTACTGTTAGCAAGGTATTTCTGTCTCAGCATACAAGCTCTGTCCTAATATAAAGGGCATGCATTTATTATTACCCTTTTTTATGCTTCATTTCTATCTTTCATTATACTATCAGTAATGGAGAGGGACCAGTAAAAAATAGAAATCCCAGGGGTAGATGATGGTTCATGGAAGAGTCAAGAGGGCTTGGAAATGGCAAAGGTCATGTGTTAAGACCCTTTGCTGGGAAGAACAGAAGCAGTCTGAACTTGTTAGTGAAATGACTGGGATTTTTAGTGTTGGGTAGAGAAAGTGAGGAGATGGGAAAAGAACAGCAGTCCCAGCTCTCTGTGAGGGCTCATGAAGCATAATTGTGAATGTTGCTGCTAATCCAATGAACTGGATACCTCCTTCTATCTTATTTTTTTCCAAACCAGAAATTAATTTTTTTTCCAGATAAGCTGCTAATTCTACTTAGGAGAGTAAGTTTGAATCCTGCTCTTTCTTAGACACCAAAGAAGAAACTATATCTGCTAGTTAAATTACTAAAATCCAAATAGCTATGAAACTTCCAAACAGCATTGCTTGCTCTGGGAAGCATCAGTAGCTTTGCATTTTGGGGACAGACATTCCTTGTCGGGCAATGAAAGGTTCTGCTCTTTAGCTGGTACATCAGTTACCAGCCAAACCAAGTGTCTTAAACGTAGGTTCGTGCATGAAGGCAGTGTAAAACAACAAAATTACCTGCCTTCAGCTTCCTGAAAAGCTGTTCAGTTTGATTTTCCTTTTCCTGCTATATATGTATTCTACATTGTGTGCCCTAGCAGCTCAGACACAGAGAAGCCTTGAGAAGTAGGTTCTGTATTCTTTCAAGGTTGTTTAATGATGTATCTGAAACAGCAATAATAATAAATAATAATGATAAAAAGCAGACAGAAGTGAATGGTACAAGGCCAGCTCACTCCCATATGTTATCGAATGCGTGATTACACATCCCAGCAGTGCAATAGCCACCCACAGCTGTACCTCCACCCCCCCATGCTTCCTTTCCCCTCCTTCCAGCATCCCCACCCTAAAATAAGGAAGAAACTTCTCTGTGGTAATGTGGGGATTCTTGTTTTCAGCTGTCGGAGGTGAATCTGTAAAAGAACACCAAGTTCATGCCCCAACCACTTCCCAAGAGTCTGGTATTATAATCTGATTTCTTCTCTCTTTTGCTGACGAGACAGATTGAAAGTGTGTTTTACGGGCACACCCATTCAGGTTTCTCTATCTCTTAGCTTGCATTAATTTTTAATCACTTCCTCCAGCTCACATGCAGCAACGCCTCTGAGCGCTGGCCGAGGTTGTTCTCAGGCAAGCACTGCTCAGCCTTTATCAAAAAATCTAAGGTGACATGACCTTAAAAACTCCAGAAAATTGGCCCTAATTTCAGATACACCAGTATGCACTGGCTTCAGGGGAGCAGCGTGAGCCTTGTGGACATTGGAATCTGTCCACCAAAAGGCCCCTTGCATTGTAGAGCAAATTCAGGCTTTTGGCCTACCCTGTGTGTCTGTTAGCAGAGGAGTCCTTGTGCAATTATGGGATTGCTTCCCAGTTTTCAGGCAAGAGAGAAGGTCCTGCTGGTCCATTAACCCTGTTGTTTTAAACTCCCTGTATTTCGGCAAGCAAAGTGAATGCTTGGGGAGGATGCAAATGTCTGTATATGAACACATATTCAAAATGTCCCTATATGAAAAACTATGTAGATAAAGATGCAGTTTCATTTCCCAGGTGAGGTGGCAAATTGAGTCCAATTAGAACATGTAACTAGAAAACCAAGATGGGGGGAGGAGGATTTATGGTATCTTGAGTGAGTAACCTTTCCACATGAAGTCTATATCCATGGTGGTTTGAAAAGTAGCTGGCACGACGTTTATGGGATCCAAACACTCTTGTTTAATATTCTGTTTAATGTCTCTTGTTTCAGCTGTGGTGGCTGTTTTCAGTGCCAGAACCTTGCTCTCTGTCTGACAGCCTTTGCTGCTCCTTTCTAGACAGAGGAATCAGGTCAGAAACCTGGAAAAAGCTCAAGGTAATGCTTAGGGTGGAGCACGTGGACATGTGCGCTTGCACACACGAAATACAGCAGCAGCAAGCTGCCAGGCAAATGCTTCTTTAAACCACTGGTAGGGGGTTGCCTGTCCTAGAGGCATTAAAGGAAGTCATGTGGTGCTGGTGAATGGATTTGCCTTGGATGTAGTCCCAGCCAGGGAAATTGTGTGACAATTTTAGGGCAAAGGTTCCCCTTGGGTGACATTGGACAGTATTTCACAGACACTGTGTGTGTTACCGAGCCCGTGTGTTACTCCTCTGCCTCGAGACAAATAAGGCTTCAGAGAATTAATGATCTGTTCGCTGGGGATGACCCTGCTTGTCTCTGAATGACAAAGGAGTGGCTCATGTCTGCAGGCGGGGTGCGTGGATGCCGTCAGCACAGGCCAGATCCACAGTCAGGCTTGGAGGTTTCTCCGCAGGTTTGCCATCAGGGATCGCAGTTAAACACTTCGCCAGGTACGTGTACACACAGCACCATCCGTGCCCGCTGCCATGAGCGCCGATGACTGTTAAAAGCCATGTGACACACATCTCATATCCCGGTATGCCGCACCGGAAAACCACATATGGCTTTACCAGACCGTCTGGGGAAAACAGCCTCCTGCCCAGGCCTCTCCACTGCGGCTCCGCGGATGCCGGCAACGTGCGTCAGCGCGGGGCAGACAGGGCGTGCGCGGCAGGACGGAACAGCCGCAGTCTGGGCTCCCAGCCTCCTGGCTAGACTGGAGAAACTTATAATTGAGCTCCGAGGCTCGGCTCCCCTGCCTGCCGCTCCGCTGGGAGCAGCCTGGCACCCAGCCATGCCCTTTCGCAGTGACCTTGCCTGCAAATAGCGCGCAGGAATTTTTACAGGCGCTGTGCACTTGGAAAAAGGGCTGGGGGGGGGGGGGGGGGGCGGTGGTCAGGAGGGAGCCGGAAGGGGCGCGCTGGTCCCTCTGGGTTATACCCAAACCCCAGCAGCTTCCCTCGTCAGCCTCACCCCCTCCCCAAACCACCGAGCCCATGAATTGCAAACTTCATTCCGTTGTGCTCTCTTTTACAATGCTATAGATTAATTTATCTTCTGACGGTGTGACAAAAACTAACTGGTTTAAAGGAAACTGTTTAACACAGTGGCAGGATGATATGCTTGTATGCTTAGGTTTCTTGCACATGTAATAATTCTTTTACATGTATGTAAAAATATGTGAAATACAGGGAGAGTGAGTATGTGTACATGAATATATAAAAATATTCCTACATCCAGTTATGCATGAACATAATGTAAAATGATCCTGGTAATGGCTCTCTACTTAGTATATGTACATAAAAAGCAGCAGCAACCACTGGCTAAAAATAACCCCAAATTCTTCTCTCAGATTACATCAATTAAGCTTAGAACATTTGATGTAAAAAGTTGGGCTGTTCAAGTCTGCTTAAGAATTAGTGGCTCTTCTGGGACACTGAGGCAGGGCATAGAAATTGCTGGGTTAGGGATGCAGGAACACCATGGAATTTTGCCTCTGACCAGCTGCATGATGGTGAATGAGCTGCCTTGGCTCCTCGCCTTCTCTCAGTGATATTAAATCAAATTATAACCTTTTCTGGGAGGGATGGGTATGCCCAGTGTCAGCATTAGCATCGCCTGAACCCTTGCTGGAGCCTCTGCAAGTGCTGCTGTAGCACTACTACCACCCAAGCATTTTTCCCTAGAGCTTTGAAAGTAATAGAGAAATACTTGTTCTGCTCTAGCCTTTGGTGTCATAAGAGAGATTCCTGCTATAGCTGTAGTGTGCTGCCTTTTGGATTTGAAGGTGCTCAGCACTTTGCATTCTCATGCTTTTCACACGTTGCCACCTTGCTCCCAATCACCAAATCAGCTTGTGTAACGTGTCAGCTGTATTGCACTCTTCAGATGTATATTAGAACTTCATGATGCAAAAGAGAAAATGGATTATTTCAAAGTGGCCTTAATTAAAACTTGTATTTCTTGCCTGCTGCCCTGTGTTGGTGTGTGTGGTATCGCACTCACTGGAGTCAGCAAGCTGCTTTTCTCTGCCCTCAGACGTTCACTTGTTGCAATCAAAGGTAATTTTGTTTGTGCCAGATACTTATCTCCAAAGGAAGGGCCAGGATTAGGGGTGAAAGGGAGGACAGGCGACAGATAACTTCAGTGTTCCTGTTAGGCCTTTCTGACAACCCCAATAATTCATTAATGGCTTTCTAATAAAGTGTAACATCATTATGTCTGAGAGGTTTTTTGGACTGCTTTTCTACATATTCGCTAAAGGGGATGAAAAAGCAGCAGCCAAGATCAGAAGAGCTCTGTACGTGTGTCTGCGCTGTGTTGATTTGAGCATAGTATCCCAGACTGTTTTGGGTTGGAAGGGACCTAAAAGCTCATCCGGTTCCAACCCCCTGCCACAGGGACGCCATCCACTAGAGCAGCTTGCTCCAAGCCCCATCCAACCTGGCCTTGAACACTGCCAGGGATGGGGCAGCCACAGCTTCTCTAGGCAGTGTGATGCTCCAACAGCGTCTGAGTTCTTTTTATCTTTTATGCAGGGAGGGAGTTAGTTAATGGATTAAATGTCATCATACATAAATCCAGCTGTAAGATTCGTCAGCTCATTTTGTGCTCCTGGCACCTTTCATATAAGCAACCCTGAGTCTCCTGAGAGGGTTTTGATACCTGAGGGATTCTTCTGCTGCAGGCTTGAATTTGCTTAGTGTGACTCTCTGAGCCATATGGTACAGCAGCACCTGTTTTGTGAGTATGATCTCACTGTGGAGAGCGCGGATCCTCGAGAACAGAGGAAATTTCATCTCTCCTTCCCGGCATTCCACCTGGCTGCCACCTGCTCCCACATTTAATTGGCCTCAGTCCCTTGGCTCCCAATGCTGACCGACCACAGGGTGAGCAGGAGGAAGCGGAGACAGACAGTGAGCATGCAAAGTGCTGTGGGGAAATAAAAGGGACTTCGAAAGAGCAGCTCAGATAGAAGCCAAGCTGGTTCATGTCAGGCTTGTCAGTCATTATGGGGCAGTGGCTGGATGAAGTACCGCAGCCTGTCAGTTGGTGTGAAGACACAGGACAGCTTCTTGTCCACCTGCGCTAGTAACCTCAGCAACTGGGTGTAAAATGCATGGCAGTTCACACTTGAAGAAAGATCCATTGCTGCGTGATACTGGACTAGTGGTTTGGAAGTTTCCGGCCGTCTTGTTCTGTAGCACAAAATAGTGGTGATAACAGCTGGGAGTATCCAAGGGGAGCTGGCAGTAATATCCACACACCAGGGATAAACATCCTGACAAAACTGGAGTGTTTATTTGCATGTGAATGTCACTGCTTGGTAAATTTCAACACATCTGGTTATCACCACTGCGATTTGCCAATAAAAAGGAGGGTGTTTTGCCTCATTTTCCCTGGAACAAAGTCAGCATGGCTGCTCATGTAAAGAAAGTTAGAGGAGCTGATACTTAACAGATTTCACTCCTCCTTGTGTGTGTTCACCCTCACCTCTACTGAGTCCAATCACTTTTTTTCACTTGCTTAGTGTGACCACCAATATTTAACCACAGTTTCTTAATCTAACCACACTGTTAGACCTGGTAAAGACTAAGCAATGTTGGGAGGAAAAAGCAGTAGTAATACAATGAACCTGAGTGCATCTCTTTGTGAGCTGAGCTTTTATTTTAAACACTTAGACCACGCTTGCATGGGGGTAAGTTAGCAACTGGGCCCAGGTGCTTCACTACTCACAACTGGCTTTATAAATGGAGGGATGCCAGCTTCTGAAATGAGTTCCAAAATTGTTAGTAAGAAGTTTAAAGCCTTATGTGTTACACAGATCAGTGTTTTATAATGGCCCATAACTATTATCCGTTTCTCCTCTAGGGGCGAGAAACAGTTCAAGGTCTTTCACTGAGCTGATGTACAGGGAAAACCCTGTCACTCCTGATGCAGTGTGTGTAGAACACTGTTGCTGCAGTTTTGTCCTTAGGGTCAGGTCTCGGTCTTTTACACATGTGCGCTGGACAGTAGGCTGGGGTTCAGAACACTTGAAGTAAGGTTACTTGTGTTACAGGCTTGTAGCTTTTGCCTCTCAAGTCTCAATTCTGAATTTGTTATAAAGCATTCCAAATATTCAAAAGATGATGGATGTGTGGCTTGGGTGTGTGTGCATGTGGAGAAGTGAACATCCATAAGCAGCATCTTTAGAGTCATTCCAAGGTAAGCTGCCTTTCTCAGTGAGTCAGAACTTTAGAGCAGCCTTAGGACTGCTCTGTCTTACTGTTTCTGGGTATAGGACAGACATACCATTGGAGTGTGCAGACACAACCACAGCACGTTTTTACACCCATGCTTGGGATGAAGCACAACTTTTGCACCATTACAGAAACCATTTGTAGAAAATCTGTTCTTACAGGGCCTTTTTGTTTGCTTTGATGCTCCTTTATGCTACTGTAAAGAGGTTTCAATGCAATTTAGAATGCACCATGCAGACCGTCACCAGCTTTTAAGCACACAAATGGGAAAATTAGCAACTCTTTCCAAGTGTGGCTGGTTTCCTGAGGACCACCTCTCCTCCACTCTAATGGAACACAGAGATGATAGTGAAATGCAGTAGCAGAATAGAACGGTAGGAGCTGACCCTCTAAATCATCTTGCAGTCAAACAGCATTAAACACTTCCCAGTGCCACCTGCCAAGTGCATATTATCTTTGTGTCTCTGAGTAGTGCAGCCCTTTCGAGATAAGGAAAGGTTAGTGCCCTCGGAGGAGTGGGAGAATGTTTACAGAGGTGTTGGCACCAGTTTAGCAAGTCACTAAAATAGCTGTTCCTTTGCCTTTTGTTCATATTTAAGGGACAGTACAGCTCCAAGTAGCACATCTCTGTCTCCAGTGCGTCTGGAGAGCTGTAGGTGGCCTGGACACTGTGCTTATATTGCATGTCTTCTGCTGGTATCTAGGTACAATTTTCAGTTTGGTGCATGCAATGTAATAGTGAAGTGACTCCAGTGGAAGCTGGGACTAAGGATATGTGAAGTTAATTCCTTTGCCACTTAAATCCTCTGTAAGCAAGATCTAATTCCTGTTAATCCAGATCTGTAAAGGGCCCTTCCTTTTCCTCCTCTTTTGATTGTAAACTGTTCGGGATAGCTGTTGCTTGTATATATGCTGTGCTCTTGTTTGAGATAAGTAAAAGCTTTTACAGTGTTCATACTGGAAGAATGGGATCGATTGAAAGGTTTTAGAGAGAGCAAGATCTGGTCAATGACCTGAGAATGCTGCTTCTCTGCCAAGGAGGAAGCCAGGGTACAGATAGCCCAGTACTGTTGTTTGATTGCAGAACAAAGGAGGAAGTCATTAGGCCCCACCCTTTATATGTTCCCTTCCCCTGTGCGGATGTGAATTTCGGAGAGAGACTCAAAGACTCTTAACGGTAGGGGTGTGTGTCCTACCCAGAAGAGACTGAATGGTACAGTGTCCATGCAAGCTGTTGGGCACCAACCTGATCTGGTTTTGCTGCCAGCTGAGACAAGAAGTTACATATGATTCTGTTTTTCTCCTTTCCATATTTCTTTTTGCCATTAGCTTTAGAGTCGGTTAATGTTTATACAGACTGAGTCACTCATCCCTACCCAGCCACCAAAGAATGCATTTAATTCACAGCTCAAGAAGCAAACTGAATGTTCAAATTGACTCAGCCTTTGTGGAGGCTTTGATTCATTCTGGAGAAGAGTGACTAAGTGGAATCAGGGGCAGTCAGCTCACAGGACCCCTCTTAGGGCTTTTGCTGTAGGATCATTTCCACAAAGAACAGTGAATGGTACCAGCAGTTTAGTACCCCCAAATGCAGTTTAGGAGCAGCATTGTGAATCCTGAGGGTGGGACAGGAGAGCAGGGTCTGCAGTGCACAACGGGGCAAAGAGCCTGGGCAGCAGCCAGTGTCACCAACACTTAGGGTTCTTCAGATTGTTTATGGAGTGCTTTGGCTGACCCCTTTGAGAGCTTGGATTTGCTGTGAAAATTAAATCCCTCTAAGTGTTGCATACACAAGTTCTGAAAAACAGGACTGGGAACTTGTCTTAGGAACTGCCTTGGTCACTGCCTTTTTCCAAACGTCTGCTATTTGGTCTGTTTTTCAAATATCAAACCAATGATCTTTAAATAATCAATGATACATGACCAAAGACCATGGTGTAAGACAGTCCCTGCTCCCCACATTACTCATTACACTTTGGGCGCACTGAAGGATTTTAATGCAGCTGGGTTTAAGGTGTAAATAACTAAGCAGTGTGTGGCTCCTCCTGCTCTCTCCTCTAGGGACTCTCCAGTATCTGGAAAGAACCCTTTCCAGGCTGCGGCTCTGACTGCTATTCCATACTGCACCAAGTGCTCACTCGACTTGGTTTTGGAGCCTTGGAGAGAGCTGGTGAATTTTCTCTTTTGAGTGGTGCAATTCCTGTTGTACGTTTCCTGGGGAGTAGCCAGAAATCCCTGCACACTGCCTCTCTTCTCTGCCTCTTATGCACACTCTGTCTCTCTAGCTTTCCCTTGCCTTTTGTGCCAAGAATGTGGTGGGGGAAGGGAGAACCGCACAGGAAATGCCTCTTCTTTTCTGTAACGACATTTCCAGCTGCATTTGGATGGGAGAATTCGAGGAGGGGGAAAGCATCAAATCAGTGGAAAGTTGTTCAGCTGCCAAGTCAAACTGGTACATTTTAGCTCTGGACAGTAGAGCCTTTTCTGCTGCATTTGGCACATTTGTATGGTTCCGTTTTTGGGCAGCAGCCGGTGACATCAGTGCTCCTGGGGGTATTTATCTGCACTGGGTTTAGGGGCTTTTTCAGCAAAAGTGGATCGAAATTGTAGCTTTACTTTTAAAGGTTGAACGTGTGATCACTTTAGGAAAGCTTCAGAAGGTTAATACCTTGCTCTTTCATAGTGAGGAGTGTGCCTGCTCATCCATCTTTTGGTTATCCATCTATCCACTCATGTGCAGTGCCAGAACCTCCTGCTTACTGCCTCCCATCCCGCTACTTGGTGTTATAGAGTAAGTTGCCTGGGGTGTGTCTTCAAGCCATACAATGCAGTGTTGGAACATCCCTTTTACAAGTAACCGTGGATTGAGCCATACAAGGATAGCCTTATAGTTAATCAGATGCCAGGAAAGCAGAGGTGTTTGTTGCAAAGTAATGGGAGGGATGCAGATAGGACTGGAGCTGGAAGGTGGTGTAACCTGGGAGCAGGATTTCTTCATCTCAGTCCAACATGAAGGAGTTCTCCCCAAGCGCTGCAGGAGGAGATGGGCTTTGCCTGTGGCATGCTAAATTTGGAGTGTATCACTCTTAGTGGTTCAGTGCCCAGCATCCTGCGATGGATCCTTTGGTCAGTTAATGTTCTAAGAGTATTCTTTCTGTGGCCTGTGAGAGTAAGATTTGAGGTGGATGTAACAGAAGTGGCAAGCAAGCATTAGGATCTTTCAATGGTGAATGTTACAGTCTTAACAGTTAAGTTTTTTGCCATATAAACTGTTCCTTTGCGTAAGGAGCGGTGAGACATCAAAGCTCTGCAGCAGCTTTACCTTGTGAAAAGAAATTAAAAGGAGGAGGAAAGAAATAGGGGGAAAAAAGCTTGTTATTAGCAGCCTGGTTGTCTGCATTTAGAAAACCTATTAAAAATGCATCATGCTGAGGAGACAGTCTGCACAGTGTGTAAAAGATAGGTTGCAGTAATTCTCTCTCAGTGTTTTGAACCACAGCCTCAGACAGAATACACAGGATGGAGAAAGGGAGGTGGAAATAGAACTCTGCGAAAAGTTGTTTATTGCCATTGCAGTTGCAGTCTGGGCTCAAAGCAGATGTGTGACTATGCGAGGGTCACAGAGGAGCTGCAGCAGGTAGTAGGGACGATGGGCTGCAGGAGGAGATCTCTGGTGATGCTGAGTGATACACTGGTGGAGTTATAGGATGAGAGCAGGAGCTGAGATGAGCTGGACTGATCCCAGTCTCTCCTGAGCTTCCATAAATCAGAGAGGACTTTCTGGAAGTCACATGGCAGTATGTTGATGGGAATCTCCAGCATGAGTTACCTGAAACACAAGTTTGATTCTTCTCTTTGCGTTCATTGAGGATAAAAAGAGTGCACAGAGGTAGCAGAATGTCCTGAGGAAGCATGTGGGGGGAATGGGGGAGAGTCCAGACTTGGAATTCCCTGTGTGTCTCTGCTGTCTGCCGTGGGCTGTGGTTAATGCCCTGGCACAACACTTCAGGTCACTCCCAGGGAGGGTGATCCAGTCACCCACACCAGCATCCCTGCACTGCCGCTGGGAGCGGTGCTGTGTTCTGTGTGCTGCGGACTGGCTGGGTTCTAGGTGTGGTGTGAGTGTCTCACAGACCCAGCTCTTAGTCCCAGGGCTTCTTTCCCCTAAACCTGCAGTTCCTGCATTTACCACGTAACCCTAATCTTTCTCTGACAGCATGGAAAGAGCAGATGGGGTCTAGTGTAATGCCAGCTTCTCTGGTGGTGCTCTACAGCCTTCCGTCTCTCCATGGTTACAGAGAGGAGAGGGGAGGGAGTGTTGAAACTTCCTTCTTGCAAGGGTTGAATCACCATTTGCCCTGAGGGGACCCCACAAGAGCAGGAGTCACCAAACTTCTCTGGCACACGCTGTTATCACAGCATACAGGGTAATGTCCTTGGCTGCGAGCAGCCTCTGCCCTTTTACTTCTCTCCAAAAATCTGGATTTCTTTAGCCCTCTGCTCACAAACCTGTTGCAGCCTATTCCACTGTCCCTTACTGCCTTCTACTCAGAAGGGTGGCCAGTGTTTCCTGCAGACCGGGAGGGAAGGAGCAGCAAGGGAGCCTTGAGCCTGCCTCTTGATAGCAGGAGCTGTTTTCACTTGGCATTTCCATGCTCTGTAGCTGTTTTTCTTACCTAACATTGCAGAAGGATAACTGTCATAATGTAGGGTTGGGAGTTCGCTTACTCTGACCATTTGAAAATCCTTTTCTTCAAAGGTTTGAAGCTTCTTATGTTGAAAGGCAAACGATAAATACTAGAAACCCCCTAGAAATCATTTCTTCCATGTATTAGTACTCCATCGGTCACCTCTCGTGCATCAGTTTGTTGTGTGAAGATATTTTGAGTGAAATGCTGTACAACAGATCAGTATCCAGCAAGGTATTTTCTCACACTCAGAAGTTCATTTTAACATTGGAAACAGTCTTTTTTGCTCCTGCAAGCATAAATCCTTGTTGCTTAGATAAAGAACTGTCTTACAGCTACACATGGCTTTTGACACATCACTGAGCTGTTTTTCACTCTGTAACGGTGGGTTAGGGCAGAATTTTGGAAGAACTGGAGCTGTTCTTAGTTGCACTGGCTTTTTGTGGCAACTTACAGTGTCTTCTTACGTCTGTTTCTCCAACTGCAGAAAGTCAGGTAAAAATGTCTGTTTTCTTTGTATGCATTTTGATGTTTGCAGAGTCATAGATGCATATTCTAAACAGCTGTCCTAATCACCTGTGATAGGTACTATGTCATAATACAGTTATGCTTGATATATGCATGAGAATACACTAGATGGGTTCCAGGATCTGTCTTTGTATTTATCCCATGTCACAGATGTCTTTGTGATGGGGAACAGAATGCACGTAGGTCCATTTGGGTGTGTGTGGGGGGCAAACACTATTTGCAAAGAAATGGGAATGAGCTGTTTGGGTTTTATCCAAGTATAGTGGCATGGTGCAGTCTCGTTAGTGTTCTTGAAGACCCCCTGAGCCTGGTGCAGTCTGTGTGTGGATACCTGACACCTCTCCTTTTCCTTTTGTAGGTGTTCTTTTTCCTACTAACCGCTGGAAAGCAAAGAAAGGAGACAGATAAAAAGCAAGAAGTTAGCAGAAGTTGCTGTAAAATTGTGTCTCTGGTGTGTAGAGGGCACAAGATTCTGCTGCTTTTCTGGGTAGCCTCACAGTCCTAGATAGATGAGACTGTTGCCTTCATCCCAAGTAGTTAGAACGATACCTTGAAGGATCAGATGTGCTTGGCAGCCTGTAGGTATCCTGGACGTTTCTTTCTATTTCTCCGTGTTTCTCTTGAGCTTGCCTTGGGCCAGACTGTGTTTGTGGAGCTGGAGGTTGGCTCAGGCTTGCTGTTATGTCGGTTTCTATGGAGGAAAAAAAACACACAGGGATTGCCAGACCTGGGAAAGTATTAAAAAAGGAGAAGAAGGAAGTGGGGAGGGTGGTGAGGGGAGCTTGGGTGGAGGAAAAATGTGATCCCCTGGTGCTCCAAAGGTAAAATCTTGATTTCTCCCCCATTTTTGAATCGTACGTGGTGGGTTTGACTTCCCAGGCTCACAAAGTCAAACTGAAATGTATCTTTAACCGACGGGCTGGTTTCTGACTCTGACTTTAACAAACAGGGCTGGTTTCTGACTCTGAAGCCTATTTTGTGGATGGCTGAACCCAGTCTGGCCAGTAGTGTGGGATACAGATGAGGACTCACCCATGGTAGATCACAGAGGTGCTTAGGTTGTATTTCTGTCAGAGCCTCTGGGTGATCTGTGGAATTAGGGATTAATGGAGTGAGTGTTTTGTGCAAGTGGTTCCAAACTCTGCCTTCTATTCCTAGGTTTGTAAGTTTATTTCTGTAAGCTCTGTGCTCCGCTCTTCTAGAAGCAGTTTTAAACTGCTACCTCTTTCCATCTACATTGCAAGTTACGTTTCAGCAGATATGATTCAAGTGTTTTAGTAGCACTCTCTGGCATCTGATAAAAGCCCCTGCACATTCTTTGTTACTGGAAGGGATGGGTTTTATCAGTTCTTACTTGGTGTAGGAGATGCCTCTGAAGATCTTGACTCGAGGGAGTTCTTGCAGCTTCCTGTAAAGTGGCAGGGCATTCCGTGTTCTGATTGGGATGCAGAATGCATCTAGAAGAAATTATCTGTCCTCGGATTAATCCCCTGGCTTCCATCCTCTTGAGAGACGTGGATTTTTGAAAAATCCCTTCCTAGTTGTGTGTTTGGAGGTTTCTGAAGCTGTTCACACCTCTTAGTCGTACTAAGAACAACTCCAGGCAGCCATTGCTACTAGCCTGTGATTGTAGAATACATGTTTCCTGTATTCAGTGGGAATCCTGTGATATTACAGGATTTGATCCTCCATTCTGCAACGTAGGGCTACTAGAGGCAAGACCCTCACCCTCATTTCACTGAACCTGAAGCAGCCCTAAGCAGGAGCTCTTCAGTGCCCCTTACAATTTCCTCAAAGCAGAAGGAAATTGTAGGGTCTTCAAGTGTCATTATAATAATTCAAACTTGGACTGAGGCTGTTGAGATATGGAAACTTCTTTTCTGACCAGACCTTGAGCTGGCTTTCAGGGATTTGGGGAGCAATTTATGGGTTTGTGTAGAAACCAGATGGAGTTTCTGTGGGCCTTCCCCCCCTGGTTTTTGTTTTATTGCCTTCACTTACATATGCCTGTATATGTCCTTTGACTGTTTGTGAAGTAAAAACCCCCATCAGTGCAGTTTCTTCCAGTACAATATTCCCTTGTTCCTCCTTATAGGGAATATTCCCTCTTTTTAAGACCTAACGGTATGTCTCCCAGAATTGCTGAGTCACAGAACCTTGGTATCTTTGCCTTTAAAAGAAATCATTACTTCTGGTTTGAGTAGACTTCTGTGTGCTGATAAAAGTGTGTCACATTTGGGGCTCTTCTTGCTTCCACGTTTTACAGTAGAGATCAAGACAAGTCAAGGAACAAATTCTGTCCTCTGTGGGCATAATTATTTGCACCTTAGGACTCTTTTACATGTAGAAAATCTCAAATATTCATGAAGTGTGCTCTATTTTATTTATTGTTTTTACAGAGAAAAGATTGTTTAAAAAAAAAGAGATGAAACCCATCAGAACCTTGCACATTAGAGACAATCTGAAGAGGAATGCATGCTTTCTTCAGGCAGTGCAGGGTATCTTTCTTTCTTTACTAAATGGAGATAATTTTCAGACAGTGTTGCATCTACTTGTTGTATGCTGGTATGTTTAGTGGGGATCAGACAGGTGAAGGTACAGGACAAGGTACAGACATACATGATGGATCGTCATATGACTGGGTGACGGTAGAAAGTAATTTTGTGCCAAGATAGACGAGCTCGCATGGGATTTTGTTCATGATGTTTTGATTTGTCCATACGTATCTTATTTGGGATCTTGGTGTTCCTTTTGGAGGTCCTGGTGTCCTGTAGGATGTCCTTCCATTTTTGAACCCTGTGAAGTTGAAGAGCATTGTAGCTGCAGACAAAAGGTCAGCATTGAGAAGAGGCTGGGAAAAGAGGATTTTCTCTAAAGAGTAGTTTGTTTTAGGACAAAGTCCATACCACTTAGTGAACTGCATCACATTTGCCCTTTTGTTTTGACAGTGCAGCCACTGACTGCAGGAAAGGCAGTTTCAAATCTCTTAATTGCAATATGGTCTGGAGGGTGAGACTGTTCTGTTGTAACCCTCCTTATTTCAACAGTTTCATCCTGGACTAGTAGACAAAGGCGTGATGATCTCGTGTCATCACACGCCGAAGGATGTGCCACAGTGGTGGTGTCTTTGGGACTGGGGTGTTGGATCTAGTGTGTGCCCTCCAGCACATTAGGGAGGCTCTTTGACTTACCCATGTATGTGACCACAATATATGTGATTATTTGTAAAAGCTCCACTAGCTGGTAGAGTTTGCTCAGGAGCCACGGTTGTGCTGAGCAAAGCAGCAGCAGGGCCAAGCTGCTGGCTTGGAAATTGTGTGTGTGGTAGGGGGGCACAGGCCAGCAAGTCTGCTGGAGCTCTTCCAGCCTAAAATCTCCTTGGTTCCTAGCACTCCCCTCAGTAAACATTGGCCTCAGCTGGCAGCTAAAGCCCGGCAGGAGTCTATAGTTCTTGGAATCTGGTAGACCTGAAATCTCTGTTAAATGTTAACTTTCAAAAGACACATGCATCAGCACTCTGACCACTGCTGGACTGGAAAAAGAGATTATAGAGAACATCAGTTGAGCTAGGGTTTGGTCTTTCCCAGCCTTCTGTCCCTTCCTTCCTGCCCAGACATCTCTGTATGACCTGTGGAAGAATCTGCAGATAACTGTGCACCACCTAGCAACTGTGATTTATTTTTTTTGCTTCTAATTTGATCATGAAAGAAACTGAGGTAGCAAAGAATTAATCCAATTCTCTCTCTCTCCCCCCCCCCCCCCTTTTTAATTTAAGAATATTTTAAGTGATTACAGTGGTTGCCATAGGAAGAAAAAAACAGGAGTTCAGAGGTTGCTGAAGTGTTGACTCATGGATTGAGTGCTAAATAGGTGGGGTTTAAGTCTTTGCTGAACTGTTATGAAAAATGGCACAAAATGCCTTTCCTGACTCCATTTGTAAACTACATATATCATTAACAAAGAGACCTTGTTAAACAGGCAGTTCTGACCTGAGAAAGGAAAAATATCCCAAAGTTTAACTTAAGTTTAAGCAGTTTCTCATCCAGGTTAAGCTTTATTCTGTAAAGACCTGAGAGAAGAAATGCCTTCCCATTGCATTAGTCAGTTTGTTACTTTTAGGAGTTTCAGCTAGTCATTTTCATTATTTGTTCTCTTTTTCCCCACACCAATTTGGAATTGCTCCAGGTGATGGCAAACCAGGAACAGGATAGACAAGTGAAAGAATTAGTTTTTGTTTAATCTCTCTCCCACTCGGTGGTTAAGGAGGATAATCTGTGAGAGCCTGAAGGTTTTGGTTTCAGATGCTATTTTCCGTGACAGTTCTGTAAATCTGGAATTACCCCACTGACATCCTCTTGACATTCATTTGTTGACATTTGTTTCTTTCTATGCTAATAACACTATGTCCCTTTCTGATCTCATGTGGTGATTATAAGCTTCATTTCACAGTAACACCAAGACCAGATTCATTATTAACCATAATGCAGTAGAGGCTGGAAACCAGAATCATGACCTCCTGTGCTTAGGGCTCTGTAAATGCATAGAGAGGCATGTGCTTCCCTACTTCTTGAAATAAAATTTCGCAGAAAATGAAGCAATGAATGAGACAGTTCAGAGGAGGACAAAGGTAAGGAGTAGGTGTAGCAGTAGTTAAGATGGCTGTTGTAAACTTCACCCAGCAGCCTTTCAGGTTGCCTGAAATCACATTAGGTGTAAGGGTAATAGAGGAATAGTGAGGTTCCATGGGTAAACTCAAGCTGGAGAACCAAGCGTTCTTCTATGCAAAGGTGGCATGTCCATGCAACGTCCAGAGCAGCACGTACCAGTCTGTCTTTGTTCTTCCACAAGATTGTGCCCCAAATGTTTTCTATATTAAGATACTTTGTGAAATACAGTTGTTTGTGTTTAGGAGAATCAGATTTCTTTTGAGTTTGGATTTTTGCTGATGTTTGTTTAAAGGAGGAATTCCAAAGCACTTCAGCCATGTAGTAACAATAATACTACTGCTTTGCCCTCTGCCTGTGTTATCTCTTGCATTTCATCATTCCAGATGTTCACCTTGAATTTAGGCAAAACCATTTGCTTCTAAAAAAGATTGTTGTCATAAAAGCATTTGCTACCTTACTGTAAGTCTGATAGCAAGGGTAAGCTGTATTGACAAAATACAAATGGGTAACAGCTGCCTGGGAGTTAGCAGAGCTATAGAAGGCTGCTCTGTGTGTTTATAGTGCATCCTGAAAGCTGAAGGCTCCTCTGCCTGTAAGTAGCCTTTTAATTTAGACAGATGTTTCTTCATCATCTATTCTTTTCAGACTGGTGGAATGATCAACAATTTAGTCTAATTGTGTTGGATGTTTGGGTTGTAAGGCTGTTTATTTTGTCTGTATGTCTGGAATAGTCACTCTGTCAAGGACTTGACTCCACTCCACAGACCTCCCATGATTTACAGAGGAATGGGTTGTCTGCTTGCTAAAACCTCAAAGATGTTGTTACCAAGCTTGGTTTCAAGAACTGTTCTTCTATTCCTGGCTCTGCCACGTGGCAGGTTGCTTCACTCATCTACATGCTGCCTGTGTAGAATGATGATAATAATTACCTGTTAGGATAATGGCTTGAGATCTAGGATAAAAAAGTGCTGTTATTCTCAGAGTAATTTCCCTTTTCTGGAGCCTAAGATGCCTGCAGTTGCAGTCAACCCCTACATTACTGTGTCTTCTGGGTCTGATTTTCTTAAATGAAGCCCAAATAATGAGCTGAGCATGCTTTGCCAAGCTATGCTTATCTGTGTCATGGAACAAGTAAACTATGGGGCAAATAATGGAGGAACTTGGGCATTTTACTGAGCACTTAAAGCACAAGTTTTGGAGTTCCAAGTTCCTGGTGTCAGATCTTGCATGGGAAAGCCGTGAAGTCCCTTCTTGAAGATTACCCCAGAATGGTTTTTCCTGTTCCTCCATGAGTTTATACTGAGTTACCTTTCTATGAACAGGATTCACACAACATTTTGCCTACACTGATTGAATTTATTTTCCACATTATTTTGTTCTCATGCTAATAAATAAATTCTGTATGCAGGGAAATACCAAGACCTTGTTGTTCTTTCCTCTTAATCAGAATTAAGAGGAAAATATTTGACATTTTTACTGTTCTTAAATCCTTTACTCATAGTAGATGGGGAAAATTATTTTAGCATCTATAATCTCTATGTCTTTGATAGAACAGCACAAGCAAAAGTTACCTATCAAACCATGCAGATTTTGTGTCAGCCTTTACTTCATGCCTGTTACATTTCAGGGAGATGCTTTCAAGTGCATTAGCTGCAATTTCTCAGTTGAGTTTCAATTTCCTGGTCAGCAAATAGGTGGGGTTTGAGTTTTTAAAAATAAGCCTTGCATTATTAGTAGTATGGGGTATGTTTCATAAATGCCATGTTGATTGTAAATAAACTTTTATGATAGCTCCCCAGGCTGACAAAGCAACCACTGTGGGATGACTGTTCATGGATTCAGTCCAGCACCCCTTATTCAGTGAAGAAGCTTCAGGAGAGCTTGGCTTGTGCCCCCCATCCCTGAGAAAAATGGACTTTCTTATAACCAAGGAAGGGAGAGTGAGGAGAAACTAAAAAAGCAATGGAATAATTGTTCCCTTTTTAAAAAATTCTGTGGATCTTTAACAGCTGCACTCAAGCAGTCCTTCCTCACGTCCTTCCTCACTTCCCTTGATCATGATAGATAATCAATTGCTCAGGACAACTGAGGTGTAGTAAAATACCAGTTAGTGCAAGAACCCAGTGCATGGAGAGGCAAAGAGCCTTTAATGACTATAAGACTATTATTTAATCCCAGTTTGTTCCTTGGAGAGTTCTTGAGTTTATAGAAGTGTTTCAGTCTACAATACATTAGGTTAGCAATTAATAGCTGGCTTTCACTGATTAAAAGTATTTATAAAGTGACTCAAGTATTGCTTTTGAACACAGCTAGTAAATGTAGATGTGTGTGTGGCATCTTGTGTTTATAACTCAGGGTAGTGGCTTTGCTGTGGGGTTACTGGTGTCTGCAGTGTACGCACGGTCACACTGATGGAGATGGGGCAGAGGTGAGCAAAATGGACTTCCTTATTTTAGGAGTGCGCTCTTGGACTTTTCCCCTAGACACTACACCAATGTTGTAAGTGGTGAACTTTGAGAGCAATCAGTAATAAGACTTGACCTTTCTGAGGCCAGGGCAGTCCTGAAGCATTATTATAGCCCAGCATTCCAAGTCACGCAGCACGGGACTGTGGGCTGTGAGTAATGAGTGTGTACATGCTCCTGTGTAAGAATAGTAGCCACTAATCATGGCGTAAGCAATGCTGTTCTAGTAGTTCACTGACACAGCCCCCCCCCAGCCCATAATTGTCAGTTGCAGATGTTGGGGACGGACAGCTCCCATGAGTTTTTCTCATTCCATGAGCTGTTCTGTGCATTGGTCTGGGGTTTAGGTAAAACTCCATTTGAACAGAAGCACCAACCCATTTTGAAGGCAGCCTGTAAACATAAGGTTGTCTCTTCACTGCTGTATTTTCTGTTCTTTCCTGGGGGGAGGCAGACAAGACACCACTTAGGGGATAGCACAGAGGGTGGGTGTCTGTGGCTTCTGATATGTAGCATTTTGGAAAAGGAAATAGTTAAAACCTGGCAGCTAAGCAGTAGGTCTGTGAAGGGGAATCTTTGTACAAGAGGTTTCTGGGATAGATCAAAACTTTCCTAGCTGAGGCACATGCCTTTCATTTCAATGGCTTTTTACAGCAAACAGTTACTAGGGAAAAGGAAAATAATGGAATGCTATAAATGGGGTTTTTGTCTACCACTGCAGATAGCTTGTATTCTCGCAAGCTGTGGTTTGGTGTTGGAGCTACCAGAGCTGCTTCCCGTGGGATGCACGTGCTCCCAGATGAGCTGGGTGGGGTTTCTCCCTGTTAGAGATCCATTAACCCACAGGGTGAACCAGGCTATGGGTGCATTCTGATGTTTAATTGAGGTTTAATATCATACCTCTTTGAAATCTGTCCCTATTCTATCTCCCTTTCCTGCTAAAGCTGTGAGCAGTAGCATGTCCTGCCCTTTCTCAGCTTTCCAAGAGTTCCTTAAGTTCCCTTGTCTTTTCTCCTTACTTTACCTCATGTTCTTGTCCTTCTCCCCCCACCCCCACCCCTTGATCCCTCCTTAGCATCTTTTGTCGTAGTTGAACTATAAGGTAGAACTCATCATTCTGTGCCAGATCAGGAATCTTTTGCATGGGGAAGGTGGGGGGGGGGGGGGGGGCCGGGGGGGAGAGAGAAATTTGAAGAAATAAAAGGTTTTATTTTGCATGGAAAGTTGGCAGCCTTCATGTGCCAGCTTCAGACACAACTAATACTGGGCTGCTTTTGCAGAGGGGGGTGGTTTAAAGGAATACACCTTTTGCTACAAATACTAGAACTTTTCTGTTGTTTCTCCTTTACCACCTTCAAAATACCTGCACCAGATTCCTTTTACCAACGTTCCTCTTGTGTGTCTTTAAGGATAACAGCTAGTGGAAAAAGCTCTTTCCTGTTACTTTCTTTTCTGTGTGTGTGTGAATAGTGTTGGTGCTTTGCAATTCTATCTATGGATCTGGGAACGCTTTGCAGAGACGTGTTAATTGCAGGTTCCTGATGGGTGGTCTTAAAACGTTACTGGGATGAGCAGAAGAATAATGGTAATGCCCTCAGAGAAAGACTCTGCTCTTGTTTTCAAACCCTGTTGGTAGGACAGGCTTCAGCCATGGTTGTACACTCCCCAGAAGTTGTCCTCTTACTCTGGTGAATAGTTTCTTAAGACAGAAATATTAGTCCTGTCACAGCTGGATGTACAACATCTGTATCTGCTCTACAGCCTGTCAGTGTTAGCATTCCATGGAAATGTGGCCAGCTGTCTTGAAGCACAGTAATACCAGATCTTGGGAGCAATAGTATTTTACAATACATAATGTTACTTTTTGTGATTCTTAAAGTGCTGTGGTATAAAACTCAACATGTTGTGGTTGCAGCTCCTTCTGGGTTTCTCTGTTGGTCTCCCATAACTCTAAAATGGCTTGGTTTAAGAATGGTTGTCAAGCTTCTAATGTATTTCATTTCATTGAAGGTGGGAAAATGTCCAGCCAGTGATTGATGGTTTTTTGGAGCTTGTTCAGACATTTTGCTTAGCTGGTATGGAGAGGGTTCTTACATTTGAATCCGATCCAGCATTCCCTGTGCTGCAAAGCTCTTGCTGGCTTCTTCCTGACTTTTGCTCTTACATTTATAAAGAAAAAAGAGAGGGAGAAGAGCAGCAGCAGAAAGTACCGCACACCCGAAATACTGCTGTTGATTGTGTGAGACGTAGAACTTCAGAACAGGCCGGTTTCCACTTTGTGTTTTCCTTTTAACCGTTGTCCTGTGGCACTGCCCAGAGTCCTGTGCTGTGCTAAAGGGTTTTCCTGTGCAGTGCTGCCAGATGAGGTGATTTAAATATGAAGAGTCACTGTTAGTGGGCAATCCCATGAAATTTTCAGTGAAAGTCAGAAAACTACCCAAGTTAAGGATTTCTGAGGACCCCGTTAAGTTGTATTCTGAAGCTTGTGTTAAATGCTAAGCCTGGACTTGGACCTCATTCCAGGAAAGAGAGATGTGAGCATCCCTGAGGGATTTTGAGAAGAAGCAGGTTTTCAACAGCATAGCAAAAAATGCCGGCTAAAACCTTCCTGATATCCTTGCAGAATGGGGTTTGGAAAACTGACTTAGAATGCAGGCCTGGTTGCATCCTTAATGCTGGAGCAGCTTTTCAAGCAGCTCTGTAATTTGGAATGTGAGTGACGTCAGTTGTTCTGGCCATCTGGTTAGAAAATCTAGTTGTAACTGAAAATATCCAGCCCTTTTTTTCTCCATTGCTAGGTGGTGACTACACACTTATGTAATTTAACAGCTCAAATTCTTTTCCATTCTGGTGATCTCTTCACAAAGTTGTAGCAGAGGGGATGCTACTGTAAGGATCTCATCAACCAATTCAACATGAGCACTTTGTCAGCTGCAGAGGAAAGTACAAGGCTCTGGGTTGGAAGATAGGATTCTGTTTGAACTGGTGCTAGCTTCATATGTGAACTTGGACATGTATATTCCCATTTTTGTACCTCAGTTTCCCCCCTTATGAAACAGTAATAATGACGCTTCCTATCTTACGGGCATTGTTAGCATCTAATGAGTCATGCTAGAAAGGCAGCAAGGTATTGTTGTAATTGCTGCCTGTGGTGTTCTGCTCATTCCCTGCTTTTTCTTCTTCTTTTTCCCCATTTTTTTTTTCTCCTCAGCACATCCAAACATCCCATTTTAATGCTGTTCTTTAAATACTTACAGAGCCTCACTGCTCCTTATGCAGAGAATGCAGGCTTAGAAAATAGTATTGATGAAAAATAAGCAGGAAGATGCACTCCCTGATGGTGTATGAAAAATAAAGGTAAGCCATTTGGTAAAGCCTTTTGAATGGCAAAACTCAGAAGAGCCCAGGACCAGACTTTAAACTAAGCAACTGCAAACACAGACATACAAACGTAATATTCATATAAAACATTGCCTTTGATTCACTGGGGCCCGTAGTCAGTAAATTTCCCAAGCAGAATAACCACAACACCACATGCTTCATTTTTATGTCGAGCGTTTCCTCTAATTCTTGATGGAAAAGTTAAATCTTTTTGTATTATTGATCCCAGCAGAGTCCTGAGCCAGGCACCCTTTGAGGTCACTACATCCAGCTGAAACACCAGCCATTGTCAGTCACCATGAAAAGAGAACTGATACCACCAGGGAAAAGTATGATAGACAATTTGCCAGGGAGGAGATGGACTTCTGGGATCTAGGGGTTAAAAAAAAGGAAGGACTTTTTGCATATTCTTCTCAGATTCTCAGCCATGTGTATTAAAATTTAACTTTGAATGGAAGGAACTACTCCATTTTATTATTCTAAGGAGTGGGTGAAGGGGACAGCATTAAAAAACAAATGATAAATAGAACAGAAAGCATCTTGCTCAGTGAAAAAAAGAAATTATCACTGTCCCATCCCCTTTCTTTAAAGCAAACAAACTCTTCATGTTGAGTTAGAGGGATGTAGAAATGCAAAATCAGTCAGCACATCTACTACAGGAGTAACAGGCACACAAACCCATTGCTGCAGGTACACTGGGATTTGAACACAGTGACTTTGATAAAAGGCTCGGCTTCTGTAACTACATGGTAGCTCACCCTTCAGTGGTGAAGGGAGGGAAAGCTGTGTCACTAGGTGGAAAGCTAAAGTAAACTCAAGGTTTGCTCTGGCATTAGAGGGATACGTGTCTGTTGCTGTAGAGGATCTCAAGTACTGTATGTTTGCTGCCTGATATACTTGCTTATGTGTCATCTCTCCTGTGCTCTTCAGAAATAAATGGGCAGGATCAGTTGTCAGTGAATAAATACCAAAGGAAAACTCCCAGTTTTAAGGAGGGTTGTGATGGGCATGGAATGTCCTCGTTTGTGTCATACCAGAAACATTCCCTATACAGTTACATTTCACTTTCCCTTAAAGCTTTTCCACCTGTGATGGAAGTGACCATTCAGCTGGCCAGAGCACCCCTCCTGGGGAGCAGCAAATCTTCATATTGCATGTCAGGTTATAATGCGCCATTTTTGTACCTCAGTACTGAGCTCTAGAGCTTACATTTATTTTCCTAAAGTGCTAGAAAGAATGATTTCATATTAGGGGATAAAAAAAGGAGTGGAAATTACTCAGTGGTTAGGTTTAATTGTTCTGAATCCTTACAGTGTTTCATGAGAAAATGTACCAAGGAGATGTGCACTACAGTGGGAAATGTGATGGAAAGGTATAATTTGACCACCTACCACTAGGCAGCTGAAAAGTAATTCTAAGGGCTGCCTGCCTATCAGGATTAATCACTATTTCATTATTAAAAATACCTTCTTTGTCACTCCTGCAATCCCTCTTGACAGGCTCTAGGCATCAGAAGGTGTTTGCTGAAGGTAAACAGGAGTTACAGTCCAAGCTGTGCCTGTAAGGTTCAGGGAACACCTTTTGTTTGGTGCAATTCTGGAGTATTTTGCTGTGGAAAAGCCTTAGTAGAAGAATGGGGAAGGTGTGGAAAGGCAGGGTGCTCCCAGGGCAGAGCAGCATCCCTCAGGAGACAGTTTATGGCCTCCCTGTCTAGTCATTTACCTCCAACTGAACTCTGGCGATGAACGTGGCCAAGTGTTTCATTTGGACAAGAAAAAAAGAGCATTATTGAAAGGGGTTGACCTCTCCATCACCCTGTTCTGTCGTCACGGTGCTTTTATAGCATTTCTCTCGACCAACCCCTTCCCTTTTCTAAAACACAATGATTCCCCTCCTCCTCTCAGCCTGTCCTCCCAGGAGACTTGGTGGTTTCTCCTTACTTTCACAGACACCTGCACTGCTGTGCTTGTCCCCTAAAACCTCGTGAGCTTCTGGCACAAGGTCAAATAATCAGCACTGGTCCATTGGCAAAGCTTGGAGGTGCTGGTTGTCCCTCCTGCCTGGGCACTCACACCCTGCCTCGGTGATGGCTTTTCTCCTTTGCTCCTGGAAGAGCAGCTGAGGGTGTTTTCCAGGGCACTTGCCCTCCCAGAGGGTTTATTTTACAGACAGAGTTGCTTTTAGTTGAGAGAGCAGGGAATCATCTCCAAAGTCCATTTTGGTAGCAGGAAACACCCCTGTTGAGCTCAGCAGTCTTTCTCAAAGCTCACTGTTACTGTATTGAGGCACAAGGCTGTCACACTGATGAAGTCGCTCAGGCAGAGCCGATCTGCTCTGGGCACCTGTCTGTAGGTAAGTGATGGGCAGAGAAAGTGTGGCCGGAGTGACTGTGTTTGTTACTCTGAGTGGAAAAAATAAGGCTGAAAATGAAATGATTTCATTTCCTTAAGCATGTGGTAACCATGGCTTTGTCAGTACTGTTGTAACAGTGGAAATTTCAATTGGTTGTATTTAATTTTTATTTTTTTACTGAAATTTCTAGCAAGTCCAGAGGGTGCTTTGTTTAAAATGACAATATTTGGAACAATGCTGTGTTTCTGTGGGTCTGTATTGGTATATACTGGGTACACAAAGCAGCACTTGACCATTTTCAGGGGAAGCTGAGGTGCCTTGGACCTCATAACTTGCGTTAAAGAGCTTTGGTTGTTACTGGATTCCAGGGATTATTCTATATTCTGTGTGCAACAAGTTTACCTGTCCTAATTCAGTATATTTTGCACAACCAGGACCTTCTGTGCATCAGAATTGAGTAGCATACAGCTGGTACTGTACTTGGACTGGGATCCTCAATTGGCCTCTTTGACAGTTGGAAACACTTTAAAATCAAGTAGTCATGCGGCAGTCACAAGGGGTTAATTTTGATCATCAGTCACTCAAGTGAAACCTGGACTGGTAAGACAGACTCTGCACAAGTTGTGTGTCTGCTGTTTTCCTATTGCACTCTGCAAATCTGAATCTTTATAGTAATTACACTTAGGGATGAGCCTTGAATATAAGCCAGTGAAAAGAAGAAAGACAAACCACTGCCAGGTTCTCCCACCAGCCATGTCACTGGCTTATTGATGACCTGTGGACTGGAAGCCAAGTTGCTCAGCCTCCAGGAGACCCAGGCAGGGTGGAGGGATGGAAGAGGAGGGGGGATGCTTGCGTTGTGCAGGGAGAGCCAGACAGAAAAATTGATTGCTCCTTTAATGTGATCTGACATAAGAGAAAGTGGAAGTAGAGGACAGAGGAAAACTGCAGCCTCAGCACTACATTAGAAGTGCTGTGACTTTATGGAATGTATTGGTGTCCTCTTCCTCTCCCAGAGAGGAATCTATAGAATCCTTTCTAGGGAAAAAAAACAAGGGAAGGGAGAATGTGTACTTCAGTTGCACAGAGTCCTGCTAGGGCATTGGTCAGACTGCTGGTGATTTCTGCAGAATTATAACTTCCTCCTAATGATGCTGTCAAGAAACCCATCAGAATGGGTAAAATCACAGCTAAAGCAGGTGAAATGGTTCCGGCATGTGGCTGGAATGGTAGAACCTTGTGTAACATGTGGTTGATGGCTAAACCAGTTTACACAGGGATAACTTAGTTTACTTGTGATCTGCATTTTGGGTGCAGGTAAAACATGTTTGCCAGCAGGAAGGATCTGGCTTTCACTATCAGGTTACTACCACACAGGCTCTCTGTATATTAGGAAAAAATCAATTTTTTTGTGGTTCTGAAGCAGAAAGTTATTTTTGTCCTACTGAAAAATGTAATCATTAAGAGAGAGTCATTCATTAAAATAATCCTTCAGCCTCATTGTTTCATGTGGAGGAGAAAACACCACCAAAATAAATCTGACTTATGCATGAGGCATTGAAGTTTTGTCTGAGATGTTAACAAATCTTGGTCAGCTGACAAATGAGCTGGGAGAAGACATGCTTAAACATTGCCCCTTGGAACAATGACAAGTCTTGTAGAGGGTTTCCACCAGGTTTTTGGGTTATTTAGACATCTGTTTCTCTCTGTGAAAGTCTCATCCATGAACCTGGTTAAACTTAGGAAATGTACTGTTTGCCTGCAGTGTAGATGTTGAAGTCTGTGCTAAATGATAGATTATCTGATGGGTTTTGAACCATGTACTTTAGGATTTATTGAAGTCTGAAAGGGCCTTTCCATTGACGGCCAGGGAATCTACACAGTTATCTCCAGTGTTGACAAGTCCATCGAAAATATCTAAAAGCAGATATCTCACCTATGGTGAACCTGATGTTAGATAGCCATATTCCACATGCAAGTGCTCAGGGTAGCATTTGGCACATTAACTGTTTGAGAACATAGTGAAGAGATCTGTCATGCTGGATCAGGCTACAAATAAGTTTGGTCCAGCATCTTAGGATGAGATGTGTCAGGAAAAGGAACAAAAAAAAAAAGAGCAACTCTTGTGCAGTGGCCACTTTTGAAGAACATCATTGTTGGGAGTTCCCACAGCTATGTCCTGCAGTAGTTTTCTCCAACTATTTGAAAGTTGCAAAAAAGGTTTGAAAACAAATAGAAGAAAAAATTCATGAGCTCTGTCTTGAATTGCTTCCCAGCTGGAATTAATGGTGCTTAACCCTATTGAAGAATTAGGAAAATTAGATTCTCTTGTTGTAGTTTTCTATGAAAACTTGTGTCTTATTTCTCTAGTGCCTTTTATTGGAAAATCTGAAATGCCTTTAGAAATTCGGACCCTATTGACACTAATGTAGTGTAATGAAACATACAGGGTGTTTGATTTACCTAAAGCCGTTCAAATAACATCAGTAGCAGAGCCAGCAATAAAAAGCTGCCCCAACTTGCGTTCCATGTGGGTCCTTTTAGCTCTACACTGACTGCCACTAGCAGCACATGATTTTAGTATCTAATGCTATTAGTCATGACCCAAATCAGCTTTAAAATGGTTAAACGCATAGGAGTAGGAGTAGAGTGTCAAGAATAGCTTGGAAGAAGATGTTATCCCACATACCAAGGAGCTGGTAGCTCAAAGGTGTCATAGTGATGGAAGTGAGGAGAGGACTAAACTGCCAAGTAGGCTCACCAAATAAATACTGACTTCCAATGGAGCATTCACTCCTTCATTAAGTGAAAATCCGCTTTGGTACTCCTGGTGCAGCGCTTCCACAAAGCTCAGGAGAAGCTGTTCTTGTACAACACCTTTGAAAAATAATACCTATGAAAACTGCCAGGGATTTCTTGTGTTCAGAGAACAGGATCAGGAGCCAGAATCAAGCTGCCTTCATCCTTAGCACTGGCATTCACTGGAGTGAGTCACTTGGCTGGTTTTTGTTGTGCAGTATGAAGATGGAAATGGGGCTCATGCATTTGATGGCACAGCTTGTTGGCTCTTCATCCAGGTCATGATTGAAGTTACTGTAAATTTAGGCCTAATTTCTTAAATTGATTGTCACTGAAAAGCATTTTTGGCCTTAATGTTTGGTTCACTCTGTGTAGAGCTGTGGAAATGCTGTTCCATTTTCATTTTTTATACCTCTGTCTTACCACACCAAACATGCTGTCGTGATGTCTTTGTGTGGATGAAAAGAACCACAGACCTACAAAGCAGCAAGTGGAAAACTGTAGGAAAGAATGTCAGGAGCATTGACAGGGTCTGAGATAGCTGTGCTGAAAATTTACAGTGTATGTGTTGGAGTCAAGTGAGTGTCAGAAAACCCACCTTCAAGGATGTCTTGGTGGTGTTAATACATTCACATGAAGTGCAGAAATTCATTTGTGTATCTTAGTTTCTTGGTACTTCCCCATAGCTTTGCACCCTATTGAGAGGAAAAGTGACCCAGAAGGTAGCAAATCTGCAAGATTTTTTAAAAACAATGTGCATTTGCCAGAGATAGGCAATGCTTCACTTGGCATTGTAAAACGGAATAGGGAAGGGCTTAATGTTGCAGCTCTCCCTTTAAGGACTGTGGTTATAGCCCATGTTTTAATCGCGACTTTGATCTGATTAAATCCTCAGCCACAGAGAAATCAGCTTAGAGAAATATGTCTCATGTTGAACCAAAGAGCAGCAGCAGTTCAGAAGACCAAGCCAAGCCAAATACCATTAGAAAAAAAAGAAGAGCTTTAGCTCTCACCAATAGTATGGTGCTGTTGTAAATCACACAGTGCTGCTTTACAATGGGATATTTCAAATCTGCTGATAGTGGATATTCAAACTGAAAATCACCTAACTATGCTGTGGTTTCATCTCCTGTGCAGACACATAAAACCTGTCCCAGGCACAGAACAAAACTGGATTCTGATTTTTGTTGGGTTTTTTTTCTTGTGCCTTTTGCCTCTTAATACAGTGCCAGGAATCGGGTACATGTAGAATGGGAAAAGGGGAATTCTCATGCTGTGCCTGGGACTTGAGGACCAAATCAAGTTTTAATCTTATTTCAACCTGTCTGCCTTCTTATTGCAGTCAAGTCTTCTTTCAGAATGTTATTTAAATCCATACATGGGTCTCTTTACCAGGGTGATAACAGTAAAAGTGTCCCATTAAATAATTCTGGTGGCACCCAACAAAAATTATTAATCTGTGGATCAATATTAATGCTGTAGGGAGAGAATAAAAAGGGGGGAGGGGAACCCCACGTACTGAAAAGGAGAAATTATTTTCTCTTATCTTGAATTAACCCAAATACTACTTGCAGTGTAGTTTTCAGCGGGCTGTGTTCATCCTTACTGTTATAGGCAAGGAACAGCTACCACTGACTTTAATCCTAAATTAGAGTTACTACAGTTCTTCATGTTGTTTCAGCTGATCTTTTGAGATAGCAGGACTGTAAGAGTTTCATCCTAGAGTGACAATTAAGACTTGTTTCTCTCCAAACTCCCGTGAAGGAGGAGTCAGGATAGGTGAGCCTTGGTTATAAAAATCCTGCAGAAAAGTCAGCCTTTTCTGCCTGTGGCTTTATCTGAAATTCTGAGGAAACAGATCCAATTTAATTCCTTGTTTACACTCTCACTGTAGCTCTCCTGAGGCAGAGCAGTTAGACTATACCATTAAGTGAGGATTGCCATCTAAAAGCTCTTCTGCAGATGAATCAGCTTCATGACATTCCTGGGTGACATCAGCATTAATTGGGCCAGGACGAAGTGACTTGCCCATGCTCCTGCAGGTCTGCAGTGCAAGAGGCAGGATAAGGACCACCATTGTACCACGGTGTCCAAAATATGACCAATTTTGGGCCATGCTTGTTCACTAAGCTCTGTGAACTGTTAACAAGCCCTGTTAGCCCTCAGGGTGCTCCAAGCTCTGTTATACTGTATGCAAACAGCATGAGTGTCCCCACTAACCTTTTCCCTTCTTTGTAAGGTTTCTCAATGATGGGAAGAGCAACAGCAGCATCCCTGCTGCAGGCAGCAGTGCATTTTGAGAGGTTTGTTGGTTGTCATGTCTCCTGCAGCATGGCATTAGCTTTGCCCTAGGAGAGAAACACAACAGAGGAGAGGGATCTGAGAAAACTAAATTACAAACAACTGTCTCTGGTTTGAGCTGCGTTATACCACTTTTGGTGAAGAACTTAAAGCCTTCAACTGGAAGAGATGCATGTGAGTCAGAGGCATAAATATGGGTGGAGGTGTCACTTTTATAATAATGTTCTGAAGCTGCACGGAAGAAAAGGCTTGTACAACACCAGCCCCAACTCTGCCCAGAATACAGCCAGACAGCTATTCTGGGATGGCAACAGCTAACAAAAGCCATGAGAGAGGCAAGGAGAGTGAGGGCCCCAGCCTATTGTTTCCCCGCATCATTCCAAATAATCATGACTCCCATGACCTCCTGGCTCTTTCCTTCCAATGAGGATTTTGTGACAGCTACTACCAGTAACAGCTGAGCCAGGCAGCACTTCCCGGGATTCCTGCAGCTCCCTCCTCCCACTCCAGCAGCAGCATTTGCAATGATAAACTCCTCTCCCGCAGAGTTCATCTGTGTTCTTTAATAAAGGTTTGGGTTTCTTGGGCATTTCAAATAATTTTTCCTTCCTCCTCCTAAAATGTGCTGCTTTACCTCCATTTCCTGTTCCACTGGCACAGTCCTATTTCTGTACAATAGGGGCTCGGCCTCTCTTAACGGCAGTTGGCTAAACTTGGCCTTGCTGAGGACAGGGTTGCAAGTTTGTTGAAGAGAGTTTAGCAGAGGTGGTGAATTTGCATTGCACTTCAGTTCTTTTCCTACTTCAGCAAAAGTCTTGCTGTCGTGCTTGGAGAACCTGCCCAAATTTCTTGGAATACATTCCTCAAGCCACATGTATGCGAGAGCTTGGATGAGTGCAAAGGATTTTTGCCTTAATGTGTTCAAGGCCTTTGAAGCTTTTGGCTGTTGCACCAGGTGAGTTCTGTATCACCTAAAGGTGATAATTTTTGTTCCCATTGTTGGCTGGCAAGGTTCTTCTAGAGATATCTTTTACTTTCTCAACCTCAGTAGTGTTTCTTTAGGTGAAATGTAACTTCCCCCTGCATTTACAGTACTGTGCTTTCATCCCAGCAGGCTGTTATTTTTTCTCTTGGGGACACCAAATCTACTCTTGTCTGGAGTCATCCCTCCACCAAACCCATCTTGTCCTTGTTCCCTTAATGCCATCTTATAACAGTAACATCTGAACCATAGCTTTGTCTGTCCAGGTTTCTGGAAGGCAACAAACCTGTGCTTAGGTAAGGTCTTGCCTACTTCATTTTGGCCAGGCTGCTCATGATTGTTTTTAGCATACAGTACTTCTCAAAGTCTTGTGTGTTTCAATCACTGCATTACAGGCTGCACTGGAAAAGTTCAACTCACAACTGGTTTTGAGGCTTCAAGTTTTCAGCTAACGGAAGAAAATGTAATATGAGACTTTGGAGCCATCACAGTACCAGAGCTGAATTTCAGTTCTATGTTGGTTCCCTGATGTGTTAATGCAGGTCAGTGTGTGATAGTATCATTCCACAAGAAGGGCAGACTCAGACTGCTACCTAGGAAATCTTGCTTTGCAGTTTGTAAGTCAGTTGTCTTGACAATAAGAGCAAAATCCATCCCGTGGTTTAAGGAAAGGGAAGTGGGAGTGGGAAAGGTGGCATTTATAGCTCCAAACTTTCTCTCAACCCCTTTCTTTGTATTTCTGATCTCAGGCTGCAGCCCAGACTCTGTGGTGGTTTGTAATTAAACCCAAATTGTGAAGGTTCTGTGGAATTCTCATTGCCTACCAGGTCAAATGGAATCTGGTTTCTATCATGGAATATTTCAGTTCAGTTACCCCTTGAGGAAGTATGGGAACAGACAGACCATTCATGTTGAACAGATGACAGAGGCTTAAAAACCCCCTTTTTGTCTATTAAGCTTATGGCTGAGATATTATGAAAATGGCTTAATAATGTGCCCCAACATTTATACCACACTGTTTTCTTACTTTAATTTTCCAGGCAATTAAAAATAATTGGAAGTTACTGCCAAACCCCCTGAAGATATACTTTTTCTTTCAAATAAGCTTATTTTCATACTTGTGAGGTCACCAGATATTTATTTGACCATCTTTATAGGGGTCAGGCACATTACACATGCCAAATGGGAATGTGGAATAGAACTCACATTGTAACAAGAGAGTGAGAAGTAAGAGCGAAAAACCAGTACATGTCATGCCCAGTGGGTGTTCATAGTTATTATTTAGGCAGGGCAAACATAACTCATTATATATACACCAGCAAATGAGGCCTCAGTTCTTCCATTCACTTAAATACTGAATGTTAACTCTGTGTTTAAAGCGTATTAATTTGAATAGAATAGAATCATAGAATGGTTAGGGTTGGAAAGCACCTTAAGATCATCAAGTTCCAACCCCCCTGCCATGGGCAGGGACACCTTGCTCTAAACCGTATTACCCAAGGCCTCGTCCAACCTGGCCTTGAACACCGCCAGGGATGGAGCATTCACAACCTCCCTGGGCAACCCATTCCAGTGCCTCACCACCCTAACAGGAAATATTTTCCTCCTTATATCTAGTCTAAACTGCCCCTGTTTAAGTTTTAACCCATTACCCCTTGTCCTATCACTACAGTCCCTAATGAACAGTCCATCCCCAGCATCCCTATAGGCCCCCTTCAGATACTGGAAGGCTGCTATGAGGTCTTCATGCAGCCTTCTCTTCTCCAGGCTGAACAGCCCCAACTTTCTCAGCCAATCTTCATATGGGAGGTGCTCCAGTCCCCTGATCATCCTCGTGGCCCTCCTCTGGACTTGTTCCAACTTGTTGAATAGATGTCAACAAAAGTTTGCATGCTTTGTCAGATAGGAAGGGTGAGTTGGGGCCAGCAGATAGCCCAAGGGAGTTACTCAGTAGAGTCTCCAATGGGTCCTTTTGGGGTGCTCTTGGCATTCTGACTCACAACCCCACCCCCCCACACACACTCCCCCCAGGAGCCTGTGGCAATGAGAAGAAATGGAGCAGCAAGAGAAAGCAGGAATTACACTGGGAGATGTAGCCTGTATATAGTCAAACCTCTCTAATCTTCTCTCCTATTAATAGAGTTGTAGCAGACACGACCCATGTGGTTGCGCGGTCACGCTGTGCTGTAACATTGCTTATAGCCAGTTCTCCCCATGAAGACCTCAAATCCATCAGGTTACACAAGAACTGAAAGTTCTTTGTAGTGTCCCAAATTTCCCCCTCCTGTCTATCCCATCCCCCTTCCCTTTAAATTATCTTTTGCTGCTCCATTTGATGTTATACAAAATAGCTTTTTGGAAACATGTTGTGTATCTATACATACTCACATGCATTCTCTGGACATTTCCTCTTAGATCTCTGACCTGTAGTCAAAAAGTGAGCTTACGTTGGGGAAAAAAGAAAACACACAGGGTTTTTTTGTCAAAATGTGGTCTATTGACTGAGACAGCTTGCTAAAGGCCTCTGTAATATTGACAGTCATGTCGATCGTCCTGGTCTAGGGGGTAGTATTTTGCTCAGTCATTTGAATCTCTCTTTTTTTGGAAACTGTTGCACATGTTTCTTTTCCCACTGTTAGCAGCCCTTCTGAAGGACAGAAGCTCTTTTCCAGGTGCATCACTTCTGCATGGTAAATGTCCTAGCTAAAATTAGTAGTATTTAGACAAGGCACTCACTGGAACGTAAAAGGTTCTTCCAAAGCAAACCCTTTCTGACAGAGAAGGGCTGATTTGCTGCATGGGTTTGCTTGAAAGAATAAACCAAAGGGCCCTCTCCTCTCCTCTGTTCCTCCTCCTACCTCCTCTCTTAAACCACCTCCGCCCACCCCCCCCCCCCCCCTTAACTCAGCATCTGGTGGAAGGAACATGTGATGCTTGTTTCTAAAGGCAGAAAAATAAGCTTTGAGAGTCTAAGGCTGTAATTGGTTGTCTGCCTTTATCCTTGGAGCTCTACGGAGGTTTCAGAAGTAATAACTGTTACTTAAAGAAGATGAGCTTCTTGTGGCTTTCTTAGAATTGTAGAACACCTTAGTTGTCGGGTGTTTAAGGAAGCATCTGCCTGTCTGGAGCTTTCCAAACATTTTGTAAGCACAGAATTAAGGTTTTTCCTGTCTTCTATGTATGGATGGTGAGAAGTTACTCCTCAAAAAGTGTGTTCTTACAGAAAGGGTAGGACTGCCTTGACTGAAAAGATAGGAAGGAAAACAAGTTCCTTTTAATGATATTAAATTTTCCCGGTATCTTACTTAAAACTACTGGCATCTAAAGTGTCCTTAACTGTATGGTTACTGCTCCTTCAGCCAAAAATGTAGTTTTCTTTTGATCAAGGATAGATAACTGAGGCCTTCACTGGTACTAGGGGGTTTCTGTTACACTTTTAACTTCAGTATTACTTGTAAATATTAATCCATGATCAGTGTATTGACATCTCATCCTGACAGCTCATCCTTGCTGCTATTAACTGATTTGGAGGTGTTGTGGTGTCAGATGTGCACAGTTCTGGGGATTGTCTGGGAAAATCCAAGTAAATGTGCTGGGAAAAAACATGTTCTAGCAGGATGGGACTTTGTAAGCGCAGTGGCAAAATAGTGTGTCACCCTGACTCATGAAACCTGTGAGTATGGCTTGTGCTTAGGAAGGATGCCCAAGTAAGAGAGGTGAAAGTAAGATATACCCAAGAGGAAGGTGTTTTGAAGAGCAAAGAGGTCTCTGTTGGCAAGTGCCTGTCCTTGTAATGAAAAAGAACAGATAAGAGTGCCTGGTAGCTTGTTACTTGCATCACAGTGTTGAATCCTGTGCCCCAGGGAGCTCTGCAGGCACAAGAGGAGCTGGGGAAGGGCACAGCCCCAGGCAGTGTGGAGCCTGGAGCTGCCTGCCTGGCCGCTGAAGGAGGGTTTGGCAAAAGCCCGTCCATGTTCCATGAGTTTGGGCCCCCTCTCCCTTTTCCTGGTTTCATAAGGTGTCTGTGTGCTGGAGTTCATTGTGCATTAGTTGGTACCTGGGGAAGAACACAATGCTTGCTGGAGAACCAGTGTTAGTGGAAGTCACAAGGGGAATACTTGTTCTTTTATGTAACATTTGAAACTTGACCTGGTTTGCACTGGTCTTGATCACTGGCTCTACAGTGGGAAGTGTGAGTTGAACTTGTTTTGTTTTGTTTTAAACCACAGGGCAGGGAATTCTTTTCAAGCTGTAACTTTTAGTTTCCACTGGAAGGGCAAAACAGACTCCTGGCCAATGGAAAAGAGGCTTCCAGTTCATCAGCGAAGAGCCAAAACACAAGTACATCATATAACAAATAATCCTAGAATGGTTTGGGTTGGAAAGAACCTTAAAGCAAGCTCCTCCAGCCCCAGCCCCCTGCCACGGGCAGGGACACCTTCCACCAAAGCAGCTTGCTCCAAGCCCCTGTGTCCAACCTGGCCTGAACACTTCTTTCTTTTTCCTTTTTTGACTTTGTTTCTGGGTATTTCGATTTTCCTATCCATGAGTCCGTGTCACACCGGGGTGGGTTTGTGCTGCCTCTGGTTTCCTGGAGCAGAGGGATTTAAGCTGGAAGAATCAGAGAAGCAGAATCACTCTGAGTGGGAAATACTGATTTTGTTGAGCAACTACTAAAGATTTGTAGAATTTTAAGACTAAAAGAACGCCTATTAACTTAGTGTTTGAGGAAGATTTTGAGACTTAAGGATTTATAGGATGAGATCTATATCAAAGAGTAATTTTATATGATAGATTTACAAGACCAGTGATGTAAAGAGTAACTGTTGAGATCAGGAATTAAACAGCCAGTTTTATCTCAGTGCAGCTTTCCAGGTAGCACAAGCTTTGGCTAAGTGCAGTCATCCAATGGCCAAATAATCTGGCTGAATTTTTGTACTAAAAGAAGAAAAGAAAAGAAATGTTGAGACAGGAGAGAAAACCATTTTCTTTTCTTTGGTTTATGCTAGCCAAGAAGCTTTGGAGATGGATGATGACTTACACCAGGGGCTATGTAGAGTGTGCTAGAAAATAATCTGGATTTGCCTTCACAAAATGAACTCATCAAAGGGTATTCTGTAGCAATATGCTTTAAACTCAGATCATGTCTGAATTAAAAGAACCCCTTCCCTTTTCACTGCTTCTGTTGTAAACTTCTGATGTGATTCCATAGAAATTAAAGAATTTTGCACACGTGTGAGATAAAACTCAGTTCCCAATTTCTTAAGGTGAATTTCCTATGCTACCATACGACTAAAACATTGCTTCTTTACATGGAATTCTCTTAGCCAAGCTGGGAAGTTGCATTTACACTGCTATCAGTGAAGTAAACTGGGGCCTTCGCACAACCAGGAGCTCCAGGAAGAGACAAAGCGAGCCCTTGTGGGCTCATTCAGAGGAAGGGAGAGCAGGTTATTCCCATGAGCTTTATTTTCCACAGTTCCTTCTCATGCCCATGCTCTCCCAGGCACTCTCCACTGTGGTTTGTGAAGATTCCCCACAGGTCAGACTTGGGGGCCACACTGGCAGCCAGCATGTGTGCTGTGAAGGCAGGAATAGAAAGCAAATACTTCCCGTAATCACACATCCCAAAATTACAGGGTAAAATGAGTGCTTCTGCTTGCACCAGAGCAGTGAAAAATGGGAAGATGGAAAGTCTGGACTCCTGCCCAACGAAACCAAAATTGTAAAAAAGAAAAGTAAACCAAATGCTGCATGCACTCCCCAGAACTGACACTGCAATGTGGTAGGTTTTTTCTCTTTTAAATAGATACAGTAGACAAGCAGTAAATTTTCTTACAGCTCTGTAGAGCAGCATTATTTTTAGCTTATTTTATTATTGAGACAACCCTTCAGAGCTTTCAATCTGTACCTGAATATATTTATGTTTTTAATCCATGTGGAAGTGCAGTCCTTATAAAGCCCTCAATACCTTATTCATCATTCCTGGACAGCACAGGAGGCCTTTAGGAAGCATGTGTTCTACCGATCAGTTGATGTGCTTGTGAAGGCTCGAAGGATGCCAGTAAAGGGCCCTCCCTTTTCCCCACACTGCAGATACCTCTCACTGTGCAGTGTTTAGTTTGACTTTAACTAGAACTCACGTACTCTGACCTTAGCAAAGGTCTATGCAGGTATTTCCTGGAGACTCCTAGGGCTCTTTAGGCAATTAATGGTAGCATGATACAGAGACTGGGGTGGTTGCTTAGATTTGCTTTTCATCCCTGAGTAGGAAAAGCCACCAGTTCCTGTAGAAAGATGCTTTCAGAGCTTCTCATACTTTATTTTATTGACTAGTTGTGCAGGTAATGGCAGTAGTAAGTACTAAAAGCTTTGTCCAGTGATGGTGAACAGCAGCAGCACCAGCAGCATGCTCACATGCTTCATCTGGGGATCCTGTAGCTGAACACAGAGCAGTTGCCTGGAAAGGTACATGGGAATAGGTGAAAATCTTCAGACACTTGTGTAACATTTTTACTGCTGTATCTGTAGTGTCAGAGGGTTTTAGTCTTGATACATCTTTTGAGGTAGAACAGAATTAGTGTCAGTTTCCCAGGGGAGGGTAGTGGAAATGATTTGCTTAGGATCAGAGTCACAAGCTCTTTTCTGTTTGTGTTCCACCCTGTGTCCTCTACAAAATCATCTTTCCTCTGCAGTTTACCTAAGAAGGAAAGTTTCATTGAGTATAGGTGTTTGGTTAGTCTCAGTGTCTCCATGGCCTGTGGTGCAGATACTGTTCATCGCTCCTTGGGTATTGCACCTTTACCCCCCTCTGTAGGACAGTTGCTGGGTTAGATGTTTGCCGCATTCCAGATTCCCTTGGAGTAAATGAGTAAATATGAGCTAAAATGTTCAGATGACAGATTTTAACAGGAAAATTTTATTAAATAACCGTAGAATCAATCATAGAATCCCAGCCTGGTTTGTGTTGGAAGAGACCTTTAAAGCTCATCCAGTTCCAACCACTGCCACGGGCAGGGACCCCTTCCACTGGAGCAGCTTGCTGCAAGCCCCTGTGTCCAACCTGGCCTTGAGCACTGCCAGGGATGGGGCAGCCACAGCTTCTCTGGGCACCCTGTGCCAGCGCCTCAGCACCCTCACAGGGAAGAGCTTCTGCCTAAGAGCTCAGCTCAGTCTCCCCTCGGGCAGGTTCAAGCCATTCCCCTTGGCCTGTCCCTACAAGCCCTTGTCCAAAGCCTCTCTCCAGCTTTCCTGTTGGCCCCTTTAGGTACTGGAAGACCAAGGTCTCCTTGGAGCCTTGTCCAGGTAAGTAACAGCCCAGTGGAGACAGTGGTTGGGTCCCACTGCAGTGCAGTTGATGTGAGCTGTGTGATGTGCTCACTGTCAGCCTTTTGCTGTTTCAGTGTGTATTTATCTCTTGATGTCTGACACATTTTGAACCCAAGCAGTCTCTCTCTGGGGTTTCTCCTTGCTTGTATCAGACTGGTGTCTGGTCTTGTGGTTTGTGCCTCTAGTGAGAAAGCTGCTTAATTTTCACACCCAGAGGAGTATCAGCTGAGACAGGAAGCCCCTCCCTTCCTCAGGGTGTAACTGCTCTCGGCTCTGCATGGACCAGCAGCAGGAGCAGTGGCCTGAACAAATGAGACTATGGTATTTATAGATTTACAGCCCTTTTCTGTTCATTTTGCCTGCTCTGGCTGTACATGCTTTTCTAACTGTGAAGTTTTCAATGGAGATGTGATTTATGCCTAAGTTAGGAATATGAAATTGAATTCTTAAGCCTCGCAGTATTTTCCCAATTAATCTTTTAAGAGACTGAAATACACATTTCTGTGTGTTGGGGTAGCTCTATAGCTTTGGGGGACATTAAGTCTTTCATTCCTAAAGATGCCACCACATAGGATGCCGTGACTGATGCTGGGATGGCATCCACATTTCCAAGGTGATAGGAATCATGTCCCTGAGCTCTCCCAAATCTTTACATTCAAGACTCTCTTCTGGGTTCATTTTCCATTCTATGTCGCAACAAGAAGCGGCATTCAGGCTGCCCTGGTGCACTGCTGCCTGCGGACAGTGCGGAGCAGGGGGGAAGGAGCACTTGTCTTCTTGAGGAGGGGGTCAAAAATTCCTTCTCCTGGTCTTATGGTTGGTGACTGTGACATGTAATTGAAGTGGAAAACGTGCTCTGACATCTCAAATGTGGCCCTGGCTGGCCAAAGGCCAGATTGGGCCTCTTGATTTCAGTTTGCCTTAAAATGGCTGACTGCAAGTTCACATGCCCAGATTTCCCTTTGGGATGTACTTCTGAAATCTTTTCTTAGTAACTTTATAAATCTCTCTGTATCTGCATTTCCTCAAAAATCAGTAGTTTCAGAAAACAAGAGTCCAAAGCTTAAATAGATGCATTTCTGGGTCCACTTTTTATCACGAAGCTTCTTGCATCTGTGGACTGGGTTAGATGTGTATTAACAAAATGTGTTTACGCTTTGCCCAGTGTAAAGCCCATTTGACAACAAATCATTAAGTTGCCTCTAATGGAAGGAAAAATTAATAGGAAATGAAGAAATATTTATTCCAGCCTTCTAGGGGTTGGGCTCCAGTTCTTCATAAGTCACTTCTGAGGAAGGCAAAGAAGTTACATCAGATTTTCAGTCTTTCTTTTGCAACTTTATGTGTTTCATTATTTGGCAAAGAGAGGAAATGAAATAAACTCATCAGATTTGAGCCAATACCAGGGTTTGCTGGCTGCTGTGGCTGGGCTGGAAGTGTCAGAGTGGGGTATGCTGTTACCTGGAATCCGTCCTAGAGTGGGATGTAATCCATGAGTCATGTGAAGAGAAGATTTTGTGTTCAGTGTCTAGTCTTGTTCCGCATCTGGGTGTCTTCCTATAGCTGTGAGCAGCTCTGCTTCTGCCTCTTCCAGTGTTGGAAGGCTGCACAAAGAAAGAGACCTACTTTGGTTACATGTGGGGGGATTTTTTGTTTCGTTCTTGACAGCCACAGTATTTCTGCAGAGGGAGGGGGCAAAAGTGTTTTCAATGACATGTCCACATAGGTAGGAATATAGAAGAGCAAATATTTAACCAAATGATTACAGGTTGTGGTCAGGAGCCTCCTGTTCCATGAGTTTTGGAGATGAACCTCCATTTCTTGACTAACAGCAACACGTAGTGCCTTGGTGTTTCATAGACCAGGTGGGACACTACTAGAGCTGTTACGTTCTCACATAGTTAAAACAGAACCTAGATACTGTACTGGGACAGGCTTTAAAACCAGAACAACCAGGAGATGATGTGTGTAAACAAAAAGGGACAGTAGATGGAGGGAAAGCCAGCAGCAGCCATCACAGCAGCTCAGAAGTGCTGTTGGCAGGGGTGCTTTCCGGAGCACAGCTGAAGAGTTTCATCCCTTCAGGCAGCACTGGTCTGTGAGGAACAGAGTCCTGCAGTGGGAGATGGCTGAACATCAGAACAATCTGCACACCTCACTTTTCTCTCCCCGTTTCCATCTCATTGTGAGGAAACAAACCCATCGTTCCCCCTTGCACACACCTTGTTTACTTCTCTTTTTTCCCAGCAGCCAGCTCCTGTTCCCAGATCAATGCTGGCTCCTCACACAGAAGGTTAAGCATCACTTCCCAGGTCTCCAGAAATGTGCTCAGAGCCCTTCTGATGGTTGGTGCCAGCCTTGATTTAAAGGGAGAGAAGGGGAGACAGTGGGGAAAGCTGGGCCCTGACCCATTTAAAGACTCAGTGAGGCTCCTCTGTGGCACTGCTCCCCTGCAGCCTGCCTGCGAGTGGGCGCTGCCGTTCCCCCCGCTCACGGGACACTGTTTCCATGCTGAGCCTTGCCACCTGTTGCCTTTTCCATTCCAAGCCCCCCTTCCTCCCGCCCTCCTTCTGGCCCCCTCCCCACACAGCTCACATCCCCATGGAGAGGGCTGGGATCAGTAGTCACTTGCCAAATACCTTTTGAATGCTGTCACTAATTCTGCACAGGCAGCATCTCTGAAAGCAAAAACAAATCTTTTCCAATGCATTGTCCCACTAAAAGAGTCTAGAAATGCGTTTTCTGAGGCAAGTTAGGTGGGAGGGACTGTGCCATAGCCCCTTCCCGAGCCAGCCCTAGGGGAGCCTGAAGCTGTGCCAAAAGAATCCTCCGCAAATCCATTGAAGCTAGCATTTGGCATTGGCTGAGGCCGTGATTTTTCCTAATGGAGGTGTGCAGAAGGGATGGCATTGCTCTGCTTACACAGCTGCTGGGTCTGCTGGAAGTCAGTTGGGAGTCTGGAGAAGTGCATTGGATCAGTTCTGCTTCCAGTCCCTCATGCGCTCTCCAGGTAAGGTCACGTAGACTGCAGTTTGTAGGAGTGAATAGTCATTTGGGGAAGCAATCTCTTACATTCCCAATTTAAGATGCCTTGAAGGGGACTGCTTTTCAGACACAAGACATTGGCAAATAAAATCCTCTCCTTCGCTGGCAAATAGACCTGGATTTGAAGTATATCGGGCTCTCGGAACGTTGCCATGCCTGTGTTTTGCAGACCCACCTGTATAAATACTTGTTTGCCCTCAAAAATCACAGTGAGATGTAAGGATGAAAAAGTTTAAAGCAAATATGAGCACTTCCAAGCAGCAGGAAGGTAGAGTTTGGAACTGCAAAAAGGGGGAGAAGAAAGAAAGCGGCTGTGGTGGATGTTTCTCTTATTATTTCTAGTCATGAGGCAGCGTAAGGTCCAGAACCTTCTCCCTCCCCATGTTTGTCCTGGCAGGGCTTCCTGCTGGCATCCCCCACGCCCCAGTTAAACCAGTAGTTACCAATTCTTTTGCAAGCCATGCTGGGACTGCAGGAATTTTATTCCTCCACCGTGTTGAAGGAAGGGAGTTGTTTGCCAAAGGCTTTCTTATGCTTGAGGATGATTTATGGGCCAGGCTGAGCCACTTGTGGAAAAGGCAAAGCAGCTCTTGGCAGCACCCCCAGAATCCACTGCAGCTGCGGGGTAGTGAAGTCATCAGCATAACAACCACTGCAAACAGAATAACAAAGTCTGCTCTGTTCTCTTTAAAATAATCTTTCCAGCTCAGCAGCCGCGTTAAACCTCACCTTTCTGCTTACAGAAATGAGAACAGGCTGATAGTTCTCTGCAGCACGGTGCAAATGTCTCACTTATCTGACTGCCCGTTACTGCTGCACCTTCCACACTTTATCAGAGTACTTTAAACGAAGGAGTGAAGCCACCTTATGTCATAGTTTGTGTCTGTCCCTTGTTTTCACCCCTTTGCTTGGCCTCATGTTTAAAAAGCAGAAAAAAAGCAAAGTGTTTCTTCTAAATACAAAATTTGCTTTTGCCTCATAACCTGCTTCTAAGCTGATTGCAAAATGAGTAATTCTGACTTTGATTTTTCTTGCCTGTCTTTGTTTCAGGTCTCCTCAGATCCTCCTGCTTCCAAAAAGCCCAAAATAGATGACTCTGCTTCCCAATCTCCAGCTTCTACTGAGAAGGAAAAACAGTCCAGTTGGTTACGGTCCTTATCCAGCTCATCTAATAAGGTGATTACTGAATATTTTGTAATTGAGAGAGGTCAAATGAGCACAGAGCATCACTCCACTGAAACCAGGAGAGCAAGAACTTGCCCAGGTTTTCTAAATTTTGTCCTTTTCCTAGTAAACACTGCTATTCAGTCTTCCCAGTTTCCTCGCCATCTTCCTTGATTGTGACCTTGATTGTGACCTTGATTGTGACCATGAAGGAAGCAATTCCTTCGTGCCTTTGAGGTCCAAGAATCCTGCAAGACTCAGGAGCCTTTTGTGGTCCCTGCAAACTTCATGTAACTCGGTGGCAGAGAAAAACCTGTCAGGTTTCACCCTGGTGCAGATAACCTCTTCCAGTGGATCTACTGTGCAGGTCCTCGCCAGTGGGGAGAAGCTGTAGAGCTAACAGAGTGTGCTGAGAAGCAGGGCGACCGCTCCATTGTGGGTTAGAGTTTAAAAGACTGCTGACATTCACTGATTTTCCTTTCCCCCCCTTCCCAGAGCATCGGCTGTGTCCATCCCCGCCAGCGGCTCTCGGCTTTCAGGCCCTGGTCCCCAGCTGTGTCGGCAAATGAGAAGGATCTCTCAACCCACCTTCCTGCCTTGATCCGGGACAGGTAAGGAAGTGGGATGTGAAGGAAGGCCTGGGCTGGCAGCCAGGGGGATTTATTTGACAGCACTTGTGTGTTTGTTCCCTTGCCCTGGTACCTGGTGGCTTTGCAGCTCAGCCGGTTACCCCTCTCGCATGGGATTAAAGAGCATTTGCAGCTGCAGAGAGTTAATTCACAGAAGAGGAACAAAAGTACTGAGATTTTGTGCATTCACTGAATAGGTTTTGTTAGGTGAACGTGCCATAGGAGCCTGCAGTGAAGGCTGCTTCTAAGAATTTATGAACATGATGAGCTGGAGAAGTCACCTCCATGTTGAAGCAAGTGCAAAGCACTAAGCAAACACACGCAGAGTCTCAGGTGGTGTCAGTCAATGGAACTTTGCTGCCAGTCCAGTTACTTGCAGTTTTGGTGTAGCGCATGGATTGGGAAGCGTTTAAAGCCAAGGACATTGGCTTTAACTGTCCGAGATGACTACCAGAGTGACTGTTTTCTTTTGCCTCCCCTTCTAAACCAGTTTCTACTCCTACAAGAGCTTCGAGAATGCCGTGGCCCCCAACGTGGCGCTTGCACCCCCGGCGCAGCAGAAGGTGGTGAGCAACGCGCCCTGTGCCACAGCCGTGCCGCGCAGCACCGAGCCCGGCAGCACAGCCCCGCCGCGCAGGAGGAGGCCCGCAGCCGACAGCACAGCCCTGCCCGAGGCAGCAGCCACCACGGCAGCCCCGGCCCCTGCCCCTGCCCCTGAGGAGGACAAGGAATCAGAAGCAGAAATCGAAGTGGAAACCAGGGAAGAATGTGAGTGACCATTCCGTGTGCCTGGATTTTCATGGGATCCCAGAATGATTTGGGTTGCAGGGGCCTTAAAGCTCATCCAGTTCCAACCCCCTGCCATGGGCAGGGACACCTTTGTAGCAGAAGTGCTCCAGCCCGTTGTGCTTTGTGTCTGCTGGGTTTTCCTCAGCAAGGCACAGAGCTTAGCTGTTCAACCTCTGTTGTGTTCAAACACAATTTTGGAAGCTCAGTACCTCAATGAGATGTAATAATGCAATCTCAAGTAGTATTGAAAGCCAAGAACAGAAGCTGGGGCGTGTTTTCCTGGAGATGAAGGACATCATAGACTAGATAATCTCCAGAGGTCACTTCCAACCCTAATGATTCTGTGATTTTGAACCACAGGTGTCCACTGACCTGGAGTATTGTATTAAAACAGGTCAGTGTTGTGCAGAGGACAAAATGTGTGTGGTGTTCACATAAACCCCATGGGTCAAGAGGCTTCTGTCAGAGCTCTTTGTGGGATACACACCAGTAGCAGAGTTTTGTGTCAGACAAAGAACACGGTCACGGTGTCAGTACCACATTCATGGAGCTGAGCATATAGAGGAGGAGCCAGAAGGTTCTTAAACAGTGTGCCCACAGCAGGCTCTGGCAAGAGGATGTGGGTGTCAGATAATTGTGCTGCTGGCCTCAGCAGGTCCGGTCCTCGCTCAGGGCAGGTGGTGCATGCAAAGAGGTGACATTTACCCACCGAAAACAGCAGGACCCTGTAGGAACCTGAAGAAATCTGTTTCTTCACACCTATGGAGAAAAAAAACGTGACATAAATTGTGACATAAATTCCAAAGTCACAACTCAAGCAAATTGATTTTTATCGCATTTCAAGTATCAAAGTTTAGAACAGGTATTTTCTTTCTTCCCTTTTTTTGTCATTGAATATCGAATGTCTCCTCTGTACGACAGGGACGCAGCATATTGTGAATTATATTGGATGTTTCTGTATTAATTTTGGATGTTTCTCGTTTTCAGTCACCTCCTCCTTATCGTCGCTCTCCTCCCCATCCTTCACCTCATCCAGCTCTGCAAAGGACATGAGCTCCCCTGGGATGCAGGCCCCAGTGGCAGTCAGCAGTTCGTACGAAGTTCCAACACATTCCGACTCTCACAGCAGCGGGCTGGAAGCGGAGCTGGAGCACCTAAGGCAGGCCCTGGACAGTGGCCTGGATACGAAAGAAGCCAAAGAAAAATTCCTCCATGAAGTTGTTAAAATGAGAGTGAAGCAGGAAGAGAAGCTGAACGCGGCCTTGCAAGCCAAACGCAGTCTGCATCAGGTAAGGGTGAAAAATGGCTTTCCCTTGCTACTGTCTGCAAGGCCCCTTCCAGGTGGGAACATTAGGCAGGCTCATGTGAAAAAGAATGGGCTTGTTTTTCCCAAGTAGCAACAGCCTTTACTGGGACACTGCTGTAAATCCAATCGGGAAACTCAAGTCTTCAGGAACCATTCCAGCATTTTTCAGCTTGCCACATGTTCTTGCCCTGGGCTCTAATCCCGAGGGACCAAAATCAGCATCTTTCCATCACTGAAAGAGTCTTTGAACCCAGCACAGATTAGTTTGTTCTCATTGCAGTGAACTAGAAACCTTGAACCTGCTACCAGGGTTTTGGGGGTTGGGTTAATAGGTAAGTCTTCAGAGCCAGGTTGGATGGGGCTTGGAGCAACCTGCTCTCATGGGAAGGTGTTCCTGCCCATGGCAGGGAGTTGGAACTGGGTGAGCTTTAAGGTCCTTTCCAACCCAAACCAGTCTGGGATCATATGAAAGATTTGTAAGTAATATATATTTAAAGCTGATTTTTAAATATCTAAACTCAATGCAGTGTGCACTTAAAGTGAAGCAGGAGTTACAGGAGGTGGTTGATGAAGAGCTGAGTGTTGAGGCATTAACTCAAACCTGTCGGAGTCGGGGGGAGCAGTGCCAGGCACAGCAGTGTCTCTGGAGCGGAACAGGGCTGAGCGGCTGCAGCCACCCGGGGATGTGAGATGGGGAAGGAGTGAGTTTCCCATGATCCCACTGCAGTGTCCACTGAAGGGAGTGACGCTGCGAGGGGTGACTCTGACACCGGAAATGCTGCTTCTGAGGAAAAACTGCAGTGGAGCTTCTAATGTAACCATCTGGGAGACAGATTTTGGTGTGCTCTGGGGACCTTTCTGGCCTTGGGAGGCCTTTTAACAACAGCATTTATCAGCTCAGGACTTTCTGCCGCTGTAGCTTTAGGTTCTTTATCATTATCACTTCCGTTAATGGCTCTCTTCTGGATTTGAGATTTCAAGGTAACAGCTTCTGTTAAGAACCTGGACAGTGAGAGTGGCAATTTCCAGAGCAAAGCATGGTTTTGATTTGGCTTAGGGTTTTAGCCCAGGGTTTTCCAGATGCTGGGATAGAGCCATCCCTCGGTGGGTTGTCAGGGGACTGAGGCTCCACACCAGCCGCCTGGAGCACAACCAGAACTGCCTGTAGTTAGACAGATCCCACGTTGGTTTTCTCATACTTGTCTTAAGTGGATTTGGGGCGGGGCGGGGCTTGGTAAAATGGAACCGCTTCCCAGTGCCTTCAGTGAGTAGGGAACAGCATTGCTGCACGCAAAGGGCATTCACAAACTGCATGTATCACAACACTGTGCAGCTTCAGTGTCTTAGTTGAAGGGCAGGCACTGCAGTTGGTGGGTTTGGAACTTGGAGCAAGCGTAGAGCACGCGGCTCATAGCGCTCTCCAACTGCAGTTCATCTTTATTCAGTCACAGATGGTCACAGCTATTTTGCGTGACAAAGCAAAATGTGGCTGTAGTGTAGAGGTTTTTATTACCCAAGAATTCAGAGTATCTTGAGTGCAGGATCTCATGTTGATTTAAAGCAGGAGAGTGTATGTAAAGTTCAGAAGGAGGTTTAGACATGAGCTGTCTTGGTCATAACCAGCAGAAGTTGGTAACTGGGTTTGGACCGCTCCCTGTGCACTTGTGTTCCCGTGCACTGACTCAGTCTGTGCTCACAAGTGGACGGCTTTTGTATTCTAGGAGCTGGAGTTCCTACGGGTGGCAAAGAAAGAGAAACTGAGAGAAGCAACAGAGGCGAAGCGCAACTTAAGGAAAGAGATTGAACGTCTGCGAGCTGAGAATGAGAAGAAAATGAAGGAAGCGAATGAGTCTCGGATACGACTGAAGAGGGAACTGGAACAAGCCAGGCAGATCCGGGTGTGCGACAAGGGCTGTGAAGCCGGCAGGCTCCGTGCCAAGTACTCGGCCCAGGTAAGACCTGCACACCAGGAGTATTTTAATTCTAGCAGCAAGTAAGTAACCCTTCCTGTGGGTAGCTCAGGTGTCTGTTCCCTAATGGCAGTGGCCTTCTTGTGTCTGATAGGACACAAGCCCAGCTCCTGCCTGTGCAGGGTCTTTGCCCCCATCACTGTGGCTCACAGCCCTAAGGCAGTGTTCCTTCTGTTAGTCCTGCAGGTCTGCCCAGTGCCAGGCACGTTTGTCAGTCGGACATCACCATTTACAGAGACAGACAAACGCTGGCCAAGATTTCAGTTCCACTTGCAAACAGTGGGTTCTGAAGCATGGGCAGGCTCAGCTTGGCTGAATTTAAATGCACATACACACACGTGCCATATTTGCAGGCTTACCTGCTACATACACACTTAAAGGGACTGCTCCAGCCGATGTTTACTGGAGGAACTTTTCTACCAGGAGTGTTGTTGCACATACGTGCTTTATAGTGTGTTGTGACCCAGCACATGAGCTGCAAACAGCTGGTGTGGTCACTTTAAGGGAGGGGGACCCCAGAGGTGCAGCCAGCAGCTGGGCGCGGGAAGGGGAGCAGTGCTCTGCCAGGGCTGGGAGAGCTTCTGTGGGTGCAGCAGCAGGAAATGGTGTGGGCTTCCTCCTGCCCTTGCAGGATGTCTCACTGATAAGAGTTGTCCAGACTAAACATAACCAGGCCGTGCTGCCGTGCTGGGCGTTACCGGCAGCTGGCTTCCACCCAGCAGCAACCAGGGCAGGGCACCAGCAAGTGCTGGGAATGTGGGACCATTCCCTGTGAGGGAGTAGAGGAGGGTTCCTGATGCAAAAGGCTGAAGTCACCTCAGAAAGCTGAATATCCATAGGTTTGTCCTTCTCGAGCAGCCTGAGGACACAGCACAGCCCTGCCAGCGCTGCACTGGGGCAAACACCCCATCACTACCAATGCCTCAGGACCTGGGGCTTTGTCTGGCAGCTCCCTCAGAGATTTCTGGATTGAACTGAGTGGAAAAATACCTTCAATAACTTCAAAGCCCGAAGCTTACAGAGGTCCATCCATATGACTTCAGCTCTGGAGTCATGTAAGACATTTTAAAGCAAGGCTTTCTAGCCCCTTTTCCTCTTGCATTTGGCGGCACAGGTGGAGTTCATCACTGGGGTTTGTTCATCACTTCTGGTTATTTTTGCGGAAACCACAATTCTTGAGAGAGGCTCAGTATGAGAGGAAGAGCTTCAGGCTGCAGGGGAGGAAGTAACACAACAGGTTCGGGGCTGTAAATGTGTAAGTGCCAAAGTACTCAATGGCCAATACCTACTGCACAGCAGTGTGCTTTAGGCCTTTCTGTGTTCTTGGTAGTGAGATCCCAGTCGGGACAGGTGGGGGTTTACATGGTGGGTTAGCCCAAATGGCTGAGCTTTCCTTTTCTGTTAAGTGGCAGTCCTTGGTAACAGCTGATCTTACCTCTTCATGGCCTAAAACTGTGTATTTCAAACCGGGACCGCTTTTGCCATCTTTACACCCTTCTCTCCTGGAGCTTGAGCTGAGTTACCAGGAAGTACAGAACGGGAAGGGTGAAATCCATTTCTGAGCAGTTACTACACCTTAGGGCCTGTTCCATCCCGTTCCTTCCAACATTCAGCTTCTTACTTACATGTTGAAAGGATGGGCATTTTCCCTGTTGCTTGGAGAGGTTCTGTTCATTCAGAGGATGTGCTGTGTCCCAGCTTCCTCATGTCCATGCTCACACACCCCTCACCATCTACACCACCCCCCCCACATCCTCCACACCCATCTCACCTCCTTACAGTTCCTTACATTTGAGGGATACAGAGGGTCTCAGAGGATACTGCAGCTGCTGTTGGTGGTCTCTTCCCTTTGTGTAAAGGCCCTGGTCTGTGTTAAAGTCTACAAACCCACACTGGAGCTCAAATACTAAAACAGTTTATTATGTTTCTTAATGTGCTTTTCTCCAGATCGAGGACCTGCAGGTCAAGCTCCAGCATGCAGAGGCCGACAGGGAGCAGCTCCGGGCTGACCTGATGCATGAAAGGGAGGCTCGGGAACACTTGGAAAAAGTAGTCAAGGAACTTCAGGAACAACTGTGGCCTAAACCAAGCAGTCAACCCCCCAGCAGTGAAAACACAGCAAGCGCCCTTGAGAACTGACCCACCCCTCTAGCCCACCAGAGCTGCACAGTAAGAGAGGGGACGTGGGGACGTGTGTAAGTGCATGTGTGAGTAGTTGTGTCGTGGCACACAGGGCTCTGAATATGGATTCGTACTAGTTGGAAGGCACATGTTACTCTCTCTAACTGAAGCACTGAATGATGCCTCTTTTTTTCCCCGATCCATATAGCACAACATCTTACTGTGCCTAGAAAACACAAAGTGTTTATAAACAAAATACTTTGGAGTCCACAGCAAATTTTCTACTGGCAAACTCCAAGCAAACAGTGTCGTCCAGCTCAAATCAGCGCAGGCAAGTGGGGCAGGGGTTTTATGTTGCCCTGTTGCCTGTTGGAACGTTTTGAAATTCAAAAAACAAACAAACTTTTCTTATAAGCTATTTAAAATAATTCATTACACAGACTTGGTATTAAAAAATTAATGAGATTTTTATAATGAACCTTTCAAAGCAAAACAAAAAACAACCTTCGATGCACAATTTTTAATGACTTGTTATAGATTTGGGGATTCTCAATGCAGAAGCCCTCTGGTGATGATGCCATTTCATTAGCAGTTTTCCAGCCACCTCGGAAGCCATCAGTTTAATCCCATCACGGATATATGACAATTTCGGAGTGCTTTGATTTTTAACTTAGAAAGAATTCTCTTCGTTTACTGTCCTGAACACAAGAAGCAAGGGAGATGCAGGACTGGAAAGAGGGAGGGGGATGAGAAGAGTACACGCGATACTTACAAGCCCAGCCTTACAGACTTCAGTGTTTGACATCACACCATCGTTTCTAAAGACATCCTCACTACTCGGTGTGTTCAAAGGACTCACTTCATCCAAGAGCACTTCAGCTTATGGAAAAGAAAGAAGGAAATGGATAATCCGTTAAGTAAGTCAGTTGAGAAATAAAACAAAAGATGAATGTGTTTTGAAGCCATTCTGAAATCTTAACGTCAGTTTTCTGGAAAACTCACCTTTGTTGCACCATCTTCCCATAAATTCAGTATTTACCTGCTTTTTACTATGAACTGTCAGTCTAGAGTTCTGTGCCCAAGGGGAGTGCAACATCGCGTTAATCAGATACTACAGACAAGAAAACATGTTTGCTGCTGTGAATAAGCCTACATCATTGAAAAAACAAAACTTTTTTGTTTTTAAAAAGAGAAATTACTTTAATTTTGGGATCCCAGCCGCAGCCCCAGGGTCCGGGTGCAGGCTGCAGGCACCGCGGCTCGCTGGGGGGGGTGGTGGTCGGTTTTTAGTTGGTTTTTCGTTAAACTGCACTTTGTCAGGATCTTACTCTGCGTTTTATTCCACATTTCTCAAGTTTACAAGCTGAGCAGTCCAGGCTCTGCCCCACTGGGCAGGCGTGGGAATCATCAGCCCAGTTTTCCACCAGCTGCCACCTCGCACCATCGCCCACAGGAGCATCCCCTGGGGTGGAATCCTGCCCACATGACTTCCCCAGCGGGGTCTGAGTCCCGCTGAGCTCGGGAGGCAGCTCCCAGAAGAGCTGAACAAAGAACGTTGGTGCTTTACTGAACAAGAGAAAGTTCTTTTCACCCCTAAACACTCACCTGTCACACTCAAGCTCATCAGCGGAACGTGAACAAATTGATCTGGGGCTGCAGATGTGCCTTCCAGCTCGTTTTAACTCTCAGCATCTTCCAGAGGCAACGCTGACACTCTGGTGACCTTACAGAATAAAAGGAAAAAAAATGAAGAAAAGCCCCCCCAATGGGTCATCCTCCCCAGAAGTTACTCAAAACAAAGAACCATTCTTTCCAGTAACCTTCATTTGCTTTTGGACATTACTGCAAACTCTGTAAGCTTACAAATTATTTCTCAGTAGACAGAAAGCGGCTTCCAATCCTGAAATTATCCTATTTACTTACAGTACATTAGAGAGATTATTTTCTTTCCTAAACAAGAGCTGTTTGCTTGAAACCATTATAATAACCATTATAATAACTGTGAGCATTAACAAAGAAGTTCATATATATGTTTTAGGTACAAAAAAAAGAAGAAATATGAAAGGAGTAGAATTACTGGGACAATGTAAAACTGTTGGGAGCAAGAAGCAGTTCCACCAAGTAAATGACGGCAAACTGTCCGTTGCTCTGGGGCTCTGCCCTCGTGCGTTTGGGATGCCGGAGACTGAGGCTAGTGCAGATCTCCCCCTCTAAAGTGCAATGCAAAAGGAATTTTGATTATGCTTAAGCAGGTGTATTGGTTTTTTTTTTATGTGTTTTGTTGTTTTGGGGTTTTTTTCTTTGTATGTTTTTTTTCTGCGATATTAAATCATATGCATGGAATTAAAGTCTCTGCCATAAGTATATTCATTAATGGGCATTATTACTGTCTTATGTAAAGGGTTTATTTTGTTATGCAGTATGCATAAAAATGTTCTCAGCCTTATGATTTCCAGCTCTGTATTATTCACTTATTTGTTCAAGGGAAACAGAGTAACTTTAGCTCTAGTTGATGCTGGATCAGCACTCACTTGCTCTGTTTCACTGCCACGCTATGGAATTACACCGAGGACATGTACGTCCCCCCAGCATGTCTGACCCCTCACGATTTACACTTGGTTCCTTTGGGGTTTTCACCTGCTCTCCCCTTGTGACCCAACAAGAGCTGGCACCGTGCCTGCCTCCAGCCACCTTTTCCCAGGAAGTGGCTCACTCGCCTGCTGCCCAGGACACGGTCGCTCTTTCTGAGTGCGCAGGAAGCAGACGTGGTCACTGGCACAACCTCTGCTCTGCAGATGATGCTTTTAGCTCCTAAATGAATGAATTCTGCATTTTTAAAATAAATAAATAACCCCCAAACCCAGAGCAGTGCATGGGCTGATCTATCAGTAGCAAATGGTCCTGTCAAACAGCCACGAGCACCTGTGCTTCACATGAGATGGGCTGGGCAGTGTTCAAGGCCAGGCTGGACTGGGCTTGGAGCAAGCTGTTCTAGTGGAAGGCGTCCCTGCCCATGGCAGGGGTTTGGAACTGGATGAGCTTTAAGGTCCCTTCAACCCAAACCATTCTATGAGTCTATGATTAAGCTTGGCAAGAAAGAAGCCTACAAATTAAAGTTACAACCATTGTTACAAACCTGTTGTGTCCTTTTGCCAAGTGTTATAGTAATTCTATAATCTATGACAGATGAACTTTACCATGGTTGAGGTCCAGGCTCAAAAGCATTTGATCCTTGGGAGTGAGAACATGCTATAAAAACACTTGCATAAATTCAGGTTTAAAATCCAAAAGCCTAAATAAGGTGCAGGAAGACTGGGAACAAGTGTTCCACACCAGCAGTTAATTGGCAGGAGAGGCCTTGAAGGACAGGAATTCCATCCTCAGGAATTTTGTCCTTCTGAAGTACATTTTACCATTTATTTCTGCTGAATATGGAATTGATTTCTAATTCCGAATTCCTGAGCATGCCGTTCATTTCCACATCCTCAGCAGACAGCCCCAGAGACACTAACTCCCAGAAGCAGGCTGTCAGATGGTGGGAATCTTCAGCGACCCCCCCTTGGGCAGGCTGGAGGTGGGGAGCTGTGTGTGTAATTTCAGGGAGCACCCGCTGGCGGGGAAGAGCTGGGCTTGTCCTTGGGCTCACTCTGGGTCCCGCTGCATTCCATGTGCACTCCAGCCCCCAAGGGCCGGAACTGTAAAGTCCCAGCTTTGCCTTTCATCTGCTCGTTAGTTTCCTTTAAGAAGTTAACAGGGAGAAGAGGTGTTTCCTACAGGCTGTTGACTCTCCCTCTGCTTAAAAATATATTACTTAATACTTGTATATTCAGTTTAATTACTCATTGTTTCTATTACTGAAAGAAGACTTAACGAAGGGAAAAAAAACCAACAGCAATAACATTCATATCTATGGAGCAGCTAACTCGTATACATAATATTCTGCTTTTCAAACAGAACTAGCCAATGTAAAAAAGAAACAGTTAGAAGTCAAGTCAACCTGTAAATACTTGTTTTCATTTTACACTGTTGTATTATAAGTGTATATGGTGTTTACTTTTTCAAAACTCTTTCTTACCTGGTAGCTGTCTTGTTTTACGAGTTGTGTTTTTAACTGAGAAGAACCTTTGCTGTCTGTGAGGAACAACACAACAAACCCTTTTCGGAAGCTGCCGCTGTGGGTTCGCCCTCCTCCACCATTGGCATTTCCTTTGTCCTCGTTTTCACTGTAAAGTATTTTATTACCAAAAGATTGGTTCCTTCCCCCTCTGCCCCATCAGTCCACGTGTTTTAGAGAGGTTTTTTGTTGGTTTGGTTGTTTTGTTTTGGGTTTTGTTTTTTTTTTTTATCAAAACAACTCACAGAAATGACATTTTTTCAACTGAAGAAAAATGAATCTTTACATTTATAATAGCCAATAGCATTTCAGCACATTTTTGTTATCCTGGTCTCTCCTATGCTGCTGCTAATGACAATATTATGACTTACTCTACTATTCTAGAACTATTTTTATGTAAGTAATGTATGCTTTCTTGTTTATAAATGCCTGATTTAAAAAAAAAATAAGAAAAAAGCTTGGCATATTTATCTATTTCGCTGTGTACCTTGATAGTCCTTTTCCACCCCCTTTTCCACATCTCCTCCCCTCGAAGCAGATAATATTGTAAAATAAAGGACTTTATGAGATTATGTATGAAAATAGCTATGCTTATATACCACAGTGACTGAATGTACAGTGTATAGACGCATTACCTAAAATAAAATTGTTTGTCCAGAAAAGAATCAGGAGCTGTGGTTTGGTTTTTGGCCTGGCTGTGCTGGAGCTGTGTTCGGGTGTCCCCCAGCAGGTGAGGTACCCGCTGGAATGGTCAGTGCTTTGTCATTTGAAGTTAACCCCATGAACAGACAGGAACTAGATACCTGCAAGCGTGTACCCGATGGTTACTGCCATTGGCCTTGTGCGTGTTGTGCATGGAGAGGTCTCCAAAGCACCAGTGGAGGTGACCACATGTGCTGGTGAAGCCCTGGCTTTACTTCAGTGCTGGGAAGGTGACCCAGGCCAAGCTCCCCAAGGGAAGGTGTGAGGTGGTGGACGTGGCCTCATGGGGAGAGATGAGTGATGTCTCTGGCTTGGACACCCGCAGGCACAACCTTCACCGCTGGCCCTGGCACAGTGCCTCACACGATGCGTGCCACCGCAGAGAGCTGGTGACAGAAATGTTACTGCATTTTAATTCTACTAGATGGGTACTTACTGCATGTGCAGCCAAGTCATATAAGACAAAGCTTATAAACTGTCTAACCCATTGTAGCTTGCAGGCCAATGGAACTTGTCCACATACTCATCCTCTGATAGACACGTATACACACCCTCACATACACCCACCACCAAACCCCATTTTGTCTGTAGGTGGAAAGAGCACTGCAACGCAGATGTTGGAGGGACGCTCAGCTTTCCTGCTGTGCCTTAGTTTTTTTGGCATACCTAATCCCCCCCCCCCCCCCAGTCAATCACCTTAGCACCTTCAATGGGCCAAGGTACACAACCACCTGCAGCTGAGTCAAGACAGTACCTTGTTCATGCTGTTCCCCACACAGCCTGGTATAATCCTCTTGAAGGCATCATTTAAACAGAGCTATTTTCAGGTCTGCAACATGATGATATGGTAAAGGAGAGTGGAATTCCATTGGAAGCGATGTGTACTGCTTCATGGGAGAAGTCGAGCACTGCAGTGAAGTGTCTGTTGAATACAGAGAGCTGTAAGCATATAAAAGTTTGTACCTGGTCAAAGAAAAAGAAATACAAGAGGGGAAAAATGCAAAAAAGCAGGAGATGGAAACATGTTAAAGTAATTCTCTCATGGTTTTCTGAGAAATGGCTGCAGAATTTCCACAGCTCTGGTACATTTCTTAACATGCCCTTGTAAAACAGTGGAAAAGCCAGGGAATGATCAAACATCTTAGATAAAAATATCATCTCTGCTTCCTCTTTGTGACTCACTGCAGCCTGCTTTGTGAGGGGCAGCCAGAGCAATGCCCCTCCTGCTCTTGCCAGAACTGCCCAGGACGTGTTCAGTTTTGTGCATTCTGAATGAGTGCTCTTCACCAGGGACCAACTGCAGCAAAGCTGCACTTCCAGAGTTTGCAAGAGCTTAGGAGTAAACCTTGTTTGGTTTAGTCCCCTTCTGACGTTAGCTGAGGCTAACTTGGAATTAAGGCTTGGCCTCGCATATGGAAATCTCCAATGCCTAAATCCAGCTACCCAGTCCTATTGGACTCCATCCCTATTCTTGGACTGTCCCTTTTCTGCTATCCCAAATTCATCTGGCTACTCTATGCTAGGAGCTTTCATTTAACTGCCTAGATTACAAGCACAAACACAGAAAGCAAGAAAATGTGTATGTCATTTGCCTCCTCCACTGTCCTGAACACAAGACTGTCCGATGGGAGCTGTACATCCGAGGTGACTGTCACAGATCGACAGAGCTCTGGGTTAGTGCTGGCAAAATTTGAAGAGACCCACACCATTACTTAGTTTTTTTCCCTAGTGGCTTATGTATAAAACCAAAAATCACACAAAACCCCCAGAGCTTCTCCTTTGCCAGCTGCAGCTGTGTATCAAGGGTGCCAGTTTCATCTCGCAGTGGAAATCAGGTGTTCAGAAGTGGTTTGTGAGTGAACAGGCAGCTGGGGACATACTGGGAAGAGCCAAAGGCATTAAGTGGTACCTGTCAGAGAGTTTCTTACTGGGCAGCAAGAAATGGAGGTGTCCGCACCACTCACAGTCACTCGTAGAAAGCTTTTCTTTTGCTCCATTTTCCTCACCTCACCTGGATTTGTGTAGTCCTTCTTTTGGCAACTTGCCTCCACCGATGCAGTTCAGGCACTGCCCATCACTGCAGTGGGCCACAGGTAAGGAGCACGGCTCAGTTAACTGCTGCCCAGGCCCCAACCTACAATCCAGGGATCCGTTCATCCCGAGCCCTACAAAACTCCTTTGAGACCAACTGATACTGAGTTCAGTTAATGCTGGCAGTGCACACAGGAACCTGCCTCGCAGACTGTGGCATGCTGAAGCACCCCTTGAGTTCATTTCACAAAGTGGAAGTAGTTTAGAAGTCTAACAGGGGCCCTGACCCCTCTGTGCTCAGTTCCCAACAAGTCCTTAGCAAGCTACAGGCCCTGCCCCAATGAACTTGCATTCAACAGGAACAACAAACGGGGTGGCAGGGGAGATCAGCAGCCAAACGAGTTAACTGCCCCATGCTCAAACCAGCTGTTGGACGTAGAGACAAAAGTCAAGTTTCCTGAGGCCTGAAGTCAAACATATTCATGGCTCATTCAACAGCCACCACAGAAAAAGGGAAACAAAAAAACCCCAAAACCCCCAACCAAGCCCATATATATACTCTTGGAGCTGCTCATTCTGAACATGGTCTATACACTAAATGAAAATGCTCTGAAAGAGGATTAAACAGTAGTTCAGCACTGCACCTCACTCGGTCCTTCCCATTTTAGTGCAAGCAGCACCGTTCTTTATATCAAACAGATGGAGCAAAGGGAAAACTGAACCCATAAAAAAAAAAATGGAGTAGAGGTTTGGTAGGGATTTTCAGTAGAAAAAGGTGAGAGCCCTTGTTACTGCCGTGGCACCCAAACTGTGCTTTTTACATGCTCCCATGTTCATTTGTTGAAAAGATACTACAGAAATACACCTTGGCCAACATGCACGGAAGGGATAAAGCTTGCAGAAGATGATAGGAACCAGGGAAGCAGTAAAAAGCCAGGAGTGTCAGAGCTAATGATGAGATGTGAGTAATGTGGCTCTAAAGGCGCTGTCAGTAGGAAGAGAGGACAAATACAATGAAACACAGCTGTGTGACGTATACTCCAGGGGAATCTTTATTAGATGGCTTATGTGCACTTTAAGCACACCTGACTGCAGTGCAGATTCCCACACATACTTACTTGGGAGGGAGAAGGTTTCCACAGATCTCTGCACTGGCCTGGTTTAGGTGAACTGTTCTGTCCAGTACCCACAAGTTGTCTGGCTCATCTGCTTCAACTTGCTTTTGTATTTGTTTCCCCAGTCCAGAACCTTGAGGATTTTATGCTTTTAGGTCCCCAGAGCCTATTCTGCCCAAGCTGTCCTGGTCCTCCAGCCCCCCAGCACTCTCCCCGGATGACAACTCTCTCATCTCATGTATGCATCAACTGCAGGAGAAAAACCCTGCAACACAAGAGGGAACCTACATGGGTCAAAAGAAACCATGGTTTTACTGCCTTGAAAGGAGGTCAGATTTGTTCCAAAATCTGCTCATTTCTGTAAATATCAGACTCAACACATGCACCACCTCTAAACACTAGTTTTGCTAGCACTGTCTCCGAGGAACCCATTCGTGTATCTTTGCTGTTGCTTTCTCTACAACCCTTGCCTGTATAAACTCGGATGTGGCAAGCAACGAGATACTCTTGGCTACACCCAGAAAAAAAGTAAAAGAACATGAGACGATACATTAAGACCATAAGCAGACACAAGAGTCACAAGTGGTGCTACCAGGTTAACGGCTCTGGGTGCTGCTAAGTTCTGAACTCGTTTTGCACACACGAGTTCCACTGACATCAGTAGGTGCCCAAGAAATTGCCAGTGAGTAGAACCAACACTCAGCTCCTACCTGCCTTGCCCATGAACTCAAGCTTACTACAAACAGACTCTTCAACCTCCAGCTCTTGCAGTGTGTAAAGCAGGGATCCCGTGCTGCTTAATTCAATTTGGCAGATAACATTGGTGAAAGGCATTGATTTCTTCCCTCACTCCCCCCTTCTCTTCCATCAATTTTCCCAGATAAGAAGCCTGTGGCTCAGACCCTGCTGGTGACGGATGCCTTGTAATTGCTTTGAATGGATTATCACCAGACATCTAGCAGGCATTTACAGTGCTACAGCTGTAATCAGAAACAGTCTCACCCAGTAGAAGGGCTCTGAGGAAGAGACATCTGTCTCTGTTGCCTCTGCCTTGTCTCTCTGTTCGTGCATTAAGCCTAACTTTATGCTTTTAATACAGCAATATCTAGGACATCCAACTGACATCAGTGTCCAGAGAGGCTAAGTGCCATTCAAAGCCCAGTAACCCATCTCGGCTTCTGACCAGGCTATGAGAGGACTGTCCTTGTGCACTGCTAAAATCCTGCATTTTGCTAAAGAAGTATCCACCTGTTTCAAAGGGGAACATTACCAAAAAACTGGGAAATCAGAAAATACACAGTCTGTTCTGGCAATTATTGGCTAACAGACATGAGATAAGACACTTCCTACCTCAGCTCACTGCTGCTTTTCTCCCTCTGCCTAGGCTAAATTGTCAGAAGTTTGCTTACAGAGATGACAGTGACATTCTAATTTGCTATCTGGAATTCAATTTGTATGGCTGGGGGAGAAACAACATGAATAAGGAAGTGCAAGAGACTGTGACATAGGAACAAAATGAAGCACTTTGATCTACTGTATCTTGTATTAATTGTACAAGCATATGTAGCTGCCCAATATCAAGAGGCTGTAGATCCACGTCCATGACTGAACTTAAACTGAAAATTTGATCAACATTAACCAAGTTATTGACCCTGCAAAGTTTCATTAGGGGTAAGATAAGGAATAAGCCTCAAGACATTTATCTGATTGTTCAAAGACTCTTGTGCAGCATCAGCTTGGTCAGCCTACGTAGGACACCTACATGTGCAATGATACCCTGATAAGGAAGGCTTTCATGTTTAGTACAAACAGTCCAAGCTTCAGGCTTTCAATCTTTAATTCTAACTAAAAATCAATTCTACTTTGAAACAAGTCTCATCTAACACTGTGTTCCAGCAAAAAGCTCCCTCTGCTATCTTTGAAAACAACACAAAACCTTTCTTGGAGTTGCTGTCAGTGGTGCTTGGATCCTTCCCGGCATGCTCCATACTTACTTGTCTAACAAAACACTGAAGGGGCTCATTTTAAGTGAAGCTAATTTCCCAGAGCTCCACTGAATGATAACTTGGAATGCTTCATACTGGCTTATTACATGTGCAGAAATTGACTGATATAAAAAGGGAGCTCTTTTAAACATCACACAACACAACCAGTAACACAAGAATTCTTCACAGTTTCTGCACCTTGAAAAGCAGAATGAAGGTGGGGAAGAGGGGCTGGTGGATTTGCCACCACCATGTGTACAAACTGACTGTGTAGGGCTTGTGCAGCTGGGAGATAACGTGCTTTGCAGGTCACTGGCTCTTAAGCACTGTGTTATCTCTCTGTAACATACACCTTGTTATGTCTCACTGCTTAATTACGGCCGATATGCAGGCCATAATATCGCTTATCATTAGTCAGAGGATGACAATTACAATATAAGATTAAACTGTTTTCTTCTTTTCTTCAGCCAAGTCTCTGTATGACACTTCCTTAGCCCAAGAAAAGATTTGCACATGCAGAACAAATCCATATACTAATTGGTTCTGTGCTCCTCAAAATGATGTATAATTTGGAAAGCTTGTGTTGCATGATGAACTCAGTACTGCACAGAGCCTACCCCTGAACCTGCAGGGTCAGCTGGTCAGCTACAAGCCTGAAGAATCTCCAGACACACAATAAAGACAATGGGATGTTGTAATCCTCTACATGGAACAGGTCCCAGCCTGGTGACTGTCAAGAGCAGTGCCTCAACTTGCAGTAAGCTCAGGCCTTCCCTTCAGTCATCACTTCCAACTCACCTTCTGCTCTGTCAGCTTCACCCTCTCTTCATTCGTCTCCTCCCTGCTTTCTAAAATGGCCTGCTGGTGTTTTAGATGCTGTGTGTCAGAGGCAGAGGCGCAGCTGCATGCACCCATCCTCCCTCCACTATCACATTACAATGCACTGCAGGATTTTGGGGTTGAGTTCATCAGAACACTGAAGTACATACTTGATTTGAGAACAGTGTCCCATGCATCCCAAAGCCTTTCTGCTTTTGCAGGGCTTTTGTTTCGCAAATGGACACAGTTAACAGAGATCCTGGAGTTGGGAAGCAGCTTGGAATACTAGACTATTAAAGGAGCAGCAAAAACTGCAGAGTCTGCTCAAGCTGAACTGTCACTGAGTAGCGACAGCCTTCTCAAGAAAAACAGATGTGTTATTCTGCACAAACAGCCCAAAGACTTAATGATGACTTACAAATATTCTGCACTAAAATCCACGGTGGCCTGAGAGATTTAACTACTCATCACCAACAATAAGGCTTAAAGACTGAGGAACAACTGCATTTCTCTACCTCTGCTAAGCATTTACAAGACTCCCTCAGAGCAAAAGCCTTTAACTCCTGAACATAAATGTGATAACATACAGTTGTGATGACTCCTAATGTCAGAGGTCAATGGCTTAAACCTCGTGTCCTGTAGTTTGTCAACTCCCATTTATGCTGCCCAGCACAACACTGGCCCATAAATCTTCCAAAAATGTGTTCTGATCTTTCACCTGCAGTGGATTAAAAATAGCCCAGAGCAAAAGCTTTTAGCATTTTGTCATAGCAATCTCTCTGTCAAATGTGATAGATAGCCAGCTACACGGAAAAAGAATGAACCAACCCGGAGATCAGATAATGAGAAAGTCTGAATTACACCTGAATTCACCCCTGCTGGAAATCCCCACTGAGCTCCCCCACTGGGCTGGTGTGCTACAGCAGGGGACAGGCCATGAGACTCATCCAGTATGGCACTGCTTTCCTCCCTTTGATTTTTCATTCAGACCTCATAGCAGACTCGCGAGTTCTGTTTGGGGTTTGCACCCTTCAGGCACAGTTTTGGCCAGAATGCCCATTTCAAGTTTTACTTTAAAAACATAATCCCTTAAGGACAGGTGCTCATTTTGGCCATCCAGCACCTGGAGAGCTCTTCTGAACACCAGCTGCCTAAAGTGAGTCAAGTTAAAAGCCAGACAGTGAATACTCTAAACAAAACCCCTTCCTCTGCTGAGCTTGTTGACTTACTCTGTTGTTGAGCCTTGAAGCTCTTCCTTCTAGGTATCTTCTGGTGATCTTATAGAATCATAGAATAGTTAGGGTTGGAAAGGACCTTAAGATAATCAAGTTCCAACCCCCCTGCCATCGGCAGGGACACCTCACTCTAAACCATATCACCCAAGGCCTCGTCCAACCTGGCCTTGAACACTGCCAGGGATGGAGCATTCACAACCTCCCTGGGCAACCTATTCCAGTGCCTCACCATCTTGCAGCAATGAAATGCCTATCACCAGTATTAAAGCATGTAGCACCTTTTCACTACCAGTACAATGAGAATCCTGACAGTAAACTGTCCTGATCTATTACTGTGAGCCACTAGTGGTTTCCTTCCAAAAAGAAGGATAAGGCTGCGATTTCTACGTGTTTTCACTAACCTAATTTCAGCCAGTTTTGACAATGCATTAAATACCAATTTTACTGCAAGTTTCTGTGGTTTTGTATCATCAACACTTTAATGAAACCCTCCTAAGAGGACTTCTAGCCTTGTTTCTTAAAGGAGCTAAACTAGTATGAAAAAGCCACAAGATGCACTTAACTGTCAGAAGCCTACAACAGAGAAGATTCCTTCTGCATTATGTCCAGTCTTTGGCTAGGTGCAATAGTTGAAGTATCAATAAATACAAGGACGAGATGCTTGAAAGCAAATTGATTTTTCTAATGTTATAAGGTGGTTTAATAAAAGGTATTGTCTATCAGTGTTAACTATGCTTTACTTGTATCTTTAGGTCACCACAGCCATGATTGCAAAAGTGGAATAAATGTCCAAAGTGTCCAGGAAACTAAAGCTTCTGAAGCCACAGCTGCTTCCATATTTATTGAGAATGATGCACACTTTCGCAGCAGTTTGGGAAGGCTGGAACATCTGTTTACCAGACACCTGTATCACATTCTACCTCTGAGTAGTGTGCTAAGTTTTAAAGAGTTACCATGTTAAATCCTGCAGTGGTGCTAAATAAACTGCACTGCAAAAGCTGAACAGAACTGCTCATAACCCTTCTCTCTTTCCTAGGCTCCATTGCATTGTTAGATGAAAGAGAAAATAAAGGAAAACCTGTTTAGCATCATTATACTGAACTATATTTGTGATTTCTATTACTCATGTTTTGGTATATTGTAGTTTATATATGTGTGGGTAGTCTCTGAAGGACGGAGTTGAGTATGAAGTTCAGACCCAGCCCCAAACCATTTGTGACATAGACAGATGTATCAAACAAAGCAGCTGGAGAAGGAAAGGCATTGAGAAAGGAAGGCACCGACTCTTCCAGCACCACCCAGGTCAGCACTGGGAATACAACACATCTCCTCCGAGAGCCCTCCAGTGCCTTCTAGCACTGAAACTGAAACTGGCAGTATTTTTTTTTAGGCAGTATTGCCCACTTTCTTCCAGCCACCAGTCAACATAATACCTTCTTACCTGTATTCTTAAGATAAATCCCAAAGGCATTGGAGACCAAAGGGCTCTGACAAATTCCAGCTAACGTACACTGAACAGCACAAGTGCAAAAGGAGGCAATTTCCTGCCTCTACTCTCAGAGTTACACAGGGTCTCACATCTCTGCCACATCATGAGAATCCAGTGGATCCCAGTAATAGAGGCCAAGACATCCTGTCCTCTGCTTCTGTCCCCATGCTTAATCACACATTGTACTAAGTTTCCATTTATAAGTAGTTTATATGGAAGCAATAAACTATTCACAGATGTTATAAGCATTTTACAGGTCAGGACACTACACACACTAGGGTTAACAATTATATACTAAAGCAGCTATTAATCATTTACAAAAAGTATATGAATTGAAACTCAGCATTTACAATGTATAATGGCTGTTATCCTGGCTGCCACACTGGAGATGGGCCCAAGGATCTCTGCAGTTCAAAAATCAACCACATATCTGAGGGTAGAAACAGCCCAGATTCCCAACAGGAAGCTGTGACAGGCTCACACCTACCACACAGTGGATTCACAGAACTAGTGAATGGGAAGTTAACTAAAACTCTTTCTCGAGTAAACCAGAAAGTTGCTTCTTCAAGAACATATCAGATGTCTTGGTCCTGATTTTTTCTTATCTACAGTTCAGGTGACCAAAGCAATCAGATGCCAGGCACTCACTGGTACAGACAGAAATGGCTGCACTGAAGGAAGGCAGGCAGGGATATTCAAGTCCCTTAAATTTTCAGCATCTTGTTGTGATTGGTGCTTTTCTTGCATATCTGGAAGTATTTCCTGCCCACTTTGGAAGGATACAAGTATCCAAATAGCTTTATTTCTTTGATGCTTTCAGTAGGGTAAGTATGAAAGTCATAAGTGGTACTGGTATTTTCATGCACCTCAAATGCAACTCTGACACAAATGATACCTGTTAATCCAGGAAATTTTTTAGAGGAAAAAACCCCAAACATATTCTCACCCCTCTTTCCCCAAAGACCTGGTTTTCTCTCTTGCAAGCAGCTGGGACTCTGGGGAAGCAAAGCCCTAAGCCATCTGGCAGAAATCACCAAGGCAAGGTTTTGACTCACTGTCACAGGTCATGACCTACAACCACTGCCAGTGTTCCAGGGTTTCTCGCTCCTCGACTTCTCTTCCCCAAAGCAAACACAAATACAAACTGGAAAACTCCTGAAGCAAAGCTCTTCCCTCCTGGGGCTGAATGTCTGTCACCTCTGCAAGAACACACTTGGTAACAACTCCACAGTGATTGGTTAGCTGTCAATCCCAGTTACATCAGCGACTACAGCAATACTGAGCAGTTGAGGTTGGAGGGCAGGAGGACAGGTGACTCAGTATTCCTTCCACTACATTTACTCCTTGATTACTAACTGTGTTAGCAGACAGCACTGGTGTCATCACTGGGTTTCTATTCTATGGATGACTGAATATGGTATAAGTGCATGTGATTTGAATTCACACTAAGGAAAAAGAATCCCAGGGAAAACCATATTTCAATTATCCATAAGTTATCTTCTTGCATGAAATCTGAGTTAGTGAGAGCTTACAATGCAGTGCATGTGCACAACAGCACTTTCTTCAGCACATTTTCCTATGTCAATATTTTTCATGTTTCAAAACTTTGCGTACTACTGGGAAACTGGTGCTTCCTGTTCCAATATCACCACCTGCAATAGGTGCATAGAGCTATGCAACATCAGAACCTATTTCCATCTTGACAATTACATTCTATGTATGCATCCTAAAAGATATATACTTATAAGGTAAGTCAGCCAACCTCAAGTTCTAATCTGAGGAAACATTTAAGCATATTCTTAACAAAGGAAAAGACTAACTGTATTACCACTGAATTGGACTATACCCATGCTTAAACACTTTTCTGAATGGAGCCTGTGTTAGCATATGGGGCAGACTAGTCTTTAATGTAACCCTGGAAATACAAGGGTCCAGGCTGCATTTGTGCACTCTGATAAGCGCTAAACTGATAAAGACTTAACCACACAGGCTCTATGCGTCACTGAAGACAGTGTGGCAAGTGGATATTACAAGGATACTGCTTATCTAGCTGGGAACAAATGAAAACTCATTCAAAGAACTTGGTGCTTTAGAGATAAAAGCTGAGGAGGTCTTGTAGGGGGCCAGGAGAAGATGAGGTTATCACAGCAACAGGCAGGCTTAAAAACCCACCTCTTTATTACAGTAGCAATTAAAAGATAAAATTGCAGACCTCCAAAAGATGTAGAGGTGTCTCATTTCAATTTAAATCATTGGCCAGTGAAAATATGGATTCTCGTGGCGTTGACTGTAAAGCGTGATCAAATTTATAATACACCTTTCTAAGAAATTGTCTGTTCCACGTTAGCTTTTCATGAGTTGTTGGAACAAATGAATCTGCAAACCTGTATCTTATAAAGGAAGGAATCATAAGGGAAGCACGCTCATATTTAATACAGTCCCACACACAGAGACAACACCTAGAAAGCATATTGTAATCCTCAGCGGGACAGTGCCACTGACATATTTCAGGAGGTTGTCTACCTGTGCTCAGGGGGCCTGCAGATGCACCAAAATACAAGCTAGTCTGGTAAAAGGGTTGCCAGAAAATACCCTGCACAATCTGAGAAAAGGGACACAGCACGGCTGGGCAGCTGCTAACAAAGATCGAAAGCACCATCTCCCTGAATGCTGCTCACATGGACCCTTCTACAGGGATGCAGGGAGAGAACATGCGGCCAAGTGTTCAAGGCTGGAGCACAAACCAGTGAAGCAGCTAATCTCACAAGCCTCCGGGCTCAAGAACAAGCTGCAGATATGTAATTATGCACCATATCGGCATTTATCTGACTTGAACTCATTATTCCAGGCAAAGTTAGCTTTGGTTACCCAGGAGCTTTAAAAGAAGCAAAGAATTCAAAGTTATCTTTGACTTTTGCTAGAACTGGTCTGTGCACGACTGGGGAAGCTGCAGTGCAGTTCAGAAGCTGTAGGCTCAGCTCTACAGCACTACTTTCTAAAGAATGCTGTCCAGAAACATCTTACTTTGATTTTATAAGGCTCATCTCCAGTTTCACGCCACTGTGTAACTTAGCGTAACAGGGCAAAGACACAGAAAAGGCTGGCCCTCCTCTCATTTGTTAAAAATAAGTTGATTTATGAAGTGCCTGTAATGCCATAAAAATACTTTATAAACATTCTTTGGTCACTTAAATTTTGTTCTCCAGATTCTAATTCAAGCTTTTTTTTTCTACCCCAAGAGCCCCTTGTTTTCACTGACAAATCTGAAAAGTGCTTTTGCTTCTGTGATGGAATACCAGTTCCAAGCAGGAGTCCAGCACCACAGAAGAACCCTTTGGTTTGGAGCAGGACAACAGTTAAGACATCTTTGTTCATCCGTCATCTGAAGAATGCTGATGTCTCTTCCCAGCTAACTCAGTGGCAGCTACAGGGACCCAACACCTTCAAAACTAATGCTCAATATCTTTCCAAATTACGCCACTGACGATTAGCTCTGAAATTTTAAACAAAATTATTTCCCTTCTCAGACATTTCAGGCCTAAAGGAAATGTAAAATAACCTTTTCTTCCTCCTAGATCTGTGACGAAGTCCAAGCCCTGCAGAAAGCCTGCTTTCTCACCTAGTGAAACAGCACTGCCCAGTTTCATTTCCCCAGCACTGAAATGCTTCAGTTGCCTGCTTTACAGAAGAACTGCAGCTCTGAGCTAGATCCAGGGGTTTAGGTTCTCAGGAGGTTTATTTCCCACAGCTGCTCTTCAGCCAAGCTGTGAACAAACCTGAAAATTCATTTGAAAACCCTCTATGGTTTGTCATGCTTTCACAATTACATTACAGCTCTTTCCTCAACATTCAGCACCACCCCCTGCAGGGAATTCCCCCGCCACATGGGTAACATTTACCAGGAAGGCTTGTAAACCTTGACGAGCATTTCATCTCCAACAGTGCAAAAACTGGCTTTCAAATAAGTCTGGGAAATTTTCTTTTACAAGCTCTGTGATTTTGTTATGGAAGCTTGGCCTGTTGAAGTTCTGCTCTGTGAGCTGGGTTTGGAGCCCACTGAAACAACTGGAAGGACTCACATTCATGCTCATGGGCTCCAAACCTTCAAACTGCTCAGGTCTGTCACTTTGCCAGTGACTCTGCAGGGCTAAGACTGAGGACAACTATCCTAGGAGGCTGAGTTAGTGGCTGGGGTTCTTGATGTCAGATCAATGTCAGATGAGCCACTCCATTTTTTCCCTTCCACTAGATAAGACCAGGGTGTGCAGGTGTCAATGTAACAGTGTTGGACTTAACTCATCACCAAGTTTTGTTTACATCAGTCCTCAAGTCATCACTGAGGTCACATCATTTGCACCTCAGAGTAACAGTCACCATGGAAACCAGTAAATTGACATCTGCTTGATGTCTTGGTTTAAAGGAGCTGTGAAGCTACTCAGGCAGAAAAGCCTCCTGCAAGCGTGCAGCTCCTATCACTGGAATGGTTATTCCCTTCATGTCTCACTTACATATTCCACTTCCCAGCTTTGCCCTGTAACTGGTTCATCATCTCCTCTAACCACACCAGATGCTCCCGTTCACTAGGATCACTCAGGCCCATTTACTACCAATTCTTTGTTATGGGGTTAAGATTCTGCCAGAGACTAACATGGAGCCAACCCTCAAATCCCCACCCCAGAACCTGAAGACAAACATACTCATTTTGAATTCATATTGACAAATCAAGCAGATTTCAAGTTATTCAGAAAGTGTAAGCAAAACCTTGATCCTGGTCATCATATTACAATTATATACTAGAAATAAAATATATCTTATTGTATTAAATGCAAGTCTAGCTATTTATCATCAAGGTAATCAATTGAGACAACTGTAAAATGCAGAGCCACAGGAACTGTTAGTTTCTGACAAACACATACAAAAGATGCCCACAATCTATATATTGAGTCCACATCTATTTCATATTTTTACAACATACAAGTGCCTGAACGGTACATTAGCCACTACCCTGCATTTCATGGACCCTCAAATAAATACAAAGATGAACCTAGGACACTTCTTTCCTAGATTAGCTCTCAAAACTGGAGTCTTTTGAGGGTGGGATCTTCCAACTACATAAGAACATAGCTCTAGAAAAGCACATCTTTGATCTTTCTTTAAAGCCAGCACATCACAAAATAATTCCTACTGTTCAAAGTTGATTACATATTCACACACACTGCTGCATAAAGTTCATGACTATGAACACCATTTTAAATGACCACAAGTATTTCTGCCTGATCGAAGGCAATTACTGAACACAGAATGGGCTACCATGACACTTGCTGGAGTGCAAGTTAAAACAACCACATGTAAATAGTCTCCTGAATTATGTTCAATGGTATTATCCCATTCTTTCTCTGAAACAGGGTGACTGCAGATACACTCCTGACTGGGAATTGACTCCAGCTTCAAATCCTACCTGGGAACAGTTCAGAAAAATACCAGCTGGCATGGCCAAAATTCTGCCAAAAAACATTCCAGCACTTCAGTAGTAAAGTATCATATTCCACATTTGAGGAACATTCCTGGGAACATTCCCAGGCATCCTTGATTTTATTAGTATGGACTCAGCCTAGGATTTCCAGATGCTTACTAGAATAAAGTTTTGCTACTGGGCCATTACCTTCTGAACAGAGAACCCACCCAAACCAAAAGAATGGCAGAAATTAACATTACAGTTAAGAATTCTTCCCAAAAGGGATTCCAGGGCCAGTTTGGAACAAGCACCGTTCAGCACTTGCCAGAAAGCCGTATGCTCATTAGACCTTCATTTTACACCCTCGCTTTCTGATTGTCCTGGGATAAACACAACAGCACTTGTAGATTCCACACAGCCACCACTGGCACAAGATCTTAACTTTGGAATTCAAAAAGGGATCTCAAAGAGCCAATCAATAGCAGCTGTAACAAGAAACACTGAGGAGTGTCTCTGCTAGTGAAAGCACAAGCAAAACAATGCTTCCTGCCCAGAAGTCTCCAAAGCTTCCCTTTTCCTGCTTTTCACCCTCTTAGTCCCTTTCAATCCATGCAACAAGGGTGTGATTTTAACAGAGAGAACCCTGCTGTAGCTGTCACACAGCTACATCTTCGGCTTGTAACCAAAAGTTCTATGGAAACAGTGTAACACTCAGTGATGTTTGGGAAGGGAAAGGGATCGGGAGGAATCAGGAGAAAAGGAAAAGGACACAAAGCATCTTTTACCTGACACTGCGTATCTGTTCTAGTGTTGCTTTCATTTAGCCAGCATGAAGAGAAACACTGGGTAGGAGCTGGCACCACAGCCTTCCTCACAGCCTTAGTGGAGGGAGCATCCTGTCTGTTGTCCCCTTCCAATGGGTCTCTATGCAACTCCTGCTACACTCACCTCGACCTGCTAGATATCCATCTGTGCCCTAAGACACAACATCTTAAGGTCACACAACATTTTACATAATTCCAGTAGATTTTACCACAGCCTGGGAACGGATACATCATCATAACTTGCTTCACAGCACAAAATTAAGGTGGTTTTGGTTCATGTTTTTCTTGTGTGTTTTTTAACATTCCTTAAATAATTTGGTTAACAAATCACACAGTTGAAACTTCTGCAAAAAAGCACTATCAGAGAAATGTATTCACAATAATTAATCAGAGTGTGAAACATTTTCTAGAGAGAAACAGTCTTGAAATGGCTTAAAAACCTTGAGAAGTCTTTGAAACAGTAAGACAGAATGTTTGTTTACTTCCTTTGATTTCTAATTCCTGGTCTACTTGGATAGCATTTTCAAGAGGTTTTTATTCCTCCAACTTCCAAAGCCACAGAAACTCAGCTTTTTAAACATGAAGCTAACAGTCCTGTGACATGACTATAGAGGGGGGCTTGACAAAAGCTCCCAAGTATCGCAATGTTAAAAACCAAAGACTTGGCAAAATACCTCAGATTTGAGGAGGTGAAGAAATACGAGTGGCACAAGACGGACTTGAACAGCTGTACACACTTCAGCTCAAGATTTTAAATTTTCTGTCAAAATATTGCAGTGAAAAACCAACATTCTCCATGGAAAGCAGCTATTTTTGGTGAAAATGCTATTTTATCAAAACTCTATTTTCCATTAAACACAGTTTTGACAGAAATTTTTCAACTCTCCTTATTCAGTGTTATGCTCTGTAGTTGGAAATGTTAGCAGTTTTTTAGGCTGTCTCTACAACTGCAAAGATTTATAAGGACTTGGCAGAGATGGAGAATGGAAAAAAAATCTGATGTAAGACTAAGATCTCTGTCCCTTCCTATTACACACAGCCCTGGAAATGATCTTTAGTGAAGTTTAATAGAATACATGACAGTGACACAGCACAGCAATGCTGCTGCAAGAAACCTGTTAATATGTCCTTTCATGGCTTTTTTTTTTCCATTGGATAGTACTGGCAAAACATCTTTCTTCTATTAGTAAAGCAATGGAGTCTTTCATTTTGGTTTACTGAACTAGGGGGTAATTTTTCACCTAGTCAAGTCCTGGTACCACTGGTCTGTGTGCTGAATTTGGGAGCCCTGTAGATGGAGTTGCACCTTCCTCAAATCCTAAAGAAAGGGATTCAGTACAGGACTATGCCTACTTGTCTTTTGGAATTACGCAGGACTCCCTTGGCTGTGCTCTGAAGGCAGGCTGCTGCTGCTGCCTGCTTGTATCATGTTACAGCTCAGTCTGAAGTGAAACTGGGGGGAGAAAAAGAATCAGCATGTGCAAATCAGAGGTATTTTGAAAATCAGAAACCTGCTATTGGGGAAAAGGAGAAAGAAGGTGGAGAACTCCTGAGCACCCCATTTTCTGTAGCGCTTTTGGTTTTTAGGCTTTCCAAAATGTATTTACAAGGTTTTGGGGCTCTGCAGCCTCCCCATTGGCTGCTGAACCTTGCCTAAATAAGCAAGCACTTAGGCCAGGTTAGACAGGGCCTTGAGCAACCTGGTCTACTGTGGGTGTCCCTGCCCATGGCAGGGGGGTTAGGCCTGGATGAGCTTTAATGTCCCTTCCAACCCAAACCATTCTGGGATTCTATGAACACAGCTGATCTCATTAGTAATGAGGCAAAAGAGAAGCTACAGTCATGACCTTCACCCAGCTCAGTCCTGGTCTTTGCCTGAGACTGAGAGAGCCACAGAGTCATAGCTGCTATGAACTAGTGCAACATGAGGGTCAGTGGAGCCACACAGTGTCACAGCAACTGAAAATGTGCCCTGGATTTTGCTGCCAATATTAGAATACATATTTCTCATGCGCTTCCTTTCTCTTCATCCCCACCTCAGATGAACTTATGTAGTCATGATTAGTAGCAAGAGTACCCAAGCTCCCATTCGGTGACTGCAAGACAAGAGCCAGTCTAAGAGATCTTTTCAACTGGACACACTTCCTCATACAGCTAATTTGCAAGACAGGCATATGTCAGCAATAGTAACCCATATACAGAACATTCTGGACCTAAAGAAAACAGAAAACCAAGTCTGAAGGCAGATGTGAGAAAAGGAAGGTTTCCATATAACATCTCTCTCTGACTCCACTAACTAAAAAATAATGCAGGGAAACAACAGCCTGCTTCCAAATCAGAGGGATGTGTACACATGAGCACACACAGACGCATATAGGATTTTTGCTAACTGTCTCTATGGAACCCCTAAGTATCCACCAACATTAATATAAATCCTTCCTTCCTGCAAGCCAGCATTCCCCAGCCCGTTCCATCTCTCACTTCCCCCACAAAAATGACAGACTGACTCTAATCTCCCACCTGCATAAATCTCCTACAGACAACCACAAATATTTTAGCTATGCTGATTTATGGAAGCACGAGCAAGACTAAACCAGGAGATCCATCCTCCATGCACAATGACTGATGGTTTGCTGCAAATCTTTCCATTTAAAGCACTGTCACTTTTGCAGCTCCATAGAGAGAGAAAAAAAAAGAGGAATAAAATAACATGCAGTAATGTAGCTTATGGCAGCTCCTGGGAAAAAAGCATTTGTGCAACCTGATTTCTTCCAAGTCCTTCTGCACAAATTCCTTCCTGCTAACTGAAGAAACTTGATTTGAGAGCGGATGTAAGAACGGCTGCAGGACTCTGCCAGCTCTCCTCCAGCCATCCCATTTTCTGACTTTAAATGACCATGGGAATCTTGATTTTCAGCCAATGGAAAGTTGTCTTTTGTACCCATGAATTGAAAGAATGAATGAAAACGGGGACTCCTTACTCGGATTCAACTATAGCAGAAATCAGACTGTAGCTTCCGGCTCCAGAATAATTAACAGCAAAAAACTCCCCAAATCCAGTGGACTAAGATTTGAAGGCCACGAGGCACTGGGAACATCCCTTGACCTCAGAGAATTTCCATTACAGACAGGATTAGTCTGACAAGAACAAGACCAGGACCACTGAGTTTACTCATGGCAGAAAAACAAAGGACACAAATTGTGCACAAGAGACCTGTCAACATCTGGTTCAGCCTCTCCATGCTGTGTAAGGGTGCCACAGAGGCAAGAGCTTACAAAGGAGACTGAACTCATCTAGCTCCTCTGAGACAAGCTGTTTTAAGGTTTGTGTTTTGCACCAGGACATCAACAGGGGCAGATAATGCTGTTGTGGCAACACATTATTACTATTCTGCCTGTTGCAGTTTCAAAGAGCTGGGCTGAGACCTGAAGTCACAGAGCAAATAAAGGGATTTCTGCATTCTCAGCTCCACCAACACCATTTTCCTGGCACTTCCTCTGCACCTTCTCTGCAGTGGGCTGTCTCTTCCATGCAAGCCTGTTGACAGCCACAGTTTCACCTGTTGTCACAAGCATGTCAGTAGTAATGTCTAACTGAACAGCTGCATGCTTTCTGCTCTACTGCAACTAATTGACTAGTAAGTAAAGCCTTACAGCAGGATTACTGACCATACTCCTTTTGTATGAAATTTAATTGACTTACCAAAAGTTCTGCTGGGTTACAAGTAATTTGTTTTCACATCCTGGCTCCAAGATACTAGCTGGAAAAAAAGAAAGAAAGAGGGTTAGCTGGTTAAGAAGAAGAGCAACGGGTATTTTATATCTTTGGAATGCATGTCTGAAATGCAATGGTTATTTTAGGGCATGTTACATTGTCTACACGGTCTATTACATGGAATTCTGGACTCAATTTCCTCTCCAGGCTCTGTGAATAATCACTTCCTTTTTCTAGACCTTAACTTCCTCAGTCAGTAAAATGGGGAAAGTTACACATGCTGTCCTTGGAAATGCATTTAATGACAAACCTTTATGTAATGGCTAATTGTGCAATATCACGAATAAAGGAGGAGAAGACCAGCTGTCAAGTAGCTTGGGACATATCCACCCTTATCAGTGACAAAGTTATACATGTTTGCTTTAGGTTCCTCATTCAAAACTCGCAGGTGGAACTTGAGAATACTTGTTCTAACAGGAAATTTTGCTTTTCCTTGCTATGAATCAAACCCGAAATGACACACTGGTAACATCTTGTACTTGTTCTTACTGGCTTGTAAACCCAACTCAAGGAATATCCTTATTTGAGAAGGAAAACAGAAAATCCCCAGAACTCGGCGACAGACACTCCAATGAGGCCTAAGGCTTAATTACACATGGATCTGCTGGTAAATATCACCTGGATTTTGCTCTAAAAAGAACTTTGTAGGCTGTTTGCAGATTTCCTTGGGTCACCTGCTTGAAGCAGGAAATAATGCTTTTATTACGCAGGATCTTAATAAGAAACAGTATAAAAGGAGGTTAGAAATAGATAAATGAAGATTTTGAAAAGTCTGGCAGTGGGACAGAACAATCGTCAACATGAGGCAGCAGAATGCTCCCTACTTCCCATCCCAACTATCTTTTAGGATGGAGAACTTTTCAGTTCCTGTGTCAGACTGAGAGCCACTGACTTGGACAATCCTGGCAGCTGTTTGTATTTGCACACCTACAGTACAAAACAGTAATCTCTCAAATCTGTTCGATATGGCAGATGTTGGTGACCAGCACTATCACAGACCAGGTGCCCACACAAGGGCACAGAAGCACGACAAGGCTTAAATCAACACTTCCAGAGTGGTACTTTGCTCTTTACATCTCAGAATCCAAGCTGCCTGTCTCTATGGCTGAACTGTGATAGCTTGGTTGGGCTAACGAACACATTCATTCTGCTATGGCAAACAAACAGAAGGCAGAGTCTTGGACAAGCACAAATTTGAATTAATGTACTCTCTGTGAAGTAGCTACCACCAGGACAAAATAAACAGAACTTTGGCTTAAATAGCCCAGACATCAAGAAGAGTTCCAAAGAGGTCTACATAAAAAAACTGCATGGTGGCAACTCAAAGAAGAAAACAGAAAGGTCTTGGTCAAACCACTGAACATCACAGAAACAGAAAAGAAAATAAAAAAGAGTCTACTGCTTTTCTATTTCTGCTAGTTTACTTTTGGACATGTGGGCAATGATTTTAAATAGTTGCATGTAATACTACAAAAGCCTTGGGTTATGTGTGAATCCCTGCATGTCAGAACTGTAGAAAACAGTTGTACAAGAAGATGACCACTATGTGAGAAATAGGTGTACAAAGTACAAATAGGTGTTGGGGTCAGGGCTCAGGACTGAGCCTGCCAGATACAAGAGGCAGAGCACCACTGCTAACAGGAGCCTTAGCTCAAATACTGTTTATCATCTGGAGGGAATCCGAGCAACTTTTGTTGAAAGTTCTTGTTTTTCTCCAAACAGAAAGATCAAGATCAGAACTTGGGTGCACACACACATGCACACCCAAGGTAAAACAAAGGACTCAACATATCTTAAAATAAAAATTACTTCATTTGACAGTGTGATGCCAAGACATGTAGATAAAACATATTTCCATTATAAAATCCATTCTGTCTGCTACTAACATTGTCAAGTGCATTCAGCCTCTTGGTAGCTCAAGATGATTCCATCACCGATCTGTCAAAGGCTAAATACAACTATATGAGACACAGAGTATAGGATGTGATCACTTAGCGTGCATGGAAGCGTGAAAGTAAGCAACATGCTCATGGTAGTGAGCTTAAAGCATTATTTAGCTGGTTAGATCACATTCCCACATGGTTTGTAACTACACATTAACAAGTCAAGACAGACACTCCTAAGTTTGGCACTTTGCAGAAAGGGTTCAGGAGGGATTTTCAGCGACGGCAGCAGCAGCCGCTGGCAGCTCCCTGCAGCTCTGACTGCAAGCTCACAGCTGCATGCGTTGGACAATTAGATGGTGACCCAGCCTAGCTGTGGTGCCGTGTTTGTATGAACATCCTGCAATAGCCCCTATCTCCAGAAAACCAAAGAAAAGGCACAGAACAGGGTTGAAAATAATCATTTGTAAACAACTGAATGGAAACCACTCTTTTATGAGCTTCCTTTTGCAGACTATCCTCATCAAGCCAAGGTATGATGCTCTCTGATTTAGGCCTAGCATGCACTACCTGCGTTTCCTGCACTCAAGCTGCTAGTGCTCACACAGAATGAAGTGGGTGATCTCGCTACTCCACGTTCTGGAAGGTAGAATAGAAAAATGAATGAGTGGTCTACAGTGTCTTCCCAAACTCGACCTCCTTCAAAGAAAAACCACGAAGAGCTGTGGCAGGTTCATGCTGTGAAAAAATTGTTGCTGCTTCCAACCCACCATGCCAGACTGTAGGATGCTGCTGTGAGGTCACCTGAACAGATTCACTACAGAATTCAAAGCCACAAAGTGACCTATTTTATGCCTGATAATGAAATAAGATGCTTTCAGAGAAGTACGTGGTCGCTGACTGCAGGAAAATCTCTGTGTAGTTAACACAGCCCTGCACAAGTTTGTGTTGAAAACTTCAATCGCACAACCATGCTCACTTTTAACACATTACTTGCTTACATGAGAGACTTACCCCATAAGAAGAGACAAACCACACAAGGATGAAACTTACCAGGGTCAGTTTCTAATCTCAGACTCCTGTAAATCAAAGGTGACTCCTTAATCAGAACATTTTAAACCAGAAGTTAAACCAGGCATGTATCTACACAATTCAGTAACTGGCGAGTGCCTGTCTGAGGAGTTCTGGAATTTTCAGAGGAGGTTAGGTTCTGAATTAAGTACCAGGATTTTCAAACCTGAAGCAGCAATTCTTGTGGCAATTCTATTCTTTCTGATGAGTAACCCCTCCACAAAGAAGGTACGTTTTCATGGTTCACCACCAAAAAATTAGGACACGTTTTCCAAATGAGCTCAACTCCCAATTTAGGTACCTAAATGATGCTGAATTACCAAAACAGTGTGTGACAAGAGCTGCTCTGAACCTGTATTCTGATTTCATTTGGTACATAGAAAAATAGTGTTTTGGCAATATCAAGAAGTTTCACATCAACAGGATAGCTCCTTCGCAAGAGATTGCTGCTTTCTGACTTTCTCCAATAACTCCAATTAATTGTTTGTCATTAGAATTTACCACTTGGAAAGATGGTAGAACTTTAAGCATAAACAGACTCTCAATCAGGAGTTGTCAGTGAAGGCATTGTTTCATGATCTACTAAACTTGGAACCTGTTCTTCTGTGGACCTGTCATCTGCTCTTGCTCCTTTTGCTGAGACACAGCAGTCAGCCAGATCATGGAACTCACATGGCAAGGGAAAAAAACCCCTTTGGATTTCAGCCTCCTCATCTTGGTAACAAACAGCACATTCATGCTGCCTGGAAAAGGGAAGGGACAAGAGGATATAATTTGGAGGCAAAGTCAACTTAGACCAGCTTGACTGACAAATGAAACAGCACCCTCAAAGAATAAGAAACGTGGCCCCAAGAGAAGAACTGCTTCTCCCTCTGCTCTGACACTCTGTACCAAAGTAAACACAAACTGTTGGCTGCTCTGTTCTGACAGTGGAGATCCGAGGAACACAAAATACAGAGCCCACACACCACAGCAATCCCCATCTCACTTCTCTTTGTTTCCACCCAAAGCCTGCATGATCTCACTGCTGAAGCATTGATCTTGCTTCTGTGCACAAGATGGGTGGATACTGGCTGACTTGTTAGCACATTTTCCTCATGCTGCTGCGTACACTTCCCTTAGCATCCAATATTTTTGGTTTTGCCTTTGAAAACAGCATGCATAATGGAAAGGCTGGGAATACTTTTTTGTGCAGTGGAGAGGAAAATGTATTTCAAACTGAGCAAGAAAGCTCCAAACACAAGAAGGAAAGGCTCCTGCAGGAAAACTGTGGACAGTAGTTTGCACATGTAGGAAAATTCTGATAAATGGGGAATCTGTAACTTTGCAACCTGGGTTTTGTCCCCTGTATAGGGACCAAGGACACTGCTGGTATGCTCCAGGTCTGGATTCTGCATGGCAAGAGGGCCCGATTTGTTAAGTATCAGCTGAGCATGCATCTGCCTGCTCCTCTCACTGCAGGTTGCAGAACTGATGTTATAATAGGCGGACTTCAAACTGCAAAGAATGGTCCTTCAAACACGAGGGTCAGGTGGTTCTGATCAAGAGAAAATAAATCAGAAAAGCAAACAAATGCACTCAGTGAGCCAAGTTTCACCATGAAAGGCAAGAGGGTCTTTTTTCTCTGCCTGCTATTGCCATTATTATCCTTAAAGTAATGGTTCTGGGAAGGAGATTTCAACATATGCCATAAAAAAGCTGTGGCAAACCTACAGAGCACATTAACCAGAAGGAAGGGCAAACTACTCTGGATGTTCTAATAATGAAATGGTTTAATAACACCAGCAAGTAGAGCTCACTTATAAACACTTTCAGAAGCCTTAGCACTCTCTTTTACTCACTTGAGAATTCCTGACAGCTGTTAAGATCCTTTCCAGCTATCCAATTAGGGCAGAGGAATGGTGCAATTCCAACAATTAATTTCAGAATTTGTCAGAAAATTACAGAAAACCATAATGATTTTTTTTTTCTTTTTAAAGATCTCATATCTGACAGAAAATATTTCTCAGTGAGTGGTAGTAAGGAAACACTTGCACGTGGTGTCCAGGCTGCAATCTGGGTAAGAGCAAAACCACCATGGTTCACAGGGTGGTGGAAGTACTTCTCAAACTAGGAAGGTCTGTTGCAGGTTTTATTTTTGGCTTGGTTAAATGTGCTATATTAGATTATCAGATGTACTGCAGGGAAATAAAGCAGTATAGAACAGAGACAAAATCTGGGCCACTTAATGAAACACCTTCTGTTGAATATTCAGCTACACAAAAGGTCCGTATCCTGCAAACCTCCACAAGGCCAAGCAGAGGGTCTGGCCAGCAAACCGTTGTCTGCATTTATCAATGAGTTCATTTAAGTACAAACTTCTTTCCATCTATGGATAATAGTGTAAGCAGAGGACATACCTCACTGAGAGCCAGGTAAAACAGAGGCCAGCTCTCTGTTTTACTCACAAAGGCAGTTTATGCCTCAGCTCAAGAAAGATTTGACCTCCAGATTTATCCGCCACAAGTACTTCCCTTGCACCAGGTATGTGGCCTCAACCTATAACCCACCAAAAAAGAGACAGCTTGGGAAAGATGGGACATGCAGAGCCTTGTAGGTAAATTTGGAAGGACAAGATCTTATGCCGTGCGATCTTCATTTCTACTATTTATTTGGCTTCAAGGTATTTTTGCAGTATATCGAGAGCTAACATGGATGAGCAGTTTACACAAAGAAAACTCCTGAGCTCAGTTTCTGTCTGTCATACCACGTTTCTTGCAAAATTTGACAGGCCACCCTAATCTCTGCATATAAAGTAGATTTAAATAACAGTTTCAGATGCATTGGAGAGCAAGATGAGCACAGAGGTGAGCTGAGGTTTGTAAAGTGTTTCAGAATCCTTCAGCCACAGGCACTGAAGAAAATATTCAACATGTTAGAAAGATTACAGTGCTCAATAAGCTTTTTTCTATTATAACTGAGAAACTCACACATCCAAAGGACACACCACCTCTTTTCTTGAACCAAATTCATTTCTATTACTACTGCAGTCACAAAGCCTGATGCAGTGCTTACATCCAAGCCCTTGGCCTGTCCACTGTGGTCATCAGAAAAACCTGCCGTTTATTTCTCTACTGCATAATGTTGTAAATGCCAAGAACAGTGAAAGTACAGGGCCTGAGAAACAGGGAATATGCTACTTCACTGTGCAGACAGCTAATACAGAACTGCTTGCAGCAAGGCAGGGAATCATCAAAGATCACACCATGATCTTGGTGCCTCCTACACTGATCCTCATCCTCCCTACCAATGCTCATAGAGCTGGAAGATAGCAACAGCTCCTGTGCTTGTCCAGTGGACAAGGAACAAAAGGCTCAAACAAAATGGCCATGGATGGAAGTTGCTATGTGGTAAACTCCACCATCTCAGCTTAAGAACAGACAGCTGTTCTCTGCATGGCCAAGATACTGAATCTCACTCACAATGCAAGGCAGACAGAGGCATTCTGAAGAGCAGTGAAGAGATCTGAAGATACATGATTTAAAAGGTTGGCCCCAGTGGCATATGCCTGTCCATAATTCCTTCTGCCTTCATCTTCTGAACTGTGTAATAGCGTGTGACTAATATCAGTCCTCCCACTTCTCTAGCCTAGTCATTTCAGCTGATATTTTAAAGTGTACCACACTATGTGCTGACATGCCTCCGCCCTCTGCTAGCTTTCCTGTTCTAGAGAGACAGAGAGAGAGAGTGACTCATGCATCTCTCCTACTATTCAAGCCTTTTAAGCAAATTCAAAGGAAAGTTTTAAAGGTGCTCTCTTGCTTTGGGGATGCTTGGGTGGGGCTTTCTGTTTCTGCATGTGCTTGTTTTGTCAGGTTCTACGTCATTTTCCAATCTCTGTGATGCTGAGACATTTTAATCATTCATGAATCTTTCTGACACTGTCAAACTGCAATTTGGAAATGTCAGGGGTACACACTGGTAAAGGCATTCGTGGATGCCTACAGGAAATGAAATGGAAAAGGAGAAGGATGGTAGAATGAGCTTGCTAAATGCCATGTCTAGCTTGTACTCTATTTGACAGCCATAATTAAAAGCTGAGGTAGTAGAAAGAAGTAAAAACCCTGAAAGAGAATGCATTTTAGACTTGATAGCAATGCTAACGGACTTCAGAATGTGCTGAAGAAAAACAAATACTGCAGATTGTTATTTCAGTTCCAGCATATTTATGTCAGATTTAAACACAAACTATTTTATCACCAACTCCAGGCATCTTCCAGAAATAGCCATATGATGGCTACAAAACCCAAGGTAGAACAGCAATCAAAACGAGCAAAGACACAACAAAATCATCAGGAAACATGGAGTTGAAAGTGCATCTCTTAAGTTTCACAAAACTTGAGCTATTCTGAAGCTGTCAAAAGCAGATGAAAATCCTCATCAGGAAACAGATGAGCTGACACTTTGCTTCTTTATCACGTAGAAGTGTAACACTAATAAAATTATAAATTATTTACTTTACCTCATGTAAAGAAACCTTGAAAGGAATAGAAAACAGCCCTTACAAGCAGCGACTTAGAATCAAGCTAAAGAGCTCTTTGTAAGAACCATGTCATTATGTTTTTAACCTAGGTCCCCAGAGAACAGGGAGAGGAGAAAGCAAGCCATTAGGGAGACCACAAAGCAAAGAGGTCAGCTCACTGAAGTGTGTTTTCTCATAGACCTTTTTATGCCAGGTTAAATCTTGACCTCAGACATGATCTAGAGAAAAGCACAGTCCACTGATACAGTCAGCTTGCTTAATGGCATCTGATGTCCCCAAGAAGACTTCCTGAGGAAACCCAGATGTCTTCCTCTTGCAGCAACAAGCTCCTAGGAATTAGATGTGTGCTTTTCTGGAACACAGCCACTTAGGAAAGACCCATGACAGGATAGGGGCACTGGGGACCAATGTTGGACAGCTTGGTTAAAAAGTTGAACCACCACATAGCGATAAACTGAAAGGTATGGAATGCTTTGGGGAGTATGTCTGATCTCTAAGTACAAGGGGTGATGGGTTCAAACTGAAACAAGGGAAGTTCAGGTTGGATCTAAGGAAGAAGTTCTTTACTGTGAGGGTGCTGAAGTGCTGACACAGGGTGCCCAGAGATGTCGTAAATGCTCCATCCCTGGCAGTGTTCAAGGCCGGGCCGCACAGAGCCTTGGGTGACACGCCTGTGCTGAGGTGTCCCTGCCCACTGCAGGGGGTTGGAACTGGATGACCTTTAGGTCCTTCCCAGCATTAACTATTCTGTTATTCTTTGATCTCCTGCTCTAGGTGGCTGCCTCTAAACCAAGCACAGGCAAACTCTCTCAGTACGGTGCACTTCTGGTCAACCTCACCTCTTTGACTGTGGCCTGCCCTAGGAGGGAGCAGGTCAAGGCGCTGCCCTGCGCCGGGCTCTTCAGCGCGGGGCTGCTGGTGGGGAGCGCTCCCTCCTCAGCCCGGCCGCACACAGCGGGATTCCTCACCCCTCAACCGACCGAACTTGCGGTTCCCGCCTCGGGAACGGCCTCTTCAGGCGCCCAGTTAATGTCTCTGCGCACACGGTCAGTTTCCAAGCACCGCTGTCCCTTTCCTCCACCTTCACGCCCCTCGGCAGCAGCGAGACCAAGCCCTCAACAGGCAGGACAGCGGCGCTGCTCCCGGTGGGCCCCGCAGGGAAGGGGCCGCCCCGCGGCAACCGGCAGCAGGCCCCGCTCCCTGCGGCATGGCGGCTGCCAGCGCTCGCGCTGCCTCAGGCTGCGGGCGCCAGCGGAGCGCGGAGGGACGGCTCCTTTCAGGGCCGCGGCGGCGCCCCCTGGCGGGCCGTGTCCGCTCCGCCCCCCGGCCCGGCGCGGAGGAGCCGCGGCAGCGCCGGCCACCGGGTCGCAGGCGGCGCCGGGGCCGCAGACGGGCGGGGGGGCGGGGCGGGCCGGAGGGCGGCTCAGAGCCTCCTGCTGCGCGGGGCCGACCTGCGGGCGGGAGCCACCGCCTCCCCGGGCCGTAAGAGCGGAGCCGCCGCCGCCGCGCCCGCCTCGATCCCCGCCCGCAGGGGCAGGACGCGGGGCCCGGCGAAGCGGCCGGGCCCAACCGGGGGCTCCCCTCATTAAACTCCGTGCTAAGCACCTGCCCGCTCCGAGAGCGGATGGGCGCGGGGTGAACGCTGCAGGGCCACGGGTAACGCTCCGCAGTCACAGCTCACCTTGGAGCGCTGAGCGGCAATCAGGCTCTTCCCAAACGGGCTCCCGGATAACCGCAGCCACCCTCCCCAGAGCCTCTTTGCAGCCGCAGAAAGCGAAGAAGTGGGACGGCATTCCAAACTTTTGTTGCCACAAAGCCTTTTGGGGGGCGAATTCATTTTCCTGTCCTCGCAGCTCGCACTGAGCCACACTGACATATGTCAGAGACTCACGCCAGAGCTTGCCAAGCCATCAGACCATGAATACCTCTTAAAAACAAAAATTAGCAGCTTCTAAAGAATAAAGGGACTCCAAACCCAGCCTCTCCCAAGCTATTTGACCAAATTGGGCAGCAGCGTTTTATCACTTTGCCATCAACTTGGATGGCAAAGTCCTGTCTGATGGCTGGGTGGATAATTTGTCTCTCAGCTCACAGAGAAATGATGCAAGTCAATTTGACAGCTGCGAGGCTCCCCAAGGATTCCAGACCCAAAGTGCAGAGAGCAGTGACAGACACTGCGATGCTCAGAATATCAATGAGGCACTGCCTGGGAATAGTGCTGAGGCAATACAAATCACACGTGTTCAGCTGGAAGGTTATCACTATCATTATAGTTATTAATTATTGTTATTATTACTTCTATTATTAAGATACAAAATAAGCCCAAAAGCTCCTCCTGGTCTCATGGAAAACAGATGAGTTCCCAGCTCTGACCCACACACTGCCCTCTGCTCCATACAACCATAGCTCTGCCTGAGAAGATGCTGCACCATGAAAAGTTGCAAAGCTTTCTGTTAGTTCAAAAAGGAATAGCACTTGTGATTTGTACCCAGCTTTCCTGGGTCCTGTATGGAGTGCTGCAAGTGGAAACGTGCCTGCCTTCTCTCTGCAGAGTGCTGGTAACAGCTCTGTAGGTCTGTAAATCACAGGATCACAGGCTGGTTTGGGCTGGAAGGGACCTTAAAGCTCATCCAGTTCTAACCAAGGGGCAGGGACACCTTTCACTAGGCCAGGGTGCTCCAAGCCCCATCCAACCTGGCCTTGGATACAGAGCATCTCATGTGAAAGCTGATTTAGAGGCTTTGCTTACTTTAACTCCTTCAGCTTTCTTGGGATGTCTCAGGCCGTTAGCTCAAATATCTCCAAAGCTGAGGTCAAATGCAGCATATGGGGGAGGGTGAAGAGAGAGAAAAAGAGAAAAGAAAAAAAAAAAAAAAACAAAATACAAAGCAAAATGGCTTTTGTGCTCCTATTCAAAACTAGGGGGTTTTGCCATTGGAGAGAAGAGAGGTCAATTAAAGCAATATACAAAACCTGCTTACATAGCAGATTTATTCCTGAAAAAGACTTACAAGGGAAACTAAGCTCAGTGGCAACTCCATCAATTCAGTCAGAAGCAGCCCAATTGTTTGACTAAAACTATGGCAACTGTACAGATACTAACATGCAATCCTGCTTTATTAAACCAAACCTCTAGTGAATCTGTTATCACCATAGTAACACTAGTTATTACATGGAAACATGTTGAACTATAGTTTGATATTCGCATCTGGTTAGCATCTGCACAGTTTCTTACTTTAAAATTATAATCCAGGCAGAGAATAACTCCAGTAAAACTCTAGTTTTAAGGCCAAATCCTTGTCTCAGGTGCATTATATTTAACAGACAGGTCCATGATGTGTACCCTCTATCTGGATTTATAATCAGGGGCTCAGTGTGGTGTTTCAAGGTTAGTTTATACATCTCCTAGGATGCAAACACACAGAGGGTTGTTCATAATATCCATGCAAAAAAAAAAAAAAAAAACAAAACAAAAGGCAAAACCGTATGATAATTGCAACTGACCTTCCCACAAGTGCTCTCCAAAGCAACCCAGCTTTGCAGAGCGGGCTGCCAGCATGTCGAAGCTCCAAGCAGTTTCTAACAGAGCTTGTTTGATCCTTATTTATTTTAAGCCACCTGCCACAACATTTTTCCTGTCTTCATCTTCCTCCCACATAAAGTGTGGCACTTTGTATCCAGGCCAGTGCCATTTTGTGACTAAAGCGAGGGATTCTGTGATCCGAGTGATGGGTTTAAGGCCCAGAAGATTCACACAGTCAGCATGAGAAGTGGCTGAGTTTTCTCACTGGAAAGAGATAATCCTGGGTTTAAAAAAAAGGGGGGGAAAGGAAAAATCATGGCACTTCTTTTTGGCTAATACTACATTGTGATATACTTTCTGCTTCGTCACTGAAGCCCACCTACTTGTACTCCCAGTAATCAAGTTTCTTGGTAACACATAGAAGATGGAAACTATCAAATATTCTTCCAGTTATTAAACCATAAGTATTTTTTTTCAGGATGCAGCACACTGAAAATACAAGATGGAGCACAATGCACACTATTCAAAATACACCCATCCTTGCCTGAGCAAAATTTGCTGTTCTTTGTCATGTCAAACACAAAGATGGAACAACTTTATGGACACAACAGTCCTAAGAAGGTAAACCGAAACACTTATTTTCTTAATATGTCTTTTACCAAGTAAAAGGCTATCAGAAGTCAGTAGAAAAAAATCATACAAGTAAAGCCTGCAATGACAAATTAACTGTACAAATAACAGGAACAAGCGTTGTGTGATTTTCACCCAAGAATTAGATTGCCTGTCTGCATTCTCCACGTCTTCCTTCTTATAACTGGATATTGCACCACATGAGAAGGCAGCACAACACAGAAGCAAGAGGGGCACAATACAATTTCTAGTCACATCTGCTGCCTCAAACCCCACCATATAAATCTAGGCATCTCTTTCACTTGCAGGGGCTAATGAACTTACCCTCAGCTGATTCAGGTTCAGCTTCACTCATTACTAACAGCCTGTCTGCTATTCCTGTTTGATCTCAGCTGTGTAATGTAGACTGTCTTTTAAAGAATACAAACTGTTTGAGGCAGAGTAAAAGAACAAATCAGTGATCACAAGACAGGTTGTATCATTTTCTTTTCTCCTCAATAAACTAAATCTCTTCAGCAAGAAAACATGATTGCATGGCAACTTGGTGATACAGCCAGGTAAAAGATACATCCAACACTTGTTCTCAGAAGAAACACTTTTCAGAGAGCATGTATCACTAACAACTGGGAGAGGACATTTCACTCCTCTCCCATCACACATTGAAGTTTTCGTTACATGTTAACTTGCAAAGGCAACAACACGTATGATCCCTGTAACATGAAGTTATTTCCATATGATCACAAACCCATTTCTTTGGATATACATAGGAAAGATGCATCAATTGAGCTAGACTAATGACATAGGCTAACATCCTACTGCACTTGAAGGCTTGCAATACAAATGCAGAATAAGTTACAGATAAATAGCTGGATTAAAATAAGCACTACCTTAATAGTCTCATTTTCAAGTAAACCAGAGTACTTAAATTGCACCTACCCCCACTTCTGTAATGAGGTAGAGTCCATGGCAAGGGGCACAGGATGAAGTGCATAGCTTATAGCTTTCCAAAGCATTTAAGTACCTAACCCTGTACATAATACTTGGATCTTCAAGAGTGCACAAGCATCCCCTGCCCCCAGCACCACTGACATGGTCTCAGCAGCTCCACATGGCAATCACTGCCACTGAAGCACTGATTCCTCCCAGATGTGTAAGTGAAAAGGAACAAACCTGGGTAGGGGAACAACGCCCACACTATTTTGGGATGAGATTAACATTAGTAGTGTTTTACATGCACTTTCTGCAAAGTCCACGATGAAAAGCACTACTTTGGTTCGAACTACTGACCCAAACTGAAATTCAGTGCACTAGGCCCTACAGGAACTAGGTGCAAGCACAGGGTAGCAACCATTGCCACCTGCAAACCTGGAACTGTGCAGTTTTGTTTAAAAAGGTGCCAGTACACAATCAGCACAGCAACCACCACCAGCATGGGCAGACAATCAAATATGAACAACTGGGAGAGAGGCTAAATCCTGCAGCTTTTTCTGCCTGCTTTGAGGCACATGTCAGGTTTATAGAGGCTTTCTCCTCCTTAAACATATGTTCTGCAACTCCCTCCTACCTCCCCCATAAAGCAACAGGCTAAAGCCAATTAAAGACTCAATCTTTCTCTTCATTGGATGAGAAGCAGCTTTGACACACATAAGAGTTACACCAGGGAAAAGGCAACATAAGAACAGGTCAGACCCAATCTAGGCTTTGCTTCAGAGTTCTTAGGGAACTTAAGCTCAGCTTACCCAATGCACAGGTTCTCTGCAAAAAACCTACACCACTTCTAACTTACTACAAGGTGACCAAGGTGGAGTCAGTCATCTACTAGGACTGGTCCTGCCTGGCTCACTTCATGGTAAACCTGAAGTGACATGTGCTCCCCAGGCTTCCGTCAGCCCAGCTCTCATGCCTTGCTTACTCTAGAGCTAACTCTTGCTTCCCCACTCTCCCCCTTTTATTTTAAACAGGAATTGACCCACACCTCTAACAGTAAAGATACCCCATACATACCCTGCCCCAACAAAAAGCAGCATCATCCCAGGGCCAAGCTTCCACTGCTGCTTTTCTCTCATCTTCTACATTCCCTTCCCACCCCATTCAGGAGAAACTGCTGCTTCCAAATGGCAATCTCAAAAGAACCTCTGTGAGAAGTTAATTGGCACTGATCACACATTGGTTGTCTGGGTCCTGAGGAGCCACAACTGGTACCTCAGTGGAGAAACAACTTAGGGAGAGCATTTCTTCTTCCCAGAAGAATGAACTAAGCTACTCCCTAAGGGAACGTTCTTACAATGATGGAACCTGACAAATGCAAGTTAAATACAAGCCAGTGAAATCCCTGCAACCAATGGTTTATTATGACCATTGCTAATCACACCTCTAACATGGTCACCAAAACAAAGTGGTCTTGCCCTAGTTTTGATATGATTACAGACTGATTGTTATCAACACAGGTGAGGCAGACACTGCCATTAAGGTATAAAGCCAAGGGAATAACAAGACAGAAAGCAACTGTGGATAATTTTTGGGTATGCATCTAATTGGGAGTTATTTATCTACATAGAAAAAAAAGAAAAGGCAGAGGTGAGAAGTTAATAAGAAGAAGGTTTGGTAGAAATGGAAGAAAGGTGTGAGCCCAAAGCAGAAAGAATTCAATGAAAACTGCAGCAAATCCTCTGGTGATTTATGGCTGTACAGTTCTCATTCTGTGAAATAATGATAACTGAAATTAAGTTCTCTTTCAACACTATAGGACATTTCTTTCCTGATGGAGATGAATCCCATAAGAACTGTGAGGAGGAGCATGGGCCATAGTGAAACAGAAATATTAGTGTTTTAGCCAAGAGAGAGCAACATCAGCTTTGCAATCCATGTTTGCTTGTGTAGCACAGGTGTATTTTAACCAAGTCTCCCTGGAGATGTGCCTAAGGCCAGACTGTTGCTGTGTAAAAAAAAGAGAGAAATGTCTGAGTAAAGGCAAAGGTCAATGTGGCTGATCTGCAGCCTGATGGGAGGAAGAAGGAGCAACACAAGTTTGTAAAAGCAACTCTCCAGAGGCTAGCTCCCCTTACTTAGGACGACTCCAGAGCCCGTGCTCGGGAAGATGCAGGCCACGTATTTGGTTTCAACGCTGCTGAAGTGCAGATAAAGAAGCCAGCCCTCCTGGAAGCACAAATAACCAGATCAGGACAAACCAAAACCGTTTACAGGCTGCATGGTTCCAGCAGCAGCCAAGGCAGGGGCTGTAAGTGGGTGATACCAAGAAGCATTAATGCAATCTTTACACTTAGCAACTATGCTCTTAAACCAATTTAGCTCTGACTTCAGTGTCTGCAGGATCAAGCAGAAGATGACCAAAGGAGGAGATAATGATGGTATTCAGTGATGGAAGAAATTGCCACGCTGAGAGCAAAGAACAACGAGGAAGAGGAGAAGAGGCCGATTTTAGCAGCTTTCCATAAAAGCCATGGTTTTCCTTTCTGCATAATTTACACAAAGACCTTGAAGATGATAAATTAGGGGAAAGGGATTCAAAGATTATTTGCATAAAATGGAAACAGAAAAATGGAACTATACAGAATACATTATATACTCCTCCAAGGAAATTCACATTCCTGTTTCTATAACCTTGGGAAAGAAGCCAAAGAGGACTGGAAATACACAGCAAGCTTTAAACAATTGATCTCACTGGGAGGTTACACTGGTGCCTTTTATTCTCCTGGTATCCAGATGTTTCAGAAAATACCTGGAAGTGAAACACTCGCAGGCTTCTAGGAAAGAAAGTGGGGAACCACTCTTGTCTTCCCCTTCCAGCCCGCTGTCAAGCCATCTCTCTAGCCCCCAGTACACAATGTAAGCTGTCTAATACTGTGGAAAGCCTGCCTCAGCCTTTGTGATCTTAGGTCTTACAAAAGCTATGCAAAGGTGGATGGAGTTACCATTTGAAAAGCAGCATCCTGAGGAAGAAACTGTGTGTTGCAGCAATTGCTGCACTGATGTTTGAAAGGAACAGTTGGTGCTGAGGCTTGTCGTGCTGCTGGACAGTGCTGTGCTTTTCAGAGAGGCACAGAGGGTATCTGACAATCCGCACTTTAATACCTTGAGTACACAGAGCTTGGAAGTGGCTATACTTTGGTCACGGATGATGCAGTGTCTTTGCAGGTTTAGACCCAGTGCTTCAACAACCTCTCGGCTCCGGCTTTGTCCTCAGAGATGCCAGGGCAGTGGCCCAAAGGCTGGATGCAGACCCCAGTCTGTAGAGCTTTACTAAATCACTGCTCAGAGGCTAGTATGACTCTACTCTGTTAACTCCAGTCTGATGTGCTTTCTTGAGACAGATTTCAATGAAACAAAAATCCTCTGACAACCCCCACCCTCTTCCAACATGAAAACTGGAGCATGCCTCTTTAAAACTAGCCTATTTAGGCCACAGATGCTAAATGAATTCAGCAGACAGACGGAGTAATGGAATGTCAGTGTTCCAGTCTGCTGCCTCAAAGCAATAGGGGTTTTTTATTATTAATTTCTCCTCTCATGGTGCAGCGCTGCCCTGGGCCCAGGCTCTGGATGTGCTGCTCTCATCAGCCGCGCTAACCCAACTGGGAGAGCATGACATTTAAAATATGAAAGGGATTATAAATACTTCCCACCCCTCTTCCTCCACCCCGTTCCCTTTCATGCTGCCCCTCTAAAACTGCTGAATTTTGCTTCAGGACCTAGAATGCATTACTGCAGAATCTGATTTGTTACCGCAGTTTCCTTTGCAAGGCTGGAGAATACCTGAAGGGGAAAAAGCCCAGAGTTAATTCCAGCAAAAGGCTGCCCGGGAGCTTTATGAGATAAAGAGCTTTCTGCCATCCTGACACCCTGGAATCTGATCTCACTCCCATGTAAATTGATGCTAAGACTCTCACATTCTTAGAATGGAAAGATTTTTGAGTCACAGATGAGTCCTCACAATGATACAAGCATGAATGCAGTTTATCCCAGAACCATTGAGGGTGAGCTCATGTCCAACTGCCCTGCTCAAGCAGGGTCAGATGGAGGAGTCTGCTCAGCACCATGTCCACTTGGATTTTAATACATCCAGGATGGACAGATAGCATCTACACTGTAAGTCAGCATCCAAACCCCTGTTTTCTTTGTAACATTTGTGAGAAGCATCCCAAGTTCAAACCCAAGTATCTCCCCTTGAGAGCACCACGTAACATCCCCTTATTATATTATACCCTGTTTCTTGAGAGTAATACAATTTCCCTGTTCACCTTGTGCTAATGGATAAAGCCTGAAGCTTCTGTTTGCTGAATATGGGGACACTTATATAGGCTTATAGATTCTTAAGGCTGGGAAGGACAGTCTCTTCCGTGCCTCAGACACTAGCATCAGGTATTTTCACCTTTGCTATGTCCCACAAATAGATGTATAGGTATGTATTTACAAGTCCTGAATGGAAGCTGAATTATTCTGATCATGTGCCTCCAGCTCTGCCTGTTGGGACCTTTTAACAGAGAGTTCTCCAGGTTTAGAAAGGCAGAGGCAGAGTGTGAGTCTCACATGGATGAAGGTTTCCTAACTCTCAGGCTTGCCCTTTTGTGGGTCCAACATCCTGCTATTATTTTAAAGCTACATCTGGAATAGAGGCTACAAAAGAAAAGATGAGACCATGACCAACTCATCTGTGCCATCTTTGTCCCACATTTCCATCTTGAAAGCATTCTGTTTAGCTTCAGATCTTTCTGGGTCACCAGTGGTTTGTTTCAACAACTGTACTCCAGACCTCACTGAGGCTCCACTAGTCATTTTTGTTTATGGCTTCTATTTCCTGTATGTTCTTCTTGTTGATTGCACTTCCCAGTTCACACCACATCTCGGATGGAAAATAAAATGTGGTGGAAACAAAGGGAATCCAGTGCATCACACATCTCATGTACCACATGAGCTGAGCTTAACCGGAGCGTGAGAATGGCTGCCTAGGAACTTGGACTTGTAATTGCCTGGGAAGGAGTCAGGAGAACCCACTCTAATGCAGGGTTGTCTCAGTGCAGGGGGGTTGGAACTGGATGATCTAAAGGTCCTTTACAACTCTAACTATTCTATGATTCTGTGATTTAGATGCAAAATCCTGACACATTGAGAAACAAACCCAGGACTAACAAGGTCACTGGACTACTCCAGAGACTCTGGGGACGTACGAATGAGGTCAGATTTGTGGGTTTTCACATCCAGAAAATGAAGTTATAAACATGGAAATAGTTTTGTAATGAACACGGACAGGGCTTAGTGATCCAGGTGCATCAGGTGAGATACCAGTCACTGGGATTTGATAGATATGAAGATGTGTACATGATAATTTCAAATGAACCTGAGTTACAGTGAATCACAGCTTGTGGTTTATACTGCAGCAAAACCTCTCTGACTTTTTTCTCTCTGTTTTACAATACTGAGGGGAAGCAGTTTGATTTGGACACCAGAACTCAGGAGAATCCAAGGAAAACTGCTGGGTACTATTGGGCAAGTGACGTAATTCTGCACTTGTAGAAAAGCCGGACAATGGCACGCACCCCCTAGCAACTGGAGATGCCCATCCAGCATTTCTGAAGATGACACCTCTCTTTCCCTTCCATAAAATCACTGTTGCTTGGGGAGAGGCTACAAAGATCCATTCTTTAGCTTATTTGAATTTCTCAGTTCTCATAGAATCAGTGACTGCATCTGAATCACCTGTTACACTGAGTATTTAGGTCAGAGAAAAGCACGTAAACTGACAATGTGGTTTGTAAAATAAAAGGCATTCTATCAGTTTCTCTGTGACATGTTTTTCTTCTGGGTACTTCTCATTAATAAAACTTCCTACACTGTTTATTGTTTGTTGGGAATCAGCAGAGTTGGATGTTAAGGAAACAGGTTTTTTAATCAGTGTAAATTCTCCGTGGTTTTCAGGCCAATTTGGTGGCATGACTTTGGAGAGAAACAAGCCTCAGTTAAAGTGGAACTGAAGAGAGCAGCAGTGGCAGCACCAAAAGGACAGGAAGACTATGCTTGCGTTACTGTAGGATTATGCAGTTGTAAAAGCATGAGCTAGTCTGTCTTGAAGTAAAGGAACTCCTAGCTCAGAGTCCCTGGTTAGGCGTATGACAGATACCCACTTTTTCTGCACCAGGCAAAGAAGGGATCCATTACACAGTGAGCTATACTTGGGTTGAAGAAAAAAGCTTCTGAAAGATAGCAAGTGATGGCATACGTTTTCATTATGGAACATGCTATGCAGAGATCTGGGTAGTCAGCTCCCACCAACCATCTGGAGAGAGAAGTCACTCAAACTGAAGTGCCGAACCTGCTGTGGTAGACAATCGGTGCCAGTGAACCACTCACTACTCTCCCCCTGTCTGTTTTCCTGCCTTTTGCTGCAATAGAGCCTTAAAATAAAATAATCTGGCTACCACTTTCCAAACAGCCGCTTCCAAACAGCCCAGCTCCCATCTGCAGAGTGCACTCCATTCATAGGACAGAGCGGGCCACTACTGCGTGAAAAGCTACACCAGGAACATCTGACCAAGAGGGGGATGCCAGAGAAAGGAAACATCATGTGAAAGAACTGCCTCTTCTTCACTGAGCTCCTCATGGCCCTGTGCTAAACCCTGATTTCTGGTTTGTGTCTCCTTGATTCTTCCCCAGTGCTTAACGTCTCCTTTGACTCCCAGTAAAAGCTTCCTGGGGCTGAGATTTTGGGAACCCAGCAAGCTCACCGGGCTTGCCTTATGAAAAGTGACTTTAAGTGCCAGGGCGGGTTTAGCAGCTTTGAAATAAAAGGAACTTTCAACCACATTGCCATAAATTGCTTTGTTGCCTGTAGTCAGCAAGAATCAGTTTAAAGACTTCTGGAGCCTGAGGGTATCAATTGCTTTGTTTTTTCCCTCCATCAAATCTATCCTCTGGTGACTTGTGTTACACTGCAGGCTGCGCTGGGATGCTCAGCAGATGCTCAATGGGGCACAAGAGACATACCAAGCCCCTTGGCATGTATATATTTTTAAATTAAATAGGCAGACATGGGCAAAAGAATCCGTGATCATGAATCAAACGTTCCTAGCTTGCTCTGTTGTATACAGTCATCCTGCCTCCCTACAGGACTAGACAGTAATTGAGTGCCTAAGCCTAAATAGCTTGGGAGCAAGTGATATGAGCTTACTGATGTATGTACCAGTTCCAGTGGGCTCACTGGGACAGCTTTATTAGAGCAGGTCATTTCGTGGATAAAGACCTGTGAAGAATATTTGTGGGTGGGAATAATCTAATGAGAACAGAATATACAGATGATGCCAATTACAGAAACAATTTTGTGTACATCAGCTGTGAATTAAAAACTAAGTAGGATATGGAGTGCTGTTTCCACAATAGCAGCTCCTAAACAGAAGAACGGATGTTGGGCGATTTAGTACAATTGGGATGCCCCTGCTTTTTCTACTAATCAATAAGAAAAAAAAACCCTTGCCAAATAAAGGAAGCTATTGATGGCTTTTTCTCCTTTGAACTTGTCTGCATGCATCAATTGCACAGAATTAGCCCGCATTAGACAGGGATACTGGTACCACTCTTACCTATCATAACTTTTTCTAAAAAGCAAACAGAAAAAAGGGCAAATGAAGGAAGATGCTTCATGTGAACACTCAACTGGCTACCTGCATACCCACCTAAAGGCAGAACAATAAAGCCTGTTGGAAAGAAACCATCTGGTATAAATGAAGCTTCTTTGTAAAAAAGCAGCTGACATAAACCCATAAATAATTAACAGTATGTATAGATGCCATATTTGCTGTAAATTATCATCTGTGCAGAATATTGTATGGACAAACTGAAGCATTCAAACAGCACAACATTTTCAAATGGATTTTTAGGAATCTCTGTGCTGAAGTGAGAACTGCTTAGCGAAGCACAGGGAAGCTGCTTAGGAAAGCACAGGGAAGGCCAGTGCTATGATTACACCACCAGTGCAGCAGCTGGGACAGCTGTATTCACCCTCCTTTGTCAACACACATCTTTCATGGGAGCTCTGCCAACTGATTGATTCAGCTTTCCAGGGTGTCAGATTCCTATCTAAAATGCTGAAAGACTAATTCTCTCCTATTTAACAAGGATAAGGAGGAGGTAAATGCATGATAGATAGTGCTTGCTGTGAAAAGTCTGAGAAATCCAGTGTCACATAAGAGAAGTTTTCCACAACTGGTTAATACTTTTGGTTCTGGAGCTCCAAAGTCAATAGAGATCACATGTATTTCACTGGTAGAAATAACAGCTGATTCAACTGCAACTGTGAATGAATTCAGGGGCAATTCACCAGCCGAGAACTTCACTGAAGTCATAGAACCATGGAATTCCAGACTAGTTCATGTTGGAAGGGACCTTAAAGCTCTTCCAGCTCCAAGCCCTGCCATGGGCAGTGACAGTTTCCACTAACCCAGGTTGCTCCAAGCCCCGTCCAGCCTGGCCTTGAACACTGCCAGGGATGGGGCAGCCACAGCTTCTCTGGGCACCCTGTGCCAGCGCCTCAGCACCCTCACAGGGAAGAGCTTCTGCCTAAGAGCTCAGCTCAGTCTCCCCTCGGGCAGGTTCAAGCCATTCCCCTTGGCCTGTCCCTACAGGCCCTTGCAAAAAGTCCATCTCCAGAAGTCAGGACACCTTTAGGAAGTATCTACTCTAAAAGACCATTTCTTGGTAAATAAATTCCTGCTTGGCACAACTTTGTGACTGTTGTTCCTTTTTCACTTCCATTGCATCCTCCTAGAAGGGCATCAGCTTGCCTCGGGCGCTGGTGGTAGGTCACTGCACGCAGTGGTAAGCAGGCAGTGCTGGCTCACTGCTGCTGCTGCTGCTGTGGCTGGCTGGCTCCAGTGCTCAGGAACATGTGCAGCTCCTATTAATAAACCAGTGTGCACTGATGGAACAATGCCAAATTGCTCTCATCTCTGCACTTCCTAACTTCTCTTGCAGCCCTCACCCTCCAAACAGGAACAAAGCTCTCCCCTCTCTGGTGTTGCTCTCTGTGGAAAGGGGCTAACTACTCAGCATGGCACTTTGATGAACGCAGCACGCTGGGAAGCAAACCAGCCTCTTGCATGACCACTAACCCAGCCCTTCCTTTTCCTCTTCCTCTTCCACTCCAGCAGACAGATGCTGAGCTCATGGGCCCAGGTGCATGCACACAGGAAATCACTGCAGTCAGTGTCTCAGACGGCGGCCGTTGGGAGTGCTCTGTGGGAATTTGGCTTGGTTTCTGTGTGAAACAAGAATGAGACAAGATGACAGACATAGGTGCTCATTTCCTGTAGCAGTGTCATGCAGTCGCTGCCCTTAGCCCTGAGTGCAAGGGCCAGGCGTTTGCACAGCAACAGGAACTGCAGCTAAATTGTGGGGTCCATGCAGCTGTCAGTTCTGACATTACTCTTTAGAAGATGGAAAGTTTAAATGGCAAGGGAAACTCTGAAAAGATTACAGGAATGGGAGCACAGGGATGTTTGGACACCCTAAAACATCCCCAGAGCCCCCAAGACACCACTGGGATCCCCCAAGCTCCTCATGTCCTTGTCCCCTTCCTGCCGTGATGCCATGACTCAAATCAAACCCTAACCCCTAACCCTAAACCCTATCCCTGACCTAAATCAGTGGCAGTTTCAAACAGAGCCAAGACTGCTAGTTGCCTTGTCTTAAACACCACATGGTTTCCTCCATGCTTGTCATCTTCAAAGGGTTGGGCACACTGTCGTGAGGGAGGAGGAAGCATAGTAGTTTGTGGTAAGCTGCTTATTAATCTTTTCTCACTTATAGAATTAGGGCTTAATGAGCTAAGTGGTCCTCAAGAGTTATGGACCTGAGAACTAGCACAGTAACCAAATCAGTCATGGCAGTTAACCATGTTGCCAACCATGCATGGCAGTTTGCCTCCCACAAACAGTAGTCAGATGTGATGATTCAATCACAGTAGCCTTCAGAGCCTTGGGGTCCATCCATGGCAGTTAATGGGGGTTCTGTGAGCAAAACCTGCACAGTAGAGCCTGTGTTACAGTCTCATTTCCCCTGCTTGGTTGACAGAAGCATCAAGTGCACTTGTGCTCTGAGGTCTGTGCTGTATAAATATCCTCAGGAAATAAATAAATGCCAGTGCACTTGTGCATCTCCCTCAGATAGTCTTCTTCTCAGCTGCTGTGCTGACAGTACTCACTAGGAATCAGGCATTTCATTCTGGCTCACTGTTCCGCTGGAGGGAGATGGGAACAAGATGCTCCTGAGGCAGAAGGGGGGGGGGGGGGGGCAGCAATTTAGTAACCAGAATATCGGTCTGTTTGTTTATGGATGCACATACAAAACCTATGTAGAAAACTGGAAACTGATTTGCCCGTACCCTGCAACTGAAGGGGAGGGCTGAAGACTGAAATCTTATTCAGGGGAAGAGCTGTGAGAGAGGAGAGAGGAGAGTTTAGGACTTGATGGCATAGATGGGAACCACAGTTCCTGTTCCAAGCTGACAGCACTGGGTTTTGCTTAGCTTTGTGTCTGCAGGTGGCTCTGAGCCACTTAAAGCCCAGCCTGTGGGACTGTCATAGCATCACCTGGTTACTGTTGGGCACAAATGACCTTGTAACATGCTTTGTCGCCTAGAACATGCTCATTCCTGCTCTGTCCCTGGAGACCGTCTCTGGACAGACATCAAGTCACATCCCACCAAGTTCTCCCATCAGTTTGGGTATTAAGTGCATGCAGGATGTGTACCCAGTGAGAAAGGCTGGGTTTCAGGGATGGTTATCCAAAGGAGGACAGACCTCCTCGATTCATTATTGCCAGCTCATCTGATTAAATCGCTAATAACAACAGACACACACTGTTAATTTCTATGGCAATCTGGATTCTGCTGTTGACATTAAGTTCACTTGCCAGTGTCTATCACTCCCCATAGCCCTCAGCCTGGGCTGAACTACCATTTTAGCTGAAACAGATCCAATCAATCACAATGATGGATTGGGTATCAATGGATGGAGATCAATGGACACTGCTCCATAGGATAGCTACTTCATAGCTGGGGTCTGTGGAGCTTTCTGCTCTCTGTTACACATCCTGCCTTGTTGCAAAACTTAGCTAACTGACAAGCCAGTATCAGTTTCACTGGAGAGTTATGTACAGCAAATGACTGCAGAGTTCGTTGAGTTTTCTCTGTTCTGCCCATAAGACATCCAGTTTTGTAATGAAATGGTGCACAGGCAGCAGGTTATCCACTCGTCTAAAGTAATTTCGTTTTGGAGGCACCCATGAATTCTGCAGCTTGGTCCTGGCAGTTACCTGTCATATAACAGTACTGTCCAGAACAGGAATCACCACACCTCAGTGTAACAGGTTTCAATCAGTAGAGGTCAAAACAGCAGGAAAGACTCCAAACTGGGATGAAGGCTGAAGACAGCTGGTCAACACACCTTAGGCCAATGGGAAGGCCAGGAAGGGGGACAAGTACTGGAAGAGCAGATGATTAGATCTGTGATGCAGACACAGCAGCATCAATGTACAAGTGTGGGAGTGCAGGTCTGCTGCAGGTCAAGATCTGTGTCTAATAAAGTTCCTTGAATTTCAACCAGATTTTAAATGATAATAAGGATATAATTGACCAGAGCTGAAGTGTTTCAGAAGAACTGTAGCCCAAAATGGAGATGGGGGTTTCCACACAATATGTTAGGACTTGATGGAACCACGCCACATAGCCTGCATCTACCTCTTGCTGTTCCTTCCGCTTGTAATCACTCCCAATGAAATAAAATACAAAACTAGGGCTCTTTTGGTCTCTTTTTGCATGTTGTCTTATATGAATGAAAAGCATGGGTACAAAATGCCAGGGAACATCCTCTATGTTGTGATATACATCGATATGATTCCATTGACCTGACATGATCATTTTTGTCAGAAGATCCCACTCCAATGCCTGCACAAGATTCTCTTTCCTCTTCTTCATTCTCCTTTCACTGTGAACTCAGCCATGTCCTCATTTCAGAACTGACCCTGGCTCAGGGACTGAGAATGAGAACTCCCCTTGGTAGCTGCCCTCTCCCTCCAGCAGAGCCTGTCTTCCCACAGGGCTCTGCGTGTTTTGTCTAGTGGGAAAGAGCCAGCCCGTGCTATCGCTGGTGTGCCTTTCCAATGACATTAACCCCAGACTGAGGGGGTGTTTGCACTGCTCTGGGGAGGAGGCTGCCTTGGGCACACACACGGAACCTGCAAAGCTGCTCCGCCGGCTCTGGCTGCTGTGCTGACTGGCACCACCCCAGGGGAGAGTATGCCCATGCATCACAAATCTGCTTTCTGGTTCCCCTTCCACCCACCCCTGCGCAGAGCTCTCTGCCAACTCAGCTTCTGTATAAATCAAAGGGAAATATTCTCCCCCTCCTGCTTTTTTTCTTTTCCTGAACAGATTGGATGTCATTATGTGCAGCTGAGCCTGCTGAGGGGGAGGAGGGGATGGGAGGAGGGAGGGAACGAAGAGACAGTTATAGAAAAACACTTGCAGTCCATCAGAGGGGGAAAACAGCCTCCAGCTACAAGTAACCATCAGTTCACACACACACTGATTTACTGGGGAAACCCACAGAGCCTTAATATGTAAAAATAAAATAGAGTCGGGAGAAAAGAACGGGAGGGGAAGGATGATATTCCTGCTCCCGGAGCAACATCACGGGGCTGGGATGGAGGAGCTGGCTGTCAGAACACCTTCTCCAGCTCTCTGACACATCGGGGGTGCTCAGGTGGGAATTTATAGAGCACATGCCATCGTGCAGACATCAGTGCACACCCAGACTGCCATGAATAGTCCCAGTGGCTGTGCAGAAAGGCTTCTAGCTCATCTTTTATGAAGTGAAAAGCACCCTTTTACTCCTCCCAGCCAAGTTGTTCACCAGGCAGTGCAGCTTTCCATCGTTACTGAGGGGACCACTAGGTGGGAATGAGGGAAAAAACACTGGAAAGGAAAAGGGGAAATGGGAAAGAGGGGGAGGGCAGGAGAGAAAATCAGGAAGGGAGAAGGGGGGAAAAGAGTAGTAAGAGGGGGAGAGAGGGAAGAGAGGGGAAAGGGAGGAAGAGATTGAGAGAGACCAAGAGGAAAGCAGGGGCACGAGCCAAATCCATGGCATTCAAAAGCAGCAGCTTTCAAAAGCTTTGGCTGGGATGCAGGGCTTGCAGAAGCTCTGGACCCAGAATTCCCTGGCACACAAAGCTTGCTTGAGGCACCAGAGTGCCCAACAGGGGCCTGCAGAATAAACAGCAAATAAAATACCCAACACCCACAAGAAGCCTATGAATTACAAATGAAGGTGAGGGAACAGCTTCCTTGGAACAGTACTTCCAACTGCAGGTGATCTCATGGTGGGAGCAGTGCTATGGAGAGGCACCAGCATGGCCAGTGGCTCCAGAATAATTGGTATGGACAAGAATAACTGGAAGGAAGAACACATTCCCTGCCTATACTAAAGAGCAGGTAATTGCCTATCTCTCCTGCCAGTCCTATTTTAATACAAAACTAAATTACCCCGAATATTCTTATAAACTTTTATGTTGCAGCATCTCCTAAAGCCTCAGTTGACACTGCTATAAGGTACTGCTCTCACTTAAGTTAAGCCAGCCAGAAGGATGGTTATGCGCCAGGATTTGCCCGAGATCACAGAGTCTGTGACAGTATCACCAAGAGTCCATATTTCCTCAATCTCAGCCTCATGCCTTAAGCAAACAGCTATTTTCTCCCAGGTTTTAGGTGCCTATTGAAATGAGCAGAGATTGAATGCGAGAAACAAAACAGACCATAACCTGTAATTCTGTTCACAGTTCTCCAGTCAATTATCCTCAGTGTGATTCCTTGGTCCTGCACAGAGCAGCATCCTGTTATCAGATAATGAAAAACAAGGTGACAGGATTGAATAAATGCTGTTGGCTCCACATTATGGATGGGCAAACCAAGTCACAGGGTGCAATAATTTTCTTCAGTGCATTTGACAGGCAGCTCTTCCTTCCAGGGTAACCTAGTTACAGAGGATTCCTACTGCCCCAAGAGGGTCTAAGGGTGCTGTACCAGGCTCCACACTGCCTGAGCTTTGCCTTTTTACAAGTGGGAGAGTACAGCAGGAACACAATGGGAATGGTTTTCTAACAAGAATAGTACAACAGGAATGCGATAAGCTACAAAGATGACAAAGAGGTCTCAGGAGAACAGAAAAGCCTGGCAACTAATGTACTTTAGGTGGACTTCTGCAAGGCTTAAAGGTCTAGACTTCTTCTTTCTGGTCCCTGCAAGAAGTACCATGCATTGAACTGGAGAAGCCAACCCAAAACATCTGAACTTTCCATTCAAATGACTCCGTAACATTTTACAAACTGCTGACCCCAGCCTAGGAGACACAATAGGAAATGATACAAGAACTACCACATCTCCATATCTGTAGACAGCAGACATTAGTGGGAAGTTCTAGGATTTCTAAGCTTCAATCTTCTTCTGTCATTTAGTGTGAAAGGAAATGATTCTGCAATGAACAACATGGATAAAGTACAACACCCCACAGCCTTGCCAGGAGCTGCACTGCCTGGAACTACCTGTGGAGATACTTATGGCAACCAGTGGTGTACAAGAAGCAGACCTATGGCAGTATATTTCCAACAGGTTTTGCCTCCTGGATGTAGGAATGCCTCAGAAAGCACAAACATTCGATAATCACCACCTTCCCGAACACGTACTGTGTCACGTCCAACTTTGGAGTGAAATAAAGCAGGTTTTGGGAAAGCACATTCCATTACTAAAGATGCAGAGCAATGGAGGATCAAAGTGTGTTCAATCTTCAGAGAAAAAAAAAATTACAACGAATAATAAACCCACATGGGAAGATGAAACAAAAGCAGTCATTAAAAACTGCTTCTGAATTGGTTGGGTTTTGTGAGGGAGAGATCATTCCAGAGCGATCTGAAAAAAACAATTCCAACTGCAGTTGTGCAGAGAATGGAACTGGTCGTGCTATAAAAGGGGCCTTGGTTCCTTCACCAGATGACCATACATGTACACTGGAAAGCAAGTTGCAGTTCTGTCACAGGGCATTAAAAATAGGCAGAGATCACGTACCAGCGAGGAGCAGCGATTTGCTGCTACCAAAATAGTTTACAGTATTTAAAAAAATCTGAATCTACAGATAGCTCTCTTGGCAGCAAAAAGCTTCCTCATGCCAAGAGGAAAATAATTTGCATCCCTGGTGTCAATGGTAATACTGCCATGCTGCCTTCACGCTCCAGGAGAGGCAGCCAGCTCAGCGCTGCTTTCTGAAAGAAAACCTCTGAAAATAATACAGAGAAGAAAAGAAATTCACATTGCAATTGCACCAGTGCTGGATCTGACATCAGCAGGTGATGAATCATTCTTTAGTCAAAGCATTTCTCTAAGGAAACACAATACTGGTGTTTGGGATTGGGCTTTTTCTCTTTGTTTCAGTCTGTTAACAGCCCTCAATGAGTTAAGTTTTCAGGAATATGGTTGCCTTGGTGTTATGCTCTCAGCTGTGAGCAGCAACATGTATCAGAAAAAACCCAGCACTTAAGTGGATTTTTGTGAAGTATTCCCCACTGTACATGTGTAATTAATTAGCCTCCCCCTGCTCACACAGCCAGACCCTTGGGGACCTTCCCCTTTTCCTCCTCCCAGATTCAGCCAGCAACTCAGAACTGCACTGTTCATCCAGCTGTAGGTGCAACACATCCCTGGGAATGATGCAAAGTTGCAGCATCCATTTGGGTGACTGGAGGTTGGAGCAGTGTCGCTGCTGTTCAGCACCGCAGAAAGTTCACAGAGAAGCGTGGAGCAGGGAGCGATCTGGGCAGTGGGTTTTGTCTGAGGCCACTCGGTGATTCCACACCCAGGGCACGTTCCTGTGAATCAAGCGGCAGGAATGAGGGAGGAGGGCTGTGGGAATGGCAATAAGCACCAGCACCTGCCACTCATTAAGAAAATACCGCGATTGCAAGCCTGGGTTGAAGCTTTTGTTCCAATGTGTCGCGTTGCCTCTGTGCTGTGACAGTCAATTTCATGCGCACTTGGCTGGAACTACACGGCAAGTGAGTTCCATATTGCCAAGCACAGAAAATCATATCGAGATACCTGTTCAGTGCTCATCATCATTGTACCAGAGACCCTCATGCTAAAAACCATGTACAGCCAAAGAACAGATTAACCATAATTAACAGCACTTTGCAGCACTTCTGATTACATCTCCAAGTGCTTCAGCAGCTTTCATTTTCTGCACATTGCTGTGATACCAGGCAGTGCTGTTACTCCTCTTTTAAAGCTGGTGCTGTGGAGTGTCCGGATCTGCTGAATTTAGGGCAGTTTGGGAAGGTTTCTTCATGCCCACAGCAGGCAGAGCAGTGGGGAAGTAGCACACTCTGTCCATAGCCCTGGACGTTCCTCCCTGTTTCTGTGTTCTTTAGCTGAGGCTGAACATCGATTTTCCTCAAGCTAACACCAAAAGTCCATGACAAAAAGAAAAGCCTGATCTAAACTGGAGCCTAGTGCCCACCAGGTCACAAACCAGGCGCTGGGTGCTGGATGTACTTGCACACGAAGGGATGTGTCAGTTCACAGCAGTTCAAGTAGTGAATACAAATTCTGAAGACTGATTACATGAAGTAGTGTGTTGCCAGCACTTACAATTTTATTAGCAGTACATAATATGTGCTATTTCTCTTGAAGATGCAGCTGCCTGAATGTCATCTGAATACCTCAGCCTTTAGGAAAAAGTGCTCTATTTTTAAAGTCATAATTATGCCACTCAGGATTCTGAAGTACAGGCTTATGCCTTTATTAGTGTAAGATTGGCAATACTGAACTTAAAAAAAGCCCAAATCCTGAAATACCTGAAGGTATTTTAAGCAAAGGGAAAGCTTGAGAGAAATAGGTGACAGGATTCTTCCCCTGCCTCTTGCACCAGAGTCAGGAAGGAAAGCACTGACTCTCAAGTGAGGGCACATGGAAGGGGCACCAAGAAGCAGCAGAAGCCGGCAGCAGTTCTGTGTGATGCTTATTGCTTTGGGCTACTTTAAGTTAGCAATTATTCAAGGCCACCCAAAGAAGTCCTCTGAGTTGTAGAGCACAGGGTGGATCATTCTGGTAGAAAACAAAGTCCACTGAACAAGAATGGATTCCCATCACTGTTCAGAGAGCTGGAGATCTCACAGAGCTAAAACACACCAGCCAGGAGACAACAAAGAAGCGTAACTGATGGTCCACGCGGCGCAGCTGAGTCCCGATTCACATCATCACAGCTGCCTTCAGGATTCTACCCTGCAGTTAGTTCTACCCACACAAACCTCACTGTAGAATCAAGACACTTATTTCTGTGACTCTTTTCTGATCTAGAGCTGAGCAGCATCATCTTCTTGATTAGAAGCCCCACTTGCTTGGAGCGGAGTTTTCCTGATAGTTTTCTTTCTATGAATTGCTCCATCAAAGGACTGTCATAACAGACTGTTTGCCAATTTGAAACCCAACAGTTTGTCTGCTCTAAGTGTTAAAAATGTTGTCTTGGCAGTTGGGGTTTTTTGGTGGATTTTTTTTTTCTTGCATTAAGTGACTTGATTTTTCCTCTGCTCCTACAGCATGTCAAGGAAATGGGAGCACTTCAGTAATTGAACCTGCTTTTTTCTTTCACTTCAAATAAAACTCAACACTTACCCTATGAATTCAGAAAGTAATTATATTTTAACTGTGTAAACTCTGCAAAACTCAGCAGGTTTTTTGCTGAAACCTATAGCCATTGCTGGTACAGTACAATTAAATTGTTTTAAAGGGGGATTAAAAGCAGAAGCAAGATGGACATATGTTTTATTTACTGAAAAGGAAAGATTTGAGGCTAAGAGTTCCCCTAGACTTTAGTCTGTCAGATAAGGGTCTGTAATGACTCAAATCAGGCTCTTTCAAATGATCCTTTACCCACTTACCTTTTCACTCATTACAATCATTAAATAACTAAAGCTTTACAGTCTACTTACGACACAAGAAATACTCATTTTTTGTTCCCAGTCTCTAAACCCTCTAAAAATCCACTGAACTTGCTTTAAAAGCACCTGCTCAGGATCCAGAAGGTGTTTATGTGAGCAGAAAGCCAAAGGAAGGCCACTGTACTATGAGCAGGAACTCCAGGAAATACTTCAGGGCAAAAAACAAAGTTCAAAAACCCAGACTATCAAGAACCTTAGATTCTTTCATTTAGGATAGATGAAAGAACTACCTTTTAATATCCCAAGGTTTCAATAAGGAGAGAGGCACAGAGCCACTGACTTCAGTGACCCACTTTTATCAGGACTCACTGTTTCATCCAGCCCAGAGCATCGTCTAAAGCCTTATCTTACAATGACAGTTGCAACTGTGTACATCACCAAAGTCACAGCAGTGTGAAACTCATGAGAGTGAAGGGAGAACCAGGCTTCCAGAGAACATGCCAAGTAGAGAGGAAACACTAACAGAGGAGGGTTCTCTCACCCCCGGGAGCAGTGTGGGCAGCCCCCGTACACGGGACACAGCCTGTGTGCGCATGTGTACCTGTGCAAGCTCAGCATCTGTGAAGGGTGTGGGCAGAAACAACCGGAACACGCTCCGGAAGCCCTCATTTCAAGCTGTGAGGATGGCTCTGAAGAAAGGTGCCTGTCTGAACCCCAGGATGCAGGCACCTTCCTGCTCCCCCCGAGCCCGAGCGGCTGCACTCGCGCTCGCTGGCAGCGCTCCGAAGGTGCCGCTGTCACTCCTTGTACAGGGCTCTGTGCGTGCTGTTTCTTTTTAAATGATTCATGACTCCCACTTCTCACTTCATCTGCCTTTGTTTTCCTCTGCAGTGCAATGTGTCTGATACATGGCAAAACGTGCTGTGCTAACGCCAGCACTGTCAATGGTTTCACATTAATGTCAAGGTAACGACGTCTGCAGATACAGCGCAGTGATGTAAATGGGCTTGAGAAGGTTTGGATTCCACTTCTTTGGCCTTGTAAAATTGTACAAAGCAGGAATACAAACAGCTTCCCCACTGCATCATCGTTACCCAGTGCACACTATTTTCTTTTTCTTTCACTAGCCTTCTTCTAAACTCATCTTCAGCAATAGCCCTTCCCAGAACTTCACCGAATTCCTACTTCTTGTGACAGTAAAACCCAGATGCCAACCAGTGTTTTTCTACACCAGTCTTCACACGTCTTTGCAAAGAATCAGCAACCCTCTGCAAGGATGGAAAAACTGAAGCACAGAACCAGAAAATACCTTGGCTAAAACCACCCGGCAGGCTAGTGGAGGAGCTAAGAATAATATGATTTCCTGATGTTTAGTCTGATCCTCTGCAGATCCGGCTGCCTCACACCAAGAAGGTGCTCAGTGATTGACTTTATTTATATATTTACCACTCAAAAATGGCATGCTCACACATCTTTTTATTTTCATGTTAATCATGTTGTGGATCTTCTCCACCCACCCCCCATTTCCTCTGGTACATTTGTTCTATAGCTATTTGTGTGGAAACCAGGCAATTTCTACTCCACCTGCTCATAAACACAATGAGAGAGAGAACACTATGTTACAGCACAGCCACTGCCTTAGCAACAGATTACAGCATCACTGGGAAAGGAACAGAGACCTTCTGGAGAGGAGGAGTGCCCTTTATCTCCCTGAAAAGCTACAGCAGGCAAGTTCTGCCTCTAATTATGTTTCCTGCAAGCCCCCCTTTAGCTTGAAGCAATCAGTAGTTATAAAGAAAGAACGTAAAACCTGAGCACAGAGTTTGCTCCTCGCACTCAGAAAAGACAACGTGGGGTTAGTGGAAGGTTGTGAGCAAGCTGCCTTCCCAGCAGAACGTGCAGACATGGATCTGAGCACTCAGTTATGGTGGGGTGTAAATAATTCATTGTGTTTAAACACCGACCCACTGGTATCTCAATGTCTGTCAGGACAACTCTTGTACAGAAGTACAAGAGGGAAGGAAACCACAGCCCTCTGCTATCACATCACTAGCAGCTCATGTGTCTGGAATCCAAGTCATGAACTCTCCACCCTATGAAGAAATGCATTTCAGTCAGCAGGCACAGTGGGACACACAAAGGCTGATCTGGCAGAGCCTATCTGACATGCAGGTCATGGAGCTTGAGACCTCCTGTCTGGAAAATTAATCACATCTTGATGGACTGGTTAGCTTAGGGTATATAGAGAAGAGATTCAAAGCAGCCCTGCGCAGAAGGACTTGGGGGTGCTGGTCGATGAGAAAATGAACATGAGCAGGGTTCAGTGTGCGCTTGCAGCCCAGAAAGCAACCGTATCCTGGGCTGCATCAAAAGGAGCGTGACCAGCAGGTCGAAGGAGGTGATCCTGCCCCTTTATTCTGCTCTCATGAGACCTCACCTGGAGTATTGTGTGCACTTCTGGCGTCCTCAACATAAAAAGGACATGGAACTGTTGGAACAAGTCCAGAGGAGGGCCATGAGGATGATCAGGGGACTGGAGCACCTCCCATATGAAGATAGGCTGAGAAAGTTGGGACTGTTCAGCCTGGAGAAGAGAAGGCTGTGTGGAGACCTCATAGCATCCTTCCAGTATCTGAAGGGGGCATATAGGGATGCTGGAGATGGACTCTTCATTAGGGACTGTAGTGATAGGACAAGGGGTAATGGGTTGAAACTTAAACAGGGGAAGTTTAGATTGGATATAAGGAGGAAATTATTTCCTGTTAGGGCTCTGAGGCACTGGAATGGGTTGCCCAGGGAGGTTGTGAATGCTCCATCTTTGGCAGTGTTCAAGGCCAGGTTGGACAGAGCCTTGGGTGACCTGGTTTAGTGTGAGGTGTCCCTGCCCATGGCAGGGGGGTTGGAACTAGATGATCTTAAGGTGCTTTGCAACCCTAACTATTCTATGATTCTATAATACAAAAGAGAAGGTTTTATGCAATCTGGCCACAACTCTTTTTTACAGATGCTAACCTGAAATGCAGCCACCAAGCAGTGACAAAGCCCAAACGGTTACCTCCCTCACTTTCCAACCCCATCCACTGTGCCACACGGACTGCATGACACATGGGTGCAGCGTGAAGCATCGCTTACAAACCTGCTGTGTAAAATCTGGTCGTTACCAAGCACCTCCACTGCGTGTGCACTCCTGGGCTGCACATGGAGCTCTGCTGGCTTGCAGGGACACCAGGCCTGGCTCCCAAGGAGATGAGTGCCACGTGGGGAAGGATCTGCACGGGCAGCCTACAGAACTCAGCAAGTGCCATCTTTCTGGAGGAAGTCCCTCCTCTGACGCACTGACACCACCTGTCTCTTTACACTTGATGGCATCTGTTGGCATTTTTTATGTGCCAAAGCATTAATGTGAACAGTGCAAGGGAGATACCAAGGAAGATACCAAGTTCTTGGGTACTTAGAGATGCCAAACACCTCGGCTGTACCGCACCAGGGAACGGGGCTCTCCACTAGCATCACCTGTGGCAGCAAAACACAGGGGACAGCAGGTCATGCATTTGTCCCCACCATCTGAGGTGCCACTTTGAAAAATGCGAGTGACAGGGGATTAAAACCCTTTGCCATGAGAAGAGGGGGGAGGAAGGCAAATTATCTTAAAAATAACAAAGAACCCATGCCAGGATCAGGTACCAGATGGGTAGCAGAGAAATCCTTGACTTGTCCCCCAAAAAAGGTAAAGCAGACAAGCTTCCCTGACATTGCTCAGTCAGCCATGAGACCAAGAAGAGGCAGATGGTCTTTCATCTCTGAAACTATCTGGTCCTTGGCCTCTGCTGAGAGTTTATGTTGAGGTGCCAATTGCCAGCACTCTGACTGGTGACTTTCGAGATGCAGACAGCCATCAATTTAATGCTGCACGAAGGTTCACAGACCTAATTTCATACAGAATGGCAAAAATGGCAAGAAACCAGCAGGTTTTGGTAAACATTCAAAATAAGTAACTGAAAAACTAGGCAAATGCCTTTAAAAATGTAACCAGGAAAAAAAAAGGTGGAATAAAGATAGAGACACACAACCCATAATATCTCATTGAAGCACTTACAGGCCAGCAAAGGGCACTATTACCCTACATTGCTCTGTAGACATGTCCTTGTGAATGAGACAACTACATTCTCAGTCCCACCAAACATCACATAGAAGAGCTGATGCTTTCCAGCCAGGGAAACAGGTAGGCTTGGAGTATCCCTTCCCATTTATATTTTATGGATAAATAGCAGAGTGCAGCCTCTAGTGCTGTCAATATGGTTCCTTTCAAAAGCCCCTAAAGTTTGCAAAAAATTAATGAAAGAATCTGAAACAGACCTCACATTCTGGTGCCACCTGTCAAGCCTGTCCTTGTGTGAAACTGCTGAATAAGTCAACACTCCCTAGTCTTTACTTTGACAGCAAGGCATATTGCAGTCTGCTGTACTTAGGGCTGCACCTTAAATCTATCTGTGAACTGAAGCTGCCATAGAATGCAGCAGCCTGACATCATACTGATTTCTGTGTGGGGTTTGACAATTTGGGTTTGACCAATAGTATGTAGAAAAACCTCATCTCTGTGTGTGGAAGAGATCCTGTCTTCATACACTGCGGCCAGAGATATGGGCGCCCTGGGGGTGGCCACTCCCTGGAAGGATTCATCCTCTTCCAAGGTCCAAAGGGATAGGTATTAATGACCTATCAGGTGTGCTGCAATCCTGAGTAGAGTAAGGTTTAACCTGTCATACAATTAGTTATTAGAAGGTGCATGAAAGTGGGTGAGGAAGCAGTGCTGATAAACCCTCACTGATTTTCTATCACAGAATCCCACGCCAGTTTGAGCTGAAGAGACCTTAAAGCTAATCCAGTTCCACCCCCCTGCCACAGGCAGGGACACCTTCCACTAGAGCAGCTTGCTCCAAGCCCAGTCCAACCTGGCCTTGAACACTGCCAGGGATGGGGCAGCCACAGCTTCTCTTTGAGGGCTCAGTGGCTGGTGTACTGGAAAGGTGTACTAGCAGATACAACATGCCTTAAACATGGGGTGTATTTCAAGTGGTGGACCCAGAGTGGTCATTAGCAGTGTAATGGGGAAATCAAGCTGCATAAATTCAGCATAAATTCATTATGAACAGGACTCTCTAACTTCTGCAAAGACACAGGGAATATATTAATTAATGGCTTTAGTCATAGCACTGCTGTTGGTAGAAGATGCTGAGACAAATGTGTAAACAGAGGAGCCTTGGGAATGTCACAGTAATTTAAAGTACATAAACCTTCAAAGCACTGCCTGTGATAGAGTGATACATTGTCTTATAATTGGGCAATTGCTTTCATTCCATGATATAATTAGCACACAATTATGGTTTTGTGAAAAATCGTTCTATCTCCCTCCCTTCCAATTTGTGCCTGCTTAATCTAAGTAGAGAATATATCTTTTTTGCCACATTACCAGTAGGTCTATTTATCCTTCCCAATAACAAGGCCTCTTACCTGACCAATGTAATGATCAAATATTCAAGACAGGAACTGAAATCATGCTATTTGTATAAAATATTTCCTATTATTATTTTTTTCCACCTCCCCAAAATATACAAACTGCTGTGACAACATGAAGTGAGGTGACTCACAGCACAAGCACCAGCAATCAGCGCAGCCGAATGGCAGCAGGGTTTCTATGCTGTGAGTGCAGTGCACGTGCTCTCTACTCAAGGCTGTGCTACAAAGGCTGGGTTTGGCTACAACATCTTTTTCTGGGAGCTGATGTTCAACCAGCAGTGACTTGCTGTGAAAAAATTTGGGGCTCTGAATGGTAGAAGTCTCACCCAATGCACTGATTTCACTGTTTCTGCTGTCTCAGTGCATAAGTCTTTCAAAAACAACCCTTTTATTTCCATCCTATCTTCCTTTGACTTTACAGAACAGCATAAATGACTTACAAAAGACAGGCTGTATGGCTCCTGCAAACTGGTCTGATACCGTTCTAGAGGCAGCATGTGCCAGAACTGAGGTTGACACTAAGACCTCCTATGTTCCAGCACAACACTCTACAACATTATCTTTCCTCCAAAATGCAAATGTTTTCATAAGCCGGTGAAAACTGTGTGCTTTTAAACTAAGAGCCTATGCCCAAGTTACAGCACATACGTTATATCTCTGCTTATTTGCACATGGCTAAAGGCATGTTCCATTGTTAATGTTAAGACAAGTTGCTCTGAAAACTCTCACTTGCTTCCCTACCCCAGAACATGCTCTTGTGTGAGGTGTGTTTGTGTCACTGGTGGCGGCAGAGGGTCCGAGCACAGCACACAGCGCAGAAACTACCCTCAGCTTTAATGCAGTTACCATCTATTTCCTGCAGCTTGGAAGAAATCCCCAGAGTCCTTCCCTGGTGGAGCTCACCTCTCCCACTGCCTCGGAAGGGTTTTTATCTTTAGTAGAACCGCCTGGATTCCCTTTAATCAAATCTTCAAGACAAATTCCTAGTGTGCCTGTTCATACTATGGAAGAGATTAATGCTGAGACTTCTTGGACTTTGCTGTGCAGGAGGGAGGGTCAGGTTATTACCTGATTATAGTGCTGCACCTATGTGTCTCTATCATGGTACTATTTGATATCTGCTATCTCCCACTCTGGCTTTGGTACCATGGTCTAAATTCTAAATGCGTAGAACTTGGAACACAATTCTAAATGTACAGCAGAAATGCTTCAGGAGAAATGCTGCAATTCTGCTTTGGGAGGTTTCCAGTTTTGCACACTTAAAGGGGTTAAATTCTTCACATCACAGTCCAAATGTACAGATGCTATATCAAACTGGACAAGGGCCTTTGGGGACACTTGTCCTCTCTTGATGGAAAGCACCTCCAACTTACTGGAGATCTAAAAGTACCTCTCCACTGATATTTGAAGTCCCCCAGTGACATGAGAAACGAAGCATCATTGCACGGCACAATGTCAACTAACTGAAACCTGTACGATTGCGTACACGGTACGGATGTTAACTTCGGTAAGAATTGATGGGCATGCGCATCCTTTCACCCACTCCTATTGCTCAGATACAAAGAGAAATCTTTCTGCGCAATGTACTATCCACAGATATTCCCCAAACTATCCTTTCTCTGTGCAAACACATATGTGTCGGTCACCAGACACTCCTTTATTTCCTATACCAGTTACTTCCCACATGTATCCATAAGGAGGGAGCAGGCACATACATAAATTTAAGGGGGGAAAATTCATTGCAGATGGAAAAGAACACCCACCACCATCTCTCAGGTTCTCTATAGTTAATCCTGGGGGAGATATTTGTCCGTGGAAAAAGCTTTACAAACTAAGTTAATGGAAAAAGACATGTATTTTCATAACATTTGGGAGAAAATACATCTTAATGGAAAATAGGGGAAAATAATAGCGGCTAGTGAGCTGAAGGAACTATATTCTCACTGACATGCAACAACAATAGAAGCTAATGCAAGTCATTTGTAGAAGGAAAAGTGAATAGCTGTGGCATATTTGCAAAGAATATATGGCAGTTTACCAAAGGCAAAGCTCCAAGGAATACCAGCTGGGACATAAAAAGGGAGCTATCAAAAGAGGAGGGAGGTATAACAGCATCATGGAATGGTTGGCACCATTTCTTTAAAGCATTTCATGAAATGAGATGTAGCTGTTCAGAGATGGTAAACTAAGGTGCTGCTGTCACTGCTACAGCTCATGGAGGGGGACAGGGAGTGTGCAAAGGCACATACACACATGTGTGTGTGTTCTTAGCATGTCACAAGATGGTACCAGTTATTAAACCAAAGCAGTGAATTCATTTTTATTAATAACTACTCTCCTATTTGGATCAGAAAGCACTTACTTCAAATAGCACTTAAGTATCAAATCTTTCTAATTAGAACACATTCCATTTGTGGAAAATTACATCCTACTGACCTTGTACTTTGACCTTATTATCTGGAGACAAGGATGGCCTATTGTTCTGTGCATCAGCTTCGCATCTTAGCAACACAGGGCTAAAGAGCTGAGTAAATAAGGAGGCATCCAAAATGCCATAGTAACATACCACTTATCCTGATGCTTGCAAAAAGTTGATTTCCATGTTTGGATTTGTCTAACCAAGGAAGCTGTCTCTGCAATGAAAAAGAAGTACATCTTAGATTTGGAAAAGAGATTGATAAACTCATTTCTAGCTGAATGCAGATTTTAAGCAACACAGAACAAATTGTGCAATATTTCATAGCCCAAACTGCTTTCAATTTCAGTTCCTCAGGATTCTGTTTTCTTTGTGAGGTAACTACCGCAGTTATTAATAATTTAGAATATGAAAAAGGAGTTGCTTGGATTTGCAAGAGAAATGTTTCATTCCTTTATGTGCAAAGTAAAATTGTGAGAAAACACTGGATAAGAGCATCCAGGTGATTTCATCTTTGAAATAGACAGTCTGTCCTAATAAAGAGGAGTCTTGAACTCCTGCCTATATCCTTGGAGTCCAATTTATCCGTATTTCATACACAACCTGTGAAGTCAGAGGGTTTTGTGAGGACAAACCTGAAGGGCTTGTGCCACCAACTGTTGAAGAACCCTGTATTACTTTTACAGGCAAGACAAACCTTGTGCTGTCTTACCACTTTTGGTCACTTCTTAAAGAATGTTTGGCTACAGCTCCAGGGTTCTCTCTTGTAAAGTGAGGGGCTCAAAAATTGCAACAAATAGCTTAGAAATTATAAAAAAGAATCACAGAATCACAGAATCCCAAGGGTTGGAAGGGACCTCAAAAGATCATCTAGTCCAACCCCCCTGCAAGAGCAGGGTAACCTAGAGTATGTCACACAGGAACTTGTCCAGGCAGGCCTTGAATACCTCCAACGTAGGAGACTCCACAACCCCCCTGGGCAACCTGTTCCAGTGCTCTGTCACCCTCACAGTAAAAAAATTTTTCCTGATGTTCACATGGAACCTCCTATGCTCCAGTTCACCCCCACTGCCCCTTGTCCTATCACTGGACATCACTGAAAAAGGCCTAGCTCCATCATCCTGACACTCACCCTTTACATATTTGTAACCATTGATGAGGTCACCCCTCAGTCTCCTCTTCTCCAGGCTAAAGAGACCCAGCTCCCTCAGCCTCTCCTCATAAGGGAGATGTTCCACTCCCTTCATCATCTTTGTGGCTCTGTGCTGGACTCTTTCAAGCAATTCCCTGTCCTTGAACTGAGGGACCCAGAACTGGACACGATATTCCAGATGCGGCCTCACCAAGGCAGAGTGGAGGGGGAGGAGAACCTCTCTTGACCTACTAACCACACCCTTTCTAATGCACTCCAGGATGCCATTGGCCTTCTTGGCCACAAGGGCACATTGCTGGCTCATGATCATCCTTCTATCCACCAGGACCCCCAGGTCCCTTTCCCCTTCACTCCTTTCCAGCAGGTCAACCCCCAACCTGTACTGGTACATGGGGTTGTTCTTCCCCAGATGCAAGACTCTACACTTGCCCTTGTTGAATTTCATCAAGTTTCTGCCCGCCCAACTCTCCAGCCTGTCCAGGTCTCGCTGGATGGCAGCACAGCCTTCTGGTGTGGCAGCCACTCCTCCCAGTTCAGTGTCATCAGTGAACTTGCTGAGGGTACACTCAGTTCCCTCATCCAGGTCGTTGATGAAAATATTAAATCCTGTCACTGCTTGTTGTAGTTATGGTGCAGTTCAGTGTCTGTGATAATCAGTCTCCTGCAAATCATTCCTCAAGTTCATACTGTGATATAGCATGAATTAAATCTGAGCCAACCACACAGTTCTAATTCCAGCTTGCTGCCATCAACTGGTATGTTAATTCCATTAAAATGAGCTTGTTGGTAAGAACGGGATTGCCACTGGTGGGGGGAAAAGGCGGGCATGCAGTTCCTAAATACAAGGAGAATCCACTTCACATTCACAGCTTCAGCTCTCTAAATTACAGATACAAGATCTTTGTTCAGACTACTGACAAGGTTACCAGCTGGAACTTTACGCTCAATTCAATTATTTTATATTGTACCTTCAGGCTCCATTCCAAAGTGACTCTTAAAGAATAATCAGACTTATTCAATAGGCAATCAAAATGAAATTACTTTTTGTAAGTACAACAAGGTTACAGACTTGGTGCAATCTGTAAGTTATATGCTGCTAATTTTCAGTGCTTTAAAATTTTTCCTCTGATTATCTGTGATGCTCAGACATCAGATACCAGGACAGAATTCCCTCACAATTTCATCTTACCCTCTTCACTGTCTCCACCATAGCTTTGATAAACAGGTAGAAGCTAAAAAAGAAATTACAGAGCAATTGAAAGTGATGCCTTATGTTGTAACTACCCATAGAAGCAGTCCTTGGTGGACTGCCCTCCTTGTAACAGGCATTATAAAAATCTAATCCATACTTGTAGTTCATAAAAAAATCCTCAGAGTAATTGTTCGTTGACTTAAACTAAACTTAACTTATATTTGGTATACTGAATGGGAAGTAGAAATCCCACAATTCTCTCTGCTGTGTGCTCCTTCCCATTTAAAATAGCATCTTTGATATCAAGGAACAAACACAACAACCCACACTCTTTTCTAAGCTACAGCCCAATCAGACTTTTGAAATGCATACAGCTGATGCCATGTATCTTCTCCTATATATAAAAAGTACAGCGCATAAAATCCCATGATGACAGTCAGACATTGCCTCCTTTAGCTGCTGTCTCAGGAATTGTCTTCCCAGTTCCGATGGCTCCACTTCCAGAAGACACCAAGCTAACCTCAAAAGTGAGCCCCATAACACTGAGAAGTCTGGCACATACCCCAGTGTTAGTGAAAAGGCATCACCTGGGGTGCTTGAACTGCGAATACAAGCACCACCACAGCAGCACAGGGTGTGCAAGAGTTTAAACGTAGAAGCTATATAGAGACTTACTCAGTGGTCCTGAGAGCTCTTGCTCAGCTTTCTTTACAGGAATGTAAACAGTTCTCCTTGCAATGTCTATGTTATGTCTCGGCTTTGTTAGAATTTCCTGAGCAGTGCTGCTGCCAAGAACACAAGGAGCGAGGCCATCAGGAGGAGCGATTCTCCTCCCAGTTCCTCGGGGGGGGGCAGGATCATGGATCTTGCAGGACTCAGTGCTGGAGATACAAGCTGGGGTTAGGCCCTTGTTATTTCCTCTGCAATTTCTGTAAAAACTGTGTCCTGGGATTCTTAAACACATCCAGGAACAGCTTCATATGAGACAGAGCATCAATGTACCTGCACCACTTGCCTCACATTCCCATCACAGGGCGCACCTCACCATACCGATCTCTCCACAGCATTCTGCTATAGGCTAAAGCTGCGTGGAATGAGCAGATCTGCTTTGCTGTGCTGGCACAACTATGTGGTTGCACAGTATTTTGCCATACACTTTATTTCACTGCTTTCAATTGCACAAAAAAGATAGAAAAAAATGATACAAATGTGAATTCATATTAGAAGTGGTATTTTGCATATGTTTGAGTGAAAAATTGGGATACACAAGATATGCCATAAGTTCTTCCTTTTTGTATTAGAGGTCTGAATTTTTGTGAAACTCGTAAGTTTAAACACACTGTAAAATTATAACATTTGATTAAATCCATGAAGCTTTACTAAAGCTCTCATGGCACTGACACACAACCAATTCCCTTTGAAGACTCCAGGAAATGTGAATCCAGAGCTTGCTATGCTTGTTATTTCTAACCAAACTACAGTGATGATGAAAAATTATTAAGTGTGTATCATTTTGATATAAAATCATTAATCTGACTTTGACAGGGGCCATAAATAGGCTGAGCAGTTTTCAAAGCCATTGCCTGTCCTCCTACACAGTGCTTTCCTTCATGACAGCAGCTGAACAAAACAAACTCATTTTCCTAATACACTTGGTCTTTGGAAATGCATTTTCGATTAAGTAACTCATTCCTCCTGTTGGTCCACTGGTAACCGAGTTTACTGACAGGGAAAGGTCCACCTTTTCATCCAGCTGGGTGCCTGCAAACAGATGGATGAGGCTGTGTCAATAAATCTGATTCTTTGCTGTAGGAAAAAAGGAGGATTTTCGTGGGGGTTGGTGGGTGCTGATGCTGCCAACAATGTTTTGTTGAGAGAAGACTTGTGTGACAGTCTTGCTGGTGAAAGGAAAAAGGCATGATGCAATGGGCAAGTCTCTCTGCCATGGTTCCAGAGGGCAGTTCACAATGCAACTGTGAATGAGAAAGGGGAAAAACCACCTTCAACCACTCCAACAGCAACAACCCAGTGCTGTGCAGATTACAGAGCAGAAGAGTGATGGAGGGGAAGCAAAAAAAGGGTTTGAGGAAGCAATGTGTCCTCTATAATCATGGAAGACAAAGAAAACAGGTTGTTTTAATGGAAAGAAGAGACGAAAGTATGTAATAATGAATGGAACTGATTGGCTGAGATAAGCATCCTATGGTCTTCCTTCTCATCTCCATTTTGCTGTGTCTTCCTTGGCCTCAAAAGGTTTATTCCAGCTTTACATCATTGTTGCTCTGGCTCTCCTTTATTCCATTTCATATAAATACCAAATCAGTTCTCTGTCCTCTTGTACCAACTCATTTGGCTGCTGCTTCTGATTGTAATACTTGGGCCTATAAAAGAGTTCTCAAAGACCTTGCTTCCCTCTTCTATCAGCATCTCAGAATTCTATCTTTTGCCATTTAGCTACCTCTACAAAACAAGATGTTAATGGCAACAACTTTTAAAATTGTGGATTTTATGATTTTATGTATGCAAGCTGATTTAGCAGGAGAATAGCAACAAATGAGAAATGGCAATTAACACTCCCGGAGTAAAGCCTGTTATTTCTCATGTTCTTCAACCCTTCTCTCACAAAACGCTTTCAGAAAGAAGGCAGCTGATTCTAGCAAACAAGACTACACATTTCATAATTCCACTCCATTGCTTTTCCAAAAACAAAAATATGTAGGAAGAACATTTCAGTATAACTAATTAGCAGGCTCCATGTCCTCATCCTTGTTATGCAAGGGACATCTCTAAAAGATTCCTCTGGGAGAGCTTCTGCTGTTAGAATTTTATGCCCCTGCTGGAGTCCATTCAGCCTCCTGGTATCCAAAGGGGGCCTACAAAGATGTGGAGAGGGACTTTTCATCAGGGACTGTAGCGAAAGGACAAGGGGTAATGGGTTTAAACTGAACCAGGGGAGATTCATGTTAGATGTAAGAAAGGAATTCTGCCCTGTGAGGGTGCTGAAGCGCTGGCACAGGGTACCCAGAGAAGCTGTGGCTGCCCCAACCCTGGCAGTGTTCAAGGCCAGGTTGGACACAGGGGCTTGGAGCAAGCTACTCTAGTGGAAGGGGTCCCTGCCTGTGGCAGAGGGCTGGAACTGGATGAGCTTTAAGGTCCTTTCCAACACAAACAACTCTGCAATTCTATGATCTACATTGATGTTCTGCATGGAATAACCCCCCTGAGCACAAAGAGTGAATACCCAGGTGTTATCTGAGAAATTGCCCTTGTCTTCATCATGGAATTTAGCATGTACTCTATATCACAGGCCAGGGTATGGAGAGCTGAAAAGAATTGGAAGGAAACATTCCCATCAGTCTGTTCCCAACCAACAGTTTCAGTGATGCGGCTTTGTTCTTATAAACCTCAGCTCTTGTGGAATGGCCACAGAGATGAGCCACTCAGCACCATTATCCCTAATTCTCTCTGCACTTATCCTTGAGTCATCACAAAACAACTCATTGTGCTGAGTGTCATCAACTCAGCTGTGGTTCATGGAACCTGAGGTATGTGCTCCCCAACCTGGCACAGAGCAGCGGAAGGAAGCGCTCCCTCCTTCAGCTGGGGTGAGTATCAGGACTGCCAAGGGCCTTCTGATGCTTTCACAGGAAAGAGGGAAGTAATTTCCTACTTCTGGAGAGAAGGTCCCTTCTGAAAGGCTCCAAGAGCAGATCTGTCAACGTGCTAGAAGAGAGGGAAGGCCGCCCAGGTGCTGACACAGAAACAAACTGCAAAAGCATCTTCACTTTTGATGATGCAGAGCAGTTCCTGACTGAAAAATAAGTAAGAATCACGCACAGTTCACTTCTTTACATACTCTTCACTGTATAAACTTCCCTTTCCATATGGTTTTATTACTTTCAAATGTGGTTTATTCCCTTATGATAGGAAAGGCTTTTTGGCAGGTGTATTGTACACACTGACTTCAAAATGACTGGTTAAAAAAACCAACATTAGTTTTCCAAAGAAGGATTTTTAATTAAAAAGTATCAATATTTGCACTAGTTTCCTTGTATCTTCTTGATAGAAAAGAGAGATTTTCCCTGACTTCTTGGTAAGGTCACCCACTGAAAACCCAGGAGTTACCCAAGTCTACTTCAGGTAATAAAATGACAATGTTTAGAAGACTGAGTTACAAGTTTTCAGTCGCTAAATCAGAACCAACTTAACTCTGGAAAATGAGCACATGCTCCTGGGGAACAGAACTCATAGAAGTGATTTCCTTCTCTTTCCGTGCTTAACTAACCTGGATCCCTTCTGCTCTGGCAGCAGGCAAGGGCTCCCTTTGCTGTTTCAGTCATCTGTGGCTGTTCATACAGATCCACACGTACAGAGTTTCAATAAGCTCCAACGAAGCTTCACTGTTGTGGGAGTGCCTCCAGAACAATTGTTTGCCAATTTCAAACCTTTGGAAACATGTCCATGGTTAATCTCCACGATAACATGGCACAGGGCAACATCTGCTTCCCATGGCGCACACAAACGGGACACAGCTGTGACTGTGTGCCCAAGTAGCGTGGTCAGTGCTGCTTTGAGCAGAGCGAGGAACATGTTTGGGCAGGGAAAAAGAGCGTAGTTTAAAAAATCCCAAGTCTTTGGAAATGCAGAGAAGTTCTGTAAGCTCCAAGTCACCAGAGAGCTCAGGGGCCATCGCTGTCTGCTCTCAAGCAAGCCAAATCCTGATGTTTGCATGCAGTACTCTGTGCTATCATAGGCAGGCCAGCCACCAGATGCTCAGAAATCTTCATTCCTCTGCAAATTAGTTCACCTCATTTCGTAGCCAAATCACTCGTCAATTCCCCCTTTGGCCTTTGCAGTTAATGGGATCTGCTCTCAGTCAGTCTGGGGGGATTCCTTACTCCCATTATGAAAACAAAACATTACTCAGAATTCAAAAGGAATTCATTTTCCTAAATACAGGAGCACAAGTTGCCACTCTTTTGTCTTAGACTAGTAGATTTGGGAGTGTTTTGAGTTGATTACAAATTACTTCAAAACTCCAAACGAAAACTGCTGGTTTCATTCAAGTACATCTTGAAAAGAAATCCTTTTTTTTCCCCCTCAGTTTCTTTGCTTTTACCTTCCTTTTTTACATCCAGGGTAAAAAAGGGTATTGTGTAGTGTGACAGACAGCTAGCAAGTGAAGATGCAGTCTTACAGCCTTTTGTAACATCAAGCAAAGATCACACCTTGGCAGTGGTGCTGTACATGACACTCCAATGGCTATAGCTGGGTGCTGCAAGCCAAGCGATCAGACCTTAACTCTTGCCCTGGTCAAAATACCTTCAGGGAGTTACTTCACAGTACTGAAAGAAGCACCAACACAGGTTCCTTCTGTTTTCTGTTGCTCAATATAGTGCACTGTCACTGCAGCCTGGCTTTCCAGCTGTGCAAGATGTGACATTTGCCTTGTAAATAGAAGCCTGAAGGGCTTCTCTCGGTCCCACTGCATCTCCTCTGAGAAACTGCTACAATTGATGGCCAAGAGACCCCCCCGTTTTACACTCTATATATATGCTTTTGAACTGTTTTATGAATCAGGCCCTATGTTTCATGCCAGGCATCCTGCCATGTGCCTCATGTAGTTTGTATAAACCTCTAGGGCTGCCTTTAATCTGCTTTCCCAGAGTCCCTAGGTTTGAAAACGTGTATACCAGGAAGACAGAGAGGAGCTGGAAAAAGAGAAAAGAAATCAAAGCACAAAGCAAGCTCACTTGTGTAAATCTTGGTCACCACTGCGAGAAGGGCCTATTTGGTTCTGCAGCCCTCACCCTTTCTCCTCAGGTACCAGATTAATGGGGGACCATTTTCCCCCTTCTGATTGTGTAAATGAGGAAGCTGTTGACTCGCCCGGTACTGGGAAGACATATGTGCTTCATTATCTGGATTCTTTGTATTGTTTCAGCTTGTTGCTGGCTGGGAACGTGCAGCCTTGAGCTGTTCCCATTTTTAAAACACACTTTTTTCTGCCCCAGATTATTGCCAAGTGGAGATTTAAGTACACTATTACTTTTATGGAGAACTATTAAGAGTTATTAGATCCCATTAGAGCAAACTATGCTCTTTTAAAAAAGAATCCTTTCCTTTATTTTTGAACAACCATTTATATTCATTTAAACCTGACAGAATGTTTGTATCAAGGCAAACACAGTTAATTATATCCTAGATCAGTGAGAACATTTCTTGTTTAGTTTTAAAAAATGGTTTACTAGTCTCCCCTAGAGACGGTGGTTTAGGAATGTGGATTTAAAGGAAGTCTGAGCCATTATGAGTGCACTGGGTGTGCTGGCATGGATGGCATGACAAGAGTTGAGTAAAGTGATAGGAAAGTGAATCCCAGCACAATGTGGACCTGTTTTGGTACTAGGTTTGGACAAAGTCCTCAGCTCATGGAGATTAAAATGTCAAGGGAGGCCTTTGTATCAGTAGAAGCAGGATCAGACCCCCCATTGCAATAGGAATATGACCTAATACTACTGGCAGAAGTCATGACTAGTAAGAGCTGCACACAGCACTTGTGCCTGGGTGGTTGAGTTTTCTTTAGAGAGGATGAATGCTTGGAGCTGGTCTGCTCCAAGTTTACTTCATGCCTACTCCTTTCTTTGCAGTTTACACCCAGCTCTCCAAATCTCTGTGCATTACTGCTTTGTCTCCAGTCAGTTCCAGATAAAATGAAGGAAATGTGTCTCAGAGGATTGAAGAAGTGTGTGCTGACACCATCTTTTCTGAGCAACGCCTCAGAGATTAGCTCAGACTTTATCCCTTCCCTAACAGCAGCATTGGTTGTAGGCAACATTCTCAGTAGCCCAGACCTATGAGTTTGGTCTGCTTAAACTGTAATTTGTACAACCCACTTTGGGAAGAATGGTATGTCTTCCTGGAAAACACTCCATTTCCCTTCCCTTCTCAAAGGCACACTGGTGAGGAGATGACTAAATGCTGCCACAGGAGGGAGAAAAACAAACAGGAAAGAATTAAAAGGGCCTCGGATAGGGCTGGAAAGCAAAAGGCATAAATTATTCATCTCTTCCCCTCCCTGAACCCTCTCGCAGCCAGCACATGCACACCACCTCCCTTCTGGACAAGCCTTTGGCATGAGCGGCGGATCGCACTAATGCTCCATCCCATTCCGCAGCGGAGCAGCGCTTGGCAGGAGGAGACAGGAGACTCCCTCAGGAGAACTTTGTGAGAACAGAGCTGCACGGCTGAGCTAGGTAGTGGAGGGGAAGGAGGGAATTGGAGGGGGGAGAAGCATCCTGATTATGTGGGGAGCAGTGTTTGAAGTGGCTTCTCAGAGCAGAAAGCACGTCTGGGAGTAGAAATAATTGTTTAAAAATGTATATGCTCCTGGAAAGCTACCTGTGGCGATTTTGTGCAGGAAAGAATGCTGTTCCTATTTGTCCTTTCAAAGAGCAGCTTAACAAAACAGCCAGCCACATGAAAAGGCAAAGAGCAGAACTCTCACATATGTTGCTTGACTCTTTTTTCATTATTATTCTTCAGGCAGGCTCCAATGCAGGCACTTGGAAGCACAGTGGTTAGGTCTGACTCACAGCTGTCCTGCTTAACGTGGTTCTCTGCTAACGTGGTCCCTTTGTGCTTGGTGTTCAAAGCCCTTAGGTTTAGTCTAGACTTGCAAAAGGGTGGTTTTTGTCAAGAGTTACAGCTCACTTGAACTTGTTTAGCTGAACAAATGCCAACACCTGAACAACATCAGGACCACGGTTTAGCAGCTCTGTCTCAGTTCAAGCAGTGGAGCAGAACTAAATTAGGTAACCTGTACTACCTTCAACATTTTCTTAATAGGCTTTAAAAGTCTGATGCAAGTGACAGACTGAAAACCTTCGGGAGTTTCTGAACATAGAGCAGGCTGAGCACTGGCAGGTTCCTTCTGGAAGAACAGGAGAAACAAAGCTTGACCTTAGCAGACCATTCAACCTCAATCTACCCAGCCACCTATCTAGATAGTTAGCTTTAATGTGCAGCATTTGGACATTGCCCTACTGAAAATCCATAGAGGAAGTGATAGCAGTTGTCCAGGTGATTATAAAGTATACTGGTAACAGGGCTGAGACCCACCTGACTTCTGGAGTACTGGCTTACTGGAATTCTGGACTCCTGGGGTCCTGTTCTTCCCATGGCAGGAACAATGCAGTAGGAATAGCCTTTCCTCACTGCTCATTTTCATTTTGAAATCTCCTCTCAGAAATGTACAGAGGAGATAACAAATTCTTCTTATGCCAGGAACTCTCCATTTTGAGCTTTATCTGTTGCTGGCTTTTGGCACCATTAAACTGTTAAGGGTAAATTTAAAAACAATTGAGAAACTGGCTCCCTGGATTGTAGTTTGGGGCTTTCCTGCAGAACAGGAAAGCTTTTGACTCAGAACAGTTCTTTGATTTTTGGTGAAGCTCACAAGCATCTGTTTTCGCATGCAGATATCTAACTCTACCTGGTCATGAATTATTTTTCCTCTGAAGTCCCATCTCTGCATTGCCCAAGTTTTCCAGTAAGACTAAGATGACTTGACTTCTTTAATGTGTGGTTTTACCCTTTTGCTACTTTAGACCTCTCTTTGGCAGTCACATCTACCTACATAGATAAACGCTCTTATTAAAGAGCTTAGTCATGGTCTGAAGCAAGTGCAGCCCACTGTTATCAGTACTTACATGTGTGCTTTGAATTCCACCACAGAAAACTGGGGTGTCTGAGAGTTTTTTGCTGAGTGCCTTTTCATTTAGTACAGACCAGAAGACTCTTGTTTTCAGACTGGGGCAATCTCCAGTGTTGATAAAGTTCACAGTATCTGCATAACAGGAGTAGGGATGGAATCCCATCCAACACTCCCTGAATCAGAGCTTCTTTTTTGTTCAGTTTAATACTGTGTTAGGGGTTCTGTTCAACACAATGCAGTGAAGAACACGTAGTCTCAGCTCCAGGCAGCCTGTTGTCTAAACTGGAGTGATTCCAGGGTAGCTCATCATGTACAAATGGAATCAGAGAAATATTTTCTATGGATTAATACGGTTCATTTTGTAAACCCAGACAATTTACATTGATTGTGACTGTTAGAGGAGTAAGGTTTAGGAGACTGTTTTAAGTAGTATGGTAGAGTACTTCCGAAAGGGTTTCCGAAAGGCAGAGAATAATTAACACAACATGGAAAACAGCTTGAGGAGAAAGCAATGAGCAAGGAGCCTTTAGCATCCTGCTGAAAATCTTGAAACTGGTGTTAGGTAGCAAATGGATTCTCAAAAGGAGACACTTTCAACCTAGTTGAAAAGCTGTAGAAAAAGAGAGGGAGCAAGGATTTAACACAGAGGTCAAGCATAAGATACGGGAGAGTCACAAGGTCTGGGAAGAATGTTGGGTGAAGTGGAAAGAGATTAAAAAAGTATTTATTTTGTATTCTACTGGGTTCTGGGAGTGAGCATATCACTGTGTGTGATGGTGTGCATGCATGTGACAAGGAATTTGGGTTTGCCTCAGGAAAGATTAAAAAGCTATCATCTAGGGTCAGACTACAGGAAGACAAAACAAGCTACAGCAGAAATCCAGCAGGAAAATAACATGGCTCTGAGGCAGGGCCACCACTGCTTTCATCTGTCCCCAGATTGTACTATATAGATTTGTAAAAGCTTCAGCTTCTCTACCTTCCTGACTGGGATGTGTGAGCTAAAGGAACACCATCTGGACAGGTCAGTTCAGCAGGAGTGCTGGTTTACAGAAACTGGAACAAATGTTGGAATTACAGTCCTGCTTTTTTTCCAAGGGAAGGAAGGGAATGGAAATGGAAAAATGTCAGTGAAAAAAACCCATATAGGGCACAAACTTCAGAGCCGAGGAAGTCTGTAATGGAGAGTGCAGTTGAGACAGCTGTGCTGAGGCTTACCTAACCTAGGGCTGGCCATGCAGCTTCCATGAGGTCATTACATTAGTTTGTTGCTCCAGTCCTTGCTCCTGACACCTATTAAATCTACAGTGTTTGAGTTTGGAGTTGTCAAGGTAGCACTGCATCGGACACTCAGAGAATCCATGTGGAATTCTGGGAACAAGACAGACCCTGCACAGAAGCTCTTTGCTCTTTTCTTGGTTGTCTTTTCAGGATATTTTCTTCTGTGCATATTCTGGGATTGGTTTACAGAACTATTTACTATCTGCCCTCTGTCTGTACTGTTTAATACCAGATGAAACTAGGAAAGCTCCTTTCTGGGCTTGGGCCTATCATTTTCCTCTGCAGTCTTGCAGGAAATATCCCTATTAATTTCAAAATAGTAGAGAAAAAATATTTATTTATTTATTTCTACAACAATTATATTATTAAAAGGCCACCCAGAGGATTCATTCATATTCACAACAATCACAAGAACTTGCAAGCATTTAGTGCTTCTCAACCCAAAGGAAACCACAGTTACATGCTCTACATTTGCACTGTAGATAACAGATCTTATACAACATTCTGAATCCCAAGCTACTTGCAAGATAAAGCACTTACTGGACACAGATCCCATCTGCTTTTCTTGCAGCAGGCAATTGTAAGGTCTCCTTAAGGATCCCGGTATCTTCACAACGACAGGTCTAACACTGTCCTGTCTACTTATGTTCCCAAATGATATAATGAGTCAAGAGTCAGTGATGCAACCATCCTTCCAAGTGAATCCAAAATGGCTGTTAAAGGCACATTTAGGATTTTTATTTTGATTGTCCTAGGTAAAGTTTTCCCAGGGGGATCCTCTGAATACCTCCCTACCCATCACTCAGCTTCTCCATGTCTCTCATATCTAGTGCTTAGGAGAACAGCTACATGTTCCCTTCTGTTCCTTTCCATAAACCTAAACTAAATGTAGAGCGCATATCCCATACAGCCCTTCATCTACCACCAAGCTTAAAGTCCTGGCATCTGCTTCCAGTGGCACATCTGGATAATGCAACCTGGTACTTTAGGTGGCTGGAGAAGTAGAGATGCAGTCTTGCATACGCATTCTTCTCGACAAAGGTCAATTACAACAAGCGACTCTTTTAGTGTAATAAAAACTGACTGGCAATTAAGACTAAGACTGACTAACAAGTTGCTCCTCACTTCCACCAGGAAACTTGAAGTGCAGGACAGAATCCAGGGAAGATTTTCTGGAAAATGGAGAGAGATCCAGTAAAGACTCTACGCCTGGGCAAGTCAATAAACTGTCACAGTTGCCCAGGAGGACTTGGCTTGGCTTAGATAAACTTACAAAAGGCCCTGAAAAAACAGAACTTTTTTAAATGGCAGAGATTAATTTTCTGACTTCAAAGCAGTATTAATGCAGAGCTTGGCTAAGGTTTCCTGTGCAAGCAGTTTCCCCCCGAGCAATGATTTCAGAATCCGCCTTGTTTCAAGGCTGGCATTTGCTGCAGCTGCAGACCTAGAGTATTTTTGATCCCCTCTGAGTGCTGGAACACTATCCAACAATTAAACCGCAACCCAAAAACAATCAAACATCTGTTTGGAGGCAGGCTGCTCAGTGACTGACATCCTCCTGCCAGCATAAACACTGGAGCTGCTGAGTGATTCCTGTCTTTTGTGTGTGTGTGTGTGTGTGTGTGTGTGTGTGTGTGTGTGTATGTGCTGCTTGTGGGAGTTTTGTTCCATATTTTTTGTATATGCAAATATGCTGAAGAGCATTTTTATTGCAATGTATGAATGTGCCCTACAGTTTATTTGTGGAAGTCTTTTTGTTGACATGAACTCACATGTTTGAGTGTTTGAGCTTGGTTATTCACGTGCTGGAGGTCACTCTGCAGAAAGAAGGTGAGAATGTGGACTGTGCACCTGGATTCAGGTATGTGCTCATGCAGAGCAGTGTGTGTTGGTGTATGTTCATTTGCAGATATGGACTTGGCTTTATTTGGGCAAAATTAGCATTATGGCTGCGTGTAGTTTTATGTAGAGACAAGTATTTTGAAGTGTGTGCATGTGTGTGTAGATGTAGAACTGTTTCTCTTAAAGGGCTTGTGCTTTTTGATCGACACCTATTCTACCTATTCAGATAGGATGGGCTTCGAGCAATCTCACCTAGAGAAAAGTGTCCTGTGCATGGGAGGGGAGTGGAACTAGATGATCTCTAAGGTCCCTTCCAACCCAAACCATTCCATGATTCTATGATACATCTGATCTTCAAGTTCTGCCATTGAACTAAGCAGCTACTTAGGCCACAGGAGTTGACGTCCTTCATTGTTGGCCCAGGAAAAGAGATAACAGACTGCTAGAAGCAGTTCAGAATTGGGTTCGAAAGAAGAGCCAGGTCTGACCTTGATGTCATCTCAGTCTAAACCCCCTGATGTCAAGACCTCTCTTGGGATGACAGTAGGGAATCTGAGGATGATTTGACTCAAGGGCTTCGGGAACATGGACAGGCCAATGAATATTGATGTTAGGTCTGCCTTCCTAGAGGTTCAATTACCCTCCCTCCTAAAAGCACTTACAGACTCCATGCAGATATCTGCTTTTGTCCTGGTTTATTTATAGACTTCCAACAACCAGGGGCTGTTGATGGCCAGGGTAAAGTAGCATGCAAAAGGCATTCATTCCCAGCAGGAACTCCCTCCCGGCAAGACTAAGACCAGCTTTCAGAAAATGCCATTGTTCCCTCTCCCAGCCAAATAACAGCTTGTGCTGCTCCTGCCAGTTCCGCTGAACGCCGTGTCTGTCTAGAGACAGCTGCTTGCTGTCTGCAGTGTCTTTATGTACCTGGCCATACATGAGTCAGTGAAGCCTCTTGCTTGAACACATCAGTATCACAACTGACAGAACCTAGGCCACCCACTGGATGCATTTCTGGAACATTCCTGTCTAGGAGAGAGCAGCTGGAGCCTTTTGCTTTAGCCCAATTCTTAAATATCCCATTGCTGAAGTATATGAACACGCCATTACAGGAAAGAAAGATCGGGTGAGCCCACTGCTCTGTAATGGGCAGTGCAATCTTCACCTGTATTTTCCACCACAAGACCCCTCAGTAGGGTATAACACAATGATCATGACAAAAGGCCCTTTGTCAACATTAGCAGCTGCTCAACTTCTAACTCTTGGTTTCGCACAAACTCCAACTCCAGACAAATGAGAAGTGCAACTTAAGGAAGCCCTCAGCTGTCTCCTACTTTGGTCACTTCCAAAACAGACGTGAAATAAATTCTGGTCTCTTTTCTGTCCCTGTGTCTGGATTTTGATTGTGAGACCTTTCAACTTTGGACTGTTCCCTTACAATTTATTCCTTGTTGCTGCAGGAGTTTTGAGCGACATCTGAAGCTTTTTTGCTTTGTGAATTAACATATTTAGCCTTCTACTAGTTAGTCCAAACCTCAGAAAGCCCCGAACTTTAACTGCAGGCTCACTATTCAACCAACCAATAAATAATACGAGAGACGCGAAAACAAACTGTAAGATTCAAACTTACTAAGTCTGTAACACCTTAAAAAAAAAGGAGTGGTTTTGCTCATTGAATAACAGGAAAAATTCAGGAGCAAGGGAATGAAACAAAGGAATATAAAATCTCAGTATGACTACTGCGAATAACGCATTTGAGACTAGTAGAATAGTTTCCCATTGGAAAGGACAAAGCAGCAGGCACTTGAACAACTATGGACAAAATAATAAATGCTAGAAACTGTATAGCTGTGTGCAGAAGTTACTTCCATAAAACCAGGCTGAAGATGCCAAGTGTGGCTCCTGGAGTCAAGAAAAACAAGCAGAAGTTACATGTGCCCTTTGCCTATCAAAGCTGATGTGTGCATTCATTCTCACACACTGTTTGTGTTAGCCTGTCCATGTTATATAAAATTTCTCTTTTTAGTCAATAACCTGAATCAAAAATCTGACATATTCCTTCTGGGAATAACTTGTATAAAAGTGGACTATCTCTTTGGGAAAATGGGGGTTATTCAGATCTGGAAAGGTATTTGCCATGCAAAGTCTCATTTAGGCTGACAACAGCAGCTTCCCATCCTCTGTCCTGGGGGGAAAGGGGGTGTCAAATCCTCACATCTGCCATCCCAGTGCACAGCTGTGAGTTGCTGGGGAGAACCTCCCCTGCTCGCCCAGCTGCCCCTCCATTCACTGTCACTCAGCAAGTAAGTATTTCACAGTCCTTACTGGAAACAATAGGACCTTTCAGAATGAAATCAGATCTTGACTGGGATAGGAAGGCAGCTGTGAGACACATGAAAGCTTCTGCTTGCTGTCTCTTCCTTGTCTCACAAGGTTCAGATTCAAAGACTCGAAGTGAAAAACCTACTGCCAGCCCCTTCAGAAAAGTCAGTGTTGCAAGGGAGATTCTGCACGTTGGGTACCCAACGTACAGACTCTGTACAGCTGCAGAAAGCTGTACAGACACAAACAGCTCACTGCAATTTAGATGCATGCAGCAGAGGATGAGTACATGTGGAAATAGAATATAAAAAGAAAATACAGGCCAAGAAATAGCACTGAATTTCATGTGGGTTTTTTGATTCCGAAAGAAGATCCCATGATTTATTAACTTGACATTTCTCCCATTACTGATATTTAGTTCCTCTGGGGCAGAAGGCAGAAGCTTTTAACAGCACTCAGCTATACTATATGCTAGTATGCCCCAAACTCCCCAAGACTTTTTGGGGCACTGACTACTTGATAACCTTGGAGAGAAGAGTTTCACCGTTATCAGTAATATCTGCAGTTTCCCTTGAAGGTTCTTTTCTCATCAACGAACTGATGAGGTCCGACACGATTTTAACCTTCTAATTATTCTAATTTCAGGACATCAGTGCTGCTGATTAGGAAATACACTGCTCCCAAAACAGCCCCCTGGAGCTGGGTGTACAAGCACAGCGTGGAGAAGGCAGGGAAATGAACCCACATGGAACACTCTGGTAGCGTGGTTCCATGTATTCCACTACCCAAACTCACTTATTTACAAGCACAGGGTGTTTACACTTCACTGCAGGCTCTAGCCTAAATTATTCTGAGAAAAGCAAGCGCAGGGGAAGAGCTGCTGGTCAATAAAAAGGCCACTTCTCTTTTATTTCAAGAGAATTTACAGACTGCTCCTCAGAATGGCACTAAAACAACATGTACACTGTTTTCTCAGGGATTGGCCAGCCTAGGATCTCTTTTTCTCTTTCAAATACACCGAGTCGTTTCCAAGCTCAGGGACAGCTCCGTGCTCATAAAGCAGCACATAACACATGCTCCACTAGCCTATAGACCAGACATGTGTCACCCTCCCCTGCTGCCAGTCCTTCGCCTCATCCTTACCCTTGCAGTCCCCCTCACTATTGTCTTTCTCTCCCCTTTCCTGCTTACATGCTGTCTGCAGTGTGCTGCTCCTCCGGTCACCTGCTCCACCAGCTAACCCCATACCCTTTGTCCGTTCGGAATATTATCCATTGCTATCAAAGCTTATCCACTATGACACTACCAATCCTGAACTCACATTTTCATGTTATCTTTCTGTCTTATATCACAGCAATTCCCAGCACCACCACTCACTCTGAAGTGCTTCTGTTCCCCCCCCAGCTTCCTCTATTGCCCAGTCTGGACTCAACTAAGAGTTAAGTGCCTGCTCTGAGTAGTTAGCTATATGACAAATAATGCACATTGCACGTTCCTTTGTCTTCTCTCTCTTTCATTTCTCAATGTCATATTTCAGTTTTGGATTGCTCTTCTGTTTTGAACGGATTCCTATTTTCTACTCATGAATAAAAAATAAAGCATCTTGTTTGTGTAAATGCTCCCCGCTCCAGTACTGCATGCATCTGTAGCCACCTTACTGTTGCTTTGCTGACAGGGGTAAGATTTTGCTGCTGCTGCTGCAGGTAGGAGTTCTTTAATTCCCGGGTGAGGATTTAGGTTTTCAGCTCTGAAGCTCAAGAGCTCAATCCCATTTCTGACCTAAGGGAGGAGCTGTTACACAGGATCCCATCCGTGAGCTCTAGCATCGCCTTCCCATCATCATGTATTTGAATTGTTACCCATACATCATAATTCCCCATAGCAGAGAACTCAGAGTTCCTCATGCAATAGAAATAAATGTCCACTTCTTAAACATTTGTTTGAATTGGGTAGGAAAAATGTACTAGAGTGAAATATGTATTATCCGTGTACTCACTGCTGAGGGTTTCAGACTGCCAAAAACACATAATCAAAAAGGATTCCTGTTTCCAAATGACACCGATCATTTCTCCCTCAAAGGCTATTGTATGTGGCACTGTGGGAGTTCTGAGAAGTGAAAATACATTTATTTAATAAGAAAAAAATAGTGTTGTCAGAGTATTATTTGATTGTGTCTATTTCGAGAAAAAAAGGCTGAATCAATACCACACATACTTGTTGCTTTAAAGCGGAGAATTTCACTGTGGCAAAACCAATGATAAGACTCATTTATTCATCTCCTGAAGTCATCCAGGCTATTGTCACTAAATGCAGATTTGTCATCATGACTGGCACGGTGAGTGTTGGGGTGGGATTTGGGCAGAAGGGTATTACCAAGAGGTGAAACCAGAAAGACCTAAACATTTATGAGGGAATTGCAATGAAGGGGCAGAAGGCAGATGTGAAATTCTTTCAACCCTGTATAACAGAAACACAACTTTTCTGAGAACATAGTTTTAGACCATTTTCTTACAGCAAAACTTGGTTTAGAAGCCTTAGGAAAACAAAACCAGCCTCAGAATAACTTTGCAATTCTTTTTTAGCCTAATTATCAGAGAGCAGTTGGCCTTCCCATGACCCCAGCACCCTTTGGGCTGGATCACTGTGCTCAACAAGACACTGCTCAGGTTTAACACACCAGCTTATGAGTTTTTTATTTTGCTTTCAGCTTTCTGAAAGGTTTCCAAAAGTACCAGGCAAGGAAATGAAATCTTCATCTCAAGGAAAAGATCCCTTTCCAAAACTGTTAATCTTTCCTTATGACATGCTTTGGAATACAGACGTATCCAGAGGGGGTTTATTCAGCAATATGCTGCTCTTGTAAGTGATCAAACTGGGGTTTATTACAGTGGTACATATGTTAACAATAATTCAAGCTTTTATTGACCCTGTTTCACCACCACAGCTGCTCTTGGTTTTCCTCATGGCCCCACCCAGTGCCACTTGGAACACCAGCAGACACATGTACATATTGCAGGGAGTGATGCTTTGTGCTGTTATTGAAGAACCAGGCTTCCTCTAGCATGCAACAATCGTAAACTCATGACTACACATTTCCTAGCTGTCACTGCATTACATCCATATATGCTGGAATCAGCAGAATCAGAAAACAGATTGGGTTTCTGTGTATCACTTCTAATTAATTTTTGCATTACAGAGCCTCTAGATGATCCAGCCACATGTAGGTCAGTATGTCTTAACTTGAATTGAAATATCTATGAATTAGATCTCTGAATTATTATAACAATATGGGCCTTAGCAGCATGAACAAAATACTCTACTCACTGTTAGGCCAACATTGGTACTAACTGAAAATACAGAACATGTTACAAGTCCAGAGGAGGAGAAGCTCCCACAGCTTTCACAGCTCTCTTGCTGGATGAAGCAGACCCGAAGAGGGAGTCACTATGAGCTATAAAATCTGTGACTCTGCATCAGCAACTTGATGGACATGGTGGCTGCGTGCTGTGTGTAGCTGGGTTTGTTGGAACATGAATCTGGCTATGGGTATCAATGTGTCAAGCCTCTCTGGGTCTTCCCATCTTTGACACATATGATATTATATTTATATATATATACACATATATATATAAATAACAGAATAAGATGATGGCACCCCATAAAGAGAGGGGAGTGTCCAATAGTTTGCATCCCAGACTGTGGTTCCAAAACCATGTTTCTGCCACAGAGATCCCAAGTGACTTTGTGGAAAGTGCTCAGTGAGTTCTGACAGGGACATGACAAAGAAAAAGCCATCTCAGACCTAACTGTTCTGACAGAGTGGCAGTTAGACTGTACATACAGAGACCTGTGGCACGGAGCAGTAAGTTGGAGAAACAGCCAAACAAGCTTGGAAGTTCTTCCACAAATATTAGGTATTAACAATAAAGGAAAACAGAAAGGTTTTCAGGGGAAGAAAGTAATTTTTTTGCTTAAGCACTCTCGTTTGTCATCCCATCAGTGCTCCCCACCAAAATCAATTTAAACAGCTCAGGCTTGCTGGATTATGGCAAGATGAATTAAAAGCAAAAACGTTAATTCAGATCAATATCTCCTGTTGTAGTCCACTGTTAGTTAGACTTTAATCTTGATTTCACTTGTGGTGAAACCTCCTCTGGTCTGACATTGAAATTAAAGAAAAAACCCACCCCAAAACAGGGGCTGTGTGCATTAAATATAAAGATTAATCTAGCCTGAGGTCTGTATAACTCTGAGCAGCTCCCCTCTCTGTCACTTGGCCTGCCTTGTAACTGAGATGCTGTTTGACCTTGGTGTAATTGCTGCTGTCTGATGACAGGGCACTTCTGCCAACCAGATGGTCTGTATTGTGAGGCATGGCTATTTGATGAAGCTGTTCTTAAGTCATAAATAAAGGAGGAAACTGCTGCATGGGATCTATTCTTCCCATCAGCAGTTTAGCTTAGTGGTGATAAAAACGGGCATGGATTGAATTTGACATTTACATAAAAGAATCAACACAACAACCTATGCATCAGTTCAAACTTTTCTGTACCTTGGGGAGCCTGGAGGTTCTCTTAATAAGCACTTACTCCTTGTTAGATGGCGCAATGGACATGTCTCATTGATCTGGCACTTGGTGAAAAAATCCTGGTTAGTGTTTGTAAGTATCCAGAATAACCGCACCATATGAACTTTAAAGGCCTTACAGGTTTAAACAGCAAGGAAAATCCTGAGCAATTTTTCTTCTGCCTACACACAACTTTCTTTTTGCTCTGAGCCTCTCCAAAATGCTCCTTGACAAACTAATGGGTAAAAAGAATCTTAGACATTGGATGACAACATTTGAGAACCAAATTGCTGATGATCAGGTCTCAGGCAGTTCAAAAAGGCACTTTAAATGCTTGAACTTTCCAATAGAGCTATAAGGAAAGGTGCCAGAAAAGACAAAAAAACTTCTTCAAATGCAAAGCTGAAAACCCAGACTTCTGAATGTGCATGAAAACTGAACTCCCAAATGAAACTGCTTGCTTCTCTTAAGTGATAAAGAATAGCACTGAGCAGAAAAATATTTGCAGGCCTCAATAACAGACATCAATGTAGCCCATTTTAAACCATTAGAAACAATAGTTAAGTGAGTATGTTGCTAATGAAAACCAGAGGATGCATCATCATAGGTACATACAAGGATAACGTGGGGGTATTTTAAAGATGATAGAGAGTGTGGGTCTTCCTGAGAAAGAAAGGTTACAGATATCAGAGGCATTGAGCAAGAAAGCTCTCCACTTTCTCCATATCTGAACAGCACAAGGACAATGCCGAGGTCAGAGCACATACTTCTTCAGTTTTTCTAAATGCTTACAAAATACTTAGCAAAGTTGGGATTGTGGTGTGTGTAAAAAATGATGCCAGGAATCAGACATGCTGAGCATGGTTTATACATCCACAGCCTGAGTCTGAGGAGGGTAATGGCCTTCATTTTAAAGGAGCAAGAAATAGTCTTCCCATACATCCTGAAGGAGCCAGGATACCTAGAAAGATGCATTACTCTTATATTTCCTGCAAATATTTACTTGTTATTCCAAGAGAATACTACTTCACTGACACCTTGGTTCATGGTGCTCAGTATCTAGTTTGTTCTTTGTATTACACTCATGAAGAAATGCAAGAAAACTGTTTCTTATAATGCAATTTTCTAGTGCTTAAAAGAATGGGCCCAGACCTCATTCTGGGTCCAAGGCTGAAATAAAACCAGTTAGACCATTATGAAAAAGGTGTTTTGCAAGTATGACTGTAATTTCATGATGCCTGTAACTTCATGATGCCAGCAATACAAGATCTTGTAGGCACACAGGAGGACTCTAGTGTTGCATTGCCAAGTTGCTGCCCAGGCAAATTACACACACTTGTGTGATGTTGGTGCTAGAGATGGCCAGCACCACAGGAGGTGGGATACATTGGCAGACTTGAAGGCTGAGCAAAATCCCATTTGCACAAACTCATATATGATGGAAGAAAAATTAACCACCACCACCAACAGTAGCTTTTCCCATGCATCTGACCAGAGTAAGAATGCTTTTCACAGAGAACTGTGAAACGAAATGGGATGATCACGGGAAATATTCAGGTATAGTATGAGAATGACCAGCTCCTGACGTGGAAGTCAAATCTTCTAGCCTATGTAAGAAACATGCAGGAAGTACCATGGGCATCAATACACTCAAAATACTCTGTCTATGCTGGACAGCCTCACTCAAAAAAGTTGTGGTCAATGGCTCAATGTCCAAGCGGAGAAAATCCCCATTCCTGGCTATGCTCAAGGCCAGGCTGGATGGGGCTTGGAGCAACCTGCTCTAGTGGAACGTGTCCCTGCCCATGGCAGGGGGTTGGAACTCAGTGAGCTTTAAGGTCCCTTCAACCCAAACCAGTCTGTGACTCTATGATCACCTACCATACTGATGAATATGCTTCAGGAAAGTCTTTCAATTCAAATAGAACACCCAAAAATCTATCAGCCCACCAAGAGCTTTTTCCTTATAAATCAGTCCTATTGCAAAATGCCAAGTGACAAATGACCGGATTTTTAATGAAATCTGATGAAAGAATCTACTGCTCTTGCCCAGATTCCTATTCCTCAAGTATCATCCTAATTGATTCTGTACCTAGGCATAAATCCCCAGCCTGTACTTTGCACAAAGTCAGACCAGATGATGATAAATATGCCCTGTAGGTACAGATCTATAAATCTGAGTTCCAGAGCCACATTTACTATAGCAAAAGGCAAGGCACTAATTAATGTACAGCGGGTAAACTGTGTCTGCTTGTGATGGACGAGCACTGTGACAACACAGTAAAAGGAGTACAAACCACTCCTTTCAGGGAGGAAACTGCGAGTATTGACTGAGGCACGAAGCAAGCTCACTTGAAGTACTTCCAGAATGATCTACATACAGCATGTAGCCTAACAACACCTGAAGAGCTCCAAAACCAGCCACTATCTGCAACAGCACAGAGACCAGAGTCCCACTGAGTCTGGACAAAATCATAACAGGGAGAAGAGCAGTGTTTGTGCTAGAGGAAACGATGGAATTCATTAGAAGTGCAATGACAGTTCATATTCCTGGCAATGAATAACCAGTAAAATGGGGGTTTTGTTTGTGCGTTAGTTCACTATAAAGATCTTACAGCAAAATAAACACTGAACATTGAGAAACAGCTTACAGTGATGAACTCTGGAAAATCCAACCTCTTTTACAAGGGAATACCAAAGCAGATTTTAAACATTTGGCAGCTTATCAGAAGCTAGAAGAAGATTAACTATGTGAGTGAAAAATCAGTCCAAGAAACCAGAAACAGCTTTTCACAATGAAGGGAAGCCAATGAGGAACACTCTAAAAAGCATTTGGAAAGAAATGTTAAGATCATTTCACTCTTAGGAAAAGGATCATTGAAGCAAGAGGAATTTGAATTCCTTTTGGAAGTGTACAGGTTATTTACTAAGTTATTTGTAAGATTTTGAGAGAGTCTCAAAGTACCACCAGTATCAAGACTCTGACAGAGTACAGCTGCTCAGAATCGGGAACAAGTGTACCAGTACTCCCACTGGTACTATGGGTAGTAAGCAGTATTCATAACCCCTTGTAGGTGGAGGAGAAAATGAGAGCAATAGATGTTTTTCAAGGTACTAGCAGTAGGATTTGTTAAATCAAATAAATGTTGATTGTTATCAAGAATCAGTACAGTATGCGGCACTCCCTGAACAACGGAGTAACCACAGCTAAGGGAACACCAGCTTCTACTTCACAGAGAAGCCACCAAAAGTGCGTTTAGCCTGAACAAGACCCAGTATTATTAAATAGAGGCTGCTCTTCCTCACTGTGGTATGTCATACCCACAGCAACCGAGGTGAGGAAAGGCTTCCTTCTGGGTGCAGCACAGAATAAAATATTCACTGCCACTGATGTTATTGAAGAAGTGACAGCATGAACAGTCTGGCTTTCCAGCTCGGTATTCAACTCCAAATGTGATCAACATCTTCCATTTCCTACATTCCCATGGAAATTCCAAAGTCTACAGACTCTGCTTGAAACATCTGTATTTGAAGTCAAGTGTTTCCCTTCCCCTTCAGTGCTGGGTGATCCCTGCACACCTCTGTGCACTTTCCTAGGGGAGTTGTGAAGCACAAGTGGAGCTCACAACACACTTCATGTTTTCAGACCTGAATTACCATGGACACTAAACTATATTACTGTGACTGCATGGTGCAATAGCTTTTAGAGCCCCAAAGATAATCAAAGGTTCCTGGTAAAACCTTGAACTTGCTGTATTCCTTTTAAGGAATTTTAATTTTTTCACTGGAGTAAGCTTAGGCATTACACAGATTTCAGACACACTTCTTCACATGCTAGGGGAAAAAAAAGAGAAGGGAAGTGAAGCCAAAACCTCACTGACTTGTTTCTGGCTGCTCTCAACCATAGGAATTCCCCAATCACAAAAACGCTCTGCTCTAGCTAAGGAAGTGATGTTGATTAGGGAAAAAAAGTTCCAGATGTTAACTGACAGCAATATCAAGAGAAAGGGAAAGTGGAAGAGAGAGAAGGCATGCGAGGTGACCCTGCCCTGAGCAGCACCACAGCCAGAGCCTTGTACCCTCTCTTGCTGGGATGCAGCCAAACCCTGGATAGCACACCATTCTGTTCTCCTTCCTCCTCCAGGCAGTAACTAGAGTCTTTCCAGTTTAACCCCATCAATTCTTTATATCCTTTCTGATTTCATTATTAGGTAAACTTAGAAATAAATCAGAATGAAAGTTATAGTAGGAAAAAGCAGAACCGTGTATTTTTCTTCACAATTCCCATACAATTTCTTCTTTAAATCCTTATTGGGACAGTGTCTCTGAGATGCAGAGGTACCTCAGAAGGCATAGATGGGGTTAAAATACAAGTTCTTCAAGAGAAGACACTGCAGTCATAGTGAAGACAGATGTCTTGGTTCTTTGTATAGTTAGGTAATGTGATTTAACTCTTTGTGGGCTCTGGAAAATGGCCAAAGTAAACCAGCTGCTCAGCTCTCTAGGGTGAACTAACAGTGCTCATTTGGAGTTCTTCCATTCATCACATTTGTACTTCACTACCTCTCAGAACAATGCTATTTAAATTAGATATTGAGGGAAAACAAAGGAAAGGCCATAAAAGTCTGCATGTGTTCCTAAGATTAAGATTTGTCTTACTTTCTTCCTACTGGAAAAATATCCATTATGGGAAAAACCTGCTTCCTGTTGCAGACTACTGCACTGATATTAAGCCCAACCAGAAACTAAGTAAGCTCCTGGGGCAAGATCTCACCTACTTATTTATCAGTTCACAATCTAGATAATTCTGTCCCTTCCCAAGAGAAAAATCTGTGGTTTTCAAAGTTTTTCAAAATCTGGGGCCTTTCTGTTAATGACAAAGTCATAGGAACACTACAGTTGGAAAGATTCTAGTCCAGCCTCCCCACTCAGAGCAGGATCAAACTGGGGAGGCTGCTCAGAGCCTTGCCCAGTCATACTGTCAGTATCTCTAAGGGCTGAGGCTTCATAAGGAAGCTCTCTGGGCAAACTGTTCCACTGTTCAGTGACATGGTAAAAATACTGGGAATTCTACTCAAACATAAGAAAAAAGTATGTCAGTTTGTGTCCATTGCCTCCCAAAGCATAAGCTATACTTTTTTCCTTTCTGAAATGTTCTGACAGATGAGCCCTACATTCACAGAAGAGCCTTAGGAAGGAAATTAGCATACCCTATGGAGGAGGCATTTCTGCCCTACTCCCAGCATATGTGAAAATTAACATATGGCTACAGATTGGAACAAGGGAACTCATGGGGCTGTTTTCTCCAAGTCACAAAACCCAACTCCTCCATGTCTTGCAGAAATCTGCTCCGGTTGAGTCTTCTCGCTCTGTCTGCTTGTTACTAATATGCAATTGCTACACTGGAACCAAACTGTACAAAATGTTATCAGTTCCTGCTTGAGCACAGTGCCCTATATACGCGTAGGGAGACCTGTCAAGTATTGTAAAGGCTGCTTTAACAATGTCAAGCTGTTTGAACTGGGGTCCTTTGCTGGCCTCTTGCTTTCCCTTCCAGTGCATAGGAGGGACTGTCCAATTCTATATTCTCTGACCAATGCATGGTCAACACAATACGAAAACACAAATGAGTTGCTTAATGCAAAGAGATACCAGGGAGCATGTGCATAACAGGCACTTAACCACTTGGCAGTCTGGGGAGCAGCAAAACTCTCACAACTCATTAGGAGAGATTACAAAATCTTTCTTTGGCACTTTAGCAGCAGAGTGGAATGAGGAGATGAAATTTTCAACTCCAGTTCCGCTAAGTTATTAAATAATCCTTACAAAGGTTCTCACTGCTGTTCCTTAGCACCATCTATCCAGGAATGTCAATGTCTCCCATACCTTCCCAGAGTCTGACTGAGAAAGGCAACCTGCCTCTCATTTTATCCTGACAGTGCTCACGTATTGCAAGCTGAGGCACAAAGAGATGAAATTACCATCCAGTAGTGTGGCCAGGGTTAACAGTAACACAATGGTGCTGAAACCAAATAATTTATCCAACAATGCCAATTGCATTTACTGTTATTAATTTTTGCATCACACGAGTGATGTGGATGCAATTGTGCCCTGTCATTTAAGACTGAAAACAGACAAGTGGAGGATACTGAGAGTCATAGGAAAGGCTTTGCAATCCTTTCAGAAGAACTGCCCAGAGCTAAGCTCAACAACTCACTGGAGAACAAACTGCAGGGAGTCATTATGAACTGGCAGAAGGGATGGACAGGATGACCTAATAGGTTTATTCCATCTCTGATTTCTGTGGTTGCGTAATTCCACCCTGATATGAGACCAGGGAGTTGACAGTTACATCTGCAGTTTCTCCTGAAGTTACTGACCCTGCCCATGGAGTACACCAAATATTTAAGTGAAAAACATCACATATGCAGAGGAACTGAGGGGGTGTATCCAATTTGGGTTAATAATACTTCTTAAACACTGTAAATGGGAATGAAGATGCAATGACAGGAAAGACTGGTCTTGGTTTAAAAGCACATTGAAGATGTGACCAGATGATATTAAGCAGAAAGATGCCTTATTAAGTTTAGCAGCAAATATGACTTAATATTGCTACAAAGCCACAAATAAAGGTTTTGAAATCTTGTGTTTTCTTCAGCATATAGAAGAAAACGCCTCGTCCAAAGCAGAATTTGTTTCCACCATTTCAGAACTCTGCTCCTGCAGGTGTCCTTGGGCACTCTTATTTTCTAAAGTGTTTTTAAAATTAAAAAATAATAAAACTGTAATGGTGCTTTCTTGGCTATGGGAATCAGAACAGTTATGAAAGAGCCATAAAGCAGCCTTTCTCTTTTAGCTGCCAACAACTCCAGAAACATGTTTGCTGGAACTCTGACCCCTTACATAGAAAACATTAAAATAACTGAAACTTGATACGATTAACTGGTATTAGATTCAAAGGTTGGGAGGCCAACTGGCTTTTATGATCTATTTCTTGGTACTTGCATACTAATGGAAATACTCCAAACTTTTGAAAAATATATTCCAGATAGGCTGACTGGTAACTCAGTTTGTAAAGCAACTGCTTCAGCAACTGCTCGTCCTGTCTGCGAGGAATGAAAACCAGACAGACATCACATCTCTGCTGCTGCACACCCAAGGAATGTTTTCTTTCTGCATCCAGCTTTCCCTCAGAATCTATTAACAATGGCAATATTTGAAGTGTTACGGATAAAGCTTTCATTGCGCTTCTCAAACTACTAGTATCACAGCTGTAACATTTCCCAAAGCTTCTCATTCCCTGGCTTAATATTAGAAGTAGTACATAAATCTCCTTCTAAAACAGACAGCCTTCAGCTACAGCCTGTTCTACATGATACACTCTTTCTGCATGATGGAAAAAGGGGATGTGGGCCAGAGTAATAACTGTGGCAGAAGAATGATGGCTCAAGTTTGTGAAGCTATTAAATTTGTAATGCTTATGAATTCCTTCCACCTGTGTTAGAAAGGGAACTGCCACTGATAGCCACAGAATTAAAGTAGACAGAAGGTTGACTTGGGTCTCACTAGCCAAAGGACTAACAGAACTGTGTGCTGTAAATTTTCAGCATGGTGTATCAGATTGAGAAACGTCCCTAGAAAATTTCACCCAGCTAGAATGTGAGTGCTGGTGAATGCTTCAGAACCATTAGATCTGTGCTGCTCCAGCCTCAGCAAGGCTTTTCTGATATAGCTGCTGATTATCTCACCCTTTTTCTTCACCAAGGTCCCCAGGGATCACACAAAGCTCCAGTTGCCTTAACTTGCTCCTACAATTCTGGACCATGCTCTATGATACTAAATGACAGCCAGACAACAGAGTTACTTCTGATTAAAGGTGGTGTAATTGAGAAAAGATTGTGTATTTAGGGAATTACTTAAGATCATAAGTACTTACAGACTACAGATGCGGTAGCTACTTCCCTCACAGAAACATACCAACATGGCTTTCTTCATGCCCATGTACTTCACCATGTAAATCATCACGTAAGCCTTTGTGACCAGGATCAAAACTCACTACAAACATGATCAGAGCAGGATCTTCACTTCTGTTTTTGGCGAATGACAGGATTACTTCATACACTCATAACAAACCATGTACCTTACCTTACCATGGCAACCCCAGACAGAAAACACTGCCTTACAGAATAGCACTAACCAGTGTCAAATCATGCTTCAGGAACAATTTGTTTCCCGGTTTCCAACCACATAGTTATCATTGATCACTATGGAACATTATTTATTGCTTTTCTCTGTTACACATTTGTCACTTATTATTTTGATGTTCTTCATAGTAGCAGAAAAGGAACAGAAGAGAAAGAGTGGTGGTTTCTATTGGGCAGTTTAATCAACTGAGGAAGCACGTGCATTGACACCAGAATTCCTTATGCCTACCTCAATATTCGGTCAATATAGAATGTACAGATACTTTTTATCACTAAATACCTGTTCAAAGTGTGTACACTGAAATTACCAATTCTCTTTTTGAAAAGTCTTCTGTAAGGAGTGTTTGTGGGCTAGAAGGGACAGACTTACATTTGAGTACACTGAAGAGCACTCTTCACATTAAGAGTCCAATTTATGTTGATAAAAACAGTGGAAGAAACAGTAAAACAGTAAAACACTGTAATACTGTAGCATTTAAAGACTTGAAGAATGAAGATCCCATTTAAAATAGCATAATCATATACAGAAATACAGAATTCTGAGTGGACAACAAGAACAAAAAGGAAAACCAATGAGACAAAAGGTCATTTAAGTTGTCTCTAAAATACACTAGCTCCTTGAGGACTGCATAGTGGAGATTTCACCTGTGTCTACACAAACAGAATTACTGACACGAGAAAGACTACTTAGAAAGCAGATGTTTTATATTACCTATTTAAAAAACAAATCTGGGAGGATTTAACAGATTTCATTGACATCAGGATTTGGCTCAATACAATTGAATAAACTACAAACGTGCCCTACACTCCACACAGCAATTGTTGCCTGGAGAATTTGCATCAAACACACTAGACAATGCAATAAACTTTCTTTTAGAAGTATAAAAATGCAGCTAATAGATCTATGATTTCTGGATCACCACAGCCCATGAGTGTTTTACAAGATCAGAATAAATGATTCTCTTACAGCTGGGGACTGTTGTTGGCCACCACTGGGGCGTGTACATGGAAAGAGGCTTTGGGGTCCATCCCACATCCTGCAATCCTATAAAATCACTATAGAATAGGAAGGACATTCATTTTTAAAGATCACAGACTATTTGCTGCATAACCACCCAAGACACAACTTTGTATTCAATTATGGCAAACTAAAAGAAGGAGGAGGAATAAAACCAATACTTAGTTTTACATTTTAAAATGTATATTGAAGCTAAAAGACACATTGACTGTTTGCATTACACTGCTCTAAAGGACATTTTAAAGCTGGATGCAGCTGGGTCTCATACATGTCTTCACTAGCAACACTAAGTTCTTTCTCCTGGTTCATACTGAGTCACTCCACCAGGCTAAGGAACGACTTGCTCTTCATAAGTATTGGCCATCTCAAGAAAGTCAGCTGGAAATTCAGAAACTGAAATGTAAAACTTTCTCTTCATACAAGACTAAGAGCTTGCAACTGCTTCTCACCAGGGGCTCTTGGGACATTACCCTAAGCAAACCACCAAAGCTTTATGTTAAAACAAAATCCAAATCTTGGCACTGCAATTGTTAGTAATTTTCAGAAGACCACCAAGTGCACAGTGAACTGGTGAATCCTGGTGTGAAACTGTGGCCATAACTTTAAGGAATAGAAAGTCCGAGATTCTACCAAATGCTACCACTGTCTGTAACTCCTAATGCTATGCAAACAAACTGATTGCATTGTAAGAAAATGTGAAGGAAATAAAGTTCATCACCAATGAAGGAGCAAAGATGATGATGAAATCAGATGCATTCTGAAGGTAAAATAGTCAAGATATTACAAGTTATGGAATGCTGCAGGCATGCCTTGCAATGCCACATCTGCATCTCCAAAGCTGATTTGTACCTTAAGAGGCTCTTGAGGGAGAATGAGTTGGATTTAAGGAGCTTTATCTGCTTTTGCTTTGAATTTTTCTGTTTGCTTCAACAATGGTCATTTAAGATAAGGCCTAGTGATTCGGTGATGTGAACTGACAAGGGGAAGTGACAAGAAAACAAATTTATAATCACAGCAAGTATTAAAGCAAAGTATGAAAAAAATACTATCTTTGCTCCATTTGTGGTGTATCACATCAACCAGACAACAGCCTTGTTAAGTATCTGCACACCATGTACAGCAGAGCTCTTCAACTCCCATATATTTGGTATATTCAGAGAGATAAACAGAAGTGCAGATTGTTTTGTCTCCAGTGTTTTTTTTAAAGATAATATTGCAATCTAACTTTTCAATCTGAACTAATTACAGCGATGCTGGGGTTTTGTTTGTGCATGCATGCGCTCCTTCCTTTGTGGGAATCTTTAAGAGTGTAAAAGCTCCTATAACTGGTAAGCAGACAGATAAAAAGAAACTGGGATCCCTCAGATTAGACAGAAATGTTTTAAACCCTTAAAGAGGTGAAACTGAATGGAATTCATGAATGGATTACTACAGCTCTTTGAGTAATCAATTCCAATCGCTATTAATAATATAACTTTCCCTTCAAAGAATTACTTTCACCTTATAAAGTCAAAGCTTGTAACCTCCTTAATCTTTACTACAGCCTGCAACAATTACTATTAGGCATAGAGGATCTACAAATTGGAAGCTCTGTGCCATTATCTCTTTTTCCAACATACTCTTTTGACGATCATAAATAACTCTAAAATTATCATAAAAATTAATAGTACTACAGTTAAAGAAAATTATTATGTAAAGGTTTATGAATTTTGCAGCCATTAATAGACATAAGTCAATGAGCCATAGGCTTTCCAGAATATGATATCAGATATTTTTCCACCAACAAAACTTTCAGAGTTCCAAATCCTTCAGAGGTCACCAACTTCAAAAATAGAATAGAAAGTTACTGTTTAATACTAATGTGAGTAAAAATGAAACAGAAGTATTACAGCAGGTATTATGCATAGCAATTGGAACAGCCCAGTAAAACAAGATAAGGAAATCTACCTCGTCACCAACTTGGAATGGAGGAAGCAAAACCAGAATATTCAAGAAAAGATGCATTTTGAACACTCTCTGCATATTTTAAATTCAGAACTACTCAGAGTCGTAGCTTTAAGCTAGAAGGGAAAGTTAGGCTCAGGGCTTATAGACACCAAGTCATAGAGAAATTCATCATACCCCTCGGAAACAGGTTCCAAAAAAGGTTACTGTCAAGAATGTGCATTTTGACAACCACAAATAAAGCTGTTCTCCCATTCCATTACTCTTATGCTGTATGCCTGGGATGCTTCAAGCTCTCAGCAAAAATGTCGAGGAAGCATGACTCCTGCAGTAACACCAGCCTTTGGTTTTGTCAGTCATGTTTTAAAGAAACGCAAACACCTGAGGTTTTGAAATGACAAAGAGAGCTCCCCACAGCACAGGAAACAAGTATGCATCAGCCGTCTTAATGGAATAAATGTTGGGGGTTTTTAATCTTTTCCCTCTAGTCTGAAGATGATCATATTTCCTCTTGAATGCTAATGGCCAATTTTGTGACTTAAACAGGTACAAACTCCTGTACAGTACAATTCACTGACATGAACTGATGAGCAGGACCCAGTGGACATCACATTGCACTGCTTCTCATGTTGTGGCCTTAAGAACAAGCATTTATTCACACTTTCTCATGCTATTGCTACTTATTTTCAAAGTAAAATTCAGTGAAAGCTTCCTTCCATATATGGCTTTGCTTTTGGGTGTTGCAACAGCAGAAGACTGAAGGCTCCCACAACCTTATTTATAATCACGGACAAGACAAATATACTGGCTTTAGAGAATATCAGAAATAACAGAATCCTAATTAAAAGTAGCACCCAAATTGTCAGATATATCACATATTGGACGCAATCAAGACAGTAAAGATAAATGCCTTGAAAGAAAAAGTTCCAGGAAAATTTTACTGATTTCTTTACTAATCCTAGAAGTAATTCAACAGTTGACATAGTCTTCATGATCAATACGTTCAGTCCTGAAGTTATGCTATAAACCAGGTTCTACAACTCTTTAGTTAATGAATACGATAATACAGGCAAGGGAAAAAAAAAAGATCTTTACCTTGTAAGGCCTTAGAATTCCTTGAGGTGCAGATCCTTTTGTAGCTTGCAGTGTTTGCATGTCATGTGAGACCTAAAGATCAGAATAAACATATTGCTACAGCTAACAATGATGGTTATTTATATGTTGATGAGAACTTGTTACTAGTTCTTAAGACAGATCAAGACTCTTCCTCTTGTAAAACATTCTGTACTGTTCACTTTAATGGGAACTACTCAGCCACTTTCAAAACAATATAAAAGCTTCAGATCCTCTAAATTGATTTTCAAAAGCATTCAGCATCCTGAAGTCACCTTGTCTTCTTTGCCAAAATAAGGCAAATATTACTGATTGGTGTAGCAATTTTAAAAGATTAAGTATATCTGTGAGATAAAAAAAGCTATACTTTGAAAATTATAAACAAGGAAGTGTTTAACTAAGTGCCAGCCATGTAATACTGTAGGCTACAAAGCCACTGATATTAAAATAGTGGACATATTATTTACATTTTGTAGCATACATGTTAATATTTTAGGGTACGAAACTCCTTGCACATAAGAAAGTTTAAAGCATGTTGAAAAAAACTGTAATTTAAATAGTCATCCTTGTATTTGGTAAAAATAAACCCTTCTCACTACTGATGAGCAATGAAAATGAGAAAGGTTAGCTCTTCTACCCAGTAATCCCTTATTTCCTACTTGAAAATCATTAAGACATACATAACTTAAAGCACACAACAAGCTGATTACTAGGAAGGTATTTAATTGTGTGCTTATGTCCTATCAAAAAAGAGCTTGATAAGTGACACTACATTGTAGGATGCTGGATTTAAAGGCGATTAAGTGCTTATTTTAGCAGCATTTCCACATCAGCACTGAAAAACATTTGGCAATTAAAAGATCTTGAGAAAGCCTCAAGACTATTCTATAACACATGATATAATATAGCAGTGGCATGCAAGAAAAAAAAAATCAATTTGAGATCCGCTTCCGAAGGCAGATGATAAGAATCATCCACAAGGAAACAGGTAACGGCTGATATGACCTCCTTACCTTGTTAGAATTACAATTACGAAAAAATCAGATACTGCATCTTAAACATAGTTACACATTCCAATTTCACATGTACATTTTAATGGTAAAGCACTAAAGACAAAAGATAAAAATGGCTTCACTTTGAAAAGGAAAAAAGAACCAAGCCCAAACCCCCCATGTCCCAAGAGTCAAGTTAAAGATTCAGAAGTCAGGGCTAGGAGGGAAGAGGAAGATAAATAATTTAGCACTCAGCACAACTAAAGGCTGTCACTCTGCCAACTCTAAGAGAAATGAAAAGGTTTACACGGATCCTGAGAGATTTTACAAAACCTCCAGGGAGCTGAAAAAATAAATCCAGAACAAGAGTTCTGAAGTATGCCACATAAATAGCTTCTAAAGGCACTGATTAGACTGTAAGAATAACGGCATAGAAAGATTCCTTTAGTTCAAAATCAGACTGTTCTCTGGCATTATGTTTGCCCTCCTGTATCATCACCAGCTGCATCAGCAGCAGGGCTGCCTGTCTTTTTTCAGACGCATCACCTTGTCAGAAGCCAGGGAAGATGCTTACGGAAGAGCAAGACATATCGGTATCATTTTAAATGATATGGCTAAGCCTGTGCTTGGCATTAAATGTACAAGCACTGCACACATTTTCATGTGTAAAGACCAATTTTGATCCCTTGAAGTTGAGTAATTTTGGTGCTTTGTGGTGTCAATATTCATGGCTGAACGTAAGACAATTAAGCAAATAAAAATCCCTGTAAGCCTTGGCCGCTCTTTGCAGGATGGAGGAGTGTAGGGAGGAAGAAAGGGGAAGCTTCACATTATTTCCTTCTACCTTAAAATTAATTTTTTGCTCTTATTGTTTGAATTGAAGTAAGAATCTATAACAGGGCCTTTCAATCCCATAAAAGCAAGAGTTAAACTGCAATACCTGCAACTATAAAAAAATTAATTCCATATCATCATCACGTTTTACTTCAAACTAAGATGTAACCTTGTACTTCATTGCTCAGACAATGTTAACTGTAGGAGAATCACAGAAAGGAACTAAGTTCATTTAAGACATAAAGCAATTTTGAATTGCATTGATTACAGTGATCAGTCTATCACTTTAATGTCATTTCTGCTGGCATTTATTAAAAAGACATACATGTGACAACCCACTGATCCTTAACACTGCAGCTGAGATAAAAAGTCTATTTGCAAAGGAAAATTACTTCTTTAATTAGAAACGGAGTATCATTTTCCCTTTCCTTTGTTAGAACTTCAGCAGCCACAGATCAAATACATCATGGGAGGGGTTGCAGAATCTGCCATCTAGTTTCATTTCAAAGTCTTTGCAGTTAATCATTCAAAGTTGTAGGAATAAGCATCTGAGGTGGGGAAGGAAACGTGTCTATCCCCCCATACGGAGGCACTCCAACACATTGCTGCTTAGGAGAGGCTTCAGAAGTGAGAGCTTCTTATTACTAATTAGTAAGGATTCAATTTCAGGCACAAGCTCTTCCCTGTGAGGGTGCTGAGGCGCTGGCACAGGGTGCCCAGAGAAGCTGCGGCTGCCCCATCCCTAGCAGTGCTCAAGGCCAGGTTGGACACAGGGGCTTGGAGCAAGCTGCTCCAGTGGAAGGGGTGCCTGGCTGTGGCAGGGGTTGGAGCTGGAGGAGCTTTAAGTCCCCTTCCAACCCAAACCAGGCTGGGATTTTATGATTCTTGGTGGATGCTGCCATAAGACTGGTGTTCAGGGGACAGGGTCACTACTGCTTGTTTTATCTTATACTGAACTTGAAAAGCATGGCATTCAACAGATATGGGCTTAATTTCTTTAAATTTTCAGAATGAAAATCACAAACTGTGCAGGTAAATCTACACGCTCCTGTGTCTTCTTATAGCACATGGAATTAATTCTGGATAGTTAACTCTTACTCTATTTTCCCCATCAGTTAAAATAAGAACGATTCAATGCAGTGCTGATTTCTTAGCTGAATACAAAGTCTATTTAACAATTATCCAGACTGAATGATTCATTACAACAAAGGTCTTCAGGACCTTGAATTATTTAGATTCTTTTGTGCAGTATATAACCCTTAGGATTTACTTAAATTGCTGCCTACAAATGAACTACCAGTAACTCATCATCTAGCCATGAAAATAACTCAATTGAACTGTGGGTAGATATTTAATTGCCTTCACAATGTTTGTACAGTATTTGTCTATAAAGCTTTAGATAATATTGCCTTTATTCATCTGAGTAAACTATCAATTCCCTTACAACAATAGACAAAAATCTGCATTCCTGTTTTAACTTTCCCCAGGGTACAAATTAAAACTTTCAGGTGGCAGATCTTTACTTTATTTGGCTATAAACTCTCTTTATGGCAATGCAAGTTGTCACAGATGATGGCTACTGGAATACTTAAGTGTTTACCTCCAGCCATTACATAGGGAACTGGAGCTGTGCACGAATTCCCTCTACAAGCTCTGAAAACTGAGCTCTCAGACATCCAGAAACGTACAATTCATTGGCTGTGATGATTCTTCATGGCAAAGAATGTTCATCTTTAACCAGACTCTACTGGTGAAACACTCAGCTGTTACCAAGCAGTAAAAGCAATTTCAGTTCGACTATGGCTATTTCACCTGTGATACAAATACAGCCCAAATTTGTAGTTCTGTTTGAAATAGCTCCGGATGACAAATGCAAAATAACAATTTACCTGTTGCAGGGTGAGGAAAGGAATGAGCACATGTGGAATTCGGGGTTTAATCCCTAAAACTGGGCTGGAAGATCTGAATTGGGATACTAGAATCCTGATTCTTCACCTGAAGCAGAGAATCTGGGCTCCCCAAGTTAAGGAGAAGTCTTGAGTCCTGGTATGTGTTAATGCTTGAGTGGTACAGTGACACAGAGCTATACATTCATAAAAAATCATTAAAAAAAGAGCCTAAATTAGCAGCTTCCATGTAAGGATATCACTTTGTCTAGAATGTGATGAAATTATGCCCAAATACTTCAGAAGTATGAAAAAGTTTCTATTTGGGATAGCAGAATGATTTGAGTGATTTTTGTATTATTGCTTTACAAAGTAAATGATGTATAGGAGCCTGGGACCATACAATATAACAACAGAAACCAGGAGTCTGAGATTGTGGAACTGCTGCTCTAAATAAGGAATACACTTGCTGTACTGAAAGAATTACTTACATGAAAAAAATAACGGCTAGAATATCATATCTGCTCCAACTTCAGAACCTAGTGTAGGATGATGCTAATATCAGCTAATAATATCAGGATCAAAGATGAGTGGAATAAAACTTCCAATTTTAGCTGCTCTTTATCTGCAGGTGTGAATGTATAATGAATTCTCGCCACTGGCTCCCTATTATAAATCCAATGATTTTGTACTCTACAACAGCAGTTTCTACAATTTTCTTCTGGCACAACCTGCTTGGAATACATGACAAAACAGCAGGGTGCCAAAACGGTTTTCTAAATGATCTACTTTGCAAGACAGCTTCCAAGTGCAACCCTGATGAATCTTATTACTCTCAGAATGGAACAAACATGAAAGAAAGAACCCCCATATCATTTACTTAAGTATTTCTTTGGTTTTTTACATGCTACTTTACACCCATGCCAAAGCATTCATTCCAACACAGAAAGCATTTTAAACCCAGGTTAAATAAAAAAACATTAGTGGGTAGGATAGAATTGCACTATGCCTATTTTTGAATCCTGCTGTCTCAGGCAAGTGTAATGAATCATTTGATGTCATCTCAATTACCATGTTGCTCTAATCAAGGGAATTGCTCTTCCCATCCACTCCTTGTATGGAACTCCCTAAATTAGATGGCAGAGTTTTTCCCATGGACAAACCCATCCTCTGGCAAACTACAAGGGTCAGGATTTAGCAAGATTAAGCTACAGAACAAGGCTGGGTGACTCTACACTTCAACTGATCATCAGATCATTTTAATGGTACAGAGGGGTATTTCACTGCAATTTATAGTGGTGGTTGAGTGTTTAATCAGGAAGAAGCATTTATGGGCAAAAGCTACACCAGAAATGGAAGGGAATCTTCAAAAATACAGCTCTGAATTAAGGGAGATTCCAGTTGCAAAACAAACTTCCAAAAGCTTTTCTTTTTTTTCATCTTGGCATGACTTGCCTTGCTGAAACACTGAGACATGGCCAATGAGGATTACTAGAATGCATTAAGAGAGGTTGCTGCGGTATAGGTATGCAAGGAAAAGTGAGCATAGAGTTAACTGTGGTTTGTATCCCCCTTTCTCAGTCAAGGAACCCTTCCATATGCTGTGTTCTATTTATTATTTCTGCATTGCATCAGGAGGGAAATATTCACACTGAGCCACAGGGATTAAAGACTGAAGCTCTAGAGCAGTCAGAACACATCCATCATATCCAGCTGCTTTCAATTCCAACACCTCACACCTGCTTTTATTTATTATTCCTGGGCTAGACAAGACCAGGCTCATTTTTCAGTCTTTAAAAGCTTTCTGAAGAAAGACAAATCAATCTATTCCCTTCCCTTTTGCCTCTGCAAGAGCCCACCAAGACAACATTAAAACCAACTGCTCACATGGTGAGTACCTTACCTAGTAGAAGCCACTTAAGCACTGGGGCTGGACAGCTCCCTCACCACTGCATGGGGACACCATGGCCAAATGGAACCACAGCAATCGGATGTTAGCAGACTCTCAACCCCATTTACTCCCACAGATTTTATTGCCTTGTTTGTAATTTACATTGGAAAATGACTCAAGAGGTTTGGGTGGCAGTGAATTAAACTAATTCATGTAGTACTTTATGCAGTAGGATCTCCACTTCTGCTCTCCTCCTGTCCTATAAATGAGGATACGACTTTGACCTACAGCCAATAAGTCATTTCAGATATTGCTGAGCTGACATGGATGATGATCACTCAACTCCTCTTACTAGTTTTAGGAAGTCATTTCATAGGTGTATATACCTAATTTTTGAACCTGCCAAGCAGGTAGAAAATCTTCCCATATCAAAGCCGTTAAGTTCATAAAACATTTGAAATTCCTGCATGAAACACAAAGTATTATTATTTGTAATAAAATATATTAGGAGATGCTGAATACACTTTCTTTAACAGGCAACTCTGCCCCACTACTCTTCAAAAAATAAAGGCTAGTCCATAACAGGAACAACCAAAGACTTCAGAACCAAATCAATTCATTAAAATTTGGCTAGCTTCTAATAAAACGTACCTATAGTTGCCATAATAGTGACATGTTGTAAATGCTATCCAGCTTTTGGAGGAGCAATGTACACTTCCTAGACAGACATCAAGGCAATTGCCCATGATACAATGTTAAAAAAATAGATTCTATGGTTTGCAGTAGCATCAAGTCTCTATTCAAGTGTAAAAAAATTAATTGACTCCATCTGTATTGGCCTAATGACTGATTAAATGACTAATCACGGAAGTCTTAATTAAAATCATTTTTCTGTACAGAAGAGGATGGAGGGAGGAAGGCAATCATTAATGTGTTATAATGTATGTCAGATTCCATTTGTGCCATTTACTAACAGCCGTCAAATGAGTAATTATGCACAAGGTCATTCTGTAAACTTTCTGCATCCATCAGGCTGATTGGATTAGGCTTGGTGCTTGGCTAGGTTCTGCCTGTGGCTGCTTTTTCCCAATCACAAACCAGGTAATTAATATTGCTCAGAATAAATAATAAAGGAAGCTGACATTTCCTCTTCCATCTTCACCCCAGCCAACCCAGTCAAAGACTGATACACAGCATTCCTACGTTGCTGGGTAAAGTCCCACCTCCCCTCTGTTAAACCAAGCTCATGGCTAGTATTCTCCATGGATTGACAGGATCTCACAGTGCGATTCTGTGACACGCAAGGAATCAAGTCAAGGGGCAATTAAAAGAATCCTTTCCAAGTCAAGCAAGATGTCAGTATAAAATGTATTTTAAGTTTTATCTGCCACCTGACGCATAGTGACCTCTGCTATGGAAAAACAACAAGCTGCCTCTACCTAACAGCTGAGACTATTTAAAACAATGTATTCCAATGAGTAACGGAATGAAAAAGAACTTCTTGAGATTACACAAACCATGTTTCCACTTGCATGTAACTCATATGGAGCACCTACACTTTTGATGAAATGTTGTACCTAAAATGTTCAAGTCCAAAGTATAAATTGTAACACAGAAAATACTGTTTGATCACGGCTGTCCTGAAATTTCCAGGAAATCTTTTCTGCAGCTACAGTCACCTGTGCAGCCACATCATGAGCTGCAACAACTCCACATGATGACAATCATCTCTAAACTGATGTTTTTATACAACTAGAATTGAGTATGCCTTAAAAGAGAACAAAAGAAGTTGATGTAGCCCTGTCACTATTATCAGCTTCTGTTCAACTCCATAAACGTTCAAAATCTTGAATTGAGTTGTGCAGTACTGATGAGAGTTAGTTACAGAATTAGGTGCCAAGGAAGTTCCAGCTCTTCTGAAATAACTATATTTTTTCAGTTACCTTCGCCTTTTTCCTACACAGAAGTATTCTGACCAGCAATCCTGATTAAAGAGATCTCTGCAGTGGCACTGAAAATGGACATTCTCCTGTGAAGTTGCTTTAAAGCATATCCAACTAATTAAAAACAGTGCTCAAAATATGGATGGAGAAACTAAAGGGACACAAAAAGATTAAGAGAATCTTAAGTCATGACTATGTAACATCCAGTTACACTTTTGGCATGATTAAGTACTCTCCTGTCTAAACCATTTAAAGTCAAGCAAGTCACAGAAAAATATACGTAAACCTTCATCAGGCAGCTTCATCCAGATTTCAAGTAAATTCCAATTTCCATTAGTTTGAGTTAATTATAACACAAACGTGACCCTCCCTACCACATAACTGAAGAAAACAGAAATATGTGACAACAAATCTCTGCTTGCAGTAACTGTTAGTGTCACATATGCAAGAACCTCATTTTACTAATAAAGGAAATGGGATTGACTGATGGATTTAAAATTAAATTCAGCTGTTCTATAAATGTAACTGAGTTTTAAGGTGGCTCTCAGCATTGAGACTCAAACGTGCCACTCTCTGGGCTTCTAGAGAATCAGTGAATCTCAGTTTCACCTTCGCTTGAAGACACACACACTTAACCACAAAATCCATCACCACCAAACCAGCACACTTAAAAACAAACAACATACACATGGCACAGTAAATTTTTCAAAACCTAAGGATATTTTTATGGAATAATTCAACGACCCACACTTTTCTGCTAATGCAAATGAAAACTTGCACAAGTACCTAAATTACAGGGTGGTGTGCCACTCTTCATCTGTACAGAAATGTAGGAGTTCCTGTTTCAATCATTCCTATTGTTTGAAATACTCCAGATGATAATAGAGTGGCTGCCACTGTAGGCAGCGACTGACTTCTAGGTGCAGGTAATTAATGACTCTGTGTGTGACTTACTGTAGGTTTGAAGGAATTACTAGACTGAGGTGAAGATCAATGCGTTAGTCAGCTTCAAATACAAGAAGTGACCCATCTGAAACCTCAGCACTTTTTTCTATATACATTGATAATACAGGCTATTCCTGCTCTTTGATTGTATAAATTACTGAAGACAAAGTCAAGCATTTCAAGTGCCTCTCAACTACCCGAAAAGGTTAGACCCCCTTCTCAGCAAACAAGTACATACCCTTCACATCATAAGACAGAAGTCCAGCTGAGTTTGGCTGAAGACAAGGCTTCACCCTTTCTTATTTCTTCATTTAATAAAATGTATGAAGATATGTTATGGCCAAAGACAGACCACAGAAGAGAGATGGCATCCCATGTGAAGGCAGCTCCAGCTATTCTAGCACCAGAAATCTGGGAATCTGCTACTATCTGGGCCACTAAATAGGATGAAGCAAGACAGATTAAGCCTAAGGGGCTGGAATGCAGCCAAGTGAAGCCATTTAAAGAAAAATAAAACAAAAATCGCTTCAGTCTACACTAAATTCCCTGGTCACACTGCAAAAATGAGGGAGAGAGTTAGTGCATGTAGTAAATGAAGTATTTTTGAAAGTGCTTTAAGTAGCTGGGTACCTCTGATTACTACTGTTAGTGAACACTGTCCAGTCTATTTTAACATAAACATGACTTCTCAACTGGTTAAAGATGAAAAAACACCTTGTTTCAGAGAAGCTACTGCAAATCAGTGGGACCAACGTGACTAGATATTGGAATTGCTGTGCCAGCTCATGTCAGCAAGTTCCATTATAATTATTTTATGCTTTGCTGTTAGCTGAACTAGTGAAAAAGGTTGAGAATTAGTCATCATGGCAGATTTGCTCAAGTCTGTATTTTAAATAGCTTGTAACCTACTGTACAGTAAATAAAGCAAACACTGGAGAAGTCACCAATATAATCAGGTATAGGGAAAGCCATTTTCATCACAAGCCAAATAACAGGAAAGTCAAACTATATCTTCACTGCCGAAACTGCCATCCGTCTGAGAAGATCTCTCCATACTCATTTTGTCAGTTAAGAAATGCAGATTACATATCCCCTATTCTTCTGTTTGTTTTATACAGTGAGTGCAGTTTCTGCATGAACGTCCAACTGTATTTCCATCCTCTTTGTGTCACAGAAACCTCATTTACCAGTCATTCTTCCCCATATGAAAAGATCTATAATGAGGAGTCTTTCTGTCATTGCCCTGCTCCTCTGAGTCAGGAATTTTCATTTCCCCCAATACTTGCTGCTGTAGCTGCAGTTTCATTTACTATCAACTCATACCACAGCCTTAATGCAAGCACATCTGTGGCTGGATCATGGAAAGATTCAGTATTGCTTTCAGAGCTGCATATCGATTACATGGTTACAAGAAACAAGTTTTTATTTATTTACTATGTTCTCATATGGTACTTCTAAAAAGGAAGGTTTTTCACTATACTTGAAATGACAGTTAATTCTTCCAGTTCCTCACCTAGCATGAGAATACAGAATCATAGAAAGAGGGATAGGAGGTCTACTTGCACATACACTCAGAAAAGCCTAAAGTTATCCAAAAGCTAAAAATGCTGCTTAGATGTGAATTAAAAATACATATTGAAACCAACTACATTGTTTTGAGGAAATAAAGCTGCCCAAAAAAAACCCTTCTGCTATTCTTGTTAACACTTGAAGCCATTTACACACACTCAGCCAAGTTTAGCTTTGGTATGACTCCGGGAATCAGCTGTGTCAGGAGAGATCACCTCAGTCTAAGGAAGCAGTAGTTGTCATATTCTCTTTGTTGAAAGCCAGAGTTTCTCTTTACATACTGTCCTGATTAAAGCCCCTGCTATAGTCAGTGTGCAAAGTCAGTACTAATGGGGGCTGAAATAAGAAGATACCTGAAAGATGCCACAAAGGTTTTTATGAAGCAAATCAAACTTTTCACTGGCCAGTAAGCAGAGGAGTTTTTCTTCTGGATGTAATTTGGTCTCCCCCAGATAGTATGCAATTATGGAGGTTCATTTAAACACACCAGTTTAAAACTAACAAGGTGAGATGTAATTACCCAGTGTAATCACAGCAGATTGCAAAACCTGGCTAAAAAAAAAAAAAAAAAAGGCAGTAGATCTGATGACAATTTTAGGTGCAGTGAAACCGCCCCGATCTCCTGCACTTGAAACAGGGTGGAAAAGCTCTAATAAAAGAAGAAAAACCCTTTAAAAACCTCCAAACACCCTCAAAACCCAGCATCAAACAGAAGGACTCAGAAACATTGCTCTTGGAAGCACAAGTCCAGGTTACAAGGAAGGAAAAGATGTACTGGCATAAAATGTGAAAGGCAGTATTTATGTTAAAGTGGCCAGCTAAGGAAGAGACAGGGCCATTTGTCCAAGAGCGTAACACCAATTAGAAGTGGTGCATTGCAAAGAGATCAGAACTGCTTTCGGCAGACAGCATTCTCCCGCTGAGCAGCAGGAATACTGATTCACACATACCTGCTGTCTTCCATTTTCTCCTGTGAGACTGTCATCTTCTCAGCTTTCTCAGCAGATATTCTGCCACTTGGCTTTTTGCCTCCTTTCCACAGGGAAAAAAAAAATAAAAATGAAGTATTTCTGCAGTGCTTAAGTGCCAAACCTGGTGTAATTTATGATGTGCTCATGTTTTCCTTTGCATTGTAAGTTAAGAACAAATGCAAAAATCATCAGCACTTGAACTTAGATTTTGATTTACATATATTAAGGTATTCGCACAATTTCCCATTATTTACTTCAGTGACCAGGATCCAGTTTTGGTCACACAACTATTCATTTCCTTACAGAGCCAAAAAATAAAACAGAGAAAAGCCAGAATGTATAACTCCACAGTCAAAAGAATTTGAAACCAGAAGTTGTATCAGATTCTCTTACCTGCTCTTTCTTTGTTGAACTAAAATCTTACTGAAGTGAAGTAAATAGTTATCTAGTTTTGTCACAATCAGCATAGTGAACAATTAGCAATACTGCAATTCCTCATGATAAATTTATGCCAAGGAACTCACATTTCACTATTAAGTAACGTCTTTTCCCTGCAAAACCTGCAAGGAGGCTGTTTTGGTCATGTTCTTGGCGAGAGGAAACTTGAAGAAGCATTTCATAATACAAACCAGAAGATGGGAGAATTCTTTGTTAGGGAATTCGCATCCTGGTTGGAATACTTTGTGTTGGAAAGCTGTTGTTGAATAATTCAGGACAAAACCTAAAAATAGTAGTATTTTTCTCAAATTCTGTGGGGTGATGTGTGAAAGAAAGATAATAATCCGTTACACTTTATACTACCTACAATACCTTCAAGAAGAAACTTCAAGTTGTGAATGCTGCAGTTACCTCCACAGTGCTGTAACTTTATCATTACACGGTAAGATAAAAAGCTAAGTCTTTGCCTCTGCAAGGACATTAAATAACATCTTTCTCTCCGTTAACTTTTGCTGTAGTAGCAGTATTTATTCTCTGGGCAATGAGTGCTTACACACTGCTTACAGAACGGCTCCAGGTTCTTAAGGCACTAAGTGTTTCAGGAAGGTTCCTCTGTCACTAAACCTAACCCTTTTTTATTAACTGATAGTTCTTGTTCCACACAGCTTTGACACTGTTTAACACCAAGAAGATATTTTAGCAGTGACTACAGTCAAAGGCTCATTTAACTGTCATCAGGGGCTGGAAATCAAGTTCAAAGAAATAAAGGATCCCGTTCAGCCTTTCTTCTTTAACAGAATAGCAAAGGAACATCAGTGACCCTTTAGGGAAGAAAGGAGATGAACATTTCTAGTGCAAACATTTTCTGTTTGACACAAGCCTTCATGAGGCTTACCCATAATGTATTTGCAGAGTGATTGTCAAGATATGGTAACAAGACTACAGTTGCTACTTGTGTGATCTGAGGAAGCACCAGAAACAAAAAAAAAAAATCAGTGTTAATTTTAATTACAACCATTATGACTATCAGCAAGACAGAACTCACGTGCCACCTTCAAGGGCTAAGTGCCAGCAGGATGACTACTTTCATACATTCAAGATAGGGCAGCTTGACCTCTCTGGGAGTGAAATATCAATTAATTATCTTTTTACAGCCAATTCAATTAGAGCACTCTAATCACTTGGGTAGGACATCAAGCCAGAAGTTAGGGGCAGGGGACGCCTGGGGAAGGGAAGGAAAAAACACCGGCAGTGAAGCACCTTCAGCAAGGATGACAAGGCAGTAACCCCATGTTTGTTAACACGCAAGTAGTTATTAGCTGGCTGTAGCAGAACAAATGCTGTAATATCATCCTCATTCAACTGAACTGTTTTAAAGCTACATGGTTATTGGTCCTAGGGGTACCAGCCATTTCATTCAAAGGTGACCAGACACAGTGCATTAGTCTTTAGTGCTGGAATCCATTCACCCAAGAGCTTTGTTCATTAAGGGAGGGAAAAAAAAAAAAAAAAAAGGAAAAGAAAGAAAGATAATTTGCTCAACAGAAAGCAAAATATATTTAACTTCTGGTAAGTAAACTGGTGTTAAGCTACTGAAGACGACTTCGCTACTACATGGATCCCAAAGAAACTTATCAAGTATGGGTAGTAGCTGTTCAGCCTGGAGAAGAGAAGGCACCAAGGAGACCTTAGAGCTGGTCCAGTGCCTAAAGGGGCTACAAGAAACCTGGAGAGGGGCTTTGGACAAAGGGGAATGGCTTTAACCTGCCAGAGGGGAGGCTGAGATCTTAGAAAGAAGTTCTTTGCTGTGAGGACAGTGAGATCCTGCCACAGGTTGCCCAATGGACAGAACTGAAAGTATAAAAAATATCTGGATCATACAGTTGCAGAAGTGAAGCACTTCCCAGTGACTGTGATGCTAAAACACTTACAATGTGGCCATAGCATAACTGACAATCTCTTTGTAGCAAACCACTTTAATCTCCCTTGCCAGTATGGTAGCAACAGCAGTGAAAGGCTTGTGCATTAGATGAATTACATATGACATAAATATAACCTGATATACATATTTTATATAGACATTCCTTCTAACAAATGTTAAACAATTTCTGTGGTACACCTGGCTGCTAATACACGAGAGGCTGTTGTCGTTTGGGTTACAGCTTTGTTCTGAAGAACACTGCATTTTATATCAACCTAATATGATGCCACCAGAATAAAATATCATGGCTAAGTTGTCTACTTCTGTCACTTGAAAGGGCTTTATCAGGTGCAAATTGTGCAGGTTGCATTATAATACAGTGTAGTAGGTGGGAATCTGTGCCTTGCCTTGTGATTCTGCTTAGTTTTGTTCTTTTCCATCATAAATCCTCTCTGGGAAAGTACTAACATTCCAAAATAGGTATTCTATCAACTCCCCTTTTCTAGACATACACACTGTAAAACAATTACTAGGTGAATTTATTTCTCAGTGCTGCTTTAAAAATACAGCCTATGTTAGAAAATGGTGTTCAAATTACCTGTAATAAAAACCAACCACACACAGCTAGACCGCCAGCTTCCATAAGGAAAACACATTGTGTTTCCAACAGCAAACCCCAAACTTCCCTGATGTAAAACACAGATGACACAGTTAACAAATAGTTTGCTTTTACTGCTGAGTGAAAAACATGAAACCACAAAAGCACCAAGACTGAAATCAACTGTTAACTGAGAAAATCCTGTTCCATGAGTACCTTGCAGAGCTAACTTCAATTACCAAAAACCTGCTAGTATGTCAGAGCAAGTTTTTCCAGTTAATTTGACAAAACCCAATGCATTTCATAGCTAAGGATTCTGTTATCCTTAGTTCATGCTGCTGAGCCTGAGTTCTCTTGCCACAAACCTTTCTAGAATACAACACTTCAAGTAAGAAAAAACTGCCACTAGCACTTGTGTAACTGTAGTATGAGCAAACAGAACCCCCAAAATCCTGAACCGCTAAGGCTGAGTGAAGAAGAATTCCAAGTTTACAGTTCTAGTCAGGGTTCACTACTCAGAATTAACCTAAGAGACGTGAAATACTACACTCAAGGTAATGGAACCTCCACAGAATTTTTCTTGCATTTGCAAAATTAATTCATTTTGCTTCAAAATGAGCCAAATCAGCCATTTCAGGGTGAAGCTAAAAGTGTCCAGATCCCTAGAACTTCAGTAACTAGGGCCCACACAAACAGCTATAAAGGGGCATAAAGAAAAGGCAGTGAATCTTGCACTCCAACTGCAAACTCACTGGAGTAAATCACTCTTACTACAGCAGTTACGTAGCTACATCTCCACAGCAAAGCTTCTACAGCAAGCACAAAGCCAAACCAGCCAGCCCATCCCAAATCCTGAATCCTGCCCTGCTGCAAGAGCCACGCTCCCAGGCAGGAACCTGGAACTCCAATTTCCAGCAATGGCTTTTCACCACCACTGGTAACCACCTTTAAACTGTTAGAACACCTTTTTAATTCAGTCTTTGGAAATTAATATTGAATTAAAATGATTTTAATTAGAAAATAAACACACACACACACACCTTACAGGAAGACTACAAAAAGCTCCTATTTTTGACCCTAGATTTACCTTCTTTCTGTGTATAGTAACTTTAGTTAAGCAAAGATTTTTCTCATGAGAATGACTCTCATCCATATTAAAGCACTCCGTGGAAACAAAAGACTTCACTCAGAGGGAGGGTTCATCAAACCCACTAAAATTATAATCATTTAATAAAAGTAATGACTACTCTGTATTTAAAATATTTTCCCAGGCAGCCCTTTAGCATATTGTGTATTCCAAACAAAGTACTATTGCATAATCATTAACTCTGCACTATGTAGACCTTGTGAAGAATGGAATGAAGATTCTAGTGAAATAAAGAACATTAAGTTTTCCTTAAGGGTAGAAACCACACACACAGATGCACACTAAGATTGTAGGACAGATTTTTGTTGGCTATAACACAGGTTCAAATTAGACACATTGTTCTGAGATCTTTAAAGGAAAAGCATCATTATTTCATACTGAGAAAAGCAAGGCTAGAAGAAAGTAATCTGATATCACTCAAATGATCACAAACCCTCTTTTCCCCTCCCTCTCCCATGTCATACTCACTGGATTATGGTGTTACAGCAACCAACCATACTTTCAGAAACTACCAAAGATTCCTATAAATATCCAAACCCAAAGGCACTAACAGACATTTTAAACACTCCACAATAGCTGTTGAACCTTATAATCTGCCACAGTGAAGGCTGCTTTAAAAGTGTAAGTATGTAAAACTCTTACAAATGAGAGGAAAAATTCTTCCTAAATTTTTCTTTATTGTAGCTCTGATATGAGATTATCTTCAAATATGGGATTATTTTTTTTAAGTGTTCTCAAACCCAATTTGAAAGGAATTGTTTGAGACATACATGCTGGAGCCAGACCAGAACAGTTGTGCAATTACCGGCACCTGCATTACAACTCAATGGGTTTCAATTGCCAAGGGGCCATGGCAGATACCCTCCTGACAACAATTAGCATCAAAATGTTCTGCAGTTCAAAGCTTCGGGTAGGAATTACAAAAGGTTAACAGGCTAAATATAAAAATCTTTTTGAATATAAAATCAATGCACTTTGTTATCAAAATCTGGGCACTGTAATTTAACCAAAATAGGGATTAGAGGATCTGGCAATCTTCCACATGTGTGAGCTTGGCTTTTCTTTGAAAGAAAACGTCAAGCAGCCAATCAAAAGTTTAAAACAAAACAGACCCAAGACCCAAAGAAAGGAAAGCTTTTCACTTTTTTTTTTATTATTGTTTTCTTAAGCTTTGCACCAAAATGGGCACTCCTCTGATGAGGGCTCAGAACGATCCTGTGCTAGGGTCACATTCAAAATTTAGGGAAATATTTAGAGTGGTCAAAATCCAGTGTGCTGGAAGCTTCTGAACTCAACTGAACTCCACCAGCAAACACTTTTCTCAAAAGGTCATCACTACATCACCACCCATATAATTTCAGAAGCAGCTTCTACTTCTGTGCAACTACCAGGGGAAGTTCAAAACTAACAGTAAAATAATCTGGTCTTCATACTGCTTCAGAGCAGAGCTTGGTGTGGTTTGGGCTGAAGTTACAAGCAGAACAGGTGAAAACAAAGAGAGTTTGCTCATTAAAAGTACTAAATCATGGCACTGAGTTTGATAAGACCAGCAAGAAGCATCTTCAGTAAAAATACAAGTCTGATAAGTCTGAAGTTTTATCTAGTTGTCCTGTGTGTCTTTTGTTGACAAGATAAACAGTCACACAGGAACTTCGGATGTAGATAAATTCAAAGAACTTCTGCATGAAAGCTGAATTCCTATCCTACCAGATAATTTATTTAAAAAAAAATAGAATTAACAAGTCTCAGAATAAAGTAATTACCTGGGAAAGATATCATAGACTATAGACCATAGTAAAGCAGACTTGTACTGTGAGATTCTAACTCTAAATTGATGCCTCATTAAACTGAGTTACTGTGGATGTGCTTGACACATGCTGGGACCCCTTTTATCACAATTAGTGAGCCATCTCCAGCACTCCTCACAAGTCTAATGGAATCAGCGTGTTTAGGACTAGCCCAAGGCTTCTAATTGCAGAATCAGCAAACATGCTAATCATCAGCTTGTTCCCCCATTGTTGTGAAATGAGATTACAGAGAGGAATGGAACAAATGTAGCTATTTCAACACAGTACTGGAAGATGCTTTTCATAACTACTTTTTAGATGTATTTCTGTAAGTCTGTGTACAAAAGTGTCTAAAAGGTGAGCCAGGTTGCCAAGTTTTACACACATTCTAGAACAAACAGGACTTATACACCCTACCAAAGATTTCCTATTATTGCATACTTTAGTGAATCTTAATAGTAAGATTACAAAATTATAGTAACTACTCTGCAAATACAGCAAGTACTGAAAATGAACAGTTATTTCTGTAGGTACCCATAACAGTGCTTCAGATGACAATTTTTGTTAGATGTTCACTTAAAACCGCTTCAGATGACAATTTTTGTTAGATGTTCACTTAAAACCATGGCAATACAACAAAGATCTGGGATGAGCATTACTAATATTTTATTCCAGATGCTACAGAGGCAGCTGAAGAACCATTCAACCTCTTTCTTTCAGGTCTATTAAAGTAATCATTTCAGTAGTAATTTAAAATCATGCAGATATTTAGAAATCATGTTTAGACTTGATCGTGCAAAGACAGATGTCAGATGTAAAACTCCTACTGACTTCAAATATGAGCAGAATCAGGTCCTCAACACAGAATCAAAATAAAATTGTCATTGAGTCTTCAAGTTTAAAAAAAACAAACCAAAAGAGTAAATCTCAAAAAAAGGAAGGCACCTGAGAGTGGTGGTGTTCCACTGCTTAACACACATTCTGTGTGGTCAGCTCTTCAGAGGATTCCCTAATATGATTACAAGTCAAGTATTCAGGGTTTGGGTTTGATTTTAAACATACTTGCTACTGCTTCCAGTAATGGAGATGATCATCTGAGAGTGTAACCTTATTTCTGATATCAAACCCTTCCCTGAATAAGGAAAAAAAATGCAAACATTCTTGCATCCAGGAAAAATCATTTCATGCTCTACCACTGAAAACACTACTAACTTGCAAGTGACTGACCTGTTCCATTTTCCTTTAAGGTATTCTCTCTCTTGAAAATACAAGTGGTGAGTCAGTTGTTATGGTAACTGTTTTGGGGTTTTTTTCCCTTTTTTAACTAACATATGACAGCCTGTGTGTTATCCGATTCTGTTCCTGCATTAAGTTACACATTCATTTTTGTTAAACAGCCTAAAAAGGGCTTTTTGGATAAGAAATAGTGGGGAGAAAACAGAGCATTTTTCCCAGGCACCCTGCTTTGGGAATTATAAAGCCACTCCAAATCTTTACACTGTAACATGTCCAAGCACATATGAAAAGATGCACATTTGGTTTAGCCCTCCTGCATGCTCCTGAGATAAATCATCCTATTTGCTCTCCCCTTTGGAAAGTTTCAACGTACAAATTCTTGCAAGAGATAAATCTCTCTCATTGCAAACTTTCTTTCTATTGATGAATCCAAAACTCCAACGAATCGAGTGCTGCCAATAAAAGGACAATCCCAAAGCATTTATGTTCAAATTATTTCTGTTACAGGTTAATATGTATTCTCCTGAACTATCAAGGCCATAATGAAAACTTTAGCACTATTACAAACCAAGCATTTTAAACATGCAGTGGCACAAAATAATTCCCCCCCCCCCTATGATCTTTCTGCTTAAACGACCAACTAAAATTATCAGTTACTCCTTCACCTGACTGTGTTTTGCTCCTCATTCAAATCAGTGTTATCAACTGAATAGTCACAACGCTAAATAGAAAGATGGGAATCCATTCAGCCATAATGAACCTCCAAAAAAGTATCTTAATTAAATACACTTTTAATGGAAGTCAGTGGAACTAGTGGGTGAAGGAGGAAAAAGTATGTAATAGTGATTAGGTTGAATTAGATGACAAAACACTTAAGGCTAAGCACTTATAAAAACAGTAAGAGCCAAAACCTGAACTTTCTACACTTCCAATCTTCTGAACAATGAAGCAGCCATATGTTTGAGTTAGCTTCATGCAAACGCTCTGTACATTCCTAGCCCTGGTTTCAATTGAAAGCTTGTTACTCAGCCTTGTAAATCCACCTAAATTTAAGACACGTAGCACAATAACCTTCTTCAATGACAATTATGAAAAATATTTTAGCTGATGCAGCAGAAAAGTGATGATATGAAACAAATGTAAAACAGCAGAATTACAACAAGCTGGACATTGAGCAGCGTTAAGTCACTGATATCAGTGCCCAGAAATTTCTATCTTTATTACACTGCGATATCTTGTAATAACAAGAATACAGTGAACATCCTTCAATATGCATGCATTGCTTCCATTAGTGTAACAAACAACCAAGGTAACATTGCTACTCTAAGTCCATTGAATAAGGTTTCTAAGCCTACTTTTAAGCAGTCATTATAATATTTTCTAAAAAGTGTCTTGGAAAATGATACCGAAACAAAAAACGTTGTAAAGACATCAATAGCACTAAGAAAAAAAAACAAACCCAAAGAGCTGCATTGATATCAAGCTTACTTACTTGCCCAGCATCATGAAGCTACTAGAAATTCATTTGTAAGCCTAAGACAGATATTAGTAACTACTGACTAAAGTGGCTTTCCAGTCAAGTGACATCTAATGTATCTTTCCTGGGTGTGAATCCCATTATCTATTCGAAATATGGAAAAAATACATATTTAAACAATAGCTACATATATGTTATTACTAAACAACAAAACCTCTTGGAACTCTTTCACTGACAGTTCATCAATATGGATAAAAAGATGATTCTCCATCATTGCATGATTATATCCATACTACAGGCAGTGATGCATGAAAGCTTCAAGGATCTCATCATTTACTTATCAGCAGAAGTTATTCCCAAGGTATTTTGAGAGCCAGCCAATGTTTCTCTCCAAAAGAAGAAATGGGAAGAATCAGAAGAGAAATCAGTAAGACAACAGCCTGAGAAAAGAATCTTTCAATAGCTCTTCAAGCGTTCCCCTTTCTAGTTTGTTTTTTTTTTTCCCTTTTCTTTTTTCCCTCCTTCCTTCCTCTAGTGTCTTTGGCATCTCTCCCCACTCTTTCCACCCCATCTGCCTCACTTCATCTAACTCGCCCTCCAGTACCAATTATTGCAGTGTCCCAGATAATTCGTTCACTGAAATCAGGGACAATTAGGTAACACTGAAAAGTCACTTGTCTGCCACAAACATTCAGAAACACACACTGTGTGAAGAAATCACTCTGGGCACGACCTCAATGGAACACTTCAAAATTCAATTTAAGAATTCCTTTCTGTGGAAGGAGGATGCCTGGAAATACTGTGCCAGAAGTCTGATCACTCTGTTTTATTGTCCCACGAAAGGAAGAACACTACTGTTGTGTGTGACCCTGAGATCTGGTGAGGAAATGCCCTTGCAATAAGCCAACCAAAAGGAGGTTGTACTTATTTAATGCTGGTAATTTGGGGATATCTTTAATGCTTCAGGTGTCAAGTGAAACACACTTACTGAGTTAAAAACAACTGAAAAAGGACAGGAAAAAAAGGACAGAAACTGAACTAGTAATTTTTTGCAAATTATGCATGCCAGCGTGAACCAAAACTATCAAGGTGGGACAGCAGGAGCCAAGGGATGCTGAGGGTGAACATGTGCAAGGCTCTTCAAGTTATTTTGTTGTTCCATCTTTTTACAGGACAGAAAAACATTGCAAAATTATGAAAATATAGCAGTCATTTGTACATCCGTTATTCCATCCTCCTGAAAGGCACAGCGAAATGGATCAGCAGGACAAGCACATGCACACCAACAGCATAGCCAAGTGGTGACACTGTAGTGAACAATGGCTGGCTGCCTGTAAAAACAGGATGCCTTGAATCCCCCAAACTATCAGCTCAGCAATCTATGTGGAAGAATTAGTGGGGTTTGTTTCTAAGTCCTAATATTTAAAGCAAAACACATCTTCAACGTTTTCCCTGCAATGCCATCTTTCCCAAAACACTTAAATGCCTACTCTAAAAGTGCTCATCTTTCTATTGCAACATATGGTACCCCATCCAGGGAGTCACAAGATATTTTGTTTCTAATTGATTAAACTGCATGAGTCACAGACAGGATTTGCACACGGATTGCAAAAGCAACTGCTTGCTTTTCCCAAATTTCACAATGTAACACATAGCTGGGACAGTTACCTTTAGAGCCCCAGCTACCAAGTGGCCAGCAAAAAGCCTCCTCAGAAGCAACAAATCTGAAGTTTAAAAATCAGTCAGCTACTCTTCTGATTTTATGACATGGCCAGAAGTATTTTGTGGGGTTTCTTTTCGTCCTTACACCTTTTTGTTGCAATTAGGAGCATAACAGAAAGTGTTGTGTCTTTTAAGGTTATAGATACAGAGTAAGACTTTGTCAATTCTGATGTTTCAATACTGATGTTTCACATGCCAGTCAAAGTTGCCACTAGAAGCACCTCAAGTACTGGCAGTATTTCTTAAGGTGAGTGAATCTGGACTCCAGGTTCAAATTTCAGGCCTTGTTTCATTCTCGGTAAATGAATTAAGACTGTAGAAACTTACTTGAACGCTTTTGATCTTGCTGCACACCAGTACATTTCACCTGATTAAAATAACTGAAAAGAAACCCTAGGAGGGACAGATTTTGCCTGCCAAGTGGAATCAGTGTCATTTTTTTGTTTCTATTTATTATGAGACATTCAGCACTCTGTGCTGAAAAAAAAAAAAATCATTTAAGAACTGCCTGTTTGTATTATCAAGGCAGTTTTTTGTACTCTGGAGTTATTTTACTACTCTGCAAAGATACTTCTTCATTTTTCAGTTAACAAAGAAGCTGAGCAGTCAATTCATTATCTTTACTTACCATGCTGACTGCTTGAAGCATCTTCATCTCCCTACTGGTGTCAGTTCCAGGTTTTGGCCCTATGTCCCTTAGGGATTGGTGAATCAGCCAGTGAAATCCAGAATTGCTAGTGAAAGAAACAGTGGATTTCAGTTCCCAGTTTCCAGATGCACATATGTCAAGACACCTTATACACTCAGATCCAATGAAAGAAAATAGTTTTGACATTTTTGTTTATGTATGCTGCTAGGTTTTTAAATCTTAAGTGCAAATACAAGAATAAATTCACCATGACAACCACCAGGTACTCGGTATATAAATTTAAAGTTGGGTATGCAGCAGAAGACATACATTAAGAACTATCTCTCCAACAACTTCATTAGATTTTGTCAAACTGGAGATACAGCTGACAAGTGAGGCTATATAATTCATTTAGGTTACCCCTTCTGTTTTCCAAGTTCTGCTGAAATGCTGCACAAACTGAAAGCAGTGACTTCCCTAATAAACAGAGAATCAAGTTTCACAGCTTCAAAGAAAAATTTCACAGTAGATTCAATTTCATCTGGTACTGTACTTCAAATAACTACTGTGGAGTATTTACAGTTCTGACATCAGCTATTATCCTTGACAGGAAAAAAAAAAAAGAAAATTGTTGCTATAAAAATATGCAGAGAAACAAATTGCTGGGTGAGATTTTGTTAACAAATTTCAATGAGATTTAAAGGGGTTCTTGGCCTTTTAGAAGTACTGACACATTCAGAAGTTTCCAGAGACTTGAGTGGATTTACCCATACTTCAGAGATCAATTATTAAAGGATCACAAATCCGTATTTAGAAGGATGATTTTAATGTTCCCAGATTGAAGACAGAGCATGGTGTATTATTTGCTCAATTAAAGGATCTTTCTTTGAATAGTCAGAAGCCACCAGTTAGAGGCAGGGGAGGGCAGCAAACAACCTGCACTCTTCAAAGGCTAAATATTACACTATAAAAGTGTACGTGACAACCATAAAAACACCTGAGCATCTAGAAAAAGGTATCTGCTACTATGTTTAGGTTATAACACTTGCACCTTTGCTGTAATTTATGATGTTGGCAAACCAACTACCTGGTTTTAGATTACTGAATACATATATTAATCAAGGGAAATACACAATGAAATTGACTCTTCCCCAGACTACGCACACAGAACTGTTTTCCTCTCAGTTTCTTCAATCAACTCAAATAAGTTGGTAGCAGAACTTGATGGGGCTTCGTGGTTTCCAGTGCGAGCCCAGATCTCCAAATGACAACTGCTCACAGCTGATCATTAAAAGAACAAGAAGTAAGAAGTTAGTATATCACAATCATGTATTAACTATCTCTTACTGTTACTGTGTCACAACATTACAAGTCCTGGTAAAGATTAAGAGTATAAACCTCTCTGTACTTCTTAAAAAGGCATCAGAACCTCTACTTTGCCCAGCAGCATCAAATAAAGTAAATGGCTGATGACTACAACACAGGGTATGAGGAATGGGGAAGTTGTGGCGAGTCCATAACAGCCCCTCTCTCCTGCTTCTTCCTCCTCACATTTTAACCATGCTCCAGCATCAGTCCTCCATAAGCCACAGCTCCTGTCAGTAGAACCTGTCCCATGGGCTACAGTTCCTTTAGGAAATATTCACCTGCTCTGGCATGGGGTCCTTCTTCATGGGCTGCAGTGTCAGTATCTGTTCCACTGTGGTCCTCTGCACAGAAACATCTGCTCCACCATAGCTTCCTCCAGAACTTCCATAGGCTGCAAGAGAAATATCTACTTTGAGACTGGGTGAACCTGCACCCCTCTCCTCCTTCTCACACCTCAGTCTCCATAGGAAGAGTAAAACTTTGCTTATAATTTTATCTTTATGTTGCTTATTAAAGAATGGACTCAGGACAGCAGGTTCTGGGGTTAAGTACCTGTAAAATTCTCTCACTTTGATTTCAGGGAACAGGAGAAGAAGGTTAGTAGATAAATTTGATGCAAAGTTCCAACAGAAAGCTAGCAAAAACTGTGCAGCTGAAATGCTGCCCAAGACATCCAGGGTCAACAGTCCTTGCGGAGGTGAATGCCTCACAAAGAGCAAACAGTATCATCCGTACTTGGCTTGGACGATCACGATGTTAAAGTGAACCTGTCTGCTAGAAGGAAGTGGATCACTTCTTTTAAGGAAAGCTGTTTTGTCACAGAAGCCAAGCTATCACTCTGCCTGAAATACTTCTCTGGGCATTTACTTTAAACTGAAATCCTGAGAATAACCTTGACTTCCACAAAAATGCATTTTAAAGAGACTGAAAAAACAATTAAGGTTTGGTGATAAGCAGGAATACCACTCTTCCTTAGTACAGAATGTAAATGATTGCACTGCTGAGAAAAGGGAAAATTAAGTCTTCTAAGTACCCAGTGAACAGGAGTGGAACAAATTTTCCCTCTTCAAATATATCCTGATAGTAATCTGAAGAGAATACTTCCATGATTGTGTAGTGATTTCTTTAAGACCTATTCAATTCCTTATTGTTCAGCTTACAGTGCCAGAAAAAAAGAACTGTTAAAGTTAACATCTGCTAACTAATCACAAAACAGACCATCACAACATTTTACAGGGTTTGAACACAGCTATGAATTTTGATTACTATCAACTTTGACTGGATTAAAGCAGCTTTTTACTGTGGGATTTACGAAACCTACAACTTATTCCTTTAGAGGAAATGCTTCTAAAAATGAACATTTTCATTCTGGGTTCAGAAAAGATGATCTAGCATTACAAGTATGCCAAATATTAGAGATGGAAATCAATCAGGTGAATTATAGTCTTCTGGGTTTTTTTATTAAATATTTCATTTTTAGAGTCTTATTAACATCTTACAGGAGAGGTTATGACATGCATATATACTTAGGATGGGCTGCTGCACAGATCTTAATTCCATTCCATGTGTTTTGCTGCTTGACACCAAGAGTACATGCATATGTACTGCATCTCAAGTTTTTTGGATCACTTTTGTGGCAATACATTCATATCTGATTGAGGCAATACTAAAATCTACTTATGAGCACCTCTTGATGAGCTACACTCCAGTTGGTACTACAATACCCTGTGTAAACATTTCTCTCATGCAGAAGTCAACTGGGTTAGAAAAGCTTTCTATTAAGCTATTGAGTCCAAATGTTTGCATTATGACAGGATTCATTTTTTGCTCTGTGCTTAAGAAATTAGAACCTGCTGAGCAATTCTTTACAATTTCCAATGACATAAATTAAACTATCTGGGCTTAGTGTCTTATGCATCCCAACATGCAGTTTGTTTCTTTTGCTACCCTTCCAATTTACTAATTCCAAAATACTTTTACTTTAAAATTAAAAACCCACATTATTAAACCCCAAAACCTCTCCCTTATGCAAGAATAAAAATCCATTACAGGAATATTTGATACCTCACTGCAGCTTTGTGTTTAATTTGAGAGAACAGCTCCCTCCCTGTAGGAAAGGTCTCAGTCAAATAGTCATCCCCCTTGTCCAGAAAACTATGCATTCTAGGAGAAATGAGTACTCAGAGGATGCGAAACACTATAGTCAGATCATATTAATCGAAAGAGGGGCAACCAAAGCATTATGCCAAAGACTTGTTAATAACTGGAGAGCATAATGAATGTACGTACCAGCAGGGGAGCCATTGATCCACAGTCCATCACAGATGTCACCAGAACAATTAACTATAGCTCTCCACTCATTGAATACGTCATTTCTCCACTGCCCCTTTAAACAGGAATACACACGGATTTTAAATTTCGACAACACCACAGCTAAATTGTAAAGAAGGGATTATTTCAGCCAATTTTCAATAGCAGAGTGGGTGGTCCTCAGGACTTCTTATAAATACCCTTCCAACAGTTGTGTGAAATGTTGAATAGGAGACCACACAACCGTCAAGGATTATGTACTCCTCTAAAGGGGAAAGGGGGGAGAATCAAACATTTCTTGCCCAAGGTTTGTTACTGTGGGATACTATTATGTGAGGTCCTTCAGTTCATATATTGCATCGCATTAAATTACATGGCAAGAATGAATAACTGCTTTGTCACATACAGAATCACACATTACTTTGCTTTTTAAAGATGGTGAAAAGTGAAATAGTGTACCAAACTCCATTCCAAAAAGCTTCAGTTATTTAAATCTGGACTGCATTTCACCCAAGCCATACCCTTCACACAAAAGTTTAAAAATTCCTGAGGCTGCAAAGCCAAATACCACAGAAGCTTAGGTATGAGCCAATTAAAAGTTTCTAGCAAAGTTAAACTTGCACATGTAAGCGTGCAATGGAGTGTTACGTCATGGTGAACAGGCAGTTTTTCTAGTGTACCCTTTCAACACAGTATAATCTTGAGATGATTAGTTCACAGCCACGATTACACTAACATAAACCGACAGCACAGTAAACATTCCTTCGTGTGGTCCTATACTAGGGAAGGACAGGAAAATTTGTCAAACATTTCACAGGTATTTGCTGACAGGACAGGGAAGGAGACAATCAGGAATACCGGGTTCAGTTTCAGATGTGAAAAGCACATATAGTATTGTATACTGTAGTATGCATTTTGAAGCACAGAACTGGCACTGAAAATTAGTCTGAGTTGTTCCCATATCTTGGGAGGAGTTTGGAGTTGAAACTGATAAGGAAATAATCAGACAATGATCAAAGTCCAGCCTAAAGTCCATGCACAGGAAGTAAAACAACTCCGTAACAAATGTCACTTGTTTCACATGGTACTAAATCCTGTTTAGCTATCAGACAACATTCTTTCAATGTTAAGGGTACATAAGGAACTGGAGATTCAAAGTCTAAAGTGATCATTCTTCTGTTAAGTTGGATATCTAGCTTTTCATGTGATAACAGCAGAGGGGCCAAATAAAGCACTACTGCAACTCTAAACTGTGTGGACCCAGTTAAACTCCAGATGGGTTTGGCAGCATTTTGTTTACACCTTCAGCAATCACAGATGTAAGCTAGAAGATAAAAGCAAAGACAAAGCAGTTCTTTGGGAATATGCTTCTGATCCTACTTGCTTTGGCCTATTCCTTCCATCACTTCAAAGCACACAACACTATCTGAGCAGTCATCTGACAGCAGCACTGTTAGTAATTAATGTACTCAAGATCGAAGCTCCACCAGTATTTTCACAATCTTCCCTGCCCAGTGGAAGGGGTAGTCAGTAGGTGTCCTCCTGAATGTATGTAACAACCAGGTCTAAAAAAAACTCACTGTGACTGGAATTGTATCCAAATTTTGTACTGAAGTCACAGGGGCCTTCATCCTGCACCACTGCATTTAAATATGCAATAGGATTCGGCTGGGTACGGCTTCCTCTAGGGAAGGAAGAAGGCCAGGGAGTATAAAATATGCAACCTATCTCACTGGTTCCTTATCACTACCTGTAAAGGCATTGTACTTGCCTTCAATCAATTCTGATGATTGCCTACTATTAATGTCACTCATTCTCTTCAGTAATTAAGCCACCTCTTTCTTAGATGTGCCTTTGTCTTTCTCTGGCACATTTCCTTGTCTTATTCTCTTTTCCAGATGGCATAAGGATGAGAGATAAGTGTTGCTAAAAGTTGCTTAGCAATGCAACACATGCAAGGTTTGGAAATGCTGACGTCCACATAAACACTATCCATACATCACACATTTATGCAAAGAAACAAAGGCGTGAAGAACCAGAGTGACATAGGGGCCTCCAGAAAAAGAGCTACCAGTTAGTACACGAACAAAGGGGAGCAGGAAACAGAAGAAAAAGCTACAAGCTTCCAGTGATGGACTGTATAGTGCTGTGGGGGTTCTCTTGTTTGTGTTTGGTTTTGGCTTTAAACTAGAACACAAAATTCTGCTTTAAACAAAACTAAATCCTTGAATTTTAGTAAGGCCCTGTGTTTTCTGTAATTCAGAGACCTACAACACATGACACTGCAACCTACTCATAGGTTGCAAAAAACAGAAATAAAAACCAAAACAGAAATAAAGTTCATGAAGAACAGTAACCAGTGAAGACAAAGATGTTTATCACCAACTAGGTGTCAACACAGATATCCTCCTATCCCAGTAATCAGTAATAAGGAATTTATTCCAGTAACTGCACACTGCAGTGGTAGACTGTTTCTGAACTCTAAAGTAAATGGTCTTATATGGAATCTATTTAAACCACAATTAAATGTTTCAGGTAATAAATAAGAACATTTAGTACACTAACAGTGGTAATTTCACAAGATCATATTATCGTAATAATTCATTTCTGCAACAGCCTGTGTAAACAGGTTATCATGACTCACCGTGTTTAAAAAACCTGAGATGTCAAGAATTTATTCATCATGGGAGATAACTCTGAAACAACTAGTTCTAAGAAAATAACTTAAACAGTAGTAAATTCACATGTAGCTCAGTTACATGATGATGTTTCTATGTTTCAGTTACTGGCTACTACAATTTTTATTGCAATTAATTCTGTTTATTTCAAATTCAAGCTTGCCTGCCTCTAGACTCAACTCCTCTGCCTCTACACTCAACAATTTCTACATGCTCTGATTTGGGCTTTCAGCAGTGATTTTCATTATTTGGTTTCAACCATTCATGAAACTTATTTGCATGAGCCTGATCTTAAATATCATGTCAAAATTACTTTCCAGATTCAAGCAATAACTGAATCATGTTTTCCTTTATTAAAATCTCTGGCATTACAACACACAGCCTCAGTGGATGCTAATTTAGACAAACTGGTCTAGTGGGATGTGTCTAGAGGGGGTTGGAACTAGACGATCTTAAGGTCCTTTCCAATCCAAGCCATTCTATGACTCTATGATCTGTATTTAAATACACAGTTACTCATGTATATCCTGACTACTCATCTGGCTGGATATGTTCAGATGGTTCACACAATATGGTCTGGTTTTAGAACCTGGGAGAATCAATGTTTATCCCAAGAATTACAGTCTCAAATATAAGCCAGTTTATGTAAAAAGACACAAAGTTTTATTTCTCCCTCAAACTTCATAGTTTCCATACAACATTTCAGAAAGTTATTGACACTCAAATTGTTTTACTGGCTTAATATACATAAAAGACAATAACTCAATAACTTTTAATTGCTTTTGATCCCTGAATAAGGGAATAATAAGGAGAATAATGTTTTGCTGGGTTTTTTAATATAGGAATGTAACCAAGATTCAGGAAGACCTATTGTATCTTCCAATTTCATATTATCCACTAGTATGCAGAATAGCTCTGAGCAATCAAAATACTAATTGGAATAATTTGCATCAGAACTGAAACTGTGGCACTTCCAAACAGGTAACTCAGATGAATTTGGGGGAACACAGGCCTGCAGGTGAAGAAGCCCATAAGGCTTGCCACCTGTTCCATGTGGTTAACAGGTGTATCTAACAGCAGGCCTTCCTCTGGGAAAGACAACAAACCAAACACAGCCAAAACACACAAAGAAGCAGCAACAGGGACAGAATGGAGCACAGCATCTGCTTACCGGGACCTAGGCAGCAGCCAGAAACGAGAAATCACAGAAAGGAAACACTTTCATGAAGAAAATGAGCAATTTACTTCATTAACATCTCATTGTCATCTTTCATTCTCAAACGTGTGCACATATGAATGCACAAAAGCCAGACAGGCCACCACAGTGACAGTTTCTATTTGGCCTCTCTTGACAACATTTCCACCCATTGTGAAAATAGTTTTATGTTTAAGCAGTAGATAAATCACAGTTGTTGGTCATTATTGGACTCCTCTGCTGATACAGTTACATTTATTGCTTGTTTACTGGACATTCAATCGATCTGAATCTCTGAAGGTTCACAGCCTACAATATGCTATTAATTGGCAACATCCACTTACTAAAAATTTATCATTTGCAAAAGATTGATCTAAAAATCTATCCCTGACATTATTACAGTTAAAACCTAAGAGGAAAAAACAGAAAAAATTCAACATTCCTGCCATTACTCAATCTATTCACATAGATCACACAGAAGTAAATCTAGAATACTTTGCAGCTTCAAATATTTGCCCATGTTCTTTCTGCTCTAGCAGATTACTTCAGTATGTCCAAGGTGCTGTTTCATAACTCTATGGTAATAGGTCAAAAACCAAAAAATACCAGCTAAAAAAAACTTTAACGTATTTTTTTGCCTGAAGAAAATTACTCTTATGCTTTCATTGTTTTATGTTAAGTTACATAATTTGAAAACATCATATGCAGAGCGAACACTTGCATTAAGTGGTTGCCTTTTATATCACATTTTCTACATGATATAAAAAATCAGTCAACAAGACAGTCATCAGTAGCATCAGGATTTTATCCGGGGGGGCAAAGGGAAGGCAGAGTATCTTGTCACTTCTGAACACATACAGTGTAAACTTAAATATAGTACTAAATGCCTACAACCCTGCAGAGCAGACCAGTTACTGAACAAATGTAAGCCTGAGGAATTTACTAAATCAGTCTCAAAACAGATGCTAGAGAGACACCCAGAGGCACAAAAGTGTTTGCACACAAATGGACAAATATACAAGAAAGTTACCTACAGAAACAGATGTGTCAAACAATCTTAAGTTTCTTAATATATTTAACTTTCAACAATAAGTGATATTGCACTCAGAACAAATATAAGACATTATAAAAGCCTAAAAGTTTAGAATTAACAAATAGTTTTTTGTTATTACTGCTGTCTAATGAAAACTACAAATGTACAAACATAGTCTTTATTTTGAAGCTAACAAATCATATTCCTTCTGGTAAAACCAAAAGTGATGCATTAAAAAGATTTTTAGTGTGTTCTATTATGGTTCAGGAATGTACAAAAGTAGTATTTGAATTTCAGTCACCTGAACGGTTTTTTGATGGAAACTAGTGTTAAAAATTGATGATATGTTTCTTGTTTCTACCACTGACATATTTGATCAGCTTTCTGAAGTGACTGACTGTTAACCCAGCCTAACTTGAGGAGCAAATGGAAAATATGAAAAACAGAACTCTTCAATAAACATCATGGAAGTAGGACAACTTGGACTAAATCAGTTTGACTGCTTGTGATACATATTTATATTACGGATTTTAAGGAGACAGGGTTTGGGGTTTTTTTGGTAGTTACAGACTTACCTGTGGATGCCCAGTATTGAAATCCATTCCCCATAATTTCTCCACTGACACACTTGCCCTCACAGTAACCTCAATCTTTGATGGACACCCTGTCCTGACCTAGAAAGTAAAACAATGCTTCCTATTAACAGAGAAATGTCCACCCCTGTTTCCTGCTCAAGGAAAAAGCTGAGACTTTCTCATGTTTTTCTCGTTTATACGACTAAATCTATCTCTATGCATTGTTGGCACCTTCGCATGTTCTAGACTTCTCCCACTACCTCAGCATCTAAACACTGACACCAACTGAAGGGATTTACAAAGTATATACAAGGCAGAAATGATGAATCCATTAAATCAGGCTTTTCCTTATTGGCTCTAATAGAGCAGAACAGAATCACAGTTATTAAAACTTGAAGTCAAGGATCTGACTTTCAGTTGTGAGCCCCACAGCTGTATTAGTTTCACAGGTAATGATCACATACGTGTAAAAAGGAGACCCTTTCACTTTCTGGTTCTGTCTTACAGCATACAAAAGGTTTAACGACTACGAATAACACCATTTTTCATAAGAAAAGGTGAAACTAAAAGGATTGTTGCAGACTCAATTGATTTATGCTCCTCTGGTCAGCACAAATCCCTGGGCTCAGGCAAAAGGCCTCAGTTCCTCTGACAAGACCCACCTGAGGCTCCTACACCCGCCCTGCCCATCGCCATAAGAGAACACAAACGAATTATTCCAACAGTTCAGAAATGCTATACTGAATTCTGAGTAACTAGTAAGACTTAAGTTAAAGCGCTAATTCTCCTCGGGGATACCTATTCTACAACTTCAGTACCAACAACAGCGAAGAGAATTTTATTTCTTTGTTTGCTATTTAACTTCACTTTACACTGCAATGGGAACCCAGGCTCTTAAATACCTGCAGGTCATTGCAGCGTCACCGACAGATGACACAGAAACAGCCACGAGCTACAGCGTTAGGAGCGCAGGAAGAGCGACTGCATTTACACCAGCCTAAACCGAGCAGCGCGGGCTTCGCGTCTCTTCGTGTCGCGGACACACGGGACCCGTCCCGCAGCTGCGACGAGGGGCCAGGCTGAGAAGGGGCCAGCGCGGGACGCGGAGCCGGAGCCGGAGCCCTGCTCTTTACCTCAGAGCTCTGGCCCGTCTCCTCCCACCGCCACCGTCCGCCTCGCGCAGGCACCACCCACACAACATCCTCCACGTTCTCATAGGCTGAGCGGGAGCGAGGGGCGGGGCGTTCCTCACGCATGCGCGGAAGCTAAAGAGATATAGCAACCGCTCCGGTCCAGCGTTCAGCCCTGGATAGCTGTATCCCGTCTGCCGCAGGGCACGGGTCTCCGCCGGTAGCACTGCGGCTGCCACCAACCGGGACCGACGCCGCCACACCTGCTCTGCTCCTACCGCCTGCCCTCATACGCGCCTCTTCCCTCCTTTTAACCGCGGCAACGCCCACTTCCCCCGCCGGGGCCAATGGCGAGGTAATATCGCGTCTTTGCTCCGCCTCTTTGCCCCGGAGGCGGAAATGGCTATTTCCCTGCTGTGCCGCCATATTGGATTCTGAGGAAGCGGGTGGGGGTAGCGGCAGGAGGAGCGCGGCTCGCCCGCCTGTGAGTAGCCGCTGCCCCGCGTTGTGCCTGTGGGCCCGGCCGGGAAGGTGGGACTGGGGCCGGGGCCTCTGGGCTGGCGGGGTTGCGGCAGTGCCGGTCTGGTTGAGGGCCCCCCCCTGCGAGCGTGGGGGCTTCTTTGGGTTCGGCTGTGCCGCATCTGCGGCCCAGGCGCTCCTCCCAGCTGCGGACACTGCGGGGCGGCTGCCCGGGCCCTGCCGCCGGCTCCGTTTCGCTCTCGCTGAGGCGCTGCCCGTCTTATTCCGCTCCCGCGCCCTCCTCGCGTCAGCGGGCCCTGCTCCTGCCTCAGGGCCTTCTCTTTTGCTGCCCGTCCGCTGGCTTTTCCCAGTGTCTTGTGTTGGGTTTAACGAGTGCTCAGGGTATGTGGGTCTCAGGGAAGCTCTGTGAGCACGGGTGCTGTGCTGCTGGTGGTTGCACAGTCCTGACAGGCCAGACCTAATCCTGGCAGACCACAAATAACGTGGGTTATAGGGTTAAAGCAGTTTACACAGTCAGTGGGCTGTTTTTCTGTAGTTGTCCATCCCATTGTTAAGAAGTCACTTAAGTGTGTTGCTCTTCAGCAGTGTTTTCTCTATGAGATAAGGAAACTTGCATGAGCAGCAGTGTGGTTTTGCTGGTTACGGGCTTCATTTATATACCAAATTTAAGAAAACTCCATTTCGGGATCTGAGAGTTGTCTGAAAACTGTGTCTCTCTGTATGTAATGATGTGAGGCAAAAACTGAATGTCTTTACTGCCCCAGGTCCTGCAGTATTTAAGAGCCCAGTGATGCAGTGCTATTTGTAAGGGTATTACCACAATGGTTGTGCTGAAAGGATTAACTGTTGGAGGTCACACATTCACCTACTTGGTGTTTTCCAGCAGAGAAAAATGTTCTAATGTGGTTTAGTTTTGGTAGCAGTTTGTATTGTGCCTGTAGCCAACCATTCGATTATTTGTTGTATTAATCTTTGTATATCTTTCTGATCATTTGCTTTACTGGAATGGCTGAAGGGTTATTGTAATTCATTATGCTAAGTGGTAAAGTCTTACGAAAGAAGGATTTCTACTGGTTAGATTTAAATATTCCCTTAAACCAATGAGCTCTGACCTATGTTCATGACTAAACTGCCTTAGAAGCAATGCCAAAGACTGCTTTTCTTGGTCATTATCTAACTATAAATGTTATTTCAGTAAAGTTCTATCGTGATAAGAAATGCTAACTCAAATTGTGAACTGTTCGGTGATATAGTTCAGTCTGTGCTACTTAAATGGGGCCAGTGAGAGGTTTCTTTTCAGTAAAACAGGCAGTGTTAGCTGGTTGTGTTTCTTGGTCTGCTGTGGAAGAACTCTGTGTACGATAAACGATCACACGTAGTTGCATATCGTGTAATTCTTACACCAAACAAAATGCCTGCTCCATTGTAAAGCCATCAGTAGCCTTACACACAGGATTATTCACTTGATCTGCAGAGATTAATGGTTACAAGATTGTAATATTTGGTCTACTTATAGCCCAGATTTGCTATGGATGCATCTGTGAAATTCATGTTGAGGATACGGGAGGTTTTATGTTTGTGATGTTTAGAGAATTGCTCTCTGCTCAATAGATGGATTATCTTTTTGATATGGCTTATTTACTTCAGGACATTTAAACAAAAGGGGCGGGAGCACAAAATCATGCTCAGCTGATAATGCTGAGTAACTTCTATCTCCTGCAGTGCATTGAAGGGGAAGAATAAGAATTATTTCCTTTTGCCTGTATTGAAAAAGTTTGTCTCTATTGTATGAGTTTGTATTTGATTTTTTTTCTTTTTGCTTTAGTTTGTATTAAAAGGGACTGCAGATCCTGAAGCCTCAGAATGAATCCCTTTATCTTCTGAAGTGTAACAGGACTCCTTTTTTTCTACTTACTAATTATTCCATAGGATGTAGCTTAATAGACATTTACAGAGGAAATGTACAGCTTGCAGGTTCTGTGCCTCTCCATGTTGGCCTTGACCTGTAATTATTTTTTGCAGCAGTCATTGTATGGCAGAATCTAAGATAAGTTACAATTTTCTGATTTAGTAAAGTTTGGTAGATCTTTATTATCATCTGAGGCCCTTGAGATATTGATAGAGGGCTGAAAGAACTGCCACTATCCTAGAGTTATGTAGTCCCACCCACAGATGAGGACTCCAGGAAGTAATGTGAGGGATTGCTTTTGGTGATGTGGCAAAAATGTTTCTGTTTAGAATCTGTTTTATTTTGTTTGTTTTCTGTCTTGAAGGGAGCTGTAAAACTTGGTTGAGCTTAACTGAGAGAAAAATAAAGCTCCGAAATTGGTAGGAGAAGTATGTACTAAAAAAGAATTCCCCTGGTTCATTTTTTATCCCAAGTTCAGAGTCCTGGCCCTTACACAGCTTTGCTAGTGTGCAACTTTTCTGTCACTGCTGAGCTCTTAATGTTTGAGAGAGAGAAACTCATTGAATAATTCTAGCAGTGGGCAGGGTTTTGGTATAGGTGCTTGTGGTAGAGCTTTTTGTCTGTAGCCAGTGGTGTACAGTCATGAACTTCTTCGCTATGTAGTCAGTATTTAAAGCTCCTAAGCAGCTTTTTAAAAAGTATTTATTTTGGTTTTGTTCTTTGCCTATAGAAACTGAGGAGACAGGAGGGTGGTGCTGCAGTTCCTATCTCAGTGCTTAGATGTAACTCAGCTCCTGCCTGCTCAAGTTGAAGACGTCTAACAAGGCTCATTCCTGCAGTTCTGCATGGACTTTTTTCCCCTCCTTCCTAAAATGGACTGGATCCTGTTTTGCCTTTCTAAAATACCCTTTTCTTTGCTCTCTTGCCAGTTTCTTTTGGAAGAAATTACCTCTCTTTAAGAACACTTCCTTAAAAATAATTTGTTTCAGAAAGGGCAGTCCAAGAGAATATCACATGTAAATGCTGTTCAGAAAATGTAAAGCTTTGCTGAGCTTAGATTTTTTTGTTTTAAATGTTATCTATGTGTCATGTTTTGTTTCCACAGCAACCATGTCAGAAGGGGACAGTATTGGTGAGTCTGTGCATGGAAAGCCTTCTGTGGTCTATAGATTTTTCTCAAGACTCGGACAGGTTGGTTTTCTATAGGGCTTTTCTGAATCCATTAGAAGCAGGTCTCAGTGAGGCTTCTTAAGTAAACATCATTACTTTTTGGATGAGTTGTTCAAACACTAATATCTGTATGAAATACTTACTTTGAAGCCTTTTTAAAATACCTAGCTTAATGTAATAATTAATGGACTTACATGTGATATTGCACAGTGAAAATACATGTTGTTGTCAAAAACAAAGAATGACGACTTCAGTTTTCATGTCAGAGTAATAAGGAAAATAAACTTTCATTAAATATTGAAAAAATAAATTTCTGTATGATGCCCCCAGCATGAGGAATTTTTTTTGTGTGTAAAAATACAGAACTCTTTCAATGCTTGTATGTTTGTGCAATTCAGTTTACTTGTAAGCAATAGTACAAGTGTTTTGTGTTACTCTCCTTCCCAAAATACTCCTCACAAATGCTTAACTATTTCTAATTGCTACCCTGTACTAAACCTTATTCACTGTGCATCATGTATTTTACAGATGTACACTTTATATTTCTTCCTAGATCTACCAATCCTGGTTAGACAAATCTACTCCATATACTGCAGTGCGATGGATTGTAACTTTGGGTCTGAGTTTTATCTACATGATCAGAGTTTATTTACTGCAGGTAAGAAAACTGGATTTACCACTGGAGTAGATTTAGATATTACTGTTCTGTTTTTTGTTAAGGGTTCTTGAGGCATAGTATAACTCCATAATTACATATTGTGTCATTCAGCACACAGTAGAAGTAAACTAGATAGTCTGAAGGAAAAACACATCTTGTTGGCGTTAAACTTCCTGCTTCAGAATGGAGAATGTATGAACGCTTGAGGATATGTGTCTGATGGCAACAGAAATGGATATTTGTTTGTTTTTTTAAATCTTGCTTATTTATATTACGTTAAGTTCAGTTGTCGTTTAGGTAACTTTAAGTGAAAAATGTTACATAAGTTTCTGTCAGTGCACAAAGGAAAGGAATAGATTCATTAAGGTGAGTTCGTCTTTTCATAGAGTCAGAATGCGTATTTTGTACAGTAAGAATTTCTAGTATTTTCATTTAAAAGTCCAGAAAACTTTTTGTGCTAATGTGTGGATGTAGAAGAGCACTTCTCAAGGAAGCAAAAAACCAGATTGTTTAATATTGTTGAAAAATCAGTACCTGGAAATGGTTTTCAGAAAGACACTCTTTTTTCCTCCCTGCTTCAGGGTTGGTACATTGTGACATATGCCTTGGGAATCTACCACCTAAATCTCTTCATAGCTTTCTTGTCGCCAAAGGTAGACCCCTCTTTAATGGAAGATTCAGGTATGATGAATAGTTCAGTTAATTTTGCTATAATTTTGTACTTAGTCAAACTTGCAGGTCCTTTTGCCTGATACAGTAAAGATGTGCATTACACTAGAATCATTACATTGTTTTTTGGACTTGCAAAATATCTATACAGCTTGACATCAGGAGTTATGATAAAATGTCTTTATTATTATTATTTTCAGGACTTGAATGTATTCCATGCTGTGTTAGCCTTCTGTGTCTTGAAGGAAGGTTTATGTGACTTAAGTTTTCCCTGTAGTAACTCAAGTGACCTCGTGCTCCTTTCTGTTACCTATTTTCTTTGGGGAAACCAGTGTTAAGTTACATTAAAACAGTCACTGTAACTGGAATCTGTGTGTAACAGTGAATGTTTTTCTTTCTTTTTTTAAAGATGAAAAGTAAAGAAAGTCTAGAGTCTGAGGAGTGTGGAAAATGATTATGAGGGGGTTTGTGGTTTGTTTCTTTTCTGTTTTTTTCAGATGATGGTCCTTCTTTACCTACAAGGCAAAATGAAGAATTTCGGCCTTTCATTAGAAGGCTCCCAGAGTTTAAATTCTGGTGAGTGGATCTATCCATGCTCTGCTTCTGAAAAATAGAAATACCTGCATCAAATCAGTGGTAGCTGGGGTTGAAGGATTAATTGTTAATATTATTTTTAAGGCACTCTGCCACTAAAGGAATCCTGGTTGCTATGGCATGTACGTTCTTTGAGGCTTTCAACGTTCCTGTTTTTTGGCCAATCCTTGTGATGTACTTCATTATGCTTTTTTGTATCACTATGAAGAGGCAAATCAAGGTAACTTTCTGAAAACAGAGTAGCATTTGTCATGTCAGATTTACAGTATTGTTACAAACTGTCCATCCAATTGAGCATGTTAGAGGTATAAATTGTACTGCACGTGCTTCTTTTACTGGAGGAACTTAAACAGCTAACAGTTGAATATTAGTTCAGGTGTTGAATATTTGCAACTTTGGGCAGATATTGACAATGGGAAATAAAAATGCTTTGTAGAAAAAGTCTTCATGCACCACCTCACAGAATCTTATGCTTGCTTTCAGAAGTTTTCGGTCGTAGAATTCAGTATCTGCTTTTTACACATGAGGAGTCTTAGTTTCCCGCCCACTTCCTTTCTTCAGTTAGCTGTGGCTGTTTTTAATGAAGAGGTCTTGTAGGATCTCTGATGGGTGAAAAGGGAAGTTCTGACAAGTTGGTGCGAGAGGGTAGGTGAAAAAAAGGGGAAGAAGAACACAGGCAAGTCATTCACACCAGTTTTAACAAATTACTTACGGTTTGTTGGCATTTTAAAAAGAACCAATTTCTTTCCCAGACACTCAATTTTGGCTAGGTAATGTTCTTCAAAGTTACCCATTAAAGATTAAAGGGTCATAAGGAATTAATACCTCTGTGCTTTATCCAGTTTACTCATTAGGGGAATCACAGGAATCTTCACTACTGTAAAATTGTTGGGTATACCGAAGTTTGAGGTTTAAAAGACTGCGCTCGTACCCCTGTTTCGATGTAAACTGATGTACAGTTAGGTATTTCTTTACCTTTACAATGCTGAAGAACTGTCTTTCTAGAGGGCTTTGTAGTTTACAATGTGTAGTATAAAACATTTTTATAAATATTATATAAGTTCCTTGCCTGAAAGATTGTTCTTTTCTCTTTACAGCACATGATAAAGTACAGATATATACCCTTCACACATGGCAAGAGGAAATACAAAGGGAAAGATGATGTTGGAAAGACCTTTGCTAGCTAGAAGATGCAATCAACCTGTTGACCAGTTCTACTTCTAACTAAAGGAACGATTTTGAGCCATTGTAACAATGCCTTTTTTCTTCATAAAAAATGATTAAGAGTGGTGACAAAACAGTTAAATTTTTGTTTTAAAGGATTGTGCTATTTTTATCTGAAATATCAGTTTCTTGAAGAAACTGGCATTCTAACCAAATTGCATTGAGTTTGTTATCTTTTGTAAGCAGTTGGAAAAACTTTGGATAATCCCATAGATTTGGGATAATGTATTCCTTTCAAGATCCATTGCACTGGAGCAATTAATGGCTTAGAGTTGTGTATTTTTACTTAGTTCTCCTGCTCAGTATCACCCTGAAGTGCTGTGCACATATCTGGAGGAAAAATATACAGTGGCACACGTGATGCTGTTTTCTGCTTCATGGCTGTGTGCTATTTTCATAAGACAAATTCAGCAGACCTAAATAGATGCAGAACTTAAGCCAGTTTCCTAAATGCATGGTATTACAGAGTTATAACCAAATAAATATAGATAGGAATAAGAAATTACAAATTTACAGAGTTTGCAGTAGGGAAAAGATACTCATAGCTTCTCAAGTAACTCGTTTGTGTTGGGTTTTAATGCCAGTTTCACCATGACATCTCCTTGCAGATGCTAAAATTGGGCTCTTTCATGATGACTCAAACTTTGTCCAAAATCACAACTTACTTTGAGGACCTGGAATTATAAGAATATATATTTTAATTGTTACTAGTTGGAGTTTCTTTCATACTTAAGGATTTCTTGATTAATTTAAGCTGACTTCATGCAGCCCCTTCAGAATATACCCAAACTGGCCATAGCAGGTAAATGGTGTGGGTTTTAACACAGCTTTTCATTTTCTATGGGGAAAAAAAAGAATCCTAGATAAAAGACCTGCATGTAAACTTTTTCATGTGATACAGCTGCAGTTTTATTAAGTGAATTTTTAATTCCAAAATTTATTAAAAGACAGTATCCCCCTTTACTTGTTCTCTATCTTTATATACATATATTGACCTGACAGTATTTATGGCTCCTTCTCAGTAATCGTTACCCTTAATTTATCTTCATGAACTGCCTTTTTCAACTCTTCAGGGAGTATTCAGTGGCAGAAAGAAGGAAAAGACTAGCTTTGAAGATTCTGCATGGAGAACAGTGGCAACTTCAACAGACACCAAAGTGGAAAATACATGTAGGAACCCTTTCATCTGATTTTTGTCAAATGTATTTGTTACGGAGCTCTGGAATTCAGTGTTCAGTAATCCTGGGTAGTGACAGGCACTTTTAGTTCACATTGACCTGTTGCTTTTTGTTTGGTTTTCATGTGTTTCATTAGCAGTGTGGAAACCAGTAATGGTAAAACTTGAAATTATGGAAACACATTACCAGAAAGGGCCTTATGAAGTCCCAGTCATGGGCGCTTGGAGCTTGTTGCCTGAAAATCTGAAAGCCCCAAGTTGGAGATGCTGTCTTAGGTTTGCTGGAGTTCCTGAATAATATAGCCAAATTGGGGAGAAAAATATACTTATTATGTTGATCAGTTATCAGCAACTGGGATGACTCCTATGTTCAGTCAATGCCATCCATTGCAAATCAGGCATTTTTACCTCCACTTGATTTTGAACGTCAGTGGCAGTTTGAGAAAAACGCCTGCTCATTCTCAGGTGGGCGAAGGTGCTCTGCATTCAGTGGGATTTACACTTTTCAAATAGGGATTGTAGGTGGTGCTGGGACAAGGGCATAGTTCCCTGGCTGACTCAGCATGCAAGGGCCCCATAAGCTTGATGGCATTTTGTTAAACTTTGCTCTATTTTTATCACTTGCAAGTGCTAAAAATAAATTACCCTTATGGAATGCACAAAAAACTTGGCTTGACAACTTCACAGATGCTTCCCAGTCATCGATTGTTTCCTATGTTGTTTACAGTGCAATTGAATGTGTGTTCTTACCGTTCTCTTAGTAAAGAGATGAGGCAGTGGTTTCCTTAGATAATCATGTTTTGATTTATGATAAGGAGCATTTCTCTCCCACTGTTGCCTTGATGGTTTTAGGTTGGCAAAGGACCTGAAAGTGTTCTGGTGTACAAAGGGGATGCTGTTGCAGCTCTGAAGATCAAGTTTGTACAGTAATGAAGAAGTGTTTGCACAGATACCAGCAACTGTTTATTTCATTTATAGTTATGATGAAAAGTTAAAGTAATTTGGGGGTGTTTTTGTGATAACACTTGGAGATTTAATGGTTAAGTAGCTGAGCAAGATCTCTGCAGTACAAATAACCATCTTAAAAGAAGTGCTTTTACTGTAGCACGCTTCCCCTGCTACCCCAAGTTCACATTCAGTGCCATTCGTGAAAGACTTACTGAAATTGTAACTCACAATCCACAGCGTGGATCGTCTGGTGTTTTCTCCCCATCTGTATTTAAAGAATACAAATCAATCAGTCTTGCACATTATCTGTTGTGCAGGAATGACAGGATTTCAACTAATAATTGTCTTTTTCCCTGCTGCTCAGATACTTGTAAAACTGAATTAACTTATGGGAATAAACCTTGAGGTGGTGCTGCCAAATCCTCTCTCCTTTATACTCTGAAATACTGGCTTGGCTAAATTGCCCTTACTGCCATAAAGAGCAGAGGGTATCTCGTGGCTGAAATCAGCTTCTTTCCCATGTTAAGACTATAGAATACCACATACCATACAGCCAAACTTAAGCTGTGTTACAAACTTAACATTTTACAGTTGAGTTTAGTGTACATACTAGGGCTTTTCTGAAACAACACTTGTTACATTGCTATAGTCTAAGTGTCTAGAATACTTGGTGAGAAGTCTTTAGTATCTAATAGTGGTAGAAGAGCTTTGATTGATGAGTGTGCAAATTAGTCTGTCTTATGGGGGGGGGGGTGTTTATTACCTGCTTCTGTTATCTAGAAGAAAGTCATGGTTTGTCACACCAAGGAAACCTGCTTTATTGTTAATCTGTTATGAAGACAGAATGGTACATGTACATTTATCATCAGAACTTCCACTGCAGTTAAACTAAGGATCTGTCCAGCTCTTGTTCTTTTCCCCTGAAGCCCACAGCATGGAATCATATTACGGGAGAAAGGGAGTCTTACAAATCACAGAACTTTACTGATACCTTAGGCATGCTATGAAAGGTTGGAAGACCCATTATCTACACTTTAGAGAATGAGAATCTGATTGAAATTTTTCATTGTCCAAAGTGAAGAAAACTTTTACATTTGTGTTACACGCTTTTTAGAGAAATGTCTTTTTAATACAGTCAAGAACCATGTTAGAAGGATGGAAAGGTAGAGGCAGAAATACATTTATTCTGTACAGCAGGAATGAAGTGCCGCTTTGCACAGGCAGTTACCAGTTTTAATAAAAGTCTTTCTCTTGGACTAACTCAAACTGTATGACAACTTTATAAAGGGTATGAGACCTGAGGCCGTTGTCACCAAACAGCAGATTTCCTTTAGAGTTGATAGTGACGTAGGTAGATTAGTTTCTGAGGATGAAACTTTTCTCTGCACAGTGGACATTCTGTCTGCAAGAAGAAAAATTAAGACATTCTGAATTGCTGTTTAAAAGTTTAGGGAAAAAAATACAAGTCTTATGTCTTATTCCACAGTGTCTATAAAATCATTAGTGGATGAAAACTGTTGTATTTCATTAATCCAGAGCAAAATCAAAGATTAAAATACCATGCACAAGAGCTAGCTCAGTTTGGCTGTAACTCAGGCCTTTTTACTGGAAATCAGAATGATCTCCAGGTCTGTAGATGGAGAAATCGCCTCCATGTCTGGCTTCCACAGTAGTTTTGATTGTGTTTCAGTGGTTGGGATAGAAAACTGCTCACCTTATTTACCTCTTCTATGTAATGTATAGTCATTCTGCTCTAACAAAATCTATACGCCCTGGCAGACTCGCACGTGGGCTTTTGGGTGCCTTAGTGAGAGAAAGGGTGTTACTTCAACACCCAGGCTGGCAGGCATGTTCAAGTAGAAATTTCAGTACTTACTCTGGTGTTACACCACTCCGTGATGCATTCCCAGCAGAAGAGGTGGCCACAAGGAGTGGCTGTTGTATGTCTCCGTTCTTCCAAACACAGTGTGCAGCGGGAGTGGCGCCCAGGAGTCCTCTCATTGGTCATATTTCTAGTTAACATAGTTATATGTTAGTTAGTTCTATTTAGCCTGCTTTAATAGCACAATCCTAAAGTAAACTCTCTCTTCAAGTATTAAGCCTTTTTTGTGAAGATCTCGGAAAACATGAAAGCAGTGAGGAATTCAAGTATCTTACCAGGTTCTAACCTAGCCAAAGCTGTCACTCCGGTTATGGAGTGACAGTAGCTCCCTGTTCAGGAAAGCTGCTACATTTCCCACCCTTGCATCCACCTCTTCCCTAGTAAGTGAACACCATCGTACTTCTGATGAGCTAGGCTGCGGTGTAGTTTCCATTCCTGCCTTGCTCTCTGCTTCTGTTTGAAGCTGTACATCTGAACACCAATTGTTAGAAGAAGATGGAAGAGTGAAATGATTCCAAGAAACTTGTAACTTGATCGAATGCTCTCATCTTCTTGCAGTCCTCCAAAGTGCAGCTATATAATCCACAGAAATAGAGATTTTTTTTGTTACTGCAATTTGATGAAATTATAAACACGCACACACCACCCATCAATAACCATGATTTGGGATTGTCATGTCCCATGGAGTTATTAATGTGACTTCTCACTGTGTATTTGCAGGAGACACACTGGGCTGCTGTTCTGAAGTTACACAAGGTGTTAAGTTCTGACTGCACTCATGTTTACTAGCCATAACCTTTTGGCTGCAGGGACTCACAACCCCTCTACATGGTATTAAAAATACCCTCTCACCCCTACCGCAATCAACTGTAGCCAAATCCTGTATCATTTTTGCACACACAGCATCCCAGAAGAGACTAAAATACTGCAGTGGATGCTGTCTTCAAACAAATACTTACATATGTGATCCCTGCGATTCTTTTAGAGAGGTGATAAAAAGTGCCACTTATGTAGAACACTGCCAGATGCAGTCGATGAAGCAAAGGAATGCTTTGTTTAAGAACATACACGATCTGTAGGACTCTCTTCTTCTGCTGCTCTGTAAGATCCCCAACTTGCCTCTGTATCCAGCTTCGTATTAAGGTCCTACTGGGTAAGCCAAGTGCTGGGTTGCTCTGTAAGGTGCTGGACACATCAGCTTCTGTCTGCAGCTCGTGTTCCAGGTGCTGTAATCCCTTTTCTAAGCAGTAAGGTACTACAGTATGAAGAGCAACAAAGACAGCCCGTCGAAGAAAGGCAGGTACCCTTTTCTTGGTTGAGTCAACTTGAACAATGTTAACGTACTCTTCACCCAGCGTCTGGTAACCTGAATAGTGTTCGCAACAGAGGACATGCAGGGTAAGATGGCAACTGCAGTGGGGACAGGCTGCTCAGGTCAGAACCATCGGGGTTTGGGGTTTCTGAAGCGCTCAATGAGGTGAGCGCTCTGCTTACCTCAGCATCTGCAGCAGCCCTGTCTGCAGTGGGTTTAGGCTTAAAGCAGGGGTGCTTTTTCAGTGTCCTGCATCCCTTTTTAGAACAGACTAGTTTGTTTCTAAAGGACATCCTTATTTACAGGAACATCTGTCTGGGTTGATAACTGCCGCATTTGATCTCCAAGTTCCAGCAGCTGTGTGGCTTCGTAATTACTAAAGGCATTTGTACAAAAGCAATCCAAGCAAACCCCCCGCTTAAGAGAACCCCTGCCGGGCAGTGTCATTCCCGCTGCTCGTCCCAACAGACAGCGCTTTCAGCACTGGGAAGAAACGCTAAACACGAAGTTAGGCGCGTTACCTGACAGCGTGGTGAGGACGAAGTAGGCTACATCAGAGAGCAGCTCCACCTCCTTCCTCCACTGCAGCCACTGCCTGGCACCTGCGGGACGGGATCACTGCGTTACGCTGCGGTAGTTCGTGCCGATCCAAGCCCTCCTACGGGAATTTCCCGCCGCTGGACCCGTGAGGGAGAGGGGGGGAGGCGGGGGGGGCAGCTCGGATGCCGCCCGGCGCGGCCCCTGGGCAGGGCTCGGGATGGAGCCCCGGGAGGCGTTACCCGCGGCCCCGTGCAGCGCGGTGCCGGCCGCGGCCCGCAGCCCGCTCCGGTAGAGCTCGTCCTTCTGCCCGCCCCGCACCAGGCGCGCCGGACCCGCCACCGACCCCGCCATGGCGGGCGGCGCATCCCCGTGACGTCATTGCCGGCCGCCCGCGGGGAGGAGCCTTCTGAGGGGCGGGAGTCACAGCTCCTCCCCCCCCCCCCCCCCATCGCCACTCGGTGCCGCCCGCTCTGGGGCTGTCGCCTTCGGGCGGGCTCTGCACCGGAAGCTCCGGTCTCCGGCCGCCTCCCAACCGCGGCTCCGGCCGGGCGGGCTCCGCTCCCGTGCCCGGGCTCCGCTCCCGTGCCCGGGCTCCACTCCCGTGCCCGGGCTCGGCTGGCAGCAGCTCCGCCCTCCGGCCGCCTTCCCCAGCGCGGCTCTGGCCGCTGCCGCCGAGCAGGCTGGCCCGAGCTCGTCCCCTCCGCCCTGAGGGGAGCCGGAGAGCCGGGCTGCCGCTGGCTGAGGTAAATGGAGGCGGGACTGGGAGAGAGGATGAGTGCAGAGAGGCGTAAAGAACTTAGCGGTATTTCTGGTGTTGCTGTGTCTGGTTGCGGGTTTGCTTAGGGAATTGAGGGCGGACTCCTCTGGTGACGGTTGATGTAAAGCTTATTGCCCCTTGGAGAAGGCCAGAATCCCACCGCCTGGCTGTGCCACTTGTGACCAATACTTAACAAAGGGGAAAAAACGGAAACCTTTGTGGTATGCTCCCTACAGCCAAAGGCAGCAGCACTAGAAGAGTGAAGTGCCCACGCGTGTCCTGAACTCTGATGCATTCCTTTTGCCAAAAGGCGGGATTGTTTTTTTACCAGGTTTTAATATGTAGTCGCAAATTCAGGTCTGCAACGTGTTCCAGTGAAGTGAAGTGAAGCAGTTCTGCCATGGAGCTGGTTTGTGACAGAACTGCTTGCACCCGGGTTAGAATAGGTGTTTTGCAGAGGAGTTTGCAGACTAATACTGCAGTAACTCACCTGAAGGTAACGTGAAAGAGCAGGAGCTTGTGCTTGTTCCTTCTCAGTGCTGAGAAGCAGAAGGAAAGGCTTCCTACTGCCAGCTACCACCACAGCTAACCTGGAGGTTTGTAGCGCTTTAGTTGTCTGCAGGCTGTTATTACTGACACAGCTTGTGACAACAGAGTTCTAATTTAACGGCGCCAGAAGTTGTGAACCCGAAGTAAAGCTGTGGAATCTTACACAGTAATGTGTTCCTGTCCCTGCCTGCTTGCCCCAGGTAAACCTCAGGGGTTATTTGCTAGTGTATGGAAGGGTGTGTAGCGTCAATGTTCCACCTGCCCTATGGAACCCTGCTGTATGGAAGGGTGTTTAGCGTCAGTGTTCCATCTGCCGCTATAAAATCAATGCGATTAAGGAACATTAGAATGTTTTATTTAGTCAGACAGTAGGTGGAGCACCTGCATAAGACAATGTCCAGTAAGTAGTGGGATATGGGATGTGAATGATATGGGGGAGTTAGGAGCAAACAATGATGTCTTGTTATTGCTGCTAAGGTGGTTTAGGGTGATAACTGCTTGCTTGTGAAGAGCTCTTAGAGAAGCTGATTAGGGTTCCAGGTATAATTTCTCATTAGTGCTCTGTTAGATACATGTTTTACAAATGTGCAGGTTAAACGTGTGTTGTCATTTTACTCAAGTGGGTAAATATGGTTTTCTTGTTTTATAGGTCAAGAAACCAAAAAAGAGCTCAAGAGACCTTTTTTGCAAAGCTGCAATTCTGGCTGATGAACATGCCATTATTAGATTGGAAACCATTTCTGAAGCTGTATTTACTAAAACAATAACCTGGCACTTTTTCCTAACCTAATATGAGGCAGTTCAATGTATTAAGCTGAAAAACCACAGCAGTCATCCCTCGAGGACCTGAGACTCTAATACCTTTCAAATGTTGCCTGCTAACCTGGTGAAAGTCTCTTGAATACACTGTATCATGAGGATTATTGATTACTGGCCCAGTATGAACTTTTACCAGTGTGATGGTTCAACTGAAACTGGAGGTGACATGGTAAAACCCCCCGGGATCGACATGACTAATTGTTCCCTTCATCACATTCAGCCAGATGAGACTAATGTTAGCTGTTACACAGCGATCTGTGAGAAAAATCTGTTTGTTCTACTTTGTATCCGATTGATACGGGAACTACAGAAAACTGCCATATCTCAAAATTCAGCTGCTAGGTTTTACTTAAGCTTTTGCAGGACAGATTTCTGTACCGACTCATTTCCCTTGCATGGATCCTATTTTTCCTCCTAACAGACCCGATTAGGGAGTTGCTTCTCTGGCGTTAACAAGGAAGTCCAAAATGTAAAGCAAACTGAGAGCACAGTAATGATTAACTTTTCCTCCCACATGTAGCTTGTCTGTGCATTATTAAATATGGTTTTAGCTCTGCAGACCTGTTAGTATGGAAGAGGTTTGGAGTGCAGCTTTCAAACACAGCAAGAGGCAGATGTTTCAGTTTCCAACCTGAAGAACAGGTTCTGCAGATGTAAAAGGAGGGAAATGCCTGTTCAGGATTGTTACCACCCTCTGATTCCTTTTGCCTCCTCCCACTTTGAACTTGTTACCCTGGAGCTGAACTGTTTGAATAAGGACTGTAAGAGCTGCTTTGTGATCAGTGAGCTGAGAGCCCTTAACATGTAAAATGCAGGGCGGAGCCTTCGCTCTGAGACTTGGCACTTTCCTCTCTCCTTTTATTTTTTCCACGCTTATGAAGGTTCCGATGCACCGTGCAGAGAAGCTCGAACATCTCGTCTGCACTGCCCAGAGAGGTGTGTGGGGTTTGGTTTGCTTTCATTTGCTGCTTTTTCTCTTTCAGGAATCATTTTGGTGTACTTTTAACATTTTTGCTTGCTCTTAGAAGTTAGTAACAAATTCTATAATCCGCTACCACAGGGGTGAATATACATACATACATCTTTAGAACTGCAACAGTTTGCTGCTTTTGCCTTTACGGAAGAGAGACAACGAAAAGAGCATGATGTCTAACGCTTGTTTTATTTGGTCATGTTTTCATTTGTTGATGAGAATGTTCAGGAGCCGTGAGGTTCTGTTAGTCCTAAGTTTTTTAGATTTTCTGAGCTTTATAGGGATGAAAAACTGCATTTGTAATCTAAGTTTAGACTTGTCTAACTGGGCAACTGCTTTCTTCAGGGCTTACACACTTGCTCTGGAACCATAACCTGAGCCTGGAGCTTTCACAGGTATCCTAAGCCAGAACTAAACCTGACTTGGATAAGAGAAGTTGAATGTAAAATGAACTTTCTGAAGTTAAATGAAATACCAGTTAGGTGATCTAACCTGGCTGGCTCCATGACTGCAGTTGGGAAGTCTTCACATGACCCTTCAAAAGGGTGTGCATTGTTTGGCTTTTTTTTTTTTTTTCTCCCAATCATTGTTTTGGGCTGTGGAGAAGGAATTTTCTGTTCTTCCCTGGCATAAAAATGTGGTTTATGATTGCAGAGATAGGGCAAATAATAAGGATGCCAAACTGTGAGTGCATTCAAATGCCTTGGGCTCCGAAGTCTAGATGTAGGTCGTGATCACATTCCCAAATACGATGGGTGATAATCCCTAGCATCCTGGTTTGTTTCATGTCAGAGGCAGGTTCAACTGTTTAAAAATAAGATAGAAGTGGAGTAAGTTTCACTGCTGACTGTGATAAGTTTGAGTCAGGAGATTGATGCTGTCTTCAAAATCTATCTCAAAGTTAATTTGTTTCCTTATTGGTCAGAAGAAAGTGTTCAAAATTTTGCCTATCAAGGGTTTTTTTCTGTTCTTCCCGAAGGGAAGTCTTTAGCTGGGAGAACTCTTTTTCTGCCTAGTTAGATTGCATGTGAAGGAACTGTTCAGTCCAGAAGGACAGAGTTTGTGAGGGAAGGTCAGTGACTGCTCGTGAAATGTGCTATCAGTTATCTAACCGTGGGGCTAGACTGGATGGTGTTGTAGTTATTGCATTCAAATGACCTCAGTACCAGTGTGTGAAGAACAGATGAATAAAGGCCAACTTGTCTCTGAGCTCTTCAGTATCTTCAGTAGGTGGACCACTTGTTTGAGATTATATGCTTCTGGAAACCCAGGGTTGATTATATATAGACTAGAGACCTTGCAGTACTGAATCTTGAAATGCTAACGGGTTGCTGATTCTTTTATTTACTGACTGTGTTGGGAAGATCAGCTTCTATAATGCATCATAATTTGAATCTTCTCAGCCCAAGGATGTCATTCTGATCTCCTGCCGAAGGTTTGGCTTCCTGCCTAAAGCCATGAGAACTTTAATCTGAGCATTTTTTTGTTAGTTTGCCTAATCCTTATGTTAGTCTTAGAAAGTTAATTTTTTCTCTGTCCTTGCAGCTCATGGATGTTCTCATCTTATAAAACCACAAGTTTTTCAGGGCCGCAGATAGAGGGATTGTTTGTGAACTCATGCCTTGTCATTGGTAAGTAAATGGAATGTCTTGTCTGTAGATTCGTGTGAAATGTATTGAATACATGCCTTAGAGATCACTGTAAAATTTTCAGTTATTCCTTGGTTGTGGTTGGTTTTTGTTCTGGGTTTAGAAAGTTATAATTTTTGCAGTTTGTGGCCAAGCTCCTTTTACATTATCTGAAAAGGCTTTTGTTCTTTTGTGGTATTCATCATTTCTGTAATTTGTGCTGAATTAAACACTGCTCCATACTTGCCCGAAGTTGTCTGAGAGCACCTAAGTGAACGTTACTGCAGGAAGTCTTTCCCACTGAGAGCTTGTCGGTTACATTCATGCTCTAAAAAGCTGCAGAGGTGAAAGACTGACATTCTTTTGTAAAAGAATCTTCACCCTTGGTTAAGCACTCAGTTCTTAAATATAATTCGAAGGGACCATCTTATTTGTGAATACTACTGAAGTTTGTTCTTGTTAGTCATGTTAATTTGTCCAAAGCTGAGAAAATAACTGTATAAATAAATCTGAATGGGTGATAGGATGAGGCTGAAGAGATTTTTTTGGTAAAGACAGTTACTAAGAATCAGCTGAATTTAGTGCAATACATTTATCATGCATCAAGGTATCTTAGGCTGCACTAGTTACCTATAAAATGACCTGCTGCTTCCCGTGGTAAACTTAATCTGATTTTACTATTGACATGCCTTCTCCAGTGTTGTATCTGAACTTTCTTTCACCTACTTCTGCTGCCTTGGCCTTGTTTGAGTTACCCTCTGCTCCCGTTGGTACTGCTGGCCTTGGTAAATGACAGTAAACATTCCTGGGTATCGTTTATTGTGCATACTTCTTAATAGCATATGTGAAATGAGTAGCTGGCATAGGCCATGCATTCAGGATCAGGTAATAATGAAGAAAAGGCCTGTATAACATGGCCTAAGTCCCGTTCCAAAGGGCCAGCTATTTTCCCTCCCTGGCCACCGCGCTAATTATGTATATGGCTACTTCATAAAGCATCTCAGCGCAGCATTTTCTAGAAGTCAGTGTGAAGTTCTGGACTTCCACATTACTGCTTAGAACACAGACTAAATCTGTGGGGAACTTCCAAACCTTTTATTCACTGTTTAATCTGCTCCATTTTTATGGGGGTGGAGTCCTTGCCTTCAGCACATGTAACTGCACAGTAAAGTCATTGGATCGGTACCTGTAAAAGTGCAGGCTGTGACAAATCTTTACACATGCTGGGGCAAAGTTCTGACTTTCCTTCCTGTTGTTTTCTCTGCATCACCATCCGGCAGACTGCCTAAACAAGTGGGTCTAATGCTGCAGTGTTTTAAGACTCTTGGTTTCTGTTGTTCTGCAGGAGGCATCATGGCTAACAAGGGAGCAGTGGTAGCAAAAAATTATTTGATTTTCAAATGGGAATTGAACCAAAATCCTGATGTGTTGGCTGAAGAGATGAGAAAATGAAGAGGATAGGGCTCTGGATGGGGAGGTGATGTTTTAGGCTACAGGCTATGTGCCATGAATAACTTCCTCAGGTGCAAAATGGCCGCAATAAAATACACTAAGTCAGGTGCGTCGGGCTCTGTAGATGAGTATGATGGGAGAAGTTTGTAGCTAAGCCTCTAGCAGCTTGAAGCGAGCCTTCAGGCCTCTGGGTCTCATTTGTTAGAGTTATCTGAGCCACCTGAGGTTGGAGGTCAAGCAGACATGAGGTGAAAGTTGAAATAAGCACTCAGATAATCTGGAAATGCAGTTTCCCCATATGCACGAACCTGAGTGCTTTATCTGAGTGTGGTTTTCAGAACAGTTGATTTAGAAATACAGTGTGCAACTTAGTTGGGGGGGGGTTTGTATACCTGTTTCTGATGTGGCCCTGCAGTTTTCACTGTTTCATTGCAGCCTCACTCGTCTCCATTTAATTAAGGAATGGCTCCTGGAGCATCTCCTGACATCTTAATAGTTGCCAGGGAGCAACTAGATTGCCTCAGAAGTTAAGAGGGAAATCAGGCTGGAAGGTGAAGGAGTTTTACAAGTTAACATTCCTGGGAGAGACTGAAAGTGCTGCAAAACCTCTGTAGTTCCCATCCCCTCCAGGTCCTGTTTGCCAAAGGCCGTTATGCAGAAACTTGCAATACCACTTTTTGTGTTGAATGTGATGTGAAGAGGATGTGTCTCCAGAGCTCTCCTTGCAGGACTGGTTACTATAAAATAACTTAAAAGAAGTTCCTCCCTGCCTCTTTTCCCCTTCAATGTGACACCCTCCCAGCTTGTTATTCCAGATTTCCTAGTGCTGGAACATATTTTCTGGAAGTTTTCTCTGCCTTTAACTGAAAATGTATAATTTGTGTTCTATTTATTAAAAAAAAAAAAAAAAGCAAGGAGTGGAGCCTGAGGAGACAAAGGAAGATGTAGGTGCTTCCTCCTGGAAGGAGCCATATAGCCTGCAGAGGAGAAAGTGAAGAACAGAACTTTGGGATGTGTTACATGCTGGTATTTTTTAGTGGGATCGCTGCAAGAACTAAATGAAGTTGTGCTTGATCTGTTGTGGCAAGGATGTGAGCACACATAGGATTGTGTAGAGGAAACTGGTGTGAGTGTGGCTGGGGATAGGTTGTCAGATGTCTGAAATTGCCAGAAAGAAGACCCTGCATGAGCTTCTTTGAAGTGAGTCTGATAAAAATGGGGTTTACCAGTTATTGTAAATCCACTTAGAGCTGGTCTCTGGCATGTGGATTTGGGTTGTGTGTATGTTTTGTTTCTACTTGGAAACCGCTTGGTGGATTTAATGCTGTATGTCTTGGATAGTGAGGCTGTGGTCTATGATTTTGATTTTGGATCATCATTGGTCAAATAACTTAATAGGGTTTTTTGTCTCCTACAGCAAAAAGGGACCTATGCCACTTCTTTCTTCCTGTCCTGTGAGTTTAGACAGATTCTGAATGAGATGAGGTTATTGAAGTAATGTTATTTATTGACTAACAAGGTACCAAAGTCCACAAGGAGGTGATGAGCAAAGCAGAGCTGTACTTTGACATTTACTGGATTGGGCCCTAAACACTTGCATCCTTGTAGCAAGTCCATTAGCTTGTGTTTGTGTATGTCACTGCCCTGTGTTCGACAACATGCAAATGGATGGAGTGGTTCCAAGACCCCTTCCTCTAATGGAGAAGAATAATTAGCTCTGCTGTACTGAGTTAAAGTTGCTTGGTTAAAGTCATAGGCTTAATTCCTAAAATAAATTCTTGCCTCTTTAGATGAGGAAAAAAAGTCAGCTTCTGGAGAGTGACTGCGACTGCTAACATCATTGAGAATATTAGCAGTGTTAGTCTTGTAGGTGTGTTGATTACAAATGGCATTGGAGCCCACAGTCTGCATCTCCTGTTTAGTGTGACTCACAGATTCCCATGTGCAGGAAAGGCTTAGCTTTTCCAGCAGGAGTCACTTCCTGTCTGTCTTCTAACAAGGAGACCTTCCTCTCCCTATTCCTTCTCTGAGGCTTTTGGGTTTTGGAGTCTCTAGTATGAAACTTGCATTTTCAATGTACTTTGGAACCATGCTATTGGATGAAATCTAGAGCCTTGCTTAATTAGTTCTCTTTGCTCTTCTAATGAAAGTATCCAGTTCTCCTTTGCTAATAAGAAATGCAAATGTTCTTGAGAGGCTAGAGGCTGCTGTGTATTTCCATTGTCATTTCAGGTAGATCTGGGAACTGGCTAGCAGCAAGTAAGGGTTATGAAACCAAGAAGGGTTTTGACAGTTTAGGATTAGTAGGGAAGGGGATAACACTCTGTCTGCTCTATATAGAACTTGTTGCAAATTTCAAGTTTGGTTTTGTAAAGGAAATGCTAAAATCATACAACACAGTATAAGCCTGAAATAAATTATTTGGGATTAATAAGTCTCCTTACTTGCATAAGAAATATTCAGTGACATCATTCAGCAAAAATGCAGAGCTCTCCTGCATGTGCAGCCCTCATTCAAGCTGTAAGGGGTGGGTGAGGAAAAACTGACAAATGTAAAGTGTTCTTTTTAAGTGGGATGACTGTGTTCTGGGTGTAAGGTGAGTGCATCAGGCTGTCAGAAAGACATCTAATGTCCTCTCTTTTTGACTGCCTTTTCTCCTTTCCCCCTTACATGTTTCACTGAATCGTGCCCGAGGAGACCATCTCATGCGAGTTTGTTCTGTGCATGTTCTGTCCCTTCGGAAAAAGAATGCTGTATCACACCCTAAGGTGTGGGCTCACCCCCTTGTTCCATAGTCCTGAAGCACACTTCTTTCATTTTGTACTTGCTTTGGATGTGAAGTAACATGCCTGGGCGTGCAAGTTATCTCAGATGGAATTGCCCGGTGAATGGAGTTGCATTCTTTAAAATGAACAGCATGTCACAGTGAACCGCAGCAGAGTTGAAAAGCAAATCCCAACTCTCAGATTCAAATGCTTTAAAGTTGGGTGTTTTTTCTTCCCATTTGGTAGCACTTTGATCTTTTTTCTATTGATCTGCTTTCTGATAAAGCTGTTCAGGCTGAAGTGATGATTTATGTTTGATCTGCAGTGTCAGTGTATCTGTTCTGGAACAATATCAGAGCTTGTGTGAGTTCTGGTAGCTGGCACATGATACCTCCCTGAACACAAAAGCAGGTCTTTGGGGTTAATCTTGAAATACTACAGTGATTATAAAAATGGCTAAAGGATTGTTAATGGTGTACACAGCTTTTTTTGTCTGTAAGTGATATCTATCCTGCCTCCAGGGGTTTAAGTCCTGTTTTCTAAGGGAATACAGAACCTCACACAATGGTACTTATGTAGGCCTCTTAAATCAGCAGTCAGTTTAAATCTTGTTCACGTAGTCTGAACTGATGCAGTTGCTTTATTTTGGCCATTTTGTGACTCTTGTCAGTGAGCAGTACTGCTCTCTGAGGCCAGAGTGATTCCTACCAAACAGAGGTGAACGTTTTCAAAGAACATAACTGATACATGTCATCATACAATCCTCACAAAAGATTTTCCAGGGAAGCTGACTGAGCTGCTGTCGTTGACTTCAGTGTCTGGCCCCAGAGTCTTGCTCTGAGATTCCAGTTTGAATCCTGCAGTATTGTTAAGGATTGTGTGGTTTTCTGCTGGCTGCCTAGGGTTTATAAGGACATTCAGCTTGATGTTTTTGGGAGAGGGGCTGGGCTCTAAAAGGTGGGACTGAGTGAAGAAAGAATATCTTTTGTGTGAAAACAGAAGCCAGATCAGCTGAGTTACAGCTTCACTTCCAGATTAGAAAAAAGAATAAAGAAGGTGAGTTTGATGTGACCCAAGACACTGAAATATTGTGAGCCACCTCCTCATAAAAAGTAAAGTATTGCAGCTCATCTGCTTTCACTGAAATGATGTCAGTATATACCAGCAGGAGCATCTATGCCCAGTCTTCCTCACTCTCATGGATATGTTCTTGGTGTACAATGAGTCACAGTGACTGAACTTCCTACAAAGGAAATGACCTCTCAAAAAACCCCTAAAGCAAAGAGGTGAGAGGGCCTGGCAAAACACCTACCAACCAATTCAACTATCTGAACGGGAAATGGGGAGATCTCTGTCCTTTGAGCTGTGGCTTCCCAGATTAATGTCAGGGTAAAACATTTAATGCCCACATTCCAGCAATGGCACTTTGTGGCTAAAGGCTATAAAATTGTGGTTAGGAGAAGCAGTGCTCAGCTGACCAAAGCAGAGGATAACTCACCTGCTGTAGGGCCCTCCCTCTCCTCTGATCAAGGACTGGCTAAGGGAAATGCTCTTAGGTGCAGTTTGGGTTTTTTCAGTGGACACAGTTGACTTAACCCCTGAGGGAGCTTCTAATGTCTAGTCCTGTATTCTTTTAACTAATTTTGTGTGTGTCAGACAGTGATGAAGGGATGCGGTAATGGAGGGAGATGACAGCATGTGCAAGGATGTACATCCAGGGGGACAGTATCTCTGATAACCTGTCACCTCCCTCCCCTTTCAATCCAGCCAGTTTGTGAAATCTGTCCTAAGCTTGTAATTTTGGTTTTGGTGACTCTGGATGTGCTTTGTGATAAACATGTTCTTCACCGAATGAATTTCACCCTCTCATGTGCCCAAAATTGTTTGAGCCATGGGATACGCTTTGAGATATTTCAGGTTTAAACGTGGAAATAGATGGTTTTACCAATACTAAATTTCTACAGGATTAATGCTGCTAAGCACTACTGTCCCCTACATGAAGCTGCTGTACATTTGGCTCCATGCATGGGTATTACTTCTTTGACTGATGTGATCCTTCTCCTCAGAGGAGGTTTTGACAAGATGAGAATGGAGAAGGTGGGGTTTGGTGAAAAGGGAGTTAGGGAGAGGAAATGACTTCCCAAGGAAGTTGAATGAGGGCCGGGGCCAGAAAGAGTTGTACAGCTTCAGACTGGCAAATGCTCTAGCAGGGACACTGAAATAGCTCAAGCCCCCTGTATTTCTACTCTCTGTAAAGGAATAGTGATGCCTCATTGCCCTCTCTCTTTTAAAATAATGTCAAACTGGCTCTGTGCTTTCACAACAAAACATGTTAGGGCAATGTTTCAGAGCTCAACTTGTAATTACAAACTTAAGGAGACTCCCAAAGATTCAAACAGTTACCAGCACAAGGTAGGATCCGGGGTTTCTGTCTTGTCTGATTGCTGTTTTGGAGGGAGCCTTTGACCTTCTTTCTCTGAGGAAGGTATCCAGCTGAACGTGTTGGAAAGGTGAGTCTTCAGTATCCACTGGGCAGGAGATAGGAAAGAAAAGGGAAGGAGAATGACAGACAATGATGAAGAGATAGTGTGGAGACAGTTGACAGCATGTAAGAGGAGAAGAGAGCTTTAAAGAGCAAGAGACATGACTGAATCACCAGGCTGATATCACAGCAGATAGTTCTTAAAGCTGTCCTTTGGGAATATAGCTGATACATTCATTTATTATGGAGAATGTTTGATTTAAATGTGTGTGTGTATATATATATATATAGATATTATACTTAACATGAGTAGTTTGGCTACTGGAGAAGTTGCTGCTTTCAAAAGCATAATTTTCTATGATTATAGAAAATACTGGGATGAGGGAAAGAAGAGTTGGTGCCTTCTATGTGAGGGGCTTTCTGGTATAGGCATCTGCTGAGGTCAGGCCTGTGTATAGCATCTTGCTATGTTCTAGTAAGTATTGTATAATAAACACTTAAAGCAACTTCCACTATGTAAAAATAATTGTTGTCTTCAGGTTTGCAACACTCAAGAGCCTCTGGGAGATGTGCTGAAGACTTGCTTCTGGGAAGGGCCTTGCTTCTGGGAAGGACCATCACATCCTTTCTATCAAGACCAAGCTCAGTGGTTGTTCTTTCTCTGCACTGATACCATAAATTCTATTCTTCAATGCATGGAATATGTGTCAGCAGGATCAAACCAGGAGAGTTTCCTGAATGTGGAATTCTGGAGAAGGCCCTTGCTGTGACTTCTGAAGTAAACCAGCCACATCCTGAAACTGTGGCTTTGTTTCAGACACTTTTATTACTGGACTGAATCTTTCTGCAGATACCTGTTCTGAAGTACTTTGAATTGGAGCAAGCAGCATAGCTGGGCTGCTCTGAAAGCTTGAGATGGCTCTGACTTCTCCAAAATCTGTAGCAGGGGATTTGGCACATAGAGAAGAACTCATGCTCCATGATGGAAACTGTCTTCATTTCCTGTCTGCAAATGTCATCTCAATAGGTAAGTGAAAGGTTACCATCTTTTTCTCCCAGCTTACTTTTGTTGCACTGAGATTTCATAGGGGACTTCTAGTTCTCCTTAAGTTTGTTTGAGTGAATTGAGCTTGTATATTCCTCAGTCCTTTTCATCTGTGTAGTTGCCATGATGACTACAGTTTGGGTGAAGTGTATGATGTAAGGTCTGTGTGTTCAAAAAGTAATATATTTCCAGTCTAAGCAGGTTTCCAGGTATGAAACCAAGCAGCTGTACGTAGAAACTGTGCTTCTCCTGCTTTTAGATTTTTCATGTCCAAATGCAGTGGGAACCCAATATTAGACTGTTTGCTTATTCCTCTCTGTTCTTGACCCCAACAGGCAATGGGTATCTGGTTTAGTTTGAAAGTGTGGTTAATAAAAGTTAACACTCTTCTGAAAGGATACAAGCCTGCATGTTTTAAACTTGACCACTGTGTTTTTAGCTGCCTCACAATGCTGGTTAGCAGAGATGTTTTTCTGTGAGGTGAATTAGCCTGAATATTTTCAGTGGATAGCAGTTTGATGTCTTGTAGCTCCCTTTGCAATTAATATAGACTGGAAACAATACATGTAAAAATTAAGCTGATAAGACATGTAAACACAGATGAAAGAGAAAAAGAAGTCTTAAACTCTTGGTGTTTTAAGGTGGGCACTGGAATTTAAAAAGAATGTGTCCGAGTAGTCTTTGCAAGACAGGTAGGCAGAAGATGGCCAAAAGTGTAGGTATGAATATAGGCAGAAATGAGATCTGCCATTTATTAAATTATTCTCAATCTTATCCCAGTTAAGCTTTATTTTTAGGGTTTAATACAGAAGCTAGGAGAGATCAGGAGTGTCTAGCAGGAGGGAAGTGATACAGATTTTCATCTCTCTCATTACAAGTTTTATTTCCATAGATCTCTGAAGCACCTTGTGCTGGTCATTGAGCCTAAAATAGGGGAAGTCTTTAGATTGAAATGATGTTCTGAAGTGGATTTGAGAGGGAGGAGGATTATAGGAGAAGGGGCAACTTGTAAGAAATACAGCATTTGGTCTGTGTGGCCTTTCTAGAGCAAATGTGTGTGTTTGCTGCATTGCACTTTGGAAGGAGTGAGGTCTGCTGAATCTTTGTGAGACTGACAATTCTTCTCCTTGTCAAAGCAATTCATCCTAATAAGAAAGCGCTGGTGGCAGCTCTGTGTCGGCATTCTCTTTTGTGGGTGATTCTACTGCATTTGCCCATCAGCTGCTCTTTGGCTTTCACCCAGATTCCTTTGTTCAGCAGCACCAAGTGCTCCAAAATATTTTATTGTTTAATCTTGACCAGATATATTCTAGTGGGAAAGCGAAATGCTGGAAAGACTGGGAGGGATCCTTGCAGTGGTATGGAGCTATGGAGGCCGTACGAGCAGCAGGAAGACCCAACCTCTTTCACAAAGCAGAATGTTTTGGGCCACATATTTTAAAAATTGAAGTTACTATGATAGGATGAGAGTGTCAAAGCTGATCACAACTTTTTGTCCTCGATTCTTTCAAGTGCTTCTGGAAAATCTTGTCGTTGATGAGCCCGCGATTTATAGTGCCTCAGGTTGTGGCTCTGTGCCATGGTGTTGTCTGGATGGAGCTGAGGGATCCAGAGCTCACAGAATTACTATTGTTGTCTGTTGCTCTTTTCTGAGTGTTGACAGCTTGTGCAGAGGAGAATGAGCTCTTCTCTCAGGAAGCTCTGGAGATTACAGATGTGATATTGCACATCAGGTGTTGACTGGAGATTGGGTGGGAGGAAGGGAATTGTGTAACTGATGTCTGTGGCAGATGAATTTGTGCTACAGGAGAGATCTGAGGGAGGAGGAGCTGGTTGGTTGCATTTAAAGTAAAATTAAAAAGTTGATTTAGCCCAAGATTGTAATTGGAACTTTATGTATTCAACATAGGACTCATTTGCTTGAGATACGTTCTCCTTTACTGCCTATCGTCATGAAGCAGACAACACTCACAGTTTTGGCTGGGCTCTCAAATGAACTAATTTGATCATTTTGGCCAAATCTCCAGGAAATCAGTTTGGCTTTTTTCTGGGTTACAATTTGGGCTGATGTGTGTGTATTTTTTTGCTAGCATTAATGGGACTGAATATATTTGTATTGTAGTTGTATTAAAAATGGCTCATCAGTGAAAGTATAACCCATAGTTATATTTTATGCTTATATTTTATATAGTTAATAGCGAAGTATTTACAAGCTATGTCCCTGTTCCTCACCTGCAGAACCAGCAATGAGCACTTTTTTTCTTTTTCCAGATCTTTCTCATAAATTGGCTTGCAGGGGTTGACAAAGAAAAGTGCAGGAGTTTAGAGGTTACTTAAGTGTATTGCATCATTTGTGTGTGTTCTGGCACTGGAAAAGTAAGATGCTGTGTTCTGGTTACTGCTAGATCATACAAACTGACTTTTAGAGCACTGCTTTTTATTTGCAAGATGAACTGTAATTTGTTGCCTCCTGAACAAGCATTGTCCATTATATACTCCTGTGTGTACGTAGGACAAAGTGGTAGGAAATAGCTGGAGGGAGAAAAAGTCTTCATTGTGCCTGTGCAGCACTTCCAGCATTCCAGTGTGAGTGGGTCTGCCCCCAAACAAAAGCTGGTCTGCAGCTCAGGAATCGCTTTGCAGACTTGTGCACAACACCCACTTGCATTTGTTTTTGACTCCCTCCATTAACTCCTTCCATGACTCAGTGTCAATGCTGTGCAGTGGCTGACAGCTCTTTCCTTGTTTTGCCTTTGTGTTATAATAAATACTAAGCAACCTGTACAGAAGAAATCACAGTGCTTTTGAATGTTGTCTTGGGTACCCCTTGCTCTCAAGTATGACACTTCAGCTTTATCAAACCTACACTGTCAAATGTAACATTCCTGCTGTCTCATTTGGGTGAATATATCTGCAGGAAAAGTTAAGAAATGATTGAGCTAGAGAGTGAAATCACTAGTTGGATTAAATCCATGCAGTTAAAGAATTCTTTCTTAATTCATTATCTGGTCCCATAGTATCATAGCTACTTACGATCTACTTTTGTACCATACTTACTCATCTTAGACAACTTGGAACTCTCAGTGCTCTCTGCAGCTCTCAGATTTGCTTCATCAGTTGAGACACAGTTTTCAGAACTTGCTGTTTTTGGAATAAAGCCTCTGCTTTTCTGTGTAGGCTCTGTATGGATGAGAAATGCGATTGCTATGTGCAGAGGGAATCTGAGTGGAATGCAGTTAACTTTTACATAATTTTGCTGTATAATGTGATTAAATGTTATTACAGCAGCATTGGGGAAGTCCAAAATCAAGGAAGTATATAGCAAATTTGGTAATCCTCTAGTTTTCAAATAGGCTCTGGCATGTCTAGACTCACTTTTCCCTTGTAATCTGATGAAAGTGTGTTGTGCACAGACATGCAAAACCCTGTTTGCTTAGATATATCATGCATCAGATTAGCCTGGAAGAAGTGCTTAGAATGGCCTTCAGGATGTGGCTCCAGTGTGCTGCCTGGCTGCAGGAGCAGTGCTTCTGTCCTGGCAGGGCCATGGAATACCCAGTCTGTAGTGCAGGTTTAGCTGGAGAGCAGGCACACAAGTGCTATTACATGAATTGGCATCAGCTGTCTGAAAGTACTTGGATTCAAGCTGAGTTTGTGTAAAACTGGCCATCACTGTCAGTGAAATGTGAACTGGTGGTGTGGTTCTGCCGGTTCTGTGTGTGTCAGCGAATCTGTGCCCTGGATGTAAGATAAGGATTCCTTTGGAAGTAAACTTGTGTGTATCAGACGGTTGGAATTTTTCCTAGAACACATAAATTTAAAGAAGGGGTGTAAACAGGAGGCTCAGAAGTGGTTCTGTGTGTCCTGTACTGGATGAGTTTTCTATTGAGGCTTCTGGGTAAGTAACAAGTTAACAGGATTCACCTCATTTGCAGAAGAGGTGAGAAAATTCAGATGTTCATTAATGTTGGAGACCTGTGATGCAACTGATACATGTATCTGCAACTGTGAGGTTTAGTACTCTGTCCAGACCTTGGCACCTGAGAGTAGGTGTCATAGATTAGACAGCATAATAATAATATTAGATTCAAAACAGCAGAGCTAAATAGATTGGGATGTTTTTCCACGTTATTGCTTGAGCCAATTTCAGCCTAGAATTTCTCTGAGTTTAGGCTTTTACTGCTTCCTCCTGCAGATTCAGAATGTGACAGGCTTCCTGGGTTTTAAAACAAGGTTTGCTCTATTTGCAGGCACATACCTGCAGATAAGCAGCCAAACGTTTAGGTGGGTGTTTTGCCTGAGAGATTACAAGCTGATGTATCTTCTCCTCAGGTGGTGCTGCTCAGGAGTGGATCAGTGAAATGGAGTAACTTTTCAGCTTGTGAAAGGGCTGTTTTCTGTTGTCCAGGCTCATGTAGCATTCTTTAGTACTGATTAAGTCTTAGAAGAAAAGTAATAGGGAAGAATTTGACCTTTGAGCTGGTTTATCTCGCATTAAGACAGACAAAATTGTAAGAAATTGTGCCATTTATGTAGTGTAACACAAACGTCATAAAGCAGAAAGTATCTTGGATTACTTGATAAGAGCAACTTCCAGTCTTCAGGTAATTGTGCAATGCAGCAGGTAATAGCTGCTTGTAGCTTGACACTAGAGGGCAGCGGTGTTCTTAATGTCATCCGTAAATGTGATTAATATATTACTTTTCTCTGGCTGAGGAATGTATATTTGCTTTCTTAAGGATATTAGTTTGATTCAAACAAGCTTTTCAAGCATTGCCATTTATCCCAAATGGATTCAAGGGGCAGTAAAAACCTGTCAAGTTTTCTGGATTCATTTCCTTGTTGGATTTGTTTGGTTGGGTGATTTTCTGCCTGTTTTTTTTAGTAAAGTCTCTTGTCATGGCATTCTTGGAGGTGCTGTGCCAAGATGCCTGAAGGTGTTTATTCTTGTAACTCCTCTCTACACACCAACATTCCCACTGAAATTTCTTGGCAGTTAGGAGCCTGATACTATGGAATTTGACATCTGCGAGGAAGCAGAGAGGTGTCCACTTTGTCTCCACACAACCTTTGACCTTGGACGGTGATTCTGAGTTAGAAACCTGGAATACTAATAACTACCTGTCTTTGTCCTAGTGGAGTTTTATCAGGATAAATGTGAGGAAGGTTGTGAAACTGTGAGAAATAGCAGTGGGAGCCATGAAGGTGCTTAAGGCAGGCATCTATTTGGTTATTCTCTGGTGTCAGTAGGAATATTGTGGTTTAGCCTCACCTTTCTTTGCTGTGCACTACTGAAATCATGCGACTGTAATAAAAAGGGGAGAGTTACTTGGACAGCCAGTATATGTGCTGGCCCTGTTCCTCCTGAAGCAGTCATCTAGTGAAAACAAGGTAAAAGGTACTGGCTGACCTGTGTCACAGAATCAGTGTTTTCTGTGTACCAGGGATTAAAATAAAAGCAGTGTAGTACACCTGTAGGTACAGCCATATGCTAGCTTTACAGTGGAAATCTGCATCTCTGATTTCAATTTCTTTAACTTCAAATCATCGGGCCTTGACTTTAAAGTTTGAAAAGGAAAGTAACAAATGGCAGATTTGATAGGTTGTCTTTTCAGGGAGCAGGAATTCAACTCATGCTAGTATTATCTGATCCAAGCTGCTGCTGTGATGTTAATGGATCTTCTTTTGTGTCACTTGCAGAAGAAGTAAAGTTATTTTGCTGAAGTAAAGCCTGAGGCATATGAAGTTTTGTGTGCTGGTGTTAAGTGCTTTTATGTCTGAATGTGGATAAGAAACTAGATCGCCTGAATATCACCTTCTGTTTCTTCTTCCACTTCCACCAGAATTTCCCCTCTCGCATTTTCTTGCTCTTTCTCTTGTAAATGTATTGCTGCCTGTAAAGATTTTGGAAGTATGTAGGGGGGAAACGGGACACTTAAGCAGAATGAATACTCCTTTATTTGCACACACGTTCAGGAGTCCAGGATAGGAAGCTTGCTGATTCACCGGTCTGTCTGTATCGCTATTGCCATCTACTGGGGGAACGCACAAATGCTAAGCTGGCAGCGGGAGCACAAACCCGACCGAGTGTTGGTTTTACTTGTTTCACTAGTTTTTAAGAATCAAACTAGTGAAATAAGTGAAACCAACGCGCAGTCAGATGGTCAAAGTAAGTGCAGTATGTTTAGATGTAATAAGCTAAGCCCTGGATTGACTGAAGCAATGCTGGAACAATCAAAAAATCTTTATAATGCTGTGAGGGGAAAAGTATGCTTCTTTCATTCATTTAGATGGGTGCTTAGCCTGTGTGTCAAATATGGGAGGGGAGGGATCCAGTATTCCTCAACAGTTCAAAGATATTAGCATTACCTGTGGGAAGTTCCAGAGATACAGCCATTGGTTGTATCTTGTATCAACTCGTTAGTTGAGTCTGTCAGTCAAAGCAGCTCAGATGGGTGCTGTAAGCACTGTAAAGGAAAGTTGGGCGCCCCCCCATACATCTTCTCACAATGAAATGGTTTGTATCTGCTGATAGTTCTGGTAGAGTTAATCCCCCTGAAAGGCACCAAAGGCACATATAACCAAGTGGCTGCTCTTAGCCAGTGTCTTACAGCACAGGCTGTGGTCTGGCTTTGAGCTGCATTTGGAGTTTGGCAAAAGGCTTTTTTAAAATCCCAGCCATCCCTGACTCTGATACTGTGAAGCCTGCCTGGCTTTAGATGCTGTTCACCTCCCAGAACATGTAAATGCCCTTCATCTACAAGCAGTTTTCTTCTTATCTTTGTTCACATCAAAATCTTATCTGCTAGTTTCATCTGAGGTTAAACTTTTTCAGAGAGGAATGCTTTGTTTCTTGAGAGAGCAAAACTCAGTTGTCTTCTGAAGGGAAGTGCAGTGGTTTTCTACAGTTAATTAACTATGAGGCACTGGTTTATGCATGGTTGCCACTGTCTTATAGGCAAATCCAGGGTTCTTCAGCTGTATCACTGGCTATATGGTTAAAAATGAGAATATTCTAGTCCTATGTTAAAATTCTTTGAAGGATGCAAGTATCTGCAGAGCATGTAATTCTCCCAGGAAGCCACTACTCTGGTGAAAACCTTTGCAGTCCCAGTTGATGATACCGAGCTGGCCATGGGGTGCTGTTACTAAACCGTTTTGTTATTAGAACAGATGACTGGGAAAAGAGAAGCGAGATGATCAGCTGTTCCCTGACTGTAAATTCATAGCAAAGGAATGGACATGATTCTGTTCTGCTCCCTTGAAAACACTGGAATGTTTAAGGATGAAGGTGTCTAGAGGCAGTTAATTTGATTTCTTTGCAAATAGTTTTGTTCTGTTATTTAGATGTTTAGGGCTAGAGGTTTTAATACATTACCTGAAGAAGCAAGCATTAGTTGGGGGGAGAATAAATCACTGTTGGAGATCTCTAGCAGTTTTGGAAGCTATTAGTGACTGGGGATCACAGTAAACTTAGAAAGTTCATAGGATTTGTGATTCTTAATTGCTGTGGCATGACTGAAAAGAGACACCTCACACAGTTGTAAGAAATCATGGCTGTGGCAGTGACTGTAGTTCCTTGTTAAGCAGTGGAAGAGAAAAGCAGAGGAAATCATGAAAGAAGGAACATGAGCATTAAGCAGCTGTCACAAAGAATTCCCTGTTGCCTTACAGGAACAGACATCTCAGCGTCAACTGACACTGGAGATACCAGGGAGGAGATGTCAGTCAATGAGGAGTTAATTGTTTCAGCAAAAAGTAGTTTAGATAAAATCCTACCTCTTTTCTCTCCCCCGCTGCCTCGGGTGTTGTGTACAGTAAAGGAGCTTGTACCATCAGAACACTGACAGTGATTCCTCAGTGACTGACTGAGCTAATAGATGGGATGAAATTTAAACTGCCTTCGCACACGACCAGAGAGAGGGACTTGCAGAAGAGGGAGCAAGACAGAGGGGAAATGCTGCGTGGTTTTTACATTCTAATGTAGCACTTGAAAAGAAATACTCTTGTTTCTACAAGACAATGGATGTAGGAAGCCCGCCGCGGGAGCACAGTAGGTGGATTTATTTTTTTTTACCATATTCCCTAGAATTTCAGCTAGAGGATAAATTGTGCTCCTGCTTCTGAGCACAGTGGGGTTTTGGTACTATGATAACATCACATCACTTTTTCTTTTTTGCCGCTTGTTCACAGATATTTATTTACCTGTTTGACTCTGTTTAGAAGATAGTATTTTTTTCAGACCTTATCAGCACATTGTCATTCCTAAAGCTCTTTAATGTCTAAGCAGGCGTGTTGTATTAATTATGGCCACAGTACCTAGAGGAATAAAAAGACTGTTAAGTAAATGAAAATCCATTTTGCTTACTGTGAATGAAATATGTACTGCTTCAGGGAAATGGTCATGCTAAAGATAGAGCAATTCAAGAGTCTAGCAAATGTCTTTACTTCAGAACAGTTTCTTTAGCTACAGGCATTGCATTTAAGTGTACCTTGCAAACTTTACTGATGAAGGAAACGAAGGTTGGCTTTTAAATAAGAGAGTATGCCACAATGTACTAAGCATCATTTCTTAGTGTCATTAATTATTGCTATCTAGAATTGAATCATATATGCAAACTACCACACAGCTCAGGTGCCTCTGCATTCTCTCAGTGATTATACAGTAGTTCTGCTCTTGTAGGTTATGCTGATCAGTTCTCGTTGTGCAGTTGCTCTTACCTTTGTGGTACATAGCTCACTGAAGCCATTAACATGTGATAGCATATTCTCCAGTGGTGTGTTTTGTGGTTCTGTATATGCATATGTCAATGCCATGTTTTATGACAAAGCATGTCTGTATAGAGGATAGTGTTACTTGTATCTTCGTTCTGTTTGAGGATGAAGCTATTGCATCTTTAATGATGGTTGTAACACTTCAGGTATCCTGTGTGATAAGCCATTTTGGGAAGATAATTAGTCAGGTAAATGACTGACAGGTAAATTACAGCTAACACATGGAGCACATCTGTTAAAAGCACCTGCAGGCACTCAGGTGCTGTGCAAGCCAGGTCAGAAAATGTTGAATGGGGAGATTAGTTGATTCTGAGTTCTATTGACCAACCACTTCGCTGTTTTGCAGACTGCAGTGCTAACTCTTGTGTCTTCTGTACCCACAGACCAGTGACCTTAGGAATGTTCTTCCAGTGGAACAGTTCTGTTCTTGCATTTTCATCTGTCTATGGGGTTTATATAACCTTCCCCACGCTCCTCACATGCATTTGCTATTTAGATGCTTGTGATTAATCCTGCACTGGAAGAGCTTCTTTAATAGTGCAAGTACCAGATTCAAGCTCCTTGTGGACAGGCGGGGCAGGGATGAAGTCTGTATTTTCTGCATGGTGTGCCATGGCCATTATGTCCCACAAATGTAGTTTTTTATTAGAGTGACTTTGCCAGTAACTACCACCAGAGAGTGTGTGCTGGGTCCTTTACTGTCTGGTTTAGAACCTGGTTTTCTTTCCTGTTGTGAATTCAGGTGACTTTGTGCAGTTTGCTGTTTACTTTTCAGTAAAAGCTGTGAACTGACTTCAAGTAACATCCACCCTGAAGGCTTCCCACTCCAGTCAGAACAAAGTTTGAGGCAATAGCAAAAGTTAGAACTGTGAGAAAGTTGTGAAGGTCTTGTGCTACTTAGCGTTGTGAAACATGCTGTGTAACTGATAATTTAGGGCAGAGAGATGACGTGTTGACAGATGTTCCATTCATTTTTATAATGGAGAGGAGGGGATGTAATAGTATTTTGCTGTTGTCTGGTGCTCAGGGCGAAGGTGGATTCTGGCTCTTCTCAAAGGTAAGCAGTGAAAAGGCAAGAAGCAAAAGTCGCGAGTCGCAGCAGGAGAACCTTGAACCTGGCTGGGTTGGGGACAGGGCAGAAAGGGACCTTAGTGAGCTGCCTTAGGGAGGTGTGAAATCTCCAGGATGGAGGATTTTGGGAAGGCAGCAGAACAAGTTCAGAGCAAGCTGATAGAAAGCTGGCCCGTTCGCCCTGCTGTGAGCACCACATTACCCAAGCTTGCCTTAGTTCAGCATTTCTGAAGAACAGTACTGTAAGGTGATGCTCTTAACTTATACCCCAAAGTCAACATTACAGTAGAAATTACAGAGTAAGATCTGGAATCCTATTTTGCAACTTTTATATTGCATCTCTGCTGCACAATGATTCAGGAAACCTATGAGTTTCCAGAATGCAAGTGGAATTTCTCTGTAGTTTTGACAACATAACTATTGGATGTTACAGCTCTTGTGAAGTTTAACTAAACTGAGTTTGCATCCTACTGCTGCTTTCGTGTTAAGCCTGCAGTGTGCCTGTGTTTGTGACTACTTGTTTTTAAACTAAATCAGGAATAGTGGCCATTAAACAGATTGTTTCTTCTACCTCTGCAGTGAGCAATGCGATGTGTATCAACAGATACAACCTGCAGTGTCCTAACTTTCCTTACTCTTCCATCCAGTGTCTGGGAAACAGCAGCTCCCAGGTGTAGCTCAGGGAATTGCATTATGAAGTCCTATCTATTTCTATAATGAAGTGCTGCGTTATGGGCAATTGGTACGTTGCTGAGGAGCTGGGGCACCAAGATTGGATGTCACTCATTTAACTGCACAACAAAACACAAGCTAGACTGTACCAGGCTGCAAACATTTCAGATTAAGGGGTCGTCTTGGCAGTGCTGTTGTTCAGATGCTTCCTGCACCTTTGGCTTCTGCCAGTTACATGGTAATAGTAGAAAGCAGTTTTCCCCTTCTGTTTGAGAACTGGAGGAATGGCAAGTCTTGCTTTATTGATCTACAAATATCTGTATACAGTGGCTGAATAACGTACACGGGCAGGTTTAACATGATTTAGTTTGGGTGTTCGGGTTTTTTTGCCAAACCAGGCAGGCCTGGGAGCAGGAGGGGAAATGTTCATGGTTACCTTGTTTTCTTCTGGAACTGATGCTGGAGATGTCTGGTGTGTAAAGCCTTTCATTGCTGATAAAACCTCTCCCTGAAGCTGCAATGGTTCTTTCTGGGTTTGCTTCTGTCTGGATCAGTCCTTACAGGTGGTAGGCACTTTCAGTGCCTTCCCATGTCTGTCTTGGAGGGAAACTGATTTGATTTCATCAAAGGATGGAACTCATTCTCCCTTCCTTCTCTTCATGACATTAGGATACTTCCTTCGTCCTTTGATCTGTTCAGGAAGTTTTGGTTTGTTTCAAATTCATTCCAACATTGATCTAACAGGCTTTAACTGGGCGTTCCAGGAATAAACCTCGGCTGTCTTACGTGGAGACACAGCCTGATACAGTCTGGTAATTCCCTTTTTCCTCTTTCCAAAGGTATTGTTTTGAAATACAGTTTTGCCGCTCTATTTTAATGCAGATTTTTTGCCTGAAGCAGCAGTAAGAGCTCTGCATAACAGAAACTATGAATTATTTGCACGTGTGATCATAGATTTGCCTCATAATGAGCTAAGAATGATGAAGTTTTGTGATCTCGTGAGGCATAGCTGTGTGGCTGTGGGTTGGTGAGGTGAATACTGTCAAGCGCTGTCACTTGTTTTTATTCTCATTTCCTATCATTCTAAGCTTATTATAAGTGTAGGAACTCCCTTGAGCAGCTCTTCATCACCTCTTGCTTTATTTGCAGGCTTTGTACTTTCCAATCGCACCAGAGCACTCTTTGTCAGTAGGAATTAACTGCCCATGTATTTGGTGGAAACTATCACTCCCCTTGTGACCTTCTGTCCCAGTTCAGACTGATACAAGATAGCGAAGACCTTTGATACCCCTGTGCTTCCAGCAAGTGTTTCATTTGGGGTTTCATTCTTTCCCTGCGTTTCTGGGCCAGCTTTCATGCCGTGCCCCTGTTGGTTAGCCATTTACGTTCATATAAGAGGTTAGTTCCAACCCTGTTAAAAAATAAAGCCCAGCTGAGGACAAACCTGATAGTAAAGCTTTGATGCTTGCTGCTGGAGCACACAATTCAAAGTTTAGTTCCCTGCAGTTCTGTCCCCTCAGAGGAGTCTCTTCACTTACTCATACATTATTTAGCTAGTGATTTGAGTAACAGATGTGAATGGGGGGGCATTCATAATTGATTACCAAGGATGAGCAAGCCATAGCCTGTGGAAGTGAGGACAGGCTGAACACGCTGGTGTGTTAAGGACTGCAGGTTCCTGAAAGAAAGAGAAAGGCTTTTTCATGCATGGGACATTGGTCACCTTAAGCTGAGCTTTTAGTAACAGGGGCTGATCCTGGGAACTTCGAAGGGCTGTGCCTGGGAGGTGGGAGCAAACAAAGTAGATACGGGATGTCACTCAGAACAGTGAAGCTGCTGCGTGCAGGCTGGGTTTGGGTGCTCAGGCTGCCCACTAAAGTAAATGGAATTCTGCTTTCATTTAATTAGCAGGAAATAGCTAAAGGGGGCTATGGGAGTTAATTTAGCAGTGATACGTGCAAATATGTATGTAGAGGCTTAATTTGCAGCAAGCTCCTGTGTCAGACTATGAGTTGCAGCATCTCTGTGACATCTGGGAGGCAGCCTGAATGCATGGGGTGTGACAAAGCCTAAACTTGTGTCTGTGGAACCCTCCTATTAGCTCTGTTGGATCTTGGTTCGGGTGTATGCAGATATTTCTGTCTTCCCATCAGGAAGTACTTGAAAAGACCATGTTTTAACTTCAAGACTCAGAGCAGCTCCAGAAGAATTTTATAGTGAACATCTAAATTGGAAATGCTGAATGAAATCACTTACTGGGCTCTATGGAGCTTCCCCAGATGTGAAATGTTTTGTCAAGTTGAATATCTTTTGGTCTGTTTTTCCTGCAAGATTAAAAATGCTCAAAGAAATCTGTTTGTTCAGTTTGAGAGCAAAGTGTGCGTATGTTTTGGTTGTTTTGAAACCTCTCATCTCATTTAAGCTCGTGTATATATATGTAATACATACTAGATACTACTTTCATGTGCTTTTTAAGTCAGTAACTATTTTGATGAAACAAAAACCACTTTGATCCAAAGCACATGTATTATTTATTTGCATTATAATTCATGTTAACCTGCCCAGTTTCACAATTCTCTGCTCTATCTGCTGTCCACTGTTTTCGGGTATGTGAAAGAAGTGGTGTGAGATGACATAAGCAAATATAGTTGTTACAAGGTATGAACTGAGACTTGTAACTGGAGCAGAATAAATATAATTGCTTTAAAAAAGGGAATTTTGGAACAAAAATGTCCAGGCCCGTGTCTTACATCTGCCTGTGCTGGCCTGCGTTGTTTCATGGCTGAGCCTTTGGTCCCTTTCAGGAGGTGAACCACAGTCTGGCTTTGGCGTGCTTACTGATTCTTGGAAAGGAACCTGAGCTTCATTCCTGAGTCTCTTCCATTTCCAAGTTTCAGCCCATCTGTGAGAAGCAGCGCTCAGAGTTAGGAGCTGCAGCACAGGTCTATTTCTATATCTGGTATTTTTGTAGAGCAAATGGTACCGGTAGCGCGAGTCTGACTGACAGGAGCTGAGGCACAATCAGGGTTTTTTTAGTGCAGGGTTCTATTAATAAACAACAAAGATTAAAATATTGCCACTTTTAATTGTTTGATGAGAGTATGTGTGTTAAAAACATGTTGCTGTCTAATTTTACTCTGGAAATAGAATTAGTACAGTGATGACTATATCTGTCTATGCATAGGCTATGTGCTACAGCAGTTAATAGCATCTTCTGTTATCGGGGTTTGCCTTTTAAATACTGAAGGAGGACAAAATATATTCTCTGAGCAGGGCATTGCCTGGTGCCTGAGCACCAGAAAATTACAGCTGAGGGGAGACAACCACCCTGAGGAGGGAATTGGCATCCTCACAATGCCTTCCCACCAGCACAGCAGGAGTGACCTGTGGAAGAGTGAGCCTGCGAGGTTATAGGCAAGCTCATGTGGAAGATGTCATGGAGCTGCTTATGGCTGACAGGGCAAACGAATGCAATTACTTTCTATAATAAAATGGAGCTGGTATTTTGTGGTGGCAGCCTCTGACTGACAGCCGGGAGCGGGGGGAAACGGAAGGAGAGCTGTAGCTGTCTGGAACGCAGCGGAGCTGCAGGATGGAGCTGTGTTACACAGCTGAAATTCCACATCTCTGCATCTTGCAGAGAAACCTAATTTTTTAAATCTCCACAGGCTTCCCAGAGACAGAAGATGCTAATTTTAGAAATGTGGCAGCTCGTCTCCTTCCCCACCCCCTTCCATTTGCTGCCAGGATGCTTAACAATCCAGTAAACAGGCTGTGGGAACGAGGGGAATAACCTCAAGAGCTGAGGGTGCTGGCCTCTTGTCAGTGGCATCTTGGGGATGGGCTTGTCCCCTGCCTGTGGGTCCTGAGCTTAAAACCAGTTTAAAAATAGAAGAGTAACAACTGAACCGTCAGTGCAGAGGGGTAGGTAAAGGTGTAGTACGGAGGGCTACAGCCTCCTTTCACTGACCTGATTAATTCTGCACCAGTACTCAGGGTAGTCTAAATTAAAGCATTGCATAAGAGCAGCACTTGGAAGTAAAGAAACAAGCCCTGAATTTTCAGCTAGGGTTTAGATATCTCATTTTGGGTCTTGAGCTATATATATGGAAATTGCACCCTTCTCCACATAGTATCTGAGGGAGTTTATTATAGATTACAAAACACAAAGCACATGAGAATAACTTCTGTTTTAAAGTGTCTTTTTACAGTCCAAAAAGGTGTGTTACTGCATCTTAGTAAACATCCAGAGTCCAAGTTAGTGCAGTTGGGGGAACCCTAATTTCCACATTCTCTACTGGTTTCCTTGTGCAGCTGCATCTTCATCCTCTGCTTCAGACTGGTGTGTGAAGAGAAAGTTTTGTGAGTATTTCTCCAAACCCAGCTGCATTGGAGCTGCAGCTATCTAAATACGAGGCCTTACAATGAAAAGTGTTTGGTTCTCGTTCTGGCAGCTGATCGACTGATCTGAGCTAGAATTGTCATGATGAAACTGAATTTATTTAAGAGTGTCCAGTGCAAAGTACCCAAAGTTCCCTTTGGCTCACAAATGCCCAGCACCTTTGGAAGCTTGCTTTGTTGTAAGTGCTCTTATGGGCACTTGAAGCTGTGTGGGCATAAATAAAACTATAGGAAAACATTTAAAATTAGGCATTAATTGTTACTTCAGAGTATCTGTGTTACTAAAGGTTTTCTGTTAGACCTCCAGAGGACACATGTTTTCTGTTGAGGAAACTTGCGCTTTTGTAAGCAGGGAATGTGAGGCAGTGCAGTGTTCATTACATTCATGGCACGTGGCTAATAAATCTGCTGAAATTGAACATGCATCATAATTTCAAACACCCTCAAGTGTCTAGAAAGTTTAACAAAGCATGAATGCTTCAGCTACTTGGTGCTTACGCAGAGCAATGCATCTATCTCTTTCAGTCTGTTTGGAGCAGGGGAGCAGAGTGCAACGCAGCTGCTTTTTCTATATGCAAACATACGCTGTGTTCTATTGCTAATTGAGACTGGCTCACTGTGGTTTGCAGCGCTTCGTGGCTCAGCTGCCTGCTGAAGAGAATTTGCCCTGTTGTACCTGCAGAAGGGAAAAGTGATTTTGTTTTCTGTGCTGAAATGGGACTGAGGAGATGATAGTTTTGGGGTTGTATGAAATGGGACTGAGGGGATCCATATTCTACTTCCTGCTCACTCAGTTCTAAGTGAATCAGAACTTGAGGCAGAGCCCATTCTCAGAAAATCCTGTTGGATTCTGGGATTTTGGGGCAAGAGGTGTAATCTCTGGGCCTCTAGTATTCCATTTATGAAATCAGGCTGTGGTATGTTCCTAACTCTTGGAAATTTTCAGTGAAGTTTTATGAAGCTTTTACATGTCACATTAGACCTGGGTGTAGCACAGTACTGCACAGAAGGTGCTAACATGACAGTAAGTGAGGCTGTAGGCACTGGGCATATGAACAGCAGTAGCTTTGTTCATCTACCTTAAAGCAAAAGATAATGGCACACAAAATCACAGCATCTTAATTTATCGTACGAAAAGTCACAAAAGATGTTAATGCAAAGCACTGAACATTAATGCAAAGCATCACGTTGTTATTTGCAGCACATTTAATGCCAGAAAAATGTTAGTGCCTTTTCTCCCCTATTTCAGTTGAAAATGGAAAAGGTATTGCCTTGCAAGCTGGGCTGGTTCTGATAGGAGCCTTCAAGTAAATTGCTGTTTTGGTTGAACAGACTGTCGGTGTTTGTTTTTACTGGTTTTATCCCTCACAGACAGGTTTATCACAAGAACTCTCCTTGCTACACTGTGTGCTGCCTTCTTTACCTTCTCTCTGCAGAAAGCTCATGTAAAGGCATCAAAGGGATCTGGGGAGTATTTCAAAGTACAACAACAAGGAGGCAATTGTATTTCTGCCCTAGATGATGCAGCCCCATGGCATCTTTGGGTGCAAGGCTGGAAAGTCATCATCTCACAGGATGTTGTTGAATTTACTGTAGACTGAGCAACAAAGGTGTGGAAGGATCCTGTATCTGCTGATCTGGTTGTGTCAGTCCTGCTAATGGTGTGTAAACATTTGGTGGTAAAACCTGAATTTGAAACTTGCCAGCTCCTCATGCCATAAAGATTGGTGATGTTGTTCTGTGTCTGGCCACCTGCTGCTTTCTCCTGTGGTAAAGAACATCGGTAGCTATGGGAACAAAAACTTAAGAACAGACACCCACATGTGTTGAAGTTGATTTATAGAAGGTCTTGAAGTGGTGCCATGAATTATGAGATAGAGAACTATCTGGTGTGGAGTTCGATGGCTTTCCATGAGAGGAAAGCAGCAATGCATTGTGCTTTAGTGCATCCTTGGGGAAGTAGGGACTGAGAGAATTCCCCTTTCAGCCCCTTCTTAGGACTTAAATCTTTGGGATCTGATAGCAGCACAGCACAAGTCACTCTTCTGCTCTGGATAATAGGACTGGATTGCTTGGAATGGAGAATGAAGGAATTGGGGCATCCTCTGCTTCGTCCAGTATGGACCTGCCAATGGTGTAGATATGTTCCATGCTAGCATTGTGCTTGCCAGACTGTTATCTTTTCATTTGCTCTGTGTCTTGGTCAAGGTGTGAGGAATAGATGGTGTTGACCGGGAGGTTTGGCTCAAGGTGATGCACTGAGCCTAGCCTGTGGTGAGACAGCTTCCTGGCCCTGTATTCCCCACAGAAGTTGTCTTGGAAACATTTTCTGGGCTTCAGCACGTGCCCTTCTGCTCCCTTAGGATGCAGGACAGGGATTTGCTGATAACCTGTACTTGTCTACAGCGGGTAAGAACAGTGGCACAGAAATGCCAGCAACTTTTAGGATAAACCTGGAACATTCTGTTAACTGCACTGCAGGATAATGTTGTTGAGCAGTTGTCACTGTTAAGAGAAGGGCTTGTTGGTCCTCTGAGTCCAAGATTTATTTCAGGAGAAACAAAAATGCAATCTGAAAAGTAATTTTATAAAGAGACTTTCTGATAACAGTATTGATATCTGATATGAGTATTTGCCCTGATAAGCATATATTAAAAATGCAGTGGATGCAATAGGAATAACCCAAATGTGATGTGTAAATACAGGATGCCCCAGGAGGCTCCTGGAACAAGTGCTCCTGAACTGGTTGCTCAGGAGCTGGTATCCCAGGGGACACAGGTAGCGTTGGAAAGGAGGAAGCAAACAGGATGATTTGCTGAAAACAGACTTGAGCCAAACCATAAAATTGTTCCTTAGGGGCAGGGACAGTGGGGTTCAGGCCTGAAGGAAAATTGCAGGGGGGGTGTGTCAGGTCTTGCAAAGGTCTCGCTCTGTCTGGAACATTGACTGATGCCTAAAATGCAGAGATGATGTGGAATGAAAACAGCAGGACAATCCAGCTGTAACAACTGAAGCTATGAATGAGAGTCAACATTTCTAACTTGGAAAGTCTAAATGGGGTGGGAGAAAAGTAATCGTGAGCATTAGCCAGCACCTCACGTCCATGCTTAAGGAGGCTGAGATTGCAATGAGGCATTATAAGGCAGCAAACCAATGTCAAACATGCAAATGGATTGACTTCATTTGCTGCAGATGTGGTGGGAGAGGATCAAGAGCAGCGGTGCCTGCTAAATCTGTGTGGGGTGAATGCCTGAGGGGTTCTGTGGCAGATATACCTTGTGTTTGGGGCAGGATACTGTCATCCTCATTGTCCTGCCTCCATGCATCAGTTTTCCTTTTCTAAAGGAGAGACTTTCCATTCATTTATCAATCCTATTTATTTAGATTTCAAGCTCTCAAAGTACAAATCGCCTTATCCTGTGTATTTCAGTGGCATGTAGACAGGCAGGAACTTCTCCTGACTGGAACTTTGGGGCAGCATCATCATATAAAGATGCTGAAATTCTTCTCCAGAATGTAAGCAGACCTCCAAGCTCTGCATCTGCCTTCCTGTGCATTGTGTTCTGGGACACAGCATACTATAATGTGCATTGTTGGCTAGCAATTTTCCATTAATATTTCCTTGCAAGTTAAAAAGGAGGGAAATATGTGGTCTTTGCCAAAAAAAAGAATCAGTCAAGAGTCCAAAGAGAACAGCTTGTCTATTTTAATCAGTAATCGTAGACTCACTTTCTCAGTCAAGCAAGTACGCGAGGATACCTTAACAGTATGTAGGATGCTGTATGGACACAGGGGAGGCAGTAAAATAACAAAGAAGTGTTTTTCCTTCTTAAATGAAGTAACACCCTATTGATATTTGTTGCTCCTGAATGAAATACATCCCAGAGGAGTTAAAAGTGAATTATCTTTTGTACTTATTTCCTAACACCCACAAGTTTTCCTCCCAATCTTTTTTGAAGGAGTGAAGCAAAAGACATCCATATGTCCTGTCTGAGAGTGGGGAAACAAAGAGTTAAGAAACAATTATCCCAGGTGACTGAACACTTGGGTTGCAGTGAAAGGCTGGTAACTCATTGAGCTCCTGTGCTGGTCTATACCTGTCAGCAGCTCCTCTTACCCTACAGTACAGAGGGAAAAAATGAGCCTGCTCAGAGCAGAAGCTGCAAGCATCCTCAGGAACCCTCTGTTACATTAGAGACCTCCGTGCAATGGTATTTTTCTCATTATTTGAAAGAGTCTTTGGAAATACCAGTGATGTACATACGGTTTTTGCTGCTTCCTCTGATGTTTTGTCCACTTGATTCTCTCACTGGAATATGGATGATGCAAGCACCATTAAATGCCTCAGCCCAGATAAAGGTAAGGGAAATGTTTATTTTAACCACCTTTTTGAGGGAAACTAGTTTTGCTATGGAGGAAAGTAGAGTTTACAGAGGTTTCTTGGGCACTTGTTCTCTGTTATGAAACTTAAATGTTTCAAACACAGATCTAGCAGCTTCTTAAGGCAGCCTTTGCCTCCCGTTAGCACCAAACCTTAAATAATACATGTGTCTAATGGCTGCTTCTCCCTGCATGAGGAGTGCACAGCAGGAGTGCACCAGTGATATTCTGGTCCCTTTTCTGCTCGCTGAAGAAGCTAACTGTGACCAAAAAGACAGGCTTTCTATTTTTAGCCATAGACCTTCTGCTACCCACATTAGATTGGAGAAAAGAGACTCCAGCACTGTTGTGAGTCAGCTGTATTGTTTTCATTTCTTAAACTAGGTGATTTGCTTCTAATTAGATATTGTTTCTTTATACCCATCAAACAAGAGTGCGCAGCGAGTTCTCTGAGGGATGGATTCCGTCCTGGCTGAGAGCTGCTGCCTCAAGCTGTTAAAACTGTGATGCAGTTTCCTGCAGTTTGAACTTGGAGGCTGAGCTGCACTGACAGCTTCTTAAGAAATCATATTCATTCAAACCGCAGGGTTTATTTTTTTCGAAGTCTTACCTCTTATTGATTTGTTTGGGAAAAGCACAGAGAGAGAAACCCTTACCTGTGATATATTTCAATCAAATAAAATGCCCAGTTGCGTGTCTCTGCATTGTGTGCTTTATGCCTGCTAGGCATCTGGTTTTACCATAGTTACGCAACAGGTAAAGAAGTGTGACTTCTGTGTGTTCAAGTAGCTGCTCTGGGTTCACTGGATACCGGTCTAACACCTTCATCTCTTTGGGCAAGCAGGCCGATTCCCTGTATTTGCAATTAATAGGATTACTTATTCTCACATTCGTGAGTATCTTGCCATAGCTTTTGAAGGATGCGCTTATTAAAGGTCACATTTCTTTGTAACACTGGTTGTAAAAATCGTATCTAGAATAAAACTTTATCAAAATAGAAACATGCTTGGATCTAGGTGTTAGAAACAAACCTGGTGTCCATTAACTGCCTTTGACTCTTCCTTGTTATTATTATGAGCATACCAAAATTAAGCTAAAGCAATGCTCTTCGCTGAGAAAGTAAGAAAAGGTAATGCAGGCAAGTGTGGGTACCTGTGTGTCACTGATCACTGCAGCAAATACTGTTCAGTAACTGAGGAAGAATATGGATGTGAAAATTAGAGCAAAGTGACTTGGAAGAGTCTCATCATAGAGCAGAATTAGATGCAAAAAAGAGGATGTCCATAGAACATCACATAGAAAAATATGTTGTAAATGGAAATAGAATGTTGGGATTTTTTTCTGTATTTTGCGACCATTCTGGTAATGATATTCTTTCTCAACAAAAATAAGATCAAATCCAAGAATATGGATTCTAGTCTGTGACAGATTTAAAGATTGTGAGAACTATGTAAGGAAGTCAGGTAAATAATGAAAGAGTCTCAGTCTTCATCAGAAGAATAGGAAAACATTAACCAATGCTTTCCTTTGAGAGTTTTAAGGATGAAGCGGAAATGATGGGATGCATTTAGGCATTGCCAATATTTATTTAAACAGTACAAAACTTGAAACATATTTTAGAACTTGGCGTGAGAGTTAATTGACCTGTGCCATGTTGTGCATAGAGTGTAGAGATTTAATTTAAGAAGATGCTAAATAGAGAAAATGGTGAGAAACTGTTTCCTATGTGCAAGAGTTGTTCTAAGGAAAAAAAAGGTGATTTTCTTATGCCTTCATAAGCTGTAAATCCCCAAGTTTTTGGTTCAGTTGACTGAAATGGTACAGTTTGAAACCTTTTCTTTTAACATACTTCATTGATTGCATGTTGTAACAGAGGTGTTCCAGGATGGAAACCCAAAATATTCTGGTTTTAAATATGTCATGATGGGACAGCCCAAGTATTCCTCATCTAATCATTGTTCTCTGAATCCTGATGTACCATTGTGGGTTTGTTTGTACTTTAGACAGACAAGATCCCCAAGGAAGGTATGACAGAGCAGGAATTCTGTCACCCAAAGTCCTTTTGACTTCTTATTACTAGGTTCAGCTTCCAACTTCTAAAAATTGAGGGGGAGGAGAGGGGGCTCTCACTTGAGAATCTGAATGTAGCAGTTATTGTCCTTGTTCCAGGCTGAGATTGAAGGATGCTCACCACCACAGTGTTTCTGCCAGATGGTGTCGTTCTAAGCCAGCTCATGGAAGCACCTTGAAAACAAACGGGGTAACTTAAAAGATTGGAGGTTCCAGGAGCTGAAGCTACAGGCACATCAGTGGAATGAAGTTTGTTTTTAAATGGTGACCACCTTCTTGCTGTCACCTGTAGCATTAGACATCAATGTGATCCTCCTCTCAGGTGTAAAAACAGTGGTAACACACCAAAGCTGGTAATTCCAGAGTATATGAGTACCTCTAGGAGTCTTCATATGGTGTAATAAAGATCAGTGCTATTGATGTGAAGCTGAGTGAAAATCAAAATGGGAAAGTTCACAAATTCAGTGTGCTGGAGAAAACTGGGCTGCCAGTCATTCTCCTCTCCTGTCAGAAGTTGTTCTGATTCAAAGAATCACCTTTGCCTGTTTTCTGATGTGTTCAGTCATTGATGATGAGTGTATGAGGTATTACTGATATTACAGATTAAAAGATGCAAAATCCAGTGGAAGTCAGACATGGTGAAATGCTGCTCACTCAGACCCATCACCCTGTTACAGCAGAATGATTATTTTGAAGGTGATTGAAATGCTACAGTCTGCCATGCAGCATCCCGTTAGTTGAACTGAGGAAGGAGATTGCCAAAAATAATGCCTTCAGAAACAGCTTTTCTATTTCTTACCCCAAACTAATGTTCCCAGCTGCATTTCTCAGTTGAATTTATCAAGCAAAGATCATTTTTTATTTGGTTCCATAGCAATACCAGAAATATTAAGTAGATAAATAAATGACATTTTTATTTCTGATCAGCAGAAACCCCCAGAACTTTCAGTATAAATAACTTCATTGGGAATTCTGCACAGGGTTTCTTGAACGTAGGATTAAATTTTCCTCTTCATTTACATTTATCTGTATGAGGGAGAAACAAGTGCGCAATGGAAATGAGCGCTGCACCAGAAATTAAAGGAGTATTTAATTTGGTCAATGACAAGAGCATATCTCAATGGACTGCTGTTGAACACATATTTGTGTTGCAGGAATTGGTTCATTTCACAGGAACTGCTTAGAAGAAAAATTGCATACAATATTCTATGCATAACTATCTTCTTCTTGCTGTGGTTTGTTTGGGTTTTTTAATCCAACTAGTTAGAGACCTTCATCATATGAAAGGAAACCTTCTACAAGGAAGAACACACCACTTCTTTAAAGGTACACCAAGCTGTTGTGAATCCTTGTCTACTTTTGAAATTGTAAATTGATTTCTTAGTTGAGAAATTGCATTGTCCTTGGTATACACATAAAAGCAGGTTTTATCTTCAGTAAGATGTAGGAGAGCAGAAGTCCTTGTTAGGGCATGATGATGGAGATGGGGTGCTTGGCAAGCATAGGTCTGGAACCTACAGCACAGTGCTGTTTATTTCTTGATGTGCTTCACGTTAATTTTTACATCTGGCAGTTGTGGCATCTTGCAAGGTCTTCTCAGGTCAAACATCATGGTGAGAGCAACATAAAGCATAAATCAAGATGGATCCTTTATTTTTACAGGCATGGAAACTGTAGCAAAATAAGTTCCCTGAAACAGCTGTTTTCATGGCCACTACCACCACAGTATGGCTTTATTTTACTTTAACCAATTCTGTATTGTCCTATAGCAACAGCAGCTCCAAACCCCACTGCAGGGTGATGGTGGAAACCATCATAAGCATCAGTAATGACATGGCTTTTGTCTCAATTCAGTCAGAGTTGTTGCCCTGTCCTTGTGTTATGCTGGTGTGATGCAGGTGGGACTTAAATGAGGAAGAAGAGATGATGCATTTGATGCTGGTTTTTATACTCAGCAACTGGCAGTTGGTGTTTCCTTCGAATATGTCCCCACAGTTCTTTCTATCTGAATTCCAGAAGGATTTTAGTTGTGAAATAATTGCTCCTCTGAGGATCAGCTTGTAAAGGTCCCTGTTCTGGAGTCTGTTGATGGATTATGGTTTTGCTTTCCGGTTATAGTTTTTGAGGTTTTCTATCAAAATTAGTTGCTTTGTCCTCTTGTTGCTGTGAGCGTTCTGATGAATTGAAAGCAAAAGGCAGAAAACAGGAACCAGAATTTGCTTTTAAGGTCCCAATACTAACATGGCTCATAATTAAACTGCTTTAAGCAGGTATGATCCACCTTCTTGGATGCTATTTCTGTTTCACTATGTGCAAGGGTTCTTTAAAAGTCTTCTGCTGAGGAGCTGATATAATCACAGTGATTATTCTTGAAATGTAGGTCACCAAAGAAAAATCCATACACAGTTATTCTGTTTCTCCAGCTTCGTGCCTATTGATTTTGCCATGTTACTACAGTTGCACACCCATTTTTGCTGTTCTGCCTTCAGTTACAGATGGTTAAAGATGCCTCATCTTCAGCTTGAGTCAAAAAGAGAAAACTGCAAAGAAAATTCTGTGTCGATGCTGAGAGCACAACTGAAACCTGACACTTCCCATGTGGAGTCTTTAATTCATATACCTTCTCTCCCTAGGTAGAATAATTTGTTTGATGAATGTGACTTTGGTTCAGCTAAAAGGGAAAGCTTTCCTGGTTTAGGGAATTACAGAAGGACGGATCATCAGGATTGGCCTCTGCAGGTCTAAAGGCATGAATGAGGCAGAGAGCAACTAAATTCTATGGTGTGATGTGGCCTGACAGAAGGAATGTGGATGAGCTCTGTCTAGAAGCACTGTTAGATGTGGATCTCTGTACAATATTTTCCAGAGAGCCTGTTTCACAGTGCAGCCAGCAAGCTGAGCCTCTTAGCAGCCCTCAAATCCCTGCTTGTCTTCTGGCTCTAAACCCTGGGGGAAGTGAATCGGTCAGACTTTGTTTCAAACTGAGGTGGATATTGGAGACCGTATTGAGATGGAAATAGTTTTCCTCTAGGAGCCCAGAAGCAATTACTTTACTTCCTGGGCTTTTACCCCAGCTATATTGCATCCAAGACTTGAAAAAAATGAAGCAATAAGCTGCAGAGGCTTGCAGTCACTGACCCTGCTGTGGATTCCACTCAGTAGCCTGCACTAGCTGTGTAACTGGGAAGGCAGACACTGGGTTATTCCTGGAGGCAGTGTGGCTCAGGTCCCCTTTTCATGAAGCTGTATGTATTTGGTGTATTTGTGAAGAAATAAGAAGCCTCTCACATATTTTAAATTGTACATGGCACAAAAAGAAGGTCCAGAAGAGTTCTGAGTCTGTTACAGGTAGGATGTACCAGAATTCACCCCAAATATGGAAGCAGAGTTGTGAGTTAAAATCAATTTGTGGTGATGCATTTCAGGAGCAGAAGATGACTCTTCTCAGTGTCTCTCAGTGTCTTGTTTTGCTGCAGATTTTTGAATTTGAGAGGTGTTTTCATAGAAGGCATTCAATCATACTGACGGATTTCTTCCCTCCCAACCTGCCTTAATCTCCCTGTCAGTTTTTATAACCCGTGTCACTGAACAGATGGCAAAGTGCTGAAAGATCTTTATATTTAAAGAGTTTACAATCTTACTTCAATTAAGTGTGTAGGGACATTTTCTTACGCAAGTCAGAGGTTGGAAACAAGGTGACCTTAGAGCTACATTTAGAGTCTTAAAGTCTTTATTTTATGCTGACATTTTCTACAGTCAACAAAATTGCATTACTACAGCTTTGCAAGGAAAAAGTTTCAAATAGCTTGAATTCCTTTTTACTGTAGGTATCTTGGAAATGGAATTTCCTTTGCCAAAACCAGCATCAGAATTCGTAGCAGAGGTTGGGAGTTAGCTACTGTTGTTATGTTTTAATCACTGAAGGCAGAAACTATAGAAACATCTCCAAGATGGTACACCTCTGAAGTGGAAAAGGGTTAATAATATTCCTACAGTTTCACTGAGAAGGCTTGACACACAAATCTTGTTGTGTTCATTAAAGACACAGTCTTCCTTAAGCAAAACCTACTCCAGGGCTCAAAACACAGAGCCAATTCTCACTTAATTAAAATAATTGCCTTATTTGTTTCAGAGGAGCTCAGGAGAACTCGGCATTGTGGAAGGAGGCAGACTAATTGTTGGAGTTACATTTGTGCTGTCGCTGCTAATGGATCCCAGTTCCACAAATATTCCTTTGCGGAATAAAGTAATTTAAGGGATTTCAGGGTCTGTTCATTTTAATAATGTAACTTTCTCAACAGTTTTGGAAAGCCCTGGAAACATTCCTGTGTGTGGTTGCTGAGCTAAAGCAGCTGTCTTGGGGGCTTACCTGCTGGGAATTCCAGTATTGAGAGGGTGCACTGAGACATGCAATGTTAGAGTCATTCCTGCTTCTCCCAGTGGAATTAGTGGCCTTGTAGATTGGTGCATACTGAAGACAGATGTGTTTCAGTCAAACTGAATAACCTGAGTATATTCGGAGCCAGTGTAAAAACACTGAGTTTGGAGCATGGGGGTGAGAAGCAGAAGCCAGTTACTAACCCAGCTTCCACCGCCATGGGCGAGACGTGTGGCTCTAATCTCCAGTGTGGATTACTGTGCTTAGAGTTGCTGCCCAGATGGTCCCGCAGCCTGTGGTAGGCTCTAGCCCTGCAGGGTCCATGCCAAAGGTCAGCAGAGTGCGGGTGTGTTAGCATTAGGGAAAAGGCAGCTTACAGGCATTTGGGATAATGCTGCGGCCCAGCCGGTGCTCCGGCCCTTCTGAGCCCATGAAGTGAGTGCAGGCAATTTGGTGGTAGCTCTCCATGGAGCTGAATTTTTGCCTTCCATGTGAGTTACCAAAACCATCTAAAAGTGATTTTATTTTATTTTGGGGGGGGGAGGGGATTCTCAATATAACTAATGCAGAAGTTTTTAGTTGTCAGACAATGATAGAAAATACAACACTCTTCAGGACATACTGTCCATCTCCCTCTTTTTGGTAAGAGTTTATACCAGAAACAGCTCTTGCATATGGACACACAGCAGTAAAAGAACAGAGAGCAATGTGAGACTCTGAAGGCAAATGGTTCCAGCAGAGGAGAAACTGAAGCTGAGCTAACTGGTCTTGCTGTGTAGATCAGGCTACTTTAGCTCTTCAGGAAGCAGCACTTCTGGGGGAAAGGGAAGAAGCATAAATCACACATTTAGAAGCAGTGAATGAGCAGCATGACTTTAGCTCATCAAGTCAAGCTTTATGTGCTCCTGCTGTTCGTGCTTATGTATGTTGGATTTTGAACCTTTACTGTACTGCAAATGTATTTGGTGATGTGCCTTTCAGTGAGGTTTCTTTGCTTTTTTAATTTTCCTTGGAAAACTCAGCATTTAGTACTTCAGAAGACAGTAACAGTCCTGATAACTCATAGGAAGCTCTATGGGGTATCAGAGATGTGGCAGTACCTGTAATTTCTGCTGGTTTTCCAGGGCTTTTTGACTGGTGTTTACAGGTAAAAGTGCAATGAGGAGGATAAAAGTGAGAGGGAGCAAGCGTACCTACAACAGCAGTGTGCCTGATGACATTAGAACCTTTTGTTTCCTTCTTTTATTTTATGACCCATGCAGTGGGTTGGCAATCACTTCTTTTTATTCTACAGCCATCAGGAGCAAGGTTTCCCTGGGTAGGAAGGCAGATATAGCGATACCTGTATTAAAGTTAATAGATGTCCATGTGCTGCTAAGGGGTTTAGAATCAGCCCCTGTGATGAGGTTAGTTTGTTAATCTGGTAAAGTAGGTCTGTAGTGTGTTCATGTGAGGATACATGGAATTCAGAGCTGTAAAGTTACAAGTGTAATCCTTGTGGGTTTACAGGTCAGTTACAGTATGAGGTCTGGAATATTTGATGTCTGTGGCAATCAAAATATGAACTTTAAACTAAAATCAGTTTATAAAGTATATCTGGGATATTTTCTGTGCTATCTTCAACTGGCAGTGAGCTGCAGAGTAGCAGTTAGCTGTAGCAGTAGCATGCTGTTACCTGACTTGCTCAAGCTTCTTGCAACACTCGAGCCTTTTCTACCTCTGGTTCTGGGTCTTTGCTTCGTCTTCTGCTTGAGTCCTGATGTGCAGAAGACAAAGGGGAGGCAGAGTCTGGCCCATATAGCAAAGTTTCCTGCATTGAAATGTTTAGTTTTGTCTTTTCCTGAGGGCTACTGCTGTTTCCCTCTGTATGAAATAATTATTAACGCTTTCTCCTTCCCTCAGCAGTAAAGCAGGTGTATTGGAAGGCTGTCACTCCCCCCGGCAGATTGCATTAATGATAAACCCATTGGTCTCAGTAGGATCTTCCTTTTGTACTTTTTTCTCCCATCTTCCAAACCATATATATGGTGTGCTCCTGTATCTCTGCAAGATGCTCTTTCTCCATATGGTAGACTCTGGCTTTTCCACCAGTCTTGAAGTGAATTTCTTCCTTCTCCAGACTTGTCATTTTCTAGCAGTGTTCATCAAGTGTTGCGAGTTCTGCTCTACTGAGCCAGGGCCAGCCTGCAGACTCAGACATTGCTGTTTTCAAAAGCTTTCTGTGGCATGGAAAGCCTTTGTTACGCTCAGAGGACAGTAAGTTTCTGAAGTGCCATGGAAAGAAGTGTGTAATCTGCATGTTGTGTCAGGTGAGCAAGGCTCTTCTGAGGATGTCCAGTGAGACAAGAATAGAAACCCATTTCAATAGGCTTATGTCCTAAGTACTCAGCTCAGTAGCTTAAGAGATGGGAGAGGGATTATGTCACATTTAACCCTTTGTTATTTCCTGTTGCTTTCCCACACTGTTACTTACTATCCAGCACAATCAGGGAATAGAGGGGCTTTTGGAGCAATTCTGTGATCATTTTCTTAGGAGGCCTGGAGGATAGATTGATAGTGCCATGTAAAAGGACTTAAATTAATCTTCTCTGGGTGGGATTTGGGTTACAGATCTAACTTGAACATTGAACTAGTTCTTTTCTGGTGCTATAAATCACTGACATTTCTCTGTCCTCAAATAAAACCCAATCCACATTCAGAGTCCTCCTTATGCAGAATTCTGGTTCTGAACTGTGAAACAATACCTTGGGTAGTGCTGTAATAGGAGTTAGGTTTCACTCTTTTTCTCCTCCTTCCCTTTATCCCCAGGTTGACAACACATAAATGGTTAATGCAGAATCTAGGATGTCTTCACAGAATCCATTTTTGAACTGTAAAAGAAGTGCCTTTGGTGCCCAGCACACAGAGTGCCAGCTGCTGAGATTTTGGTGCATGTACAACCTGGGAGACTGCAAGTAATTGTCCTGATTAATGTTGCAAGAGGAAACAAAAGGGAGCTAAACCACCACAATACTTCTGGTTTATTGCAAAACTCTGCCTTAACTCTGTTGCCTTTAAGTTTAGTGTTATCTCCTCCCTTATGAAGTACAACAGTGTCATCCTTCCCCTATAAGATGTTCTTTTTGTAGCATGGAAATTACCTACAAAGAAGTTTACTGATGTATCTAAGAAATCCAGAGCATGCCATAGAGCAGGCAATGAAGCTCACGTTTCTCAGGTCTCGTTCTGGCCTGTGCTAGGTCTTGCCTCATCAGACAGAAGGAGTAAGATTTTCAGAACAACACTCAATGGGTTCTTACCTTCTGTGGAGCAATTTTCTGTTGTATGAATATGTGTTTCTTTACAGAAGAAGTTGTTCCTTCTCTGATGACGATTAGTTTGCAGTCATCTCACTAAATTACTCTTGAAAGATGCCTTAGGACCAGGGGAAGGCTATTCCTGAAGTGTTTGAATAAATAGCAGAATGTGACAAGAGTGCACGCAGCATTATTGCCACCACTGACCCTTAGCACAGACCCAGTCTGGGTTTGCTTTGGAAAATCTGTTAAATTCTGAGTCCATCCTAACAGAAGAACTCTGGGCAGAGGTGGTGAAATAAGCAACACTGAGAGTGAATCACCTCTAGAATTAACTACTCAAAAGCTTTTTCAAACTGAAAGGAGGAGTAGGAAGCACTTAATGAATGTGTTTTTAAACGGGCAATTTGTGTTTAGCTCATCAAGCTAGAAGCATATTAGGCTCTCTGTATGGATCACAGATGGCAAGAGCAATTGTATATTGTGCTTGCAACTTGATGTAGATTAAGTGTTGTGATAACATAAACGACAGATTTCTGTGTTTGTAGTTTAATGGGTGCATTTCAAATGGAATGAGGCAGTGATTTAGAGCCTTTTAAAGATTAATCCTTACCTGCTTTTATCTCTGTCATATTTTGAGCACCCACTGCATTCCTGGTCTCTGTGTGCAGCATTTGTTCTGTGCAGGGTAGCTGCCTGGATGTGTCCTAAGCAAGCATCTTCTGTAAGGTTGTGTCAGTTTGCAAAGACCTTCCTAAACGGGCTGAGAGATGGAAAGATGCTGCCAACAGAGGTGAAGAAGAAAGCACTTTTTTTAAACTTCCTTTTTTTTTTTTTCCCTACGGCTGTAACATGTCACCTAAATCCCTTGACTGGATAGGGCAGAACCCCAGCTTTAGGATTAGTGCGTATGATGGATTTAGGATTTGAAGCAAACATGTGTTGCTGTGTTTGCATCGTATCTAGCTGTTACTGCCTAGAGAGAAAGATTCTGTCTTTTAGCAGGCATGTCTATTAAAATACTGAGGAGAACCTTCTGAGAGAAGGGGAAGACTGACACAGGGAGATTTTGAAGAGCTGTAAGAGAAGAAAATGTGATTCCTTTTATTCGGACCTGGAAAGAGACTGAAGAGCTTCTGTGCCCAAACAGATTCACAGTGAAAGGCAAGGGTGGCTTAGGAGCGCAGGGGGAGGAATGGATTGTGCTACCAACTTTGTTGGAAGGAGGAAGCGCCATGGAAAAGCCAACAACTGTAAATTGGTGTGATGTCTTGGTGGATGCTCAGCAGCTGGTAAAGTAGCAACGGGCAAAAGATATAATGGGGCAGCCTTTCTGTCCAGAAATGGATTCATTTACCTGTCATACTGCCTCATGTGCCATCATGTGTCTTCTTGAAAATACTGAACTGAAACCCCCCCAGTCCTCAAAAATAGACACTTAGAGAATAAAAAGGAGCTTGTTAGGATTTTAATATTCTAAATCTGGACTAAATCTGGAAGAAGGCCTAAATTTACTGTGAAACATCTGTGTAACAACCTGAAAATACCACTGGATTTTGGAAATCACCAATTATCTTGGACTTTCCTGCTAATATTTTTATGCTATTACATTGAAAATGTGTCCTGAAGAATCTTGATATCTACTAAGGCCATCGGTGCTTGCTTACATTCAGTTCTGAAGCTGCTCTTTGTCTCAGATATGGATGCCTCAAACAGTCCCTTGCTTCAGAATAAGTTCTCAGTGTCCCGTCTGGCTGAAGAGTTTTTCTGGGTTGGTGGCAGCATTGTAGCTTCTCCAAGATGGAAAATGGGCCATATTGGTAAGATGCAGGCTGGATACCTTCCACTGCACTGAGCGTGATGCTATCACCTTGAAAGCTGTTGTGTTGAACCCTTATTTAGTGACAGCTTTGCCCAGCGGGGGTGGGGGGTCAGAAAAGAAGGAAGAACTTGAGCCACAGCCGTAGTCCTACATTATATTGCATGGTTGCTCGTGCAGTTCTCTTGGTCTTCAAGAACTTCTCAGTTATAATTCCATTACTGATTTCTTTACATTATTCTGGAAAAGCAAATGCAAAGCTGTACACTTTGACATGTGCAGATCTTTAGACATGTTCTATTGCAGGGACAGAATCAATCTCCCTCTCCGTGCCATCAGTAGGAAAGCCTTGCTGTCTACCAGGGTTTGTACACCTCTTACCTTTCTGATTTTTCAGGCAGTATTTGTGGTTTTCACTCTGAAATGAGTGTTTAGAAGCATCTCTGATGTCTTCTTCCACAGTAGGCCACTGGACTCTTGAGAGGCTGTTTTCTAAATAGTGATACAGAATGGCAAAGTTCTAACGCTTCACCAGCCAGCTGAGCAGCGTCCCTTTTTGCTTTGTACCAGCCTTGCTTTTAAGCCCAACAAACCCGGCTGGAGTTTGCTATAGAAATGAGATGTTTCCTCTTCTATTAACTATTTTAATAGCTGGCTTCCTGAGCCACTCATGTCCAGTGAGGAAACCCTCAGTGGCCTTGGCCAGAATTGCCTGCTGCCTTGTAAGCACTTTTTTGTCCTATTCACATTATCTTCTAGGTGCAGCAAATGCCATCCCTGCCATTGCTGGCAGAATTACACAGACATTTTCTTTTTCAAAGGACAAGGAACAAACTCAGGGTGCTGTAGCCAGCAATTAATGTAAAAACTTTGTAATAAGAGCCTTACTTGAGTGGATGTCTTCAGGGTCAGAAGTGGCACTCTGGCAGCCCTTATTAAGCGGTCCCATGAGCTGCTGTGGAGATTCCCGGAGCGCACAGGCATCAGCTGAATTTTCAGAATATCTTCTGATTTCAAGACCTCTCATTTGAACAGAATTCCCACAACTCTACTGGATGGATTGTATAGAGGGAACATGTTGTGTATGCTGTTATTACATATTCATTTTTAAAAGGATTTGATGCCTCCTCTCTAAACTGAAATTGATCTTTAAGGTTTCTTCCAACCCAAACCATTCTATGAGTCTATGATATTCCATGTACAAACCATTCTATGATTCATAATGTTCCTGGCAGGAATACTTGGAGCCAGTCAGTTCTTTGCTTTACCTATTGATGAGCCACTTATAGCTGCAAAACCATTTCCAGTGAGACTTTTAAAACCTGTAGCAAGTATTATCTCTTCAATGGATTGGCAGTGCTGAGTGCAGGATAAGTGTGGGAGTCCTCGTCTGCATGGGCGAAAGCTGTTGTGGTTTGGTGGTATTTTAAGGGAACAGCTTGCCCTTACAGCGCACGTGTGCTGGAGGGCTTTCAACAAACATGTTGTGTCTTCTGGAGGCCCTGGAGAGAAATAAGCCTCTGAAATCTCTTTCTCTCTCCTCAGTGTTTGAAGAGGGGTTGTTTTGAAGCTCACAGTCAGGATGCATCTTTGTCAGGGTCTGTTATCAGGTCAGAGCTGAGCCTGACTTCTCCAAAGAGGCTGGGGAGGGTCAGTGTGGTACAGCATAACCTGGAGCTGTGCTGAACCTGGGACGTGAAGCTTTTGACAAAGCTGGTCCCTGTATAAAAATACTCTGTGACTCAATCCTTCTAACTTCTTTTCATCCCCACATGCTGAAATACTCCCACTCCTTCACACATATACATCAAACCCAGAAACTCCTAAAGGACAATAATGCTGCTGAGCCAGGAATCGTTAATTAACAGGCACTAGAACATCTTTCTAACAATAAACAGGAAGTTGGGCCCTTATTTTTTATTCCTGTAGCAGGACAAGTTGTAGGGATTTCTGATTTGCATAGTTTTGTTATTTATCATTGCTTTCAAACTTTTCATAGAAACTGTAAATGTTACCATGAGCCGTGAAGCATCACTTTGAGCCTTTTCTCTGCGTCAGTCCAGTGTCACTTTGTTAAGAACACAAGTGCAGGACTGGGTGTTCTTTGCTCCTCTCTCCTGCTCTGCTCTGACACTGCTTTTTGCCGCAGTACAGAGATCCATCTGCTCTCCATGACTCTGTTTTGTCCAGATGCAAATTGAGACGACTCATTAGATCAGAAGAGAGCTGAACCTCAGCTGAATTTTGCAAAAAGGTTCTACTGAAGTGCAAAATGTTATGTAAGCACAAAGAAAACTCCAGCCTGAAGTTAGCAGCTATTTCTTCAAAAACATGATTCATTGCAAGATTGAGGGGTTTTTGTTTGATGTATAGAAATGAATCCTTAAAGCAGGTACCTGAACAATGGTAGGTAGCAGTTAGACTTGTCTTCCCATCAGCGTGCTCTGCTCATTTCCATGCGGTGAAAAACCTCAGAACAAAAAGGTTTACTTTTTCTCTTTGATAGAAGTACCACTGAGTTCTTCCTGCAGGTTTTCCTGCCCCTCTCTAGTGCTCTAAGCCTCCAGTCACACAGACAGGCCAGGGTGCGTGTTTCAGTGCACATACATGTGCAGACATAGTGCCCAAATCTGGTTTCCTTTTGCAGGAATACTGCCAATCAACTAAGGTGTTACCAATCAATTTAGGAATATTGTCTGAATTTCCTTGTGCTTATTCTAATAACTGATACTTGACAGTAGCTTGATTTAGAGTGTGATCAGAAGGTAGATCTTACTCATTCAGCTAAATCCCCCCAAATAAGTGTGTTGCTAATGGTTTGACTTACTGATATCACTTCATTTCTCTCTGCAGTGGAAAGATGTATGAGTTCCATGCAAACTGGTACCCAAATGATCAAACTCCGTGGCAGTTCCAAAGGGTTGGTCCGCTTCTATTACCTGGATGAGCACAAGTCGTGTATTCGCTGGAGACCCTCTCGGAAGAATGAGAAAGCCAAAAGTGAGTTTCAACCCCAGAGCTTCTGATTCCTCCTAGGGTCTTGCCCTCCTACAACCAAGCAACCATGAAGGATTTAGCTCATTGATAGGTGACCAAGAAGAATGTTGTATTTGAATTTAAAGGGTAGTAAATGATTTTATGATTAATACTTTCTGAAGATGAAGTGGTTGTTGTCAGCTCTGCAGGTTGCAATACTGTAGTAGTAGTACTGAGTTGCAGGCCAAACCTGTGTGAGTTGAGGACCTTGCAGTGTTTAGTTTGGGCCCTTTCTCTGCAGGGTTTCTCCACAGGGTAAACACACCCTGTGGCCAAGGGCTGGCCCACACTCATTGATGAACTACATGCTTTTGTCATTCTAGTTTCCATCGACTCTATTCAGGAGGTTTGCGAGGGGAAGCAGTCAGAGATCTTTCAGCGCTATGCCGATGGCAGTTTTGATCCCAACTGCTGCTTCAGCATCTACTATGGAGACCATATGGAATCTCTCGACCTGGTATCTTCCAGCGGAGAGGAAGCACGCACCTGGATCACAGGGCTGAAATACCTGATGGCAGGGATCAGTGATGAAGACAGCCTCTCAAAGCGCCAAAGGACCAGAGACCAATATCCTTCTTAATACTATCTGAGAGTAATTCCTGGGGGTGGAGAGTTATCAATAGCATAGGGATTCCTTCAAGTATTTGTTTTATTGAAAGTAAGCACTAGGCTCAAAGCTTCAAAGTAGTTCCCATTACATTCCCTGTTTCCAGAGACAGAGGAGTCCTTGAAGAGGATTGTTCTGGGCAAGATTTGGAGGTGAATGACTTGAGTGAACTGAAAACCATTCAGGTATATTCTTTCATCCGTTATTCCCTGTGTAAAGGTGCCTGTTTCACTTGGTTCTAGAGGACAAAGTGTGATGCAGCTTTGCAGCTCTCTCAGAAGTTAGCTCTTCTGTGTTATATAGTACGGGTTGATAGCATGTGTTGCATGTTGAGCATAGCAAGTCTAGAAACTGTTACTGAAATAACATGAGTAGAATTATATATTACTGTAAACTCTCTTTCATCCCCAGTATAATACCCAGTCTTTCCTAACATGGAAAAAATCATATATACATAATATCCTTTACTATTATTATTATATCAGTAATAGCTGTTACTATTCCATGCTGTTCCTTAACTCCTGTTCAATGTGGTTGAAGCAGACATTTGATGAGGCAGATAAGAATGGTGATGGCAGTCTGAGTATTAATGAAGTGCTCCAGCTAATGCACAAACTAAATGTGAACCTACCCCGACAGAAAGTCAAGCAAATGTTTAAGGTAAGAAATAAAAATGTATTGGTTTCTAAAAGAACAAGGTTTCAGTTGCTGGAGATTTCACATTGAATCTAATAGGAGAGATTGCAAATACTTCAGCAGCTGTTTTGTTTCCACTCTGCTGAAAGATACTACAATAGTCCGTTTGGTAAATTGAAAAGAGCTCCAGAAACACATCATAGATAAACGTTATTCATAGCAAAAGTCATTATGCCAGGTACCTTCTGGTGTTGCATAACATTGAGACACACAGTACAGAGATTGCTTCTTTGCTAAACTTCTTGATCTGAATCTCAGTCACGTTTCCTCCTCTGATCACCTCCTCTCTAGTAAATATTACCTAATAAAGTACCTAGAATCCTCCAGTAACTGGCACCTATAAAATACCCAACATGGAGACTTCTGTATCTGTCATGGGTTTTGCACTGCTATCAGCTGTTTGAATGACATTGCATTCTGCTGACCTTGACCCAATTTACTGGGCAGCTGAACCACAGAGATGTGTTGTGTGTGCTTCTGTAACCCAAAAGTCTGTTGTGTGAAGACCCTAAGCAGAAGTTGAATCAACAGTTCTGAGCGTAGGGAACTGCCTTGAGTTTTCCACTACCCTGAGTCAGGGACATCTCAGCACTGGTTCATGTTTTTTGCAAAGTCATGCCTGGGAATGCACTGTATTCTCAGTAATTCAGTTCTGGGACAGATTCCGGGCTCAAATCTCTTTGGGAATCATGCATGTACAGCCAGAGAAATCCGAAGGCTTCGCTCATCACTTGTTTTTCTCTTTATCTTTTTCTTTCATACCAGCAAACACTGAACTTGTGAACGCTCAGTAATTCAGTGAAGAACTGAATTTAAAAACTCATTAAAATGAGTAGATTAAAGTGACTCTTTCCAGGATGAGCCATTAGGTTTGATGCAAACTGGATAAAAGAGACTGGGGAAGTATTTCCTGGGGAAAAAAACCTGCACTTACTGTATGCTGTGTTCTGGTTTTACTGCTTGTAATCAACGACCATTACTACACATAGGGGTGCTTTAGAAATGCTATTAACAGAGGAAGAATAGGTTTCTTTTTTCCACATGCAGTCCATAATTGAAACTGAGCTGGCCTCAACTGAAAATACAATTGCTATTTGATAGCTTAGAATAGTAAGCAGCCTTGAAATTAAAAATCAAATCTCTTTCTTAATGAAATAGCTACACCAAGTATTCTAAGATATAATAGAGTAGATTAGATGTAGGTCTTGAAGAAAGTTTCCTTGACAATTAAAGTAGGATGCAAGTCCTGGAACAAGGGAAGAGGAGGCTATTTGTCTAAGGCTTTAACAATTCCTAGGGATGCATTACAATACATTACAGAGTTGGAGCAGTACTTCGGTCTTGGGCAAGTAACTGAATGGATGTCAGCTTGCCAGATCAGAAGTGCTTTGTGAAGGCTGTTCATGCTGCTGTCCATGGTTAAGGGAGTTTTTCCTCAGCTGATACAGTGCATATGCATGGAAGTATGTGAAGGAAATTCAGTGAAAAACATGAAGATTTGGTAAAAGCTTGTCTAATTTATTTATTTTTCAATGTTGTGGCCTTAAATGTGCTTAAAGTTGTTCACAATGAAGGTGAGCAAAGCAATAAACTGACCACTTTTTTACTCAGAACAAAGTAGGGAGTGCTGGATAAGCTTTATTACATGAAACAGTGCAGCTTTCCTTTTTCATGCTTCCCCCGGCAGAGTTTTTCATTCATTCTTTCATGATTTTAGGAACAGATTTTTAGGAAACACAGTAATTCCATAATCTCTTCTGCAGATAGTTATATCAGTGAGTAGAGCTTATCGTGATCAGACAACCACAAAATTCTTTCTCCACTGTGTGCAAACACAGTAGCACTAAGTAACACTGCTGATACAGCTGAGAGTGGTTCAGGTTGCAGGCTGGTACACCTAGCGCAAAAGTAAAGAACCAAGAAACATACATATTGCAGGGGTAGATATACTAGAGGGTATTGTGTCATTGACTGATGATTATTTCTTTACTTGCAAAATTAGTATTCTTGCAGATCTTACTAGCTTATGGCCATGGATTTAAGAGGGAGCCTCCCAAATCCTGGATATAAAATTAATTTGAAGATGACTTGAGTTGTAATGATCTTTCCAAGAAAACATGGGTGGGTAATTCTGCCAGGCATTTGCACATTTTTTCTATGCTGTCTTACTTCGTTGTCATAGGTAGAAGAAATCTTTCAAGCGAGTTCCCAGTGGAACAATGAAAGTTGTTTCTTGGCTCGTGCACTAATGCATACATTCAAGAGGTTCAAAGGGGAAAGCTGTGCAAAGCATTCACATGGCAAAGCATCAGCCTGGTAAATCACTCTGTTCTAGGAGGTCATACAGACAGTGGCTGGGTCAGGTGCTATCATCCTGCATTTAATTTCCATGTTACTTTATTCCCATGCAGGAGTTTGTTTATTTAAGGTTTGTTCTGGCTATTGCTGGTATCTCATTGCCTTATTGCTGTGCAATGCAGGAGGCTGACACAGATGATAACCAGGGCACTCTGGGCTTCGATGAGTTCTGTGCCTTCTATAAGATGATGTCGACGCGCCGTGATCTCTACCTGCTGATGCTCACCTACAGCAACCACAAGGACCACCTAGATGCAGATGACCTCAGACGCTTTCTGGAGACTGAACAGAAGGTAGGGCCAATCCAGGAGAAGCACTGCAGCCCTTATGCTATTCTGCTTGCCCGTGGGGATGCATCACCTTCTAAAGGGTGGGAGCTTTGTTGTCATGCATGTGACAAATAGACAGCTGGATGCCTCTTGATTTTCATCTTGCAGGCTGGCATGACTATTTCTTGAATCCACTTGCTCTCACTATCTCTTCTTTTCTGTAAGCTCTTTTGTTGTGCTACTGAATATAGTTTCTACAGTTTCTTTTTTTTTCATGTGTTATTTTAGGACAGTTCTATCCATATCTGTCTTTTCCCAGTATTCAGTACCCTGGTGTTTCTGGCTCTGCTTTTGACTCACTGCACAGTCCATGATAAGCCATTGAATTGCTTTGTCACACTACCTCAGTTTGTAAAGTGTAAGATTAACTTTTAAAGAGCTGTTGGAAAGATTATTAATGTCTGGGACAGTTTTCTGGGGATCTGTAGTAGCACATATTCCCTTGTCTCATAGTGCTTTAGCTCCGTTGCTGGAGAGGGTCTTAAATACTGTTTTTGCTGTAAGGTAATTGATGTTACCTTATTGACCCTGCCTGATTTTGAGCTGAATGACTTCCTGGGGTCCCTGAATGATCCTAATATCTTTCATCTGGAAACTTGTGGAAGGCTCTGAAGTGAGAAAAAATGATTGGGCAGCAAGATGCAGTCAGTACAGGAACAAATGCATTGACTCGTCTTTGCCTTTTTCCTCCCATGACCTCTTTTGAAACTGCATGTCTCTAAGTCATGAATCTCCATCAGTTTCAAACATTGTCTAAAAAAATGAATGAATAAAAAGCCACCTCTCTGGCAATTATGGTATTAGATTAGTGGGGGTTGTTTCCATTTAATTGGTCAAGTGATCCTCCAGATGGTGAGAGGAAAACAAACACACCACAGTAGGATTAGCTGATCACTGCCGTGGACAACTCAGGCCTGTGGGGCTTCTCTCTCTTGTATAGTGCTGCGGTTACTCATACATGGAAAACAAATGTTCATTCTGCGCTTTGAAGATCCATGAGAAAAGCTTTCTGCTGTCAGAGCTTTAACTTCTGAACCCCGCAAACCAGTAACGTATGGGCAAAGACAGGGTTAGGATTTTTAATTCCTCTTATTTCACTCGTATTTATTAGGTTTTAAATGACCCCCAGAAAAGGCATTGATCTGGTAGCAGAGATGCTGGTGGTTTCATTTCCCCCTGGGCAAAGATTCTGTGTTTCTAAAACGGTCATTGACTTGGTCACTTTATTGGCAATCCTCTCTGGCGACAAGGGCTGTATTTTCATGTGTCATGTACAGCATTTAATGGAAAAGATTTGCTGGACCACTGAGGATAGGAATATTAAACAATAGCAGGGATAATAATTATAGGATAAATCTACAGTAAAGAGGAATATTAAATAATAGTGTTAAAACTGAACTATGGAAAACTTGCAAGGCAAAAAAAAGCTACAGCTTATCATAAATGGCCCTTTTTTAATAAATGACAGCACTTGCAAACATATATTTCCCTTTGTGCTCTGTCATTTTCAGTTGAGAATGCACAACAACATTGAAGTTAGCAGATTTCCTCATAGAGATTTCCGATTCTCTGTTACCCTGCCACTAACTGATTTTTCTGTCTGCTGCATAGAGATGAGCCATTTTCTTGTTTATTTCAAAGTAAAAACCCCTTGATAATGCCAACTAATCCTTTAATCCTACAAGAGAAGAAATCCCATTGGTTTGGGACAAAGCTCGTTCTGTTTGGATGTTCTGGGTGCCTAATTACACTCTAACCAGCTTTGACCTACAAAGCAGAACTCTGTATTGGCTGAGATCAGGCAGCTGCCAATAGGGCAGAAACATTTCCCAGAGCAGACTAGTTCTTATCTGACCTGACACTGATTGACAAGAGTGAGAATCACACTGGGTAACTGGAAATCCCTACTAGCACTGTGTGTAATCTGGTCAGCTGCTGAACTGTATACAGAGACAAGAGCCCAGCGAAGCTGTGATTACCATTAACATCATTTTTGCTACTTTTACAGATGACGAATGTGACTAAAGAGCAGTGCCTGGAGATCATCAACAAGTTTGAACCATGCCTGGAGAACAAGAAGGAGGGAGCTCTGGGGATTGATGGTAAGCAGGCAGGCATAGCTTTTGTAGGGAAGAGGCAACTGTTTAATGCCTATGAGAATATTGCATCCATTTGCAGAGTATGTAGTCATAGAATTCTGTCAGGTTGTAGAGAGTATGCTGTTCAGTACCTTGTTAAGTGCCTATTGTTTGCAGAGGAACCTAAAGGGAAATTGCTACTCTTTGAAAGATTTGTTTTTAAAGGTAACTATGGTGAAGCAGCACAGCAGTCATTAAAGGTGAGCTGGAGCCAGATGTGTCTGTATTTGTGCTTTTGGAAACTACGACCTGTTAGAGAGCAGTGTAGGGGAGAGGGACCTGGGGGTCCTGGTGGACGACAGGGTGACCATGAGCCGACACTGTGCCCTTGTGGCCAAGAAGGCCAATGGCATCCTGGGGTGTATTAGGAGGGGGGTGGTTAGTAGGTCGAGGTCCTCCTTCCCCTCTACTCTGCCCTGGTGAGACCTCATCTGGAATATTGTGTCCAGTTCTGGGCCCCTCAGTTTAAAAAGGACAGGGACCTGCTGGAGAGAGTCCAGCGCAGGGCAACTAAGATGATTAAGGGAGTGGAGCATCTCCCTTATGAGGAAAGACTGAGGGAGCTGGGTCTCTATAGTTTGGAGAAGAGGAGATTGAGGGGTGACCTTATTAGTGTATATAAATATATAAAGGGGGAGTGTCACGAGGATGGAGCCAGGCTCTTCTCAGTGGCAAACAATGAAAGGACAAGGGGTAATGGGTACAAATTGGAGCACAAGAGGTTCCACTTAAACCTGAGAAGAAACTTCTTCTCAGTGAGGGTGACGGAACACTGGAACAGGCTGCCCAGGGAGGTTGTGGAATCTCCTTGTTTGGAGACATTCAAAACCCGCCTGGACACGTTCCTGTGTAACCTTATCTAGGTGTTCCTGCTCCGGCAGGGGGATTGGACTAGATGATCTTTTGAGGTCCCTTCCAATCTCTAACATACTGTGATACTGTGATACTGTGATACAGTAGAATTGAGTTACATCATTCCTGCAGGTATTTTTGGAAACCCTTTAAGTTTTAATCAGAGGAGTGATCTGATCCAGAATAAGCATGTGAAGTGAGATGATAGATGAAATTTGTCCTGAAGCATGCTTTCATGACCTCTGCTGCTAGAGCCTTCACTCTGAATACAATGATGGTGTGCCGTAATGATGGTAGCTGTTATTCCGAGCACTGATTCTAAATCCTTTCCCCTAAGTAACAAACTGTCTGCTAGATCTTATTGACTCCAAGGGCAGAGTACATGCCTCAGGAATTAGATACTGTGCAAAAGTTGTCTTACCTATTTCTGTGAGTGTGTGGTCAAACCATTTCAAATGGCAAAATATAAGTTCAGTTTAGTTTACTGCATAAGGAAGTGGATAGTTTCTCTTACATTGTGTGAGAGTATAAGAACAGTCATGCAGTGAGTGTTGCTTAGGATGGATTCAAGTCTGTTCTACTTTCAGACTAAATTTTCTATTTATTTTAAAGCTTGTTCCAATGCCAAGTGAGTGTAGCAGTTGACATATTCATGCTTTTATTTTCTGGTGCTCTACACTCAGTGGCAGTCACATAAATAATGAATAGTCAGGTTCATTATCTTGCCTTCCTCATAGCTAGGAAAGCAAGGCTAGGCTTCAAACAGCTGTAGCTTTCCATACCGGAAAGAAAACCTTTTAAAAACTAGCCTGATCTAGGAATGGGCGATAAAACAGTGGAGAGTTTACGAGTTAGGATTAGAGAGCAGGCCAGCTCTCTAATGGGTGACATTCTGCTGGGTGTCAGCTACAGGTCTCTTGATCAGGAGGAGAGGAGATGAGGTTGTTTTGAAAGAGCTGGAAAAAGCTTCCCATTAACAGGCTTTGCCCCTTGTATAGGAGACTTTAACCACTTCAGTATCTTGTTGGAAGTGCAACAGAACAGAGCATACCTAGTCTAGAGCTCAACTAATGAAGTGTATAACAACATCTGAACAGAAGTGACTGGGGAGCTGACTTTATAGAATCATAGAATAGCTAGGGTTGGAAAGGACCTTAAGATCATCAAGTTCCAACCCCCCTGCCATGGGCAGGGACACCTCGCTCTAAACCATATTACCCAAGGCCTCGTCCAATCTGGCCTTGAACACTGCCAGGGATGGAGCGTTCACAACCTCCTTGGGCAACCCATTCCAGTGCCTCACCACCCTAACAGGAAAGAATTTTCTCCTTATATCCAATCTAAACTTCCTCTGTTTAAGTTTTAACCCGTTACCCCTTGTCCTACCACCCTCTGGTGTTCTAAATCAAGTGTTACTGGGGAGGCTGAGATACAGCAGTTATGGAAACTGAAGCTCTGTGTTTATTCCTTACATAGGTACAGCCCAGACAGGAGCATCCTGGCCACACATAGCAGCACTTCACTAGTAGCAAAGTAATAGTACAGTGTTCTTGACCCGTTCATATCCATTCATGTGTCTGTATTGCCCTGCTTCCTCAGCTGTGATGGCTTTTGTCATGAAGCACCTTGGACTGGCCTGTGCCAATTCACTCACTCAATATAGTCCTGCAAAACCCCTTTTACCTTCCTCTGTTGATCAGAACAGACCACTATGTCTGTGTGCTTTTCCTGAGTGTGGGAATACCAGAGATCTGCAGTTCACACTGACAAGAATATCTTGATTCATTCATGTTTCTTCATCCAAAGGCTGATAGATCCAGTTACTGTGAACTCAAATATCAATTTTGGTATTATATCTTCACAAGTGCTTAAAGCAAACACTGGTGTTGTTTCAGGGGCATTAACAGTGCTGTGTGGAATTAGCCTTGTAGCAGCTGATGGTTTGTAGTGAGATGAAATGACTGATTTGCCAAGAGTGATCAGCCATATGTTTGCTGCCACACACTGTGCCCTGTCCATTTTTCATGGTATCTGCTCTGACTTGGTTACTCTTTTGTTTCTATTCTAGCTATATAACAGGTTTGCCAGTTGATATGTGCCCCCAGAGACTCAAATACCGTTCAAAAAGTTTTGGCTGCTCTTTGTATTTATCATCTCTTTTCCTTTAATAAAACTTTCATCACCATGAAATATAAAGCCTATAAGAACCATCATAAGGGACATTTTATCTTAGATTCTATTGAAGCTCAATTTCCCTTTGCTCTGTAGAGCAGACTGATTTTGAAAACTGGCGTTCTTTTGCCTTTAGTGAAACAAAGCACCAGTCTGTCACAGTCACAGAAAGGGCGTTAAGACCTTTAGAAGTTTGGCAGAATTTTTATAAAGGCACTGTGTTATTTATGGAATAATGAGTGAAATGTCAGGAGAATTAGAAGTCTTGGAGCAAAGACCTTTTGAATAAGGCATCATCACTGTCAATAGCTGTTCCAGCCAGGAGATGGGTGGAAATCTTAGTCTTTCATTGGTGGCAAGTTAAAAGGATTTTAGGGAGACTTGAAGTGGAAGTTACAGTTTTTAATGTTTGTTTTGTGAAGGTGTCTGTGAATATGTGCACAAATGTATGCTGGTGACCTGAGAGAGCAGCAATTTCATACAAAGATAAAAACCATTACTTGCTAACACTTTCCTTCCGAACAAGCGCAATGATTGCAATACACAAGTACAGGGGATGTTGTCTGTATCCCACTGCTTCAGCAAATAAATTCTTCTGGTAACATCGCTCAAGTACTACAGAGAATTGATATTTTGGTGTAAGTTTGGAGTGAACCTCAGCCTCACAAAGTGGCAGGGATGCAGCACTGCAGATCTCTCCCATCCATGTACATGTTTGTGCATGTGGTGTCATATCAGCAGTAGCGACTGTTGCTTGCACAAGCCGGTGTATGTTAACATTCTTCTGGTATTTTCAGGAGAAATAGAGGAGAGGAAAGCATCTCCCTTGCTTCAAACTGTGTTGTGCCACTAGAAACTGTCTCTAGGCAGTGCAACACCGTGTATCTTCCAGCTCATTTCACTGAGGAGCAATGGCAGGATATGACTGCAGCTCTCTGGAGGCTTTTATATACCATGCGACTTAATGTCCTGACAGAGTCTTTTGACAAAAATTATAAGCCTCAAATGTCAGGTTTGGATTAAATAGACGTATTTATTTTGGAGAAGGCAGAGGAGGAAAAGGTACAAAGCAACTAGAAATTTCTTGAAAGCAGTAATTGCTATTGGTCATTGTGACAGTGGGGATGTTTTATTTATTTCTTATGTGTTCATGACTGTGTTGGTGAATGTAGGATGTGTTTTTTGGCTGCTTTCAGGAAGGCCATAGCAACTAAAAGGACAAAACTGTATTATTTACAGTATTGTTTGTTTACAGGTTTCACCAATTACATGCGGAGTCCATCAGGGGACATATTCAATCCAGAACACTACCAAGTGAATCAGGACATGAGTTATCCATTGAGTCACTATTTCATTACCTCTTCACATAATACCTACCTCATGGGAGATCAGCTGATGTCCCAGTCTAGGGTGGACATGTATGCATGGGTGCTGCAGTCTGGCTGTCGGTGCGTAGAAGGTAAGCATCAAAAAGGAATTATCAATAGCCTCCATAGTTTTGTCTCTCCTCTGTAAAGGAAGACTCACAACTTCTGCAGAAGATGTGGTAATTGGGAAGAAGGAAAAGCCAAGTAAAGTGGAACAACAAAATAATCTTGCCATATAATTGACAAATTTTCTTGATCGTGGCATATTTTGTAGACTGCGTACTAACGTTCAGGAGACTCTCCTGGTGTCTGTACTTTCTAGCCAAGTGTATGACAACCAAACTGGTAAATACAGCATAATTCCTGCTACACATGAGAGGAAAGCTGGTATTTCTGATCAGGAAAGTAAAGAAAGTGTCTGATGGGTGTCACTGTTTCTGTTCTACAGTCGACTGCTGGGACGGGCCAGACGGTGAACCAATTGTCCACCATGGATACACTTTGACTTCCAAAATTCTCTTCAAAGATGTGATTGAAACTATCAACAAATATGCCTTTATCAAGAATGAGTATGTATACAGTGTGCCAACTTGAGAGTCCGAGGACTGTGAACTGGAGTGTTCCCTGGCATCCTCCTAAAGGCAGATGGTGAAAATCTGACCTGTTCCTGCATATGCCAGGCAGAATTCTGAGTACTTTGTTGTGGGGAGAAAGCATTTAGAAAGGAGTAACCAAGGCAGAACTGACTGAGTAGGGACATTCTGTACATAGGTGTAGGGCTGTCTTTATCTCATTTGTAGACCAGAGGATCAACATGTTTTGACAGTGAATGATGTAGTGAATGGCTGACAGTTTAACCACATCTCTCTTTAAGTGCACCCAAGTGATGCCACGGTTACAGTAGGTTGCTTCAGGGACAGGGAGTAAGTCAGAGAGCAAAGGAACACAAAGGGATAGGAGCCAAACTGTGGAGAAAGCAGACTGTTCAACAGAAATAGGTTATTTTCCCTACCTGTATATTGCTCAAGAAATCAGAGCATTACACAATGGGAAGCTTCATGTACCTTGGCAGTACTGTCCTCCTCCTCCTCAGAGTCAAAATAGGGGTGTCAAACTAGTTAGTTATATATTTTTTTCAAGATAAATGAATAAATGTGTGTAAAAGCTTCCCCAGAGCAGCCCATCTGCCTTCATTAATAAAGCTGAGCTTGCTCTGAAATTTCACCCTGGGTAAATTTCCTGTGAGCCTGAAATCTTTGGAGTTTGCCTGAAGAATGGCAAATAAAGGGCAGGAAAGCTGCCTGAACTTCTAGAATTGTTGCAGTTCTGACAAGCTTTACAGAAAGGTCCAGTAGGAAGATGTTACAACTTAACTGTTTGTGGTGGGTTTTTTTCCTTATGGGTATTGATGCTCAGAGTTTAGTACTGAATGAAATATACATGAGACCTGCAGATGTTTGCTTTCCCAGCCTAGGCTGGGGGCATAGCTGTTGGTAGGCTGTACGTTCAGCTCAGGAGCTGTCTTCAGGCAGAGCTAGGAATTTAACCATAGTCATCAGCTGGGAAGCTGTGTCCTGCAGGCATTGTCTGCCTGGAAGCCTCTTTCTTCCTGATGAGGAGCTAATGGGAGGCAGATGTCAGGACAGACATCTTTTATTCATAATCAGTTTTTAGTTAATGAATCCCTCATAATTCAGCCCTACAGAATGCACTGTATGCTGACTTCTCTGCTTATCCTAGAAGTACATCATCTCTAAACAGAAATCCATCTTCAGTGTGCTTTTACATGACACCAACCACACTGGATGTTCAACAATTCCTGTCTTGATGCCTTTTAAACAACCAGGCATTGTTACTTTTTAGCCTCAGGCTTGGAAAATCAATCATAAATGGCAATGATAAAACTAGACCTAGAAATAATACTTCCTGTCTTTTAGAAGAGGCTTTATTGCAGCCTTGTTTGTATGGCACTGCTCTGCTGCCAGCTAGAGAAGTTTCCGGGCAAGAACTAACAGAAGGTTTATCACTTGGTTGTTGGAAGTGGGAAGGTAAAGACAAAGCCCCTTTGGGTTCAGTCCTTGGAGCCTTTATTTACTTTTACCTGTGAGAATATAAAAGGGCTGAAGCACTGATTGGGAAGGAGAGTTGAAGGCACTGGCTGTTTAAGTTTTCCTCATGAATGGCATAATTGGTGGTGATGCCTGTTACAGAAATGGCTCAGACAGTAATAACCCTTATCATCATAATGCTATAAAAGCTAAATTTGCAGTTGATGATGCTTGCTTATGTCTCTGCCAGGTACCCTGTTATTCTGTCAATTGAGAACCATTGCAGTGTCATTCAGCAGAAGAAGATGGCTCAGTATCTTACAGAAATCCTGGGAGACAAACTGGATCTGTCTTCTGTGCATAATGATGATTCTACCACTCTCCCTTCACCAGCAAGTCTTAAAGGAAAGATACTGGTTAAAGTAAAAACCCGCTTCATTTGTTCCATCCCTCTTTTTGTTTGTGATGATTATGGTTTCTGCTTGCTTTTTGCTTATACCCTAACATAAATCAGTTTACAAAAAGCAGTCTTTAAGGACCTGGTGCTTAAGGTTCTGAACAAATGCTTTCTCAATCAATAAGAGCCTGCTTGAATGTTTCCAATACTTTTTCTTTTCTTGTGTGCTAGCAAGAGCTGCATGCTAACCTGCCTGTGTAATCACTATCTTGTAGGGGAAGAAACTTCCAGCCAACATCAGTGATGATGCAGAGGAGGGTGAAGTTTCTGATGAGGACAGTGCTGATGAGATTGACGATGACTGTAAACTAATGAATGGAGATGTAAGTTAAGTAACCATTTGAATGTAAATATAAGTCAGGTTTTCCCATCCCAGTGAGAAGAAACCTTGTATGGGCTCTCTGGAATGTGGATGTTGTCTAATCCTTGTGTTTCATTACCAAGTCTTTTACGTTCTAAACTTTCATGGGGTTCTTCTTCCCCTCAAATGCAAAAAATGAAAGGAAAAAGTTTTGCTTACACCAAATTATGGTCATTGTTGCAGAGCACCCCTTTGGTTTGCTGAATGCTGGGTTTAATTGATTTTCACTGCAAGGAGATGATAAAAAGGAGAACATGTTAAACTCTGCTTGCCTCCCTCTGAAATTGCCTTCTTTTTCATCCTTTTAACAGGTTAAATATTTTGTCACTTTAATCTTCTGGCAAGTGACATTGCATCTCACAGAAACAATATAAAATGCACAGCAAAACCATTTAATAGCATGAACCAGATTGCCTTGAAGCAAGATTGCTTTTTCAGTCCTTAGGGCCTTCCCTCATTTTGTGTTATGGATTTTCATCTAAAACTGAAAAAGAAACTTCGTGAATAAGTCTACCAAATGGGAAAATAATTTGTTTGGGGTTTTAGAAATATTAAATTAGGATTGTATTAATTAGTCTTACTCTCTCATCACTTCAGATAATCTGTTTAGGTCTAACATCTACTTCAGGGCCTCCTAGGCTTCCATACCTTACATTAAGTCTGATACCAACCTGCAGGTGCCTGCTTCACATTATGCATGTGGAGAACCTCTTTTTTTATTCTTTTTTTTTCTTGCATGCAGCATTTTAGCTTGCATTAATCCTGGCTGGATTTGCTAAGACTTTCTTCATCACTACTTAATTTCATGATTCTGTTTTGTTTATAGGCATCTACTAACAGGAAAAGAGTGGAGAATATAGCAAAGAAAAAGCTTGACTCACTGATAAAAGAATCCAAAATCCGTGACTGTGAAGATCCAAACAATTTTACAGTAACCACTCTACCATCAGGAAAAACTGGCCTAAAATCAGACAGTAAGAAGGTGAACATGTTTTATTGGACTTCAGTGGACCTGATTGTTGTTCTGTTTGTCTCTGTAGCTATATAGTGTTATTGCTTCATAACGATAATGCTTGTTCTTTCATAGGTGGATGTCTGCAGTTGGGCTTTAAATCTGTTTTGGGACTCCCTGGTAAAGATAGCTCAGTTTACCTATCTGCAGCTCTGAACTAGAACTAATGAAACTAGAGAATGCTCAGCATTTCCCTGAATGCATGATAGTGTGAGTCCCACAATGATTTTTGTGGAGTCTGTTTGCCATTAGGACCCCTCTAGGTTAACTCGAACAATGCAACATGACCAGATGGCCAGGGATGTGGGAGATCCAGGTCCATGTCCCCAGTCAGACTTAGGCAGAACTGGGATTTTGAAGCTGTTTTCCGTTCTTGGATGCGTGCCCTGACCATAGCTTATTTGGCTTTTTCAATATGTGAGAAAACACGTTCCCTTCTTTAATATTTTCTGTAATATTTTGTCCTGACATCTTCCTAACACCTTGTGCTGCTTACAGAAGCTGTGTTATAAGGAATAATACTTTTTACACTTATGTCCACATAGTGGAGACTTTTTTTTCATTTGCTGATCATGAGATTTTAATTTTAGCTGGTTTTATGATTCACACTTGATGCAAAGGGGTACTCTGTTGTTGCAGATGAATAATGAAATATGGCAGTTGTTCAAGATACAAACTGAAATCCAAACTGCAATAACTTTCAGCAGTGACTTGAGAGAAAGAGGTGTTTAGCATTTCCATTTGTTGTGTTTTATTAGCTTACTAAATAAATCCTATATTGCTGACTTGGGATTCACAGCTGAATTCATTCTGTTCCTGCTGATGCCAGGTGAACATCACTGTCAGACAGACAAAGCTTTTTTTCTTGTTCACACAGCAATTGGAGCATGAAATGTGCACATGAAATGACTTCTCAACAGGAAGAAGTTTATTTTCCATTACACAAAGTGCACAGGAAAGTTGGGCTTTTCCCCCTCGGTTCTCTATGTTCTGTGCATTTACATTCCATTTTAATTTTACACTAATGCTTATTTATAAAAATGTGCTCAGCCCACAGCTCCACTTCAGGAGCTTGAGGCTTTGTCGTCTTCGAATTTGTAATAAGCCCCAAAAAGCTTAGGAAGAATGCTCCATGCAAATGAAAAACCTTGGAGATCTCTCAATAATAAGCAGAGGTACTAACTAGGGATTAAAACTAGATGAGAACTAAAACCAGCCTACCAAAACTTTCTATGGCATGAGTTCTGTAGCTACTTTCAAGCCTAATGATTCACATGAGGCGGTTATTCGTGTAAGATGCACTTCAAGAATCCTTTTGTGTAGGTGTTAATCAGAACAGTCTGTGTTGTATTAGTCTAGAAAGCAATGAAACTGCAAGGTCGTATTAAAACTAGAGGCATCAAGGATGTATATACATTTTTAGGGATTATGAGAGTATTTCTTCTTTCTTACCATGGAGTATCCTCCTGGAACTGTAATTGCCAGCAGTAAGTCCTGTTAAACTATGCTTTGCAAACATTAAGCTACAAACCAGTTGGGTGTCAGAGGTTGTACATGGTATGGGGGCATTCAGGCTCTGCCTGGATGAAAATGAAGTTGGGGTTAGGTATTTGTGTGATTTCTGTCTGCTCTGGAAGTTCCCATGGATGAAAATGATGGCAATTATTGCTGGGGTATGAAGTCCTGTACTCAGCTTGTGTTCAAAACTAAAGGCTGCATCAGCTGGTCCAGTTCTGTTGTTCAGATATGCTGTCTGTAGCACTCTCTTTGTTCTGCTATGCTATTCTTTCTGTTTGATTGCTTTAGACTAAACTTGAGGATGATGTGGAATCTGGGGAAGATTTCAGCCCCAGTAAGAGGCACGGCCGGTCACTGATGGGCAGCTTTTCCAAGCGCAAGGTGAGCCACTTGGTACTTTCGGTCTGCACTAAATGTTATATTCTTGGATAGGATTTTTCTTTGCACACAGGGGTGGAGAACAGCACTGTAATTGCGTTGTCTGGCAGAGGCTTGCTATCAGACTGTTCACTGAATAGAGAGGCTGGATAACTGCCTCTGGTTATAACACTGCATAGCGGATTCTTCAGACAGTTGCAACATGATGGTTTTATTTCCTTGTGGCACAGAAAAAAGGAAGCAAATTGAAAAAGGCAGCAAGTCTGGAAGAGGGGGAAGATGATTCGGATTCTCAAGGAACTGTAGCCAGGAGCTCTGTACATTACAGCAGGTTTGTTAACAAGTGATTTGACAATTTTGTTTCTAAAGAAGATAACTACATGATTTTACCCACTAAATAGATATCGTGCCCAGAAGCAGCTTGCTGAATGCTGCAGGCACATGACAGGAATCTGGTATAAAGATGTCTGCCACTAGATCATCAGAATGATCTCCTGGTGCCATTCAGACTAATTAACAAAGTACATTGGACCTTGTATATGTTTTGAGCTCTTACCATCTCATCCAGCTGACATACATGCCACTTGACTGGTGGCCCAGTGCATCCATTAAGGTGGATTTGCTGAGTATCTGGTCCCCAGCTGATGTTTTTAGTTGTTTTAGAATTTGCTAAATGAAGTTACACCAACATTCAGGTGATTATTTTGATTTTTCTTTTGAAATTACCTCTTCAAAACTCTGACATCAAAGATCCTTTGCAGAATGGTTGCTTAAGCTTCAGGCTTCAAAAGGATGAAATCAGATCAAGCGGTTCTCTAGGATACTTTGGAGTTTTCTTTGGGAGCTTAGTAGATATGCTGTTAGTGAAAACCTGAAGCAAATGAGGAGCAGAGCATGACTTTCATATTGTTTCTTTGGGATTTAAAAGCTTTTTTGTTAGCACTTGACAAGTAAATATATATGTGAATAGCTATTCCACCTTTTGGTCAAAGCAACTGAGAGTAATCCCCACCAAATTTGAGTAGTGTCTCCCACCTTCTCGTATATCTTTATCCTGACTGATTTTTAAATAGGAAAGATAAAATCTACTCCTTAATTAATGGGAAATGAATTTGTTTTATCTTTCTAGGATAAACCGACAGAAGAAAACAATGAAGTTGTCCAGGGCACTCTCTGACCTGGTGAAATACACAAAGTCTGTTGGCATCCACGATGTTGAAACTGAAAGTAGGTTCAACTGAAAGTCTGCTGAAAATAATTGTTATACAAAGAAAAGGAAAGGTTTCTGTTCCTACCTCTCTTCTTGTATCCCAAAAATCTTGGATCATTTTTTAAAACTTTTTAGTGAAGATTCAGGTCATTCATTGTATCCAACTTTGTTCCCAGCCATAACTCCTCCAATAAGAACAGTGGTTATGCTGTAATATTAGAAAAGTGTAGTTCTTTCTGTGTGGGTTCTATTCAAATGATGCTTGATTACTTATAAGGAACTGGTGCTCTGTAGGCTTGAATGCTTTATCTAAATAATGAGATTAACTCTAACCTTTTCTTTGTAGTCTCTTCCAGCTGGCAGGTTTCATCTTTCAGTGAAACAAAAGCCCACCAGATACTGCAGCAAAAGCCAGCACAGTATCTGCGTTTCAACCAGCATCAGTTGTCCCGCATCTACCCGTCTTCCTACCGTGTGGACTCTAGCAACTACAATCCCCAGCCATTCTGGAATGCTGGCTGCCAACTTGGTGAGCAGAAAGAAAACCTGTTTATTTCTGATATATTTTGGGAGGGATGTTTTAGTAGGAGCTCTGGAGTCACCCCTTAGATCACTGAGTTCTCTGCTCATCCAACTGTACTGATAATTGAGTTCTCCTCATTACTGTCTGTGTTATTACCTAGACAGATAACCTCAAACATGTGTCTTACATGCAAGTAGTTGTCTGATAAATGGAAATAAATGAACTTCTGAAATGCAAGAGGACTTCAGAGTTCAGGTTCTTTTGGAGAGCTGCTCTCCCTGAAGCTGTGATATATAGAAGAGTTCTTTTTCTTAAAATGCTTGAGGTTTTGCATCCAAGAAGTCAAATGTGGAAGTGTGTCTAGATGTCCTTCCTTTAACTTGGTTACACAAAACAGAATGATGTTAATGTACTCAGTAAGTAATATCACCAGGTTTTGTGTTGGTTTTTTTTAACTAGTTGCACTAAACTACCAGTCAGAGGGGAGAATGCTGCAACTGAACCGGGCCAAATTTAGTGCCAATGGGAATTGTGGCTATGTCCTCAAACCAAGCTGCATGTGTCAAGGTAAGAAAAGTGAGCAAAACGAGTGGATCACTTATTGCATGAGAAGGTGGGTGTGGATCCTTACTACAGTTTGTTTAAAAATGCATTTCTGATGCTCGAAGCAAACAGACCAGAAGGTATCTACAGCTGAAGACGTGCCCCAGATTGCACTTCTTTCACATTATGTGACTTCTTCTTACAGGTGTGTTTAATCCAAATTCTGAAGACCCGCTGCCCGGTCAATTGAAGAAACAGCTAGTTCTAAGAATTATCAGTGGTCAACAGCTCCCCAAGCCACGTGATTCTATGTTGGGAGACAGAGGAGAGGTATGGCACAATCCGTCATTGTTCTTGCATGTTGGAGAAGGTTTATTTCCATATTGGCTGGGCTAAGGATGAGCATTTAACTTCCTGCAGTTAATCTGTCAGGAGACATAGTCTATCACTAAATCAGGTCATTAATATCCTGGATCTTTAGGTGGTTTTCTTCACTTTTAAGCATCACATGATGTGATGCTTATCCTCCAGTTGTCAATACAGTGCCTCCAGCAGGAGGAAAAAGGGGCCACTAAGCTCATCATAGTGAACTTCTACTCATCATAGTATTCTAAATTCCCTCCTTCCTCCAGAGTACCCTTGCCAATACAGCCAGATTTTGTACCCCTTGGCAATTTTTTAGAGGCTTTCTTCTTCATTTCTTGTGCTGTCTGTTGGTGTCATGATGTCACCCACATGACTTTATCGAAGAATAGTCTTTAATGAATGCTAGGATGAAGTTCTGACAGAATTAAAATTCCCTTTTAGCCTTTTGCAATTAGACTCAAACCTCTCAAGCAAGTTCTTACAAGCCCGATTCTTATGTGAATGTTGCAATCATCTTCTATTTACTCTTTCTATACAGAAAGAACAGAGAAATGATCCATAGAATAGAAAAATGATCACAAATGCATACAACATGATGATTCCAAATTATGCTTTACATGATTTAGCCACAGATCTCTCATCAGCGTAATAATGCTTTACAGAAAGGCTCGGGACCAATAATTATTAAGACAATAACGTACAATGCCCACACTGTAAAAAACACAGGCTGGAATGTCAGCTTTGTCACTCTTTCCTTTCAGTATTTGCTACTTTCTGTTTTTCAGATCATTGATCCATTTGTGGAAGTCGAAGTCATAGGTTTACCTGTCGACTGCTTCAAAGAACAAACTAGAGTAGTTGATGATAACGGTAAGATTATGCGGGGCTTAGTTTTCCTATGGCTGAAACATCCTCTTTCAGGCAAGTTTTGTTCATAGAGATATGAGTAGATTAAATTTGGTGCCTATTATGACAAAGCACTGAAAAATTGATTTAAGCATTCTTGATGTTCATCAGACTTGGGTCTTGAATTGTTCTACTGAGTTGGTATAATGTTGTGAAGGTTTTGGTGTGAAACAAGGCGTTTGTCTGACTTCTTGTTGTGTACAAGAAGGGTGTTTTTAGCCTGCTGTGATCAAAAGCAAGCAGCTTGTCCAAACACCTGCTGAAAGCATGGCCAAATGTAAGTCAGATCCAGTGTGTTTCTTGCAGATTCTTGTGCTGTTGTGTCTCCTGCTGAAGTCAGTGGGAGTACTGGATTTTCCAAGAGCAATGATCACACTATTAGGAAAACCAGAATGGCATTGCAGTTTAGGCATTCCTTATGTAGGCAGTCTTGTTTCTTCTTGCATCTTGTGAAAGAAATATCTAAAAGCTGATTGCTTCGTTGCAAGGTTTTAACCCCATGTGGGAGGAAACGCTGGTGTTCACAGTGCACATGCCAGAGATCGCGCTGATTCGGTTCCTCGTGTGGGATCATGATCCAATTGGACGTGATTTCATTGGCCAGAGGACAATAGCTTTCAGCAGCATGATGCCAGGTAAGACTGAAGTGGTGAAATCCTCTTCTGTGATAACTGAAACTGCAAAATGCTGGGTTCATGTATGTGCTGTGGGAATTTCTACTTTGAGCAAGAGACTGGAAGCTTGGACCCTGAGTTCTCTCCCTTGGCTCAATCCTGACTTATCACAGAATCCCAAGGGTTGGAAGGGACCTCAAAAGATCATCTAGTTCAACCGCCCTGCAAGAGCAGAGTAACCTAGAGTATGTCACACAGGAACTTGTCCAGGCGGGCCTTGAATATCTCCAATGTAGGAGACTCCACAACCCCCCTGGGCAACCTGTTCCAGTGCTCTGTCACTCTCACAGTAAAGAAGTTTTTCCTGATGTTCACATGGAACCTCCTATGCTCCATTTTACACCCATTGCCCCTTGTCCTATCACTGGACATCACTGGAAAAGACCTAGCTCCATCATTCTGACACTCACCCTATACATATTTGTAACCATTGATGAGGTCACCCCTCAGTCTCCTCCAAGCTAAAAGACTTACGTAATGCTCAAGATTAATCAACTCTATGGGACTAGGTTTACAAAAAAGGGGTAAGATCGTTAAGCAGGATGGCTGAATTTAGTGCATTTGGAAGACTATCACAGAGAATCTTTACCACTGTTGCCTCATACTGCTTTTTGCCTCCATTTTCTGTACATGAGTGTTTGGGAGTCACTGGAGCTTTGATTGGTCTTATTGCAATCAGTAATATTTTAACATAGAACCACTAGTTACCCGTTCTAATGATGGGTTCCAGGTTATTAAAAGCCATTTTCTGCCAGTTTCCTAGTTCTGTTTTGAATTCAGTCTTCTTTCACATTAAAGCTTTTTCTCTGTATATTTTCCTTCTCTTTCAAAGTAAACAAAAAAGTTTCTGTTTAAGACTGAAAACAAGCAGCCAAAAAATCAAACATCTCAAGGAAATGAGCTTGGTTGAAATGTTTGCAGTATTAATGATAGACTGTAAGTCCCCGAGGTAGTTTAAGTCACACCCTGTAAGTCCCTGTAGCCCAGTTTAAGTCACGGTCTGACAGCAGCAACAATGGACACTAGAGAAAACAGGACGTGGCTTTTTCTAAACTTACAGGGACAAGAAGAGGTGGCAATGAGATTGGTGAGTGCTGTGGCTCCTGGGTAACTGAGTGTGGCTGGGTGATGCACAAGCCTGGATGCTTATTGCAGGGAGAAACTGGGAATAAAATGGTGCATTTCTTTTACTCTTTACAAAAGCAGAGTCTCTAGATCCTATCATCTGTTTCAGGTTATCGGCATGTGTACCTGGAGGGTATAGAAGAAGCATCCATCTTTGTTCATGTGGCAATTAATGACATTTCTGGTAAGGTGAGTGTCTTCAGTGGGATAGAATATGTACGTAAGTGAACTGGCAGGGTTTTGTATCACAGTGGGGAAGCCCAGTGATTGAAGGTCCAAGCTATTTTGTTCAACCAGAGTAAACTCCATCTCTGTGTTTGTCATGGGAGCCTGAGATCTTTCTGAATATACATGGAGATAAAGGAAAATCATAGGGGAAGCTGTAAAAAGAGATTTTTGCAGTGCCTTTTGTGGGAGCCAGGGGGGAAAGTTACTTCATTGCAGCTTGCACACATTTCTATGATGATTGTATCCAACACAGTAAGTGCACTTTGCTGAACAAAGGGTTACACACCTGAACCCTGACTGCTTGTTGCATGTAAAGCTTATTCTATAAAGGCTCTTCCTGCCTGGTGCTTTCACACTTCAATTAAATTCTCAAGGATTAAACTATCTGGGTGCTATATCTAAATTCACATGAATAACTCCAAGCTGAAAGTAAAACCCTAACTTCAGACTTCTCCTAGGCCACCTCAGAATGAGCTAGCTTCTTTCCTCGCAGTGCACTACATTTAGTTTCTTCCGTGGTATTAATTTCAATGAAATTCAGGAAGCTGGGTATCTCGATTTGTATCCATGCCTAAAGACAGGCTGTTTTGTGGTACCAAGCTGCAATATCAGCATCCTGACAGCAGAGGGCAGCATTGAACAGGCCGAGAATCCAGAGTTCCCTTTCTCGGGCTGCTGTTCAAGTGAGAGGCATGAAAGCAATTCTTAGAAAGGAAAGCGGCTTTTTAAACTGCTCGATTTTAATCCAGACTTTTGTGGGATGAAACAGAGATAAATCCCAGGAAAGCCTCGGCTTGTATTTATGGAAAGAAGGGCTGTTTCAGGAAAGAATGTCTCTTTAGACATTTTACCTCAGTTCCTGCTTTTTTAATTTATGTCTAATGCCAAACCTTTAGGCAGGTGTAGTTTCATCCTGACAGGATAGGAGTCCTGCCTGGAACTCCCTGTGATGGCACTATGGATCGGTTTGAATTTAGCGAAGAGGCATTAGGAGATTTAGGTGAAAGAGAAGTGGTTGGTGTTGGTATGAGCACTGTTTAATTTTGGGCTGTAGGGCCTGTCACAGCACCCAGGCCATGGACAATGGTCATTTAGTCCCAGGCTTCAGAGAAAAGTGGTGCAGGCTGAACATTTCAATGCTAAGATATTTCCTGACTCTGTTTTGGATTTGAAGGGAGCTGTATAGGATGTAAGTTGTGCCTGTTTTGGTGGGGTGGGGATGCCATTGTCTCAGGAGCCTTACAGACACTTGCTGGGTGCTTCCCTCAGCACCGATTCAACCAGCTTTATATTTTGTCATGAACTTCTTTGGAGTTCCTGTGAGATAGCTCAGCCTTGGGCATGAGGCCAGACGGATGGAATTGGTCTGATCAGTGCCTGCATCCCTCACCTATGTTCTTTAATGAAAGCAGGCGTTGATTTGCTGTATGCATCCAGCAGGGAAGGTGACTGCCCTGGCCAGCTCTACTCATCCTTTTGTCAGTTCTTCCTTTCTGTTCTGTTCTTATTCAAAATGATGCAGAATAAGCAGGTTCTCCTCCTTCTCCCTGTGTTGTGTGCATTCATGATCCTCCAGTTGTTTGCTACTGTCAGGTGATGTCCTCTGCACTGCTCTTGCAGTACTGTTGTAAGGATAGCAAACGTTTCAGTATCCTTCATTGGAAGTCCAGTTCTTTAACTCAGTACGCACTGCAAATGGGATTTTTAAACGAAAGCCAAGCTGAGCCTGCATGCCTTAATCACAGACTAACTTCATCAGCTTCCAAGTCACTGCTCTCAATATCAGGGTTTCATGAAGAGACAATGTTCACAGTCTGTGTGAATGTTTTAAGAGTTTTCACCTCAAATCTTCTTTGGCAGCATTGCATAGCATTATCTCCCTTTAAATCCTTACTTTACCCAGCCTTTCATAAGCATTTGCTCTTATTGTCTGTTTCATGAGTAACTGCCTGGTGAGAGTTATAATTTGCAGTAGTGCAATGTCCATTCAAACTTTGGCAGCTATTTTGAGGACTTCAGATTTTCTTGGTAAGTGTTTTAAACAACTGAAGGACCCCTGTGTCCATCCTTTATGTCCTTATCTGCTGGCTTCCATCCTGATTTGCTCTTTTGATTGCTTTATTTTCTTCCCTTTATTTCCATGTTTCCATTTATTTTCATGAATATTTATTTATTTTCATGTTCTTCCCTTTTCATGTTCTGTGTCTATCAGACACCCCTTATTTCATCTCATTATCACTGCAGTCTCTTTGGATTTACTGGTGTTAAGATGCTGGTGCTGTGCACTGATGGGATTGAAGTACAAGGACTTGGAAGGAAAGCTCGTATGTGTGTGCAAATCAGTTTATCATTTTAAATAAAAACTACTGAAAATATGGAGCAAATATTGCAGAGCCCTTCCTGGGTTGGTGTCTCAGAACCATGCTCTGCTTTGGTTTCTCAGTTAACAGAGTGCTGCTGAAACAAGGATCGTTTCTCTGCTTTCCCCTCCGTCAATTATGGGCAGAAAAGTCACCACAGTTACAAGCCTGGCTTTACTCTTTATAAACCAGATATTCTAATCCAAGCATTAACCTTTAGGGGCTTTTTTCTATCTGTAGATATTGCACCTGCTCTGTAGCTTAGTATTACTGAAGCAGAGTCTTAGATTTTTTTTTTCACCTTAACTTGTATTTAACTGAAATCTCTCTTAGATTGCTCTGTTTCCTGGAGGTGCTTTTCTTTGTCCCTGTCTCTCCTGTAGTTTATTCATGTACTGTAGAATGTGGTTTTCTAGATGTGCATATCTCTAAGATCCTCCCTCACCGTTGTTTTGCCTTTATTCTGTCTGTTTGTGATTGCAGTGGGCTTCTCTATGTCAAAAGTCTACTTTTAGAAGCAGAGCATTTTTAGACGCCTTGAAGGTACCCCTCCTGCCTCAGGGAGGTGCAGTGACCACCACCACACACCTGCATGCCTCTGACTAGCTGCTTCATTAGCATCAGTGTTTCCTTAGTAATATTTTGAAGCTCCTCAACTCATGTAATGTGAATGGCGACGTTTGACTTGGTCAGTTCTGTGGGGTCGTTGATCTGAGAGCCCTCCATGAATGAAGCAGATCCAGGATACAAGCCCTTCATACCCTTCGTTTCTATCATCTTTGAGGCTCTGCCTCTACTGTCTTTTTTCTGGTGTAATTCAAACCACTTTTTCACATGGAAGAGAACAGTAAGAGGCCAGGTTGGATGGGCCTTTGGGCAACCTGGTTTAGTGGAAGGTGTCCGTTCCAATAAGACCCAAACCAGTCTGTGATTAACAGTGAATTGTTTGCTAAATTGTGGGAAAGCCTCTTGTGCTGTTTTCCAAGTCTGCTTTAAAGAATGCAGTAGTCCTGTCAAAGCTGGACTGGAGCTGAAAGCCCAAGTTCTGGATCTCCGTCAAAATGGCTCTCATCTTTCTTTATTTTTTTTCCTTTTTTTTTCCCTTTTTTCCAACTTTTTTTTCCCCTGAGTTAATCAAATTTGAGTTTGGGTTCTTGAATCACTCCACTGATTCAAGCAGTAGTAGCTAGCTTAACAAAGATGCACCAAGTAAGCTAGACTGATACCTGGAGCCCTGCACTGCTGTCACCCATTCCATCAGTGCTTTCCTTTTGTTGGATATTGCTGGGGGGGGGGGGGGGGTGTATGACAATTTTTCTGGGTTTTGCAAATCCTTACGTTGTCTGTTTCTTAGAGCACTAAATCCATGTACTTGCCAACTTGCCTCCATTGGAGTGGAATGCTTTTTTCCTTTCACTGCTCAACAACTGCACAAACTCAATTTGAAGTGAAATACAAAACGATCCAGGCAGCCTGTTCATTAGTCTAGCTCTCACAGAGCTTTATCAATATATAAATTGCATCTTCTTTGCCTTGTATGGGAAAAAATATTCCCCACCTTCTTTATCTTATCCTATATATACTTTTAAAGGCCAATTTGGGTCTCCTTAATCATGTTCTCCTCATACTGGGTCTTGGCATGCGGTAACTAATCTTCAGTCAGTTATAAAAATTGTGGCAGACAAATAAACCTTGATCCCATGTGGAGGATTGCACAGGACACTTAGGAATAAAAGCAGCTTTTAACACAGGCTTAGTGTACAGTGCAGCTCATATCTGTCCATGAAGTGCTACAAAGCAAAATCTGAAATGCATGAGCATGTACTTGAATAGTTTGAGGTGAAAGAGAGACCACTGTAATTTAAATGAGACATTTCTGTGCTGTTAGCTAGCACTGCAGGAATGTGACCTCACATGGCATCACAGGGTATGACTTGAACTGACAGCAAGTGCCAGCAAGCATGGACACTGCTCACATTTTATCATGGGCTTCTTACCGTGCATTTTGGTCACAGGCTTATGTCCTCTGGTTTTATTCATTCTTTGTGCTGCAGCTGCTAAAGAGTCTGATCTAACTGGGACATCAAGAAAATAAATAGGAGAAAAATACCATGTCTCTGCTCTAAGTGGTTTATGTGTATGAGGCTCTTTGTACAGAGCACACCCAACATGGTCCTTATCAGGCATCAGCCTGTTGCTTTAAAAGTTGGCAAATACACCCGGAATGTTTACAGGAATGCCGAACCTCTCTGTTTCACTGACTTGTAAATCAGCTGTATGATGGTGGGAGATTTATGATGGTGGATATATATGTCTGATGCTTAAATAATACTGAAGTTTACAAAGTACTGTATTATCACCCTGACTAACTTGCCTTGTTTATAGTGTGCTTCTTCAGTGATGCAAACATACCTGAGTGTCTTTGGATAAGTGTTGTATGGTAGGAACTTATCAAAACATAATCACGTAGGTGGAAATTGAAGTATTTGATGATCATTTGTCACGCAGGTAGTTCAACTGCTGTTCATAGGAGAGGTCAATTCAATTGAAGAGTCAGTCTCCTTTATAGGGAAAAAATCTGGTATTCTTAGTCCACTGTTTATTTCCCAACAGTTCCTAAAGAATGTAAATCTCCATTTGAACATCCAATTTATTATTACCTGTTTAACTCAAGAATATTCTTTAGCTTAAGAGGTCACTATCAACTAAATTCTGTAACCACATCATGCTGCAGGACAAGTAAAATGATTTTAAAGTAACTTTAAAATTACCATCATTTCTACAGTAAGAAAATGATGACAGATACAAAGATAAGCCTGACTGGAAAAGTTTATCTTAAAAACATAGTTGAGCAAAGAAAGACACAATGTTTTGCAAAGCTGCTGGTACTGATTTGTTTCATTTTTCATCTCTGTCCTATTTCTGGTTCAGTTCTCATGCTGATGGTAGGAATATGGCAGGAGACTGTACGTGGTGCATATGTAACCTGATCATTTGTGCATGAGTTCCTGTGGCCAAAGAAAGGCACTTGCTTTTTCCATTAAGGACATGTTGTTTTGTTTTGTTTTGATTTTCCAGGCCAAACAGGCTCTAGGTCTAAAAGGTCTGTTTCTCAGAAATCCAAAGCAGGCCTCTCTGGACAGTCATGCTGCTGGTCAGCTCCATCGCAAACATTCCTTTAGCAGCCACATCCTGAGGAGGACAGCCAGTGCACCCACCAAGAGCCAGAAGAAGAACAAGAAGGGCTTTCCTGAAATTGCTTTTGACACAAAAGACAACAGCTCTGAAGGGGTCAGTGAGGACCATGAAGTGGACGCTGCCTCACAGCCTCGCTTTGAGCAGGAGCCAGAAAGTGCTCCTCTGACACCAGCTCCCCGAGATGGTGCCAGTGGGGAGGTGCATGGCAAGGGGTTGAAAGGTAAGGCCCATGGTTCCCATAAAGCCAAAAGCCAAAACTGTGCTCGAGGGGGTGCTGCTTTCAGTGAACCCATCCAGAGGTCTGACAGGGTCCGGCTTCAGGAGCACCAGAGCGAGAAGCAAAGTGTCTTTGCACGCTGTGCCATCAACAGCTCTGGTAGGATTGGAGTGGCCACCAATTGCATGAAATGCATGATTGGCTCCCAGGAAAGCCCAGATCTAGAATGCCAGTGGAGTGACCATCCTACCAGGCCTATTGCTAAAGATATACTTCACCATGACCAGTATAGCAGTATAACTGGAGAAGAGAGGTTAGAGCTAAAAACCTGGGGTGCTAATCCTGTGAAAGCTCAGCCCAGGCGGCAAGCAGCAGATTTTCAGTCTTGCAGCAGCCCTGGAACTGGTGATGATCTAACAAGGAGCACCCAGTCTTTTGTGACCCCAGGGAAGAAAACTGTTGAATCTAAATGTCATGGAATAAAGGCTCATTCCCGGCAGCGGTGGCAGTGCCAATCAGGTGGCAAATATGGAAGCACTGTCAACTTGGTTGCAGCCAGCAATGGCTCTATATCCTCCAACTCCAGCAGTCTAGAAAGCCTTGGAAGCCCAGAATTCCCCAAGCGCTGTTCTGAAACTTCTCGAAGGCAAGTGGGTACCCTACAGAGGGAAATGAACGCCTTGTTCGTTCAAAAGTTGGAGGAAATTCGAAGTAAATCCCCTATATTCTTTACTGGTAAGACCAGATTTTCTTCACCCTTCTCCACCATAGATCACATCATTGTCTCAGCTTCTGCATAGCAGCTTTACCTGGCAGCTCCTGTCTGTTGTTTTGTTACCAAGAGCTCTTTATTGTTGGCAATGACTGAAAAAAAGTCTGCGTAAATGTTTGTATTTTGTTTTATTTTCTTTCCTAGAGGTGTCTGGTCTAGGTTAGTCCTTCCCTTAGTCCATGCCTAGCTGAGCATCTGCAGTGGTGGAACTGTCAATGGCCCATCAGTGCTTGGATTGCTTGTTTAGGGTGTTTTGTTTCCTCTTGTGTTTTGGTGTTTTAGTGAATGTAGTATGATACTAAGTGAATTTTAAGATCCAAACCAGAGCATTAAGTAGAGATTGATCATTGGAAATCTGTATTAACAAACAGTATTCATTATCAGTATTTGTGTTTCACTGAGGGATAACTACACCAGAAATGATGCACTCTGCAAACAGTAACACTAGTTCCTTCCTCAAAGAACCTGCAAACTTACTGCCATCAGTTCAGGGATTACTGGATGGAATTCTCTTCTCTGGGTTATTCTGGAGATCACATTTAATGAACACAGCAGACCATTCTGGTCCTAAATGTCTAAATCCCCATTTATAGATGTGCTTAGTGTTACGTATGTGATTTGACTGTGACCTGAGGGTATAAAGGAGTGAGGTATGTGATGTGATGTTGCTTGACACCAGCTGAGCTAGGTAGACTGTTGACATTTCCAGGTTGCAAAGTAAAATATGTTGGTTTAAAGGACAACTGCTTAAGCTACAGCATTTTATAGCTGTGCCTTGCCAGAAATATGCACATGGTCCCTGGGGTCGCGTGGCTGTGGCTGTGCTCGTGAGCTGGATGTCTGGGGAGATGGAGAACAGGAGCAGAGGTGATCAAGGTTTACATTTTAATAAGGAAACTGATGTTTTTTTTCCCTCCTGGTTTGTCAAAGAGGGGAGGTAGGGAAGAGATTTTTGGCAAGATTTTCTGTTTCATACAGTTATGAAGAGGAAGTAAAGAAACAGTTTTTGTCTGTGACTGCAAAGCATCTCCTCCAATCCCTCCCCCTTAATTGTCCAAGGAATTTGGACAAGGTTATATTTTTAGGAACATTAAGGGACTTTGGTGCTTCTTGGAATGCAATCCCTTTTTTAGTAACAGATTGTGGCTTCTTTGAGAGCCACATACAGGAATGTAAAAGGCCCCATTTGTTTGATCAGTTAAATCTGGTTCAGTGCCTACGATTTTTCTCTTTCTTAATTCTACTTTTTCATGTATTTTTTCCAATATCTGCTTTGAGGCTTTTAGGAAACTCCCAGGGCAATGGGAGCAGAGGGGAGCAATTTGCCCATTCCCATGCCTTGAAATGAATCCAAAGCAGCAGAACTCTTTCAATGCCTAGATTATTGGCATTAGGTTTTTCATAAGCTCTGAGTGGCGTGCCGTATGAAACCATTTCCCACTACCAGTGCCAGCTCCCCTGCCAGCCCCCCAAGTTACTAAATAAATACTGTGATATGCTTGAAATTTCATTAAGTCCATCTGACTTCCCAAGCATGGAATCAGCAAACCTTTAAAATGGTGAAGCAGTCACTTGGATTGGCTGCTGCTGATCCAGTAACAAACACTATGCTTGCACAGTGTGCTCTCCTCATCCGCCCTCCATTTAATGCCTTGTGCCAAGAAACCAGGGAAACCAGTAGCATCAGCCTAATATGGGTGCATTTCATAATTAACAGTCCGTTGGTGGGAAGTGCCACTGGGATAAGACAGGAAACTGTAGTCTCTCATTGTCCCCTAAATGGCAGCAGCATTACAGTTCCCAGTATTGGGCTGTGTAATTGTCCCATAATGTATGCTGACAGCCCAAGATTTTCCCCATGCTGATGGATGGGGAGCAGAGCTCGTTGGTCTGATCAGCTCCAAACTCTTCCCAGTCCTCCTCCAGATCCTGACAAGTTCTGTCGTGTTGTGAATGGTGGGGTTTGCTTATGGACACACGTGCTGCCTTCCCTTTGAACGCTCCCAGCTGATCTCACATGGGCCATTGAGCAGCTTTCTTCATCATTAAGCGTCTTGTCACTGCACTGGAGTGGGAATACTGGTGTTGAAGGGAAAGGCCCAGTATTTCTTGGAATGTTTTGGTAATGCAGGTGATCTTTTCCCTTAGCATTAGGAAAGGTCTTTGGAGAAGAGGAAGCTGGATTCCATTCCCCAGGCCAGCAGAGTGCATTACTTGAACAATAGCAAAAATTGCTCTTTATTTTTCTATCACTAAATAATGCATTTTAAATCCATCCATTTATGGATCCCACTGAGTGCTCTGGTTGGTCAGAAATTCTTAGGATCCTACAAGAATGTGTGAATATTTGTCTGTTTCCCTTCCCTTCCTCAGCACTAATTTATCCTGTTACCTGCACCTGCCTTCCCTACATTAACTGGATTTTTCCTCTGTTCTGTCCTATTATTCCACATGCACACTCTCTCTTTCTAGTTAAGAACTGAAAGGACAAGCAAGCCAAAGGTAACTGTCTCCTCAGTGTCACTGATCAAAGCACCTTGTTGCCTGTAGTCCCAGTTTTTGTTTGTTTCCTGACATACAATTATCTGCTGCTATGTTCTTAAGGTTGTTGTCTGGCTCAGTGGTGCTTTGCTAGTTCTCAAGTGCATGTTTGCATTGTGGTTTGGAGATGTGGGAAATAGTCTGTTGGGCGTGATTGCTTTGGCTCTTGAGATACAGGTTATAAACACTGCAGGCAGATGGAGAGTTCCCTTTAGGTAGTTGGTGGCCATAGGGATCCTATGGATTGTGCTGTCACCTGGTGCTCGTGAGCCACATGTCTGTGCAAAAGAAATTATAAACTTCATTAGGAAAGCCAAGTTAGCCTGTTTCAAGTTTAGTTTTGGTTTTAAAAGACACACTGACTACGCTCCATTGTATGTGTACAGCTTGTGCTGTTTGTCATCTGCTCCAGAAATCCAGCGCCGCTTCTCTTCCGTGTAATTGATCCCTGGGATCATGTCTGTTGTTTGGGCAGTGGTGCTCTGATTATTGTACATAGTCTGCTGATGCTCTGATACATTGACACATTTGAATGCTGGAAAGAAGGAAAAGAGCAATTCAAATGGTGCTGGGAAGTGGAGGAAGAAAAGTTGTTCTATGAGAAGGGGCACAAAGGACGCAAAGAATTGGATGGGTAGTTTGAATGAGATAATCAGAAAGGCAGTGTGGTGCTACCGTGCATGGAATGAGATTTTCTGAAAGCAACGGGGCTTCTGAGGAGGTAAAACTGAATGGGCAGAAGATTTTGCTGCCTTTAGCCAGATGATTGAAATCGTAAGTTATTAGAAAAATCATTATTAATATCTGCAGCTACTACCTGAAAACAAACTAACACAAGAAGAATGAATCTTCAGCTGAAGCGCCATTTGTAATAGGTATTAACTTGTGTCTTTTTCTTCTTTCTTTCTTTTTCCTGTGTTTTCATGTCTCCCAAGTAGATGTCTGCCATTTCTCGATACAGAGGTCAGTCACTTCTTTATGCAGCCTAGAAACTATCACTGAAGAGCCTGTTATTGCCAATGAAAACCATCACACCAGCCTTTTCTTCCCTCTGCCCATTGCTCCTTACAGTGATTCTGAAGAAGCATCTGTGTCTGATCATTCCACTGAATTTCAGTCAGAAGCAAGCAGCACATCCAACCAGCCTCAAGAATCTCTACTCACTAGAGAGCAAAGAACAAATCTGGCTGCAGAATACCAAGTGCAGGTAGTCACAAGAGCAGCTGTAGTTCAAGAGGATGAGAGGACAGGCGTGGCAGGATGTCTCAAAGAAGAAAATGGCTGGAAACAGGCATGCAGTAAAGCTGAAGATCAATATGGACTGGCAGTGCACCCTCAGAAAACCTGGTTGGTACTGGCAGCAGGTAAGACTGATGGACAACCTGTTGAGAACTGCCAGAACCAAAATGGCCAACCAGGCATGAGAAGCACCATTGAATCCAAAGGGCAAATACTTGGTGCAGCAGCTGTTGTACGGCAGCAAAACGATGTGATTCACAGCACGCAGACAACTTTGCCTCCAGACACTCTTCAGAAAGCCCAGGCTGCACAGGCTCTACCTGTTTCTCAGACAGGCTCTTACATGTTAGTACGAAGGTCAAAGAGTGAAGGCCTGAAGATGTCAGACTCCTCAGCCTTAATAAAAATTCCAAGTAGCCTGTCTCCAGCAGCAGAGGTATACTTTGATGCCACTGTTAATGACCGGATCTGGAGCAAGCTAGATTGCAGCAATCATCGTGACAGTATGTCCTCCTCTTCCAGCATGTCCTCCAATGACACTGTGATAGATCTCTCTCTCCCCAACCTAGCTCGCAAAAGCCTCCCAGATCTTGGCATCCATCATGAGAATTTTGAGCCCCTTGCCGTAAGGAAGGGTATGCGTCCACGATCAGCCACAGCCTCCAGTAACGAGATGCCAATGGTGAGCAAGAGCAAATCCAACCCTAACCTGAGGTCTGGCCAGCTGCCAGCAGATGAACTGTGCCCCCGTCCTCTTGCCAGGGGTCCTCAAGATGCATTCTCATCCATCCCTAGAAGGCATACCTGGAGCAGGCTCTACATAGAAAGTCTCAGACAGTCTTCTAACAAATCCAAAGCACATGACATGGTTGGGAATAACCAGGCAAAATCCAAAAGTCTTGGAGACCTTACCTCTGATGACATTGTATGTACTTTTGAAAGCAAATACCGTAGCATCAGCAGGAGCTTTGTCACTCGGTCAATGCGGGAGCAGCGCCGCTCTTCAGGCCTGAGATCCTCAGTCAAATCCCAGGATGAACTGATGGAGCAGCTGAAGAAGCTGACAGCCTTTCAGCAGGAAAATGATATCACTTCCCCTATCAGCCTTGACCCAAGTGAATCTGAGGAGGAAGGGGAGAGCATGGGGCTCCTGCGCCGCTCATCATCACGCAGCCAGAGCCGCGTGCGGTACATCGCCAACAGGGCTAAACAGGCCCAGGAGAGGCAGCGGCTGCAGAGCCTGGGCCAGCTCAGTGCCAGCCCCATTGAAGAGAGAGGGAATCCTGAGGGAGCCTGCAGCATTGCAAAAGCAGTTTGTATGGATACAGCTTCTCCTGCCGTGTTTACATCCCAGCCCAAGAACCAAACTGATTATAACACTGACACAGAAGTCTTCTTTATGCTGAAACTGTAGTTCTGGGGAGCACTGAAGAAGGTGATGTTTACATTCCCAGCAAGCAAACCACAGTGACCTGAGAGGCACAAAACACCCTCATCTGGCTTAGTGCTTCCTGTCCTTCCTTTCAGTGTAAAGGGCCTTAATATCGTGACTCCAAAAGAACAGATGAGTGTTAAATTTGTCAGCTTGTAGAAATAGAGCCATCAAGTGAAATCAGGCACTTGTATTTTTACAGTCCTAATGATTTGACCTCCTTTTTTCTAAATACACTTCCCCAGCCTCAAATTTGGCCTCTGTTGTGTGTCATCACTTCTTGCATTCACATTTTGCTCCATGCAAATCTCATGTTCTTTACAAATTTCAGTAACTGCTTCTTAAAATAGCTAAAGCTGATGTTTAATAGGTAAATGTGATGCTAATGACAGCTAAAGGTTAATTTTGCTCTTACAAATTGTGGATGCACAAAAAGAGGCTGGGTTGCAAGTCATGCTCCCAGTCCTGGCTTATTTTTTTGAGGCCTCTGAGGGTGTCTTCTCTGGGAAATATTCCAAATTGCAGTGAAATTGTTCCATGAATTAGTAATGTGGTAGATAAAGTCCATCTTCCATCGTGGACCTGTTTATTGCAGATTGTCTCAACTCTGCAGAAGAGCTCTCACTCTGTTCCAAAGCAATGCTTTTTTTAAACCAAGCTTGTTTATATGTATATGTATATATATATAAAAAATATATATGTACACATCCGTGTGTATGCAAATTGATGTCTGCACCTAACTTTAACTGAACTGTGACTGTTCCTTGTCTCAAAGCATCATCTGTGGGAATGAGACAGGAGAGAGAAGGGAATTACTGAAAATAGACTGGAAACATCTTCTGACTTTGATTCAGAAATGGTTCAAAAGCAGGCTGGTCTTTGCTTGGAAACAGACCATCCCTTCCTTCCGGTACGTTAACAATGCTGCTGTACATAGCACTTTTTGGATGAATTTTACTATTTCTGTATTGCACTGCCATGCAAAATTTTCCAGGATATGTTTTAAACAGAGCTATTTAATTTTTTGTAGATGGACATGTTCAGAATTAAAAACCAACCCAAACACAAGAATAATTTTTCTTCCCCAGTTTTTTTACGTTCTGTTTTTAGGGATGTCATCGTTGTCTTCCTATCCGTCCCCCCTCAGTTATTATGTCATTTATTATAGATGCACATTTTACCAGTGATGGAGAAGAATGTTTACTGAGATGTGTTTTAAAGAGAAGCAGAGATTTAATTTTATTTCAGGCTGCATAGAGGCTGCATTGTTGAGAGGATATTTTGCTTTTTGTTTGTACTGATTCCTTTGTGTATATTGCAAAATCTAAAGATCTGTTTGTAAAACCACCTTACACTACTAAAATAAACATATTTAACCCTCCAGCTGTGACTCTTTAGCTGTAACATAACACTTGTTCTATGCTCTCTAGAAGTCTGTGCTATGCAAACATGGTGAACCCCATCTGCTTGTTTTATCTTCAGTGGGTAACAGTTAATTTTACTCTTCATTCCATTTCAGATCCAGCTCAAGTTTTCTCAGGTCCACCAAATCACGTGCAAGTACTGGTAGAGACTGGCATTCTGTTGTACTGTGATGCACAGCACATGGGTTGACTCAAAGTGATGTCTTGCTTGGCACCCAATGATGCCTGTGTATATGAATATTCTAGGGGAGCTCATGTAACTAGCAGACAAACAGACACAATCCAAAGACCCAAGCTGTTCTGTTACAGCTCTCCAAGGAACGTAGTCAGCCCTTTTCCATCACTGAGGTTGTTTGAAGTCTGGCTGACAATATTGCAGCAAAACTTCCCTCTTCACCTGTCTCATTCAAAAATCTCTCGTCTTCCAGTCCCCACAGATTGCACAGTAGGAGTGTGTTAGTTCATGCTTACTCCTGGAAGGTCCTCAGCTTACTTGTGGCTTGCAGGGCTAGAAAGAAGTTATCGGTTTCTAATTTTAGTATCATTTGGCCACCAACAGTTAACCTCTGAGGTATCAAAAATGCAAGGCTACCTGTAGGTAATGATATCATCATGACATGGGGATGGGGCTGTGAGGGGTTAAATTCTCCAATTAAATCTTTTTAAATTGTCTTCATTATGTTTGGTCTAAAAATATTCTCTCAGTTTTCCATCCTGGCTCAGATCTTCATTGCTTGACTTCATAATTTGGATGAGAAGCCCTCGAGGTTTGTGTAGCAGAGCCCTGAAGTAACCCTACAAAATCATTTCTGAAGGAAAAAAGGTAAATCTGCCAAGATTAGTCTCACATTGTGTCTTAACACAAAGCAGATGTCATTAGCATTCTCTGGATGAAAAGTCATTCTGTAATACTTTGGTTTTGGGCTGAAAAGCTGCAGGGAGCTGCTGCCTTTTTTATATTTAAAGCAGGAAAGCACCCACAACTTGACAACTTCAGAAAGTTAATGCTTAAAAGGCCTATTTGTATCTTTTCAAAGACCAAGTTTAACAATCAGGTTATTTTTGACTGATACTTGTTAAATTAATGCACCTCACAGAAGGCAGTGCCTTGTAGCACTTCCAAACATTTATCTTTGTTCAAGGTTTTAAAAAGCAGTGTCTGGATTTAACTTAATAGGGTACAGTTGAATTTTGCCCTCCTGCTTCTAAACTAATAGTAGCTACCTTTATAGCTCATTTTGTTACACTACACACGACCGTTAATGGTGTGTCCATTTATTCCTAGGACCAGAATTCATTTTGTGGTACCCACACTGTTGTGCAGCCACCTTCAAACTACCAAAGACAGCACATGGAGATGAACCTGTGAGCAGGTCAGAGCCTCCGAGAGGAATCCAAGGTGAAGAGTTCTTTCTGGATTCCTTTTCTGTTTTGTCCTGTAGGGAAGAGGTAGTTATCATCTGTAACAGACTTAGCACCTCACCATAATTTATATTGCAAGAATGATTTACACCATCTGGGGTCTGAAGTGCACTAAAAGTGATCTAAGGACTCCTCTTAATTGCAGTGAGCTATGAGACAAGCCTTTGAACTCTGTTAGGAGCCAGCTTCACCAGCTGCAGCCTTTTGAATTGAAGTGTAAGCAATTTTTGACTGCACAGATCAAGCTGTGTTGATATTTAATAATTGATTTCCTCAGTGGCACGTATACAGAATGCTCAGGGAGGAAGGCCAGGACGTGCATGCTCCTGGAGAATTTTCCATCTTCAGTTTTTCATCATCTTAAAGTCAAGTAGGGAGTAAATTGTTGTTTCTTCCTCAAGTGTGGACATGTTCCAAGTCCCCTGCAGGATGAGTTGTAGTAGTTTACTCTGCTGAATTCCTGTGAAGGCGCTTCTTTGTTGTTACAGTGCCTTGATGTGCATATTTATAACTGACCTGGCGCAGCAGAGCAGCCACTTGGCAGTGTAGTGCTTCAGCTTACTTCTGAAGTGAAACTAGTAAATGGGAGGAGGGAGGGGATAGGGAATTAATTCCTGTGCCTGTGTGTTAAACAGAAATCTACAATCCAGAGAGGAATGTAATGTTTTACCTTGAAAGCTCAGGCCTTCCTTCACCTGCCCAGGCATTGTGAGGAAACCCTAGATGTATGTAATGGCTTGGGGGTTTTTTGGTGTTATACGTGAGTCCCCAGCTGATCTTCTGAGGCAGCTACAGAGTGGAGAAAGTCTGGAGCAGTTCACACTAGCAATAGATGGGAGAGATGGGCACAGCTTGACAGGACACTATTGTGAAGAGAGAGGACTTTACAGGACCACCCAGCAGGGCAGTAACAGGATTTTCTGAGGCTCAGTGTAGCATTCAGCTGCTGCACCAGACTGCTTCCAACCATTGTCTTCTTGCTGGGTGTAGTCTCCTCCTTCCCAGCCCCAGGTACTGTGGGGTGTGTGGTAGGGCCCCCACATGCTCTGCAGAAGCCCCTCAGCCTGGCTCCTCCCTCTCTTCTCTCCTTATAACAGCGTTGGCTGCAAGTGCAGTGTTCCAACAGTTCCCTGGTGCCTGCTCATCGAGTTTCTGCTCCAGTGCCCTGTCAGGAAACGGACTAGGAGAGGAGAAAGAGGAACCGCTGTAAGTGAGCTACTGCCTCCAGTCACTGCTCTTGTAGGTAGCATGGACCAATGCCTGTGTGCAGCAGGCTGTCTCCTTCCTAACTCATGGCTTTTCACCTTTTCTGCTGTTGTGTTCATACTGATGCCTGCTGGCAGCACTGCAGACAGAAGACTGGCTGAGGAGTAATGATGTCTTCTTTGGTTCACAGACTGAAAACCTTCTAAGGAGTGAGCTGATTCTAGCAAACCAACTGTTTAAATCCTTAGTTTGTTTTGCTGTAAAGCCAGCATGAGGAAACTGTAGTAACTCCTCAGGTGGATGGTGAATGGATGTTGCAGTGGTTAGTCTAAACAGTACCTAAGGAGCTCTTTACACACTGGGAGACACTAAAATCCTCTGCTCTCCCTTTATTCTAAGGGATTCTGTTTGTCCTTAAATGACTCCAGTATAAATCAGAGCCAGGGAAGTGCATCAGCCTTTGCTAGAAGTCTGTGGTTTTTATTTGTGCATGTATTTACACTGTATTTGTTCTTTCAGGCAGCAGCAGTAGCAGTGTGTTACAGCGCTCTCTTTTCAGGGGATGCAAGCAATACATTACCAGCTCTAATTAGCTTTTTTATGAAGGAGACTGCTTGAAATAAAGCTCATTTTGTACTTTGTACTGAGCTGTATGGAGAAAGTAGCAGTAATTCACAGGTGAAATCTACCAGGAAACGAGCAGGCTGATCCGTAACTCAGATGTCAGTCTCCTCCTTTGCTGCTTTTGAGAGGATCAAAACATTCCCATCTGAAGTATTTTTCACAGCAAAGACAGCATTTAAATTAAATTCAGAAAGAATCTTCTATGTTCATTTTATTCACCCCTCTCATTAGTTGAAAAATGTAGAGAAACTGAGGGAAGGAAGCTCCTGAGCTGTGAAGCCAAGAGTTTTCCAGGAGGGCAGGTTTGGGGAAACATTCATGATGAGGTAAGATGAACTGAAGCCGTGTTTCTGAGCAGCAACAGAAGCAGCTAACACTGTATGTAGTGTAGGGTGGTTTTTTTGTCTACAGTCTCCTAAAAGGTAAGTTTTCATTTTTTTAATATGGTTTTTATTGTTTCTGGGATAACGGTGTCCTGGACTTCGGTTGACTCTATGACAACATGTACAACCCAAAATATCGCTGCAGCTGAAGACTTACTGTAACCTGGCCTTGATGGTTTTTCATAGTTCCCTTGCTGTTTTACAATGACAAATGTACAACTGTGTCAAGCCCTGCAGAAATTTCATTGCAGAGTTTGAAATGAAAAAGTTAATTGAAAATATGCTGGTTTCTGCCCTCCTTTGCCTGTCCCTTTCCCTTGTTCAGTTGCAGGCAGGAGGTTGAGATGAAAGAGGGCTTCAGAAGCAATTTCTCTTGTCTCTAGATTTCTTTTATTAGTGCCTCTTCATACTCTAAAATTTTGGTGACAGCATCTTCCATTTCCCAGAGCACAAGAGCCTGGCTCTCAGGGGTACTTCAGCTGCTTCCCATGGGAGCCCATGGGTGTGTATCCTCTCCTTTCCCACATCCATGGGTTTGTGTCCCCTGTCAGGGCACACACCTATGTCTGCCCCTCTCCAGAGCCTACACGCTCATGATCACAAACCTCTCCTTTGTGGAGAGCTGACCAGCAGAGACAAAGTACAACATCTGTGATAAATCCGCTCTACAGGTTGGTCACATCCCTTTTGCTGCACTAAGCTACTCAGCAGACTCTTTCCTTTAATACATGTATGACTGGGCTCAGAGGTGACTGTTTTCACCTGGAGACCTTTGCTTGACTTGGGACCCTTCAGAATGAGTTGCAGAAAATCCAGGATGTATTGCTTTTAACCCAGCAGTGAGGATCTCTAAACGCAGCTGTAACTGCTTGCCTTTCACCTCCAGCAGGAAGTTTCCTTTAGGCAGAAGATATTTCTGCTACAATGGACAAAGGTCTTTCCTCCCTTCTCTGTGTGATTACAACCATGCTGCTCCTGGGAGAGTCAAGCCGAACAGGTGAGAAAAATGGTCCAAACCTGCTGCCTGCATCCAAATCTGGGTTTGTTTTTCTTTACAGAGTCAATTCTTTCAGTCTTTAACTGCTAGTGCTTATTTTGCCTGATTTTCTTATTCTTTAGCAGCTTTTTCTGCTGGTTACATCAACATAGGATTTTGCTTTTGAATTAGTTATTAAGATATCACCAGCGCCTAGCTTGTTATTGCAGCTTGTGATTGTGCTCTTTGTGCCTTTGCTGCTGTAGCTGTAAATCAGATGACAGAGACGAGGGCAGGTTAAAAAGCATAGAAAAAGGGTGTCTAGGTGTCCTTGAACACCATCATTGTGGTTAAAGCTGTTTCTTAGGGGAGACAAATGCTGGCAAAGGATGCAAAGGCAAGGCCCTCAGCCTAGAGAGAGGATGTGGTAGGAAACTGAGGTGAGGTGGCCTTAGTGTTTAAGTGTTAAGCACTTAGGAGGAGTGCTTAACAGTGCTACGAGCTTTTCCACAGGAAGCTAAGCAGGCAGCCAGCTCCCATTGGAAGGCTGGGCATGTCAGAGGAGAAGGGGTAAGCATGAGGCTGACTTTTGCCACTGCAGTTGTTTCCTGCAGCCACCAGCCTGTGGGGAGCAAGAGCGGAGGATGAGCCTCTTCTTTGTCTTCTGTTTTTCATAGAAGCTCACAGTGAGGACTTGGCTTCTGAAGCATCACTGCCATGAACTGTGAGCAAGTGCAGAGACTTGGTTACTTATGGTCCTTTCAGGAGTTCTTACAATGGGGCTTTGAACAGCTGCATCTAGTGCCACTGTGGGGGAGCTGAGGCCTTCGGTACAGGCTGTTTTCTTCCAGGAAACCCTAGCAGGTCTTCAAAAAGAAGCCTCAAAAAGCTTTTAGTGGCATTAATGGGTTTTTAAATGGAGACAAGAGAGCTCCTTTGTGAAGATTTCCAGCTCCCATGGAGAACAGTAGTGGAGAGGGAAAAAACAGGTTTTGTTTCACCATAATGTAGAGTTCAGCACAAGGCCAAAAACTGCAAAACCAAAGGATGAATAATACATAATGAATTAATATGTTGTTGTATTTAATGAAAAACTCACAGCTTTTGCTTGAAAGAGTGAAAACGCTCTTAATCTCTTAATTTTTAGTGTTATCTTGAGGGATTTTTGGCTTTTCCAGTGTGAATTCTTTGATTCCCAGGAGCAAAGCTGTGTGTGTTCTAGAAGAAGCATCCAAGCATCCTGGGCAATTAGTGAGTTGTACATTGACACAACTGTGGGGTCAGTTCTGCATCTCAGACACTGTAGTTTTGCTCTTTTGCAGAGGGGGTGAAATGGGGGGATTCTCCTGAGGATTAAGGAAAGAGAAGCTGTGGATCAAATAATTTAACAAGACTTGTTGGAAGTCACACAGCAGAGCAGAGAGTAGAACCCAGCAGCAAGACTGACCCCAGTAAAAGCGCTTGGTGTTTTTATCGAAGAGGGGAGTATCATGACCTTGGTTTTACGGAGGGGAAACTAAGGTACAGCTAGGAGAAGTAATATCCAGAAAGTCAACAGTGGTTTGACATTTGGTCTTCACTCTGTGCTGTTCACAGAGTTGTTCCTCGCTCCCATTATGCTTAAACACTGTCAGTTTTATGGACTTCCCTTGCTTTCTATTCCTTGATGGGACACAGAGAGCAGGCAACCCCAGAGAGGCTTCCTGGCCCCTCTTGCTGTTGATTCCTGGTTTTGGATGTGGCCCTTTTGGAGGCTTTAGTTTTCAGAGGAATGAAAGGTCAGGGCGCTTGGAAATTGAGGGGGGAACAGAGCAGGACATAGTGGAGAAAGGTTTGTATCCCGGTGGGTGCAGCCCCTTGTGTCTTGGAACTTGAGAGTGATGGGCTGTTTACAGGGCTTTTCCTTAGGGATATCGGCAGGGGTTTGCTGGAGTTAGAGGGAAATCTCAGTTGTGTGAAGCAGCAGAACTGGCTTTTCACCTCACTGGGGAGGACAGTCAGGAAATAAGCCAGCTGATTGTGCAGAGTCAGTGTGTGAGTGACAGCCCTCATCACTGAGTTAGTCAGAACCCTTGTAGTCTGACTGGCTGTGGCTGTTCCTGCTCCTGTTTCACACTAGCACTGTGCTGTGAATGAGCAAACTTGACCTGCTGCAGCCATGAGCTGGTGAGGCCAGGACAGTCATCCTGCTGTTGAAGTGCAGCAGGACTGAGGGTGTGAAACGTCACTTTTGAGGAGCTGTAAATAGAAGCCCTGTAAGAAGCTGATGATGGTGTTGTGTTTTTCAGGAACCTCAAGGAATGATGATGCTCTGAGTCAGGTATGTTTGAGTTCCCTGGAGCGGAGCTGCCGATAAAGGTGTGAGTGCAAAAGACCAGAAATCGATGTGCTCACGGTGTGCAATGCTTTTAATCCATGAAGTTATCATTTTGAACACATTTCCATGGCTGGTGCTGGCCATGTCTGAGTCTGTGTGCGTCTGTGCTGGGGTTTTGCTTTCCTTTAGTCCAGAATTCAAAACTCAGCCATGCCCCACGGCAGAACCTGCCTCCAGCCACTGACTCTTGTGTCTGCAACAGGCACTGATCTCTTTGGGAGCCCATGTGCACTGTGCGCCTTGTGACAACATTTAAAGTGACTTTTATTCAGGCAGCGAATCCTGACAACAGGCAGTGAAGGGAAATGGTTGTGATGGCTCAGTTCCTGTTGGGGAACCACAGTGGTGGGGTTGCTGCAGCTCACAGGGGCAGATTTACAGCTGGTTTAGCACAAGAGACCCCCTGACTCCCCCTGAGGCTGAGGGCCCTGCCTGGGACTTTGCAATCCAATCATTCCTGCTCCATTTCTCGATCTGCAGGGCATTGACTCGAGGAGACCAGAAGAGGTTCTTCCAACTCTGACTGTCACAACAATCCTGGTGAGGCAATGGCACGGCTCTGGGGTGGCTGGGACGTGGCGGGGGTCATGCTTTGCTTTTTCTTTCCTCCCGTATATTTGCAAGCAGATTTTTGTGCCAGCGCCTCAGCACCCTCACAGGGAAGAGCTTCTGCCTAAGAGCTCAGCTCAGTCTCCCCTCGGGCAGGTTCAAGCCATTCCCCTTGGCCTGTCCCTACAGGCCCTTGACCCAAGCCCCTCTCCAGGTTTCCTGCAGCCCCTTTAGGCACTGGGAGACTGTTCCAAGGTCCCTGCAGGCTCTGTGTATTTCCCCAACATGCAGGAAGATCCCTACGTCATGGTGAGGAGCGCCGAGCTGGAGGGGTACTGCATCGACCTGCTGAAGGCTCTGGCTGCAATGCTCCGGTTCCGCTACAGGGTGAAGGTGGTGAGCGATGGGCAGTACGGAGCTGTCGCTCCCGGCGGGAACTGGACCGGGATGATCGGTGAAGTTCTGAGACGGGTAATGTTCCGTTTGTGCTGTTCCACAGTGGGCTCCGGGAGGGCAGAGCAGCGCCGGGGTCTGCTCCAGGACCCAGCAGCTCGGGGTCATCCTGCCTGGGGTGTAGAACTCGTGAGCAGCAAGGCTTGTGGTTGGGTTTGGCCTGCATGTATGGAAACCAAGGAACATGGAGGTGACAGCCACAGCAGGAACTCACTGTTAGAAAGAGGCGCTCCTGGGCTTGTCTCAGAGGCCACCCAGGGCTTTCCTGGGCTCTGAGGGACTGCACAGGGACCTCAGCTCCATAGCGAAACAAAGATAACGGCTGTCAGGAAAACTTGCCTTGAACCTGAGCCCTGAGGACACCGGAGCCTCAGCCGGTCTGGCAGGAAACCAGAAGGCCCAGATTCCAGCTGCAGCCTGCAGCCATCAGTGCAAGGCTGCCCCTTTGTCAGAGGTGTCCGTGGCACAGGGCAGTGCCCAGACCTGCCTCTGCTTGCCAGGCTCTTCAGGCAGGTTGAGGGTCCCTTGGTTTCCTCCCCACCCCGCAGGAAGCAGACATCGCAGTGGCGCCGCTGACGGTGACGTCAGCCAGGGAAGAGGTGGTCTCCTTCACCACCCCCTTCCTGCAGACCGGGATCGGAATCTTGCTCCGCAAAGAAACCCTCTCTCAGGAGATGTCGTTCTTCCACTTCCTGGCCCCTTTCAGCAAGGAGACCTGGACCGGCCTCTTGTTTGCCTACGTGCTGACGTGCTTCTGCCTCTTCCTTGTTGCCAGGTACAAATGAATTTGTTTCTCAGGTTTTGGTCAAGGAAGCTCCTTTCTCAGCTGTGGAGAGACCTTGGCTCTAAAGGAAGCACTTGGGGGCATTTTGCTTTGAGGAACCTTCTGTACAGGTCCAGAACCACGGCCAACAAAGCTTAGGTCATGTCAGGTTAAGAGCACGAAGCGCACAAGATCTCTGGATGTGGCCTACCTAGGGCTGCTGAGAGCACTGTGTGCTTGTACTTCAGCTCTTCCTTCTCACCCTTATCAGAGTTTGCTTTCAACTATGACCATGTTCCCATGGGCAGGTCCCTCTCCTGTATTTTTATGCACTGTGTCCTGCATCAACAGATGGAAGATTCTCTCTGCCACCCCTCCACTCTTTCCCAAGAGATTCAGCTTCCCCTGCTTTCTTAGGGGGCTAATGCTCTCTGCAGCTGCAGTCTTGAACAAAAGCCCTCCCCCGGAGCCCTGGCCTCCTCAGGTGAAAGAGGAGCTGCCATGCATGAAAGGGGCATTTTCAGTCTAATCTGCACTGCTGCACTCACGCTGCAGGATGGTTTAGATCTATTGTTCCCCTGAATGTCTTGTTTTATCCTGTCGTTTTCTTGCAGGCTGAGCCCCTGTGAGTGGAATGAGCCAAAGAACGAAGAGAACCACTTCACCTTCTTAAACAGCCTCTGGTTTGGAGCAGGAGCCCTTGCCCTGCAAGGTGAGCTGGAGAACAGCCATGGAGGGGCTCCAGAGGAGGTATGGGGTTTGTATATCCACCTCTGGTGTGTCTGTAGCTGCTCTGGGGAATGTGAAGGCAACCACTGCACTGGTGCTTTGTAGAGGGGAGTGTTCTGTTGTTGCTTTTGGCCGCTGACACTGCTCCAGCTCTGCTCTGCAGGTTGGTGCAGGTCAAAGCAGCCATCGCAGCTCTTCTCAGGCTCATGCAGTCAGTAGCTGCAGGGCAGGTTTTGCAGTATGGCCTTTATGTAGAGGGAAGCCTTGAACTCAGGCTCACGGTCTAAAGCCCTTTGTGTCTCTCTACATCCCTCCCATGTGTTTTCCCTGCCCCGGCCTTGCAGGTGTCACCCCTCGACCCAAGGCTCTCTCTGTGCGGGTCGTTGCTGCTGTCTGGTGGCTCTTCACCATCGCGCTGCTGGCTGCCTACATCGCCAACTTCACCGCCCTGCTGAGCTCCGGCAGCGAGCAGCTCCCCATCCAGACCTTTGAGGACCTTGTGAAGCAAAGGAAGCTGGAGTTCGGGACACTGGAGGGCTCCTCTACCTTCTACTTCTTCAAGGTACCTGGTGTTTTGTTCATCTCTTCCTTTCTCAGGGAGAAAAGCCTGTAGAGGACCATGTGTTTATAGTGCATTCCTTTACAAGCCAGCAGTCTAGCCTGCAGGGGCTGTCCTTGTGTGCCTTGAACAAGTTATTTTGCAACCCCTGCACGTATGGGCAGATTTTATGTGATGGTTTTGCACTTCAGTTGACACTTGGATTTTTGGGCTGCAGAACTCCAAGAATCCCATCCATCAGATGATCTACGAGTACATGGACAAGAGACGAGACCACGTTTTAGTCAAGACCTACCAGGAGGCAGTTCAGCGGGTGATGGAGTCCAACTACGCCTTCATTGGGGAATCCATCTCCCAGGACCTCGCCGCCGCTCGGCACTGCAACCTCATCAGGGCCCCCGAAGTTATCGGAGCCAGAGGATTTGGCATCGCCACCACCCAGGGTTAGTCTGTGTCCTGCTCCTGCCCCCCTCTCCACTTGGAATCATGGAATGGTTTGGGATGGAAGGGACCTTCACAGCTCATCCAGCCCCGTGCAGTGAGCAGGGACGTCTTCAGCTAGAGCAGGGTGCTCAGAACCACATCCAGCCTGGCCTGGAGTGTCTCCAGGCAGGGGGCAGCCTGTGCCAGGGTTTTAGCACCCTCAGTGTAAAACAATTCTTCCTCACATCCAGTGTGAATCTCCCCTCTTTTAGTTTTAAGCCATGCCCCTCGTCCCGTCAGCCTCCTGCTTCAGACCCTAGCGCTTCTTGGCGCGCAGCAGAGGATTGCTGACGTGCTTTGAGCTGTCCCGGCCTCTCCTCACACCCTCATTCTCCCCCCCAGCATCCCCGTGGACGAAGCAGCTCTCTGTGGCCGTCCTCAAGCTGCGTGAGTCGGGGGACCTCGATTACCTGCGCAACAAGTGGTGGGAGAGCAGTTGCCTGCACAGGAGCCGCGAGCGGTGGAGCCCTCTGCAGCCCCAGGCGCTGGGGGGGCTCTTCCTCACCCTGGCCATCGGGCTGGCCCTCGGCATGATCGCAGCCGTGGCCGAGCTCTCCCACAAGAGCAGACGCGCTGCTGGGCATGCCAAGGTGGGTGATGGGTTTACCTCCTGCCCTGATTCCCTGTATCCCACCCGATCAGCAGGAACAAGCTCGGTACCAGCCTGATCCTGCTCTTTCTGAGGAAAGCAGTGCAGTGACAGGGGAAGCCATCGTATCCAGTTACTCTTTGAAGAGCTGGGGTTTCAGGCTTAGGCTGGGTGAGACATTTCTAGCCTGGACAGGGCAACAATAACAAAATAACCTCCCACCCTGCCAAAACACTAAGTAGAAACGTCTGCTGGGTTCCTTGGCAGCCCAAGTACATTCCCGTGTGCTCAGAGTGTACAGAGGACAATTGATCACCAGTAACAAGTTTATTCTCAAGTATGGCTCCTCTCAAGTCACTTGACAAGCAGGAAAACACATGTAAATGAAACTGCACTAGAATCTGAGTGTGTCCCTGTTCCCTGTCTGTTCCGGGGGCGGGTTGTGCACCCTTTCCCAGGACACAGAAACACCCATCCCTGTGTTTCCTCCCTTTTGTCTTCCAGAAATCCTGCTGTGCTGTTTTCACAGAGGAAATCTGCACTCGTCTGCACATAAAGAAAAACACGAGACAGAGCCAGGAGACTTCAGGGAGGGCCAATGCTTAACAGTTCTGTCCTGAAGGAACGGGCCTCTGTTAGGTTCATACCACGTGTATTTCATAGGAACTACATTGATGTAGACAGATGTTTCTCTGCAGGTCTAGGGTGTTAGTTTTCTAATTCCACACACACACAGAGCACTTCTGGATTGGTGGAGCTGGATGCAGAAGAACATTAAGTGACTTGGAAGAATTTAAATCCATGAGGGATAGGGGGTAACTTAACAGTAAGGGAGGTTAATGACGTGCTGAGATACAGCTGAGGTGGCTGCAGTGGTGGGTCTGCATTTAGTTGAGAAGTACAAAACCGCCTGTAGGAGTCAGTGACTCGGGAGTTACTACAGAGCCTCTGCTTACTACTGACAGCCTGAGGTACAGCCTTGGAAACAGCAAGCTCTATCTTAGCTGCCTGTTCTCATTAAGAGCTGCTGCTGAAACGTGCCAGTTACAAACTGCCCCATTCTGAGCAGATGCTGCTCACTGGGAAGATTGGTTCTGATGGGGAAGGACAGAGCTGAGGTGTAATCCCCAACGGTGGGACTTAACTGAATCCCCTGCAGTGCCCTGAGGGAGCCCACGCAACTGAGGAACTCCTGGACATAACAAGTGCCAGATGTGGACTCGTCCTTGGCTGGTTCCCATTAGGGATGGGTTTCACTGCTCACCCACAGAGGGTTAACAGTTTACCTGGTCAAGAACTACTGAGGAAGACTGAAGGTTGGAATCCAGCAGTACCAGAGTGTGAAGCCTGGTTATGGGTGAACTGAAGTACAAGTTCCCCAGGGAAGGGTGAGGCTGTGGGCACTGGGCATTAGCCTCTTGCTTGCAAAGCAGAATCTTTGGGACTCAAAGGGAGCAGCTGGCTCAGCTGTGTATTACCCAGTTCTCCCATTCACAGCTGGAATGGCTGATGCAAAGCTCATGGTTAAATTACTCCATTTAGGTACTGCACAGCCCACGGAGGGGCAAAGAAGGCAAATTCAGATACTTGGGAATGGCTTTAACTGCACTGCAGGAACCAAGAGACTAACTCCTACCCATCCCAGCATTAAATAACTGAAGGCAACAGAACCTAATGTGCCTCCAACAGGAGGACAGCTGGGTGCTCCTCAACAGAGCACTTCACATTCACTTTGAGGGTAACTTAGTAAGACTAAACTTCATCAAACTATGGCTGAGTAATTTCATGTAGTTGCAGAATTCCCCTCCCACCCCAACTGGTAACAAGAACAAACAGGGAAAGCAACAGGAGCTACGGGTTCTTCCAACTGGTGGTAAACCAGTGCTGTCCAGTTAGCCCAGATCAGGACAACTCTGTTTTAAACACAGCTGAAGTGATGCTTCTTAGGTTAGAAGGTGGATCAGTCCTTCAGTCAACTTAACTGCAAAGAGCGTGAAACACTTGAACTAAGTTTAAAAGCTGACACAGGAAATGCAGTGTCAGACTGACTTAGCTCTTTAGAACCACTTGGTGTGTGCCATGTCCTCGGGGCAGAGTAGGCAGAGATGTATAAAAAAAGGTTTTGTTGACATTTAAATATATTTCTATATGAATGTCTCACAGAACAAAAAAATAAAGTCTTTCCATCACAAATACTGCAGCATGAAAATAAACACTTACCAAAATAAACAATGAGTGATATACATATATATATTTGGGGGTGGATACTATAGAGTGAATCATATTGTTGCTTTTTAAGTCACAAAAGCACAATATAAATACGGAATTTCCTATGAACTCTTTTCCCTGTTGTAATAAAAATACATTCTTTACAGTTGAAGTAAAACTAGTGCAAGTCCGTGCTGCTGCCGCGGCGGCGCTGCGGGCCGGCCCCATCATTGACACGGCACCTCGTACTTAAAGATGACGCTGAAGATCTTGCCCCCCAGGCGGTCAGCGAGCCACGAGTTCTTGATCACAGCCAGCTTGAGGCTCTCGCACTTGAACGCCGCGCAGTAGTTGGTGTGGATGGCGCGGCCCATGCCCTCGATGATGACCAGGTCTGTCTTGCGCTCCCGCACCAGCACAGCCAAGCCTTGGTCCAGACGGCTGAAGGAGAGCTCTGGTTAGGAACAGACCTTAACGTGCCGCAAGGCAGAGACGGGCGGTTCTAAGGGCTCCGACATACAGTGTGGTGGGATACGGCTTTTCAGCTGGAATTACTGATGCCAATAAACAGGAACACTTAAAAGCAATGAGACTGAAGTGGAGTTGTAAAGCGCCATCCCCAGCACATTTGGGACTTCCCAGGAAACATGCAGGGAAGTTTTGTTCCCCAGAGAACTGAATTGAGAATAACCAGGTTAACAACATGGAACACTGCCTGTGCTCAAGGGGATTTCCTGGCCATGTGCTGCATTTAACTGAGCTGCTCCTGACCATGGCTGCGTGTCACTGCTCAACACACCATGATAAGGCAGATACCCAACAACGAGGAAGGGCTGATCAGTACCACAAGTCTGTAAATCCAGAGTAAGCAATGTTACACACTGGTTGTGTGGAGGTGATTCCTAACAGGAAGGGTGGCTGTGATCCTCCAGTGCTGAGTGTCAGAACATTCTGCAGCTGATGGAGACAAAGAACAGATGGGGACTTTGCCAACATACCTGAGATCTAGGCACGGAGAACTCGAACCCGTCTGAACCAAGAGCAGCTTCTCCTCCTTCAGGGCAGATCTTGAAGAAGAAAGACAAAGACAAAACCATTAAACGTCACGGATATCTGGTACTAAGCCAATGACAAGAACTGCCTGAGGCTGCTCTGCAAAGGCTTCTTTCCCTGCTAGGGTTCCAGCAGGGAACACAACGCTTCTTTCAACAAAAGGCTTATTTGGTCAGCTGCGTATCTTCCACAGGGCTACTCTGTACGTGACATCTCTGCATTTGCCTCTGTTCTTTCTAACATAGATTCACGTTTTAGCAGCTCCAGTGCTCACCAGGGAAGACAGAGACAAGAAATACAATTATGGGTTGTTAATAAAGACCTGATCTGTAAATTGTTCACCTTAATGAAAGTACAAGTCCTGCCCTGGCTTCCAGATTTCAGACACAAATAAACACAGCTAAATATGTGACAAGGAACTTGCTTTTCCCTTCTCTGTACTGTTCAATGCACAATGAAGGCTGGGAATGTGCTTACTGAATGATGGGATCCATTGCTGCTATCCGCTCAGTCACGATCAGGGATTCGCTGTAGGTGACATCGTTCAGGGCAGGGCCAGAGTTACAGGCCAGTATAACCTGAGGCAGGGTCCAGAAGAGTCCACTGGTTAGTGCAGTGCACGTGTGGTGGCAGAGCTGCTTGTCTGTTTAAGTCATTGTGCCCTGACTTACTGTACAGAAGAGGAAATGCAAAGAGGAAGGCAGGAGCCCCACAGCTCATTCTCCTCAGTTAACTTCTATTTTGGGACTTACGACCCTCTGCACCCTCACAGGGAAGAGCTTCTGCCTAAGAGCTCAGCTCAGTCTCCCCTCAGGCAGGTTCAAGCCATTCCCCTTGGCCTGTCCCTACAGGCCCTTGTCCCAAGCCCCTCTCCACCTTTCTTGTAGCTTTGGAGTTCCAGGGGTTGGGATTAGTCCCAGTTTTGATGCCAGGAGCCAGTCTGGTCAAGAGTACTGCAGGTGGGCAGTTGGCAATTACCAAAGCTCTGTTACACAGTGAATTCACAATGAAACCCACTTACCTCTGTCCCTCTAGAAAGGAGCTCTCTGACAAAAGGAAAGACTCCTAAAATTATGTCTATTCCACTGTTATCTGCGAAAATTAAGGCACATTTATGAGGGGGACCCTCCTGAAAGAGAAAACCAACATAGTGAGGGTTGAGTTCACAGCTCATTTCAGTGCACAGTCTGTGTTATTTACAGCTACTCACTTTAAGACCCCACATTTTATAGCCTCAGCCACTTGGCCATTGTGGTTCTCTAGCAGCAGCACAACTCATCAGAACTCCACCTACCCTCAGTCTCAGGGGAAACTAAGTTTCCTGATGGTGTCTTTGCACAGTAATTTAAAGCAGCCTTCAGTAACTCTGATTTCTTTGAGAGGCCCTTCAACCCCCATTCATATAACCTGCACTGGAATTAAAGACAGCAGCTCTGAACAGGAGCATCCTTGGAGGCTGGAGGAGGAGCAGCAGCAGCATGGGTGGCTGCTGGTGTGAGTGGGGTGGTCATCAGGGTGCACCTACCTCAGTGGCTGTTTTAAGCTATCCTGCTGTAGGGTGACAGGATTCCCTCTGCCACGAAAGGGCAGGATGTGCTGCTGCGGGCACTGACATCCTCAAATGCAAAGAGATTCCCTCTCCTCCATTAACCTTTCCATCAGTTCTCAATCTGACATTATAAACTCGGCTCCCTCCAGTTCACACCAACAGCAGAAATGTCATAGTGGGCAATGCTTAGTTCCTGATAAAGCCCTGTCAGGACCGTGCCTGGCGTTCCTCAGCTGCCAGGGTTTGTTACACGGGAGGGGCTGGCAGGTTCTGGTTTAAGATGCAAGGAGGTTGAATGATCAGCTCACAGCAAAGCTTCGGCTCCCATTGCCCACAGGGATTTACACAAAGATACAAAAGCTTTTCAATTAACCCTAATGAAGCAGCAATAGAGATCACATGGGGCAGAAAGGGCCTTGCTAACTGGCAAGTTAATTGCCTTCAGCAAGCTCCTACTTAGGCTGGCTACTCAGCCAGAGTAACAAGCCAAATGTTACCTTTGGGCCCAGTGTTCAAAGTTTTGGGTCTAGATGTAGAGAAATAAATGTCTTTATAAAGCAGGGGCACAACGCGGTTCCTGTGGAACCGCTCTGAGAGCAGCTGGGTTCCAAACACTGAAGAACCTGAAGGAATTCAGCTAAGAAACCTGGTAAGTGATGAAGCGTCAGACTAATCCCCTTTATTCCTTTCTTTATGGTATGGCTGCTGAGTTCCTGGTGTTGGGTTACCAGAATGTATTCGGGGTTGTCTGAAGAGGGTTCTGTTAAAGCCCAAGATTAGTAAGGTGGGTTTATGATGAATGTATTTAATTACTCATGGTTAGTAACGATTGTGTGCCATACCTTCAGTCGCTCCAGCCACTGGTTGTAGGAATCTTGTAGCCAGGGACGTTCTGTGTCATAGACAAGATGGTGTTAGTGTGGCTTTCAGGCAAAGAGGAATTCTGCATGCTATGAAAACAGGAGGTGGCTCTTTCCAGGTGTTTAAACATTAAAGCACTTGAGCTCAGGCTTCCTGAATGTTAAATGAAGAGTTCCAGAGCTCTGAATTCAGGGAAGAGCCCAACTGGAGCAGTCTTGAAAGGGACTTTTCCTAACAAAGCAATGAAGTCAGGCAGGTTGGCTGTGTGAGGATTCATCCTGGGTGGACGGTGTTGTGCTCCCAGGACACCATCTCCCCGCATGGGTTAGAAGTTATGACAATAGCAAAGACATCCTGAGTATTTGTGCAGCTCAGGCCTTGGTTCAAGGAGAGCTTTTCAGACTCAATTCCTTTGGCACACAGACAGGAAGTTTCCACTCAAACTCTGCAGCCTGTGCTCCAGGTCACCCCAGCGAGTGCTGAGGTTTCCTGCCACAATAAACCCAGACACACAACACCCAGTGCCAGCCACTGCCACACATCTCCCTTTACCTTGTAGCTTTGACTTGGCTTCTTCAAATCCAAACTGTGGCTCAGATTCCAGAACGCTGCATCAGAGGGGAAATAAAGGGTACGCAGTTAAGCAGCTTCATCTCAAATACAGCTCGAACGTTTCCTTAGGAGGTGGTCAGCAATCTGACTGGTTATAATGGGGAGTGTAGACAGGTCCAGTGAGTGGGAAACGGATACTTTGTGCTTGGTTTAAAAACAAAAGGCTCAGATGTGTATTACTGAAGCTGGTTTCTTTTGGCATAAGAACTCTAATTTAACACCCAGATGTTTGCAGGCACCAAACTACAGGCACAAAAGACACCTTTTGGTCTGCAGCCCACCATAAAACGGAGTCATAGCCTAAAGTCTCAGTGACGAAGTCTGCTCTGAAGAGTTTTTGAAGCTGTACCGGTGTGGCACAAAAAGGGATTAAAATAACCAGACCCAGGTTTTCAAAGTTACTGCCAGGAACTGACAGTAAAGTAGCCCCAGACATGTGGGTGGTGAGGAGGGTTTCCACAGTGAGGTGACTGGTTCTAAGCTGTCAGTACAAGCATTACAGCACGTGAGCACTGCTTGTCAGTTCAGTCTCAAGAAGTTCCTTGAATCCAGCACTAAATGACATTTAACTCGGTATCTCTCAGTTCCTTCCTTAAAGGCTCTTGGATCTGTACTATCAGCCCCCCCAAAAGAAAGCTCTAGAAGTGAGATTCCTCACACACTTGTAAAGCAACAGCCACCACTTGATGCAGGTTTAATACAAGCTACAATGAGAGCAGTGCACTTAATTCTCTACAGAAAAAAGAGCAATTGGATATTCTGAATCTTACAGGGTGCTTTTAAAACATTTTGAAACATTGAACACCTACTCTGAGACTGCTTTTGCTCCCCAGTCAAAGACATTCCCAGCAAGAAGTCCTTTCACCAGAGCAAACTGCCTCTCCTCCCAGTCTAATGAATCCAAAGACTCGATTACGCTGTGGAAACATTTTAAGGCTATGCCATTTTCTTTCTGCTTTATCTGTAAGAAAGACATGAAACACTGGATTTATAGACAAGAACTTCTTACCCATCACTGGTTGTCTCGGTGCCAAGACCACGCTCAAGCATTGTCCTCTACGTTCATGGCCTCTAATGGACCAACAAGTTACTGTTATTAGCATGCTTGGTATCCAGAAAAAAGTTTCCTGGGATTCTAACAAAAAGCTTTGTTAGTGCTGCCCAAGAATTACTTTGCTTAAGAAGTTCAGGTGTAATAGATCTTGAGCAGGTTGGGGACTGGAGAGTGGGCACACAAAGGGACTTTTGCAGTGCCATGACCCATCAAACCCAGGTAATTACCACGAGCAGGCTCAGCACTGCCTGGTTCACAAACACTGGAGATCTGATTGCTGCATCAGGAGTTTCATTATCCCAGATGTTAAGAAGCTCCTGAATTTTTCCTCCAGTGGGATCAGGGTTACACAGCCAGTTATCTTCCCAGCTTCCCCAGTTCTAAACTGATGGGAACACCTCCTCGGGGAGGAGCTGGTTACACTGGTAGCTGACACAGACACCACACACTCATCAGAACAGGACCAACACCAATTCTCTTCTCAGCAGTATCAGACAATGGAAGCTGGTAATTTTTATGGTTAGTGTTACCCTCCCATGCGCATGTTGAAAGTCCAGGGTATTATATCCCATTACCACTGCTTCTCCTGAGTGACAACCAGCAGCTGATTAAAGCTGTTGCAAGTTAGCCAGTTACTGACCCCCCCCCTCCCCAAGCCATGACTTACACGAAGTTTCAGGGTATGGAAAAAGTGTCTTGAACTCGATGTTGTCCACCCTGTAAAGGAGGAACAGCTTACCTTTGAATAGGGATCCGGAAAATTGAACTCGTTTAAACAGTGTTCCCTTGTATCCAGAAGGCTTCTAACTGTTAAGGTACCATAGGCACTTTAAAGGGGAAGAAGGGGGAAAAAAGATCAACTACTTGTGCAGAAAGAAAACTCTTCTCTGTCCTCCATAAGTCACTGCACATCACACAAGCACTTCAAAGTCTTTACATTCCACACATGCTAAACACTGCCTCTAAGTGGCAAATCTGCTGTGCAGTTCACTTAAATACAGAGAGGGAAGATGTTCAGAGCAAAGCTGGACACTGGACACACAACATTAACATGCTGCCATGTTCAATAAGCAGGTAGCAATTTTAAATAATAAAATTTTAAATATAAAACCATCTAATTTTCCCATGACATTCCAACATATGAGACCTGATGTTTGGCACATTACCGTCTTAAAGCCTTCAGCCTGCTCTGCTTTGTAACCTAAGCAGCTTTTAGTTAGTTTTTAGTTAGCTTTTAGTTTGCTCTGCTTGAAACAACTAGCAAGCAATGAAAAGGGAACACAGAGGCACTTACAAGGGCTGCTGCCTGAGTGTCTGCAGCTTGTTCCAGTACTTCTGCCGGAACTTTTCGGCTCTCTCCAGAGCATCCATGGAGTCTGGCTGGCTGGCTGCAGCACGCTTTGCCACCTAGCAGGGAAACAAGGCAAGACACAAGTTACCACATGAACTCTTCCTCCATGTAACTGATCTGAAGTTTAGCCTGAGAAATAACCCCTCCATCTGCTTTTCAGTGCCTGCATATATCTAGTCCCTCCCACACAGCATCTTCCAGCTTTCCTTTATTCCAGCCACCAAAGAATAGTTAATTTTGAGTATCTCCTGTCTTCCCAAAGGATTTCATTTTCAAGACTGTACTTTCAGAAATTAAGCACAATTTACTTACATGAGGGGAGGGAAATAATGTGCACACACACATAAAAGGAGAAACAGGCAGGAATTTAACAGCCTGCATTAACCCATTGTGTCTTTACTGCAGTACGGGTTTTTCCCAGCCCTTTTCCTCCTGACACTCACTCATGAAGTTTCTGATTTGGATTTGTTTATTAAGCATGAACAGCTCTTAAATACTAGCAGGCACTGACTGAATCGGTTTTACAATGCAGACGCAATATCTCACGCCTGATTAGGGCCAAGGCCCTAACGCTTGGCCTTTCTGGCCTTTGATGGGCTGACCATCGTGCTTGCCAGCTCTGTATGAAGAGATGGTGTCATTTAAGAGAGATGTTTTAAAAGCACCACCAGAGAATAGAGAATACAAACCTTTACACAACAGGTTTGACGCAGCAGGTGTATTCTGCAGGGTTAACATGTTGGTCCACAGAAGATTTATGTACTAAATATTTGAGTCACTCACACATATGACTGTCTGTGATATTTACCCCATCCAGAGACTCCTCAAAGCAGGTGAGCCAGTATTTTCTGGCCATGGCATCATCTGTGAGGTCAACAGTGTCTGGAATATAGGTCGATGGGTCTTTCAACAGTGGCAGGTTCACAAGCGGTCTCTCCAACCTATCCATTTCAAGCATGTCAAACTAGGTGAAAAAATGAGAGATTTGTTAGGACTTACTCAAAAATAGACTCATAACAGGTTTATTTGTACAAGGGCTACAGAAGTCCATCCACAGCTGAGAGCGACAGGTTTGCAGACAACTTTATGTCACCATAAATAATCCATCCCCTGCATGGATTATTTATCTGTGCCCATCCTGCAGATGGAGATTATCAAAGCTTCAGACAGAAAACTTACTAGAGGCCCTCTAGTTTATTATTTGCCTTCCCTTCCTCCCCAGATCTGCTGGGCTATCAAGTTCAAGGAGCACAAAGAGCTGAGCACAGGATTATTTGTAAAGGAATGCTGCTATGTTGCTTCACAACTTCCCTTTCAGAGTCCTGGTAAGTCCCCAAAACTTTTCCTCATGTCTTGTGAAAACAATGCTTGGGATCAGATTTCTAAGGACAGAGATTAATTTAATGTGAAATATGCATAGTTACACAGCTCTGTACAGAAAGTGTGCCTTATTTCTTGCATCTGAAAAAACCTGAGCACGTTTATCTGTACTTTAAACAACTACCTAATCACATTGCATCTGCCAACAGAAACACTCAGCCTAAGTAAAGATTAAAGCCCACAAAGTGACAGGTCTTTGTGCACACACACTAAAGTGGCTGTTATAGAACAAGTGTCTTCAGTATTAATTCAACTGCTGGAAAGTGGACATTTCTGAACTGTGACTGTTGCAAAGAGATCCCACTTTATGTGAACAAAATGAGTGCCAAGCAATAGAAGAATTCAAAATGGGGCAGCTGTGGACAGCACATTACAGCTGGTTTGACACTCTTGTACCACTGCCAGCATGAATAAATATCATCTCTCACAGAGGAAAGGCTTGATAAACAACAGATCATTACATCTGCATAAATGCTTTTAAAATCTGTAATACATTTTCTCATTAAGAAGGATGGGGGTGTTAGTTTTTGGTCACACTTGTAATCCACAAATTTATTAACCCAATTTCAGTTATGGCAGGGCTGAAAACTAGACGTTTTTACATACAGGCAGAACCCACAAAATCCATCATCTGCAGCTCATAGTGGACTTATGGGAAACCATTCAGTAAGAGCTCTGCACCTCGTCTTCATGCCCAAAAAAGCTGAGCAACTAACAGAAAACAATGAACCAAAGCCAAGACCTGCTTCTCCCACCCCATTCCCTATAGCAAGGAAACCAATTCCTGAAAACTGGAAAGAGATAAATCATTGATTGAGGAGACTGACATGAAAAACACTGACATGCAGACTGGTAACACAGTAAAACAATGAGCTCCACTATTCTAGCTCCTTTCAAAAGCACTTCAGTAGATGACGTATTAGAATGGTTTAAGAACCTGAAGGTATTTTCTGGGTGCTTACTGGATGCCAGTTTCACTGTGCAATCGGAATTACTGTATTGTCAGTGTGCTTAAGAGATGACTGGGCTCATGCTCTTCTGTCCAATTATACATTTCTCTTCGCATAGGAAGTAAATAAAAGCTGCTTAAAGACAGGGGAACATTGGATTCAAAATTCTGAAGCACAATATTTCAGCTACTTCAGAGAAACAGTAAGAGATGAATGTTCCCCCCCCACCCCACTTTGGCGAAGGACACCAAGACAAAGCAGCAGCCACCATCTGTTTTTATGAGACATTACAACAAACCATCACACAAGACAACATCACACAATACAAGACACCATATTAACCACTTCTTTCGGCAAAAAGTAGCCACAGTGGCAGGAAGCAACCAGCTTGAGAATAACCATCTGTTTTCAAATAACCATTACTAAGAGAAAGCACTTAGTTCTAGAAAAGACAACCACATACTGTACCACTCCTTGTTCTCTGCATAGGGTAAACATCAGGGGATGTGCTCATAAGACCAGAACTCCCAGCGTAATTCTCTCCCCAGCTATACTGATTTGGATCTAGAAAAGAGAAAGACAGAAACACACATAATCTGAAAAGAAAACTGAGAATACTCCCATGAGCGAGTCTAGAGCTAGCATCCCTTCAGAGAAGGTGCCTCTCTACCAAAGCCATCTTCCCTTGTCTTTGTAAGTAAACAATTTCCCCTCCAACCCTCAAAAGAAACGTTTCAACCACTCAGTGCATTACCTAGCTCTGAAGAGCTTCAACCTGAATGAGACATAAGACAATAGTTGTAAAATCATTCTTTTTTTTAACCCCCTTCCCTTGCAATTAAGGGCTATAACCAGCATGCCTTCAAAGCTCTATTGCTGATCATGATATCTTGTTTCTAAATCTAGATCCAGTATTAACAAAATATAATCACTAAAGCACAATGTAAGTTCCAGACAAACACTAAAGTTACTTCTAAAAACTTTTTAGAAATGAGAAGAAGTTTAATCAACTTGATATATACAGTATATGCTGCAAAAGCAACGTATGTAATTCCTCAGTAGCTGGTTCCTTGCCCATACCTACAAAATGAGTATGAAAATTATTCCACATCCATTATTCTAAGGTATATTTGATACTTACTAAGTACCATTAACAACCTCTCTGTGTTCCACTCTAACTAATATCCTTACTGGCTTGCTTGTGCATCAGCAAGAAATAAAGAAAAGACAAATGGCAGAATTCAGCCAAAGCACCCTACACCCAAAGAATGCTGGACAGAAGTGTCTCATCCTTCATAAATGTGTGAGGCTTTTCTCTCTCAAAGGAACACAGTCTTCTTCACTGCATTAACTGAATTCAGCAGCTGGCCTCTTAAAGAGGAGGAAAGTTCTCAGAAACATTTCCCCAACTTGATTTAGTTACGAGTGCTCCCTGCAGAAATCCTGCAGGCTTCTCAAAGCTGAGCAGGAGAAACGGTGAGAAATTAAGATGTCCCTGCCAGAATATATAAAACCAAAGCCCAGCATCTGTGTTTATTAGTGTCAAATGTATTTATTTGGGCAATAACTTACATGCAGCCTCTTAAGAGAAACTTGGACATTACACTGACATTTCAGAACACAGCATATACAGAACAGAGCAGTGCTGTACTTACTGTCTTGTTCAGCTCCTTTTAAAAATGCCCCAATGGCTCCCAGGTAGCCTTCATGTCTCAGGAACAATGCCTGAACCTCTCCCTGCCACAATATGAAACATTGCAATTGGATGGTCCCTGCTGGCTAATATGTACTTCTTTGTCACTAGTTTTACACTTAAATTTAATAGAAACAACTAGAAGATGGTAATATTAATTTGTGCTACATTCTAATACATTCAGTAACTTTAATGGTGCTTCTGAAACACAGCTTCAGGAGGAACTGCTTACAAACATCATTCCACAGTTATTAAACAGCTGGGAAAAAAAATACATGCAGAAGTGGTGCGTATCCTAAGCCTGCACAACCACAGAAGCAGAGGGAAGCCAGTGCCTTCACTAGGAAAGACCACTGCATCACTCCATGAATATTCAAATCCTCTTGCTTGAACAGGCTGGCAATATCAGGTCATCTGATTTCTAGGTCACCAAACTAAGTGTGTGCCACTGTGCACTGTACACATTTGAGACATTGCTCGTTACTTTTGTTTCATTACACTGCTGTTCAACAACATGCAGATACTCTGTATATTACCCATAGACAAGCATTTCCCCCATCAAATTCATTTAATTGTTAATATAATACGTGAATGTTAGGGAGACTAAGAACACCCTCCATCCTAGCAGCAGGGTCCCTTAGCTTTCCTAGGCAGGGCTGGGTGAGACATTGCCTTCTCTGCAGGAGAGCTGACTACATCTGCAGCAGCCGCTGTAACAACAGCTAACACTGAGGTCAGCTATAATTCCTGGAGAGATTGTGATTTGAATCATTAAACAGATGAAGCTGTTCTTATAAGCATCTAAAGCTGCAGTTTTGCAATAGTTCTCTTGAAACCCAACAGTTTTACAGAAAGGGACCACAATGGCAAAATAAAGGCGGGGAAAAAGCAGCATACAGGAGTCTCTTGCCCAAAGCATTGAGAAGAGAATAAAAAATGGTGTTGCCTATTCTGTCAAATTACAAAAGTGCAGAACTAATCTCCCTGTAAGAACCACTAAGTGAGCTTCTGGACTTGCCAGTTTTTCTAGTGAAAAATCTTCAGCATTTTCCACATCTTCAAAACCTGTAAAGAACTATGGCTCAGTTGTTCTGGGGGTTTTGGGTGTTTCTGAACAACAAACAACAAACCCCTGCACTGATACTATCTCAGCAGAACTATCCCACATTGTATAGCCTAGGGGGTGAAAAGAAATAGATGCAAGTCAGCAAGAGGAATTGAATAACAATGGTAGCTATGAAGAGAATAGTGAAAACTCATTACTTGGCAGCTGCAAGACAGTCTGTCAGTCAAAAACTAATACAGAGAGAGAGGGAGGGAGAGAAAGAGAGGCCAGACAGAACTCCCAGACATTTCACATTGATTTTACCCCTCCCACAACAGATCTTTATAGCCCTACTTGCCTACCTAACCAGCAGCCCTCTAAGCTTACTTTATGTGCAATTCCATTTATTAAAGTCCCCCAACAACCTAGAAAGATAACTAAAATTGTGACTTTGCTATCAGGAAAATCTCTGCTTCATTACCTTGGAGAAGAAGTTGATACTGTAGGTTATTGTGCGCATAGTAACAGGGTGACCTCGAATAAAGAATCCTCCAAAATATATCTTCTCTAAGTTATGGAGTTTGGCGTAGAGGCAGGCGAGCTGACCAATGTCATTGCTGATCATATGTAGTAAACTTTTTGCCATATCTTCTTTAGAAAATTCTTAAAGGAAAGAAATAGTAAACTAATTGAAACACAGATGAAGAATCCTCAGGTAGACTGTACTTCTCTAACAGAGAGCCTACAGGTGGAGGAAAAAATACCCAGCGTGACCAGTCTCTATGTGTATGGAAAGGTGCTCACGTCCCCAAAACATCTCTTATTAAAAAGTACTTCAAACAACAAGGAGTTTATATTTGAGTGAAGATATCATGTAAAAGACTCTAAGCCTCTGTTAAACATTGCTTGAAAGAAACCTGCTTGAAAGGCCAACAGCAATGGCAAGAGCTCAATTTCTTCTCTCTAGGAACCACAGATGATGGTTCATCCATCCAGCTTGACCTGAGATGCACTGCAGCAAATAATAATGCAAATGAAATTGCAAATGACAGTAAATCACTGCCATGGGTCCTTTTCTGGACCAAGAAAGCCACATGTATTTCCCACAGGAATGAATTCCCAGTAGGCTAACTAGAGAACTATTTTTCTTGTTTGACTAAAATTATGCAATCCAAAACTGAAATGTGATTTAGCAAGTAAAATACTGTGCAGGCAAAACACATGTAGGCAAGATGATGAAAAGGAGTGGTGGTTATTTTCCAGCTCTACTTGTTAGATCATTATGAACAGCAGATTCCCAAGGGCCAGAGGAGATGGTGGCATTTCTTCTCCTTATTAGTTTTGAACGATGACTCCAAGTAACTGAGCAACACAAGCAGTGCTCCAAGTCCCCTCTCAGCCCAGCATGTGGAAATGGCTAAGGCAAGGTATGTTTATGCTGATGAAGCTGGCAACTGGTTTTCCATCCATTTAAGTGTTGAACCTAGCACAAGCAGCAAATCCAGGAAATATAAAGTAATTAATCTATACCAAATCTTGAGTAGATCTTTTATACACTGATACCTTTATCAGCTGTAGTAGATTTCCCGAAGCTGCTAGCAATCAGATTTCCACTTAGGCCCAGGGTCTGGTAGGCTCCTCCATATACATCTTTCACCAGCATGTCTACATTTGTGTGCTGTCCCTTGGAAGCAAGTTGCAGCAATTCATCAAATTTCTGAGGATGAAAGGCAGAGTTACTCCAGCTTTCAAGGACAGACAGAGAACCTTGCCCATAAACCCAGAGTTCTGCAGCATCTTTACTGACCAAAACTGGGGATTTGGGCTTGTCTTAAAATCAGTCTGGCAGCAAAAGGTGCCTTATTCCTAATAGTAATTAAGTCCATTATCTTATCAGACAGACTGGTCTTAAGTGAAGCTCCTTTAATGATGAAAACCATACCTATCCTCTTCTTCTGCAAAATCAGAAAGCATTAAGAGCACACATTATCATGTTTTAAGATTAACTTTTAAAAGCACCAAACAAATTATTGCAAGTATGGGTCTTCCCTTTGACATTTTCTTATTTAATGCATATGTAACTTTAGCTTTCTGTACACTGCTGACATTTAGGAACACCTATTTAAACCACATGGATCTTTGAGACAGGAAAAAGCAGCATGATTTAAGAGCTGAGTTAGGCAGAACAGTACCAAACCAGGCCTTATTCTGGCAGATCACCAAGCTGGGACTGAAGTGATGAACCCCTGAAACCATAGTGTAAAACAGAGAGTTAGAATTCCTCCTCCCTGTTCCCAGATATTTTGCAGTAATTGGGTGCTCTCTGTTTTTCTTCTGCAGATCATGTGGAAGGAACTAGGTGTGCATTTCATGTTGAACAAGAGCACAGAAAATTGACAGGCCACTTTGAGGAGGCTGTTCTCTGCACTACAAACAGTGTTCATCCTTGCAGACAAGCCCAAGCAGGATAATTATTTTGCCACTGATGATCATCTTATCATTTTTGGCCCTACATTCTACTAGTATCTTTTTGCATTTAAAGGTTCCTTTGAAAATAAGGACATAAGTCAAGGACTCAGCCTTGTTATCTAACTGTGGGACCACAGGCACCTATGGAGAGCATTGAAATTGTCCTGAGCATTGCAGAGATGCCTGCTCTGTTTCTGCACCAGGACAGCAAATCTTCGAATAAAAAGTGAAACACCTCAAGAGACAGACATCATTTTTTTCATTTTTTAGTACTCCGATGTTAGACTTCTGGTTTCCAACAGAAACCTAATTTAAAATAATTATTTCTTCCTATTCAGAGTTTGTCATTCCAACATTTCCAGCTTCCTCTTAGCATTTCATTTAATCCCACACCCCTTAAGACTGACCCTTTGATACCTTTGTTTTTGTAAGCAGTGCTCCAAGACCCCAGAAGGTTCCACCTCCAATTGAGCTCCCTCCAATCCATTCAAATTTGTCTTCGGTTTCTACCTGTCAATAAAACAAGGCAGATTTTCTAGAAAGTCCTATTTTAACTATAAACACAGTTACATATGAGAACACATGGGGTTTTTTGAACAGTGGAATTCGTGTAGGTGGAACTCTTTAACTGTGTAACTATCAGGTGGGAAGTGCATGTTCCTCATACCACAAGCAGTTCCTGAAATCTTTGTATTTAATTCTTGGCCAATAACCCTAAATACAGACATAAAACTTGCTCTCCTCCATAGTGAATCAAACCAAACCAATATTAAAAATCACTTTGATCTGACAGCTTTTGTCCTCATCAGTTAATATAACAACTTTTTAAACACCAAATTACGTGTGATTAAAAAGAAACTATGGGAGTGAGTGAAAAAGCATTCATAACTCTGTAAGAAAGGGAAATTGAGAAATTTTCTTTCTAAACATTATTAGAAACAACTGCTGCTCTAAAAAAGCAAGATGCTTCAGATCACCTTTATCAAATTCTACAATAAAACATTTTAGCAACTACTCACCTTCACTATAGAAACCCCAGAGCCAATATTCACCAGTAAATAAGGAAAAATGTTTGGGTCATTCGTCTGAAATCGGAATTCTGTATCTGAATCTTTCTGGTATGCAAACACTTCATGGGGTATGTTCCTTAGCACAAAGTTGCATCCTTTAATTAGACAGGTCATTACATCTTCTTTATCTACTCTGAGGGGAAAGGGAATAAAAAAACCCTTACATAAATGTCACACCCCTGCTTTTAGAACAATAGTTTTTAAAGGCTTTACAAACAGGAGATAGTAACCCACGCTGCATGGCAAGTCCAGCTCTCTTAAAACATGGAACCTACTTCTGCATATGTTCTGATGTTCATCCTCTATGCCAGTACACACCGGCCAAAGTCAAGACTGGAGTTACACTGTAACTTTAATCTTACATTAATCATGCTGTCATTAAAAACAATCCTGCTCCCTTGTTTGCCTGTTTACACCGCCTCTTTAGTGCCCTGGTGCTAGCACAAGCATATGTGCACCCCTGCAACAAAGTAGGTCAGGAAACTAATCTGGAAAGCAGCCTAACAAAACAATTTTCTAACACGGAATACTTTTCTATCACTCTTCCTCTTCCTTCTCAATAGAGGAAAAAACATTTCAGCACTTGTCTGTGACAGACTGAAGTGACTCCGAGGGCCTACTATTGGGATTGCTAAACACAGACAAAAAAAGACTTCTTACAAGAATAATAGGATTCACAACAGTATATATCCTGAATACGGAGCTTAGGAATACGATACATAATTTCGATAAGGTGAATGATGTAGTTAAGTCAGCTAACACTGACTTCTGTAAACTTCTATATCTTATATATTGTTACTGATTCATGGTAAATTTCTCACATGAAATATCACAAGACTTGTTGAGAACACAAACCAAGCACAGATATACATGTCAACTAATATAAAATGTTTGTCAGGATGGAGACGGTGCTGCTTTTTGGGCCTGTGGACCAATTCAGTATGTAATGATCAAGTAAAAAACAAAGAAACAAAGACCAGGTGCCCCACGTGAGAAGTGGGAATTGCCTCCTTGACTTGATTAGCTGATACTTAGCACCAGCCAGTAAGGTACTGATGCAGGCTGGTTTGAAAAAGAGTTAACAGAATCCTGCCTATCAGGAGAAGAAAGTAATTTGGAAAAGTAGTATAAAAGATGACCACAGTACGTTATGGAACTGCAGTAGGGGAGGAGCCTTGGAGTTCTCAGCAGTAACATCAGGTAATGTTTAACATTGGTATAAATTATGATATTTTTATCTGTATCCATGGTATCTTTTTAGCTTGTGGTGTTTGATAAAGATGTGTGAACTCTAACTTTATGAGGCTGTAGATTCATGAGACTGCCCTTTAGTCTCCTGCAAGCTTATGCTTCTGCATGAAGTTTATATGGAGCTATGCAATAAGTTGCTGTATCATATTAATTACTTCTGGGCATGCACAGAAAAATGTTAAGAGGCTTTTGGAACTCTTGAGAGCTTAGGCAATTACAGAGATTAGGTATATCAGGAAAAAAGTGTTTCCTAATAATATTTTGGCTTATAGTAATAGTTGTCAAGTGGATTTCTTCCTTGAAATTTAAGTAGAAGGTCTGACACACTTAAACACAGTAATGGATCAAGGATTCACAGTGAAAATTCTTGTTACTAATGAAATTACTAACTCCTTGATTTCCAATATTACTGTTTTATATACCATTGTGAGTTTTGTGCATTTGGATCTCTACTCCATTAGTCTAAAAGTACGTCCAAAGCATGCTCCTGATAGTCAGGATATTATCACTGAAGTGCTGCAAAAGTTGAGAGGTGAGAACTAAAAACTGTTATCAGAATAGATTAATTTAATTTAAAAATGGATCGTTTCTAGAAAACAAGCTGTGATAAGACCTTGCTTTCTTGTTTTTACTTTCTTCTGAACCCTGTGCTCCTGCCTGTTGGCTCTGTGCCTGCAACTCTGCTAGGTCAGCTCATGATAGCATTATCTTGTGGCGTGGGTGGTTTCTGAGGGTGGATGGGCAAAGTGGCAAGTTAGCCTTCTAAAAACTCAGAGAAATCATACACTCCTATAACTAAGTTTAAATAGTTCCACTTACTTTAACCCCAATTTCTTCTCAATAAGATCTTTGAATTTATAGGCACCACCACCTGTAGCTTTGATGACTTTTGTCTCTGTATTGACAAGATGGTCTTTGATGAAATCTAGGCAGGTTTCAATGTAAGTGTTTTCAAATTTAATGAAGTGAAGTCGAGCTGTAATTTCCTCCTGAACAGTTATTTCATACAACGGTTCATTTTCTATGTCCTTTAAGAGAGAAAAGAGTTTATTATAGATCATTCAGAAGCCTTCCTTGAGAAACAAGGTTATGCTGAACTACTGAACATAAATTTCTGTGCTTCCTTTGTCTTAAAACTGTTAATGCTATTAAAAACATAACATCCCAAGCTGTTTCAACAGATATTAATTCTTCTTAAGCTGAATAACAGACATTACAAAAGACCATCCTTAAACCATAAGAAAGTTCTAGGTAAAGCTTCATACAGAACAAGTTACTAGATGAGTTTCAGATGAACCTTGTATTCTACTGTGAGAAGCCAGCCCTTCACTTGCATGATTCAACCCCATGCAACTGATGAATGATACAGTTCTCACCTTTCCAGAATGATCAAAGGATCTCACTCTAGCCACTTTGTGCTGCACAGTTGAATAATAAGCCAATTTGGTTAATGAGCCACCTGTCAATAAGATGACAAATTATGATTAATGTCTCACCTCAGAGCAAACGATATAATTTATGTATGTTTGCTTTATCTACAGGTTCTTGTTTTTTAAGATCTCATCAGCTAATGCCAGATATAATTAAGCTAAATGCAAAATGCAGCGAGCCAAAGAACCCTGGTCCAGAAACTGATTTGGCGTGGTTAACTCTGAATGTACTTCCTATAGAAAAAAAGCTCTGCTTTTTTCTCTGTTTGAGAGAATCCCTTAATTTTAACTCTGCATTAAAAATACCCTGGGCTGCAGACCATAACCACCTTTATCTGTACAGAGGGTCAGTTCTAACTTTGCAAGCCTGCTCTTGGAACAGGAGCACAAGGCAGTCAGGTGGTCAGTATCTCTTGTTGTTACAGGCCTAATGTGTAGCTGAATTTAAGTCTGTGTGCATTACTTGTCTCTTGCCAAGTCTTTGGCATGTCACCCCTTTCAGCAAGTTTACCACACATCTTGCAGAACGTGCTTTGTACAAGACAGGCAGTAATTATGACCAACCACTGGGTTAAAATTGAAGTCCCACCAGTAAAGAACAACATAACATGATGAGTAAATTCAGTGGCCCAATGCTCTGCCTTATAAACAAGCGTCATCAAGAAATGCAGCATGACCATGTTAACAATCAGATAGTGCTTATAGCTTTGCCTGCAACAGTACTCTCAGCTGTTACATAGTGCTCAAATAAACACAAATTTTTGAATTATGGAGACTTTCTCCAGCAAAATTTAAGTGAGGTCAACTTTGTGATTGCTGACACTTAAGAGCATCAAAAGCAGCAAAGCTTTCATGACCTTACATCAGCATACTAGACAATGCATTAAAGTTTCTGGTTAACAAAATCTAAACTCTTTTCTAGCTCGTTGCTTGAAGGTGAGGGTTTTCTTAGCTTTGTTTTTAAGAAAACTGAATTTAGTAGCTCTGTCCTATGAGGAAAAAACTTCCTTCCAAACCTCTAAAGGAATTGTGGAGCTTGTGCTGGAATGTCTCACTGTACAAGACTGAGAATGACGCATGTGCATCAGTAATTTATCACCAGGTAAATGGTATGTAAAGCACAGCTTTACACTTCCTCCCCTGGTTTTTGAACATTTAAATCCCTTTGCAACACCAGCTGAGAGATGTAACTAGGCTTTGTAACTAATCCCACAACTCTAATTCCACTCTGACCCCTAAAAAGGACCAAATCCAGCTGTTATTTTATCAGGCACAAAACAAGTATCTTCTGAAGGAGCTGGTGGACTTGTGATGTAAGACTGTGTATTATGGTGCATATATTCTCACTATACAGTAAGTCTCCACCCCCCAGAGCAACATTAATCAGAGGACTAATGGAGGCTGGCAGCAGTACCAGTGTACTGTAGCTGAAAAGCACTTGCCTGGTTTTCCTAGTAAATAGTTCTACTAACCTAGTACGTATAAAATGGAAGCAAAAGGTGTGAATCTGACCTGGCTTTGCTGCTCTCCACAGAATGAATGCTAATCCCTACTCCTTAACAGGCTTAGCACAGGGTGCCCAGCCAGCCCCCACCACAGCCCAGCTCCCTGCTGCGGTGCTCGAGTGTCACTCGGATGTGCATTATTCCAGCTCTTCCTTGGTGCAGGTTGTTGTACACCAGGAATACTGTGTTCTCCGGTTGTGCACAGGACATGGGGTGTTTCAAGGGGTGACTGAGGGCGCAAGTACAGACAACGGCTGTTACAGTCCCAACCCACTCCCCTCCTGCTTTGCCAGCTCCGTCTTCAAGGTGTGTTTCGGGAGCACGGAGGAGCAGGTGACAGGCCCTGCTCGCCGCGGCCAGCTACCAGGGTCGGCCGAGGAGGTCCGCACCGAGCCGCCAGCTCCAGGCCCCGTTACCCTTCTGACAGGACAGTACGCTGTTTCCTCAGGGCGTCCGGCCCGGCCTCTCCCCGGGGCCGCCAAGGACAGCCCCGGCTGCCTCTACCCCGCCGCCGGCCGGCATGCTGGGCCTTGTAGTGCCGCTCCGCGCCTCCCCCTTACCGCCACCGCCCGCCGGGACTCCCGGTCCCGTCGTGCCCCGCGCCCCCCGCTCGCCGCGCTGCCAGCCGGTAGCTCTAGTTCTCCCGCCGCTACCTACACCAGCCCGTCAGCCTCAGGGGACTCCATCTCCCAGCGTGCCCCGCGTCCGCGGGCCGCCCGGCCCGGTGAGTCCCCTCAGCGGGCGAGAGCCGCCGCCCGTTCCTCAACCATCGCCCCCCCGCCGTTGCCCGCCGCTCCCGGCCCGGTTACCGATGTCTATGGCAAAGCGCTTGGCGTTCTCCAGGTTGCGGAAGATTTCGTCTGGCGGGAGGGTGATGCTCTTGTCCAAACTGCCGTGACCGCCGCTACCTCGCCCGCCCCGCTCCGCCATTTTGAACGCGACCCACTCCTCGCCCGGCCTCATCGGTATGCAAATGTATGCGCATACATTTGCATGATAAGGATACCGCCGCATAGATTATGCGGATGAGGCGCGAGCCGGCAGGCGCTTGCGGGGAGCGCGCCGAGGCCCCGCCCCCTCCCCCGTGCGCCCGGCGCGAGGCGTTACCTCAGCGTTGAGCGGCGGGAGCCCGGGAGGCGCAGGGAGCGGAGGCGGGATCGGGATGTTCGCAAGGGAAGAGCGGATCCAGAAGGGCGGCAGGAGAATACCGGCACCGCCCGTGGACACCCAGCGTCCGGTGCTTGGACAGTGTCACACCAACCGGACAGCTCAGGGCCTGCGAGACCCGGTGGGGCCTCCTCATACCCCTGCACAGCGAGGCCCGAGCCGCGCTGACTCCTGCCTGCAGAGCAGCCGTACGTGTCTTCCCGCCGGGCAAACCTGTAGAGTTGAATTCCCCTGTGCTTCAGTGTGTTTGTGACTTGATGCACGCCATAGGAACACGAATTGTAACATAGCACAACACGAGGGACCTGGAGCTGATGGAGTGAGGCCAGAGGAGGCCCCGGAGCTGCTGCAAGGGCTGGAGCACCTCTGCTCTGGAGCCAGTAGCTTTCAGTGCCTAAAGGCGGTACAAGAAACCTGGAGATGTACTTTTTATATGTCTAGGGACAGGATAAGGGGAATAGCTTTACACTTAAGGAGGGGAGACTGAGCTGAGCTCTTAGGCAGAAGCTCTTCCCTGTGAGGGTGCTGAGGCGCTGGCACAGGGTGCCCAGAGAAGCTGTGGCTGCCCCATCCCTGGCAGTGCTCAAGGCCAGGTTGGACACAGGGGCTTGGAGCAAGCTGCTCCAGTGGAAGGGGTCCCTGCCTGCCTGTGGCAGGGGTTGGAGCTGGAGGAGGTTTAAGGTCCCTTCCAGCCCAAACCAGTCTGGGATTCCATGGTTAAGTGCCTCAGCAAACTTTTATTAATCAAAACTACTTAGATCTGGGAATCGGCATCAATTCTGAGCTCACCCTCGTGGTGACCCCTGCTTGGCAAGTCTCTTGGCTCTGAATTTCCAAATAACTTGTTGCTGAGGCACGCCTCTGGCTTTGTCTCACACTGGGACAGCAAAGGTTTGCTACGGCTGTGAAAAGCAGCATTGCAGGGGTTCTGAATGGGCACGAAACTGGTGAGGCAATGAAATACCAACTATTACTGAAATCTTTGTCTCATGCCTTTAGCCCAGGGGCCCCGGGGACATCAGCTATGTGAACTACTTAAGAAAGAATAACTTGCTGGATTTGTTATTAGATTTTTATTTATTTTTGTACTGGTAAAAGTTTCTGCAGCTTCTGAAATCCAAGGTAATTCCTGGCACAGGTTATATACACTTGGTGCAGCTCACACATAATATGTCACAGCATCCTCCAAGGACAGTAATGATTCACATTGTCCCCTGGGAGTAGGGTACCACAGAGTAAATACAATTTGTACACCTGCCTTTCATGAAAGACTTTGATAAATGTAAACTCAACAACACAGCCGTAACCTTCTTTCCTACAAGGATATAAAACTGAGCTTTTGCCTTTATAAAAGGCACACGTATCCTGCATCTCACAAGCAGTACTCTGACTCTGTAAGCAAGACATCCTGAGGAATTTCCTCTACATAGTTTGAGTTATGGCTTAACCATTTCCAGAGCATGCTCAGTACAGTCTACAAATATTGTAGAGCCCATTATGGCTCCTGTAGGGAAGCTAGGTTTTCAGAGGTGTCCAGTTAGACCTGCTGCTCTGCTTGAGCCACCTTGGGTCCCCACAGCCAGGCAGTGCAGTAGCCAGGAATATGGGAGTCTCAAGTGAGGTAGGTCAGAGGAAGAGGCTCCTCCTGACCAGACACTTTGAAAAAGCTAGCCTGAGCATCTTAGAAGTTACTGTGTTCTCAACAGATCTACACGTACAACCTCACTAAGGTTAAGAATAGCCAGTGTTCCTCTCTGAACAACTCCGTCATCCTCACAGGAGGATTACAGCTCACATTCTTTTAGAATAACTCTGTCCACGTGGTGGGATCATTTCTGTCCTCCTGGAAGAAGGGAAGCAGACATCCGAGCATAGTAATGCTCTGCTAAAGGAAATCGTTCTTCCTACTCATGAGAGGAGTGAGGGGACTTGTACAGCAAGTCATGATCTCCTCTGGCATATGAGCAAGTGTCCAGGAAGCACATAAAAGTAGTCTTGGTCTACCAAGGCCTCCCGAGGCTGCAGGAAGGTTTCAGTGCTGCTTGGTTTGCAGGCAGCTAGTGGGTTGAGGCAGGTGCAGAAGCAGCACCAGAGTCCTTAGGCACCTTTTGTGACCTCTGGAAACAGCAGATCAGCTTCAGCCAGGTTTTGGTGTTTGCTGAATGGAGATTCAGGAATTGCAGAGCTCCTCCTCATGTAGCAGGCATCCGCTTGGCAAATATCCTGCTGTAGGCTTTTGGCAGATGTTGCAAAAGCTGAAAGGGCAGAGGAGGAAAGAAGTGTTACACAGGGAGACTCAAGCTGGAGTTTTGTCTAAAAGTAAGGGCAGCAAGTGTGATTGCAGGATAATGTACTTACCTCAGCTGTTATTTCTGTAGCTGACAGGCATCTCCAGGTTGTTGGCTTCTCCAGCTTGGAGTTGGGCTGGTATCTCTGGAACTCCTTCCCCAGGAGCCATTTCAGCTGCTAGATGCTGCTGTTATTCTGATCAGGACACATTTTCTCTGCAATGGGTTTCCTGAGCTGTAACAAAAAATTGGAAGAGGACAGTTAGCAGTGAGCCTTTCCTTCCCATCTCTATATAACCACTGCCGTAGGAGTTTGGACCTTCTCAGCTCTTTGCCCTTGTGGTCACAGACAGCAGATACTTACTCTATTCTTCTCTTTGGGCGCCGGGATTTCCAGGCACAGGGTGCCATTATCCCAAGTGCTGATTTCAGCTAGGAGCTTGCTCCTTATGGAGTGGAGAAGGGAGAGGGAGTTGCTCTATTTATACGCAGCAGCTGCATATAAATGTATGGGTCCTAAGCGACTTTGAGTTTCCCACAGTCGATAGCCAATCCATGTGTGCCCCAGGACAATAGCGAAAGCGTCTATTACAGCATGGCAAATTGACTGTGAATTGCCTGGGGATAATACCCTGTTCCCAAAGGAGCAGGTGGACTGGGGACTGTGTGACACAATGGGGCTCAGCACTGCAGCGCTGGGGTAGGGACGTGGGAAAGCGTTCGCCCACATTATAATCAAACTTCTGCCTGGTGTTGGGAACGTCAACATTTCAATGTGCTGCTTTTTCCCAGGCTGTGGTGAAATTAAGCATAGGAGACTGATCCTAGGAAAAGATAATGCTCTCTGCCCATGACTGAAAGAGAGGTTGAAAAGGAAAAAATGTAGAATTAGAGGGACTAAACTCTTTCAGTGACATTAAACCATGCTTCAATGAATACAGTACCAGATAATTTTTGGGCAGCCAGAGGCTAAAATCGAGGGAAGAACCCTTAAAACAATTTGTGCTAAGCAGTTAGCTTGAGATATTTCCCTCTCCATTGTTTAAATACTGAAAGTTCCTCTGTAAGTTATAATCAGAGCTCTTCCTTACTTTCGTTTGGGTAATCTGTGCTTTCCTACAGCATCCTTGGCATGTAATGATTATGATGCTTTTCCCAAACACATCCGATTTAATTTCATGCCACTTTGTAAATGCCTTGCTGCTCCCTTGTTCCAGAATCTCCATGTAAAGCACCTAAATGTATTTTCCCTTTGCAGACAACTGAGCTACAGGGGAAGTCAGTTCTTGCCTTTGCTTATATTATCCACTTGCCAGAATGTAAATACAGGTCCTACGATATTCTGTGACTGTTCAATCTTAGGTTTTCTCAGTATATGTGCCATGAACATAGGTAATGAACTGGAAAGGACCAGATAGGATCCAAGATTAAAGCCACCTCTCTGAGATATCCCAAGCACAATCCAATCCAAAGGTAGTCACATGTAAGATCTGTCATTCAGGCACGTGAGGCCTTGTATTGACAGATTCCCAACTGTGCTATATGGTATGTCTGCTTCAGCTCTAGGTGGAGCTTTACAGGTTTAAGGGGAATCATGCATGGGCATAATTTTATTTTTCTGAAAATCTGTGTCTTTGAGTGCGCAGACAGCAATGTGTTCCAGCACGCACAGGGTTATGGCATAAAAGGATGTGATCCTGCAAAGGATGATCCTGTAACTAGTTGTTAACCTGAAGCTTACAAAGCCCCTGTAAACTTCCAGGATTCTCATGGTGGTGCTTCTCATAGATCAGCCATTCTCCCCTCCTCCCTTCCCAGCCCAAAGATGTTTTACATTTAGATGAAGCATGTAGGGATCCATCGAAACAATTATAATTGTAGTAATTTTAATTGTTAAGGGTTGTTCAAAAACCTATAATTGAACAGGGAGTATGAGTCCTACTCAGAATCAGTTTCCTGAGTTACTTTGTCAGCTCGTTATCAGCAGTGTTACTTACAGGCCTGGCTGCATGTACTTGTGCTGTTATTGGAGCATGAAGCCAAGAACAGGGTTTTGTGAATCTCTCCCTGGGGTCACGTGGGATGGAATGGACAGCAGGTCGTGCCACGCACCGTATGGGAAGGAGTGTGTTAGCAGCAGCAGTGGGCACAGTGAGATGGGAGGGAAGCTTTGACCCAATTTTCAGCCCTGGAAATATGAAATGAGTGGTTTTAAATAATGCCATCCTATCCCCAGCACAATGTCCTTGGACTCCAAAGGACTAAACCAACTCCCACTGATTAAAGCATTATCCCTTCCTTTAAAGTGCTGGGCAGATGGTGCAGCAGGCGCCAGCTTTCTTCTCAGGACCCAGAGAGGCACACTTCTTTTGTTGACAGTTTAACACTGTGAATGGGGCAATGTGGGAAATCCTCAAAACTGTGGCCTTGCACCATCTGATGTGAATGGTGAACCAGGCAGCCAGCACAAATCCCACAGCCCTCTGCGCTCACCAGCTCCCAGCTTCTCTCCCCCTCTCTGTCAGTTAGCAAATCCTGAGGTCCCCCTGTGCTTGCTTCACCTCCCCTCTGTTAGAATGTGGGTGGATAAAAGAGAAAGAAATATTTCCCCCTCTTTCCCTGTTTGGTTTGAGTATTAAGGCCTGAACACTTAACAGCAATTATATTTTCCAGTTGCATCAGGATAATAAATTGTCTAGACTTAGGCTGTCCCTAGAGTATATTCCTTATGGAACTGAGTGCAGAGTGCACTTTCTGCAAGGATTTCAGTAAGGAAAAGGTCCTGTACTGTAGGCATTTCAATTGCTCTTTGTTAAAAGTCTGTAACTAGTTTGCTCAATTTGGGCTTTTTTTAGAAATTTAGCTATTAGCACAATTGTCTGTCCTGCTGAACCACATTTGTGATCCAAATCCTTGTCATTGTGCATCATCTCCATGGGAGGAATTTGTGACTCTCTGGCTGTCACTGCAGAGCTGGAATGAAATAAAAGACTGATTGTTGAGGCTCAGAAGCAAGGGTTGTCCTGGTTAAAAGAAACAAATTCCCAAAATTGCCAAACATGTGGTGTTGACTAAATGGTGGGACACAATAATTCCCTTCTTTGGAGGATGGTGGGAAATCTGGCCTCACTCCTGAGAGATGACATCTCTGCTGTGGACAAAGAGGCTTGCTTTCTCAGTGGCCTTGTTTCTTTGTAAATCACATCACTCATGAGCTGCCTCATGAAGATGCAGTCTTCAAAATCGCACATGAAAACCGGGATGTGTCTTCACTCTCACTTGCTGTCGATGTTGAAGAGAGGGGAAACAGGAATCTGCAAACAGTTGTCAGTGGCTGTACTTGCAGACTTGCTGTCAGGGAGGAGTCCTGCCTTTTCCTGAGGATTGTCTCCAACTGCAGATGCTCACCATCTGACCCCATGCTATGGTGTGCAAGCTGTGCACCATAGCTTGCTTTAAGTTGAGAGAAAACCACAAAGGATCCAGGAAAGGTAACAAACCAACCAACCCATGCCAAGACTATCATTACTAGGCTTGTGTTCATTACAGTCCATAAATTGGAACAGCTAGAGGACTGCTGGCATAGGGAGTGGGTACTGGACCATGGAGCTTTCTGCTTCTGGTTTGTAGGTGATGTCTCAGCCCAGGGGTAAGCTTACTACACACACTTTTCACAGAAGATGCTACTATTTGTAATACCAATTGACAGCTTCCTTAACCCATCTGTTACTTAGCTTTCCATCGAGGGAACCCAGCATGTTGCAATGTAGCAACAGGTCTGGGGAAAGATGAACTGACAGAAGAGAGTACAGAAACCCACAGTTTCATTGTCTATGTTATGCAGATGAAAAAGCGGTGCTCCTGTACGTCTATAGCTATACTTACAGCATACAACATGATGGCTTAAAGCATTTTATATCACTTTTAGAGCATTCTTATATGAGACCAGTTCCTACATTCACATCATCCTCTCACAAATGCTGTTTGATGGTGTTTTTAAATAAGTAATTACAATTTTTATTTTTATGTGTGCCTTCCTTAAATGGTTTAAAATCTTTCTGACAACCCCTCTCGAGACACCTATTTAGTGTCAAAGAGCATAACATTCCCAAGTTTTAAAAGGGCTCTGGCATAATACTGATCGATCAATGTGCTTCTTGGGAAAATAGCTCTCCAGATGGTCTATCGGGACAGGAATTGCTGGTCATCACAATGCAGAGCCAAAGAGCGTCACTAATGTAGGCTGTTGTGAGGCACGCTTCCTTTGTTGTCCCTTTGAATGTCATAAATAGGGAAGAAAGTGTGGGAAACTCTGAGAAACTCAGGCCCACACTCTGAGGTTAATAGGGGCTTTGTCAGGAGAGTATTCCTGGGCTGTGGGATCAGCATAATAAACAACATCTTTCCTAAGGGTGGGAATGTGTTGGAGCAGGGGAGAGTCACCCCAGGGGACAGAGGAGCAATAAGAAGCTTTGCTTTCAATTATTATAAGTGATAATAATTAATAAATTGTAAACATAACCTTTGCTGTGCTGGGACTGGGGAAACCAGAGGTCTGGCTTTTAGCATTCAGGTAATTGCTACATTAAAGCCCAGAGGGCAAGTCTTTGGCTGGCAAAACCCAGAAGCAGTGCAATTGCATCAGCTACACATCCCTGGAGCAAGGGGAGGCTTTCTGGTGGGGTTTGGTTTCTTCTCCTCTCCCTTACACCACTCTGCAAATGATAGGTCTGAACCTCAGGTACACTGACAACTATGCACTGTCTGCTACACCCTGCTACAGTCAGAGCAATATAGTATAGCCTCAGTGTAAATGAGAATCGGAGTTTGTGGTTTGAGTGACAGGAGCCATGTCTCCAGATTTATGTCAACATGGGTGGCAGGAGTTCTGGGCTTAGAAACCTGACTGATCTCACATGAGTTTTGCACAGTTATCATTTCTACGGCATGTGCCTGTGTTAGGCTAGAACTAGAGGGACTGGGTTCACCTGCAGCAGTCATCTCCAGTTTGTGCAGCTCTTCTTTGGTTTGCTTTCTCTTTTCCATTGATGCTGTCAGTTGTAAACAAACTGCAGGGATGCTGCCAACTGTTACAACGGGGTTTACTTGGGTGGCAACATGTTAGCCGCAGAGGATGCCCATCCATGCTTCTCTATGCCGTGTGTGACTCCACTCCTAGTTCCTGTGGTGCACGATCAGGTTGGGGTGTGCTCTGGGGAACGTTGCATTCTGCCTGAGTCTGAACTCCCCCAAACCGAACTTTCTCTCTGCAGGTGCTTTGATTAGGCCTGATTTAAAAACACACAGCTTGAGTTCTGCTGGGATTCAGAAGCTTGTACTAACTGGCACAGACAAGTTGAGCACAGCAAGGTGAAGTGACTTTTGCAAGATCACTAAGCAACCACAAAACCTAAAAATATCTTCTCTGAATTATTTAGTAGTTCATTAGGAGGAACAACTTCATCTGCAGCATTAGTATCAGCCCTGATGAATTGCAGAACTATACCAAAACCCCACCTTGTATTGCACTGGTAAACGGATGAAAAGCGGTCAGCCAGCCTGTGCATTCAAGGTAAAATAATAATTAAAATGATCCATGCAACTGTGACGAGGTAGAGCAATATGTTCCTGGCCCAGCTAGATGGCTTTTTGGTTGTTTCCATATGTGTAACGGAGGGTTTAATCACAAATCAAGTGAGGACTGGCCAGGTACCCCTGGCAGTGTCTCAATGACGTTTGATCTTGCCAGTTTAGCAGATCTGAGTTTGCTTAGTGCTTAGTTAGGCAGCCATTTGATAAGATCAAATATGCCAGGTTCCTTTTGTTTAAGGAAAAAAAGCATATGGTAGAAACAAAGGTTTTCCAGGGCACCTTTCCCAGGGAATCTGAGAGTTTAAACAGTTGACCAGTGGTGTTTCACACTCTTACTGTATCTCTAGAAGAATGAGAGGTTGGTCAGATATCAAAATCAATGTGTTACTGTGATTAGATAATAGTTTTGTGAACTGATTATTTGTGCTGATTTATTTTACTTTGAAGAGAAGGAAAAATAAAAGGTAAATAGTACTTGCTTAGCAAGGAATGGGAACTCTTCTAAGGAAAAGTGAGTGAACGTTTTTGGGGAAAGTGCTGTCTTTTGGAAAGGCTGTTGGTATTTAAGGTGGCTTTAAGATCCCCTTCTCACACTTCTCTTCCTCAGCTGGTGCTGTAAATCCCCACATAAGAGGATATGCTAAATCTGTTTTCTGAGTTGAGATGGGGTGAAAAAATCAAGGGAGGATCATTTAAACGATGCTTGCCAGAGAGAATGTCTCTGCAACAACCTTCACAGTGTGGTGGAGTGTGGTGGCTTCTTAACTCTGAGGCACAGCCCCTATTCAGGGCATGTTTTGGACCCTTAGGTGGATGACAGAGAAGAAGAAATTGTTCAACAAAAAGAAGAGCATGGGGAAGTAATTTAGGAGAGAAAATGCTTTTTCGATCTGTCTGTTATCAAATTGTGTAGACTTTTAGCCATATATGGTCATATTTCATATCAGTAAAGAAATTCTGTTCCTGCCTAACAGAATTCATGTTTCAGTAACAGAAGGTGCTAAATTAAAAAGCAACAAAAACTAGTTCACAAAAACTAGTTTCACAGAAACGAGTGAGATTCCCCAGAGTTATGTGCCAAACTCTTTGGAAGTTATTAGGAGTTTTTCATGTTGCTGCCCTCTAAATGGACAGAAAGCATACGGCTGACCTCAGGTTGGCAGAAAAATGAATGGGGAGTGAGGAGAAATAAAGTGGCTGTGAAATTAGTGATTTGTTGAGGTCTGAATAGATGGCTATGAAGTATCTGGGTCTACACCTCTCAGTATCCCACTTCAGTTTCACCTCCATTTTAATTGTTAATAACTTTTCCAGAGGTTGCTTCTTGGCAGGGTCTGAAATCCTGTTCTGCCAAATAAATGTCACAAATATAATCTATGTAGTGGAGTGAAGGGCTCAAAAATATGACATGACCTGATAGCTCCCCCACTGCAAGAGGAGTTTACCCGCAACACTCATTCCAGCCATTTTAATAACTTCAAACCAAAGGATTAATGACTAAAACCTTTTTATTGTATTGTATAGTAAAGACACCAAAGTTGAACATCACACAGGATGAATACATCACAACTTTATAAAAGCTTTTTAAGCTCTTCAGCATGTTCAGTGAATGATTATAAAACACTGCCTCCCTTCCTCCCCCTTTTCCTCAAGGTATATCACAGGTATTTCCTTTACAAAAGGCATCAAGTATTCTTCAGCTGAGAGCAGCACATGCTGACATGAGGAGAATTTTCCCTAGAGCTATCTGTTACCATTATAACTCTCTGAAAGAAGATAGACTAAAAATAGCAGAGGAACTGCAGAGGAATCAGCATTTCTTAATAACAGCTTTCACTCAAAAGATAAAGGCTCAATACTTTCTTTATGATACAAAATACATTCTTCAAAGTGCTCCTTCTTTAGGAAGGTCAGTACATCATCTGGAGACAATGGAGCACTTGAACCAGTGACCCAGGGAATTAGTAGAAAGATTTGCACTGACAGCCTTGTCAAGCAAAAGTGTGATGGAAACTGAAGAGCTTTGGCTCTCTAAATCACCTCAGAACGTGGTTCTGTCTTTGGCTAAGAGCCACCAATAAAAGCAGCAACTTTGCTGCAAGATACACACACAGTCCTTCACTATGAAGGGAAACTACCTGGCGACCCTCATTTCTTGTGACAGAAAAACAATAACTGCCCCCCTCCCACCTTTGGAAAGCAATGTTTCCTACTTTAAAGAGGAACTATTCAGTCACAGGTCCCTCTAGTTTTTGTAGCAAAACATAGGAATAAAGCAAAGTTCAGCAGGTCTGCCAGGGTCTCCAGATGGTAGGAGCAGCAGCCACAGTCTTCTGGGCAGGCTGCTTTCTGGCAAACAGGCAGGGTGACAGAGGTGAACTGTGTGGAGCAGGAGAGTACATGACATCTGCACTCATCTGAGCTTTGCAGAAGTGCTTGATCAGCTGCACCTGAGTTTCCTTCTTGGGTTCATAGTAGGACAGAAAATGCATAGCTTCCTTGAGGCACCGCAGGTATCCACTGTTGAAGTCCTGCTCTAGATTCTTGTGCATGAATGCTAGAAAAGAAAGAAAGAAGCAAATGCAAAGGGTTAATATTACTACCAAAACATGGGACAGTGGTGATTTTTTACCACAGCCCCTGCTTGCTTCAGGGGCCAGGGCTACACAGGAAGGGTGTGCAAGATGTGCTCTGCACTCACCATGGTCCTGCAGCTGGCTCTGCTGCTTCAGGTAGCTGACAGCCACTTCCAGGATGTCGGCTTTCTCCAGCTTGGAGTTGGGCTGGTGTCTCTGGAACTCCTTCTCCAGCAGCAGTTTCAGCTGCTCGATGCTGCTGTTAATCCGGTCACGACGCATTTTCTCCACCACCGGCTTCCTCAGCTGTGACAGAGATGGAGCAGAGCGTTAGGGATTTTCTGAGATCTGACCTATTTCCCCTCACATGTGTTCAAAGACACTTTTGGTAGGAGAGCTTTGTGGTGCTGCCTGCCTGTTCCCCACTCAGTTTCATTTACAAAAACCTGTGTAGTCTCCTCTGTCTCTCTTCAGCCTGTTTGCCTTCCGCCAGACCACTTTTTCCCTCTATCTCACATTTTCCCATGTAGTATTTACTTGATAGAGGCAGCTCATTGCATAGAGCACAGGGCAGCCTTTCCAATCCTGTCAAGGGATCTACTTACTTTATTCTTTTCTTTTGGCAGCAGCTTCTCCTCCATGTGGACCATGAGAGTGTTACTGGGAGCCATTCTTAGTGCTCTGAGTCCTGGGCACAGACTCCCTGGTCAGGCTGCTGTGCTGAGTGTTCAGGCTATGCTCTGGCAGCTATCAACTGCCTCTATTTATACATCAGGGAGCTTCAGCAGATACGTGAGTCTCGGGATCACTGGTGTTTCCCACAGCCATGCAGCCAATCCAGGCACACAGTTGAACAATAGAGGAAGCATCTATTAGTGTATGGTACATTGATTGCAAATGCCCTGGAGAGAATAACCTTCTGCCCACGCTGACTGGTGGAGTGTGCAGCGTGGCTCTTCAGGGCTGCCCCCGGATCTGGGAAAACACTGACCCTCCAGCTGGTTGTCTGGGATCAATGGCATTCCTGAGTCCCTGCATGTGCCAGTCACATTCGCAGTGTGGAAGAGGCACGCTTTTGGGGAAAGGCGGGAAAAGAAGAAGGGAGCACTGTTAGGGTTAATATCAACAACTCCAAGGACATCTCTGCTCTTTCTGGAGAGGACACCTCACAGCCAGGGTCCCAGGTGCCCTTTGCCGGAATATGGGTGTATTTGTGTTGGCCCATACAGGTATTACACTTCTAATAGGTGAGCCAAAGTGTTACCAGTGTGAAATGATAGGCTTGTTTCGTAACACTTCTAAATGCTGTGGAGAACTGACAGTCAAGATGGTGAGATGTTGGATAGACAGGGTGAATAAATAGGGAATAGGAAGGAAATGGAAATGATAACCTCTGTTTCTCTCTTCCCCTTAACACAGCAGGGTCTGCGGGCCTGTTGCACCAGTGTTCCCATTGCCTTCACTAAGGAAAGCATACATCTCCTAGCAGAACCAGGCCCATGCCTTGTCACCCCTGTAGCTCTTTTTTCCCCTTTTCTACTCTCTTTCATACAGACATTTACAAGAATGGTGGTTAAGATGAGCTAAAGAACAGCATCAGATTCAACCCAGAAGCCTTAGGCCTTTGGAAGTCAGAGGTGCGCCGTGAATAGGATTTAGTGCCTGAGATTTCTGATGTGCTCTGTTCCCATCTGACCAAGGAGCATCACACTGCAGACACTGTCCCACTGCAGACAGGACCTGCCACATTTTGAGATCTCAGAGAGCAAACATGAGATCTCAGAGACCATAGCTGCCTCCCTGTGTAAACTTATCTGCAAAATGGGGATAGCACTGTGTGCTTGCATTTACATTAAAATTTCAATGAAAATTAAGGAAACATTATTTCTTTTGTGGTAAAGGCAAGAAAAAGAATGACATTTTAGGTGGACATTTCAAGTAAGTTCTTATTTTGTCTTATGAGACAAATCCTGCCTGGATACAGCCCTTGAAGCAGCACGAAAAGTAGCCCAGACCCTACCTGAGATGAGCTGTGCTGCATCCTGCCATCCAAGGGTCTAGCCTGTTGTGCCTGAGGCACACGTGTGCTTATCTCTTCCCAGTGCACTGCTTGTGCACGGGAGCGTGGCTGGGATTCTTGGAATGGAAATGGTGGAGGGAAGTGTGCAGTGAGGTAAGAAAGCCAAAGCCAATTTCTTACTTGGAAATCCTGAAGTGAAGCCTGAGTTTAATGGGCAGTTGACAGGAAGGAGGGAGGTGTCTCTGAACCAGGCAGCATCGTGGTTTTCATTGTATGGGCCTGAATGGGCTTAGCTCTTTGTGGAGGGCAGATGTTGTCCTTGAAGCCCTTTTATTCCCTGTGTTGTGGGAAAGCCAGGAGACAAGACATCTCATGAACACTTTGAAGCAGCCAAAGGATTACGATACAAAATAAGATACAGCTCAGAGACCATGCCCTAGCTTTTGCCAGCTATAATAAGGTGTAGCCCTTTCTCCTGTATTCTTTGGCTGGCTTTCCTTCCAGAAGTTGGCATCCTGCATTATCCCTTTCCTTGTAAGGGAGCAATGGTGGCAGAAGCTAGGAGCTGACAGGTAGGCATGTAACAAGGCGGTTGAAGACTCTTCAGTGTCAAAACCCATCTTTTTCCCAACTCCTGGGAAGCAGCCCTGACCTTTATTGCTGTATTATAACTGATAGCCAGATGGTCTTTTGGGAGTTAGATTCTTTCCCTTTAAATTATTCAGGCTCAAGCACCGTCACTAATGTCATGAGTAGTTGCAAGGCACACTTCTATTGTCCCAACAAGGAATGTTATCAATAGGAGAAAAGTATGGGAAAGGCAGGGAAATTCAAACCCACAGAGCCTGGTGCTAATAACCCCTTTGTGGAGCCTGTGCTTCTGTCAAGGCATGATGAACTCACATGGCTCTTGCAGCGAGCGAGACTGAAAAGCACGTGTTTTACTGTGCAGGAAGGGGCTTCTCAGAGGTGCATCAAGGGGGTGCCTGGCAGGAATACCCAGCTCAGCAGCAGCACTGGCTGGCCTGGGGGCTGCCTTTTGCTTCATCTCACCTCAGTTTGCTCTGTTGGGAAGTGGGAGCAGTGCTGCTGATCTCTTTCAGAGACCTTTTGGAATCAGGAGCTGAGTCTGTGGTGGGTGTAGGGACAGGGCTGAAGTGGCCCTCGTGGGGATACTGCTCAGCATCCATGAGAGCAAAGTGGAGAAGGGACAGCACTGGGCTGCCTTATAAACTCAGAGTATGGTCTCCTCTTGCTGTCCTGCAGAGGATTTTCTTTTCCCTCCATCTACTGGGAGCCTGGCAGTAACGCTTTTTCACTTGGACACCCCTTGTCATCACAGCTGCCTGGAGAGCAGGACCAGCAGGTTTGTCCTGCATGCAGTCTGATCTCCCGTTGGCTTTTATCTCTTCCTCAGGCCAGCCCATGGATTACCAGCTCTAGCATTTCTAAAGGGATACTTGCACAGGTAAAATAGAAGGCTTTTTAGGACCAAGCTAGCTCTGGTCTCACTTTCACAGGTGTCACAGGCTAGTGGCAGCACCTCTGAGGAAGATAGTAGCAATGAGAACACCCATCAGGCTCTAAGTGCTGACACATCTGTGTGGAAATAACTATCTTTGACTGCTTGGTGAAGCTGTTGGCTCTGCATCTTGTGCCACACACTATACTGCTGCTGGGTGGGCATGTCCTAGTGTTTTAGATTCCTGACATATAGCACCACAAATCCCAGCAGTATTACCACATCCCTTCATCCTCCTCATACTCTTATGACTTGCTCTGTGGAGGTTTCTGGGTAAGGTTTGAAAAGGCAGGGTGCTGCCTGAGGTGAACCCCAAAGAGCCTCTGGCAGTTTCAGTTTACAAGCAACTGCTTCCTTTGGTGTCCCAGATGACAACCCCTTCTCCCAGCCCACACGTGCACCATGTTCTGCTCAGGTGTTTCAGCGCTACTGCATTCTACACAATACGTACTTCAAAAAATTGCTTGGCATGGGAGGAAATATATGAAGAAATTATCCTGCAAAATCTGCTCTTCAGGATTAGCTTCTCCTGCTCGCACAAGGCAAATGAAGCAATAGAGTGGAAGTGCAGTGCAATCTCCCTCTTTCAGGGGAAAGAGTTATGTTGTTGTTAGACTTTTGTATAAAATATTCCATTAAATGTCATTAGTGTGGCATTGTCTTGCCTCCTTTGGACACTAGAACCCTGACAGAAAGGGGTCTTTTATTACTGTGAAGTACATTCTTCACAGGTTGAACCTTTTTTAATTAGTTTTCTTTAGATCCAGAATGCTCCATGTACTCCCATTCCCAGGTGCCCAAGTGAAGGCAAGTGGACTTTGATCATTAAGAAACATATGAGACAATTTGATCTGCATTTGTTAGAGGCCAAAGCAATTTCTATAGCTGCTTGTGTGGGTGATCCAGGAATAGTCATGCACTGCTGACACAGTCTTCCTACAGTGAGTATTACAAATAATTAAAAATTAAGGAGAATTTATTATTTTTCTGCCCAGCTGAAATTCCCACAAGTCACCTCTCAGCATATTCAGCAGTGCACAAGAGGGATTTATTATTTCCTGGTATATTGACTCTGAAAGGTCTGGGGATTACAGCTGCTTTGCACATGAATAGCTGGAGTGTGTTGTACAAAAGGCATGGTCTGTGGGATAATGGGGTTGGATGTGGGAAAGCGCTGACCCTTGGGGAGAGCAGGCTGGTGCCTGATGGCAGGAATCAATTATGTCTCAAAGGAACACATTGCCCTGGGAGCAGGCTTTGCAGGAGCCACCATGTTATGTGTTTACCACCCTCCTCCTTCAGAAACCTATATAAACCAACCACAGAATATATTCTCTCCTGCTTTTACCAGGGGACTCAGCTACACCATGCTCTATAATGATGTTTTTTTAACTTACTTTTTTATTATTGAGCATTCGGGCTTTGTTCAGGTCGATACCTTTAATTTTCTTTATAGAACCATGAGGCTTGGATGTGAAGTCTTAATGAAGGCCACAAGTATTGTGTGTCTCATGATAAAAATCACAAGACTTACCAGCTAGTGCTGCCAAGCATTTTGGCAAGGAGAAGGCATCCTGCAGAGAGAATAGCAGGTTGAGAATTGGGAGTGTGGTTCCCGAGGTCTGACCCCAAGAGGCACTCACTGTCATTGACAAGATGGGAATGGGGTGTTTGTGGCAGACAGGAGCACCATCACCTCTTCCCTTACAGGAGCAGCAATTGATCCTATCTGCGTGTGTCAGATATTGAACTTCTCAGCTCTAGCTAGGGCAGGGGTGGAGAGGGGAGATAATAGTAACAGACTTGCCCCTGAGCCTCATCTGATTGTTCCCTACCTTGGACCAGTATAGTTCCTTCCTCATTTCTGAGTCACTGGTTTGATTCAAGCCAAGAGTCTTGGGCTTGAAATTCCCTCATAAACTCAGAGTTCATGTAATTCAGGGCACACTGCATCCTCCCCTCTTCAGAGCTCCAATCCCAGAATAACCATAACCACTGGGAGGCAGCTGATCAGAATTTGATGGTGCTGACAGACAGATGTGCACAAGGACTAAGTACAGCTGCTAAGCTTGAGGTTTGGGTAGTAACGTGAACAAACAAGTTAAAACTCAGTTTACGTTCTGCAGAGATCAAGTTATTTTCTGTTGAGTAGATCATTATGTATTTCCTGACCAAGGATTTGAGTGCATCTTCTTTTTCAGCCATTTCATGGGGTTAAATTGTACTAAATACCATTTTCAAAACCCACTGCTGAACTTATGTACAAAGAACTTTGGCATCTGCTTATCTAGGTGGTGCCTGGCTGCGAGTGTGGTCCAGGCTGGTAATCCACATTCTGCCACAAGCCGGGGAGTTGGCTTTTTTCAGAGATGCCAAAGCTGATTAAAAGAAAAGTGGGTGCTGAGCATCATTGTAAACCAGATGTCTCAAACAGCCACTCGCAATGGGAGCACTGCACCCAGTAGGCTATTGGAAATACTGAAATTTGGGGTTTCCCCTGTTTGCCTCATTTTTCTTCCTTTGTGAAACATTTCTAATAATACATTGTTATCTCACAGAGGAGGTTGCTGAGAATTCATTAGCTGGTATTTGTAAAGAACTTTGAAAATGCAAAGCCAGTGCATTATTCTTAGTCTTCTGGATGCCTTCCATGTTATTAAAGCCAGGATTTCAGAAAGGCTTATCAGGGGATCAAAACAGCATCCCAAACTTGAAAGGAAGCAAGACTGTTAAACCATCAACTGTCGCCTCCCCCTCCAGCCAGATGTTAAGCCCTAAGAACTGAAGTGGCACAAGGAATTACTTTCCCAAGTTCCCCCAGCTGGGCTGACAGGCCTTGATCAATGGTTTTCCCCACAGTGAGTGCTATGCAGATGGTCTGCCCAGAGCAAGGTTTCTGTGAAGTACAAAGGGAAGTCAAACACCATTTCTAATTCAGCTTGTAGCATGGCACACTTCCTTTATCCTCTGCCTGAATGCAGTGAATAGGAGAGCAGTGTGGGAAACTGGAAGGAACTCCAAACTCACAGAGTTTGTGGGGCTGTGGGACACTGCTGTCCTCCAGCCACATCTGCCTGTGACAGACAGAGGGAAAAGAGTGACAGAACGAAAAATCAGATTATAAAAACTGCATGAAGGGAAGATGGACCCTGAATAAAAAGGAAGACGTGAAGGAAGCTCTGCTGGCAAACAGCAATTGCACCAGGCTCGAGCAAGGAAAGAGCTAGGAGAAAATGACAGGGAATGGAACTGCAGCAGCAGAATCCTGCTCATCCACCAGTAAGGCCAGAGAAAACTGTCCCAGTGAAGGTGGCAGAGGTGGCTTCAGCCCACATGAAGACTTCTGAGCCACATACTCTGTTTGCTTCTTTAATTCCCCAGGCTTGTTTAGTCTGTCCTGGGAAACACAGACCCTGGATATTAGTCAAACTGATGTATGCTTATTCAAACTGTTGCAAACAGATACCGAAGCTTCTCCAATCCTTAATTGCCCGGGTGTGTTAATCTGAATTGCTGTTTGCTGTATGGGGATTAAATACAGGATGATTTCCTCCTGCCAGCTTCAGATGCTCTGCTGCAGGTGAGGCATTGCCTCAGCTCAGCTTTCCCCAGCAGAATAGCTGGGGTTTTGATAGAACTTTCCACGAGGAGAGGCACTGACAGACACCGAGAGACTTTGCTTCCAGGTGTCAGAGCACCCGTACCCCATGTTGCTCAGTACCTCTGTCTTGCTGTTCTTTATATCTAAGGCTGACCTGCCCAAATATGTTGGCTACCATTGTGGCACGTCACCTGTAATGGTACAGGAGGGCATTTATTCCCTAACTCTATATGAGCTGGGCTTGGCTTTAAGAAAACTAATTTTATACCAGGAATGCTCTGGAAAAGCCTTTGTCTTCATTAATACTTCTAAACTATTCTCTGTTGCTTGGATGAAATAAATGGGAAACACTAGCCCAGATTCTGGTATTGGTATTTGGCAGGTGAAAATCCAGGCCCAGCTTTTGCTGGTTAGGATTTTGATGAACTCCATGGGAGGCATAGAGGGAATTTGTGTTTAGACCAGTTTACAGGATGTCAGGAGGTAGCTCTGGAGGTACAAAAGCTGCAGGCCAAATCCAGCAGCCTGCTCCATTCCTCATGGAGTCCTAAATTCCTGCTGGTTTCAGTGAGGACCCAAGTAAGGCCTGTAGGGTTGGACCCATTCTGTTTGTCACCTCAGGATGATCAGTAGGACTCAACACTAATTGAGTCTCCTCTTGCTGTCTTTCCCACTGCTGTATTTCCAAAGCTTTGCTCTGTCTCTGCTCCCAAGCTTTTTAGCTTTCTGCATGACTTACTAACATAAGGCTATGGAAGAAGTTTGTGTACTTCTGAGTTTCCCACACCATTTCTTAACTATAGTCATTCCTGTCACAAAGGAAGTGTGCCTGACTACAAACCACATTAGCAACGGTGCTTGCCTCTGCATTGTGTTCAGTGGGAAACCCTGCTCCCAAAAGGCCATCTGGGCAGCACTTATCGGGAGAGAAGCAACAGGAGTAATGAGCATCTCTCAAGACTTGGGAAAGCAGCAGCATCTTTAAGTCTTCCTAAAGAGCTAACATCCTGCAGAGATTCTGGCAGGAGGCTATTTGCTAATGCCATAGTTCAAATATGTCATCCAGATCCAGTATCTTGGGATCCTATTAAGTTTTCTGTGCAATATTGTGTATATTTGGAACTGTAGTAGAAGGTGTGTAATTCAGAATTCATTATTCTTAGTGTAAAGTCCACTGAGTCTGCTAACTTTATAATGGGGGAGAATTTGTTAACAGTTTCCGTTAGGATTTCCAGCCAAAGGAGAAGCAGAACATCTATTTTGATAATTGAGCATCTAATCTGAGTAACTCTTCCAAGATAGTCAGTAATTGGCTCATTTTTCCCCTTACAGACTATGAAACCAAAGAGAAAATAAAAAGCTATTTTAACTGTTTATTTCAGGCTAGCATGACTATTCCAGTGGAGTTAACTCAGGAATCCCCTGGGTGCTGAGTAGAGAAATAAGAGGTTTGTGTGTAAAATCCTGGTGCAGAGCTCCCAGGCAGAGTGAGCAGTGGCGGATGTGTAGGAGGCAGTGGGCTTGGCCTGCTCTGCAGCGACTGAGGGACTGCAGCAGCTGCTACGCTGGGCTCTTACCACCCTCCTGCACATCTACAGGACCACTGGGCAAACCCCAGAGCCAGCCAGAGCCCACAGCTGTGACAGAAGAAAGCCAAAGGCAGACCAAGTCACTCAAATCATGCGTCAGCTCTACTACAGCTTTATCATGGAAAATTAGTCCTCCCTCCAGATAAAAGTCCTATGATACAGGAATGCAATAATGCTCAGATTCCTGAGAATTAGACTTAACTTCTTGTTGTGTGCTGTGGATAATTGCAGGGAAGGTATCTGAGACTTTAAGCAGCTCTGTTGGACTAAACCTGGAGTGCCTGTTGATGTGACTTGTACTGGAAGGGGAAATTATTGCTGTTCTTGTAGCTGCTTATTAGGAAGTTAATCTGGAAAGCAGAAACTCTGGTAAAAGTGCCAGTGGGCCCTGCTGATCACAGGACTGGCACATTTCTTCTTCATGCGCTTGGTTAACGAGCTCAAGAAATGAGGTACTACTCAGGAGTTTCTGTTTCAGAGAATCTCCTCAAGAGGGATACACAGAGTGAAAGACTGGTTTCAGAGGTGGCATTACATGGGCTCAAAGATAATGCACAAGCTTTGAGGAGAACATGTGAAATGGTGTCACAAAAGCTTTCCCACAACTTGACATAAAAGACTCCGAGCTCAACAGCTGCTGCTCTGTAAGAAAAGAAGGAGCCTATTCAAGAGCAGTACAATAGGGATGGAAAAGCAGATCCTGGAAGAGGTCATTTAAACCTTACCTGGTCTTACGGATAATGAGTTGCAGAGGGAGAGAGAAACGTGTCCGTGGGTATATGTATTCACATTAAAAGACATGTGACCACATGCACATGTTACTATATACATAAATGCACATATATTAATGTAAATACAAATAGTAATTACTTACTACACTAAGAGATCCCCAAACACAAGCCCTAACATTACTTGACACTGATTTAGTACTACCATTATTACTATTATTATTATTACTCCTGTAATACTGATTAGGTCACGTAGCCCATTTGGAGTAAATCTGGGACCAGAATGTGTGGTTCTAGACATGGGGTTAGTGCTGCTGCCTGCTCACTGCACCCTGCTTGTGGTGTAATAGGGCAACATCACTGCCAGCCTTGCTCCACACAGTCCAGGGTGCGTGTCCAGAGGATGCAGAAAACACTGCTGCCATGTCCTTTTAGAGCTCACAAAAGAAGGCAGCACTTGCATGGGCAGAAGGCAGATCTGGTTCACGTTTTCCATCATACATCTCCACTGTGTGTTTATAGGATACAAATAGCAAGAGCATTAACTCTTCTTGTTGCAGGAACCTACTGAACAAGGATTGTGCATCTCAGTATAGAAATTGACCCAGTGGAGAGTAATGAGGAATCAGGAATTGGATTTCTAACAAGTTTATGGGCCATACAGATTCCTTTTGCACTCAGTTTTCTTTTGTGCATGGCCTAAATTGAAATAGTGAGCCGTTTTCTGTTTCACATGGACTGGTGTCACGGTCCCTGGGGGAGAACGGCTGGCTCTGGGAGGGTGGGATTCCAGGGATCCTGCTCTTTCCCCGGGCAGGCAGAACGTGCTGGTGTGTGCATGTGCCTGGGTGCCTGCCCCAGCGTGTGCCTGTCCTGTGAGCATCCCTTCCCGCCACCGGCAGCTGACCTGCTCCTTCCTGCACCGTGTGAGCCCCAGGCTGCACCGGGAATGCTATTGATCCGCGGCATTAGTCAGCAGCCTTTTCCCATTGAAGGCCAGCTCTTTCCCAGCTTCTGACACATAATTCTGATCCCAGCCTTTCACGTACCACACACTCCCCACCTGCTCATCTGGGAGAAGGTCATTATCCCCAGGCTATTCAGTGGCAATGGAGCATGCAAGAATAGATGCTTCTCCTATTGTGCTGCCCGCCTCCCGGATTGGCTGTGGAGTGTGGGAAACACCACCAAGCCAGAGACCCACAGACTCTTGGAGAGGTTGTACGGTATAAATACCAGGCAGAGCCAGCCTCCAGCCACACACTTCTCCTGGACTTCCACTTCGAGACCGTCCCTGCTTTCCCAGGACAGATGGCTCCCAGCACTGTTTTCATGGAGCCCGACAACCTGCTGACACCAAAGGAGAAAAACAAAGTAAGTCCTGGCACAGCAAGGCTTTAGCCGCGCTCTCAGCCGTTCTCAGAGTGGTTTAAACCACCTGAGAAACTGGTCCACATTGTTTAGGAGCAGTGATGGGCAGCAAAGATGCTGTGAAAGGCAGGGAGAGGATCCTTCTAATAATAGGTCTCTTTTCCTTTGCTTTTTACAGCTGAGGAAGCCAGTTGTGGAGAAAATGCGTCGTGACCGGATTAACAGCAGCATTGAGCAGCTGAAACTGCTGCTGGAGAAGGAGTTCCAGAGACACCAGCCCAACTCCAAGCTGGAGAAAGCTGACATCCTGGAGATGGCTGTCAGCTACCTGAAGCAGCAGAGCCAGCTGCAGGTGAAGGGTGAGTATTGAATTTTGTTTCAGTCTCCAGCTTACTGCAGACCTGTGACAGTTTTATGAACCTCCAGCCATGAACAACTGCTCTAATCTATTCTTTCTTCCCCTCCTCTTTTCTTCCCTTCTCTAGCTGCAGGACCCTTCCATAAGAGCTCTCAGTTTGACTTCAGAGAGGGCTATTCCAGATGTTTGCAAGAAGCCTTCCATTTCCTCTCTCTTCACAAAGTCCGAACTGAAACACAGACCAAACTTTTAAGCCACTTCCAGAAGAGCCAGTCAGCTGCCACGGAGGTCCCCTTTTCCCCCGGGAACCCCAGCTTCCTGAAGCCAGCATCTCCGAAAGATGCCAGCACCCTCTGGAGGCCCTGGTAGTCCAGGAGCACTTATTTCGTGGACCTTTGCCTTTTACAGTCCAGAGGAAGGATCTGACTGCATCTGATAGTCCAGCTCCAATCCTCTCTTCTGTAGGGAATATTATTTCCCCGTGTATTTTATTTATCAGTACACAGAATAGCACACTTTTGACTTTGGGATCCTTTGGCAAAAGTTCAGGCTTTCTGTTGCATGGTCCTGGAGCTGTGTAGACACTGCTGGTAACAGTACACAGCGTGCTGCCAGCCAGGGGTGAATGCCTTCAAAATGAAGGGGGGTGTTTTGTAAGTGTTACAGCTGTGATGGACACGAATTGCTGTAGGAGAGATTACTCTCATATTGCTTGTAAGAGGCATCAGCTCTGCTCTGGCTTGACTAGCAACGATTGTTTGCTCAGTCACCCCGGAGGATAAATTTACTGCCCTTTTGTTCATGCACACTTGATTAAAATCAGTTTCCCTCTGCTTATAACCTGTACAGAATCAGAGATGGGTTTGGTTTGGTTTGGTTTTGGATTTTTCCCCATGGCCCTTTCATAATCCTAGTATATAAAGGACAGAAACTAGGAAACTATGTGGAATATTTCTACTACTTTGCTGCTTTTTTCAATTTAGAAAAAGAGGATGTTACTGCTTTACGTTAAAGAAAAGGTAGTGGGTAAAAGGCTTGATTTGTCAATGTTATACATTTTGTGTGTAAGCTATGCTTTTTCTAGCATTTTCATTATAATAATGATTTTTGTCTGTATTGAGTGGTTAATTCATGGTGGATAGTGTTTCTCCCACAAGTGGGACAGCCCTAGGGCTACCTGCATACTGTGTATGCATCTCTGTGTTTGTAGAGAGCAATAAAATGCATTTGTGTGCAACTGCTGTCTGGGTTCTCTGTCTCTGAGGGATATGCAGCCACCTGCACCCCTGAAACAGTCTGACATGTCAGTCTTCTAAAGAGCTTGGTCTTTTTGTACAGCAGAAGGAGTTTGTATTCTCATCTATATATTCTCATGTCTCCCATCACATGCGTACCCCAAGAGTAAAGCAAGTGCTACTGTCACACGGATTCTCTCAGCTGAATCATACTGAGCATTTCCTTAGTCACTGCCTCTCCTATCCACACAAAACCTTCTCACCCAAGCAGTGAGGCCTCGAACCAGCCATCTGGTTTCCCTGCAGGTAGTGGCTGGAATCTGAGTCCTCCTTTGACACCTTTTTGCACCTCAGACTGAGAGGAAGCAGCCTCAATCACTGCAGTGCTTTGTATCCTTTAATGCCTTCCCACAATTTCTTCTCTTGAGAGTGCTGAGATGTGAATAAAGTGTCCCACAAAGCTGCAGCTCTCCCTGAGAAGCACGGAGCAGCAGTGGTAGAGCTCCTGCAGAGGTGGAGGGGTGAGTGCTACCCTGGTGGGGACACACAAACCTGGGTAGGGCGTTTTGCTGCTGTTGCACCTACCTGAATTAGGGCTCCTCGAGCACCAAATCAGAGCCTGCGGGAGGTGTGCCTGAGTCAGCTGTGATCTTTACACGTCTTTTGGTCTGAGTTAGACGTTGTAGCTCCATTTGCCACCAGGTGGCAGCATGGGAGAAGGAAAGACTTATTTTTCCCTCATGCTGGGAAACGGATGAATCTTTCTTCTTTTCCCAAGTATGTGATAAAGTTTCTCTGACAATTGTGTACAAGTCTAAAATGGAACGAGATCTGCAGCAAAACAGTTCTGGGTAGAGAATTTTCCACTAGGCTGAAGTATTTTCTGCAGCATTTGCTAAGTGCCATCTGGTTCCATGTATTTATCTGCTATCTTAGTTACTGATGAAGGTGTTCTGATGTAGTAGGACTGTTGGCCAGTCTCTGACTGAGACATATGGTTATATGATGTTTGTAAAGCCGTGCCCTGTCATTGCCATGGCTTCTCTGGACAATGTGCTAGGTTCCATTCTTGCTTTCCAATGATTTCTGTGCTGGAAAGAAGAGCGTTTGCTGGAAAAGTATTTAAAATTGAGCATGAAGTGTTGGCAGTTTAAAATACTGTCACTGTATTAGCATGCTTACTGAGGAGAGCCACCCCCAAACCCTCGCTCTAGAGTAAACTGCTGCACTGGCCACTGTGGTTTTATTTCTTTTATTAAAAACCCATACTTGTTACATTTTCAAGTGTAAATACTGAAAAATAGCCTATGGCAAAATGAAAAGGCACAGGATTAAAATCAGCTTCATTGTTTCCATGGATACATGTTTGCTGTTTGGCAGAGTATTTTATACACTTTCTACAAGAAGAAGCATCATTTTAAATACATCTCTGAAGGGAGGGACCCTGTTCTTTTAACCATGACACCAGAATTTGTACTCCTAAAAATGTGATCTCTTTACCTCACTTTAAGGTCCTGTCTCAGTTGTTCTTTGGAGCAGAGGAACTTGAGTGCAGCAGAAGAGTGCAGCTTTGCATTACGATAGCAGCCGACAGGCATCTTAACATAGAGCTCACTTTGTACACAGTAAGACAAATAGCAATCTCTTAGAGCAAAGCAGGGATCAAGTATACAGACAGCACGGGAGTTTAAGCTAGCTCTAACCTGGATGTGGAAAGAATGCACCAGAAACTGACTCAGAACACTGGGAAACAGTTCAGCGAAGCATTTCAGACTGGTTTGCTGCGTCTCAGAAGGAGTGGTTGTAAGAGAGACTAAAATTATTGTTCCTTTCTGAAAAATAGATGTACAGTTTGTTGTTGGTTTTGCTTTTATCTAAGAAGTAGTCTTTGTAACCCTGATGCAGTATCTTAATAACAGTCAGGATGTCACTGAAACAGTCATTCCTGTTCTGGAGCATGCCGTGGCTTCCAGCACAGCCCATCAGTCACTGGGATACCTGTGCTTCCCAGTAGGACTGTAAGAGCTGGAGGGCTGTAGTTTCCTGGATTCTCACTACAGTAGCTGCACCATGAGCCTTGGCTGTGACTGAAGGGGAGAACATCAGGCACATCGCTTGTTTGTGTCACAGAGTACGTGTCGTTCTCACCAGTGGTTTTGGTTACCAGACTCTGCATTTCTCTGCAGGATGCATGGCTGTGCCTTTCTTACAGTGGAACACCTCTGAGAACGCTTCAAAGTTCTGCAAAGACCCCATCACCCTACACAAAGAGAAGGAACTTATTTACATGGATACAGGGCATGGAGATTGTTGCTTTGAAAACAGAAAACCATATTGGAATCCCAGTCTCAGAAGACAGGATAATTTATGCAAAAAAAATATAGCTGATAGGAATAAAGAAATGCTGGAACAGAGCATTCTGGTCCATTCTCTACAGACTGGCAACTTCACCAGGCCAAGCAAAGGAATGTGCTCTCCAGCACTGTCCTACAAGCCATGGGAGAAGCTCTTAAAGTTAGTCCAGATTGATTTGTTAGAATATAGCTCATAGCAGTGAGCCTCTCTCTCCTCCTGCGCCATACTGGCACAATGGGTTGAACCAAGTCAGTTATCAGTTAGGAAATCAGTTAGTAAAACGCACCTGTATTTCAGAGGGCTGTGAACATCTGTCTTTATGGACTGGCTAGCATATTCTGGTCTGTAGGAACCACACCAAACCTAGACAAGGAGGATGAATCATTAGTGGGTCAGTATTAAAGAGAATTCAGTTTGGGGACCTGCTTACTGGTTTTCCAGGTTTTTCTTAAAAGCCATCCCGATTTCTTACAGTATAGTTGGAATATGTTGTACTGAGGAAGCAGAATAATTATTAACTAATTACTTTTTGTTTTATCAAGTTCTTGGATTAAGATCTGATGCTTTGGGGTAGATATATTAGCCCTTGATTTCACTCGTGTTTCCCCAGATGAGCTGGAGGTTCAGAGTCTGAAGCACACCACCAAGTGTGTTGGCCCACTATCAAATATTTAACCTACTGTATCACATTTGTTACTCTAAGAGTTTCTCATCCAAGCCATCTTTTTCATGTCTCTCTTGAGGACCTTTTGATGAGTGCAAAAATGAGTCATTGTCCAAGTGGAGCTCGGGGCTGATCTTCTCTCTAACCTCTAAGATAACATAATTTATACTTTCATGAGGCATGTAGTGGCTGTACCCAAGTGTTCTTACCTGGGCAAAGTTGAGGAAGAAGAGCTGTTTGTGGGACAGATTCAGTCCTGGCAACTTTGGCTCCTTTCCTTCCCGTTCCAGCCATTTTAAGTAGGCCTAGAAATGATCACAGATGCAATTCAGATGGCAGAGTGGCCTATTCAGGCATGGGGGGTATTCTGAATGTTATTTGGGGGTGAGAGATTTCAGTCACAATGTATATAAACCCAACACGTCATCCCTTCTGTATTTTCATAGTTTTTATCTTTCTAATACAAATAGTGCAGCTAATTTTATGACAAAGCTATCATGGGAGTACTCTGTTGACTGTTCTGGCAAAACCCATGTAACACAGAGAGAACTCACATTCAGCTTCTCAAGTACAGTAATCTCTGAACTGAGCTGTTATGAAATGGGAAAAATAGCAGACTCTTGCATGGAAGTGTTGTTTTAGAGTAGCAGTTGGCCAGGTGACCTTCACCATGAGGAGCTCTGTGTGTTCTTTACAGAGTCACCTGGAGATGTACCCTGCATTTCCTCAGGAAGGCGGCACTTGCTGCTTTAGGGAGAGGCATGCCACTGGTGATACAGGCACAATCATTCATGCTGAGGAGCCTGAACACCCACGACTGCAGCTTGAAGTAGAATCATCACCTTCCACTGACTGATTCTATAGGAATTTGTGTCTGGAAATAAAGTGTTAAGCTCTATGGTGATGATTTTTCTCTCTTCAGGTAGCTGCTCATAAAATAGCAGATAATAACCTTGCTCAATGTTAAATCCATTACCGGTATTGTTACACATTAATTGGCCAATTTTCTTTTTTTAGGTCTATTGACATAATGGAGACAAGTTAATGTGTCCTCACGCTGGCTGATTTCAAACGTTCTCGTACCTGATCCTCTTCGCTGCTGACAGGCCCAAAGCACACAAACAGCAAAGGTAGAGCTGAGAACATTTACATTGGAGGATTCTGTGCAGGCAGCTCCTGTCATCCCACAGCACCCTGCCACGTTTGCACAGCTTTGCAAGTTTATTTGGGAGAAACAGATATGGGGAAAACAGTTGCTCTGCTTCCCAATATCACCAGGCTGTGTTGCCAAGAGATCAGTGCTCTGTTGCCATGTAAGAAGCTCTTTGAAGGTGTAGCTGTCATTTTCAGAATCAAGGGCTTTAAAAAGTGGAGGGTGTTTTACCTTCTCCCAAGCTAATCCTGTGCCTGTTGGTGTTACCCTTGATTAGCTGAGACAGAAATGTGCAGCATCAAGCACTGTGGTACCTCAAAGTACAGCCAGGAGAATGAGGTGGTCTTCTCCTGGGTGCAAGAATGCAGCCATCCTACACTGTGACTGGGATGTAAGCTGCTAGATCCATAACTGAGGCTTTAAGGTTTTGAGTATGGTAATAACATTAATTGTCAGAGTTTTATTGACAGAATAATGCCATTGCTGAATCCCAGGGGTAAAGTTACCCCACAGTATATTTGGAGGTTACCTTATAAGCCTGTCGGACTCCTCCATTATCTGCTATATTTTCTCCTAATGTGCTTATTCCACTGACCTGTAAAAGAATAATCATTCATTTAGTCTGTACTCAGTAGTATTAGCAATGCTCGGAACCATGAGCTGAGCACAGTCATACATCAAAGACAGTCATGTCTGGAACAGGAGGAAGGACTTTGGGCTAGGGCAAAGAAAGGAGAGAATGGAAATAAAAACTTAACAGGGTAAAAGCTGTAGATTAGAACAGAGAGAAAATGTAGGAATATAACAGGAATGGGCTTCTGGGCAGAACATACACTAACAGGATGACAAAATACAGTAGCAAACACCAGATTTCCTCCCCCTTGCCAAAAACACCCCTTAGGGTCTGGCAGCAAAAGCACACATGGGCCCAGCTCACCATTAACCCACTGCACACAGATACTGCTGGTTTTGAGGCCACACCAGTATCCCCAGTTTACATTCATTATGGTATCAAACCCAGTGGTGTGGCATTGCTTGGTTTCACTTACATTTTGGCCCCCTGCGAGCTCCCATGTGTAGTTCCCGTACTGATAAACCATGCAACGAGACTGCTCCTTGAAATGCATAGCTGAGAAATTGCTCCACCAGTCAAACATATTCCCATCTTTATCAAAATTCCTGCCTACATGAAAATCCAAGACAAAAGGAGTTTTGAGTGTGATCCTGTGTGCAACCACAGCACTGTGTAACCCATTTCTTACAGTGTAATGAGGGCAACCGAAGGAATACTGTTTTCCCAGTTATCTTCTCACCATTGTCATCAAACCCGTGGGTAATTTCATGGCCAATGACCATGCCAATCCCACCGAAGTTCAGGGCTTGTGGCTGGCGTTTGCTGAAGAAGGGGGGCTGTAGAATCCCAGCAGGAAAAACTGCATAGAGGGGAGGAGAGAGGGAGATGCTGTAAGGCACTGTTTGTTCTGGGTACTTTGCAGACAGATTGTTTGCTTGGTTTAAAGATCAGTAAGGAACATAAGATATAAAGTGATTAGGAACAACATTATGCCTCCTCATGTGAAATTGTTTCTCTCTTGATAAGTGGAAAATGACAAGTTAATGAAGGTTTAATTTAGCACATCTGCAATTACAGTATCTCCTTGTTTGAGAACCAAGCATCATTTACATTTCAACTTTAGCCTAATTTGGGCCATAATGTATGCTGCAGTAAGTCAAGAACAGCATGTTCAGTAACTGTCTGTTAGAGATAGGGACAGTTTGTATTATAGAGACATTTTATAGGGGAACTAATGGATGTTTTATTGCTTTATTTCGTTAAAGAAAGGCTGGCAATCACATGCTGATTACCAGCAACACTCGGTGATAATTCCTGCAGACCACCAAGCGCTCTTGGAATCCAGTCCGGGGTGGGAGCAGTTGGAGGTCTGTTCTTCTGTCTACTGGCAAAAGCCTTATATAGAATCAGTGGGATTTAGTTTTCATCCCACCTATGTAAGATGAAAAGCACACAGGCTTCTAGAGGAATTAGGATTGAAAGCAATTAATTCTAGTAAGATACTTTGTAAGAAGTGAGATACTGAAATTATATAGCAATTATTTCATTTAGAGACAAAACCCTTCTGGACTATATAGAAAGTTTAATCTATACAATTTCAGGGAGAAATATGTAAGACAGGAGTAAGACAGAGGCAGGAAACCAAAAGTAGTGTGGAAAATTATCTCTCTCAAACTTGAGACAGGACTTAACTGACATCTACACTATTGTGGGTAGCTGTGCTTGAATTTTTGGCTTATACATTCATCTTCAAGTTGTTTAAACCAGTTAGCTCCATATTACTTAAAAGGCAAAGTTTTAGAGGAACCAGGCTCCTTTAAGAGCCAACTTCCCTGCCTGCAAAGGTGGGTCACAGCTGATTACCATTACCATAAAACAGAGCCTGAGCTTGCCTACAGGGTGATGCACGCTCACAGATTGAGGACTGGTCACACCTTTCACTGTGTCTTCAGTATGGAAGTAAGTGGAGACTGCACAAATGGAAAATGGCTCTTTCTGATGGGGTTGGAGTGCTAAAGCTTTTGATGTTTCTGCTTTTAGCAGTTACCTAAGTTTTTCATTATGACTGTTGGTTGAGTTGTTTTCCATTTCTGGCCTTTGCCCTATGAGCAGGATGCAGTTGGTGTCTGGCCTAAAAAAGGCATGTATTTTTCTTTGTATGGTATTTGGCAGAACTTGGATGGTAGCTCTTGCTGCAGCCTGGGAATGTGAATAAGCGCTACTTTCTAGGAGTTACTTGGTTCCTCTCCCTTTTGGGGTGCTCAGAAGTCACCCAAGTCTCTACAGCATTTGCAGGCTTAACCCTGAGTATTCTGGCTATGTGCATAGCTCAGGGAGCATAGGCAGCCAGGCATATTTGCTGTGTCTTAAGTCTGTAGATCTCCTCTGCTAAGAACAAGGAAGGTCAGCCTAGCAGCTCTGCAAAAGCTCCCAGCTCTGACATTCTACAAGCAGAGGCAGGTTTCTCGAGCCTGGTATGCCTGTTACTGATATAACTTCAGTACCATCTGTACAGATGGCAAACTGAAGAGCTGCCCATATGTTTATCAGGAATGTGGAAACATGAGTACAGACAGCCTAGCATACACTGTGAGCATTCTCTAGTCTCTGAAGCTGGCACTCATATAGTAGCAGTTACTGTCTCAGGTTCTCAAACCTAAAGCTGTTCCAGTTACAGTCTATAAACTATGCCCAGCAGGGAGCTGAATGTTCATCAACAAAGTGATTGCCTGAAATGAACATCCTGTCCACCTTGCCCAGAATTCCCGCACAGAAACAAGCAGGTTTGCCTCTGGATAACAGACTGATAAATCAGTTCCACAGAGCTGTTTGAAGCTGCTGTGAACCTACCGATCTGATTCCGGTTGGGGGAATAGAATGCATTGACCACTGCAGCTCCAATTATCCATCTGAAAACAAACATTGCACCGAAGTTAGTCCTGATTTAGACATCATTTTTCTTGAATTGTTATTGATAAAAAATGCAGGCTGCATAAATGGGAAGAACTGAGGTAGGAAGAAAGGCGCCATTGAACACAGCTTAAATACTACTAACACAGGAAATAACTGGTGTCTCATTTATGGTCACTTTCTACCCAAAACAATGTGAAGTGAAAGTTAGAAATGCTTTTTCTCTTGAATGTTGAACAGGCACATTGGGGCAGACTGTGGTACCAGCTCACCTCAATGCTAACTGAGCGTGAGAAGAAACCAACAGTTTACATTCAAAAGACAGTTGGTATTTAGAGGACACTGAGCAGCAGAAGGCAGTTACTCAGTAAATTAAGGCCAAATTGGTTTCTTGAAAAATTAGATATCTGATTGTGATTATTCAGTTTTAAATGTCTGCATTTGGAGTCCAGTATTTCATAGATAATGAGTGTTGACTTTGAGAAGTAATTGTTGAGTAGGCTGCTTCTGGAAACTTCCTCCAATACCTTGATAACTTTTTATATTTTTCTTTCCCTTTTCTTCTACCTCTGACATACAGTGCTGTCATGAACCATGCAGAACAGTCTGAAGCCAGAAACTCATGACAAGTATTCAGCAGCATCAGCCTGTGATATTCTTCCCACATCTCTTGTCCTTATAGTATCTTGTGATGCCCTAGGTGCGAGTGTTCTGACATAACTACTTGTGGGCTGCTGTGGGGTGGGATGGAATTTCCTGTTTAAGAAATACAGCACATGTCTGTATCTTCCAGTTCTTGCCAAGTTAGTTATTCTGGGCTGACAGAATAGAGGGCACTGCTCATCTCAGCCTGGGAACAAGAGTAAGTGGTAGAGGTGCTGGTATGGCACTAACCTGTGTAACACATGCATAAAGAGGGAGTAGGAATCTGTTCCTGAGGTCGAGTACCCAGGTTTTTCAGAGCAGTTTTTCTCTGAAGGCCACTCTGTTGTGAAAGCTGACTGGCCTTCAGTTCAGACCATGCTCTTGGTCCATAAGCTTCTCCTTGGTATGCTTGACATGAGATGCTTGCAGCTGGCCAGGTGGCCTCCAACAACTCACCCCCACCCTCCCCAGAAGGCTCTGAACAGGAGCAATGGCTAGTATTCTTAATTGCAATGATTAGCTGATGATATCAGCCATAGTAGTTAGGTATCTACTTCAGTGTAATTAAACAGTGATCTGGAGTGATAAGTGGTTTTACGTCTCCTTGGGGAAACCCTTCAAGCTGCTGGAGAGAGATTACTAGTAAGATGTGGTTCATTACATGGAAAAAGTGCCAAGTATTTCATGTATCATCAAGCTACCAGGCAAAAAAGGCCTAATTCATGAATCCATGAAAGGGTTCCCACAAATGTGCTTTAAACCATGCCTTGAATGAGCAGGGGTGTTGGGAATTCTGGTTGAAGGGCTACAGTCTGTCTGCAGACAGGCTGTAAAAGGCAGCAGAGATCAATAACAGCTTGTGGATTAAGGACACCAGTGCTGTGCAAGAATTCTTGCTATAAAGAGCACCATGATTGATTCCTCCAGAAATGAGGGACAGAAAACGTTGGGTTTTAGCTGACTGGTCAGAAGTCTCCCTTGGTGAATTATTCACCAGTGACTTCCTGGAGGTTTCTTACTGTCTGCATTGTGTGCTTGCATTCTGAGTTAAAACCACTTCCCAGGAAGAGGGACAGAAGAAAGGAACAGGCTTTGCAACAATTAATTTGACTGATGCTTCTCTCTGGGGAGTCTTTGTTTGCTTGCTTATTAATAACTGTGATACTGTAGGCTTTGTAAAGGGGTGTTTGACATACTTTTGTCTCAAGACATTCTCAAACATAAGTGTTCTCTGCTGTCCACAGTGTAGGACTTGCCCCTCATCACCCTTACCTCGGAAGTCAGTTGTGGCTGTAACTTACATGTCCTGGTCAACTCTCTCACGAAGTTTCCTCAGGCTCTTCTGGGCTCCAGCTCTCAGGTTTTCCAGAATGTTTTCAAAGTAGCTGTGTTCACTGAAGTTTAACTGAAGAAACAGGCACCAAGTGTGTTTATGAGTAAGCTGAGGGGACAGAGGGATTCCTCATACCACAGAGTCCATCTCCCACACAGTGTTTTGATTACAAGGTATCACTTACTAGTTAGCTTTTTGCATGCATTTATTTGTTAGCATGTTCAACACAAGCAGTTCTGTGTGCTGTCCAGTCACTTGGAAATCACACTTGCACAGGTTTAGGTATTCCAAGTGGCAAGAAAAATAAGTGTAGGCTGTTACACATGGAAGCATGCACAGCATTCTTACGTTGGCATATTCCTGATCCAGTTTTTCATTCTGATCTTCCAAAATATAATCTGGATAGCCAATTTGTTCTTTAATTGCCATTGCCTAGAAAAGAAGAGTTTAATGTTTCCTGTGAATTGTTTGTGAGAAACTGGCAGCAAACATTTAAAGACCTTGTTCAAATGCTCCCTATTGCCTACTGACACTTAATGTAGTTCACAAGACTCGTTAAAAGGAAATAAAAACGTATGTGAGCTACCAAAGGATTAAAAAGAAAAGGACAATGTAACAGGATAATGGAAACAGGAGAGTGAACACCGAAGTCTCTTCCTGTGATTTGTAGAGGAACTGGGAATAGCGATGCTACAAAATTCCAAAGATTACACATTCATGATGGAACACTGAAGCTCCTTGTTCTCTCTGACCTTCTCACGAGCTTTCTCTTTAGATGCCTCGTCCATCCACTGTAACTCATCTAAAGTCTCGATGAACACTTCACGAATCTTGTCTATTAAATCTCGGACCTAAAGAGAGGCAGTAAGAAACTAATCATTTCCATGCTGCTTTTCCCAGGCAGAGCTAAGGAGGGCTGAAAAGCTTCCTAGTGACAGATGATGTCCCCATATTCTGTGCTCTAAAACATGGGACTCAGCATTTAAAAGAGCATCATAAATGTGTCCTTGTGCCTTCTGACTCTTGGCTGATTGACATCTTTAACAGACAAAACAGGTTGGGAGATCAAGTGGAGGGGAGCGGGCACTGCAGACATTGTGGTTGTACAGTAGTATGAAGGGTAAACTACATACCATCCTCTTGCTCTCACCAGCAAATGTCTCCCTGACATACATTGCTCCCACTGCGTTCTCCATGTTGTTGTTGACATAACTCACACACTCCCTCCAGCGGGCTTCTTCCAGTGTTGTCCCATAAAGTGCCTGTCGTACAAAGCACCACAGGATTAGTTCTGCCTGTGCGTTTCTTCCCTAAGTCATTGCCTAAAGAGAAAGCTAACCTAAGACAAGGGTTTCCATTGTTGTGACTGCTGTTCTTGGATTTCCTTGGGGATGACATGACATAAAGATGTCATTGTGTTGACAAGGACTCTGGGACTCTCTTCTAGTACTATGCTCTATGATCCCTTTAGGGAAAGAGGAAATACCTTCCTGTAGCTGGCCCGAGCATCCTTAAAACGCCGGCTCAAGCTGCTGACCCGATCAATCACCAGTCGCCAAATGAGGTAGTTCTGGATGGTGCTGTGTGGGAAAGCAAAGCTGAGCTTAATCCCCTGGGAAGAGCAACACTAGTGCAGGCAGGCAGAGGAGGATTTTAACTCTGAAGGGAGATAAGAAAGCAAATGATTGCTGCCAGTCATCACTTTCATAGCATCTGCAGGTGACTGTTCTTATCTAACCTGCTGTAGAGGACTCCAGGCTGAGGACTGGATGAACTATCGTGTCTGTTAGGGATTAATTTCTTTCTAGAGAACAAGAGCTATAAGCCTGTGATGTATCTTCCCATTTACCCTTTTCTGAGCAGGGGGACACCCAGTGCCACGCATACTTTGGTACCCAAGGACCTTTGAAGACATTACCCATGTTTCACAGAGAAGTGGTGTCATTTTTCTGAGGCTCTGGCACAATTAGCAAGTGGGCTCAATCATGTACATTTCCACAATACTTCCATGACTTTTGTCTTGAATATTCTCCAGTTTCTTTACCTTGCTGAGTACTTGGAGATAATTGCTTTCAGCTCTTGCAGGTAGGGCATGCCATATACAACAACCTCTTCTTCTTGGTCCACCTGAACACTTACTGAAGACATGACACCTTGGATGAAGAAGGTCCAGTTAAATTCCTAGGCAGACAGAAAGACGTGCTAATACCAGAGGTTTCAGTGCCTTAGTAGCTGTCTGGACTTTCTACAGACTATGGGATTCAACGTAGTTGTAGTGGTGTTCAGTAGAAAATTGATTTGTAAGAGACTTTGAGTACAAGATTAAGAATGGGAATGATTTTATACCTGTTTGTTGCATCACTGATCAATTCACAAAGCCATTTCCAAAGGCCATAGCAATAAGAGGAGGCTGCAAGTATCAGGGTGCTCTTTAAACACTTACGTTCAATGCAAACTTTTCCTGTAGTTCTTTTAAGGTCATTTTGTTGTACAGCAGGGTGACATCATGCCTTTCTTCTGCTGGGGTAGTTGCCTGAAGACATTCACAAGATTATTACTAGAATCACCTGGCACAAGTGACAGTGGCTGAAATCACATGCATGCGGGTGCACATACACTCAGATAACATGCAAATAAACCAGATTCTCCTTCTCACTCCTTGCTCCTTCCCCAGTATCCAGAGAAGGTCTTGGTTTCTGTACTCACATTTGCAATCTCTGTTTCGAGCTCCATAACTTTTGCCATTTCCTCTTGGACAAAGGAATCATCTTCAGACATATTCTTGTCTTCCCGGATCATCTTGGCAATGGTGATCATGAACTGCAGGTAAGCTTCTCTCACCTGCACACAAGAAACAGAGCATGTGTGTAGCATTGTGAAGAAAAAGTTTGCTGTCTATCATCTCTCATTGAGCACCATTCTTCTTGTTCCTTTAGCTTTAAGGTGTGCTGTGAAAGAGCTGGGCCCAGGGTCATAGCCTTTGCCCTTGCCTCCAGTGCAACCCTCCCCACTCCAGTTTTCCTGTTTCCCCCAGAACAACCACTGTTATAGATACTGCTGCAATACCTAAGACCTTAGTTCATCCTGGAATACCTTAGAGTGCAATCTGCAGTCTCAAAATACAGAGTGAAAGCAACACTTTCTGCTTCCCTGTGCAATCCAACTCTGGCATTCTGAGTTAAAATTTCTATTTGAGCATAAAGAAAGCTCTGTGCTTCGAGTTACACTGTGGGAACAGTGATCCCTACTAGCCAAATACCAGGGTAAACATAGAGGGTTTTAAGTTCTCTGAAAGTAATACTGTAAATCTTCTAAACTGTTTTTATTGTCTGAAAGAAAAGCTCTGTCTCAGATGATTCCCAGTGATACCTTTGCTTTATTTCTAGTAGGAGGGTATGGCTGTGATTTATGCCTCAGAATGGGCCTTGGAAAAAATACTTGGCTGCTGAGGGAGTACTGATCTCTGATACAGGAAAGCTTAATACTACCTATTCTTGCATCCTTCTCCTCCTCCATAGACCTTGTAAACCAGATAAACACAGGAACTGTTGTGAAATGGAGTCTGGGCATTTCCATGATGAGGATGGTTTGTGTTTTGAGGCTGAATGCTGAGCCTTAATCAGGCCGGGTTCCCAGAGGCCTCAGCAGGAGCTCTGCCAAAAGATGCTGGCCTAAGCACAGGGGGGGTTTGGGTCATCAGAGTTTGGCTCATTGTCTGTGGGAAGTGAGCTGTTAAATACCAAACAGAAAGGGGTCGTGTCTCCTCCTTATTCATTAAGGTTAAAACCACAGCCTCTGCCCTTCTTCTTTATAGCTTCAGATTAAAACTGTATTGAGCAGTACTGGTTTTCTTTTGCTAATTTAGGATTGTCTATGTTCTGTACTTGATTTTCTACCTCCTACAAGTCAATCTAAGTCTGACTTCCATGTCATGATGCACAAATGTCCCTCTTTCTACTGTATCTGGCACTATAAAGGTGAAACTTGCAGAACAGAATCCCAGTTCCAGCAGCTATCTGCAGTTGCCAACGCAACTGCATGGAGTTTGTTTTGTGTTGTCATGTAATCTGGGAGAGAAAGGAGGGTAAATGGCAGCAGATTCTTACTGGCTGAGGATCTGTTCCATTCATACAGCTCATGTAAAACACTGTCCTTAAACTTTTTTCCCCCTAAATGATCACATTAAAAAAATCTGAATATTTTGGTGATCTACCCAATGTATTTTGGGGTATTATGTTCAAATATGGTCCAGTATGACAATAGTTCTCCTATGTCTATAATCCGTCTTTCCAGCAGTTTATAAAATGGTAGCCAGGAGCAGTGGCTTTAGAAGAAGATATAAGTGAATCCAAGATAACTTGCACTGAAAATATGAATCTATCCTTCAAAATGAGAGACTCTTCTAAGCTCTAAACAGTGATGATTTTATTTTCCCAGACCCTCCTCATCTGTATGAAGTGGCCAGGTCTGAGAGGTTTGATACTTGCAGTTGTCAGTCCATTAGCAAACTCTCCAATTTTGGTGTCATTAGGCAAAACTGTAGCAATGAGCATCACAGTCTGGTTCTGATTGTCACGTGTTGTAATGATTCATGTATTTGAGGTTTCCAACACACAGGGGTAAGTAATAAAGTTGTATTAGTAGTACATGGTAAATAAATTAGAAGGAATACTTACTCTCTGATAGTTGCCCCCATTGAAGTAGTAATCCCTGGATGGCATTCCTAAGCTTGGCTGGTCAATCTGAAGGAAATCATACATTTCTTCAGTTAGTGAGGAACAGGAACTGGTGTTGTCCAAAAGCATCTTTGAAAGGCAACGCAAAACGCTTCCTGTGCCATCCTTTCAGTGTTGGAATGACACTAGTACACTCTAATCAAAGACCTTTAGGAACTAAGGTGAGATAGGAAGTGCAGCTTTTGTCTCTGGATTTTAGATAAGGGCAGGATGGATGCTTGCTGTGGGTCATTAACCAAATCTTTCAGTAACCTTTGGGATCTAAAAATAAATTAAAGCAACTTAGAAAAGAAGTTATTTGACTTGAGGGCTGGAATTCCTGTGTGAGCTACATGGACGGCCTCTGAAGAATTATCTACATACTTTAAAAACATGGTTTCCTGCTGTATATTAAACCTCACTTTGCAGGACACAAGAATTTACAGCCCTTAAATGCTGTAAATCAGCAAAGGTCCATTGATTATTTTATTTCTTTGACTGAAACAAAAATTATGCTTCCATCAAATGTTTCCCAACAGGAACCATTGGGGTTCTGAACTGGTGCACAGACTTTGCCAGTGTGTGCACACCCCCTGACTAAGGGAAACTGATCTCTATGCAGCTTCAATAGCCATCCATTATGATTCTGGCATATAAATAATTCCCTGAAATGTTTTCCTTACATAAATGATGTGTCTGCTGGAATCCCGGTCGTCATTCCACACAAACATGTCAATGAGGACACGTTTGTTAAATCTAGAGTTCATTATGGACAGTTTTTCTTCCATGCTCCAGTTTGCCTCTGGGAGATAAAAGGGAAAATATACATCATTTATCAATATGTATGAGGACTGAATCAGTTGTGTCGTTTTAAGCTTATTGCTAAAACTATTTAGAACCAGAGTGGACATAATGTGGGAATACTTGTACAGGACACTGCTAAATATGTATGATACCCTGATTTTTATTAATGAAGGAAAAGTTAAAATGAGGATCTAATTCAATGACAGTAGTCTCCCAATTCTGACTTAACACTCTTGCACTCTAAGGCACAGTATTACCTTTGGTCTTATTCCAGTCTGCAGAAGCCACTGGCCAATCTCCAACCATCCTTAAGGCCTCTAGCAAAGGCAATGAATCTCTTTGCTCTATAAGACCTGAGAATGGAAAACCAGACATTATATTGTTTCCACGCGGGTTGAGAGGGAATGAATTAACACAGGTAACAGGCCTGACAGTTTAATTCTGAAACTGCACTTGTCATAGCAGAAAATAAGAGGTATAGTTAAATCATCTTACACTGGTCTTCAGAAAATTAATCAAGTACTTATGTTGACTTCAGTACTGATTTTGACTGAATTAGTTTGGAAATGAGGAAATGGAACACATTTTTGCATTCAGAAGGGAAGGCTTTCTATTAATACTAGAGGTATGTAATAAATACTTGTCCTTTCTACACCCCAGAATGTCTTTTAAGCCTTAATGATGTACCAGGGCATCTTCACCTGAAGATTAGCTTTCCAGGCAAAGCCATGCAGATTAGACAGATACTGACTGGGCTTTTGCTTAAGAGTACATTGGTACTTTTGTACATCTGGTATGAACAAGAGAATTAATGGAATAAGAAGAGACTCACTCTCATTCATGCACGATTTGTAAAGTATTTTTGCTTTCTGAAATGCCTCTCTGTCCTCTTGATCTGAAGTCTCCAGCACACCTGGGGAAAGAACCAGGGAGAGTTCTGCTTTGGAGAGCTTTGATCTTGTCACAGAAATCGCAGAGTTCAGAGCTATGATAAGTACCTGTTATTGTAGGCTTCAATCACTGTGCAACTAGAGTGCTCTTTAAAGAGGCTATTAATGGAGAAGTGTCAGGAAGGTCATGCTACAGCTTGTTGTGCTCCTTTTGAAGTCACTACCATAGCACCTATGGCTAATTTTTAGTGGGAGCAGGATGTTCCCACAAAATGGCTGTAGTAAGAGATGTGGAGATTAAAGGGCTAGAGAAAAAACTCCCAATCAACACAGCACTTCCATGGAAGTTTATTTCTCTGTCAAACGTGCAGTAAGTAACGTGTGAAACCAACCACAGGTGCACATCCAGGCAGAGAGGAGCCCCATTCCTACCTTTGAGGACGATCTCCAGCTCATCTCTCAGGATGTCAAAGATGCTGTATCTGGAGCTGGTCTCTGGGATGACGTGCCGGTTCAGCCAGCCCCCGCAGGCGTACTGGTAGAAATCCTTGCACGGGTCAGCTGTTGGGTCCATGTTCTGGATTATTCTAGCAGCTGGGTATCAGAATTGGAGAGGTGAATTCCAGAGGCTGCCCAGTAATCTCTGGAACTACCAAAGGCTGTCAAGAAGCTGCTTGGCAAGAAGGTACCTTGCTTAATGCTAGTTATAGTACGCAAGTCTTATCCTCTATAATTCAAAGGATCCTATTTTCTCATGCGATGCAAGGAAGCCTCTGACAGACACTCACAGTGCAACTGTACTGCTTTCCAGAGGGAGCCTCTGAATGGCAGGCCAGTTCTCCCCTAGGGCCCTAGCTTATGTACCCACCAATGAAGGCAGTGATGGGAACATCTGTGCTGGAGTCTTTGCTGTATTGAGGTGTACAAGCAGATGCCAGAAATAAGCAGGGGAATAGCCCCATGTGTAGAATGCATTCTCTTTGAGGGAAAGTTCGCAATAATCATTCATAGTAACAATCATTACCTGCTGTAACACATCCAGGGGTGGTACAGACACTGCCTGAATTGGTGCCATAGTGAGTGCCTGCAGGAAGAGGAATAAGGAAGCAGGTGAATTAGTTGTTTTGGAAAGGAAAAGCTGCCAATGTCACTTGCCAGCAGCCCAAGCTCAGTGACAGCCCTGCTTAGTTTTAGAGCAAGCGAGTGGATGTTAGTGCCAGTAAATGGTACCAACCAGCAGCTGTGAACACATCTCTATCTGCAGATTTATGAGGAACCTATTGGCAGCAGTATTACAACAGTCCTGACAGTGAGTCTGAACTCTCCTGGAAGGAGAATACCTACAACAGCCTCCACAGTCTTCCTGACACATACTGGGTGTATTAGATCCCTTTAAGCATCCAAGCTCTTTCATGACCTTCAAAGTTCTGCTGTGGACTTGCACTGAAGCCTTTGTACATGAACATATAACTTTTCATGCTGAGTACTGAAGTGAATGTGCTTGTGGTGCTGGTCAGGCCACCTGTGTGCTGCTCACTATGGCACTGAGCTGGGGGGTATCCAAGCATCCAGCCTCAGGAGTGGCCTTTGCCCCAGGCACAAACTAATTTTGCTGGTTTAATTTCCCTTTGTGAGCCTGGACTAGCTCAGTAGCTCCTGGTGTTAGACAGCTACTTGGTTCCGCACTGGAAAAGGGAAACCTGATACCCTTCCTTTGCAACAGGATTAGCCGTGGTTTTAAACTTCTGTTTGACCCTTATGCTAGGATGTTTGCAGAAAAGAGCTACTAAAACCCCCTTCCAATTAAAGTGTTTTACGTGACAGCAAACAAGATTACAGTAATTCAGCGAGAAATAAAGCAGTGGGGAGGAGAAGAGGGCTTTGAAGTTCATCAGTGGAAGCAACATAAAAAGCCCCCACTGTGATTGGGAATGTACCGTTCAGGGTTCAGCTGCGAGCTGTCGTGCTGCGTGGGAGCAGATCTGCATTAGAATAACTGCATGCCTTATTACAGTTCAGTGTCTGGCAATCTGAACGTGGGATGAGCAAAGCATGGGTAACAACTGGTTAGCTTCTTTAATGTAACCTGACAATGTCTCACTTCAGTCTCTGGAACCCAACTGCTTTCAACAAGATTCTGACTCCCCACGTTCACAGAGCCCTTGTGATTGTGGAAATGTAACTGAGCTGTGTAACAGGGAAGCCAAATCTGTTCTGAAACCTTGGTTGCACACTCAGGGCTCTGAAACTGTGCCACAACCCCAGAAATGGCTGGGGAGGGGCTCTCAGCTACTTCTGAAAGGGGCTCCCTTGTCTTTCTATCAACTCTCTTATGCCTCAGCAGCAATCCTGACAAAGAACCAAGCCAACCTGACTGTATGACAGATGACCAGCACTGCCCTGTTCTACTTCACAGTGTGTTCATTGGGTCTCTGCTCCCTTGACTGATGCTCTGCCTGCTGCACCTCTGGAACTCCAAACCACTGGAAACAAACATAAACCACACCTTCTGAAGCCTGAGTCGGGCAACTTTGCACTTCATTGGCTTTGCTAAAAAAACCTGCCCAAGGTTCAGTACAAATACCTCTCTTTTTCTATATGCTTGTTTTTCCTCCCTAGTTAAATATTGGTGACAGGTTGAGCTATGACATAAAGACTCCTGCTTTGATAGCCATGGACAAAGACTGCTGCAATAGAGGTGTGGGAGGGACCACGTGGGTTAATGTTCTTCAAAGCCTGGAAGCTGAAACAAAACAAATGTCTAAATCCTGCGGATGTAATGGGAAATTACTGAACATAGAGTTGGGAGTGGGATTGTAAGTGGGACATGGCCTCATGTTTGACAGTAATATAAGGCATGAAGATAGTGATTTGTAGGAGAAGAAGATTGGCACAGATTGTTCAGCTCCGAATCTCATGTTCCCCCTGTTGTGAAGGCATCAGTGGAAGGGTTTGCAGGGAATCAATTCTTGTCTCTTCTCCCATCAAACTGCACCTCCCACTTGGCTTCTCCTACAGCCAAGTTCATCCAGATCCTTACAGGCTTTTTTTCCCTCTTTTAAAGTGAATCACTCCATTTCCCCACCTCTTCCTCCTGCGACACTTTCTTTGTGTACACCTCTTAAACAATCAGAGAGGGATGCAAAGGAACCGAAACGGACCAGGAATATTTAATCACTGGAGCTACTTTCTGCAGTACTAAGTTCCTTTCTGGCTCTTGAAATTCAGGACCTCTGTAGCATTACCCTTGCATTTGCTTCATTAAGGAGGCCACACTCTTGCTCTGTCAATAGTCTTGTAGGTACAAAAGAATTGTTGAGTGCTCTGCAGGCTGAAGAATAACTTCTGAGCTCTGCAGAGCACCAACCGCCCTTCACCAGCTCATCTCTTGCATGTCCGGTTTTTAAAACACAAGTTGCTTTTCACAGCATCTCTGAAGTTTCTTTTTAGACAACAAAAGCAAAGCAAATCATTCGGTACAAGCAGTTTGTGTTTAGTGTTTTCCCACTGCGTTTTGAGGGCCACAGATGGCTGGGGATGGCACACATTGAAACAATTAGATCCACAGTTGCCATCGGGCAGTCAAGTGTGAGCTTTACCTTTCAGCACCTTCTCTGTTTATTGCACAGATCTCATCTGCACAAGTGCTGTTGGCACTGCAGACTGCCTCTGTTGCTATTCTAGCATTGAATTGTTTGCCACAAATAATGTCACTGACAAATTTAGCTGCTCTTCATCTGAGAGGGCTGTACCAGATGTCAGTGTCTTCAAACCTGTGGGGATGCAGACACAAGCAAACTCCCAACACTTGTGCATCTTGCTTCTGAGAAACCCTACATACTTGGAAGCCAGAAAGTGAACAAAATATCGGTTAAATTAACATGACTTTGAGCAGTCAGGACCAGCAGTGAGGTGAGGGTGGCAGTTGTGTGTAACCAAGTTGTCTGGAGAAGTCACTGACAGTGACGTGATGCTCTTTGGCCTGCAACCTTCCCAACAAGTGATGAGACCTGGAGGTTGGTAAATATTTGTAGAACAGAGCTGAGAGCTGTGGAAAGGCTGCAGAGATGGACATGTGGGTGTGATGGAAAGATTGAGAGCATGGTGTGTTTGGTGTCAAAACCAAATGACTTCAGTTCTGTCTGCTTCCCTTTCCATGATCACCCAAATATTACTCTGATATTCTTACAGTATTTTCCTTTAGCTTATTTAGATGGGGTTTTGTGGGTATGGAAACTTCTTTAGATGTCAGAAAATCCCCAAACTGCTTCTAGAACTATGTAACTGTATTGCTGTCAGAGCTTCAGTGTGTTTGTTGGCTAGGTACATAGCTTAACATCCCAGTCAGTATTTACATGTATTACAGACGCTAACTGCTATAAATAGTTGAGCCATGCACACCCAAACATAAACGGGCAGAAGCTGCCTCTAGTGCTGGAAACACTCCTTGAAGGCAAGAGAGAAGAGCCTGAGGGGCTGCCTGCTGTACAGGACAAGCAGCACATGAGCTCTGCAATCACCTTGCACTCACATTGTGCACAGGGATAACTGAATCTAGGAAACCTTGCCCCTGAAAGCTTAACTGCTGATAGGAGCCTGCAGAACACTTGGGATTTTGGAACTGCTTTCTGAGAGATAAGCCTTCCAGCAAAGAAATGCAACAGCACTTGCTTCCTGTGCACAAATGATTCACATGAATTGGGATGAGACACCAGCATCTGGGCAAATGTTACTGGTACCTGAACTCTGGCTTGCCTGCACCCAAGCAGCAAAGATGTAGAGCAGGTTTCTCACCTCCTTTAAGCAAGCATGCAACAAAATTCTGCATAGCTCAATATTTTGATGCAGAAACTCCTACCTTAGGACACAGCCCTGAGCAATTCTTTCCTCCCATCTCCTGAACTAATAGAATAAACTTTCTGATGAGTATTGTCAGTGCCAAATGCTCTGAGATTTCATCTAACACTGAAACAAGTGCTGGTAACACTGAATTGCTGGTAGCAAAAGGAGTAAAAAGGCTTTTCCTGTGAATATTACTCAGCATTGTGCAGTGTTTTACCTACAAGTGCTGAGGAAAGCAGTTCACTGCAGGCAGGGGATGCAGTGGCAAGGTAAGGAGAAAACAATGCCTCACTTCAGTTTTGCTATTCATACTTCGTTTTATTCCCTAGTGTTTTAGCAAAGCTCTGAATCCAAGAGGCACTGGTGGAAATGAGGAACATGAGGCAGCTCCTGCTACCAGTGCTGCTTCACAGGGGTTTTAAATAGGACTTTGCATTTGATGTGCTAGTGGGAAAACATAGTTTTGAGAGTAAGCATGCTCTGCTGCTGGTGTATTCAGGCACAGCACCTTCATGTGCCTGACTGTCAGGTTCCTGGCAAGACTTTTGTGTGAAAGTCCCTGAAATCTCTCGTAGGGATCAAGCAGCCTTGATAGCAATGCAGTCTCCCTTCCTTGGCAGCACACCACTGTAATAAGCAGTCTCCCTTTTGATCTACTAAGCAGCTGGAGCTTTACAACTCCTGGCAATAACAAACCTTGATTCAGGCTTCTATGAGATAAGGACATGTCAGCACACAGACACACACCTTCCTTCTAAAACAGTACAAGAACTGTTGTCAAAACAGCGCAGAACCCAATCAAATGCATAAAATGAATTAAACACATAGAATGTTAGTCACATAGCTTCAAAATGAAAGAAAACCCAAGCCAACCCTCTCCATGGCTGAGCCTGGCACAAGGCAGAGGCACCCGCGTCCCTCACAGGGGTGACCTCGCTGTCTCCCTGTACTTTGCATGTAGCTCTCAAAACCACTTTGTCCTTTGTGGAAGGAAGAGGGGAATTCTTCATTCCCAGGTTCCTTACCTCTGCTGCTGGCATAGAGGATCACCAGGGCCACCACTGCACAGGTCATGAGGAGCAGCAAGACGGCCAGACCGATGGATATGAAGCTCCATGATTTCCTTCCAGATTTCGTTGATTTTTCCACAATATCCATTTGACTTTCTGATTTCCCCATTATTGTAACTCTAAATAGAGGAGGGAATGGTAAGAAAGCGTTAACAGCACAGCTAAATCAATACAGGGATGAATGCATAGCAAATCAGGGAGGGAAAAGGCAGCAGGATCAAAGCAAAGATAAAGGAAACTTCCAAATTATTACACGTATTTGTCCATCTGATTGTCCACAGCTTTGCCAACCTCATTCTCCATCTCCTGTGCCTGCCAGGCTGCCAGCAGTCGGGGTGTGCTGCTGGGGGGCTGTTCGGGACTCCACTACCCCAGCCTCTCCATGCTGCAGTGTCATAACTTCAGGAGCCTGCTTTGGGAAGTGTGGAAAAGTCTCATGACCAGGTTGGGCAACTCCTTTCTCCCAGACAGGGAAGGAGGGGGAAAAGCTGCCTCCTTCCACTCCCCGCTTGGAAAATTCTTCTGCTGTTTGGAAGAATCTTCCTCCTCCTTCAGTGGCTGTAAGCAGGTCTGTGGGGCTCTGTCAGCAGCACAGTCCAAGCAGAGCTCCTGCGAGGTGCGAGTGTCTCTGAGCTGGGTCTGCTCCGCCTGTGGCACGGGTGCAGGGTTTGGCGAGCAGAACGCGCCTAGAGCCCGTGTCTGCAGGAGCCGCTGAGCCCCGGTGCCCCGGAGCCATGCTCCAAGCCCCGCGCTCTGCCTTGTGCAGCTCCCGGCCCCAGCCCAGCGCAGCGCAGCCGGCTCCGGCCACGGCGCTCCGGCAGCTCCGCGGCGGCTTCTGCCGGGTTCCCTGCAGCTCCTTTGGCGTCAGGAGGGGCAAACCCACCCGGTCCCTGGGGCTGCGGGAGCGCTGGCGGCGTTCGGTGCCGTGTGTGGGAGCAGCTCCTCGTGCGAAACGCGCTGGTTTATAGGTTGGTGCCCGCTATGGAACAGGATTCTTTTAAGCTCCTGCTAGGAAATCTGTCCGGTAACAACTGGGAAGGGAGTGAAAGAAGGCAGGAGAGGCATGTGATTTCCCTTGGGGGTTATTCTTTTCCAGAGCTGACTCTGGGGGGAGGGAGAAGCCGGTTTGTTTGGGTTCTTTTCCCCGCGCAGGCTGCTTTATGGAGCTCGTGTCAGTCGCAGCCAAAGCTCACACTATATAAATTCTCAGGCTGGTACCTCTCATGACCCGAGCGCTTCCCCAGCACTCCAAGTTCCGTGCGTGCTCAGGAGGAAGTGCTGAGGGCAAAGAAGGGATTGCTCTGTGGCAGCCCCATTTACTGGGAACGTGCACACAGAGTTTTCCAAGAATGGGGACGCGGACCTGTTCTGTGAATGGGGTAGGAAACAACGAGTGCCAGTTTCTTCTGCTGGAGTCTTGAGTCTCCTCTTCTAGTCTGTGTTCTGCCTCAAAGCCCCCGTGAGGATTTGCCTCCTTTCTCCAAGTCATGTCATCTTGGGCTCTGTCAAGCATGAAGGCAGCTATCCCCATCCCACTGTCTGAAGAGCATAAGAACACAAAGAGCTGGAAAAAATGCATGCAGATCCTGGTGTCCATCTGTGAAAAGCAGCTACAGAGGGAAGGATGCTTTTAAGGATAACATGGTTTTAGTGATGAGTTAAGTGATCTCTTATGTGTGTTTGCAGGAAGCTAGAGAAAGATTAGTTTCCTGGGTATGTCCATGTTCCTTACTGCAGAAGAGTGGTGGTGTTACAGTGTGGCTCTGAGGACTTAGTTAAGGTCCATAATACTGCAATAGATAATCACTGCACAGGATTTAATGTAGTTATTCTTGTAACATGGCTGTAAGATCCTGCAGGGTGTTACTGTGTCCATCTCGCAGGTGGAGAATCAACAAATGATTTGAATGTGGCCAAAGCAGCTCAGTTGAGGCCGATCAGAGCATCAGGCTGGAAAATCAGTAGTGAGAAGCAGTTTGCATTTCTTTTACTCTTGCAGCTTAGCTCTGAAATAACCTGAGCAGTACCAAAATCCTTCCATTGCCCATTCTCAGGCAGGTTTCAGTGGCTGTAAAGGACATGTCTGCAGACTCATTAATTTTGATTGTCTTGAGCAGCTCTGTGTGCTCACTGAAATAGAGTGATCTGTCATTCAGATGAGGTCCCTCTTCCCTTCATTGCTTCTAAGGGGAAGGACCTATTTTAGTTCTGGCAAAGGAGATTTGATGATGCAAAGGGGAAATGTTTTTTTCCTTGTTATTCTTTTCCTCTAAGTTCCATATTTGACAAAGTTATTCATAAACTGCTTTCTTTACACAGTGTATTGCAACCAGAAAGTGCTAAAAGGAGTTAAGTTCCTTTATACCTCAATGGGGAAACTGAGGCAGGGGGAAGTGTTGTGACTTACCAGAGTTACAGTGGCAATAGCTGACTGCAGAAACCTTCCTGTCCCACTCTTTCATCTGCTGGCCTAGGTCACCACCCATTAGACCCTTATTTTACATGTTAGCTTATAAAGTGTAATCTGTCCTTACAATGATGTGAAGGTGAACACTGATCTGAGGATTTCTTCTTCCAGAAACTGAGACTCAGTAGGCTTCAGTTGTTGGAAAACAGGCCTTTTCCACAAAGCAATGTAGACAAAGCCCATATGAAGCAGTGAGGCATTTGCTGTTTGTATTGGGCTGCTTTGAAAGGATTTTTCCCATTTTGCTTGCTCTGTAACTAAAGGAAGTTCTGTTCCTGCCATTTGGTGTTGTGGAGTTTGCAATGGCAGGGTTACAGCTCTGGAAAAGCCCCAGATGGTTGATTTGAACACTGGATGCTGGAGGGGTGGGACCTGAGCAGCCACTCCCGATGGCTGCTTCCTCTGGATGCTTTTACTGTGCACCTATGACTGTTTACTGAAGAGGTGCTTCAGCAGGCATAAGGCATCCCAAACCACCCACAGCTACCGTAGTGCTGGTCAAAGGCAGGGAGCTGCTCTGAGCTGTTATACAATGCTCTTTTCATGGGAAGGAATTTAGGAGCTTTCCTGTTCCCCTGGGAGAATCTGGCTACACCTGGGACACGGCACGGAAAGAAGATGTATTCAAGGATACTGCCACCTTTCTCAGAAGTTTGGTTGCTGTGTCTTAGTTGCTTACGATGTCAAATTGACTGTCAATGCTTCATTTAGAAGGAACTGATTCTAAAGAGAAAAATTGTGAATACCTTTTTTCCCCTGTGCAAACATTTGCTTTAATCAGGTGGTTAAATGAGGTGATGTGTACCTCAAAACCCCAGTGCTGGACCATATGAGAATGTATTGCCTGATCTAGCTTCCTGCCATCCTGAGGCGTTGCAGTCTTTCCTCAGTGCTGACTGAACTTCTCCCGACAACTCACTCAGGTTGCACTCTGTGCTGTGTTTCATGTTGATGGAAGGGGATGTGCTGGGTCAGCTGAACAGATGTGCTGGTGGTTGCTGCTCTCTGCATGCTCGAACAGAATCAGGGGCTGCATGAACCCGGGTGGTTATTTCCCAGCCAGCGCTGAGTTCTCCTGCAGGTATGAATCAGCTACACCAGATGTATAAGCAGCTCCTTTAGTGTCCGAAACCAATCTGAACCAAACAGGACATGGTGCTGACATCTGTAGCATGATGTGTCTTAAATATTGTTACCATGGAAACAACCATCTCTATCTGTTACACTTTGTGTCTCCTTATAAGCTGGTCTGTACCAAGATGTGAGAGAAAACCACATACCTCTGGATGCCAGGGATTTGTACTTTCTGCCCATGCAGAAAGTCACATGTAAATCAAGAGCAACAAGAATTGCTCTGTGGAAAGGTGTTTTCCTTGTCTCCAATACAAACAGCAAAAGCAGCTCATTTTGAAATGTCATCCATAGGTGAGCAAACGCAGACAAGTAGTTACCAGTGAACCTCACACTTTTTTGTCCCAAGTGCCTGCTGTTTTCCTTTCCAATTTCTTTCTGATTCCTTCCCTTTTTCAGTAGAGGGAAACCAGCAATATGGGGTATTGTATTAGGTGAGTTTTAGGGTGACACTGTAATTCTAGCGGGGGCACAGTAAAGAATATAAATGAACGTGTTAATAGGCAAAGCACATCCTTATGCTACCTTGCACTGCAGCTTTGCATTTCACTTTGATTCTACTGCTTTGGCTTCTCCTGATGGATAACAATCATTCCGCACTCAGAACAGATGGGTTACTAGTGGAAATCTTCCTTTTTCTCTCTTTCAGTTAGTTTTATTCACCAGGTACAATCCAACAGCTGCATCTGTCCCCACGTTGCAGCAAGAGTGCAGTGCCAAAGCCAAAATCACCTGCATGTGAAAGAGCCTGCGTTTCTTCTTTAGTGCAGATTACAAATTGCTACCTCCTTGTATGTGTGAGGCAGAGGTATGGAGAGCAGCTTCAAAACTCTTCCAAGAGGCTGCTTAAGTAGTGTTGCTTACCTCTTTGTTTTTAGTGCATTACAGATAGTCAATCTCTGCTGAGACCTGGGTTTCAGTGTTAGGTTACACAGGTGCAAAGATTGTTTCTTCTGTGCATACAGATTGATCTAAATAGGAAAACTCATCTGAACCAAGACTTATATGCATGTCTCAAAGGGCCAGATTTGCTGTCAACATCACCAGTTCTGTTCAGTAACCAAACCAGTATGTTCCAGTCTAAGTGGCTGCTTTCTCAACAGTGAAAGAAGAGACTGCTAGAAATGAGGCTGGTATTGCAGATTAAATACAGAAGACAATCCAGAGCTATAGGGTGACATTAAAAAAATCAAACCACCAAACAGCCCCCAGTAAATCAGCACAGTGACTGGCTCCAGGACAATGGCTGGATGTTCCCTTTGGATCTATTGTAGCAGGGATGCTGACTACTGAGGATAACTCATTGTGCTCAAAAAGAATGGGTTTGTCTTTGGGAGCCAGTGGAAGGCTGTCATCTGTCAACTAGCCTAAAAAAACCCAGAAATCACTACTCAAATACCTTCTTATAGCTGGTTGGCACCAAATGTGTGGGGTGTAAATAAGTCCTGGTAGATGAACATGTGAAACAGATTAGAATTCGGAAAACCCTGAAGTTCAGATGACGTTTCAGAGCTCTTTACTCCCCCTCCCTTTGGAGACAATGATCTCTGAACATTGGAAGCAGGAAAAAGAATAGCAGACATGAGTGTATTCTGTATCGAAGGTGTGCAGTGATTGCTGCAGTGGCTCTGTAAATGCATGCACTCTGCACAGAGAAGCAGGTGAAAATGGAAAGTTCTCTTACCTGTGCCTTGTGGAGAATGTTTCCCAGCTGCAGGGGTCAGGAGCCTGGTGCAGTTCCTGGGTGGAACTCTCATGTTTACTTTGTCTGGCAGTCAGAACCAAATGCTAATGCCTGTTACCAGCACTGATGTCTGGAACAGGCTCTCCCTGGTAATGCTCTTGCTAAGAACTGTGCCTAAATCTGCCTCTCTCTTTCCCCTGCACACTCACTCTCCTACACAGGTGACTTAGGATGCCCAATGAATTTAATGCTCTGCTCAGACTTGTCAGGGAGAATTAATGCTTTCCACATACCTGAAATCAGCTGATTCTGTATCTAGGCTGGAGAGCAGATTGTGCAGCAGCATGAGTGATGCTGTCCTGAGGTGGTCAAGGTGATTTCCAGCTGGGGAGCATTTAGACAGATCTCTGCTATTACAGTAATTAATTCTTAGGGTAGTTCTTATTTTATGGACACGCTTCCCTTCCTTCCCAAGAGACTGTGCAAGTATCTGTAGCAGGAAGACTCCTGTTGGAAGGCAGTGTCTCATTTTCCATACACTTAATTTCAGTACACTGGTGATTACTGCAATTCCATCTTTAACAACACGATGCTTTAAAATCCTATGTGCATGACTTAAAAGGTATGTTTTGCATTGTTTTGCTGCCTGGGAAGATGAATTACAAACAAAATGAATTTAAGATATTTTATTCAGCTGTGAAGCACATTCACATTTCAGCTGTAATATCCAATAAATGTCCTGTTTATATCTTACCAATGATAGAAGACAGTTCCATTTCCCAAGGAACGATATTCAGACCAGTTGACAGAAATTCGCGTATAAAAGCACAGTCATAGTCAGTTAAACACCACACATTTAATGGAACACCGTAAGCTCCTCTTCAACAAATCATTACTTGGTTTTGGCAAGACTGTCCAGCTGTGAAGTCCTGAATTATCAAAATGCTTATAAATATGCTTAGCTTTTAGCAAACCTCCCCTTCTCACCCACACCTCACCTCTCGCATGCCCACTAGAAAAGGATTTGGATTCTAGATGTGCTTCCAGTTAGAGTTTCCCTCTAGGTATTTGTTGCTTGGCATGTGGGTTCCAACACACACCAAAGACTCTGGGGCTACAACTAAGGCAGCATCACGTCTAAAGGAAGGTATAAATGTTTTTATTGTTCCTTAACCCTTGCCAACAAAGTAAAGACACAACATGTACCAGTGGCTTCCTGTGCTTGTGCCAGAGATCGTCGTACAAATAAGTGAGTGGGTATGAGGCACAGATAGAGGGGTGACCTTTACCAGCATCACTGACTGGGGCAAGGGCTTGCTGACAACCTGCAGCTCTTATGATAATGTGAGATGTAAAAACACTGTCATCTTCAAAGCACTTTGTACCCAGCACTAAGCGACACTGACAGGCATCTGAGAGGGAGCATTAGCCCCACTTTGCAGATGAAAGAAAGTCACACAGAGAATCAGTCAAGATTAGATTAATAGACATTGATGCCAGAGGAGCTATTATGGCTTGTCTGGAACTGGCAGCACAGAGCAGAGAGTTTCACACAGATTACCCCATTAAATCTATAACCTTTGTTTGGGCTTAGAAAAAGACCTCCAGAGCTGACAGGAAGACACAATGCCATCTTTAAGTGAAGTGCTTGCAGGGCACTATTGGAATTTCGTATTCCAGTATGTTTGTTTAACTTTTAGCTCCCTCATTTAGTTTTGTTTGAGTAATATTTTTTAAAGTGGCCTCTGTATTGCCTAAAACCTCCTTTGCATTCCGTTACCTGCAAATAATTCCCAAGCTGCTGCCTTCTCCAGAGCAAGCTGACAGCACTGAGTGGATTCCTTTAGCTCATTCTTTTAGGGAACAGGACTCTTCAGTATTTAAGAAGGTAATGGGTGGGTTTTGGTGTCCATATTATTTAACTTCTCTCCCACCTTGTCTGTTTTATTTCTATTTTTTAATTCTTAGCCCCTCTTGCAATGCCTGTAGTGTGAGAACCTTTGGGCATCTGAGTGCTCTAGGATTTGTAGAATTAGAGCCTTCCTTAGTAAGGTCTTATGTGCATTGCTGTTTGTGTGTAATGTAACACACATGTAATGGAACAGCCTCCCCAGGGACGTAGCAGAGTGCCCATCACTGGAGGTTTTCAAGATGCAGCTGGACAGGGAGCCAGGTGATCTCATGCAGGTTCCCTTTGCCATGAGCACTTGGCTCAGGTGGTCTTTTGAGGTCCCTCAACCTGGGCTCTTCTATGATTATATGAAAATTGTTTTGTGGACATGACCCGACAGGTGTGCACTAGAAGTTGTGTTCAATCAGGTCCTGGGTACTAAATCACAAGTTTCCCTGTTGAGAAGCGATTTGGGTCTTTCAGAATGACACAGTCTGTTTTAAACTGTCAGCTCTGTGGTGTTTCCCTCTACATCTCTAATCGATGTGTGATTATATGGCAGTGCATCAGTCAGGTTTATTAGGAGGTTGACTTGGATTGCATTAGCTGGCATTGAAGCCATCCAAACCAGCTGAGAGTACAATCAGCTAAAGCATCCACACACATTAATGGTGTAGACACAGGGCAGTTTGTGTAGATGGCTGGTTACCTGTCTTCTCCACTAAGTAGATTTTATTGCCCAAGAATGGACAAATGATGCATGAGAAGAAAAGAAAGAGCATTGCAAAAATCCTGTTGGAAAGGCTGCAATAAAGAGCAAATGACAAGGAATAAATGTTCCTGTTGTTAAAGCTCTGTACTAAAAAAACAAACCCTACACCATTACCAGCACTCAGAGTGTTCCTAGTATTGTAAGATTATAATGTGACTTTTAGAGAATAATATCAAGTGTATTACCAGTGCTTCAGTGTCTATAATATGACATCTGAGGTTTCTAAGCAATCAAGATGCTCCATGAGATGGTCATTTTAAGTGGGAAAATACTAATCACTGTCAGTTTCTCATTTCATCCACTACTGATCTGGATCTAAAACTGTGGCTCCCTTGTGCCATCAGGCCCCCAGCCAGCATGCTCTGTGACACCCAGGAAGCATATTTGCTAGGTTGCATTAGGCATCTGCAGTACTGACCTGGAGATGAAAGTACAACTGAGGGGCATAACAAAATGCAAACTGGGAATGGCATAATTAACATCCTCCTGTGTATTGTGCTCCCTGCTCGCTCCCCATCTGGCTTTACAGCTAAACTTCCTCATTTACTGTGACACAGTTCAGGAATGAGACATGCAAGCTTATTACCAGATAGTGTTCCTAATTTCTTTACAGTCTATGTGGGAATCCTCATGCCAGTTTATGCTCTGACTCTGGACTTCTTGGAACCATACAAATAGAAAAATGATGTGGTTGGATGGCGAGACATCTAAAGGCACAGCTAATCTGGCAGGTTAAACTCAGGCTTGCATTGCAGAATATGCGGAACAAGTACTTTGCACAGAGTATACACAGGGAGGTCTCAAGGAGGTTTTGGCCATGCATCATGTGCCTGAAATATACTGTGGAAATGAAATTGACAATTAAATAGCTGCACTTGTCTTAGATGCACAGGTTATCTCTGCATTGAGGTGTGGAACCCAGAGAGTCAGTGGCACCAGGCTGTGATTAAAGGGAAGGTCAAGACTGGGCAATGGCAGTGACCAGAATGTTTAGAATTGTTCCCTCCTTGTCCCCATGAGTTCTGAAGTGCTGAATGCTACCATCAGCAATGTCATCAGGTATTTGTCTCCTACCCCCCAGCACTCCTGTGACCAAATAAACTGTGCTTGGGGTGTCAGTTGTAGACATCTGTGAGGCAGGTGCAAGTCTGCAGTGTTCTGTTGTTCTGCAGGATGCCAATGAATATGAGAAAGCCATTCCTGTAAGCTGCAGGAGGTGAAGGAGCCTCCCAAATCCCACAGCTTTGGAGTGCTGCCCCTTCTAAGTTATGAGTCTCTTAAGGTGTCATTGAGCAGTGGCTGACTGCACCAATAGATTCCAGCACAGATGAGTTCAGCTGACACATGATGGAATTAGTCTGCCTTTGAGTCTTGGCTGTAATGGCAGTGATAATTTAATGTCCCACATTAACTGAATGGTGACAGTGACTCCTCAGAGCGCTGGCAAACTGGCAATTGCTTGATGCAGGAGCAGGACAATGATAACACAGTTAATCTTCTGCAGGGGAATGACAGTGAAAGACATGGCTTTTAGATTAGTTGTCATTAAAGTGAGACATCTGCCTCTGCAAGGCAAGTGGAATGTCCTCACTTATGCACACGGAAGCTCATTAAAGTTACTGGGTTTGTATGGCTGTGAGCCAGAGCCAAATTTCCACCAGGAGCTAAATCTGGGAAGCACAATGAATTAGACTGGAAGTCGGAAGATGACTTCCAGGCAATATGTCAGCTTCAGAAAGGTTACAGAATACTCTAAAGAACAAAATTCACAGGGAGCACAAAAGTATTTGGTAGTGGCTGGATAGAGCTCAGAGCTGATTAAACTGAAGACATTTAATCTTTCCTTGGGATGAATGTAGCTTCAAGCTGGCTTACAAATGAAGGGGTATCCAGTTCCACTATTTACATAGGTTTTCAGGCCATACTCTCTTCTTGATTACATTGGTGTTGATTCACATAAACACACTTGAATTGTTCAGAGTTATCTAACATTTACAGCGGCATGCCACAAGGATATGTCCTAAAGCACATTGCACAAGAGACTTGCAAGGAGCAAGTGTTACAGCAGAGTTCCTTTTTGGAGTAAACCACTGGCTGTGTGCACAGGATGAGGGATGTGTCTCAAAGCAGTTGGAAACAGCTCCACAGTCTTGATGGATTGCAGCTTAACGTTAAAAAAACATACAGAAATGACCACTGCAGTTTTGCTCTCCAGACTCTTCAATCTGGAAGAAGTGGAAACAATATCCTGTTAGAAAATGGCATGTATATAATGAAGTAGGGGATTCAGCTGAGTTCTCCCAGACCTTGATGTGGGTATGGCAACAGATAAGGATGATATCTATCAGCCTGGAGGGGAGGGAGATGTTTGCAGATGAATACTGATAGATCTCTGGTGCATAACTATTGCTGGCGGGGGAGAGCAGGCTGAAAGGGAAGCAGCCGAAGCTCCCTAGTGAGAGCAATGGCCTCTGCTGATTGCTGTGATAGCTACTTTCACACAGCAGCACTCTGGCTAGAGCCAGCCTCAAGTGCAGTGATGCTGTTAATGCATCTTAGATGGTCTTCATGGCAGTGCATGGAAGATCACAATTAGCCAGAGTTATAACCAAAGCCAGTGTTGGTGACTGTTAGAAATGGTTGGTACTTGGGACCCCTGCAAAGTGCAGCATGTTGGGTTTTTGGGAGATACCATCAGTGTAATAGTAGTAGATGGGTCACATTTAATCCTGTCTGCTCCTCAGGACTCTGGGAAATGCATGTCAGAACAGGTTGTGGTGAGTGTGAAATTGTGCTGGGCGTGCATAATGCTGCTCATCAGACCCCCCTCTGTGACTAATCACAAAAATCTATTGCATATTCCAAGAAATTAGTTGGAGAAGCAAGCACATACAGGAGAAATAAAGAAAAACCAGAAGCTTAGGCACAGGCAAAGATAAGGACTTTGATCACAGCGGTTCAGTGGGTACAGAAAGAAGACAGAGAAGAAAAAACAAGTTGGTACTGCTGCTGCCAGCAGAGACTACTAACCCAGCAGGCTCTTTCTTCATACACTTGTTGTACTGGTATTATTCCTATCTATTGGCACGGAACCAGATTCATGGTCTCTCTGACTAGATACTAGGAAAGTTTCTTTACTGAGAGGGCGGTAAAACACTGGAACAAGCTTCCCAGAAGTGGTCATGGCCTGAGTCTGTCAGTGTTTAAGAGGCAACTGGTAAATGCCCTTTGTGACATGCTTTAACTTTTGGTCAGGCAGTTGGAAACTATCCAGTAGCATCTTGATGCCAGTTAGGAGCAAAAAGAAGTTAGGAGCATCTGTGTCACTAGGATTAAATCAGAGTAACTCCTTGAATTTAAGAGAAAAAGCAGCCCAGCCTTACCTGTGCTCTTAGGGAAGAAAAAACAAAAGAGCATGCAGAGAAACAAAAAAGATGCAAGGGCAGAGATGGTATCAGTGCTTATTGGGTTGACTGCATGGCTGCTGGATGAAGTTTCCCTCTGGAATGTTGCCTTTCAGAAAACAATGCAACAAAAAAGAAAAAGTTCCCTTTCCCTTTCATCCCAATCAAAGCAGGAGAGCAGGTCTCAGCATTGCTTTAACCTTTGTTTTCAACAGTAGTTTCTATTTTTCTCCATGGTTGTATTATCACACTCCATAAACACTGGGAGAAGTCAGTTGGAGCAGTGAAAACAAACACAAGCCTGTTGCTTTGGGCCCCACCTCGTTGTTTCCTTTTGTACAGCACAGGCACACTGCTTCCAACTGAAGCTGTGGTCTCCCTTTGCACAGATGAAACCCTGTGGGTTTATCAGCACCATCTCTGTGCCCCCTGAGTCTCACTTTCCATATGGAGGTGAAGCTATGGCAGGCAGAACCCTCCAGGGCAGGTGAGATGCTGATTCCTGTGCTGTGCAGCATAGATGGTGAAGGATGAGTGCTGAACCACATTACCATCTTGGCTGCTGCCTCCAGCCCTAACCTCCTCCTTGTACACTGATCACTTCTCAATTACCCCATGCTCCAGTGCTGTCCTTTCTGCATGACTATCCAGGATGGGGCAGATGATATCAAGTAGGCGCCCCTGCTGAGAGCCCAGGGTAACAGACACAGGGATCTGGTAGTCCAAAGTGAAGTCTGTAGTGTAGCTGTTTGTGTATCCCATATAACACTGCATTAGTCACTAGATTGGATATTGAATCTCTGAGTCTCATCCTTCGTATTACCTATATTTGCTGGAACAGAAAAACTGCTTGCTTGGCATTTGTACTGCTCCAGTCCCCTGTACTGGTGCTGATGGTTGCAAATCCACTGGATGATGACAAGGGCAGCTCCATTCCAGAGCAGGTCACAGCTGAGTGCTGTAACACATATGGTTCTTCATAATTACATTACAAAAGTTAGTTTTGACAGCTCTTTTTGAGTGGCCCATGAAAATGGGAGTACTTATTAGAACAGTATGTGTAAAATGGATCAAATAGCAAGGAAATACATGGTGATTATTCCTACGCTGCAAGCTGTTCATTTTCCTTCACTATGGTTGGAACCCATGTGTTAGAATTAGATCACCTTATCCAGACAAAACACTTTCTTCCCAGGGGAGCTTACATACACCCACAGCAATTTTAAAGGCTTACTGAATACTACAATTTGCATTTTTCTTAGCACTCTCCTGGTCAGTTTAGTTTCACTGCCTGAAACTCTCTCTTCTAATCTTGCTGTATTATGTTCAGTGGCATGTCCATAGCATGTTTAGCACGAGCTTTTCATCTTTCCCTTGTTCTTGCAGCCTCACAAACTGGAAAGCAATCAGACACATCCCCAAACACATGCATTAATGTATGCTACAGCTGGATGCCTCTCGCTTAAGTCTTGTTTTCAGCTTTTTCAGTTCAGCATTTTTATCAATTTTAAGCCCATAGGCTGTGATCTCCCAGGCCTCCTCATAATGCTGCATTTCAAAGTGATATTGGGCAACCTTAAGAAATGCTTTGGTTAACATTTCACTGCCAGGGCCATTCATGATGCTGCATAATGCCACAGATTCATCCAGCTTCAGTGCCTCGATATACTGCTTAACTGCTGCTTCCTCCTCAGCCACTGACAGCAGGAGGTGTCCTTTGGAGCAGTGGTCCTCAGCGCGTGTTTGCAGACTGCTCCGGCTGTGCTGCTGGATCACCTTCTCCAGGTCTTGTAAAGCTCTGTCGTATCTTTTCAGGTGCATGAGGCAAGCAGCCCTCTGTCGAAGATACCTTGGGCTATCTTTGGTTGCTAAAGCAGCAAGGGTATAATAACCAAGAGCCTTCTCATAGCTATGCTCTTTAATCAGCACATTTCCTTGCTGGGCTGCTACCTGTGGACAGAAAGTAACTTAATATTAGTTATTAAAAGTGAAATCCCCTGAAATATATGGTCTGGACTGGGCACACGTAGACACAGACACTAAGAAATTGAGGATACTTTCTCAAATGTTGAAGTTGCATCTAGTTAGAGAACATGTAATTGGCACATATCTTCACATGCAGATAAATCCTGGATTTATGGGCACTTTCTTTTCTCTCAGGAGTTTCCAAACCACTCTTTGTGCAGGTTTTGCTAAAAGTTCATAGTGTTCTCTTCATGAAACCACGTTTCTGCCACGTTCTGCTCCAAAAGTGACTAGATGGAAACTCATCTGCACATACTGCCCACAGACATTTGCATGCACTGATTATGAAGGCTGGTGTCTACTGAAGCTTCCCCAGGCTATAGGAAAAAAAAGCCAACTGATGGCTTTGCTAATCGTGACTCTCAAGTGCGAGTCTGCCCTTATCTGAAGGGGAAAACAACAAAATAGAGAAGGCAGAAAAAGCCACAAAAACTCAGGTTCACAAAGATCAAAGAAAACTCCATTAGAACTATTTGCCTCAAATGGATTTTTCATTATTTCTCTTTACTGGTAATAAATAAAGCTTTTAACATGCTGCAGGAGAGCGGATATTTAACAAGGCTGCCACCAGCAGCTTAGCTCTTATAGAAAGCTGAGACAAACAAGCTGAGCCTTCAAGTTTGCTCTCATTCGTGATTTAAAGGGGCTGAGCTGGGGCTCATTTTGGGTGTATAACACAGATTAATTAGCATCTTCCTTTCTCATCATCTTCCGAACAAAGTATGAAGACTTAGGGAAAGAAAAATAGGAAGGGCATGGAAAGCCAGAAGGTTATTACACAAGTGAGTTTAGCTGCTCTCTGCGTGTGGCTTTTGAGAAGCACTTTGCCACCAGCCTCCTTGCAGGTGACTTTGGAAGGCCAAGAGCAGGCTGTGTAGTCCATTCAGAGGTGAACTGCAGTCCATGTTCACACTGCTGATGACTTCCAGACTGAAATAATTCTGGTGCCATCTGGAAAGGGCCACGAGTGACTGGGCATTGGACTGCTTCCTGGATTAGGTCTCTGTGTTCCTTTCTACCATCTAATTACCTCACTGTGTAATCAAGAACTGAAAATATCCCTATTTGGTGCATTTGTGGTTCCAGTCCCTAGTGCCTAATCTTGTGTTGAAATTGGCCATGGTTTACCTCCTTAGAAAGAGAATGAGGAATTAGGAGTTTAATGGACATGGAGTTATAGCCAAGATTTAGTGTCTGGGCAGTAAATTCCAGAAGATGGCCTGATAAGCACTGGGCTTTCGAAGTGGACTGGATGTTTTCAGAAAAGTTCAGAGCAAGTCTTTTCTTCTTTACCTGCAGACCTTGTTTGGGGTCCATATCCCATGGAATGGCAACTTTTGCATTGGGCTGAGGGCCTAATTCTCTCACACACCATATATAGCTTTCATAGGAAGGAGCTCTGGATACCCTATGGCATGTCAACAGCCAAGAGAGAGCACAGCTCTGAGGATCTGGGCAAGCAGCTAGCAATCAGTCATGCATTTAACCCCTGACATAGGAAACTGAAGGGTTGAAGCTGCACTAGCAGCAAGCAAACTCCCTTCCTCTGACCTTTTGCAGCTTAATAAATCTTTCAGGTTCCTATTCCCATGGGGCTCTCCCAGTTGTTTACAAATTTCTTAGCATGGGACCCCTTTAAACTATAAATAATGCAGGTGGTTCATTGCTTTGTTCTTCATGGAGTACATGAAGGAGCTCTCCTTCCTCCACCCTTTCCTATTCAGCTCTTGGAGAACTATTTTTAGCTTTTCAGATCAGACTCCAGGATAATGATGACACGTTGCTATAATGCCTGTAATCTCCAAACACTCTAGAACAATGTGACAGCAACGCTTTTGTACATGGAGTGCTGAGATGAAGGGCTGAGCCTAAACCAGTAAACTCTTCTTTGCTTAAGTCTCTTTACTTGTGACATGGAGGGAACAGCAAGAACCACCTCCTCTGGAGTGTCATTAGGAGGCCTGGCAAAGCCAGGCCATCCCTGGGCACTCATGCTGTCTGTAAGCTTTCTCTTCTTTTACTGAGAACTTCCTTTCACCCACGAACTGCCATAACCTTGCAGGCAGAAGGAAGTGCTGCTGGGAAATCCTCTGAGACACTGGGCAGGTGAATTAACCAATTCCTTCCCCAACCCAGCAAAGTCCATACTTATCCCCTGGTCACAAAATACATGGAGAAAAAGATTCTGGGCTGATCAGCTATAAAAGTAATCACAGCCATTGACTCTTTTAGAGCACACCAACAGGCTGCTGGTGCCTGAGTCCAAGTGCTCACTCACTGCACAAAGGCACCAGATTAAAAAATGAAAAGGACTCTATTTGACTTCCAGCACTGGGGCTGAGCTCCAGCCACCCTTATCCTCCTGAGCAGGAGAGGAATCTGTCATGATAAATGAGCCACCAGACCCTGCTCCACAGCTGCTAAAAAAGACAGAAATAAAGTGCCTCTAACCTGTTAGAGGTTCCAATAACCCGTGGCACCATCACTGCAGTGTAACTGTACACTTATTAGTTTGTCTGGGGTTTTTGATTCTCTTTTTTTCCTTCCTGACAGCATAAGAACATCCCTCCTGTGTTTGCTCAGAAAGCAGCACAGATGGACTGAGCTGTGACTTCCACACAGAACAAGTCATGTGGCAGCAAGGGAAATTCAGTTGTAAAATGTATCTTCACTTGTAGACACCTCCTTAGGGCCTCCTTAAACACACTCTTGATTGTATCTTTATCAACTTTATATAGTGAAAGATTGCAAATTGGCTCTCAAATCTTAAAACTCTTCCCTGTAATTACCAGAAGAGAGGGGCTCTTTTCTCTGTGATGGGGTTTATCTAGGGACCAGCAAATTAATACTTGTTTACTTATATCCTCCTGCTGTTTTGCTCACAAAGCACTCTTCTCAAGATACATTAAGTATAGCAGCATGTTGCTTGTTTTATAACCTGGGAGAAAGCATAACAATATAGCTTCTCAACAGGGTGCACACGATCTACAAATTGAGAAAAGAAAGCAAACTGATTCTCAGAACACGGAGCTTCTGAGTAATCAGAATTGCAGATGCTTGAGTGAATGTTAAAACTCCTCACCATCAATCTGACCTTGTCCTGTTGTATTACTGGAGGTGTTTTCTCAGAGCTGGATGGACTTTGGGGTAGAAAGTTGAAGAAAATACTGAAAAATCCATACTTTGTGGACTAGAACAATGTGCCATTTTTGTGTCAAAGGGTTTCAGCTGAGAAAACCAATGTCAATCCCAAAGCCTCATCGTTTTATACAAATACATTTACATTTCTAACTGTTATACAAAAGAGCAAAAAGAATTGAAGCATTTAATGTGACTGAATCAGAACCCTGAGTTTAATTTCAGCAAGAAAATGAAGAAAGATAAATTCCCCTTCCCCAGAAGGCAGCTATGAGCACTGTGTAACTTGCACAGAGAACAGCCGAGCAATGATCTTGCTAAAGCTCCAGCTGCTGCCCCTCGCATCCCATGCATTTTAGCGTTGGGATTAAATAGGTCTCATACCAGGAGACCAAGGAGAAATTCCCCCAAGTGGCATGAAGTGGTAATGATGAATTAGAGACTGAAGCAAGGTCACTGCACTAGAAGTCTGGCTGGATTCAGCTCCCTGATCTTGCTGGAGTGAAGGCTGGAGGAAGAAGCCAATTTGTTTCTCGTGCCTCTGATAAATGGTCTTCCCACACACTTCCATTCAAGACAAGGCAGGGAAAATCCCTGCAGCCTTGCAGGATCACTTCCCATTTCTTTCCCCACTGAATGCACCCATGTGGCATCGAAAACGGATTGTACCTGAGCAAGGTGCTGCCGTTGCTTAGCGTCTGTGAAGTTCAGGAGAAACCCCAGCTCCCTTTCATCTCTCTTAGCCAGGACACTGAATGAGTGAGCTGCTGCTGTCACATTCCTCCTCTTCAGCTGCAGCACCGCCAGCCTTGCACGAGCAAAGTCATCAGCAAGAGAGCAGCCAAATGCTTCCTGGAGGTGTTTCAGGGCCTCTGCATACCTTCCTGGGGGTTAACATCAGTACAAGCTATATCACTGATTCCATGTGGAGAGAGAGGCATCAAGAAAACTTACTAAAGCAGGATTTAAGTAGCCTGTCCACTGTCCACACCCAAGGGTATTAATTACATCATACCCTTTCCCAAAACATTTGCAAACTTCTCTTGAAAAGTACTCTACAGCAGTACTTTTGCCATTTAACACTGGCTTTCTTTCATTCCCTTACTCTGAGCAGCAGTGTGAAAGAACTGGAACTCACCATCTGCAATTAAAACATCTGTGTAGAAGATGTGGTATGGTGCATCCCTGTCAATTTTAATGAGTGCTTTTGCAAGCATGAGAAGATCCCTGTGGGTTTCTTCTTTTGAAAGGTCTTTAGTAGCAACAAGCTCAATTAATGCAGCCCTGCCATACTGAAGGAGCCACTGAGTGATCAAACCTTGGGCTTCGTGCTTTAAAGCCAGGATTGCTGGGATCACAGCTCCTGCCTCCACCTTCAGGGCTGAGATCAAATCTTGCACTGCTTCCTGTGTGAAAACAAGGCCAAAAAATGAAATGGCACAATAACTATGAACTGATAATTTTTTCTTTTAGGTGTTTTCAGTTCTTTGTTGTCCCACAAGTCATCTGCACACCTTTGGAAGCTCTTTGCTCTTCTCTGTCCTTGTGATGCATTGTTATCATTTGCAAAGCTGATATAAGAGCATAAGGACAGGTTCGAATGACTATTTGCAGTGTTTTGAACTCAGATTATCATTGAAAAAACATCTTAGATCAACAAGGAGGAGATGCTGTGAATGAGTAAGTGCAGGATTTGGGCCAGCCAGGATAAACCAGCACAAATCACACAATCAGTGGTGTGATATGCAGGTAAAATGTAAGGCTACTGACCATATTAGAAGCAGATAAACCATACAGACATCTGACATGATTTGCAGGCAATGATATACTGCAATCTCCAAAGTCCACTGTAAAACTAATTGTACACATAAGCTTTCATAGTTGATGGAGAGGGACTCACTGAACCTTGAAACTGTTCTTTCTTTCTCCTCTTGTTGTTGCTACATTTCATCTAATGCAACATCATGTCCTGAAAATGTGAAATCAAATATAAGGGAGAGTTTGCTGCATTGCAAATCAATGCATGGTAGTGCCAGTAAGAGCTATGATTAAGGTTTTGTTTTCCTCTCTCTAGACGTGGGAAAGCAAATCAGTAAGGTCAGGTGGACTACCGATACACCAGCCAAAGCAAGAGCCTTTCACTGTCCAAAGTCTTTGGTAAACTCATTTGATTTCAGTGAGTCCATGAAAAAGCTGTGGTACCTTACACTAATACTGCTTAATACCATCAGAAATACCACCACCAAATCAATATATGATCATACCTTCTGCTGCTTCAGAGCAAGGTAAATGAATCCTCGTCCACTCAGAGCTTGCACGTTCCTAGGGTCCTCCTTTAGGATAGCATTGAAATCAAAAATGGCAGTTTTCTTCTGACCAAGGTGCCCATAGCACTGAGCCCTGATGAGAAGGCAATCTTCAGCATAACCCCCTGGAGAACAGAAATGCAGCCATGCTTACTTGGAGTGTGTGACAACTATAAACGCCACTGAAGTGGCCAAGTGCAAATGATGTGGTAGACCTTCATGTTGTGTTGTGGTGACTGCAGGAGTGACAAGTAAATATTCAGAGCTGTGGTGGAATAAGAGATGTGTGCTGGGTGGAGGCAAATGTGCTCTGGTAAGGAACTGCAGTCCACAGATGTGACAGGAAGAAGCATGAGGAGGGTGCTGGAGAAGATATCCAGGGATATCCAGATGAAGCTGTAGGAAAATGCTACTTTGCTTGATAAAGTATATGAGAGTACTTAAGTGATAATTTCCTTTGTTTCTGTTGCCAGTGGAATTGCTGATGCATACCCTTAACTGTAACTGTCCTACTGTGACTCAACTCTAACTTTCCAGACAGGAACTCTACTGTGCCAGGCACGCCAAAAACACAGACCCCACTTCAAAGAGTCTTCAGGCTGGCTAAACATGCCAGAAGAACATTGTGATAAAAAGCTGAATGAGTGGAAAAGGTAACAGAATGAAAATCATAAAATCACATTGCTCAGCTAGCTCACAAGCTTCCTGCTTTCTAATAAAAACACATACATATGTCCATCAACACTCCCTCCTCAAATATCCATGACTGCTTTTCTGATTGCCTCTTGTCTCAGCAAGAGTGGGACTCCTCAGGAACAGCCAACGGAAGCAAAAGGAGTGGTCTGCAGTTATAAAACACTCAAACTTTCTATGCAGGCCAGTGTTTCTCTGCCTCCTCTGGCATACCCAGGCTCAGCTAGCTGACAGGGCAGAGGATTCCTTGTTTGCCACTTGTCACCAAACTGCTGCTGTGAATTTTTGAGGTCTGCAAACCTTTGTCCTTTGCAATTCTGCCATAAGGTCTGCCAGGTATTTTTAGGGGACCTCTAAAAGACAGTGTTGTGACGCTGCTCTGGAAAGCAGCAAAAGGAAAATGAGGGAATGTTTTCGTATCTGCACATCTACCCCTCCAACACACTTTTCTCTAAGACATTATTAATGTGCAGCAACTGGAGACAACTTACCAATGGCATGACCATCACCTCAGGACCTGAGCTGGATTAGGATCCAACTAGTTAGAAGGAACCCTTGGGGATTTTGTTAGGAAGGAATAGGAGGAGCACAAATGAGAGAAGAAAGCATCTGCTCTAGCAGGTGGGGACTGGATAAGCTGGAATGCCTGGGCTGTGAAATGGAACTAGCTCAGAGCAATTAACAGTTGTTTTTTTTCCATTTTCATAAACCAATCTCTCTTTCTTCTCAATGCTGTTGTCATAACATTTGCTTGGAGTGAGAGGCACATTTCCATACGAACATGGTTTTACTTGGAACATGCCAGGCGCATTTCCATGTTAGCCTGATCTTGCTTCTTAGGAAAAGCTAGGATAATGATGCATGATGTTGGAACAAGAAGGCAGGTTGTTTGCTGCAGTGACTGTTCATTCGCGTGAAATAGGAGGTACCACGTACATTTCATTGGTAGGAAGGTGTTCAGGGGACAAAATTCTCCTCTCATTTATCACCAGTTTGGCTTTGTTCTCTTTAGGAAACGATTATACTGTACTTTCAAAGAAGCTTTAATCTCCTTCTAGATCAAGTTTCATTTTCTGGGAAACATTTCAGAGTTACAGTAGTGCAACCTAGCAGCTGGACACCAGGATCTTGACATTACTCAGTTATCTGTGTGCAGTCACTTACTGAATAATGAAGTTCTATAGAAGGAATAATAATTCTGTAGTAGTTTCTTGAGACTTCCCTGTATTTTGAGCATGTATTTGTTGCTATGATAAACAGCCTCCCTACATTATGTACAGAAGAATCCCCCTGCCAATCTGCTTTTCCTTGACCAACAGAAGCACATCATTACACTGCTTATCCTAAAAGGGTCTTTTTTAAACCACAGTAAAGAAGGAAAGCATAGGACTTAAAATAGCTCTGGGAATACATGTAGTAAAGTGCACAGAGGACATACATTGTGTTTCCTAGCAGGATGTTGATAACCCTACCTGAAGCAATAATGGCAAATGAAAGGTAGGCAATGGCCTCTTTGAGGTCAGCATCCTCCTGTTTGCTCTTCAGGATAGCCAGTGCTCTGAAATGGCAGTGAGTTTGCATCAGCTTCCTGTCTTCATCTTTGAAAATGTCCATGATTGGCAGGAGGCAGGAGGTATCTCCTATTCTGATCACTTTCTTCAGCAGCTTAACAAAGGAAGAGAAAAAGGAAGAAGAGAACGATTGGCATGAAGGGAGAAATGAAGATATGCTAAAGCTGGAAATATTACTGTCCTTTTGTATGCTTCTACCCAGTGCTTCCCCACCTTTCACTGGGGCTTCATCTAGCCAAGGACCGTGGATCTCTTTTACTTAACTTCTCAGCTGGCCCCACTGTAAAAGCATGTTGGAGAAAAGACTAATTCATATCTTCTCCCACCACCACTGCAGTTGTGGAAATCATTCTGGGGAAATACAGAATGCTGCCTTGCTTACCTAGGGCAGCATTAGCTCCTTTTATAAATACACCTGAACCGCAGGATGCTTGCCCCAGAGACAGTTTCTGTGGAACAGAAGCATTCCAGTGACCCCTTTTGGCTGTAAATTTGAAACCAGTGAATTTAGGATTGCTATTGGGAATGTGGAAAAAGTGTGAAAAGAATCTGGCCTGACATATGGTATCTTTGTCTCCATTCACTAGAGTGAAAATCGCCCAGCATTTTCTTACTAGATTTCCTAAAGAGAGGAATTAAAAGGCGTTTCCTGCAGTAAAGCAGATGTGCTTAGCAGGTTCTCAGTATTCAAATCTGGGGCAGGCCAAGAACAAAGTTATCCTGATGCACCAGCCACATGCACTGAATGCATTATTTTTATCAACAGAACAAGTGTTTGGGTGCTGACAGGCAGGGACACAAAAACATTCTGAAGACAAATTTTTGGTGACAGATGTTCCAGCTAGAACTTGCAGCAGAAGCTGCAGACAAGAATGCAGCTTCCAGGGGCAATGGGGGTTGGAACTTGATGATCTTAAGGTCCTTTCCAACCCTAACTATTCTATGATTCTAATAAAGTCATGTCATCCATTTACAGCCTTCCCAAGGGTAGCAAACTGTACACAACTCTTATTTGTCGTAAGGAGTAGGGAAGTGCTGACGAGAAAACCTTTCTCTTTGTGCCAGCAGAATGGATATGGAATGTTAAAAAATGCAATAGTTCCCTCTGATGGCAGAACCCGGTAATTCAGCCTTGCAATCCTTGGGCGGAATCTCTTTCATGGTTTGAAGCACAAGTCATTAGCCACTAAAGAAAGAAAACTGCAGACTGATATTTGAGCTTCTGGTTCTGTTTCTTTCTCCTCCCCACCTCTACAATGCTCCATTAGGATAATCAGGCAGGGAGTAGTTCTGCCTTCTTTTCTCTAGGGGAAAATTACCAATCCCATCAATATTGTCCCCAGGGGCAGGATGCTCAGTCATGCTCTACCTAGTTAAAGTCTCTGATGAGAAGTGCCATTAAATAGCATATGATAAATGGGCTGTATTTAGCTAGGAGTCCTGTGTGGCCGGTGCTACAGACAGAAGGTTCTTACATATGTGGCCTGTATTTAGATCTTAAAGGTTCTGCTAGAGGTTGAACCTCGCCTTCAAGTTTCACTGTGTCAACAGCCCTCCCTCACTGTTGCTATTCATGAATTTTGCTTCTAACAGCAAACTGCTCAGTTTTAAGACGGAAATGCACATGGACCACTGAGCATGGTAGTGTAATAAGTAATTTCATTACAGTCTGGGTAAAAGCAGTATCAAGTCAGGTCAAATGCAGCTATTTCCTATCTGTTTCAAAGACCTCTGCCCAGTTCACCAGCATTCCTGAAAAATGATTGAAGCACATTTTGGGGTAGGTACAGCTCCTGGAAAACCCATCACAGGTTGTGTGATGGGGTGGGTTCCAGCTCTACAGCATGTGATAAGGTGGCCTCACAGTGCAGTTTGTACCTGAAGCCTTACAGTTGTCATGTAACATTGAGGAGCAGGAGGCAAGCAGAGCATTGTGCTGGGAAACCAAAAGCCCTTGGAACACTCTGTGGCAAGACTACATCTCTAACGTGATCCCCTTAAGTTCTACCATGCATCTCACCCTCTTCCCTGCTCACTCATCACTCTGTCATGCTCTCTGGCAGCTCCTTACCTGGTTGCCATCATACATGAAACCTTTCTTCAATTGCAGAAGGGCGAGTCTAGCCAGGATGGGAGACCGCTGTGGATTTCTGGAGAGTGCTACCAAGAGGAGCTTGTGAGCTTCTTCTGCACGGCCTATCTGGTACAGGGCATCGGCACAAAGGATCCGTGATGCTTCATCAGAAGTGTCCAGCTCCACCAAGAGGGAAGCCAGCTGGTAAACCCCAGGGGCATCTCTGGAGGAAAAAACAAAAGAATAAAAAGGGAAAGACCATACTCAAGGAAAAAACTCACTACTTCTAAAAACTCAGGCTGTAATGGATTTAGCTGGAATAGTTCAGTGTTCCCACCTCAGATCTCCCAGCCTTAAATATGACATTCATACAGTTAGCATTGAAAAAAGCATTTGGATTGCCAGCACCAAGTATGTGCACAGTAGCACCTCACTTCTGTCTTGGAAGGACACTTTCTAGGGGTTTGGTACTTCATGGCCCACCAAATCTTTCAGTTCAGAGCTGAGAGCAACCAACAAACTTGTATTATTATGGGTTTAGCTATAACTCTGAAGGAGAAATCTGTCATATTCCCACCAGAATTTCGCATTTTCCTAGCTAAGGCCAATTGGTGTATTGTGGATTAGCTTCCACTGAAAGACTGAACTGATTTGGCTATGTGGATCCTATCACAGTATTTTGCTGCAATAACCATACCCATGTCATTTTATTTCAACCTGTTATGTTAAACAGGAACTTTAAACGGGTCTGTATCCTATTCACAGTTAGCTGAAGCAAGTACTCTCTCTACAACTCAAGCCTCTCTCTTTCTGTTAAGAATCTACACAGTCCTGTTCCTTTTTCTGCCCACAGGCTGAACGACTTCCTGAGTACCTCTTCATCTGGAGCATCTTCTGCCCTTCCTCTTGGAGGACTTTCAGCAGCAGTCCTCTTTGGTTCCACGGCACATAGGACTTGATTGTGAAGATGGTTTCCTCCAGCTTTAACTGACAAGCTGTGATGTAATCCAGGGCTGTCAAGTAATTGCTGCCACCAGAAATCCGGGTAAGTCCACGCCCACATAAGGCTTTAATACAGCTGTTAGGATGTGGGGAATGGTGTTCAATGACCCTCTGAAAGTCCTGCAGGGCTTGCTGATGGTCCTGAGTGTGGAGGGAGCAGAATCCTCGCAATGCTAAGAGAGTATTATAGTAAGTTTTCTGCTCTGCTGTCAAGAGGTGGTCACAGATATCCCGGGCAGTCCCAATGTGTCCATGCAGGAGATGGCAGTCAGCCAGCCGAACACTGAGTTCACGTTTGGAGCCTGGGGAGATCTGGAGGAGGAACTGGACTGTCTGGATAACAGAAGGGAGCAGTTCAGTACCATGATTGCCTCTGAGTTCAGTCCGAGTACGCACAGCCTCCCTGTAGGCTGCAAACTTCATCTCCAGGACAGTTCTAGCCTGCTTTTCTATCCTCTCAGTGTCGTGTGAAGAGAAAAGCTCTTTAAAATGTTTCATTGCCTGGGCAGGTGCTGCTGCAAAGGCTTCTGCTAAATCCTGCACCATTTCTTGCATCCTTCCACCCAAGAAGAAATAAGCAGCAGCCCGTTCCAAGAGCAGACCCAAAGCTTTCTCATCTCTCAGATTATTATCAGATGAGAAACCCTTGAGGGCCTTGCTACAAACTGCCACACACTCCTCAAATTTGCTTTTCTTCAAGAGGTAAGCTGCCTGCACCCCGCACACCCAAATATCATCCGGTGCCAGTGCAGCCAGGAAGTCATAGCAGTTGCCCAGCCACTGGTCCAAGGAACTGCTGCCTGGGCTTTCCTCCTGATATGTTAAGAGATAATTAGAGAAGGCCTGGATGACCTGTGGCAGGTGATCCCTTTGCCTGGTGCACACATAGGCCACTGCCTCAGCCCTATGCGTTGCAAAGGCTTGGATATAATCCACAATTCCCTTTCTGACTTGTGTCCCTGACAGCACCAATGCCAACGCCCGCAGCAGCAGCAGCTCCATTGAGTACTTTGGGTGAGCCTCCAGCAGGATGTTGCATTTACTCACCACCTCCTCTGAGCACCCTCGCCTGAGCAGCGTCTCTAGTTTGTATACTGAGGATACCACGTTGTTGGGACTTAGGGTGGAGAGAAAGATGGCTGCAATTCCCACACTGAGGGAGACAACAGCCAGGTTCTTGCTCTGGATCTTGGGAATCTGGTTCTTGCCTTGGCACCACATCTCCAGAGTGACTATCACTTTCTCCCAGAGGCCTTTGTCTAAGGAGTTCACTTTCTGTACTGCCGTGGGGGCACTGCAGCTGAAGGCAGCCATGTAGAAAGCAGTGGCTATCGGTAGCTCTTGCTGGGCAAGATGGTGGTCCCCTTCTTTGCAGAGCAGTGCTGCAAGCACCTGAGCTGACATGTTCTGTGCTCTTATTTTCACCAAGCAGCATCACACAGGCAGTGTGGCTGGGCCTGTAAGACAAAACCAGCAACATGAGGGGCTCGGAGGAAGGCTGGCTTTTGCTTTCTAACTGACAGACATAAGCAGGCCTAGGCGCTGTAAAAAGCCAGAGCTCTGTCATTGACAGGCTTACAGGGAAGCAAAGCCACAAGAAGGAGCACCACAGAGGTTCTCAGTCCACAGCCGTGAACACTGGCTGAGGAGCAGCCCCACAACCGAGCCAGGGCTCCCAGCACCACCGACTGCGCAGGGTGCGGGGCTGGGCCGCGTCCTCCCCGGCTGCGATGTCAGTCTGGTGTTCAGTTATGGAAGGGCGCAGCAGTGCTGGCGCGGGGCACGGAGGACACAGAAGCTCGCCTCGTGCCTTGCCCGCCATTTGCCTTTTCTCCCTTGCCGCCAAGAGGCAGGGAAGGCGGAACGGAGCGCGCACCTTTCTGCCCCACGAGCCGGCGGAAGGCGGGGCGGGTGCAGGGAGGCCGCTCCAGCCCGAGCCCTTCATTGGGCGAGGGGCCCACAGGGGCCAGGAAAACCCCGGGCGGGGCGCGGCCACGAAGGGCGAAGACCACAAATACCTGAGCGCGGGGGTGGCCGGGCACTAAGAGCGGGACTGGGCCGAGGGCAGGGCCCAGCGCGTGAGCTCCTGCCAGAACCTTCTGCGGCGACTCGGCGTGAGGCGAGGGCTGAGGTGAAGCAACGAGGAGCGAGGTGAGCCGAGCCGAGCCGAGCCGAGCCGAGCCGAGCCGAGCCGAGCCGAGCTGAGGCGAGGCAGCCGTGGACGGGACGGAGAGCAGGGCCGGGCTGGCTGTTGCTTGGAGACCGCAAACGCTGGCTGGCGGGCGGGCGGGCAGCCGCCGCAGGCCTGCGCAGCGCGGGGCGCCATGCCACCATGCCGCCTGCCTGAGGGCACCGGGCTGCCGACCCGTTGTGCCCCGGGGCGCGGCGCTGCGGAGGGCCCGGCCCCGCTGTCGGGCTTCGCGGGGCGGGACGGTACGGGAGGGGACGGGACGTGCTGCTGTGGCTTGGCTTCTTTGTGCCTCCCCTGAGGGCTGGCGGGCTGAGGCGGGGGCGGGCGGGAACAGTAAACCGTTACCTGAGGAGAAGCGTGCTGAGCGTATGCCCCTCGCTGTCGCTGTTACAGTGAATTAGTTACAAAACAGGAAACTCTGTGGTGAACTCTACGTTTCTAATCTTATTTTTCAAGAATAAAGTATTTTTTTAGCGGTAAAGCAGTTACATTTTCCAGCTTGCATAGACTGACGATGTTCCTTTTAAGCCGCGGCCATTTCCGAGCTTCACCTTTTCTCTTATCCATGTTCTTTGACGTTCAAAGGCGAAAAAAAAACCCTCTATGATGAATAGAGTTTATTTGACATTTTATTAGGAGTTTGCCCATTACTTTGATTTGATTATTTTCTCTTTAATTACCCTAATTAGCCATCAAGATATAATTTAGCATTGCTGTCACATTAGGCCACAGGTGATATTACCAAGAAGGACTTGAGGGCATAAAAAGAAACAGTTCTGAAATAGAAATCCCATTAAAAGGAGCTGTGCTGATCAAACCCGTGTGCCTCTTTGCCCCTCCGCTGAGGTTCGAGCACCGCTTGTGGCAACAGAACCGAGACCGGTGCCTTCAATGGGCTGTGGCCAGGCTGCAGAAATCATTACCCCTGATTTGACTTGGCTGCATGACTGAGTGCTGTGGAAGTTGCTTCCAGCCACGTTTTGCCTTGTAGATACAAAGAATGTGGAGGATGCCAATATCCTCCATCCATCATTTCTGGCACAAAGCGTCCTCCTTCAGTCCAGAGTCCAGTTTGCTCCCTGCTACGTGTGTATGGGCTAAGGGACGTTGTTACAACCTATGTAATTGGCCAGAAAGGTAGCAGCAACACAAAGAGATTATCGTTTTGTTTTAGAATTATATAGCAGGTGATATGCGTGCAGCCAGTTTTAAGATGTGCATTAAACTTAAGCTTAGATTAATTTAGGTCCTTAACTTTGATCCTCAAAGGAGTAAGAGAAACAGCATTTACAAAAGCTCGATGCTGATGGAAGAAGAGAACACTTCTGATGGGACTGTGGCCTTTCATACGTGAGGGGTCTGAACAGAGCCCAGTGTGAAAACCTGTTAGTCTAAGTAGTAGAAGCAGCAATTTCACTTAGAGACTCCTGACAGTTTTCTCAAGCCAGCAGACAATTTGCTGTTTGTCCTGTGCTCTGTTTTTTAGGATCATAAAAACATGGGGAGGGAGAATGACACAACTGTGGAGATGTTTATCTAAACATTAAATATTAAGTATGCTGCACATTAAATATTAAGTATACTACAGTAGCTCCTCACAACTTCTCTGATTACTGATAAATCTTTGAAGGGAGGTGGGTGGAGAAGGGGTGAGCACAGCACAAGTAAAGTGCTTTGCAAAGCAGGAGACGCCCTGAGATGTGCTGAGAAATCTTTCACTTAATTCTTTGTTTTAAGGGCTCTCTATGCCTGCAGTGCATGTAACAATGGCCTCACGTCAGGGTTTTTAAATGCTAGGTGTAGTTAGGACATTTGGTACAGGAAATTTGGCCAAAAAAAGAGAATAGAATGAATTTTCTTTGATAGAAAGGAGTGCAATGAGGTGGGACATTAGTAACTTAAAAAGTTTAAAACCTTTGATTTGTTTGGCTTTCTTCACTCTGAGCTGTACCTGGCTTGGAGAGGAAGCACCAACTTCTGCTCTCATTTAGGCTGGTGTAAGGATGCAGGCCAGGGAACGAAGATGGCTTGTATTAAATTGTCTGGGCTGGGTGACTGAACATCCGCAGCATTGAAGTCAAGAAGCTCTGGTGATGTGCTAAGCCACAGGATGAAATTTCATCCCTAGGCATACTTAGTTCCACACCCGCAGTCTGCCAGGAGTTAGACTGCTGTAACTGTTGTCAGACTGAGTTAGGATATCCTTCTCTCGTGAAGGAAAATTGCACCTTTGGCACTGTTTCCCCATGACCACAGCTGCTGCTGTTCCTTTGGGTTAGAACAGCACATGTCAAAGGGAGACCTCTAAGCTTTGTTATTGACAGACTTACTTCCTAACATTGTTTGGTAGGAAAGTGTACATGGAACATTTCAGTGTATTCAAATTCTCAGTCAGCCTTTCATGTGCTGTTCTTTCTACAATATGATAGACTGCTGTTTGGTCAAACTTCTACATGCCAGATAATCGCAGAAGTATAACATGTCCTAGGAAAACTATTAAGATCATTAGATCAAAGCTGAAAGAACCCAATTGATATCTTTATGCACTGGACTATTTTTGTCGGTGCTCACCCAAATGAGAATGATAATGCAAATGATTGCAGGGCTCTTTTGTGGACAGCAGGATTAAGATGCACTTGAGAAAGATTACAAGAAAAATGTTGTTGCTCCATTAGAGAAAGAAATAATCCTTTTGTTTATATTCTTGAGATTAAACCAGTAACAGCAGAAAACACTGAGGTCACCGCACACGCATCCTTTGCTGGCTCAGTTATTGTCTGTGATTTAACTGTGGGATTCAGTAATGCAGTCACATAATTTAATCAGTTCTTTTTTTGTGATATGTTATTTGCCATTTTTATTTATTTAGGATGTAAGCTTTTTTAGCACATCACCAGAGCTTCTTGACTTGAGTGTTTGACTGTCCTGAAGCAGGTATAGATGATGACTGATGAAATCAATAGCAGTTGCACCGTGTATAATTGGGGAGCACGACTAGCCTCTAAACAGGAATGCATTTCAACATGTTGAACTTAGTTTCTCTTGCACCCTAACAATTAGCCAGCCAGGCTGACTCTTCAGCTCGCTCAGCATCTTTGTGTCCACTTGGGAAGTCATCAGAATAGGGTCACTTGAACAAAGTCCTCAATATGCCAAGCAAGTGGCAGTCCTGTCCTTTCCCCTTTCACCTACCCCAATTACACTCTCTGCTTCCATTCTTCCCAGTGTAAAATGGCCATTATAAAATTTCTTTTTTGTGATGTGATTTTCCCTTTTGAGCCAGATCGTGCCTGGTGTGATGGGCTGAATCTTGGAAGGGATCTCCAGGCAGTGCTGTAACATGAAGAATAACAAACAGTGAGGTATAAAAAAATGAAGCTGTTACAGTATCTCAGTAGATATGCTGCCAACTCAAATTAAACAGTGTTAACCAGCTCACTTTATTCCTCCTCTCTTAATATTGATACTTACTGCTTTTATTTTGTCTTTTCAAACAAACAGGGATAAGAAAATGTTGTTAAGGGATAACTTATTTGGTCTCCAGCTCATATTGGTTTGAACTAAGTTTATCAACCAGCCGTGGAAACATTAATCACCCAGAAAAATAGCACATGGTGAAATGACTTTTCAAAATGTCGTTGGTATAATTATCATCTTGGCCATTACATTAAATGCCACCATTTATAACTGTTATGTTTAAGTATGCAAACAGTAATTAACTTGGTAATGAACTGAGGACCCCTGTGCCTCTCTTCCCCCAGCTAATTTGCATGTTAATTATCATTAGCAACCAGGGAAACAAGTTATAAACAGCTTAATTAGCAGCTTAATCATTTTTACAAGAAAACGTGCTGCACTTTGATACATGAGCAAGAGTTAGATTAATGAAGTCAGATGAGCGTGGCTTTTCCTTGCTGTTCCCGCTGCAGCAGCGTGCTTGTGCTTGGGCATTGTGTGGATAATGGATGCGTGCACATGAGTGTGCACACACTCAGGGTTCAGGTGTCTGTCCTTCCTGGTAGAAGCAGGCATTGCTTCTGCAGAAGGCTCCGTCAGTCTTCTGAAAGATACCACCCTTCTCTCTTATGTGTAGTAGTAAATAGTTATGTTAAATAGACACTAGAATTCAGCATGATCAACCAAACTGCTGTGAGGCATGTTTTATAACAACCCTTGTATAATCCCATTGGTTTTAGGTGCTCTGCTGTGATTTGATTCCACCTGTAATGTCTGCTGTGTCAGTTGGTCCCAGCTTCAAGCAAGACAGGTGTTCAGGCTCGCTGATGGTGGTGTTACACCAGTTAGGGCTTTTGTGTTTTAGGCTAGACTTTAAAGTTGAGGGCCGAGCAGCATTCACTGTGAATGCCTTAAGTGATTCTGAAGTTTATAAGAAAAAATAATTTGCTTTTTTTTTTTCTTGGTTGTTTCCTTTTTGGTAAAAACTTTTTGATGATTTAATGGCAAAATTAAGTGCAGTTTGAGGTAGTTGGGTTTTTTTTGTTTTGTTTTTTTTTTTTTTTTAAGGTTATGCTTCCATTCCCGATGTACATGACAGTAAATACTAGGTAGCTCACATGCATTTTGAAGGTGGCTTCTTGTTTTTAAGACCTCTTTTTATTACATTTAGGAATTAAGACTGATTTCAGCTCTCCATTTATTACTATAAAAGACATGAAAATTTTCCTTCCTTTAATCATTATAATAGGGAGAAGTGCAAATTGTGGTTTATAGTTGATGGTGCCCAGTATGTCTGATGGCAGGCATGCCATGGAAACGGGCACTCATCTGTGTGGACTTTGAATTTCTGTGTCAGTTCTGAGATCCTTGGTGGGTAAGCTATCCAGATGAGGCTCACCCTGTTGCTTATACAATGGATAAAATGTCAGTCTGGGAATTATTCCACATTAGTCTGCCAAGAGCACTTCTCATTTGATCAGGAATCAATCATTTGATGAAAGGCAATAAGAATTTCATCATAACATGAGAACGCATTGTCCAAGGAGGTTGTGGAATGTCTGTCACCAGAGATTTCAGGAATGGGTTAGATAAACATCTGTAAAGGATGGTTTGGGTATTGTTGATCCTGCTCCAGGATAGCAGGGTAGACCCAAAGTCTGAAACCAGACAGTTCTCTGTGATGTGGCTGCAGAACATCCGTGGTGCTTGATTGGGAGACTTGGAATCTGACAAAACTCATTTCACTGCAGGTTTGATCCAAAATCAGGCTGGATTCCTTATTCCACAGGAATCTAGGGATTCTCTTCATCATGATAAAGATGCTCATTGCTACGATGTGTAAAGAAGTATATGCTTGCACAAAATTAAACTTAAAAGGTGCGAGCCTTAATGCATTGGTATTACAGTGGCATCCTTCTGCCATGACAAAGCATTACCAGTAGAGGGGACCAGTGCACTGTTTGTGGGGATAGAAATGGTCATCCTTGGATGACCAGGATGCTGCGGCCTTGGGAGGTTTCTGAGTTCAGCACACAGTTTTTGGACTTTTGGATTGAGCTGCTGGCACATGACTGGCCCTTATTAATTCAGTATCGTTTGTAAGGATGGGTGAAAGTCTCGAATCTACTCAGGCAGGCTTTGAGTTGCTATTCTGGGGAGTGAAGAAGCTCAGTGTTCAGGAGGATTGTGCCTCTGACTCTGGATGATAGCTGGGTAGGACCTTATGCTGCAGGAACAGCTTTCTTTCAAACTGGGACTAGAAATTTAGCTTTTTTTTTTCCCTTTTGAAATGTGTAATTTCTAGTAGTGCAGAACACCTGAAGAATGCCCTCTGGAATGCTTCAAGTTTTGTGTTTGTTTTGGTTCTGAAAGTTCGTGCAGCTTTGAACCCAGCCCAGGTCAGCTCTGCTTAGCAAGTGGTACTGTCATTAACTACAGTCAACTGGCCGTGCCTTCTTAAGCATGGTGCTCAAAATTGTCACATACTTCACAAATGCACACACAGATGTTTGTTCAGGTGGTTTACTAACTGAGATGATGATGGCATAAGAAGGTTACAGCCGAGAAACTGCAGTCCTTGTGGGGTTACTATGTAGTTTTACCACAGAAAGGGGAATGAATTGTTGCCAGGAGTGCAAGCAAGTCTAGAGTGCTCCAGCCAGCAGCACATCTCAGCATGGCTCAAGCAATGGCCCCGTCAGTGAAGCATGGCTGATTTATGCCAGCTGAGGATCCAGCCTAGTGTGTCTTATCTCCTTGGCCACTGGCCCCCACCATTTCCTTGTGAGGGGCACTGCCCTGCGGATTGGCAGCCAGTAAAGAGAGAGTTTCCTGTGCTATGTTCCATAAATTCTTTATCAGCTCATGTAATCAGATAGCATGGCTGGATGCTGATTTTGTTACGGTACCTCGAGCGAATCTCTATATGTTAATTTAAAGCCATAAAACTACAGCTTAGGGTTTCGGCATCCTAATTGAAACTTCCTCTTCTTGGAGGCATTCATGCTACAGCAGAATAATAGTCATCATAAAAAAGCAAGATGCAGATAAAATGAAAGTGCATTGTTTCAAGTAACTCGTAAATGCCAGGAAAACTCTGACACCTAGTGCCAAGCATGCAGCTGTGTTCAAGGATCACCAGTGGACTTTCTGCTTTATTTTACCAGCATCCAGTAGAAGCTCTATAAGGAAATGTGTTGTTGTCAGAAAGGTTTAGTCTTCCTTGACAGAGAGTGTATTTGTTTGAACTGTTCTTGTATGAAGAATACACAGTGCTTGGGGATGTAACTTCTGGTCAGTGCTGTTTAACCGTCCCTTTGACATTATGCTTTTCTGCTGAGGTTGACAAAAGAAGTCTTTTAAAGTCTCCTGTTTGTTGGCCACGTGAAGTATGTTAGCCATGTGGAGGTAAAGGAAGGTGACGGAGAGTGGGATGCGTAGGGGACAGAGATGTAATGGATAGGAATTGGTAGAAGAATCTCACCTATGTGTGCTGAGCAGCATTTGCTTCTGCAGACAGGGCAGGCCTCAAATTCAACAGCAATAGGCTTGAGGTGGGTCCAGGTTCTGTGTTTGAAACCCTTCTATAGGTCTGTTGTTTCCTCCAGCTCGACTACAATGCCAATCCTAGGGTCTTGTCTCCAGTAAGACCATTAGTGCATAGGCAGGGGTATAGGATCTCCTGCCTAGAAGTGAAGCAGAAAGGATGAGACAGCACCAGCCTGCTGACTAGGCTGTGAACCAAATGCTGTAACAGATCAAAGGGAAAACCAAATTACAGATTGATAGATGCCTTTAGTTTATAAGTTATTAAGCACCAGGTAACAGGTTAGATTAATATTGCGCCTGGAGGTTTCTTTTTGCTGCTTTTTTCCCTTCTCTTTTTTTAAAAATTGGAGAAAACAAAATATTTTTCTAATTAAGTAGATCTACAGTGTTTGCTAATGGGGCCCGTCTGGGTGCTTGTCGCAGGGCACAGGGAGAGCTGAAATAATGATTTTATTTTTTCATTAAATAGAATTATAGGCAGTTACTCAAAGCAACTGAGTCTAATTGAAAGAAAACCATTTCTTCTTAATTTACTTTCACGGTTCTGAATGATAAAAGAGTGCGTTCCCTAGAAAATTAAATAAAAAGCACAACATGAGGAAACTTGAAATAATGTTGCTCAGGCACAGGTGGGCAGAGAGACCACAGTAGTTTTCCTGCTAGTTATTAGAGAGTTCAGACACCAGTGCTTCCTCTTACTCTTCCAAAGGTGTGTTTCTCCTTTCTCAGGCCCCCTCCCAAGCTTCCCCTGTTCACTTCAAGGGTATCCCCTTGTTTTCCAGTTTAGTCATCCACCACATTAACCATGTAAGCTTGACTCTTCCTGAAGGGTTACACTTTTCCTCTCCCTCCATGGGTGACAGCAGTGAGGTATCAGTGCTTGTTCATATCCCAAATGATTCCTGACTAGTTTGTGCATTGGGATTATCAGGATCAGCAGGAGCAGGTGAGAAACAAGGTTGTGTGGAGAACTGGCTGGAGAGCTAACCCTGCCTAGGGCAATGCTAGATTGTGTTGCCAAGGTACACAAACCACTATATGTGTGTTTGGGCAAAGTCAAATATGGAATTCAACTTGGAGGGGTGTATGTAGAGCTACTTCAAGAATTATTCTTGATGCAGTGTGGGAAATAATTATGTCTAAAAGCAAGTGCCCAGAGAAGAGGCTGTGAAGTTGCAGTCAGAGCAGGGCCCTGGGGTACTGAGCTCCCATCAGTGCTTTGAAAATATATTGCTCAGGTGGAAAGTGCAGGCCAGGGCAGTGGCTTTCCTCTTTTTATTATGAAGTCTTTTGATTCCAAGCATCAGCCTTAAGCTCATGGGCAAGTCTTTCTGGGCCCTGGCTCCAAGGGTGCCTTACAGAGCTGCCAACATCTCGGGGTTTGGTTGGGTTTCTGTTCTCTCACTGGGGCTGCAGGGAGCAGGTAAGGTTTGAACACATCTTTCTCAGTCCTGAATAAGCCCCAGGAATATTTAGGCACTGCACAGGCACATGCGGGGTTAAGAAAATGGGAACTGATTAATTCCATGGTGAGGGTCCTTATCTGGCTCCGGTGCTGCCTCTGAAACGGACACATCTGGTAAGGTCACAGCATCAAGGAATGGCTGCAGCACTGAGGCAGGGGTCTGTTTCCACTAACCGTTTCTGCTACTTCTTACACTAAGTACTTCCTAAAAAAGGCCTGGGATAATGTTTCACTGTGGCTGCTGTTAGATTTACGGGGATACCATTTGCTCCAGCTCTTGGATTCACTCAGTCCAGGACAAGATTAAAACCAACCCTTCAATTTCCTTTTTTTCTTTAGGAAATTAACTGTGGCTTTTCTGCTAATGAAAGTCCAGAGACACCAGCTTATTCAGGCTCTCTGCTGGCTCTGTGTGTGTTTGATATGTCTTCAAGGTGCACCTGAAGGAAACAAGTTAAGGCAGCAAGGCAGCTATTGACAATTAACACTAAATGTTATTTTCTACCTTTTTATAAATGCTGGTGTGTATAAGGAAGCCAGAGCAGGGCTTGGACTTCTCACTTCAGCATCCTGTTTGAAAACAGGGTAGAGAAAAAGGCAGTGAAAACTTTCCATGAAACAAAATCTATTTTGTCTCCATCTGTAGATGTCTGTGCTTCTGTGATCCTGTTACACTAAAAATCTGGTTAGTTCCAGTTTCATCCTTATGTCTTTGTGTTGCTTAATACAAAACTAAAGAAGTAATTTCAAAAGAAAATTGGAATTTTCTGCTACTGAAATGTTCCTAAGAAATGTTTTCGTAACTCTCTTTACTTCAAAAATTGCTTCTACAACCTGCTCTGATTCCGTGAGGCATTCAAAGGAAAGAACTTCCCTGTAATACTTCTTGATCCTCTGTGTCTTGGGTCAGGACAGGACAGGGCAGTTGGGATGATTCAGAGCAATGGGACAAGATATTTATATATTTCCCATCTGGAGACTTAGTTGGGAATTTTCTGACAAAAAGAGTTTTCACTGGAAAGTGCTGGTTCAGCCAAAATTATTTTTCTTCCATCTCATTCCCACAAAACACTAGCTTCTTTGTTTCCTTCTGCTGCTGGAGAATCTGGGCCTCTGGGATCAATGGTTCCAGTGCTGTCCCAGTGCAGCCATTTTCCTCCCTTTGGAAAATATGAAGCCTTCCAGGTAGTCTGGAGAAGAACTGGACCCCATGAAAATCCCCATGGAGGCCAGTGGGCTGTGACTCTGGATTCCAGCTGAGCCCTGGCTTGTCTGGGATTTGCAAAGGATTTGCCAAAAGCCAGGTGTTGGGCTATTTTGTTCATTTTTATCAGTATCTGAATTGATTGTTCAGTTAAAGAGAATCCCCCGTCAATAGACTCCCTGTACTTGACTGATAGTTACTACCCTGCAGGAATGGATGGCCAGGCCCTTTGAATTGGGTTCCATTTTAGGTTTGGAAATGTAATTCCAGTCTGTATTGTTGAGATGAACAGAAGTGAAGATGTTGCTGAATCTTGTGTCCTTACTAATGGGGAGGCTGCCTGGTTCTGAGCATCCTGCCAAAGTGCTGTGAAGAATAGACCATGTCCTATGAACTACCTGATAAATGCTTCATTCAAAATAAAGGTTTTTTTTCCAAACTCTTTAATACCTTCCTAATTTGAAGTACAGTTTTTCTCCTCTATAATAACTATATTAAATTTTAATACCAAGTATTAATATAACATATTTAATGGCAACCTGCATATTATTCTGAATGTAGCTGCCCTGCCAAAGAGTTCTGTGATCTTGACCAGGAGAGAATTTAACTCTTCCCAGGCACTCAGTGGGTAGCAAAGGCACCTGGTGTTGCTACCACAGAGAGCAAACTTCAGTGCTGGGAATTGTTTTGGCAGGTTGCAAGCAAGGAAAATACTCTGTCTAGGAAATGTGGCTATCTGGCTCTGGTATTCCGTAATATTGGAGTGTCAAACATTAGTATAATTATCCACCAGGGAGCCTTAAAGACTGGATTTTGCCCCCAAATGATGAGCTTGGCTTAAAAACCAGGGTTCTTGTTGAAAGTTACTGTTCTAACTATTGAATTTTGAAGCTTTGTGTTGCTAGTGTTTGAGCTGTGGTCCATAACTTGAGAGGAAGAAACTTGCTGTAAAGGAAAATTCAGTCAGCATAGAAACACATACATGCAGATGCTGAATCTCATAACAAAATCTGTGTACTGACAAAGCCATAAAACCTCAGGTCCCCATAGAGGCAAGAACACAGGAAACAGATATCTCTGTGCAGGTTTGACTCTCCGGGTGCCCAGGCTTTTTGCTTTATTGGTTTACACGAGTGTGTTCTGAGGAGCTAAAAGCAGCAAGAATTAGTTCTTTTACAATGTTTTTTTTAATAGAATCACTGGGTAAAATATTCTCACCTGGAAAGAAGTCAGTGCTGAGAGGGAGGGAAGGGAAAGAAATTAGAAAAAGAAAATAAAGAAACAGGCAGTGGGTGGCAAAAGGGAGAGAGGTACACAGTGGTGAGTGTGAAGGATGACTTGGAAAGTAGAGGGATGCTATTGAGGAACAGCAGTAGGAAGGAAAAGGGGGGCTGAGGGGAAAAGCAGGAGACATGGTAAGTTAAGTAAATTCACATTTATTTCTGCAAGAATTTGCTTCAAACGCTCTTCCTGCCCTCACTGAACATTTGCTGTTTGGACGCCCTCCACTATGGGGAGGAACAAAACGGCTCTGTTAAAGCACCAGCAATGGAGGTGAACACCAGGTCACTGGCAGGCTGCTGCACTCAGTGCTGTGTGCTCCACCTGAGGCATGCTGAGGACTGAGCCAGCAACTGGTGAAGCTCCTGCAAAGGCTCCCTCGGGTCCTGCCTCTGCCCGTGGCCTGGTGCAGGAAGCCAAACTCCACTGCTAATTATTGGTCATCTCCAAAAACTCCTTGGCTTTTGGAGGAGCTGGTGCTGGGCCCTGGGGAGCAGTGATCATGGCAAGGTTTATTAGTCACCTCGACAGTGTTCAAATGCATAATGGACAAGCTAGACCATACAGCTGAAATTCTATCCCATGCTGCCAGTCAGATGTGTTCAGAAAGAGATGGTCCCTGTTTAAATTAGGGCCTTGAATATCAGTGCAAATGAAAGGGTTTTCAGCACCAAGGAGGACAGACTTACTTTTACCCTTAGCAAACCTCTCTTTGCCTGCACACCAGATAGCAGATCTGTTCCAGCTTATTGGGACTACAACCAACCTATTGTTTTGGTCCAGTTTGTGCTACAGTGAACAATGGGAGACATTGTTGGAGATCTTTTGCTGAAGGTTTCTAAATGCATGTTATGCTGTGAAGGCACAGGGCATCTGCAGTGTCACTGTCTGGGGACATGACTGCCTAATCGTGACGAGGTTCCTTTACACACAGATTGCTCCATTTTAACAAGGACTTCCCGTTTCGTATGCACTCCTACATGACTTTAGCTATAGGGGTTTTTTAGGCTAAAGCTGTTTAATGATCATAATTTGTTACATTTATCTAATAAGTACTCCAGTCATGGATGTGTTGCATGGCAGTTGCTGTTCACGTAGCCCATAGTAATATTACTACAATAGGATGGCTGTGTTTTTAAAAAGCATGTTTCTTATTAGAACTGGCATAGTTTTCCTGGGCTGGTCTAGTTAATCTCTTATTTTACGTGTAAGATCATCTTTGCATCCGGAATATTTTGCATAATGGCATTTAAGAAAAGAGCTGATCTGCTTTCTGTGTCCATTAAAAGATACATTTCACTGCTGTATGCCACTTAGTCCTTCACGTATGAGATCTGTAATCCCAAAGAAGTCTTAAAGATTTCATTGGAAATCCCCTGTAAAATTTACTTGGCTATATATCCTACAGAGAAAGGCTTTTTCAGATAAATACTGAATTGCTTTTGGAGGTGGGGAATCCCTTCCCTGCCATGTGAGCTGGAAGAGAATGTTCTGAGGAGACCAGCATGCTGGAAAATGGTTTGACAGTTGAGCAAACTTAGTATTTCATCCAGTGTAAGTCTTGATTCCTGTAATAGGCAGCTAACACACTCCTTCCAATGGGTAACTTCTGTCTTGAAGGTAAGATCTGCTGGCTTTTGAGTCAGATGCTATTACCCTGTGTCTCTGGCGTTTGTAGTAATGCTGATGGCAGTAGGACAGTTTGCTAGTACAGATTAGCTCCTCTGTGAGAGCACTGGAAACAGAAGATTTTAGAACATGGTGGGGTTGTTTTTAGGATTTGTTTCGGTGTTGGTTTGGTTTTTTTTTAAAAGGAAGCTGATTTGTCCAAGCTTCCCCCTGACAGACAGGCTCCTCTAGACTTGGAAATCGGAACTCGATACTGTAGTTTTGTTGATCAGTTATCAGTTCATAATGGAGGAGGGGGTTGAAACAAGGGATGTTGCTTCATGTGCCATTCATCTGCAAAGTCGCTTGTGAGCCCTGAAGCCCTGGGAAGTGATACAGAGCCATACGGGCCGGAATGCAGCTTACAGCTGGATGGCATTTTACACACGTTTAGAGTGTCTCACAAGATGTTCTCCAATTAGTCATCATCACTCACAATATGTTTTACATATTACCACACAGTTTACAGTCAGTCAGACTAATACAATTGTAGTGCAGCTGCTCACAGCAAGACACAAAGGTTATGGCACTGTGTACATAAGCAAGCTGTGAAAGTTACAGCCATCCAGCTCCTTTACCCTCTTGTGCTTTTAAAAGCCAACAGAAGCAGAAACAAATAGTGAGTGCGCCTCTCATTTCAGCCCTGGAAAAACATTTGAAAGCATGGAGTGAAAGGAGGGATTTTGTTTTTATAATTTGATTCCCATTGCTGCAGCTGCAGCCAAAACCTTTAGATTCTGGAAAAAGTTCAGAAAGTGCTGCTTTTTGGAAGACGTTGTGTTTATTGGAAAATTACATCTTGCCCAGTAAAAGCTGACACTGTAAGTACTCTAGTCTATTAAAAGCTACAGAAGACACTGTTAAGAGTTTATTTAATGATTGCTGCAGATGGGGTTAGGGAGCTTGGAGCCTGGCATTGGTATATGGGGTTTGAGTTTGTGTTCTGGGAACACAGAAACCATCATTGTTTTATTAGTGAACCTTCTCATCCACCTACATGGTTAAAGTAGACCTGGCTGCCACATCTGGGCTCCGCCAAGTAACTAGGCCTCTTTTCCTGAAGGAAAAGAAAAAGGTATTGGAGGTCAAGACAGCAGCTCAGCGAGAACAGCTGAGACACCGCAACCAAGGAAGCCCACAGCTGGCAGACTTGGGATCCCAGCCTGGAAGTAGACTCTGGCTCAGCCCAGGGCTTGACCCTGTGAAGTTTCCTGGAACTCTTTAGATTGTGGAATAAAAATACATTGTGGGAAGAGGAACCACTGCCTCAGAGGTGTTAGACCTGATCTAAACTCCATCAGAATGTCATGAGGTATCAACAGCCTTTGAACTGAGCCCTTAAAGCATAAACCATCTTTGCCTCTGTGACAGAGTGCTCTGTGGAGGGAGGAAGTAAACATCCTAACCTGGAGTACTAGGAAAGACAAGGGTCTGTTTCTCATGGCTGTCCTGCCATCAAGGAAGGGAACAGCCTTTCCCTCTCTGGAGTAAGAAGTTCCCTACCAATAAGAAAGTCAGAATTGCTTGGTGGGTGCACTGTGACAGTGTTGCAGAAGGGTGTGATGCAGACACTGTTGTGTTTTGCATGTGGCTCTTGCAGTTCTGCTCTGTCCCATTTCATTGGAAAATGTATAAACTCTTCAGTAAGAAGATGCCTCTCCAAGGGTGTCAGATCTTTGAGTCTAGTCCAACCCTGCTGATTTCCTCTTCAAATTCCAGCTACTGTATTTGCTTCAGTGGTGGTCACTGTCTTTGGGCTTTGCACCCTCAGGCAGGATTATTGCCTTGAGTTTGTATGGTGCTTTAAGCCTGTGGGCCATTACTATTGAGTTCGCGTGTCGGGGGAATGGTAGTGTTATAAAACTTAATGTCATGTGTTGCTTGTGGGGTCTGTTGGCCAGAGACTGAATGAGGTTCTAGGGAGCCATGTAGGTTCTGCTCCCTGTCTCTGACCTGGAACTGGATTATCTACAGCTATCTAGAAGCCAGACTCTCCTATAAATTCTCTCTTTTCACTTCACTGGTTTCTGAGGCCTGGATAGCATGGATAGAGACTTTCTATGCTTTTGAAAGGAGCATTTCTATGCCTTTCCACTGAGCATCAATTGCAGTTTTACTATAGCCAGCAGACTGTGTGTGTGTGTGTGTGTGTAAAGATCCAAACGTCACAGCTGTTTAGAACAAATTCAGTGTAATTCAGTTTTACAAGCAGTGTTAGGCTAAATCCAAATCAACATTGCTCTCAGCAAAATACACTTATAATACTTTTGGCCTGCTCACAACGTGTGTGTTGCCATATTTATCTTTCAGAAGCAAAATAAAAGATGACAGTTACTGACAGCCGGCTTCAGAAGCGGAGCGGCTGCATCTCACTTATGCACGTCCATTCCTGCTCCTGATTGCACGGGTAGGCCTGCCATCAGAATATAACTGACTGCAGAGCGGAGAACATCTCACAGGAGCGGCTGTAGTCTCCTGTAAGCAGCGACTTGCTCTGCTGGACTGTGTTTCCTTCAGGAGCAGTGTTTTCAGCAGTTAAATCATGTGATGGAGCAGATTCTGAAACTCCTCTCTGATGCTTTCTGGTAGCTGGTGCTGAGGTCAGGGTGTTAATGCCTGGTCCACACCTGGCAAAGGGGCTGTGGATTTTTGTCTTGTGTGCTGGGCTCAGGCTGGGTTAACCTGGAAAGTCTCGAAGGCAGCCACAATTCTGATAGATTTACAACTGATAACTGAAGAATTCAGGTTAGTGGCATAAAAGTGTGTTGTATGCTTCTAGAACATCCTCAGGGAGCATCCCTCACATCCGGAGTACTCCTTATTCACTCGGTGTCACTATTTCTGTTTTCTAAAGGTTGTTTCTACTGTGGGCAGCATCTCTAGGGTCTCTTTTACTCAGCCATTAGAGGGGTTCAGTCTCCATTTGAAGTAGCCTTGTTAGACTTACATACTTCAGATATAATCTTGTAGGTCTATTTCACTCCCCATCATTAAGCCTGGGAAAAAAAGAGGGATAATCAAATGTGTGTGTGTGCACATAATTCTGTTTTATGTCCCTCCTTCCCTTGGAGGTGTTCCCCATGTATATACACCTGCTTGGACTCTGGACTTTCTCCTACCCAGCCGAACGCTCTCCACCATACTTTCTCCTCTGAGCATGTACTTGGAAGCAGACACCCCGCTTTGTTAGCCCCACTTTATATACTTTTACAGTATATGGGCTACTTAACAGCTAGGACAATGGTGGCTGCTCTCCTAGCATTATTCAGTACCTCTTCAAATCTTATGTTACTTTAGTGATAAATAGTCATAATAAATTCTTTAATAGTTTGAAGATAGGTCGTTACTCATCACAGCCAGGCTGTGAGAAGATCATAAATCTGGAACAAAAGCCATTTGTTTGGTTGGAGAATCCAAAGCTTCACTGTTTAGAAGGATTCATTTCCACCATCCCCCTCAGTTAATCATTCTCTAAGTCCTCATAAATATCACAGGCAAAGGAAAAGGATGACCTATTCTTGCTGTGCTATAAAAAGTATGATGTTGTGCTATGAGTTTTTGCTTCTCAGCTCACGTGAGAATTCTGCAGCAAAGTAGAGGTTGCAATGTGAAGTTTCTTGCTGACTGTGCTTTCTAGGCCAAAGAGAAGGTGGGCACGAGCATATTCAAAGACCAGATATTCTCCCAGAAGAAACATACAGCAAGGATCACATGTGTGCATACATATGTAAGTGTGTATTGATGCATTTTCTCCAAAACCTGTATTAGTAGTAAAACCTTTAAAAATACTGGACCAGGCTACTCTACCTCAGCACCTCTAGCAGCCGGACTCCAACCAAGCTCAGCAAGTTCATTATGTTGCCAGCTAAACCTGGGGAGGGATTTTCAAATTTGACTCTCAGCTGTAGGAGGCAGAAACGTTTTTGCTGCTGAAAGTTGAGATTTTACAGGGATTTATTAGAAGTGTCTTATGAAAGACACTGGAATAATAACAAATGAGTCATGAAGATTTCCATACTGAAAAAAACACTGGAGAGAAGCACATATTGGATTTCCATTATAAAGGAAGATTAGGAGCACTTAAAGCCAAAGTGTGAGCAGGCTTCACACAAGAGTAACTGAAATAGCTGTAGTGTCTACTTGTGGCTGATTTCCTTGAGGATCTAGCTATGAGTCTGGTACAGTTGTACAGGTGGAAGTGCTCCTAACTAGACTATGGTTCATGAGTTAGTGTTGGCCAAGAATTCATTATCCAGATGTGCAAGTTATTATTTTTTCCTAAAAATGCCAGTTTTCCTTGTGGGAAAGGTTTCTGAGGAATTTTTGACTTGGATTGTGTATTGGAAAAATGCTTTTGAGTTTGTCAAAATACGGTATTTGACATTTTAAAAAATGCCATTATCTTTCTGGTTGAAATGACATTTTGCTTTTAAACTTCAGTGAACCGAAGTAAAGACACTAAAAAGATGTTAAATACGTTGGATACAGAAAAGATGCTTTGACAGAAGTGATAAGATATTTTCAAGTATTTACTTGAGGAATGTCTGGTTTTCAGTTTTTAGCACATCGAGTTGGATTGGGGTTTTCCATATTTGAGCTTTTCTTGTGAATTAAAAGAGTAACCTCATCTATAGAGCTAAAATCCGGAATCCTGCAGTGTTCTCTCATTCTAGGACAGGTCAAGTACCATGTCATTTAGGTATCCTAACTGGGTGGCTGAGAACAAGGAAGAGGAGCCTCTTTTTTTTATTTCTGAGCTGCCCAGGGGGATGTACAGGCTGAGCTGGGTACTTAAGCTGTGGTGGAACTTCCCCTTGAAGAGGTGTTTGCATCTGCCACATGGAATTCTTCCCTTTGCTTTTCCTTCCTCTCCAAAGGGAAAAAATCCAGTATGAGAAAATACTGCTTTATTTAGGCAGTTGAATATCCTTCATATATCTTCCCTTCATTTGCAGGGCATCAGCTAGGTCAGTGCTGATGCCACCTACACTGCCAGTGCAAGGGAGGAGGACTCTTCTCATGCATCACTACTGTCCTGCGTAAAAAGGAAAATGAGGTTGAGAGGGTTGTTCTGGGATGTGTGTGTTAGCGCTCAGAGAAATCCAGAGTGAACTTTGGGGGTGGAAAGGAGGGAGGTCTCTGTGGTGGTGCTGAGCAGCCTTTCTCCCGGCTACAACAGAGAACTTCAAATGAATGTATTCAGGGAGCAACCACCATGATTGATTTATGCACCTAGCTTTGAACCAGAAACTGTATAAGCAAGCAATAAATCATGGTACTGGAGGAACACAGAAGCTATTGCCTGGGACTCAGTAAGTTATGAGAAGGAAGTATATAAAAGAAAAAGGAAGTGAAAGAAAATTGTCTATTTTTACTAAATTGTTTGAGCTTGAGTATTAGTGGGCCAGGCTTTGACTTGGGATTAGGAACCAGCTTGGGAACCAGCGAGTGCTGTCTTTGCCTTCATATAACCTCATTAACTCTGTAATGTTAAACACATTCTTCAGCTGGGCTCCGTGGCTGTGTCTGCGTGGTCTGCCTTCCTCCCAGGGTAGCAGCCCATCTCATAAGCATCTCTGTGAAACCCTTGTAGTAAATGTTAGCGATCCCTTCATAGCTGTTATTGTCTGTGCCTCCAGATAGCTAAGCAGGTATACACTTAAGTCCAAGATAAACACTTCCTTGGCCTCTCATTTATTGCAGATCTGAACTCCTATAAAGCTCGCCACTGTGCTGGCTATCATGCCCTCTATCGCCTTTTTGCAAAATGTAATCCATAAAATGCTTTCATGGTAACCTTATACATCGGCAACCAGTGATAACATCTCGAGGCCCCCGTGACAGACAGGAACTCGCAAGCATGGAGTTAATAATGCAAACTTTCAAAAAATGAAACTGGCAGAAGGAGACGAGGAGGGGAATAAAAGGGGCCGGTGTGGCTGTAATTGGGACCATGTGAGCTTCCTTAGAGAGGGATTAAGGGAAAGAGACAGGCCTCGCCCGCGAAGATTAGTTTCAATTAGACGGGCTGGAGGCGAAAGTCAGGACTTGGTGAAAGATTAAAACAAGAAGGGAGAAAGTTTCCATTGCTTTTGCTCCAGGCCTACACAAGAGGGTTCAGTGAGATCATGCTAATTGAAGGCAAAGCTTGCATGGAAGTTAGGAAGAACTCGCATTAATTGATTCGATGCTGCGATTTTTTTTCTTTATCCGCAGTGTTCTTTTGGGTTGTTCTTTTTTGGTTTTTGTTTTTTTTTTTTTTTTCAGGCTTCTTTCCCCCTGCCCCCCTCTTTCCCTTTCGAAATCTAAAGAGGGAGAAATCATCCAGAGTTTGTGCTGTGGCTAAAGTGAAGCAGGAGGGAGAGCAGTGGACAGTTGCCTGGTGCCATCTAGTCAGTGCTCTTCTATCTCTGTGATCATTTTTTGGTTTAGTATCAACTACTAGAAGCAAGTTGATGGTGTCATTGTTACCACTGTACAGCAGAGCTGCTTGCTTCCCAAATTCAAATGTCTGTTCTCTTGACAGATTTTGTTTTCCCCACAAGAAGGTCCAATTTAATGCATTATCTAAGTGTACTCTCTGATATTTACAGTATGAGAATACACTGGGCTTGTGTTTTCCTATTCTGAGGTTGAGTAGAGCAAACACATGTTTTCCTTATGGCTACCGTAAAAAGGAGCTCTTCAGGAAATGGCAAACAGTATTTTAGTCCATTTCTGCCTGTCTAAATACAATAACTGTGGTCCTAGTGAGGAAATTCTGTTGCTTTCCTCCTCCTGTTTCTCTCCCCGCCTGCTTCCAGCTTCAGTGAAAAAGGAAATAATGGAATCGGGAGTTAATAGTTGGGAAGACGGGCTTGTGTCATCAGCCAGTGCAGGGTTTCTCTGTGGTATGGCCCTCAGTGCTTTGTCTGGTTCTTGGTACAGCGAGCACTGAAATTACACCATTTCCTTTAAGAGGAAACTATTCCAAATATGAACAGGTTTCCATGTTAAGGATTTTTTCCCTTACCCCCTTGATAATACTGAGAGCTATAGGAAAATGTATATCCAATCTTTCTATATTAGATCAATATTTTTATTCCATTAAACTTGTCTCTGAGGGGCAAGATACATCATCCTTTGCCAGATTTCTGTATCAGATTGTCACTCTCTGGATTTTTGTTTCAGAAAGCTTTGGAATTACAATGCCTGGCCAATTAGAGTAAAATGCATTTTCACAGCCGGCCAGAAAAACATTAGCACTAATCAAAAACACGGCACCAACGGGGATTCCCAAAGAGGGGTTCTTTGGTTGTTTTATGAAAATGTTCTCTCAGATAGAAACATCAAAAGACAGCCACGAACGGGATCTGATAAAGCATGAGGAGAAGAATTTGTGTTCTGGCTGCATTGAGATCTGTCTTCCTTGCAGCTGACAGTTGATGCAACGTGTTCTGCATTGAAGCTAGTATCAGTGCTCGGCAGGGGAGGCCGCTCGTGGAAACACTGATGCTCTGGTAGCTGTTCAGCACCATCCTCTGTCTTTGGCCTTGCACACACACGTCGTTTCACTTCAAGTTCATGGTTCCTGCTGCATTTTTCAAATTCACAATGAAACTGGATCCTGGGGGCTAGTTGCTTAGGAGCTTTTCAGTGTTCACATTAGGAAATGGAAATGCTTCCTGTGGGATCTCACCTGGCCACTGGATGACTGCGATTGTTGGGTCTGGTGAGAACAAGCTGCAAAGCTGGAGTTTGGGTGGTGTGGAACACTGTTTGCAGTGGTGACTTTTCTTTCGTATAATACCCCCTGTTTATTACACGCATCATAGCAATATGTCCTAGCATCCCGTTCTTAGAATGGTGCTGCCAGCACAGAACATGGAATGCTCCAGCTTCAGCTTGGAGGTGTCTGATGGTCCTGGGCTTTGCTGTGCCACAGGACCTGGCCTTCATGTCTGCTGGGTTTTCCCAGCTATCAGAGCAGCACCATGGACATTTTTACAGTGGATACAAATGCATCTGGGGGTGGGAGGCTGCAGTTAACTGCATCTCAGATCTGGAAAGTTCTAAGACTGGACTATTGTTCAGATATAAAACCGCTGAGCAGAACAAATCAACATCATCTGCTACCTCTGAATGGCACCTAAACACAAACATTGCTTTCTAATTGCAATATTTCTTTTAAATGGAAACATTGACAGCATTCCAGTTTTTCCCTGTTAAAATGTAGTATCCCTGATTTCCTTTCCCACCTACCTCCCTTCAGGCTTTATTTCTGTTCCTTTTTTTGGTGTGGAGTTATTACATGGAAGCCTGATAAATGGATGCTATGAATGAATGTTTTTCCAAACATTGTAGGAACTATTAAGAAAGTGGTTTTCCTTCTTCCACTTTTTCCTTCCCACACTCCTCCCCCTCCCACCCCACAACTAATAGCACACAAATAGCACTTCATGTAATTTTGGCTACTCTCCACTATTCCAGGCAGACTTCAGGAAATCTCTTGATTTACAGTTGGGGCATCCAAAGGCAGCATGCTGCCTGCTTCCTTAAGGGTTGCCTATTGGTGACATTTTGTAAGTTTGAGGTGCAGTATTTCAAATAGGTAATATCCATATTTTAGGCAGATAACTCTTTATGCTTATAAATTGATTTAGTAATGAAATGAGCTCCTTTCACGATGCTTGCTGGCTTTAGGGGCTTTGTTATGGTATACTCAGACTGTTTCTGAAGTTTAGTTTACCGAATTAGAGCCAAAGTTTTCTGTCCATGTTCCCATAAGCAGTCAAATTGAATTCAATGGGGCTATTCACATTAATAGGTAAAGCAGGATTTGGGACTCAGTTCAGAAAAACCATCCAGCATGTGCTTGAGGCCCACTGTCCTCTTGGTTCTCCACTGCTGCTGTTGGCTCCTTGAGGAATATCAGTGCTGAAATGCTTCATTAGGTTGGTTGTTAGTGGAGTCAAGTATCTGGTCTCCTGCAGGTGGCTTGCTTGTAAAGAGGCTTTAGGCCAAATTTAAGGCTACAGCTGAGTGATTTGCCCTTGTATCTGGGTTTTGTGTTCCTCTATGGATTGATGATATTTCACTTGTAACATTACCAAATGAATTCCCTGCTATTTGTAGGGTTTGCAGGTGTTAGCAGTGTACTTGGGTTTCCCTGCTCTCTCTTAGTACTAGTCCTTTAGAAAGACCGTACCAAGTCCTTCAAATACAGCCTGGAAAGCCATCTGAGATGACACTGTGATAGTGCTCAAAGGGCTGTAGCACAAAAATATCTATGCCTCAAGTAAGACAGGATGAAAGAAAGAATAGTGGCATTACTATCCGGTAAGGCAACTCTTCATCTTGGTCCTATTCCCATCCTTCAAGGTCCAGGATTCTGGCTGGGTTTTCAAGTGGGTTATCATGTTTCGAGATGCTGAATTTCAAGTGTTGGATTTTTTTAGTTCTGAGTTTGAAAATCTGGAGTGAAGCTCAATATTTGTGCTATTCCCTTCTGATATAGTACCTATGCTTCTGTTCTGCATGTGTTTTACCTCCTCCTACTCCACTTCTTTGCTTTAGCCAGGCTGCATATTGTATTCTGCTCAGGCTCTTCCACTTGGGTACCCTTTCTCAGGATTGGAAAAGGTGTCTTTCCATCTTAAAAGTTCTGATCTTGACCCTAAACCTTTGCAAGTGTTTCTGTCTTGATAATACTCATTGCCAAGAGTGACCTTTAAAGCTTCCAGATACTCAAAGTGGGTGTCAGTGGGTCATTCTGTAAAGTTCAGGTGACTCACTCTGCTCCTCTTCCTGGAACTTCTGTCCCTTGATCCTGAATTAAATGATGGGTAACATCTCCTGCTTTGTGAATTGGATCCTGCTACCTGAGGATCACCGAGTGAAATACGCTGACAGCTGCTACGTCACAGTTTCCAATGGTGTATCATTAGGTTCTTATTTTAGAAGCATCTCAGACAATAACCCTGCTGATACACAATGATGGAGCATGGCAGAGATTTACCAGTTTAGTGCTGGACTCCATTCAAGCTCACTTTCATCAGGGGACCTGTAAAAGCTTTCCATAGGAAACGTTAGAATAAGTAAGACTTCGGTTTGGACTCTCCTTCATGTGAGACAGGACTGTCATTGTCTTTGGAAGGAGTTTCTCATGACATCTACTTTTGAGCTGGCCTAGGCCCAGCTGGATAAGGAATGTGTTTGCAGAAGGCAGACAGGTTGTTTATGGCAGAGAAAGAGAGGTGTCATTACAAGTGAAAGGACCTGGTTTTTAGGCTTACTATCCAGCTTCTCGTGAGGGATGAAATGTGAATAGAAAGGTACAGCTGGATCTCACCTGAGTTGCTGCTGTCCCAAGCTTAGGCAAGGGCTGGTGACCCAGGATCAAGGGTTTCCAGGCTTGTTTGAAGTACATGTATTTGCTCTGTTGGGCAGTGTTGTTTCAGGGTTTAGTTCATTTTAAAGACTGGATAAGTGACCTGTGACATTCACGCATCCTAGAGATGTTCTACTTTTCTCATCTATAAAGAGGGGAGACCCCGCTCTCCATGAAGTGTCTGAAGACAAGCGCTGCACAGCCATGGTTCTGCCAAGGGCTGTTCTGAAGGATCTCAACTTCAGATAAAACAAGCTTTATACTGCAAAAGCATTGGCTTAGTACATAACAAACTGTGGCATCCTTGGACAATTCTGGGGCATCAGGTCTCAGTGAGAAGAGCAGGGATTTACCTGGGTCAAGAAGCATTTGGAATTCTGCCCAGAGTTAAGAATGTTTTTATTAGTTTAGATTTGGTTTTGAGAGGAAAAAGAGTAACTGCATCCACTGGTATCCAAAAGCTCTTCAGGTTTCCCACCAATTTGAAAAGTATACTTAGCTGTAAGTAATAGTTCTCTTCCTCTTCTTGTAATGTTTCTCCTTATATTGTTTCCTTTCTTCTTTGTCATTCATTCTTTATCTTAAATGAAAGAGATCCCACATGCACTGTGAAACAAGCGAGTTAGTCTTTTTCCACAATGTTCTGATACTTTGTATATCTGCTTTACTTCTGGAGTATGACACAGGTAAAGCTGCTCCCAGGAATAAAATAAACCATGCTCAGAGTTATAGAAATCAGAAAGTTTTAAACTTAAATCTTTAATAAGGTCTTGCAGTGGGCGAAGCTCTGACAGTTGTGCTTCCATACCCATCATGTGAAGATACCATGTTAAATTGTTTTGTAGAGAGGCTTGAAGAGGAAAACCCAATGAAGAGCAGAATGCAGGGCAAGCTCCAGAGCCTGTTCCTGCAGCCCTGTTACAGAGCTCTGTGGGACTGAAGCCTTTGTCTATTGAAGAAATGGACCCAATAGTCCCTTCTCCAATCCCACTCCTCCCACGGCTTCAGTTAAATTCTCGGATCGTGAGGGCATGCAGGGAACAGCTGCTTATGATCTCTTCACAAGTGCTGGGTCATTGGTAAACAACCATCCCTCCACCCTCTTGGAGCAGAAAAAATGATACAAAAAATGTATTCATTTTCCTGATGATGAAGAGTAATGAAGAGCACGTGCATGCTGCGCGGCGAGCGGGAGAGAGAAATGACAAATTAAATCATGTCTTGTTTGACAACCCTTTAAGTGTAACAGATCTGCACTTGTGCTGTCTGACAGGCATGATTGATACCACGGAGCACTCATCAAGTTTTAAACACACAGACCGAACAAAGAGTCACTTCATCCCCGTTCTTGTAGTTTACAGGCAGCCCAGTGCTACACGGGGTAAGCACCCCTTCATGCCGTGCTGTTTGACTTGGCAATACACTGCATCGCACTGTTTGGACAACTATATTTATTTTTATGATCCTTAAAATATTGTAACCCAGTCAACTCAACAGTCATTTAAGGTAATTTCTGGTCTGAACAGCATCTGTTTTCTAGACAACTTTACAATAATATATGTTTGCTGTTGGCCAAATTCTTTGTGTAGGTACCTCTGTTTCTGTGCTGCATTCATAGCTGTTAACTGGGAGAGTCACAGTATCCAGTGATCTCTAATAACTTGAAATCTAATCCTCTTGGATGTTTCTGACCATGCCATTTATAGATGATATTTAGCATGGGAAAACAATATGCCTTTCTTTACATTTTATTAGTGTACAAACCAACTAACGCACTAATGAGCTATTTTAGATGATTTTTTTTGGGGAAAATGGTCTGAAACAGAGTGAAAATTTCATTCATTTCATTCTGAACAGCTCAAGGTGGCAAATGTAAAAAAGGTGCTACTGAAAGCAGGGTCAGGGCCTGTAGTTACCAGTGCTTTGCGTTTGCGCCACAGTGGTACAGTTACTGTGGGTCTTTTAAATGTACCAGTAAGAGTGAGAGGATAATGCTCTTGAATTTTACATTTCCTTCTGAAAAGCTGTAAACATCTCCACTTACATCTCTTGAGTTTCTCGTGATGTTGCATAGTCAGTTCAGGAAGACTTACCCACTGCTGACATTCATCTGTGTCCATGGCAGGGTTTGTCTGCTATACGGTCTCAAAAATGGGTCAGAGCAGCCAGTGAGGAACCCATTAGGGCACAGAAGTGGAGGGAGAGCCTATGTAAGAGCACTGTGAATAGACTGGGACATAGGTAATCCTATGGAATGGGTCAAGGTAATGGAATAACTTTGACTTTTAAGGACTTAATGAATCCAAAGTGCAGTCTGAGGAGCGATGTCCCATCTTACCCTGGGCCGGGAGCTCTGAAATTACAGGGAGCAGTGATGGTCTCTCTCATCTCTAGATATTCTTGACTCATGTTTTTATGTTTCTATGAAACCATTTATTAGCAGGGAAAAAGAATCTGCACAGCTTTTAGTGAGTGTTGTGAATCAAATCCATGGTCTCTGTGAATCCAAGACCCTCTTTAGACGGAGGTTTAGGAGATGCTTACACCTATATCAGCTGTGTCTGCACAGGGATGAATTCCCTCATCTAGGGTTTCATTTTCTGTATCTTTACTACTTGTCCTGGGCTCTTAACTCCATTAAGGGTAGATGCACAACTGTTTATTTAGGCCTTTTTAATCTGACAGTTCCAATCAAGCTAATTCATCCGAGAGAGACCAACCATCCTTTTATTTATTTTAAGCTATTTTACCAAGGTAACCCAATCCAGGCCATCTCCCTATCTTGTTTACAAGAGCAGCCCCGGTGACAACATCTGTCCTATGTAAAATGTCAAAAAAAGAGAGACAGAAAAAGGCAAACTTTGGGAAAATCATAGAGGTATCAGAATCATTCTTCAGACTTGCATGAGCCTCCAGCATCACTGTCCCTGCTATTCTGAGAATCCAAAAGGTCAGAAGGAGGTGTCAGAGCCCACGCTGGCTGGGAGCCAGGCCCTGGTATGTCCAGTGGAATGCAAGTCCCGTGAATAGTGGTTGCTCCTACCTGTAATTTATGTGAGGAAGTGACAGCCTGACAGTGAATGGAAGCTGCAGAGCGTATGGCAGTGCCTGCATCTTTTGTCTTCCTCTGTTTCTTTGTAGGGTTTTCTTTTTTCATATTAAGCTACTCAGTTTCTGGGCTGCTCTAAGGGGATTTTGCACCTTCCTAGTGAAAACTACTTGTTTTAAAATGACTATAAGAAATAGCTTTTGCCATCCAGTAAATGAGGGAAAGTCTGATACAGCTGTACTGTAAGAGGTTAACTTACACTAAAGTGACAATGTTTAAAGTTATGGCAGCAGTTTAAAGGACAGAACTGGCTGTAGGGGTGACAGTACTTTGTGGTCCACAGAAGTGTAGGAAAGCTGAGCAGCTCCCATTGCTGAGATGCCTTGGCAGTGCTTGATGGCTTGTGTTGATCCTTGCTGATCCCTGCAAGCTCTTGTATTTCAGGAAGAAGTGGAAGCCTGAGGAATTTATTTGTCACTTGAGCCTAGTGATGACCATCAGGAATGAAACCTGCGTAGTCCATTACTACTTGCTGTTGTGTTATGAGCTCTTGTCTGAATTCACTGCTGCATGAGGTGTGGTGTGAAGCTCCTGCTGGTGGAAGGCTCCTTATGGACAGGCTGCAGAATAACATTTCAAAATAAAAAGGCCTGCTTGGATCAAAAAGCCATTTCTTACAGGAAAAAATACATTTTCACGTGAATGTTGAGTATGTGACAAATAGCCCATTGCTACTAAACCTGAGAAAATATGTTCAGTTGGAGAGAGGAAGTTTGATCCTTCAAATTTCAACCAAACCTGCCAGAAATAAATGTAATGAAGACCACTGTGTACATGTTAGAGAAGCCAAACAAACATACCTGAGGAAGGTCTTTAAATGTGTCACAACCGAGACTTGCTATACACATAAATGAGGCGCACATCTGCTCTTGGTATTGCACTTGCATCCATGGGAAAGAAAAGATTACAACAAGATACCAACATTAAAGTATATCGATACAGAAGTGAGTGGGAACTCCTGGAAGGAGATTGTTAGATAGTGACTGCTTGGAATAAGTCCAAACCCGACTGCAGCACAGAGAAATTGGCTTTGTGTTGTACCATGTTTTCTGTAATACAAACCAGTGTGTGCGAGTGTGGGTGGTGGTATGTGATTGTCATTATGAAAAGCTTTTGCCAGCACAGTAGCTCAGACACCAGGGGATAACGCGTTACACACTGATGCTTTCCAGGACATTGATTCTGAAGCAGTTGTGGTGGGTTGTTTCTATCAGAGGATGTGAGCTTCTGAACCACAGTTTCCCACAGGGTGTTATCTTAGCAGGACAAGGGTAAGATCCACTCATACTTCAGAGAAATGCTTCCACCTCCCTGCAGTGTTCAGGTTTCACCTAACACCACTGTGCTTTGAGGTTAGAGACAGGGATTCATGTTTCAGACAATGGACAGAACAATGGGGGAAACGAGCCCCTGTTTCTGTTACAGCATAATCCCACCTGGGAGAAAAGCTCACTTGTTACTTCAAAGCTGTTGTGTGTTAGAACACCCCACTGAGATTAAAGCACCTCACAGAGGAGATGTGCCAGGTTGATGATCCTGTGATGAGAGAGCACGCCCAGAGCTGCATTAAAGCTGTGTCATGTTTGGGATGCACTGTAAATACAGGCACCCTGATCACTTGTGGACATTAAGGAAGTCCTGAGCAGTACTGAGACCAACAGTTGAGCTGCAAACATATCACATGCGTTGCTAAACCCTTCACCTCCTGGAGTTTCAAACTAATGCAATAAATTGTGCTTCGTGTCCTCAGCACAGCGTTTGCTGCTGGAGCTGCCATGTTCCAGCTCTGAGCCAGCAGGTGCTGGTTGTTGGGAAACGTGATCCCTGGATCACTTGGATGCATCTTGGAGAATGTAACTTACAGACATGTAAGAGGGAGGCTGCATGAAGAGGTTTCCTTCCCTCAGCCTGGGAAGCCCGGTGGTGTCTGTGGTTTTGTACAACCTCTCGTGGTGTATTTGATTTTATTTCTCTGCTAGCCCTCAGGTCCAGATTACTTTCAGACAAGCTGGTTTACTCTTTGCATAACGCAGGCTTAAACTCTGTTAGAAATGGGTCATTTCGCAAGTAAAATTCCCCAGAAAATAATGACAAGTATTTGTGGTGCTGGGGTCTGGTGGCACCTGGCAATTACAAATAAAAATCCATTTCTTGATCCAGACTTTCCTCCTTCTCCTTGGGGACAAATTAAACTGAACTGCAGAAGTTTCGAACATGCTTCTAAATCCAGCTTGTGGGGTGATTCTACATGTTATTTCTTCCTGGGAAAGTGTCTCAGATTCATATTAATGAGGATTCCGTGTTTGTGGTTAGGGGAAATTTAGTCGTGTGGCTTAAGCAGCCTTAGGACTCTCATTAAGTGCAAGAGGTGAATAATCTAAACTAGCAGCTAACTAGCTATGGTCAGCAGAGCCTGATTGCTTTTGGCTCACACTGGCTAAACTGGTCCCTTGTCCTGTGCAGGGCTAGAAATGCAGGTGGAAACAGGGAGCATGAGTGGGAGAAACTAGTCTGCATGTGAGTGATTGTAAGGACAGAGAGGGATTCCCTAAAAGTAGAAGAGCTCTTTATTCAGGTGTAGTTTGTGCTCTGGCAGTTTGGGATCCTTGTCTAGCCCTGTGCTTTGCACACACAGCTCAGGGAAAGCCCTCTCTTTGTGGGAATAAATGGTTGCATGGAGCATCCATGGCTTCATCTTCTGGCAGGTTGGACTAGAGATTGCGAAATAACCAGAAAAATTAATACAGTTTCACTCAACTTTGGTCTGAAAACAGGTATCCAAGATGCGGCCTAGAAATCCAAAATGGTATTCCAAGGAATCAAACAGAAGCATGATCTGTCTGAATAGTCAGATCTGAAAGAACACATCTCTTTCATCAAGACAGCATCATGTGCTGTCCATCCCATGCCTGCATGAGCTTGCACCACTCTGAAGTGGTTTTGCAGCATTGGTCTCAATCTGCTTGCAGGGAGGTGTTTCCTCTGAAAGAGGAAAGGGGCTCATTAGCTAGTAGTTACGTGAGAGAAAGCAATACTTGCTGTCTGCAGGGCACATGGGACCATGGTCTCTGGGATGCTTTCTCAAAGGCAGTGAAAGTTTGGCTGGAGCAGGGAAGCTTCAGTTGCTGGTCACAGCAAGTAGAAGTGCTCTAAATGCACAGGAGCCCCCAAGTTAATGCAGTTGGGTGTGTGTGTGAAGCCTCTCTCTTCTTATGTCAGGAAAGCTGTGTCTGCAGTAGCAGTTCCCCTTGGGAAGAAGTGCCTGGGACTCCAGCCTAGCCATACATCTCTGTCAAAATCTCTATGAATAAATTAACCTTTCTAAAGATTAGTGCACCCTAATACCTCAGGGTTTTTTTCTTGTTTTTTTAACAGCACAAATGCTAAAAATGCCTTGACAGACCTTGCTGGTTCTGTGCTGGGGGTCGTCTACAAAGGATTATGCTGCAAGTGGCGTTAAAGGCACAGCCATGTGGTTATGTGTCCTTCTTTGGAGAAGGGCTTTAGCATATGATTATGAGTAGGAAATCCTCATTAGGGTGAGTAATAAAAAAGCTAATGAAAATTCTTGTGCTTTTCCTTTTAGAACACCTCAAATTCAGGCACCTCCCAGTGCTTCACAACTGTTAGCTCACTAGAGCAAAGGCATGATCTGACTCACGAGGCTTTGAAGATTTTGGTAGCTACACTTAACACTCGGGTAAGCTACAGCACTGGTTGCCAAATGTATCTGTGGAACAATGCCTCAGTGTCAGCAGCCCAGTGGGCCCTTGTCCTGAAGGCTTTTGCCTCTTTCCCTTATTTTGGTAGAGCGGGCTGCGTGGAGGTCAGGTATCTGTCACTCTGTTCTCTTGCCATTGGATTGCTGGAATTGATCTGATCCTTTCCAGGCGGTGGGGCCATTCCAAAGATGGTAGGAAGTGTTTTGATTTTTGATCTTTTTGAGATGAATTATGGGGAGGAAGCTGTCTGCTATCAGAGGAATTAGTCAAATTCCTTGTCAGATGTGCAATCCCATTAAAAATGCATTATCTGTTTTCAAAGCTTAAGGACGGGTGTTGGTTGAGAGTCTTTAAAATATTATTGTAAACTTTCACTGAGAAAAAGTATTCCTGAGCCTTTCATGAAGGCTAATCCCACTTCAACTACCGTCAACCAGCAACTCGTGGGGTGGCCTTCTCAAGCAGTACTAGGCAAGAGCATGGAGTTATGCTGGGAAAATCCCCCTGGAAGATGCATGCATTTGTTTTATGACATTGGTAGCAGCTCTCAGCATTCAACTGATTTGTTCTGATAATGATCCCATGTGTGCTGCCTCTTCAGATGATCCCTTTGCTCTTCTCTCTGGGATTTGGAGTTCAGATAGCTGAGGCCAGGTCTGAATTTGTCCTCAATGAGATAATGAACTCTGGTTCCTGCAAAGGAGGAAATTCAGAACACTTACATGCATAAGTGCATAACTTGAATATCTTAAAGTAGACAGAAGGTATCTCAGCCAAAGCTTTGAAGTATGTATCTGTGGAGGAAACCACAGCTTTTTCTTGGAAGGATTAAGGGGGTATCGTGGAGTGTGCAATACCACTCAGCCTTTAAAACATGTTCCTTGGAATGTTCTTATATAAGCATATAATGGTGGCATGCAGACTTCTCTTTAGAAAGCAATTGTTAGCTGCAGAATCACACACTCCTCCTAATTTTTCCTTATTTTTGCCATGTAAATAGGATTTCCAGGAAAACGTCATTGTTTTTGATCTCTTTCACTGATATTCCCAGCCATAATTGACTTTACATTAGCCGTGGCAGACCGTAAGTGATGCTCCCTGTTCCATAGGTTATATGCTTAGACCTTTGCTCATTTGAATTGTTCGTGCCTTCGAACAATGCTGTTCCCACCATTTCTATTTGCAGTCCAACCTTCTCTTTCTTCACTAAGCAGTATAACTCAAAAGCTGACTGTGTGAGCAGGAGGGGGTGGATCACTTAGGAAAGTCAGTCTGCTTGGCCATGCATTGCAAATGCTCTCATTTTGTATGGTCTCTTTAATATCTTTGTTTCTGCATCTGTGCTCTCATCTGAGCACAACTGGAACGGCAAAGAATCTGCTGCTCAGGCCATGTAACAAACTGTGTATTTTAATAATTAAAAAAAGAAGGTGGCCACCTCTGTGAAGGAAGGAAACAGCCTCGGCTGGCAAGGGATCCCTGCGAGGGCTGTGCCAGCACCCAGGGACATGTTTCATGCTCCTTTGTTTTTCTGTTCCATGAGAGGAGTTGGCAGAAAATAGGCAAATTCCTCGGGTCTGGCTGGATGCTCTGGCCCCCTTCAGTAACCATGTTTCCTGCCTGGTTCTCTGGCAAGTGTGTCAGTTTTAGAACAGCTCCAGTCCTGTGTGTCACTGCAGGCAAACGAAACACGGCATGGTGCTTATCTCTTCAAATACCAGTGAAGCTGGGGTTCCAGTCCCTGTATGCATCACTGCCAATCCACCTGTTAAAATATTTTCCAGACAACAATCTGTGTAGAGAGCACATGCACATCATAAATGTTTGGGACTGTGTGTTATGTTGGAAGGCTTTTAAGGTGCTTTGATTTTATTTTGGTGGTGGCTGAACTCCCAAGAGATCCTATTAGGGCCTGCCGACAAGTGCCCCAGAATGAGCTGCATTGTGTGGGAGGGTGAAAACCAGCTTCACTCCTTCTTTAGCCAATCCCTGTTAAAAAAATCAGCCCAAAGTTTTGTGACTGAACGTTTAAAGAAGATTTTCCCTTGCTCTTCTGCTTAATAGATGAAGAAACAGCAGCAAATACTCTCATCCACCTTCCAGGTTCAAGAAGCAGTAAACTTACTGAAAGAACCTGAGCTGGTCTTTCCCTTGCAGTTTCCATTATTCTCTGCAGTCTTGGATGGGCAGAGTTCGCATTGCCGCCAGCGTCAGAGCAGAACCCTGCCAGGCACTGTCTAGACAACCTCGTACCCAGACAAAGCTACAGAAAAGACACTTCCTTGTATTGTAACTAGTCTGTACAAAGCAAAGATCGTCAAACCAGTAGGAGCACTTCAGATCTTTTCCTTACCATTTCACCAAAGCAGAGAACATGTGGTCCTCAGGTCTTCAACGTTGCGTGCATTGAGCTATGTGTGATAGGAGGCAGCTGCAGCACAAGTGATTTTATAACGCAGAACGGTGGCACTTTATCGTTTCCTTTGCTAGAATAGGTTTATCTCAAAATTTTATGTTATTTCAACAAAGTGGAGTGTTTACCATAAATAGCAGGGCCTGCAGAAAGCCTGCTGCAACACTCTTCCTACTGTGAAGCAGCAGTACCTCAAGCCTGAACCAATTTAAGAAGGCATTGGCCATATGATTTTAATATTAACAAGTGGAGCAAATTTGTGAGTGGGTTGTTGGCCAGTTTCATAGTGAGGGCACCTGCAATCCATCAACACGGCTCGTGCAACAAGGTGTCAATGCACAGGCAGAATAATAACAAGAATTGGGTGCATGCAGGGATCACTCAGCTGGTGGAGAGGTGTTAACATGCGGGAGGAGAGAAAGGGCTGTGGTGAAACGCTGTTATTTGTTGGTCAGTTAGCAACCCTGTAGTTCCAAGATGAGGAAGAAGCAGGGCAAGAGGTGGAATGTGGCAAGGAGGGTGAGGGATGGTATGCCTGTGGCTTTGCTGCTAGCTGGAAAGTTGAGAGGTGGGTGGCATGAGTAAAATGTAAAGTTTGTGGTGGCAGAAAGTGGTCACGACCACCACCTTTTGTGAAGCAGGAGCACACAGGTTATGTGGTTTTAAATGCAAGCAAGCGCTCTTTAAAAGGGCATTACAGTTTGTGACACCCAGCCGAAGGGTTGGAGAGAGGACCCAAGTACCAGGCTCCTTCTCCTTGGGGAGCTCAGGTGGGCCACTGCCCAGCCCTCAGACCTCTAATGGTGGGCTAACATGGTTCAAGGAAACCTGTCATTGCAGGGACCCCACTTTGAACACAACACACCAGGCTGTGATGGAGTAGAGCAAGGAAAATGCTCCTTACTCAGCTTCCCTTCCAAGTGTGTTCCCTTGTGGAGGCTTCCCCTGGGAATAAGCCTGCCTCTCCCACGCTGACTGGGGGTGGGCAGTGCCTGATGCCCAGTTTGTCACCCCTGTGCCCCAGTTCCCCTGCCTGAGCCAACACATGGCTGCCATGGGAGGTGTACCAGGGAACATGGCCCCTCTGGGACGTGGTGTTTTGACGAGTACAAATAACATTGCAGGCTAATGCTGGAAAGTGAATCCAGTCTGTGGACACTGGCTTGGCTTTCACAGGACGTGACAGAGGAGGAGATGTGGATAGGCCTCTCTGTTTGCCAAGGAACAGAAGGACAAGGAACAGTCACCTCTGCAAGAAGTTCTGAACATGTGAGAGGGGTAGATCTCTTAGCACTGTGCCAAAGGGACTGGGCTCTCCAGAAGTCACTCTAAAGCTGGTGCTCCTTAAGAAGGATCCTTCCCAGCTGTGTCCTGAGCTCTTACAATTTTTGTAGGGGTGTAGTTTTTTTGCTCTATTTCATAGATTTTTCTCTTTTCATAGCGTCCCAGAGGGTGATATCAGCATGTTGTTATGTTCTTGCTGTTGTGTGCCAACTTCAAGTACGTATTTTCATCCGTCTGAATAAGCACAGAGCTACAGCGACATGATCCAGGATTACAAAAATATGGGCTGTCACAAAAATGTGGGCCTCTGTGTGAAGGAACCCAGGTTGCCTCCTGATCTCACCTTCCCCTCCAACAAATGACTGTAGCTGCTGTGTCCTGCTTGAGTTACTCTGTCTCTGCCTTTACCTCTGTTACTTTTATTTCTGTATTGCTTAGCTAGTCTTGACTTAGCCCACTGTCTGCACTGTAACTCAGGTGGTTCATACATGCTCTTGGCAACATGTTCTACCTTTGTTGTGCTAACAGCATGCTCTTCTGCACATCTGAAATAATACCAATCTTCTTTCTCCATCCAGATGAAAACACTCCTTTCTGCTTTGCCAGTCTCTGTTTCCTGTCACTTGCAGTGGCCTCTTCCCAGGAGGTAAGAAAATAACCTTGCGTACTTTCTACCAGTGGTAATGTGTTGTGTTGGCATTCTGTGAATGACTGGTTTCAGGAGCCTCTGTCAGCGTACCTCGCCAGCAACCAGGTTTTGGATGTTTGCTTTGGGAGCATTTTGTGGTTGAATGGCTCTGTTCCATTCCACATGTAAACATGGGCAAAAGCTCACATTGAACAGTGCTAAACAGTTGGACACTGGTCAAAGAGGCTACTCCCCTTCATGAATACATTGAAAATGCGCATGGGGCACAGAACAATTTAGTAGCAGGAATGCCCAGGTCCTGCCAAACGTATGATTTTGTTTTATTTTCTTTTTCAAAATGCCTAGCACAAAGAGTGAGCCTTTATTTGGAAGGAGATGTCAGAAAAGCAGAACTTAATTGAATCTCAGACTGTATAACTGGAGTCATGTCTAAAAGGAAAACTGTCTTTTCCCTCAGCATGCACTTGTACTGGAGGCCAGTTTCCACCCTCATTTGCATGAGTTTAAACCACGGTAATACCACATGTGACTGTGCCAGTATGGCTTGAGATTAGAATTGAGTCTTCAGCTATTGTTTTTCACTTTCTTAGTCATCTGATTGAACACAGTGATGCCAGTCTGGTTAGTTGCCACAGACGATCAGAAAAGTCTGCCCACAGCATCAAGACCTAGTGTGTGCTCAGCACTTTTCAAGTCCAGGTCTATGTCACTGAACGCTGCAAGCTCTGCTTTGGCAGGAACAGGAGGGAGACACATACTTTAAAAACCAGTATGCACTGTGGTGCGAGGAGCTGTGACAGCTCTTTGCTGTGAGTAACTTTATCCTTCAGGGGTTTTCTAACCACCTAGTGGAGGTGTCATCCTCAGCTCCTAAGGTAATAGAGCCCATCTTCTATATAGAGTCAAGAGAGTCAGTTCTCCTGTGCCACGGTGCTGAAACCTGCTGCTGTGCCAGGGAGCGCTGGTAGGGCCTTTTCTAGTGAGAGGTCTGGGAAGAGCATAACTCAGCTTTCAGGCATTTTCAGTTTAAGAGCACCTTCTGGCTTGTTGAATGTCCTGGTGTACTCTGCCATGGTTTTCCATGCGTGGTCTGTGGAGCACTGGTGGATCTCTGGTAGCACTTGTTGGTGCTCCACAGATTGTCTGATCACATGGTGCTGGCACACTGTCGTATTTCCAGCTGCTAAATTGCATTCAAAGGCCATTTAAAATACTTTCCTAATAAAACTTGACTATAAAAATAGTTACTGTAGCTGCTGCAGGGATGTTCTAGGAGCTGGTCCAAAGACAGTCCCTGCTGAGCTGAGATCCACCCTGCTAAAAACAGCTGAGAAATTTCAGCCTTAGCAGGAGTGCAGCACAAAATACCAGCAGCAGGAAAGTGGCAGTGGAAGCGTTAACCCAGTCCTGTGCTCTCCTAGTTAATGCACAGTCACTCCTGCAGCTGATGGATCAGATAGGCAGCATGGTTTGTTGGGTAGAGTTTCTAAGCTGTTTAAATATGTTACAGCTTTGCTGTTGAAGTAGAAGAGCTTGGATTAATTGAGTAAGTGGCACTTAAGAGATTGCAGGTTAGGAGGAGGCAGAGTGTGGCTTAAATACAGCTTGGGTGTTCATGTGTTTTTCTCCCCCTCTTTAAATCCGTGGTTGCACTTTCCCTGTAGCCGTGGGGCTGGGACAAAGCCCATCAGTTGCAGGTTTTATTGCCAGTGAGCTGAGACATGCAGCTGTTTCAGTTCTTTGATCACAGAAGATAGCAGGACAAGCAAGCCCAATGCTGATGCAAGCTGCTGTTCAAAAAGGCCTGTGTAAGCTCAGTGCAGCTGCTTGGACTCCCAGAAGGTGGCAGGGATAGGAGGCAGAGGCCAGGGCAGAGCTGGCAATCCATTTGGGTGGGGTCTCAGGGGCCGATGGTACCTGCTGAGTCTTCTTTCTGGCCAGGTATAACCAATTCTCTCTTTGCCATTTCATGCTAGTGCCCAGGTGTGCTGGAAATGCAACTTTAAAAAAAGTTATTTTCTCCATATGTAAAAGAAGCCTTTGGAAGCCAGCATGCTTCACTGTTGTGCATGCCTTGTTTCCTTTCTCACAGTCAAAGTGTCTTTCTCAGCCTTAACTAAACAGTTAGCTCAATGCTATAATTTATCCTTCTGTTTTCATTAGTTCATTAAGGCAAATCCCTCCAGGACTTTGATTTGCATCCTGAAAACCTCTTTTTCTTCTCAGGATAGAGGCTCTTTCCCCTTCATATTTGGACGTACCTGATGCATATGCCAGATACCACAAATAGCCCAGTCTCTTTTCTTTGTTAAGCAACATCTGGACTTCCTTCTGTGCCATTACAGTGGCAGATTTTGACCCGGATTCTCTGTGACATAAGGGGTAAAAGAACAAACTGTCAGGGAGCTGCTCCCACTTCATAGCTTGGTTCAGAGCTGGATACCTTATGTTTTGAAATGTGGATTTAAAGGGAAACATTACAGGAATTCCTTCTTTTGAGACTTAAGCCTGTACCAAGGATGTAAGTGATAGAAGAAAAGGTATTTGTCAGAAGGATAGGTAAGTTTTCCCCCTAACAGCAGATTCCTGTGCTGAACCAGCACAGTCCTCCCTAGGAGCGTGCTCCCACCTCCACTTGCTTCTGTCCCAGGACCTTTCTTCAGGGGATTGTCACTCGGTTGTTGCAGATGTTAGTGCTCTCTGGGAATGTTAAAACCTTGATTTCCAGTGCTAGAGAGTTGCTTTCTGTGATGAGCTTCTTCTATTGTTTTATAGTTGTCTGCCTTTGAAACGTGTTAAAATTCAAATGTTGGTATTGCCAACTGGGCGTTTTAACAAGATCTTAAGGTGCATAAATGGTCTCTGATATGGGCTGCTTTGTTTTTGGTTCTATGGGAAAGCTGTAACACAAGAAGTGATGGGGTGGTTTTTAGTGAATTCAAAGTGAAACAGAAGAACTCTTCCTTTCAGAGCTGTCTAATTCACGTGTGGGAATTTAGAATATTTTTCCATCCTAATTTCCATCTTAATTTTTCATCTGCCATTAGTAGCATAACAAGAGAGGGATACCACTCATTTCATCACTCTGCCTTACTAGAGTATGATGCTTCAGGCTTTTGGGAGTAATATCTAGTCAGGGGCTGTGTAAGGCTGGTTTGACCTAGAGTATCAAAATTAGGCCAAGATTGCTTTACTAAAGCTGAAGTTTTCTAAAGGACCGTATATGTAAGAAACACAAGTCAGCTCTTAAGCGATGTTTGTCCTTTTCCATGTGTCTGTCAGTGCAGCTGACACTCAAGCCACTCTTAAGGATGTGATTTTTGGAAGTGCCAAGCAGTGAGATGCCCACATTGACTGCAGTGATACTCCTGCATGGCAGTCAGGCTGCGTGTTTAGAAACCTCACTGGAGTTTCTAGTCAAAAATGAGCCCTGTATGGGTTCTTGTCTTGACATTACTATAACAGTTGTTGCCAGTAGGTGGGGTTCCAATCCTGTTATAAAAACCTGCGAACCCTTGTCTGTGAGTGCTCGCTCCTCCTGCACTTCCATCCACAAGCTGGCCACATCTGGAAATGTTTGATTTGATATAGTGTCGTTTTACATTGCAGAAATGAGCGTAAGCGGTTTTTTAACCCACCAAGTGAGAAATGTGATCTGGGTTTTACTACCGACCCTTTAAATAAAAACCAGATCGCTTATTAAACCATTATCTATCAAGGATATGGAGAGAGTTAGAAATATCCCAGGATCAGAACCAAAATTGAAATGGACACATTTCTGTCTGCTGTCCGGTCCTGCAGGAGTGCAGAGTTGAAATGCCTCACAGGAGGAGAAACAAATGCAGAGAGACAGGAGAAAGAAACAAGCTCATATCCTATCCTGTATCTGTGTTTGCTTTGAGCATTTCCATTCAAGTACAGGACATTGCTTATGGGAAATAACTGAAATGTGGAATCATGTGTTGCTTGTTATTAAGATTTGGTAAAATCTTCTCTTATGAGCTTCTTGAGCAGCAGGGATCTGGGAATGCCAACTGGGTTCCTTGCAAAAGCCAGTGTGTCCACAACTGCAGGCAAAAGACAGTGAGAGGAGCACACTCCTGGCTCACAATACAGGGTTCAGGAGCACTGTGCCCTTTTGCGTGAGTTTTGGATGTGCCAGTTTTTAACCCTGTGTGAGTTGCAGCTGATATAGAGCTCTTTGGGTTCCAGTTTCAGTGATGTGCACTCACCAATGTACTAATTAACGCTTTCACCCCTGTTGGATCACATGCTGCTTCCTGACTGGTACAGGCACATCCTGCTGACTTTGATAGAGCTGCTCGCATTAGCAAAACCAGGGGGATTTGAGTTTCCCTGAATTATGACAGTTGGCATCTGAAATGAAACAAAGATCAGACCTGAGGTGGATTTTTGCCATCATGTTGCATTTAAAAGCTCGTATTACTTTGGTTGTATTACATTGCCTCACACTCGAACGAGTCAATGTGTCATAAAGCTGCCTAATGTAATTGTACCTTGCATAAATGCAACAAATGCCCCCGAAAAGTGGTATTTCATGCTCGGTAGCTAACGCCTCGCAAAGATTAAATCCACGAGAAGTAGGTATGTCCAATTGTTCGTTTGGACCAGCAAATAATTCATTGCCCACATTATCTTTTGTGAAATGTCAGCCCATGCTGTAAATCACTGAGGTCCTGCTTGAAATACCAGTGCAGGGGTGCTTTTAAAGAGCAAATTTAATTTTAGGGCCAGTTCACACAGTGGTTTTCCCCATGAAGCAGAGCTGCCTGATTGCAAAGGCAAAACGCCTCCTTAGAGTGTTTGCCTCCCTTTGTAAGTAGTGACTCTCAATGGGGGCAACTTATTTATCTTGGAAACTCCCTCCCAGGCACTGGCCTCTCCATGAGAGCTTTCAGAAGAGAAGCCTTGAGACACAATCCTGGGTGTTGTGAGCTGAGATCTCAGGAGCCCACCCTCTGCTCTCTTTTTGAGGTATCTGAGGGAAAAGGATCATTTTCTTCTCCGTGTGCCTCAGTTGCTTGTCTGCAAAAGCAGAGACTGAATGGTGTATTAGCAATGTGGAGTCTGGCTTTCATAACTAATTCCTACAAGCTATGATGGAGGTACAATGTTAGGTTAGGGATGACAAGCTGGGGAGGAGGAGAGAGAAGCTGTGATTTCCAAGCCTCAGGTTGTGTTGTGATTTTGGCAGTGGACTAGGAATGATCTCAAGAAATTAGCTTCTCACTTCTGAAACTGGGGAAAATATAATCCAGGTGACACTTTACATTTGAAAAGCTTTATCCAGCCCCTAGTGCCTCTTTCCGTTGTGGGAGTTTGACCTCAGATGGCCTCGCTGCCAGCCTCGTGCCACAGCCACTGCTCATCTGTGCCCCTCACTGGGCAGATGAGAGCTGCCAGCTTGCACACCCTGCTCTCTCCGTGTGATGCTGATGCACATGAAGCATCACAGAGCTTGAGGAGGGTCCTGTGTGCAGCTGCTCCTAAAACCATCCAGTGGGACCACGTGCAGAAGCTGCTGCACTAGTAGCAATGCCCGTTTTAAGGTTTTCCAACAAAATGCCCTAGGATTTCAGGACGTGTGAGGCCGGCGAGGAGGAAATCTGTTTGCCAGCATGTGCTCACTGTGACACGCAACCTTTCAGAGCACAAATTGACCTTTCTGGGCAGTGATAACTGAAATAACATTTCACCATATTGTAACATTAGAGACACTTCAGCAACTACTACAAGTGGTGTGAGCTTCCCCTTGCCAGGCAGAAGGGGGGATCCTGGCCTCTCCTGCGCTGGATCCTTGATTGGCTGTCACCTTCCTGACATGCCCTGTTGCCTGCAGTGGATTGGCCAGGGGCAGATTTATATCCCCCTGTCGCAGCCAATAGAGATAGAGTGTTTTCTGAGTCCCTGTTTAGTTACAGTGACAGGACCCTGATTGGGTGAAGCCTTGTGATTTATGGGGGTTTGCTGAAGAGTAACTGAGTTTTATCAGAACATAATGATGTGGTACTAATGCTCATTGCGGCAGCATGGCTGGCCAGCCCGGAAAGGTCAGCGTTTGACCTTGGCTATGTTGTAAGTAGATCTGGTTGTGTTGCATGCTGGGTTACCCACTCACAGCAAACAAACCCCCAAATCACAGCTTTATTTGCTGAGCCTCTGACCAGCTCCCTCATACCCCCATCCCAAGGAGTTAATCTTACAGGGGTGGGGGAAGCTTTTCAACTTCCTAACAGTGCTGCTGTTCTTGCTCCTTCCGTGTGGTTGCTTTCTGAGGGAGGGTGCCATCACTTTCCAGAAGGACCATCAGATTTGCTCTTCCATCCTTCAGTTAGAAAAAGGAGTGGGAGAAGGAGGTATCTTGAAGAAAAGGGTGGAATCGAGGACTTCCACTGCAGGAAGAACCGTGATTTGGTCATCAGGCAAAAAACAGTTGTTGGACATATGTAGTCACTCTCAGGATGTGCTTTTCAAATGCCTCTAGTGACCAAGTTAGTTCTGAAAGGAAAATGCAGACAGGTAATTAACTACCATTTAATTGCTGGTTTTAATAATGGGCCTGATCCAAAGCATTCAGCCAGTAGAAAGTGCACATCTCTGTGCTGGCCTTGTTGTTATGGCATCATTCAAACCTGTGGTTTGTTGCTGGGAATGTCAAGAAGTTACATTCATTGTAAATAAAGCAGGATTTATTTTCTGCATTAGTTAATAGCACTTCCTTTCCTCAGTCAGCATTCAGACTTGAGGGTACGAATCTCGAGTAGAGCAGCAAAACTCTTAGTAACACTTTAACAGGGTTTATTACGTTTGTTTGCTTGAATAAACATCAGGATCCTCAAGCACTTTCTTTTCTGAAGATTAACAGGCAACCCCATGGCCTGACAGTGCGATTTCAGCATGTTACAGGTGTCTTTCTCCTCAAGTTCCCTTACAGATCCCAACCTGTATCTTTTATTAGGTAGCACAAGGGACATGGACCCCAGAGTGTACACCTGTATTGGTGAGTTACTAAGTTTGTGGGCTACGCTGTATTTCTACAGCTGGTTTGTAAGCCATTTGCAGTCAAGTAGGTTCAAAAGATTCTAAGTGCACATAAATCTCTTGTCACCAATATGCACTAGTATGAATTTGCAAGATATTTACACAACACAAATACTGTTCCATAGTAATTTTAGGCATCATTTTTACATCACAGAGAGGAAAACATCACACATCTTTACTGTGAGCATCACTTTGGAAGAAATTATATTGTAATTCATGTACATTTTATAGCTATTACATGTTTTAGACCTCTTACTTAATGCTTGCTACACCTCAGTTCCTGTCTGTGTGTGGAACTTATTTGCTCTTTGTCTCTGCTTGTACTTTACATTCAGTTTCTGACATCTCTTTCGTGTTCCTTGCCTTGCCCAGGTGATGAGCGGTTTCACATTTGGTGCCAATTAGAGACGTTCCAGGCTACTGATACAGTTACAAACACTGATTCTCAGAAACATGTGAAATGTGTGGACCAGCTTCTGATCAATTCATTCCAAAGGAGCAGCAGCACCAGTGACTTCAGCTGAGTCACTCCTGATTTATAGATCTGATTCATACACAATAAAAGAGCCTGGCCCTCTCTGTTATCCTGGTACAATTCTGTTTGCTTTGGGGGACTAATTACACTGTAGGGTGCTGCTTGCGTAGGGTTGACTCCAAGCTCATGAACTAAATGCAGAATTGAATATGCTCTTGATAAAGCCTCTTTGGATTGGGTTTGGAGCTTGGGATTCCTAGGTTACATTCCCACTTGGAGCAATCCTAGGCAAGCTGCTAAACCTCTTCTGCTCTAAGCCTATCCCATTTATACAGTGTATCTAATGTTCTTTTTACAAAACCCATAGGTACTGCTCAAGAATTCTGATTTTTGAAGCAATCTGAATGCTTCTAGTAGAATCTTTCTCATTTTGAACAATCTTTTTATGCCTGTATTGAAAATCTTAGCAGGCTGTTTGTGAAAGGAAAAGTTTCCATTTCCATATGGAAAATGACTGAAGGGTATGTGCAAAATTAAGACTTGCCTGTTGAAACATTAACAGATTTGTCACACTGTTAGTCTCGGAGCTAATCCATGCAAAGTTGAGAAGAAAGCAATGCATGGATTTGGAAGCTCCTCGCTGTGTGAAGAGCTGCTCAGAATGCTGAGCAGGGATGTTCCTAAGGCCTCCTGAACTGTCTGAGGTGATATTGCAGCTCAACAGCCACCTGGTAGGGAAAGTTCCTGCAGCAACATAAAAGACAACTGTTGCAGAGCACGTACTTTAACTCCTACGTTTAACCTGTGAGGGGTATCTGGCCTTTAAATCTGTAAGTCTTCACCCCATCACAGATAAATGGAGTATTAGAATGTGCCACTGGTGCCAGGGTCTTAGGAAAAGGAGTACAAAAAGCTCTTGCTGAGTCTGGAAACCTGAGAAAGGGACACAGTTGAAATAATGCACATGCACTCGGGTGTTTGATGCCCTGCCATCCCTACCATCCACATGGGCATAGTCAAACAAGTACTGATGACATGATTGGAGTGAAATGTTGTCCAGATACTGGTGTGTCTTTATCCCATATGAATGTGAAGGAGACCCCAAAGCAATGCAAGTTTCATCTGCTGTGTAAATGCATAAGAGACCTGGTGCTTCCTAGTACCTTCTTCAACAGTGATTGGCCTGGAAAATAGAGCTGTAATCAGGGAAGGGGAGATCTTCTGCCAACCTTGGACTGGCTCTAATATTGTAGCTGAATATGCCTCTGTTTGAATCAAAATGGGAGAAGATACAAAGCAACAAATAAATGCACTTTCCTTATTCATAGCTGGACTTGTGAGAAGTGCCTGGTGTTGTCTGGGATTGGCTGCATCCTGGAGCATGGGCTCCATCCCTGGTGTGCCGTTCTCCTTAACTGCATTTAGATAAGCAGAGGGAGCTACCGGGAGCAGATCTGCTCCGTAGGTACTGTTAGCCATCCGCTGCCCAAGTCACCAGCAAAGGGTTCAGGCTTGCCATGATAAATGTTGTAGGCAATCCAGTAGAGTAAGTGGCACTGTCTGGTGAGGTTATTACAGGGAGAAGAGTAGGAAAAGGGGGCTTTTTTGCTGCATGTCCCACAGCAGCTGTATCCCATGCTGAAGCTGTACTTTGATCTGGGGGTATTTGGTTTTAATTTGTTTTGTTAGCTTTTATCCCCAAATCATTGTTCCTGGACACCAGGTTCATGCACACGCCGTGGTTTGTATCTAAAGCATGAGGCAAAGGCTGAGCTTTACAGGCTGCAGGAGGCTGTTGTTTTTCTTTTGTTTTGTAGTGTGAGTTTTGGGTTTTTTTGTTGTTGCTGTTGCGTTCCAGCTCTGATCCTATCTGCTAATATCATAGCTTGGCTTCACTCCCTCAGGGTTTGATGTCCCAACTTTTCCTTGTTAGCACCGGGAAATCATAAGCTTATAGTGAGTGATAGCCAGTGGGTCTGGGATTGATTACAAACAAAAATCCCAGATAAGATCATAAATTTAACCCATCCCTGTGATGTGATCGTATCAGGATTCAAGTAAGTCTAAAAGTTGTTTCCGATTTTCAGCCACTTCATCTGGTTTCCATACATCCCAGCTGGGAGTGAAGTACTGTTGCGGTGGACTCTAATCCATGCCAGCCTCCCGTGGAAGAAGCCCTCGTTTCTGTTGTTATTGTATTATAGGAATGGATAGAAATGCTTTAGGCAAGATGGATGTTTCAAGGAGGATCAGCTCCAACACTGCTGAGGGAAAACTGACTTGATAATAAGAAAACAGGGCTGCTTTCCCGCCGAGCTGCCATACCTCCCATTCCCTTCCTGAACTTTAGCTACATTTGAACAAATTCAAAATGGTGTTTTAACACGAGAGGTAAACGCAGTGCTTTGATTAAGAAGAGCAACTGAACCAAACCAGACACGGCCATTCTTGGCAAAACCAAACGCTGATGTTGAATGCCTGCTTCTCCACTGCAGGAAGGAGATGTTTGTGCTCAGCTCACCATCCTTCTGGAGCTGCTGCTTATCTGTTTTTATATGCGTCCTCCATCTGAGCTGCCTGCTTTCACTGCTGTAAATGACTGCTGGGATCCAGGTCCTCTGCCTGAAAGCAGATTGAGCTTTACACCTTCAGCAGTGCCGAAGCCGATGCGCTCCCATCCATCCCCTCGCCCCGTGGAACCAGGTGATTTAATGTTACTGTTTCTTTAACGGCCTCATCGCTGCTCTGGCTACACAGTAGTTGTCTCCTGTGTGACTGTGCCTGGGAAAATCTATTACTGGAGTGCCATTAATCTGAGGCTGCCGCCTCTGGCACTTTCTGACTCTTCTATTTAATGGGCCTGTGCTTCCGGAGCTCTGGAGACATGCTGTTTTCCTCTCTTGATCAGCTTTGTTTAATTATCAAAATATTTGATGCAGAAAATTGACATTAGTTGTGAAGGTTTCTGCCTTCCTCCTCCTTACAGCCTCCCTCCCTGCTTCGTAGTGACATTGAGAGCTTCTGCGTGTGCCACCTTCACCTTAAAATAGAAAATTGCTTGAACAATCATTTGCTTGTCCGGGCACAAGCTGCATTAGCAAGCTACAGGTAGAGCTGCTGTAGCCCCTCTGCTGTAGCTTGATGCCATGCCTCACCCGAGCATAAAGAGAAGAGAGGCCATGGCACAGGTAGCGCTGGTGGATCTTTGTCTCCTTCCTGCAGATGTAAGGGTGCAGCCAGGCAGCACTTCTGGAAAGCTCAGAAGAGGGCACCCCCATGAATCCCTGTGCCTGTCTTCAGGGTGAACTCATCAGTAAGTGAAGGTTCAGCAAGGCTCAAAATCATGGAAGTTCCTTAGGAGCCAAGATTTCCCCTCTGACTTCCTGCTCATATCTTCAAAGCAGGAAGCTTTAGGTGTGGCAAGTGTTTCAATTGCCCTAGTGCATTTTGCTTACCCAGTGACGTCATTCATCATTCCAGGACTAGGGATGGGCTCACACAGAATCAATATTTATAGCTAAAATGAAGATCTAGGGGCAATATGGTAACCATGTACCACTATCTCCACAGGTAGGGAAGACAAAGTCCTGAGGACGTCCTCACATTAGCAGAAACAAAGATATGGTGAGAAGAAAAGTCCAAGGTGAATGACTGCCATCACTGGAAGCCCTTAGCTGCTGGAGCACCTGTCCAATGGGAGTGATAGGTTCTGTGTGCCTGAAATCTTTAAATTGAGGATGCCATTTTGGAAAATGTACTGTTCCCAAGCACAGCTTCTCAGGTTTAGGGCAGGGTGAAGAGGGGAGAGTGCCTGGGCTCTCTTACTCTGGTCAGGCCAGAGGAGCTGGTGGGGGCTTTGTGGCATTTGAGTCTTTGCTTCTGCCACGGTCTTCTTAGCACTGCCTTGTTACAGGGGAAAGGAGCTTTAAAGAGGGTCCTAAATTAGTGTCCCTCTTTTCACAAGCCATGTCTCTTATTTCTGCTGCTTCTCTGTAAAATGCAATGAGCAATGAAATGTGAATTACTGAGATCTGGGACTACAGCAGACAAAGCAGGAGAGCTATTTATGTAACACCGAAGCAAACGAGTACTGTTGTTACATTCTCTCTTCATATATATGTCTGTTCACTCCACTGGACTTTGTTCCTTACTACTAACATTACTGCTCTCTCTTACTCCATTACACATGCTGTACTTTCTTCACAAGACACACACAGGCTGTAAGGAAGGTGAGTAAAGTACAGATGGGGCCCATAAAAGTTACCCGGCTCACTATTACAGTGACTCTCAACAAGTAAATCACATTCCAGCAATAATTATCCTCTTTTTCCAGCAAAACCTTACATGCTATTGCCACTCTTACACCGGGAGTAACTGCTGTTTTGTGTTTATATAGTTTGTTTGGGTCCCCCAGGTATATAGATATTTCCAATTTCACTTATTAATTCATAATAAAAGAATTATATTTCCTAATTAATTTGCATTAGAAGGCTATCAGAGGAGCTGGAATCATTGAACAAAGCATTGTACAGTGAAAAAACCAACAACATTGGACAGTTGTCTTTCCTCTGTGGTGTGTAAGAAATAGATTGAGGAACGCTGAGGAGACTTGTAGGCAAAGATGCTTCTCAGAAATGTCCCTCTGCTCTGAGCATATGCCTGCCCAATGGGCTGCTTTTGTCCAGCACTGGCTTTTGCCTGTATTTTTCCTGCACGTGCCCTGTGGATGATACAGAGTTAGTGCTCAGGTTTGATAGCAAATCTTCATTAGAGCCCCATACTTCCTTAAATAAAGGGGCAGATTGTTTCACAAAAAGCCTGACCAGTTAGCTAGCTAGTCCGTGGCTGTATAATAATACAGAAGAAGAAACTAGAGTTACGGATTCTCTCCCCCCCGCCCCATTTGCAAGGTTTAATCTTGTGTGGTTTAAATTCTTCTCTTTCTTCTCTCCTGTGCTGCCTTTATTATAGGAATATTTCTGGTGAAGTCAGTGAAGTTACCTGTGTATCGTTCTGGATTAATCCATTCAAGCAGCTATGGATCACTCAGTTAAGTAATGAGTGTGCTGCAAGAGAGAGTCAAATTCAGACTCTCCTTGTGAATATCCACTGTTAAAAGATCAGTTACAAGCCTTCGTGCTGTCTGTGACTCAGAAGTGCAAAGGTGGTCTGGTAGTAGGTGTTCATTGCATCACAGATTTTGGGCATAAGGAAAATTAATAGCTCTAGCTTCATTTATACTGCAAATGAAAATAATCATAAAGATACAAACCACCAAGGTGCAAAATGAGTTTTCCAATTCATAAGCACAAGCCACCACGAGTTAAAACCTCTTGGTTTCTTCCCATAGTGCCTCAGGCGATAGTTTTCATATATATTTCTCCATGGTCAGAAGTCAGAGCAGACCACTGCTATCTAAGACCTTGACTTTTTTTCCCTGACAGTTACAATTATTACAGCCCGGGGGACTCATTTTCTCAGTCTGGCCACCCGCTGACCTAGCCTGCAACCAGAATACACTTTAAACCAAACAAACAGCAGCTCAGCTCCCTTCTCTTCATTCCTCCTCCCCCAGCTCGGGAATATTTTTACACCGTGCCCCTTGCAGAAGGATATTAGCCGCTATTGCTGAAGGCACAATCACATTATCAGCACCATTCTCTCTCCCTTTCTCCCTCTCCTCCCCCCAAAGATAAATTTTTTATGTTGCTATTTTCTTCTCTTTTGTATTTGGCATTCGATATTTACGTGATAAACTGCAGAGCTGCTACTAAATGGGCCCTGATACAACTTAATAAATACATAACAGCATCCAGACTGCAGTGCATTACTGTGCTGTGTCCTGGGCTGCTAAGGATCCTTGGAGATAATGTCTGCTAAATAAAAGTGATGCCTTAGTACAGGAAAAACAGATATGTATTTATTTCAGAGTAATTAATGAAACATGCTGGCTGATGATCCTGCCTGTCCCCGTTTGTCTTCCGAAGCTCACCCATGCTCTGCATTTCTCTCTCATACCCACAGCCTTGCTGTGTTGGAGCACCTCTGCTTCTCTAGATGAATATGTAAGGAATATGCAACCAACATTTTCTCTGCTGCTGTCTGCTGTTCTAGCCAGGGAAGGTCCACAGGCAAAACCTTCACATCTGCAGGCTGAACTTTCAGAAAGAAGCCTGTGTTTCGGTGCCCTGCTGAACTGAGGCGGGATTCAGTGGGAGCACAGCGAGATGCAAACACAGGGGCTGGGCCTCACTGAAGAGAGATGAAAGGATGCAGCAAAAAGTTACAGATAGAAGCTGCAATGAAGGTAACTTATTTCCATCTGAAGTGCATAAATGTTATTCTCATTGTTTAACACTTGCAAAGTTTTCTGCCAAATTTTTAGCATCTTTAATGTTTTATTTTTCAGCAGAAAAGAAAGCAATTTACCCCAGGTAATTGCTAATTATGCAGTGTATGAAATGTTCCTCCTACATGCTCCAAGAATTGCCCAACATTCAATGAGGCTTCCCAGCTGTGCTTGAGTGATGGGAACCATCATGCTGTGTCCTGGAGTTGGTTCCATTTGGACCCAGGTTTAGAAGCTGTTCACAAAGAGCAGTTTATGGGGTGTAGGTACCCAACCATTTCACTAGACTTAGCTAAGGCTGGGATGCCTTTCTGTGGGATGAGCATTTCCTTGCTTAATTCCTGATACTAAGACTACTCAGAGTCTGAAAAATTAAGATGGAAATAACCTAGCAGAATTGCACATCTGTGATTCACGTGAGGTATCATTAGTTCCTACACTACATATGCTGGTGTTTTGTTATCTTTCCAGGAAGAAAGGAGAAATTATTCCAGATTTTGTATCAGTGGCAGAACAACGTTAAACAAAGCACTTCAGCTATCTCTAAAATCTGTGTTTTTGAGATGAGCTGGTTTGCCTCTGATAACATAGCTGCAGAGGATGTATGCATGCATGAACACACACGGACACCTGTGGAGGTACATTCAGGAATCATGCCTCTAATCTTCACTCTACTTTCCCTTGCCAGAATGGCAGGTTTTTCTTTACCAGAGTCTTTTCCAACTGTGTTCTAATTGCTGAAACCGTCAGCATAAAGTACCATCAACCAAAATGAAGTGAGGCAGACTCACACAAGCTGCAGAACTTTGCAACACAAAGCCACTTTACAAAGAGTTTAGCTCTATAGAAACCACAGTGAATGCTAGGAGGAATCCCAGCAAACTTTGCATGATGCTTCAAAATGCACCACAGGGATCCCGGGCTTGTTACCTCCTGACACCATCTTTCTGTAAAGGAAAAAGCACAGTGCGCTCTGTGGAGCGATTACCCTGGGGTCCTGTGCATTCAGCACTAGTATTGCAAACTTTCAGATCTCACAAAGGAGACAACAAGGACCTTTGATTGCCCCTGTTGAAGCTCCTGGTAAGGAGCAGGTCACTTCCCTCCAACCCCTCTGCGCCTCCATGTGTGGATATTTTCATGCCCACTTGACAGGTGACTATTTTACCAGACAGGGTTGTCAGTGCTGCTGGGGGTTATCTGGATTTAGCTGTAGGCAGGAACTGAACCACAATGAGCATTAAAAAAAGCTCACTGTTCTTCGTTTGTTTAGAGACAAGCCATCTCAAACTTGTTTGAAGCCTTTTTTATTGAATTCACACTCTTGTGCCAAGCACTGAAAGATTTACTTTGGCTATTGCTGTAAGATGGAAAGCATATGAATGCATGGCTGTCTGCCAGCTATGGGTGAGCAGTGAAAGGTCTGCTACAATGGACGGTTACATGGAACAAATGTGAATGCAGTGGGCAGACGTGACTAAAGAAAGGCTTTGGCATTCAAAGAGCTGCTTGAGGTTTAATCCAGTGACTGAAGTAGGGTCAAGAGATAACACATCTAACCTGCAAAGCTTTTAACTGGGCAGCAGCTGAAAAGTAGTAAGCTACAGGTATACACACATGTCCTCTGAATAACAGCCTCTTGCCTCCCCTTGCAGGCTCCAGCTCTTCCACTGGCTCCATCTGCAACGGCGAAGACCCAGTTGGCCATACCCAGTGCAAGGTACCCCAATTGCTGCTGGATATTTCTTGCAGATGTTGCCATAATTTTGTTGTGGTACAGTTTGACATACGACTCCCTGCTGCATCCGAAAGGGCACATTATCTCAATTAATGTTTCACAGCAAACATGGCACTGATAGTATTCATGGGACTAAAGACTATTACCATTTGCATGGTGACTAGCACAAGAATTATGACTATGTGTGTTTTCTGCAGCAAAATTTGCCCTCAGGCTCCCTTTTTTTTTTTTTTTTCTTTTTGGCTTGTGACAATGTTCCCTTTTTCTTCCTCCTTCTGTTTTGATTTCTACTTAAAGTTTTATGGCTCTGTCCCCTCCAGGGTGCTATTATCTTGTATGCTAATAGGGCTATGCATATTCTATTAGCGTTGTCAGTGTGAGATAAGAGGCACATTCTGTAAGGAGCACTCAGGGGGTAATAATCACAGCAAGGGGTCTCAATGTTAGTACATTATCAGTCATCTTCACATTTCAGTGGAGCCTGTTTATGCACCTCTTCAGCTGCGCAACTCAGACACTGGAAATTGCTGAATGTTTACGGAAACTGTTGTAGAGGAACATAATGGGATTTGAGATTGACTTGATAAAGGAGCCTTCTCCCTTGTTGCTTCCAGATACAAGATGTTTGTAACTGTATGCAATAAGTAGGATAATATGTTATATGGCAGTTAGCAGCTAAAATCAGACTCAGATCTGTATTTCAAGCAATAGAGCAGCTATCTAGGAAAGGATTTTGGAAGGGTGCACACCAGCAGTGCTTCCTCAGAGGTTTCTCTGCCTCACTTTTTACAGGGTGACACATAAATGCACACACCTGGTTCACATCAGGAGGAAGGCCGACAATTTTTACACCCTTTAGTCTTGAACTTGAATGATTAGAAGTAAGTAGGCCCATAGAAAGAAAATTGGTGACAGCATGTGAAGGGCAAATGAGTAACTATTTGCAACACTCTTTGTTAGCTAAATAACATTCCTTGGTTGCAGCAACGGGCAATGGCGTGTGAAATAGGTGTCATGCGAATGCTCAGCTGTTGATGATGCCGTGGGCTGCTGAGGGAGAGGGGGTTCTATTGCTGGGCACAACTCTTGTTTCTCGCACTTCACTTGTGTTGCCACTAAGTTTCCTGGGGTGGTAATGCTGCAGCCTGACACCGCAGCCATCCTGGGGCGGACACCAGTACACCTACTGGAAAGAGCTCATCTAAGAGAAGGTTCTTTCTCCCCCTCAACTGTGGCACTCTGGAACTGGTAACCAGCAAGTCTGTAATTTACAAAACAGTTTGGAGGAATTTGGTCTCTTTTTCTACTTTTCTGACATCACAGTTTGAGGGACCCTTTCACAGTGTTAAGATTTTTCAGTGGCACTTGTAGGAGAAGAGGTAAAGCACAGTGCTAGCTCTTTGTATGATGTTAGAAATATGTGTACGTAAATGGCATTTTGATAGAGTTGCTGTATATTTCTCAGCAATTTAGTTACTTCAGTTCCAGCAGTAGCAGCATATTTATGTGCTGTTTGACACCTGGATTATAATGGGACTCAATGTTATCATTTCGTTGAGCAAGGGATGGAAGCAAAAAAGGGGGATTTTGTGCATTTCTTAGGAAGGTGGAATCTGTGATTAGGCCTTTGTAATAAGTTCAGTGTCTAATTTTGCAGCCCATGGGAAAAGAACCTAATGAGGGATGGCAAAAAATACAGAGATGAGGAACTAATCTCATCTTTAGAATGAACAAACAAATTTTGGAGACAGATCGAAAACTTCTACTGTTCCTGCAGAATTCCCTTTCTACAAAGAGAAAACGAAGCGCTGCCGTGGGCAAAGCCTTTAGGAGAGCCTTAAAGTGTCGCTCAGTAGAGACAGATAAATTCCTAAATGCATAGGAGCCTCTGTAGATGATCTAAACTGAATTCCTGGCCAGTGGCAGCTCTGTGCCTGCTACAGGCGAGCAGTCGCAACAAGGAGAAAAGAAAGGGCTATGTTTTGGATCACTTCTGTAGTACTTAAGATTGCACATGGATACAAACACTCCTTACTTTAAAAATATTTGTCCTTGACATTTCCAGACACATGGCTCACACCAAATGTATGCAGCTCCATCTCCTGAGGGTCTTGAGATTAAAACCCCTGCTTTCTCACCTTGTGATCTGGCATTAATAGCTGATAGAAAAATCACATACATGACTGACATCTTCCTAGAAATGTGAGACTGTGGAATTAATGAATGCCATGCGGGAAAGCAGGGGTCAGTTTGGAAATAGGATTTCTGTTGCCAGCCATCCAGTCATGAACTGGACAATCTGCCGTTCATTTCTTTGCTTTAGCATTGAGGAAAATTGGTCTGGAGAATAAGGCAGGCAGGAAATAAGCAGCTCTGTTTCTTTGGCCACTGGAGGTTGATGGACTTTTATAACTTGTGGAAATCAGGCTGACTTGTGTTATACAGAAGAGCTGTTAGCTCATTCTTTATGACTGCCGGGTTCTTTTATCCTGCTGTAATCTGCAGGATAAATCTGCAGATCCAGAGACTGGGGTGGCCTGAAGGACTGGTGGGCAGACACTGTGCTGAGGTCAGTGGTGCTGTGGTGTTGGACACTTGAGCTTCCAGCCTCTGGATGCTGAATGGAGCATCAGGGGAAGGGTGTGTGAGCTCTGTTTGTGGGGTATGGGTATCTCCAGCCCAAAAGTTCATCAGCTGGTTGAGACAGCTGGAGAGAATGGGGCATGGAACACTGGTCTGTGTGATTTGAAAACTGCTTTCAGCAGGGCAGTACAGGAGATGGACCTTATCCTGACCGCAGCAGCAGGGCAGCATTTTCTTTAGGGAAGATGGATTTCCTTTTCCCTTTCACATCTTCCCATTCTTCTGTTCCCTGTATTTTTTCAAGAGCAAATGAAAAAGTGAAACAAAAAAGAGGATAGATACAAAGGGAGCTGGAAAAGAAAGTGTCTGCAAGGAAAAGCTTCCCACTTTTTTCCGGCTAAAGAAAAGGAATATTTGAACAAAAGTACAAAAATGCTGCAAACATTTCATTTGAGAATAACAAGCCATTCCTCATTGTTCTGTCAAGGTAGCTCCCACTCCCTCTTAGCTCTGCTGCAATCATTATTGTTGCTTCTGGGTGCACAGTGCTTATTTTGGCTTCCACAGTGAAAATGCAGAACTCCTGAGTCTGTCAAGTAAGGCAGAAAACAAATGCAAAAAGGGGAGGAATGTCACATCTTCTGCTGCTCTTTATGGATCTTACAGAAAAAACCTGTGCCCCGGTCCCTTTCTGCATCCACATTATCCATCTGCACTGAATGGCATCCATCCAGTCAAGGGTTAAACCTGGCCTCCATCTAACTGGACTCCTCACTCTGGGTATGTTTGAAGGAAGGTTTAATTTCATCAGGAGTAGGTTGTGTTCAGCTAAAGCAATCACTGTAAATAGACTTTCTTTTTAAAGGGCCATAATAACTGCATTTGTAAGAACTAAAGGGGTAAAACTGGTCAGAGACCCGAAGCTGTATCTATCGAGTGTTTTCTGCCAGTTCATTACTGCTTCAAAGCAACTTCTGGAAAAATAAATCCCAAAGCATCCTGTTTACCTCAGTCTGTGGGATCTATAGGTGATATATGAGAAAAGCACTGCGCTACCAGCACACTGCAGACAGCCTCATCCGGTCGGGATTGTCAAACTCCTCACAGAGACTGCACAGGTAATAACCAGGGGCCCAAACCCACCCGCCCCCAGGAGCTGGGCAGCAGTCCTGATGCTAGAGGACACAACAGGACCCACATTCACTTACATGTCTGAGAGCCATCCCATTTCCATCAGTGAGCACATGAACGTTGCACGGGGAGAAATGTGGAAGCAATTACTTTAAGAGCCGTCTTTTGGGCAATTCCCAAAGAGACATCAGACCCTGTATTTATGAAGCCTATTGCATCGGGCCCTAATGAAGCAATTAAGCAAAGGGTCCTCTGTGTTTGATCTAAATGTGGTAATTTTTACAAAAACATCGCCGAGTGATAGATACCCATAACTCAGGGTCCTTAATTGTACTTAATTTGTTTGGAATACGAATGTGCATTTAATTAAGCCAGGGCTTTGCCCACATGTTTAAAGAAGGGCTGTCAAGGAAAATTAAGACCCAGTTTGTTTTCAAAGTTACTGGTTTTTATCAGGGCAGGACAGCGATCTTCGAACAGAAGGTTACAGATAATTAGGCAGAGACCTCAAGCCAAAAAAAAAAGGCAGAGACACTGTACAGCTGAGAAAGCAGGAAGAAAAACTCCTTGATGAAGAAACATAAGAATGGCTGTTCACATAGTCAAGTCATGCATGGCTAGGATTTGGTAAATGTGACCTCTTGCTTGAAGTGTGTTTTGTGTTCCTCAACTCCAGCATCGCCGATGGAGACTGGCTGTGCCTGATGGCAGAAGCAGCTGCTCCAGGACCACTGAACACAGAGAACTGATGGCATCTCCATCAACCAGCAATAACATGCGAAGGGCAAAAAGCATTTTCCTTGTTTGCCTGGATTTACTCAAGCTAAAGCATTGGCTCTGAAAGCTGGATTTAGAAGTGTCTCTTTCCCCAGCACAGAAATACAGTAGGTGCTTGTCATCCTCTCAGGAAGAATCTTAGTCTGGTGCATGGAAGGGGAGTGTATTCCAGGATGAGCAGTGCCTTTGACTCCCTGGTGCTGTTACGGAAAGCAGCACAGTGCACTTTTGCATGCACAGAAATATTTCATACAGAAGTGACACACAGGGAGGGAAGCATGGCAACAAAAATGTTGAGACAACTGTGGGTTTAAACCTATTTTTCATTCTTCTGTAGTGAAAAAATAGAGTACAGTCAAAAATTAATAATGCTTCAACACACATGAAGAAAAGGCAGTTTTTGATACTGAAAAATTAGTGTCTCAGCACGATAGCAAACAAAGTCCATGTGTGGACACTGTAACCTCCACTCTCTGAGCCTCTTCAAGAATCACATGCTGGTTATCAGTTTCTCAACACTGTCATTTTTAATGTCATGGTGAGGCATTTATGTCAAGAGATCCTTACTGTGGAAAATAGTTGCTGTGGTGTTACCTTGCAGCCTAAGTAGGTTACGTGGCCAACAAAGCAAGCTGTGCACACATCATCAGTGAGTGCTCAACTGTCACAGGGAGAGCAGCTCCTCTGCAGAAAGGTGCTGTGTCTGTAACCGAGCTGAAAATTGATCCCAGATTCCCTACACTTGGAGAATATGGATCTGAATTGTGAAAATCATATTTTCTTGAGTGTTTTGATGGGCTACTGTGCTGCTGACAGCTGCAGTGGCTCTAGTTGTGGGTCACAACACGTGTGGAGAATCAGGAGATGTTTAAACAAGTAGCTAACCACCTGCTCTTATGTCCTGTTTGTGGATCTGCCTCTACCTGCTTTGCAGCTCACAGAAGCTGTCACCTTGCTCTGAGATGGTACCTGGCCTCCTGTGCTTGGGTGGCTCCATTTAAAACTTGGCAGAATACCCAGAACAGCATCAGCCCTAATTTAGTATAAATTAGTCAACTTAAAATAAACAGAATAAAATGAAATAAATGCTATGGTCTGAGAGCTCTCTTGGCTGGATGGCTGCCTGCTCCCAGAGACCCGTGGGTGCTGTCACTGGGACCTTAGGAGCAATGTACTGCGCAGAAGGACCCTTCAGCACGGTGCTCCTGGCTCTCAGCGTTACAGGCATGTGAAAGTTTGGAGTCTCCAGAGTAAGATGCTGCAGGAGAAGGATGCTGTGGGAGAGCACAAGGGTGCTAAGTGTTAACAGGGAGGCAAAACGAAGGCAGGGAGATGCTGAACTTAGGCTGATCCCGGCGTGCATCACACATCCATTGCCCCGAGGAAGAGGTCTCTCTCTTTGGCTGTATCTGCTAAGTGCATTGAACCAGTTTGCACAGGCAGACCCAGGTCACAGTTCTTCCCTGGTAAAGGAGCGTGTCAGCTGCTTCACCTCTTAACTGGGGTTTGCAATTTTTGCAGCAATAACAGAGAATTTGAAAGGACATCAGAGGTGGATTTACGGGGCTCCTGGGAAATCGGCTGCTTCCTGTTCCAACAGCTTCTTCATCATGACTTGCTTTCTCAGTCACTGAATGATATTCTGTTCATCTTGGTGGGCAGTGATTACTGTTAAATGCAAAGCTGGGATGAACCTGGATTTGTGGAATAACCTTTTTTGTCTCTTCAGCAAGTCCAGCACAGTAAACTTGGGGCAGAGGTCTACTGACCAAGTGGGTAATTGTGTTCCAATGCAGCCTGTGAATAATGCAGATAAAAACCCTTCAGTGAATAATTCATTTTGCCTTCACTCATTTTGCCTTCACTCATTTTGAATTAGCCTATTCATGTATGTATCCTTTCCAGTCTGTCAGTCTCTGTGTATGCATGTATTTACATAGCAGTGTTGTAATTCACAGGTACTTAAGATATCAAAGCAATATAGTTACTACTCCTGCATACGTTCCTGACTAGTCTGTATGACTGCATGTGTGTAAGTAAGCATTGTATAGCGTACCATAATACTTGATTTGATTTGAAGATGCAGCATGACACGTTGTATTTCCTGCTGTGATGGCTACCTAGGATTAATATTATAAAACTTGTAAATGAGGGCAATTTATGGCTATAAATAACAGAACAAGTATTTTGGGCTGTTCAGTGTTCAGATCCAAGTTTTCTGCAGTGATGTGTATTGCCTAATATTAAATTACATACTCACAGCTTTATCTTTACCTTGGCAGTGACTTCTGGATCCTGGGTCAAGCAAAGCCTGTGAACAGCGGGAAGCACTTGCCTTTGGGGATTGTGAGCCCTGAGGGGTATTGACGGCACTGAAATTGCCTGATCATTATTGATAAACATGCCTGCAGGTCGAGAACATTTGCAACAGGTTCATCTGAAAAGCAGAGAGAAGAGTCTGTTTCCTGATGGGATCAGGTTTGTCAGAGAAGTTCTGAGAAGCACCTGAAATTTGCATGAGCATCTGATACCGTAGCTGATGGTATTGGCACAGACTGAGGAGTGTCCAAAGCAGAAGCAGGGAGTACAGTCCCTTGGACTGGAGGTATCCAGATTGAAACATCCAGGTAGCTCTGGTCTGGCTCTGAAATGTGTGTCGTTCACATTTATAAACTTGCGCAGTGTTGGTGCTTGATGTATGGCTGGGGAGGCCAAGGTGCTGTGTGACAGCCAGAGGAACTGCCTGAATGGCCAAGGGTTTAATGTAAAATCCACTGGGAATCTATTCATTGTGAGTTCTGCCTTGCACAGCCAACAAGTTGTGATCATGCAGCTGTATCAGGGCTGGCAGGGCAGATGGGTTATCTTAGACTGCTGGGGAGTTCCTCTCTGTAGAGAGCACAGGCTCTTGATTTGACTCCGTTTCAGTTTCCAGTCCATTACGAGTGACAGAGCTGATACAGAGCCTGTCTGTCAGCATTGTCCCTGGAGGGGCGAATCTTCTTCTCTTCCTTACTCATACCAGAACTGTCTGCTCGTGCTTTTTCAGATCCTGCTGAGCACCAGGTGAGGAGGAGCTCCACTGGGAACTGGATCGCAGCTTCTGAGCCCTGCCAGGCCTGGTCCCACACGCCCCTCCTGGCACTGCACAGGGAATGGCAGCTCTAGATCAAACCTCTTCCCAAGTGGGGATGTCAGTGCTTAAAATAAATCACTGCCTATCATTCCCTGAGTGGGTCAGAAGAGGACTTGCAAGCCTGTGAACAGCTCGAACCCACTGCTTGGGAAAGAAATGCCATAGCAGAGAGCATTGCTCTGGATCCATCGTCCATGGAGAGAAAACTAAGGAGGCAAAAGTCTTGGCAGCTGTGGCCAGTTGTGCACTATTGTCTGCAGTAACATCCTGAGCATATAGAGCTCCTTCCACTTCCAGAAAATGCACACCCATAAAACACCCTCTTAGTGGGAACCGCTATTCCCGTTTTGCAGCAGAGAAGGGAAAGGGTAGATCTGAATTTGTCTGCATTCAGTGGGTGCCTTGCAGGCTCTTCCAAGGGGACGTGAGTGGCAAAGTCTGTTCCTTGTCTGTGGCCAGCAGGGATCCTGCAGAACATGGAGGCCTTGATCTGAACAGCTATAACTGAAATAGCAGGTCTAGGTTTCATTGCTGGTGGAGAAATATGCTGTTCGCTGGTCTGAGCCTCACCTTTTCCTTTCTAATTTGAGCTGACCTGTACCTTTGCCAGAGTCCCAGTGTTGCTTTCCAATGCCCGTTTATGAGGACTAAAGACAAGATGGACATATATATACACATATGTGCATGTGTATGTATTTGTTTGTGTATTCTCCTGTATCACACTGGAGTGAGCTTCCTTTTCTCTGGCTCCGCAATACCTTCTTTTTCCCTTCTTTCAGTTTTAACTCAATTTATTACAGGTTTGTGTCTGATGTGCCAAAAATTATTTGTTCTAGGGTTAATCCCTAACCCCCAGCAATACCACTGGGAAAGCTGCGTGGCAGACTTGAAATAGTTACTACTTAGAGCAAGCAGCCTTTTCAAGTCAGAGAGATCTTTCTTTATAATTCACAGATTGGGGAAACTGGAGCAACAATTTCTACAGTATAATACATTACCCTCTCTAGTTCTGTCTGACAGACCTGTGCTAATTACTCCGGGTGGTTTTGATAGAGAGCCAAGAATGGCTTGTAGAAAAATGCGTATCACTAAAACTTAGGTCCCCAAAGTCAAAAGTAAAACAAACAGTGAGAGATCATTATCTGAAGCAGACCCTTACTCGCTGTGTACAGAAAAAAGTCATTCCCATGTTTTGTGTTCCTTTTTTCCATTAGATCCAAGGAGTATTTCTGTCTGTATTTAGAAATCCCATGGGTTTGTCCAGGGAGGGCAGACAGTGCATTTATTCTGCTCTATCCTCCTTTTCTTCTCTGGAAGGCTGGAGCTGGCTCTGGTGTGGACTCTTTGTGTGGCCTTCAGCAAGGGACTTAACCTTCCTGTGCATCAGTTTACTCATTTGTAAAGGGAGTGTTATAATAATAGACACCCCTTGGGGGCTTGTCCAGATTTCAGTAATTAATGTTGGTAAAGCAGAGGGTGAGCGTCAGATTAAAGGTGCTAAATAAAGGCAATATACTAATATTTCTTCCTCCAGCTCCTTATGGAAGAACAAAGCCAGAGCCTGGGAAGTGTTGGATTTGAAGTTGGGAGTTAATGTTACAGTGCTAAGCTTGTATTTTCATTTCTGTGGTCCCAATTCAGCAGAGCTCTTAAATTCATTCTTAATGTTGGAAAGACCCATTATTTTCCACAGGTAAGGCTCCCAGTCTGAAAAGCTTTTTGATTTGGGCCCTGTAAGAGCAGTGATAGAGGGATCCGCTGTGGGTGTCTGTATCCATGTGTGTTTATCCTTTTGCATGCAGGATTTCAGTATAAGAGCATCACTGCTGCAAGAATATAACCAGGAAGTCTCATGGCCTGCAAAATTCATCCGGGATGCAAATCAATAAATGTAACAGGAGAGAAACTACAAGCTGTGCATTTCCATGGAGGCTGAGGTTTTGTGGGATGGATGGATAGACGCTGCTGAGCATGACCTAATGCCGCAGGAGGAAAAAAACAACCACAGACCTCAGCATCTAAACAGTATGAATATTGAACCAGAGGTCCTTTGAGTAATTGTCCTTTCTTCACTCCAGGGGTGAAAAGGGTACATTAGACATTCACTAGCAGCAAATGGCACCTGACATCTCTTTAAGTGAAAGTCAGCTTGGAATTTTTTTAATGGCCAAGCATAAATCTTTTAAATTATAAATCAATAAATAGTTAATTCAATAATAGGAATCTTTTAAATATTTAATGAGTCATATGCAGAATGGCTCTATAACTGGATGTTGATGGAACTGTGTCAAAGGAATTTGAATCAAACTTTTCTAAATTCCCCGTATTAAAATAGTTATTGATTCAAACATAAACTATGAGGACTGTTGCAAAAGTGAGGAGGGTGCAGGGCTTTAGCATGCATGCATTCTCATCTGAGAAAATGTGGAACTAGCAGCTTATGTTTAATGATGTATTCTTGAGCTTTTCAGGTTGTATTAATGTTCCCACTACAAAAATGAGTAAGCCCCTGTGCAGACAAGATTTTGTGTATGCATATTCATTAAAATCCTGCTTTAATGGCAGCTGTGCTCTTAAATAAAGGCTGTGGCAGCCTGCCTCTCATTAAGGGGTTCTGCTAACCAGCACTGACATTGATACCCTCAGCTATCTCCATGTGAAGCAGCCCAGAAGTTTAGATTTATTTACCGGGGTTTGCAAGTGAATGGCAGTGGGAGTTGTTTCTGTATACGCTAGAAATGAATTTGTTCCTTTATCATTTCCTCTGAGGTGATCTGCAGTCAATGTTCCCTCATTAACTATGTGCTGCTGTAAGTCAACACTCCTCTTAATTCCCCTAAATTGGAGGCATTTTGCGTTAATCCTCAGACCACATTCAGTGCAATGTTATTCCGTAGCAGATGTGGCATCATTAAGTTTTATACAGCCTAACTTCTGCTTTCGAAATCATTACCAAGCTCTCTTGATCTCTTTTCAGGTAAAATGGTGGAAAAGATGGGTTGGCAACAGGATGTAGGAGTTGCTTTGGGAGGGAAATTCAGCAAAACAGGCAGAGAAGGCACAAAGAGGGAGAAGAAAGGAAGAGGTGGTCTGGCAGATGAGCTGAGATTGGGATTTGCAGTGCTGCTGAATGAGTAGCAGGTTTGCTCTGGGTATGTGTTACCTGCCACATATTCCATGCCGTGTATTTTGGAAAGAGGTCCTGGTATTTGAGGAACAAAAAAGGCTTTAATGCAAGGCTTGTTCACCATTTCAAGCAAAAATAATGAGTGTCCCCACACTCCTTTACCAAAGATAGCAATGAAGGGATTTGATGTTGCCTCCTGAAATAACAAAACGTGGTCAGAAACTCCTTATCATAGCAGCTTATCGTACCCATGGTACAGATGCTAAAGCTGTTTGCACTCTGAGGAGGCAAAGCCTGACTGCTCAGAATTTGCAGAATTTTTGTAGTCAAAACTAGCCAGAACCCAGGTTCAGCATCACCTGAAGCAGGACCCATGGCTTGCTCTGTGCGTGCCTCTGTGATCAATTGTCGTTGGTTCAATACTTGTAGCAGATGAGAGTTTCATTTGTATTCTGCACACCTCTGCCTTCCCTGGCTGTGTGTATATATATCTCCAGAAAAGCTGGCTGCATATCCTTGGGTTTTTTTTCTCCCCGGGATGACAGATACTGTAACAATGACAGTAGATTAATATCTCCTTAATCAGCCAAATGAACATGACATACAAGGGTGACAGTTCAATTTGCTGCTAACAGATTGTGCCTATCAGAGCCCTTCCATTCCAACTGATGTTTATTTCTGGAAGAGATCATACGGGTCTGGGAGGACCCCAGCTTCCCACCAGCTCATAGGCACCCATTAAATACATCAAGTACCACGAAGGTGTTACTCACCCGCCTGTCAGGACACTAGCTGCTTGGGAAATGAAATGAGCCTTGACACATGCAATGGAGAAACACTGTCACTTAGCTGGGCGAGGTGGCAGCATGTATTATTGACTACACGCTGCTGCAGGTCCCTCTCTTTATTGCTGCTTGGGTTTTGTGTGCTTGTGGACTGCTCGGCGCTGAAACATGGATCAGAGACTGAGTCTGTCTCCTGGGGAGATACATAAAGAAATGAAATGGGGAGGAAGTGCAGGAGGGGTGGTGGTTTGGGTAGAAGTGATAGGTTAAATCTCAGTCCCAGAACTGGCTGTGCTTTGAGCTTGTTTGCAGGTGGGTTTTCAGGAGGATCTAGTTTCTAATTCTGAAATTCAATCTGCAGGGTCTAATTCAAATCTCTCTTTTCCTGCTTCCTGCGGTACTTCAGATGCAGTAACTCCAGATACTGTACAAAGGGATGGCAAGTCCTTCCAAAGGGCAGCCCCTGCTCCTCCCCAGGCTCAGCTAGGCTCCATCCTGTGCAGGCTTGGAACAGAACACCTAAGGTGGGTACCCTCAGCACGCAGAGGTCTGACCCTGCAGCCCTTGCTGTTCCTGTAACTGAACAGGAGAATTTTCGTTTGGTGGATGAACCCCACTGGTTTATTTTCATCTGCCTGCTGTTGTTGTGAGACACCCTTACTTCCCAGGCCCTTCGCACATACAGGAGACTGCTTCATTCTGCAGTCCCACCCCAACAGATCCCACTTGCAGACCTCCGCATACCCCATCCGCAGACAGAGCCTACCACGGACTCATGGCATCACTCTCTGGTTTTCCTATGGAAATCTTTTGCACAGCTCCCAGCATTTTGCTTCACAGGAGACAAGAGAGGTGTTTGATTTTTTGAAAGATAAGGTGCAAGTAGTTTCAGTGGAAAGGTTTTCAAGGCAAAACTGACAATCTTGTTACCAAAACAATGGCATTATATGGCAATATGATTGTAATTATGAAGCTAAATCCTTCCAAAGCAGGGTTCTGTCATTCCCTATACTTGTTACAATTGCTGTCATACAAATGAGTTCATTATTTTTATCTTTTTTTTTCCTTCTTATTACAGGTTTTGTCATAAGAATAACTCATCAAGGTTTTATGACCAATAAATTCTCTAAATTACAGTCCAAGGATGCATTACTTTTCCTCCATATTCTGTTTTTAATTGCCAGGCTATTTCCCACTTGCCTTTCTTAATGACTCGTTAGGCTTAAGGGGAAAGAACAGAATTTAGTCCACCTAAGATTTTGCATCACGTTTTGGACACCTCTCAAGGGAAGTGATGCATTAGGAGGAGGAAAAATGTGACTTGTGTCTTGAGAGAAGACTTCAAGTATCAAGGGTACTCAAAAGAAAATGGAGATTCTTCAGAAAGCCCCAGATGAAGTGGTGTTTACTAAAGTGGTTTGAGCAATTACTTCCAATGAGAAACTCATTCAAGATGTATGTGATTTTTGTAAGATACAGGTATCTGAATAATCTTTTTTCTGTGTAACTAGGTCTCCTGGGATCGTTTCAGAGTTCTGGAGATTGAATTTAGACGTGTCCTTAGAAACCTTGTGAAATCAGGACTGAAGAGAATAAGAGGTGATGGTTTTGGTTACAAATTCCTGCTGTGAGCTGCTTGTGTTGCTGCCTGTTGTGAGTGAGGGGGTGTGGGGGCAGACAGGCAGCCACATGTACAGGGCTTCTGCTGGGCCCCTGCTCTGCAGTAAAGGCAAACTTTAGCCATTTTGAGTGTGCTAGAACCAATGGCCTATTCCAGCGCTGCCACTTGCTATCAGAAGGGGGCTCTGGGGTACCTACCAGGGTACCTGTATAAGAAAATGGGCCCATAAAAGTGCCTTTTCAGATGCCCCAGCAAGTTTACCCCATCCCCGGCAGCGCTCAAGGTCAGGTTGGACACAGGGGCTTGGAGCAAGCTGCTCTAGTGGAAGGTGACCCTGCCCATGGTAGGGGTTGGAACTGGGTGAGCTTTAAGGTGCCTTCCAACACAAACTGGTTTGGGATTCTGTGATTTGCTACGATGCTGTGATTTGGCTGTGCTGGGCATTCTGCAGGCACAAAGTTTGTCTGTAGGTTCATGGCAAGGGTCCTTCTTGTGCTGCATGTGGGCTCCACAGCACAGACTCGATGGAGGGGCTCAGCTGAGAGGTTATCGGCCCTGGTGGTGTGTGTGGTTCAGAAATGTTTTCGGAAGAGCTAAAGAGCAAGTTAAAAGCTGTTAACTTCATGCTAACAAAAGGAGTTTCACACTTGTGCCTACCCCACAAATCTCTCTAGAGGGAGGCAGAGAGCCATTTCTCCAGGAAGATTCCCTAGTTTATGTGTGCAGCACAATCAGCAGCAACAAAAAAGCGCTCTTTGTCAAGTGTGTTTCAGGTGGCAGCACAGGTTATGCTAGTGGCAAAGTCCTTAAATATTCACCTCCATCACTGGCTCAGCAGGATTTTGCTCTTGCAAAAGCCGTACAGCACTTTTCCTGCAATTGCAGCTCTCCGATTGTAGCCCTTCTAGTGCAGAACCAGGGGGTGCTTGAGGAAACTGGCTCTGAATTGGGCTCTGGCTAATCAAGACTAGAACTCCTAACAAAGTAGCCCAGTCCTCACGCCTGTGCTTCCAGGATGGTGGCTAATTATTTCACCAGTGTGAGGATTATTTAAATGCACTTCCCAATATGTTTCTTCCTCTGCCAACCGTGAGCACTTTGCTGCGAGTGTCTTTGAGCACTTTGCTGCGAGTGTCTTCTCATGCGTATTCAGTGATTCCACCAGCTGCTTACTTGGGCTTCATTCACAAAATCCCCAATTTTGATCATTGCTCCATGTGCTCTATGTGGGATAAAATCCTGCCTCTCTGGAGCTGATGAAAAACACCTTGTTGGCTTCAGGCCAGGCACTGAGAAAATCTTCTCTTTTGCTAGAAGAGTTTTAGGTTATTCTCAAACCCTACATTGGCACAACAGCCTCCTTCCTAAATAGACTCTACTTTTAGTGTCCAAACTCTTCAGACAATCAGACTTGTAAATGACACTGCTCACTACAGCATGGCCATTTCCTATCCCCTGTGCCGTGGACACCCAGCCTCACTCACAGGGGTCCGTGTCCTTGTCCTGGCGCTTTTCCTTCTCACGTTGACCAGAGCATCGTGGAGTCCCGTGTGTGAAACTCTCAAATGCAGGTCACTCCAACCCACACAGTGTCAAAGTCTGCAGCTTGTTAGCTGGCAAGAACCCAGACCAGTAAATCGTGGGTCCTACAAAACAGTTTGCAGCAGCACTGCCATGAAATGATGTGAATGCAGCCTCAATTATAGGGCTGAAACATCTGCATGTAGGGTTGCAGGCCATGTTTTCTCTCTGGTAACTCAAGTCCTAATGTGCATTAACTGTTTAAAACCAATTTTGTTGCAGTTAAAATTGAATATGACTGTTAGTCTAGAAAATATGGCCTATTTCCTTTTACTAGTTAGTTTTTAAAGGTGTTTTACAATTCAAATGAGCCATGCAATTAAAGGTGACATTGCCAAAACTGGACAGACTAAAATTAGACATTCCTGCTGTGTGTTAGAGCTTGGCCCACATTTAGATCATGCTGTCTTTGGGCTGTACCTGTCTGCTTCAATCTCATGAGTCAACAGGATACTGAAATGTTCCAGAATCCTGTTCTTTGTGTTTTTCTATTCTTTCTGTCTTGCAGTATTACTCTTATGCTTCTTTGCCTATATAGCATTTAGTGCTCAAGTCACACTCACAGACATACACTCGTGCACACACAGAGCAGCATTTTAGCATGCTTTGCATGGAGAACGAGGAAGCACTTTGTTATTATTGCATTTACTGACCTGACTGCTACAAACACAGAACTACAAACAACTCTGCCTCCCAGTCCTGAGTTCACAATGGAATAGGAGGCTCACATCTGTGCTGCTTAGCTAATAAACCTCAGAGCAGAGGGAGCTTCTAGATGTGGGCCACAGTCACTTACGTGCTTTGATTTATGTAGCTTCAGTGCAGTACTTCAGTTACAAGGCTGTTGAGAGAGGAGTCATCTTTGATGGGAGCATGGAGGAGCACGGAGGGTGTCTGGATCTCTGGCACACACCAGAGGCCACTGGCAGCAGCAGGGCCCAGAGTTCCTGACATCTCACCTTCTAAATAATCCTCTGCATTGCTGAAGTTTCTAATTATACTATCCTGAGGCAGTCACTGCTCTGGTTGCCATTAGCATTTAACAGCGTAGCATATTCTGCCATGCTTTGGGAGCAGTGTTAGTGTGAAGGCTCAAGGAAAATTAGAAGTAGAAAATGAGGAGTATCTCCCAGAAAATGCCTATTGTTCTTTGAACAAAGGAGGTGGCCATAAAGAAATTTCTCCTTCATTTCAGACTCAGCTAAAAGCGTTTAATAATGGCATTCCTCACATCAGTGAAGTCCTGATTGAGCCCACTGTGAAGTGAGGGGACTCGGGTTAATTCTCTCAGATCAGTTTCATGTTGGTACAGCTGAGTTACCTGACATGATAGGATTCCTTTAGATCAGGAAGGGGAGGAGAAATAATTTGTTTCTTTCTGGGAGTGGGGGCAAGGATTTAGTATTTAAAGCTGTGTGTTGTGTGTGCACACCTCCAAGTCAGGATGAGAAAGGATATGCACTTCTTCGGGGAGGAAACACAATAAAACAACAGAAAGTGTATTTTAAGTTACCCAGTCAGCTCCCTGGCAAGACAAGATGATATTCAACAATACATAATAAGGTAGTGTTTGCATAGCACGTATAAGATGCTTTACAATGTGCTGTTTAGCTTCGATATTATAAAGTAGCATATAAATATGCTAAAACCTAGCTGTATTGCCTGCCGCTTTCTGAAATGCCTTTCACCGTGTATCACTGCTGCTTGTCACATGGAACAAGCACAAAACCATCTGATTCCAGAAGCAGTGAACTTCTTTTTTAAAAGCTAGTCACTGTTTTATGGCACCGGTTACAAGATCCAGCTCTTTTCACACTGGGGCAGGCATTTGAATCCAGCCCAGGTTGGTAGTGAGGTCTGTTGAGTGACCTATGTGAACAGAGTTTTTGGTTGCAGCCCAGATCCTGATGGAAGGATGCCCAGGCTGCTGGAAGGCCCGTACCTGCTGGCAGCACCATTAGCAGTGTCAGAGCGGGAGCCCACAGCATGCTCCCTTGGGTGGTCTCAGGTCAGCATTGAAACACACTGGTGATGGTGACACAAGGTCACCTGCATTGCTGTGTGTGCAGAGAACACACTTGCCTGAGAGCACTAGTGGGTTATGAGGTTGCTGCTAGGGGGTGAGCGCTCAGAAAAGTTAAGCCCACTATCTGACCTCAGCTTCAGCTCCAACATACAGGGCTTGTATGTAATTCTTGGAGTGAATGAGGGATTTGTGGAGTGTTACAGCACTGGGAGAATAACAGAAAGTAGAGTGCACTCATCTGAGGATGAAGCAGCCTTCCAGTGTCTGAAGGGGGCCTACAAGGATGCTGCTCTTCATTAGGGTGACAGGGCAAGGGATAATGGTTCAAACTTAAACAGGGGAGATTTAGGTTAGGTGGTCCCTTCCAACCCAGACCAGTCTGGAATTGTAAGATAATTTAACATTGGAATCCCCAAGAAGGACGTGGTGAATTCTCCATCTCTTGCAGCCTTTGGATGTCTCATTCCGGAAGAGATGCCAGAGCCCAGGCAGTTGTTAGGATTTGATGGGGAAATGACTGTGTGACGTTCTTTGGTTTGCTATGCTTAAGAGTTATCCTGAGTCATCTTCGTGAGCTGGCCTTAAAACGGGGAATCAGGTGACTCTGGTGGAAAGATTGACGTGTGGCAATATTTACTCCAGAGATTTTATTGTTGGCAGTAAAGTGTCCTTGTGTTTATCTTTTAATAGCTGTAGGCTTCGTATCTGAACTCGGGGCTCTTTTAACCTCTGGGGTCAGTACTCTCACCTGAAGGCTCTGAGCACCTCCTGCATGCCAGCGTGGCTCCAGCTTTGTGTTGCACACAGGACCCTTAGATGACAAGCCAGAAGGTGCCACAGCATCTCACCCCCACCTCTGCCATCATGTCCACAGGTACACTTGTATTGCCTGACAAGAAGACACGTAAATCCCAACTGTCAGGAAACAAAGCAGTTTTTAAACTTTAACGAGCAGAGTAATGGAAATCAAATACAAAGGAAATGAAAAAAAAAGGACTAAAATGTTTTTTATTTTGGTGTTCTGCAGGGAGAAGTGTGTACACTAAATAATAAATAAGCCCTGCAATGTTTTTACAGCTTCTTTCGTATGCGTGAATATTTAAAACATGCAAAAACATGGAATAGGCATTTACTGAGGACAAAAAGAGAGAACTGGTTTTCTGTACAGAGAGCGAGATGGGGAAAACAGAGAGATGCATGTTTAATGGATTGCTGTTCACAGAAGGGAGAGATTTCCAAGTGTGAACATATTTGTAGACAAACCAATCTGACAAGTTCGCTTGGGGATGATGTATTACAGCAGAATTGGCCTGGGAAGCAGAATTTTGTTGTGAGGGTGTTGGCTGGTGTCAGCAATGCCTGCTGGGGTTTGGCAGCCACACTGTCAGCGCTCCCAGCTACCGTGGGGCTGCTCAGGCCGGGGCTTTGGTACCCAAGAGGTCCTGGTCATGTGCAGCCAGCAAAAGACAGCTTAATTTGTTGAGAAGACTCCAGAGAGACCTTAGAGCAGCTCCAGTGCCTAAAGGGGCTGCAGGAAACCTGGACAAGGGCCTGTAGGGACAGGCCAAGGGGAATGGCTTGAACCTCCCCAAGGGGAGACTGAGCTGAGCTCTTAGGCAGAAGCTCTTCCCTGTGAGGGTGCTGAGGCGCTGGCACAGGGTGCCCAGAGAAGCTGTGGCTGCCCCATCCCTGGCAGTGCTCAAGGCCAGGTTGGACACAGGGGCTTGGAGCAAGCTGCTCCAGTGGAAGGGGTCCCTGCCTGTGGCAGGGGTTGGAGCTGGAGGAGCTTTAAGGTCCCTTCCAACCCAAACCAGTCTGGGATTCTGTGATTATCATTGGAGCCAGAGAGGATCAATAACTGTGACCCCTTAAGCTGTTTTGTAAGAGGGGGAGAGCGAACACAGGAGAGCTGTGGGTGCAGCTCTCTCTGCCTGCTGCAGACCTTAAAGGCACAGTATTTCCTTCAGCATCGATAGCTCCTGTGTGAAGTGCAGTTGCAAAGCACACTCCGCAGGTGTCAGAAACCTGGTCACAGCTCTAGGCTCTTTTATCAAGTGAATGCCAAGGGCAGCCCTACACGGGCTTGTCTTCGCTCTGTGATGGATCTCAGGAGGTCTGGGTTCAGCTTCCGTTTCAGCCACAAGACCTTAGGCTGATCACTTCCTTTGTGTCCTGTCCCCACTCCCATGAGTGGGAAGATGTCCTGGTTTCAGGACTTAGCATTTCATGAAGGGCTGGTTCTCACTGTTGGTATTGGCAGCACTGACTGCAGTGAAGCCCCAGTGTTGACTGGGTCTTCCCTGCAGGCAGAGGAAGGGATGCTGGTACTGTCATGGAAAGGGCAGGGTATTTTCTCAGTAATAAGGAAGGTGACAGACTAGGGAAGTGTGGCCTAGGAGTTTATCAGGGACTTTCTCCATGGCTAGCTTGGCTCCTATCTTTGTCTTTGGAAGTAGCTGAAACCAGAGAAAAAGAGGCCTGTTGCCACAACTGGCAAGGGCTCATTATTCACTATTCCATGGCTTATGGTTTAATGCTTCTTTAACTGGACGTTTTTTTTTTCCTCCTGACGTTTGATTTCTTTTTGCCAACTTTATATTTTAATGCATGTTTTTATGGAAATATTTATAGTGCACATGTTGCGTATAAAACACCATCATAAAGCTTTTTTTCTTCAGTCCTGTTGAAATAAATGATGTTATTATTATAATAATTTCATAGGGTTATATCTGTTCTGTAATGAAAAAGACCTGTGGCTGCTTGAGCCATCAACCCAGCAGTTTTTACAGCTTTCTGTAGCTGGAGTGACCTCATGGAGCTGCTGAAACTTTTAAGAGACTCCATTTCCCAGCAGAGGAGGGCATACAAAGCAGAATGAGCAGATAGGAGAAGAGAAAGGACATCTGCATGCAGCCATACAGCCTGGCTGAGCCCTGGTCAAGAAGCCAGTGTTGCCTTTATACTGCACACAGGGAGGATGCCAGTATTTACTTCCTGAGTGTTACCTGCATGTGGGATAAGGTTTGCTCCTCGAACTCTAAAGAACCGTTTTCAGGCCAGGAGCCCTACCTCGTGGTGTCTGGTAGTGCTGGAGGATGGAGTGTGTAAAGGCCTTCTGAACATGAGTCCACTGCTTAAGCTGCAGACTTCTTGTCTGCCTTCAGCTTCGCAGACTCTGAGTTGCGTTTCTCAGCAAGGATGTATGTAAATACATGTTGGCAGGTTGTTGCACTCGGCCTGGGGAGTGAGTATCAGAATAGGAAGATAGGGACTAAATATGTAAGCACCTGTTTGTGTAAGTCCATGTGTGTGTGCGTGCAGGGACTCACAAGCTTTAGTGATGCATTTGCAGAGGTTCAGGCAAACAACTGTAAAGTACTGTGGATTTAGAGGAGGTTTTAAAAATTAATACTCAAACATGAAAATGCTTTATACAAGAAAGAAACCTTTTAGGAACTTTTGCATCCTAGGAAAAGCAGTAATGAATAATTCAACCCTGCACCAAGGAAACCGATTTGCTGAACAAGTGTAAAATAAATCTGAGGTTGAACTAGTTCAGATCACCTAAATTGAGAATCTAGCTCAGAAATGGTAAAAGTAGGTACAGCACGAGAGCCTTGGCAAAGCCAATAAGCTACAGTCCCATGAAAGGTGATGAGATTCAATCCTGTGCTAGGAGAGCTTTGCTACTTAGACCTGATTTGCCTGTAGATTAGGATCCAAGTTTGTTCTCTTTAGAATGCTCTGTCCTATTTGTGGTATCTTCAAAAAAGAACAGAAAAAGAATAGAACAAGGAGAAGGTAGAGACGGAATAGAGCAGAAGATGAAACCAGAGCTGAAGTGTTTAGAGGGTGAATGGAGAGAAAAAGTGGAAGCTGTTTGGATTTGGTCTGAGCCTCCATATAAAATGTTTTATATGTTCACAGCATTGAGCCTGATTTACTCTCTAGTTTTCATGAATATCACACTCTGGGCATGTATTATCCCACTTTCTATGCTCAGGTATGTGAATTGCCAGGAGCCTAACTCTCCCTTCAAGGATGGGATCTGTCCATTTACTCCTAACAATGCTCTGGAGCTTCCTTCCCGGCTGTGAGTGAATCAGATGCGAGTGAAGTCACTCTGGGTGAAGACCTTTGCCTCTAGCAAAGGCTGCTTAAGGTCACCCATGGTTTTCTGGAAAGGACATGCCTCTGTGGTGCTTATCCTAGAAGGCCCACACTTCAGCAGTCACCTTCTCTTTGACCTTCATGGTAGAGCTCTGCATCGGTGGGGTGAGGAGGAGGAATTCACAGGAGAGAGGAACAGTGTTTTCTCACTTGACAGTTTACTTCAGACACAAATTCGTTTGCTGCCCTTGAAGCAACCCGGTCAAGGCTGTGTGGTCCAGTTGGAAGCCCAGTCCTGTTTCTGATTCATACGAGGAGCTCGGCATAGAGTGAGCCCTTTCTCTGCCATGCCATAAAAGAGCTGGGTTTTGCGTAGTGCACTTTGGAATGAGCCCCTCCAAGGAACAGGCTCCATAAAGTTTTTATAACTCATATTTTATAAGGTATAGTGAGTTGGGCGAAAGGAGGTTTTCTCATGTGTATGTGTGTGCATATGAATGAGAGCTAATACACAAGTAATTCAGCCTGGCAAAGGAGGCTGGACCACAGTCCCAGTCTCTGTGTAAGTTGGCCCTAGGATGTGGATGAGAGTAAAGTCTGTGGGGAATAGTACAGCAGTGGTCAGAGAGATGTCATAAACCCCTGTCATTTTCATAGCAGGAGCAAGAACTCTCCTTGTAGTGGCCGACCGTGTCCTTGAGTGATGTATGAGGATCTCACCAGTGAAGGACCAGCTTCACCTAACCCATTTGGTGAGTTTGAAGAATTTCTTGTGAGAAACAGACAGTTCTCTTGGTATCAGGTGTTTAAGCCTTACTCTGATGGTGTAGGTCCATCAATGCACGCCTGCTGTGGGAGTATAAAAGAGAAAACAACACTGAATTGCTTCTCTTTTCTTTCCAAAATGGACATTCACCCCAGCAAACCCCAGAGCTTTGGTAACTTGGTGCATCTTTGAAAGCTGAGGTCCTTGTATGAAAGACATCTTTTTGGTCTCATGGGCTCCATAGTAAGTTAACTTCTGTTTGGCATTTTTTTCCATCAAAGATTCAGATTAGAAATGTCTGCAGACTGTCGGTAGAGAAACAAACCTTGGCTTTACTGCTCAGAGCAGCCTGGTAGCTGTGGCACTGGTGTAAAGCATGGGCAGGGATTTCTAACCAAGGGAAACTGGTTTTTCTCATGTTGCTTTGGACTCTGCATGGCCTGTATGTTCAGCTGCTAAACACAGCTGTGAGGGCACAGCTCAGGAAATCCAGAGGGTAAGGCTGAGGGTGCAAGGCTGCTCATGGCTGACCTCAGGAGGTGAATCCTCCTCTGTGGTCAGTGGGTGGGATTCCTCCATGGAACATCAGCTTGTGCAGTTAGAAGTTCTGTCTGGGGCAGAGACTGAACCACACAGTGCTGTGCAGAAACTCATCCGTCTGTGCACAGGTTCTCAGCTTTCCATGTTTCAGGTTCTCCTATAAAACACAGATTTTGCTTGTAGGACAAACGCCTTTGGGGAATTGCTTGGAAAACCCACCATCAGATTCACATTGATACCGTCAGTGAATGCAAGCATGGAGTAATCCTGAATCAGGCTCCATCATATTGTGACATACCAAAGCCATATAAAACTGTTTTAGAATTTGAATTGTAAGGAGTCTTATGATCAGCTTTGATGGCTAGAAACTTCTCCCCCTTCTCCATCCCTTTGGCTGCAAAGGGGACCACGAGCCTGTTGTATTGCATGACTCTTGCTCCCAGTGTTTTGTAGTTTAAAAAAACCCCAACCCAAAAAACATCATTCTGCAACAGTAATTTAGACATGGTCAGGACTTGAGCAGTTGTAAGGAATATTACCTGCCATAAAGTTTGAATGGTGTTGAATTTACAGAAAATGCCTGATGTAAAATCATACTGTCAGGAACAATTAGCCATGGTGCATAAAAAACCCCTTACAGAGATTACACTTCCCAGATTGTTTTACAGAAAAACTTTGTGTTAATGTTATGCTTTGAATGCCTTTTGCCATGAAACATTTAAGAAACAACAGTTTATAGTCTCTGATCTTTATGGTTTGGAAGAGTGAACACTCTCCTCCTGTTAGGCCAAATTGATGTTTTAAATTCAGGAGAAACCCCATCATGTTATAAAAAGGAGAGAATGTCCTAAGAAGAAAGTGGTCAAATCATTCCAAGATGTTATGGGTTTAAAGGGGTTTTTTTTCAGCTTTTTTTCCTACGGAAAAATTTTCATGATCCTGGGCATATGGTCAAAAAACACACAAGTGAGGTATTTTTAGACAAGCACATTTGGGATAAAATTACCGGCTCCAGCGTGTGCAGGGACAACCTGGTCTGTCCACAGCGAGGTGGGTGCAGGAGGGTGTCCCTTCTCCGTGCTGGGGGACTGGACACTGGTTCTGCTGCAGCACGGTGCTCCTGCTTGGGAAGACAGAGTGAGGGGGGAAGTCTTTTCCTTCTGCATTGTCTGAGCTCTTGTGTTTTCTCTGCAGGGATTTGCTGCCCACCTCAGCACTGGTGGAAAAGCAGAACTGGGAACAAACAAGTGCCTGCCCAAAGCAGGATCACTCCATCCATGTTTCCTGCTCTCTGCCATAACTGTGACAGTGAAAGGGATGAGAAACACTGCTGCCAGGCAGGTGAGGAACCTTCCTGTCCCCTCACACCAAAGGGAGCTGCAGGCATGGAACAGCTCTCACCCACTTTTAGGGTTCAGTCACCATCCATCCCTCCGTGCATCCCAGCCAACAACCCCTGTGCATCCCTGGGGCCCAGCCCTGCAGCTCAGACTCATTTGAATGATTCAGGGTCCAAGTTGCAGTTCTTTTCCAGCCCTGTCAGCACTGCAGAGCCAAGGCATCCCTGGCAGCTCAGGCTGGATTCTGTTTGGCCTCACGCATCATCACCAGTCTTGCCAGTTAATTCAGGCGGAGGGTGATGATGTGTGAGGTAGAAAAAGCACAGCCTGGCCTTCAGGTGCTGGGCACAGTCACCACAAAGGCAGTCAGGAAAGTGCTGTTTCCATTCCTGCACTTGAGCAAGCGTGACCTGGGAATCCTTGAGGCTGGAACAGATCCTGGACCTCAGTGAGGTTTACTGCTCGGCCACAGATGTATCTGAATTACTGAGAAGCTGCCCTGGGAGCGGGTTTGTGTCACTGTGGGCTGTGCTAACACCAGGACAGCACTGCCAGCCCAGGTGAGGATCCTTAGCAAAGAGAGACCTTTTTGAGCCTGGTAGACTCATGGATGCCTGCCAGCAGCCTTGCCTAGCCACTGAGTGAGGGTCACCTCCCTAAATCCCTATGGCCAGCATTGGGGCTTTCTTGTTGAGCACCCTGGAACACGCTGCTGCAGGACAGGTTTCCTGCAGCAAACCCCTTTGTCCCCTTCTCTAGTGGAGGAGGCAGATGCCCCAAGCCTCTGCTGTGCCCTCCCATGCACCCCCAGCGCCAGGGTGCTCAGGAGGGACACATCAGGTTTGTTCTGTTTAAGGGGTGCCTTAGTCTTGATGGATGTATGGCTATTTTAGGAGTGGCCAGCATTACCCTGGTATTACACTAATAAATGCATACCAGGATGAACTCTGTGCGGCATTTTCAGTTCCCACTGCCCCATATTAGGAGACATGGGACCAAAATAACTGCAAAAGCCTATAGCCATGCAAAGAACACAATATGAAATGCAGACCAGGAAACAGACTGAGGCATGATCATCAGTAATGCCCAAAAGTCATAATCCACAGAGTTTCTGGCAAGACTGGAAAAGCAAACCACACAAGATCCTGGAATACATGTGCAGGTATGCACTGAGTTTATTCTGGCACAAACCAAAGTATGGACCTAATAAAAAGTCCACATGTCTGACATTGTGTGCTGTTCTTTTGAACTGACAGAGAAAGGGATTATCAGGATGGTGACCAAACTACATTAGGTTTTGGATTTGTGGATGAATAAGCCAGACATTGGCCTGCCTATATGTATTGTCAGTGGTTGATGGCATCCCATGCAATCACAGCCTTACAAATACTCATATGCATGTAAGAAGGCCAGTGTGAGTAGAACCAGTGAGTCATCATTGTAAATCATCATTCTTTGGTTTGTAGGTTCAGGTTTGTATCCAGCTGAAGGAAAAGGGTGAGAAGGAAGGTATATATCCATGAGGAGAATGAAAGTTTAGAGAGGAGTCTTTTTTACATATGGTATTTAGAGTGGCTCATGCTGCTCAGAAGGGCCAGGACTTGATCCAGAGCTGATAGCGATGCCTTTCCACTGACTTTCAGGGAATCTGGATCTTTTCGACTAGTACTGACTGCTTGTGACGAGCTTGGTGCTCAGGCAGTGATGTACACACAGAAAATCAACCCTAAGCTCTCCTGGAAACGCTCCTGTTTGCTCTTCTGTGATAAGTTTACTTATAGACCCTAAAAATCTCATCACAGAAGGCTTCACAGGATGCATGGTGGGACTCTGAAACCCCAGATACCTCAGTTGTACTTGTTTGTAAGACTTCAGACGGCAGTCAGGCACTATGCCTTTAAGGTGGATTCCTCTGAGTAAAGCTGAAGTGCCAGGAGTACTTCTTTCAACTCCAGATGATGTGATATATTAGTTTGGTCTCAGAAGCCACAGTGTTTCCTTATTGATGTAGCTTTGATCTAAAAAGCTGTTTATTTATGTTTTATTGAACAATAAAACATCCAGTAAACATGGCCTATGCTTTTTTTATGTTCTACATGAATTCTGTCATGAAAATGTCAAGAAAAGTAATGAAGATCTTTACTGTGGTGTTGCTGCTGGTGTCTTCCTTTGGAAGTTCTTATGCTCTGTGTTTCTGTTCATCTGACTGTAAAATTCATAAGGCCTGCAGATGTCCTGCCTGCTGAGCATCTGGAGGAGAAGGAAGTTTTTCCTTATGAAATCCCAATGGATACGCTACTGAGGGCATTATGAGAATATAATGATTTGACATTTCTCTTTGATGCCACTTGATAGGGTCTCTATTGTGATTATCCAGAGGTATTAATTATTGTGGTGGAAATTACTTCCTGTGCTCAGCTACTTGTGTGATGTTCCTGCTATAGGGAATATTCCTTATCCACAGTATCTCACAGCAGCCAGTGAGCTACAGGAACTCCTGGTCAAAACCTGGGGCACAGGCTCTCAGCCCTAATTGCACTGGATCCCTGCAGTGAGCATGGTAACAGATCCCAGGTTTTTAGAGTATCAGTAATATCCCAAATTTCCTACCAGTGCTGCCTTCCTTGTTATGGTGTTAGCAGGGATGTTTTAATAGAGCTGAGAAAGAAATCTGTGAATTCTGCATGGGCCTGATAGTTCTGCACGCTAGGGTTAGGGTTAGCAGCAGTGAAGAATTAACCTTCTCTGGTAATCAGCGACGGGGAGGCCCAGGTGCTGCAGGTTGGTCACTGGCTGTGATAGCCTGGGGAAGGCAGCTGTGGGTTGAGTGCTGGGCCAGGAACTTCTCATAAAGCTGTGAAGGTGCTGCTTCTGCCTTTTCCCTCCTCCTCTTGCTGTAGATACTCTGTGCTCCTGCAGCTTTTGCTGGTATGGTTGGTCCTTTCCTCTAGGAACCCAGAGAGCTTTCTTGCCTCTGCTGCAGGTGGACCATAGGAAGGTGATGGGGATGTCAGGAGTTAGTACACTGCCTGACTATCACAAACTGATGCCGGCACCATGTCTCACCCTTATTTCAGTAGCACAGCTGTTGTTGTTCATCCCAAGAGCATCTTCAAGAAGAGAGCTTGAAAATGAGACAGTTCTCATGCTGGAAAATAGGCATTTCTGAAATCATGGGATCAACATAGATGTGTGAGAGCTGGTTCAGAGTATGAGCCTGGCTTAGAGAATAGAATGGGCCCAAGTAAAGATTCACCTTCCTGGGCTGTGTGTGGGGAGAGCACACAGGGCTGGTAGAGTGGCCAAAAAAGGGACAGTAGTTTTGAGTCCTCTTTCCAGTACCCCTTCCTACCGCCTCTGGTTATGGTGCTAATTCTTTCCCTCATTTTTTCTTTCAGTTTGAAGGAATCTCGTCTTCTTGCTGCACAGGAGACCAGGCTGCTCTCAGAGACACTTGTGCCCGTGTTAGCTGAGCAGGTTAGTTGTGTGTGTACTGGAGAAGAGAGTGATGAAAGTTGGGGTTAGCAGTGAGAAGATGTGGGAATCTGCCCTACTGCAACCCTAACTTACTATGGTTCAGTGTTTCCAAAGTGTAATACTGTGCCAGTCGGGATCTGGGTGTCACTGCATTAGTTCTTCCTCAAGAAAACACGCTCTTCAAGGTTCACCAGGACCATTGTGCACAGGTCCCTTTTGGGGTTCTGAAGCAGGAGTGATTCAGAAATGTGCACATTTTCCTCCTTTCCATTTGAACAGAGAGCAAAAGGCTAATTCCATTTTACAGTCATCTTTGTATCAATATAGTTTGTATGTTGCATTTGACCTCCTGTAACAAGGTTAAACCACAAGGATCCCCTTGAGAAGTTGCTATTCATCTTTTATATGTGAAGATTTTCAAGTATAGAAAGGGGATAAACCTAATACGGTGTTTAATGGAAAAAAATTATGACACCAATAACACATCTGTGTCTGTAATTTCACAGGTTTTCTTTCTGTATATTTATATATGTATATATGTATAATTTAATATCAGCCTCAGGGTTGTGGTCTCACATGTCATCAGCTTGCAGGAAACTGGATCCTTGGCCTAAGTATCAGATGAGTTGCTAATGTTTGGAAAAAAAGCAAAAAACATGCTTTAGGTCTCTGTTTTATGGCTGTTATTGAAGCAGGAATCCGTGATTGTAACCCGACGCTCGCCTCACCAACATGTTTTCATTATTGTCTGGATAATTGAAAGTCCAGGCAAATTTGGATGTTAGGAGATATTGCACATGAAGGTCTTGGTGCTCAGCACAGCTGAACGTTGAGGTGGTTCAAATTAAGGGTGAATATGTTTCACCATTTTATGCAGGCTTAAAGATTGTTTTGTTCCCCTCCCGTGCAGACACAGGCTGATTAACGTGTACTCAGTTTATTTCCAGGTCTGGTTATCCAGGCTGTCATCCACAAGCTCTCAGACTCTGCTGTCCCCTGAAGAGCAGTGTGGCTTCTCAGGCGTGTTTTGAGCAGTTCAAAGTGAACCATCCACAATGTCTGATTCCCTCAGGCAAAATGGGTGGTGCTGGTTTAGTTTGCGGGTTCCAGGGCTAAAAAAACCCTAACCCAGAACTTCGGTTTGTTGGCAGGAGCTGACATTTGCTGAAGATCATCAGGACAGATGATAGGCACCAAACCCAAAAGGTGTTCCCCTGTGTCAGATTGAGCCGTGATGACGGGACAGCTCTCTGCCATAGCCCAGGCCTGTTCCTGTTCTGTGAGTAAACACGTGATTTAAATACACATGATTTAAATCTGTGGGATTTTGGGATCTAGCAGTTTCCCCACTATGTTAGCTCAAGAGCTAACATATATAGAAAAAGGTAAATGAGGTTTTTAAGTTAATCCCTATTAACTGGGCATAACTGGAAAATTAAACCAAACAAAACCTTTGGCTGGCTTTGGAAAACACCATGGGACTCTGCTGCCAGATTCCTGAATCCTGTAACGAAATGCACGTGTCTCTGCTGACAAAAACCCAGTACTTGATCATTCATTAATCTTCACACACAAGAGGCAAGTAGTTGAGTGCAGTGTTCAGCACAGAGCGAGCAGACACTGGGCAGTGTGAAAGCAGACCTGCTTATTGCTGACCCACTGTTTGGGTAAAAAGCCTTTGAACAATTGGGAAAAGCTAAGTCCATATTGGAGTTCTGCAAGGAACTAATTACTTGCCTGGACTCTACCCACATACCAGCCTCTACCCCCATAAATCTGCTGAACAGCAGGCATCCATGAAAGTCCTCCACACTCTTTTCTGAATCAGGTTCTTTATGTGTATCTCAACTTGCTGGTGGAAGATTCATGGCCCAAGCTGCCTTAAGTATTTTTGTTATGAATAGGAACCCTTAAACATTTCCTTCTCATTTAATTTATCATTTTTTTTCAGGCTTTCAACACTGGGTACAAGCTAGAAATAATGGGAGGCAAAGTTTGTCCCTGAGAAAAGAGCCTTAAAATAACAAAGTATACACTGGGAAGGAGAAGAACAAGGGAAATAAATTAGCTATTTACAAGACAGGAAGATTTTTATGTTGTGTGGCTGCTACATGGCATCCTGGTGTCTCTCAGCAGTGACTTGGGGCCAGGTAGAAGTGAGCTGTTAGGCACAAGTAGAGAAAATAGCGTACAGAATAATGGCAGTTGTAACAATGGTGTTCCGTGCTTGGGGCTGGCACTGGGATGTGGAGGGGTGTGCAGAGGTGGTTACTCACTCTTGGAATGTCTCCTAAGGATGACTGTAGCCAGAGATAGAAGCAGCTCAGTTGTTCACTTCTCCAAGGTTCTTGTTAATAACTAACTATTAAGTACTGCTGATTTACTTACATCAGGGGGGGTTTTGCCATGTGGGCTGGGAAAGTTAAAGCTGTGTTTTGAATTAGGGGTTCAAACAGATCTGCTCAGCTCAAAAGGAAAAGGAGTTGAAAACGCTGACTTCCTCCCAGTCAGGTATCACAACAATAAACCTGTTGAGATTTAATTTGGAAATGGGTTGTGGATTTGCTAATACTTCTACTAAGTCACATTTTACAGCTTGGTAGTTGTTTAAGTTCAGAACAGAGCACACAACGTAATACTTACAATAATCTTTAGAGCTTAAAATAGAGCTGTGTTTGGAGTAAATGCTTTGTTTATGGCATCCTGAACAGAGTAAGAAATGGCTAAATTTGGCAAAATGCAGATGATGTATAAAATGGGCTGTTCCAGCTCATAAATCCCTTGGATTATACAGTGAGGAAGACCTGTGTACCCATAATGTCTATGAAACAGGTATGAAGTGCAAGCCCTGCCCAATTGCTTCATGTGCAGGTTGCCCTGTAAGTAAAATACCAGACTGCTTTTCTCAGCTGCTGAAAGCACTTTTTTTCAGGGCAGTTTGGTTCTGTGTGTTTTTTCAAAGGGAAATTTTATCCATCTTATTTTTTACTGTGTTCTGTACACATGTGATGTATGGACTTACAAATGCGCAAATCGTCACCAGAGCAAGAATGGTCCCCACCAGTAGGAAATGGTGCAGGCAGGGTGAATTTTCAAGGCAAATCATGCCTTTTATGAAGTCAGTCACCAGTTGTCTTTGGGGGAAGCAGGGCTCATCCTGTTGGTCAGCTCACCTTCCTACTTGGTGTCCCTAAGTCAGTTCCTCTTCTCCAGGATGCTCCAGCATCCCTGTAGGTAAGTGTTGGAAAGGAGGTGCCCAGATGAAATGTGGTTGCCTTCCCAGCAGTCCAGGCTTATCACCTCCAGGGCTGCTGTGCTTTCCACTGCCTGTTCCAAACCAGCCAGGGAGGTTGAGGACAGCCTATATAGTTTCATCTAATCTGATGCTGGAACTCAGCAAGCATTGCATTGGTTAGCTACGATTCAGAATGTTAACCACTAAATCAGTTAGAGGAATTTATAATTCACTTCAGCTATTGCAGGATTTAGTACAATAAGATCGTTACTGCCTTGAGATATCCTTCAGGTCATTAATTTAAATTAGAAATGCCTTCAAACAGGATATCGTGCACAGCTCCTTCCACAGGTTTTAAAGCTTAAATAAGCCCAGGCAATACTTCCTGCCACACAGTGTTTTTGCAAATGTGAGTTGCTGCTGCCCGGCAGTGTGATACCTGACTGCTTACAGCTGGCAAAGGTGGCACTGCACTCAGTGGCAGATGCATTCTTAATTGTGCTAATTACTGTCGTTGTTTTGAAAGGACTGAACTCTTCCATGGCTGAACCACTCCTCAGCATTCTTTAGTGGTTTTGCACTGCAGCAGTGTGGTTTGTTGCTTGCATTAACTGTACTCAGACTAACAATAACTGTGACCTTGTAAATGAGGTGGATGTTTACTATGGAAGACAGCTCTTACAATGGTTGTACAATACACTGGCATAGGAACCTTCAGCAGCAGGAGACCCTAGGTTGAGGTGGCAAGGTGCTGAGGTTGAAGGGAGGGGCTGGGACCAAACCAGATGTGATGGGTGGAGCTGTGAATGAAGATTGCAAAGTGCCTTAAATACCTGAGGCTGCAGAAAGCACCCTAGTGCAAATACAGGGCTGGTGCAAGGGCAGCCTGGAGAGCCAGGGGTTTGGCTTGCTCTGAGGGTAGAAATATTACTATGAAGACTGTCAGTAGAAATAATTTGTCAAAATGAATTGGTTCAACACCAGCCACCTCAGAAGGTAGAGACTACGATTCATGCTCTTTGAAAGGAGAGGGTTTCCAACATGGGAAGGTGCTTTTCATTCTGCTGTGAAGTGAGGTCTTCCACTTGCACCTCAAACCCTTCTGTCTTCTCTAGTGCAACACAAACTGCTACTCATGAGGATTCAGAAGGACTTAGCTGAGTTCAGCTGGTTTTACCCAACTGCAGACGCGTACTTCCAGCTTAGCCCACTCCTGGGGAAGGCTCAAATCACTTGGTGCTTCTTTTCCAGTTTCTCTTCAGTTTTGGGGGGCTTTGGGAGAGGAAAGTTCTCGCTTGAGGGCTTTTTGCTGCAAAAAGAAAATGAGTACTAGCCTGGTTACTTACACTTGTAATGAATGGAAGTCGTAGCCTGTAATTCACATCTCTGAGCCCAAACTGTTTTAATTAAGAATGTGTTCTCTTAAGTGTTTTATTAATCCATGCAAGAACATGGCTGGGGTGTGGGTATGAATGTGCAGTAAGCAGAGCTCTATGCCTGGGCCTTTGCAGCCAGAATCATTTGTATTGCTCAGTACCTGAGCAACCGGATTTAAAGTAACTTGCCCCAAAACTCAGTAGAAACCTGTGCTGCAGGGCTTAAGTTAACAGCTCTCTTCTGCTGCCGCAAGTTCCAGTTTTTCAGTTGTTTCAGACAACTCTTTCAGCCTTTGATTATTTTTTCCTAGTCTGAATTTCCCTGCTCAGAATTAGGATCAGCTCCCATCTATGGCTTCTGTTCCACCTGGATTTAGAGCAAACGAGTGCATTGAGCTGTCAGTGCTACAGGCATCTGGAGAAACCCCGCATTTGGGGCTGAGCATCCAATCTGATGATTGTAAATGTGTCTGCAGGAGTGTTTTCAGTGAGTGTTAGGTGATCACAGAGCAACCATGAACTCTGGCAGCTCAGAAATCCTCTTAGGACTGTGGTAGGAGCCCTTCATTTCTGGGAAGCAATTGCTCTTGCATTTGTGCCCTTGGTTTAATGTTTGATATTCCTGGGGCTTCCTGCATAATCAGTGCTCAGCGTGGAAGGCATGGATGTGCTGTCTGGGTTGCGTGACGTGGTCCAGCATGTTTCTTGCAAAGCTGCAAGTCTTAAGTGCAGACTGATGCTTGTCTGTAGATAGACCCAATTGTTTTCCTCCCTCTGCACACCGGAGCTGCCCCAGTCCTCCCTGTTGTCTTCCCATTTCTTGGCTAAATGGGGAAAGGAAAGCTCCTTGGCAGCTTGCCATGCTGAAACCCCCCACCCCTGATTTATTATCACTGAAACCAGCTGCAGATGTTGGCTGGGCCAGTGCTCTGCTGCCAATTAGGGAGTCTCATGCAGAGATTACTGCTCTGTTTGCCTGGCATTCAAAACCGAACATGCTGAAGGGAGTGGGTCTGCACAATAAAAGTGAATTTTAAAGAGAGGAATAGGTTTCACCTAGGCAGGTAGTGGCTGGAGCAGCACTTGGTGAAGGGGGAGCTTGGGATGGATTTCAGGGACTTCATGAGTTGCCATTTCTTAGGCCTTTCACTGTGCTAATGAACCTTAAAATTCCACACTGAAACTCACCCAGCCCGTGCGTGCCTGTGTGGTGTGGTTTGGGGGCTTGAAATGTATTTGAGGTTCACTGACAGTCTGTGTGAGCTGTTCCTGTGCTTAAAAGAAACTTTCAGTAAAGCTGGCCGGAGCTTTCAGCAGCTCACCAGCCCTCAGCCCAAGCTGTCTGTGTGGGGAGGCAGTCCTGAGAGCTGCAGGGTTTAGTTCTGCAGCCGTGGTGCTGTGTACCTGCTGTAGGGAACACTGGTTTCTGGGAACGTTGTGAAAATTGCACTACTTACAGTGATAGAAAAGTGGGGAAGAGGAAGAGACACAGCACTGAATGTTTGAAGTGCATACAGTCTTAATATTGGATGTCTGCTTCCGATGTTATTCCATTACTTAAACCAAACAGCATCCAATTCAAAATCAGTCTGATACAAAACATGATCTCTTTTAACCCCTTTATTCTACTTCTGTTAAACTTTTGGCATATTGCATTTCAAAAATAGCTTCATAATACTGCATTTCCAGTGCTATATATTGCCACGTGGCCTATTGTATCAAAAGCTGTTGTGAATGGTGAATATGGGCGACTTGTATTTCCAGTGTGGTGTGTAGCATTGCAATTGCACTTTGATGAAGTTCAGTGCAGCTGAGAACCATGTGAACCAAATCGGGGAAAGAAATATCTGAGTGTGGAGTGAGATGAATGCAAGAAAAAATCGTGGGAGAGTAAAATCTGCGGCAGTCTTGTTCATTGGTATCATTTATATCCTACTGTAATGGTAGGATGGATGCTCCTTTGGATAAAAGCAATTGAGTGCTTTTGCCCAAGCAAGAAACCAAGAGTTTATTTTGCCTTCAAGCAGTGGGGTTTGATCTTGTCTAAACCTCTGCAATCCAGCAAATCAAAATCTGAATGTTATTCTGCTGCTTACTTTCCCTCACAGACCTTAACACAGGGTTAATGCTTGCGCTGTGTTCTGACACTTCCTAAAAATAAGTATGCCAGAACGAACTTAAATATGCCTTTCCCAAACATGTACCCCTGTGGTGAGTGTCCTTGCTCGTCCATTTGTTTGCTGTTGTTTTTAAAGTTAATAGGAAATAAACTGGGGAAAAAACCCTTAGAGTATTAGTTTATACCATTTGTTTTTCAGCTCTTGATGTTTGATTTTAAAAGTAGCTTGTACTGACCTACCGAGGTATCGAGTGTTGAGGGCTTTAGATGAAACACAAAAGCTAATCCTAGCACTTGACCAATTGCAATGAATTCCTTACATATACAAGCAAGATCAGAGCCCATTAGCGACCAATATTAGATTAAATGAGACTAAACATTACATAGTGTGATTTTGCTTCTAGAAGGAGTTTATTATTGCTATAATGCAAAGCACTTCTTTGCTGCAGCGTGGTTGGAGTGTTTAGTCTCTCCCAGAGAGCTCCCTGGGTGACGGGCGCGGGGTGCATGAAGGAGATCCTGCAGTTTCAGTGGCTTATCTGGCCAGCAATCTGATGCAACGGCCCCAGAAGAACAGAGGGATGAAATCTGATAACCAGGCTTTACTCAAACATAATAGCAACATAAAAGCCTTTATTTTCTCTTTTAAGGTTTGAAATGTATTTCACTATGAAAATGTGGTGTTACGTTACCGTAATGCACGAAAGGATTTTGCAAGCAAAGCCTTCCATAAAATTTCACAGCTACTGTATCCTATGAGGACAGTTGGGGTTGGCAAAGCAGGATGCTTGAGAATGGCCAAAAACACACGTGGGGAAGTTAAACCAGGAAAGTAAGTTTGGGTAGTGCAGAGATTCCCTGCTACTGGCATTTGGCGGAACTAGCCAGCTCTCTGGGCTGGGCAGGAGAGAGGCCCTCACCATTGGGGTAAAACTGTTTTCAGTGTCTGGAAGAACGACTGGTTTGTCTTTGTTTGTGAAACTTTAAATTGATTCCTTCCAGTAGGAACTGCTGTTTGCCATGGGACAAATCCAGTGTGTTAGGAACGTCCTTGTTTTGCTGAAGGGGCAGCTGTGTGTGTGGCAGAATTGACAGCATGCTGGGTGGCTCTTTTCATTTCCCTTCCAAGTGAGGTGACCTAAAAATCATCTGTTGGATCTCATCAGGGAAGTCAGTGTTGCTTCCCCAGGTGCATTTTACCCAGATCTCAGTAACTGATGAGGAAACCTGACAAAAGGGATTGACATGATCTATCCCCTGTTCTCTTCTCCCTGTATTCTTGGGAGGCAAAAAACCCCAGCCAACCCCCTCCTTCAGGCTCTCAAGGTTTCTGCAGTGTTGAACTTCCAGGGGACCAGTAGTAACTTCCAATCAATGAGGAAAGCTGAGCAAAGCAAATCCCACATTCTTCCGAGACTTTTTTGCAAACAAAATGTGATGCTCTGCTGCTAGGCAGAGTTGTTGCCAAACCCACATTACATCAGAGCGCTTCAGAAAGCTAAGTCAGATTTTCCTGATTCTTTTCTTTTTTGTTTCAGAAGAAATATGTGAAGCGAAAGCAATGGCAGAAGAAAGCAGAACATGTTCATGCTGTTACCAAGTGTCACTGTGGATTTTCAGTGATTTCTTCTCAAATTTTGCTGTAGAATGAACATGTTCTGTTAGAAACTCGAAGCTGCAGGAATGTTTTGATGTAATAAAATATTTCAATCAATTCAGGCATAAATTACTTCATTGATTTGGGATGTTTTGGAGTTTTGCTCTCAGCTAAAAACCCAGGAATTTTAAAATCACTGAATTCTTTATGAATCTGATCTCCTTCTGATCTTCCACTCCTACAAGTTGGTGCAGAAATCATACTAGGAGGAGTGTGTGGTTCATACAGAACAACCATAAGCTCATACTTGTAGTCTCCTTCTAGCCAGTAGTACAATCTGTGCACGGGATCATGGCTTCAAGGATCTGTGTGCTCTGGAGCAAAGGGAGTAGCATTTTTACACATATAAGTAGACACATACCGAGGGGCCATCAACCCCTCATCTTGAATATGTTTTTAAGATGAAGTGAATTGTTCCATCTGTAATCCCATAGGCTGGGGTGTGATTTGGTGAGTAGTTTAGCCCAGGGACCTGGTTATCTGGATGTGGTGGGGATGAATTCCCACTAAGTGGCTTGCACAGGGTCCAAAGGACATCATCTGCAAAGGAAGGAATGGTCTTGGATCTCCCAAATCCTAATAAAGTGCCTTAACCATAATGTTATTATTTCTTTCGGTAATTGTGGTATGTGGAAGCATTTTATTAGTGTGTGGGTTTGGGCAAAACATGAAGTATTTGAGCAGCCCAACAGCAGTTGCACTTGTTGGGTAAGGCTGAAGATGGTATTTTAGAAGCCTTCGTAGGGAATTTTAACCTCTCCAGGTTTTAGTAGAAAGTAAACTGCAACTTGAACAGTGAATTGGACAGTAGCTTGGCTTTTACGTTGTGTTTGAGCACAGAAGGTGTGCAGCATCCTTGCTGAGACCTGGTCCTCTGGGAATGGAAGGGCTCTGTTCCCAAGGAGATGCTGCCTGGTGGTGCACCAATATGCTGCATCTGCAAAAACCTTGTAATATATACAGAACCAGAGGCTGGATGGGTCATGGTGAGACTCTTGCCTGCTTTGTATGGAAATCTTTCATTTAGGAGCATGCAGCATAGTGAAAACTTGCTGTTTAGTTACAGACTGTCAGAATTCATGTTTGTCTTTGTGAAGCTGGGGGTCATTCTCTTTGCAGTGTTTGTGCTTTGCAGTTAAACCAGGAATAACCTCCCTTCACAGCATACAGATTCCTAGCAGGGTACGAAGTGCACCTACTAGAGGCTGTTAACCTACACCTCACTCTGCTCCTAACAAGTAATTTTGGGTAGACATTGAGACAGAGCGGAAAAACCGCATTGTAAGCCAACATGAAGAACACTTTCAGCCTAATGAAGCACTAGTGTAATCCCTTCTAAAGAGCACCTTGAGTGACCAAAGAGGAGCGAGGAGAAGCTGGTGGGCCAGGCGTGACTGGGACATCTCATCAGTGTGCTGGGTTTAATTGAGTTCTTTCACTGCTTATACATGTTTAATAACATGTGGAGATGGAGGAGTGAAGGCAGTGGCTTCTGTTTCTGATAGATTCCTTTGCACTGAGCTTTAATGGATTAGCCAAAATGATGTGAAAAAATGGATCTCTGATTTATTACCTGCAATTTTTCGCTTACTGCAGCATTTTTTTCCCCTCAATCAGTGTTTTCCACCCTGTTAAAGTCTTGTGTGAATAAGTGCTATGTTGTGTTTCTGGATTTGCCCGCAGGGCTCATCAGACGACCCTTTGCCTACAGTCCCCACCAGGCCATTTAAACAGGAAGTTTAATTTTATAGTATTAAAAAAGAGAAAACGGTACTTAATTATCTGGCTGTGAAACAGCAGTGCTCTTTCTTAATTTTAGTAGCTAATAAAATGCTGTTCCTGCAGTTAACTACTTCTGGTCCAAATGCACTACAATTTTGGCTATTTGAATTGAATATTTTATGAACTGTTATATATTGCACTACAGTTTTTAAACTCCACTATGACATATTTCTCTCAAGATTTATTAGCATTTTTTATTTAAAACAATATACTAAAGAGAGGAGAAAGAGTAATCTTAGCTAAAATTCAAATATTAGAAAAACATAACATAGACCAAATCTTTTCATTTAACTCCCCCCCTCCCCTTCTCCTCTCCCACTGTTGCTATAAAAAAGTTTTTTGGAACAACAACCCACACCTGCATCATTAATTCAATATGTCTTCCAACATGACTCAAATCATAGTATCAGTTTCAGGGGCCATTTGCTACTTAAATGACTTTATGAAAACAGAACAATGAACTGCCCCTATGCAGTCCTTACTTTAACTCTGGGTAAAATAAACTTCAAGATCTTTTATATCCCAGTCCACTTCTTTAGTTGCCTTTCTGCTTCTTGCCCCCTGAGCAAACAGTCTCTCATTAAGTGTGATGTCTGTTGTGCTGCAACTGTCTTTATAAACTTGTTAAAGCCTCTAAAGCAGGGCTAGCATGTCTGCATGGGACAGAAGCCTGGCTGGAGGCTTTCTAAATTGGGAATTATTGAGGGAAAAGGCCTTTTATCCCAGTTGGTGCTGTTGGGGGTGTCCTCTCTATTGGCACAGGGAGACAGATGATCAGGCCTGGAATTCGTAGTGAAATGCTGCACAGTGAAGGTGGGTGAAGGACAGCACCCCTGGGCTGGGGTTCACCGGGAGCATGTGATAAACTCAGACTGAGCAGCTTGCAGAGTGATGCTCAAGAAGGCAGTGCTGTGGGATCAGTAGGACTGTGACCATCACAGGTTTGCCATGACCTCCTGTCAAGTCCTTTATGTCCTTAGTCTAGGCCAGTTTGTTTCCTCTTAGTAGGCAAAGAGCTGCATGTTCCGTGTTCAATAACCGTGTTTTCACTACCATCCTTTCACAAGATTGTCACCTTTCAGATGCAGGTCTTCAGCTTTTCCTACGTTATGTGTTCCCCTTGCCTCCTCTAACCAGGTACGATCTCCTTAACTTCAGCAAAGTCCTTTGTGAGTTGTAGAGAGGTAAATGAGAGTCCCTGTGTGTCCTGTCTGGTGGGGAAGAAATTCGGAATGATGGCACAGCCCACACAATTTCTTATGGGTCAGGTCGCTTATGAAGGAAATTATCCTTTGTTTGCACAAGGGATAATACCCTAGTGAGCATCTGCTTAATCTTAGCTGTCACTTAGCAATAGAGGATATGCAATTCATGCTGCCTCCACTCTATGTAGCAGTAACCAGTTAAAAAGGAAGCTGTTGTCATCAATTATATGAGTCAGTGCGTTAGAGAAAGCATCCTTCACGACTGTGCTTCCGTGATTTAGGTGTGTGTAGACAGTTAATTTGCAGGCATTAAGAGACTCAGACAACTATCAATATTAGCCTTACAAGCACATTGTATACCAGCTAAAATAAATGAGGTTATCATTAATACATGGTGGAGCCTGTTAGGAAGCACAAAATACTGGAGATCTTTCCTCACACATATGCTTTTCTCCTCTGTGTCCACACACAGAGGAGATGCAGCTCACAGTCTCCAGCACTGCAAAAGCCTTTCTTTCTGTTAGTGATGCAGCTTCCACGCTGCTCATCACGTCCCGGATCCAGCTATGGATTGCTTGGACAAAAAAAAGCTGCCTTATTCAGTCACAAAAAACTTCTGCTTATTATATCCATTCTGGTTTAGTCACCCCCTAATATAGACATAGCTGAAAAGCTTCCCAGGTCTATTTTGAGGACTGTCTGAACACAAAAATGTTTTTGATGACAGAAAGTGTCTTACTGGTATATTTAAGAGTCTTCAAGGGCTAAATTGGGACTGGATGGGGTCCAAGTTTCTGAAGAGCAAAGGCACTGGGGAAGACAGTCTTATACAGTCTGGAGCAGGGAGGGGGACAAGGAAATTTATGAGATTAAAAAAAACAGCAAACAAATAAACCAAACAAAAACCCAATTCTGGTGAAAACAGGGAAAGCTCTACTGAAGATGGTAAAGTAACTGAGATCAGAATAATGGGATTCAAAACCGGGTTTAACATCTGAAACACAGATACTAAAACTGGATGGCATTTATCAGGAGGGTTGCTTGTCTTCTGTGCTGCAGTTGCCCTGAATTCTAGGTCTGGAATTCAGAGTTGAGAGGAAATGTGTTAGTCAAGAAAAGCTCCAAAAGATGTCTCTGTGGGACAAGGTAACAGCAGATAACTGTCTGCAGGAAGTCAGGGGCAGCCCTAAATTGGCAGCTCCGGATCAATCAATGAAGGAAACAAAGCCAGGGACTGCCACAAAAGAAATCACTCCCTGAGTGCTCCAAGAGGCTCTTGGCCAAAGGCGTTGAGAGGAGCAGATAGATCGAAGGGAATTGAAGCAGAGATCACGGCCTTGTCAGGTGGCATATGGGGATCATTACCAACCCTCTGTAAAGTGGTCTTCTCTCTGCAAGCACACAGGAAACCCGGAAAAAGAAGTTTGAAGTTGTACAGCAAGCATTAGGTGTCTTTTTGATCCGAACTATGGGATGGCAAAGAGACCTGTTCACGGGCAAATGGAAGCCTTTGAGCGCTGTGGTAACACTAATCGATTTCAGAGGAGGGGAGTAAAGAGCCTGATGTTAATTGGTAATGGCTGGACTTCATTAATTTAGCCAAAATGCCTGAGACGCCATGTAAATTGTTAGTATTAACTGTTGCAGTGGTGGTTGCTTAACTTAAGGGCATAGGATAAGGAAGTCTGGCAAAGGCGTAACCTGATAGTAGATGCTAGACGATAAAAATCATGCACATCCTGCATGGGGTGCGGGTCTGGTCTTGGTTCTTCCACCTGGGCTGGACTGGGTGAAGGCCTTGGACTCATCCTAGCACCTCTGCGGGTAGAGGGGAGGAAGTCCTGCCTATTACCTGAGTAACCCTGGAAATAAGACGTTTAGTCGAATGCAGTTGCAATGGGAGGTGCACATCGGTTATACGTTAAGAGGTAAAGAGCCCTTTGAATGAAAGCACAGACTCTAAAAGCTGGTCAGGTATTCTTGAGTGTTAAACTTGATTGGAATTTTAGCCAAAAGAAATCACTTCTACTTCTGAGCTCAGCCCCTGGCTTTCTGAGCAAGTTCTGGTGGATGTGGTGGAGATGGCTCCTGCTGAGAAATCAGACTTTCTGGTTACTAAAAATTGCTGTAATAATATGAGCATGTTTGCTGTATTTGAAGGCCTGGAAGTGAGAGAATTCAACTCACCTCTGTAGCTGCAGCCTTGGCTCTCTCTATCTTTTATCTCCTGTCCTTGCTTCTCCTCTCTTAGACCTAAAGCTGTGCCACTGGTCAGGTAAAAGGCAAGAAAATACCACTTCTTTGCTTCTTCCAGTCAAGGTTCTCAAATCCTCCCACCAGTTTTAAAGAAAAAGCCCTAACATACTTGTAATGATCAGATTATGCAGTTTTAGCCTGTGCAATAGCAGTGTTGCAATACCATAAGGCCTGTGGTGAGCGCATGGTCTATGAAAAACCTTTTCATCGGTGTGGATGTGATGCTGAGATGTATGCATCGATTCACCTGGAAGGAAGAATGTATGCAGGAAGAGAGTTCAGGATGTGCATTCGGAAAATATTAGCGTACATCCCCTAATGAGACTTCTGGTGTTCCTAATGGATGAGAAGGTGGTCTCAAACCCTCCCAGCTTTACTTTGTCTCCATACCATAGAAAGCAGCACACCTTTAAGAGAGGAGGGCTTCTGTGCAAGGAAGAGCTTAACTCCAGTGACTCCTTGGCTTTTAATTCCTTGTGATTTTTATATTAATATAATGCCCCATTAGGTAATGCACTGGCCAGTTGCATGCTGATTGCTTGCTGTTATTTCAGACATCTCTCGGTGCTAAGCAGCCTTTAGTATTTACCCACCTGAACCTTATCATTCCGTGCACTTAGTAACCCGGATTCATTTGCTATTATGTAGATTTCTTTCCTTTGTTTTTAGTAGATACGCTCATTCTTTAAAGACAACAACCCCACTAAGCTTATTAGAGCTGTGAGCCTGTCAGTGACCTGCTAAGCAGGCTGAAATCACAGTGTTTGCACTTCGAATTTGCTCAATTGGTCCTTTTCCATTTATTCACCCTGGATTGCTTCTGTTCACCACCCTTGTCCACTGCATTAACTGTCTATTACCTTGTTTACCGTGGTGGTGTTAAATGTGAGCTTATGAATGTCAGTTTGCTCTCCAATTAGCTATGCCTTATTGACTGGCCTTAGATTTCCAAACATCAGCTTTCTGAAGTGCCTCTTGCTATAAAACTGATTTGTTTAATTTTGTTAAAGGGATATAACTTTAATGTGTCCTTTTATTTCCCTGCTATCTTGGTTACCCATGTTTAAAGTCTGTTTATGGAGTGGGGTTTATTCTAATAGCTTCATATCTGCATTAATATTTTGTGACGCTTTATGTACTTAACTTGGGCAGGAGATGCATTAATTCTCTTCTCTTGGATGTGGCAGGAAGCTGTTACAGAAACAAAGATTTCTCCATGCTCTGGAAGGTGAATGTGGTTGTTCTGTGGAAGAAAACTCAAGAAATCCTTTTACTTTTGAGCATCTCTCAGGTATTTCCTCTGCCACGTGTAGGAGTGGAGGCCACAGTGGTGCGCCTGAACTGAGGAGTTAAACCTGACTTTCCTCAGGCTTCTCAAAACCGTCTGCTTTGGACATCTCCGGCAATTATCTCAGTGCTGAACCTACCTAGAAGTAGTGCTTGGTTTGGCTTCACTGTTAGAGTGTTTACTGGGAATTATCTGTCATGAGACAGGGACAATAACACACTGGCACAAATGGTTTCTTTTTCTTTCTCCACTCTTCAAACATCCTTTCCTGCTTCCAGCTGGGAAAGGTTCCCTTTGATTTAGAAAATAACTCCCGAATTGATGACGCTGGTCACATTCTATACTGAGCTCTTGTGGCTGTCCAAAGACTGTCACTTCTAAAGTCTGGTGACTGGCAACTCCAAAGCATAAATACAACAAAACCAGAAAGCAGTGAAGTTTTTGCTCTGAGCTCTTGGAGGAGGGGGGAAGTTCAGTTTCTCCATCTGTTTTACACTTCATTCATGACACCCTGAAAGAGGTAGGTTCTAGTGAGGTACCCACCTCCATGCTGCTGTGATGCTACAGATGTTCCTGCTGTTTGAATGATTTCACTGACCTTCTCTGTGCCCTCAGCAGCGTTAAGTGGTACCTGGGGAAGCACAGAGTTTGAGGTATTCACAACTGAAACTGCTGCTTACAGTGTTCAGGCTGCTATTTGTGCCCCCTGTGCTCTTAGATGCAGCGAGCTGCATTTGCCCATCACGTTTTAATTGCCATCACTGCTGAGTCAAGCATGATGAAACTCAGAGATATAATTAGACTTGTAAGTTTTTAGTCTTTCATTTCTTCCTGCAGCAGCTTGTCTTCGTGTTTTGGCAACTATTTCTATAACAGTACATCTCTCCAAAGAACCCCATTGCAGTTTGGTTCATTGGTTCCCCAAGCACCCCAAGTACTGCTTTCACTTGGTATGTGCATTCCAGGTCTGTTGTGATTGACTGTATCAGTGCTGCTCCTGAGAAAAGCACAAATCCAGTCTTGATTCAAGTCAAATCAGTCCAAGATTTCCCATTACGGAAATTGAATCCTCTGTCTGAAAATAACACATCTCAGCATCCTTAGAGCTTTTCTTCTGTTTTCTTAAGCAAACCACCCAAAAGTTACATAGACTTTCTGAAGAAATATCTCTGGGACAGAAAAGCACAGAGAACTCTTAGGGAGGAAGAAGAGCAATGGCTGTGAGGGGCTTTTGCTCTTTTTTTATGAGAAGAGCTGTAGAAGACGGGTGTTCGTTGGCGTCAGAGCAGTGTCAATACGTGGCTTTTGCAGTTATCTAAATGTTTTAGCTGTGCTTGGGTGCTTAATCTCTTGTAAAAGCTGTTTATTGCCTTCTGTACTGCTCTGCAAGGCACATTATCCTTTAAGTGTATGAATGGCACAATCAGTCCTCTTAGAGACTTACCAAAATACTGTTGATTAAAGGTCAAGCATAAAAAGTCAGATGCTACTCTCCTTAATTAAGAAAAGCAGCCTCCTGCATAGAGATCAGTATCAGTGCTGAAGGGAAATCACAGTGATGCGAAGAATCAAATGGATGCAGCTCTGTGGCGAGGGTAAATGCTCTGTGGCCACATTTGGTTTCTAGGTAACAAATTGAAATCACAAAAGGTGTTCATAGAAGTCCATTTGACTATTAGTGATCTTCTCAAAACAGATTGTTAACTTCAATATGCTGTAAAAGGTAAGTGGCATTTATGGGTGGCATCACAAAGAACAGGCAATCAAACCTCATTAACACTGGAGTTTATAATTGCAGATTACTGTAATTTGTGAGGTATTGAGGATTTTGCAAGGGTGTTATTTCTACTGTTGGGAGCTAATGAACAGTGGTAGAAATTTACAGTAAGTTTAGTCTTGTAGTCTTCTTTAGAACAGTTGACACTAAGAAAGATTTCAGCCTTTGGTTTGTAATCAGGAAAAGAAACCCAACACTGCATTTTAACTAGGGGAGGAACCCAGACCTTTCAAGTAAATGGATGCTCCCCTATGCTCTCCTGCTTTAGTCCCTTTTGTAAGGAAAGAAATGGAAAGTAGTGTGCAGAGGAGGACAGAAGTTCTTGCCTGCCCTCTTGACAACTTCCTGGTCATCTGTAGCGATGGAGTGAAGGGAACTCACTTTGGTTTCTTCCGTTACTGCCCAGTTTTTAATTGCAGGCAGCAAGATAAATAATTTCTCAGAACCATTCTTTCTGATGTCAACAAGCTCGGGCAGTTCAGGTGGTTCTCTCATAAGTATTCAACTTCTGGGGATATGTCTAAACTCTATAAAGGGTTTTAAGTTAGCCCTGCATTGCTTTGCTTCCAGGTAGCATGGGATTGGTGCGACAAAATGCCCGACACATGTCCTTACTATAAATCAGGAAGGTGTTCTAACCTTTCACAAAGGTTACAGCTGAGCTGCTCCGAGGTTTAAGGATGTTCGTAATTAGGGTCTTGAATTTGCTTTGTATGGCCCTTAAAGGAAGTGTGACTTTAGGTCTTCTGAAGTGTTCGGTAGTTGGGGTGTATGCGCTTCTGCTTGCTGCTGATGGCACAGCTTTCCTCCAAAGGGAAGAACAGCTTGGGGTTTTGTCCATGGTTCCATTCTTTAACACCAAGGGTTGCTTTCATTTAGTCTGGTTATAATTGCTGAGGTACATTAAACTTGTAATCACATTGATCCTATTATCATACGGAACACACTGTTTCCCTACCCTGACATCCTGAGTATGTTAATAGACTTCATTCCAGAACCAGCTCTGTCACAGTTACTGATACTCTTTGATCTGCAGGGCTGCCTTTGCCCTGTTTTTAGTTAAGCCTCCCCATCCCCTCACCCTTGAGGGTGCCTGACTGACAAACTGAGTTCTTTCCCAAACCTTCTCCAAGAGTTAGAAGTGAAAGTCATGTTTCAACCAGTGCTGTCTGGCTGCCGAGCTCCCACGTCAACTCAGAGGGGAGCATTTGCAGTGACAAACTGTAGGGATCTCTTCAAAAGCAGCCTGCTGCCCTGCAGAGTAGCACAGGTTAAATGGGCTCTGGCAGTGGGCAGGTATCAGGGCACTCTGACACATGCCAGGTGTTTCAGAGATAAAGACGTCCTAAGAATCAGACTGATTTGCAGGATTGTTGGGCTCTGGCACTGTACAGATGTATTCAGTGGGTTTCAGACTTGGAAGTTGTCATAGGACTGCACTGGGACTGCCAGAGCATCCTGCCAGGCTCCCAAAACACAAGAGACTCGGGCTTCAGTGTCTGTCACCAATAGCAGCTGCAGCAAGAGTGAGCAATCTCCTAAGAAAACTAAAGCCAGCCCAGCAGGATCTGTGTTCTTTCAGCTAACATGCCTGAGGACAGCCTGCAATTGCCTCAAATCCATTCTGTACAGCAGCGACACTAAAAGATGCCCAAGTTTTATTTTTTGACTGCATTCATGGTTCACAAGCAGAAATAAAAATGCAAACCCTCCAATTGAAGTCCTTCAGCCAGCAATATGTCGATCTGCGAAGCAAGAAATAGCAGCCACTGATACTGCGACAGATGCAGTTTTGCTCATTTCAGGAGCTATCCCTGAAGGTGAGCTTGGAAGGATGTCGTATCTGACTCTTATCTTTGAATCCCATATACTTACGTTTATTAAAATCAGTATAATCTATTAGCCTACACTGTTTCCATTTTTAATAATCTATTGATATATTGCCTGGGCTTTTATGGGACTAAACAAATTTCCTCTTTATGTGCCCTGTAATAGCCGGAGGTCAGGCTGGTTGAGAGCAGTTGCTGTATATAAATGTTTATTTACTGCCTGACTACTGATTGAGAACATATCTGGTCCACAGGCTTCAGATGGCTTTTAAACTAGAGATTTATGGCTTACTTCCTGTTTTCCAGACATGGTACACCGTTTTTAAATAAAGTAATGAATGCAAGGTATTGTGAAAATAGTAGCCAGGGGTTGCCCCAAACCCCATGTTTGAGAACATAGGCTGCAGGGACCTCCATTATTTCTTCAGTCATTTGTTTTCTATTGGGGTGGGTTTAGTGATGTTAAACTCTCTTCTGTCTCATTTTCCTTTGTGCCAGGATGGCTTTTTAGCCTGGAGTTGCCCTTCTAGAGTTAGTGGTCACTCTGTGGCCAATTCAAAGTAAGTTGGATATCTGTGGTGAAGAACCTGACCACCTTCTGCCTAGCAGCTATCATTTTCTAGCAGCTTCTCTTCTCTTAGCCTCCAGTTCAACAAAGTATTTACACTTAGGCTTGGCTTAAACGTGAGTCCGGGTGCTGCTTTGTGTGGTTTCTTACCTTTTTGCTTCTAGCTGACAGTGTCTTGCAGAATATGCTGCTTTCAAGTTCCTCAAAGTGACTACTGAAATAGACTTGTTTGGCTCAAGCTCTGGGTATGTATTCTTCAGAAGCCACATTACATGACACATCCATTAAGTAGGCCTGCTTGAGTCCTACTTAAGGATATGCAGGGATACGCAGCTACTTCATCTGTTAAACGTTAAGCATGCTCTGGTCTTTACCCCACCACTTCAAGCTGTATCCAGAGTAATGAGTGCCAAGTTCCTTTTAGGCTTTTGTTCTCTGGAAGTGTGAACATTCATCTACCCAGCAAAATGCGAATAGCTCCTTTGTCCCTTTTGTCACAAGACAAGGAAATCACATTTTTCATTATATTACTGTGATAAAAGCACTTGCTAATACAGTACATTAATTGATGATGGCAAACAAATAGCTACTGTTGTTACCCAGCCATGACAATAGGATGTTTGTAATCAGAACTTTACATAAGTCCTTGGTCTCAGACTGATATCTACTGCACAGCCATAGCCAGAGATTTTCAGTTACAAATCATCATTTCATAGAGGAAAATTGGCTGTCATTTAGGACATTCTTGCCTCACAGGGATTCTTCCATGTGTAAATCCTGATAGTCTAAATTTCTTGGCAGCAAATTGGATGTGAGTACAAGAGCAATTGACTGTAATTGTCCCCTGGGGATGGGCTCATTTAGTTATTTGTTTTTACAATTTTCATTCACCCAGTGAATATCACTTCCCTCTGGACATAATGTGGTTTAGAATCATCATTGTTATAGAGATGTTTTACATCCTTATGGAAATATGTTGATTTAGGAGTCTAACTACAGCTTGCAGGAGACAGCAGTTAATAGCAAACTAGTAGTAGGTCTGTGCTGTGAGGGCTGATGGCTATAACATGCTCTGCCTCATGCATTGAGCCAGGTCTGGCACTTCTGACCCCAGTGTCACACTGACCCAGCTCAGTTGCGTGTTGTTTTCTAGGCAGAAGACATGCACAGTGTGTGCTTCCAGTTAGAACAAAGCAGCCTCTCGCATGCCTGTCATGCTCGGGAGCAAGTCTTGTTCCAGAGCTCCATGGGCTTCCCTGGCCATTTACATGGGATTCCTAGTGCTGATCCCTGCCCCTAGATGATGCCGTTCGTCTGTCAGGGAAGCTGTCACATTGCAGAGCTCTAACTATGCCTTTGGCAACAACTGTTTGGCACTGCTGCAACATGATGGGAGTTGGAACAAATGTGCCAGCCACTGTTTTTCTTGTAAGGGAATGAGAGTGGGAGAGGTGGCTGCAAAAGCACCAAGTTCGAGTAGCCCTGATGCACAAATGTAGGCCCTTTTCGTGAGCTTTATGTCCATTTTTCACCTACTATTCAATTACAGTGAGTCCTAATCAAAGCAGCGCACAGAGCAGCTTGTACCCTGCCTGGAGGACACAGCTCCTCATGGAGAAGATGCTCACTAAAATATGTAAGGACAGATAAAATGCCTCAGTATTTTGTGTGACCATTGAATGTGTAATACCAGCATTTTCTAGTATGGGTATATGGCATTCTTCATGGGTGTGTTCAGCACCAGCGAAAAGTGGCAGGGAGGAGCCAGGAGACTCGTAGCCTTTCTTGCACTGAATGCAAAGTTCTAGGAGCATTCCTACCTTGTGCCTCTGGATGAAAGCACCACAACTGTTATGGCAAAGATCTTTATTTCCTTCGGACTGGGAAGCATGGATCCTGACACACTGGGTACTGACAAGACGTAAGAAGTGAGGGGAGAAGTCAGAAAGCATCAAGGGCTTGATTCAACACCCATTAGACTCAAGTGGAGAGTGATAGATTTTAAAGGGAACCTACAGATGCAATAGCTACTTAACAGGATTTTCAAAAGCGCTTGGGTGTCTAATTCCCATTGATTTCACATGAGGGAATTGGCCTTCACTTACTGGACATGATTTACAAACAGAGGTTCTTCCACGTGTAGATCCCACTGATCTGTAAATTGCTTGGCAGCAAATTGAATGTGAATATGAGCACAATTGCCTGTGATTGTCCCCAAGGCAGGGGGTGATTTCTTTGTTTTTACAACACCTGTAACATCCAGTAAACACAGTGTTCCTGGAGGGCTGGTACAAAGGAGAGGTGAGCTCCTGCCTACCCCACCAGAAACAAGAAATCACTTAGTGACTCTAAATCCCTTCTTCTGAGTACAAGAGAAGGATTCCTGTTCTCTGGTGGCAAGTGGTGCACCAGGGTCTGTACAGTGAGGCAATGGGCAGAGTCCTTGCTCCTGCAGGTTCACAGTTCTGCAGATGGCCAGACTAATCTGGGGTGGACCTGGATGAATCTGAAGGGGTTTACACCCCAGGTGAACTTGACGTAGCACATTTCTAATTGTTGGGTCTCTTCCCTTCCACATTCAGCAAGCTGTGTCAAGCTGTCTGTTGTTTGGAAGTTAATGATTTCCTTGATGACAAGATAATCCAAATGAACCTTTTATTGCCCTGTAAAATCAAAGTAGGCGAGGAGTGCACCCAGTGAATCCAGAGCTCGGGAGCAGGGCTGCAGCAGCAGGGTTTGGTGGGTGCCTGGTTGTGAGGAAGCTCAGTGGCTGTGGAATGAGCACTGTCCAGCAAGTGCAATGTGTAAATTTTGGGGAAAATATTAAACATGTGGTTTGTGTTTCAAAACCCGGAAAATATTATGAGAGCAATAAAATACCCCTAGTGCCGGCAGCCCGAGAGGGCTCTGCCTTTGTGACTACATGCGTTCCCATTTAGTTATGTGTCATTCTCCAGCCGGCTTCATTCCAGGAGAGCCAGACCTGGCTCTTGTGTTGCCTTGAGACAGGCTGTGTGAAGAGGCTGTGAAAGATACAGGAGAGGCATCTGGGCTGTGTCCCTAACGGAGCCCATTCCAGAGCAAGGTGAAAGGAAGGTAACAGAGATCTACATCCATCCATGGAGCAGCACCAAGAGAGTCTTTAACAGGCTGGTGCATAAACCTTGATGGCTCAGGTGCCTTCTAAGGTCTGCAGTGGAGATAATTAACATTGGTTGTGTGTTTTTTTCAGTAGGAATTAGTTCTTTCTGTGTGAAGTCTATCTCGTACAGCAGATCACTGTCAAACCTTCTCTAATAGCAATCCTCACTGCCTTTAAGCCGGACTTCCGTGGTGTGCTGGGTTTAGCAGTTTAGAGGGGTATGTTTCATTGTGGTGACTAGGTGTTTTGGTTCAGATATATGTATATATGTATATACACATAGCAGTTCAGTGGCCGGAGGGATGGCTAACAGCATCATGGTGTGTCACACCGAAACTTGGGAAGAAGTAATTACCTTATAACTGCTTCTAGCAGATAGAGTAATAGGGTGAGGACATTAGCAACAGGATTCCCATGTTGTTGTGGCTTTGGATTTAATCAAAGCTACACTTGAGCAAATCATTGTTTAGGGAACACGGACACTTATTTGTTAACAGCCTGAGATCTGCAGGAGAATGCAGGGTGGGTGTTAATGACCAAAGGTTTTGCGAGTAATTAACTTTGTGCAAAGCCCTGTCCCTGAGAGGCTGAAGAGTGTATTTGAGAGCAGGCCTGGTCTGCGTGTTGCCAGAGTCCTAAACTTTAGTAGGCTGCAGGTAACTGGAGTGGAGCCGATACTCATACTGGTACTTGAAAGACACCTGGGGCGTTCTGACTTGTGACACAGTTAAATAGTGTCCATTGAATGCAGTCCCTGGCTGTAGCAGCCTTCACACGGGAGGGTTTGCATCTGTTCGTGTACCTTGTCAGGTGGCTGCGCTGTGATACCACTAGTGCTGGACATGAGAGAGACGTGAGTTAGACTGAGCTGGATGCTGGCCTCCCTTATGGCTGGCTGAGGCTATGAGAAGTCCCCAGCAGGAACAGAGACATTAAGAACCCAGGATGGCAACAAAGGAGGAAAGTGTTTTCTGTTTCTTCAGCAAGATGGGATGGGGGGAGGCTGTAAACACATAAACTCAATGCATTTCCAATTTTTTGTGCTAAAGCTTTGCAGGCAAGATTACCTACCGTGCGCTGTGTCTTTAAAACACTAATGGGCCCGCTGAAGAAAAAACCAACCCTAAACCCAACAGAAACCCCCAAACCTATGACAGTCGGCTAGCAAGCAGCACACTAACAGGTTCTCATCTGACACCAGTAGGGAACCCAAGGTATTTTATTATTTGGAAACTCCATCTAGGGGAAGCCAGCCTTGAATCTGTCATTGCTCCAAGAACCGCACCTCCCCGGGGAGTTAATTATTTTCTTAAAATGCAACTTGTACTGTTAGTTTAAAACATTCCAACTGTGTTCGCACTCTTTAAATCTTCTGTAAACCTCGGAGTTTAAATCACTTGCAGATAAGAGTAATTCTATTAGGAAAAAAAAAGTTTGGTGGAAGGGGAAAGAGAGGGAAATAAAAGGGCATTGATAGAAGCGTCCTTTGGGTGCCCATTGCCCTGTCACCTTTAGAACTTGGCAGGAGCTGCAGCCCGCAGTAACTTTATAGGTCCTGGCACAGAATGAAACGAAATAGGTGCATGCCACGTTTTCCTTCCAAGAAAACACCAGCGAAAGACTTGCCTCCTTTGTAAGAGGCCGAGTATCTGAAAAGGGACATGAAACTTAAAGGGGAAAAAAGCCCCAGGTTAGCGGGGCTGACAGGTCACAGCCTTGTCTGGGCTTCTATTTTGAAAGAAGGCATTGGGCAGAGGGCTGCCTCTGGCTGCAGGCGCATTTGGGAACTGGAGGGCTTGTAGAAGTGTTTAAATCTCGGGGCTACTGCAGTGTTTGACCATCTGAGCTCCCCTTGCCTTGGCTCCTTTGCTGCTTTCATGGGAACTCCGCGGCATTAAAAAAATAAGAGCTCCTCCTTGCTGTGGGTTTGCCATGAGTGAGCCAGGGAGAGAGTGGATGTGTCATTTTTGGAACTGTCTGTGCAATCATTCGTATGCTGCATTGGCCGGGCTCCTAGAATTAAGGGTAATTCAGTGGTTCCAGAGCTTGGCGTTTTTTCCCTCCCTCTCGCCCTCCCCAGCCCCCATTTCTCTCTCTAATTTGTCTGGGCTGAAAATCAGCTTCCCATACTCTTTGAGCACTGTTTTTCTTCTTTAACCAGTTTTCTTTTGCAGGAGTGTCTTGGTTGAGCTGCTATTTTAATGGGTAGCGTGTACCAGATGCCTCACACTTGTGGGAACTGCTCAGGAGAGTGAGGCGTAAAAGCAGAGTGCGTGTTGCCATGTGATGCTGTGTGACACTGGTTGTGGCTTCAATGGCACAGCTGCAATAAGAAGAGGTGCCTCTGTTCAGTAATCTTCAGAGACCCCATTGACTCCATGTCCCCACTGATGGATGCTGCCTGCTGGTTGGTAGAAATGGGCTGTGGACATTCAGAGGGCATTACTAGGAGACCTAGTTCCTACTGAATAGTGATTTCTGCACTTCAGAGTGCTCTACAGCATTGTCTTCTCCTCTAAATTGCTGAGAATCTCAGTCTCATCAAAGTGGTTATTGCACATGCAGGTAACTTAAGCAGTCCTTGGAAAAGGTACGTGCTGCTGCAGATCTGACTCAGAGATCCCAGATGCTGGGGCCCTATATCAACAGCCTGATTTGAGTGACTCCAGTACAAAGCAAACCCCAAGGCCTGGGGGCTTGTTTCAGCAGGCCAAATTAAAATAAAAAGGCCCATGAATTTTAGGTTTTTAATAGCTTGTTCTGAAAACAAACACCCATGATGCAATACATTTGTCAGAGGCTTCCGCGTTACTTTAGGTGGGTGTCTTTCTGTGTATTCCTAACTTGAAACAGATGAATTACATACTTGTGCAGGTTTGTTACGCTCATGCTTGGGAACAGGTCTGTGCATAGTGAAGTTATCAGGCTACTGAGGACAGGGATGAACGTTACACGTTTCCACATGAGAGGCAGGCAGGGTGATGGATCCTTTTGCACATTGCTGTGTGGGTCAATATTAGTCTCAGCTGCTGCGCCCTGGGGCTTCTCCTTTGCCATGCGTCACAGCAGTGATTTATGTGTTCAGAATGGGAGCTTGGATGCCGTGCTCCTTGGCTCTGCTGGCAGCACTGGCACCTCCGGGCCAGAAGGTTACTGTGCTGTGCTCTCATTGTGCTGGAGCGAGCTCGGGGTCGGGCCGCCCTGCTGGCTGTGCTGCTCCTGGGGTGTTCCCTGTGGCTGCACAGGTGGGACACCAGTCTTGTGGCACCTGGCAGGAGAGGGGAGCGTGAGGCAGAAGTGAGGATCCCCTCTTGCAGCTTCATTTGCAGCCTCAGGTTTTGCTGCCTTGTTAGAAGTGTGCTGTTAACTGTGTGTGACTGAGGCTCTGCCTGCCAGCACGGACTCACCGTGTGCTGCATCACCTGCATTTACAGACTTGATGCAATCACATCCCCTTGTCCGAGTGCATTGTCGGGAGGCTGTTTGTTCAGTACAGATGGTCTTTGCATCTTCAATCACTGTTACATAGAGAAACTGTGGCAGAGACATCACAGGGCATACACCTCCCATGGAATTCATTGAGAATTAGATTTGAGGGGCTTTGTACCATCACACTGCCTGAGGCTGAGCTCAAGACATTGTCCAAATAACTTGTGCCACACACAACCAAAGGGCATCTCGGATTTAAGTACTTGGGAAGTGCAAGAACCAGTAGGAAGAGAGATCATAGATCTTAAACTGGCTTAAAACTGAACTGTGTGTAATGAGACACAGGAGCCCACTGAAAATAATGAGCTGTTAAAAGAAATAAACAGTTAAAATAATAACAAAAGGTTAAACAGGTTCAGAAGGACAAAAGAAGGTTCAATGTGATATAAAGACATGCACGCTTGCTTACAGAGATCAAGGTGATCCACTTGAAGTGCATAGACATGAGAAGCCCTGGGTAATATTGCTGCTGTTTGCACTGTTTACCCAGATGGCTTAAAATACCCTATTAATAATAATAATAATTTCCACTTGGAGCTTGGAAGTACTTGGTAAACTTAAAACATCTCTTTCAAATCTCCCATGAATGCAAGTGATTCCCTTTGACAGCAGCCTGGCTGGGCCTTCAGCTTGTCACTGAAAGCCTGGTAGATGCTGTGGCAGTGGGAGCATGTCCTCTCATAGCCATGATGGTACCTAATGATGCGCAATAACATGTGGGGATGCTGAGTCAGAGCAATGGGATTGTTCCCAAGGGCTCTGCCTCCGGACACTGCCTGCCTCTAGCTTGTCACACAGTAGTTGTCCACTGGCTTTAATTCCTATCTGAACTTCAGTGGAATTTCTTACCCTACTGAAGCATAAAACCATGAGTAATTAGTTTTGATGTGTCTACAGCCTCTTCAGCGGAAAAGGGAAATCTCATACCCTTGGCTCTCCTTGGTGTGACTAAGCCTCATTAAGGTTCTTGAAGTTTAGAAACACATACAAAAAAGAAATGTGCTTTGTATGAGCGAGAGATACCCCTTTCTGTTTTACCTGTTTAACTCTTTTGGGGGTGTGCTCATCCCTCTGAATGTCCTCCCCTCAGAACTCCACTGGTATAGCACAAAGCTGGATGTAATTTACACAGGAGATGCTGAGAGATGGTAAAATGTGTGTGGAGTTGGGGGAAGGGGCTGTTAGCACTTGGTTGAGCTGGGCCTCAGCACCTAGCACTCAACAGACCAAACCAGCCAGGTCGTTACCCTCCGGCCCTTGGAGAAAGTGGGGTTTGTGCTGCATTAGAGGGAGGTGAATAGAAAGAGATAATTAAATGCAGTCTGCGTGAGGTGCTTCATATGGACAATAGGGCATGGATCACATTTTTAACCACAAAACCATCTTATTCTGCCCCTGCCATGGAGCAGCCAAGTGGTGAACGTGGACAGCCAGAGCTGAGTGAGACTGAGAAAGAAGGCTTTTCAGACAGGTTGGCTTAAAAAAGTCAGACTGTTTGTGAAGAGAGCAGAGAACCCTGTGTTTGTGCTGCCTCGAGGCTGCTTGGTTACTCTTCATCCATCTCTTTACATTTTTAAGGTAAAACAAGGCCCTTTCTTATGCGTGGTGCCCCCCATCCTGGGCACACATGTTCTAGCATGCGAGTGGAGAGACAACCAAGTTGGCTGAGGGTAGCTGTAGGAGTTGGCCAGCCTTACCAGCTAGCACATTAGCATTACTGAAGAGGTGAGGCATCCAGGGAAGCTCGTCCCTGTGCCAGCTTTCATTGGCCATGTCTACTGAAATGTTAAGTGCTATTTCTTACATTGCATTTGCTTGTTTTTATTTCTTCTCCTCTCTTGGTTCCCTTCCAGGACTGTTGAGTGTATGAGGAGGCAAGTAAAGTGGCATTTTCTGGTGCCTTAATTTTATCAGTTGGAAAGCTTTAGAAGTTAATATTTACATGAAATGATCTCAAATTCGTCTTGCTCGATGCATGTTTGTGTAACGTAGGGAGGTGATGGCTGTGTTTATTTTTTTATGCTGCTTGCACATGAAGGTACTTCAGTGATGCTTGCACATCTAACAAAGCCTGTCTTTCTAGCTGCCTAGCTTTCTCTAAGCCCTTATCACAGTTATTAAAGATTTTTATAGTAGTTCTGTAATTAGCCCTTTTAAAAACATGTATTGGTATTTCTCACTTCAGGACAAAAAGGGCATTTTAACATTAAAGTTCTCTAGAGTGAATAGAAAATCAAACTTTTTGCTGGGTTTGAGGTGTTATAATGGGTTTCAGAATAAAAAAACATTTCAGATGCTTCTGAACGTCTTAGGCAATGAAATTCCATAGACCAGGTTTTCTAGAAATCATTGCAGCATCATTGGTTTGTACCAAATGCATAGTGCAGAGCATGACCCAAATGTGTCCTCTGAAGGCCTGCAGGCTTGCTGAATTCCTAGAGGATTCTGCAGGTCTGGACTGGAGTTAGCTCCATGGGCTTCCTCTGCAGGGGAGGCACGAGAGGTTTTCAGCACTGGCTGAGAAAGAAGAGCAGTACTGCATGAAATAAGATTCTAATCGGAATTCCCTCCTCACTTAAACTCTGGTTAGACAGACAGTTAATTTATCTCCGTTTAACCGCTGAATCAATCCATCCATCAAAGCTACAAAAGCTAATTAGCTGGAGTCAGAGCAGCAGCAGCTCCCGTGCACGCAAGGGTGTGCCATGCCTCATCAGATTGCAGCAGGGGACACAAGGTACACTTCCCTGCATATGCTTTATTGCTGCCCATGAGGTCCAGGCATCCAGCCCCTGCTGCACTGGCATGCACTGGTTTGGGTAAGGAGCTTGGTTCATGCAGGACCTTCCCCTGGTGTCCTCCTCCCCAGGCACTCCTTGTCCTGGTCCTCCCTCCATCCAGAACTGCTCTGTGGAGCCCAGGAGTAATCCATGCAGGTCCCAATCCCCTGCCAGCACAGACCAAGTGCCTTGGGCAGAGGCCACCGTGGGTGAAAGCTTTTGTGGAAGGAAAAGTGGCCTCTGGGCTTGGAAACGGAGCCCAAAATGTGCCCTATAGCACTGCCCTGCCCTGGCTCAGACCACAGCCTGGCAGTGTGTTAGGAGGGATGTTGCCAGAGCGTTAGGTTGTTTCTTGGGATTGAGGCTTCTTTTGCGCAAAGCCTTTGGTGCCATTCCTGCTCTTGGTGTTGTGGGGAATTCCCACAGTACCGCTGGTGCAGTGACCCTGTTATAACTGACTGCAGACAAACTGCAACTGCGAATAAAAACCTACCCACTGGAGGTGCGAGGCTGAGTACGTTGGGAAGAGCAGTCTGTGCATGAGGTAGAGCGGTTTCCCTTGGGTATTGCATGGTGGTGCTTGTATAAAAGCTTTCTGGTTTATTACCCACCAGTGGGCAGCAAGGTAAAACCATGGGGATAGCTGACTCAGGAGGAGCTGTCAGAAGTGCAACACCCTGGACAGATCTCTAGGGGTGATCTGGGTGAGTGAATGAGGCACTTCTGTAGAGATCCAAAAGCAAGGAACAGCAAGTCCCAGAAAATCTGCATGTGTCTTCTCCAGTGTCAACATTTTTCCCTGATAAAAAGCAGAAAATACCATGTTAGCAGTTATCTCAGGTGTTGGAAACACATTCCAAAAGCAGGGCAGTCCGTAAGAAACATGAAGCTTGTTTTCATGCTGCCCATCCATAAATATTACGCTCTCAACAGTTGTTTCTTAGAGCGTCTTATAAACCTCTCTCACTCGTATTGCCTTTTTCTACCCCTGTCCAATTAAATGAGGTAAATATGTACTGCTTACTAATCTTCATTCTCACATCATATGCAGGGAGGTCTATTTGACACCACGTCACCTCTACTGAGCGTTTTTGTGTGCCTGTACCAGCCTTCAAGCGGTCTGCAATAAGCGTCCACTTTGTCAACTACAGAACACCTGGAGAAGTCCCACCGCCTGCCATGGTCATCAGCCTGTGGTCTGCAGGTGCTCAGTGAAGCACCCAAAGGTGAGCGCAGTCCTTGTCTGCTTTAAGACATTGAGGATTCAGCGTTGCCAAGCTTCAAGTGACCATTTCATCACATGGCAGTAGCGTGGTTCACCCTTCTCGTGCACTGTTTTACACCCAGTCATTCTAATCATTCAATTTGGTGTCCGTTAAACCCCGATAAATTGCTTGATGCTCCATTTGTCATGCTCTAAGGCAGCATGCAGTCTGTGCTTTCCTAACACATGGTCCACGTTAGCTGTTTTCATTGACTATGAATCCATAAAAATACATGTGGAACAGAGGGTACACAGTACAGTCATGTCTGCCTGACTCCTTCCCATTCTAATTGGGCAGCAAAGCTGTTTAATAGAGTCTGTGGAGTCTGTTTAACTACATTCTGCCAGAACAATGCTCTATTCATGTTTTCAGCAGAACACTAGTGATTGGACTAATATCTTTAAACTAGAAAACAAGTCTTAATTGGAACAGATGCTGCAAATACCGATGCAAATGGCCAGCTCTCCGGTGATCAAAACCAGGTATAGTCCATTGATTTGTTTTTAATAGCAGCTTTCATTTTTTATTAGTGTACACAAACCTCACTAACACTATACAAAAAGTCAGTAACAATATGCTGAAAAATCATCTTGTTTAAAGCAGACTCTGCCATGCATTGTTTCTGGCAAGGTGCTATTAAAGAGTTTCCGTCCTGTTTTGGCAGATCATGTTACGGGAACACTCGTCTTTGCTTCCCTCTCTTCTAGAGTTTGAATAATCCCATTGATTTTCATAGAACACAATAGCTGTTACATTTAATAATCTGCTAGATATGCACTTGTATTATGAACAGGGACTCAGGTTACCTTAGGTTACATAAATCCACAGTCGTGGTGATGTGTGTGTTGGATTGTGATCTGCTTGCTTTTGGTCCATGCTTTAGCAGAGCCCAGTGTGCATCCCCAGTGCGTGAACCTTCTTGTCCTGGCAGCGCTTGGCCTGGGGAAGCTCTGAGATGTTAAGAATACACTGATTTTGATGCTAGGAATAAAAATGTTGTGATTTTCTAGAACTTCTTTGGCTTTGTCTTTAGGGCGTGTGAGCTATTTGATGGTAGGAAGAATATCAAAAGCCACTTAGAGTAGAGGGAAGTTTATTATGGTGCACCTGGCACTGGAGCAGTTTGTTGCTCTGTGTGTACAGATATTTTTAGTTACCTCAGCAGCTGCTGCTAAGAATTGGAGCATATTGATATGTATATGTGCATGTGTGTGCACATACGTGTTTGAAACTGGTTGCAGGGATAAGATGCTGTTCCAGTCAAAATGAAAAGAGAACTTGCAAGCAATAAAAGAATAGAAGGTAGCTGTGGTCCCTATTTCAAACCTGTATTTTTGTCTTGGTGTTCATTTTGAGAACTTTGTGCCATTTAGCTTTGTAACTGCATGTGTCACAGGGGCTTACTAGACATAGGTGTATGTTCTCTGATGCCCTAGTGAGATACTGCCAAGGATATGGGTATAGGATGGTGAGAATGAGACTGGAAATGAGACTTAAGACACTGCAAGATACCCACAGTGGCAGGTTGTTCAGAATACAGCTGGCAAACAGTAATTACAGACTTCCAGGTAAGTCCGACAGCTGATATGCCTCTCCCCTTTTCATCACAGCCAGCATCCCTCAGGCCTGTGTGCATGCTCCAGCACAGACATTCCCATGAGCATCGCAAGTGGTGGAGCCAGTGACCACGAGAGCTGCTGCTTGGCTGGAGCCCTGGGATTTTGGGCAGTGGCAGCAAGGGCCACACTTACTGACCTGCGAGGAGGCTGCCCCATCCATCTGCCACAGTCACAGTGGTGATATACAGACCATTATGAGCCCCAGCTGCTGATGTGACAGACAGAGGAAACCCCATCCGTGCAGGTACGGTTTGAGGTCTTCCAAATGGAACAAATCTGTGCTTCACTCAGCTATTGTTGAGCTTCCAGCAAAGCCATCTGAGTGCTCAGCCCCAGCAGAGACAGAGCCAAGGTGTGTTTTGCCCTGTCAGGTATGTTGAAAAGATACGACATTTGAGGAGGGCTGGGGATTGACTTGATGAAAAAAGGGCTTTGCTCACTACCTACCGCAGCACGGACGGGTCAGAGGCAGGGCTGGAGAGACGGGATTTGGATGGCTTTCAGGAGGGACGTCCCAAAAGGGAGCTGGATTGAATTTGGCCTCCTCAGGACAAGGAGGGCCTGTCAGTCATCCCCAGCTTTGTAAAGGAATGAAAGGTATTGTGCTTGGCTAGCCGAATGCGGGGACGCTGAGCCCTGGGCAGGCATTTGCAATTTAAGCAGCAGTTGCTGGGAGCTGGACACTTCTCTCCTTGGCTACCTTGGGGGAATAAAAGCCACCAGCCTGAGCCAGGGCGGCCCAGTTCATGCAGCTGTTGTAACTCGGTGGGCAGAGGTTTTCTAATGCTATCTTTTAACGTTTACCCAAAGCAAATGCAGTCTTGTGGCTTGATACACTGAAAAAGAATCTTCCCTAAAAGGGCTGGTACAAAACCATTAATTGCAGTAAATGATCAAGGAGCTATTTGGAAGTCGGTCTCTTTCTTGACACATTTCTGTTGGATTAAAAGCAGCTCAGTACAAAAGCAGTGAATTACTGTGGAGAACATGTGAAAAACCAGAGGCTTGTAGCCAAAGAACTGGCTTGGGTTTAAGCAACCAGTTTAGATAAATTAACATCTGTGTATAGGAACTGATTAAGCCTACATGAAATTATTGAGAGGCTCTGAAAGAAATGATGCTTTGAATAGATCTGGTGAGCTCTGTTATTTGTATTTAATGTTAATATTGTTGTAGGTGTGCATAGAATAGATTGCAGGTTCAGTGCTAACAGGAATCTCATTAGAAACAGCTTGCTGATGGTTGCGCTGTCACTGCCTTCGTTCCCCATTCACTGGGTTTTATGCTGAAACATCACCCAGGAAGTTGTGTCCTGCCCTGTTCAGGAGTTCCTCATACCATGGCCAGCGACATGAGTTTTCCTCCTGCTCCCTCTGACCTGTTCCTCTTTCCCAGAGCTATATGGCTTGACTTCTACGCATAAACGTGCTCCTCGTGGGCCTGGTGGAAGCCAGTGTTCAGCAGGCTGTGATTCGTGCCCTAGGTAACAATCTTGGTGGTGATCTTCTGTTTTAATTAACTTGTAATATTTGATCTTGTGGAATTTGGCAGATTATTCCCAGCACATTGTGCAGACATTTTCTTGGGTCAAGCTATAGGCAAGCATCCCATAGCCTGAATTTCACTTTGAGATTTCAGCCATAACCACTTTGAGATAGAAGTGAAAGTACCAGCAGTACTGGAGAACAGGAATCCCAGAGCCATGGGAAGGGCTAGGAAGGTGGCCAATGGGAAGCACAGTCTGTCCTGCAGGGAGGTGATCCTGTTGTTGAATTGCTGAGTTAATGAGATCTGACCAACGAGGTTCATTTCGGCGGGTGCTGAAAGGAGCCCCGATCTCTTGCGTTGTCTCAGTGGCTGCACTCTGATCCCAGATGGGTGGATAATGATGTTAGAAATGATTTACTGCCGTACAGTGTGTGTTATGGGAGGTTTATGGAGATCAAATCGCACAGTGAGCTGGAAAATCCTCTCTATTGTCGAGTCTGTTCCCTGGCTGCTCTTGGCAGTAGTACATTAATGGCATGTGAGGGAGTTTGCCTTATTCAAACAATAGTGTAGGCATTATAATATAATTACTCCCATCATTAGGGCAGTTTTGTTAGAGAGCAAAAAACACCCACAAGTGGAAAAAACACTGAGAGTCTTCTTACTGAAGGGACTCCGAGTCCTTCCTGGGAGAAGCCTTATTTGCAGCAGTGTGCTTCACTGATGCTGTAACAGTGGATTTCTGCTTCCCACTCCTAATACCCTGGACCAGATTTCCTTCCCAGTTGTCTTTATTCCTGAAATTAAGTGCCTTCCTGACAAGGATTTCCCGTGCAAAGTTTAGCAGCCTCCTGTCTGCACCCTTAGGGTAAAGGATGGAATTTATTCCTTGGGCAGGACAATCTCCAGGCTGGGAAGAGACAACTGTATGAATTCTAAGCACTGTGGATACCCTCTAACAAACAGCAAGTATAAAACAAGCACAGCAAGCAGGAGCAATGTGTTCCTTGACCTGTGGCCCTGGAGGCAGTAACATCTCTGCTTCAGCACTAGGATCCAGCAGTACAGCTTGTGATGATGGACCCACAGATAGTAGCACACTTTCCTTTTGATGTATTTAAAGACTCCTTTCATTTGTTTGTTTTTGCTGTCACATTACTTCACCGAGTCCCTTGTGCAAGGCAGATACTGCAGGATATCATTACATCCCGTAAACAGGGACGTGGAACCTGACACCTGAATGACAGTAAATGAAGTTATTTGCCAGTCGCAGGGAGCCGGGTTACGCATGTCCTGGACTTTACTCGGAGGCATGTCCGAGGCATCACTTCAGGGACAGATGTAAACCAGTCACTGGCTGCCCTCGTCTGCAGAGAGCTTGCAGAAGGCACTTTGCACTTCACCTGCTGTGGCTTGCACAGGGTTTCCCTCTGTGAACTACTTCATTGGATGTTTTCTGGTGTCTCGGTGTAGGCTGAAATTGAACAGGAAGACAGCTCTTCTCCACTGCAGACTGGTTGTGGCCTGTCCTTATTCACTGTTGCACATGGTGTTTTATTTGAGGGTATGAGCTGGCCATTTCTGGCCAGAAAACACAAATGTTGTTAGTGGTCTTGGTTGTATCGTCGCTGTGGACCCGCCATGCCCGTGGTGCAAGGGAAGCATCCTCCACTCTTTCTGCAAACAGGAGGGCTTTCTGCCACAGGAAGAGCCCGGTGCAAGTCCTTGGAGCATGGTGCTGCTTTCCCAGCATTTGGGTGAGATCCTTTCCTCTGCACAAAGTGATGTGCATGGACCAGGACTCTCCCAGCACACTGCCCACTGCTGCTGAGCCTTGCCTTGGGGTGCCTGCAGAGCTGGGGGTGCTGCTGCCAGCTGTAATCACTGCTCTGTGCCATTGTGCAGCGTGAGGCTCTTATTTGCTTTGTTTATTCAATCTCTCGTCACCCTGTAGGCATTTATTTCTTGCCCCAGAGTCACGATTACTGCTTTAATTATTAGCATTTCCTTTGCCAGCAGTTCCATAGCTTTCATTCCCTGAGTCAGCAGGGCCTGCTGCAATTGAAAGCCTTGAGTGCTTTACCCCACAGAGACACAACTGTAACTCGATGAGCCATTTGCCATGGCAGACCCATTTTTAAACTCCCAAACCTGAAAAGCCTCACTTCAGTAAGTGCTGCTACCAGGAGTCTTGGCAAATAATGACTTTTCATGTCAAAGACCTGGATAATTTGATAGGACAATGAGGAGTAGTTCGAGGTCTAAAGTTTGAAATACCTCAAAATGATTATAATTGGATGTGTTGCAGGAGGGGGGAACCTCCACGTTTTAAATACCTTTCTAAAAACCAGATTCATCAGTCGGATTCAGGGAACTAAGAAAGCAAATGCCGTGTTTGTTTAGGAGCTGGGCAAAAGAGACAACAAGTGTGTTCTCCATTGGTTCTGCAACAGGGATTAACACACAAACACTGGCCTAGGTTTTGAAGCCCTTGCTCCATTTGTACTTGGACTCTAGATGTCTGGCTGAGCCGCTGGCAGATGAAGCCTGATCCAGGAGCAGCGAGCAGCAGCGTTTTGCTTTGTGAGGATATAATTAAACCAGCAGGCTCCCAACAGAGGCAAAGCACCCCAGTGCGGTCTGCAGTGCTTGGTACTTCCTCTTTCAATGCCTCAGGAGATTGTAGGTTTGGAATTCTCTCTCAATCTGTCCCAGTCTCCAGACTTCTGGGCTGATTTCTGCAGTCACTGTTCTGCTTTTAATGAGCTTTGGTAGGACAGGAGTTCTAGTTGCTACCTAAACATCCCAAGCCATTGGGATGGCTAAAGAGATATATTAAATGTGAGAGTTTGAAAATATACAAGGGAAAGCCTGCAGTGTCTATCCAGAGACAAATCTAAGAAGCTGGTGCTTTCCATTAAGGGTATTTTGGGGTGGCTCCCACTAGCCTGATTGCAACATGATGAATTTTACCTAATGAAGTTCCCAATTGCTCATGATTTCTCAGTCAGGTGGATCTGTTCCTGACCTCATCCATCTGCATTAGGTGCTTTTCCAGTTTCCAGGCTAACGAGGCAATTCATCATCTTTAACATATCCAGCCTTACAGTATCTTGTGGAGAGAAATACTGTGTCCACTTTATAAATGTGCAGCCAGAGGCATAGGGAGCAGAGCAATTTGCCCAGGGTCATGGAGTTCATCTGCAGCTGAATAGGGTAAGAACATTGCTTCCCGAGTTCCAGGACAATGCCCTGAGTGCCAGGCTGTCCTTTCCCAGGGAGGTGTTTGCTGGATCACATCAGCACCAGCTGAAGGCTGTTTCCCAAGTGTTCTTTTTCTCAGACTCGGAATAGAGACTTTGAGAAAGGCAGAGGCTGGGGTTTGAGTGGTGCCGAGCAGTGAGTAATGAAACAAGAAATCAAAACTTGCAAGTAACGTATTCAGCAGAAATGCCAGCCACATTCTTTGGGTAAATAACTGGCAATGAATAATTCAGCCAGCGTCATCACTACGGGGCATAGAACCGGAGTGTTTTTTAATCATTTGGCCTCTTTCTTCATCAAAACTTCAACCCAGATTCAGCCCCTGATGCATTCCAACTCTGCATCTGGGTTTTGCTTGTGGCCTGGCCAGAGATGGCCTAGGGTCAGGTTGAGCCTGTGCTGGGCACCCTCACTTCTCTTTGAAATCCAAAGAAACTCCAGGAATTTGGGATCTTAAAGGATACGATTCAAAGCCACTCTTCAGAGAGAAAAAAAAAGCATCTGTAGCCTCAAAAACCTTGTGAAAATAGCAAAACCTTGAAAGCTGTTGAGGAATCCTGGATTAACACAGCACACAGGGTAGGGAAAAGGCTGGTGGCCTTTGGAACAACTTCTCACATTAATTTTCTTCCAATGCTGACAGCTTTGATTTATTGCCTCAAGGCTGGTTAGAAAACACCCAGACATGAGCGAAGCCAGGAGTTATGGAAAGCAAAGGAAAATATGGTAAACGTAGTGATGAATAGCACTGGTAGATAGACAGACACTGCTCTGCACTCCTACTGCACCCAAATGTTGTCTTAGAATGAAGATGGGAACAGGGGCTTTGCTTGCACTTCAGTATTTCTTCTTTCACTTCCAGTATGTTGGATATTCTGCTGGAACTCCTCTGGGAACCGTGGGTTTATTTTCCTTCTCTGTCCACTGAATGCCAGCTGGAGCACCAGCCAAGGGAGGGCTTTGGAAAGGAGAGAAACACAGCACTGAGAAAGTTCTTTACATTGTTCTGATGTGAGAATCCAGTGTAACAATTCCTTGCCTTTCCTTTTCTCTGGCACTGAATAGCACTCAGACAGGCTCTGCACCTAGAGTTGATGCCAGGATCCTGAGGGGCAGCTTCTCCATCCTCCCACCCCTTCTGCATCTTCTCTGTCTGTTTTTTCTTTCATTTCAGTTACTGATACCCAGTTCTAAAATGGGACCTGGTGTTTGTTTCCCAAGCCTGGGTTCAGGGAGAAGCACGTTTGGAGTATTTCACCGTTATAGGTGCTGCTGAATCACCCACATCACAGTGCCTGAGTATCTGTAGCCATTAAAACCCAGGCTAAGCAAGTGTCATCCCTGCCCATGCAGCAACTGCCTGGGTGTGCTGGAGTCTGGCAGTGCTAGCTGGAATCGCTCTCATCAGACCAGTGATGAGAGGAAGCTTGTCTTGGGCTTTGCTGCTTTATCTTCTGTCAGATAAGGTTTGGTGGTGGCATCAAGGTGGGTGTTTGAACTCGTCCCTGGGAAGCCTGATCGCCTGTCTGTGCTGGTGAAAAAGTGATGTTGCTTGCAAGTGCTTCCCTCAGAAATCAAAACAAAGTATTATTTCCCGACAGGGATTCGGGAAGATCACTTAAACAGGGTTTTCTTGGATACCAGAATTGTTCGCTGAGAATCCCTGGCTGCTCAGTGCTCTCACTCCGCTTTTGCCGTATTGAATTCCTGTTTACAGAAGAAGAACTGGCCCTGCAAACCCAACTGAATGGAATACCCGAGGAACACGACATCGTGAAAGTTGTCTTTCGTTTCATCAGTATTCTTAAATACTTGGAAAGCACAGTGTAAACATCTTAAGAGCAAGCAGATAGAGTTCTCTTGATGTGCAGGATTGTTGGGATTTATAAACAGAGAGGCAGTTCTCAGGGTGTGGAACCGATGTTTCAGACTTTCCACCAAAGTTCTGTATGCTCATGTCATTACCGCTCTTCCTTCGGGCTACATTGTTGGCAGGGTGTCCCGAAATGTTTCTCATTAGTAAACTTTTCATAACCTCCAGAGCTGCAGACTGAAATGTGCCGGGATGCCAGCTGGAGTTGGCACTTGGCGCAGGGCTCTCCGAGCTGTTTGCTTAGCTGGATTTGAAGGATGTTCCGGACCAGCTAGCAGGACATGTGACTGAGTTTTGACCTAAACCGCTGGCCCCCTTCCAGCCATCCTGCACACTTCATGGGAATGCTTTCCACTTGTCGCTTTCATACCTCAGACACAGCTTTTAACAATTTGCTCATAAACCCAAGTCCAACAGCCATTGGAATAGAGCTAGAGGTAATGGTACTTGGCTGTATAAAGTAACAATGAGACTCCAGAACAGCTCAGTATGTATTTAATGCTGAATTAACAGTTTTCCAAGGCTAAGAGCCCTGCTTTCCCTTTTTCCATTGTACTGCCAACTACTCTGATTTCTTTTAGAAATGCTCTTACCTGGGCAGGCACAGAGCCATAATGGAGAGGCACGTGCAAGCTGCAAGCAGATGTCAGGAGACCAGCCGTAGACCATGTCCTTTTGCCATGTCCTGAGGTGGTCTTAGCGGGGAGAGCTCTTGCAGGGTTATAGGTGTTGCTTTTCTTTTGCTTTCATGTCAGGTGCTCGTATTTGTGCTTTAAGGCATCAGGTGCAGTCTGGAATTGGCCCTCTGCTGAGACGCAGGAGTTGCGGTGTTGTGATCCAGAGAAGCTGTGGCTGCCCCATCCCTGGCAGTGCTCAAGGCCAGGTTGGACACAGGGGCTTGGAGCAAGCTGCTCCAGTGGAAGGGGTCCCTGCCCATGGCAGGGGTTGTAGCTGGAAGAGCTTTAAGGTCCCTTCAACCCAAACCAGTCTGGGATTGTGTGTGTGTGAGGTTGCTGCTGCTGTTTTACAGGTGACACTGCAGCCCAGGGCTGGAGAAACAATCCCTGTGGCCATACAGGGCTTGTGTCTCTTAATCCTACAACTTGCCTTCTTCCTATTAGTATTCCAGGGCACCCTGTAGGAGGTGATGTTATTTCAGAGCAGAGCCACAAAGCCTCAGTTCCACAAAGACGTTTCCCCAGGAAAGGTTAATTTGTGTATGACTGATTGGAGCTCAGTTTAGTGGAATTGTTTCACCTGATTCAGAGCATTTAGACAGTAAGAAATAGAAGTATTTTCCTGGTCTTCATTTCCAAATAATCAAGACTATTATTTTAAACATGAATTTTCAACCAGGAGTTTTATATATGCATAATTTAGATCGTTTCCTAGGTGTAGATCTTGTTTTCTTTACTCCAACATGGAAAATAACATGTGGACTCTGAGTAGTTCTCAGATGCTGAATTCCAAATCATCTGAATTAAATTTGAATCCAGTGAGTTCTGCCCTTTCCCAGTTGTTCATCACTTGCAGGGTTTATTCCATTTTAGGTGGTAGTATTCAACCCAGCCACCCCTAGAGATACTGGTTAAACTTTGTGGGTCTAAAGAGTAGCCCATGAATGAGTCCCCAGAGCTGCTTCAGTTTAGCAGTTCAGTGATTTCAGTTTCCTTTAAAAGGACAATGCATTGCAGCTCCTTTTGATACTTGAAAATTTGTTTACAATTTCAGTTTCCCTGCCTCCAGTACCTGTTAGGAATTGTAAAATAAATGGATGTTCCCCCAGTTATATTCTGCTTTTTCTTTTCCTATTTAGCAAACACTGATTTTCACTCCCTTCCCCAGTGCTGCTGTTCACTGCCAAAATTAACATGTCTTTTTGGCTTTGCTTTCCAGAGGGTCTGCCTGGAATGCCCCATTAACAGGAAAGGGTCCTGCTCCCTCCTCCTGGCACTGCTTGGTGCCCACACTGAGGAGGTTTGGTGCTGAAAGGGTCTTGGAGCCAGTGCGAGGAACCCAGACCTGCCTTGTGCTTTATAGGGACTTTTATAAGGCTGTTCACTTGTAACAGTAGGCACTAAAAGGTTTTTGTTTCATGGTGCTGCTGCAGGGCCCAACCTGGCTCTGAGTTACTGAAACCTTTTATGGCCCAGAGCCCCAGATGCTGATGTTGACTTGGGACCACGCTGACACATGTCCCAAGTCACCCGGCAGCATCCACTTCCAGTGCCTGCTGCTTCCAGTAGCTGGGCAGGCAGCTCGTCTGGCCCTGCCTGGCTAAAGCATCACTGCTGGAGGGTGGCAGAGCCCTGCTGCAGTCCTGAACCTGAGCCGCAGCGGGGCCATGCAGCCAAGGTGTCCTCACGGGGCTGGGGAGACCACACAGGTTCAGCAGTGCAGCCTGGTCAAAAGAGGGAGCTGCCCCAGTTGTTTCTAATGGGCAGTGGTGTGGACTCCTAAAACCTTCTCTTGCTGCAGCTTAGGCCCACCTCGAGCAGATAAAGATCAGAGGGAAACCTCCTCTGGCCAATCTGCAGCATCAGGGCCGAGCTTCTGCAGGCACCCTCGCTAGGCTGGACCTTGGCAGCAGATCTGGCACCAAGGCCAGCTGCATGTGCAGGGTTAACTGCTGGGCTTGAGCATGGGAAGCACATTATGGCAAGTCATAGATCTGCAAGGAATGTTGAAAAGGAGGACTTGGGCCATGTGGTGCCCATAAAAATGAATGCAAAATGTTTCCAAAGTAATGAAATCAGCAGATAAGGGGGTTTTTATGTTTCCAAAGTGTTGAATATTAAAAGAAGAAATCAACAGGAGTTTAAATAAGCACAGTCAAGTGAGTCAGCAAGAAGATATAAAATCATCAGGAAAGGCTGAGTTTGTTTTAATGTGGGGATTACTGTAAACACCAGGAGTGCATGGTAACAATTTGTAGCCCATGTGTTTTGAAATATCATAACTGGTGTCAATAAATGCATTAAAATTCAACTTCAAAGAGCTTCGTGGATGTTTGGAGTGTCACGAAGACGTTGCAAAATGGGGATTTTAGGTGGAAACAAATATGGGAGCAATCAAGCACAGCTCCTATGTGAAGAAAGGGATCTTGTCAAGTTGTTAGAGCTAAGCATCTGTGATGGTGATTATTGCTTCTTACTGCTAAGAACTGCTCTCAGCCCCTGATTTCTTTCAAGCTGTCTCCCTTGCCTCCCACCCTGACCTTGTCTCACCCACCTGTTAGGTCTTGCTTCCCAGACGGAATTCTTTGGAGCAGGGCCTGCCCTTTGCTGTTTGTTTCCGCAGTCCCTGGGAAAGCCCGGCTGATTTCCAGGCCCTGTCTCCATTGGAATAATAAACTCATTCTGTATCTGTACCAGGATGACTTGTGGCACAGAGGACGTGTTGTCCTCCTGTGCTGACGGCCTGACTGGATAAAGGCATCTGTCATCACTGCAGTATTTGATGTGCTTGAATCTTCCATGCTCTGTGAGCTGCTGTTCCAGGGGTGTGGAAGAGGCTGAGCTGCCTCCCTTCTGTCTTCCCCACATAGAGTTTCAGTGGTGTATTCTGTCCTTCCTCAATCAAACTTCCACTGGGTTGAAATAACTTCTTTTCCTCACTTTCTCTCTTGGAATATTTCCTCCTGGTGCATTTGGATTCACTCCATAAATGCACTCCTATTTGTTACACAAATCACGTGCGTGCTCCAGGGAAATGGGTCTCTAACTGTGATCTTTCAGCTGTAAAAGCACAGACTTCTAACACTTAAGCTTTAGCACTTTAATAAATCCATTGGTTTGTGTCTGGGATATCCCAGAAAGTGCTGTATAACTTCCGTACGTAAAAAGGCAGCATAGTTCTGTTTACATGACTCTGCCTCAAGATTCCACATACCAGCCTCTTGGTTTTTCTTGTTTTCACCTTTTTGATGGATTTAATGCATTGCTTTAAATCAAACAATCAAAATTTCCTGCTTAAAACCCACTTGGAAAGCTGCATTGGTCATCCTATTGACAGAGCCACTATCAGAGAGCCAACAGAAACCATGAGTTCTTTTCCCTCTCTTTTTATCCCAGGTAAACTCAGACCTTCCAAAGCTCATCACCCTTTCCTTGGTGCTTTCCTGGCCTCCTTCATTCAATTTGCCCATCTCAGAAGTATTTGGGCAGAGGATGGCTATGGAGAAAGGACAAGCCCTGCCTCTCCTGGGGAATCGCTCTGTGCAAGGAGACGCGTGTAACCTGGTGAGAATGTGTGCTCAGCAATGACATGGAGCAAGCCTGGCCTGTAAACAGCATGTTTAAATATCTATGAACTTCTACAATCCAGCTCTGTCTGTGGGACAGAGCTCATTTATGGTCGGTGTGTTGTGGGAACTGTGTTATTACTGTGTTCCAATGTGCCTCTCAGCTTCAAGTTTATAATGCAGTCCCATTGAGAGGTGACAGTGGATACCATCCACCAGTCGAGACATTAGCAGACTGTCTTGTGTGGAATGAATTTCCTCGTCTCAGTTTGATTCCTCCTGTGTCTCCCTGCAGCTGGCAGCCCCTGGCAGACATCAAAGGCCAAAGACAGGCTGGTTCCCAGAAAAGGAGCTCTCTGGCCATTCCTGAATGAGATGCTGTCCTGTCAGCACAAGCTGTTCCACCAGGTGAGCAAGAGAAGTTTCTGATATCTCACATTGTCTCTTCTATGAGTTCACTTTACAGCAAAACACCAACAGTAATTTCACTTATTACAAACCCTGTAGGAACAAAATTAATTCACCCATGCCCTTTTTAAGGTGATTTATGACAAAAGCAATCTGAAGGAACAGATAGGCAGTCCTGTCTCTGGGTTCAACTGCCATTCAATCATCCCAGTCAATATTCCCTTGTTCTAATACTCAGCACTGTGTTCAAAAGGGAGTGCTTCGCTGTCAGCCGCATGCAGACCATGCAGGATTAAATAGGGCTTCTAGTGTGATGCATATAACAACCTCTTAAATGATTGGGACACCTGTTGACATTAATATAGAAGCATGCATGAAAACAAGTGTGCCACACACTGAAATATACGTACACAAATATTAAGAGGATTAGAGAAATTGCTAAAATGAATAGAGTGGGATTTAACCCCAACGTGTCTGGAGCCGCAGCGGAATGGAAAGAACTCGCACAGAGCTGATCCCTTGGTAGATGGCTTTCTTATTTCTGAGTTCATTAGGGGCAGAACCATCTCTGTACAAGGAGATCATCTGCTTACACTTCAAATTTCTCTTTAATATCTGTCTTTGTTTGGAATCTGCCTCTGATTCAAACTCGCTTTCATTTAGTAGCTGGCACCTCTGCCATGCGAGCTGCAGGAAAAAGTAATTAAGTTTAATAGAAGCCACCCTTGCTTTGAAGCTGCCCTGGATTTAAAGCCACAAGGAGAAGCAATTAAACTCTGGCAGCCAAGGATTCAACTGAACTTCTGTAGGGATTGATTTATTTTTTTATATGGGAATTTTCTCAGTGGAGGGATTTGGATTGTCAGATCCCATCGGGTTCAGAGCTGCAGAAATTTCCTTCTTTGGGAAGCCTCCTGAAGCAGAGTTATAAACCACCAACAAGCAATTAGATGGGAAAGGGGATCAGTTGTAAAGATCCAGGCTATTTGTAATCCTTTTGCACTAACTTCCAAAACAGAGTTTGTTCTTCTCAGCAAAGCGCTGAATGGAAAAGGAAAGCAGGGAAGGAAGACATCGGCACGTCTGTTTATTTGGAGGCAGGTCAGCTTGTCAGCAGCCTAGGATATAGATTCATTACAGGAAGGGATTTCTTTGCACTAGAAGGTACCATAAGCATTGTTCAAAGCTGCTGGGGTTTTTCAAACCAGCAAGAGACAGAAATTCTTATTTCACTTGTGTGATTCCACCAAAAAAGAGTCTTTAAATGAAGTAAGAAGGACAGGGGAAAAGATGCCAGAATGCCATAGCCAGAGCCAAACTAGTTCTAACGATTTAAAAATCTCTTAGGTGTTCCCTTTAAAGGACCAGAAAGGGTTCAGCTGAACAAGGTCTGCTTCCAGTGCAGATGCTATTCACAAAAGCAGACTGGTAATTCAGTTAATGCTTACAGGAGGCACAGTTGTCCTCATCTTCACCAACCTTTGGAAATGTTTTTAGCTAAGCCAGGGGCATATGAAAGGTTTAGTTATTGTCATGCAGGTATTTGCAATACATGTTCTTGAATTCCAAGGAAAAAAGTGCTCTCAGGCTCATTACAGGGATACATTCATAGGCCATGTCATGGATGAGAGTCAGTGAATTGATGGTCATGGCTGGAATCGTGGTAAAGCTGCTCTGGCTATAGGCAGTGTCAGGGGAAATGTATTATTGCATCACAAGGCACTGTGAGGTGGGGGGGCATTGGAAACAGCCTGTTGTGCAGCCCTGAGAGGGCATCTCTAGCAATGGGTGCACGAGCCTATAAAAGGGGAGTGGACAAAGAGAGCTCTGTGAAGAATGTTTGACCCCAGCGTTCTGGATGTTCCGGCTGTAATCTTTGACAATGGGTCTGGGCTGTTCAAAGCAGGTGTCGCAGGGGACAGTGGCCCAAGGTCTGTTTTTACAGCAATTGTTGGGCGCTCTAAAGTCAAAGCTGCAATGCTGGGAGCTGGGCAGAAAGAATGTTACATTGGAGAAGAAGCTCAGTCCAAACGGGGGGTGCTGTCTTTGAATTATCCAGTTGACCATGGCATCGTTACATCCTGGGATGATATGGAAAGGATCTGGAGACATGTGTATGAGTGCGAGCTGAGGATCAAGCCCTGTGAGAGGCCAGTGCTGCTAACTGAAGCCCCCCTCAATCCTCTGCAGAACAGGGAAAAAATGACAGAGATCATGTTTGAAAAGTTCATGGTACCTGCCATGTACGTTGCAGTCCAGGCGACCCTGGCACTCTATGCATCGGCCCGTGTCACTGGGATGGTCATGGACAGCGGAGATGGTGTCACCCACACTGTCCCCATATATGAAGGATACTGTTTACCCCATGCTGTCTCCAGGCTGGATATTGCTGGCCGGGATATCACCGAATACTTTATGAAGCTGCTTTTGGAGAGTGGACACACTTTTGTCAGCACGGCTGAAAGGGAGATTGTCAGAGATATCAAAGAGAAGTTGTGCTACGTAGCTTTAGACCCCGTCCAAGAGATGAAAGCAAAGCCAGAAGAGCTCACGAGGGAGTACAGACTGCCTGACAACAATGTCATCCAGATAGGCAACCAGCTCTTCCGTGCACCAGAGACCCTTTTCACGCCTGCAAACATTGGAGTGGAAGCTCCCGGCGTGCACAAAATGATCTTCAACAGCATCATGACGTGCGACATCGACGTGCGCAGGAGTCTTTATGGCAATATCCTCCTCTCGGGTGGGTCCACGCTCTTCCCTGGCCTGGAGGAGCGGATCCTGAAGGAGATGAAGCTGCAAGTGCCTTCTGGCATGTTTGTGAGGATCATCGCCCCCCCTGAGAGGAAATACTGCGTGTGGATTGGGGCCTCCATCCTCACCTGCCTGACATCGTTCCGACAAATGTGGGTCACCGTGAACGATTACAGGGAATCTGGGGCCGCTGTCATTCACCGCAAGTGTGTTTAAGGAGACCGTTAAGTGAAGGGCTTGCTACAGCAACAGGTGAGCAAGGAGCCCTGCTGAGAGCTGACTGACCGGAAAGGTGCTACAGCTGTTTGTGTGTGCACTGGCTGACGCACCGTGTGTGAAGATCAGACATTAAAAGCTTAAGCAATGAGGATCTTAGTGTTTATCATCCCCCTTCCCCTGGGCAGAGGTTACAGGTGCATGCATATCCCAGGGATGCAGTTACTCCCTAACGAACTCACAGCCCGCCTTGGAGTCATCTCTGCTGGGAGATCTTCCCTCTGAGGTACCTGGGGTTTCTGTTCTAAAACTGGCTCTCATGTTATTTTTTACCTCATTGAAAATGTTTCCTTTAGAAACCCAGCAAAACCCCAGACAGAATCCAAATATAAATCAATGCAAATGCAATTACTGTAACCGGCCCTCCTCTGTGCCGGGGGGTCTGAAAAAATCCATTGATTCTCTGCCTTAATTTGTCTGGGAAGTAGGAACACCCAGTTTCATACTGAGTACTAGCCCTGAATCAAAGTGCTCCCCAGAGGAAGTGGTGTTGCCGGTGCAGCTGCAGTGATTGTGAGCTCAGTGGGGTGGTACCTCTAGGCTGGGGGATCTAGAATGTTCTCTGACAGCAGCCACTGCCCAGGACAGCACCTGTCCTGCACAGGACACCTGACTGATGGCAGGGAGCTGTGTGGTGATTTTTGACATAGGGTCTGGGCAGTGTAAGGCTGGCCTGTCGGGGGAACAGGTTCCTCGCTCAGTTATTTCCACTGTTGTGGGGTACCCCAAATTCAAACCTGTCATGTTTGAGGTGAGTCAAAAGGACTGCTATATTGGGGAGGAAGCCCAGTTCAAAAGGGGCATTTTGTCTTTTACTTACCCAATGGAAAATGGGTTGGTTACGTCCTGGGACGACATGGAGAAGATTTGGAGGTACCTGTACAAGCAAGAGCTCAAACTGAAACCGAGCGAGCTGCCGGTGCTGCTGACCGAGGCCCCTCTCAACCCTGTGTCCCATCGGGAGAAGATGGCTGAGATGATGTTCGAGAGCCTCCAGGTGCCTGCCCTGTTTGTGACCCTGGCGGCACTGATGGCCCTGTACGCCTCTGCCCGCACCACGGGGCTGGTGCTGGACAGTGGTGATGGCGTCACCATCACTGTCCCTGTCTACGAAGGCCATTACCTGCTCCATAGCACCACCAGGATGGATTTTGCAGGCAGAGGTGTAACCAAATACCTCACAAGGCTCCTCTTGGAGACTGGGAACTCCTTCGTAAGCACAGCAGAGAGAGAGATTGTCAGGGATATTAAGGAGAAGCTGTGTTACGTTGCGTTAGATCCCAGCCAGAAGATGCATGCGGAGCCTGCAGAACTCCTGCGCAGGTACATTCTCCCTGATGGAAGGGCTATTGAGGCAGGAGACCAGCTATTCCGAGCTCCCGAAGCTCTCTTTATGCCTGCAGAGGCAGAAATCACAGGGCCAGGGGTTGGGGTGATGGTCCTCCAGAGCTTCTCCAAGTGCCACAGCGACATCCAGCCCATCATCCAGAGGAACGTGCTGTTGTCGGGTGGATCGACTCTGTTCCAAGGCTTCAAGGAGAGGCTCCAGAAGGAGCTCCAGGCAGGAGTTCCCAGCACAGCTCGTGTCAAGATCATTTCACCACAAGATCGGGTGTATTCTGTGTGGCTTGGTGCTTCCATCCTGGCCAGGTTAAGAGCATTTAGGAACATGTGGGTTACCAAGGAAGACTATTACGAGGTTGGACCCACAGTACTCCAGAGAAAATGCTTCTGAACGTTCAAGGAGCATCCATCCAGGGTTTGTTTTTGAGTGCCAATCTGAACTGCTGCAGAGCAGTTAATAAATGAGTACAAAAATAATTGATTTATAGGATGTGACTTTATAGCTTACTGAAGAAAGGTCTCTTGTGCATTGGGAGGGAAAAAGAGCCCTTGTTCAGAGCGCTTTTGCTATCCAAAAATGTTGGGGTTTAATTCTAGAAACGTGTTGATCCCTGCTAGAGCTGCAAACAGTTTGTCAGACTTTTAAATACTTAAGAACAAGCCACCTCCATCCCCTGCCCATGGGGCTGGCTCCTTGCCATGCACCATAAACATCCAGGGAGTGCAAAGAGACCTCTGATGGAGAAACAGAGGGCTCAGGGGTATTGCTGACCCTTCACCATCACGCTGGAGATCTCCTGTAGCAGCCCTGGAAGAGCAGAGGGGCCTCAACTTCTACATTTGTGTTTGCTCATGCTCATAAGTTCTATGATTCTCTAAGTTGTTCTGGCTGTTAAAGTAGAGCTCTTGGACCTAGAAGCTCTCTGCTATTACTGGCCGCGTGATCTGCTGTGTCACATCACATGTAACATTGTCCACCTGTGAGGTTCCCCTAATATTCTAGCATAAGGACTATGTGAGACTGCATTTACACAACTTAGTATGATGTTAATTGAAATTAGTAAGTTAATCAGAGAGCCCAAGGTGAATGATATCTATTTAACCATAGGGGACTTCTGAATGAACATTTTGATGTCAGACATCTAAGAGAAGGTGGAGGCATTGGTCCCTACCTGACACTGGTTCTCTTAGGGAAGAGCTGAGTATCTTAAGAGTTATTCTTCTACCTTATCACTGAGAGCCAGGGAGAGTGACAATCCTGCAAGTGTTTGCTTGAATTACTAAGCAAATCTGCATTGCTAGGCTCAGTATTTATAAATCACTACACCAAATAAGCGTAACTGTCAAAAATATCGTGGTAGACGGATTGGGTTTCCACAGGGACCTGTGGAATTCATAACAAAGGTGTGAATTTTCAGCACTGAAATTTGCACTCAAAGAAACTACTTGAAAATGATGCATTTACAAAGATCATCTTTATCCACACCTGCAAATACCTGCACTGCATCCAGGCAGGGGATAGAAATCTCATCATTTGTGAAACTGGTTAGCACTGTGATTGATACATTGCTGAATATCATTGTGTATTGTTGGATTTGTCCAAGACTAACATGAAAGCAGGGAAGAGAGCTGCAGTCTCTCTTGTTAATTCAGTGCAGTGGCTGGCTATTTTCATTCAGCTCCAGAGATGAATCTTCAAACTCATTGATGCCCTCTGCTGCCTTGGGACTGATCAGTCCTCTGCCACCTCCTCTTGCTGCGCTTTGAGGAATCACAACACTCTTCCTTCTCTACATGACATTTACAAGGGAGCCACATCTACCTCCCTGTTCAGTTGTGCACTGAGCCCTGGAGCACTTCCTCAGCAGGGCAAGTGGAAAAATGGGCTGAAAGACCTGGATACAGAGGACATGGGGAACAGGGGATGGTTTGTGAGTGACCACACTGAGACCCACCTACCCTGCTTTTCCCAGTGACCAGAGTGAAAGCATAAAGCAAGGAGCCTGGAGGAAAGCACGCAGCTTTCCTGCTCCGCTTGGGCCCTAAGGCTTCAGAAAGTTGAGAACTGCATTAGCCCATTGAGTTAAAGCAAGTGTTCAGGGCACTTCTGAGCTGTTAGGAAATCAGACTCAGCAGTGTTGGATCTTTCCTCTATTACAGTGTGTTACCTTCTAGCAGCCTGCTGGAAATGTGTAAGCAAACGAGGTACAACTGTAGACAGTTTAAATATTTCACAGCTCACTGACTTCCATCTGAGGAGGGATCTGCAGTAACTTCAGTGTTTGGACTCCTGCTCCAATCATCTAATGCAAATAACAATGCAAAAGCCAGAGTGCTGGAAAGCAGAGGGGACCTGAGTGAACACTGGGACTTGGGGGTGGTGTCAGGGAGGAGGAAAGAGAAGCAAAGGGCAGGATAACTGCAAACCCAGATGCAGAGACAAAACATGTTCAGAGAGTGACACCTAGCAGAGCTCTCTGTGTGCTTTAATGAGATCTCACCCTTGCAGAACAAGATATTGCCTGATGTACTCCAGGATGGGTTCAGTGATACCAAAGTTGTTTTACATCATGGGGCCTGGTTCAGCACCTCCCAGATGAAAATCATTCAACAACCCATTATTAAAGGTATGTAACACCCACAGTGCTGGTTTGGCCTGGCTGTTCCCATTTACCTCTTAGGTATGACTTTGCTCAAGGACACACAACAAGATAGCAGAAGTTGGCACATGTTCCATGACTCTAGACTTTAATCAGCCTCTTCAGTCTCTTGGTCACCTTGTGTTTCCATTGCTACACAGGGAGCTGGAAATTCATTACTCCGTTTGTATTTCATTTTCACTTTGAAGAGGTCTGAGGTCTTCATCATTTGAGACCTTATTCCCTTGGTCTTCATGCCATGGAATATGAATTGCAGTGATCTTTCACCTGATGTATTTCCCCCTATATGCTACCTGTCCTGTGGATAAAGAGGATTTAAACTGTAAATGCCTGGGATCTTTCTAGCCTCAGGAAAGCAACACTTGTTTGGTGAGTATAGGACTGGCTGCAGGGCCTGAATTAATTCCTGGATTTACCAGTGATTAGTTCTGGAATTAACCCTTTGTGTCCCCCCCACCCCCCCACCTGCTGGCAGGGTGAGTTGTGGAGTAGAAAAGGCCTTAAGTCAGTATAAGCACTGCTCAGGGATAACGGAAGCATCCCTGTGTTTTCAGCACAAATCCAAATCACAGCCCCTTACCAGCTATGTAAAAAATTAACTCTATCCCAGCCAAAACCAGCACTTCCTAGCAATTTCATTCCTCCCTCCCCAAGTTGAAGTTTCAATCCAGCAGCAGCTCTTTATTTTCTGTTAAATGTCAGACAATTCATCATTTGCACTTTGCCCATTCCCTGTGAATTTCAGGGTTTTATTGGTATGCAGTCATGTCAGCCTGCGACAATGCACACTGATTACCCAAAACAATGTGCTTCTTGTCACCCTGCCCATTTTTGGTTGCAGGCTCTCAAGAACTGTACAAGAGCTCTTGCTTTCTCCCTCTCCTCCTTGTTATCATGTGCACAATAAAAAGGCTGGGTTCAAATATACACTTGGCAAATAATTATTATCTTTATTATTCAGATCTCCTGGCCCCTGCCCTCGTCCTGCTGGGCTGTGTGAGCACACTTGCTGCAGAAGGTGCCCTCACCCCTGCCTTGCAGATCGCAGGTCTCCAGGAGGGTGGTGATGGGCAGCTTGTTCTGAAAGCAGCTGGATAGAGAGTGCCAAGTGCATCTTTGCAGCAGGGCATGGGGGAGGGCAGGGAAATGAGCTCCTTTGTTTCCCCAGGCAGGGCGATGCTCAGGGCACAGCACACAGAGGCCCCACCATACAGAAGTGCTGCACTTGTGGTCTTGCCATGCCAGGCTCTGCAAGCAAGGTCAGACCCAAACTGCCCAGGTAAACGAGACATTTTTTCCCAATCCATGGTCAGAATGAAGTGATGCCAGCAGGTCAGTGCATGCATTTGGCCACTGACAAAGCCAAGAGCTGCTTCATAAGCATGGCAGTTGTCAAAGATGCTCATTAATGTGGCTGTACAGAGCAGAAGTCTTCTCAAATGACACAGAGAACCAACCTGGAATGCCTAAGAACCATAGAATTGTTTGGGTTGGAAGGGACCTTAAAGATCATCTAGCTCCAACCCTGTGCCATGGGCAGGGACACCTTCCACTTGTACATGTGAGTCTGAGAGCCTGCTGAAGGCAGCCTGCAGAGGTGAGTGAGAAAACAAGCTCTGTGGACATTTAGAAGTAGCCAGAAAGGGTAACAGTGCTACCAAAGGCAAATACCAGCCCTGCAGGTGGGTGTGGGCAGCTCCATCAGTTCATTGACGAGCAACAGGCAGGCACACCTCCATTTCTCCAACTCTGGAAACGTCCTGGTGTGTACCTGAATGTGAGGGGTTTGATGTGAAGGAGGTAAGAACATTCCAGAGCTTTCCCAGCAGAGATGGTACAAGGTGTAGCTCTGTAGTCATTACCCACATGCCCCCAGGAGCACGTGCACCCACACGCACACACTGATTTTATTAAGCCATTCCATGCAAGTATTTTATATATGTATATATATTTTTTTATTTGGAAAACTTCAGAGTGCTTTTTTTCACACACAGTAAAGTTGGCTTTGCTGAGATTCATTAGTCCCCTTTCCCCCGTGTGTAAATGGATCTCTCTCAGTTATGCAATGCAAGGGTACACAACCATGAAAAGTGCAGAGGCAGCCAAAAAAAGCATTGTTCTGAACTCGGACGTGTAAAATATTCATATTCAATAATAAAAAAAACAGAAAAAAAACCTCCCTTAATAAAAAATTCACAGCGTAAAATATGCATTGTCGTTCCCTCCCCAGGGCTGCAGCGGTTCCACACCAACATGTTACATGGGGCTTCGCTGCCTTGTTTTACTCTATTAATTCAAAACCAATTCACTTACAGACATCCCAGTATTAGGTGCCTAAATTGATTCTGATTTCTCTAAGGGCAGTGTATCTATGGCTACAGTAATAGCTGGTAGAAGCTGTGAGTGTTCAAAGCATCCAACCTGTAGGTCCTGTTCCTGATGGTGTGTCTGTAAGCCAAATTGCTGTGCTGGACATGGACACACAGAACAGCTCTGTGCAAGCAGGAGAGCTCTTTTAGCGTGATGCTTGGACCACTTTGAACCCCCAGTTCTTGAAGGAGCAAATGAGCTGAGCATTAACGTGGCTGAGCAGCCTCCATAGAAGAGGGAGCACACTTTAGTGTCTGCCCTGCACCCTGCAGAGCAACCTGTGGAGCTTTGTACAGAGCAGGAGAAAAGAAAGAATCTCCTCACTGTTTTAGCAAAGGGAAACAGAAGCAGGCAGAAATAACCACTGGCTCACCCTGTCCTCCTTTATATTTTTCAGGACCATGCAATGGGAATGTGCTGAGCAGCGTGGATCTAGCTGGGAAAGTCATCTGAGCAGGGGATGCTGCTTGCAGGCCCCAGGAAAGGCTGCAGGTTTGGAGCCTCACCCACCGCAGTCACCTTGGATTCTGTTTGTTGTGAAGGCTCAGCCACATCCTCTCTGTCCCAAAAGTCCAGAACATCTGCCTTAATTTGTCTGGCCTTGCAGCCCTTGAGGATTCACTGCTTGGTTTTGCAATGAGTCTCTCACTGAGGATAGAGAAGGGAATCTGATGGCGTCAGAAAACACGACTCTCCCTGCGCTTCTCAAGTCATGTTGGATCCCTGGTAATGTCAGAGCTCCAGACTAAGCAAGGAACCACTGGAGAGCCACTGAGCCCTTGTAACGCAGATGAGCTGAGAAGATTTGGAAAGATTCAGCTCTTTGGATCCTTCGCTATCCTGAGAAATCCAAAGGGAAATACGTGCACTGCCAGAGTTGTTTCTATGGGTCATTCCTGAATTCCTGCAGAAAACAGTATTTCTCAGAACAACACAGAAGAGCTGTTAAGTGGTGCTGGTGGTCTGATGACATCCCTACAGTACTGTCTTTCGCCAGAGTAATATGGATTTCCTAGAACCACGTGCCCCCAGAGGAAAAAATCATGGACTTTTAAGGTATCCCAGACAACAGTCCAGAGGCTGATTTCAGCTTTGCTGTTTTAAACCCGCTGTATCCAGTGGATTGACTTTGAAAGTGGGGTTTTTTTTCTGATGGGAGATTTATGAGGGGAGGAATGGATCCCTGCATCCCCAGAGTACCTGGATAACCTCCAGCTTGCCCTCTTGGAGGTTCTGTTTCCAGATCTATCACAGGCAAGTCACCAGGACATGGATTCATCCCATATAACCGTTTACAGCTAAAGAGAGTAACTTTAAACAACAGTTAAGAGAAACGGTGGAGAGAAAGACTTCACCTACCTACCTATGGGCTGCTGGGCTTTTATCACTCTCCTTTTACTGAAGAGAAGATCTTTTGAGCCTATGTTCCTAATTTAGTTGTCTTCTTTATGCTTATCAGTGAAACTGAATCTGTGCCTTTGTCTTCCTGAGCATCCGTTCCAATTCTGTGAAACTTAAATATGAGATTAAAGACATGCAGAGTGTTTTATTAGGTATTATTTTTGCTATTACAAAGTCATGTGTGAAGGCTGCAAGAAGCGAATGAACAAAAATGTTCCTGGGGTATGTAAAAGCAGAAATAGGTCAAGCCAAAGGTACTGACTTCCAGGTGCTCCACTTTGCCTGACCAGATACTCAGAGATGTTCAGCTGCTTCTATTGTCAGTTTATGTGTACCGAAAGGCATCCATACCGTAAGTGACTAAATGTGTGAGGATTTTCTTTCAGAAGCCAGAGGAGGGATTAAACACAACAGTAATCCATGAAATTACTTCACATTTTTTTCTCCTTGAATGTCCTAAGGAATTCCCCAACTCCCAACCCGTTCCAGTTGGCACCACCATGCTCTTGAGCTCTAATGTCAGTGGAGTTTGTAATGTTTCCAACTCTTCTGGTGAGGGATTACATGGAACCGAACCAGTTCTTTCTGTGGGGGATTACGTAGCCACTTTTGTTTCTAATATTGCAGTCCACGAGTGAGGAACATTTTCTTGGTTACCTGTTTCTTCTTTAACGATGAGAGTTAGTGTCATTTAGAGTATCTAGGCATAAATCCAGTTCATTAATTTCATTCCTAATCATTTCATCCCTGATTAAATAGCCCGTCCTAAGTCCAGTCTTTATGTTTTGGCTGAATGTTCCTGGACTACTAATGTAACATGAATGATGTTCCCCATTGTAGTGACTGAAATGCATCTGCGTGGTAAATGAGCTAAAAGCTCATCTTAAGAACTGTCAGCAGCTTATGAAAATGACTCCTATTTGAGGTAAAATTGCTACTGATTTTTTAAGAGTCTGGATCAAATGTGTATTCCCAAATGTTGGGTTTTTTTCTGTGCAAGTACCACAGCGTGCTTCGGGGATGTTTTTGGCAGCAGTTTTAGGGCAGGAAAATAGGAAATGAACTGGAAAATGTGAAGACTACAGCAAACAAGAAAATCCTGGAAGGAGCACATGCTGTGGATCCACCCTGGCCATTAATAATATGGAAAGATTTCATTAGGAAGAGAGGGAAGCAAAGAAGAAAGAATGTACAAGGAGGCAGTGTTAGCATCAGCACACACAGAACGTCCTCACTGCTCAGACTTACAGACAGGGTTTTGCAATGCACTCCTGCCCGTAGAGACAACAGCCACTGTGTTAAAAGCTGCACTTCTGAGGAGGGTGATGAGCCCCAAGCACTGGGACATGTGGCAAGTGGCTTCTGAGGCAGTTCTGCTGGGGACAGTGCGGAGATGAGGGTGCGCAGGTGAGATGCTTTCAATGCAAACCATAGAATTAAAGAATCCCAGGCTGGTTTGGGTTGGAAGGCAGGCATCTCCTCTTTGCACCAGTGCATGGGGAATAAAGCAAATGATGTTACATTGCAGGTACTGTGACCGTCCAGAAAGTCATTTGTTCTGATGGAAAGGCACCGTCTGCCCCAGCCTGAAGGGTGCCTGGCAGGGGGAGCAGCCCCCCAAGAGACACTGCTCTATTTAAGGGGGCTGCAAGTGGGCATCACCTTCACACCAGCCCCTGCCACAGCCTCCACAGTGGGACACTGTGTAAGGAGCAAGCCCTTTGGAAGCACCGTCTGTGCAGGTGAGTGCTGGGACCTGAGCCCATCACCCCACAGATCCATGCACAGACCGCCATGCTTGTGTCCTGCTCTGCTGCTGTCTGCTCCCACAGGGCCCGTGGAAATACACAGAGCCCAGCAAATTGTGTTGTAAAAAGGGAAATAAAGTTCTGTCCCCTTTCACCTCTCTGTAGCGTGTACCTGCCACCTCATCACTGCCACCTCCCTCCTGTGTGGGGCCCTTCAAAGGTTCCCTGGTAGCCAGAAAGCATCAAGTACATCAAACGCTTCTGTTCACTGTAACCTATAAGCAGTGTGCTGAACTCAGTGAATTTTTGTCTGGGAAATTGTTTTGTTCTTCCCTGTAACACACTCAAGGTGACTGTTCTTTTGTGTCAGTTCTAGGCAAAGCGCGCTGCATTGAAACTCCTGCCACAGCAGAACAGAGCAGAGCAATTTCAAATCCCAGGGTTTGCCAAAAGTTTTTGCACCCTTATGTCACATCCTATACATCAGAGTTTGCTGGGAAAGACTTGGGTTGGGGTTTCTTTCACTGTTCCTGCTCTCTTCTGGAAATAGAAATATCAGCAGGTCGACTGACAGGAGTTATGTTTGATGTTTCCACAGAATGCATGAGAAAGTTCAGTCTTTATGAAAAATGCAGTTACTGCAAACAGAAGAGTTAAGCAGTGGAAATGTAACGAGTATTAAACGTAGACCCTTTGGGATGCTTAACAGCGAATTCACCTGTGGGACAAGATCTGTGTTCACCAGTGCTGCCATAGTTGCATCTTCCAAAGAACTGTAAGCATATGGGGAGGGCTTTGTAGGTGTAACTTGTATGACACAAGACAAGCTTTACACATCACTGGGGGTTATTAATGGACCACCTGAAATTAATTCATTTTCCTTCTTCAGATTCGGTGAGCTGAGCTGTTTCAATGCACATTCCTGGAACACACAATAGGAATCTATCCGGTTAGTCAGTATCCTTGGAAAACATCCACGACAATGATTTCATCTCCTGCCGCTTGAGCACGGGCACATCCATGAAGGAATTCCCTCTATTGCAAAGGCGTGATCCCTTGCATTTGCTGCACAGCTCACAGGAAAGCAGAGTGGAGCAGCTGTGTTGTACCACAATCAGTGCTGCCCGCCATCACCTGGGTGCCCTGATGCTAGACCCCGCCCAGGCCCAGCCCAAGCCCTGATGAGCTAAATTGGATCCTGCTGGTGACACTCACTTTAATTGGTCAAATCAGTGATTCTCTGTGTGCCTTCTAGAAGGTTCAGGCTCTGCTCAGAGGAAGGTTTGCTGCATGTGGAGTCCTCTCTGCTGACTTGGGAGCCAGGAGGTTCCTCATCTTCTTTAAGGTCAGTCTTATGTTCTTCAGCTATTGTGAGGTCGTGAATTGAAGGTTGGTTCACAGCTGTAAGAAAGAGAATTAGAGCTGCAGTAGCAAAATGCTGGTTTATACTCTTATTTTGTACTTCTTTATACTCAGATTTGATGCTCTCATTTTCTGTCTGTGCATTGTGTATGTGTTGTGGGTGATGTGCATCAGCAAAGGGTTGGCTGACCTGCGGTTCTAGTAGGTTATCTTTGCAATGCTGGTAGCTTGCTTAGAGTGCAAAAAGAAAACTCTGCTGCCTCATGAGTTTTGGAGTCTCTACCCTGCTACCCAGAGCCTAGGCTGCAGTGGGATGGGGGGGGGGAACCTACTCTGATATGAGGGAATAAACTGTTTGCTTCAGCTTAGAAGTGTCACATTTCTTACAGATTTGATCCTGCGTGTCAAGGGAAATCTGTTCGCTGCAGAGGGATAAGGAAACAGCAGATGCAGAGCTCATAGGTAGGAGAAAACCTCCTTCTTTTCTAGAAAACCTAAAGAATAGGAAGCTTTAAGCCTGAAATTAGATGAGAAGTGGAGACAAATGGAACTTAAGAGCTAAGATAGAAAGTGATTTGGGAAAGCTGAATTACTGTGAGGGCCTCTGTCCTCTGCTCTGGTTGCAATGCTGTTGTTTCTGGGGTGGAACATGGTGCGTGTTCAGCAATTCTGAGCAAGTGCCTTGGTCGGGAGTTAGGTGACAGTATCTGTGTGAAACATCAAAGGAGAATCAGTAGTGGCTGTTGCTAGGCCAGCAAGGAAGCGCTGCTGGTGTGGGGGGGTGGCAGTGCCCCTCCCGAGCTCGCTTTGGTTGCGGTGTTTCATGTGTGTTCAGATGAGCTGGTGGAGGTGTGCCTCTGGGGGGCTCCTGAGAGGATGTTGTAGGGTTTTTGTGAGGAGGAGAGAGAGTACTCGGGTATTTCCAACCTGGGAAAAGCTCCTTGAGACCTTGAGGTTTATCTCCAAATGGAAGAAGCTGAATAAAGACAAGCAGTTAGGTGTTGATTGTGATGATAGACCTCACCGGAGTCTATCAAGGAGTTGTTCCCTCCCCTTTCCTCTGTGTAGCTTGTGGGGAGCATGCAGGAGAGAGCTGAATGATTTGATGTTGTTTGTGCCACAAAATCTGGGGGTTCTGCTTGGTGCTGGCTGGAGATGACCTTGTGATGCCAGAGGGTGAATGGCACCTGAGCCAAGCTTCTGGAGCACAGGGTGAAGGAAAGCTGTGGTTAAACTCTGGGTGAGAGCATTTGGGAATTGTCCTTCTCCCTCAGAACACACCCATGGTTGAGCTGCACATTCATCTGCTTCTGCTACAGAGAAATGCAGCTGCTTTCTTCGTGCATTTCTTGTTTAATTCATTCATGCTGCTTGTTGGAAACCCCACGTTAAAGTCCTTCTGGGCACGGTTTGCTTTAAAGAAAGCCCTCTGTGGAAAAGACTTTCCTTTAAATTTAGTACAAGAGTAAAGCCCAGCTAGTTTTATTTATAGAGAGGGGCAGGAGAGGCGTTGAGCTCTGGAGCTCGCTCCCGATCTCTGCTTCTCCCCTAAAAACGTGCTCAACATTTTTCTCATCTTTCCAGAATAAAATTCTTTTATTGCCATTCTCTTATTTCTAAAATGCAGCCCCTAAAGTGACCAAACTGTTGGGTTTCCTTGTTGAGTTGTGAGTTGGATTCTGCTCTCGGATGATGCATTCTTGGGTTTGGTTGTTCTTTAAATAGATCATGCCTTACATCTCTGTGTTTGTGACAATTTATATGCCTAAAGGTGTCTGATGTTCCACATCTGTACCACAGGTATGATGAATGTGGGGTGTTATTAATGCGGAAGCATCCAGAACGTCGTTGCACAATACATGCTTGTATGAATGCTGAGAAATGGTGACATGGTCAAAAATACAACTTCCCAGCATGGGGGAATACTGAGCTGTGGCTTGCTTGGGAAGCCAGCAGTGCCCAGGTGGATGACAACACTGGGAACATAAATCTTGGTTTCTATTGGTTATTGTAGTTGGATGCAGAGTTTGGAATGGCTTTAAAGTGATAGCGTTTGCTGGTGAAAGGGAGGATGTGATAGACGGGTCCAGCTGTAGAAATTAAAGGCAGAGGTGATTACAGTGCAGAAATGCTGACTTGTGCTGCTGGCAGACCTCTTGCGAAGCTGAGTGTTTGGCTCAAGGAGCAGCAACTCTTAATTACTCTGAGATAAAGCTGAGGGACAGTGCTCACTGCTGCTTCTCTTGCACTGTCACTGGGTTTCATTGTTCCAGTAACTTTCCCCTCATTGTGCCAGCCCAGATTTAGTGGTCAATATACCTAGGAATCAAGTGTTTCACTGCCTAGATGCTTCATCCAGCTGAGCTTTGTGACAAAGTAAGGCTCACATTCCCTCCAGTGTCAAATCCTTTTGTGATCTTTAATTGATTCTCATCCTGGGTTGCTTAAGAGTGGAGTTAAAAAGCTGTTACTCATAATTTTATAGGAAATGCCTTCCCCATGTGAATGAGTGCTGTCCCCTTGTAATGCACCCAAGTGGCTGAAACTGAGAAAGCCTCCTATTCCTCAGGAGGAATACTTGCTAAATGCAAGTGCTGCTCTTATTTGAGCCATTTAAAATCACTCTATGGGTGATCTCACTCCATTATTTTTAAACTTCTCGGTTCACTCTATTTAACTTTATACTTTAGAGAAATGGGACTACTTCCCCATCTCATTTATACCAAAGGAACAAAACTGGAGCTGAATGGTAGTCGAGCAACTTGTGATACATGTTTCAGGGCACTGAAAGAATCTGGAGTAAAACTAAGAAGGGTTTGAGGTGTGTGGGAAACAGCTGGCACTGTTGTGAGGTTGTAGCCAATTGCTGAGGAATACACCGGTTTTTCCTAGGCTAAGGGCAGCGTACAGCGGTGCAGAGCTGCTCTGCTGGGAACTCCCTGTGTGAGCTCAGATGGTGCAGACTGAGCAAGGGACTGGGAGCCAGAAGGGCTGCATTCTGCTGGGTTCATGGTGGTGCAGTGCCCTTGCCTGCTCTGTTGGCTCTCTGCTGCTGTTTACTTGGCAGCTTCAGACAGGATTTGTCCTCCAAACTGGGAGCTCTTTCCAAGCATCCTGTGTAGCTCTGGTATTGCATAGATGGTATAAGTAAATGTAACACCATTGTGCTCCTAGAATTCTTTTATCGGTGAGTGTGGAAGCTCAGTTGTTTTTTCAACTTAAGAGAGTAACTAAATACTAACCCGAATGCTTACAGCCAGTGCTAGAGATGGTTGGTTTCTGAGTGTCTTTATCATTTTGGTAATGCTGAAGTCACATAGACTCTGTCCACGAAGTGAGAGGTGCATCCCTTGCACATCCCAAACTGCAGAGCTGGTGTGGGAGTGGGGAGCTGTGGAAGCTTGCCTGGGGAGTTGCCCCATGCTGTCTTTTCGTTGTGAAGGTAGGGAAGAAACTCCCTATGGAACCTAGGAAGTGTATTCCTCTAGGAAAACGATTTTTTAGGTATGGAGTAAACACTGTCATCCAGCAAGACTTGTGTTTGACCCAGGTACCATTATTTCTCTTTTTAATGCGATACCGGTTGTAAAAGCCTTTCTCTTACACAGGATGTGTATCGGTGCTTTGATATTTTGCCTAGGAGCAGTCTGTTTGGTGCTTCCCAAAACACAGCATTCCCTCACTGGAGGTTCTGCTCTTTGCTCTGTTTTAACACAAGTCTTCACAGGAATAAACCCAATGGAACATGAGTCACTGTGGGAGCAAGCACATGGGCAAGGTGGGCTCCTGGCTTATAAATGGTACAATTGTAGATACAGAAGTGCAGAGGCTGCACTGGTTGGAAAGCTGGCTGGAAAATAGCAGTCGTAAGGTAGACAGACACTTATATTCATAGAAACCATTGGATATTTTTATATATTTGCATTTCATTTTCTAACCACCTTTTTTAAATGGAGGTTGGTTTTTAGCTACTTATCAGTTTATCACTGGCTATGGCAAAACTGAAGCTCCCATAAGGGTTGCCTTAAGCTCTCCTGTAGCCAGTTTGTGAGCTAAAAACCTCCTAGTGAAGTTGAAAAGCCTAGTGATCTTGTTCCTAGATGTTGGATGTGCTCTTTGTGCCTTAACAGAAGATGGGAGGGTCCATCTGACACTGGGTCTCTGAGTGCAAAGACCATAGCTCTGGCTGTATTGGTACTCATCTCTCCATTGCTCCCTTTGCTGTATCCTGATACTGCAACCCAAATCTAAGTAGTTTGTTCTTCCACCTGTAAAATAAACCACTACTCTTGTGTGAATGTGTGATTGGAAAAAGATTTACCTATCGATCATGTAAACATGCTGCTTTCTTCTCTGAAGTGAGTAGTGTCCCTCTGTAGTGTGAGAAGATCTGGTTAGGAAACATGTCAGTGGCTTCAAGAGTTTTCACTTCCTCCTTGGAAATGAAACCAAAACCTTGCGAAGCTTAACACTAAAAATCTATGTGAAGGAGAAACAAGGATTAGCAGCAGGGTGAGCATGGGCATCTCTGATATGTGAAAAGCTTTCTACTTCTTCCTCTCTGTGCCCTCACCACTAAGCAGAATGTTGTGAGAATCTTGTGTGTTACTCAGGATGAATGAGTGCTTGTAACTGATGGGATGTTGGGGGGCAGTATTGGTCAAATCAGTGTTTCCCAGTGATGAACAGCATTTTCAAAAACTCCCACCCACCTCTGACCCTAACACTGAAGAGAGAATTACCTGGGCAGCAATAAATGCAATGGGGGAACAGGATGATCCAAATTCATGCCTGGTGTGGCTCTTGTCAGCTCTGTGAGTTTTACTCGAGGAATGAGGTTGACTCATTCTTCCTGGATACCATCCACCTCTTATGGAAGTGGATGGAATTCTTTCTGCTGCGTTTTAACACATGTTCTCACAGTTACTGTCTGCAGTAAGTCCTCATTAATCTGTAAATCAACGTGAACTCTTGGTTCCTGATGGCTTAAATAATCCTGGGATGGTGCTGGTGGCGTTCCTTGGGGTGGGATCTGTGCAGGTGGCACCAGTGCCTTGGTGGGTTCCATTAGATGCTTCCCCACGTCTGGTTATGATCCCCAAACTGCAGCACAGGCTCTTTGTGCTCTAGCTGTGTGTGCGATTCCACGGGTGGTTTGTGCTGGTGCTTAGTGGGCAAAGGCTTGGGCAGGAGAAGCTGCTTGTGGTGTGTGTGGGGGGGGGCACATCTGGGGCAGGCTGGGGGACCCCCAGACCTCCCAACCACGGGGCTGCCCCCCCACTCTGAGCCATGCTTTTTAACGGTGTTTTTGTTTTAAAGCTGCTTTGTATTAAGTGAAGAAAGCATGTTCCTGTCCCGTCGGGTCCCTGTTTGCTCCCATTTTGCACCTTTATAAAAGGAGGCAATCGTAACCGAGTTGCCACTGGCTTCTTGCAGTTTATCGTGTTCCCAAAGGAGTTTTACATCCTCAGCTCATTGGATCATCTTCTTTTCATCTTGAAAAGGAAAATGCCGGGGGGGGAGGCGTTGAAGGCAGAGATGCTGCTGCTTTGAAACAGCTTGGAAACCCCAGCAAGAGTTGCAGTCTGTGTTTGTTTAATGCTGGCAGAGACGCCTCCAGCCATGCCCCGTGTTAAAGTGTTGCTGCTTTAATTCATCCTGCTGTAGATGAATTCTCACTGAGCGTGTTTTCAGGTGTATTTGTAACAGATAAATGTTCCCGAAGTTAGTGCTTGAATGAAAAGGAGTGTTTGGAAAAGGGGTTGATTCTTTATTATGCTGTTTGCTAGGGAGAAGTAAAATGTTCTTAATTATGACTTGGGGGTGGGGGGATGCTTGGGAAGCTCTTCCAAAAACTAATTCTAAACAGTAAAAAAAGAAGAGGGGGGAACCAGCTCTATGATGTTTTATTTTAATAATCCTTTGCAGGCATGTGGGCTGTTCCCTGAAAAAAAACAGTGAGTTTTGGGAAAAGGGCGCAAACAATACAGCCTTTAAACCCAAATCTGCAAACTTCTGAGAATATGCCCTCTTATTGAATACACCGGATTTCTCTCCCTAGCAAAGGGGAAGGTTTTGTTCGTTTGGACAGTCTTTGAATACTGTTCTAAAACTTCTTTCAAGTGGGAACTGAAGAGAGAAATGTCAAGTTCTGAGAGGAGACAATCGGTTAGCATCTTTGAGCGGAGCCCCTTGCATGCAAATCAGCCTTTTTGGCAATTTGGGGGCAGTTTAATTGGAAGGTGGAAGCGTCTAAAGATAAGGCTGTAGGGAAGGGGATCGGTGGGGACTCCCCCTGCTCAGCGCAGGAGCCCTTGGGGGGGTCCCCATCCTGCTCCGTCCCTGTCGCACCTTGTGCCCCGCTCCCGGGGGGGGGGGGTGTCCTCATAAATAACCGCTTGGTTTAACGTTTCTATCATTTTCACCTAATGAATTTTGTTTTCGCCGAGGCTTTCCCCGCCCCCGGGGGCCGCAGCCTCGGCCGGGCCCCGCAGCCCTCGGTGCTGTGCTCGTAGCTCTTGGCTGCGCGCAGACCCTCCTCGGGATTAGTGGTCGGACTCCTCATTTCCCAGAGCCATAAAAGGTCTTGAACTCAATTAATAGCTAATAATTATACACCCAGCCCCGCTCCAGCCGTCGTTAGCGGCGGGGGCCGCGTAACCTGCGCGGGCTGCGGCCCCGTGTGAAGAAGAGCGGGGGGAAGTGGGGTCCCTTCGATACCCCCAGCGGGTGCTGCCGGGGGTCAGGGCGGCATCAGGGACTGGGGCCCTCCGGAGCCGGCGGCTGCGTGCTCAGTGCAGGATGGAAGGTGCAATTCGGGCAGGCTTCGTCTCCCCAACATTAAGGAGTTCATTAAAGACCCCCCTTTAGGGTCGCGGGTCGCTCCCGGCAGCGAATGTGTCCGAGTTCCCTCGGTGCGGGGAGGTCATTAATTTCGGGAAGCGAGGCGGTGTGGGGCGTTCTGATACCTGCAGAATACAGCGCGTTTCGGATGAAAAATGTGTGACTGGAAATGACTCGCCCCGTACCCTCTTCTCCTCGCCACCTCCTGCAGGGAGGGACCAATGCGGGAGCCCTGGGAGGGAGAATCCTCTGCCCTGGTCCCGGGGCTTGGGCTCTCCCCAGCGCCGAACCGCATTGCCCGTCAGTTCCATCTCGCTTTCGTTTGGCAGACGTTCTCCGGGCAGAAATATTTTGATCAAACGTCTCGAAAAATGGCTGTAACGCCTTAATTTCCCTTCATTCCAGGAGCCCATCGGGAGCGGAGCTGCTGTGTTTAGTGCCTTGTTCACGGGCTGGCGTTTTAAAGCCAACACTGCCCGATCTTTTACGATTGTAATTATAATAGTGTTCAAGTTAGATATTCAAATGTAAATGTTGCTTTTCCTTTTTTACGACTTCTTATTTTGGGACGTGAATTTGGACCCGGGGCTGGACCAGCAAGGCGGAGTGTAACGAATTCAGAGGAATTCTTAGCGCTGAACATGGGTTTTGAAAAATGCTAAATGGCGATTTACACGGTATTTGTCCATGGCCAGAGGAGCCAGTGTGTTCCTCGAGAAATAAGGGGGAGAAAAAACAGTCTGATAAACTCATTTTGATGCAAAGACCGATTTCGGTGCAGCTTTGGCTATCGGGGCAGTGAGCTCAGGGACAGGAAGGTGCATGCACAGGCTTTGCGGTGATATTGACCTTTCTCCCCCATTGATTTAATTGCTAAGGGCACCGTGGAAGTTACTTAATTCTCTTTCCGTACAAAATGTGGCTGTTTCTGTCCTTCGCTGTCGTGTTCGTTCTGCAGCTTCTCAAAGGTTTTCTGGTTTTCAGAATGATTTTAAACCAGTAAGGAGGCAAATCGGTCTCTTCGGGGAGCCGCTCGGGGCCAGCCCGAGTCCCGGTTTACCGGGAGCGGCCGAGCCCTGGCCCCCCATCCGCTCCCTCAGGGGGTCCCATGCGGGCTCCCCATAGCCCGGTGGGGCCGGGGCCTCGCCACCCGCATCCCGGGGCTCCCGTGGGGAGGCTGCAGCCAGCCCTGGACGCTCTCCTTGTGTTCGTTACCTCTGTTTCCCCTCTCCCGCCAGCTCGCCCCGGCCGCTGGTGGAGGCAGCGGAGGCGCTGCCGGGAGAGCGAACAAACTTTGTCCCGGGTCCTCAACGGCCCCGGCCCCGCTGCCTCCCGGAGCGGCGGCCCCGGCTTCCCGGTTGTCCTTAACTGCCCCCTTGCGCCGGCACCACGCAGGGAACCGGGGCTTTAAACCGCGTCCGAAAGGTGTTGAAATTCCTTGGCACCGGCGGGGATGAAAGGCGAGCTGCTCTTTGATTGCGTGGATTTAAGGCAGAGCCTAATTACAACGTGGCGGCTGTGTGTGTGCTTCCTCCGCTTATTAATGGCAGATTAGAAGGGAAAAATCCCTAGGGAAGCGTGTGACATTCTTACCGCCTAATCTGTCCGGGGCTCGCTGACCCTAACGGGAGCAGCCCCGTCCTCTGCCACCGGCAGCTTGCGTACTTTAAAATATTAATTCCTGGTCTAATCTCCCCGTAATGTTGCGCAGAAACAATGAGTAATTGATGCGAAAATCCTTGGGAAGGGAAGGGGGTTCCTCTGCGTGTGCGGCAGCTCCCGGACAAGCCGGACTTTGACTACCTCAACCATTTTAATCTTCTTTACCGCTTAAAAGTACTTGTGCCTAACAGCTCGCAAAGCACCTCTTCCCTTCCCACCCCCAGCTGCTGAAAGGGTGGGTGCCAGCCCCCAAGCCCCCACCTCCTGCGAGCCCGGGGTGGGGGGAACCAGCCCCATCCCAGCGGCTTCCAACGAAACCACTGCGGGAGGCTCTAACGCTGGGCTTCACCTGGAGCGTGTTTTCTAAAGCTGCTTCATAAAGTACCCGGGAACGTGGGGCTTTGCAGGGAAAATGCCAGGGAACCTACCCGTAAATTACAGCTGCTCCTCTTAAGGAGGAGGGAGCCCCCTCCCCCCCCGGATCGCATGTGGCACGCTGCAGCCTTCGTGTGTTGAAATGTATATTAGCTGGGCAAGGAAGCAGAGCCGGAGGTGCAAACAGGCGCAAGGGCCGTTGATATAAACCCCGACCAGGCGCTTTGTCGGTGCCCGGGTCCCTCTCCCTGCCGTGCGTGTTCCCCACGGCCCGGGGACCGGCTGCTCGCTGCTCCGGAGGGCACCGTGACTGGGGCTCGGCTGAGAGGCGGCTGCCTCCGGTGGAGCCGTTTTCCCCTTCCGCTGTCTCCGGCTTCGCCCTGGGGACCGATCCACGCCAAGTGCCCGAGCGGCTCCTTGGGCCAGGTCCTTGTCCGAGCCGCGAAGCTTCCCGGCCCCTCGCCTTCCTTCCCCCCTTTGCACTGATTCACTTGCCACCCTGCGTGGAGCCGACCCGCACTCGGGCAGGTGCGGGGCTCTCCCTGCCCCCGGGCCGCACACCTCGCTCCGGGGCCCGGCTCCTTCCTGAAGCGCACCCGGGCACCGCTGTCTGGGGCCTGCCCGCCTCCTGTCCCCGCCGCATCCCGGGCTCGAAGCGAGCCGGTGCAGCGGGGCCCGCTCCCGGGCTGCTGACCCGCACTGTGCCCGGTGCCGCAGGGGCCCCGCTGGCGTCGGGGGAGGCAATGGGTCCTCTCACAGTCAATCGCCGGCACCCCCCGTCCCCTTCCATTAAAAATTCGTTCATTTTCCTTTTATCTTTTGTCCCCCTTTTCCTTCCGAACGCTGCTCCCGGCCCGGCCAAAGGGAGCTGCTGTGCCCGGTGGCGGAGGCTCCGCTCCGGCCCTGCAGCGAGTGTGAAACACTCGGGAGGAGCCCGGGCCTCGGCTCGGCCGCGTTGCTGCCGGCACAACGGCGGCTTTTCGTTCGCTTCTCTGCGGCTTCGTTTGAGAAGCCTCAGTTAAAGCAGGGAGGGACACTCTGGTGCTCCCCGAAAGTGTTTTGCGTCTCCAGAATATCTGCGAGCGGATCCCCCCGTGCGTGCCTTTTTACCGTCGGAACCGTTGCCTGGGGGGGAACTGGATGCTATAGGGTGGTAAGAAAACAAAAGCCGGGTTTAGGCTGGGGGGGGCACCGGCTGCTCGGGCCCTCAGTGCCCTCTGTTTTATTATCCGTCCTCCCGGGGCAGCCGGCGGTCTCCCGGCTTCGCTCTGCTCCCATTTTCAGCCAGCGCCGTGGGCTAAACCCGGCTGGAATAATAGGGAGAAATAACCCGGGGAGGGGGGGGGGCAATACATTTTCGAACCGAAATGATTCTGTCCTGTGAGGAGGGATGCGGAAGACAGCGAGCGCTCAAGGTCGTTGGCAGAAATATTTTCAGTGCATTGGGAACATTAGGGCTCCTGTTTCAGCGGGGAAGCTCACAAGAGCTTGTTTTTCCGACCTCGGGGTGCCCGCCACGCCGTGAAACGGCGTCCTCGAGGAAGGAATTCACGGGCACCATGTCAACATTTTAGGCGACACGTGGCTAAAGTTCCCTTCAGCCGTATTTATTTTATTTGGACTCCTGCTCCACCACCCTTCCCCTGCGCGCTGGCTCCCAGGTAGCGTCTGAAAGGGCCCTGCTCCCATTCGCAATTAAAGAGTTTATTGAGGAGGGGAAAACCGGTAATTAGCAGGAATATTCCCCCCTCCCCGGTTCCACCTGCAGGGCAGGAGTGCAGCTGGCAGAATGGCTTCCAGCAGCGCCCTGGCGCACCCACACAAGTTTTGCTTTGGTTTTTGGTTTTTCTTTGCAATGCCCTCCGCCGGGGAGGGCTCCGGTTGTGCTGCTCGCCCAGCCCCGGCGCCGGTCAGCAGCACCCCGAGCTCAGAGCGGAGCTCCCGGCTATTTCATTGGAGGTTTATGAAGGCGCGCTCTTTCTCTCTCGCTCTCTCCATATTAATCTCATTAAATCCTACCTTTCAACCTTCTTCCGTGACCATCTGACCTGGCCACTTGAATTAAAATAGTGCTTTTCTCCGCAGTCAAAGACAGCACATCAATCATCGGGCTATTTACACTTCGCTCCCTCCTTCAAAGCGGCTCAGCCCGGCCGCTCTCTGCCTCCGCTCCCCGGCGGCGGCCGCGTCCCGCAGCGCTCTCGGGGAGCTTTTCCCTTCCTCGCCCCTCTCCTGGGTGTCCGGGCGGCTCCCGGCTCCCCCGGGACCGCTGCTTCCCACCTGAAACGCAGAAGAAAGCGGCGCGGCGCCCGCGGAAGCTCCGCGCATCCCGACCCGGCGGGGGGGAGCCCGGCTCGGGCAGCGTGGAGCGGAGCCGGGGGTGGGGGGTAGGTCCGCGGAGGGCCAGGACCTTCATTACAAAGCGGCCGCGGAGAAGGAGCGCGGCTCCCGCCGCCCGTGCGGAGCGGGGAGGTCCGGTAGAGACGCGAGAAATGACGGCAAAGCACAAAGCGTAAATTCGGTAGTTTGGGAAGTTCCGCGCCCGCCTGAGCCGAGGGGGGGCCGGGGGGAACCGGGGTGACAAGGGAGAAAATAAAGACAGACACGGACGAGAAGTTACTGTAAAGAAATATTTGTCAGGTTAAAATATAAAAGCACGTAACGTAGGTACGGTTACGAGATGACAGCCATTAACAAAGTCTACAGCATTGCCATTTAGTAGTAATAGTAATAATAATAATAATATAACGATAATCACCTCTTTATGGGATGGCACCTTGATCCTTAAATATTGTCCAGTGTGTAAGGTCAGTGTGCGGAGGGTTAGGAGCGGAGAGGGCTGATTTTTCTTAAAGGGGCAGATCAGGGGAAGGCTGGTATGGTGCTGGGAGAGAGGAGGGGGGAGAGATAAGTGGTGTGAGGAAGAGGATAGGACAAGGAAAGAAAAAAACGCCAACAACCGCAAACCACCCCGATGATGATGAATACATTGGAAAGTTTTTTTGGCCGCGGTGAGGGTGTCAGATTGAATGCTCTGTGCGCATGTGCGAAGGTGTCCGAACTGACAATGCTTGGGAGATGAAGATAGTGTGTAGCTGCTTCTGGGCTCGGGGAGGAGGAGAGGAATCCGCCAGCCGACACGATGAGATCCAAGGCGAGGGCGAGAAAACTGCCCAAAAGTAGGTCCTTTCTCTCCCTTCTTGCGCGTCCCCCCACGCCGCCGGGCGCGGAGCTGGGCCGGGGGCTACGCGGGGCTGCAGCCCCTCTTCCTCCCTCCCTCCCGCCCTCCCTCCCTCCCTTCCGCGGCCGCGGCCAAGCCGCGCTGCCCGCCCCGGTGCGCGGAGAGCGGCCGGCCCCGCGTTCCTCCGCGCTTCTCCGCGCCCGGGCGCGCTCCAGCGGGCGAGCGGCGAGCCGGGGCCGGGGGGAAGCAAAGCGAAAGTTCCGTGGAGTTGGCGAGAGGGGAGAGCAACTTTTCCTTGCTTTTTTTTTTTTCTTTTTTTTTTTTTTTTTTTTCCCCTCTCCGGGCTCGCCTCGCTCCAGCTCTTGTGAAATCCTGTTCCTGGCGCCTGGAATAGTGGGCGCTCGAGCTCTGCGTTTGGCATCTGCCTGCGAGAGAGCCGGAGAGGCGCAGGGCTGGGGGGGGGGGGAGGGAGGCAGCCCGGAGGGGGGGGTGTGTTGGGGGGGGGGGGGCAGAGGAACCCTTCTGGACTCGGGAACAATTATCCGGGAGAGGGAAGGAAGAGAATTTGTAGGGGAGGAAAAAAAAATGGATCCGCTCTCAGTGAGGGGCTTTGGAACCGCGGGTCCGGAGGGAGGACGATGCTGGCGCGGCTCGGGTGTCCCGGCTGGGGGCTCGGGGGAGGGGGAGGGGGGGAGTGTCTTTAATTTTTAATTTCTTAAAATTGCACTTGCGCCGGGTTGGGGGGGGGGGGATCGCAGCGGTACCGGGGGGGGATCGCAGCTCCGGAGCCTGGCGCGGCGGTGCCCGCGCACCCGCTTCCCTGCGCCCGTCCCAGCGCTTCCTACAGCGGGGTTTCGGCGGAGCAGAGCGCGGCTTGGGCAAGGGCACAGCGCGGCGGGTTTGCCCCGGCTGGACCGGCTCACGTTGTGCCGGGGGCAGCGCAGGGCCCCGGTGCCGGCGCAGCCCGCCCGCGCTCTATTTATCGTTGTTATTATTGCCATTATTATTTAGTTTCTGTTTCGCTCTGGCTCTGTACGAAATAACCCAGAGGCTGCACAAGTTCCAGCGCAGCCCGAGCTCGGCGGAGCCGCGGCCCCGCTCCGGGTAACCCGCGGGTACGTTCTCCGGGACTCCCCGGTCGGTGTGGGTATGGGGGGGTCCCCGCTGTCACCCCGCCGGTCCCGGCCCTGGAGGTGCCCTGTCGTCAGAAACACCGTTTGGGGGTGAAATCGAAGTGCGGTGTTGGAGCCCGTTGCTGCTCCGTGGCTTTGCTCGCTTTAAAAACCCGTTTTATTCCCCTCTCCCCAAGGCAACCCCGAGGCTCACTTTGCCTTCGTGCGGCTCGGCCCGGCCCCAGTGACACCGGGCACCGCCGGCGGAGCGGGTGCTCGGGGCCGGGGTGCCCTGCGGTCAGCACAGCGCTGCGGCGCGGTTCCGGAGGTTTTCTTCCAGTTAATGCCGGTTTTTTTTCTTTATTTTTCTTTATTATTTTTTAAGTAAACACGCTTCAAACGGCCCCCTTCAAATAACTTTTTTTTTTTTTTTTTTTTAAGTCATCACAGTTTTAGGTTCTCAAGGAGCAAAACAATTTTCAGCGCTCTCCTGGCTGGGCAGGCGAGGTTGAATAGAGCGGAATAGTTTTCTTTTTCTCCTTTTTATTATTTTTTTCCCCTTTATTTTCCCCCCATTTTCCCCCTCGTTCTCTTTCTTTTCGCTCCGCAGAAGGCGCGGGGCTTTGCCGGTGTGCACCGCCTGGCCTCTTCCCATGAGCTTTCCCCGTAAAAGGCTCCCGCAGCTTAGGGACCAAGAGCTCTCCAGTGCCGGGGGAGCGGTGGGAGCCCCTGTCCCGGGAGCTGCCGAGCAGGAGCAGCGGCCGCCGGGTGCGCGGTGCTGCGGGAAGGCGGGTTGGGAATGTTGAGCCCTGATTAAAATCAGGTGTTTAACACAATACAAGGCCCAACGGTTTATGGGGTTTCAGCTGAGGATTTTTTTCGGGATCACAGTTCAAAACAGTAGTCCAAAGCTAAGGTTTCAATATCCCAGGAGTATGTATTTGCAGAGCAGATTGAACTCGGACACGAGGGTACGGATGTCGGTGTGTTCACACCAGCAGGGCAGCGAGGACCGTGGTCTCTACACGCACCAGGGGTGCTCCGGCCTCCCCAGTGCCCGCCCGGCCGTCGAGGGGTGCATTAGAAACACGGGCCGCTGCAGAATTCCGTTTCATTGGGCAATATTTTAAGCAGATGTGAGGCTCCCCCGGGAATTCGACTCTGTTACCTGGCTTGGAAAGGGATGAATGCGTGTGTGCGCCGGGCTGCGGCTCGCAGGGGCATTCTCGGTAGTCTTCACCGGGCGAGAGGCAGGTACCGGTGGCGGGAGCTGGTTTCGCTCAGCCCCGGGTGGGAGTCCCCAGCGACCGAGGCTCGGCCGGGGTGCGAGGGGGCCACCGGGACCCCCCCAGCCCTCGGGCCTCCCACTGCACCGGTGTCCTCGGGGTGCCAGGGATCCCCCAGAGCTCGGCCGGGCCGGCGGCCTCGTCCCATGGCGGGAGGAGGAAGCGCCGGTGGCTGGGGAGAAGCCGTCGGCCTCCGTCCTACCCGTGAGCCGGGGGAAAGGCGGCGAACACGCGGGTTTGGCGCTCCCGTTTAAAGCAAATTCGTTTCCTTTGGAAATCTCCGAATTGCGTTTGCAGGGTAACGAACACAACTGCAAAACACGCGCGGATGCGTTGAAGCTCCAACGCTAAAGAAATGTCCGTGCTGGAGCAAACGGCGCCCCGAATTTCTACCGGCCTGTTTGCTTCTCATTATTAGGAAGTTAAAGTTCCGTGGATGAGGGCTCGGGCAGAGCTGCTGCTACGGGAACGTGGTCCCCGGTACCTGCTCCTCGCATTAGGACCCGCGGGAGCGCGGGATTGCCGGGTACGGTTGTGTTTTAATTAAGGCTGTCGAAGCAGCGGAGGGAAGGGAGCGGGAGACGAGCGCACCCGGGACCGGAGCTCTCTGCGGCGGCTGCGCCGGTGCTGGGTGTTGGAACACGCCGAGGGAGAAAACGTGCCGCGATTTGGGGTGTTCGGGGGGGTTCTACATCCCCAGCTCCGCCGCGATACTAGGGCCGGCGGCAGCAGCGCGGTCGCAACCGAATGGCCCCGCAGCCGCTACCGGGCGCAGGGACCCGCGCTGCTGCCCGGCCCGGCGGCGGCTCCCGGTGCGGGGCTCCCGGTGCTCGCCTCCCCCCCCCCGGTGGCTCCCGGTGCGGTGCAGGTGCGGAGGCCGGTGGGTCCCCTCTGCCGCCGCGGCAGCGCCTTCGCCATCCCCCACCCTGCCCGGATCTGTTCAATTAGGCAATTAGGGATGCTGGGCGGATGGGGGGGAGAGAATCCGCTAATTAAGGGGATGTGTAATTAGCGCTTCAACAGAAATTACCGAGGAGTTCAGAGGAGTTTACTCTTAAAAAGTATATAGCTAAATCCTATAAATAGCATGAATCAATTCCCCACCCTTCCCACCTGATTTATGGGAGAAAGCACAGAGAAAACAACTCCGAAGCGCTTCCTTGTCCCTGTCCCAGGAAAAAGCTTGGCAAATGGGATGAACAGGCTGGTTATTTGTTCTGGGGTTCTCCCTGGACCTGCCTGCAGAGCAACAGGGTTAAGGTGCCAGTGCTGGAGGAGATGCAGGAATGAGGGGCTGAATTTTGGCCTGCAGTTACAGGCAGTGCTTGTGGGGTGTCCGTGCAGCCGGCATGTGAGTGTGGGTGATGCTTATCCACGTGTGTTTACATCATGGGGCGTTTGCATGTGCATCTATAAATGTAAGTTTATAAAGTGCATTGAAGATTGGTCCGTTACTTCAATGTCACTGAATTCCCGTGTCCTGTAAACCCCCCATACTGATACAGAACATCTCTGTGCAGATGCATTTATTGAACCGACAGTGTGCGTTCAAAGGTCTCGTAACACATGGTAAAATCACAGGCACCGTGTGATCACAAACCCCTGCGTTGTGACTGAAATTGGGGATTGTGTTCTAAAAACTTTTTGTAGCAACAGCTAAAGCTGCTTTATTTTCAGATGTTGTATGGGAGCTGCAGTGCGAGTTCAGGTTCAGCAACAGAAAATGAGGTCTTTAATGAGCTAAGGGAGGGGATTAAACCAAGTATATTTCTAAAGGGTGCTATTAAAAAATACCAGGTGAAGACACTGAGGTCAGAACGAGTAAAGCATCGCTCTTCTGATCCCCCACAGACATTGTCCTGTGTTCAGTTCTATGTTATTGGTATGAGATGACTTGGAAACGGGCACGGCTTGGAGCTATCAAACAGGAGACAGCCAAATGCACCCAAAACACACACAATCTTCACTTAATTCCAGGCAAAATGCAGAGCTTGGATTTCACAGCACAGGAGCAGCGTAATGCATCACTGTTGGTCACTGTAATAATAGCCAGCCCCTGAGTCGGAGGTAGCCGTTCCACTGCCGGTGCTGCAGGACTGCTCCTGCCTGCCCCGGGTTTACACCTGCCTGCACCAGCCGCACCGTGCCTGCACACACATCTCAGTTGTGAGCACACGCACCGGAGGGGAAGGACAGGGGGATGTTCTGGAGAGGGCTGTAGCCTCTGCGGCGCGGCTGCGTTCATTGCTGTTTGTAAAGCACCCTGAGATTCTCGGAGGGAAAGGCCCTACTGAGTGAAAAGTATTATTATTGTTATTATGCTATGATTATTATAGCTTCGATATTTCAGCAGAGCTCGGTACTATTTAATTCAGTGCTTCAAAGACAAAGGCCTGGAGAAGTTTGTAAACATTAAGGAGGCAAAGCTCAGGAGCCACCTTGGCGGTGGGGAATGTGTTGTGAGTGCTCCGGCATAGCTGGGACGTGGAGGCTGCCGGTGACAGGCTCAGGGAAGGAGCCCACAGCTTCAGACTTGCCTTTGTCTTTCGAGCTGTCAAATCTGCATTCTCTGTTGGTTATTTTTGTTCTTTCTTTCTTTCTTCCTCCCCCCGTTGCAGTAAACTTCTGCTGGGTGAAATTGTTCAGTGCAAGAAAACCCCGCACTTCCAAGGCAGGCCTTTGCAGCGCTGCCGGCGTGCACGGCTGTGTGTGCTCGCTGTGGGCCGGGGCGAGCTCATGCTTTGTTTCCACAGCCCCATGGCTCTCTGGTTATTATGGGCATGTTTATTTTTTTCCCATTGGAGATGATTTAAATGATAAACTCGTGTGGTTCTGCGTGCTGACTGCGGGGACCGCGCTCTCAGCTCAGCGATGCTTTTCTCGTGCCTGTTTCCCTATAGATAACTGTAATTCTGTAGGGGTAAATAATATCAATAAATACATAAACACAGTGTCCGTCTGCAGTGCGGGATGAGAACATGAGAAGGGTCTCTGCAAACACATTTGTTTCCACTCTCTGGTTAACAGCCTGTTGATATGTCACTACTCCGCAGCATTCCACACCAAAATTACTGCTGGTTTCTGGGCTTAAATATCCTCCCCCCACTTTATTTTTCTGGAGGAATTTCAGGTCAGGGATGTCATAGTGGGAAAGATCTACGACCTTATTCCTTCTTTTATTTTCCTAATGGATTTTCATGCCTCACCGCTACCTCCTCACGGGCTGTTTGTTTTCATTTTTATTGCAGTAGGTTCTGCGTTAGGCAGCGTCCGAATCTGTAACGGGGCGTCCCTGTCCTGGGGAGGGTTTTTCCCCCCTTCTCTTCACTCAGTGAATGATGTGATCCTCTTCGCTAATAAAAATGAAATATGACTTTTGTCCGTGGAATAAGGGAGCTTCTTGGTGCTTCTGAGTGCTCATACCCTGAGCGAGCAGCTTTTATTCTCGTTCTTTTTATAACTGGGAAGAAATTTCCCTGCAGTAAGGACCATGTGTGCTGGCATTGGTTGGTAGGGCTGGAATCTGAGCTCCTTTTCCACGGGGTAAAGTATGTCTGTGCAGAGGTTCCCACTCACTGTCGCTCTGTGCAGCAGCGCTGGGTGCGTAGGACAGTGGGAGAAATGAAAGTTTCCATTCAGAGGCTGGATGAGCTTTCACCCCAGTGATGTGCTTTGCCCAGATTTACGACATGAAGTTAATAAGGCGTTTTTTGCTGTACCACTGAACCCACTTTTGTGCTTTGGGGAGACATTTTCCAGGTGAAAATGGACTGAGACAGCCAAATTATTTCCAGTAGGCCACAGAATAATGCTGCCATCACAGGAAATGTTGGTCTGCGTTGAGCGGGCGTGGAAGGACTTCACCTTCCCTGAACCACCCGGTTGTTGTAGCACGATGGACAGCACTGGGGGCTGCTGGACCTCCAGAAAGAAGTGACTGCGCAAGTGCGGTGTCAGGCTCAAACAGACCGGGCAGGGATTTATTTGTGTCTCAATGCTTTTACTTTGAGGTGTTCTGCTTTAAGGTGCTGGTTTGATGGGGTAGGTTTTTGGCTGCGCTGTTTTCTTTGGCTCGTGAACCCTCTTGCCAAGGCTGAGACACACACAATGCCCCGGCGTCAGTTATTGGGATCAATTTAGCCATCATTACTAGATAACGCTGTCAGCCCGTTTGAGACCCGTGTTTGTTTAATAGTTAATGTTCTGCACAAAATATTGAGGGTGGGGAGAAGTCAAACTGCAGTGAATACTCTGCTTATTTTATATCCACTATAACTATTTTTGTCCATGAAAATTGGCTTAATTATATCAATGGAATGTTTCTTTTTCAATTCTGTATGCAATTAGTCCATCTTGCTGCCTGCAATTTATTTTAATAAAAAAATAAACCAGTGGCGTGTTCAGTTCCTCATCCCCTGGGGACAAATGCGATTGGTGTGTTTAATTTCATTAACTACAATGCGGCCTACTGGAAAAATGTATAAAATCAGCTTTATACAGCTTAAACACTGGCATTTGAAACAAATCATTACTGCATTAGCTGTCACACTGGTAATTCTAGAATCCAAGACAAAAATATTATAGCTGTTTTTATAACCCTCTGCAAATACACTTAAAATAATTTGTAATCATTTTTTAAACATGCCCTGATGTTTTCAGTTAAAATATCTTATCGCCACCAAGGAGGGTTGGCTGTTTGTTATCCCGGGGATGCTTTATGGAAGGATCCAGGGGTTGCTTCCCCTATGGAAACTCCTCGCCTGTCTGTCCGAAGCTGCCTGGTTTGGGGACGGGCTGTTTGAGAGGAACATGCTTCCCGTGTGTGTATTCAACTGAATCTCCCTGTGCTGCTTTGCAAGCCTGGCTCTGGGTAAGGCACGTGCAAGGAGCAGCTTTTCCTAGCAGTGCAGCCTCAGAATATTCCCAAGTTCATTGTTCTGGCTGTCACCCCCCTCCCCTGCCCTTCCTTCCCGTCCTGCCCGGCGTGCAACACCTTACAGGAGTTCTGAGTGTTCCTTCAGCGAGGAGGGGGTGTGCGTCCCTCTCCCGCTTTGCTCCTGCATGAATTCCCCTTGTGCTTGCGGGCGGTGGCACAGGGTCCAAGCGCAGCCTGTCCCCAGCGATGCGGGCGCAGTGGGGCTTCAGCCCAGGATGGGGGGGGGCAGAACTTGGTGCCTGAGCTGGCTCCCAGCAGCGTGGTTCAGTAGGATGGTTTTCCAGACACTGTGATTTAGCCCCAGCAGTGTTCTGGACCAGGCTGGTTACTGTGTGTGTGTCTTGCACGGTATTGGCATGTGTAGTCAGTGCCCAACACGTGTGCCCGGTTCTCTGCTGTGAAAACCCAGGTTAAACGGGCAAAACTCAGGACTTGTTTTTAAAAATGAGAGGCCAGATCATCATCTCCTGTAAATCAGCATTAACATCAATAAAACTCATTTTCACCAGCTGAGGACATGGCCAAGAGATTCTGCGTGTATGTGCATAACATGTACAAATATTGGTGTGTGGCTGGGTTAAGGGGATTCACTTACAGCATCTGCAGGTCAATATCCAATGGAGGAATGTGGTGGGGTTTTTTCCTTAATTTATGGAATGATCAATGATATAACCTCAGTGTATTTTAGACAGATTGCTATTTTCTGGAGTGGCATGGACTTCCTTTCCAAAGAGGTCATATACAGAAGATGGGCTATTCTGGACATGAGCCATCTGTTCCCCTGCCTGCTCTCTGCTCTTTTCTTTCCTTCCCCCCCCCCACTGCTGTCATAAACAGTAGTTAATTTTCTTTTCCATATCTTTAACTTTATAGTGGCGGTGTTTTGGTACATGTGATATTGAGTTATTGTTTTATTGGTATTGCAGGGGAAAAAAACAGCTTTATTTCCTACTTGATACAAAATCACTTCAGGGGGGCTAAAGAACCTCAGTGCAGTTTTCCTCATGAGGCTGAGGGAGCAAGGGGGCCGGGGGGGAGGTGGAGGTAGTGCAGTGAAGCACATAGCAAGGGTGGGAAGGGGATGTGACTCTGTGGGTTCTCCTGCCTTGCTCCAGAGAGCCCAGCCCTGCTCCTGGGCTCCGTGGGTTGCAAGGGGAAGCCGTAGCATGAAGGAAGAAAGAGGCTTTTCCCTTGCTGCTGCCACATCTTCCGCACAGAGCAGCGTTACCTCAATGTTGAGTGCAGGATGAGGCTCTGGCCGGCTCTACACCAGCTTTAAGGGCTGTCTCTAGCACATGTATTTATTCTCAGGCCAGCCCTGTTGTGCTTTGAGCACTGGGTGTGCTGCCTGTAAGGGATCAGGGAAGTTGGATGTGAAGTTGTGCTCAGGACATGGAAAGCTGTATCCCTGCACACACTGGAACTGGGGTCACAACAGAAGCCCCACCAAGCCTTGGGAGCATTGTTTCACCTGGGCAGAGACTGGGCTGAGATGCAGCAAACGCAGCAATTAGGGTGTTTTTGCTAAGCTGATGAACTCACTTTACCAGCTTTACCCTCAGCTACTTCACCTGTGAAAGGGGAGGGATATCCCTACCTGCCTTTGACTCCTGGATAAGCGCCTTGTCAGTGATCCCTGGGTAGCTCCAGCTCCCACTGAGGTCACTGAGGTGGGTTTGCTGAGTTTACCGGATCAGGCAGTTTTCTTCTTGTTTTGCAAGTTTCAGTTTTGGCTGAAAATCTTCTCTTCCATCTCAGATGCTGATGAAAAACGCTCCTGTTTGCACCCAGCCTGGCGTTCTCTTCCGTTCAGGCTAGCGTTTAGGGGGGGGTTATTTCCAACTAAATGGACCTTTTGGGCTCAGTCTTGTAATTAATTTTTTAATGGCTGTGCTTCAAGGTCACGATGTATAAAATGGCTTTAGGTTTTTTTTCCTGTTTATGGAAAAGGACTGGTTTCATTTTGTATTTTACTACAGAAACGTGACCGGAGGAGCAGCACGACTCGCACATGAGCGTGTATTTTAGTTTAGAATTATCACATAGGAATAAAATAAATTGAAATCCCTACATGGCACAATAGTCGTATTTAGGAAGCAGTTGATACCTCATGGAGAACTCTGAAAAGCCCTTTGCTCAGAAACAGTTCTGCTCATATATCCCATAGTTAATGAATAAAAACCAGATCCTTGTTACTCTGGGAGTTCTTAAATTCTCCCTGCTAGAATACTCTGCAAGTATTTATCCAGATTCAGCTCAGGACAGGATTTGGGTCTTTGTCTCCTGTTCATGATAATATCTATTAATGAGGGCTTTTAGCAGCTGCTTAGTAACAGCAGCTGAAGGTGAGCTGCAGGAAATCCAGGTTAACCTCATGGCTGTGTCCTGGAGGAGATTCCTGAAGAGCTGCTGGTGCTCCCTCAGCCTCTTGCAGACGTGTGTTTTCCCAGTACAGTATCTGGGCAGCTGAGGCCCCTCAGGTAAATGCTGGCACCCCCTCAACTGTTTTGGTGTTTGGGTTGTGATTATCTATTAGAAATAAAAGCCTGATGCACCTGAAGCGCCATCACCATGGCTGTTAAACCAGGCCTCCCAGAGCTCGGTCCTGGCCTCTCTCGCACCAGCAGGTGGGTGATGTTAAAGGCCTGCCTGGTTCAAAATGTATTTCCTCTCCTCTCTGAACTTGGCTGCTGCTGCTTAGCTCCCACTCCAGACAAACGGGTGTCTGTGTGCAGTGCTTCAGTGTGCAGACCTCAGGGTCCTGGGGGAGGGCAGAGGCTTGGTGCAGAATCGCACACACCGCCTCCAGCCCTCTCCATGGAGTTTCTTGTATGATCCAGGAGCCGATGCCGCAGTGAGGTATTGACTGTTGGAATGAATGGCACTGTCTGTTCCAGCAGATCAGGGCAAGAGCATTTGCCACCCATCCGTAAATCTCTTGGTACCCCATGGCAGTAACTGGGGGGTTTTGTGGTCTGGTGTCAGAGCGTTGTTGTTCAGCAGTTTGTGACCTGATGCTTGAGGTGTGAACCAGAGGAATGTCCTGCTGCAGGATTCATTCTGTCCAGTGTCTCTCCTATATGTCTGTGGCATGCATCTGGGTGACTCCATCATACTGGGGAGTTCTGCTTCTCAGCATGACAGTTGTGGATGCAGAGCCTGCCTGGCTGGTCCGGGGAAGCTGAGTTCCTGTAGGTCAGTAATTCAGCCTAAGTCACATGCCTGGAGACTGACCAAAGGGCTGGGAGCAATGGTCCTCCCTGTCCTCCATACCTAGAGACCTCCCCATCATTCCCTGGAGAAGCTACAACTCTAATAAATGAGGTGAATCAAGAACCCATGGAAGATTGCACAAGCATTGCTTTGCTTTGGAACCCTCCTTTCTTTCCTCATGAAAATACCAAGGGCGTAACAGGGCAAATTGAGGCTCAGTTCTAACTCAAGACCAGGAAACAGGAATTCCACAGTGGAAGTTTGCCTTTAACCTCATATAGCCGATGGCTGCATCAAAGGCACTTTCCTCATAGCCAGACATTTACCCTTAAAAGCCTGCATGGCCTCGCTGCTCAGAACCTGGAGCCTGCTGAAGTTCAGGGTAGTCTTTCCATTGACTGCTGGACTTTGGAGCAGGCCCTCAGGCACTGAACTCTTCAGGACATCCACTATTTGCATGTAAAGATTTTTCCTTATATCTGAGTTTGGAGGTAACACTTGTTAATGATTAGCTACCAAGGGTCTGGTATAAGATATCCCTGTTTCCAGAGATGAAATCAGCCCTGCCTTTGTTTCTGCTTCTAAAGTCCTTTTACTGATGTGACCTGGCTTTTAAAATATTGATCAACAAATGTTGTTGTTTTAACCTGTAATTTGAAGAGCCACATTCCTGATGCTTCCCAGCCTGAGGAATGTGTGTTTGCTGCCCCTTCACAATCCTGCCATAAGTGGAATAATCCCAGTCCGTAGTCACATTTCAGTAAGTGAAGACTGAAGAGCCAGCTCCGAGGGCTTCCCTGGCAATAGATGCTGTGTATGTCTGGTTCGGGGTGGCAAGCTGTGACCATGTAAGGGTGCTGCTCGTGTTGGGAATGACAGATTCTCTTTAGTTCTTTCAGAGGAATGACATCCCACACATCTGAAAGGAGAAGCAGCCCTGAAAGAACAAAGCTCTACCTGCAGATTCATCTACGTAGAGACTAGATATTGGAGGAGTGGTGGCTTAGAGCATTCCTGTGCCTCCGTGCTCCCTTTGGAACAACAGAAAAAAGCACTCTTGAAAAATTACGGAATTCTCCTTGCAGTGTCGGGTTCCAAGATAATGATGTGTCTGTGTGTGAAAATATTAAATTGCAATAACATGCGGAGTGAGTGCCTTTCTGAATGGGGTATTCAGTTCACAGCTTGGACTGTACATAAAGCTAGTGAGTGACAGAATACAAATGGTGTCATAAAACATCAGGGGAATTTACAGCCAGTCTGTCTTTTTGATCTGTGCTCTATCTCTGGAGCGCTCTCGATCTATCTTTAGTTAATGAAACAGTTAAACAGATTTAATTATTTATCACTGTTTAATGTCAAGAGTTATCAAAACAGATTACGTCCCCCCTTCCCCACACACACACTTAAAGGTATTGCAAGAACTCTATAAATTGTATGTGCTAAAGTCTGGGATGTTTCCTGTTCAAAGATAATGCTTTTAGAATGCATCTCTGCATGTCCATGTTTTTAGATCACAGTTGTTGGGTGAAAGCAATTGGAGCCTTTCATTTCTTTGCATGAGAAGATGTTTGTTTCTGCAGCTTTGCTTGTTTCTTACACAAACTGCTTCTACACAGGAAAACAGGGAACTAGGAATCCAGTTTCTCTTAAGGTGAGAAATGAAGTAGAACGGAGGGTGTGAGGTGACCCACGCTGACAGAGCCAGGCTGAGAAGCCATTCCAAGCGTCCCTCTGCCCTGCCCATCCTCTGTGCCGGGGCATCAGCCCCAGCAGCGTCTGTCTTGCTCCTTCAGGGATCATGTCTGAAGCCTGAGCACACCACGTGTCCGTGTGGCTTCCTGCTCCCTGGGTCCTCTCACACGTGCACACAGGCCTATAGGGTGTCCCTGAAGAGACCCCTGGAGCTGCGGATCCCCCCCTGACCTGGGCATCTCTGGTTTTCCAGGACAGGAGGTTTCTGCCTTCTCTCCCCCCAGCAGAGGTGTTAATCGGCACCCTCTGAAGGCTGCCTTGAGCTGCTAAAAGCCGCTGTTTGTTACTGAATCTCATCTGGTAATTCTGGGCTGGAGGTAGGTGATGGGGATCCCCCTCTGCCGTGCCACCTGGGTCTCCTCTGTTGGCAGCTGGAATAAGAAGTCATTCTTTCTTCTCTACCTAAGCTCTCTTTACCAGTGGTTTTAAATTGCTCTCCACTCCTGACAGACTACCCCCGTTCAAAGAGAAATGTGGAGGAGCTTGATGGTTCTAGCAAGTATTAGGAGTCCATTACCAGAGGACTGAATCCTGTTGGGATCTCTCGGGAGACACCCCTCCTTGGCCCACCAAACAGAGTATGGCATTGTGAGCAGAAAGGGCAGGGGGATAAAGGAATCCAGCCTCGCTTTCCTCTGACAAAGAAACCTCAATACTTTTATTCAGCGGAAAATGGAATAATACTTGTGGGTTTGCTTTGAAAGCCCCAGCCACCGGCTACTTTACGCGCTGCGGATGGCTTCTGTGTGGGGAAGAGCTTTTCTCAAGGGGAGCGGGCTTTACACCTGACACGAGATTAAAGGCATCTCCGTGCCAGCACGTTAAACATTTGGGGCTTTACTAGAAGAGCCAATGTTTCATTGCGTTCACGTGCCAGGCAGCAGCAAAGCCCCTGCCGCGCTGCTGTGGAGCACCACTCACCACACAGATGTGTGGGAAGCAGCCCGGCCTGCTGGAAGTGAGTTTTATTACATGTCATGTTCCCTCTAAAATGCACCATGTAGTACTGTTCTTTTGGTAAAGGTAGGCGAGGGACTACTCCAGGTATTGCAGCACTCTTGGCTACACAAAAGCGACCCTCATCTAAGTGGTGTCCCTGCAAGAGCACGAGAGCTTAGTGGGGAAGCACTGGAGTTTTTCACATCTCAACTTCTGATGCCTTCATTTTCACTTGTATCTCAGTGAGACAAAAGGCACATTACAAGTAGAAATACACTACTACAGCAACGTGCAAACCTCTCTGTTCATAGGAGTGTGATATCGGAGTTGGCATATTGGCATCTACCTTGAAATACTGTACTCTGTTTTTGTTCCCATTTGGAATGGTGCTTGTACAGTGGTCATTACAAACCAGGACCTGATGGAAGGAGGTGGGGGCTAAGCTGAGATCTGCTGTGAGGAGCAGATGCTCCCTTGCTGAGCCAAGCCCTCTGACCAGGGCTCTGATCATGGCAGGGGCAGAAGAGTCAAGGGGCAGCACAGTCCATTCCTGCTCTGGATTTACACACCTGGGAACTGTATTGGATTTGATTTTGTCTAGTTTCTGTTTTACTAACACCAGGAAAACTCACCGGGGCATCTGCTGGTTCATTGTGTTGCCTTGTGCTATTTTCAGTACTGTAGGCCAGAAATCTGCTATGCTGTTAGGTTAATCAGTGTATTACATTTGATACTTACAGCTGATGCAGAGCTGAATTTGTAATGCAAGGTGTCAGAGCCAAAGGAAGAGCATTTTAGTATCAGAAATAGACAATGAACCACTTCAAATCAGGTTTTCTGCCTTCAGTGCCTTGCGGGTAGTTTAATGATGGTAAATATGGGGTGTTGTAGATAACTGGACTTGTTTAAAATAAGGAATCCCTGTTTTGTTGTGGGATGGGAGCTGCTGGGACAACATCTATAGGGAAATACCCACTGGATGAACTGGAAAGAATGTTTGGTGACTGCAGGCTAATTCTGGTCCTGAGCTCTTCAGCCAGTGTGTATGTCAGAGCAAGTGGTGTTATTTACAAGGGTAAAGTTATGCTTGTAGTGAAACATTTGTGTAATGGAGCCCAGGCTGATGGTCCTGTTTTGCCACCTGCCTATTTCTCGCTCTCAAGAGAGCAGGTAGAATAAAGATAAGGGAGGGAACGGAGAAAAAGGCACCGCTCTCAAAGTAGCTGGTTTATGTACATGTTTTCTCTGCATTTTGCCAAATCTTTCTCGTTCCCTTTCCTTATCTGGCTTCCAAAATCTATTGCTGGTTTGTTTTAAACGGTGTAAAGTTGTGTTAGGAAGCATTGCCCATTTCTAAATGCAGCTGAAGTTGCTGTGAGCTTGGACCCTCCAAAACCAGGGATTCGGGGTTGGTTGTTCTTGCTGGTAGCTGCTGTCTTAAAACTGAGCAAATGCACGTCTGAAAGCCAAGCGTGGTTTTTGAGCTGGGTCACTTGGAGTGAAACCGTTTTTCCTGCCCTCTAGAACTGATATTTTCATTTCTAATCCCTTCAGAATTGCAATAATTCTGGTTGTCAGGCTCGGGTTGGCACGTGGAAACACGTGTCAGAAGTAAGCATGATCTCATGGTTTGTGTTGGGCCTTGGTCTCTGCATTTGGGAAAGGGAAGATCAACAGCATTTTGTGTATCTGCGTGAGGGAGATGTTAGGCTTTGGATTCCCTTTGGACTACAGCCATTGCTTGGGTGGGCCAGGTTTCCTTTTAGCTTTGTCCCTTGGTACCACAAACTGTTACAAGAATGGTATTATTCCTCTTCATCTTTCTCTCCTGTGGTGAAATAGGAACACTTGGATCCTCTGCTACAGGCTTGATAGCACCTTAGATGTTAAAAGGCTTGACCAAATGTTGTTCGAGGCACCTACCTGTAGGATTAGTCCTTCTTGATGCCATCTCCATCAAAACAGGGTAGTTGTTTCCCATCAGGGGTCAGTCCTGTGCAGAGATCTTTCTCCCTTGCAGCAGGGAGGTTATCTGTAGTGCTGTGGTGTCTTGGTGGAAGAAGGATCAGAGTGCAGAGCATCATATTAACAATATGATAAATTATTGAGTAATTAGTTAGCCCAGGCCTCAAGCGTGAGTAAATGGTGTCCATAAATGACCCGATCCCCCCCAGGCTGCAGCGGAGCAGAGTGGCACTGTGCAGGCAGGTTGCATTTAGGGAGTACAACCCTGGCTGTGTTTCAGGACGTGATGAGTGAGGCTGACGGTTGATGCCAACCACGAGGGCTGACACAAATGCAGAATCCAGATGCTTGCATGGTTCAGCTGCAGCCTCTCTGCCAAGGCAGGTGATAATTCCTAAACAGTTGTGATGTTTGAGTAAAAGGCTGCTCAAAATCGGGTCTTTCAGTCAACAAGTCTGAAACACACGGTGCTGACTCCCAAGGGATAGCTTCTCTAAGGACAGGGCAGTTGTATCAGTGCCAGTATCAAGTCTAAGAGGATAATGACCACAGAGGTCTCCCAGTTCAGTGCTCACTACTTGTTCATAGAAAGCATCTGTAAAGGTGGGTAAGGGTTACATCTGAATAGATTCTGTCTGCGCAATTAGTGTAGGAGCTGTTCCTGGCAAAGGGAGATCTTGTGGGTCAAGTGCTGGAATTTTAGATACAGTCTCTTGTGCTGCTCTGGAGCTGATTTGCACTGTGATAAATAGCATCAAGCTGGCTTTGTAGGAGGGGGCAGCTGGGATGACGAGGTACCAGCTTTAAAAGGCAAAACGCTTGGTCTGCAAGGGAAAAGGATTCTGAGAGTTACTTTGCAGCTGCAGAAAACCCCAAATTCTATTCCTAATCCTTGAGCTATCGTAAAGATGGGTAAGAGGAGAAGTTAGGATTAAAATGAATGCCTGGCTAAAATGAGATGAGATCTTTCTTACTTTGGTGGGAACCAGTCTGTCCTTGTGTGTTTATTGCTTTTTGCCTTAGCTCCAAAATAGCTGTTAAAATTTCAAGTACTTTATTCCCAGCAATTATTAATTTGAAAGCATTATTTTATCCCATGGTAAACTTGAAACTTTAAGCACATTCAAAGCACATTCAGTTGTGAGAACCTCACAGGAGAGGAAGGAATGTGTTACAAGAAAAAATATTCCCACTGTTGACCTAAAAGATACTTATTCCTGTTATTTCTCATGTCCATTTCTTGCTTCTTCGCTTCATTGCAAGGACTTGGTCTTCTGTTTGCTGTTTCCACACTAGGAGAGGGAAAGTGCTGTGATATCATCCCTATGTACTACTGATTGATTTGTATTAGAGCCCTGTCACCAGAGTCACTTGGCTCTGGGCTGATTTGCTGCATACAGGGAAACCAACCACAGCCCCAGACCCCCCCACTGCAGTGAACCAAGTGCGGCTTCTACACTTCATGTAGATAAAAGCCTTAAGGAAATAAAAACCCAGGCTGAATCCAGAGCAGATTTCCTGGGAGCGGGAGATGCGCTGGTGAGGAGCTGCAGATATTTCCCACATTAGGATTGCTTGATGTGCTATAATATGCTGATAGAATTGCCCTTGGCCTGGTGTGGAGGGGCTGGTCCTGCCCAGGTTTGGATAATCCAGAGGATTCCCTGCTCTCTGGCACTGGATGGAAGCGAATGCCGGAGCTTTTGAAGTCTCCCCATTTACGTGCCGCATGAATTTCCCATTTGATTAAACAAATGATGCTTTGCTTAATTCGTCTGTGTTGGCTATTTTTTATGAAATATGCACTTAATTAAGTAAGAGAAATACAGAAACATGTTTATTCTCAAGATTTATGCGAAAAACGAGAACCCCACTGAAATTTCCAGTAGTGAAGCAATTAAGTAATGGAATTCCACAGTATAAACATAGTATAATTCAACTATAAAACCGATGTCTCAGTAATGTTAATGAGCTGACTTGAAGCTACGAAAGCTCAGAAAGTTCAGTTACAGATGAAAATTGAATTTGTTCTGAAATATAACTGAAATAAAGTTAGTTTGCAGGAGGAGCAGCCTGCGGTCCCAGCCCAGGCTCTGTCCGTGTGCATGGGATGTCAGGGTAGCAGAACTGGTCAGGACTGTCTATGGGTTTCGGATGTGTGGCTTTGATCCATAGCAGCATCAGTAGACAGGCTGTAATGTGCTCCAGTGGTAAGCAGGGTTTGCAGAGAGAGTGAAGGGAACAGGAGCTCTGTGAAGAGAACAATTTTACAGTTATACAAAGCTTCCTATGAGTTACCAGCTCCAAGGAGCAACAGAGTCAGGTTCTTGCTGGCTTCTTGTTGAAAGCTTGCATATGCAGCCATCCACGAGAGAAAAAAGGAAACCAAAAGCAAGCGGCCCCATTTCCCTGCAGGCAGAGCCCCAGATAACTTCTCCATCATTTGGACTGGCAGCTTGCAAAATCTGCACTTGCTTGTTTCAGTGTATTTCACAGTAACTCCTTAAAATACTCTATTTGCTGCAGTGAGAGGCAGAGCCTGAGAGCCACCACTCAGTAGGTGTGTGTGTAGAAAGAAGCTCAAACCCGTGTGATTCTTCAGCGAGGTTCCCACTTGAACACTGGCAAAATCTTGGTTTGGGTTTAAGCTTGAACTCTGCATTCGTACTGAAAACAGGCAAATGTTGGAGCAGATCCTGGAGCTGGCAATTTTAATGGCTGGGTTTCTGTATAATCTCCCCTTCAGAAGCTCTGGTTTGTGATGGAGACCTCTGGTAGCACAGGGAAGCAGGGTCTCTCCAGTGGCACTGATTTATTTGTAGGCTCTTCTCTCCTTTTACTACTGCTTTTACCTGAAGCTTCTTCTCTAAATTCTCATCTCTTTTGGTGAGTTTCTTTCCAGTCTCTTCCCAGGCTGTTAAGTCAGGAGCTTGCTGTGAAGGTGATGCTTACAGCATGGAGGTGACTGCTACCAGCCGTGGCCCTGCAAAGCTTAGGCTGGTGTTTCCTTAAGCTGTGTTTTAACCAGGTCCCGGGGGGTTTCACTGCACTCTGGCCTCCATGGCACCTTTTCTTTCCTTTCCTCATTCCACTTCAGAATGTTGTTTCTGTCACCTTTTCAGCCTAGTAAACAGCACACCCAAGATTTATGGTGTTTAAACTTTTAATGCCGTAACGTAGTTTATATTTTTCACAGCATTATTCAGACGTGTGATGTTATGGTTAGTTCAGGTCCTAGCGAGGAACTCTTTCCTTGTGGGTAGTTCCTCTTTGCCGAATAGTATTTGCACTTGCTTCAGAGGAGGAGGAAAGGAATGTGCCATGAATGTTGCACAGGATTAAAACTGTAGATGGCCAGACCATTGTGGATGGGGACTGAAAGCCTGAACCTGCAGCCTGGACCATCTGTGAACTGCTTTTCCTTTGAGGGGCAATCTGTGCTGCATGTTTCTTGCCTTTCCCAATCCAAATTTAGTGCAGAATCAATCATTCCCCTCTGCGCTGGGGGCTTGTGCTGTGATGAAATGGTCATCTTCACTTTGTTGCTGGGATTGTCTGCTTCTGAGGCTGGGAAGGGTTTTCATCATCAGGATACATAGGGAAACACCGAAACGGAGTTGAATAAGCAACACAGAATGCTACGAAGGACTGTATTCAGCTTTCATTTCATCTCTTACATCGTCCTTGTTGAATATGTGACTATTAAAGAGAAAACAAAAACCCCACTTAGAACGAGCGAATTGTGGGGCACATCTGCTTGCCCTGCCTTGCTTTCACAGGGATTCCACTTCTGTGAAGTTTCACGAGTTTATAAAACATTAACTACTTGGAAAAGAACAACAAACATTGTTCTGTCCTCAGCACAGATCCTAAACCCCAGCTACCAGATGGACCAAGGCCTGCACCCAGCAAGGGAATATTAATTTTGATGGAGAGAGCCTTAGTGTTCTGGGTATTAAATGATACGCCTTGGGAAATGCAGCACAGTGGATGTGTGTTTGTACTGAGTACTGCCTTTGTCTTTCATATATAAAACCCACTAATTAAAATATAATGTAAAAACCTGCAGCATGCTGGTTGTGTTTTAGTGCGCTGCTAAGGTAAATAAAACTGAAACAAAAGAGATATATGTGTATGTATAGATTGGGTCATTAAAAGTGCATTGTTAAATCGCTTTCTGCCACAACATTTCTGAATTAAAAGCTGACCAGAAATCCATCTGGAATTGGGCACAAAGGCAGATTAGTGTTACTGTATCCGGACTTCTGCATTTGGCCTATGGCTCATTTGTGCTGCCGGGAACCTCTGTGCAAGGAAACAGCAGCGAGCTCAGCTCCTGGAGCTGGACCTTTTACAGCATCTCCAGTGGTCCAGCACAGCCCCTGACAGTTTTACCCCAAGGCTGAGAGCTGAGCTCCATATGCTCTCTGGTGCTCTGGATATAGGGTCCCTTTTAATATGTTCAAACCAGAAACAGCTTGGAATATTAACTGAGCTGGACCTTCCAGCTTACAGTGTGTAATGAGGAAAGTAGACAAGCTGTCAAACTTAGCAACTAAGACTGATCCTTTGCAATTGAAAATGAGGATTATCACATATGAAACTGAAGTGTTTGATGTGAACAACCTGCTCTAGTGGAAGCTGTCCCTGCCCATGGCATGGGGTTGGGACAGGATTAAGGTCCCTTCTACCCAAACCAGTCCGTGATTCTATATTACTTAATCAAAGCATGGCAAAGCACTATGGGCTTACAATGGCAAATCAGTACTACCTTATTTTATCCTCTGTGTAAGCAAGTGTGTGACCTCCCTCATGCCTTTGGGAACCAGCGCAGTGCACACACTTCATCATCACAGCCCTTTGCTGCCCAGTAGCCAAAGCAGGTGGCTGAGGTGGTGGAGCCTCCAGCGCTGCAGAAGGTCATCATTCCATTGGGTTGGTTCTCCCATGAATGTGGAATCCCATCCCCAGTATTCACAATAGCATGAATGATGTCTTTCTGGGCAGGAATCCAAGGTTGAAGGCCTAGGGTACAGTAAAGGTTACAGAAGGTCACTTTATCACCACTGTGTTGCTTCAACAGTGCTTAAGTCCCCTCCAGAATCTTCTCCTGGTCTTCCTGGCATAGAACATGGCCACCTTGGTAAGGAGAGAGGAAAGAAATAATAAGATCTTTCTTTGTGCCACGATCCCCCCAAAGAAAAGCTTAACATCTGATTCAGGTTTACTGAAATAACAGCAGATGTTTATCTTGCAGTGTATGGCACATGGCACTACGTCTCCTAACCCCTCCTGGAGCTTGAGGCAGGGTTTCTGGTCCCTCATTCGGCACTTTCAGGCTTTGTGCTCCTTCTGCAGTGTTTTCATTTCTCTGGAGCTTAATCTGCTACCGAAGTGTTCCTAAGTGTCCCGTTAGCAACCGTGACGCGAGGAACAGCAACGGAGGCTTTCGTGCTTCCTTCCTCTGAGTGCAGGGTGAGGCAGCTGCTTACCTGCACCTCCAGCAGTGAGTAAATGGGGAGAGCTTTCTCCAGCTTTCATGGAGAACCCACTTGGGGTTTGAGGCTGGGGACAGAGCAGTAGGAAAACCCATCCTGCCCTGGGAGAGCAAAATGGGGAAGGAAAACCGCAGGGAAAAATTCAGTCTTGGACTTACACAAAGTTTTCACATCTGCAGTTGTGTCTTTGTGTTCATATTCGTGCACAGACACTGAATTCTGCTCGCTGCAGCTGTAGAAAACTGCTGTGTGATGGAAACAAGTTTCCTTCTAGCACCAATCTACAAGTGTTTGAAAGTGTCAGTATCCTGGAAGCAGCGGTGATGTTCGGACCAGTCACTCACCCAACCCTTCTTGATGGGCAGCTCTTCTTGCTCTAGGATCATGGAGGAGGCAAGGAAGTGTGGAACAGAAAGGCAAAGGGCTGCTCAGCTGTGGAAGGAAAAGAGGAACTCATTGCTTGCTTACATGAAACCTGCTGCCCTTCAGGTCTAATCTGTCTTTCCTAGCAGACTGAGGGGCAGAAGGATGGAGTGGGCAAGATGACAATTCCTTGTTGGCCATGTCTGGACACACAGAACATGTGCAGCAGATTCCTTCCTCTGTGGAATGTTCTAGAGATGCCACGGGACTGTCTTCAATTGAGGCAGATATTTGGGTATTTTCAGATATTCCTGAGCTCCACTGATCCATGGATGTTGTGGCTTCTCTTCCACATCCCCTCCGAAGCATGGTTTATTTTCTGTTTGAATCAACGCAGTCCTCCTTTGTTTCCTCCGCTGAATTCTTTATTTATTATTTCCTAAAATGATTTGATTTTCCCCCTCCTTCACAACACATATGATTGCAATAAGCAGATACAAAATAGAACCAAGAAACAAAAGGCTGAACATGCTGATAATGTACATTTGGTTTGTATTTATCGTTTTAAGATGTGTTTTAATTGGTTCACTACCAACATCCTGGAACTCGCAGTCAGTCAGAAGAGAAACCTGTTTCATTTTAAAGTCAGTTCATTTCTTCCTCCTTTCAGTTGAGAGCAGTGGGTAAGACCCTACTGTAGGATCTTCAAATTTAATTGCATTAAAACATTTAAATAAAGAGGATTAGAATGCATCTTGGTTTGCTCTTCTGCCTTGGATTTCCTCGCGAAATGGGGTTTTAAAAGCACAACGATGCAAAACACATTTTGTTGCCTTGTAACGTAAGCCTTCATGCATAATTTCTAAAGCAAATGTGCAGCTCTGAACCTGGAAATAAACAGTTTGCAAGCTTAGTCTGGTTAGCTTAATGAAGAGAAAGTGAAAAGGTGACACAAATGCCATGTGAAAGTGCTCACAACAAAATCTGATTCAATGGACTAAAGGTGTGACAACCCTCAGTTTAATACAGGCCTTTTATGTATTTTATATATGTATGTAGGAGGAATGAAGGGAAACTGGATTGGAGGAGGCATCTGAAGGCTCAGCTCGTCCATCCTCCTGGACAACAGCAAGCTAAATGTTGCCCATGTTTCTGCTGGAGGTTTGTTAACTGTGTTCTTCGACCTCCTCAGGACAGTGCTGCTGCTTTGGCAGTGACTTGAAGTTTATTGCTGACAACTTGAACACTGAGGTTTGATGCCTCCTGAAAGGTCTTGCATGTACCAAACAGGAATTAGTTTGAGGAAGTCTTGCAGTGCAGGAGGTCAGCCTGGCAAACCACAACACGGTCCTTTTGACCTTGCCTTTTATGAGGTTAGAGTCAGGGTTAGTTTGGACTGGCAGCTTCTGTCTTCTAGTGGAATTTGGTTTAGCAAGTTTGCATAAATATTTTGAATTTTAAAGGGTGAAAAGTGTCCTTCTGCTCTCAGTGAAATCAGAGCACCCTGAAAGAGAGTGGGTGCATGTATTTCTGTCTTAGCACTTCATGGCAATGCACTGTACCAAAGTCTCAATTTTGTTCTGTAAAGGATTGTCCAAAACCCCTGTGTTTAAACTCAAAACCTGCCAGCCTGCATCTTGGTGGAGTTTTCAGGGTGCTTCTGGATGGGGATTGATGATCACACTGAGGGCAAAGCAGGAACTGTGCGGATGATGCGGGGCTGCTCTCTTTGCTGGTTTTAGCCTTTGCCCCCAGCAGCTTTAGAGTGATTTTACAGCCATTGCTTTCTGCTCTCGGGTGATGTGTGATGACCTGAGCTTCATGCAGGCAAACTCGCTCCTCTCTGGGAAAAGAGGAGTCCCTGAAGAGCCGCTCTCTGTGTGACAATGAAAGTTGCTGCTGCTGCTGCTGCGGTGAAACTGCTGCATGTGGTTAGAGCAAATCGAGAAGTTCATGAACAGAAGTGGTGAGGTGATGGAATTACCTGGGAGTTTTCCTTGGTTAGTGTCACAGGGCGTCGAGACCTGCAGGAGCTGCTGCAGCCCAGAGAAGGGCACTGAGCAGTGCCGGGGTCTGGGTGGGCTGGGGATGGAGATTGTGAGTTAAGAAAGGCTTTTCCCCCCAAAATGAGCAGCTTTGGAGGTTTCAAAGCTGAGGTCTTGAAAGGGAGGTTTTGTGTCTTTGGGGAGGGTGAGTAGTTGGACACTGTTCAGGAAAACATATGGAAACTTTTGTTTTAATACATGTTACGGAGCTTCCCTTTTCCATTTGGCTACTGGAAATGTGGGGAGGGGGGAGATGGAAAAAGACTCAGGTTGTTTGCTGGCCAATTTGGTCAAAAGAGGAAAGCTGGGAAGTGTCTTTTTCCATGAAGGTTCTTGCTGGAGGCCTCTGCCCAGCTCTGCCATGTTGGGGCCCAGCTCTGCAGGGAGCTAGGAATGGGAGATCCCATCTCACCCAGGTGCCTCTGCAGCATTTCTGGGATGGTGCAAAAGCCGGGAAATGGGCAGGATTCAAGCCATGGTTGGAAAGCTGGAGTTAAAAAGGAATGGCCAATATTGCACTACTGCGATCTGCAGAGTTACTGCAGGAAAGAGTTACCCCTCCGGCACTGTGATGACAACATAAATAGTTCTCTGTGCTATAAAACAAATACAGAATCATTTCTGGAGTTCAGCGAGCTGGGAGCGTGCCAAGTCTGCACTAATTATCTTGTGTCTTGGTTTTATCATACGTATTATAAATGATTTCTTATGCCAGAATGGCTGCACACTTTCCCTGGTATCCTATTACTCATTTAGGTTTCTGACCATCTTCTCACATGTATTGATTTCTCCTGTAGCTTTCTGGAGAACAGTTTGTTACCTGCTCTCACAGCAGTGCTGCTTATTCAGATGCTCTGGAAGGGTGTAAGAAAGGAAGAAAAGAAGGTTGAAGTGTGATGTACACCCTGCGGTGTATCAGCCTGTGCCTTACGTGAGCATGGCATGGTCCTTTTACTGCCCATGAGGACTTTGCAAAGGGCAGCACTGTATCTAGAGCAGCTGCACAATGGAGGAGGTGCCTTTTCCTTTGTGACAGTCAGTGAAGAAGTAGGTAAATGTCTTTGAAAGTGGAAGGCAAATGGTGGGGGAGGTCGGGCCAGAGCATTGCAGAACTTGGAGAGAGAAGAGCTGAAGCGATGGAAGATAAGAATAAAGAGGATGCAGAATATGATCAGTTCAAAAGGAGAATTGGGGGGTGCGGGGTGTGCAGAGGGTGGTGGATATTCAGTGTGCCCCAGGAAGAGCAGTTTTGCTGTAACTACCCCTCAGATGCTCTGTGGTATCCAGTTCATGGGAGCAGTCAGTCACCCAGGGATGACAAAGGGTCCTTGCTCTGGAGGGCTGCGATGCTGATGAAACGCTCTTTGAACTCTTTGAGGTTTCTTTGGTTTCTTTCTTTTTCTCCCTTCTTTTTTTTTTTTCCTTGTGGGTTTTTGCTTTCTTCCAAAGAACAAACCAGGAACTTCCCATGCAGATCCAGCCTGCGCGGGACAAGGACCCTTTTGAACTATTTGACATACAGTCCCTATTCAAAAGAATCTTCTTGCAGCTTCCTAAGGAGCCCCGGCAGTATTACACTTGGGTAAAGACAGAGCAAGCCTCTTTCATGAGGACAACAGTGACTACAACCAATGCTGAGGGAATTCCTGAATGGAAGTGGCAGCCTTGCTCTGCTGTGTTTCCCAGAGCCTTATTTGCTGTTGTCCAGCAGTGAAATAGATCTGAATAGCGAGATTCTCTGTATTGTAGTTTATTCATCTGGACACATGTAATGGAATTATTCATTGTCAGTTCTGGTGTTGTGCTTTCTATTATAATGGTGTGTGCAACTTCCTCCTGAAGCTGAGGCCTCTGCTGCCAAGAGTTGTGTCCAGTGTGGAAGAGATTCCACAGTAAAGCTGGTCAAAACCTCTGGCATGTTTTCCATGCAAATGTCTCAAATTTACAGTTTCCTCAGCAAAAATACGAAATCCACTCCTGTTAAAAAAAAACAAAAAACACAACCCTATTTTTGATTCTGCAGATGAAAATAAATAAAACATAGTGGTATTTGCTTCCCACGGGAGCTGGACATCTGGGAGGTTGTTCTGTGCCAGTTCTTCCCTGAAAGAGTTTGTATCCAGAAGGGGATTGTCTTTATGCGCACTTACTTAGCTCAGATGAAGCTCTATTGAAAGCTAAGTGAAAAGTGACAGAAAATGGTACTGAATACGGTGCAAATCAAGTGTGAGTGAAGCCAGAGATGTGACTCTTGTGACCTTGCTGTGCTTCCCTTTTTTACACGTGGGGAAGCAGTGCCAGTGGTGGAAACCCTGCAGAACTTCTGCTTGGCAGCGTTACTCAAGATTTACCTCACAGAGACAGTGCTGATTTATGGATGACGTTAGGGTGTTGTTGGGTGGTGGTTGTCTCTCAGGAGGTTCGCCTGTTGATTCACAACCAGACTGAGCGTGTACAGTGAAATGGCTGCGAAATCCAATCCCTGCAGCACGGAGGCTGCCCATGCCAGTGGGTCACCAAGGATGCATTTCATTCTTTGCAGTACTTCAGTCGTGTTTTATCAGGTCAGGAGATGGGTACCAAAAGCTTGGTGTGATAAGAAGCTGCCTAAGTTAGGGTAATGATGGGTTCTCCTGGGGAAGGCAGGGAGGAAAAGTTCAAAGCCTGGTATTCCTGTGCACAAGGTCCACATACCTGCCAATGCTCTCTGAGGAAGTGTCTTTGTCAGAACCATTAAATGAAGGTTAAAGAGGCCAGGCCTTTTCTCAACATGTTTGACTTGCTCTTTGTGTCCTCTCTTCAAGATGTCTTCGTGTTACATTCCTTTGCTTCATGAATTCTTTATTACGCCGATGAGTCCTGATGTACAAACTCATTAGAAAATGAGCTGGAAATGTAAGATCTGCCAAATTTCAGAGGCTTCTGACACGGTGGGGCTCAGAGGCAAAGGAAGGAGGCAAAGGAAGGATGCAAAGGAAGGAGGCTGATGAGGAGCTGTCAGACAATGGAGAAGTCAGTCATTTGGGGATGAAGTTTTGCAAAGTTCAAAGTTATGGAGTTGCCAGGCAAAACACGGAATTCAGTTTATTTTGATGGGAATTTTGGCACAGAGGAGGTTTTCTCTTACTGGTGCTACTGAGCACTCCTGCTTTGGGTTTGTAATCCGCACTTTGAGCCGGTTTACTGTGTTACTTTTTAGTGAGGACGCAGAAATGAAGGGAAATCATGATTTCATAGGGATTTCCTAATTCTACACATTTGTGTCATGGGTCCTGTGCCAGTCTCAGCTGAAACCAGTGTCCCACCTTGCAAGGTGCTGCATGGATGCACAGGGAAAGAAATGCTGCTGTACAGCAGGGTTTGGTCTGCTTTAAGAAGAGCTTAGATGTGCAAGATCTGTCAGATCAGAAGGCCAAAGATCCCATCATTAGCCTAACCTGGGGAGAAAAAGGTGAAAGAAGGAACAGTAGTGAAGAGAGAAGTAATTTGCCTGTTGTCATGCATTGGTCTGTGGCTCAGATAAGGGAAGAGTTTCCATCAGTGCTCTGTTCACTAAATCACACCTTCTCTCTCTGTGCACTGGCTGTTAGGATAAGTGCAGTTCTGAACAGTACTAAGAGTGAGGAAAACAGAGAATAGTCTAATACTAGTGCAGGCAAGCCTGCTGGCCTTTATGCAGCTGTGGTTGCATAAAGGTAGATCAGACTTTAAGTGGTTTATTTAATGTCTTCATTGGAAAGCTCAGGATTCAGTTGGAAAAGTGGTTAGATACGTCACTGCGAGGAGGGGTGGCTGCTACTCAGATGTAGCTGTCGAATCCTTTTTCCTTGTCATTTGGAACATGGAAATGCTTACTGTTTCGACTGTCAGCGGGCAAGGAGCACGTCTGTCCTGACCAGTGACACCGAAAGGTGCAGGAGATGCTCATCACGTGCTGGCTATGGTGAATGCAGTGCTGTAAACTGGGGAGTGGGGATGGAGTGAAGGTGGCAGCTCCTGTGCTTTCTTTTACTACTGGTGCAGTCATCGCACTCCCCGTATCAACAGGTTAGAAACACGTGGACAGCTGCTCATCCCACAGAAAGGGATTTCAGACACAGGGAAATGCAGGAATTGGACACCTCTGCCATCTTGACAGCATCATGTTGTCAGCGCAAGTAAGAGAAGCTCACTTTACTGAGTACAACTTTAAATGTCTTTAGCCCTTGAATTAACTTGTATTACTACATGGAGTTTAGAGCAGGCAACTCTTCTGTTCATATGAGCTGTACGCCAAGAGAAACCTTTCTCCAAAGCTTGGTCCTTCCCTCTCCCATTGGTAAAGATCCAGGTGGCAACTCAGATGCACAGGTCTGGAAAGCTGCCTACTTCTCAGGTTGTGTGAAGCTGAGGGTCCCACTACAGATCCCCAGTTGCCCACCTCACCTGTGTATTCCTTAAGGATGTGCATGGTGTCCTTCTTCAGGGTCTGTTCCTCAGAGGTGCTGAGCTGAGCATCCCTGGCCTCGCACTTCCAACCGCAGTGTAAGGAACAGGAGCTGTGGTTGCTCAGCACCTCATAAAAATGAAGCCCTTGTGGGTTTTGGGGGGATAAATGAGAGAGAAACTGGGCTCAAGGAACAAGATAAGTTTGCTGGCAAATCGTTAGTAGCAGTGAAAGCAAAACCCGAGGCATTTACATACCCATTAGAGGGGATTTCAGACCTGGGCTCTGGCCTGGTTTGGAATCATTGGTCTCCAGGGGCCATCTCACCATATCCTGCAAACGCTGTGCTGAAGGGCAGCTGCCATGTGTGTCCATCCTTTTGATGGCGCTTTAAGCACCTCCATCCCAGACTCAGTCGGGTTTATGGCCATGGCTGCTCTTGCTACAGCCTGCTCAGCACTGGGGAGGTGTATCTAGAGCACAGCACAAAGGTGAACATGCAGAACCCCTCAAGGGCAAAACTGTTGCAGCCCATGTGGCATAGGGTGATGATTCATCTGAGGGACTTCTCGTAAAGTCAGATTAGAGTAGTGAAAGGGAGTATGTTCTGCTTTGCAAATCTAACTCCATCAAAAAGGTGTCAAAGGACTGGTACTTTCTTCTTAGTTCTTCCCCCTCTTTCCTTCCTCTTTCTGTCTCCAGCCGTTGTCTTGAAGACAAACCCCACATCTCAAATTCCTCCTCTTTGAAAGCAGTGCTGGTCAGGTAAAGCAGATTCATTGGTCCCTTAGGAAAGAGGCCTGGGTATTATCTTTACCCAAGGGATGTGGATCTGACTTGTAAGGAGCAATCTAGGTTTCTACACTGCATCAGACCCATACACCCAGGATTTCCAGGGCAATAAAATATGAAGAGCACTGGATCAGCCTGGCAGACTTGTGGTATGTGTTTCTGTTTGTTTTACTGATGACTGGGTTTTAACAGTCCCTTTATTTACCAAAAAAAAAAAAGTAGGTGTTTTTGCACATGAATCTGCTTAAAATGAGCCTAAACTCTTCCCTGAGTGTGTCACATCACTGTGATGTTACTGGCCATGTCTTTTAAGATTTCTTTCGGTTTCCTTTCAATTCTGGTGCTCTGATTGGTACTGGCTTATTTGTCTTTGAGTGTGTCTGCTTGATAGCCTTTAATATCCTACTGCTGCGGGTTTTTATCTTGCCAAATAAACCCCACTTCCCCACAGGTATGAAATCTGAATGCACACCTCACTTGTTGCTGTTGGCTTTGGTGCTTTATGGCCCTTGGCAGTCCTTCATTTTGTCTTTGGTCTCAATTAGGATTTCAACTTGTGACAGCCCACTTTGGCCTTCAGAGCTGAAGGGTCTGAATTTGGCTTCTCTGCTCTCCAGATGGAACACCAGCCTGGCAGCCACCGAGCTTCACTCTGGGGCATCCTTCTCTGAGCAATCACTGCTGCACACTGGATAGTTTCCAGCTCCTTCAGCTGTTGTCCTGCTGTGTCACAGGGTGACGCTTCGCTCTAGGGCAAGGATGGCTGCAGGAATAGGGGAGAAAGGAATAATGCAAAATATACCATGAAAGAATTGACATTTTTCTTTCGCCAGAGCCCTCACTTTTTCTTATGTTACAGGAAAACTTCAACTGACTGATTTTCCTTTAGAAAACATCTTGTGAAGAGCTGCAGGAACTGCAGAGCTGTGAGGGCAGGAGTTCTCCAGGGTCTGGTTAGCCCAGAGTGATCCACACTGAGGGATGCTGGCACTGCTGGTTGTCTGTCCAGCTGTCAGTCAGTCCTTCTGATAAGGTTGCTGTTTGTATGTGTGTGTTTTCTTGCCTGTCTTCTCTTTCCTCATCTCCCTTCTGCAGCTGGTGCCAGCCCATGGTGGGCAGTTTAGATGCTGCATGACCTTTTGATCTGGATTTGCACCATTTGGTTATTCCTGCAGATAAGTGAGCAGTTCACTATCAACCCAGTCAGTTACATGAAAAACTACAATCTTTAGATACCTTTCCCCTCAGTGTTGTTACCAAAAGGTACCAGTTTCTCTAATCTTAAGAGTTGTTCTCCCCTGGAAACATGAAAAGAGAAGATGGAAGAAGGTATGTGCTTCCACAGTGGAGCATCCTGGGGTTGCTGTTCCTGTCCGGGCTCTGGGGCTGGAGGGGCAGGGAGTTTTAACTCCAGGACCACTTTAGCTGGTTTTTCAGTAAGTTCAAACCAATTCCTGAAGCCATATATGGGGAAGTTTACACTTCTGCCAAGTGCATGTTGATAAAGGGGAGACTTTGTTCCCGTGCCTGTCAGTTGTACCTCGTCTGTGCTGGGTCAGGACAAAAGTCTAAGTGTATTTCCCTTAACAAATGGCTTACGCTGCCTCTGAAGCATCGCATCTGTGTAGCAGTCAGTAGTGAGCTGGCAGGATGTGTTGTGAGAGATGTGTCTGGGGCAAATCCTCGGCCTAAGAACTGGGTCAGGGCATCTAATGCTGACCAGGTTAATGTGGATTGTCAAGCAGCTGATGATGGGAAACCAACTCCTTACAGAGACTCTGTAGGTATTCAGAAGTACGCACACACACCTGCATGTTTAACTGAAAGGCCTTATAAATAGAGCACCTGACAGCATCCCAGTTAGGGTTTGTGTTACTGCAGAGACTGCAGCTTATACTGACAAGTTTTTCTTATATATATTTAAGTGGATTATTGAGGAAAAAGGAGTAATTTAATCAAGAGTTAGGGCTGCTGCCAAAATGCAGCAGTTTTAGAGCAAAGAAGCTTCCTGAGTACTTGTACTTTGATGTTAGCCTGACCTGGGGCTTGGGAAGTTAAGGATGCTTGAAACAAAAACCTATTAGGAAAACAAGGTGAGTTTCTATGTATAATAGCTACTGTGTCACTTTGTGGCTTTGGGCAAAGACTGGTGAAGGGCAAAGGGGTTTATACTTCTTGTTGAAGTGCTTTGTGCTGCTAAACTCGGAGGCAGCAAGCACACTGCTAAACGAGTTTCATGTTGAATGTAGCTATAATGCAAGCAGTGGATGCTGAGATTGTATTTAATTCTATTTACAGGGTTTTGTTTGCACTTGGGGCAGGCCTGCGTGGTTTGGACTAATCTGTTCCTAGTTAGGCTAGCTTTGTGGATACAGGACTTGGGCTCAGGAAGGCAAGGTTTATGTCTCTGCCGCTGCCCTGCAGGATAGCCTTTGCTTGGTCATTTCTTCTCTTTGCTCTGCACCCTTTACAAGCAGCATGAGGATTTGTTAGTTCTTCAGGGAAAGGACTCGCTCTTCCTAACAAGTGGTGCCATGTCCAGTGTCAGCTCCAGGCCTCTGGGGATTGCTGCAGCACAAATACTGGCCTTAGATGAGTTGAGGCAACGTCAGCCCGGGCGAGCAGCGTGTGTTCACCCGCTTGTGGGCAGCGCTCCCCTTGATCAGAAACCCAAACACAAGACACCTGCAAGCAGCGCAAGGTGGGTCTTCCCCTTTGGGTCTTGTATCCCATCTGGGATCACCTGGATTGCTGGTTTGCTCTTGGCTCTGTAGCTACGGAAGTGCTCCATGTAAGAGTGTTAATGATGAACTGGACCAGTGTGGTGCTGTGCAGCGCTGAGTGGGTCCCACAGACCCACCTTGGGAACTGCAGAGGGTGAGAGGAGACCTCGTGAAGTGTGAGTGGGGAGGTGGGGCTGATGTGCTCCTGATCTCTCTGAGCAGCTTCTCGCAGAGCAGCAGCCTCAGTGACCTGAAAGCAGCCATTCAAAACACTGTATTTTAAAGCCAAGAGGGTGAAGGGACGCTGGTAACTGCAGATGAGCGTTACCGGGAGCAGCTCAGGTCCGGTGGTGAGCCCCTGTTTGCATGTTCCATTAGCACAGGATGTTCTGGCACATGCAAGTGGAAAAGCTGAGTTGCCCAGCTGGGAGGCAGTGCCCAGAGGCACGTGCGCTGCAGGGCTATGCCACACTGCCAGCTTGGCTCAGCACCCCTCTAATGCCACTCATTGCTGTTCAGCAGCCTTGGCCTCCCAGGGTTCAGCTGAGTTCACCCTGGCAAATGGTCATCGTCACCTGGGCTCTCCGGGGAATAGGTGGAGTCAGGGAGCACTGGGATGTGGCTCTTGTGATGCTGACCTGGCAATGGGGACACATGGTAATGACCCACAGTCTCTCTGTTGTTAATGGGTGACTCCTAACTGGGGGTCGAGGGTGTTGTGGTGTTGAACTCATTAGGGTTGCAGGCTTTTGGGGCTGAGAGCACCCATCTTGAAGCCAGGGACTCCAGTGCCCTGTGTAAGAGCCTTGCTGCAGGACTGACTTCATGTTTGGAAGGGTCTCAGCCTGTCTCTGTGTGGCTTCAAGTGAATGATGAAAAGCCTTTGCTTTTGAGACCTGCTGCAAAGATCTTTGAATGAACAGGGGGGTCTGCAGGGTTAAGGAGCTTCTACAACCTCTGTTAGCCACTGATACATCCTCTCCCCGTCACAGAAGGACGACAGTGATGGGTATGGCTGGTGCTGGCATGGGAGTGGGGACAAGAGCAAAACGAATTTGATTCTTGTGGTGTGTTTCTTGTAAAGGCAGCTCTGCTCTGCCCTGCTGCTGCTGCTGCCTCCAAGGCCCTCCTGGTTTTCAGGAAGCCTGTACAGAGTAATTTTCCTTCTACTTTCCCCACTTCCTCTAAATGCTGGGCCAGACAAAGGTGCTGTAAGAGTTACAGCCCGTAGTTTGATCTCTCTAAGTTAAATGGAGAGACTCTGGGCTCCCAGTGGTTGAGGCAGCACAGGAATTGGGCCTTGACATTTGTTTTTCTGTGGGCTCTCTATATGGTCTTTCATTTTAATCTCATTTTTGTTCCTCTCGTGTTCTTTCCTCCTTCCCCTCCCTCCTCCCTGTGTTCACCAGTTAAAATAGAACAGAAAAACACTGCTGGAAGTAGCTTGGAGGTGCAGAAAGTGTTCCAGGATGCCTGTGCACTAATGTGCAGTGGGTCCAGGGCTGCTGGTGGGCTCTGATGCCTTGCAAGGGAGGAGAAAGGGCCGTGGCAGCATTAGTCACTGGCTAGAAGACGCTGGTCTCATATGTGCCTCACTTACATGAAGTGATGTGGAGGACAGGGCCTTTAGCCTTTAAGACAGAGGTGCAGCAAAAGCAAACGAAACCCCTTCCGCATCTAGAGCGTGCTAGGGGACGTACAGACGTGCTTCCAGCTCTCCCGTTTCAGCTCAGCATAAAGGTGTTGAAAAGGTTCCCAGGAACTCGTGTGAGCCCTCAAGGGAGTCTTGAGTGGGTTCACAGGAGTCAAAGACAAAAGGAAGAGGGCAGAGAGTGCAGACAGGGTCCCTGGTGCGTGATAGCGGGGCTGTGGTAGCTCTTCGAACGCCTCCCCATGGCATTTGCTCCTTATTCCGAAGCTCAGGCTTCCCGTCCTGCAGCCTGCTGATGGCAGGTGAGCAGCAGTGGGCTGGTAGCCCCTGCATGTCCCTCTGTGCAGTGCAATTGTGGTCAAATTAAAGCAAAGCAAACCCCAAACCCAAAAATGTTCCATAAAACCTTTTGTTTTTAACCCATTTACATGTAAAGGCCACTCACAAACCCCAAACCCATTCACTCAGCTGATGCCATTAAAGAGACTGAAGAACTTCAGTGACTCCTCAGGTTCTTGAACTTGTGGTTGAAGGAACTGACAAATCCTAAATGCGATGTTAAGGAAACCTTAAACTGCACTCTCCAGCAGCCCTGTATTAATGTAGACTTCTCTTTGTTCATAACTGAAACATGGCAGGTAAGAAATTTGGAGTTAGAAAAGATGGAAAAATTGAGGTAAATGAATTGTGCTAGTTGATAATGGAGGTGGTAGTTCATATAGAGACTCTGGGGATGAGGCTGAGCATCTCTGCTTGCTTGGGCTCTTTGTCCTGCCCGTCCAGGCACATCAGCCCACTCACATCATTTCCTTCCCCTGGTTTCCCAGCCAAACGGATGCCAGCAGGAGGGAATATGGTGGAGGATGCCTCTCCTTCCTGTGTGCAACAGCCCCCCAAAAGCAGGCACTGCTGCAAGCCCAGTGCTGGGGAGCACTTGTGTGAAACAGCTCCATCTAGTGACGGGGGGGGGGGCCCCCCCCCGGCTCTTTGCAAGGCAGAAGCCACCCAGGCACTTATTCATTCCCAGTTAATTCCCATAGGAGCCCCCGTCCTCTCGGGGGGCTGAGAGTGCTCTCTCCAGGGCAGGGGTTGTGCCACCCCTCGGCTGTGCACGGAGTGCCTGTTCCTCAGCGGGCGCGTCAGTCTGTTGGTGGCCTTGCCTCAGCTGTGTCTATTGGATTACACACTCGGGCTCAGCGCAGGCAGGAACATATGCTCTGCCTTTTGGCTCAGCTGCTCCCAAACATTCACATCAACAAAAGAGAACACTGCAACATTTCTGATTTTTATGTTTTTCAGCTGACTGAGTCATCCAGAAATGCAGTTGTAGGATCAGAGAATGGAGGATGTGTGATAGCTCAAACAAAGCATCTTTGAGGCGCTCTGCTGGCTGTAGGAAAGAAGCTCCATGTTGATGTGTATGGCAGGAGGGGTCAGCACCAGCTGATGCCTTAGAGCTCAGGCTGGTTGGGCCGTGTAGGTGTGGTACCTGATGCTGTTGTGCTGTAGCTGATGCTGCAGGTACTTAAGTGTAAGTGATGTGATTTGATGCTTTGGTGTTGGAAGGAGAGAAGAGCTCTCCATCCTTGTACATCTTCCTTTCCTCGATGATTGTGAGATGGGCAGGTCCGGAGTGAAGAAAATGCTTCCTCTTACAAAAGCAGACTTGTCAGTTTGCAGTGTTCGTGAGCAATGGTTCTGTTCCGTTTGGTGGTTTGGGTGATGGACACCAAATGAGAATTGCTGAAGTATTTACCAACCCCAACTTCATGAGCCTGCAGGAGTCCTCTTGGTCTGATCCAGTGCCCTTTGAGAGGTGGAAGACTGAAGCCCTTTTCAGTCCCATCTCTCCTCTCTGTGTCAAACAGGTACTGTCACTTTGGGTGGGAGTCAGGAAGCTCTGTGGTGGAAGGTGCACAGAGCAATGTAATTTCTGTAATAAACGGAACTCTTAAACCCAAACAATAAAATTCCAACAAAATGAAAAATTACATTAGTTTGTTGGGAACTTTTTCCGTGAAAAAAAGATCTTGATGCTGCAATGCCTTCATCTTGAGCACTGCAATTGGCATGGAGCTCCTGTAATGAACATCTGCTCAGAGCAGTGTGATGTTATTTTGGGGCTAGGTCTGTATTTCTGCTCATTACCAAAGTTGCAGCATTGGTGTCCATGATGTTTTCTCTTAGTAAGAAGGACCTAAACCTCTCTTTTTGCCAAGTCTCATTTATAAATTGGAGTAACGTTCTGGTTGCCCCTCACTAGATGAGGAAACTTCTTGGTAGTGAACTTTCTAATAGGGTAATAGTCTTCACCAGTGAAGTGAAGTGATCCATAACATGTTGTGCAGTGCAGGCACAGTGATGGATGCCTCTTGTAAGGTGTGGGGAGGACCTCCTGTGTTTTACAGGTGCTCCTGGTGGTCATCTCCTGCTGTGGTATCTGAGTATCTTTGCTAGGCAAGTGCTTCTTGCTCTCAGCTGCGAGCAGTGGTTGATTGAGGAGCAGGCTTCAGGGTCCTTCAGTTCCTTCCTTTTGAGAAAAGCCCTTGTGCTTGCATTCAGGCAGCACGTATGGAAGGAGCAGTGGATTTCAGGCTGTGCCAAGGGCTTCTCTAAACAAAGACCATAATGAAATAGATGAGGAGCTTCTGTTTGTTGAAATGAATCAGTAGGGCCTTGCCCACCGCTCTCGCAGAGGTGACAGTGCCAGTATCCATCTGCTTTGTCAACCAGCCCTGCCTACTGCAGATAGCGCTGGCATCCGTCTGTGCCCAGTCCACAGCCTTGCAGCATTGCTCCTAGATGAGTTAAACTTTCCCCCCCCTCCCCTTCCTTTCTCTTCTTCCCACCTCCCTCCCTCCCTGGTCCTTGACAGAGGCGCAAACACTCCTAAATGAGAGATAGTGGCTTCCATCCAATGGAGCCCCGGTTAATCACCGAACATCGTGGGAAAAGCACAAGATGAGGGCCGAGAAACAGCCCATTGTCTGGGCAAGATTAAAGCCCCAAAAGCCGTATTGTCTACTGAGGGGATAAATCTTCCTGCTGTCACTCAAGCACTGAATTAAATTCCCCTTCATTTCTAAAGGGGCTTATCTGTACTGAATAGGCTGTTGCGCCACAAGCGTAAGGGAACGTATTAAGTGAGCTCCTGTCTTGGGCACCTTCACAAATAGACGAAAAACAGGAGCAAATCTGGAAGGGGCGGGTGGGAGGGGGAAGAGCAGAAGTGCTTTGGACTGGGGGAAGAGGAGGGATGTTAATTGTTGTTGCAGGTCGTCATTACTGAGCGAGGTAAATGCAGTGGCCACTTTGCTTGACTGTCCAGCTTCCTCCCCATTGAAGTAAGCGCGCAGTGGACTATTAGGGATGAGCATCCTTCAGCGGAAGGGTGGTTCTGGCAAAGGGACATTCTTGTGTGGTTCAGGGAGTCCTGGAATGACTGCGGGATCCTCTCGCGGGGTCCCTAAGGGAGGAACCTGTTGGTGATGCCAAGGCACGGGCTAGATGCGCTGCCAGGGACCCTCTGCCACCCAGGCTGTCCGGGAGGGAGGGATGCTGCGGCATAGGCGCTCGCAGGGGGTTTGGAACACATTTGCTCAGCTGCTGGAGCTGGCTGCCCGCAGCCGAGGGGCTGGGCTCTGGCGGGAATGTCTGGAGCAGATGCAATGTCTCAAGGAGCCCACAGGCAACACCACTGCTGCTTCTCCTCTAAACGCTTCCTCTGCTCCTTGGCAAGGGCCCAGCGCTGTGAGGACACGGGACACACACAGGCGCAGCTTGGATCACTGCGATCCTCTCCTCCTCCTGCTCACCCCTGCAGCATCCCTCACCACCAGCCAGCGTGCTCTTCCATCCCACCTGTAGATGCCTCCATGGGAGTGAGTGTTGTCCCTTTGTTCTTGGTGGCTCACAGAGGTACTTCAGAAGTGCAGCAAGCAGGGACGTGCCTGGTGCCTGGTCGTTGGACCAAGTGTCAGGTCATGAGCTTGGTGTGCTCAGAAATAAGGCATCACGTGGGGGGCTGCTGCCTGTGGGACCCTGCAGGCTGAAGGTTCAGCACAGCCCCCTTGGCACTCCAGTGCTGAGCTGCCATTCTCCTCCAGCACACGTACAGGCCAGAGAAAGGGCTAGCAAACTTGCAAACAGAAATCAAGCATTTTCCATGTTGGCTGCTGCTCCTTATAATAATCACACCAAGCCAAGTGTTCGTATTTGCAAATGGAGGGTGATCCATGACTGTGTGTAGGTGAGGCTGAGTTCTGGCTCTCTGTTCATAGCCTGTTTTTTATCTGGCTGGAGTTTGTTTTTATTGGCTATTCCTTTGCCTTTGGTGGTGACTGGGGTGCTTGCTGTGGTGCTTGTCTGCAGTCTCCATTGCTAGCCTGGTCAGTTTATATTCCTGCAAAATAAAGTGCACATGGAAAAGTTTCTCCATTGCAATTAGAGGCTGGATAGTAACTGAGTGTCCCACTGATTGCATGTACAATGCAGATGTCAAAGGACAGCAGTGTTTCTGTGTTTCTGTTTACCATATACGTAGGACATGCTCCACGTAGTGATCAGACTTTCCAGTGTAAGAAAGCAGATGATTACACTTCACCTCCGTGTTAGTGTGCTGGATTAGAAGCAGGCTGCATTTCGCATTTGGTACGATTTGGGAAGTGCTAAACAGGATTTTCTACATCCTGAGTGGAGTTTCCTCTTGTTGATAGGGTTTAATGCTCCCGTGTACAAATCTCTTACTGTGCAAATACCTCCAATCTCTTTTTTTAGCAACCCAAATCATTGCTTAAACAAGTGGGTTTACACCTGCTTACCAGATTAATTTAATTAGCTGAAAATAGAGTGAAAGAACTGGCTTGAGAACAACAGTTCACAAAGAACACTCTTTTTCCCTATTTTTTGTTGAATCTGTTAATCTAGTGGAAGCTGGATTGAGATGTTATTCCTCTTCATTTCCTGCTGCCTTGGCTTTAGATGCTAAACTGGGAAAATAAATGATCAAAATGATTTTTTGAAATAACACAAAGAGAACTTTTTCTGTGTTTTCCAACCCGTATCCAACAGAGCTGACCTCTACTCCCTTCTACCCATCACACACTTGTGCAACATCAGCCAACACTGACCAAAGGAAATGGAGCCCTGGGGCAAACCTGCAGCATCTGCCTTGCAGTCAAGTGCCTGGTCAGCTTATAGTTATCCATAGATTTATATACACGTACATAACTAAATAAATATAGCCACTGGCTAGTGCTGGGCCTTGCCACAGCGGGGGAGTTCTGTTCCTTGAGAACTGCCGCTGATCCAAGCACTTGGAATTGGGTCTGAGCATTTTTGTTAAAATCACAAATCATTAATGGGTGGAAAAAACCAGATTTTGTCAATAGAAACGTTTCATTTCAGTAACCTTAAATGTTTCCTTTCAGTTTCACCCTGACTTCAGACACTTTTCTTTCCAAATAGAGCTCTCGTTTTAAGCAGACAGCGTTTGCAGCACAGGAGCTGTGCAGTAAATGTCAGATTGTCTTTTCACACTAATCCTCCTTTTACCTCTTTCAGTTTTCTTAAAAAGAGACCAGACAAATTTCTGTTTTAATAAATCCACATTTTCTGTTAAATACAGTTATTTACAGGTACACTGGATTGGACAGTTGTAAAGCCACTGAATTATATACATTAATTTGGTTAGAAATCAGCTGGTATTTTCCTGTTGAATTGAGGTCATGGACTGTTCCATGCATTTTTCTTCATATTGTACAATCTTTTGGAAGAGGCACAAGATTGAAGTAAAGCACCTTCCGTGCCCTGCATAATGCTACTTTTAAAGTAATTTGTATTTAAAAAATAATAATAACAAGCAAACAAACTTGTTAGCCCATAGGATGCTTCTGCCCCGTGGCTTAATGGCACAGGTCTTTATACATCCAAATCCAGCAGCTTTCAATAACAAAGGATGAAATTCATGAAACAAATTGCTTCTCTCTTCGTAAGTCACACACTCGTATGCCAGGGTAAAGATGTGTTGATAACATTAAAATAGTTCGGTCGCCGATGAATTGTAAATTCCCACCGAGACTTGGGCCGCGCGAGTGAGCTGCGAACAGCATGATGCTGGACACAGAATGCACTCAGATTGTGGCATTCACGGCTTCATTTTTTATAATACTTTTAGGATAAGAGCTAAGGAACACCACTGGGGATTTTGGTAGGCAGCCTTGAGGGGAAAAAAGGAGCAAAATATGCAGAGGCGATTTAATGAACATCCACGGCTCTTTAGAGCTGAGCTGGGGTAAATGTGATCTCTGCTGACTGTGACTTTTGGGGGCAGGGGAACAAAGGATAAATGTACATGCATTTTGTTTCTGACAAGCGGTAGCACATTTGCAGTCTTTAAAAAGAGCTGCTCCTCATCTGCAGAAGCACTGTATTGAGCAGGTACTGCTTATGGATACTTGGCCAAAGCTTCTGCTCTGGGAGGAACTGTTCTGAAGGGGAGAGATAAGTCTGGGGTTTGGGTATCTTGGGACTCTTCTAATGATGTGGTTGAAGGAGATCTGAACTGCAGAGCACCCATTCCTGGCCCCCAGGCACCAGAGAGCTACCAAATGAGAGCATCCTTTGGTGGCATCTGTATCTGCACAGGCTTCCCAGGGGTCTCTGCCCATGCTCTCCCTGTAGTGCGGTACACCGGTGTTCTCCAAGATGACGTAGCAAAGGTCAGCTTCTCATCTGAAGAGCAAAGTGACCTCCCATGTAGGTGCTGCAGGGTGTTGCTGGAATCACACTAGGATGGGCTCGTGCCCAGGATGTTTGTTTGCAGGATTCCACACAGAAGGCGAGAGGAGCCCTGTGTGTTTCAAACCCAGAAAAGAACAACGCTGCAGTTCTGCCCTTTACTTTTTCCCAGTTACTGTTTTAATCAGATCTTTGCATTCTCCAGCACAATTTGAACCCAACTGTTCTACAAGGGGGGGGGGGGGGTAAAGCTGTAATAGGTGCCTTGACATGCCAGTTTTGGTGAATACCTCTCTAATTCCAGCACGTTCGGAGGACAGCGTTCAGCCTGCCCTCCACAATTAGAGCCCCGAGCCCAGTGGCAGGATGCTGTGACTTCAAACCCGGGACAGGGGAGGGGGACCCAGCAGCATGGAGCTCTTCCCGCAGGTCAGGACACTTTGGCAGGACCCAAAAGGGTTAACAAACAAACTGCCTGAATCGCTTTGTTCACTGGAAATCTAATCAGATGTTAACCTACAGTCTATATCCAAGCAATCCTTTCCTTATGATAGTGATTAGTATTACACTTGGAATGAATAGACCAAGGAAAGATTCCTATGGTAACCTTCAAAATGCATTCCATCGGCAGGCTCTGCCTACTCCCAATAATTACGTTCTTAACTCGTCTAACAAACGGCATGCTAATGAGCTGCTTAACCAGCCCCAGCTCATTATTGCCAGGCTTGGGCAGGCTGGAGGAAAGTGACCCAGAGAGAACAAGCCCACTTAGAAAAATAATAGTAATAAGAAGACATTTGTCAGATTTGCCGTGAGGATGGAGCTCCTCCCCAGCGACAGGGCTCCCTTTGTGTGGGGATTGGCCTTTTGGCAAACCCGCATCCCCTCGGTTCTGCTGCCTCGGAGCTGTGCTTCCTGGGCTGCATCTCCTCTGTGGGTCTGAACAGTGCGCTGCGGAAGTGTCATCAGGGGTTGTCCCTGCTTTGGAGGTACCCTCGTGAGTGAGCAGTTACCTCGCTCCAGAGCAAGGCTGGTACACCGTTGTGGTGACTGGCCTGTGCTGTCCTCGCTGAGCACTCTCCACCTCCACACCAAGGAAATCCAGGGAAGTTGTGTGATAATGCAGTGCTTTGTGCTGGTGAGCTCCTTCCCATTTACCTCTGCTTCCTCTGAGGCTCAGGGCCAGCGTGGTTCAACAAAGCAGAGATATTCTCAGATGGAAGCAAACTTCTTCCGGATCTGTTGTGCAGACCTGGGTTGTATTTGCTGGATCACAGGAGCATTGGTTGGAAGGGATCCCTGGAGGTCCTCTTGCTGCCTGAAGGATGTTGAGATCTGGTTGAGTGCATTTCTAATACTAACATGTAGAGAACCCATTTCCTCGGGGCTGGTTCCACACTGGGGTTTGCACTGATCTGCTCTAATCAAAGTGGGGGTTTGGGGGGTCTGTTTAGACTGAGTGAAAGTATTTTATGGACATTGCTGTTTCAGGTTAAACCAGGCCTGGCTTTGGTTCAGTTTAACATAGGTTAGCTGATTCAGGGTTGGACTTTGAATAAGTGGTGCCTTAGCACGAGGGGCATGTAGTGACAAAAGCTGAGCTTCCCACATTTCTGAAGCACAGAATGGCTGTCCCATTGGGTTCTGCCTGTCCATGGCTCCTGACTGCCACGGTCCATCAGGCACCTTCGTTCTGTACCAGTGGGGTTTGTTCTTTGGGCATTTCCCAGGTTTTGGGATCTCCCCCACTGCCTCCAGATGATAGAATCATAGACACAGAATGGCTTGGGTTGGAAGAGCCCTTCAGAGCTCATCCAGTCCAACTCCCTGCAGGGAGCAGGGACATCTTCAACCAGAGCAGGCTGCTCAGAACCACCTCCAGCCTGGCCTGGAATGTCTCCAGGGCAGAACGGGCTCTGTCCCTGGAATACGCTGCCATCGCACACCTTTCCTCTCTGCATCAGTGTCTCTGGTTGGAAGGGAGCTGCTCTGAACCTCTCCTTGTGTTTCCTCAGCTGTGTTTGCTTCACAAAGCGTTCCCATTGCTGCTGGTCCGTGGCAGTGATCTATGGAGAATGAGGAGCAGGGCACTTTGGTCGCTCCCTCTGGTGAGGTGTGGGGGGGCTTTTGGGAGGGGTTTGTTTGGCTTTTCCTAATGTTAACACCAAGATGGGGAAGGTCCCAACTGGTTCTGCTGCAGCAGCCCTTGCAAAGGCACTTTGCAAATAGGAGTGTGCTTGGGAGGCTCCTGCTTGAAGAAACGCCCCTCAAAGCCGCTGTGGCCTGTCAGGTTAGCTCACAGTAGCTAATGTGGTTAAGAACAGATCACAAAAGTGAGGGGCTTTAAAACTCCTTTTACAGTTCTTCAGTGTCAATCCACAAAGTTAATCCCAATGTAAACAAAGCGTAACACTATTTATATGCCACTAAATGCAGGCTTGTGATAGCGCGGAGTGCTGCAATGGTAAGGTTTGTTCTAAATACAATCTGTTCACTTCTGCTGCCCTTGCACCAGCTGGAAATGCAGCTCTCTTCCCATGATTTCAACTCTTGATTCGGTTAGCATACATCAAAACATTACCTTCCTAGATGAAGCAGAATGTTTATTTTTGGGTTTCACACTTCCAACCCTTTTAACACCTTAATGTGCTCGTGCATTTTGTTGCACTCCTAATTATTTCCCCCCCTTCACCTCTGCAGTTGATTCTTACATTGTTGAAACCTGACCGTATGAATAATGAAACAAAGCTGAGCACGCTGCTCCGACGGAACGGTTTCCTTCTTGTGCATGCTCACAGAGAGCCATAGGCCACAGAGGACAAACTTCCAGGGGAAGAAGGAGCTGCATTTACAGCCTGTGTAGCGTGTTTGTCACAAGATGGTCTCAAGTGCAGTGAGAGGCAATTTTATACTTAAGTATAGGCACATACAGTTGTAACCTCTTAAAATCTGTACTTCTCTTAATAACAGCAGTGACTTCATATTTATCTAGCGCTGTTTATCAGCAGAATGGAAATGCAGATGTTTTAGAGCAAAATAATTGTTATCTCTCTTCCTTTTCATAAAATGTTGGCAAACTTCCTGTTAGTAAAACCTGGAAATGGTTTTTGTCCCCATGTGTGTATGTGTTGATTTATTCAATCACTGATTCATGTCCTATGTAAGGAGGAGGTTGGGAAGGAGGTGTGTGCAGCTCTGTGGGCAGATGCTAGAAGGCAGGATTTGCAGTTTCCACAAGTCAGACATCTTTTAATAAGGCTGGAGGTGCTCAGTGATTTTACTGTTCCCATAAGCAATGGCTATTCCTGAACCAGAAAATACCAGTGCCAGGATGGTGCCAGGCAGAGAAAGAATGATTAAGGGATGGATACCTACTTGTTTATCAACTTACTTTTCTCCAGTGTAATAATTATATCTAGCAGGCTACGTGTATCTTTACCTTGGCTGGATACATAAATACATACTAGTGGTCACTGTCGCAAACTTTGTGTGGATGCTGACTGTGTTCAGCCCTTTGATTTTCCTTGTTCATGACTCCCTTTTACTAGCAGGCCTTCCCTGCAGGTGGAGCAGTGCTTGGGAGTAGCGTGTGCCTGTTGTAAGAGAACTTACATTCCTGTTTGCACAGACAGAAACATGATTATTTCCCAGTTTCCCACCCCATGGAGGCATTAATTTGATGCTAAGAGCTGTTTCCTTGTTGGTTAGTGCCTTTCTTGTGGCTGCAGTTGCTCTGTTGTCCCTTAGACTTGGCGTTGATGCTCACACATGTTGCACATGGGCTGGTTGGGGTTGTGCTGGTAAAACCATTGCCACTGCAGGGGTGGAGCTGGGTCAGCAACCGGAACGTGAAGGGCTTTTGCTTCTTCCAATTTAGTGTGAAGTGTTAGAGTTGTGAATGGGAAAATAAACAGCAAAGTGGATGCAGAGGACTTCAGGTCCTCTGGCCCCAGGTTTGCCAACAGTGCAAGTGATTTTTGTACCTGAGAGGTTCCCGTGCTGTGTGTTAAGAACCAGCTGAAACTTTTGCACTGAGCCCCTGCAGAACCTTTGTGATGGTGGAGAAATTCTCTCCCTCTTCCTCAGACAAGCCAGAACTGATGAATTTCCCCACTCTGTTGGTAAGGAAAGTGGAATTTTTAGCAAGGAGATGCCTCGTTGTCTAGAAATAACCAGAAAGTGCTGGAAATCTTCCCTGCTGCTTGGAGTTTGTGGGGTTTCGGGGTAGTTTTAGCTGTTGGTAGCCAGGACCCTGCAGATTTAGGGCGCTTGTTTGAATGGCACCTCCAAGGCTTTCAGAGCTATCCCCTCCTAATACAGTTGGAGCTTGTGGCTCTGGACGAGCTGTTTAGAGCTGAGTCTGAACTGGAGCGTATTCAGAAACCACCCCCATTTGTATAACGCAAGGAAGGAACAAGGAATATGAAAACACAGCTTCTGAGATCTCTGTGAAAGATTCTTATTATCCTGCCCCAGATGGCACCAGCTGTACTCCTGGACCAATACTAAATGACTGTGACTTGTGCCAAATATGTACTTGAGTGGGTTGTACATGCCCTTTACAAATAGAAGTTGAATGTTAATAGATACTGAATGAAGCCCATTGCCAAACCAAACAGAGCCCCTGGATATATACAGGGCATGCAGGGAAATTATACATTTCAGCGGCGCTTGCTGCAGAATGCGTGCAAAGGATTTCAAAGTGTTGGTGGATTTAATGTGGTCGTTGCTAATTCTCCGTATGCTAATGGCTGTGTGAAGATGCAGGAAGAAGAATGAGGGAAGGTTAAAAGCCCGCTGCACTGATATCATGTAAATTCAGGATAGGGTCAGCGTTTGGTGTTGTAAACAACATCACATCTCGGAGTACATGGAGTTCTGATCCTTTCAGGTATTCGAGCCTTTGTCTGCTGATATAACGCTTGCCTGTCAGCCCCACGGTCAGAGGCCCAATCTTTTTTTCTTCAGTTGCTGAAAAGGTCCCAGCGCCACATCGGGGCAACATACTGGCTGCCTATTCTCCTTCCCTATGGAACGCAATCACTGGACAACTCTGCTATAATTCACTCCCTGGCCAGCCCTTTGAAAAGGTGGGCTGCCTCAGTGCTGTTAGCCCAGCAAGATAAATCATGTACTCGAAATTAACTTCCATTGAAAGGAAGGGGTGGAAGAAAAGCCGACTGGTCAGGCGGAGCATGCTAAAGAAAAGATGACTAGAGTTGATAAATGTCATTGCGGATAATTTGGGGGCTGTGATTAAGATCTTATCTAGGTAGGAAGTAAATAGAAAAGACTTAATAAAAGTCCTTCCCAGGGATCCGTCCTTCTGAACTTGGGAAGTTTTAATTTTTTGTGCAGTGAATATTGAGGAGAGCACTGGGAAGGTCCCTTCATTAAAGGGAAAGTTGTTTTCCGGGTGCTGCCGACAGAGATTTGCAGAGCGCCCATGTGGATCTGTGCGTCTTCCCCCCACTCCCTTTTCTTTTCCAGAGGAGGAAGAAAGCATCTTTGTCTGAAAATTCCTCTATAAAGTTAAAGGATAAACAACTGGGGGGAGCTGTCGGAGGCTTCTGGGTAACAATCATCTGTTTTTTCTCTTCTCTTTTTTCTGTCTTTAATGAATGGGCTTTACTGCCATAAAATTCCCTACAAATAAAATGTAACCTTATCCCCAATATGTGTAAGGGAGAGAACGCAGAGGCCTGTTTGTCCATAAATTCACATTCTGCTCGCTCAGAGAGCATAAACTGCCTCCTGTTTTTATTGTACTGGCCAGAATTTGCTTTTATTATATTATTAGCAGTAGTTTGCCTTGGGTTTTTTTTGGTCCTACCAATTACTCCAGCAACCTGCAAGCGGGTGTAAACTGGGTTTAACATCTGCGGGGCTGAGTGATGGGGATCCGGAGCCGGGCGCGATTCCCTGGCGCTGGAGAGGCGGGAGCGTTCCCCTCCTGCCCCCCGGGACTCGGCTGGCCGTAGTGCATGCGCTGCCTTTACACGGCGGAGCAGCAGGGCCGTCCCAGCAGCTGTACAGCTGTTCTCTGGGCAGGGACCTCTGCTAGCTAATGAGAATGCTCAGGGTTTTATTGAGGAGTGTATCCTGTGATCTGCGGCCTCCCTAATCCGGATCTCTGAGGGATACGGAGCTGCTCGAGCTTTCCAGAACCCTTGAAATGCCACCTCCTAAATTACCCTGGTTTCTCATTTACTTCCTCCATATATTTTTACTACTTGTCCCAGCATGCAGAAGGCATTTTGATAGGAAAACTGGGTGATGTACTTAAAAATGAGTTTAAATATTGCAAAAAAGGAACAGATAAGGGCAACCAGAGAGGAGAGGTGAGGATCCAGGGGCTCTGTGTTGTTACCTAGGCTTGAGCAAATCAAGTTTGGAGATGGGAAAAGATACCGGTGTGCCTCTAATGCCTTTGTATGTCAGGGTTCTCTTCCTGCTGTTCCAAAACCAAAGGGGAAGAGGCAGGAAGAGCAGGTCATTACAAGCTGTTTGTCTGTCAGAAGCACTGTTGAGTAGGTTATTCTGCAGTAGTGAAGGACAAAAGCAGAACCTGCCGCCGCACAGCGCTGTTATTGTGTGTGCAGGGCAGCAGCTGCATCGAGGAGGAAGCTTTGGTGTGATGGGGACGTTTCCACAGCAAATAAGGAGTTTCCAGAGCTGGTCTTCAGCACAGATAGAGTTTAACGTGTGTGCAGAGGGCAGTGGGGTGCGCACTGTGCTTCCGTTGGTGAGCTACAACATTAAACCTGCCCAATTGCAGGTATGGGGTGGAGGAGCCCAATCCTGTCCCCCACAAGGCAGTGGCCAGCACTCCAAACCTTGCTAAAGGGAAAGGATAACCAATGTTGTGAGGCTTTACGAGAGCTTCGCCAGGAATGCTGCCCACAAGGAGCCTTAACTGCAGCTTCAACTCCAGGACGCCTGCAGCCTCCTTTGTAATTAAACACTTACTTAAGTGTGTGGCTGCACTGCTGCTTTCTCAGCCCGGGGAGGGTCTTGCTTGTATTTAGCTTAAGATCCTGCAGTAACAAAACTCGTGAAGCTCCGATGGAAGCCATGGGTTTAAGCAGTGCCTGTTCCAGTCCACACAGACAGAGGCCTTCTAGGAGCCAGAGCTGAAAAGTTAAGCCTTACCTTTCCATCTGTAGATTCCCTGTGCACCAAGGCAGATTTCTAGATGTGTATTCCCTGTTTCATGTAAGTATGAGCCAAAGTGTAGTTTAGTGTTCTGTGGAATGAGGTGAGGTACTCCTGCCATCCCTGTGTGACTGGGCGCTTGAGCCACAAGAGGCTCTGCTGCTGGGTTACCTGCTTTAGAAATACAGACCATAAAATGTGTGTAGATGTTGGCCATCAGGTGCTAAACAAATGTTGTTCTCAGGGTGCCTGGAAGTGTAGAAATGCCAGTGGCTGCGATGAGGATCTCTGTGCAGGCTCAGCACCATGTGCACAGCTGGAGGTGGATGATGGAAACGACCACATGAACTCTCCTCACATCTTGTGAGCTGTGCTGTGAGACTCAGACATCTCTCAAATGTGGAAGGTCAAACAGGGAGCTGCCAGTCTGGGATGCCACGAGCACCCAACGTGCTCCTCTGGCTTGCCTCTTTGATGCTTTCCGCAAGCTGTGTGCTCTGCTCTCACAGCTGATGCTAGTGCAGCTATTGCCATCCTGCCTTTAAGGACATTCTGAAGGTAGCTACTGGGCTGACTGCTGTTCTCAGGTATTCTGACTCAGTCGCCTGCCAGCCTTCTGCTGGCTGCTCTCTTCGCATGTGCTTCCCATGGAAAATTCAGTGTTCTTCAGAAATGTCTCCACTGAAATCCAGTCTGAAACACAGACCCCTTCCTCGTTCAAAACATATCCTGAGCCCAGTCCATGAATGCTGTCCAAGCCATCGACATCATCATTTTCCAGTGATCTCACCAGCATGTCAGCATCTCCCTTGTTAATGACTCTGAGAAAACTGTGGACCCAATAAACTCCGTGTCAGGTAAAGAATACAGTGAGGATTGGGAAGTGACAGATAAAGCAAATATCCTGCTCCTAAACAAACACAGCAGGACGGGAGAAAATGACAAATGACGGGATTGTGTCAGCTTGAAAACAGATTGGACTAATGGCATGCTGGACTTTGCACTCCGGGGGATCGATACTCTATCAGGCAAGAGAGCTTGAGACCTTGTGAATAGCGTTTGTATGGACAGGAGGCAGAGATCTGCTGATAGCGGGTGCGTGTTTTGCTCTCACAGCACCGGGTCCAGCGCACGGGGAAGCTGCACAGCCCGGTCTCTGCAGGCTGGGGGGAGCCTTTTCTCGTGGGAGAAGCAGGAATGTGGCGCGCTCTGTGTGCCTGCAGAGCCCTGGGGCTCCCCTCGCTTCTTCCTCTCAAGCCTTCCCTTTGCTTCTTGGGGCAGGGGCGAGGGGTGAGGAGCTTCCGAGTTTCCCACCCGCCGCTGGGCCGCATCCTGCCAGGGCCGGCTGGCTTTGGTCTGTCCTTAAGCAGGGCCCTGAGGCTCCTCCCGCCGCTGGCGAGTCCAGAGTCCTGCTGATTGCACCCCCGGCTGCACCCTTCCCTCCCTGCCCTTACTTCCTTTAACGGGGACCGCGAGACAGCCCCTTCCCCTGCCCCGATAGGGAGCGCGCAGCGGGGCTGCCCCAGGGCACAGGGATGCGATTCCATCCATCCCACCAGCAGCACGGGGGTGTCATCCTAAAGCTTTGCAGAGCCCAGTTTGCCCATGGGCTCCTCATGCCTTTGTGTGCTCCGGCTCGGTCCTGGCTGTCTTTCTGTGGCTCAGAAGCCTCTGAAGGCGTTGGGAAGAGCGATGGAGGTGATTGCCCAGGGCTCTCTACGTCACTGGGGCTCTGAGCTGCACCCTGCCAAGGAAGGAAGGGTCAGACCCCTACAGAGGCCCTGGGCACCATCCTGTAACACACACCCCGTTTGCTGTGTTTGAGTAGGTCCTACTCAAAATACACATTCCCATCGTTCTGAGAGCTTTCTCCCTTCAGCCGGCATGCTCAGAAGGGTTAACTGAGTTGTGATGCATTGCTCCCTCTTTAAGAGCTATTAGTTGTTTACCTGAGCTAATAAGATTAATGTCATAATGAATATGAATAAAAACCCTCTTGGACAGACCCACACGTGCTTTCAGATTTATGTGCTTATCGTCAGGAGCAGGAAATTGACGCTGAGGAACCATTGCAGGAGCGCTTTTGCCTGGTCAGGAAACCAGAAAGAACCAAGACCTTATAGATGCCATCCTACAGCTCCCATCGGAGGGCTCGCAGGGGGCAATCGGGATCATCGCTTGTGTGCATGGGAGTTTTGTAGGAGCAGCCTTGGAAATGTGTGGTTTTAACTCAGAAAGGTCAGGTTCAGAGCCCAGGAGATCCCTCCATTGCTTGTGCTTTTCCAAGGTGTTTATTCAGCTTTAAAGTCTCTTTGGAGAGAGAAGGAAGGAAAACCCCTCGTGTGCCCATCGGCCTCTCTGTTGGTATTTCTCTCTACCCATTTGCTGGTTTAGATAAATAGGCATTATCTCATCTGAAGGAGCCCTTTGGAAGGCAGCAAGTACTTTTTATTAGAGCCTAACAAGCTGCTCCTTCAGAGCTGGTATCTACAGAGCTGTGCTGTGGAAACGGGGGGGGGTTTGTGAAGGCCATTTAACAAAAAAAAACCCAAAAATAAATTCCAAGCAAAATAGATAGACATAAATCCTGGAGAAATTTAACTGTGAGCAGTGTAAATATTGTCAATGGTCCAGTGTTTAATGGAAATCAAGTACTCGTGGTTTGCACAGAGGTACCACAATGCACCTGAGTTGCAATAACCTGTATGGGCACCTTGTAAAAGAAGACAACTTACACATATGTGCATTTTGGCCTCTGAAGGGCCGTGCATGCCCCCTGCTTTCCTTGTCCTATAGAGGCCCCTTCAGTGCACATGAAGAGATGATGAAACTGATGGAGCTTAAATGGAAGCATGGTGCCACCAGGACTGCTGGAGAGGAGGGAATGCTCCTCGTGTGCTTTGCTTCTGTTGCGGAGGGGAAGGAGGTCAGAGAAGAGAGTTGGCAGCTCAGGATCTCTGCTGCATGGGGGCAGACCTGGCTTGCAGTGAGAGCTGGGGTGCACTGGGGAGGGGGGGCAGGCAGGGAAGGGTAAGTTCAGTCTCAGTATTGTCTGGCTGGCTTGGTTACTGATGCGATCTCACTGCTCCTGCTTGTCAGACAGAGCAGCTATAATAAGTAATAGCAATCCTCTGCTGAGAACGAGAACTTGAGGCCATTTTATGTGTGTTCCCAATGTTGCCTTTGCTTCCCTGCACTTCCTTGAACAGCAGCGGTTCAAGCCCAGTAACAGGCAGAAAACTCCTCTCTTACTATCTTTTCTCTTTTTTTTTCTGTAATTTCTGTGAAACGTGTGCTCAGACAAAAAGGAGGGGTTTGCATTTATGTTGGCTTGGCTTCCCTTGTAGCATGGTTCTTGGGCCAGAGAAATTGCACGTCATACTGGTGGCGGCGCAGGGGCAAGCTCTGAGCATCCCAAGGAACACATCCCTCTTCTGCTTAGCTGTAACAGTAAATGCATTGCTTTGCTGAGGCATTAATTGGAAGCAGTTGATGTATATAATAAATGAAAGCTAATTCCCCACTCGGGTATCTCAAAGGAATCCACTAATTCTGTTTTCTTTAAGAAAACCAGAGTGCTTGGACGTGTCTGTGCCCAAGGGCAGTGGCCAGAGGCCTCCTCACCTGGGCAGCTCGAGGGATCTGCATGCCCCTGCGTGCGCTGCATGGAGTGAGGACACTTGGCTTTTTCAGAGGCATTCTGTCCATGAAAGGGAGCTCTGGAGAGAGCCTGGACGCACTTCCTGAGCTATCTGCAGTGTACCCGGCTCCTGCAGCTCCCTACCTTAGCAGCCAGCTGCGCGTGAGGGAAAGTATGTGCCTTGTATTTGACAAGTAAAAATGCATTGGCTCTGCCACAGTCATTTGTCTTTATTGTGGCCCTAATTTGAATGAAAGCAAGTGCTAATGGAGGACACGGTTTGAGAACACTGCACATGGGCAAACCCCACTCGGGAGGGGGAACGCGGCGCATTCAGCAGCACCGGGTATCTGCTGCTGGCAAAGTTTGCCAGCGCGGTGAGGCCGGTTCCTGCTGCAGCACCATCGGAGCCTTAATCCTTCCCGTTCCCCCGCCCCTTCCAAACTCCCCTGGTGAATTCATCTAGAAACACATCGGTTCCATGCTGGGACAGGGCCCTGCTCGGCAGAGAGCTCGCGCTGTTTCCCTTTCATGAGCAGGCACAGCCTGTGTCTGTCAGCGCTGCTTGTCCTGGAGTACGTCTTCCTTGTGCTCCACAATAGGAGCTGCTCGTCAAGGCAAGAGAGACGTGTTAAATAAAGTGCCATCAGGCCTGCTCGCTCGCGCAGTGGTAGCCCATTGTGCTGCCATACGGGTGAGCTGGGGATGGGTTTGTCCCTTTGGAATCCTGTTTAATTATCTTTAACATGATTCCAGCTTGAAATGATATTTCAATTGAACAGAACTCGGGGGACAATTACCTTCTTCCGCGTCTTTGTAAATACTCATGCGCTGATTTGTTCGGGGTAGGAAGTGGGGATGGGAAGAATCTGAGCATTTAAAGTGTAAAAATCAAGGGTGGATTGCACGCTCTCTGCTTTCAAAGACGTGTTTTAGGGCTGTGTTTCTTTCTGGTTTTCCCTTCCCTTTAGCTTGTTCAATGCAACATAAGGTGCAGTGCAGCTCTTCTTTGCCCAGATTCAACAAGTGCAGGGGCTGGGAAGATCTGCGGGGGGAGGCAGCCAAATGATAAAAACTTCCTTGTGAACAGAAATTATCTGTGCTGTTTCCCCCTTTTTTACCTCATTCCTCAGCCCCATCTCTTTTATTCCTGTCTTCCAGTATAAATCCAGTTACATTACACTGTGCTGAAGGACCTGACACATGGCTCCTTAAGGTTTGGGAGTTCTAATTTTGGAGGACCTGAACCAAGGTGCAGGTTTTCTCTCTCACATTCTGCTTAACCCTTTCCCTTCTCTTTCCCAGTTCACCCATCTCCTGCTTGAACCCGGGTGGTCCTTCCCGAGTACAGGCCTGTGGCAGCCCCTGTGCTTCCCTCCAACAGATGCTGCGGATCCCCGTCATAAGGGATGCTGAACTCTCTTGTGATAGTAACTTGGCAAGTTTGTGCTGGGTAGTGTCTGAAGACCAAGGCATTAATTCTGCTCCCTGGAGGAAGATGCTTTGTGCAATCAAACCCCTCCCAACTCTCTAAGAGCAGTGTTAAGGCTTTTAATATCATGGTTTCTGGGTCCCATAGGAGGCTGGGGAAAATAGAAATACTTTTAAGTCAGGGTCTAGTTTAAAACCATGAGCACACCAACCCCAAAATAATTAAAGAGATGGATACAGTCTGGTTTAGCTCTCTTGTTTATTCAGTATTATTTAATTTCACAAATATTAAATTTCCCTCTTCCATCATCAACAGCCCTCCCATGGGATGCAAGTTACCACCAGTTCCATTCTTCTGAAGCCTCATTAATGTCACCAGTTGTTCACTTTGACTTACGGGCTTAAGTTACCAGTGACTGGAACAAGTGTAAATACAGTGGGGCTGCCCTCGAAAAGCCCATCCACGCTTAAAACTTCTGCAGTAAACAAGAGCTGGGAAAGTCAGGAGGCTACAGATGGGGTTGGGGCATTAGGATAACTCCCTCAATAGCTCCCTGATGGTGGACAGAGCCTAAATCAAACAGTGGGATGGTACCAGTTGCAATAAACCAGCAAGAACAGGTGATGCACAGGCACTGGACATAGGAAATGTAATGCTAAATACCTAAGCAAAAGCAAGGGAGATGGGTAACTGATGGCTGTTCATTCCTCACTGTGTTGCTGCTGACAAGGCACACAGGTGTCTGTGCTTAATTACACAAAACAAGGGTTAGCAGGAGAGCTGGGATGTAAGGTTCGTGTCAGTGACAGAGGAATCATGGATTAACTGGGGATGGTGAGGGATGCGAGACACCCCTCATCCTGTGCTCTGGACTGTTTCCCCCTGAGGGGGAATAACCATCAGAGCCCACCAAGGGCTGAGAGTGCAGCAGCACAGGTTTCTCATGGATGCTTTGTCAGCCCATAGGACATTCGGTGGGAAGCTGGGAGAGGCACTGAACGGATAACTTGCTGTCATTCCAGACTCCCTCCTGAGCTGCAGTAGCTAGAGAAGTACATGTGTTGTCGACTTCTGTGTTCAAGCTTCAAGCTGTAAAATAGAATGTAATTACTAATGAAACACAGGCAAGTAACAGGCATGCTCCAGACTGAAGCATCAGATGAGCTTCAAGCAGGAGGAGGCCGAGTGCTTTTAAAGAAATGCAGCAAGGGGGGGAAAGGGGTTGTGCATGGAGACTGTCAGAGCAACACGCGCTCAGAAATATTTCCTGAACCTCACAGTTTTGCAGGAGGGTTTATAATACTGGCACCATAGTGGGATGATGATTTAATAAGAGAAAAAACTCTATTTGACTTGTGCTTGCGGCACAATGAACATAGCCACAAGAGTGAGATAATTTCACATGCAGACATTAAGCTGTTAGTACAATGGTTAAGCATTAAAAGTTTCATCCTTGCTGTTTCTCCTCCAATGAGGAGCTCTTTGGTATTTAGATTAGCAACAGGATATAATAAACTTGTTAACATGTCAGAAATCTTGTGTTGGGAAAACCTACGTGGCTGGTCTCTCCTCTTTAGCTTTGTTGTGCGGTGAAACACAGCAATTAGTGCTGTGACTGGGGGACAGGCTGGAGGCAGCAGCCGGGCGTAGCCGGGGCTGACTTGGCACAGCATTCCCAGGAAGTCCCGCCTGGTTTCCAGTATAATGTGTATGAAACCAGTGAGACATCAAAATGTATGTTAACAGAGTGCTTACACAAGTGTAGACGTACAAAGAGACCAGGATCTCAGCAGCACAGATGCACTGTGTGTGCAGATAGAGCCAAGCATTGCGGCCACAGAGGATGAAGGACAAATAGGATTTTCTAGTACAAAGTTTCTGTGCTAATAGACAATATAGATTTTTGTTTCATCTCTTTTTTTAGTTTGGTTTAAAGCTCTGAAATTGCAGCTGTTTGGGCAATTACAACCGGCAAACGTTAATTAAACCCAAAACAAACCAACAAGAAGCAATAGGAAAAAGTTCCTTGATGGGGAACAAAAACATTTTTGTTGAGGCCTAATAGAAGTTTGAGCTTTGTCCTAAAGCTCTCTCCAGTCTGCAGTGCCTCTCGCTTATTGAATAAGTGAAATGAAGCCCTTGGCGAGAGCTAGTAAGTGTGGGACAAAGGGCAGCAGTGAAAAATGAACACAGTTTCAAAATGCAGAGAAACAGATGTGAATCTGCAACAGAGAAAAAGGAGGAAGGGAAGCCCATTACAGAGACCATACCAAGGGCAGGATTTAAAGCTGCACCACGTTTTGCTTACTGTGTCGCTTGCGCCACGCAGCATTTTCCAGGCTGGTCCTCTTCATTATCTCTGATACCAGGTTGCAGAGAGGCTGCTTTTCAAACTGTGTCAAACATCTGAAGATTCTTGAGGAATATGCATCAAAAGACCTCAGGCAGGGCGGGGGGAAGGAGAAGGTGGACGCTTATTAAGTCCTGCTAATGTTAGTGATGTATTGAGTGAAACATCATGAAAAATGAAAGCAAATCCTACTATAATCTTGACAGAACAAAAGGCTTTCAGTTAAAATAGAAAAATGCTAAGGCGGTATATATCAAACATAACTTTTATATTAAATGTGCATGTGGTAGAATATGGATCACATTATAGGAAATGTTGTTTGCCTTTTTTTTTTGCCTTCCACGAGCATCTAAAGCTCTTGCTTGGGAAACTTTTGGCCAGTGTGCTGCTTTCTGTTGGTAAAATTAGATTTTCTTGTGTTTTGTAATTACGAGGGATTTGCCCATCTGCACTTGGAAGAGAAAAGATTTTGCTCATCAGTCATTAAGTACAAGGTTTACATGTCTAGCCTGAGTGAAAGTAGCTGTAGTTCTCATTCATCTTTCCTTGACAGGATAAACCCAAGATATTGAAGCAGTTATTCTTCTTTTTAAAAATCCCACCTTTTAGAACCACTTAATGGTATCACATTTATCTGGTGACTCAGTTTCTTTGAGCACAACATCCCCCGTTCTAATTGCTGCCACCTTTTGTTCTAAGCATAATAAAATATAAGGCAGAGTTGGCACAGGAGCAAGGTGCCCCCTAGCAAAAGTCAAGTGCTTGCAAAGAAAATAAAACTCTCAGTTCCTCCTTGAGGTCCGGTAGCTCTTGCAACAGCAGTCGTTTCCCTTAATGCATTTAATTCGTCACAACTGGAAAGAAGTCTTTTAAAATACCTCTCTCCTGAAAAGTGAACGCAGCCTCTCCGGCTCATCTCGCCCGGTGCCGATTTCGTCATCTTGGCAGTGAGGAGAATTCGTGTATTAGTTTAGGGCTCAAGCAACATAAACAAAACTCAAGTGGCTGGAGGGAAAAAGGGATCATTATGTGAGTGAAAAAAATTAAACATCTTGACTCAACAAATGCTCCAGTCCTGTCTTATACCAGACTGTCTGTGTGCCAAGTTACAGAGAAGTCATCTGACTTAGGGGGGAGAAAGGGAAACAGGGCTTATGTTTCCATGTGCAGAAATGTAAGGCAGTGAAAAAGGGGAAAGGAGTTTTCTAAATATAATTTTTTCAGCTCTTTTTTTTTTTCCCTTTTGTATCTTTCGAACTGCTTCACTTTAAACATAATTGTGCCAAATGCAAGTAAGTGTTGGAAAGGAAGTTTACGTTCCTTATGATAGTGGGGAAGACCAGAACAACCCCCAAGCCGATTCTTTTATGGTTGTCCAAGGAGGGCATCGTCACACGATGGGCTGTCTTCTAGAAAGAAACCATGACAGATTGGAGGGGAAAGATTTCTCTATCCATCTTGTTATGTCACCTCTTATAAATCAACATATCTTAATTAATTACATTCTTTTCATACCAAGACTCTAAAATTGATGAGGGTGTGCCAGTGTGTATTTATTGCTCATTAGCTGCATGACTCTGCGGAGTTCTTGTGCTCTATTCCCACATGTTCAGAAACTCAGCAGCATACTGTGGACATCTCATTTTACTTACTGTATGGATAACTGTCTCGGTCACGGTGGCTTAATTGTGTTGCTATCCTGAAGCAGACATAGGAGATGCATAAAATTCAGTGTGTATGCATTTTTACCTGTCACGTGCATGCACATAAATATCTGTACCTAAATGGGCACATGTAGGGACCGCAGTTTATTTCCACGTAAGGACAACAGCATACTTGGGAGATCACAGATGCTTTTCTCATTCATAAATTAAATAGCAGCCAGAGGTTCATTCTGTACAATATCAGCAATAGCTGTTCCTTAGTCAGCTCCACCATGCAGAAGGTCATAAACTAAATATTTCTGTGTCTCGTCCTCATGTGCCAAAATTTACTTGAGAAACAAAATGAAGCTGAAATGAGTCTTTTAACTGAGTTAGTAACTAGGCACATTTGATACGAGCTGCAGTCTGAACTGCAGAGATTGGTCAGGGCAAATAAAGCTTAAAGGGAAGCAGTCTGAAATGAGTTCTGGTGCCACTGGAACAGAAACATTCCAGGCTGTGGGTACAGCTCAGAGCAGATCTCTGGGCAGAGCCTGCTCGTCCCGTCTCATTATTCCAACAGTTGTTTGAAGAGCACGAGCCAGCCCTGCCAGGGCTGCAGAGGAAATGGTGAGGGGAAGAGGACAGCGTGGAGAGTTTCCCAGACTACAGCTAGCACGGGGAGATAGCAACCAGATGGAAGCTGTCAGCAATAGTGAGGGTATTGCTACTGCTGTTTGAAAATGGACAGAGTAAGGAATGAAGGGAAAGAGGGGGAAGAGGCCAAGTGAAAGATGGATTGCACTGAAGAGCAGAAGAGGAGATAATGAAGAAGAAGTAGGGAAGGGGTGTGTGAGGAGTTCTGGGTTAGAGGAGCCTGGCTCCACTGGGTGCTAACACACAGGAACCTTGTTACTGAAAAATAACCCAGTTTACATGTTCTGTTTAAAATGGGGCAAAACAAAGGTCTTTCAGCGTTTGCATTAAATTCCAGAGAGATTTGCTCTCCTGAATATTTAGTATTTAGGGCAATTGCTTGGGATGAAGGTGCAGGTTTGGATTTATTTCTGCCTGCTTGCTCTGGAGCTGGATATAAAATCTGGGTCTCCCTCAGCCTGTCACCTCCCTGAAAACCACCCCAGGTGGGTAGTTGTAATGCTTCTGTTCCACCAGTTCCCTGGTGCAGGGGTTTGTGTTTTCCAGCCTGACAGTACAGCATTCACCTGCGATGAGGGGGATGCTGGTTGAAATTCCCATCCTCTCTCAGACAAGGTTCCTGACCCAGCATGGTTTTAGCTGTTTTCAGCTGGAGCTGTGGTTTGCTTGAGAAACTGGGAAAACTCAGATAAAAGTTCCTGCCAGGCTTACCCACAGCTTTATTCTTGGAGCTCAGGAATGAAATGCAGTCCCAAGCAGGCACCTACTAAGTCAAGTCAGTTTGTCTAGCAAAGATGCATCTCTGGATGCCATCAAGTGTTATTTAAGGTTACAGAGAGTTTGGAAGAGTTTGCTTTAAAATGCTACTCAGAGGAGCATGAATCTGTGCTAAAAGCACTAAGGGGGAAGCAGGGCTGCTGCTCTTTGATGGGAACCCAAGCTCTAGGATCTACAATTTGTTTTGTCCAGCCACCAGATTTCTGCGTCAAGAGCCAGTCAAAGGCCTGATAGTGGAAAACAAACATCTGGTCCTCAAGAGAAAGGAGATGTGTTCCCTAATTCACCTTTAATTGTAACTATTTCTTGTGCTGTTAATTGATGCTCAGCATTTATAAAAGCTGCTACCTGTTGCACCTCATGGAACACAGGCTGTGAGTTGGTTTTGCTGTGCTGCTGGGGGGTTTGATGCATCGTTGTATGCAGAATTCTTCACTCAGGTTACTGGCAGTATCTTCAGGCGATGTCAAAAGAAAGACTGAAACAAGAGCACTTAAGCTCGGGTGTATCCAGCACAACTGGCACTTCGGGTTAGTTACTTTGTTTTGACTGCTTCAGTGGAGATCTCAGTCTGGTCTTGCAGCTTGTCCATGGTTTTTTACTTTCCCCGAGCCTGGCCTGTCCAGCAAGTTAATACAATTTATGTATTAGTATTGCTGAAAGTATTTTCCATGCCTTATAACAGCGGCTCTTCAGCTGCAGTGTGGGTCATGCAGATACTAGCACGAGGGGTGCCAAGAGCTCGGTGCTGTCTGTGAGCGCTGTTCCTGAGAGGCAGAGAGCTTGAGGCTGTTCCCTAGCCTGTTTGTCGACAGGAACGGTGGCTGGTCACTAACGGGGAACAGGCATTCAGTTGGAGTGTGTTTACTTCGGAAACAGCGAGAAAGGCAGCTTGTGGCATGGTGCGAGCCGGGGTAGGAGTGCAGCTGAACTTGGTCAGGGGTGCAGTGTGTGATGGCTGAGGCTGAGCAACATAACGCTTCAGGGTTGTTTGGAGGTGTCCCTGGGGTGTGAGGCACCTCGGAGCCGTGCGTTCGCTGTGTGTCGGGCTCTGACAATGGGCGCTGGATCCACCCTGGATGCTCCCTCGCCCTCCGAGTGGGCTCACACTGGGGTGCTCCGTGGTCCCCATGGCACCCCAGGAGCCCCTCGCACCCCGTTTCCTCCCTCGCTGTGCGCGTTCCCACGGCTGGAGGCAGCCTTTCCTCCCCGGAGCCCGTGCGCCTCGCTGATGTACGGTCATGGTGAGCCCCTGCGGGGTGCTGCGGCTGCGCTCCCGGAGGCTGCTGTGGGCAGGCAGGCAGGCAGGCAGGCAGGCACGGCCCCTCACTCAGCGCTCCACCGGTGGAATTCCTCCTGCACTAATGGAGTGCGGAAACCGGAGTCCCTCAGCTGCAGCCACATGTTGTGCTGCGAGCCCCCGGCCGGGGGATGGGGCCCTGGCCAGGGCCGGGGCCGGGCCCCCCGCGGGCTGCCCCCGGGGCTCAGGTGAGCGGGCGAGGCGGGACTCGCAGCTCCGGTTCCGCTCTCTGCTGCCCGCCCCGCTAAGCGCCGAACGGTCCTAACTTGCCTGTGACAATTATTTGTGTCATTTTTGGTGGGTTTTCCCCGGGGAGGGATGATGAAATGATAATGAAATGCCGCCCGCTGGAGGCGACGTGCCAGTGCCCGGCTTCCAATGCCGGCATTAGCCTAATTCAGTAAGTGCTAGATGCCCGCTTTGTTTGTGTGGAGCTTGCAGCCCTATTGATGTCAAGCAGGCTGTTAAAAAGCATAATGACATGGCATTAGAGACCCCGAGAGCAATTAACAGGCTGCTTAATTAGCAAAAGGAATTAGAATTTGAGTGGCTGATCTTTGCTTAAAGACTTGTAAAAAAGCTGGAGCAGTTATCTGATTATGCATTGATCAAACAGGCTAACCCTGTCCTTAGGTAATTCTCTTCCCTCCATTGTGGTCTTTGAATATACAACTGTTTAAATATGCTGACCTGCCCCGAGAAACCGGAGGGGAGCTGCGGCAGCGGGACCCCGCGCCTCGGCCCCGGGATGGGCGAAGCCTCGGGAGGGCCCCGCCCCAGGGAGCTTTGGCCCGAGGGGATGAGGCCCGGTGAAGGCTCCGGCCTCGCCCGAGGGGATGAAGCCCGGTGCAGGGCCCAGCCCGGCCCGGCCTAGGGACGAGGTCTGCCGTGGGACGCCTGCCCGGGCAGCAGCCAGGGCACATGTGCAGCAACCCCGGAGGTGCCCCCCGGGCCCTTCTGCTGGCTCCGGAGCCCAGGGGCTACCCTTCACCCTTGCGTCTGGCTGCCCAGTGGGACACGTAAGGGCCCCTTTGGCAGGCAGAAGGGACTGCTGTGGGGCAAGGGGAAGGGGGAAGCCATGCCCATAGCTGGTGGAGGTGTGCTGCTTGCGCAGGGAGCGGGTTGGAGGAAGCGAGTTACAGCATCCTGCGCAGGGCTGAGCCGGGGGAAGGTGCATGTGGGGATGGCAGGTCCGGATAGCGCCGGCTGCACCCTGGAGCAGACACACTCGTGCTCTGCCCCGTGCAGACACACGCACGCTCCCGGCATCTCCCCTGCGCTGCTGGCAGCCGAGCGCCAGCGAGGTGATTGGTTTTACACAAACACTGTACCGTTTGTTCTGCTGCCTTCGGGTCTGGTTCGCTCCAAGTGTGTTATGACACCCTCCCTCATCAAATAATGGTGGAATCGCAGCTGGGGCGGGAGCGAAGAGCGCTGCTGGGGAAGGGGAGAAGTGTGGGCATCATAAAATGCTGGTGTTTGTTTTAGGTGGTACGTGCAGCAAAATAAACATGTTGAAGTAAAGGGAAAAGAAAAGCAGACCGGACAGAAAGGGAGCTGCAAAGCCACCGTGCTGCTTTAGGAGAGGATTTCAGCAGTGGTTGCTGTGGAAGGTCAGAGTAGATGACCTCAGAATTTCTTTGGCTGTAACATGGATATGACGCTTGCTTGACCTTGCTGTGCTTTTGGCAGGTGGTTCCCTATTACTGCGTGGCACAGAGTTATTAAAAAATCCATTAAGGGCTGTGTTCATGCTTGCCAGGAGCCCACCTTCCCCAAATACTTTTTTTTTTTTTACACAGGTTTTCCTTGAATATTGTTCTCTTTGCTTCACCTAATTTGGGGTTATTGGGATTATCTTGCTGAACACTTCTCGATGCAGCAAATACATCCCTTTTTTTCTGGGTTTGTGAGGGTGAGGAAGAGAATTAACCTTTACCAGGCAGGGGAATTGTGCTGCACCCAGTGCAGTTTTCATTGTTTCACTTGCAAAAGTTTTCTTTGACCCAAGTGTGATTGTCTTCAGTTCCTGATGGCTTTATTTTGGAAATGTTCATTATAAACATACCCGCCCAGTCTCTAAACGAGCACTATTGTTTATTGTTTTCCTTTTAATAATCTTATTTTTTCCTGTCTTCTAGATGGCTAGAAAGAGAGCAAAAATCCCCCCGCCCCCCAGCTTAGCGATTGAAAAACATCTATAGCCGTTTTCTCACTGTGGATGCTGTTTGGGAGAGCATCTGTGCTGTGGACACCTCTTCCAGTGATCCAAGTTCTAGTGAGAGTCTGATTAGTTTTTAATGCTTTGAAATGAGTAAATTGTGATTTGGGTTACAGTAAATCTCCGCTTACAGGAAAATTGTTCTGTAGGGAAATATTTATTACTTCACTACGGTTTGTGTGAGATCAAATGTGTATTGTATTTCATGCCATAGAATTCACTGAAATACTGCAGAATATGGTGAGGCTGAACTGAGCTAATCTGCAGCACACTCAGATTTGCTCCTTTCACGTTTTCCTATACTGAGTGCAGCAGTTAGGGGGGGTTAAAAGTTGGGGGTTTATGTTTTGGTTTGTTGTTTTTTTCCCCCTAGAGGTACCAGTCACTAAAATAGAAGGAGGAGGAGGGAAGTGCCTGCCTGCACTGGAGCTTTTTCATATCACTGGGATGTGTGATGCAATTGCCAGGGAAATTTCGAAGCTGACATTCCAAGGTCTTGATCTAGACATCAGCTCTATTTAGGCAGAGCTCTATGCTCTTGATTTAATTGGGATTGCTTATGTCTTCGGGGATCTGTCCAGACGGGCACCAGCCTGCTATCAGAGAAAAGCCTGTGTTGCATAGAAGTATTTCCCTCATCTTTCTACTTTAATGACATATTTCTCCACGAAAAATGCTGAATCTTTTCCAATAGCTGCGAAAGTGTATTTGAAATAAAAATCTCATTCCTCTGGAGGCTCTCCTCGATGATAAATGGACTATTATGCTGTTCAGCCAAAGAAGATATTATATCTTCCAAAATTTGAAAGAACATATTAATAACTGATCCTGTGTCTTAAATAAATTCCATATTAAGTTGGATGAAACATATTTTTAAGAAAAGGAAATGACAAGAAGCCCACAGTTGATGCACATCACTGGGTAAATGAGTGTGCAAAGTTATGCTTGTGTTTAAATGATCACAGGGTGAAAAATTAATTGCTTTAGGCTTACTCAGCTAACATTCAGTGGCACTTTGGACTTTCTCAAAGCTTTACCCTGAAGCTAACTAGAAGTTTTGATAAAGCCTTTCCTAAAGGATGGCTCTAGTCATCAGGATCAAATTGATTGTTGGAGGGCGAAGCAGACCCCCAGCCCATGATACCTGACTGGACCACACTCACACTTCTCACCAAAATGCTGTCAATCTGTGAAGAATCATATAATAAGCACATGGGGAAAAACAAATAAAGATTTTTCATTCATGTTCGAAGGATCCCAAATGAAAATAAGTGTCTTTGTTTTGTTTGATCATTTGGAGTAATTAGTTCCAAAGCTTGGGTAGCATGAAACTTGAGGGACCTTTTCCACAGTGGTTTAAAGGAGCCTTTCAGAAGGAACTTGCAGTCTGTGAGGGTTAGGTACTGAGGTGAGTTGGGAACCCCTTGTTGTTTGGGGTTGGGGGTGTTAATGTATCCTGTGTTTTCTCAGGTATTTGTGTTAATCTTGAACCAGTGGAACAAACAGCCACGGCTGTGAAGGAAATGAGAAATTCTAATTGGAAAAATACAGGGACTGAACCCATCCACAGAGGTTGGTCGAGGGGCAGGTGGATGAGCTGATGCAGCAGATAGTGGTGGGTGTTCTATAGCTAAAGCTGCATTGCACATCAGTTAGAAGTTTGGTTTTTAAAACACAAGCTGTTTTACATTTTGCAGTGCTTTTAACTCATTGGTTTTGGCTTTCGTGGGTATAAAATATTTAAAACTTTGTGAAAGCCCCAAAAGAGCGAGAAAGGAAATAAAAATACCATCTGTCTTTTTCCATTAACAGGCAGCTGTTGACTAATAAAAGTGCAAAGTTGGATCCGTGTTGTAAATGAAGCAAAATACCAGAATCTAAGCAGGTGTTTTTAGCAGTGCCATTGAGCATGGTTGTCCGCAGGTCAGGTGATGCTAGTACAGTTTTGCCTGGTGTGGACTGACACTGAAGACCAGAAGGATCCCTTGGACTTCCCTGCAGTATTCATTCAGGCTTTACTTTGTTGATTAGTTAATCGTAGCTGCTCACACACTTTGTGCTCTCTGGGGGAGCAGAAGGAAAAAGGGAATAAAACATTCCAACTCGTGCAAGTTTAGGGACAGGAGGGAGGGAATTTAAATTGAGTTGGTGGAGTCATACCGGTGTAGGTAATCTTGACCTAATTAGTCTAATGGAACATAGTCCAGCACTAAGCATCTGGGCTCAGATTTTTCAAAAAGTAAAGATTAAATTTAAAGAGATTAGACAACTTTTATTTTTTTCTTTCCTCTGCAAGATATTAGCTGTTCAAAAATGACAAAAATGTCCTTAAGCCTCTCTGAAGGAAGGGTGACCAAACAGACTGCCTTTTGTTCTGCAATGGAGCTTGCTTGCAGGCCACTGAGAGGTGGTGTCCGGTCACTGTGTGCGGGACCCAGAACCATGACTTATCTATCGCCAGGAAAGTGAATCAGGCTGGGTATTAGCAGGGGGATTAAAAGTCGAAGTTGCCAGTGCATCAGGGAAAACACTGGCCACCCACAAGGTCTGTTGGAGAGACAGGTTTGTGAAGCCTTGCTGTAAATGAGAGGAAAAAACTGGGGCAATGATCTTCCCAGTGCTAGTGTAAATGAGCCTTGGATTCATTATATTAATACTGACCCGGTGTTAAGGTATGGATAACAGATGCCACTGCTTGTAAATAGCACTTAAGCTTCTGCATGTTCATGTGACCTCTGAAAATGAATACACGTCCCTAAACCTTACCCTTAGGTAGCTTTGAGACCTTCATGATATGCACGGGCAGATGGCACATGTGCTAAGCAGCTATAGGTTAGGAAGTTAAGGTGCTGGGTTTGGTGAGGTACTAGATCTCTGCTGCTGCCTCGTATGGAATCAGAGTGTATTCAGAATTTAATATTTTGCTGTTTTGTTTAAAAGGATAAAAGGTACTTATGAATATGCAATATTGTGGGGATTTCGAATGGTGATGGTAGTTCTTTAGTCCATGTGGGTTATATACAGGGCATTGTCCAAGCTCTTTTCCTTCTGCCCTTGGCTGGTGGTCTGTGTGAAATGGGTTTGTGACTCTAAACCAGTTCTTGATAAACATAACTGTATATTACAGCCCCATCGACTTGATGTGCAGTAATCGGCTTCCATATTTTAGTGATTGCGCTGGCCATGGAGGATAAATTGTATTGTCATTTTATCTTGCCTTTCATTTTCTGCCTTTCTAGCTGTAAGCCTTAGAATTGTGGATTCAACTCTACAGGGACCAGCTCTGCTTGCCGTGGGAGACATTGGGAGAGCTGCTATCAGACGAAGCAGTTCATCTTAGTTGTGTGTAGTCTCTCTAAAGCACGTGGAGCACAGCAAAACAAAGTAGCTTCATCTGCCTTTTTGGTAGTTTATTAGCAATGTGATTATCTACCTCCAACCCTCTTCTCTTGACTTAGCAGATTTTGTTGGGCTGGGAAGGATTTTAGTTATCCTGGATTGTTTTAAGGCTCAGATATCAAAGGTGGAAAGGTTGTGAGACACTGAGCACTGCACCCACAGTCCCACACATAAAGCCTCCCCCTTGCACCTGTGTCCTTAAATAAGTGTACAACGGAATGAGGAGTGTTCTCAGTGTCTTTATAAAGTCCTGGTTCTGTCAGTAGGATTTTTTTTATTACCAGACCCTTTGACTTTGAAGCCTCAGCTGAACTACTTCTTGACCTTTACAAGTGAATCGGCGAGACACTAACCATGTGAGGTGGGTCATATGGAACAGATTTAGATAGAAACTCATATCATCCTACCAGAGGAATGCAAAGTCTCTCCCGATCCCCTCCACAAAGCTGCATCATGTGTGTGAGATAAATCCAAGGGACATAAGGGCTTGCCAGACAGCACAAAGGACAATAACTTCGCTATCTCAAACAAAACAGACAGCACTGCTTTGGATTTCACTCTTAAAGGTGTAGTAACCTTCTCCCTTGGCCATTGTGGGTTACTAAGTGAGGGTTTTATAAGTTTAAAATCTGTGGTGGTCTGGCAAAATGTGTAAGGGACCCCATGAGCATAAAGGTGCCTTTGGAAAGCTGTGTGAGATTTTAAGATGTTGACAGCAATAAAGGGTTCAACCTTTTTGTGAACCCCAGAGCATCCTGAGTGAAGGCTCCAGCGCTTCTTGTTTTACACATACCAAACTATTTCTATCTACAAGGGTAACAAGGGCTTTCCTAAGAGCATGGAGGTGAATTTTCTCCCTCTTCACCTCGTGTCATCGCTTGTCAAATGCTAAAATGCAGCAGTTTGAATTCTCATGTAGGAGAAGTGGGAACTTGTATCAAGTGGGAGCTGTGGAGGTTAAGAGGTACCATCCAGCTCAGTGTTTCAGGTGTGCGGCTGCTGATGGGCATCCGCAGAATGTCCACTGTAAGAAACATTACTGTATTTTGAGATATGTTGCTCGTGTAACTCTTCTATCCAGTAACCCTACCAGGTACTCACCTCAGACCTGCGCCACCTCTCCTTGTTCCTTTTGACAGCCCCGAATTAAGGGCTCTCTAGAGTTCAGAGGATGTTCTGAGAAGATGCAGTTACTCTGTTACTCGCACAGTCAGCTGATGGGAAGAGGGTCTTTAAACCCTTAGGCAATAGTGTAGCTGATGGGGACATTTTCTTGAGGTGTGGCTTTCTGCAGGGGGAAGGCTGACAGTGTGCAGGCCCCAGTGAGTAAGGAATTTTTCCCCAGTGAAGAAAGGAAATTACGCCTTCCCTTGGGAACAGGAGGAGTTTTTCAACAGAAGACCATTATGGTCATCTTCTGCTGCTCGTTTTGATGGAACCCACAAATCCTGATGACAGAGATCACGGTTAAGCTTTTGACAGAGACAAAGCTTAAGTCAGACCCATTCTTTAGCATTTTTTACTAACTCTGTGCTTCCTGCTCGGTGTCATGGTCCTTTATGTATCCTCATCCAGCTTTCCCATCAATTTCTAAAGGGAGAGTAGATGCCTAATACCAGTAGGGTGTCTAGAAGCTTGGGGTTGTGATGTGTTGTGATGCCCAAATTCCATTTCAGCACTGAGCAATAGCTGAAGCTTTCTGCAGACTGGGATGTGCAGCGGGTGTTGAGTTCTGTTGGAAATCATCAGCATGTTCCAATGGGAGCTACTGAGGCACAGCGCTTTAGTGCTGGGGACTTGTGAACCCTGCGTGACCTGCTGTTTTGCTGGTACAAGGTAGGAAGATATGAGCATCCGTCCTGCTGAGACAAACCTTTGCACGTTTAGTTAGAGAGGTGTCAGACTCTTGACCAGCATCATTCTTCATTCCCTTATTTCAGAGCTTTTTCTTTCAAAGTGCTTTTGCCTTAGGACTCTACAACTCTGACCTTTAGCACCAATATTATACCTTTAATTATGTCTGCTAGACAAATATGTCACCTTCAACTTACTTTAGTCCTGGCATGCTATGAATCTCCCTTGGCCAGTGTACTGTAAGGTTCTGGGTTTTGACAATGCTGTTAGCAGGGAGGCATTTTAAGCTGTTCATTGTATAATCATCCCTGTAAGGTGGTGGTTTTCTCTAAACTAATCAGCAGGGCTCGTACTTAATCAACAATGATACATGTATATTTTTTCCTCAGATTACAGCCCTCTGTCTCAGTGTTCCGTGGTAAGCTGGATTCTGCACTTTATCTGATTTGTGGGATTTGAATAAGTTTGGCCTGCACATAAGTAACTGTGCACTTGACCTTGAATGTAACAGTAGCAGAGGAGCTCCAGCCCCTCTATGCTCGTGTTGCTGACAATGCAAACATTTAAACGTGGGAATTAAGATTTTGTTTTCTTTCAGTGTTTCTCCTTTTTTTTTAGTTAACCTCTGGCAGGAGAAAACTACAGCTTGGGCTGCATCTGCACCAATCCTCAGGTTATTAATATTCCTATTAAAGAGCAATGAGGATAAAGAGCAAATGGAAGAGAATAGGAATTTCGTTTGCTTGCTGGCACTACAGCCTAAAACATTATTAAGATGATTTGTTAAATAATAGAAAGGGTTTTTCATTTCCTAATTTTCCAGCTGCAGCTAAAGCTATCTACTGGCAACCTGCTTCTCATTCCTTAATATTTAGACTTATGGACCAATTTGAGAGTATTTTCTTTCCTGCTATGATTAATGCTTCTATGAAACAATGTCATCGCAAGCCATCTACCTACCTTGTCAGCTTGGCATCAGTCTGGCTGTGCTGTGCTGTAATTTATGGCTTCAGCCAGTAATTTGCAAATCTAATGTTGGGGAGGCTATGAGGATCTGAAATTTGAATGCTTTTTACTGATTTGGTAAATATCTCCCCCATTAGTAAAACAAATGGCACAGGGATCAGACATCATCTCCAAGGCTCAATAAATATTTTATCAGCCATAATGGAAATTGTCAAATTGATCTAATTGTACAATACGTTATCAACAAGATATCAAAGTTGGACATGGCCTCTGCCCTTGTCTATCATTTGCAGGCTTTTGTCTTCGACTGTGACTTCCTGGGAGAAAAGTAGGGAAGTGCAGAGTTCATTGCAAAGTAGAGGGAACAACGAGCGGTGAATAGCCATTCACAAGATAAATTCTGGAGGAATAATTAACTCTCCCCTGCTAGCCTGGAAAGCAGGGCTGCAGAAGGTTCATGTAAATCTCCCCAATGGTAACTGGTGTTTTTATGTTGAACCTGTACACATCGATCTAATACATAAAGGCAAATTATCCATCACCGATGCTGCTTTGAGGTAGCATTCATGGCTTCCTTCCTTTTAGAAGAGCTGAGGGAGTGAATTCAGAAGCAGGTTTTAGTTCTCTGGCAGCAGCTGGGGAATTATTTCATTAATTTATTAGAAGTTTAGGAGAAAAGTGACCTGAGTTCAGCTGACATTGACTGGAATTATTGCTCAGCTTGAATCCAGTGGCACGGTCACTCACAGCAAATCCAGAGTTGTAAATAATTAAGGATTTATTTGGATTTTAGCCTGATTTTATAGCAAGATAAAATGAGAAGACTTTGCCATGCTGCAATTCAGGCTTGTTAAACTTCACCCTATAGAGATGTTTAATGCAGCTCTTTGCAGTCCCCCCCTTTTTTTCCCCTGTGTGAGGGGAGAATCCATCCACAGACCCAGAAGAATCCATTGACATCAAAGGGAAGAGGACAGTTTTCATGTGAGAATTTCCTGGCAAGTAAAAAGGGGGGAGGTTGCTCTGCCTGTGGGAGCAAGAGAAACCCAGCTGGGATGTTCTGCCCTCGCCTGTGCATTGCAGCAGATCCGGGCAGGACTGGAGGGGCCTCAAGGCAGCTTGTGTCTGATGGAGCAGATTCCTCAAGGTGGAGACCCTTGCCAGCTTTTCCTCCTCAAAGCATTCAGTTTTCAGCCAGGGTGTTAATATTTAATGGGTCGGGACCAGGGCTGTGCACAGAACTGCTCACAAAGCAGCATGTGACTGCCTGGAACTGGTCAGCTTTGGCCTTCTTGTTCATGTCCATTTTCCCCCCAAGCGTCCATTGTGTAGGAGTGGTAGGATGCTTTCTTGGACCTGTTTTCTGTGTGCCTTAGGTTGCTTGTTGCTAACAAAGAGCGTGTCAGTACTGGCTCAGTGAGGTGGTAGGCATTGCCCAGGTAATTGAGATCTTTGAATAAAAGGTGCAGAAGAAACAGAAGAGTCTTCCTTTCTTTTTCTTCACATTACTGTTGGGTCTCCAAATACCCAAACTCACCAGTGCCTCGTGCTGGAGAACGGTGGTAGCCTTTGCCTAGATAGAGAATCTTAAACATGTTCTGGGATACAGCCCCTAGTTATGTTTTTCATTAGATCTCTGGGAGGCTTAAATAGAAGGTCTACACTTGATGTTTTTGGTTTCCTGTCATTTTGAATAAAAATAAGGATAGAGAATGTGGTATCTTAATAGGAACCTTGCGTAAAAGTAGCTTTAGGTAGCACTGTCTTTGAGGAAGTGCTTAAAATTTAAGCTAACAAGCTGCAAACATCCTGTAATGTGTTTTTACTGTTAGTTTGTTGGGTACAGCCACTTTCTGCATCGTAAATAGGGAACAGAAGTAAATGGAAGTGTGTGTGGAATTAGAATCAATTTTGGGATGTTAGTAACTGAGCACAAGTAAGATCATAATAGTCATTAGCTGAGTGGAAGGGTAAAGGGGCTGTTCTAACAAACAGCAGACAGGCAACCAAGAGCAAGGGAAGCCTGGGCTTCAGTGCAGCCTCTAGCCTCGGGGTTGTTGAGTCAAGAGAGGTTTCTAAACATAAGCCATATGCTTGTTCTTTCTTTCAAATATTCTTTGAAAGTGTATGTTTGGTTTTCCACCCCTGTGCTTGGTCATTCTGTGCTGTGCACAGGGGGCATGGGAGTTGTTTGGTGTGGTTTTCTCCAAAGCCCTTCTGGTTAGGGGTTTTTTCCCCCAGCAGGATCTGAGCATGATGGAGTGATACCTCAATAGATAAGATCAAGATCTTGATGTTATTAAACAGTGAAATACTGAACTCAGACAGCTTAGAGCCAGTTCTGGAGCAAGCTGGTAAGAAGTGGGTGTAATTCACTTCTTGCTGAGGAGGTGACCAGTTCCCAGCCCCTTGCCTCCTGACCGCTGTGTTCTCTGCCGCCTCTCGGACATGCTGTCGTGTGTTGTTTCTCTCCAGCACACGCACAGAGCATGCAGCATTTAGTTTGGCCCATCCAAGTGATGACAGACCTGTGGGTGTGAGCAAGCCCAGGCTTTAGCACCCATGATCTGCTGCACATCCTTTAACTTTGGGGAGAGAGCTATTCATTTTTAATGCAGTCCTTCTTTTCTTTGCATCCCATGCACGCTCCCACCCCCAAATCAGCAGACCTAGATCTGTATCTGTAATGGCTTCTGGTGAGAAGAGGAAAAAAAAGTAAGTTGTTCTTAAGCATTCATTTTCTAGGCCAACAATAACCCAGCCTAGACGAGTAACTCCCTCCTAGTTCCTACAGAGAGAAGTGTTAGACTACACAGACAGTGAGGTCATTCATAGTCACTATTGTTTCTTGATAACCCAATTAAGAAAGTGCAATTTATCTCGCCTGTTTCCATTTAATTACCTGATTTGTCTGAGCAGTCTCACGAGCTATCTGCCCTGCACTCCAGGGTTCTGTGAGGCTGAGGACCTGCTCCTGCTGCCTGCTCCCCAGGTGCTTTTCATTCATTTGACCTATAGTCATAGACAGTTATAAATCAGGAAGGTGGAAAGAGCCATCACATTGCTTTCCCTTACTTTATCATGAGGGGGGAAATGTGTGTGCTAGATTGAGAGGCACAGTGCTATTGCCCTCTTGCTAATCTCAAACCGAACTTTAATAAAGGTATTTTATAGTCTTCCATTTAAAACTAAGGATGGCTTGAAAAAAAGGTTGGTGTGTGTGGAGATTTGTCAGTGTGGATGTTCCATAGCAAAGGGTCAAACCCACAGCATTAATATCCAGTGGAGAAATTACTGATACCTGTATATCACTGTTATTAACATGCTCTAATGACTCGTGTTTGTAAATGCTGTCTTTGCTGTGGTTATCACTGCTGCCAAATGCAGTTTGGAGATACCTGTCTGAAGCAAAGGAATCATTTCAGGTGAGCAGCCCATTACCTTTGGCCTTCTGAAGCTGTACAAATCAGCAGCTAAACCGCAGGAGGATGTCTCCTGGTGTGCTTTGGCTTCCTTGCTGCCCTGTCATTTTACCCAGAGCTTTCTCATTTGCAGGGTTCAGTTCACAGATTTAGGCATCCCATTCCTGGAAACGTGTTTAGTAAGCTGAATGTTCTTGGTGCAAGACCCTGAGGTCTGGACTCAGGGGTTGCTTTTGTTGTCCAGCTTTGGACACCAGGTTCCACTGCTTAGGCACTTACTCAGGTTGTACAGTGTTTTAGAGGAGCTTGTGCTCTGACTCCCTGTAAGACTGGAAATGATGTCCTCAGTTAATCCACCTGGCAAATCGGTGCTGGTGCTTGGGAATCGATGTTACCCCTGTGGTTCAGCTGATCTGCATCTTCTGTCTGATGGTAATAGGTGATTTAGGGGGAGAGAGCCTGGCAGGGACATTTACCTTTCAGAACAGGGGGTTCATCTTCATTCAGATAGCATTTTTGTGACCTAATTCACATTTCAAGTGTGAAAGCTGTAACAGCAGCAGGAGTAGCATCACCATGCCCTTCTGTTTCTCTGGTGCAGTGCTGTTGTGCCTGCTCGTTGCAGTTGAGCCCTCTTTGGAGGGCCCACCCGTCAGTGTTGTGCTGGGTACAAGTGCAAACACTTAGAGATAATCACCACCTCAGAGACTCATAGGCTGCTTGGAGTGAAGGCTTCTGGGCTCAGTGCAGTGAAGGTGTGAGCTACCTGAAGAGCTGTGGAGGTTAGGGAGTGTTTCATCTCTTCCCTGTTGCTGTGTTCACTTGTAAGTATAGAGCAATGGTTTGATTTTGGAAGCCAGGGCCGTCCACCCTTCCTAAGGTTGTGGGTGTGTTGTGTGGGTTTCTTTTCTCTCTGCAGTTGTTTGAGCTGCTGCTATTTGTGAAGAGGTGTGTGCTGTGCTACTTGAAGGTAACCATGAACTGTGCTACCTGCTGATAGCGGGCAGCTTTTGTTTGCTTTGCACAGTCCTGTGCAGCCCAAGCAGGTGGACAAATGCCTAAGGAGGGTTTGGCTTTGTTTGGGTTGTGTTGTGTGTATGGCTTTCTTCTTCTTGCCTCTCCACCCCTCTACCCCTGTAGCAGAAGCACCCTTGCATTTCTGGGGTGTGTGTTTTGTCTTGCTGGATGGGTTTAGAGGAGAGATTAACAGTGTAATCAGGAGCTTGGTGCTCTGCGTGTTCCAGCAAATCACTGAGCACTTGGGATAACAGGTTAGCCAAAGGAGCAAGCAGGAGCTGTCTGAGTTTATCTGATGCATTGAGAATTGAGTATCTGGGGCTGTGCTTGTAGCATGTTACAATTCAACACAATGGTATGGTATGATACCATGTAATCTGCTTTCTCTGTTTATCAGGGATTATCCCATCACACGGCTTGCACGACGTACTGGGAAGCAGCTTTTGAGAAGTTTCAGTTTCTGACTGCTGAGCTTGTGTTGCATGTTCTCAAGTACTGGGCTGTTTGGCATGTTGTGAAAATAATGATTGTGGTGCTGCATAACCCGTTTCATCCACAAAGGTAGAATCACGTCGGTGCTCTGTTACACAGGCTGGTGAGCAGAGCTGTGTCTGTCCTGGGTTTGTGCAGATACTAAGATGATTGTATTGAGAGCCCTGTGTGGGATGTGTGCTTCAAAAGTCTGTTGTCGGATTGGGCAGTAAGTGAGGATTTTGTGACAGTTCCAATGGGTTTTATAATTAAGGTGCTCTTTGTTATTGTCTCTTGAAATGTGGCCTTTTTCAAGATGCCCATCAAGAGGGATGGTGCTTTCTGAGCAGCAAGTGCCACGGGTGTCTGGAGTTTTGCAGAGATATCCCAGCTCTTACTTGGAGCATCTTTGGGCAGTTCTCAGGCCTTGCTGGGGGGGGGGGGGGGTGTGTGTGCTTTTCTGATTAGGAAGTGTCTCCAAGGATCCAGCAAGAGGGCAGAGCTTCCTCTTCTGCTGCTGACCTCATCTCTGAAGCAGGTTTCCATCCATAAGGTTTGTTAATACAGAGAGCGCTGATTTCTTTTACACCCACTAGGCAGGAGTGAATGTTCACACAGCTGCAGATTGGATGTAACATCCCCCATGTCCTGTGGTCACTGTGGGGACACTACAGGATGCCCCGACAGTGGCCTGGTCTTCCCTGAGCATTGCTGCAGTTCAGTTGCATTCCTTCCACGAGCTGGGAAGGATGTTCCAGGTCCTACAGCTCCTGCACCAATTCATCTGTTCCAAGAGAAATATCAGTTAGTTTACTGTAAAGTGTAGAGCACTAAAGGCAAGACAAAGCACTACAGTGGAAATCACCCCAGTAATATTGACTAAGAGATCTTTATTCGCGTGTGAAGAATGGGGTTAGGAGATTTGATCCTGACACACACTTTGTCCAGCAGGATAAAACCTTCTTGTTGGGTTTATAATCCCTTGCAGTTGGTGCCAGAAATCATGAATTTGCCTAGTGTGTGTAAGAGTAGAAGCAGGCTTACGAAGCACAAGCAGTCATACATCTTCTGCTGCTCAGTGTTGGCTTCATCCTTTCATCCCTTCAGTGTGATAGTGCTTGGAGCTTTTCCTGTGGCTAAATAGAAGGATAGCTTGTTGTATTCTGGGAATTTGGTGAAGTCCAAATCTCTTCTCCCAGGCTTAAGTACTTTTGACACCTAAATGAGGTGCCCTGATGTCTTAACATGCCATTCCATAGGGATTTGTCACCTCCATCTATCCTGGAAACTGGAAAATTGTAGTAGTGTTGGGATTGGAGTGTACCTGGAATGAAAACCCAAAATGGTTGTGTTCTCTGTACCTGTGCTTTGATTTGTGCTTTGTACCATAGAAGAGAAGGCTGCATGGAGACCTCATAGCAGCCTTCCAGTATCTGAAGGGAGCCTATAGGGATGCTGGGATGGACTCTTCATTAGGGACTGTAGTGGTAGGACAAGGGGTAATGGGTTAAAACTTAAACAGGGGAAGTTTAGATTGGATATAAGGAGGAAATTCTTTCCTGTTAGGGTGGTGAGGCACTGGAATGGGTTGCCCAAGGAGGTTGTGAATGCTCCATCCCTGGCAGTGTTCAAGGCCAGGTCAGACGAGGGCTTGGGTAATATGGTTTAGAGTGAGGTGTCCCTGCCCATGGCAGGGGGCTTGGAACTTGATGATCTTAAGGTGCTTTCCAACCCTAGCTATTCTATGATTGTGTGAAGTGCTTGGCTGAACGCCAGGAATTTGGAAAAATGTTTGTAAATCCCACCAGCCTCGCATATTTCTCCTGAATGATGATCAGTTCCAATGTTTGGACTGTGGAAAGACAGCAGTCCTTGTTTGTCATGCTGTCCTTCGGAAAGGGTGGCTGGCTGGCTGGCTGCGGCACTATCTGGTGGTAGCATCTGCAGTGACCGACCTACCTTTCCTACAAGGAATATCTGCAGGTCCATGTCTGTAGATCCATTTGGAAGCACTGTTACTACTGACTTGCAGGAGGAAACCTTGGCAGCAAAAAGCTAATGTGAGCTGTTTAGGAGACCAGTGAACAGAGTGTGAGTACTCCAAGCGTTTAGCAGATGCTTCAGAAATCAAACATGCTCAGAGAAAACACAATCTGTTAGTGCAGAGAGCGGCTGAGAGTGGAATGAATGTAATTTCTCCCCACTTGAATCCACAGTGGATTTCAGATCCAAAAAGTAGAACACCTGCTCATTGGGTTGCAGGAAATCACAGAATCCAGGGGTAGATGGATTCAAGGGACCTTAAAGATCATCGTTTCCAACCCCTGCCGCAGGCAGACAGGGACCCCTTCCACTGGAGCAGCTTGCTCCAAGCCCCTGTGTCCAACCTGGCCTTGAGCACTGCCAGGGATGGGGCAGCCACAGCTTTTCTGGGCACACTGTGCCAGCGCCTCAGCACCCTCGCAGGGAAGAGCTTCTGCCTAAGAGCTCAGCTTAGTCTTCCCTCAGGCAGTTGTAGCGAGGGCTCTTCCACATTACCATGGGTTGACACCTAGCAGATGATGTGTAAGGCAGATATTAATTCACAGAGTCCAAGAGTAGCTTCTTGGGTCTTGCTCACTGTGCAGAAGTTTTCTATGACCCTCATTTAGCATCTTATTTAATCCTTCTCCCCGCTGCTCTCCCTCCACCCATCATTCTGAGGAACCACAAGAGCAAAGTCTGCATCCTCTTACATGGCAAAACGCCTGAGAAGGATCCTGTGCTTGTTTCCATTATGATAAAAGACAAAACAACTAAATTAAATTGGAAGCAATCTCTGCATTACACAAGTCTGCATACTCCAAAATTCTCAAAACAAAAGAGGTGCCGGGAAAGCCAATCACCATTGGAAAGGAGGAAGAAAGTGTCTCTGGACTAAAACTTTTACTGTTCCTTAACTCAGAACTGAAATATTTTAACTCCTCGGCCACCAGAGCCATTGAAGTTTCAGAATGCAAAAAGCAAAGCCAAGGAGGGGATGTGGCTGGTACCTGGGTTCAGGGCTGCTGGGGAATGATGCTGTTTCAGAGCTGATCTGCCTGTGGTTCTGTCCCTCACTCTGCTGCAGTGGGACTGGGAAGCTGTGATTTGCACGTGTTCACCCGGGAGATGTGTGAGCCAGCCAGAGGGAACATGTGCTGGGGACTTGGCAGTGTAAAAAGGCAGAGGAAATCCAAACTGTCTTCTAGCACTCGGAGCCCTTTTTTTCCCCCTATAAAAAAGAAGGCTGAAACTTTGAAAGCCTAGACTATTATTTGTTATGGTTAAGTTGGCCACTGACCCACTGGCATAGAACAGAATCTGTTGCACAAAGTTGGTGCTGGATTTTGTTTCGTTGGAAATGGAGGGCTGGAAAAGTGAACTGATCAGGTATCTTGCCTCATCCAATTTAATTATTTTAAGCAAAAAAGAGGGAAAAAAAAACCCCAGGGTGGTTGTGGGGGTGGGGGGGGAATTCCTTGGAGCTCAAGTCACAACATTATTATCAATTCAAATTCAGTGAGCTTTTCTCTCCCTTGACTCTGGATGGAACCTGATCTTATGAAACAGAGATGCTTTACCTGGTTCTGTGTGTGTGTATGTGCACTGCAAATCGCTGCTAATGTTTTTATCCTTCTTTAATCTTGGTTAGAAATGGAATAATTTATTTTTTATTATTTGACATGAAAATAATGAGAATTTGCATTTATATAGGTTCAGAGCAAGCTTTCAGCCTTCCCAGAGATCAGAGATGGGCTTTGTTGTCTGCATGTGAATAAGGTTTTCAAAAGAAATATGGGAATATCAGGTCACACTATGCCACACACTTAAACACAGTGCAAGCCTTTGCCAAGGTGATACCCGTGATCCTTAAGGAACTTGAAAGCTCAGTGCTAAGAGAAGGAAACTTCTGTTGAACTCACCGTCGGGATGGGATGCTGCCAGGGAACGTGCTCTGCCCTTTGCAGGATCCTTCCTCCTGTGTTGAGAGTGCTGCAGGGATCAGGACCAGGACTGGGTTGTGCCTGACCTGAGAGCCCACCGTGGACATCCCTGGCAGTAGGATCCAGTGGTTTGTGTAGCCCAGAGTGGGCCTCAGCAGTGAAAAGCAAAGATGATTTTGTGGCAAAGGCTTTAAGACAGGATGTAGTAAAAGCAAAGACGGTTTCCTAGCCCTCACTTGGTCAGCTTGGCCAGATCACCTCATGTCTCAAGGGTTCAGTTTCTCATCTCTATCACTGGGATACAAAGCCTGTGTTTTTCTGCTTGTTCAGGGCTGAAGTTTTCAGGGCACAGCTCTTGGGGTGTTTCTGTCTTTGTGGCATCTACCGCAAGCTGGTCTGAATCTCAGTTGAAGCCTGTGTAAATGACATTGCTATGCACAAACTAGAGTTTGACCTGGGGCTAGGTGCGGGCATCTGAGGGCAAAACCTGGTCCCTAGCATGTAGGTGCAAATAGGTGCAGATACCCAGAAAATCTCGTGAGCCTGCAGTTCTGGCTCTGAATTTCCCTGCTGCCGGTGCACAGTGAGCAGAATGCGGCTCTTCCTCTTGGGGCTGCGCTATTAGCCAATGTCTGCAGAAAAATACACAATTTACCACAATTCACCTTTAGAGGTTTCTTAGGAAGCATTTTTTGCAGTGGATCATTCAGCAATGAAAGCATCATGGCATTGTGCTTAATAAATCTTGAATGAGCCGGGATGGGTTCAGAAGTGAGTGGTGCAGAGATGACAAACCAAACCCAGCAGAATCGCTGTTGGTTGGGCTGACTTGCCCGTTTGAGATGACGGTGCTAAGAATTCCCTCCTGCAGCAGTGATGTAATCCCTGGGAAGTGTGGGATGAAAGCGCAGTTTGCAGCAGAAGAAAGGGAAATTACTTGCATTTGGAAAAATGAACCTTGTTTTTTAAAGGCTTCTCCAGGCAGCGGTGAGCATTGCAGGCTCTGCTGATAGACACTGGAGTTACCTGGCGGAGCCTCCCTCGTGACTGATAAGTTACAGCTTTATTTTGATAGTGCACCAGTGGGGAGATAACTGGACAAAGCAGGGGCTTTCTCCTGTTACAGAAGTGGCTCCCCTCAGGTAAAGCAACTCAGTTGTTCATAAGTTGACCCATTGACCTTCTAATCACTGACAAATTATCCACTGCTTTATTCTACAGTCTTCATTATGCACTGTTATTAAACAGACTAATTTCTTTTTTAGAAGGACAGGATCACTGAGGTGCAATAATGACCCCTTTCATTGACTCCAGTGAGCGGTTATGGAAGTATTTCTGTGATTTGTACATGAATTTTTGTATATTGTGATGGTTCCCATGTGGGTTTTGAGGCATTTGTGATGCAGAGGGTGACACTGTGGGCTTTCAGTGTTGAACTTTATAAAATGTGAGTAATTAAAAGTCTTTATGCAAGGTATCCCCTGTCCCAGTAATATGGAAAACATCCAGTTACTTAGAACCCCAGACTGGTGGTTTGGGTTGAAGGGGCCTTAACACTCCTCCAGCTCCAACCCCTGCCGTGGGGAGGGACCCCTTCCACTGGAGCAGCTTGCTCCAAGCCCCTGTGTCCAACCTGGCCTTGAACACTGCCAGGGATGGGGCAGCCACAGCTTCTCTGGGCACCCCGTGCCAGCGCCTCAGCACCCTCACAGGGAAGAGCTTCTGCCTAAGAGCTCAGCTCAGTCTCCCCTCGGGCAGGTTCAAGCCATTCCCCTTGGCCTGTCCCTACAGGCCCTTGTCCCAAGCCCCTCTCCAGGTTTCCTGCAGCCCCTTTAGGCACTGGAGCTGCTCTAAGGTCTCCCCTTCAGGAGCCTTCTCTTGTCCAGGCTGACCCAGCCTGGCTCCAGAGCAGAGCTGCCCCAGCAGTGCCGTGGCCTTGCCCCAGTGATGGAATTGCAGCTGGTTCTGTGTGTGCTGCTGGCTTCCCCCTGACCTGCTGCTCCAGCCTGAGCCGCAGCCTGCACCAGGGCTGCTCACTGCAGGCACGGACACCCGGGCTTTGTGCACGTGGAGGTGCCTCTATAGGGGCAGGTTTGTGCCCTGGGAAGAGCCCAGCGGCAGTGATCTCTCTCCCTACGGCCAGAGCAGCCTGAAGGCTGAGCTCTAGAGCAGGCTTTAAGTAAGTCTGAAGGGAAAAAAAGCAGGAAATAAGTTTTGCCTAAAATAACAGAGATAACTCCATGTTGCTTGCATGATGTTTTGTAACGTTTCCCATCAGTCTTTTCACTAAAGCTTTTCCAGTTTTTCAAAGGATTTATTGTGAAGGTGTAGGGAGCATGGGGGAGGGCAAACAAATTAGGGGTTTAAAATTACTATTAAGTATCTTACTTTCAACCCCCTTGACTGAGATCCTCAGTTCAGAAGGAAAGAAATCAATGAACCATAGTCTACATTTTGAAAGAGAACTACTGAGCTTAAGTTTCCAGTAGTGAACATCTTAAAGAACCCAATTTTTCCAAAAGCTGCAAGTACCATTCTCCACAGACGTTTCTCTTTTGATGTTTCCAGTGGGGTAGCAGATGCTGGGACACCTAAACTCAATAGGAAGCTTAAAACAGTGTGTTAGAGAAGCATTTATTTCCCAGTATCCTTTCAGCTATGAAGAGAATTTGTTGTACTCCATAATGGATGAGCTAAAGCAAAATCCAGTTTAGCTGTTTTCCTTAAAACTCTCTTTAAATGTTCCTAAGTGACAGAAGTTACCAGTGGTGCTGAGTGAACAAGGAGATAGTCAGAATTGAGCCCTCACCAGGCTTTTGAGCAGCTTAGCATTTGATGTTCTTCCTTTTCCTTTGTGTGTATTTGGATTCTTTGACCCCGAGCTGTGTCATCAGGAGCAGAAGCAGAACTATTGTGTACTCAGATGGGCTCTAGTGAGTATGTCTTGTGCATAAAATCAAAGAATTTCACAAATTGCCATGCAAACCTTATCTGACCTTTCAGAACAGAATTCCCACTGTTCTGGGGGCTGCTCTGCACCAAGTGCGTGGGTCCTTCTTTGGTCCTTTGTACTGCGGGCATTAGGAAGCCTGGATTTGTGATGTAGAACCTCAGCAGAACACCCTGACCCCTTGTAAGAAGCACCAGGTAGAGAAACAGCAGTGGGGCTCAGGTGACAACTGTAGAAGAGACCTGTGGTAAAGTGTTCCTCTTCTGAAGGACAAAGGCCTGAAGTGCGAGAACCTTTCCATTTATGAGTGTGATGCTAATCCTTTTAAAACTGGGAGATTAATGTGTTTGTCAATGGGAGCAGGAGTAGGTGCTTAATGTATATTGTTGTAGTGCTTAAATGGCTGTATGCTTAAAGCCTCCATTTTCAAACACAGGCTCTCAAGTGCCTGTAGCCAGGCAGAAGAGAACTGAAAGCTGTCGGTTTAGATGCTCCAGTTGAGTCTGTTCCAGCACTGCCCATCCTTCGTCTCTGGAGGGGCTCATGCCTTCCCTTAAGCACACAGAGGGAGCATCCCAGTGAAATCTTTGTGACCCTGTGTTTCGTAAGTGTGGAGCTGTGTTTAATCAGAGGAACATAAAATCTCTTAGAAGACTGTCAGTGAAAAAGCACAAAACAAGACTGGGTTTATTGTGTAGATGAACTGCAAATGCAGTCAGTTGCTGCATAGGAGACAAACTGGTGATGGACTCCTGCAAATGGTGGGTATTTTCAAGCACTTGGTAGGTGTAAGCAAGGGTATTGTAGTCCCGAGTCTTTTGTTGCAAGATTTAAAGTAACTAAAGAAATGAAGTGAAATCAAAGGCTTGGTTTGCATGATGGGAGCTATATGGAGATTGTGCCGGAGATTAGCGTCTCTCACAAAAAGTACTCTGGGTTCAGGTTCACAGAATTATTTCCCTGTTATCTTTGTTGTCGATGGCACGATTGTATGTAGATTGCCACAGAACTGTTCTGTTATTTTGGAGTAAAAGGGACCTGTTGTATTGTTCAGAAAGCACTTGTTCCAATTCTGAGTACTTTCCATCTGTTTTCCTATTTCCTTCCTCTCGATAGGAGCAGCATTTCCTCCCCTTCTGACTCCTTGAAGGGGCGGAGAGGGAGATTCTTCGCACAGCCTTGTTTAGCTCTCTGATATAGGATATTGCTTAGGATTTAATCTCTGTCTTTGGGGGGAAAAAAAAGGAAAGAGGGGAGAAGGAGTAATTTTGTAGGTTTGTTTCAAAAGCTTCACAGAAAAGGAGCCTCCGTAGTGCCAGATCAGCAGCATCGCTACCTCAAATTGTGGGTGGCCCCTGCAATACAAGTGTGGGCCCTGGTCCAGGTCATGGTGAATTAAGGGTCCACAACAGGAAAAGCCTCCTTCAGCCAGTGCTCATTTCTCCTTCCTCCTCTCTCATCACACACACACTTCTCTGCAGTTCTAGCGAATGCTCAGACGTGCTGGGTTGGCAAAGAAGCGCTTATTCTTCTCTTGTCCTTGGTACGTGGCTCCTCCCATGCCCCTCTGTGGGAAATGGAGAATAATGCCCGTTGGAGGCACAGTGGTCATCCTCCTGCCCATGCTCTGTCTGCTCGGAGATAGGCAGAGCTCATCCAGGCCATCAGCACCTCTTGCCTGTGTTAGATAAAAGCAAGGAAAGAAATGGCGAAGGAGAAGAATCCAAAAGGAAGGCAGGTTTCCCAGGAGGGAGCCTGAGCATCCTGGGTGATGGCAGTGGGGCTGTGTCTGTGCCTGACCCCCAGCTGCCTATCACAGGTCTCATGTAACCTTGTCTTCCCCTCAGAGCTGTACGGCGTAATGGATTTCTTTAAATTAATAATGCGTAAAAGGAGATTTACACCGCAGTGCTCAAATATTGTCTTTGCCTTTTATTCATGCATTTGTCACTGTAATCTCTAATAGAGGTGTTCAGTGGGGGGGATAAATAATGAAGGGTAAAAAACTCTGTCATAATCCAGAGCCATTTGCAAATTCATCACCAATATTCTTTTGGAAGCAGAGACAGAGGGAAATGAAAAATATATCCTGGTGCTAATATATCTCACTGATTTCCATCTCCCGTTTATTCAGAGCACCTACTTTGAGCTATGATAGAATGGGAATCCTGGAAATTGCCATTCCTTTTTAGAGACGAGTCTCAGGCTGCTCCTGAGCCTCTCGAGCAACAGATTAAATATAGTCAATGAATACTAAGTTAATATACTTTATAGTCAGACCTAATACACTTACCGGGTGTGTGGTGATTAATTAGGGTTTCTGTTATCGTGTACAAAATAGTATGGAAGTTGTAGCGATTCTTTGGCATTTAAGCTGTTGTGGGGGCCTTCCCAGACCTTTTGTAAAAGGTAAGAAAATACAAGCACGTATTTTAAAGCAGGAATCCTGCAGAGATTTTTCTGTGTTCAATATTAAAGCAAGAAGGGCTGGAATACGTCTTGGAGCTATCCCGAGGCAGACGCAGCTTCTCATGGGGTTCAGATTCCTTTAACCTTCAGCAAAAATGTTGCAACTCCAGGATTTTGAAATGATGGTCTTGGGAGAAAAGAAAATGTTCTTGCAAAAGAGGTTCCCTTGTCACAGGCCCTGACGCCCCAGCCTGGGAGGTATTGCAAAACTGGTGTGTGACACTGTGGGGGGATCATCTGGGTGATGCCAGGGTCGTACATACAATGGTGTGGGCTGGAAGGGACCTTAAAGCTCCTCCAGTTCCACCCCGTGCCACGGCAGGGACACCTTCCACTAGAGCAGCTTGCTCCAAGCCCCTGTGTCCAACCTGGCCCGATATATAAGCCCATATAAGTTTATACATGAAGTTAAAACCAGACAGAAGCCTTGTGATACCTTTCACTGGAGCCTTTATGGTACCAGCCTGGACAGTTTGATTGAACCCAAATCAACTTCAGCAGCGTTCCCAGCATCCGCTGTGATGCCACAGAGGAAGTTTTCACTGACTTCATTTGGTGATTACACAGCAGCAGCACTGCAGCCGGTGGATGGCAGTGGGATATGGTTTAGGGCGTGAAAAGTTTGGGCCTAATATATATACTAAGGTAGTGACATGGTGTTTTGTAGCCTGTGAGCTTGAAAGTGCCTGGACTTAATGGAATCTGCTGTTCTGTGTGTGATTGCTCCCTGCTGCCAAGCCAGGGCTCAGTTAGAACCAGCAAGCAGAGTGAAAACAGAATGTAGTAGCACTCTGAAAAGGGGGAGAAGATGAAATATATCACAAGATAATAAGAAAATAAACCATTAAAAGGCTCTGTTTCCTATTATCATGTGGTTTTATGTTAATGAAGTTGTTCCAGGCCTGTTTGAGTTTAACTCAAGCAGGGGAATATGAGTAATATGAAAAATATGTGGGGATGAAGACCCTAAGTTAAAAAGTCTGTGAAACATTTAATGTTTTCATTCACCATGCATTTCAGAAGAAGATATAAAGCAGCCAGAAAGTGGTACGGAAAAAACATTAAGCACCAGATTTTCCTTTCTGAGATCTCTGAATCTGTGTTGACAAAAGCAGGGCAGAACTTGACCCGATGCTGCTGTGGACAGCGTGGGGATGCCTGAGTTCAGATTCGTGTGCCCAGTTTATCCATCATGGCATAAATGCCTGGATGAGTCTTAGAATTCCAGAAAAGAACATGAATGATAAATGGCATATCCATGTAGGGTGTGTGCCCAGGTTTCAGTAGTGGCGTTTTGGGTTTTAACCAAACAATTGATTTACAAAAGGGAGGAAAAAGTATTGGAGGTAGAATTTGGAAAGCAGCTTTGATCAGAAAAATGGAAAATCCTGAAAATGTCCAAACAGACTTGAATATTTTCATAGGGTTTGATTTCAGAAGAGCTGAAAACGTAAGCTCTGACCTGAAATGGCCTATGTTTAAAAAAGGGAAAGCATGAAAGGACTGAGATGTCCCAGGTTTAGAAAAAGTTTCCATGGTGAATGAAGGTGATGTCAGTTATTGTCAGTTAATTGAGAACCTTGAAAAAATCTGCTGGCATTTAATATGCACTGAACTCTTTAATTTTGCTTTGAGAATTAACCCTAAAGATCACAGTGTGGGACAGCAAGGCCCATATCCAGGGACTGGGTGGAGAAGGTTTCCTGCTCGCAGGGCAGCAGCAGGATGCTCGCACAGCTTCTGGCATTTTACTACCCATGAGCATCCTCATTTTTGCTCCTCAGTTTTTCAGGTTAGTAGGGTCCAGCATGCAGAAACACAGAGGGGCTGTAACTGAACCAGCGAGCTGAGCTCCGCTGAAGAGCTGGCAGAGAGAAGCTCCTCTCCTTGCTCAGTGTCTCGGAGCTGCTCTGGCTGCCCATTATGCATCATAGCTGGCATCTGGTCAGCCAGAGGGGTTGGGAGGGTTTGGGTTTGGGTGGGTTTTTTAAAGTAACTTTGCTTTCTATCTTCCTGCTGGATCTGACAGGAGCAGCAAAGCTGGGGCCTCTGGATCCACACCTTGTCCCAGGCACATCGAAGATGCTCTTCCTCTCTCTTGAAGCCAGGCATCTGTTTTCTCAGAGAAAAACCTCCTACAAATCAAAGCAGAGTTAAAGAAACTGCCACTGATTTCAGGAGAGTCATTTTCTAGAACAGTGTTTCAGAAAGACAACTTTCTGTTAATAACCTCCATGCAGAGTGCTGTAAATGGGCTGCAGGATTAACTAATGGGTAACTCGGGAAGAAGAGCACTGAATGCAAAGCCAGGTAAGAAACAGATTTACAAGTGAGATGCAGAATGACCTGGGAATAGAATGGGAATGGATATGAGAGGACAGTGAGGGGAAAGGCTGAGCACCAAATCAGGTGCAGAGGTGGAGTTTGAAGGTTGGTGCTGTGCAACCCCAGTTTAAGTGACATAAATACAGAGAAGATAGGAATACTGAAATGAATTCAATTTATTATCAAACCATCTACAGGGTATGGAGCTTTCTTGAGCATCTGGGAAGAGGTGGTTTTGGTTTTGTTGCTCTGGGGATGATGCTGTGAGCGGACAGTAGCTGTGCTGAGTTTTAAACAGAAAGAAAACGCTGATTTTGATGTATTTTGAGTGCATCTGCATTTTTCGCTGAAAAATAATCAGTGAAAACTCACAGCCATTTAGATACCTGGTTGAGAGCGTAAGAATTCTTCCTCCTGAAGAGAAAGCTTTGCGTTCCTTTGGTCACAGTTAATATTTCAAGCCGTGTGGGACCGGTCTGGCCAGGCAGAAGCAAAATGTAAAAATGTTTTTATCTTGTAATATTTTTCTTAATAATACCTTCAAAGGCAGAAAAATGGCTCGTTCAGCAGCAGTTGACTTGTGTGCTGTGGCCTGGCAAAGCCCAAGCTGCAGGGGAGAGGAGACCTTGCCTTCTGGTGGTGTTACTGGGCAGCCTGGAATGTGAATCATTTTGCCATGGTCTAGGGCCCAACAAAAGTATTTCTAGCAGAAGTCATAGAGGAGGGAGGAATGTGTTGTGTAGATGTGTGTGTAGAGAACTCTCCAGGACCAGTGTGCCAAGTTGTAGAATCAACTCTTCCAGATTTAGCTTCAGGTCTCAATGAGCAACTTCATAATCAGTAGTGGAGAGTGTCACTGGCCTGTGTGCCAGTGTGTTGGGAAGGTGGTGGGACGGAGAGGCAACCACCCATAGTTGTCTAGAGAGGTGGTGGATGCTCCATCCCTGGAGACACTCAAGGCCAGGCTGGATGTGGTTCTGATCAACCTGCTCTAGTTGAAGATGTCCCTGCTCATTGCGGGGAATTGAACTGGATGAGCTTTGAGAGGCCCTTCCAGCCCAAACTGTTCAATGACATTATGGTTGTATTGTGCATAAGGCCATAGGAACCTTTGTGAATCCAAGTGTCTCTGTGGAACCAGGGTTAGTGGTTTGCACCTAAACCGGTTCTTGTTCCTGCTTTGATGTTGAAATTCCTAGAAGTTGTAAGTGGGACAAGGTGGGTGCTTGGTGCTGTCAGTAGTGCAGGGCAAATGGCAGCAGATGGAATGCCTTAGAGCCCCTGGTTATTACTGTATCTGAGTTGCAACGTTAAACAGGAATATCACCTTGCCTTCTGTTTTGCTGAAATGAATTAACGGACAGGAAATCATGGATTTCCGAGGCCAGCTTTCCCTATGACATTCCTCGCTGCAAAAGGAGAGTTAAACCGGTGGAAGGGAGTAACAAGAAACAGGTTCTAAAATGATTCTGTGGGGAAAGAGCGAAACAGCATCAACCTGTTCAGCAGCAGCTCTCCAAAAAAAGGGGTTAGAGACAGATAAACTGGGACTGAGGGAATGGAGAGTGCAGAGAACTGATTAGTAGGTGGTGGGTTGCAGCGGAGGGATAATGTCTGTGAGAGGTGGCAGTACACTGTGAGCATCCTGATGGCTGCTCTGTAGCACTGGTCCTCGCTGTCGGTAGCCCAGCAGCCCCTGTTGCGATGGTTTTGGTGTCCATGTTTTCATAACTGGCAGGGGGAGGAATCCACTGAGCACGTCTGAAAATTCCCCATTAAATCCCTTATTGGGTCATGAATGGAGGGGGGTGAAAAAAAGGATCAGTAAAAACGTTCGACAGAGATTTTTGGAATTCTCCCCATGGTTTTATTATCTTCATAACTCTCAATGGCCTCACTGTTGGAGCTGCTGTAGTGGGAGTTACGAACTGGTGGGACAGGGCAGGACTCAAAGAATGCAGCTGCTTTGCCACTGCTTGTACAATACAGCCAGGGCATTCAAAACTATTGCAAAGGTTCATTCTTTGCCCTCTTCTTCCACTACCGCAGAGCGTGCGTAAGCCCTTCCTCGTGCGGGCCAACGGGAGCTGCGTTTGCTCAGATCCCCCCTTTGCCTGTGCCTGCTGACACTGGTTTTCGCTTTAAAATGACAGTGAAATGCATGTATTGTTCCTGATGACTGCAGCACGGTCACAGAGAGCACAGAGGCTCTGCCATCGGGAAGAAATGTAATACTCGGGGAGCTGTGGTGGTTGGGTTTGGTGCGTATCTTCCCTGAATACTTTGCAGTGTTAGAAAGTTGAAATTAGAAGCCACATTAAAGCAGAAAGAAGGGGCTGAGTGCCAGAAAGCGCCGTGTGTTGCACTGACAGCTTCTTTCAAAGTGTTTCCAGGCACAAGTGGCCAGTGCTCTATGATCTGGAAGCCAACAGCTCTCAGAGAGTGTGATTTTGGAAGCAGGGAAGGAGGATTCATTCGGCTCCCTGTGAAATGTGGTTACTTCAAGTCTTTGAGGAGAGCGGAGAGGCCTTGGGAATGAGCTTTGATCAGCCCAACTGTGTTTCCAAGCATGTCCAAAACTGGCTCCCAGAAGGTGCTGCTGATGGAGGTTGCCATTCCTGCCTTCTCTTGGAAGCTATGGGAGGGATGCAGGACCTGTGGTGTTTCTCTTCATACACAGGAGGAGCAGGGGAGGGGATAATTAACTAGAGAGTAACGCATGGTGCTTAATGGAAGTTCTTTTGAGTTACATACAGAAGGTGACTTGGTACCTAAAAGGGCTACAGGAAAGCTGGAGAGGAGCTCTGGGCAAGGGCCTGTAGGGACAGGCCAAGGGGAATGGCTTGAACCTGCCTGAGGGGAGACTGAGCTGAGCTCTTAGGCAGAAGCTCTTCCCTGTGAGGGTGCTGAGGCGCTGGCACAGGGTGCCCAGAGAAGCTGTGGCTGCCCCATCCCTGGCAGTGTTCAAGGCCAGGTTGGACACAGGGGCTTGGAGCAAGCTGCTCCAGTGGAAGGGGTCCCTGCCCGTGGCAGGGGTTGGAGCTGGAGGAGGTTTAAGGCCCCTTCCAAACCAGACCTGCCTGGGGTTGTGTTTCTCCTCTCGGCAGCACCTTGGTGCCTTCCTCCCTTCTCACACTTTGCTCCACTGCTGCTCTCTAATTTCTCTTTCTCTTTCCCTTTTTCCTGCCTCAGCAGCTTAAAGAAAAAGACTAATACAAACCCGTGCCTTTCCCCCAGCCCTGTGGCTGTGCTCTCCTTCCTCTGCTCGTGTCCCAGAGCCCTGCTCGGGTCAGCAGCAAGCTAACGCTTTTGTCAGCGTGATTAATAGCGCTGTGGATTGTCGTTAATTCACTGGCTAATGACTGCAACTCTGGCCGCTCCTGGAGTAATCGGGTGATGTATGTGGGGAGCGCGCACCTCATGGCAGAGGTGAAAATCATTTCGACAAGTCAAATATTGTCACAGGGAACAAATGGCTCTCCCTGTTAATAAAAATTAATGAATTTTTTTTACCACTGGCCTGCTAAATGAAGCTGTGCAGTGAGTGAGTGGAGGGGACAAGCGCCGTGGAATTAAGCACTTTATTTGATGGTTAAAACTATAAACATCTTTATTAGGGTTGTGATAGGATGTGGCAAGTGTCGGTGGGGCTTTTGTTTGTATTGCAGAGAGGTTTGTTCAGGTGCACGGAGGCTTTGTGAAAGTTTGTGCCTGGGTTTGCATTGGGAGGGAGAAGAGAGAGAAAACAAAAGGGGGTTTAACCTGGTACAGTCGTGATCACAGAGTTACTGAATGGTTTGGGTTGGAGGAGACCTTCAAGCTCATCCAGGCCTACGATTACACTAGTGTTCAGATAACTTGGCACTGGCTGCCAAGCCCATGGTAGGGAGAGGATGCTGTTGCCTGTGGTGGCTTTCAAGCCTAGGCTGGAGAGCAGGGTTGGGAGAGGATGAAGTGACACTATTCTACGAAATACTTATGGGAAATCTTCTTCAAGCACTTTCCCCATTCAAAAGTCACGTATATGAAGAAAAAATACCACTTGGTCTGTCAGAGAGGTTTAACAGCTTCCAAGTTATCATACATCGGGCTATCTAGGGAGCAAGAAAATGGAGGGATTAGAGAAGGAAAACATGGGGAAGCTTTAAATTAAACAGAAGACCTCAGTGTTATTGGGATGGGTGTTCGGTGGCCAGGTTCACTTCACAGGCCAGGGCTCAGCATCAGTTCTGCAGCCTTTGGTGTGGTGGTTTTGGTGTGTCTGCTGCCAAAGGCTGCTTTCCATGCCATGGGGGGTCTGCGTTCTGCAGAGATGCTCTGGCAGAGTCTATCTCAGTGAACACAAGGAGAAATGTTTATGCTACTTTAAAATGCATTGCTTTTCACAACCAGGTGTAGATACTGTCTTGGGAGATGTAAAGGCTTTCTGTACTTTTGGGCTGTGTTTCCCTTAATGAACTCTCTTTCCTGTCTTGATTTTAAGTTTAATGTAAACATGTTTGCTCCATCCAGGAGAGCGATCACAAGGGAAGGACCACAGGGAAGCAGAATGCCATTATTGTGATTTTAATCCACTTTATGTGGATACAACTCTATGGGTAGCAAAGTTTAGCAATGTGTTTAAATCACTGAACAGGAGCGAAAACTTCCTGCATCCGGGATTACTAGTTGTCACGTAATTTGGGATGGAGATGCTCTCTTTCAGACTAAACATTGAGCAAAGGCTTGACTGGGTTTGACTGTTAAACATCCCGTTAGCATGTTGACTCCTGTTTCCTATGTGAAAATGCAGTAATATATGGGATAATGATGTATTGTCCAGGTTCAGTGTTTTCCTTTGAGGTGAAGTGTGCTTCTCTTATGCTTCCAAACATGTGCAGTGCTTCTGAGCACTGGTAAATGAGGGATTTCATTCCAGATGTGACCAGTTTAGAGATGCCTACAAAAGTATTGGAATACCTGGTTTATCATTTATTCATTATCTTGGAGATCATGGGGGTTGTATAAATGCAGGAGGACAGCGAGCAACGTCTGCTTTCGAAGTGTGTTTTGTTGTGTGCTTGGACACTGGGTTTGACATATATTTCATAGCAAGATCTACCCTATTTGTCAGTGAGACAGAACAAATTCGGACTCGATGAAGCAATCCCAAATCTGGGGTAAGTGTTACTGTGTTTAAAAACAAATTCTTGATGGTGCATAAGAAAGGAGAGCTTGTGTTTCGAAAAGACTTTGAAAACTTTAGCATAAATGCAGGCTTAGTGGCCTACATAAAAATACTGTGTTAACTAAAATGCATTGTAGATGCATTCATATTTTAATAACCTATCTGTGAGCTTGCACAGGGGTACCTGGGGATGGGCAGGCAGTCCCAGAGCCACATCTGCTCACTTGTGAGAAGCTTCCTGATGAGCTGGGCAGTATTTGTGGAATACATGTGCATGGCTGTGGGGGGGTTTTCAGTGTTGTGTAACTCCCAACAAGAAAAGGTCGTTCCATGAAGTTACGCTGAAATACCTTGAAGTGATTTGGCAATGTTGAAGTATTTTGGAGAGTTATTAATATATCTGTACCACTCTTTTTTTTTTTCTTTCTGTTTTCTTTCTTTGTCCTTTGACTGTGTTCAGTAGCTTGGATTTTATCTTTGAAGAGAACAATAGGGATGTAATTTTTTTAAAAGCATCCATACTGGTTTTTACCTTACATCAAGCTGTTCCAATACGTGTCTCTGAGAGAACTCTTTTCAGTGTGGAACCGGAGCTTCCACCTCTGAACTCTGGTTTGCTTCATTATGTGTTTTTTTTCCATTTATATTCTATTCTACTCTGTTCTTCTGCAATTATTCTTGAAAATGCTTCTTTAAACTCTGTCAGTTGGGCAGAATTTATTTGTTCTCAAATTTATAGTAAATGAGTACCTGGCTCTTAGAGAGATTTGCCTCAAACAGTAAATAACAGTAGCCAGGGCTTCTCCTTCCCGTCTCACTCTAAATCACAGCAGTCTCCTTTGCCAGAGCAGATTGCCCAGTCCTGACATGCATCTCTTTAACGTGGCCATGTGACTGCTGAAATCCAGGAGCTGAAGAGTTAAGGCACAAATAAAAGCTCAAGTTCAGACTGTCAGCTTAGATAGTGCTTAGCAAGGGTCGAGGAAAAAAAGCCAGTTGTGATTTAGAAGAAAAACAGTGAGATTTGACCAATTCCATGGAATACCTTTCTCAGCCCCAGGGCAAGTGGAAGTGGTATATTAACCAAGGAATAGAGCAGAGGAGGAAAAAGGCCAAATCACATTTCTTTGAAACAAAGAGGCTTTTTACCAGGAACAAGCCTTGATAAAAATTACAGTGGCATCGCAAGTCATTTCACCCGCTCTGCCTCAGGCTATATTAAAGCAGTGAGGAAATAGGGGATGCAGCAGCCCTGAAATACAAATACAGTAGTCCCCGGAGTGTTTTTAGTATAAATAATCCTTTTTAGAATAATGGAGCGACTTTAAATAGGGCCAGGTGGTGGGTGCAACACCCAAGATATCTTCGGAAAAGAGTGGAAGGGAGCAGGGTAGAGAACCTCTGTCTGGATGTGGGATGTGCCCTGTCCCATCTCCCTCACACTTCTGCATCTTCCCAGGTCCTGATGTAAGGTAGAATCCAATGAAATCAGCTTAAAAATTGTGTTAATGGGTCAGTCATGCTGATCTGTAAGAACACTGTGGCATGATAGGGAATTGAATGGGTCTGAAACTACCATGGACTTCCCTGGCATCAGGCAAATTTCACGTGGAGCTCAGGAGGTTCCTACCAATGTATCCGCTGCTGCTTGGTATTTCTTATCAGCTGCTTGGGCCAGTGCTGTAACCCATCTGCAGGATGCTCCAGAACCCTGCCTGCTTGCTGGTGTTTGTTCCCAAAGCTCTGGGGAGGGATTGGATGCAGTGTTACATCTCGCTGCCGTTTGCTGAACTCACCAACATTCCTGCCCTGTATTCTGCAGGAGAAGTCTAGGAGCACTTTTCAGTCAGAAGGAACTTGTGCGGACCTCAGTGCAAAAAAGCTCTGGGATTAGACATGTGCTTTGTTCTTTGTCAGGTACTTTTGGTTTTGTTAGAGAGGAAGCCTGCCTGGAAAGAGCACTTGAGCGATCAGGAAGCAGTGCCCCAAACAGCAGAGGTGCTCACAGTGCCAGGTTATTGACACCGGGGTAGGAAACGTTTTGGGGGGAATAGAGATCTCTGCAGAGAAGGGGGCTTAAAACCCCCACTTGTGTTTGTGACTGTCATTGCTTGTCCCAGTAAAATTCCCTGTTCCCACAGTGGTTGAACAAGTCTGAGAGCCAGAGGAAAGGTGCTTGGCCCAGGAAAGGAGTTCGATTTTGTTCCCATAGTGTCATTAACTTGGCTCCTCAGCCTGATGGTGGGAAATCCTTGGTAGATCTGTGCTGAGTTTTCCTCCTTGGCATGTCTGAGGTCTGACAGGTTAAACCTGAGCTGGAAGCTGGCTCAATGGGTTTGTTAGAGGTGCATCTCGGCCACAAGGGTCAGGTGTGGGTTTGAGGTTCAGTTGCTGTCATAGTGTGTGAGTTTTGCAATGCTTCTCCTTCCATAAAGCTGCTGCATCAATTAATGGGCAATTACTGGTGAGAAAAATCTGTTGGTAATTCCTGGTTTCAATGGTGATGAAGGACAGACTGATAGAGGATCATGGGGCTCTCTGGATGCCCAGAGGATGCCCAGCACACAGAGAAAATGTGTACTTGTGACTTCAGTTTGGGGGCCACTTAGGCTTGGTGGGCTCTAGAGGCAAGTTAAGGATGTGTGGGAGCACTGAAATAAAACTCAAAGCCATTCAGGGGCTGGCTGTAAAACTCCACAGCATTCCCTGTGTTTTGGAAGCAAATCCATGGAAAGCAGGAAAGCCATTTCCAATTGGGTTTTGAACACAATCCTCTGCTTCCAGCTGCCGTCTGATAGGAGAACTTGTCTCTGTGGTTAATGCCTCTCTAGGAGGGAGCTCTTCACTGTCTAACCAGGGTGCTTTCTGATAACAGGTAAAGCCCTGTGCCCCCTCAAACCTGGGAATCAGGGGTGCCTGGGAATGGGCAGCCCAGCTCAGAGCCTTCATTCGTGGAGGCAGAAGCATCCCGGAGGAGCCTGGGAGCAGTGGTGGTGCAGTGCTGCATCCTCGGCTGTCCTCTGATGTGGTGCTCCTGAGGTTTGGTGCCATCCGTGCACAGAGGCAGTGTGTGTCCTTACAGCGTGCCTGTTAACGCCGTCATGTAAAACCTCCAGCCTCGTGTGTGACACCCTTTGTGTCTGCTGTTCGGGGCAGGGCTCGGGCAGCCTCCTCGCTACAAAGAGGCATTTTCCTACAGATCTTCACTTGATTTCAGGGCTGGCAAAAACCTCCTTGGGTCCCACTGAAGCTGCTGCAGAAATGTGTCTGAATGTGGTGATGAAGAGCGCCATCGGTCCCACAGAGCGCAGTGACCGAAGGGGATTTGTGTTTGCAGAGAGCTTGTGAGCTGCAATGCTTGATTTGGGTTAACCCCCCCCAGACACCGTGGGGTGGGTCATTTGGGAGCCCCTTCAGCAGCTGAGCTGTGCGTTCTGCTTCTGCTGCTCGCAGTTAACAAGTATGCGAGAGAATGAGCGAGGCTTCCAAAGCCTGAATTGTAAAGCCTTGTCTGGGCTAATCCATCAGCAGAAATGCAACAGGTTTTACAGACTGGCTTTAAAATAGAAGAGGTCGGTGGCAGGGAATAGCTTGAAATGCGAACCCAGAAAGTGGGGGGATTTGTGCATATCTGAATTTAACAAATATCTCTGTAGTGTTACAGAAAATACAATGTGCAGAGTCCAGCGTTACACAGGGTGCTAAAAGCAATGTGAAGCAGTTTTCCCCTGGTCCTGCTCGGCTGCTCTCGGTGCGGTATCAAATGGGTGAGCCCTGCTGGAATTGTGTTTGGCCAGGGATGGAAAATCCAACTTATCTTGTGGCATTAAAATGTGCCCCTGTGCCTCTGAAAACAGAGCCCTGCTTTTGACACCCACCTCACGGCTCACTCCTCTGTCCTGCATTGATTCACTGATCCCCTTTCATTCTGTAGAGTCTGTTGACACCGTCCCTTTCCTTCTCTGCCCTCCCTCCTCTGCTCTGTGCCTGGGGTCTGTTTGTCTGGCTCACGTTAGGAGCTAGAAATTGTTATCGATTAATATTAATATTTAGCATGTTTGTGAAAATGTCTTTTCCCACTGCTATTAATCTGCTATGTTAATAATGCCAGGACTCCTGTTCTGGACCCTGGGGAACCCACAGTGAGTGGAATGACAATGAGACGGTGACAACAGCCGAAAAGCTTTCGCTTGGCAAAGATGTGAATTCCAATTGCGAGGTCTCCTTTTGGAGACTTGCAAATGCTTTATTCTCGTTCTATGGTTTGACATCCAGGACTGAGAGAAATATCCAGCACCGTTTGTTAGGTTTTGGAGAGCTAGTCTGGCTGCATGGATTTATTTATTCTAAATAGGTAACATTTCTCTTACTGGCGAATTTATCTCGCGCTCATTTATAAAGTTCCACTTTAGTGCGTTTCCAGCAAAGAAATTTCTCTAGAATTGGCTCATTTCTGTAGTTTTATAGATTTTTAAAGGGGAGGTATTTTGTAGCAAAAAAACCCAAACCACCATAAGCAAACCAGCGAGAAGCAATGATGATTTTTCTTTCTAAATTGGAGCATTTTCTTCAGGCTTTCATCTCTCCCTTTCCATTTCTTTGTGGCGTTATTTCTATAGATTCTTCACAAATGTTTGTTACAACTCTGTAATACACTGTACATTTCTTGCGACGCTTCGTTGGAGCTATTATGTTGTAAATAGTTTAGAGGCAGAAATCCCAAAGGCTAATATTTTTCCAGTGGCTTTAATAATATGACAATAGAGGGTGGGTGTTTTTTTGCTTAAAAGAACCCACTTTATCGACTGCATCCAAATATCCATCACATTAATTTTTTAAGATAGCATAACTTGCAGCAGTGTCCTCTGGAATTCAGGCACAAACCAGGCTGCTGAGCGAGGGGGTCAGGTGGAGCGGTGCTCTGGGCAGCAGCGCTCTCTGAGGAGTTGGATTCTAAAAGGGTCTTGTGTGGAAATGTTTCTGATGCCCGCTTGGGCTCGACTTTTACTGGGAATGTAACACTGGCATTTAGGGGAGAGTGGTGTGGACCCTTTCCCTGCTGGTTTTACTAGAGGAAAATGCGTATTAAGGAACACACTGAAATGCTGTTTCAAGCTTTATTCTTCATTTCTGCCAGCAGAAATCCCTTAATAAAAGAACACAATTTTTTTACTCTGAAACCAAAGGCACTTTAAATTCTTTGTACCTGTTCTTCTTATAGCCAGGCTTGGAAGCTACTGGGTTTTTAGGGTGTTTATCAGATAATTCATGGGATAAACTCTCCTGCTCCGTAGTGAGTCGTTATCTGTGCTCGCAGCTCGCTCCAGTGTAAGGTGGTTTCTGTTTCTTTTTGATGGAAGGACTTTGCTTTGAGAGCTGTAGTTACAACCAAGAGAAAACAGACCGTGAACGTGAAACTAGAGAAGGGAATATACAAGGTAATAATGGAAAAGCTGTTAGGTTTGTACATGTTTGGTTGTCACAGTCCTTTTCCTTTACGCTCACCCCATCTCCTCCTCCCTTATCCCTCACTGTCTCCATCTCTCAGTAACTCTGCAGGTTTTGGTATTCTCTGGGACTAAGCTGGTTTTTAGTGCATTCTACTGCAGTTCTGCATCAGACAGAGGTTTGTGGGGGTTTCATGGAATATGTCCTTAAACCCCAGTTTCCAGGATGGATAATTCGGATGCTAGCCTGAGACACTCCAGTGCAGCAGTAACTGGGAAGGTTTCCTGTTGTGAGAGGGTCACATAGCTTGGTCTCTGCTGAATTTTTGTGCAGGGGATGTGTTAAAATGTGCCTCTTCTTTGGGTTTAATTTCCATGACATCTACATGAAGATTTCCATGAGCAGGCCTGCAGATGTGAGGGCTTTGGGCCGGTGTGAGCAGTGTGGGTTTGTTGGATACCTGACTGCTCGTTTCCAGGGCCCTGTTGACAAAATCAGCATCTCCTGCTTCTCGAGGATTCCTGAAATGCTGTGCTTCAGAGTGTGTAAGTAAAATAGAATCACAGGCCTTTGAGGAGAAATACAGGCCAGCAAGCAGAGAGAGCTGGATGTCAGCTAGAGCTGAGAAGGGTTTCTTATGGTGTCAGCTCAGATCTTTTTAGATGTGTTTAAATGAGTTGAGGATAGCAGAGTCGTGAGTTTTACATGCACACCTATTCAGTGGGGTTTAGCTGGTTGGTCTTCAGAACAAAGCCAGTGCCTTGTGCCGGTCGTAGCTGTGTGAGCAGGGAGTATGGAACACCAGATCTTTCCCTAGAGCCATTTTGTTTGTCAGTTAACAGCAGCTGTAGCACTGGGGGGGGCTTTCAGATAGTAAAGTCAGGGAGCCTGTGGAAGCCTTTGGACATCTTCTAAAGAGGAAACAGGCTTACTCGACTGAGAAACACATTTAATGTGCTTTATGTATTAGTGTCATCTGTTCTTCAAGGCCCAGGATTTGGGGGGTGGGGGGGGGGAGGTGGGAATCAGCAATAACTGAAAGGGAAGAAAAACATGATTTCAAGCTGGGTATTTCTAGGTAAGATCAACATCCATGGAGGAAAAAAACAGGCAAAATCACAGCAAGTTGTGGCAGAATTGCCCATGAAACTACGAGTTCCATGGAGGATTGCGCTGGCAGTGATTTCTTGGAGGTCAGAGGAGAGACCTGTCCTGCCAACACTTGGTTATCTTCACCAGTAAAGTGACTGGGAAACCATTCCTGGATGAACTGAATAGGGGAGCCTCAGTGAGGGTTGTGTTGGGTGCCTTGACTTCTCTGTTTTGCTGCATCCTGAAGCCTGTGGGACTGTGTAAGCCAAGGTGCCAGCTCCTGGTGCTGCAAAGGGCTTTGAAATGTGTGCCAGTCGGGCTGTCAGGCAGATGCAGCCCAAGAAGGGACTGGGTTTCTGATTTTCTATTGTATTTCAGCTGTGGCCATCAGGTGGCAATCTGATCACTAGGATCATTCAGTGTTCTGAAGTCACTGCTGGGGTGGGTGCTCTTTGGTGCTTTCTGGTGTCCTTTGTGATTTATAGGGGGTTCTGCTGAGCCGTGGGCTGTGCCGGGCTGTCAGCTGTCTGCCTGGGTCAGGACAGTGGGAGCAGGCAGCCAGGCTCGTGCAGAATTCCATGCGGAGTACGGGATATGGGACAGGTACCTGTAACTTGCCTGAAGTGAACTGTAGATGGGCAGCACCACATTTGGAGGTAATGAAGCCAGTCGGTTGGTGGTGGTAGTTAAGCAGGTACTTGCTTGATGTATTTGCACTCTGAGCTGAATTAGGCTGTCGGAGCCTTTCTGGAGTCAGAGATGCTCTTTGGGATGTCTGTGAGTGTAGATGAAGTTTAGTCATTTCGGATAATAGACATTTCCATAGCAGAATTTGATATAATATTAATATTAATAAACATCTTAAAAACTAAACACGAAACCTACAACCCCCCAGAATCTCACATCATGTTTCTTCTACCACCATTTCCTTTAACATCAGACTTTCTTTTTGCTTTATTACAGCTGCTAAATAGATTATTCATGAGGTCTCTCACCAGTACTAAAGCATCACTCTCATTGTTGCCAGAACCTCATTGGTGTCACACAGATTTTAAGCCTAAGCCCATATCTGATTATCTGTGGAAGCAACTTTTCAATGGGTCTTTTTATGGAGTGATTTTCCTAGTGAGCTTTGAAGGACTAATTTTAGTTTCATGACAATAACAGTAAGGTCAAGTTGTATTTCTGCACTGCTTTTCACATAACCAGACATTCCAGAGCGCTGCGGTACTTGCTGTTAGAAGAGGGGCAGATGCAGGACAGCATGGTTGTCACCAGTGAACGGCCACGTCCCACAGAGCTCTCGAAGAGCAGCCAGCAGACTTGTGATGGAGCTCGGCAGAGCTGGAGGTTGTTCCTGAACAGCAAGATGTTCCCTGGGTTTTTAACCACTTGTGTTACATCTGGTTACAGGAATGGCTCTGCTAATGAATACTGTCATAGAATCAGACTGGTTTGGGCTGGAAGGGACCTTAAAACTCATCCAGCTCCAACCCCCTGCTATGGGCAGGGACACCTTCCACTAGGTAAAAAGTATTGATTTAACTGGTTGTGGTAACAACCCCAACGTGCATGCACATATGTTTAGATACATAGGCGTTTGGTGATTCTGCTCACGCAGATGCCATATGGGGTATGTCTTGTATCAGTTACCTGGAAGTGTTCTGTCTCACTGTTGTTTCATATCTGGTGTCAGTCCCTGATAACTGATTTTAGTAACTGCAAAGGCAGAAGGAGGAGATTACCTGTGAGGTCAGTGTGATGTGCATTCAGCTTCACATTAGAGTCTAATCAGAGCTGGCCCAGTTGTCCCGTAGAAGGAATGACATCTGCAGTGCTCAGTAGTGAGGTGTCTCTGTTCTTGTGTCATTCAGAAATTTCCACAGGTCATGCTCCAATAAACCTGGTTTTGCTTTTCAGCTCGGTTGGAAATCCTGTTCCTTAAGTGCAGGAGAGGCTAATCATAGAGTACAAAATCATTTGACTTGCTAATACTGGGAGAGAAAAACATTTACAGCAGCCACAAGTATTTTCAGGGCTGTGGAGCAGATCATGCTTCTGAGAGCTTGTTTCTGGCGATGTGTTTGGGTAGGGAGAGCTGCACTTTTTACCGGGGAGAGCAGATGTAAGCTGGAGCAGGCAGCTCTTTGTGCTGCTCTGAAAGCTGGGGCAGGAAGGTGTTGGCAGAGGGATCCAAATCCTGCTCCTCGGTCAGGTCTGCCACCGGGTTCCTCAGGCATGAACTCGGGACAGTCTTTATTGGGTGCAAGGCAACGAAAGCACAGAGGAGGGGATGCCCTGCACACGGGAGGGCGGAGGAGAGGGGTGGGTGTGTGTGTGTGTGTGTGTGTGTGTGTGTGTGTGGTACGTACACCTCGAGCAGAGCCTCCCGGCGCTTGTCCCCGGTGGCCCCCGATGGCGCAGGAGGTGCCTGGCGCGGTGCAGCGCGAGCTGCCAGTGTGGTTGGGTGCTGCTGGCATCAGGGTCAGGCATTAACATGCACTGTGGGAGCCCGCTGGCTGCGGCGGGGCCCACAATGAGGCGGTTGTTGGACTTGTTATCATAGTGGAAACTACTGTGCAATGAAAGCACAGTCATGCTGCCTCATGTTTAATTGAGAGATGGCAAATCTGTTCCCAAAATACTTCAACTCCATGTATTGTATGACAAATGTGTTTTTCTTTTCCCCTTCTTCTGTTTCCCTTCCCCCTTCCCCCCCCCCCCCCTTTTTCCCTTTTTGGATGAAAAAAGCTCAGTTTTCGTTACATATGAATGTTGCAGCTTAGCAGTTGACTCCTCTTGGAAGAGTCCCCAAACATTATTACCCTCTGAGTCTACCATTCTCACTCTTCAGCTTCCTCTCTCTTCTGTATTCCAGGCTGCCTTGGACTTGGGTTTGTTCCCACCCCTTTTCTTTTCACTTTAGCATGTTCAGATATGATTTTGTAATGTGCTTCTCGAGCTTGTTTCATGTTCCCACTGGCATTTGGCACAGTCAGAGGTGGGTTCTGTAGGACCTGGTCAGCAGGGATGCCTCACGTCCAGAGGTGAGACAGGCCACGTCCAGAGAAAGGCTCCTCAAAGCTCTGTTTCTGTTGGTGTGGGACAGCCAGGGGCCTGGCTCTCAGTTTATTTACCCTGAGTTCCTCTTCACCTACCAGGGCTCCGGTGACTCTTCGCAGTAAAAGTCCAGGTTATGATGTGCTGGGGTCTGCTGAAAGATGCTTCCTGATCATCACCAGTTCCTGATGGGAGTGCTGGAGAATTCCCTTTTCTTTTGGCTTTGCTTGGGTGAATCTGTTTGTTTCTAGTTTAAGAGGTGTCATGAGGAATAGAAGGTGTGCAGCATTCCCAGAGCTTCCTGTTTGACCGTTGTAGCTGTTGCAAATGAGATCCTTGGCCTGTGGAGTTGACTGTGCACAATGTCTGTGCTGGGGTAGCTTAAAGTCCTCACTGGAGGACGTGGTGGTCTTAAAGCAGTATTGCAAACCAGTGATGCTTTTGTTGCCCTTGAAAAGGTGCATTGCTGAGGGACTTCTCTTGCATGACGCCTTGGCCCCAGGAAACTCAAACCCTGCGCAGACAGTTCTTAAGTCAGGTTTTACCTTTATTACTCTTTATTTTCTCCACAAAACATACGGAGCCAGTTTAAACCCTTGTCTCAATGGTTACAGGGAACCTGGAGCAGCTCTTTCGTGTTTTCTTCCCTCTTTCCTTTACTAAAAGACATTGGCTGCAGTAGCCCCAATCCCATACACTGTGGCAGGCCAGCAGTTAGCTTCCATCTCCTCCTTCAGCAGCAGAGCAGGTTGTGCCACCAGCGTGAAGGTTCTCACCTCAGCCCTACCTGAGCCCTGTAGGTGAGGGTTATCCTTAAAGCATGCGAGCTGGGCTTTGCGAAACGTTGTCCCAGGAAGAGATTAACCAATGTTCACGTGAGTATTTCAGTGTGTTTTCTGCTGTTTCCCCTTTTAGGTGACAGCGAGATTGTAAATAATATGTACGAGACCGACCCTGATCTCCTTGCTGGCGAAAGCGCAGAGGAGGAAACAGAGGACAGTATTATGTCCCCCATTCCTGTCGGACCTCCATCACCCTTTCCCACCAGTGAGGACTTCACTCCCAAGGAGGGCTCACCTTATGAAGCTCCCGTCTACATTCCTGATGACATTCCAATCCCACCAGATTTTGAACTCAGAGAATCTTCGATTCCAGGGGCAGGGCTAGGGATTTGGGCCAAAAAGAAGATTGAAGTTGGGGAAAGATTTGGACCCTATATGGCAGTACAGAGGAGCACATTAAAGGAAACAAACTTTGGATGGGAGGTAAGCGTCTTGAATGTGACAATCACATTCATTTGTCTTCTGTGCAAACTGTTCATAAAGCGAGACTGAGCCCTGCCTGCCTGAGGACAGAAGCACTGACTTTGCTAATGCTGTATTTCCCTGCGTTATTTTGCATCCCCCATTACATGCGGTATTTACAAAGCAGCAGAAATCCTTTTTAAGATAGCTTCTGGGGCTGCAGATGCTGCTCCAGCCCCGTTTTGGAAGGGTGGTTTTAAATGCTGTTGGGTCACTTCCTGAAGAGCTGGTCATTTTTAGGTTGTGTTCAGGACTTGTCACAGTGGAAGGAATCTGATGAGTCGCATCATGTTGTGTAGTTGGGTGTGTTACCTTTGACTTCCCATCCATGTTAGCTGTGCTGCCGTTATTAACTGCCCATAGAGAAATAGCATGTACCCATTAACACCTTAGATGTTCTGGAGTTCTTGTTCTGCAGCAAAGATAAAGAAATGTGAAAGTCATTATTCCCTAAGAGCTGTTGTATACTGGAGTTATATATTCCTGCTAATATACTGGGAATAGCTGCCTGTGGTGGGGAGCATACAGGTATGAGGCAGCTTGAGATTTCCACTTGTATTGATCGCGTTAAGGTGTCTCTGGAGCTAAGCACAATTCTCCTCTAGGAGCAGGCAATATTGATTATTTGTAGGCTGCAGTGTGGAAGTGGCTCCTACAGAAAGGTGAATTCTCTTCTTAGCGGTGGCATTGTTGGGTTTTGTTGTTTTAAAGCCTGATTTTTGGAGCCCGGTGCTGTCCTCCTTGGCTGCTAGAAGTCTGATCAAATTTGAGTCATGCAGATCTATTTTACTTCTGTGACCTTGGGGAAACTTTGTCCTTGTTTTATATTTCTGATAAGAGTCTGTATTTACATTCATGCTTTAAGAAACGTTCCCCGTATCCACTGCCCTGAATGCCAGCCCTGATAGAAGCCCTCTCTGTTTGCTTCACTCCACGTTGACTTTGTGATACTGCTTATTTTCGTAGTGTCATTGGACAAACTCTCTGGGTGCTGCTCCCCTTGCAGCGGTGTTCCTTCCTTTGTTCTCCGGTTTGGCAGGTACAGTTCATACCTGGAAGGAAGGACTGTTTGTCCTCCATCAGATGTCCTCGGATGCTGTCTTAGGCCCACCCTGCCACTATCTTTTCTGACTTCCCTTGTACTCACAGACACCTCCTGAAGTTTTCTACTTCCCACTATGTTTAAAGGCAGTGTAGAAGCCCGTTTGCAGTCACTCAGTGCCTTTGTTTTACTTGGGAACAACATACGTGGATATCATCTTGTGCTAAATGGGAATTCATGTGAACCATACTGCCTGTCTCTGTGCTGGTTTCTGAGCTCTCTCCTTTGAGTGTAAGGTTGGAAAAGCCTTGGAGATGTTCTAGGCAGCTCCACATGATGTTACTTGTGGGAGGAAATTGTAACTGGGGTAGTGTTTCTGTCCTCCGTTAATAGAATGGAGTAGGAAGACCATGGGCAGCAAGGGAAGAGAAGGGGAGGAGTTTCATAGAATCCCAAACTGGTTTGGGCTGGAAGGGACCTTAAAGCTCCTCCAGCTCCAACCCCTGCCACAGGCAGGGACCCCTTCCACTGGAGCAGCTTGCTCCAAGCCCCTGTGTCCAACCTGGCCTTGAGCACTGCCAGGGATGGGGCAGCCACAGCTTCTCTGGGCACCCTGTGCCAGCGCCTCAGCACCCTCACAGGGAAGAGCTTCTGCCTGAGGTCTTCAGCAGCATCTCAGTTTTGCTAGAAACTGCTCTTTATGCTGTTGAAGGGGACCCATCTTTGTGCCTGGCTGCTCTGGGTAGCATAAAGAGTGGAACCGTGCTGGAGGAGACTATGGGGAGGTGTTCAGGAATGGTGTGTTTATTGCTGGTCTGTGGATTTTTGTAGTTAAAGCTTAAGCGTGATAATTCAGTGTATTACAGTACAATAGCAATTCCAAAATGCTTCCGTTTGCACTTCACAGTTTAGATCTTTTTCTCCTGATTTCTGTAATTAAAAACCCCCCAAACAAACCCACCCCAAACATTGGGGAGGGGGTGAAGAATGTGCTGTTAGGGGCTTTAATTTGAAAATGGATTTCTCTCTTCTACCCAAGGCATTAACACTGCAGAAACCGCTTTCTCTTTTCAGAGTTCAGTCAGAGCAGGTTTGTGAAGATCAAAATGACACAAAGCAGTTAAGTGTGGTGCTCTGAAGTCCTCACAAAACGCGGCTGCTGTTTGGAGGTAGGGGCCAGCTCTTTTTCCATCTGAATTGTTTGATCCGGGCCTGGCTCTGATGTAAGACACCGAGCTCCAGGAGGTGGGAGAAGAATGTGGCTTGCTGAAACTTTTGGCTTTGCTCGTTATTTCCCCTCGCAGCCTAAACCGGCTTTGCTCGTTATTTCCCCTCGCAGCCTAAACCAGCTCAGGGAATAGGGAATGCCGTGTCTGACTTGCCATATCTTCAGAGAAAGAGATGTGTAATAGATGCTTTTCCTGTTAGCCAGACAGGAGGATTGCATCTGTGTGAATACACATCCTGCTTGAACACAGGTCTTCACTATCCTGTTTCTTTATTGTTTTTCCTCCAATATTCACTTTGTGGAATACGTATTTAAAAATACTCTTTCTACTAAACCACACCCATTACTGAGGGGTTTTACCAGGGGATGGCAGGGAGTGATTCATGCTCATTTCATGGAGAGGAATGAGATGTGTCGGTGTTCCGGAGCTGATTCACTGAGTGCCTGTACAGGATGGTGCGTGGTGCGTTTTCCCTCTGTGCCTCCCTCTTGACACTGGTGTGTCCTCACGTTTATCTGCCTTTTTTCCCCTAAAAGACACCACCCAAACCTAAAGCCTTGTGATTATTTAGTGTGTCGTGATTGCGTTTCTGCTCTCCTGATCCTATTACTTCCTTGCCTGCTGACACAGAACACACTATTCTGAGCCCCCCAAATAAATCACAGCATCTTTTCCCTTTACTGCCTCAGGGACCTAAAGAGAAAAAGGAGTCTGTAATGATTTTGATCACTTTGTTGAGTAAATAATAATATTTGTCATAGCACAGTTTATTTTGCTAATTGAGAGAAGAATGGGAATCGCATCCCGGAGGGAAATCTAGCAGCTGAATTCTAGGGAATTTGGAATTAAGCTTTTAGCTCGATTTGCTTCATAGGGCAAACACCATTAATAAAATACAGTTATTAGTTCCTTTGTTTTATATTTTAAGAGAGATGATTTGCTGAAGCATGAGACTGATGTGTAAGGGGAAGGCTGCTGCTTTGCAGGGGAAGAGTAAGTGCGTTGATTTAATACTTTTGGGTGAAGATAGAAGCGGTCCCACGAAAGACAAATAACTGTGGAAAAAATAAGAGCCGGCAGCTAAGGATGCAGCAGGCGTTCCTGGCTTCCCAGCTGTGCCAGTGGAAAACTCAGCTTTATAGTGACAGTGATTCAGAGCAGTTCAGCATCCCCATTCCCAAGCAATAGCACATTTAAACTGGGGGAAAGGGGAGAGATTTTGGGGTTGGTTTGTTTGATGTTTAGACTTGCAGGTGCCAAGAAAATTCACACAACGGGTCTTGGTTGCTGAGAGAAGGATGATCTTGTGTTTCCTCAAGCCTAAAAAATATTAGGAATGAGACTGCAAGCATTCTTCTAACTGTGATGCTTTTGTCATGCTTCCCAGTTAAAAGAACACACAGCCCAAATTCCCTTGTTGCACTTTAAAAGCTGATTCAGTGTGTTAAAGCAGCATGTTCTTGGCTGTCCTGTTTCTTAACAATAGATGCTAAAAGAAGTAAGAGTCCTTTAAATGAGCAAAGAAATCCCCAACCCTGTTTGCACTCATCTTTCACTGACGTTCCTTTAACTTTCAGACTGAAAGGATGTGATGATATTTCCTTGCAGCTTCTCTTCATGAGTCTTCTGATTCATTCCTTTTCTCTGGCCCCTGCTTTTCCCTTTGGCTGGAGAGTAATGTTACTAGAACAGCTTCTATTGCTCAGGGAGAAAGAGCTTACGAATTGCTGTTTCCAAAACCACATCTGATGCTCTTGCAGGGAATGAACAGTGCTGGAAGGGGCTGAGGAATGGTGTGCATGGCCATTCCCTAGCTGGAGCGTGTTACCTACACAGAAAACATTTCCCATGCAAGGTTACTCCACAGTTCCTGAGAGTTTTGTTTGGCTGGAGTGATTCTGAGAGAGAAAGGATCTGTGGGTTCCTAAGGTAAGCAGAACCTAAGAGCACTCTGGGGCTTCCCTGATATGCCCTGAGCCACCAGCAGTCAGAAGCTATATGTACATGTGGTAGAAAACTCCAGGCAGACTTTGCTTTAGACTGAAACCTGGCACTTAAGTGAGAAAAAAAGTAATCTGAAAGAGGAAAAAGAACTCGCTGAACCCGGAGTATTTTAAATGCTCTGCGCTTACGGGCCAGTGAAGTTGCTCAGCTCTGTACATGGTAGATACTGGCCCCTTTCCGGAGACCAACGGTGCTGAGAGCATCAACACTTCCACTTTCCCCATGGTACATGGCTTTGTTCTGGGGTCAGGGACCATCATGAGGAAGGGAAGTGTCAGCTTCTAGGTCTGTCGGTCCTATGCCTGGTGTTAAAAACATGCCAGTAGCCCCATGCTACTGGCTTTTGATTCAGAAAAGGAGCAACAGAGATAAAGCGGGGAGGGATCAGGGGAAGCTGCTTATTGTATCAAAGGCAAAGTCCCATTCACTATGACTAAACCCATTGGGGGGGTAATTTATTAATTTCAACCGTGGATAGAAATGAAAATGCACCTTTTGACATCCAAGTGAAGCAGCTGAGATTTGTACCATTTTTTGATGTTTCATCAAATGCCTCAATGTCAGGGTTAAAAGAGGAAGTCTTTTTTAGGCCCAGGAATGCCAAGATCTCTTGCTCTATCTTAGTCACGTCTCTGAAACATGGGTATATAAGGAATTAAGAAAAAAACCCAGAAGAGACAGGGGAAGGGAATGACTAAGAATACCTCCTGATAGCTCTCCTTTATTTCCATAAGGGGTAATAACTCATGAGCAATCCGGCAGAGGGCACTTTCTTTAAATAGAATGTTCTGATTCACAAGCAGAAAAAGGAAATAAATATTTGCTTTTCGTCTTCGGGAGCCATCCGTGAATCCCAGCTTCTGGAGCAGCGTTTATCATCCAGCTGAAAGGAGAAAAAGGGGGGAAAAGGGAGGCAAAGAAAACCCCACGGAAAGCTCAGTGGTGACCACGGGGTTTGGAAAACAGCTCAGTTTGTTGTCAAAAGCCTTGCAGAATACAGGGCATTGCTTCTTCCCCTGGAATGTTAACCTACCCAGGAATCCAACCTTTATTCTGTGCATTCCCAGAAAAGCCTGCCTGATGGAGCACTGGAACACAGTGGCTTTTGTAAAGGAGGCGATCAATAAGTTAAAGTGTAAATATATGGGGGGCTTTAAAGGAGGCACGGCTTGGTGGACTCTTCCAGTTGCCATTTCAGAAGGTGGAAGCAATGGGAAGTAACTTGCTTTGCAGTTCCTGGGCTGCCTCTCTGCGGGGATGGGGTGTGTTTGCTGTTTGAGAAGATGGTTCTTAGGCTGTTTACTGGTATGTGTGATAGCATGGCAGTGAGGGCTCCAGCAGAAGCTGGCAGTGCAGGAATGTCCCCACCTTCTCTGGTGAGCTTGGGAGCCAAGAGCTGAGGTCAGAGCTGCTGAACCTTTCCTTCTTACAGGTAGGCTGCTCACACTTGTACTGTCCTGTACTCTGTGTTTCAGGTGTTCACCTCTTATTTTCCGTGATCCTTTTACTGCGCATCTTATCCCTAGCCCCTGAGTTCCAGCAACCTTGTGCTAAGACATTAGAGGAAGTCATTATGCAACTTGGAGTCAAGGCTTGAATACTTAGAGCTGTGTTGGAACTCCAAAGACTTGTGCCATGAGCAAGCCTTTCGGTGAACCTCATCTGAGTTCCTGGTTAATCCTAAAGTCTGAAGGTTGTAAATTCAGTCCCTTCACCTCAATCTGTGCGATACAAGAAGTAACAACAGTAAAATTTCAGAGGAAAATGGGATGTTAATTATTTCTAGGGAAATCACGTTCTCTGCATAATTTGGCACCATCCTCCTCTTCCCATAGCAAATATGGAGCAGCACCAAAAACGTGGAGAACTGAATGTAGCACCTCCTACTTTGTGGAATTTAGCACTTTACACATTCCAGCGCCTCAGTTGCTTCTGATCTGGCACTGGAGATGAGGGAGTTATGTTGTATGGAGAGGAGGAAATGAAAAGTTGGGTCTGTCACTCCTTCTGAAGTAGCAGGCCATAGGCGGGTCCTTGTTCTTCACGTGTTACCATACCGTTTACTTACTCATCCTTTCTTGTTTTGTGTATTTCATCACAGCAAAGCACTGGGACCCGTACAACAGGAGAGAATCCTTGCTCTCAGAGTTTACTACTTTGAAAAACGTGGGCTGTTTATCCAGGGACGGTGTGAAGCTAAGCTTGAGTCACCTTCAGAAGCCTTGGTGGAAGGAGCATTTCCATGCATAGGGAGTCTCATTAGTACCCATGTACTTTGTTTCTCAAGCTGTGGCTAAGGTCAGCTGCTTTGGGAAGCCTCCTTGTAAAATAACCACCTCCACTTCTTTGTGCATCTCTCTCCCTTTCCTGCTTCTCTCTGTCCTCTCTCAAAGCAAAGGGATAACGGGATGGTCTGAGGCACAGCAGCGGGAGCTGGTTGGCATAATGGGGTTCTGGATGGGTGACAGTACCATTGAATGTGTTTGCACTGACTGGGGACGTGCACCTTCAAGTGGGATGTGTAAATAAGGGGGAGGCCTTTCCCTCCCAAGGAAAACCAGTCTGTGTGCACATCAGAACTTACTCTCTTTGCCCCAGAGAAGCACAGGCTGCTCCTGGCAACACGGTGCCAGTGAGGTGAATCCCCAGTGTGCCCTGGAGGCAGTGCTGTGTGTGTAGTAAATGCTGCTGTAGTCCAAAGCCCTGATCTTTAAGAACCACCTTTGTGTTTAATGTATTTTATTCGCTTTCTGCTCTAGAAACTGCAGTGTGCAGCCCCTGGTGCCTGTGCTTGTGCCGAGGCAGTTTGTTCAGCACACAGAAGTGGCAATTTTCTTCCTTTGGATCTATCTGATTAGCGAGCACTATGTTTCTTCACTTTCAGATAATGCTGGAGCAAGTCATTGCTTTAATTGTACATCTTATTGTGTCATCCCTGTTCAATCATGTTCAAAAATACCTACATTTCACCCTTGTCCCCCACCTCCCTTTTCCCATTTAGATCTCACTGAAGTCCATTCTACCTTATCAGCACAGTAATTTCATGAGCAGAGCTAGGATTTCTGCTGTTTAGGCCCCGGCCATTGTCTGTCGCAGCTGCAGTCAAGATAAACCCTCACCCAGAACAAAGTTGGAATGACCTTTTACAAGCAGAATCTGCCTTGTTTCCCTCCAGACTAATTTATCAGCCTTCATTTCAGCCTAGTCTCTCAGCAGAGGCCTGAAAGAACATTACAGAGAGCATGAATGAACAGGGGGATTAAGATGCTTGGCTAGTCCTTCTTTTTCATCAGACACCTTCTGGATTTACTGAGATGTAAGCTGTAAATGACCGTAAGTGGTGAACTGCCTTAAACTTGGAGTAAGGGAAGGGGGGGGAATCACCAAAGCCAAATGTTTGGAAGAGTGATGTGGGGAGCTGACAAACCTCCTTGAAGCCAGGAAGTGGTAGGTCTGAGCTGGAGGTCCCTGGCTATGCTGCTGTTACACAGAGGCTCCGTGATGGCTGTCCAGCCTGTCCCTGCGGGATGCAGGGATGAGGCATGGGATGTGCCTTGCAGCAAGGTGGGCTCCAGCTTTTCAGAGCTGTTAACCAGGGGTTCTCACAGACTTAAACCCAATTCACTGATTTACATCCGGGTGTACTGAAGGTAGTTTTGTGCAGCAGTGCTGCAAGTGCTGAAACACTTTTCAACTGTCAAAGGGCTTGATGTGGAATAAAGGATCCACTTTTAGCTGACAACAGCCGTAGTCCAAAGGACTCGCTGTGAGGAGGGGAATAGCTGTTTGTCTCTTGAAGGAGGGGAGATTTGCCAGCTATAGTTTGGGTGAATATCCTGCCTGTACCCTGCAGGCAGCTGCTGTTGGCCTTAGTGAAATTGAGTAATTCTGCCCCTAATACCATTAGACATAGGTATCTTTTTAGCGCTTTTACCTCTCATTTCTCTTCATCTTTCATATAACAAAAACCTGGTTTTTAACAACTTTGAAGCATTCCTGTTAAATCACATCCTGCTCGGATGATTATGGGGGCACCCTTGTCTGTAAAACTGGAACCATTGTGGGGGATAACGTAGAGTTCACTTGAAAGCTTCTGCAAGGGAAGAATTAAATGCAGCTCCAGTGTCTTAGGCTTTGCTGTTGGTAGTGGTGGTTGTTACCAGTGCTGTATTACTTACTGTATGAGTGTCTTCTACTGTCAGCTGAGGAAGTACAAAGGCTGACAGTAGATGGCTGGGCCATGCAAGGGCCAGGAATGTCTCCATATAAAGCTGTAACACCAGCAGGGTTTGCACCTTTGGTGGATTATTTGAAGAGGTGTAGTTTTGGAATAGTTCAGGGGTTTGGTGATGAAGATGGGAGAGGCAAAGGATGGAATTGGGCAAATGAGCCACAGGGCAAAGCCCTCAAACGCAGTGGTTTGTGACTGGATCAGAACCATCTTGAGTGTCCTAAACCTTGGGAGGGCTTCTGTTTTCATGTCACTGTTTGGGTGAAAGTTCAGGCTGTGATTTCTTTGTATCTCCTGCACTGCCAACCCATATCTGTGCCCTTGCAGCCTTTTAGCCAGTATTATGGACTCCTGGGGTTTTGAGAGTTGATGGGATCCTTATTTTTGCTCCCAGCAGTGGTTGTGTTTAATCTCTTATTGAGAAAGCTTAATAATGCACAAGGTCTGCACTGTTATGAAGCTTGCATCTTGTCTATTTGTTTGCATTCAAACAAGAGGTGTGTGTATCTCATCCCTTAAATACTAACTAAAGTGTTGTTCTAAGTAGTGGTTTACAGACACTTCCACTCAGGAGTTATCTTTTGCTATTCGTAAGTGCTTATATCGTCTCCAAAATGAATTTCAGCGGTGTGAAGGGAGATAAAGGAGAGTTGGCAAGGCAAAATGCACATACTTTAAACAGGATGGATTATTTTTGGCTCTTTTCCAGTTTCCTGGGAAATGGATAGAAAGAAGCTTAATTTCTTATAGACCACTGCAGCTGTGCTGGGTTTTAATAAGCATAAAGCTTGATTAAAACAAGGCAGGAAGTTCAGATCCATGTCGAGTTGTCTCTGTTCTTTGGAGCAGAGTTGGGTTTTATTGCTGAGTGGACCAGCAGCAGCACCAAGGATAGGCAAAACCAATCGCAGGTTAACTCCACTTAGATAAATGTGTGCTCATGTAACTTGCAGTGTCCAGGAAAGAGTGAGCTGAGCTGTGTCTGTGTGATGCTGAGCTCCAGGCTGGTGCTCACAACACTGGTATGGGCAAAAGAGTATGGGAGGGCAGCAGAAAACTTCCAAGAGGATTGAGTGGCTGTTTTAGGAGGAAGAACTGGAACAGCTGGGTTTGCTGAGTGTGGAGAGGAGAAAGTGTAGATACCCAAACTCCTGGTATCAGTGATAACGGATAACACCGTAGGAGCCCCACATGCAGGTTCTGGGCAGCGCTGTGCCAGTATTGCTATTGCGGATCTCATTGTCAGCCTTTTCACTGGTTTTGTGGGGTTTAGGTCCAAGCCACCATTCCTGGTGTAAGTTCTCACCTTGCTGCAGTTTATACAGGGTTTGGTGGTGAGTTCCTGCTGGAAGTTTCAGGTGTAGAAACTGGAGCCAGAGGGGTTTCTTTTCCTGTCTTTGCCTGGTTTTCAAAGTCGCTTCATTTTGTAGAGGCCTTGTATGTGTGCGATATATAGCAGCAGGTGTGTGTGTGTGTATACATATATATGTGCTGATATATATCAGCATGTGTAAATTTACTGCTTACTATAAACTGTAATTGGCAGGAGGAGAAATATAGTGAATTCAGAATGTGAATGATAAAATACTGATACTGTATCCTTTAATTTATTACCTGTATTATCCCCACTCTACGTTTTCCACTCAGTTCTCTCTCCTTCATGAGTTGTGTTTTCACTAGACTGGCATTTTCCTACTCTGATGAATTAACTGTCAATTGAAGTTAGTGAGATAAATCAAAACAAATGGACACACTGCTCCATATTGACTTTCTCACTCCCTGATTCTGAAAACCACTTTCTGAGCCCTGTGCTGCTATTATGCTCACTTGGTTCTAAGCAGATGTACAAGAAGGAATGGCTGGGGGGAGGTGGGTGTTTAATAGCCATCAATTACACTTTCACTATCTTCATTTTATCTGGGATCTTGTCAACAATGAGACCTGTGCCATTTACCTAGAGAGAAGACACTTGGCGTTGTGTCAGAAAGCTAAATGCTGAATGGCTCTTGGGAAGCATACATCGATGTTCAGGTCTTTAAAATGTGGTCTTAATCTACAGCAGAAGAGAGGGTTTGGAGCAACTGCAATAGTTGAAGCAAAAAAGGAGGACACATCTTTATCAGGAGGGGCTATGTGCAGACACTATAGCAAAGACAGCTCTCTGGTCTGATGGAGTGAGGTTTAGTAACGTTTGCTGTGTGTAATTACATAGTTGTTGGATAGGGGACTTCAAGATGCTGAAGTTTTGGCCTAGATCCTGAGATAGCAGAACTGTTTCTAGCCTGCTTTATTCTGTTTGTGCAAGCAGATGAGCTCAGGCTCCCAGTAACCAGGCTCAGCTTTGTCCTGCTTAGACAAAACAGTGTACTGAAGTAATTGGTAAAACAAATGGGAGATACAGACGTGTTTAAGACTCTTCCCTCTGCAGACATGGTAAAACTCTCACAGCAAAGGACACGTGGTTGCCTGGGTGCAGGCATTCACTTTGTTGTCATCCAAGCCATAATTGTGTGATGGGAAAGGGGTTGATTGTTTTTAAATAATGAGAATAGCAAATCCATCTGCATGTCTCAAGGAGTGCTGCTCTGCAGGGCTGCACAGATCAAACGCTCACCCTGCCTCCTTAGCCCCTCTGCGTGGCTTCAGGAATAGCAACAAGCATCTGCCTGTTGCACAGCGAGCGTTGAAGCTCCTTTTGCTATTTGCTTACTTGTATCTTAAACATCCATGTCTTAATACTTGGCTTTGAAATGTGTTCTAGAGCAAGCAGGTTATTTTTTCCTAGCTCTTGCCTCGTGGTGGTGGGTTGTGTGTTCTGTGTAACCAGCACCACGTGTAGCAAAGCAGTTTAACACCACCTCACCTGGGAGAGATCTCACAAACTTCAGTTCAAGAAGTAAAAGGTTAAAACCAAATGTATGTGCAGAAGAATGGATGGTGGAAAGGGGTAAAGCCTCTCAGCAGTAGGTTAATTGGAGAGTGGAATACCAGTGTAGATGGGAGCACATAGTTTCCTTGGACAATGTGCTAAAGAACTGGGAGCTGGGAAGGACCAGCTGGGATTGTTAGTGAATTAGCTGAAGTCAGAAACTGCTGAATGGAGCAAAGAAGTAAAGGGGAAATGAAGGTTAGGGTATAATTCAGTCTAAATTAGGTGGGCCATTCACAATGCATAAAAGGGCTCTGAGCTTCCTTTCTTGGGGAAAATGGGTAGGAAAGCTCACTTTTATTTGGATGCGTGTTGAGTGGTTGATTTTAAGAATGTGCATACCTAGAGCCTACTTTTTGGAAGTGCATTATCCCACATGAGTTTGGAGGAAGCATTGAAAATGCCATGAGCCTGAAAGACAACAGGTTTAGTAAGAAAGGCTCAACAACCGTTATGGTGCAAGAGCATGTAATGTTAATCTCTTAGGAACTGAAACACATTCTCTTCATTTGTTCTGTCTTTGGTGCTTATTATTAGTGATGAAAAGTCTGTATCTGATCACCTCGGAGTCCTGGTGCTTGAAATCTGCGCTGGCTTTGTCCCTCCTCTGCTACTTATTTTTGAAGAGGTTTATTAGAGCATTTGTGGACTTTCATTAACTTCTAAGTTCTGTGTCTAAATAGCTGTGCCATTGCAAGTGATGTGGCAGACAGCAAATGGCCTTGGAGGCTGGATTTGTTCTACCTTAAATGATGAGGCATTGCCTGAATTGAGTATGCTAACAGTGAATTTCAGGTGGCATCTCCACAAAGCACTGAACAGGCGAGGGGAGCTGTTAGGTGATGGGGTAAAGCTCTGGAAAACCAAAAGCAAAATTAGGAGCAGAGGCAGTAAATGTTTGTTTAGTTGCTCTGAGGGGATGCCAGGTCTACAGACCTCTGTGATGTGGATGGATGCTGTCTGTGGAGGGCAGCTTGTGGCCTCCCCACAACCAGAGGAGCCTGGGGTGAGTGGGAGCAGCAGTTGGCTGGCAGCAGGGGATGAAACCGTTTCAAAGCTGAGGGTTTCTCAGAGCAGCTGCAGGATGAACCTTCCCCTCCTTGTCAGAGCTGGCTCGTGCCTCTGTGCACTGGGAGTGTGTAATCACCAGCACAGTCACTTGAGCCACCTCTGACAGCTTTGCTTATTTCATCTATTGAATGCTCTCTTTGGAGCAGGGTAAATACCAACAACATGCTACAAGTTTATGCAGGGTGCAAGCTTTGTATAGAATCAGTGGTAAATACAGAGGAAGTTTGTGGTTGGAGGTGTTTTTCATGTTATAAAAGATACCTTCCAATGATGCTTGGCTGTGGTGCATTTCTGATGTGATGGGAAGAGTTTTACTGCATCCCTGCTGGTGTTGGGGCATTAGGTTTCTAGGTGGACCTTCCAACTCCTTTGTCCTCAGTTTGCTCAGTATCCCCAGAAGTGCATCGTCCATTTGATAACAAGAATTCAGTGTTCTTCAACTTTGCAAGTATTTCAAAGCTCTCTCGAGATCTGCATTAATGTGGTCTGGATGTTGTCTGTGAGTGCAAAGTGATTGTAACTTAAGTAGTGCGGTCATTGTGGCTGTGCAGAGCACACCAAAGTGATGGAGCATGTAGCTCCATGGAGAGATCATACTGAGTTTCTGTTTCAGAATCCTGGGTGATGCTGGTGCTGTGTATGACGAACCTACCTGCAGAGACGTTGTGTTGGATAAGATAAAACCTGACTGTTGGCATTCTGGTTTTATCAGACAGGAGGTGCTGCTGAAGGCTGATTTTATCAGTGTGCAGCTCCAGAAGTGCTGTGGCTGGAGGTGGAACTTTATCCCCCCCGTGCCACAGCCCAGACTCGTTTCTGTGCTCACTCTAAAGGCTTATGTCAAGCCCAGTCAATTTAAATGAGATTCAGAACTGGAACAGCAATAAGTGTTCAATCAAAGTATTTGATAAATCACTTAAACAATCTTGCAGATTGCAAATTCTGTAAATGCAAGTTCTGCACTTATTCAAAACTAGTGAATGTGACAAGACTGAGAGACAGCAAAGTCAAAACAGCAGGAAGAAAAACTCCGCTTCTTTGATGAGATTAAAATGCCAGCAATTGAAGTGGTGAGCAGGTAGGACTGTGCTGCCCGTGTAGCTTTCTAACCAATTCTTGAGCATTTACACGGAGAATATACAGATGGGATAAAGAAGAGAAGGCTGATTTGATGATTGCAGCATAATTTTACCTTTACTTTGGGGTATGTGTGTTTTCCTTAATATCTTGAATGGCATAATTTAGGTGGTCAGGAAAGTTTTCTCTCTTATTAAATGGAATGACAAGTGACTGTAAAAGCAGGAGAAGGGAAATCTCAACAAACCCCAGATTGCTTTGAATGCTAAACAATTTTCCTTTGGTTACTCAGACCATGGCATGAGCTTCCTCAGGGGGAATTCATTCTGAGAAGTGTCTCCACATGAAAGGTACTAACAAAGTGTTAAAGCAGACTCTTTGGCTTGACTTGAAACTGGTCTGTTCCCCTCTGCAGCCATGAATGTGTCCAGCTACGTACTTAATAATCTCTTTAGTACAGTTTTGATTATCCCAAAGCAATATGGAAGAAATTAAAGCAAATACTGTTTTAGTGGCCTCCAGAATGAAATGCTGCATTTTCCTCTTTAACCTTTTCCCATCTTATTAATAGAAGAAGGTTGGCAGATTATGATGGGAGAGGAATACACTTACCCTCAGTACCAAAACAAAGGCAAGGAGTAAGATTTGCAGTGAGTTTTCATGGTTACCAGAAAGAAGATGAAAAATGACATCATTTTAGGCTGTAAGTAGCACTGATGTTCAGCATTTTAGACTAAAAGAGTTTGTGTGTCTGTTCAATCTCATCATCTTTGTCCTTAATTGTAATGTGAAGGGGGCTTTTCTTAGGATCCTGGTGCCCAATTTTGCTTGCATCCACCACTAGTGAATTTCTAATCCTCAGGAATCGGGAGTTCGATCACTTCCTGCAAGGTTACAATAGGAGCTGCTTGACCTGAAATCTGTGCCACTCATCCCAGGCATTTATTGCCAAGGACATCAGCAAGGGACTGATTTCTTTGTCTCCTTTCTCCACCTGTTTTACTGGAGATGTGAAAGTGCTGAAGGCTTGGATGCTGAAAATGCATACATCTATTTCAGACAGTGCGAGGCCTGGTTTGGGAAAGCTTTGAAGGACTCTGAGGTGGTTGAGTGAAAACTATTGTACTAATAGCAATGTATTAGAAATTACACAGGATAACATTTTGTTTGGGCAGGTTTTCATCATGCTGGACTTGCAAACATCCATATGGGCACACACACATGCTTAAACCTCCCAAACAAAAGTGCTGAAGGTCCTTTGCATCACTTTGGTGATAGGCTTGCTGTGACCTCCTGGGTCTGAGAATGGTGCAGGCGATTCTCTCTTAGTTAAACCAGTTTTCCAAAAGCTACCCAAATACAAATGATGTTAATAAATTAGGAAAGATTTGCATTCTGGGCCAGGGGCTACTGCAATGCCTTGTTCTATTAAAGAAGTCATCAGTTTGAAACCACACTAGAATGTACTTCACACATGTAGATACAGTCATTAAAAATATTCCCCCTTAACTTCAAACCAATCTTTTCCTCTTAAAAAAGAGGTAATTTTTAAGACTTGCTAGCAGTCATTATGCCTTCTCCCATAAAATCTGTATAGTTAGCACATTGGACACCTATTAGTTAATGGAAATCAGCAGCTGCAAGGATCCACATAAAACTACGTGGTATGTACAAGGTAGAATCACTTTAAGCTCTAGCTTTGCTCGCAGGATGCCAGTGCCTTTCTTCTGTGGTATGTCCGTGCTCTGTCTGGCACAGAGGAGAGGTTAAGCTCCGTGTGTGCGTGCAAGTGTGTGTGCGTGCGTCTGTTGTTTCTTTCTTCTTGAAATGCTTCACCACAGTAGGCAAAATGGATGAAACACAGAAAAAGAGAGACAATAAATAGTTTCCTAACCTGGCCTGGATAATGGAGAAAGTTCGTTAGATTTATTAATCCTCATTTTCCTTTGGACTGTCAGGCTTAGAGTGACAGTAAAAAAGCTTGTGACGACTTTGGCTAATTTGCACTCCATTCACTTTCTCATGAAAACCCATCAGGATGACTGAAGAACTGCTCTGCAATTGACCTTATTCAATGGCAGAGTGATATACTGGGAAACAGGCCAGTTTTTACAATGCCGAAAAGAGCAAATTGGACGGAATCTTTGTTCCTCTCTTTTTTTCTCTTTCCTTTTTATGCCAGTCTTGCTCTAGTTAAGCTCTCTCATTTGTTCCAGCCATAGCTCTAGGGCTCAGGTCACCCTCTGTGGCTGCCATTGCAGGTGATCACTGGGCTGCTTGTCTTGGATGCAGAGAGGAGGGAGAAAGGGGAAGGCTGGAGGACTCTGCCGCAGTGAAAACGTGGAAGGGGTTGTGCTCAGCCAGATGTGCAGGGTGAGGAGGCTGCTTTTGCCTTTGCACGCACAACGCACTGGTGCTCAAGCAGGTTGTGTGCGCCCAGCAGCCAGGAGGGAGCTGCTGTCATGGGTGATGTTTTGCCGTTGTTCATGGGGTGAGGCATTGAAGGTGGGGGCTGTGGCAGAGGAGAACAGGGAGGAGATTCTGTACTCAGCTGCTCTGTGTGCCTTTTGCTCATGTCCAACCCAGGATCTTTCACTCTTCCCCATGCAAAGGGGAAGGAGACACCCTTCGAGGCTGGCAGCAGGGGGCACAGGGGCAACTGAACCCTTACATGAACATGTAGTGTTTTATGCAGAAGAGAACAGTGGTGAATGAGGCTCTGAGATTAGCACATGAGCATTCAGTGTCTGGCAGACACTGCATTTATCTGGGGAGGTGGAGAAAGGCAACACAGTTTGGAGTAGTTTATCCTGATCATCCAAAGCCTCACCCGGTGCAGTTCATAGAATCCCAGCCTGGTTTGGTGTGGAAGGGACCTTAAAGCTTATCCAGTTCCAACCCCTGCCATGGTCAGGGACACCTTCCACTAGAGCAGCTTGCTCCAAGCCCCTGTGTCCGGCCTGGCCTTGAGCACTGCCAAGGATGGGGCACGCTTCTATATCAAAATGGGATATGCAGGGTCAATTCCTAGGGAAATGATAGGCTTTGGGAAACTTTCTTCACTCTCCAAAGTGGTACCACCTTCTCCTAATGTCCAGAAAGCCTTGATCTGACCATTAAGCACAGTGTGTAAGCCTCCTGCAGAAAGGCTGCAATCAATGGTGTATTTAGGGTTTGAAAGCAAACCAGCGGGCTGGAGACCAAGGTGTGTGTGGAAGAACAGGGGAAGCAGCAAAGCTTCTGCTGATGATCTGGGGGCAAATACTCACATGAAGCACAAGTTCTATAGACAGAGTGGGTCTTCATGTGCAGGATAAGCCTAGAGAGAGGTGAGATCTCTTCTGCCGTGCCCCACTGTCACTGTTGGGTGTTTCTCATGGTACAAGAGGTCTCTCTGGCTATTTCGGATCTCTGGTGGTTGATGGCCTTGAGTGATGCGACTTCCGCATCCCGCTGTTTCCACACGCTGCGCGGAGTCACTGGCACCGTTCTCGTCTTCCCTCTGTCATCTCCTTGCCCTCCTCCTTCTGGTGCCCTCAGGTCCTCCAATTTCCCCTTCTCTCTCTATCAAATTCTGCCCATGTCCGCACCCTCATTAATCAATGTCAAGTCACAGAGTGTACAACAAGGGCTGTATTCTTCAACTGCCCCCTCAGCCCTCATACATCCCATTGTTCCAAAAAACTGATTCAGATGGCAAGAAAACAGCCGATGCAGCACATAAAAGAGATGAGACAGAAATGAAAAGAATCAAGGAGGGGAAAAAAAAAAAAAAAAGAGGAGGCATTTTTTTCCCCTGAAACACTCGAATAAATACTCGGCAATGATAATTTAAATTATTCATACATTTATGAAAACATCCATTGAAAAGTGAAGTGTATGATGCTCTTTGTCTACTTTACTTGTCTCTTGTTTGTGATTAACCTTTACTGTAACTTGGGCTGGCAGTGCCACGCTCACAAAGACCAGACTTTTCCTTCCATGGGAAAAAATGTTTCATCGGATCCAAATGAAAAATTAAGTGGAGGTATTTAGTGCTGATGTGGCAATTTGTTGCAGAGCAGTAAAGATGCAGCATTATCCGTGCCTGTGGTCCAAACACTGCCGGGGAACGAGAAACAGTAAATAGACAAAGCCAGCTTTTACCAGCGACTTCCCTTCCAGCCTCGTTTGACATCTATTCTACTTCCAGTGCTGTGACGTGCTTCAGGAGCCAGGGAGCTCCACACCACGCAGTGCACGGGACTTGCCGCTCTCAGATGCGTGCATGAGTCTGTGCAGATGAACATGGACAAACCCAGGCTCAGGAATGGAAGTGGAAAAGGCAGCTTGGTTATTTTAATTACAGCTCATAGATGGGCCTGTTTGTAGAGTAGCATAAATAATTCCATCAGAAAAGGTGGGACATTTGAGACCCCACACTCTGTGCAGGTCCTGATGATGCTGCTTTGCCTGTTAGATCAGCGTGTTTGCTCAGACTCATTGCACTTCACAAAACCTCAGCTTACAGCAAGACAAGAAGCAGGATATTAAATGCCAATAGTGACAAACAGTCAAGTGGCAGAATAAGTTGGGAGGGTTTGGAAAGCTCAGCTCCATGGGGATCGTGGTTCCTTTGGGGTATCTCTACGGTTCTTCCTTATTTCAGAGACCAAGAGCAGCAGTCAAAGCAAAGCTTCTCTTGCAGCGTTTGTGCCTTGCTTGTAATTCATCAAATTTCTCCCTGACTTCCAACCCAGCGAGGTCTGGATAATGTCACATAATTTATAGACAATCATCCCAGCGTTTTTTACTCTCAAGTGAACGTATTCAGTCCTGCAACTCTGCATTTCTGCCTCTCCAGAGCTGGTTGATTACGTGGGAGGGGGAGCCATTGTCTAGCAGTCAAAGCCAAGGGATTTTAAGCAAAGATCTAGTTACTCTTGTGTTGACTCTGCAGTTGACTCCGTGTGTGACCTTGGACATGTCACTTCCCTCTGAATGCTTCACTTCCTCCTGTAAATGCATCCAGCAGTGCTGAGCAGATGCAGGGAAGGGTGCCTGGGTCTTGGTGAAGCATTTTGGGATCTCCCTCCACAGAGGCACTGTTGGGTCTTGGCACTTGAAGCAGATGAGCTCCTCAGTGTGGGGCTGAGTTGAGCGTTGTCCCAGTGGCGCTCATCTCGGGAACTTTGTGTTTTCTTTCACTTCCCACTCCTGCATTCTGTATTCCAGGGTTTTTAGTTTCCCTGCCGAGCTCTTCCTGCGCAGAGCGACTCGAAAGGTTTTCCTTTGCATCCATCTTGGCCGGGATTTACTGGGTTTGTCTTTTAATGCTGCCTCTGGATCCATCTTTTGCCGAGGTGAAGCCTGTGCCCTTGTTTCAACAGAAAACATTTTTGGTAAATCCACTAATGGATAAATCTACTAACAGAGGCTGCCAGCCATAGGATACAGTATTTATATAGAAAGTGTGGTGGAAACCTGTATATTAAAAGAGGAAAGAAGCTGGAGCAAAAGTCCTAAATCAAACTGCTGGCAATGTTCTGTCTTGGTGTGTGTTTCTTGCTAGGCTGTGATTCCTTTTGCTTGGAAATTATCCAGAATTTCCTGGCTCGGTGATCTGGGATGCTTTTCAGTGTACTGGATATATGGAGCAATGGGCAGACTTCAGAAGGTTCTGAGATTCTGTGGGGGCTATGGAGAGACATCCAAAGTATCAGTTCCTTTTCTCAGCTGATTTGCGTAAATCCTCCTTCACTGCTTCCAAGGCTTTCTATAGTTTCTGAGCAAGAAATGGGGCTCAGATCCCTCCCATTCACACTCCAAGTTTTTGGGGATCAGTTGTGTGGAGCCTGCTCCTCCTACAGCAGAGAGCTTTGTGCTCTTCTCACTCATAGAATCCCAGACTGGTTTGGGTTGGGAGGGACCTTAAAGCCATGGGCAGGGACACCTTCCACTAGAGCGGGTTGCTCCAAGCCCCGTCCGACCTGGCCTTGAGCACTGCGAGGGATGGGGCATCAGCCTTTTGTTAATGAATGGGCAAGGGCATGGCCATGCACAAATCGCCTGAGTTGTGCTGGTTGGTAGTAGGAGCTATAGGAAGGGAAAGAAAACCTCCTCTGCATTCACACCCCCAAAGCCACCCCTAGGGTTCTCAGTTGTGAGTTTGGATGAAGATGATTTAACTGGGTCTGATTCTTCCAAGCCCAAAGTGGCCCTGTTGTTGACTGTCAGTGCTGTAGTTCATGGGTAACCACTGCCCCTCATTTTCTGCCTGCCCTTTCTGGCCTGAGGAATTAAAACTGCTTTTTCCTTGCATTCATGTGGTTCAGAACCGATCCCTGTGTGATCCCTCCCCCTGTGGCCAGCCCTGGGTCCCCCCGCACCCCATGGCTTTGCCTGTAGAAGGTACTGAGGTTCCCGTTGTGCCGCGCTCCCTCCTCCCGCCCGGCCACCAATGCCGGGCTCTGGGAAGGTAGCCAAATGCCACTGAGGACACTGGAGCAATAAATCATCCTCCTTCCAACATCTGCAGGCCCCAAAGGCTAGCCCCTTGCGATGATGATCTCGCCTCCCACCCCCTGCTTTTTATCCTGTCCCTCTCTGACAAAACACCTATTGTCACAGCCTGAGTGAAGAAGAGTCCTTTTTCCTTCACAAAGGCCCTCTGAAGCCAAGTTGTGAGCTGCCAGAGAAGATGCCTATGTCTCGGCAGGGAGTCTATATCTCACTCTTTTTCTCTGTAGTTCATACTTTTTCTCTCTCACGGGGGTCACCCAAAGCCTTTCACTCTGGCTTCATATTCACATAAAGACATCAAGAAAAAGAAAAACCACACCAGAAAGAATTATTAGGCATGGCTGTCAAATGCTTTATGGGGGGGGGGGAGTGTAGGGGGGAGGGTAGGGGGAAAGAACAGTAACTCTTTATGTGCTGGCATTGTTATAGGAGCTAATGTACCACTGCCCGGTGCAGTGTGCAGGGAGGCATTGCATGCAGTAAGAATCAGAGACATGTTAAACTAAAATATTGTGTTTCAGGGAAAGGGCATTTTGGTGTCTGGTTTCTGGGCAGGTTTTTCCAGGTTATAGGAGGCTCTTTCCTGATCCTGCTTTCTGGAAGAACTTTTATTGAAGAAGCCTTTACAGACTGCTCTTTGCATGGCACTTGGGAACTGCAGTGATTTTTAGGATCAAATAGATCAAACTAGTCCGTTTCTGCACGTGAAGGGAGTTTAAACATCCAAACCCTCTGTTAATATTTCATCAGTGAATGGGCAAAGGAGCTGAAAAACGGGAGAGAAGAGCCCCCTTGCTCCTCTTCTTAGCAGCAGAGACAAGCTTCCACTTCGGGTGTGTTCAGAGGGCAACTGCTGTGCTGAGGCATGGGCTCAGAGTTATGGAACTGCCCATTTGTGGCAGGTTAATGCCAGAAAGCATTCCTGAACGTGCCCCCCATCTCTCCCCAGTGTACTCATGGAGAACTTGGGAAGGGAAGGCTTCACAAACAGATCTCCTGCCCAGATGCCGTGTAGCTGCGTGTGTTTAACCCTCGGAAGCTGTGCTCCGGTGCTTTGCTCCCGAGCAGGGGCAGCTGTGCTGGGCACTGCTTTGGGAAGGAGACAGATTAAAAACTTCATTGAATCCTCTGGAAGGCTGAGACTGTAAAGTTAACAGTGGAGTAACCTATTAAAATTTACAGTGCAAGGCATCCAAACAGAGGAGAAGTGCACATGGATAAAGTTTAAAGCATCCTTATAAAAAGCCGGAAACCTACCACTGCATTCCTACAAATTATTCCCTTAGCAAACATTTTTATTTCCAATTAGTAAAAGAAAAATTGCTAATTTGCTGCAGTTGGACAGGCCTGACGTCTCAATCTGCAAAGTGTCAGTGCTGTGAAAGGAAATGTTTCACACTGTGCTGGAGAGAGAGAGCGGCTCTAAAGAGGGTCAGGGCATTGGGCCCAGAAACCAGATTGACTGGCCATCGTGCTAAATTACTCACACAAGACACACATTGTCTGCGGTGCCAGCTCCAGAGTACTCACTTTCTCATTCTTTCCCTTTTTTAGCTGGTGCTTGGGGAGGAGGTGAGGGGATGGCAGGGACAGCAGGAGGGGGGCTGTGCTCAGCTGCAGTGAGCGGCCCCATCCTCTGCTCCTGGCTGGAGGTGGGGACCGCAGGTACCTCTGGTGAGGTGGAATACCCCTCTGCTCCGTCAGGAACCAATGTTATCCATGGTTTGGTAGGTGGGTTAAGGTTGTGCTGGAGGTAAAGGCTCAGGCTGCTGCTGAGCAGCCCCTCTGTATCCTTAACAAACCCAAGCAACAGCAGCAGTTGTTTTGTGATGGTTGTAGCAGTATTGCTGTGTGTGAGAGGTACAGATTTGTATGATGTGTCTTAGTGTGTGAAGGGTGTAAGCCTTGAGAGCTGCTGAAGGATCCCAGCGACATGGCAAAGGGGTGGGAAAGAGAAAGGAGCAGGAAGAAAACAGGGCAAGGCTGCAGGGATACAGCAGGTACAAGAGCCCATCAGTGTTCTTCAGCAGTGTTGTGGTTCTCTGTTTAAAATACCTGTGTTGTATTTATTTCATGGTCTCATCAAGAGCCCTTGAATCCAAACAGTGTTTTGAGTTTATTGCAGCAGCTTAACCAGGATACAGACCTGGATTTTGTGGAATTCTGCAGTGATCTGAATCATCCCACTCACTAAAGAGTGATCGCTGGACCTTTCCTGAGAGATTCAGTAGGCACTGGCTTGGACCTGGTTATTTTCCTGTTACACAGCTGCATGGGGCAGAGCTGAGGCTAACAGATTGCCAGGGCTCATTTTTGTGTGGTACAGGCTGGTATTTGAATTGAAATCACGATTATCACTTTTTTCTTAATCATGCATTATAAAAGAGGCACAGGTCAAGTTCCCAAATACTCACTGCTTCCTAAATGGCAGTCTTCTTACCTCCCTGTGAAAGAGTTTGCTCCTCTGCTGGCTCCCCATTGCTGCGCCCACCTCACCCTGTGCTCTGATTCTGTGTGGTGAGGGTGCAGCAGGGCATTACTGCAGGTGTGAAGTGCTGCAGGCTGCAGGCGTTGTTGGGTGCATCGTGATGGGCAGCACGCTGCAGTGCTCAGGTGTGCGGTGGGGCAGGCGTTGGACACCTCTCAGTAAGCCTGTTGCAAGAGCCCTGTGTTCTGCTGAGGTGCTGGTACCTTTTGTGGAGCAGCCTCCATCTGCCAGAAGGATGTCTGAGTTTCTCCTTCCTTTCTACAGGCAGGCAGCGTGAGGCAAGCCCTGCTGTATTTGTGTTGAAACCCTTGCACTGGACCCAGAATTCCAGTCATTTCTCATTTGCAGAAGCAGCTTTTAGCTGTGCCTGGAAGGAAGCTGATGCACCTTGACATAACAGTCCCTGAGCCCCTTCTCCAGCCAGACAGGTTCTGGGTTTCTTTCTGCTGATAATCCCATCAGGACCTTTGTTTCCTGATAAAGCTGGATTCCACTGGAGAAACCCAAACACATTAGAGGCTCCATTACACCCTCTGCCTGCTTCTTAAAACCTGCCCCGTGCTTCCTGTGTGTTAAACAGAGCAGATGCCTGCTCGGTTCCTCTGTGGCACAGGCCAGCCCAGCCATCACGGTTATTACTGATAGCAGTGTACAGCTGCCACGATAAGACAGTAACATTTCCAATGTGTCCTTATTAAAAAAGCCAGGAAAGGAGCTTGTCTTCAGCCAGACCGCTCTGGGCTATGAATGGGAGGGTTTCTTCGTGTCTGAAGATGCCATTCTAATAGTCAGTTCCCGGCTCCTTCATTCACGTGGAGCTCAGCAGGCAGTTGTGTATGAGCTGAGATGGAGATGCTGCTACTGAGTCGATATGAAGAGAGGGAGAGGTAGAAAAAGCAGTTTGGTTTGGGTTCCAGGTTTGAAGGTCACAGCCGAAGGCCAAGGATGTGTTTCCTTTCGGAGCCGGGCTCTTCACAGTGCCCCGTGCCAGAACAGGGAGCTCCGGCGCTTCGTGCATGGAACCCAGCCCAGATCCAAGAAGCAGTTTCCTCTGAAGAGGCACATTCCAGCACCTGGCACAGGGGGGACGGGAAAGGAGGGAGGGATTCCGGGTTCTGGGACAGTTTGGGAGGGTTTTGTTGGGGTTGGGAGGGAGGACGGGTGAGCCACAGCCTGTACGGAATGGGTGAGGAACCGCAATTGCCTCCGTTTGGGTCTCATTTTCTTTGCCTTTTCTGAGGCAGAACTTTACCCTATGCAAGCTGAAGAATAACTTTAAGGGCAGGTTGGACGGGGCTTGGAGCAAGCTGCTCCAGTGGGGCAGGAACCCCCAGGGCAGGGGTTGGAACTGCATGAGCTTTAAGGTCTGGTCCAACACAAACCAGTCGGGGATGCCATGAAGAAGGGAATTGCACGGGAAGCAGCAATAGATACTCGGAGTTCTTCCTTTCTAAAATCATCATCCTGTTGTCTGTAGGATTCAGAGGCCGAGCTGTGGTGGATGAGCTCCTGAGGCTGGCTGGGTAGCCTGTGTGCTGGAGGGAGCGGTGCTTGTGGTTCGGGACGCTCCTGGGATGAAGGGTTTGGGGTATTCTCAAGTCAAATGCAGTCACAAGCCCCAGGTCCCCACGAGTCTCTTGGCATTTTTTGTGTCTTTGTCAGCTGGTGCAAAGAGGGTGCTGCTTGGTACGGGGTGAGCTTCTCCCCATGTGTACAGATGTACACCCCATGCCAGGGGCAGACCTGGCAGCAGAGTTAGCCTGGACACGGTGTTCCTCCCGCATCCTCACCCACACACTTCTTCCTCAGCTCCATAGGGCTGGAAGCGGTCCAGGCACTTTACATATGCAAACACCTCCACCTCCAGGCTTCTGCTGCATCACAAGGGGCTCATTCTGTCAATCAGGCCACAGGCATGGAGCACAGCAGCATCCCTCACCACAGAGGGTCACTTTGAACTTGTTTCCCTGCACCTGGGAGCTTGTGGTGTGTGCTGGGGAGGGAGGTCGGAGCCTTCAATCCTATGGAGTTTCCTGCTTGCTTTTTTTCCTTCTTTTTTTCCGTTCTTCCAGACCTTTAGTGTCCTCCTTTAGGCCAAAACAACACATCCATGTTCTCCACAAATTGTTGCTATAATTACAGCTGTGTGTGGCCACAGAGATGCTTTGGAAACCAGATGTCACGTTTTCTAACCTCTGGTGCAGGGGTGGTGGCTGGCCACATAAACGCCACAGCACATTCATTTATCTTCTTAGGGAAGTAGCTTTGATATTCCCAAACAGCAAATTGTCCTTTTGAGAGGATTTGTCCTAATTCCCTCTTGCTTGTGGTCCTCCCTGTGCTGTTCTTTCTCTTGTTTGATAATCAGGTGTAAGCCTGACCATTGCATTCTGCATTCTCGAGTGCAGCCAACACTGTCACATGGAAATGCTGCTTGAGTATGGGCCCTGACCTCTTCTGCAGTTGCCTTTGGGTTGGTAGATCCTTGCTGTGGCTCCTCTCAAGTTGGTCATGATTCAGTTACTGATATATTAGTTAATGTTTCAGTCAGTTATATTCCCAACGCATGCAGAATCTGCAGAGCCCTTTGGGCTTTGCCAGAAGGGAGGTGAAACAGCGAATGTGAACCAGTGAATTCTGGCCTGTGCTGTGGAGGGGTTTGTTTTCCTTTTTTCCTCCTTTTCGGCAGACAGCTCTGTTACAGTGGAGGGGACAGTTCCACTGCAGAGATAAGGCAGGCTTCAAAGTCTGAATAGATGTGTGCATAGTTCTGAGCTTACTGGGGTCAAAGGTGTTTGCATCTGAGGAGGAATCACAGCCTTATTGTTAACATTAAGTCTAAGGAGCTTGAAACTCAATTTCTAAATGCAAGAGACTGAGATTTGGGCTCGTCGCCTCATTTCTTGTCTCAGTCTTGTCTGTAAAACTGGGGTAGTAAATCCTGCATTTCTGTTCTCACTGTTCTTCCATTGCCTTTCCTTGTTTCACAGGGTCCTTTGGGCAGACTCATCTTCTTATGTTATGTATCAGCGACACAGTTGGGCTTCAGCCTGAAGTCCTTGTGCCCCTGATAATAAACAGTGGGGAATCTCAGTCAGACATAGCATGGTACCAGGAGGTTCAGTCACACAGGAGGTTCAGTGCATCCCCATTACCTGAAGGTATCAAATGTGGGAATCACAAAGGAAAACTTGTCCCTGTCTCCACTTTAAAGTCAGTGGCTTATTGGCACTGGATTTCTTCCCCATGAAGGGAGTGGGGTTTGTAAGTGAGGTTCTCTTAAGTCTACCTGCTCGAAGGTAAGTGCTGGCTTGTGCAGCCACATCAGGGATTTCTCCAGGTGAATTATCAGATCAAGGTCAACGTGTGTCTCCGTACCCTGCTGCAGCTAACAGAAGCATTGTTTGTGAAGCAGCTGCTGGTTATCATTGGTGAGGAAATGTCTTTGGTTTTTATAGCTCCTGTTATCTGAAACTAATAAAAACACAATGCAGTGACAAGCCGAAGGTCGTCTCACCTCCCTGCTGAGGTGGGTAGCACTCAGCAAAGATCAAGCTTACACACTCTTTTTGCCTAATAGACATTGGAAAGAGAAGTTTGTGAATGGGGGATGTAAGTCAAGGATGGATGCATCCGTCCATTAACACTTATACTAAAGTTTTCCTTTTCTGTTTTCACATATTGCCCCAGAAGAGAACAGAAATCAGCGTATCTCAGGCTCAGTCAGGTGCCATTTCAGTTAACCAAGCACTGGGGTGGTTGTGAGCCACTTTTGAAACCCCAGATCTAATAGAAAATCTATTGAAACACTCAACCGCTCACCTTCCAGGGAAGCTGTTGTGCCAAGTGCAACGTAAGGAGACAGCCATAAATCAACACACTATGCACCTCAAATAGATAATCAATTTAATTGAAAGCATCAATAATCATAGTTTGACATTTATTACCCTGTGGATGTTTTATCTTTTAGGCTAGGGGACAGCAGGGCAGTGATGAATGCCAGGCCTGCCATGGAACACAATTACGTGGTACAAGCAGAAGGATTTTATATTCTGCAGTCAAATTCATAATTGAAGCAGATTGCAGGAAATCTGTGAGAAATAAATGCCTATAACTGGGATGCCTATAACTTGAATTCTGGTATTGAGATAATGTTGCACATGCTGCCTTGTATATATAGGCAGGCTGAGAAAATTGGCACTGTTTAACCATGGAGAAAGAGAAGATTCATGGAGACCTCAGGGCAGCTTCCAGTGTCTGAAGGGGGGTCAGCAGTGGTGAGCCACACGTTGTCAGTCCCTGAACTGCAGCTGGTTTACAAACCAGATCAGAGTGAAGCTATAGACACTCAGGATGGCATTCCCTCCACAGCAGCACTGGAGCTATTCCCGGCCTTATGCCCTTCAATGATCCAAACTTCTGACCTGGGGAAGGAATCAGCAGCCCAAGTTAAAAATGAGCTTAACTTCCTTTTGGGCTCCCTGAATCCCTGTCTCAAGAAACCGAATTGGAATTGCCACCCACTCTCTGTCTGGCTGATTAAATAAAATATTGGCCTTTTCCAAGCACGATATTATCATTCCAAGCATAATATTATCCAGTTGTGTCCCAGATTGTTTCTCCAGCTTTTAAAAGGGAACTCACCTGGCACCCCCTATCAATTCAGATAAACCAGCACTATATGCTCTTTAAATTAGAAACTCTGTGCCCATGTCTGAAGTTAGTCTGCAGAATAATTCTATATTCACTTTGCTTTATAGAGAATATAATTTGCTTGATGTTACTTCTGAATAGAGGACAATAAAGTGCCCTTTTCTGTCCCTCTGTTGTTTCCTTCCCCTGCACAGAAGGTTACTACAGGGAATTCCTCTCCAAGTCAAGTTACCAACTCAAAGTAAGGACTTACCCTCTATTTGAGCAGCAGTGCACCTTGAGGACAAGTGAAAAGAGGGGCACATACGATAGCAGGCAGTGTTCTTGTTGGCACAGATCATTCCATGAGAGAAACACACTAGAACAGGAGGCTCCCCTCCTATTAGAGCCCATGGAGGCCTCTTCAGAGCTTCACTTTATCAAAGACTTATTCTGGTAAGTGAAGTGAGTGCTGGGGGATGTACCCTTCCCTCGAGCTCTGGGGCAGGCCCCGTGGTGGCTCTGCTACTCACCAGCTTCTTTCCCTTCAGAGAAGTTCACACCTGCAAAGGAGCCTGCAATATCCACATCTTCCCTAAAATAAATAAGACTCAAACATCTCGGCATCAGCCCGATGTTTCTCTTCCAGTTCTTCTCAGGCTTTAATGGCCCATTTTTCTTCCTGCATCACACTGACTGGCTATGACCTTGTCATGTTAAAGTGACAGCTAGGTTATCCTGCTGATGGGTATCAAACTGACATATCCCATCCTGTCTGTCGGAGTGCCAGGCAGGGATGCATTCCCAGACAGCCTGCACTCCCACTGGACGGTACCGGCTATTAGGAAGGCTGCTGTTTTCATTCCCTCCTTTCACAGTGTGAGCAGCAAAGCTGAGCTGCTCAATGAGACAGTGCATTTCCTTCTTCAGACCTTTGAAATGGGTGGGAACGTTGCATATTGGCTTTATTTTCCTTCAAGTGTGATTAATGATCAAAAATGTACATGTCACCGCTCAGCTATTTAGCTTCGGTGCACTACTGTGGGTACACTGAAGGCCATTATTTTGATGGAGCTGAGGATAAGCTCCACATACAACTGCAGTTGATTGAGCTGGGGTTTTGGCAAGTTCTCTCCGCACTGAAGTGCAAGTTGGCTTCTCTGTTGTGCTGGTGATTTGACATGCTTGCATGTGGGGAAGCAGAACACTCAGCTCAGCAGTCGTGTGGTGCTCGGGCAAGGAAAAGCCTTGGCTTTTTTAGCAAGACAGGCAAGAAGGCTGTGAACAAGTGTGTTTGTCATAAGCTCCTTAAACATGGTAAACCCCTTCATAACTCTTATCAGTGTCTTTTGTGGCTGTGAGGAAGAGAATGGAACAAGGTCATTTTTCTCTGTTCTTTCTCAAATTGGGAACTGTGTAATTAGGTTTAAATAAGATGGGGGCAGCATGCTCCAGATGGGTGATGGGAGAAGCCCAAGCAGTCTGGGGGCCTGCAGGAGAAAATCTTCTAACTTCTTACATCTAACCCCATCCCTGTTTGGCAGCTGTACCCGTGGAGAAAGTGAAGTGCTGGGGCTGTTCCTACATAAAAATGCTGTTTCCTATAATATTGCTGCCAGTCAGCTTCAGCATCAGTGGCAAGACTGTGATAAAGGGGATTTCGTGAGGAAAGAAAGGAATAGTTTTGATGTTGCTGTGGTTTGAAGGTATTTAACCTCTGCTGCTGTGCAGAGAAGGGCAGGGAGCTTCTGAAAGTCTTGCTGGAAAGGAATGTTACCCCAGAGATATCAAGGATGGGGCAAATCAGTCAATAGATGTGTATGAAGCTCACCAAAGGAAGGCACGAGTGACTGGTGTTCCAGTAATGAATTATTCCAGGGGCTGGATTTATTAAATCCGTTTCAGTGCACTTCTTCCCTCTGAGGGTATTTTCTAAGATACCCTCGTCACAACAGGTATGATGAGATACCAAGATTTGAGTGCATTGCCTTGTACAGATGCCATTGTGTGTCCTGGATAGAAAGGCTGCAATTTAATATGAAGTATGAGCTCTTCGGCCAGAGCCCAGAGGTCCCCATACGTCAGATGAAGCACATGTCAGCGCTGCCATTACAAGATGATGTATGATCACTCGTTATTTACTTATGATTATTACTGATCATCTTAACAAACAGGTTATCAATAGATGAAGTACAGAGGAAGTTCATTTATATTGCTGTGTCAATATCAGGGTCATTTCTATAACTAAAAAGGGTCGAGAACAAAAGATGGATGGATCATATGTGACTGAAGGTAGCCACCCAATCCATTTACATGGCTGCGAACAGCAGAGCTTTATCTGTTAACCAAAACATTGCACTTCACTCTTCAAGGTGATTTTTTGCTCAGATAAGAAACAGCTCTTGCTCCATGGAGTGATGGTGTGCTCTGTGGCAGGCAGAATCTGGGGTTGATGACCCCAAGCTTCCGTTCTCCTCCTGTTTTCTCTGTGGTTGGAGTGAAGGTGTAACTGGTTTGCAGCTCAGAAGCACATTGTGTCAGGGCAGCTCGTATTTAATTCAGCATAGAAGTCTGCGAGGAGCGTTCCCAGGTTGAAGATGAACAGATGGGGTAAATACAGGTACAGTTCAATGCTAGGAACCTGTGTCTTAATCCTTAGACTGCTCAGCATCAGGCCCCTTCCGTCTTCTCAAAATTCAGTTTTACAATGAAATTTCCCTTCAGGAAAAAGGAACCTCAGTATTTGTAAGAGTGGGGTTTTTCTAAAGAAAAGGATGTCCTATTGGCCATTTCTGGGAGGTGTTAGGTGAGCAAAATACTGGGCAAGAAGCTTATTCATTGGGACTTACTCTTCTCTCAGGAATCCCTGTGTGTTGCAGAAGGGGTGCCCTGGGTGAGCTCTTACTGTGTAAATGCCACTGCTCCAGGGTCCTTAAAGAGCTCATTTGCTGTAGCTGGTAAAACCTCTTTGCTTCCAGCAGTCATAGCAAATAGATGGTTGCTAAAGGTGACGTTGGATTGCTCAAATGGAGAAGAAGAATGGGGAGAGGTAGATGTGGCGCCACGTGAAAGGGAAAAGCATCTCCAGCCTGGATCCCAGGGGCACGTGGAGTGAATGGAGTAAGTTTTCTTGGAGCAGACCTGCCAAACTCAAGTGCGTTTCTCGTGCTCATTAACGCTGGACTTTAAGAACCCGATAAGAATGCAATATAAAATCAAAGAGCCCCTAAAGACTCTGAGATTATATTTAATACTCTCCTATCACCAGCCCCTGAGTGCTTGGCAAGAGAAACGGTGACATTTACTAATCAGTACCCTCTCTTATTTGTCTTGGCTGGAAGTCTCAAGTCCTCAGCTTATTGAAGTTACTACAAATGCTCTCCATTAGATTCTGTGGAACTTCCTGGTATTTGCAGTTGAACTCGATGGCAGTGTCATGGAGGAGTTATGTCCTTAAGGGGTGACACAGAGCTTGCCGTGTCATGTATGTAAATGGGGTGTGTGTTTTATTCTTAATGCTTAACATTAATTTTCCTTCTTAACATTAACGACCCCCAGCGCTTTCCTGCTCCTTTCTGGATGCACAGGTTTGTTTCATGTCATGATCAGGAGCTGTTTCTTACTACAAGGTGGCTTTGGATGTTCCTTTCTTTTGAACACCCTTTGGAATCACCTGTAATGGTTCAGCTGATGTAAGCTGCATTTTGTTCTCCCAAAAGCTGGCAAACAGGAAGAATCCCTGTAAAGCCACAGCAAACACAAGGCAGGAGCAGGTGCAGAGGTGCTCCCCATGGCAGGGCACCACTGATTCCCTCCTGATTTTGGTCACTTTTCCTGCAGCACTGGACCCCCTTTTGTTCAGACTTTCAACTGAGAAATAAATGGTTATCAAATGGTCTGTGGAGTGCATACCATGGCTTTGCAGGCTGTTACTGGTCTGCGAACCACAGTTTGGCTGCTCTACAGTGTTCCCAATTGTACTGGGGTTGCCCTTAGCAGTGAATGGTTAGTTTATTCTTTATACTCTTTTCAGCCCTTGCTTGTTTCTTGCCAGTCAGAGTTGTGCTGTTCATCCTCCTTCACTCGCCAGCCAGGAGAGGAAATTCTTCCTCCTAGACAAGAGCTTTCCTCTTAATTCTGGGCACATTCGTTTCAAATTCCCAAGGCAGGATATTGAAAATTTCCTCAAGTTAACAGGGCTTCACAAGTTCCCTTACTATAGAAAATGTGAAATTTTGGTAAATTGGTGGCCAGAAAGTGCTGTAAAATCCCTGGATTTTATAAATTTCAGCCAATGGGAAAAGTTCCCAAGTGCTGAAATGGGTTTCTGTGGGTTCCTTCTCCCTCTGGCTGTACTGTGAAAGAGCATCACTGCTGTGACTTTGCTGTTGGATGGTTCTTAGCTGTTCCATTATGGTATGATATGTGACATATGATATGATATACCCAGACTGATTTAAACATTGATGTGCTTCAAGTCTTACTGACTTCAGTGTTGATGTATTAAGGTCTTACTAGAGGAACAGATGACAGTGCAGAACATGTTAGTGAAAAGTGCTGTTATCTGCTTCTGTGGAATTATGGGGCATCCTCTTCTGTTTCCAACTCGGAGCAGCCATGGAATTCCTCCTTAAAAATCAACATTCACAGGGATGCAGCAGGGGCAGGTTCTGGTCTGTCATCTGCGCTGTCAGAGCCTGCTGAAGGCATCAACCATGCTGGTTTCAGTTTGGGTTTTGTGGGTTTTTTCCTTTAAATGACAGTTTATCTGAGCTCAGGGAATGAATGGATAACGTTACTATTTACATAAGCTCATTGTGATCTGTCTGGGTAATGTAATCAAATTAGGGTTAACTGCAGCTGGAGAATGCCAGCTTGTAAACTGTTTTTCAAAACGAATCACATGGTGTTACTTGACATGTTTAGAATACATTCGGGAGGCTTTGCACAAATTATAGCACATCCCGGGCTGGTGGGACCGAGGCAGGATTCTGTTGCCACCAGTTCGCTGAGCCCAGGAAATGGGATGTGGGGAACCATCAGCAGGCAGAGGAGATGCAGCCCGGAGGGGACCCTGCACCCCGCGTTTCCTGGCGGCTGCTGCTGACACGTTGTCTGTCTTTTGGCTAAAAATCAGCGTATCAGTTGATAGGAAAAGCATCTGGTGTAGATTTGGGGGACGTTTAAGAACATCTGTGTGAACTGCCAGAGCGCGGCCGCTGCACACACCAAGCCTCTATTTAGTCTTAGGGCGTTCTGCGTAAGATGAAGTCCAGCCTGAGCTGAACTTACCCCATGAGTAGCTTTTCAAAGCATCTTTTGTTATTCTTAGTAATAAACATCGCATCTGGTACTTACTTTCCCTCTCTCTCCCTTTCCCATTGAATCAGGAGGTACTTTTTGCATCAACAGCACTGCAGTGTCCAGTTCTTTTGCTGTGGGGAGTGATCTCAGGTCTGTCTCTGAGGACATCAGGCCATGTGCCATGTCCAAGCTAACTTCGTACCATACTGTTGAATTCTGAATTAACTGTTGAATTCTGGACATAACCCTTATCATTTTTAAACTCCAGGGTTTTCAACTGCAAAGGAAGGATGGGAAATGCCATTTGAAGTTGCTCCTGGTCTCCCACTACTGGTAAAATGCCTGTTCCCACACAAACTGTTCTGATAGTTTGCATGGGGAGATGGTTCCATCAAATCTAAAATACATCCTGGCACTGGGGTTTGTTTCCCCACAAGTTCTATAGCAGAAGGAAAGTGAGCAGATATTTCACCTTGTCAAAACCCAGCCAGTTTACAGTGCTCTTCATGACCAGGTACATAACCAGCCCCTGATGCTTTCCCATGGAAGTATTTGAATGTGATGAAATACTTCTTACAGAAATTCCGTTCCCTCAGAATGATGAAATTTGGGATTTGCTCTGAATTGAGATGGGGGAAAAATCCTCTTTGAGCGGCAGAACTTGCCCCTTGCACACAGATCTGTCCAAACCAACACAAGGAAGCTTGTGTTGGCATTTAGATTCAGACTCAGGAATTCCTGACTCTTAAGCCTGTTTATACAGGACTATACCACAGCCCCATTTGCACTTCATTTTAGGGTTTTTTTCTTTCCCCCTCTACATTTATGGCCATGTTGAGCGGGTGGATTATGCACTCCGAATGCACATGCTTAACCAATTGTATTGAATGCTGTTTTGCATCTAATAATTACAGTTAAGTGTCTTCATTTGGAAACAGCAGCCTTCCATGAAGGCTTTCAAGTCCTTTAGCACAGGCATACTTATATTACAGCTCCGAGAGTTTCATGGCCTAATTGTAAAGGTTTGGGGGGTTGAATGCACCTGGATCCACAAGTGCTCTGGGCTTGGGAATGGCCAGGGATTCCCCAGCAACCTGGAGATGCGTGCTCCTGATGCTTCCAGCAATTCAGGGTGAGATTTCAGCACGTGGATGCACACATACAGCGTAGGAAGCCACGGGTTCGAACTGCTCTGGTGTTCACCTCTTGCTCCTGTTTGCTTTCAGCTGCTTTCTGAACCGCAGCTTCAGTATCTATTAGAGCAGCTGTAAACCAGGGGCTGGTTCAGGATCCTTGCTGTGTAGAACACGACCCGTTGTTATTGCAGCTGAGCTGGGAGATGTGTGCCAGCACTTTGGAAGTCTGTGAATTGGTCCATGTCACCTGGGCATGGTCAGGGCTCCAAGAGCTTGGGGCCAAACCCTCAGCTGCGGAAACACAACGGAGCTTCTTTGGGCCTTCATTTATTGCTGTGATTATTTTAAGGGAGGTTCCATTGCAGTGTATAGCCATTCTCATCATATCTTGGGTTTCCTGGCATTTGGATTTCAGTTCCTTGGAGCTTTTTTCTGCTATTTGGTAGCCAGAATACATTGCCTGGGTCTGGAAGTCCTGAGTACCTTGACCCCATCTTAGTACTGGGTGGATGTTAAACCTGAGACACCTGCGATTCCCGTTGAGGGCAGTGAAGCTACTTAATATGGGTCAGGCTGCTTGATCAGGTCCTTGTTGAGTGCATTTATCCTGATGGGGCTGTGGGGCATGATAGAAGATGGAGGTACTTGACCCCACTGACCTCGATCTAACCTGAGGTAAAGCACGGCAGTGGTTTCATGACTTGTGTCACCACTCCTCTGTTGGAGGAGGCACTAAGGAGCTTCCTGCACAGCTGCTGGGAGCACTGAGGTACCAAAGCATCCCATGGTCAGTCCCTGCCACTGGGACACACTGCTGGTGTGGTGCTGGCACCACAGTCTGCTCTGGGGGCTGCGCTTTTGGACAGCCCCCAGGTGTGCATCCTCTGAGTGCTCAGAGCCCCCATCACCTGCCACTGGGGAAGAAACGCATCTTCCCATCGGCTGAATCTAAAGAAATCACTTGCAGGAGTTACAGAGAACGTTAAAACTTGTGGGAGAGAATGATGGTAGTTCTGGTATAGTCCTTCCATCTGGCTCCTAAAACATCCATGTTGCTCCGTTGCAGTTGGGAGTTTTGACCTATAAAACCAAGGAAACAAACCGTGTGTTCTCTTACAACAGTTGCAATTCAACTGAATTCTGCTTCTGTTTTGTTTTTTCTCAGCAAATGCTGACTGATCCCGAGGTGACCTCCCAAGAGGGCAACATAAAAAAGGTAGGACATGGATCAATCTTACCCAAACTGTTTTACTGCCTGGCTTTGAGGTGCAGCTCGGCACTTCATCTTCTCCTCCTGCTGCTGAACAGAGGTGTGTGTCGTGACAGCGTCCTAAAAGGTTTCCAATATTTGCTGCTGCTTTTCTGGATGAAGTGTTGTGCTGCTGTTGGCATCTTTTTCTGTCTTCTTGTGATTCCAGTCCTTATGAAAAAGAAAAAGGAGTTTAAAGTGCTCCTTGATTCAGCTACAACATAAACAGCTCCGAGTCCAAAGTGAAAAACCTCATTTACCTCTTTTCCAGTAAAAGAAAATGTTGGTCCTTTGTTAAAAGTGCTAAATTTTTAGAGGTCGCCTCACCATGTAAATGTGGCTTATGTGGAGTCCAAGGGAAAAGGAACAGATATATAAAAGGATAAAGTTTAACTCATGTGATGTATTACCAGTGCTTTTCATCACATTGTGATGCTTAAACTGTAATACTGACCAGAGAAAAATGTGTTCCAAATACAGCCCAGCTGTCTAAATCTCTTCCTAGTGGCTGTGGGGCAGCCTCAGCGCTGCATACTTCAGTAGCCAGGTTGCTATTTTGGTTGAGGTTATTCTCAGTAACACTAAAATCACATTATTTCCGTGGCTGTCTTTTGGTTAACAGCTTTACTGAAGTGTTACAAGTCGTATTGGCCGATGGGCTCCCTAGATGTGTCTGTGTCTGTGTTGAGATGAGGAGGTGGCTGTCCTTTGCATCTGTAGTTGTCTCATAGCGAGTATTCACAGTGCTCCTCATAACATAGGACTGTTTGAAAGCAGAAGGTATTTTAAACTGGGACTTGCAGCAGCTGCCATTCTTACTCACCCAGTGAGGTGAGCATCAGTGCTGCTGCTGAACTGAAAGCTAAAAGGAAACACTTGTTTCCCTCTGCCAAACAAAGTGAAATGTAATACTTGTCCGGCTCCAAAGTCAGTTTGGGAAAAGACATTCAGACCCGTGTCCGGTGCGGAGCGACTGTTGTACCACGTGGCGACCCCCAGCTTTGCCTTGGAAAGCCAGGCTCCCAACATGAAACATCCTTTGACCATCCCATGACCTCGCGAGGGACCTGTCGCAACACTGCTGAACTTTTTACCTTGTTCATCTCCATAACTCATGGGGTGCTGGTCTCTGCCTCTGTGGGATCCTTTTGTCTGGACAGACACAGTGACAAGGTGGCAGGTTCGTATTATCACAAGGCGCTTGTCAGGCGGATGGGGGAATTCTGCCCTGCTCAGCTGGCTCTTTGTCAGTCTTTAATTACAGCATCACAAATAAACTCTGTGTCCCTACCTCGCAGAATCTGCAGGACCCTAAAGAGAGCGGGCTGTGTGTGAGGCAAGGGTAGGAGGAAGCCTTAGACTGGCAGCTTTACGTGTGCGATACAGGGGTTTGTATTTAAATCTCGTTTTATGTCAGATGAGAATGTTGCAGGAGCTGCAGGTCTTTGAAACGTACCGTGTGTCCTGAAATCTCCCCCTGTACAGCAGGTACAGAACTGGACAATTAGGATATTTGACAAGGGGGGGAAGGACTGGCCTTCCACTTGTGTCTTTTAAATGCATTGTAGAGAAGCACTAGTGGGAGTTTATGAGGTGATAAATTTATTGAAGGATGGGCAGTAGGGTTTTACAGCTCGGGTAAGAAAGGTCAAAGCAGTAAGGTAAAGAGTTCAAGTCTAAACTTTATGGCTTGTGACAAGACTGCTGCTAGACAGCTTTTCAGTCAAAGAAACTGAAAAATAAGGAATGAAGAATCATTCCTGCAGTTTTTGTGGTGCCTGGAATTGTCTGTAAGAGGTACCCGGGCATTCTGCTCCAGTGGCACAAAACCCTCCTGGGGAAGAGCTCCTTTTCCAGCCTCTCTAAATCACTCGGTTGTCATATCCCTGAAGACACAGGAGTTGAGATTTGACTTCAGTTTATTCCTGTTCCTTCAGAGATAAGTTGGTGCTGAGGAGGTGACTGAAGACAAATGTAACTGTAGTGGGTGGGCTGATTTAAACTAGGGGAGGAGGATGTTGGAACCAAACGGAGAGACCCCAGTGGTCAGTGTCTCCTTTGGCTGCTGCATCAGGGGTTCAGAACTGGGCAGTAACAAGAACTAGAAAGAGAAAAAAATCCCTAGAATTGAGAAATAATCTGTCATAAAAAGCAAATGGAAGTGGGGGGGGGGGGGGGGAGTGTGATGGTGTGAGAGGCAATGGTGTGAGAGGCACAGGAAGGTGCTCAGGAAGCATCCCTGCTTGAAAACTGCCCCGGTGTTTGTTCTGCTCTTCATCTGCCAGACCAAAAATGCTCTTAAATGACTGCTCATGCACTGAAAAGGCAGTGAAAAGTCTGAAGATGCAGCAGAGCAGGAGCAGACACTGTTGTTATACTGTACACTGAAACAGGCACAGGCACTGTTACACTGCACACTGAAACAGGCACAGACACTGGTATACTGTACACTGAAACAGGCGCAGACACTGTTCTTATACTGTACACTGGCTCAAAGCAAAATAAGAAGTATTATCCCACTGTGCCCAGTATTTTTGAGTTTGTATTAGTGTTATTTCTGCTGGGACCACTAACACCAGGGAGCTGATTTATTTGTTAGTGGTTGTCTCGCAAGAACTCAGATTTCTAGCAATGTTATTAAAGAACCTGTACCCAGGGTCATTTTTCCGTGTGTGGAAATGCCACTAAAACGTGGTGCGCTCTGAGTAAGTCTTCCTTTTATCTGCTGTGCTTGCTGATACTCAGTTTAACGTGCACAAATACACATCAGCTCCTCATCCTGCTTGTTTAATTTGCACGAATCGATTGTGGGAGTTGTGCTAAAATGGGAGATTCCCTCTTTTTAGTGACCTGAATGTGTGCGTTCAGATGTGCGCAGGTCCGTAAGTTAGACCTGGGGCTGTATTACCCGTGCTCCCAAACATCTCTTTTTTTGCAGGCCATCTTCCTGCAGCCTGTTTGTTTTGCTTAGAGAGCAGCTCACATGCTCCCTTGCTCTGCATTTTCTATGCTTCTCCACTGCGTTTAATACCAATGCCTTGTTACCATTATCTCCATTGTCATTTTGATTTAACTCTGAGAGGGAGATGAAAGGTTCAGACTTCCTCCGGCAGGAAGCAAGGCCAGTGTCCATTACAGGACACCTTTTTTCCCAAGGAGCAGTGCTGGCTGTATTTATCTCTCCTCTAAGTCACTTTGGCCGATGGTTCGAGAATCATGTTGAAGGAGGCTCTGTGCAGAGCTCCTGGCTGTGGTGACAAGAGACCTCAGGGACTTCTCTTCAGTAGACTCTCTATTTAGTTTCTGTTTACTTAGAGGGAATAGCCTGAGGGGCTACTGGAGAGAAAACATCTGTGGGAGATAATCTATAGAGTTATCTATCTATCACTCTTGTCGACCCTGTCTCCCTTGAGAGCAAGCTGAGAGACTTGTAATAAAAAGGCATCGCTGAAGAGGCTTTAGGGACAAATAAAGAGACATGTTAAGGGCCAGCTGAAAAAGGATAGAAGACATTATTAAAGCTCAATAGCCGTCTTATCAAAATCCAGTAGGATAGGCATTTGGCAAAAGGCTTTAAATTTATTCTTTGACTTTCTCGAGAGCTTGAATTTATCCATTAACAAGAACGAAGCGCGCAGGGAGCGGGAGATGCTATCAGCTTCAAAAGAGCGGGATTCAATCTGGCATTATACAAAACATGACAACAAAAACTGAAGGCAAAACCCATTTTTCCCCCCGCTTTGGCTGAGTTCATACTCAACACTGCAGAATACCAGAAGCTGGTAACATAATGCTGGTGTCACTGAGCGGAGGTAATTTGGGCAGCAGTGATTTATTCTCGACTCCCAACTCGCACAGATTGGTTTTAAAAACAAAGTTACTGTTAGAGAACTGAGTGAGATCAGAAATCCTGACCTCTTAGAGAGCACCACGTTGTAAACAGAAACCTGGGTGGCTGGAAAGCTTTTGCTTCTAAAACAAAAGTAGAAACCAACTGATGTTTTGCCACTGCAGATGCAAAGCGGGATGGGGCCATAAATCTCTCCAGGTTTATTATTATATGCAAAATGCTACAGGTCACAGGAACCATCTGATACTTCAGGAACACATTGTTCCCACAAGATGATTGATTGATAATTATGATAATTTGCAAAATGATTATTTGGGTATTATAACCATGGTTTGTCCCTCCGGATTGCTGTGAAGACATTTTCTATATCATGGGCCGTCAGAAATGGCCTCTGGCAACAAGGGATATGGAGAGGTCTGGTCGGTCTGTCCCAGCGGGGTCTGTAGGACTGATGAATGATGACCCAGAGGAGTAAGAAATCAGACTTCAATAAGCAGTCAGGAAGGTAGTTAGAGAAGAGCAAGGGAACTGTTAACTGTCTTTTGTGGAGCAATTACGAGCCGGGCCATACAGCCCCAGGCCTGAGCACAGCCTGTCAGAACATTATACATGCAGAGATTTCAACTGGAGCCTGCAAAGTTCTGGCTGTGCAGCACTTACACACAGTGCATTTGCATTTGGGAGCTACTAGGAATATATTTATTATCTATGCCTAATAAAGAGTATTTTACAACTGTCAGTCAAGATTTCAGAATCCAGCTTTCAGTGAGATTTGTTCACCTTTCAGTTGTGTATGCTGGAGAAGGAAACCCCCACTTGTAGTGGGGTTAAAACAGATTTCATACTGAGAATTCACACTGTTAACCAGAGCGATCTTTTTAATATCACCTGCTTTTGTGTGCTTAGATTGTGCTTAAGAAAGGAGAATGTGGTGTTGAAACACACCGAGAGCTTGAGGATGGTGCCCAGACCGGGGGGTAATGGTGCTCCCCAAACCCCTGTGAGGTCCTGTAACCAGCACGGTTGAAGTCCAGTTGTAGCACCATCACTGCCTTACAGTTACTGTTTCAGAAAGAGCTTTAATTTGCCTGGTTTATAGGTTGCATCTTTCCAAACCAAAGGTATGTTTAGTTGCCACAACCAGAGGCAGCTTTGGGTTGATTTTTATAATCTTTCCTTGAATAGGCTTGCGTCATTCCAATAAGCCCTGGACAAAAGAGTGGACAGTTGTCTGAGGGTCTTTTTTATAACATTTCTCTCTTTCTATTGTTAGAGAGCTGCTAATAAAAGAACCAGAGTCCATTAATTCAGTGAATGAACATATAGTAAAGTCAGTTCCCTCTTGAGAACAATAATGTTGCGGTCAGCTTAGGTTGCCATGGAAACTAAGTACTTCTAAGAAGTTTGCATCCTTGATTTTGCTGAAATGAAGCATGTAAAGTAAAAGAAAGGTGTAAGCTGGCACAGAGGCGCCAGCGGAGAGCGATGGTGAAGCCATCCTGCAGGACCAGTGCTGTACGTTTCATCTCTGGCATGCAGATGTGTGGGCTTGATCGTATTGTGTGTGTGTGTGTGTGTGTGTGTGTGTGGGTATGATAAATGAGCCCATAAAGAAGTCTCGGGGGGGCTGAACCCAGAAATCAGGGCAAGTGAAGAGCAGCAGCAGTGGTTAAGTTTGCTCTCTCCATGTCTCCAGTATGTTCAAGTCAAGTACAGCCGCTGTGATGTTAACAGGGTGCATCAGCACAGGCCTCTTGTTTCAGGAGGACAGAGAGTGAGGGTGGTTAATGGTGATTTACCATGTTCTCTCTTTGCAAGTTAATGTAAATATGGATACGGTGTAAGCGACTCATATGACTTTAATTAAGACCTTTGTGTAAAGTAAGTTGGTTCCTTTCCTCCCTCCCACTCTAGGCAAGTTCATACTAAATCACTACAGTGTGAACCGAATGCAAGGACATTGATTTGCTCTTTTAGCCCTAAATCATAACCTGCAGTCCTACTTTCTTGAATAAGCGATTGCTGCAGCGGAGAGGGAAGTGTCCAAATGTGCTGCTGAGCTATTTATACCCATTACTCCAAATGACATGCATCTCTGTTGAACAGTATCTCTTAAGATAAAAGTGTCCGCTTAACTTCAGGCAGTGAGTTACAAGAGGTCACCTTGTCTTGTAGGGCATCTCAGACATAAACACACAGGTGGTGTGGAGCCTCAAGCTATTACAGAACCAGTGATGCTTTGTGGGATGCGAGAGGCAAGAGGCTGTTCCCTTGACAGAACTGACCCACTCGCATTGGTGGTCTGCTGTGCCTCAGCAGGAAGTGGGAGTAGCAGAGTCATAGAATCACAGAATCCCAGACTGGTTTGGGTTCAAGGGACCTTAAAGCTCATCCAGCTCCAACCCCTGCCACGGGCAGGGACCCCTTCCACTGGAGCAGCTTGCTCCAAGCCCCTGTGTCCAACCTGGCCTTGAACATGTAAGTCAAGTCCAGACTGCTGTCCTCTTTAACCCCTGTGCCCAACGGTGGTTAGCTTGAGAGGTAAAAATCCAAACCCATTCTGCTACTAATTTATAGGAAGTGTCCGAGTTGTATCTTGGCATCAGGGCAACCTCGTGTCACTGGGGCAGAACTGGTAACTCGTTAGCTCGCTGGGCAGGTAATCAGTTCCATGCCTGTTTTGGGGAGCGGGTTGGAGTATCTGGTGCTCTGCTGATGGGTATTCACAGCAGAGCCTGGTCAGCTGCAGTGGCATGGCTGGGAGGGCCCAGCCCCTCTGCAGAGCAAAGCAAATAAAGGAGACTTGTTCCAACATCTTGGCTGAGTGATCAGTTATGTGAATAATGAGAGTAAAGTTAAGATTTATAAACTTTGATATAGCTCAGAGCTTCCTAAAGAGTGTGAAACCCACATGTGCTAGGGGCTGAGCAATGAACTTTGCATTCACAAGCACGTATTAACAGCTTTAACACTTTTCTCACAATCCATCTTCTCTTTCTGTGTGTAAATGAAGTTACTTTCAGTGATTCCTTGTTGAAACCCGCATGCGAGATCGCGTGTGAAATGGAAACCTCTCTACATGCGTGTCTGCTCCTTGCAATCAAGATACGCTGTTAATTGTTTGCATACCTTTGAGCACGCACTCGTGCTGCTCGCAGGAGGAGCTGCGCACTGAAAGGCTGGCATTTACGTGCTGCCTGTAAGGCCATTACTGGTGAAAGAGTATTCGGGATGATTAGGAGGTATTACAGCCTCTCCTCAGTTTAGAAATGCCAGAATGCCCCAGAGATCCCCATGAATCTGCTGCCAGCCGGCCCCTGTCAGAGCTGAAGGCAGCACTGTCTGGAGCCCAAAATCAACTTCAGGAAGGTCATGTGAAAGAAAATCCTCAGTCATCAGGAAGCCCTTGGCCCCGTGGCCTTTCTGACATTTTCTGACAACCCTTAAATCACCGGAGTAGACAAAACAGCACAAATTTTGGAATGATGGCCTCTGGGATTTCAGAACTGTCGTTAATTTGGAAGGTAACCCCTGCCAGGAGAGGTATTCCCAGGATTAGGGCTGGATTCAGAACCACACGTGGGATGGAGTGGGACGGGACCCTATCCGGTACTGCGGCAGAGGAGGAGCTGCTGCACCCCTGTGCCCGTGTGTTGCCACCACTTACTTATCCGGTCCTGGGAATATCCATCAGTGATGTAGGAGTGGGTTGTGCTGAATTGGACAGGATTCTGTTCCAGAGTGAAATTTGGACTCCAGATTTATTGTATACATTGCATACATCAGAGCAGCCAGATGGCTCTGTTAATACAATCTGGGATCTTGAGGCGTGTGCAGTATTTGGTTAATCACATTGTGCAGCTATTAAAGAGAATATACATCAGGTAGGAGCCTATTAGAGCTGGCCAGCTAAATCCAAGAACCTGGACAGTAACTTGAAGGGAGGAAGGAAAGAGGGGGAATAGCAGGGGGAGTGACTTGAAGTTGCCTCCCATCACTATGGTGCCTCTCTAAAAAGACAGAGGGGAAAAAGCGGGGTCCTGGATGCTAGGGACTGATAATTAAATATATAAATCATTGCAGATACAGAAGTGCTTTTATTCTCTTTTTTTTTCCTATATTTTGCTTTAGAGATACATGAAGGGTGTACAGAGCAGCAGCAGTGACTGTTGTCCCAGGCGCGTTCCGGACGTGCCCTGTATCTGGTGGTGCTGGTTAGATGGGGTTTAGGTGAGCTGAGGGTTTGAGGAGATTGTAAAAAGCCCAGATTTATTTTTTCATGGGGCAGTTTTGGGAGCAAAATCACTCCTCAGCGTCAGCTCTTCAGTGATGTTCTGCCTTTACCCCAGGAGATTTCACATGCAACAGCAGTGCTTCATGAGCAAGTGAGCTTCGTTCTCTTTGCCCTTCTGGTAGCTATAGCAGTTGTCTGAGTGAGTGGTGTCTGCTGTGACCTGCAGTATGAAGCCAGATTTCTTTGGGATGAATGAGAAGATTTAGCTCCATGTCTTAATGATTGTCCTTGGGTTTTTTACTCACTATGGATGTTTCTTTTCACAACATTGTGACTTTTCAAACCTTGATCTCATAGTGAGTTGGGCCAGAAATGCTTCATTTAAACCTAATGGGGTTATATACTTGGAGATTATTTTCCTTAGCTTCTGATAAATGTTAATTTCTGTGAATACTTTAATCAAACAGTAACTTTTCAACACAGCAGTTTTGGGTTGGGAAGTGTGCGATTAATTCTAGTCTGGGCTCTCACAGAAGTGAGGATTTATGTGGTATTTAAACTGATGGGGACTTGCCAAGCTCAGAGTCCAAAGTCCTTTGCGTGCACACACAGAGACACAAGAGCTTGCAGGGCCGATTTCATCCTTGCCAAGGAGGAGGTAAAGCAGCAGTTGAGGAAATGGCAGCGTGTCAGGGTTCTGTGCTGGCATCAGTCGTTTCCGGACCCACCAGCCCAGCCCGGGTCTAAATTCACCAGCTTATGATGGGGTTTGTAACCAGCAAGGAAGGAGTGTGAGTGATGTGGGACCCTGCACAGGGGCTCAGCAGGTTGTGCTGGGGCACGTGGTCTAGGTCACACTTTGCCTACAAAGGCTGAACCAGAGGATCCTGGAGGTCCCTTCCCCTGTAGGATTCTGTGATTTGGTTTCTTCCTATTTTCCCTCCTTATTTTAAAATGTAACACAGAGGTACAGAAAAGGATGGAAAGCTGTGGAATAGATGATAAACTAGGTTATAAACCATGGAGGACATTTTCCTCGTGCTTCTGTTCGGGCTTCGTGTGTCTTACAAGCAACTGAAATGAAGAAATCTTCTGTTGTATGGAGGCATCCTATCTGCTGATCTTCATGAGTTAGCTGATTATGTTGGGGTTTGTTGAAATGAGAGCTGGCCTCAGGAAGGGTGAGGTTTGCTACTGAGCAGTGTTCCAGATCATTAATAATTGCTGTAGAGATAGTTGTGCATATCTGCTGTCAGAACGCTTGAGACCCTGGTTGATGGAGTAATTCCTTCTGTTCCAGAGGAATAAATCACCAGTCCTAAAGGAATTGTTTCTCTTTATTTCAGTCTTAAGGTTCAGCTTGTGTCACCCACGAGACGACTGGTCCTTCCTTATATGCAGTCTGGTAGAAACTCTGGAAGTTTACAGAAATGCTGTTGCATCAAGGTAGTTCTTATGATAGTGCTAAAGTGGTAAAGTTCTTTCTTTAAAAATTAAATGAAAAATTAATCCAGAGGAGTTTTCATTTTGCATATTCCCCCCTCTAATCACATACATTTCTATATAACCCCAGAAGAGCATTGACTTTGATTGTTCATTCCCTTCCCTGTATATCTGGTTAACTCGTGCTGTAGTTGTGCCCAGAAATAGCTTGCAGGCAACCTGCTGACTTACATTGGCTGCTTCAGGCAGCCTCTTGCTCAGCTGCTGCTGCCTTGGTATGGAGGTTAATATTCCTTATCCTGGGAATCTCTGAAAAGGTAACTCCTGAACCACTTGTGGAAGGTCTGGGCTGGTCTGGTCTGGTCTGGTCTGGTTTGGGTCTGGTGAGCTCGGGTTGCCCTGGAAATCTGCACACTGAGATGAACACTGTCAGTCTCCTGAGTCTGGCGTTACACTGGGCTTTATTCTGGCATGATTCCTTTTCCTTTAGCTCACACTCTTCATGTGGGTGGTTGCTTCTTTTCCACCATAACTCCCATTAGGAACAGAGGTCTGGAGCAACGCTGTTGGGTTATTTTGTCCAGTTTCCTGCAGTCACATGCAGTGAGGATGTGCAGTCTTTCCTGAGTAAGTGGGGTCCCTCCCCCCCTTCAGTAAGATAATTTCTTTCAGGCTTTCTGTCTTCTGATGACTAGAACATGTCTTCTGGGTTCCAACGTAAATTTATTCCTGGCAGTTTATATTTGCCGGCCCTTTTGCCAATAAAAACTTCTCGTTTGAATGGTAGCCCATCTTCCATTCCAGTTCTGATGTTCACCATATGCTTATCTGCTCTCTGCTTTGGTAGGCTTGCTGCAGACAGCACCCTATCTTCTGCTAATCAAATTGCAACGTGTCTGTCCCACCCTTGGGAAAAACTGGGAATCCCAGTGTGCAGAAAAGCTGGACTTTAAGATCACAGTCATTTTTCCAAGACATTATTATGTTGGTAGACATCTGATGTCTACATCCTTCTCCTGATGCTGGGATGACTTTAGGCAAAGCGCCTCACTCCTTTGTGCCCAGGTTGCTGTTCACACAGCTACATGAGCAGTTTTGCTTTTTAAAGGTATTTCAGTCCAAGGAAAGAGGTCAGAATATGAAGAAGTCGATATTTTAATTATTATTACCCAGATAACAAGGTATTCTCAGAGTAATGAAGTCAGAAAACCAAGGTTTATTATTTACTCCTGGTCTGTGTCTCTGTTATTTCTGAACCTGGACCAAGGCTGTAGCCATTTGCTATGTGAATGTTTGTGTTCCTGTGACTTAAAAGTGTTGCAGACGGAGGCTCTAAAACGACCGTGACCATGAAAGCAGATTATTCTGAGATGATTTGAAATGGCCCTTTTTGCTGTATGATAGGAAGGTTGGCAAACAAGTCCCTGCTGAATGTCAGAGTTCACAGTCTTGTTTGGTTTGGAAGCTCACTCCCAAGTTTGGATGCATCTCTGAAATTCATCAGAACCCCTTTGGTCTGAAACACACTGATGAAAACCTTGCACATGACTTCTTTCTGCATTAATGTCTTCTAATTCCTCGCAGTAACTGGGCTGGAAATACCCAAGAAAGAGGTTTCCTTGTTGTATTTTCTGTGTTCCGTTTGCAGCGCCAGCCAAAGGCTAAAGCGTTAGAAACTTCTGTACATGAATAAGGAGAAAAGAAGCTAATGGATGTTTTTCTCTGAAGGTTCAGAAATCCTTTCAAGCTGGACAAGGCTTTGAGTGTGTTTTCCTTCTTGCAGAGGTTTAGTAGAATTCAAAGAGGTTTTCTTGTAGTGTATCTACATGGATCATTCCATACCAGAGCAGAACCACAGGGATATGGTTGGCATCATGAGCAGATTATAGAAGAGGACTTGGATAGTAAGGGAACAGTAAATATTACAAATAACAAACTCGTATACCACTGATTCATCACAAAAAGGGGCAGATAACCACTGGTAGGTCTGGCCCCTGCCTCAAGGCGCCTCTGGGTGGATGTGGTCCTGTGTGGATCTGCTGGAATGACAGGGAACAATTGCTTTTAATGTGAGAATGCTGCACCAGAGAAAAACCCCTTCAGTTTTTAGGCTCTGAAGGGGGAGGATGTGCTTTTCAGAGGATATATTTTTCAGATAAATTAATGGTGGTTAAATTAATACTTGGTGTCAGTGAGAAAATGCGCTGGATCCTTTTGGGTAGGAAAAGAATTGTGCTGACCCCATTCACTGTGTATCATCCTGTATCTCTGCCCGGTCGGTGAGTCTCGTGCCTTTTGTACTCTCTTCCTACAATGCTTAACCGTGACAAACACTGAATTAGAGGAGCTGTGTGTTTGGTAACTGTCTTTCCCATTTGTGAACAGCCACAGCGCTCTCTTTGTACTGACACAGCCACAGTTTCCCTTTGTTAGTAGCCCTTCTTCCCCTGGCTGGTTTTCACTCACATAAACCAGTTGACCTGCATTAACTGTGCTTGCACAGTGCTCCCCCTTTTCATGCTAACGCAGCACATCAAATATTTGTTTGATTTTTCTTTAAATATCTACCTAAAAGAATAACTATTTCCTTTTTTTTTTTTCCTTTTTTTTTTTAAGAAAAAGAAAGAAAACCCTGCTGAGCATCTTACTTCACAGGTCACACCAGCAAAGCCAATATGGTGGCAGAGGGGAGCCCTCTTTAAAAGAAGCAGAAATACTTTAAAGAAGTAAACTTGGTCTGATCTTGTTTCTACTGGAGAATAAGATAAGCAGATGCCATTCTGTAAAACAAACAGCCGAAGCTAAAATCCATACTCTGCATTAACCTGACGGGCAATCCCTTCTATCACACATCCATCACAATAAGATGAGAAGCCGGTCTTGTAGCAAGAAAGGTTTGGGTTAGATGTTAAGAATGGAAACCTGGAGTAGTTCAGTACCTGAGTAGACTCTCCAGGGAGGAGATAAAATATCTGCCACTGGAGGCTCTGAGGAGGTTTAGACAAATACCTGCCGGGCTGGACTAGGTACCCACAGGCCTGCATTAGAATAGGGTGGCCGAGACGGCTTCCCGAGGTCCCCTCCAGCCTCACAGGGTTTTATGTGCTTACAAGTGTATGTTGTTAACCGGCGTGAAGGCACGTGATGGAGCGAGTGCGATGGGGCTGAGCTGGTCCTTCCCTTCCCTGGGCAGGCTCCACATGCAGGCTGAACCACACTAAAAGCATGAGTGTGGGCAGTCAGGGCTTTCCTTCTCCTTTTAGGCTGATTTGCTGTTGTTTCATGGGGCCTGGTGAGTTTTGTGCCCTTAAGTACTGTTGATCAGCCACAGGTTTTCCTCCATTTACAAGTGGGTTTGGTGCTTGGGAGAGCTGGCAGGTTTAGAGAAAGTTGAGCTGAAGGGCTGTGTTCCCTCCTAAACTCCTACGTAGCTGCGTTTCCTACTATGGAAAGTAGTTGGTCCAGATTCTGAAACACGTATTTATACACACTGGATAATAGAAGACTGAGCAAAAGGAAAGAAAGAAGAAGAAAGAAAAAGCCCCTAAGTATTTGCAACTGTGTGCCAGAGTCCTGAATCAATCAGGAAAACCAGGATCACAGGATGTGGAGTAACAGATGCAGTAAAGGCTAGCAAATGAATGCTGAAATGCATTATGCTTTTATAAAGAAGATTTAAGGTGTCAGAACGTTTTTCTGTTTGAAGATGGAGGCTCTTTGTCCTTGTGGCTGACATTGCTTCGTTTCTATGTAGCGTTGCAATGGGTGGAAACATCCTTTAACTGCCAGACAGCACTTACCGATAAGGCAGCCAATTAATAATGTTGATTTGAAAAGCCCAGGAATAGGTGAGAAAGCAAAGTCCTTTGGTAAATCATATTTGCACAGTATTAAGAGTCCCCTTTTACCTGATCTGGTAAACACGGTATTAGGAACTCTGTGCCATTGAAAAGTTGAGGGACTACAATGATATGTGGGACTGATAATTGCCACTCCTAACTATTCAGCACCCACTTATCATGCCTTTTGTACATACATACCTTTGAAAGGGACAGCTTATGGCATATGTGTTTCTCTTTCCTAAATACGGAGGGAGCGCTTTTATTTTGGCTACACTGACGTGTTTTATCACAGGAGGAAAGGTGGAAATCGGCATTTCCTTCAAAGCTGGTGGCCCTCCTGTTGTAGACCTTATGTTGGGTCTGGACACGCAAACAGCCACCCTGTTTGCTCAGCTGATGGCACAGTCTTCCCTCGCTGTGTCGTTGTGTGTGCTCAGAGGACAAGATGAATGCAGTCTCTGATGGAAACAAAAAGGTGTCTAAATCTCTAAGCAAAGGCAAAACCAGTTCCCTGAGGTAACTGCAACTGGTTCCACGTGGGCACCACTTGTTGCTTTGGTCTTTGGTGTGAACCTGCTCATTCTCAAGGAGCAGAAACACCAGAGATGCACCACAGTGACACACAGAACCAGTCCTAATCGCAAGGGAGGCTTGACTGGAGTGGAAGCTGCCAGGTGGCACAGAACGTGCCCTATCATCGGTATCTTTGTATGTTCCTGTACGCTTAAAAAGGCATAGAAATGGAATTAATTAGAAGTAGATGAAGCTGTTTGATTAAAGGGCTTATTCGTTGCCTACACGTACGTATAGGTATAGAAATGCAATTAGTTTGAGCACGCCATTAGCAGTGTCAGAGACCAGAAGTAATAGAGCTTAACCCTCACAAGAGCCGCCCCATGAGGCTCTGTGCAGTTCTGATCCTCAGAGCAGGACCTGCCTTACTCTGCCCGAACCATTTCACCTCTTAACTCTTTCTGTGGAGTCACGTCCAGCCCAGAGTCACTCTGGTCGGGGAAGGCTCCCCCAGGGCCAGCTCTTCCCTTCCTGCCATGGACAGGCTTGCAAACAGCGAGTGTGTCCAAGGTGTTCTCTGAGATGTGTATAATACAGGATTCCTGAGCTTTCAGAATCCCTTAGGATACAGCTCCGAGGACAAGACCTGCCTCAGCATCTCTTCGTGTGTCATTTACCTGTAGCTGCTTGGTCTGAGGGAGTGATTAAAACATAAGGGATTAATGAAAGCCTTTTGAAAGTGATGGCATTTGGGTGCTGCCTTCAGCAGTTTATCAGTTGCTGCCTAGGTTCACAATAGGTGTTAGAACTTATCTGCATTTCTGGTCAGTGTGGACTTTGAGCACCTCTGTGGTCTTTGTGCTGCTCCTCTGCTGTCTTCCTCAGGAGCAGAGTATGAAGAGGGGGTGTGGGCTGAACATAACCAGTGCCAGTGCTGGCCTTGTCCTGGTTGAGTGACTTTGGAGGTTCAGTGTTTGTGCTCTTTTGATGGAAACACCACTGACCTGAGTGCTGTAGTGCAGGTATTCAACCACAGGTTCACCACTGCCTGCTCACTAATGCCTTGTGATGGTCCATGACTGTGGAATACTGGGATGTGTGTGGTACCCATCGTGTGAGAAAATGGTCACCAGGAGCAGTCAGGGTTGGAACTGTAATTGTCATAAATGTATATTCTCTATCTGTTCTTTCCCTTGAGAAAGTGCCTTACTTTAGATGAAAAGAAATGCACTTCATATTTCAGCTGATAATGAGAAGTTAATAAAATTGGGATTTTGTGCAATGCAGGACCTCTGACATCTTAATCTTTATTAAAGAGACTTAAACTACCAGGAACTGCTGGTGCTGACTGGCACAGCCAGACTCGAGAAACACCAGGAGAGACTGGTCAAATGAACTGTTAAACAACTCTTCCTAATCCATCAGGAAGAAACAATAAGTGCTGGAAACATCTATTTACCATGCATCAATCACGCTTACCTAAGCAATTTCTAAGTAATTATACTTGTGTTATATAGTTCCTGAGATGACTGGTCGGAATGAGACGTTTGCTTTATTAAAACAAAATTGTACTTCAGTTGACATCTCAAATGTTGGTTCCCGTTCTGACAAAGTAGTAATTTTTCTGGACATAACCTCTACTAATTGTCGTGCCCAAATCCCATCTGGAATTCAGAGAGCTGCTTTTCCCTTTTAAAAGCTTAACAAAAGGAGGGGGTTAAAATTAAGTGGTAGAGATTTTGTCTGTTGAATTTTGGTAAGTCAGGAAATAAAGCCTTAGGAGCAGCTTGGCAAGACGTGACCTGTGGGGAGCTGGTATTTGGGGAGGGGAATAAGAATTGATCTTTGCTGCAGGAGAAGCTCGTTGCCCTTTTTGTCTTTCTTCTTCCTTTTATTCTTTTCCCTGCTTCCTTTTATCCAGAGGCTTCTACGTAGGTGCAGGGAGAGATGCCCTTTGGTAGGAGACTGATGGTCTCCAGAGCAGGACCAGTTGTAACCATCCAGCTGCCCTTGTTCCCAGTACTGAGGGTGTCAAAGTTTTGCCTGTTTTTTCCTGACCAATATCATGTTTTAGTCTAACAGATAAATGAATGAGGAGCAGTTTGTACCTACATTTTCCATAGCTGTACCAGTATATTTGGTGTCTTGCTGACCTTTGATGTTTGAACGTTGTGGAGTTATAAAAACATATATATGTGTGTGTGTGTGTGTGTGTTTTACAAACCCATCATTGTGTGGGGCTTTGAAATGTCGGTTTCTAATCCACTCAGAGAAAGGGGAGGGATAGAGGCTTTGTCAGGATCCAAGCAATTAGGATAATTAAAAAAGAAAGCTTATTGGGTAAACATGCTCTTAGATTGTGACCTCTTAATTAATGGACTACAGGGAGAAATTACAGCAGTGGCAAGATAATTAACACATGCATTTAAAAAGAACTGTTAGACAAGGGTATTAGAGGATAGTAAGACACAGATTTGAATCACCCAAGGACTGTGGAGGTGAACAAACACAGTTGAACAAGACAAGATTTGCATGTATGAGTGCCCCAGCACACAAGAGGGAACAGATTAGGTTAACTTTGTTATCACACGGAGCGGCTCTTTTCGTGGTACATTCCCTTCAGTGAAGCGTTTGAGAGATCTCTGCTGGGTTTTGTACCTTATCCATGGAGAAGAATCCTGCCACGGAGTGTGCTGCTCTTCCTGGTCCTTGTGAATGCTGTTAGTGTAGGGTGTTGGAGGCCTCCTTGCTGTGTGAATGTGGACAGCCACCCACCCGCAGAGGGGATGAGGGAGGTCACAGCCAGTGCCTGAGCAAGGCTGGTTTGTGGCACCTTTCACGTCTCTTGGCTCTGTGGCTCTTGCCAACTCCAGCAATTCCAGTAAATATTTTGGAAACATTAGACAAAAACCAACCCAAAAGAGGTCTGTGACCCAGATTGTCTCCTGGAAGTACACAACACTCCAGAAGGCAGCAAAGAGGAATCCTGTGTCACCTCCAGCTTGCTGTGCTTTAGATCTTCAGGTGAGGATTCAAGTTAGCATATTGGTAATGACCCTGATAAGAGTGTTGTGGAGAAGCAGTCTGCTAGGAAAGGGATCTTGGGAGATTTTCCTTACAAGTAGAGCCTTGTACTGAAGGCAAACTGGGGATCATTTCCCTGCCTTGGGTAAAGTCAATCCATCCCTGGGTTCTGCTAAACCTTCACTGCTGAAAGTAATGTGAAGACACCTTCTTCCATCACCCCAGCATGGAACTGGCTCAAGAAACAAGCTGCAGTACCCAAACCAGGGGTTGTTGGCTTGATTTGCCACTTTCTGTCACCAGAACGGTCTCCCTGCAGTTAGGAAGCGGGTCCATGCAGGCTGCTGAGTGGAATTTCCCAGGCCTCTGTCTTTATCCATGTGCAAGTAATGTGCGTGCAGAAAGGTGGGAACAGCCCAGGTATGTGAGGGCTGTCAGTAATGGTTGTCAGTAACTCAGTAACTGTAGATTTTAGGAAACGTTCTATCACTGAATATGCCCAGCAAGTGACTTGAGCAAGAGGGGCAAGGGCCAGATGATTTCTGGAGGTCCCTTCCAACCCAAGCTATTCTGTGATCTTCCTGTGATTGCTTTTTACCTGCCTTAGGACTGAGGTCTGTTTTATGAAGGAGGGAACAGTTCCATGCAAAGATGAATCTGATCACCAGAACTGCCTCTAGGGTTTGCTTTGTTCTCTGCAGGGCGAGTGGCTGGCTGGGTGTTCATGTCTAAAGGCTATAGGGAAGGGAAGCTCACCCTCCCTCCGTGAATCAAACTGTAGCCAGCCTGCAGCCAGGGGCTGACTCTGGGTGGGATATGGAGATGCTTTGTCTGTATGGAATGTATCCCCTATACATGGGATAGGTGCCAGAAGCAGTTTTCTGGGCTCCCTAATCATTAAATCTCCTAAAGTCTAATGTATAGAAAGAACAAAATGCAGCAAATGCGAAAACTCAAATGATTTGTGTTTGGTGATCAAACCTCCTGTTACAAATGTGCACAGGAGCCAAAGCTGAATGATTATGTTCAGTTTAGGAACATGGGATTTGCATAAGTCCCCACTCCTCGCGGTCTCACAGGGAACAAAGAGATGCTCTGCCAAGCCAACATTTCCCATCTCCAGCCGTGCACTTACCCAAATCCCACCCACTTCTGGGTAAGTCTCAGCATTGCTGCTTTTGTCTGTGTGTGAATGTCCCTGTTCAGTACAGTGTTCATCCTACCTGGAACATTAGAGATGCATGTAGACAAAAAACTAAAATGGAAAAAAAGCAGCTTTATGAATGTTTGATTAGGGACTTGGGCCCCAAATTTTTAACTAATTGAGTACATTAAATAGTATGTCTCTGAAAGACACTTTTCAAAGCTTCTTTAATAAAAATTCTATTTGGGATTTGACCATAATGGCTATCCTTGCTTGCCAAAACATGACTTCTTAGCAGGTGACTTTCATCAAGTACATCTGAAATAGTACCTAAATGAATTAGCAATAAAATGGACTTAGGCCTAGCAGTAGGAGCCTCCATTAATCTTGGGTTAATCACTAAAGAGATGCCATTCACTTTTCTTAAGAAGTCACATTTTTCTCCCCTTGCTGGCGACCAGATTTCATAAAGTAACATATTTCTAATGAAAGGGCTCTGCTTGAATTAAAACCCTGAAGGTTTATGCAGATTTTAGTTTTGATTACTGCTGGCATGGGCTCTTAGCAGACTCCGGAAGGTAGGGCCGCAGTGAAAGAGCCCCAGCATGCAGTTCATAATATTCTTTGAAATAAAATAGTGCACTTGTACTTAGTGGCTTTAATCAGCTCTGACTTTTGATAGTCAAACAATAGCTAATTACAGTAACACCTGCCTTCTAAGTCATGTCATGTAGGTTATTGCCAACAAGAGACCTTGTATCTTAGCTGCATGATTATTATAGAGTCTAAAACCTATCTGTTAAAAAAAGAAGGGGGGAGAAGAACTGAGTTTGGTAGCCATTATACATAGGTTTATTGTCTGGTGCATTTCTGGCTATTCTGTTTGCTGTTTTCTGCATGTGAAAGGCACGAGTTGGTGTTTATGACCAGATTAGAGCTGGGATTCAAGGAAAAGGATATGGTTTTGCAGCTCTCACTTTTCTATAAAGGAAGGCTTGGTAATGCTGGATAAATACATTTAGAGAGGTCTTTGGATGTGTCTCAGTTTTCTGTGTAGCTCAAAATGTAGAAGATGTTGTGAATTGTTTGTATCATCGAATCTCTGGCGCGTAGCCACCGAGTAGAGTTGTGTGTCACTGTCATGAAATGGTACAGTGAGGGGGACAAAGGCCCACTTATTTCAACCTTCATCACATTTGGAAGGGTTTTGTAGAGTCAAATGCCCAGCTAAGAACCTGGTTCTGAAATAACCATGTTTCTGGAAATAAATCCACCCCTTTTTTCCCTGATATTTGCCTTTACTGGGAGGGATGCAGTCAGAGGAGCTTCGCTGCTCGTGCTGGCTGCAGCAGAAGCCATTAATTATTGTCTCATTGAAGACTCTTTTCTCATTAATTTTGCTGGCAAATAAGGCTTCGTTTCCACAAACTCAGTCAAGTGAATAATATCAGATGTTCGCCAGAGGCTCAACAGGCTCTGCAGCAGCTCTCCAAGAGCCACAACTACAGATGTGTGCGCTGGTGCTGCGAGGGATGCTCCCTCTTCCACACCCAGAAGGGTCCAGTTCTGCACCCAGTGCTGCCAGACTTGGTCTCAGAACTGTGTGACCAGTGAAGCTAAAAGGGCATTCGATACCTGACCATTCAGAGGAAGGCTGCTAATGAAAAAGGGCAAAATCAAGCCATGGTCAGGTCTTGATTCATCTTGTGTATTTCTATGCATGTGTTTAGAAAAGTCACTGCTTTACAGCTGGGTCATGGCCAGCACAGAGCATGTCCCCACCCTCTCACAAAGGTCTTGAAGGCAAACAGATGAAGTTCTGGGAAGAGTGTCATTCTCAGATAGCTCTGCCCTGACAGGCAACAGAACATCTCAGTGTTTTGGGATTCTGACATGATGGGATGTATCTCTGCTCCAGGCTTTTCTTCTGCAGTCATTTCATTGCTTTACCATGTTAGGCAGACTGTATTCTTCATCAGTGGCAGTCCAAACCTGTTACAATGTGAAGTGCATGAAAATCGGAGGAAGATGGTCTGCCTAAGGTGACTTACAGGTTGCTTCGAGCTGTGGGATGTGTTCTGGGGCCTGCCCCGCAGTCCTGGTACCAGGAACATCAGTGGAAGGGACAAAGCCTGCTGTAAAAGATGAGGTCCTTCATCTCCATTTGGGCAGTGGAGAAACTGCAGTGCGAGGTGTGAAATGGCTTGTTGAGACTGAAGCGATGAGGCAGTGGCTGAGCAGGGAGTACAACGTAGCCGAGTGCTGCAGATGTGGTTTAAATTTCTCTTTACAATCCAACCCTATGTTTAAAAACCATTCCCTCTGGATTATACAGAGTTTGCAAGGAATGCATTCAGGGTTCCCTCAATGAATGGGGAATACGAGTGCATGTTAAAAGGAATTGCTGTTAACTCTGCTTCCCAAAGCTACTTTTAAGTTCAGCGTTAAATGGGCTGATTTCCCCCCTGTAAGTTATTCTTTCTCACTCTATCATTTGTCATGTTAACCTCAAACTGTGTAGTAAGAAATCTTCTTTATATCAGTTACCATGTTTGCCATATCTGATCAGTTTGATTGATCATTGCCTCAGCCACAGGTTGGTAATAAGCTGTTTTGAGAGAGACACACATTTCCCATAGGACAAAATTGGCATGACAGCATTATAAACTGGCCATTTATCAACCTTCTCCCTGGTGGTCACTGTCGGAGCACTGTTAGGCAGGCAGGCAAGCCAGACCTCTGCGGCGCGGCAGGGGATAGAGCCGGAGCCGGTGGGCACCGTGGTGCAGCTAATACAGGAGACAGTAATAAATGATGCTGCGTTTGAATCAGAGCCATTGGTGCAAATGTCATGCTTAAAGTCGAGCAACTTCCTTTCCTGAAAGCTGCTCCTTCGCATGCACATCAGATTGTGCTGCTTCCCCGGCTCAGTGGCCCTGCTCCAGACAGGAGCAGGTCAAAACTATCAGTGCAGGGAAAGAGCAGCGTCACAAGCAATGAGGGGATGCCTGTCCTGTAGCACACGTGATGGTGCTCTCTCTGCTTCCCAGAATACTGACTAGAGCAAACTCATCTTAAAGCTTTGTGTGCCTTGCAATGATATGGGCTCTGTTTGTGTGTAGGAAAGTAAAGAAGAAGAGACACACACCACCCTAAAACTGCTCTGCAGATATTCATCACTTAGGTTTTGAAAGTCCAGGGAGGGCATAAGGTGATGTAGGGTCTCCAATGCACTGTAGCATGGTCACTGATCTCTTCCTTGCTCTGTTGCTTCAAAGGCAGCAGCATTCCCTGCATCAAGAGAAGGCTTCCTGTTCAGAGCTGGGCATTGGGAAACCTGGATGGCTTACACCTTTACACTTCTGCTGTCCTAATTGTGGATTCCAAGGGTGTCATTCCTCTTGGAACTGTTACTGCAGGTACCATGAGCACTCAGCACAAGCCTTGCATTAACTTCAGGCAGTTGAATTTGATTCCATCGCTTCCAAGATACGCGTCCTGAGCTGCAAGCCTGTATTGTGTTGTAATCAGGCCTGGATTGCGTTTGGTGCTGGAGTTGAGGAATCTCTTTATTAGAACTTCAGAATCATAGAATGGTTGGGTCAGAAGGGACCTTTGGTTGGAAAAAACTGCAGGCCTTGCTGTGGTCATTTCACTGCAAAAAAGATATATTCATATCCTGCAGATTCCTCATTTCTTGCCTTATTCTGCAAGGCACGGACCAAACGATGGTGCTAATTAACGAGAGATTCTTGTGCCTTGCAAGAGAATGTCTGCAGATCAGGAGTAGAAACAGTGGGAGCATCTTTGGCTTGCAGGATGCGTGATGCCCGTTAGAGAGATTCATCTTCTGAACAGAACTGAATGAGGGGTTACAAAACTTTTCTCCTTTTAACCTGTGTTGTGGGGTTTTTCCCTCAGAATTTTGGTGAAGTGGCTTTTATTTTACAGCCAGTGTGAAGTTATTCCCAGACTGCACAAACTGTGGTTTTTAATCTTAATGATAGATGTAGTGACCACTGGAGTGTAAAATAAACCACTGTGGCCTAATCAATCAAATCTGCATAGTTCAGAGAAAGCACCTGTATGAGGCTTTTATATCAGAATGTCTGTAATGGTAATAGATGTTTATTAGCAACCATAAAGCTGTTTGAGTTTAATATCTCTCTAAATAACACCAACAGCATTAAAACAAATCCCTAAAGCAAATGCAACTGCGCCATAAACAGCCCATAGTGTAAGGTTTAAAAGCCATTGCAAGAATCCTGCGAGCTTCATGGTTTGTTCTGCGGCTTTGGATGCTCGACCATGAGTGGAAAAACGCTGTGGTTACTACAGGGAGAAGAAAGCACTGCCCAGGTACTAATGACCCGATGGATTTTGTGTTTTAGCCCAGATGGGTACAGCTGCCTTGTTAAATGGCACAGACAGCAGAGGCTTCCAACGAGGCAGTGCTCAGAGTTCAGCTACATCTCTTTAAAGGTGAGGTTGTAAATGGTACCCATCAGCTTTTAACACCCAAACCTGCCTCTGTAAAGTGCTGAGGACTCTGAGGTTGGTTTCCAACCAAAGAGGATGTAAGCGCTAGATACCTGTTAGATTAACTACCCCTTCAGAGGTGGAGGTGAATAAGAAGCACCTCAGGACCAGTTGTTCAGGTTTTCTTGGTGCTTTTGTATCTCTAGGAAACTTATATATGGTCATGAGAAAACAGCATAAAAGCAAAACCTTCAACAAACCATTAAGCCCATGTTAATGGACTTTGGAGGATTAAAATAATGCTTGGGGGTTTGAGAATTAAAACAGGTCAGGTTTTCCTCTGTTGAATCGAGTTCTTTGGTCCCTTGTTTCACTGGAATTTGCCAAACATCCTTGGAGATGGCTGGAAGCTGGAAAACTCTCAGACGAGCATTTTAAATCCTGGTCTGCTTTCCAGGTTTGTATGGCAAAATCTAGCGCAGGGTGCTAATCTCCTTCAGTACCCGAGCCCCTGCGGCAGAGGGGCTTGTTCATGTCTTTGTTAGTCCCAGCACATCAATTCTAAATTTCATCTGGGCCCATTTGTTAAAACTTAACCAAAATGCAGCTTTTTCTCCCCTGAAAACAGTTTTGGCTGAGTGAGGCTACTTGTGGCTGAGGCACTCAAGTGGTTTAGAAGCAAACCAACTGCATGGGGAATTTTGTGCTTGGCTCCTTAATGAAGAGATCAAGGGTTTCTGCATGGATGCACAGGCTGCAGGGCCGGGTAGATGGTGATCTTAGGTTCAGAGATCAGAGCTCTCCTCAAGCAATGAGACCTCTGCTCATCTCCCACACGTGTGTTGGACCTGGAAGTGAACACAGCATCGCTTTGTGATGCAGGCTGAGGTCGGGGCCTCCAGTCAGTTGTTTTATTTGGGGTAACCGTGGTCAGACCGAAGTGGTGCAATAGAACAAGACATTCAGATGGCAGGGGGTGATGAACACACCGGAGAATAAGGGGCAGGCAGGGCGGCTGTGTGGCCAGGGAGCATTGCAGGCTGTGTGAGCTGGCACACACTCTGCAGCATGGCATTCCTGGGGTGAAGGAGCCCAGAGAAGTGGGACCCAAATGGGGATCTTTACCAGCATGAAGGAGGAGAAAAGGGAAGAAAACGGCAGGCTTTTAACGGCAACAGGGCACCTGATGTTTAAGGAGCATGGCTGAAGTCCCATGTTCCTGGGAGGGGTGGGAGTAGGAAGAGGCTCTTTTGCAATGAGGGAAGTGAAATTCCAGGACCAGTTTTTTGGATACTAAGCAAGCAAGAGATCCTGTGCAGTGCTGTCAGCTGGCATGGAGGCTGCTGGTGACCTGCCCCTCCTCTGCTGACAGCAGACCTCCAGGCCTGGTCTGTCGGGGACACCCGACTGGGGTGGCCATTGGGGCGAGCGCTTGGAACTCACCAGCTTTGTGTCTGTGGTGTGTAAGGGCATGGTCTGCCCCGAACACAAACCCACTGCTCGCAGGGATGGTGCTGAGTAACCGCAGACAGTTTGGGGCAGGAGGTGGGAGGCTGAGAGAGAAGCCTATCACCTATGAACTCCCCAGACAGCTGTGGATAACCAAAATCATTTATAGGAAGTTAAGGATTGATACGTGGCATATGGAAGGTGTTAAGCAAAAAAGCTGGATCTGCTGTCCCTCCTGTGTATGAGCAAGTGAGCAGCATTCCCCCAGCTTTCTAAGTGCAGCTAAATCTGGGTGTGATCCCAGTGGTTTGTGCTGTAAGAAAACGTTCTTATTTTGCTCTAAATTACAAACCACCACCCTGGAAAGAAAAAACTCCGACTGGAGCAGAAACAATTCCAGGAGACAGCCAACGGTGCTGCCGCCGGGCGATAACAGCCATGAGCTCAGCGAGGGAAGCGGAGGGCAGGCGGCCCACCAGTACCAGGGGCTTGCTTTTCTTTTCCATCAGAGAGAGGAGAACGTACAGAGAAGGTGAAGGAGGATGAGATTGGAGAAGCCAGAAGCGAGAGTGAGCCAGTGATTGTTTCAGGCAGTTAAAGTAATGGGACTGGTACTGAGATGTGTGCATTTGGTGTTTTGCTGGGAAACACAGAGTAATAGGAGCGAGTACTTTGTGTGTGTTTCATGTATCCATCTATCAGACTGATCATCAGATGCAGGCTGAAGTTTTGCCCATCATTTCAAACCACTTTGTGCCCACTGGCATTTTGCCTGATCAGTCTGTGAGTTTGCCTTGATCCATGGGGATCTGCTGAGTGGGATCCCCTGTCCTGAATCCTGTGATGAGCTCAGGAACAGCAAACCCTGGGATGGGTGGTTCATCGCTTCCCACTTCATGCTCTTCCCTGTTTGTTTGTTGTGTCTAACTTTGATGTCTTCTTCACTCTTGACTTACTGATTCCTTCAAATAGGACCTGTTTTCTTTATCACTCGACTACTTGGCATTTACTACAAGGTGCCAGTCCTTGGCTGAGTCTCCTAGGTGCTGTGACAGTAGATTGAGGAATGCTGAAGGAGCATCCCTGGAAATACAGTGGTGTTTTGTGAGGCAAGCGTGAAGCGCTGAAGACGGAAACAAGATGTTCTGGGCCTGTTGGTGGTGATGCTGCTCATTGTACAAGCAGTTACAGGGGTGTGCAGCGCTGGGTGCAGTGCTGGCATGGTGTCTGTGCACGTTCATACTCTGCAGGGTGAAGGATGAGTGAGCTGAGCTCAGCAGGTAGCAGGCTTGTCCTGCAGAGAGTGCATCAGGATGAGGGAAACTCAGTAAGGAGGACATGGAGAAACCAGCATCCAGCTTCCCTTAGTGTAAGTAGTTCAGTCCCATTTCATTTATCCCTGCCTTTTAACCTGGCCTTTTAAACCTCTTGTCCAGAAATACCATCCCTCCTGTATCAAAACATGCCCTGTTTAAAGAGTTCTAATATTAAGGTACAAACAGTCATGCCCGATGTGAGGTGCCAGCGAAGTGGTACCGTCCCTACGGCACGGTGCCGTTGCAGCTGTAGAAGTGCCATCTAACGGCCTTTCCATGAGCTTTGTTAAAAAATGAAGGTTCTGAACAGCCACAATGCTCATTTTTCCAAAGGAAATAATTTGTCTTCAAAAAATGCCTTTTTTCTGTCTTCAAGTAGAGCCAAAGGCCTTTGTCTGCCTTCAGGATTAGCAGCCAGTACAAGTTCAGTTTATAAATGAAACCCTTTTTGACTTCCAAATAAAGAGCATCAGAAACCAGTGACCAACTTGATTTCCCTTTTATGTCTGTATCAATTTTCTAACTGTAAAATGCGCTCCTATGAGCAAATATTGGAAGAGAAACCTCTTTTTTGATGAGAGGAGTTAAATCCTCACATTTGCAACAAAACTCAGAGCAGCTGGTCCCCTAGAAGTAGGCTGACAAATAACCACTGGTACCCTGTGCTGCGCTTGCATTAGGGACACCAAGGGCTGGTTACACTTGCATCCAAAAGTTCACGTGCTGAGCTGCATCCCAGGCAATGCAAGGAGTTGTCCTTAGATGGCTTTCGGTGGGACTGGGGCTGTGGTGTGGTGAGCTGGGTATGTCAGTCCTGCTCCATCCTTCTGCTGCGCCCAGATCCGCAGAGGTATTTTAGGTGTATTTTTGTGGCCTTGGTTTTGTATCAGAACAAGGAAGGAGAAGGGGCAAAAACTGCACTGAAACACAAGAGGGTGACCTCTGAAATGTCAACGAGTTGACTTGCAGCTGGGCTGTGGCAGCAGTTGGGGACGGCTCCTGGATTTACTTTACTTTGAGGCACAGATTGAGGCTGCCCCTTTCCCCAGGCCCAGGTTCATCGTTTCTTAACCCCAGTTTAAAAGTGGTTTCTGCTGACAAGCAGTGAACGTTGCTCTGCCGGGCAAACCCCTTGGAGCAGCTGGAAAACCATTCCCTGCTAGCACAGAGCTGAGGCAGGGAAGCACAGGTTGAAGGGGGGCCAAGTCTGTGTTAAACTTCAGGAGGAGGAGGAATTGCAGAAGCCAGAAGCTGGCTTCCTTTGGTTGTGTTTCCGGGGCTCGGGCAGTGGGGTTCACCCCAAACCTCAGACTTTGGGGACATTTCGGCAGCGGGATGCTCAGTTCTGCTGCTGTGTGTGTGCGGCACGGGAAGCGTTGCTCTGTGTCGCTGCAGGACTCAGAGCTCTGTTTAACCCCTCCATTGCACTTCATTTCTTCTGCTGGAGCAGTTTAGTGCTCGTTGTGTCTTAACGCTGCATTAAAGGTTTGGGTTTGTCTGTGAGCTGTCCCTTAGGAAAGATGCTTTTGTTTGACCCCTGGTTAAAAGCGGTTTGGGGAAAACGTTTGGGAAGCAGCAGCGGCTGCCCCATCCCTGGCAGTGTTCAAGGCCACGCTGGATCAAGCTGCTCCAGTGGAAGGTGTCCCTGCCCGTAGCAGGGGTGGAACTGGATGAGCCCCGTCCAGCCCAGCCCAGTCTGGGATTAAATGGCTCTGTTGAACTCCGTTCCCGTGAGCAGCTGTCGGAACAGGAGCCGCACCGCAGCGCTGTGTGCGGTGCCTGCCCCCCGCCGCCTTCCCCGGCCTTGCCGGGACTCTCCCCTTCCCCTTTCCCACCGTCGCCGCGGGGGTGAGGGAGCGGAGCACGGGCGCACGGCCTGGGCGGGGGCGCCCCCTCTCGACGGCGGGCGGGCACTGCAGCGGCGGCCGCGGAGCCCCTCCAGTGAAACGACCTTGGGAAGCGCGGCTGCGAACCGCTCCGCGCGCGGTTCTCGGGCATCCGAACGGAGCGGACCCGTTCACTGCCGGGCTGCAGTGTGTGTTACCGTGGGGCGCGGGCGGCATCGCCTCGTGAACCGCTGACCAGGGGGGTGACCGCGGCCGCCGGACTCATCGCCCTCCCCTGCTCCCACCGCGTTGCTTAAGTTTAGTCTCTTGTTAGACAGGGGTCTTACCCCTGAGACACAGGCACAGAGACACCCCCAGGCTCCAGTAGCGATGGGGCTCTCCCAGTTTGTGTTTCCCTGTGGGAACCAGATCCTCTCTGCTCTGGGAAACTGAGGCAGGCATCGGATAGGAGCTGTGCTGGGAGCTGCCCAGGGAGCATTCTCCAAGGGGATGGAGAGAGGCCCTTCAACGAGTCTTACTCCAAAGCCGGTCTCCATCCAGCAGCATACACTTTGCTCCAGGTGTGTAGCTTTTATTTTAAGCTGCTGGCCTTTGGCTTGAAGCAGAACCATCATGGAATGTGGCCGCTGCCTCTGGACAAACACAGAGTTGGAGTTATCCTTCGTGCGCCTTGATTTCAGAGCTGCCCTTCACAAAGTCCCATATTTTGTACTTACTTTTTCGAGTCTGGTCAGAGATACTGTTAGTGTATGATGATGGGGCTGAATTCTGGTCTTGCTTATGCAGGTATTCCTGTTACTGAAAGGGTTGCTCCCTTTTACATGGGTCTGAGTGGGAGAATAATTTGCTTCCACAAATACACCCTTTTGTTTCCAAGTGTCAACTTCTGGGAGGGTTTGGTTTCAAAGGGGCCATGTAGTAGTTTATGTCTCTATGGAGTCCTTAAGGATTGTGGTTCTGTTCTAATAGTGGATCTGTGAGCACTACATCAAAACTGACAGCACTTTTCTGGATATTGTTATTCCAGGAAAGCAGCCGGTGCCTGGATACATGGCTTCCAGGGCACTGGGAGCCGAGCTGTGTGGGAAGGTTTGTTGGCAGTGAGATAGAGCTTGGAAGTTCATTTAACTGCATTTAAAAACAAACATGCAAGCAAAAGCCCCAAGCCCAAGGATGCTTTTACTACTAAAATACTCCAGGTTTGTGCCAGGATGGCGATTTTCAATTTTGCCAAAACAGCAAAGATTTAACAGGAAGATTTCTTTGGAAGTAGCTAAATGTTGCCTTGGAAGTCCCTTTATTAAATTATTCCAAATGCCATAGAAAAAAAAATACCACTTTTTGCATACCAAGGCGAGGAATTTGGCAGCCTCATGAATGTGGAATTTTGTGCTTTGTTGTCTGATTATGTATTTATTCCTTATGGTATTGTGAGGGGGGACTCCCAAGAGGAGAGGTGGCACCGTGACATGGGTCCACCGGGCTCTGGGATGCAACCCCTGCTCCATCCATCCTCCGAGGAGCCGGAGCGCGGAGGAAGAGGCTGTGATGCAGATATGGAGTGGCTCTGGTAGTGACGCGGCTCTTCTGGGACTCTGCATTGATCTCTCGATGTTAGAGCCTGCAGGATTTTGGGACAAGTTCCAGGTTTGGAGAATGTTGAAATGCTGTTAGACATGTTCTGAATTTGTGGTTAACTCGGAGAGGCCTGAACCTTGTTTTAGTGCTGTGTGGATCCCTTTAACCCCTGAACCGTGGCAGAATAAGGCCCTAAGCTAACAGAATAACTGTGAGCGCCCCGTTCCAAACCGCTCCCATGTATGACGGCACTGGAAGGATTTCTGTGCCGTGCGTGTGACATTTGCTAACATTTCATTAGCCCTATGCTTGAAAATTAATTCACAAAGGGCAGGAGCAGGGAGATCTTGATGAGCTGTTAATCAGCCCCTTCTCAAAGCAAACCCAGCCACATGCTTGTGTAACAAGTTGAATGTATTCAGTGACAGTTTGCTTTAGCTGGAAGTGCTCTTTCTGCTTTGGAGCTGTGGTGAAGGCTCAGTTATTGCTGCTTACAAAAACATGTTTGTTTAGTCTTCTAGTTTGTGTAGCTCTTGCTGCATGCAAGTACTCAGGAGGCTTTACTGTCTGTCGTAAATGATAGTGCTGCTGCTTTACACACGGATGTGGGCAGACGCACAGGTACGCGTAGGGATTCAGAAGGCTTCCATGTTACCTGTCAGGGAGTTCAGCATCTCTCCTATTCAGTCTCCTGTTTTCATCAACCAAAGATGACCTCGTTTAGCGTGAGGGACGTTTTGGCTTTTACCAGTGGTAGGAGTAGGGAAAGCTGTGTGTGGTGTAAGCGTTACTAATGGCTAATGCGTGTTAGCAGTCTGCACTCCTAAAGCAGTGGCTGTGACTCAGTAGCATCATAAAGCCGGGATGGTTCAGGGGGGTGTGCATCATTCCTGGTCTCTTGCATGAGTGAAGGGTTCTGAGCGTGCCCAGCCAACCCGGTTACAACCCCTTAGTCACTGTACTTGGTGTGCAAAGAGCCACTTCTGGTTTAATCTAAATAACTTGAATGGCTCATTGCGGGCCAACGGGGACTGAGGAATTGCAAAACGCTGGGCTTTAGCCAAGGTTGTTCCCAACTAAAAAGTGCCTCTTCTGATGTTCTGTGTATGTTTGTTCTGGTTTGGGTTTATTTGATTATTCTAAACACCATTTGTGTGTACTGTGCTTTGCAGACAGTTACGGATTACAGGCTCCCAGCATGAGAGACTGTGTTGAGTGTGAATGCAGTGCAGTGTCACACAAGGAATAAGATCTCGTTTTCTTGCATTTTCAGCTTCCTTTCCTTTAATTGATGGGGCATTCTTGTGCTATCTTCTTTTCAGTACACCTGTAATGGTTTGAGAGGTGACAAACCTCCGGTTGCAGCTGCGCACAAGGAGCACAATCTGAGCATCCCTCTTCCCAGCTTCAGTTGGGCCTGAAAAAGGTGCAGAAATGAATCTGAACCCTCACAGTGTTTACTTTCTGATTCTTTTCTGTTTTGTCTGAACAAATCTGAAAGCATTTGGGGGAAAATCATGCTTTATGGAAGTGAATTTAATGGAAACAGGCAGGGAGGATGGGAGGTGAAGGACCCCGGCTGTCTCCTGGCAGATTTCAAGCAGTGTTCCTCAGTGAAATTAGCAGAGTTGGTAAAGACAGTCTCAGGTCACGTCATCGTCAAAGGGTTAATTCTAATTTTGAACTTCCCAAATGTCAGTGCTCTTCTATCCAAAATTACAGCAACTGCCGTTATCAACATATGCTTTTCATTACCTACAAGACTTACAATATTTTTGGTGTCTGTATCAACTTGATTCAATTACTGGTACCACTGCGAGAGAACATTACCTCCAGGGAAAAGGGGGTGAATGCATCAGTGCCCATGGATACAGTGTACAGAGCAGATTAATATAACAGATTTACATCGAGACTGCTGACTCCATTACTTTAAAACTCCTGTAATTGACTTTCTTAAAAATGACATTAGCATTTAAATGGTACTATCGTTACAGGGGTGAAGGTTCAGTGGAATATGATCAATTTATTGAGCTCTTCATATGTTCTTTTGATATTTATTTTCGTTGTCATGCTGGAGGGTTTTTCTGGTGCTGTGTCAGACGCGAGGCAACGTCTGCAGTGCGGAGGTGCTGCTCGGTGCAGCCACTGAGCAGCAATGCATGAGGCGCTCGCCGAAGCCAGCGGGTGACCTGCTCGGAGTTGTCTTCCTCACCTGCATCCCCCACGCCCCGCAGCCTTTTCTGAGATGGGAAATTCCAGTGTGACAGAAAGCCACAATTTACAGAAGCCATCTGTGGGCTGCCAGGAGAGGCTGGTGTTGGGGCTGCTTGTACAGAAACAGCCAGGGACATCAGCCACCATCATGTCCCTTCTCAGCATGGCACATCGAAAGCATTGCAGTAGCATTCATACAGCCACCAGTGCAGCCATTGAGGCAAGCTTGCCAGAGATTCCACATTGCCTCAGGAGAAGGTAGCTCCCTATCCCATTGCTTTCCACTATGAGTTAGATGCATAAAACACCTTGTACCGTTTCAGAACCTCGGCACAGTGCCCATTTCCTTCTAGGACACTTGTTCTGTAGCAGGCCCATCACGTCATCCTCAGACCCTGAGGCGTGCAAAGCACCTTCCTGAAGGTGGGAAGCTCCCCGATCACTGAACAGGCAAAACTCCTGAGTGTTACTGCACTAACAGAGATTTGGAACAGTTTCGTTAGAGCCAAGGCCTTCACTATGGTAGTAAGTGCTCACGAGGATCATCTTGCAGCACCTGGTACTTTGTGGTTGTAAGCCATTAAAGGCTGAATGATTTTAAAGAGATGTTTCAAGTGCAAAGTATATTGTGAAAAACCCCTCTTACACAAGCACAGCAGGACAGAGCCTGTGCTCATGGAAGTTCTGACCCTGAAGACTGGGATGGCAACAAGTGGTGCCTGCCTGCTGGGTCATTCAGCACTGATCTGTGCAGCTTCTCGTACATAAGCATCTCATGAGTACAAAAGTATATGCATATGTATCTATAAAATCAGTTAATTCTAGGGTAGTATTCTGATGTCCTCTGTGAAGCAGAGTTTTGGGAAGCTTTGAAGACAGACCAAGGACTAACCATGAAATTGAAATGGCCCAAGAAGGGTGTCTTTTCAGGCCTGCAGCCTAGGCAAATAGTTTAGGAGTTAGGATGTTTAAGAGTAGTAGATTTACTTGAACATATCTGTTTGTGGGTAAATAGGTTTTAAGTCTTTTCCTCCCAAACCATCTGATGTCACAGACCCAAGCACGAACATGTAACTTTGGGACTTTGATGAGTTCATTTTGTTTTCTCCATTTTTAAAGCAAAATCTGAATGGAGAGGACAGCAACAACTACACTGAGTTTTTACAGTTTTAACCGGTGGCTGATAGATGTGATGCATCCCAGTCCCATTCTAGTGGGAAAGCAGCTCTGGGATGCAGAGCAGGGTTCAGACCAGAGTGGCAATGGGTAACCCAGGATCCCTCCTGCTTGCCTGGCTATAGAAACGCTTTGTAATGACCCAGTTCGACCCTGCCAGTTCTCTCTGACCTCCTCCTCTTCAGGATGCTGCTTAATTTGCACTAATTACATTCCATTCTGACAGGAACTTGGACATTGTCTCAAGCTCTCAGGTATTTTCACTGCCATGGTCCAACACAGAGTACTCCGGAGGCTCCCTATGAAAGTGGCAATAAGCGGTTCATGATAATCCACTTTGCTTAATACAATACAGGAGTCGTTTGCATGGAGCGTGATGTTCATAAATACTTCAGGTTTGACTGTGTGTGAGTCTTGAATCCTCACTAGGATTCCGGAGGGTTGGTTGAACCCAGCAGTAGCAGTTTTGAGTAGGGAATGCGTTTGTTGGCGTTGGCTTTGGTGGGTTGTGTTGGTTCGCCTCCAGAATCCCAGGTTAAATTCCTAATAATAATTCCAGGGTTGATGGCCACTGCAGAAAATTGTCCTTCAAAGAGGTCACTGGTTTAGGAAAGATCTTCTGGAAGAAGGAAAACCCAAGGGATAGGTTCAGCTTTGCACAACAGCAAAACCGAGCACAACCAGCAGAGATAACCAAGAAACTGGCTCTGGGGGCTGTAGGAGCCCACGTTTGGAGCTGGAGGAAGAACCCACTCTCCTTCTGGAAGCAGATCTCCCTATGAAGTCTCAGAGCGACGGCTGAAAAGGCATCCAGCACATGCCAAGGCTTTGTATGACTTTGAAAGGAGTAAGATCGGAGCCATTGTTGGAGCTGCACCGAGGCTTTTAGGCACAGACGGTATCAGTGAAGCAGTTGCGTGTTCCAAAATATTGCATCATTTAAAGTGCAGCGCACATTAGGTCAGTGAAAGGGGATCCGGCGGTCGGAGCTGGGTCAGATAATGCGGTTCTGTGTTTGGAGAGACGGAGGCACCCCGGACCCCAAATCCCTGGAGCTGTCTTTCAAAGGGCGATAGTTACGGAAATTAGCGGTGCAGAAACCCATACTGATCATTCATCGGGGCTCTTATTAACTGCCTCGCCGTGCGAGTAGGAGAGGGCCCGGCCCCCGAGCGGGGCACGGGGCAGAGGCTGCCTCTCCCAAACCAGCACCACCACCTCTTGCTCCCACTGGGAATGGTTTAGTGGCAAGAAGGGGAAAAGGATCCGACCTGCACATAAACTGAAGCAACACCTTTGATGTGCCAGAGAATCTGACCGCATCCTGAGGATGAGCTGCTCTGTGAGCACCTCGGGGCCCTCTGCCCATCCCTCCACGCAGCCAGGGCTGGCATGGGAATGACCTAAAGGGTGAGAACCTGGGGAATAGTCATGGCTGTAAATGGGCAAATGCCCTGCACTCCTAGGCTGTGTCTGTCAATACTGTATTTAATACACTGGGCATTATCACATCTCTTTGTTTACTGACAGACTTTACCTAACTGGGAAAACCAGTACCATTTGACCCAGCTGAGCAGGGAGTTTTACATTAAGTTTTGCCCCTGCTTCTATCAAACAATTGTTTGAGTATCGGCTTGAGACCTATTTCTCTGGAAAAAGAGCTCCTCCGTGTTTTGCAAGGGTGAGTTTCGAGTTTGACCCTTGGTGTTCCCATCTGATGTTGGTTTCAAATGAAAGAAAATGAAATGACACACTTGGGTTCAAGGATTTGAGCCTGTGAATCTCACTCCAGCCGGTATCTCCACCATGAGGGGAACAAAGAACATAGAGGAGATAAATAATACTTGGAAAAGACAGAATCTTTTTTGTCTGCTCCTTTATCTGTGGTTTGACTGTGTTCCTTAAGTGTTGAAAGGGGCACTTTCTTGGCAAGTATGACACAAATAACCTTCACCCTTGACTGCACTGTCTGAGGCAGTTATAAATTTGAGGATAAAGGACACGAACAAGAGTTACTTTATATGACATTTTCCCATGATAACAGAGGATGGAGGAATGAGTGGGTATTCCTGGCACGCTTGTCCTGAGATTGTTGTGTCAGACAGTGGGATTTATAGCCCAGCTCTTCTGCTGTGGGGCTGCTGGTACTGGGTTTGGGTCCTGTGCTGCAGAGTGGAGCCTGCGCAGGGTGGGTGCTTGGTATCACTTAGGTGGCATCTTGGTGCCATCTGGAGCCACGGTGTCCCACTTCAGAGAGATGCTGCACACGCCATACTGAAATAGCTTTAAATGAACACAAGAGATAGGGTTCATTTTGCTGAATGTATCAGTTATTTGCTCTTAGAAATTACTCCATAATCCTGTTAGATTCATTCTAAAGCATTTCTCAAGATCTTTGACTGTTCTAACCATTTGTGTTTAAATTGCAGCAATCCCCAGCATATGGTTGTGTTTATGCTGTGAGTACACTCAGGGTGTTCTCTTTCTCTGTATTCCCATTGCAGGACTTTTTAGGGAATTGTCCAGACTTCTAGAGATGCATTTTTAGAATTTTTAAGAGTGTCTTTTTGAAGAATGATATTTAGGGAATTGCAGAAATCTGCATTAAGGAGGCACCAGTAACATCACATGCTTGGCAGAGTCCTTTCTTGGGAAGCACAAATGTGATCCCAGAGCTCCGGAGTGTGGTTTGTGGGTTTATTTCTCCTCCTGCCTGGACCTGTGTGTTGGGTGCCTGCTGCTGGAGCTCAGCTATGGGTGGGTGCTCATAATTTGTCATCACATCATGACAGCAGCAGCTGAAAACTCTCCAGGATCCAGGATACCATCATCAGTGTGAACACTTGTGTCCCCATGCCTGCATCCAGTATGATAATGAAACCTTCCAGGCTTGCCATGGACACTGGGTTTGATAACTGTCTGGGTAAAGCTTGATCCCTGCGTAGTGGTTTATCCATCTGGGAATCAGGACAAGGCATTAATAAGAGGCGTAGCATTGCCAGGGGCAGCGTTGGAGCGCAGACGTAGCAAAGGTGCTGAACTTGATTCCACGCTTTAAATACTATTCCATTATTACTTCCTAAACGAAAAGATGAAGGGATGTAGGCCACGAGCTGGCGATTACATGGGAACGGAGGTGGGGTAAATTCATGAGCACTGTGTGGTTTAGGGAACTGTTTGTCTCAAGGGCCATGAAGGGCTTGTTTTAGAGGAGTTTGTTGAATAGGTTTGCAAGCAATTCTTGGCACACAGAGTGCTGACTGCTTGAGATGCTCCATCCATCTCTCACCTGTCTCCCTTTCTTGAAGAGTTGTGATTATTTCCCATAGGCCTTCTTTTTGCTGGGAAATCTCAACTACAAACCCAAACTAAACCCCAACCAAAGGCAACCCCATCTTCAGCTGTGGCTTCTAACTTGTGCTTACTTGAACAATAACATCTATGCCCACAGTGAAGAGACCTCCCCAGACATTTCCTCCTCAGCTCTGTGCTTGGCTCAAACAGGTATGCTGCTTCTCTGCAATGCACAGGGTCCTCTTCCATTTCCATCGGGGGTTCTATTGTCTGATCCTTCCATCTGATGGGAAACTTGGCTCCTTGCTTACTCTTAACAGTTTTGGGTATTTGTAGGCCAACATTGCTGGGTGTGCAAGCAAGTGCAGAAGAACATAGCAAGTGTGGCCGTTACTTTCTAGCAATGTCGCATCCAGAAAGGAGAGAGCCTCATAAGGCATCTTTAAAGCAAAACTACTCATTTTGAAATGGAGTCTTTCATAATAGGGAAAGAAGGGAAAGTAATTAAACCGATGGGGTAATAAATCATGCTGGTTTGCACAGGGGTTGCCCAAGAGACCAGGCAGAGAAAAGGAGGCGGTTTCACAGGGATCCAGCTGTACACCCATCACAGCCCGAGCTCTCAGGAGCTGTGGGCTCCTTGGGACTGATTCCTGCCTCTCATCTGGGAGTGACTGCTGGAGGGACCTTGCCATCCCTGTCTGCAGTGATGCCTTGTGCCTGCCTCAGTGTGCTCAGGGCTGCTGCTGAGCAGGTTTTCTGTTTGCAGTGTTCCTGTGGGATCCCAGCACAAGGTGTGCAGCTAATAGATTCTTCAGTGTTTCTGGATAGATTACATAGTGATGTGCGTTAGAGCCAAAGGCAGCATATGCTCCATGTGGACTTTCTGGAGTGTTTGGATCTTTATTTTCACGGGAAGAAGATTTCCCTAAAATGGGAGAACTGCGAAGCCTTTCCTTCCAGCCAGCACCACCGGTGCTTCCTAGAGAAACGCACGAGGACTTTCCCCCTTTCCTTTTGTTTAGTCTGGGCTCTGTTTGGGTTTTAGGCTTGCCTTTTCCTCCAGAGCTCTGTAGGCAGAAGAGAGCACGAGAGGAGCCAGCAGTGACTCAATAAATCCCTTTGTGGCTGAGTTCCCGTTTCTCCTCAGGGCAGGTCGTCACCGACAGCCACAGGGGTTGTCCCATCCTGGAAGCACAACTGCTGGGTTCACCGGAACCAACCAGGAGATGCTGATGTGTCCCTTAAAGCGCTTCATGTACAGTGATTTCACCCTAGGCTCCCCGCACGCATTGCCTGTTTCAGGTAGCCCTAAGAAACGTGGCTCTTTTCCCAAAGCACAGCAGGACAAAGCCCTGGGATGTTTCCGTCTGCTGCAGGCACGGTGCAGAAGAAATCTGGTTTGTGTATAGGCTTCTAGATAGATGGTTATTTAAAATACGTATTCATTTCATACCGTAGCACTTCAGTCTCCGTGTTGCAAATGATAGCTTCGGTTTAGGCATGTCAGTGTACCTTTGCCTCTGAGGAATGGGGCGCAATAGAGAACAGCTCTGTCCTGCTTGTGCTTTGTAGCTCTCCCTAGGAGGGTATCCAGGCTTGGGACCAGCACAGGATGCTGGAACAACCCGCGTTGTTTTGATAGGAATTTGTTACAATAAATCCCTGGGGGAGGCGACGTGAATGGATTTACACTTTACGAGTGGTGTGAAGCTTGTAGAATTGATGCATTTCTATTTACCCTGTTCACAGTGAAAAAGTGAATTCCGCTTTAAAACATATTTTTGTTCCAAAATGTAAGCAAGCCAATGTTTTAATACAGAGATTAATCTTAATTTATATCATCTCCAGCTCGAGCCAGTGGATATCTATAAAGCATGCTTCAACTGCTCAGTGTAAGTAGGAATTTCTCACTGTGCATAACAGAGCGCTGCTTTCTGGGGCGCTGAGCCCTACAGCAACAAGGAGAAGGGAGGAAATATTAGGAGGGCTTCCTGGATCAAGCAGAGGCTTTGTCCAAGTTGCGCTCTAACTTTGGGGTCTCTGAACAGCTGCTTGAATTTGGCCCCGTTCAGGCCTTACCCATTGGATTGCTTTCCTGCTGTGGGATTATTGTAATAAATGGCAGTTTTAGAAGCATTGCAGCTACTGCTCGAGTCTGCTGGCAGAAATGGAGCAAACTTTACAAGTAACTGTACTAACCTACAGCTAGCAATGCATCAGAAGGGTGAATAGGAAAGGAATGTCTTATTATGTGGTCTTCTAGTACATACTGAGCTCTGCTTCCCCTTCCAGGCTGGGTGATGAAGGAGATCCTCTGTTTGTTCCTGATCAGCTTCATTTTTTGTAGGATTATCCATAATTAGGGAGGCCAAATATTTCTGAAGGCTCAAACCAGGCAGTTAGGGTAAGGTATTGTAGGTCAGGACTCTGTTTCCTGCCACTGCTGGGCTGGGGTCCTCCTCTGCGCCTCAGTTCACTACCTGCAGAATGGGTGCAGTCGCTTGCTGCCTGTCTTTCAGCACAGAATTGTCTCTAATTCATACCCCTAAGCAACTGATCCCATTTAAGCATTGAGCATTTGTGTTTCTTTCCTAGGATTTCTTCTGGTCTGCGTTAGCTGCGGGTGGGAACTGTGACTTCCCATTGATGGGACAGTGTGGACCAGGGTAGCGCGATGCTGCGTAGGAGTCTCTGTGCTGGGGCAGCTCTGTCACAGGTCCCGTGCCCTCCTATTGCCTGGGCTCTCCATCCTCCTTCTTTGCACATCTACTTCAGGAAAACCACAGCTTTAATACGCACAAGGATGTTTATCATCTCCCCTTAGTGTAAAACTAAAGGCCGCTTCATCTTTGATGGATGTAATCTTTTCCATGCACTTCCAAGGCAGAGCAATAGGCCACTACTTGGGTTTTTTTAATGAAATCACTTCCCCCCCGTGATTAATTCAAGCTGTATTTTGATCTGTCTATAGAATTGTATACACGGCTGTGTACAGAACAGTGGTTTGATATCAGATAGATGCTGCAGTTGGAGTTGCAGTAAGGAAGCAGTGGAACCGCAGGCGCTGCTGAGGTGGCAGTGCTGATGAGGGCTGCAAATTAGATTTACATTGCCTGAATATCTAACAGCAGCTAACCGGGTTTTTGTCCTTTGTGTATGAACATTTCCATTAAAATTTCCAAAGGGTTTGAACTGGATTAGACCCCCACAGTCACTTTGAAATAACAAAATACAGCTCGGCTGACAGGGGCTCTTTAGGAACCTGGAGCAAAAATTATCTTCAGAAACGTTAGCACTTAGCAGTTACAAAACGTCTGCTTTTGTCTTGCCCCCTCTGCCAAGTTCCCTTTTTGTCTTGCCTTGAGGAGGATAAATTATCCGACTTGCAGAGATAAACCACAGAGAGGTGAGATTACTGGAGCTGAATGCTGGAAACCCCTAGCACTCTGTCCTCCTCTACAGTTGGAATTTAGACCCCTGTTTCTGGCTGTGTCAATCAGTCCCTTAATGAATGCATTAGTAAATGTAGTTAGTTTTTTTCCTCTCTAGAAGATGCAATTAATGGTTTGGCTTAAGACACCGAGTTTGTAATAAATGTATGGGGTGCAGCAAAAGGTCTTTGAAGCAATTCAGGGAATTATCCGAACAGGGAAAAGGCACACAATACATTGCTTTGCAGAGTCACAGATGGGTTGGCATAGAGCAAACAGAAGGAAATGATGCCTCATACACACCACTATAAACCCTTTATGGCCTGACACGCTGTGCTTATGCTAAACACTGGCTGAGGGTGAGGACCCCAGTGAAAACCTCTTGTTATGGCCTTGGTCCTCTTCTGTGTGTAGGTCTACAAGAAGATGCTCAATGTAAGAGAGGTGTGTGTGTGTCTGAGGGGTTTCCCTCCAATGAAAGGAAGAGCAGGATTTTCCTTCCTCACAAAGAACCAGTGATGTGCAGAGTGCCTGGAACAGGAGGGTGGGAAAAAGCTTTAGCAATAGGTGGTGACAGTGTCTTGTCATCTTCATTATGTTCTGCATGCATTAGTTTAGTGGCTGGCTAATGGTAACTTTGGATTTATCTAGCCAAGGAGCCTTTGACAGAGTCATTTCCCTCCCTTATTTATTTATTAAGGTTGCTCTAAGGATGTGGTGCTGGTACCATTGGAGGGGTCAGAGCCCTGGGGGGGCTCCTGGTTTTCATGGCATTTTAGAGCTAAAATCTAGGCTATGAGTGGTTTCATTCTGTGAATGGTGCCTTCAGGGTGCTGGGACAGGTAGGGCAGTGGCTTGGTGAGGAAGAGGAGAGCCCGGGAAATCGGCACCGCAGCATTCCTTAGTGTCTTGCTGGAGCTTGCAGACTTCCCAGGCCATTTGCACTGGGTTTGAGCTCTGTGAAGGAAACGAAACCTTGAGTTTTGTTTCCAAGCACAGTTTTTGCACTGGCTTGTTTGGGAGGTTGTGATGTGAGGAGGGCTTGGACGGGGCTTGCAGCAAGCTGCTCTAGTGGAAGGTGTCCCTGCCCATGGCAGGGGTTGGAACTGGATGAACTTTAAGGTCCCTTCAACCCAAACCAGGCTGGGATTCTATGATATAGAGTAAATAATGAGTGGGTTTACACTTTTAAACATCTTTTGCTGACTGCATTTATACTCATTCATTTCTCCCACTTTAATTCATAACTAACATACATGATGGTATTGACATTGAGGAATTAACTCATAAAGAGAGAAAATTTCAGTAGTTGCATTGTTGTCCTGTGAAAATTTAATGGAGACACTCACTTTTAGCTGGTGAGATGGGGGGGGTCATCAGTGTAAGGAATAAAAATAGAATCTGAGATGGACTGCTTGCAAAGCATGTGGAAATCAAGTAGTACATGTGCAAAGGCAGTAAATGTGAGTGGTGAGTCTGTCACAAAGTTTGCTTGTGGATAAAAAAGAAGTGAAATTAATCCAGTAATTCATTCCCATGTGTAACTGTGTGGTTTTATTGTATCTGGAGAATGTGAAACCTGGACTGAACACAGAATAATAGTTGACTGGTGAAATTAGTATATGCTAATATAGTGATATACCCATATGAAATGCATAAATATGTAATGTAAATTAGTGTATTAAAATAGAAGCAGCAATTCAGAAGTTTCACTGCTGGCTCTGAGTTGGGTTCTCTGCAGTTGTAATGTTTCTTGGGATGGGAAGGCAGTGCAGAGGACACCCGTCCTGGCCAGAGGCAGTGGACTCCAGAGGTTGTCTTGTCTGTGGTGGTTCTGAACTTCATCGTGGGGCTGCATCACTTCATAGTGGCTTTCACAAGGGCTGAATTCACCTGGAATAACCAATTTCAAGATCCTTCCAACTTGAGACCAAAGACAAGAGCTTCCCTATCCACTGGCTACCAACACGAAATCCTGTAGTAGCTCCGCAGTGTCCATGCGGATGCCAAGCCCCGCAGTCAGCATCAGCCCTGGTGGCAGGGAGCAGAGCGGGTACACGCTCAGTGCTCACCAGCTAAAGGGTTAACTGCCAACACGGAGCACAAACAAGAGATGCAAGCAAACAGTCCCCAGCAGAAATTGGACCCATCACTTCCCTCTAATGAAAACCAGATTCACTCCTACAACAATCATTCCACTGTTCCTAGATACCGTTCCTGGCTGGAGAGAAGCATTATTGTTGTTTCTCTTAGAAGAAACCCCAACCCTGAACCCATACGTTATATTTCTAGAGTTCATCTCTCTTATCATCTGGTTTTCTTTCTGGAAAAGGAACAAACAAAATCAAAAGGGTTGCCAGGTCTGAGTCTCAAAGCAAGAGGAAGGGCAGGAGTTTGCAGTGCCATTGGTCCTGATCTGAGTGTGAACGAGTTCAGATGAAATAACAGAAATTACATGAATTAGAGACCTAAGTTTGTGTCTTGCTGCCCGTTTTTTGGGGGTGGGAACATGTATAAGGGCTGTTTAGAGGGGTTGCGTTTCACTTAAGCGAAGGGTATTCTGCTACTGTCTGCCCCACTCCTTCCTGCCTGTGAGCTTCACCTACGCACCAAACCCACGTTTAAACCCAGTCCAGTTTATTAGAAGTGCAACGTGGTCTTCAGCAGCCTGCAGTGCTCAGGGGGTTTTAGCTGTGGGTTTCAATTTCATGCTTTGCAACTGATTTGGTGCAGGATAGAAGAGGGTTTGAGCACAGAAGAATCAGGATCCAGGCTTTCATCTGGCCGAGCATTTCCTTTGCATAGACAAATCAACTATGAGGTCTTTATACATTGATCCTGCTCCTCGCTATCTCCCAGCAGCCAGGACCCGCTGTTCTGCTGGGAGGGTTAGGATTTCCAACTTACACAAATAGTCCCGGGCTTTTTAAACGTGTTCCAAAGAGACATTTACTTTGGCTGCAGTGATATTTTCCTTTTATTGCTGTTGTGCGATTCAACATTTCCAGAAATAACTTCTGAAAGGTGCTGGAGGGTCTTGATGGAGGTGTTGTCAGATGCGGTGGGGAAGTACTGCACAATGCACAATGTGTACTAACGTGCATTCGGAAAAGCAAGGAGTCCATTTGGGAAACTGAAGCAGTCTTTTCAGGCCATTCCTGGTTGAGTTGTTAGGATCAATATCCTTTCCTGCACCCCACAGACTTGTCATTGCAAGGATTCCCGATGTTAGAGTTTACTTGAGGCATCTGATGGTCACTGACTGATGGTTAGCGTTTGGAGCTTTTGGTGCTGTGTAAGTGATGCCATCTATGAAGGTTCCTTTTGGGGTCAGATTTAAGGTATTGTATAATATTTCATTGCAGGAGTCAGCAAATTGTTTTCTGTCCTCAAGTTCATGGCGTGTTTGTCTCTGCATTTGCAAGGGACTGCAGAGACAACAGCGAATTCTCATGTTACCCTATCTGAGCATGCTGCTCTAGTGGAAGGTGTCCCTGCCCGTGGCAGGGATTGGAACTGGATGAGCTTTAAGGTCCCCTCAACCCAAACCGCTCTGGGATTCTGTGATGAGCAGCACTTCTGGTGGTAAACTGAGCCTCTGAGAGATGCAGCTGAAGGCCTGAGCTGTATTTCTCATTTTGCTCTTGGCTCCCCCTCTCCTTCCCTCCCAGTGCCCCATGTTTGGGGTTTCTCTGATGGGGCTTGCCTGGAACCAGGGAGTTTGGGCTCAGGAAAACTGGAATTCCAGTCTGTGCCCATTCCACGTTCATGCTTGTGTCTGTTGCATGTGTTTCTTGAACGCCAAACAGTTGTGATTTTGGTGAACAGCTTGGTTAGTCTGTTCACTATATAGAGTCATATAGTGGTGCTTCTGTAGGACTGAAACAAAAGGTGTAATGCTCATTTCTGTACTTTAGCTTTAGGGTTGTTTTTGCAGGGCATGACATAGCTGTGCAGATGTGGATGCCTATATCTGAGTGTGCAGAGTAACAGCCACACATTGATGAAGAGCTCTTGCTGTTGGAGCCTGATGTTTGGAGAGGTCTGCATCGCTTCCCAGTCATCACTGTAACACTCCGAAATCTGCTGACCCAAGCCAAAGCCTCTCCTCTCGGCTCTGCTCTTGGGGAGGAGTTAGGGATTTGTGAATGTGTGAAGGCATTAGCTGCCAGTTGTAACTGGACTCAAGCCTAGAGGAGCCCAAATCCTTCAGCAGGAAAGTTTGTAATACATTATCTCTGGAGTTGGCCCAGCTTTCAAAACCAGGAAGCATTAATAGGAATAAGTGTGAGCACCATTAGCACTTCCAAAGGCGTGATTTATTATGCATTTTGGTTGCAAAATACTGTTTAGCTGCATAATGTTGGTCATTTAAATAGGAAGTGTCACTAATGGAATAGTTTATTAAATACACAGGCCTGAAAGTGAGGGAATTCCTTTGAATGTGTGACTGTCTTTGCAGCGTTACAGCCGTGCTGGGGCTGCTTTCAGTGGGGGGGAAGTATTCATTTGCCTGCTTAGAATTAAAGTAAGAGAGAGTTTGGAGCAAAGGTGGTGGGTATAGAGCTGTCTGGCCATGCCCTGCAGGGATGCCCATCATCAGTGCAGCATCAGAGGGACCACAGGAACCATAGCTCTGGTTGGAGGCAGGAGGGACCCTCTTGAGCATCATCTTTTCTGTTCAGTTCCACTTGTGGTGTATGCATCTGTGCACATTGTGGGTGAAGCAGAGATCCCATCCCTTCCCTGGCTCCCAGCACCACCCAGCAGGGAACAAACTGCTTGGGATCAGACAGTTCTGGGGTCGGTGCTGCCGCAGTGCTGGGGTGTCCCAGCGTGTTGTTGGTCTCTGATCGTGTGTGCACTGAACATTCTGAACTGTGAGGATTCTGATGTTGCTGCAGTTTTGTTTGTGTCCAGTAAATGAAAAGGGAGATTTCATGACTGACTATTACAGCTCACAGAGAAACTCTACTTAAAGCATCAACGTGTTCTACGTTAATAGGAGTAAACAGTCGGCCAGTGCTTGTTCTGGTTAGTTATCTGCTCAGTTTTACTGGTACCTGACTGATTCATGGAGGCAACGCTCATTACTCTGCCTTTTTTCTATTACAAGGTAATTTTTCCCCTAACGTTTGCCCCTGTAGTCAGCCTGTTCCCTGTAAAATCCTCTCCTTCCCTCGCCCGCTTTGATCTGCTGGTTAGGGTTCACCTCCTTCATTTCTTGCAATTACCAGTCTGGAGTGAGGATGCCCCTGACCTTTTCCAGCAGTCTGGCAGACACATGGGGCAGGAAGCTTGGCTTTTATTTCAGCCTTTTCTACCATTCATCTCGGATGGATTACAACAGTAGCAGCTCCAACTGTCCCGGAGCCCGTGTTGTGATAAAGCAGAGGTAACCCCACAGGCACAGAGGAGTGTCGGGGTGGTGCTGTCTGATTGGGATGGGCTGACTAAGGTCTCTGCTGGGTAATCAGATGCAAGAACCCCTTGTGTTCTATGTGTTGCTATAGTGTGAAAAATTCCTGTTATATCAAGTTCAGCAGCAGGTACCCTAGAGCACAGCCTGTTCTGGAGAAGAATCTATGGGGATGTCAATGCAGCAGATGAGTCATTTGCTCCCAAAAATGAAGGGATTTGCTCTGTTCCGCTGCTGCTTTCTTCTGCTTTCAAGGTAGTTTCAAATCTACAGCAGCAGCAGAGCAAGTGAAATAAATCCAGCTGCCATGAATGCTTTGCAGAAGATGAGGATAGATCTTGGGGTTTGTGTTTGGATTTGAAGGGGACGGGTGAGTTTGTCATGGAGAAATTAAGTGTTAAGTAGTGACTGAGCTGTGTTTTTCCCACCTTGCAGAAGTAAAGGGGAAAACTGATGCTGCAGCTTGACAACTTTGCAATAACAAGTGGCAGCAACTTAGTTTCCCTTTGCTTATATAGCTTCAAAATAACAAAGAAATGAATTTTCCATAGCTGGTTTTGGCAGGCAGGTGGTGAAGAAGCTGTGTGTGTGTGAGCTCGCGTTCCTGTTCTGCCATTCCATACAGAACATTCCTCTCCCAGGAAAGAAAAGGTGGTAATTCCTTTAGAGGGGACTTGTCACAAGGAGGAAAAGTGAGGACAGGCCCATGTGTGAGAGGCAGGGGGTGGGGAGCCGGAGAGATGAGCCTCCGGAATGACATTATAGCTTTACCTGCTCGCTGAATGTATCTGCGGATTTAAATGACATCTCAGGGGACAGGATCAAACTTCTGAATCCCATTCATCCATCAGATGGGAGAACAAGACCTGGCTTTCAGTCGGGCAGGAGCTGGAGACTCCTCCTGGAGTAAATGAGCTCAGACCACACAGATAAAGAGCGTCTTCTGTTCCGTTTTAAAGCATTTCAGGGGAGAATCATCTGTCACCCGGCTCCGGGCTGGAGGCCTCGGCTCTGACTGCGGCGCAACAGTGATGCTTTTCAGACCCTTTCCAGCCCCTCATTCCATTGTAACTTCCAGAACTGGCTTCAGAGCTGCTCACAGTTTAAAAGCCAGTGCCCAGCATCCGAACACTCCAGGTAATTGCACTGCATGCAGCAATCCCCTGGGAAAGGGTAGGCTGGGTCATGCCAAGCAGGCGTTTGCTCCCCAGTGCCTTACTGAACTGCTGCTGTGTGAGTTTTCTTCCCTCCAGCAAGCATCCTTCATCCCAGCCAGACCCAGCAAGAAATGAACCCAACAGCAAACAAAGTAGATTTTGTATGGGGGATTAGTGTTCCTGTGTGGATCCTCAAATTGTATGTGCTGAGTTTTGTCTAGGTTCAAGTATAACTGGTGCTATTACTGTAAATGTGTTGGGGTAAATCTGCCAGTTAATGTAGGGAAAAACTGAAGATGTGTTATCTAAGAGTGTCTTAGTATACTTTCCCTTCCTGGTGGCTTCAAGACGCTCCCACTTGGGGCTCTCTCAGACTCCCTTGCTGAATATCTGTCTGCCTGAATCATGATGGTTTTATTTGGCTGAAGGGGGTAACAGCTTTAACACAGTAGAATGGCAATGACTGCTTGGGTATGGAGGAGAAGGGATACAGGCAGCCTGCAGAGAGGAGAAGCCAGCAAGCTTTTTACCCCCTGCACCTTTATAACTGAACCTGGAGGGGTGGGGTGGTGGAGGTTGGTGTTCAGAATGCCCTTTTCCTCAAACCCTTTGAGCCTGTCCCCCAGTAGAGGGCATGTCTGGAGGTGAGGTGAGGTGGGCACCTCAGCTCCATGGTCCTGTGGGGTGCAGGTTGTGCAGTAAACTGAGGGCTGCATGTGCTGCATCTGTTTGATGGGGTCCCAGGCTGGGGAGGTCTGTCCTGATGATGCATGAAATGGGAGTTGCAGAAGGGGGCAAAGGCCCAAGGAGTGGTGTGAGCTGTGAAGCTCATTTAATTGCCCTGCGAGGGAAAGGTGAGTATAGCAGTAGAGGAGAGGTTGTTCTTCCAAGAAGCATATAAAGATCAAACCTGGTCTCTCTGGCTGTCTTCATCCTCAAAGAGAAGGAAAATCACCAGCTGTGATGAGGTGCCCACATAGTCCCAGCCTGTCAAACGCAAAGCATCACAGGTGAACTCTCTTGTCTCATCTTGATTTCCAGAACAAATGAGTTTGGGTAAACTGGAGATAAGGATCTGAAATGTGGATCACTGGCTCATTGCATTGAAAGCTGCCATGGAAACATATCCCCAGTTCACTTTGCTATCTACAAAGGCTCGATCGGTACATACGATCCTAATGATTTCCACCCAATTCCCAGCTCTCTGGGTCAGACGCGGGCTCTGTGCTGCCACAAAGCGTGTGTGCTCACGTGTTTGGAGTGTGTTTTTCCACCCGGAATGAGCAAAGTACACTGCGGGAAAGGGAAAAGGGAGAACGTTTAAAGCAAAATTTCACTGTAATTAAACAGCAACTTTTCAGATGCGAGCTGTCAGCCTGGTTAACCCTGCATCCCTGCGCTGCACAGATACATTTTCATCTTTGCAGAGCCTTAGTTAGCGGTTCCTGGCACATTACATTAACTAATTTGAGATGGAATTATCAAATTTGCTCATTGCTGCTAGCGCTAATTTGAAACCTTACAATAAAGAACAGTTTGAGAGGCAGATGAAAGGTTGCCACCCACAGAGGCTCCAAGACCTGTCCCTGGTGTATCACAGCAAGGTTCGCAGAGATTTGGGGTAATTGCAGTCATGAGCTGGAGTTGATTGAAGAAAATTATACCCCAGTTTTTTACTACAAGCTTTTTTCCTCCTTCTTCTTCCCTTTATTGTGTGTGTGGCTTTTCTTAGTTATGGTGGGAAATAGCAGTGCAAGGAGGACAGAGCACTCCGTGTTAATAACTTTGTTAAAACTTTCCTTATAACTTGTTCAGCTTCAGCCTCACTGCAGAGTTCTTTAATGGAGTTTCTGAGGCTCTCTTTACATGTTCCCTGTATTCTCCAAGAGATTCCTGGTTTTAGGGTGTCTGAGGTTTTTGTCTTTACAAAGCGTCGAAACTTGCAGGCTAGAATACATTAATGGAGATCAAAATGACACAGAATCCTTTCCGTTCTTGCTGGCAAAGGCTTAGTGCCCTTCTGAGCCTCCCAGTTGGATGAGGGGAGAGTCTCCATTGCTGGGCTCAAGGCTGACAGATGGGAGCTCTGCTGTGGCTGTGCAGCGGCTCGCCGGTTCCTGCACTGGTTTGGTTTTCAGCATCCTCAAAGAAGCTGCATTTTACCGTGTTCTGCAGGCTGCGGCCGGGGTCCTGGGAGAGGCGGTTTCTTTGTGACCTTCCTGAGATAAATAATTAAGATGGAGTCTAGATAAAGATCGCTGTCAGAGGTGAGGGGTCAGCCCGGCTGCCTGGCCTGCGAGGGGAATGGCCCCGCTCGCTGCGTGTCAGCAGGGAGCAGATGTGGTTTGCTCTGTGGAATAGGGCAGAGAGGGGGGAAAAGATCTTAAAGATCTTCTCTTTACAGTGTAGAGCCATCAAGCGGTGCTTAGGAAAATATCCCCCCCTCTGGTCAGGGTTAAGGGAGCAGCCGAGGGGATGGTAACAGGGCTTGATATTTGGAGAGTGCAAAGGTTAAAATGGTCTCTTATGTGGAGCCTGTAGGCATGCCTGCGGTAGGAGCAGGCTCTCCAGCTGGGCAAAGTCTGTGCTGTGAAGTAAGTCATTATCAGACACATGGCTCTGTGGTGAACCCTCTCCCAGGGTCTTCATTGCTATGAGGGTGCTCTGCTCACAGCGGGTACGTGCCCCGTGCCCACACTTCTCACTTTGCAGGAGCCTTTTCATCTGAGAAGCATCCTAAGGAGATCACAGCAGGCCCAGGGTGGGAATCACCTCTTTGAGGTGCTCCATTGCTGCTTGGAAGGGAACATGTCCTGACAGGGAGTCATAGAACAGTTTGGGTTGGAAGGGACCGTCAGAGCTCACCTGGTCCAAGCCCCCTGCAGTGAGCAGGGACATCTTCACGTAGAAGATGCTTTGGGAAGGGCTCTCATCAGACACCCCAGAATGTGGGGTTTACCCCTGTAAGAGCTGCAGGATGGAGCCAAGCCACCTGTGCTGACTTCCCAGTGCATGGAGTGCAGCAGGTCCTGATCTCGGGGGCACAGGGGAGGTCTGTGCAGAGCCCCAGGTCTGGGGCTGCCCCCCGCCTTCAGCCCATGCACCAGCAGAAACCAGAGCGGTGCCTTTAACTGTCCCTGCAAGATGTCTGCAGCTCGGGCTGCCTCTTGTTTTGAAGAGGGAGTGCTTGGGGGCTAGTTCCAGAGCTCAGTGACAGAGAGGAAACAGGGCCAGGAATAAATGGCCTGTTGATTTACTCAAGTTACATCATTTTCTTCCCCTCAAGAGCCTATAAATCTCACGCTCCTTGTAAAAACAGAATTTAAAAACAATTGAGAGCTTCTGAGACGACCCCATAGCTTCCAGCCGCTGCGGCCTCGGAATATAGAGCTGCCTTTCACAGGCTGGACCACTTGTTTCATATTAGATACTGGGGGAGCCCTGCTTCCAGCTAAGCAGCAGAAGCTGTTAAGATATTTTATAGTCGTCCTAGTGGTTTAGATAACACTCTCCCCATACATATCGCGGGGCTTTAGCTAAATAGCAGGCTTCCTGGCTGGGCCACGCAGCTCGGAGAGTCATTAATTCACACGTTCGGGTTTCTCCCCTCTCCAGTAAGGTTTCTGATCAAAGACACCCCGGCTGGCAGAGGGGCCTCTGTTAAAAACTGGATTCTTCTGATTATTGTACAATTTACGGCCTCTTTGCTCCGAGGGTTTGCATGCTAAGGAAAGTGCTCGCTTGCAGCTTGTTGCAGCACTCGTTACTGCTCCCGTCTGAGGAGGGCTGGGGTGCAACAGGGATTTGTGGTTATCGGGTTTTCAGTGCTAATGCGATGCAGTGGCCGCTGCTCTCCCCCAGCTGGGTTCATCTGATGGGAACCAGCGTTCTGGAGGTGGAAAAGGGACTTGCATGGGTTTCACCATCACGTGTCCCAGGTGAGCGGCAGTTTGCCACTTCTCACCTAGCAGTCAGATGCAGCCAGGAGGATCTGGTGTTTAGTCTCTCTCTGTGTCAGAAAGCAAGTCTTGATGATCATTCTTCTAATGGTTATATGGGGACGTGGTGTTTATGGATCAAGGACTGGAGTTCCTGAAGTCCTGTGGGTCTTCATTCTGTAATCCATGGTAGTAAAAACTCAGGTTCAGAAGTTCCAGGAACCTTGAAGAAGCATAAAGGGCTTTTCTCAGGCTCTTTGCAGCCTTTTGCCACTGTCAGTAACAAGGTGATATCTAATGTAATGATGTCAAAGAGGCATTTCTCAGCCTGATCCCAGCTTTCTAATGGCTAACATCCAAGTTGTAACACCAAAGCCCTGAAGGTCTGCTCTCCTTATTGTAGCTGATAAGCTCTGAAGTGGCTTCTATACTGTTTAGGTATGTAAACGTATAAAAATGTGTAATTGAAACTACTTTTAGACGTACACTGTGAGTGAAGATTGTTCTTTTCATGCACTAAAGGGGAGAGTAATGGTTACTACACGTGTCTGTGCTGTTACTGGCCAAACTTAGAGATGGGAGAGTTTGTATTTTACTTACCAAGGGATGCTTTGATAATGATATTGTGGTTAAGTGCAGGAAAAGCAGAACTAAATAATGAAACCAGCAATTCCTTCTAGACTGGTGCCCCCCCCAGAAAAGAAATAAACATACAAGTTGACATAACTCACAAATGGCAGCATTTGCTGATTCCTGGCCCGCTGCCATCCCAGCGCAGGGTGAGGAAGAAGGAATCCCTGCAGGCCCAATTCATATAAACTAAGTGGATTTACTTATCATTTATGAAAACAAAAGAAGGTACCTGATTAATCACTTTGTGGATTGAGGTCTGCATGGGGATGGGCTAAGGAGCAGTTTACTGCGTGCCGTGGGCTCAGTGCATTCTGATCTCAATTTGCACTTTCTTCTTAGGAGTTTCCAAAGGACCCAGTGGCTGGTTTAGAGCGTGTGGAGGATGCTTTCCTCCAGACCTTTTAGCCTGATGAAACAAAGGGTGCCTGCAGGCACTAAGATGTACTGATGACTTTTGGAAGCAAAGAGAGCATTAGGGAGCCGAATAGGCCTTTGGGAGGTAAAACTCTGCCAGCTAGTAGTTTTGAACTTGCCTTTGCACTACCCTAATGGCACTGATTTTGCGTAGAGCTTTGTAGGAGGGTAACACGTCTGGACTAACCCACCTCGCTCTCCTGTTCAGTAGTTCAAGGGATGGCAGGTTCCATTTTCTGTTCCTGACATGCTCATGTGTGCAGTTCATTGTTTTATGCCCCCCTGCCCAGGAGGTGCTATTGGGTAGAATTCCATGGGGATTGGCTCCTGACAGCAGTGGCTTTCGGGTAATGCTGGGGAGGAAGTCATTAGTTACCTGTTCTAGTCTATAATTGCAAGCACACTGTTCTGTTCTCTCATGTTTATCCATGGAGTATTTGATCTTTCTGCAAGTTCTTCTGTCAGTTTTGTGTGTGCTTCACTTTGTGTTTTATTCCCATCTCAGTGCAAACTGCATCTGATTCCGTGTGTAAATGCAAGAGCCTTTGGTAGCGAGCACAGCTTCTCAGTCCTTGTGACTGTGGTGCGGGTCTGCGGTGCTCTTCGGGTCTGTGTTTCTGTCCTGATGAAGCAGGTTGGGAATGTAGCTCACATTCACGCCATCCCATGTGGAATCTGCCTACTTCCCCTCCCCTTTCACAAAGAACAATGCTGCTTCCACATCTCCAGGAAGAGCGGCTCCCGGGGCGTTGGGTGAGCAGCAGCAGGTTCTGAATCCCACTGCTGCATACAGTGTTTTCTTTCACCAGGGTATTAAAAAGCAACCAAGAAAGAGACCTCACAGATGCCAAGAGCTGTTGAGCATTGAGTTGTAGCCTCCATGGTGCTTCAGTTCCTCGGCTCGGCAGATAGGCAGCGTTTTTCATGCTGTTTGACAGTTATCTCCTCAGCAGCATTACTGGGCTTATACATCTCCTTTCAGCAGCTCCAGATAGAGCTGACAGCAGGGGGATTCTGTTTTGTCTCAGCGAGGGGGGAAAAAAAAGGTGGTCTTTTGGCAGTAGCCAAGGCCACACTCAAGCACCAAGGGGCACAATGTCTCCTCTGTCTCGGAGAGAAAATAGCTTCTGACAGGAATCAGCTTTCAGTCAACTGCCAGGCATCTCTCATTATGGGAGGCCCGACCTGCAGGCTGCTATGTAGATAACCTGTTATCGCAGGAGATTGAATGCGGAGTTAAATTGCCTCGTGCTGCTGCTCCTGCAGGTTCCAGGCTGAAACCGCACAATGTTAGCCTTGGGAAGATGCACCAGAGTGGGAGAAGCGGGGAGGTGAAGGAAGGCAGTGCCCCTTGGGGGGCCCGCGCCGACAGAGGCCTCTGCCTGCTTCCATGTGCTGATGCTTGGGCTTTGAAACATGAAAAGCCTCAGTGACTCGGTGTGCTCTAAGAACCAGTGAGCTGGCCCTTGCAGCACCTCTGAAATGGGTATAGCCGCTTGGGTAAGCAGAGGTGGGAGAAGGGAAAGATGCCCTTTCTTAGTTCTGGTCCCATTTGCCTCCCCGTGTACCGCAGTTCTCTGTCCATGAGGCGTTTCACAGGGGCATCTCCTCTGTGTTCCTTAGATGTGGGGCAGCCCCACTGACAGCCAGAGCCTTTCCTCTTTCCTCTCCAGCATCTAAACCATGCAGGCACTCTGAAAACCACCGAACCAAAGCACAGAAAGCAAAACTTACTGCAGCTTGTGCCAGATCAATGATGAACGCAGCAGAACCTTCTGACAGAGAGCTTTAAACCAGCTCTCCTTAACTTCACCCTAGTCTCAATCCAATCCTTTAATCCATGTGTCTTTGCATCTGGCATGAAAGGAACCAGCAGCTGCACCCATTGCATTGAGCCTTTACTCATGTTGGTGCCCTGGGAATCATATTCCATTCAGGCCATACACAGTTAAGGCCAACAGCATTAGATGGGCCTATTACAGGGATTCTCTTTATGCTGACAATAGGTTATTTGACCTTTGACTGATCATGTTTCTGATACAGAACATATCAGCTCCCTGCTTTACCTATTGATAACGTGAGCTCCACAGCATCAACATCTGGGATGCTGCAGCTGGGCTGTGTTCAGAGGCAGAGGAGGAGCACCAAGGAAGAATAGCTCACCTTAAGAAAGCTGTTACATCCTCAGTGAAAATGGCTCAAAATTGGGACGTTTTTGTGCCTCTTGTGTTGGGAGAAAGGTCTCTGAATAATTCATTCCAGTAGCTGTTGTTCAGGCTGCCTGGAAAGGTGATAAACCACCTGGGAGGGTATAGCTTCTGCTGTTCACCTGTAGGTACAGTTGTCTTGCTATCAAAGTGAAGGAGTAGCAGTGCAGGCAGAGAAGTTCATTTCTCTCCCATGCGTCCAAAGGGACCAGTGTGAAGTCCTGGGGTGCTGGGATCATTCTCCTGTCAGTTGCAGTGCAAGCGTTCATCTCTTGCCCCTCGGACCAAGGCTCTGTTGCTCCTCCAGCCCTGTCTTGATGCTTTTGCAGCACCTGCCCTGGGGCCTGGAGCAGTGACAAAAATAAAGAGGAGAAAAGCACAGAGCTCATCACGAGTTCAAAGGCCCACAGACACTTTGTTAGATGCAGGCCCTTTGTGCTATCTTGTACATGACATAGTTTGCTGAGCAATTTGGTGACTACTGTGCACTGTCAGCTAGCACTGTCCCGCCATGGGGCACGGGGAGCTCTGGATGCAGTGAGGAGAAATGCTTTCATGTCACTTTTATCTGACACTGGCCGCCTGAGACAAGTGCACCGAGGTCCTGCTGAATTCTTTATAAGACAGCTTGGCCTCCTGCACAGCTTTCCTTGGGGGCATGGGCACACTCCTGTTCACCGCGTCACTCACCTGAGCAGGGAGCAGAGGATGCTCTAGGATCATCCAGCCCATAGGGTGAATCCCTCAAGGACCTGAGGTCAGCGTTTCCCTCCTGGAGTTGCTGGAAGTATGGATATGGCAGCAAGTGTTCCTCCTCTGGGGGATCTCTGCTGCGGGTACCAGCTGCAGGCAGCAGGGGCACAGAGCCAGGGACTGAAGGTTGGCACAGAATCATAGAACCATCAAATCATGGGATGGTTTGGGTTGGAAGGGACCTTAAAGCTCATCCGTTTCCAACCACTGCCACAGGCAGGGACACCTTCCACTAGAGCAGCTTGCTCCAAGCCCCATCCATGTATTTTAGATTAAATCATACACCAGAAGCTTTAGTAACTATAAATACAAAAAGCAGTTTTGCTGTTAGCTTTGGAGGTTTTCTGTGGTTTCATTTGCAAAGCATTTGGTTGCAGGATGCTCAGAAGGAGGACAGTGAGCAGGGGTTGGGGGGGTGTAAGCCCGCAGGGACAATGCAGTCTTTAAATACAGGTTTGTACTAAAATAACAACCCCAAACTTGCAATACCTCGGAAGGCTGACAGCTGATGCTGAAGGGCAGGGATTGAAATGCTGCCTCACAAGTAAATGTTCCTTCTCCCAGATCCTCAGCAGAGCACATCTATTTCTGCCTCTTTAAATTTTCATGGGCACTCGTGTTGTAGTTGCCTTAATTGTCCCATGTCCTTTCCCCACTGAAGCTTCTCAGCTCAAGTGCTGTGGCTGTGAGACGTGATAAACCTCTGCCAAAGCCAGGGCCAAGTATGAAAAGGAGCGTGATAAGGGCTGTGTGGTGAGTCTTCAGTGAAGGAGCCGGTTCTCTGACAGTCACTTTGAATCCTGGCCTTCAGCGAAAGAGAACATTCTTGAAACCACCCGTTCCTGTTGCTGAACACTCTCATAATTCAAGGTGAATCCGATTTTAATGCAAGCGTCCTCCTAAGATCTGCCTATAAAGCCAGGTTGTTTTAAGGGGGTTTTGCAGGTCGGGGTTCAGCACAACAGAGCTCAGTCAGAAGATGGTGTTTCCTTTATTCTTTAGAGACACAGAGCCAAAGGACTTTGTCACCTGCTAGCTGCCCGCAGAAATAAACCCCTGTATCTGCAGCCCTGCTTCAGGGTCAAGAGGTAAGGAGATAAGGCCCGTCTTTTGTGAATGGGAGCTTGACTTTCAGAGAGCAGGAAGTGGGAATGAATGCAGGGAGAATGGCAGGAGTCAGGATGGTGAAACTCCAGCCTGCTCTCATCTGATAAGAAAGAGACACTAAACTTAACACTGCCAGGGCGGCTCAGCTCGGAGGGAAGGACAGAGGCAGCACTGGAGTTTGGTTTGGGTAGGTACAGTCAAGGCAATATCATCTAGTGTAGGAGCAGCACTGACCTCTTGCTCTCCCTTCCCATTGCCTGCTTCTCCTGCTGGGTGATGCTCCATGAGGATGCGCAGTGCTGCCTGCAGCCAGGCTCCCCAGCATCCCTCTCTCCACCTGATGCCTTTTTTCCCCTTCGAGCAACATTGTGAGCCTGAAGGAAGACAAAACTTCTGGTGCTATAGGCAGGGATTTGAGAGGCAGGTTCTGGAGATTAAGCCATAAGTTATCCCTGTGCAATAATGAGCTATGAATGTTAGATTGCCTTGGGAAGAGCCATAGATTCTGCTCCAAGTGTCATTACTTACAGTAGGTGCTCCTTAGGAAAGGAAATGCACTTGTAAAGATTTAAAGAAGTGTTAATGTTCTGAGACCTCTGCCTGAGCAGCTTCACAGTTAGGCTCTAATCTCACTGCACATCTTTTGTGATACACCTCAATTCTTCAGCTATTCTTCAGCTCCTATTCTGTTGGACTGCACCCGAGGATGACTCCTTGCCCCCGGATGGCAAAGCTCTTGGCTGTGCCCTGCCTCTGATCCATGCAGGAATCGGGACTGTGCATTGAGGTTCATCAAACCACTAAAGCTGGTGCAGTGACTGACAGGAGTAGCATTGAAATGGTTCTCAGGTGTCTTTCACATTGGTCAGAGATGTGGTTTTATTATGAATAATTACAAATTGATTCTCAACTCCAGCAGCAGCTTCTACTTCTGATGTTCTTAGAGCACAGGTCTCTGTGCAGAGCATTGGCTTTTACGTGCATTAGAGCCTTAAGAGGATAGTAGTGAGCTTGCACGTGTGAGTAGCTGTTGCTAGAGGGGGGTGTTACCATTTCTATCACGAGCTGTGTTGGACTGACTGCAGAGGGGAAATGCTTTGAGTTTCTTCAGGGTCAGGTATATTCTGTATCTGGGCTGTGTTCAAGAAATGCCAAAGTGGGACTGGATTCACTCACAATGTGGTTTGACCTCAGCAATTCTGCAGCATTGAGCAGTCATTTTTCACTGTGTTTGCTTTTAGAGTTGTAGGGGAGGTAGGAAGGGAAGCTCCATGACTTTATTATTACTGTTGTTGTTGTCCTCATTGTTATTTACCCATTTGCAGTTGTTTTCTGTCTCCAAGTGTCTGTCATTGCCTGAAAGAAGTAGATGGAGTTGGCTGGCAGGAGCCAGCCCCCTTGTGCATGGTGACATAATTTCCCATTGCAGTCATCAGAGAGGGGCAAGCCAGCTCCTGCTCGCTGTTGTGACAGCCAGGCTTGGCTGTGAAGCTGCAGAAGAAAATGTCTGCATTCGGGTTACGCTCTCTGCCTGTGGACAGCGCTGAGAATACAGAAAGGAGGTGTTCATTCATCCGGCTTCAAGAAAGCCCCTTGTAAAGGCATTAGCCCTTAGCTATAGTAGCCTCCATGTGCCACAAGTGGCTCTTGGAGGTGCCCATCTAACTGATAGAATGCTTAAAGAAGTCACTTGGGAGCAAAATGGGATTCCCAGATTCTGGTCTGGATTCTGTACAGCCTTGCAGTGTCCATACAAGTCCTTACCTCGATGGATGCCCTGCTACCTGTAACATGGAGTAAATGCCAGGGTGGAATGGTTTTGGTGTGCGGACATATCCCTAAAACAAAGTGACCCTGATCCCGGGTGATGCTGTTGTTCCATCATAAGCACTTTTAAACCCCAGATTCTGTTACTTTGGGCCTGTTGTGCCAGACACTGCCAGAACATTCCACATTGCCAGAATACCCGTTTTGCAGGCAGGCTGCTGCTGGTTATGAGCTTCACTATTTTTTCCATTAGAAAAAGAATCCTGTAGAACCTAAGTACATGTCTGCAGAGGATTGTGCTGTGTATAGATAGATTTTTAACAAGTTGCCACTGGTCATAACAACAACAGTAACAACAAAGTCGGATAGGTTGTGGGTAGGAGGCAGGAAAGTATTGGGAATCTGGTGTTCTGAATGTTGTCAGTAGCAAAGTCTTGCTGAGGCTGCCCAGTGTGGCTTGACAAAGCCCATTATTCAGTAAAGCGATAACAGGATCTGTGATTTAATTAATATTGGTGAGTTTTTGATGTGTATGGACTCCATTCTCAACAAAGATGTAGTGCTAAACAAAGCCTGGGGTCCTTAGGTCAGGAACTGTCACTATGGAGCTGATATCAGTTACAGAACAGACAGGAGCAGATTTCGTTTATCTGACACTGAGCATTGTGCTGGGCAAGTTGGCAGTGCTAATAATGAGGGATGGGAGAGCTCGGGACAGAAGCGCTGCTCAGCCTGTAATCCATCTGGGGGGAAGAACATGAATCAGCGTGCACCTGCGAGGTACAGGGGACTTAAAAGGAAGGGAGAAAGTAAGACCCCATCTGAGGCAAACACGCGGTGCTCTGACCATGGAAGATGTTTTCATTTCAGGTTTGGGATCGGTTTCCTGCTCTGCGTTGTTGCAGTTACAGGAGGGTGATTCGGTGATCCCTGCTCACCTAAATACCACCCCATGGCAAGTGTTGAGGTCGGTGTTAGGGCAGTCACAGGATTCAGGAACAGCGTCATGGTGAGATCTACGTTTTGCCATGCTTTAGTCAGTAGGAAAGCAGAGGGGAAGGTGTCCAACCTTCAGCGTGTGTTTGTGTTGCCAGAATTCCTTATTCCTGTGTCCCAGTTGTGCAGTGTTGAGCAAAGCTGCAGCCCAAGGGTCAGCCTCAGCTTTGCTTTCGTCTGATCACCTCATCCAGGATTTAGGATGCAAGGACAGCCCCATAGAATCCCAGCCTGGTTTATGTTGAAGGGGCCTTAAAGCTCCTCCAGCTCCAACCGCTGCCACGGTCAGGGATCCCTTCCACTGGAGCAGCTTGCTCCAAGCCCCTGTGTCCAACCTGGCCTTGAGCACTGCCAGGGATGGGGCAGCCACAAAGGGGTGAGTTCAAACACCCATCGCAATCTGCTTTCACAGCTGATGATATTCCTTTGTCTCCTGCATGCAAAGGATCATTTTGTTTTCCTAAAGAGCATCCAAAAGAACGTGTCCCCAGTGAATGATGATGCTTTGTTAATAATTTAGCACCACGCTGCCTGCTGAATTTTCTGAATCAAAATCTGATCGATGGGAGAGCAGTTGGTTTATTGAGCTTTCTGTCAGTTTTCTTTCCTGAAGACACGCAGGAGAGTGCAGAGGATGCCTGCTGCGCAGAGCCCACTGCTGGAAAGGTACACTGGCTCCAGGCAAGTTTGCCAAAAACAATTACTCTCTCAAGGAATGCTCAAGACAATCTCTGATGCACCAACCTCTGAAAGCTGAGGCTTGGGAAGCGCCAGCACTTTGGCCTGTACTGGTGTTTCCTTAGCAGCTTCAGGGGTCTTACAAACAAATACGGCATCACAGAATCCTAGAGTGCTTTGGTGAAGGGACCTTAAAGCTCCTCCAGCTCCAACCCCTGCCACGGGCAGGGACCCCTTCCACTGGAGCAGCTTGCTCCAAGCCCCTGTGTCCAACCCGGCCTTGAGCACTGCCAGGGATGGGGCAGCCACAGCTTCTCTGGGCACCCTGTGCCAGCGCCTCAGCACCCTCACAGGGAAGAGCTTCTGCCTAAGAGCTCAGCTCAGTCTCCCCTTGGGCAGGTTCAAGCCATTCCCCTTGGCCTGTCCCTACAGGCCCTTGTCCCAAGCCCCTCTCCAGATTCCCTGTAGATACTCTGAGGTTCCAGAGCACTTCTGCGTCTGAGCAGTTTATGCTGACACCATGCAAAGGGATGGGCAGTGATGCACAGCCATCAGCCCCAAGAAGCTGAAATGCAGAAGGGCTGAGCAAAGGGCTGGGCTGGGAACATCGGGTGCCTGCTGTGGCCGCTGTGTTCAATGCATTGGACAATGCTGCCTCTAGAGTCCAGCACACAAAGGTGCATTGACTGCGAGCAGCTCCCAAACAATATGGGCTTTGTGGTGGCTGAGCTATTCCTGCTGCAGGGGAACCTTCTGCAGCACCACCATTGCGCTTTTCTGTTTCCAGGCGGCCTTTTCCTGGCATGTTGGGCATGGAAAATGTTTATCAGCTTTTGCTTTTGTTTAATAGCATTTGAGGAGGGTCACGGTGATGGTCCTGGTCAGTTTAATCCATGCAGAATATGTCAGCCCGAGGTGTTTATGCTTTCTGCTCTGTGTGTTTAGGCAGCCTCTTTTACAGCTTTCAGCAGGACACTGAGGTTTTCTGGCAGCTCATGTTCCGACATGGTGTTACCCAGCAGGGGAGAAATAAAGGGAGGATGTTTAGGTTAATGTGGTTTAATAAAAGATCTGGGTTTAAGTCTCGAAAAGGCATAGAGAAGAGTCTTCATCCTGGTGTTGATTGTAAGGGATCTTTCAGTCTCCAGGCTCAATAACAGGTTTGGGATACAAGAAAATCATACAGAAGATCTCGTGAGTTTTCAGAGTTCAGCTTTTGGGAGCCAAGTTGTTGGAGTTGTGGATTTTACAGCTCTTTGATCCCACAAGCTGGTCTTCCCTGGTTGTGCCTTTAGCTCACTTAGAGCAGCAAAAATGTAATGGAGAGCAGGATGCTCTTTTAAAGTGCCAGCAAGCACAGAACGTGGGGTATGGTTCCCATCTAGGTTGGAGGGGATGTGCCACCTTCTCCATGGTGTTGCCATCCTCACTGTGAGCATTGCATCATGTTCACATCCATTTAAGTGTAGGAAGTTTTCTGTGCTGTCTGGGTCTGTTGGGTTTTTAGTTGAAATATGATTTAAGGGTCCCATTGAGTTACTTCAGAGCAGGCTTGCCCACTGGATCTTGGTTTAATGACAGCAGTAATGTGCATGGAGGGTTGCCTGTGATTCTCTGGAAATGGGTGTGCTGCTGCCTCGATCCCCCCCATCCCTGCACATCCCTCTTGGCATGCTGGGTGCTCCTTGTGCATGCAGAGGGACGGGCAGCTTCTGCCATCCAAACATGCCACTTTCCTACCAAACCCAGCTCTTGAAACCCATATTTAGGAGTGTGACACTAGGTAAAACAAGGTAAGATGTTCTGGCATCGTTCTGATCTCCACTCCAGCTGCTTGGGAGCTGCCCCATTTTGGCTGTGCTTTTTCTCCCAGTGTCCAACTTGTGAGATGTAAAGAAGGAGGCTTTTTAGGAGAAAATACTGTTGTGATTTTCAGACATGGGAAAAGAATTCCACCATCCAGACACCAGGAATAAGTCTGTATTCTTCCAAATGACAGCTACTGGACCTTGCTCACGTAGGGATGCTAATAGGAGGGCAGAGCAGCTGCCTTCTGGATGCAGCGTGATGGAAGTGTCCCAGTAGCTTTGGACTGAAATTACAGTAATAACTCTTAAATTATAGCAGTCACAAGTTAATGTATTTCTGCTCAGGATTGTCAGTGGCAAAGCAAAGCCCATTAATTTCCCACTCAGTGTTTGTTTGAGAAATCATCCCCTGTCAGCTGCTGCTGTTGGCCTTGTCTCCTTGCCGCATTCCTCGCCGTGCTCTCTGTCTCCCAGCGAGGGTCCTATCCCTGCAGGAGATAAGATACAAGGGGTATTCACCGGGAGGTGTCAACGGGCTGCTTTATGACACATGATGAGTGATAAGGGCTGTGGAGAGGTGCTGATGTGGCCACATTAGTTAATGAGGTCATAGCTGAAGTTGCTGCCCCACTGATAACCTGCAAATCCAAATAATGTGAAGATATCAGGAGGGTGTTTGGAAGTCCTGTCCCCGTATTCTCTTGCTGTCCATCACCGTCAGGCACCCAATGAACATAAAAAGATGATGCTTCCAGAAGGGGAACACTCATTCTTTCTGCAGCTCCCAGAGCTGCTCCGAGCTATGGGAAAGCAGTGGGGGACAAGGAATTGCTGCACAGGCTCAGTGGCTGCTGTAGAGCCCTGCATTCTTTTGGTGTCTCAGAAGAGAATTGTTACATTGGATTAATAGTTGTGAATGTGGCTGAGAAGGTCGGGCTTCACTTGGCTCTGTGTGTAGGTTGTGGAGAGCCCTGGGATCCCTTTGGATGTACCAAGGCTCGGTGCAATCCTTTTCGCTGCTGAACGCGTCCCAGAGGAGTTCCTATCCTCAGGCAATGATCTTTTTCAGTGATGTTCTAAATATGTGAGAGGAACATTCCTTCTGTCTCCCAAAAAAAAACCCATTGGATTTCAATGACAGTATTTTTAGGAAGAAGCAGTCGGAGTCTCCCTGCGGTTCCACATGGAGGTTGGGATGGAGCGAGCATGGTGGTGGCTTGGCAGTTGTCAGAGCCCCATAGGAGGGCAGGGTATTGGTGTTATTCAATCACAGGATCCCAGAGTAGTTTGGGTTGAAGGGACCTTAAAGCTCCTCCAGCTCCAGCCCCAGCCCCTGCTCTGGGCAGGGACCCCTTCCACTGGAGCAGCTTGCTCCAAGCCCCTGTGTCCAACCTGGCCTTGAGCACTGCCAGGGATGGGGCAGCCACAGCTTCTCTGGGCACCCTGTGATCCCATAGATCTGCAAATCATATCACCACTTACTAATGAGCAATGCCTGGGTCTGAGAACCTGTTAAATGGGCTGCTTTTGCTCCTTTTTCTGCTCATAAACAAGTCAGAACCTGGCAACATCTTGTGCTGGTGGTGAACTTTCTGTCCTTCCCTTCTTAGCAGCTCAGCTCTAATTTATTTAATCATTGGAGCAAACGTTCAAAGTGCTCCGAGCCTCCTCTTTTGTTTCTAAGGTTCAGATGTATTTTTAGTGCTTGTTACTGAACTGGGGCTGTGCATTGGAGAAGAATTAATTATTGTTTTGGGTTTGTTGTTATTCAGACCTTCAGAAAAAGGAGGATTTGCAGCCCTTGAGCCCCTTGTGGGCCGTGTTATGTGCTGTGTGTGTTGTTGGGGTTTAATGCTGGTTTGGGGTTTACTGTCAGTTCAGCACTGTGGAAAGGTGACAGCAAACAGGGGCCTTGGTTACCCTCTGGAGCAGAGGAGACCACAGCACCCTGCCTGAGGGCTGGCATGTGCAGACCAGCCCTGATGGTGGGAGGAGGATGCGGTCTCTGTCAGGTGGAAAGATGCTTGGTTTAAGAACTAAACTTCCACCAAACATTACCAAAGTAGCCAAAATTCCTCCCTTTTTCAATAGCAAGAGTTAGAAATTCCATCAAGCTGATTTTGCACATTGGCAGCCTCCAGTGTTCCTCATTGGAATATTTCCTGGTTGATCAGTCTGATATCCATTTCTTTTATCAAATATTCATAGAATCATAGAATCCCAGACTGGATGGGGCAGCCACAGCTTCTCTGGGCACCCTGTGCCAGCGCCTCAGCACCCTCACAGGGAAGAACTTCTGCCTAAGAGCTCAGCTCAGTCTCCCCTCGGGCAGGTTCAAGCCATTCCCCTTGGCCTGTCCCTAAATCCCTTGTCCAAAGGGCATATTTGAAACCTCTGAACACCACAGAGTCTCTTTAGTATCCTCTGTGCTCTCATTCTAAGAGAGAACCAGCAAGACCTCTCCCCCCTGTTGTTGCTGAGCACACGGTGCGGGTTCCTCAGACACACGTGTCCCTGCTCACATGGAGGATGCTGAATGTTTCATTGCACAGATTGCGGCAGGAGCCTCTCCTGGGAGATCATCCCAGTTCTTTACCCCGAGGCATTGACTGTGGTGTAGGAAAGCTGCTGCCCCGCGGTGCGGGGTCAGGAGGCTACGCTTGAAGCTCTCGACATTCCTGCTGCGTTACTGGGGACCTCGGTTGGGCCCGTGTTTTGTAATGAGCTTGCCAGCCAGCCCGAGATGACTCTGATGATGAACTAACAGCAAGGCACCAGGCAGCCATAACAGCCTGCAGTGCCTTTCTCTGGGTGCTTTATTTGCTCTGCTTTCTTGCCTAAAACTGTTTTGATGCATCCCTGGCAGTGCTCAAGGCCAGGTTGGACACAGGGGCTTGGAGCAAGCTGCTCCAGTGGAAGGGGTCCCTGCCCATGGCAGGGGGTGGAGCTCAGGGAGCTTTAAGGTTCCTTCAGCCCAAACCAGGCTGGGGTTCTGTGATTTTTCTGTGCCAGCATTAGCGTTACCTCTTCTCCTTTTTGTCTGTCTGTCTTTCTGAAGATCTTGCTTTTAGACCCTAATTCTCACCTTCAGCTCTTTGTCCCTGTCTCAGGCAGGCTCCAGCCTTACCTGCTTCAGCTCTGGAAGGGGATTTCATGTTTGAATCACTTTTGGACACAGCTTTTCAAGAAGCCCTCACCTGGTTCCATCGCTGGTGCGAGCGCGAGAGGAGCCGAGCTCTCCTGCACCTCTGCTCTGTCACTGTGTTCATTCTCTCCTCTTTTTGTGTCTCGCTCTTCCTCCCTCCGTGGGCCCAGCCTCTGTGATTAAGTCTGCAGCTCTCCTGCTGTTTTTAATAGGCCTGTAGACCTGACCATCTGATGAGAACCAAACTGCACAGCGTGCTCCTGAATACTTTCACTGGAATCTCCTAATGCAGGGTATTAATCATCACTGTCAAACCATTCAGGCCCTAAATGTGTCCACCCAGTATAAAATTATACTAAACAGGAGGAGGAAAAGAACTTGGCCCGTATTAAACCCAGACATTAGGCAGTCCCCTGACTTCTCAGGCATGATGGCCGAGGGCACTGTCCGGTTTATCAGACAATGGTGTATTCAGCGCGGGCAGCTCGTGATTGACGTCCATAAAAGCTTCAGAAAATAAGCAGAATGAGTTAAAAGGAATAAAGAAAGGTGGGGCTTCCTCTTGGTTTACTCACAGGGATTCCCAGGACACAGTCTGCTTGTGTGTGCGGTGCAGATGCATCCACCTTGGTGATCCTAATAAATACTTTGTGCTGTTGATTCTTCTTCTGCTGTAATTAGAAAGCAATAATTGCCCAAGCAGTTGCTGTCACACTGAGTTATTGTATATACAGAGCTCGGGGATTTCTTGCCTCGGTGTATCACTTGAATCTGATGCTGGGAAGTGCAGGGCACAGCATGTGAGTAAAGCATGGGGTTACTTGACACGTCTCAAGGAAGGTAAGGCTGTTTCTCTGTTAGCGGTGAATTAGACATGCATGTTTTCAACTCTGCTTGTTCTTGCTATTTCTGAGCTGCCAGCGAATGTAGCCCTAATATTAGAGCATCTTTTTCCCCCTTTTTTTCCCTTTTCCAAAAGGCTGTTTCTAATTCCCTGCGCTAAGAATGCCTTTATTCTTTGGAGTTGGCCATAAAAGTTAATCGAGTGTAAAATAAAAGTTACATAAGGTGAGTGGTAAAGTTTTATTCTTCCTGATGTTGCATTTATTGATGACCCCGTTGGTGTCGCGGGCTGTGGCTCAGCACCAGCCCCACTGCGTGCAGCCAGGCCCAGGGCCGGCTCTGCATGGATTCGGGATCATTATCCCACACCCAGATGCTCAGATGGGCCTGGTGTGGCCATAGGGGTTTATGGGGAGAGCTCTCCAGGCACCCGTTGCAATATGCTTAGGTAAATGTAGGGGAGTTTACTGGCAACTGGGAGGAGCTGCTGTTGGTTCCAGTAAGGCCACTGCTCCCTGTGTGCTGTGACTGACATCATGCCAGCGATGAGCCTGCCAGCTACCATCCATAGAGACCAGTGTGAGGTAACAGCTGCTGTTGGCAGTCATTGCTTTCCCTTCCACACAGACTTTTCCCAAGCTGACTCTGTAACTAGCCTGTAGCATCCTGGTCAGGAATCCTTTTGCACAAGCTAAGAGGGAGGACTTGGTGTTGAGAGCATCTCATCCCATTGTGACAGCACACAAAATGTTCCCCCTTCTCAGTGCAGTAGTTTCACTTGCTTATCAGTGTGTTCGCAGGGGCTTCCCTAATCCTTCCCTTGTTTTACTCTGTGCCTAGCAGAAGAACGTATAAACCCAGTGAAAATACAACAAATGGTCTGTATGTATTGCTGTATCCAAGCTGAGATAGTTCCCTTCCTTCGATCATTAGCTCTGTTAACTGCTTTGAGTGGCTCATACGTTAATGTGGTCATTACTGGTATACATTTAACTCAGTGAACTACTGATTTAATGTTCTTTTTTTCTTCCATTTTGTCATGTCTTTCAGAAATATGGCTTAAAATGTCAGGGCATTTGGCACTGCTGAAAATCGTGCCAAGCTCTTCTTTCTCTGGTAGCTTTTGCATTCGTTCCTCTAAAAGGCTGATTGAAGCAACAGTGACAAATAAATAAGGCAGCTGATACTGGAAGTAATAGCAACAAAGCAGCGTTTCCTACCCTGACTTTCATTTTGTATTTACCACGCTGTGTGACCCACAAATCCTCCTACAACTGGGGTGCAGAAGGTTCATTGTCATTGATCTCAGCAAGAATGCCTAAACCTGCCAACTGTGTTATATGTGTGAAGTCTAGACGAGGATGTAGCAACAGGCATGTTTCAGCTGGATTTGGCTTCTAGAGTTAAGCAGAGATCCCAGAGGTCAGAGCAGAGGTTGGTGTTACGGAGCAAGAGCTTCACAACTGTCCCTAAGATCTGGGGTTTTATTCATCTGAGAGGGCCACATGAGGAAATGAATTTATGGTGGAAATAAAAGTCTTCTTTCCTTTCCTCCATCACCTCCGCATGGTGCTGGAGGAAGGAAGGAGTATTTACTCTGTCACCATGGCATCTGTTGAGATCTGGGTGCCCAGAGGAAGCGCAGTGCTTCCCCCAGTGTGTGCTACCACCATGGCTGCTGCCCCTCAGGCTCCTCTCCCCGTTACCTTTCCCAGTGAGGGTTGTTTTCACCCATCACTGCTGTTGCTCATTGCTTTGTTGGGTGCTGCTGCGTGGAGGCACCGGGTACCAGTCCCAGCCATGCATACAGAGCCTTTCTGCTGACCCAGCATGGATGCTCCCTGTGCCACGGGTCCTGCCCTCCAACACAACATCTGTGCTTTGCCTTTATCCCTTTCCAAGCCCCTCTGAAGGTCGGTCTCATATTGTGCTGCCCTCGAGCACTTGGCAAAGGCTCTGCATGTGCCCATGCTCCAGCAGGGACTGGCCTGGCCCATGAGCTGTGCTGTGGGAGGAGAGGACAGGAGGGGTTTGGTTATAACCAGGACCATGTTTTCCCCCTCCATGGTTCAGATCAACCCATTGAGGACGGGCTGTGTCTGCCCCATCTCGCCTCCCATCGCACCACTGAGCTGGAGCAGGATGCATCTCGCACCCACCAAGCCTGGAGGCAGCTCCCTGGTGCCCCAGAAGCAGGCACAGGCAGGTGACCCCTCAACCCCCAAATCAGCCCTTCCCACCACCATTTCACACCATCTCCAGAAGAGCCAGCAGTGCTCCTCAGGGAGCCGTGCTCACGTGAAGCAGACCTCACCATACTTCATTGCACCAGTAGCCACTGGAGATAATGCCACCTCACAGAATGGGTTTGGAGATGACTTTTATCTGTTTCTTTCCTCTACAAGCGCTCTTCAGTGTGATTCATACCATGAAGAGATGGTGCAATTCCTGCTGCTTTGAAGGAGATGGACCCTCAGTGCCCTGAATGGAACAGGAAATGGTTAATAGCTGAAAACCAGCAAAGCTCCCTTATTGTGACAACTGAAAAGTTGTGATGAAACACTTATAACCAATATCATCAGCCTACGCTTTCTTTTAGCAAAGGTAAAGGGGAAAAGAAAACCCCTTTTGCTAAATGCAGCCTTCAGAACACAGAGCATTATTATCCTCCAGGATGGAAAGATCAGTGGCTCAGACTAACCGTGTGCCAAGAGTGAACATTTCCATCAGACACACACGTGCACACGTGGATGTGGAGCGAGATACATTTATAACTGCCTGTATCCAAAGGGTTTACTTCATTTTACCTACTTAAAATACTCATTGTTGCTGGTTCCAGCTCCATGTCTCTTTATCAGCATTTTATTGATCCTGTCTTGCTCTCTTAAGAGGGCAACTCCTGTGTTTTAGAGGCCGTTTATTCCTTAGGTGTGTGCTCTGGTGCAGCGTGTTTCCATAACTGTGTTATTAGTTCTGTCCAGCCTACAGGAAAAAGTGATACCGGAGCTGGCATCCCAGTGTTAGGTCGTATTAAAACCAGCTGCAACAAATCTTTATTTGCAGTTACTTTGGGGTTCAGGTTTCAGCTTCTCCTCCACCTGTCAGCAGTGTTTATCCTCATCAGCTTTCACAGCTTCTTTCATTCTTCTCAGGGTTTTTTGGCCATCCCACACTCGCTTTGCCCAGCAGAATTCCCCTCTCCTTGATTTAGCAAAGACACCGGCCCCATGTATCTGCAGGATCTTGAAGGAGAATGTTCTTTAATGGGACTTCCAAGCAGAAACAGCCCTGTTGCTGTCATTTGTGTGGCACAGGGAAAGAAAACCTTCAGGTGTTGCCTGCAATGCAGCTGTTTTGATGTGAGTAAATAGTTCTGCTCTGAGCAGCTGGGTGAGGAGGACTCGAGCAGACTGTAAAGGTGGGTTCATCCACCTCTCTTTAGTTTGCTTGTTGGGGTTACAGCCAGTTGGTCAATCTTGTCTGACAAAAGGTAATGGCACATCTGGTGAAGAGCATTATAAACCAAGGACGCAGCGTGTGTTCAGGGTGCTGTTAAAAACATCTTCACTTAGTATCATCTAGGGTACATTATTGTTATAGGAATAGGCTGATCACAAATGGTGCTCGCATTTTGAACCTCCTAGAAAGCGCTTTGTTTGCTAAGACCACTTTGTTTTGTGTCCCTGTAGGCAGTCATCAAATACATACAGTTGATGTCCAGCTTTGCACATCTTAAAAGTCTCATAGTCTTAAGAACCCCTCCTTTATCTTCCATATTACTTGGTGTGAAATCCAGTCTTGGTTGTAAGGCATTTAAACTGGCATTTATTACTGTGTCAGTGCCCATACTGATTTGGAAGCCCTGCCTTTTTATTCCCTCATCAGTCGGGTCTGCCCATTCTCTAGAGGTAATGTCCTCTTTCTGGCCCTGTTCTCCTTCATCTCCTACTCCTGCAGTGCACAGAACACGTGAGTCTCGAGGTGATACACGAGTGCTGCAGGGTTTCATCACAGGAGTGGTGTGTTTTCCTCCTTGAGACCTGTTGCATTTTCTCCTGCATTGTTGTGTTTGATCTTTTCATAATCTTCAGTGGTGCTTTCTGCCTCTTATCCCACAAAACAAGTTTCTAAGCACTCAGAATGTCCCAATGCAGCTCATCCTGTTTCCTTGTCCTTTTTAGTGATTGGCAAAGCAGGACCTCATCCCAGGGCAAATAGAGACATGTTTTTGTTGGACGTGCAGATTTTGATCACTTCATTAGCTTCAGCCCCATAGCCCCTTTCCTGACAGAGGGAAGGGGAAAGTGGGATGTAGTTCTCTAACCCACAACAGAATTGTGTAGCACTGCCAGTGAAGGTATCTGCTCCCAGGTCTGGACTTCCCAGCTGGTTTGTAGTCAAATCGGGTAAAAACAACCCTGGTTTGGATGTTTAAGCAGAGCTCTAGAGCTTCTGTCACTTCTCCGTCTGTGTTGGCTTTCTTTTGGTTATATGTGTGTATGCATTTATCCCTGGCAGTGTTCAGGGCCAGGCTGGACGGGGCTTGGAGCAAGCTGCTCTAGTGGAAGGTGTCCCTGCCCATGGCAGGGGTTGGAACTGGGTGAGGTTTAAGGTCCCTTCCAACCCAAACCAGTCTGGGATTCTATGATAAGTAAATACATGTATGTATGTATGTGGATAATTGCTGTTGTCTGTCTTCTGCTCTGTGTTTCCTTGTTCAGTGGTTGTGTTTGGGGTAGGGTAGCGACATGGGGAGCTGGCTACAGCCATAAAGAGGACAGAAAACAAGCTTCATCTTTGTAACCCAGAAGAGGGCATTTTGGATGGTTTTAATCTCTTTGACCTCGTGGCAGGAGAAGGAGGGAAGTGAAGAAATTGTGACAAACCCCAGCTCTTTAATGCCAGGTTTGTTACCGCTCCGAGTGCCCTAAGGGTTAATGTAACAGTTTTAAGCCCTTCAATCACACCCACCCCCAACTACAGAACACTTCCCAATAATCCCTTTATAATAGACCCTTTTCCACAGATTGTATCTAACCCGAGCATTAATGGGGCCCGTTGGTGTCAAGCGTTTCAACAAATACGGGCCAGGCGGCTGCTCGGGGAGCCCCTCTTTTAACCACAGACCTTAATGATCTCTTGCCCCTCTGCCTGAGCTCCCCTGCTGCAGGGACAAAATTAAACTACTGCGGATGGCAAAATAGTTATTTGCTGCCCAGGCAATTACATAGTCCCAAACCTCTCCATCGCGGAAGGCCAGATGGACTTTATAGAAACCAGACCCAGGCCACAGTTTTAATTATCATAGTCCTGTCAGAAATGAGTGAAATTCTGAATGACCGCATGAAACGAACCAAAAGCCTTACACATGGATTTTTTCCTCCATAAAATTTTATGGCTTCTTAAAGAAACAGCATTCATATATTTTACGAGGCCTAATCATTCACTAATGCTGGTATTAGTGCACCTGTGGCACTCGGCCCCATGGAAATTACAGCGCTGGTCTCGCCTGCGCTCTTGTGCCTGTTATTACAAAGCCCTGGTCAGGCCTGCAGCACGTGTTCCCGGGATCAGCGGGGTCCTTTTGGTGAGCCAGCAGTCTTTGGAATAAGGGACAGGAGTTTTATCCTTTTGTTTCACTGCGTGGGGAAGACTTGGATACATAACTGACAGCCTTTGTAATACAAGTATGGGTAAGGTGTCTCAGGGCAGTAGCCTTACTTGAAGGGGATGGATATGTTGTGTTCCCATGCTAGTTCAGTGAGAGAATTTCCCTTGGATGCTTCCCCCCAAGTAGCAGCAGCTATAGCAACTGTGCATTATTCACCTGCTCAGCGCTCATCCAAACCCCTCCATTTCCAGTTCAGGTCATTCCCATGGGCTGTTTGTGTTTATTCAGGCCAGTGGTTTTATTTTAATGCAGCATTTTAATCACACAGAGCCTGCAGAAGCCAGCTCGTCCCACTCTGACCAGCACAGCATCTCCAGGGTGTTTGGGGTAGATACTTGTCTAACCTGTGCTTTACAGAGGCTCTGCAACCTCTTCAAGTGATTGATTGTCCTGTGCATTGCTCTCTTGGCGGTTAGACAGTGTCCTAAGGTCTGAATTGAAGACTCCCATTATATCCCATCACTCAGGCTCCTTGAGGCTGAAAGACCCCAGTTCCTCCCAGCTTCACCCATGGAGGTGTTTCTGCACCTTTGCTCATTCCCTTGACTCTCTCCCCAGTGGCTTTGCCTCTTCCTTGGAGCATCCTGCCCCATCATGTCCGCAGCAGCACTGTGTAGGGTGGAAGCGTGCTCCGTCTCTCCTGCAGGCTCTGGTTCCTTTGTCCACCCCAGAGGAATTTCACTCCAACTAACAGAGGAGGTGTTCTGTTTGTACTGGGGTGCTGGTTGTGACAGATCCAACCCAGTGCAGCATTTTGTGCTCCAGGCCAGCAGTGTCCAGAGCCCTATCCCCAGCCGCCCAGCAGCCGTAACTTGGGTTTGCATCCTGCCTCTTCCTCCTCATCCCTGGCCAACTCTGAGGCCGATGTGATCACTGTCACCAGCTGCAGGTCACGTCTGGGGGCACTGGGGGAAGCAGCTCACTGATACCAACTCCACAGCTGCTCCCGAGCTGTATGAGCAGGGATGAGGCGGTCAGGCCGAGCTCGCAGCAGATGGAAGGTGGCACCAAGGAATGCATCTCCCCTGGTTGTTAAAGTCAAATCTGCTAATGAGGTCCACTCCAGCGACGTGCTGACAGCCACAGAACATACTGGGTGTGTTAGCTCCAGCGCTGCTGGAATGAAGTCAGCTTTCTCTCCCTATGCTTTCTCATTACTTCATGCATTTGGCAGCTGCTAACAGACTGGACAAGCTTAGCCAAAATAAGAACTGATGTAGAAACATGGAAAAGACTATTTAGCATTTCCAAACATTCTTCCTGGGGAGATGGCAGGAGGGGGAGGAGGAGCTGCTCTGTGTATGCACGTTCTGTCTGTGGTGCTATCAGATGAGAGCAGCTCTTGCGTCTGCGCCGGGCACGGGCTCGGCTCCTTCCAGCCCCGGTGGTGGTGCTCGAGGGACAAAGTGTGCTTGTACCGGGTACATCAGCTCCAAAAGGGGCTAGTAGTAAACTGAGAATATTTGGATAAACTCGCTGGCCCTCAGGACTAGAAAAGGACTTTTGTTCCTGCAAAGAAAAAGGCTGTTACATTTCCATAGGATGACTGGATCCCGTCCAGTAAAAACTGCTCTTGAAGTCTCAGAAACGATCAGGAGTGTCAAACGAAGGATCTCGTGCGGGAGGTCACATATTTGTTTTTATTTATTAGAATGTGAGATTGACATCTATGGCCCCGCTTTGCTCTGAACCAGCGGCTCTCTTGGGAGTATTGTCCTCCAACAAAGGCAGCGTTGTGCCAGGAGAAGGGGCTGGGGTGCATCCCCTGCGCCCATCACCCTGCGCCTGGGCTGCCCCAGCTTGTTTCTTTTCTGACTCCTCAGTTTCAGGTGACAGGGCCAGAGTCCGCACTGAGATGCTTTGATTCAGCCCAGTTTACCATAGCTGTTGAACCTTAGAGCAGGGTGATGGGTGCCGGCCTGGGACGTGAAGCTCAGGTAGGTGATGGAGCCGTTTGTGTGCACCTGAGTGCTGTTCCCCAAGAGTTCTTTCCATCCCCAGAGTGTTTTGTGTGGTTATTTACACACAGACTCATCCTTGTTGCTTTGGGAAGCAGTCAGGGGCCCTGCTGTAGTCATCTCTTACCCCAGCCCACCACTAATGGCTGCTGGAGCTTTGTCCTCTCTTGCCTTATCTCCTGAAGGCAGCACTGGCATAGGAGGAGCGGGATGCAGGGAGGTAGCAGTTTTGGACAGAGGAGGTTGATTCCTTAATCAGAGCAGAGAGAAGGAGCTGAAGCCATAGGAAATCACCCCCAGAGGTGCAGCCAACGCGTTATGGAGTCCATGCGCTTGCTTAGGCTGTTCTTTCTTTATGATGTGCTTTAGTATAAAACATAAAGGACACGTTTGGTGCAGGTGTTTTCCTAAGATTTATTTTTGTCTAGTCACTTATGAAAGTTTTGTGACTTTAAAGGCCAGATTTACCCATCAGCCCTAAGCCACGTTTAGCTGCTTTCATCAAACCGGGTTTGTCCGTCAGGTTTTGTTCACACACTGACAACATCAATAGAAATACATCTCTGCCAGGGTAATTGATAAAAGCAGGCAGCTCAGGGGAGAAAACACGTGTTGTAACGTCTTTGTGGGCCCTACTGTTGTATCATTTCTCCAACAAGAAGTTAAGAATTGCCCCAGTTAAAACTTATGTTGCTTACATATGTGCAGGCTTAATTTGGTAGGATTGGACTTATGTTCATCCTCAGAGAACTCCTGGGGCTGCCAGACACAGCCAGGGACCATTCCTACCGTGGAAGTATTAGGCTATTCAATTGGTTTAGAGGCTGTAGAATTAGGTCCCAGTAAATGTTTCATGCTTCAGCAGCATTTCAAGACTTGTGCAGTTGCTTCAGCTTTTTTGCAGAGGGAATGCAGGCAATATTGTTGGGTTTACTGCATATCCAGTGGCATGCAAAAGTGCTGCTAAGACTGACGTGGTGCTTTCTACTTAGTGTTAAGTTCATGCTTTGTATTATGGTTGAGGGGGATTTGTTAAGTCCTGGGTAGGATTTCTAACTTCAGAATAAGGGAAGAAGAAACCTGGTGCACAAAAGGTGTCTCCATCTGTTAATGAAGAAGATTTTTGGCTGCCCCCAGTCCCTATTTGGCTTCAAACCAGCTCATCTTAAACAGAGGAGAAGTCTTCTCTTGGATCAAAATGCAAAGTGTTGGCTTTAGTTGCTGTGCGCTGTCACTGAGGCTTCATGCAGGTGTGTGTGGAAGATAAGGCATTGTGCATGGAGGTTATCAGAATCCTTAACTCAAACCTGACTTGCTCAGGCACCGCAGGATCTCTGGTGTCAGATCCTGTGTTGTTTTGAGACCGCTGTCAGAGAACCAGATGTGTTGGAATTGCCTAAGTAAAATAACCTGAGCAGAGGCATGGGTGTACGTCTCACTCCACACTTGGCTGTGGCTGCCTGTCCAAGCAGTAACCACATCATCCCCTGAACCCTCTTTTGACCCAGAGATATCAGTATATCAGTATCAGATCCGAGCTGGAGATGTGGAAATGTTGTTTCTCAGCATATTCAAAGGGCAGATTTATCATTAGAATCAGTTCCCTGGAATGTGTCATTTCATAAGTAGGTGAATTGGCTTGGGGGAAAGTTCATCCGGGGTCACTGGGGACTCTGCAGTTTACCCTTGCACTTCCTCCCAACTAGGATTTCAGCCTGCGGTGCCAGACAAGATACTTGGTCAGCTTCAGCTGCAGAGGGCTCAGCTCACCAAGCTCTGGGAGGAGGTAGCTGAGCTGGTCCTGCACTGGTTGTGATTCTGAAAGGAGCAAGTTTTGCCTTGAAGAGCCCTGTGTGCTCAACTAAATGAACATGAGGTTTTGTGCAGGAGCAGCTCAGCAGGGTGGGAGCCTCGGGTGCTTCCTCGCCTCAGTTCTGCACCTTCTCTTGGTCATGTTTTCGGTAAATGGGAGCTATAAAGAAGTCACACATCTCAGCTTTATGAGAGGTGAGCAGTACATTGTTAGTACATCAAGAGAAACCTCTTTGGCGGGTGTGAGCTTTGTTTTCAAAGCTCTTTAAACAGGGGGCTGCTGTTCCTGTTTATGATCAGCTGCGTTGCACAGGAGGGAAACCCATAATATCCTTCCATTCTTTTTCTCAGTGCCAACCCAGTTCACAAGCTCATCTATTTCACACCTTCTAAAGAGCACGAGAATAGTCTGCAGAGCAGCTGCCCTACTCATTTCTGATAAGAAAGGTCACAGGGACAGGGCTTCCTCCTGTGATTGTGGCACCTTTTGGGGTTTTCCTGTGTAAATGCACACGGGGTGCAGCTGTGCTCATGGGGGGGGGGGGCAATGCCATGCTTTGCTTTTGGGGGGGGGTTTATTTGGGGTTTTTTCTTCTTGAAAATCTCTGTTCTGAAAGTGTGAGGTCAGGGCTGAAGCTCCAGGTGACACCGATGCTGCACCCAGCTCTGGGGCAGGGATGTGGAGCTGTTGGAGTGGGGCCAGAGGAGATCACAGAGATGCTGCGAGGGCTGGAGCAGCTCTGCTCTGGAGCCAGGCTGAGAGAGCTGGGCTGGGGCAGCCTGGAGAAGAGAAGGCTCCTGAAGGGGAGACCTTAGAGCAGCTCCAGTGCCTAAAGGGGCTGCAGGAAACCTGGAGAGGGGCTTGGGACAAGGGCCTGTAGGGACAGGCCAAGGGGAATGGCTTGAACCTGCCCGAGGGGAGACTGAGTTGAGCTCTTAGGCAGAAGCTCTTCCCTGTGAGGGTGCTGAGGCGCTGGCACAGGGTGCCCAGAGAAGCTGTGGCTGCCGCATCCCTGGCAGTGCTCAAGGCCAGGTTGGACACAGGAGCTTGGAGCAAGCTGCTCCAGTGGAAGGGGTCCCTTAAGAATAAACCTTCATGTCCTTTTGCTCTCAAGCCATTTAACGGCTCCATCTTGTTGCATTGCTTATACCCTACCCTGCCAGTGATTTTGATTCCGTCACAGTTTGATTTGTGGTGCACTGATGTTTCAAAATGCAGCAGGATAACTCCAGATGCTGAGCTTTAGGAGTAATTCTTGTCTCAGTTTTAGGGAGTCAGACACACAAGTTGTATCCATCAAATCTACCGGACTTAATGATCTGAACATCAGTTACCTGCACCTCCCTGTTAGCTGAACTTGGGCCATGTATCCCCAAATCTAATAATTAAATGGAAACTACGTGCTATTTCAAGAACCTCATCTCTCTGAATTAATTCACCTTCCCCTGGGGCACCTGGATAATTGATGTTGTAATTTGGTGCATATATTATTAATGATCAAGTATGAGCTGAGAGCAAGGGGTTTGCAGGGCAGGGAGCGGGGCTGTCAGTGAGAGTCTGGATTCTTCCCAAGGAAGAGGCTCACGAGAAGCCATAAGACAATGTTATTTCATGTGAGTCTCCTCATGGTGGATGCTTGCTGGGCTGTGCTGAGGCTGTGCAAGGCTGGTGTTTGTAGTTGGTATTAGCAGCATGAATGGGCATTTGAAGGCTCTGCTACTTTTTTGGCCAGAGTGTGAAACGCAGCAAATGGTTTTGGCACTCGGTGCTTTCAGTAAATCACTCTGAAGAGGTCTGCATGTTAGTGGTGTTCCACAGCTCCACTCCCAAAACCTTATTAACATAAAGCTGTAGTAATAAAAAATGATTTAAGTCAAGCAGCAGTAACCTCCATCTGTAGTGATGCAGAGGAACACCCAGAACACACCTGAAGAAGCTGATCCGGATGCATTTCTAAGGTTGGCTGTGATTTCCTTACAGCAGTGGCACCTCTTGAGGGTGAAGAAGGGGAAGGAGCCAGTTTCTTTGGTTTCACTCTCACAGGTGATTCTGTGTCTTGCCACTTCTAATGTTCAGTTCAGGACCTCAGGTTCCTTCATTGCTGGGTGCAGGGGAACCCCAAGGTCACTCGGTTACAAACATTAGAAACCAAGAAGGAAGCAGAAAGAATCCATTGGCATTTTTTGTCATTGCATGAACTTTAAGTCAACCACGGGATTTTGGACCAGAATTTGCCCAAGGGCTCTGCCCTGTACTCAGTGTGGTGTCTGGAACACTGTGGTGCCTGCATCAAGCTGCTTTGTAGAGCAGGAGATGCTTTCATGGAGATGACATCCATCGAGCTCTGTAAGTGATGTACTATATAATTATTGCTGCTCTTGGTTTCCTCTGCATGACTTTGTATTTGTAGCCAGGTCTGATGTCCATTCAGCTGGACTGAATCTGCTGTGCTTGAAAGACACTGATGACACTGCAGTTCTGCAGACCTGTCCTCATGCAGAGTCAGCTGACGCATAGGAAATGCTGGCTGGTTTGTGCTGGGACGTAAGAGGATCACTGTTAATAATGGGCAGACCTCAAAAGGCTCAGTTGGATTCAAGTATGTTCAAGAAATTGAAGAAGGGGAAGGAGCGTGTGTGAGCCATCCAGACTGCCCTGCTTTGGAACTGGAACAGGGCGTCTGGGGAGAGAAGAGCCCTGGTTCATGTGATTTCTTGTGTGCTTTAGATGTGGTGGAGAGAAGAATGAGAAGGTTGGTTTTTTTTGTGCGAGGAGTCTGTCTCAGTAACAGCTTTCCCTGCAGCTTGCTCATGTTTTTCCTCCAGGTCCTTCATGAAACCAGATAATGCAGTAGCACAGCAGCAGCTTGGAAACACAGCCACCAGTGGAAAGTTCCCCCCCTGACCTGGGGCTTGAGGGGCAGTGAAAGTTCAGAAGCATTTGTTCTCTTCAAAACCTGAGTCAGTCTCTCCCATCAGTGCAGCCGCATCCCAGGGCCTGGCCATGGCACTGGTGCATGGTCATGGTTCTCCTGTCTCGGTTCTGGCGAGGCAGGAACGTGTTTGTTTGACAGGAGGGGATCCATGAAGATTTCTTTTCCTCTCCTCTGGGCTTTCCCAGTATTTGGGGTACTCTGGGCTTTTGTCACAGAGCTGAAAATCTGGAATTCCGCTTTACCCACAGGAGCACACGTGGATGGGGGGGATGCTCAGCAGGCAGTTGCAGATGAATTGAGTTCTCTGAGCCTTGAGAACTCAGACCTGGAGTCCCCCACGCTGCACGTGGATGCACATCCTGTGAGCATGCACGAGTGTTTTGAAGACAAGGGCTTGAGCAGAGTGCTCAGGGTGATGGAGATGTCTGCTGCCCACTCCCAAGTTAGAGCACAGGTAGAGGCTGTCAGGGAGCAGCTCCTATCACTGGGCACACTGGGGATGGGGAGCTGCTCTGGGCTGTGCTGGAGAGCCTGCCGCTGGGACAAGAAATCACTGTGTGCGACAAAGAGTAGTTCTCACTGAACCCACTTCAGAGCTCTTCCTGTGGCCCTGAGCTGGGGGCAGCAACACGTTGGGTTTGGCTCAGCTGCTCTTCCCATCGGTTTTAAGTGCTATGACCTGTTTTTATCTGACACGTTTCTCATTAACTCTTTGTCAAAGCACCAGGAAGCCTGCTTAATTGCAGGCAGAGTGCTGAATTTATGAGTTCATCTAGGCTTCATGTCTACACATTGACAGAGGTGTTTCTCTGGATGAAGTCTTTTTCTCTTCATTTTGCGGCAAGAATGGACTTTCTGTTTCAGTTCCTTCTGAAAGTCATAAATTGCAGCGGTCCCTCCCTTCCCTTTATTTAAAAGAAACACAACAAAACTTCATGGCAACAGTTTATTGCTCTAAATCAGCTTGTGGGTCATTAAAGCAAAAAATGGGGAGGGGGAAGGGAAAAATCTCCCTCTAACTCCTGCCAAATAAAATGCGAACATCAGCCAAACTGTCAGAGGCAGATCCTGCAACTATGGGATGAGAAGGTTTATTACACTTTCGGCTTCTGGGGAGGGATGTTATAGCAACAGGACACTGGGTCACTGATGGCAAACTCATGGTTGCTCCGTTTCTTCATGCACACTAGGAATCCATTAAGCTAACTGACGACAGATCCCTCGGCATTCCAGTCCTACGGCACACCTCTGCGGAGGCCAAATGTTGGACGCTGCCCATTAAAACGTGAAAGAAACAACCCAACAGAGAGCCCACAAATTAGAGGAGCAGGAAACCTCAAATGATGTGCAAAAAAAATTGTAAACGGGCAGGAGAATTTTTCCATAACTTTTGCTTCATAACTCAGCATTTCTGATGTTAATAAATCATGAAACAGAGCCTTTGCGAGATCAATGAGCCTTTTGGATCCCGAGCCTGCCTGCTGCTGAGCAGACAGCAGATGAAGCTGCAAAGTGAGTCCTGGAACATGACAGCGATTTCCTTTTGGCTGGGTAGAGATGAGTCTGAGCCGCAGCCACAGGCAGCGTTCAGGGCTTTGGTCCAAGCCGTGTGTCTGCTGTGGCCAGTTCAAAGCCTGTAACCCGAAGGAGCTTGGAGGTGTGTTTGTTTTAACCAGGTAGGGTGAAGAGGAGGAGGATGCGGAGCTTGGAGTAGGGAAAAGATGGGGTTATGTGGAGAGAGAGCAGTGCCTCGGCAAGGCAAAGGCATGGCGCTGGTCCTGGCAGGGAAGAGGAGAGTATTTGGATGAACTGTTGGATTTGAAGGCAAAAGTGATGGGAGGTGCCTTGGGGTAATAAATACAAGTATATCCTGGAGTCACCATCTGCAGCAGAGGGGGAAAAAGGATGAACTTTGGGTTTTGGCCTATTCAATGGAAAAAAAAGCACAGAAATCCGTGCTTGGGCGGGTGGGATAAAATGGAAGGCTGATCAGAGGGAGAGGAGGTGAAGGAAGTGCTCCCACAATCATTAACTTTATGGGAATGCCCACAGGCTGCAATCCAGATGAAAGCTTGCTTTTCCAGCCCATCTGCAAGTGCACATGTCTGCCCAGACTAAATGGAATTTAACTTGGGGAAGGGAAGCAAAGCATGTCTTGCACCAAGCCATCGGTCATCTTCAGAGTACCAGTTATCAGTGGTGGTCATGTCTAAGCATTAAAAAGTGGCGCATTTGCATCCCAAAAGTGAGCCTTCAGAGAATCTCTTCTGCTGCTGACCATGACTTGTAAAGAGTTGGGTTGAAGAATTTCAGCAGAGGAAATGTCTGATTCCCTTCTGCTCTGAACTGAAAGAAGATGCGGTGAAAGGCTTTGGTGTGTTTCTCCAGAGTCTTTGAAGGTGGGAGAAGAGGGACTGACTGTTCCTGTGCGTGTGCAGGTCTGACGGAGGCCGCAGTGTGTACCGCAGGCGGTAGTTCATGATTACTACTGGCTTTCTCAGGGTTTTCTGAGTTGTGACAGAACTTTCATACAGAGCATCAGAAAAGAGCGTGAGGGTGTGAACTCGGTGCGTAGCTGGAGGTGTCAGCACAGGGAGCTGGGCGCGCTCAGCACTGGTCCTGCGGCACATCGGATGCTCAGCATTACGCAGACCTTACCTTACCATGTCCAGTTTGACACTGTGTTAGACAAATACTGAAGCATCCCAGTGAGTTAATGTTTGAGGTGTTTGCCAGCCATGGAGTTACCACCTGTGTGCCTGTGTTCAGCTGCAGGGGAAAGACACATGCTGTGTGTTTGCAAATCCTGATATTTAAATGGAGTAATAGTCCTTTAAAGGCAGGATTTGTAAGACACAGTCTGTGTTCTTGTAGGTAATGCCTTGCTTTTGGTTTTGTACAAGTGAGAAACTGCAGGTATCCAACGAATTTCTTCCTGGGGGAACAGTTGGACTTGATGATCTTAAAGGTCTTTTCCAACCTAGTTGCTTCTATGATTCTATGAATACCTGACTGCCAGGAACTGAACAGCTAGTAGATTAACCTGTACTTACCTTTGTTTTCTCCTGGATCGTTGGCACACAGGAAAGATGCTATTATTAATCAGGCAGATAATGTTTCTTGGAAATTAGAAAGCTAGATAAACCTACACTTAGAAGGGTTTACAACAAGCAAAAGCTGTTCTGACCAGCTTTGCTAATCATCTGTCCACATCATTCCATCCTGATGTGGTTGATCTTTGCTCATTCCTGATGAATGTTTCCTGCTCAGAACTAGTGAGTGAGTGAAGCTGCCACACAGGGATACAGTGGAGGTCAGAGGATGGTCTTTGGTGTGTGTAAAAGGCAGCACACCTCAAATGCAGAGCTGGGGATGAGTTCCTGCTTCTGGTGCAGCAGAATCCCAAGTCTCTGCTCTCTAGTGCGGGAGGGATGGGAATGCAAAGGAAGGGATGGCACTCAAGGGACACACAAGGCCGAGAACTTGATCCCATTTGTCTTGACTCCCTCTTTAGCAGCTTAATTACAGTTTTCAGCCCATTGCAACTGCAAAGGGAAAATGTGTTAGCAAAAATCCTAGGAAATTCCCTAGTTAAAAATAATGCCTTTTACTAATGCATGGAATGGGGTAGGAGAACTCTCATCATTGCTTCACTGTGTCCAGCTGGAAAGTGATAACTTGCTGCTGTTTAACAGCTGTGTTGCTGGTGATGCTCTGTCCGCTCTCTTCTCCTTCCATAACATTTATTAAGTTTTCCAGCTGTTCCAGTTTCCTTATTGATCAGGAGCAGTGACACGTGATGCTCCACTCAGGGATGCTGCTGGGCCTTGGTTCCTGATGCCTTGTTCTATTTACGGGTGTCTGTGTGAAAAACAGGGGTTTAGGTTCTCAGGGTTTCATACCACCTCTTTCTTTCTCATTGTGACCTGTCAGGTTTCACACCCCTGCTCGGGTTTTACAGCTCCACGCAGATAAAACCACAGATTTTCAGGTGATTTGTAGCTAGGACGGGACCTCCTTCTCAAGTGGGGAGCCTGGTGCAGGGCCCTGCAAAGCTCTGGGTGAAACGGAGCTGAATTCTGGCTTTGCCCTGAGCTCTCTCAGTGTCTTCAACCAAACCATTGTAGACTGTGACAGCGGGTGTCTGTAAGATACGGCTGTGAAATGAAATGGACTGTTTGTGTAGTTTGCTGTCTTGTAGTCCCAGGGTGGCTTAGTTTTACTGATTGCTGCTGTTTAAATCACTGGTACTGGGAGGTCACCGGGCTGCTGCTTATTCAGACCATTAAAACTAGATGCTATTTGCCCAAACTGCTTGGCTTGAACAAGTTACACACTTTGATGACCTGAGCTGCTGTGGGCACTAGACAGGAGTGTTTGTGTCTGGAACAACTGTAACCCTGAGCCTGTTACTCATGGACAATTCTGGTGTATTCCCTTGGAGGTTCTGCTAACAGGAGCTTCAGATTATGACTAAAGAGCTGATTTGAGCCTGGTCATGTGTTTCTATTGATGCTGTATCGTCCAGCTTTCTCCTTTCCATTTCCTGTTTGGAAACCTACACTGCAAATAACTCTCCTTTCATTCTGTCTGTAGCTGTCACTTGCCGTCAGATGCCCCATGTGTTTCTTCTGTTCCCCTGCAGATTGCCGATGAGCTGGGCAATGAGAAGTTCTGTGTTGATGCTAGCCCAAGTGGAGCTGGGAACTGGCTGAAGTACATCCGCGGGGCCTGCTCCTGTGAGGAGCAGAATCTGGCCGTGTGTCACCTCAACGACCAGGTATGATGATTGAGCCATGATTGTGCTGGAATCTCCTGTTCGTCCCAGGTTGTCTCCCACACCACTGCTGCACAAAACCATGTCTCACCGCCTTCTCTCCTGGTGTTAGTTGGTGGTTCCTTCTCGTATTGAAATTGAGAGTAATTCTTCTGGGTTGTGAAGCTTCAAAGGATAAAGGTGGCTGTGAGGGTATTTGATTGCCATGAAAACTAAGAGAGTAAGATGCAAATATAGATAGAAATATGTCAAACAGTCCATAAGCATGGGTGTCTGAGAGCTGATGTGTGCTTTCAGCAGACTCGGTGGATTCACAAGTAGCCAGGGTGCCTTTTGGATAGAGCCCCTTGTATCCAAACTCATAGACACTCCAAATAAAGCGTCTAGATTGCAAACCTGAGTTCTTCATCCTGGTTCTGAGAAACACTGGGCACTGAACAGTGAAGGGAAAGCGGTGATGTGTTCAGAGCCACTGTCGTTAGACCTGCTTGGAGGGTACGAAATGTTTTACTCTTCCTTACTTTTTATTTAGCTGGTAACAGTCAAGCTCCATGCTAATAGGACGGGACTGGGGGTGTTACAGATCATCTTCCTGCAGGTACCTCTGGCTGTGAGCGGTTTGTTCTTCACCGCAGCCCAGGGCAGTCTCTCACAGATGTGCGTGTTCTGGCCAGGGCTGGTCTGTGCTTTAGAAATGAATCCCCTCGTTTCCCCTGTGGGATGTATTTAGAAAACGGAGTTTGTGTCGACTTCAGACTCTCTTGTGTGCAAAGCCCCGGGTACGGTTTGTGCAAGGGGAGGTTCTGCAGGGCGCTGCTGTGCTGAGCATCCTGGAGACGCGCGAGGCAGCTCTCAGGAGGTTTTAGCTTGATTTCGTTTCACGTTGCTTTCAAGGGTACATTTTTCCTTTCCAAAACGGACTCAAAACCCAGGGGGAGGCTTTACCTGTCCTGCTGAGTGGGCATGCAGGGATTTGGGGTTGTTTGTAAGTATCTAAAGCACAGCTTCTGCAGTGAAAGATTACCCACAAAATAAGGAATCAGCGTTAAGGGAAGAGCCAGGAGAAGCTTTTAATCAAAACCATTTGCTTCTCAGGAAAAAAAATAACATTTTTACATGGGGAGATGGCCCTTCGTGCCTCCCCAGACCACATTCTGTTCTCCTTTACACTCCTGTAACTTGGGAACATTCCTAGGAATGGCCAGGGAATTTCCCGGGATTTTTAGTAAAGTTGCTGACAGCAGAATCTGGACCTCTGATTGGTTTTGATTTTTTTGTTCCAATTTACAGGTTAAACCACATTTAGAGAGTGATGAGCTGAGACATTTCAGTGACTGCTTCTCAGTTGTGAAAGCAGTTTTCAGATGTTAACTAACAGGAGCCACTGTTCTTTGTATCTGTTCTTACTCGATAGGTATTTGAAAAGAGTAAAAGATCCCTGATTGACTGAGATACTTGTGTTTCTGAAGGGGGACTGGGAAGGACTGCTAGGAGCATGCTGAGGTTCACTAACTGCAGCTGGAAGGTGATTCATGACTTTGGTTTTATTTTCTTGTGTTGCTGCTACTGCTGCCTTCACGGGGCAGCTGCTGCAGCCGTTCGGTTGTTCTTACTCAGGAGGCTGTAATAGCAAACAGGGTCTGTGTAATAAGTGCAGTACCATTGAGGTTCAGGAGGATGCTGCTGCTTTTGTGTGTTATATAGTGGAAAAAAGAAGGGTTAGCAGGGGCTGCAGTGATGGGAAAATTGGGCTGATGTTTAATAAGCCAAGCTTGTATCTGTGTGTGTAATGAAGATAGTTTATAAGTATTTTATGCTTATAAATACATAAATATTGGCTGCCTGCTCAGGATTGCTATGTATGCAATACAATGCCTTAAGAAGAGGAAATCAAAAGCAGTGTGGCTTAGTTGAAACAAAGGGAACACGATTCCAAAGGAGGGAAAAAGCAGTTGAACAAAAGCAGAATGTGCAGCCCCATCCCAGGGCCACGCGAGGCCAAACTTGTCCCTGTCGTGTCCTCTGCAGCAGCAATGAGCACAGATCTCTGTGTGTCAGTGCCGGGGTGCTGCTGGAGTTCACTGTTTGCAGGATGAGAATGTAAAGCAACTGCTCTTAAGCTCATTGGGGTTGTTCATCCGTCCTTCCCTCCCGCTGCACTTGGTGGGGCTGTGTTTTGATCTCAGGACAGGCTGCAGTTGTTTGCTCCAGTCTCTAATGCTCTTTATTCCCGCAAGTACAAACGTGGTGCCGCGGGGAAGCAGATAAATGGGAGACGTAACTCAGGCGGCAGGTAAACAGAGCTGGTTCTGATGAAGGATACCTAAATAATGAGGTAATGCCGGGCTCTCACCCCACGTGTTTCATCTCCATCTCTTGCCCTGACCCTGCAGACACCCCACAGCCCCCAGCTTCTGCTCAGGGATGTGCAGCTTCGGTTCGGCTGCGAGAGCAGCCTCGCCGTGGGGCCGTGAGCTGCGGCTCTGCGCTAGCCCTGCTGCTGTAATCGCACCCGCTGCCTGCTGAGCGCTGCAAACTGTTGCAGCCACAGCCAGGTTGCTGCTGCACCGGTTTGCATCCACAGGCACAGCACAAATCCCGGTATCGAGCCCCGATGGGAAGAGGATTCCTCTGGGTATTTTTACTTTCCATTTTCCCTTCTTTCTTAGCACCCTGTGCCCAGAATAACTTGATAAAAACCAAGCAGTGTGCTATTTCCAGTCGCTTGGGAGGGCACTGCCCAAACCCCACTTGGGTTTCTAACTCTTTTGTGTTAAATAAACACAACTAATATTAGGAAAGGTGCCCCTTTTGTTGTGACAAATAAGACGTGATAATGCGTGGTGTTTCCATATGAGCGTTGGTGATTTATGCATGTAAATGTTCGGATGGAGTAGGAAATGCGATGGGGTTTGGTGCACAACAAATAACAAAAGGCAAAGGAAACGCGGCAGCACTTGTAATGAGTCAGACCATCGGTAGCGTGATGGCAAGATGAAGTTAATTATTATAATGAAATGTTTGATGAAATTAATGTGACTCCAGCAGAACCCAACTTTTCCCTAATGATTAACGAGGCTTGCTCCGTGTTTCTGGAAGGGCTGTAACAGACACGGGCTCCTGCACAAGGAGGTACTTTGTTCTGGGAGGCGGAGGGGCTCGCCGTGGCTCAGGCTTACAATCCTGGGGGATTTTTTTCCAGTGTGGAAGTTGCGAATGGATCGAGGAGCTGGGTGAACCTCTCAGACCGTGCCTGGGCTCTGCTGGCCTGGCTGGGGGTCACCACCTGAACGAGAAGTGTCTGTTAGTGCCTATTGGGAGCTCTTTTTCCTCCTTGCTAGCTGCAAGCGGTGGCACAGGGCGAGTTGTTTTTCCGAGTCAAGCCCTAAACTCTGTGCTCATTCCTAGTCTGTCTTTCGGTTTTGGTTTTGGTTTGCCGTTAAACTCGGTGTGATTTGGTCCTGGGAAAAGCTTTTCTTGTTGAATGAGCGGGCAGGAAGGAGAGTTGAAGTGCGAATGAAAAGAATAAAGGGAAGAGGGAGAGGTTTGTACCACTTGGGTAGTTCGCAGCGAACTGATGGATCCGATCTGCGTCTCACAGAGAAAGGGTGGTCTCAGAGCTATGTTCACCTCCTCACATCTGTGCTTGAGCATGGATCTGTCAGTTCTGTATGGGACTGCTCAGCTGAGCATCTCAATGTGCTGCCCAGTGAGAAATCCTGTGCTTGGCTCCTTCAGCTGCCCAAGCCTGCATTCCCTGCTTGTACATCTCCTAGATGGCATGCGGGACGCGGGCGGGGGTCTGTTCAATGGGAGGATTGGTTACAGACCAGTACAAAACAGTGCTGACAGTTCTGCCCAGGGTTGTGCGAGGGCAGGGATGGGGTTGGGGGAGTTCAAGTCACAAGCAGTGATTTAATTTCTCATCTTAAGCGTTTGGCCTGTGCCGCGCTTCCAGACTGCATCAGGGGTTTCCTGGCCTCTCCTGGGGGTCGGTTTGTGCAGCAGAGCTCGTGTGTCAGCGGCCGTGCAGGTGAAGTGGCGGGGAGCGGAGAGCAGAACCGGGAGAGCCCGTGCGGAGCTCGCCTTCCCCACGGACCGTGCGGAAAAGTAGGGGCCGGGGGACCGGGGTTGGTGCCGACTGTCGCGATACCGGCCCCGTCGGCGGGCGGAGCCTGCCCCCTGCTGGGGCGGGCGGGGGCCGCGCCGGGCTCGGTGTGCGGGTCCCGGCTCCCGCCGCGGGCAGCGGTTCCCCGGGGCCGGCGGCGGCAGCGAGCGCGGCTGGGTCTGTACCGGGGCGGGGGGAGGAGGGAGCGCGGGGAGCGGCGGCCGTCACCGCCGCGTCGGGGCGGGCGGGAGCGCGGGGCCGCGGGAAGCGAGCGGGGCCGGGGGGCACCTGCTGCTGCCCGGACCGGGGCCGGGGGCAGGCGGGGGGGAGCGGGCATCGCGGCCGCACCGAGGGACGCAGCGTCCCTGTCCCCGGTAAAGGCGGACTGGAAGAGGCGGAGGGAGTCGGTGCCGGGCCAGCCGCGGCTGGTGTCCTGCAAGCGCGTTTCAGGCGTCGCTATTAAAACTTGGCCGTGGGTAACCAGCACCGGCAGTGCTGCTGCTAGGAGAGGACGGGGTCCAGCGCACGCCCAACATTAGGAAAACACACGGAATGCGCTGAGCCTCTTGGATTTCGCGTAGCTCTGAGCCTCCTCTTTGCCGCTCTCCCAAACTCCCATCCTGCGCCCGACTTCCTTCAGCTGCTGTTTGTTGCGGCGTTGGATGAAGGGGATTTCCTTCTCCTTGTAATACTTTTTAAGTGGTGCATCCTTGGAGTTTGAGAGGTCCTGCGGGTTCAGGAAGCCTGTGTGAGCCCAAGTGTCCTTTAAGCCCTGTCCTGCCCATCTTAAAGAGCCAGTGCATGGTTCCCATTCCTTGGTTTTACATCATGTAACAAGGCAGGTACAGCCAGGAGCAGTGTGGAGCTTGGTACCTTCCAGAAGGGCAGGATCTGTGGTCAGATGGAGCTCTTAATGGGGTAACTGCTCACCTGGAGTAGTTCAGGACTTGGCTTTAGGGCTCAGACTCTCAGGCTCTAAGTGAGAGTAACCTACAGCATAATTCTGTGGAGGTACACTAATTTAGGTCTGTAATCATCAGACAGAGAAGCATCAATTGCATCTGTTTAATCTTCCCTCTAACAAATACACGGAGCTTACAGGAAGTAGGGAAAACAATGGGAAGATGTTGTGTGATTTGAAGGAGGGAGGCTGTTACCCTAAATACAACGTTACTGTCCAAGCTGCACGAACCACTGACACACAGAGAGTGGGATAAAGGCAGGGGAAAAGAGCTCTGAGCAGCGGTTATCACAGAACTCAAGTGACAGCCCCCCCCCGATCAGCTGGGATGGTTTGAGTTATGGGTTAAAATGTGAAATGCAAGTCTTTGCACATGTAACGTGTCTCTCAATTTCTGTTTCTGATTCCCAGATCTATTATAAAGTTATTAAAGAAATTGAGCCAGGAGAAGAGCTTTTGGTGTATTTGAAGGAAGGTGGTTATTCCCTTGGGAACATGGCGCCCAGCATGGAAGGTAAGGCCTCCTTTTGCCAGACAGGACTTTCTGCACCTCTCACCAGCACACCTGAAATGTTGGGATCCTCCCTCAGTGCTGAACTGGGACAAAGCCCTGCTCCAGGACCTGCCCCTCCTGTCACTGTTAATGTGCTGTGCTCGGTTTCACTCTCAGCCAAAGATAGCCAGTTCTATCAACCTCGAGGCATGCAACAGATTAATTTGCTGCTTCTCTTTGTGGAACACTGTGATTTGGAATATGACTGGAGGTGCCTTTTGAATCCCCAGTGTCCCCATATTTCTTTGGGTGTAATGAAAATGGTTCAGACCATCCCAAGGCTTGCAGAATGCTGGTCTCTAGTGCTTCAGATTATGTGGAAAAGGGAGATCTGGGCAGAGGATGGAAGAGTCATTGCTAGAGAACTATTATTGCTAGAATACAAACACCTCTGAAGCCCTGGAAGTGAGTGCTTTTCTCAACAATGTAGAAGGAACAGGACTTCTCTCAAATGAAGAGATAATGAGGGTGTATGACTTGTCTTCCATTCATTCCTCGACTGCAGAGCCTGTTGCAGGCTTCACATTATTATTTATGACTAATTTCTATCCACACGTTCTCTACCAGCTGTTTTTAAACCATGAGTTGGAAACACTGTTCTACGGAATGAATCACTGCAATTTCACTCGTCTCACCTGGGCATCCTGCAGTACATCTGTGTTCCTTCACCTCTGTCTCAGTGTAATTTTCAGATTCACATTTGTGGTGGAACTCTTTAAGGGTGTAAGCTATTAGCTGCAATATTCCTGCAGAGGTGGGTGGTTTGAGGCTTGGTGCTGCTGAAAGCTCTGTTGCTGAAGGTCCAGGGCTGAAGTGATGTCAAGTTTGGGATGCTTTTTTTAGCCTTCTTCCCCCCGAAGTTAATCATTTTCTTGAGACCAACACACAGAGATGAGTAATTTCTGTTTCCAGTGAGGGAGTAACAGGGACCTTTGCTTTGATACCAGGGAGAAGCCAGCAGGAAAACCCACCACTGGTTTGCATTTCAGTTTCTAATAAGCTTTTATTTGAAAGAGCAGAAAGTGCTCCTTGTTTTCCACCTTTGTTCCTGTGTAACATCTATCTGTGTCTTCCTGGCAGTGCCTAGTGCTTTTGCTGCATAATTGCTTTCCAATCTAATAGGCCAACATTAAATATTTGACTTCTTACCACTTTCTGCTTTGAGCCTGTGCTATCTCCCCGCTGCCTCCCTCGCACCCCCATCTCCAGCCTGAATTAACACGAAAGAAAATGCAAAATTGCTCAGCACAAAGATAATTATCATAAAAATCTTTTCTCCAAACCCCAGCCAAACACAGCAGACCCCTTATCACTGCAGGAATTTTGAGTAGGGCACTTGAACTCCTTTGAGATTCAAGTCTGGTAGATTAGCATGTAGATGCCACATAATTGTGTTCCCCTTGGTTTCTCTGAAAGCTATTAGGCACTGATTTATTTTTCTGCTACATTCCTGCTTTGTCCTGAGTGTTACTGATGGAACTCCAGATAGGCACATAGAACCAGGGATTTGACAAACAAGACGTGGGGAGCAGGCAGCAATTTTTGTGTAACTGGATTTTCCCTTTCTTTGCGTCCCCATCCCCCTGTAAGGTACTGAAGGGCACTGTTGTCATTTGCGGTGCTTAAGGAAAGAAGGAAACTTCAGTGAGAACTTGTTTTGAAGGGCAGTATTTTTATTTTTGGTGCTTAAAGAAGGAAAACACCCCTCAGTAAACCTGAACGCTACAAATTGTGTCTGATGCAGGGACACACGGTCCATTCCAGGACTCCATAGCTCAGTCCTGGGCCTCCTTCCTTCCTTAGGTTTTGTTTTTGCAGGGTGATGGTCTGGCCCTTAGTGTGCAGGTCAGTTCCGTTCCCTGCAGCACTATTTATTGAGGTCTGATCTCCACTATTCTGAGGTTCAGAAGTGGGAATGCCAGGGGAATGGGTGTTGGACATCGATGTGATACAATCAGCCACTCTCCCAGCCAGTCTGTTCTTCCTCTGCTTAACCTGAGCACCAGAATAGCGTTTGCAACATGAGTGACACGTGGCTACAAGGCTTTTAACGGTATTTTTTGTCTGTTTTCTAATTCTTCTCAGTAAAAATGTCTTTTTCCAAGCCCAAACATTCTGAAACACATAAATTTCTTTCCCCATCATCCGTCTTCTCCATCTATGAAGAAGCTGTTGTTTTGGGGGATGGAAGAGGAAAGTTGTTGCTCAAGCACAAGCCTGCACAGAATACACAGGGTTTCTCAGTTTAGTGACATGCAAGAGCTGTAAAATCTGTGTAGCTCTGCAAGCAGGCAAGTGCAGAAGCACTGTGACAGTTATTACTGAGGCTGTCAGTGTATTTGTCAACTCTGTAATCTGATAGAAAGGACAAAAATACATTATTCTCGTTGATAACAAGAGGTTGTATGCTCTGGGAGGGGATCCTTGTGAGTCCACCTGCAGCCAGGTGTGCAGTAAATTATGCTCAGTGGCTGCTTTTCCAAACTCAAAGTGGATTTGTGGTCCAAGTTTGGGCCAAGGAAGATCCAATTAATCCTGTAGATCTCAGACTGCAGTAGGAAGTGTTGAGTGCAGATCTGCAGGAGGTATCCGGATGTGTTTTCTGGGGAGTCAAAACAAAAAGAAGGAAAAAAAGCCCTGTTTCCTCCATTCCAAGTTTTCAGGTCTGGGGAATTGCCAGCTGGAGCTGGAGCCATGCTGGGAGTTTCATAGGAGCTGCTCAGGAAGCAGTTCCCAGGCTGGGGGGCTTTTGATTGCCTCTGCAGAGAAGCTGCTTGTGTCGAGGCATCGCTGTGTTGGGAAGGAGCAGAGGGGAAACAGTCGGTTTGTGGGTGAATTCTGAGGCAGGCAGACCCCGCGCCAGGGCAGCTCCACATAGGCTGGAGTCAGTGAGGGATTTATCCTGTTCCCCCACAGTCCAGTGGCTGCATGAGTCAGATGAACTTCTGTCCCACGTACCAGAAGTGAGGTCATGGCTGTTGGTGCCAGTGACACTGTGAGGGCAGCCTGACGTCTGAGGCTCTGAAACCCCAGCGCTGTAGCAGAGAATCACTTGTTCTGTAGCTGATGTGCTTCACAAATGATGAGGAGTGATGCAGGAGGAGATCGCTGCCTCAGCCCATGCAGTGCATGTGCTCCAACACTTGATGCTGTCAGGCTTCTCTCTTCTTACCCTAAATGTGGATGTATGGAGAGAAAAGAGGTGCCTAAACACACCGAAACCCAGCCCTCACCCCTCCCGTGCTGCTCTCACACTGGGAATGGTTTGGTTCATAAACACATGCAGATGAAATGTTACATTCTGCCAGGTAACTCTGCATGCTTCGTGCTGCTGTTACAAGTCAAATGCGGTAACAAGACATACCATGAAACTACACATGCTTTTTCTTCTTTTTCCTCATTAAAAAGTAGTTTGGATTATTTTAATGATAGGTTATACAGTCTCTTGATGCTGCTGGGTAGTTCTCTACATCTTGATTTCCAGGTTTCCTGCCCCAGGGACATAAAACACATGAGATGCGTATTGGTGTACAATACAAAGTGCTAGTAAACAGTTTCCCTAAGGCGTAGAGCAGAGCCTGATCCACTTCATTGTGAGGCTGCTGATAGCAATTTCGGAGTATATGAGCTGTCAAAACAAGTTGAAATGGGTAAGATGGGGGTATTTTCTTCCCTTAGGTCTTGTTTTTTAGTCAAGATCCCACCCCTACAGAAATTGTGGACCTGGTGGATTTTATTCCTTTTACATCCCTCTCTTCCGCAGGTCAGGAAATCCCGAAGCACCTCTGCGTTGTATTCATTCTGTATGTGAATGGGGTGTAGTGGCAGCAGACACATGCTTGGATGAAGAGCCAGGCTCTGCTGCTTGGGTCGTGGTGCTCTTTCCTCCTTCAGCTGTGTGTGACTGCTCCCAGCTCGTGGGCATGTCGCTACTTCCCGTGTAGGTGTGGAGCACTTTGGGTTTCATCTGCCTACGTAGCTCTGCTGTGGCAGCTGAAGGGATCTGGTCTGAGTCACCGCAGCAGCGCGTTGTAGGCTCCCCAGCGTGCAGGGGCATGGGGTGAAAACCACAGGGTCTGAGCAGGCTGTGTCGAGAGAAGCAGCAAAGGGGAAGCAGTGCCCACGTGCAGGTGGGAAGCGTCTGTCTCCGGGTGATGCTGCCTTGTGCTCTGGCAGCCTTTTAACAGAATGAACCCTGATTTATATAAAACACAATTTCAGGCCTTACGGCACAGCATGAGTGGTTGTGATTGTGCAGAACTGGGCAAACCAAGGGTTTCCTGAAAGGTTGTCAGCTTTGAAAACGGCTTCAGGCAGAGATCAGCCCCATCACCCCCTTGCCCGCAGAGCAGCAGGGATGGATCAGACCCATCACAGTGCTGGCTTTTGGCTGCATCCCTGAGAATCTTCCCACTCTTCCCTTGAGCTCATGCATTTTACCACAAGCTTTTCTTTCGGAAGTCATCAGGAAAAGGAACGACACTTGGTACGAAGGAAGCAGAGCCCGGGGAGCAGAGGAAGAGGGTGAGGAGGGCAGGGCACCGCGGCAGGTCGCTGGGAAGCTGCTGTTCCAGGCTGGAGGAACCCGGAGTTATCCCCACTCCCTCGCAGAGATTGTTCTCCTGGAAAATTTACAGCTCCGAGCCGCTTGTTTGGCTTGGCACCGTGGTCAGGATGCTGCCTTGTAAACTTAATAATAGCTGCCCTCTTTTTAATTTGTTTGACCTTGACTGCAGTAATTTATTATGTGCATTACATCTTTCTCCTTTTTTTTTTTTTAAGACAAAAAAAGTCAGAACCAGCAAAGCATTAAAGCATTTGGCTGCCTTTGCTTTCCTCCACAGGGCTCTGGTTTGGATCTCCTTGGGTTCGATGGCTCACTGTGCTCTGCAGTTGTGCCGGCCGAGTCGGGGATAACACTAGAAAGACATTGTCTTAGAAAGGAGCTTCCCCAGGTCTGTGCTGGGGCAATTTGCTTCTCCAGTATCTGTCTACAGGAGCAGGGTTTGTTCCTTCTTTCCCCTGGTGGCCCCTCCTGAGGAAAAGCTTGCTCCTATTTCCCCAAAAACCTCATTGCAAACAAACACAGTACTCCAGAACTGCCCTTGGTTTTGGTGTATCTACTAGTGCTTGTAGGTCTCAATGTCTCAGCAGAGGCCAGGACACAAAGAACACGAGATCTCTCCTGGTTAAGGGATTGATGTTTTTCTCTCAATGCTCATTGTGCTGGCCCAGCCTGCCTGGCTTTCTCTCCCCTCTCACTTGCAGACCTCTCTGCTCGATAGAGCCTCACTTCTCTTCACAAGCTCGGTGTCGGGTGCAATAATGAGACTTGCCTGAACTTCCTGACGCTCAAGTCAAAAGCATTTGTGTGTGTGTTGCAGAAGAGCACTCGTTCCGCTGCGAGGACTGCGATGAACTGTTCCAGTCCAAGCTCGACCTGCGGCGCCACAAGAAGTACGCCTGCAGCGCTGTCAGCTCCCTCTACGAGAGCCTGAGTGACGAGATCAAGCAGGAGGGTCTTGGCGATGGACAGGTCTATGAGTGCAAAGACTGCGAGAGGATGTTCCCCAATAAATACAGGTACCACACAGCTGCCAGACCCTCCCCTCCCTCCCCGTCTCCGTGCCTCCTGTGCGGTCCATCTGGTGATGGGAGATGCAGGACAAGGCGGGAGCGGGGTGGCTCAGACCTTTCCGTTCTCCATAGGGTTAAGGAATGTTAGTGTTAGGATCCTTCAGTGTCATTCGCTATTGGACAGCACTTTATTTCCCCTTGGTTTCATCAACTGTGATGCTTTTCATTGCTCCTTGGCAAAAGTATCCGCAGATCATTGGCACTGTAAAGCTTCAAGGGTTGTTCTCTGAATTCCCATTGTCAGGGCTGTGACAGGTTGAGAGACCCCGTTAGCATCTGTGCAGCTCCCATGTGAGCTGGTTCTGAGGGGTAACACGTTCTGCCAATATTTGTGTGAGCACTTCTTTTATATCTAATTCTGGTCATTTGAGATCAGTGGGTATAAAGAGGTGTTATTACACTGAGAGCTCTTCACGTGGTGATGACTCCTCTGCAGAAGCAATTAAAAACCCCTATTCTGATCAATTTTTCGTTGTTTTTTTGATATGGAAAAGGTTCATGTAAAGATTTTATATTCCCCAAGTGTTCTTGTAATAGAAATGTGAAAAGAGAGAAGATGGGACGTTCCCCAGCTCATTTTATTTGCAGTAATTATTCAGTTATTATTCTAAGACAACTCTAAACAAGATGGAATTAATTTCTAAAAGGAAGAGTTCTTTTCCCCAATAAGCTTTAATTGAACTTGTGCCTCTTCCAAGCATAATGTGATAGCGATCACATACAGCTTTAAAGCAGGGATCTTTGAGATTTCTGATCCATTTCCAACCTGAGACTCAAATGGTTAAATATCAGGAGCCAGTTTGAAGAACTTGAGGGGGTTTTTAATCCTTTTAGGCTTGTGTTTATTTGCATTGTAAGGCTTTAACCCCTGAGCTGTGTTTTCAACGTAAGAACTCGAGTTTGCTCTGTTACCGGGGGCTGAAGTTCTCACTTACTTCAGTTGAGTTCTTAGATGAACAAACACCACACGCAGCAAGAGTTGTTATAATGTGAGAACTGGCAATCCTTATGTCATAAAAAGAGCTTTAAGCCAGTATAAGACCTGTTTCATTTCAGTTACAGATATAAAAAGGTGATGTTCACTGGCATCAGTCATTTTGAGCTTAATTACGTTGTTACTTTCAGATCTTTTATCTAGGTAAGCAAAGGGAAAAATCCTCTTTTAAAACCGTAGAGAAAGGTGAAACATAAAGAACATTCCAGTGGTTTATCTGTCCTGAACAGAGCTTGGCTCTTGGCTGGGTTGTGGGCACTGTAAAGGTAGTAACAGATACTGCCTGCCAGCGATACCTGTGCAGTGGGTCTGTTGGCACAGTTGGATGTCTTTATTCCTCACCTCATGTTTCTACCTTGGCCACTTTCAATCAGACACCAGGAGGCTGCAATTCCCTTCATTATTTTTACCTGATGAGAAAAGGAAACTGCCTTTAAATGTTTAAAATATTCATGATTTTAGTAGAAATTCTCATTCTTTGGCCTCTCTGACAGTGATAGAAACTTTCCCCTCTTCAGCTTCCAGCACTCTGGAGCTTTTATGTTCGTTTAGGAAAGACCATTTTGAAATGTGTCTCCTCTTTGTGCCGTCTGTGTGCTTCCTGGCTCCCCTTGGCTTGGAGTAGACCCAAAACTGGGTCCATTTTGCAGGGGTTAAGAGAAGCAGGAAAATTGGAAATCCCTTTTCTCCTGTAGTGATAACATACCCCTGTGAGTAAAGGCGTTCACAGTTGTCTGGTGAAGCTTCTTCCGGGTGTTCAAGTGATGAGGCTGAGCTCAGGCCCCCAGTGCCCTTGATTTTCTTGGCAAAGCCCTTTTCAAGCTATTGCCAGTTGCACTCAGGTGATCGGGGATGCTCCAGGTTCCTAACCACAGACCTGTACACTTGGAAAACCTTAGGAAATGTTTGGGTTGGGATTTTCTGAAGCAAGTAATAGAAGCTTCATATTGGTTTTGACAGGGGAAGGATAGAGTGAGCACCATCACCATCAGCCTGATGGATTTAGTGGAGCTGGGAGAGAGTGTGCGCATCTATCCCTCCCCATCAATCCGGCTGCGTTTTATGTACTCAGAAAGCCACTAAACCACTGCATATATCCAGTCTGTGTTCCTAGATGGCCTTATAATTTTTCAGAAGTTAATACAGATCAAATCAAGAGTGCCACTGGGGAACTGAAATTGAGCATTTAGCAGCTGACTAAATAAATAAATGTTTTGCTAATCCCAGTAGGTACTTGCCTCTAAACAGCATATTAGTTTGTCCATATTTGCTCTAAATAAACTCATAAATCACAGTTAGCAGGAGCGTATTTTTGTGTATGTATGTGAAAGGTATAGATTTCTTTGTATGGGTGAAAAAATCTGTAGCGTTAAGAACATAATTTCTTTAGCAAAATGAATATTGCTTCTTTAAAATGAGTAGATTGGCAGTTTAGAAGGGGCATGTTCATGAATATTAACTACCTCGTTTGGAGGAAGAGGAGGTCCTTCAAAGGAGTAGCAGGCTGGTGGCTGCTTAGATTTGTATGTAGAGCTGCAGTCCTACCAAGGCCACTTGTGATGGAGCCGGGTTCTGCATGGTTGCCCCTGAGTGCCAGAAAATGCCCTCAGGGCACAAAGATGGCCATGCAGTTGGTCTTTACACTGGGAATTTCAGAGGACCAATGTCGTGCCCATTCTGCTCCACCTCAGGCAGGTCCCACTGGGAATGCCAGTCCAAAGATGCTATCCAAAGACAGTCAGAACATGAGGACAGGACAAGGCTAATTCCTGGCTTTCCAAATCCCTCAGGCTCCATGGCTAACCTGCTGTGTGGTTGTCCTTCATTTAATGATGAGTGGCAGGATTTTTCAGTAGTGCTTAGTTTAATGTTCCTATAAAAAATACAGCCATGCTTTAAAGTTCCATAGGAATGGTTTCATATCAGTCTGTGGGGATTCCAGGCAGGAGCAGATTTCACAGCAGTTTGTCCTCCATCCGAACTCGCAGTAAGGACGAGCACTTGTAACTCCTGTTAAACTGTGGTAAAGGATGTGGATTCTCATGCTTGGTTTCTCAGATCTGGCCTGGGAGCTGTGGGATGGCTCAGTATGTTTTACATCACTTGGTCTGTTTTGGTCACTTGGTATGTTTTACATCACTTGGTCTTCAATGCAGCGGACCCCAGTGCTCTCTGGGTGCCCTGGTACCACCAGCAGGGTGTCACACTGGGTTTGGGGCTCAGTGAGTACCATGGGCCAAACTATGGGGATGGTACTTTGGAATTGGAGCACCCCTGTGTTCCTCTGCAGGGCCATCCCTGCCTCTGGTTTGCCATCATCCTCCAGGTTGAGGAGAAGCTGCCAGTTGGGAGAGGTTGAAATTGCCGAGTGAAGTAATCAAAGATGTCTGACATTTAGAAGTGAGATGTGTTTGCACCTTATCACGTTTCTCTCCAACGTTAAGTTGCTGTGTTCTGGGAAGCTGTGGGCTTTGTGCCCACCAGAACGGCAACGTGATAGTCTCAGCAGCAACAGCTAATATCTTGTCTTTCCCTGAGGGGATGCCATAGAAGCCTTGGTCACAAAGTGCTCATTTTTCCCTCCAGGAACCTGCAGGGTCAGGTCTGGTTTTACCTTCCTTTTCCCCCTTGTAAATGGACTCGGGTATTTAATAAGAAATACCATAAAACACAGCGACATTCTGAGGCAGAATAGAGCAGCTTCCATCTGTGAAATGAATGCCAAGAAAACAAAGGAGAGGCTATTTGTGTGTCACTGCCCCTCTCATGGTCCATGTGCTGCTCAACTCCTTTTCACAAAGGTTGGTTCTGCAATCCCCCCCATACCCCATGGGTCTGCAGTGGTTTCTCTATCATCACCTGTGTTGGGTTCAGATCTCCCTGATATGGGGCAGCAGGCCTGTAGCAGTGTCCACCATCCATGTGTGTCCAGTCTATGCCTGCCATTGAGGTCAGCCTGTCTCTTTGTTCCCCAGCCTGGAGCAGCACATGGTAATCCACACTGAGGAGAGGGAGTACAAGTGCGACCAGTGCCCCAAGGCTTTCAACTGGAAATCCAACCTGATTCGGCACCAAATGTCTCACGACAGTGGGAAACGGTTTGAATGTGAAAACTGTGTTAAGGTAAGGTGCAGAACGTGGTGATGGGGGCAGCTTTGCCTGGGCGAGGGCGCTGGGACCAGGGGAAAGGGGTCTGGAGGACAGGTGACACATTCGGGCATGGTTTGGTGGCCTGGCATGGTGGGGTGATGCAGGGTGAGTGGTGCGCCCAGCCAGCATCTCTGTTGGGATGTGGAGCTCAGCCTTGCCATGAGCAGCTCACCTCGGCCTTTTCCCAGGTATCAGAGTGTCTGCAGGGAAGGGGGTGAGCTCTGTGCAGGGCAGATGGTGAGCACAGCACAGGTCAGAGGGTGAATGGGCAGCTCGGCATGGCTCAGGTTCCTCACCATTTGCAGCGGGAGGTGAATTCCCTGCACACCTCATGCCAGGATCCGTGGTGACAAGCCCCAGAATGCAGCCAGGCAGTCACACAGGCGCTCCTCTCCCCACGCTTTGGTTCCCTCCTCTCACAGCCTTTCCTCTTGCAGGTATTCACCGACCCCAGCAACCTCCAGCGGCACATCCGCTCCCAGCACGTGGGTGCGCGGGCTCACGCCTGCCCGGACTGCGGCAAGACCTTCGCCACCTCGTCTGGCCTCAAACAGCACAAGCACATTCACAGCACTGTCAAACCTTTCATATGTAAGTTGTCACGGCCATCACAGAGCTCTGCCTTGGGCTGTAATTGCACGTATCCTGCGGGGCCCCCCAGTACTCGCTGTCCCTCTGTGAGCAGCCGCCGTAATTTTATAGGTCAGAGCACAAGATGAAATTCCGCAGTGATTTCCCCCCCCCTTCTCTTTTTTTCCCTGTTTTTTCAGTAAACATTGGTGGCAGTTTCTGACTTTTTGACAAGTTAAAAGCTGAGTCTCGCAGCGGTCCTGGTGATGCCGTTTTCTCCTATCTTTTTTTTTTCTCTCCTCCTTTTTTTTGGCCTTAATCATTCCTGAATGCTCGTGTCGGTGACATAAATAAAGAGCTGGTGCAGGCGGGTCGAAATGTTGTTCAGGGGTGCCTCAAAGGATTTGGAATAGTCACAGGGACAGCGAGGTGTTCTTTAAAAAGAGGGGGTTTTTCTTTTCTTATTTACTGCATCTTTCATCTGGATAATGCTTGAAAGCCAAATAAATAGCAGATTAACGGCGTCCTTAGTGCTCTCTTTCATGGGTTGTTTCCAATAGGGCATTTTCCCTCGGGAGCCATCCGTCTCCTTCCCTGTCATTCTCAGGCTAGTGTATTTTTTTAATTGACACAGCACCTATTGGATTTTGATAACTGTGCAGAAAGGTGGGCCGTGTCACAACAAAGCCAGAGAAACTTTAGGGACCACTTCCTGACACTTCAAGCGCTGAACGGGATCTGGGTTTGATTCCAGGCTTTGATGTTTCGGTAGGGAAGCCACTGAACCCACTTCTGCCTTTTTTCCCCATTGGTATAATGGGAACAGTATGCAAGGGTATCCTGGGAGAGTCGTTTCATTAATGTGCTCTGAGATAATCAGATGGGTGTCAGTGGAGGAAGAAAAAATACTCTTATTGCTCATTTTGATGCAATCTTTCACTTGCTGACGGGCACATGAAAGAGATAATTTGAATCTCATAGCATTGCTGCTGCGAGATGAATGATTTCTTCTCATAATCTCCTCACTCTCACCTCATAAGAATTAGGGAGTTGTCAGTCTAAATCAGTGTGTAAAACAACCGGAGACTGATTCTGCCTCGTTCAGATGTGCCAGGTGGAGTCACATGCGTGAGTATGGAATCCATTAGCAGCTTCAGGATTCACTGGGAAGTTGTTCCTTCCCATTCAGTGGATGAAAAGGGTTGTGGTTTTTTTTTTGGGGGGGGATGGTTTGGGTTTTAATGATACTAGATTTAGCTTTAAAAAGAACCCCAAACCTGTAAATTTATAGCTGCAGAACACAGGACAGCAAGAGAGGACATTACTAAATCATTGTGGAACTGGAGACTTAACACAATGTTCCAGTTTTCCCTGTTTTACAGTGATGATATGAGCTCTTGCAGCTATAGCACTTTTCGTCAGGGAATTCTGTGCAGTGTTGGATGTATTTAGCAACTCTTCCTGGGGTGGAAAATGGAAGAGAGGAACCCGATTCCCTTGGAAGACTTCGCGTTTGTTACCCTTGGTCTTCTTACTAAGTTTTGCCATGTGGGAGCAGTGTAGCTTCTATTTGGTAGTATTGCAAATACACTAAAAATAACACAAACACCACAAACACAGTGCTGAGCCAGTGCAAACTGTTACAAGTGCTCACAGTTGTGATACAGTCTGCTTGAACAGATCAGTCACTTACTATCTGTGGCTGCGTGTATCTTCTAAACCACCGTGTAGCTTCCCTTGGCACATGGCAAGGGAGGTGGTTAAACTTGGAAGCAAATATGCAAACATCTTTAAAAGAAATCCTAAATGTGAATCCTAAAGATGTAGGGAAAAAAAATATAGGGAAAGTCGTGCTTGCGTGTAGCTGTCAGTAATAGCTGGGAGGGAGGAAAGGGGGAGGGAAAGAAAGGGGGAAGGAGGAAGGAAGGACCACTTCATCATGGAGCTGGAGGATGAGGTGTTGGGAGAACTGGCATTTGGGCCTTTGCCTGCCCAGCTCCCAGCAATACACTCTCCCTCTCTTTGTCTCAGTTGCCACATTTACAGAACGGTGATAGCAGCAGTTCCCTGCTGAAGGAAGCATGCTAATTCACGAAGAAGCAGGATTTATTCCTGTGTTGAAGGAGGGATCAGATAATAAAAAGTTCCAATGTTTTGATGTAGAGAACAGTTTGGGTGGGAGTTTTTTCTTCCTTTGCCCTGGTCCTTCCACACCAGGTGAAAGGGGTCATAAATATTCACATTTTGAAAGCTTGGTATCTACAGATCATTAAAGAGAACACTGATGTTGCCTTAACTTAGCACTGCTAAGGTGTCCCAGTAACTCAGTGAGTACAAGATCTCACCCTGCTTCTCACTGAACCGAGGCCTGGCTGGCAAAGTATTTATAGAACATCCCTGCGGAGTGGTTACTTACTCTTAATGGCAGTAAAGAAAGGATAGGGTTGATTAAATGTGGCAAAGTCGTTCCCCGTTCAGCCTTCAGTGCTTCCTGCCATGCCAGGACTACAGACAGGGAAAGCAACTAGCTCGTGGAAATAGATATTATTATAATGCATTATTACCTTTGTTGAAAATCCCCACTCAGATTTCTGGAGAGATCCTTTGGGAAAGTGGTTTGTCCAGAGGGAATGGTGGTGGGAGGTCTGGGCTGGCAGGTGGGTGAGGGCTGGGGTTTGGATGCAGCATTGCTTTTGCATCCTTGTCCAGGCTTCCTGGGGCTGCCTCTTTACCTGTAGCAAAGATCACAGTGCAGGGAGGCTAAGTCCTGGATAAGCCCTTAGAGAGGGAGACACATTTCCACATCCTTGTAAACTGAAGAGACCAGATGGCCTCATCAGCCTGATGTTATCTGGGGAGAGCTGAAGCAGAACAGCTAAATGGTGGGATGGCTTAGCAGGAGAAATGTGGAGGCGGGTTTCCCAAGGTCTGGTCCGTGTGTAACCTGCTTGTTAGGATGTGAGATTCCAGGGCAGGGTGGAAGGGGTGGATGAGGCTGGGGAACCTCCTGCTGAGCTCCCGCCACGTCCTGTTAATTTCATATGGCTTTTGTTGTTGGTTTCTGTTGACGCTTTAGGTGAGGTCTGTCACAAATCCTACACGCAGTTCTCCAACCTGTGCCGGCACAAGCGGATGCACGCGGACTGTCGCACCCAGATCAAGTGCAAGGACTGCGGCCAGATGTTCAGCACTACCTCCTCCCTCAACAAGCACCGGCGCTTCTGCGAGGGCAAGAACCATTACAACCCTGGGGGCATTTTTGCCCCCGGCCTGCCCCTCACACCCACTTCCATGATGGACAAATCCAAGCCCTCTCCCAACCTCAATCATGCCAGCCTGGGCTTTAATGATTATTTCCCATCCCGCCCGCACCCGGGGGGTCTTCCATTCTCACCTGCCCCCCCAGCATTCCCTGCCCTCACGCCAGGATTCCCAGGGATTTTCCCACCCTCTCTATACCCCAGGCCCCCCTTGTTACCACCCACACAACTGCTCAAAAGCCCCCTCAACCACACTCCGGACGCAAAGCTCCCGAGCCCCCTCGGGAACCCAGCACTTCCTCTGATCTCCGCAGTGAGCAACAGCAACCAGGCCGCTTCCGGAGAGGAGAAATGTGAAAGCAGCCTGGAAAACTCCTACCTGGAGAAGCTAAAAGCCAGGAACAGTGACATGTCCGACGGCAGTGACTTTGAGGATGTCAACACAACCACAGGCACAGATCTGGACACCACTACTGGCACGGGTTCCGACCTGGACAGTGATGCAGAGAGTGACAGGGACAAAACGAAAGATAAGAGCAAACAGATGGAGAGCAAGCCAGATTTTGTCAGCAGCTCTGTGTCTGCAAGTTCCACCAACAACTCGAGTGAGATCCCTCTCTTCTATTCTCAGCATTCCTTCTTTCCTCCCCCTGAAGAGCACTTGCTGCCTACCACGGGGGCAGCCAATGACTCTATTAAAGCTATCGCCTCCATTGCAGAGAAGTATTTTGGGCCTGGCTTTATGGGGATGCAGGAGAAAAAAATGGGTTCGCTCCCATATCATTCCATGTTCCCTTTTCAGTTCCTCCCCAACTTCCCCCATTCCCTCTATCCTTTCACGGAGCGGACCCTCAATCACAACTTGCTGGTCAAGGCAGAACCAAAGTCACCCAGGGACCTCCACAAAGTCGGCAGCACCAGCTCAGAGTCACCCTTTGATCTCACCACAAAGCCAAAAGAGATTAAGCCAATCTTGCCGCCACCGAAGGTCCTGCCAGCCCCGTCCTCAGGGGAGGAGCAGCCGCTGGATCTGAGCATCGGCAACCGCATCCGAGCCAGTCAGAACGGAGGCAGGGAGCCACGGAAAAACCACATCTATGGGGAGAGGAAGCTAATGGCAAGTGAAGTCTTACCCAAGATTTCCCAGTCTCAACTGCCTCAGCAGCCATCCCTGCATTATGCTAAGCCATCACCCTTTTTCATGGACCCCATATACAGGTATTAACATACCCTGCCTTAAGCGTTTCCTCTAACGAGCTGGTTTTCTAGCTGTCAGCACCACTTGAGGCAGGTCAGGAATTAGGTTGGTCAGAAGGAGCAGTGAAGGTCTGCTCCAGTTGATTGTACTTCTCCTTTGTCACAGCACTTTGAATTCTCTGAATCAGAAGGGCTGCATAATGGTGAGGAGTGCTCCTGATCAATATGTGCTGAGCACATCCTTATTTTGATAACGAAGGAACTTGACCTATTTAAGGACTCTCCCACGAGCCAACGCTAAGATGGCACTTCTGCTGGAGAGATTCCAGAGGTTTGATTCGATAAGAATGCAGAGTTCAGCTGCCTCGGAGCCTGGGCTCGCATGGCTTGGGAATGAGTCAGGAGCCCTGGGAGCCTGGAAATGCAGCTCTCCCACTGCCTTACTTGATGGCCTTTGTGAGCTGGTTCACCTTTCTTCCTCCTCACCACCCTTTGTCTCTCTAATTCCTGTTCTTAAGAGTTTTCCAGTTCATAGGAACTGCTGCTGTGGACCAGCCTTCTGAAGCGTTTTTAGGTCTGGCGTAACATGTGCTATGTAAACACATGGTAGTATGTTATTACCTGCATCCCTCCCATATGCGCTGCTTGCAGACTCAATCTGTCTTAGAAGATAACAAGGGGTTTCGAGTTCTACTTGAAGCTGCTGGGTTTTGAGGAAGGCCCCATCCATGAGGTCATGCCTAGAATAAGCTGAGCATGGAAGTCATGCGCAGAACAGATGGGATGGAGTTACCCAACTGCCAGTTCAGCTTCCAGAAGGAATGAATTCAGAAGGTGTAAAGGGAAGACTTGAGCCTTCTGTTGGTTCAGTGCTTTTTGTAAAGCCTGTGCCTAAAGGAAAATTTTTATATTAGATTAGTTTAAGCTTTACAGTGAGGGTACCAGCAAGTCTGTGTATAACCCATCCGGGCCCTGGCACTACCTTGGTTGTCCTTCTGCTACAGATGAGCTGTGTTTGTCACGCAGCAAATACCATTTGCTTCTTTTTAGCAAAGTCCACCACGAAGAGGTACCCTGACCTAGTTTGGTTTGGACGTTAACATGGCAGTTAATTCTCCCTTAGGCTGGGATGCATCGTAACGTTCTTTCTGGTACGTGGGTTTGGCCTGGAGGGTGCCTGGATTCGGTGTCTGTAACTGCACAGGCAGTTTCTGGAAGGGGATGGTTAGTTCTTGGTTACTCGGGCCAAATACGAGTGTTACAGGGGTGCTTGCAGTAACCCAGCTATGGAAGGTCATGGATGCACACAGGAGCTGCTGGAAAGCCTCACAGTCACCGCAGCACGATGGTGTCAGCACTGGGGTGGTTCACTTGACAAAGGACCACGAACTGCAGCGGGTGGTGTGGCCTTCCCCGGGCTGGAGCAGGAGAACAGCACCTATGTCACCACCACACTGCATTGTACGGCTGATAACTGTGGGAAAAAATGATGTCAGTGTCTAGGCAGGCCAAGGAACTGTCAGCTGGGATGAGGATTAGGGAGCCCTCGTTGCTTGCTATTAAGAACGTGTCTCTCGCTGTGCCAGACTCGCAGGGTTGATGCCGTGTTGCTCGCTCACACATTTGCCATCTGTGATGGAAACGCTGCATCACAGCCCGGGCCGTGCGCGCATTCTGTCCAGGACCACCGCGGTCATCTCCTCCTGGAGACATCGGGGATGATGTAAACAGCCCCGCGTTTATTTCTGTGCTTTGGGGAGCAAAATAAATGGGATGGAAAGGCAAAAGCTTCGCGTTACTGCAGGGTCCTGCCACCTCTGGGCATTCTCAGTAGGAACGTTAAAATAACATGGGTTGGAAAAGCCGTTGCCAATTAAAATAGCAGCCTCGGGAAAACCGTAAAGGTCCAGAAGACAGATGGAAGTGAAGGATGGGGGCATCATTTGGTGCATTCCACAGGATGCATATAGTTTTAGTAATACATTAAAATAGAAAGTCAGCAGTGGAGTTGCTTGTGAATCAGACTCCTGATGTCATGAGCTAAACAGCAGAGCTTCCAAGTCCCAGCTTGAAAAATATGGAAATATTTTGTTTCTAAACTTCTCTTTATCAGACTCTCTCACATCATTTGGCTCCTTCATTTTTCTCCCAAAGGCCACTTAAATCCTTGACATTTTCTCCTGGTGATATAATTTAATGCAGCCAGACAGCCTGAAATCTGTGCAGTTTTTAGCTCGGCCTCGTTAAGGTGACATTCTCAGGCACTGGGCTGAAAAGATCGGCTTAATCCTCCGGTGGCTGTGGAATTCTGCTCTGACGGGGAAGGCTCTGCGTGGGTTGTGTGCTCCTTGCCCAACACCAGGAGATGGGAAAGCTGCCTGAAACGCTGTCGTTCACAAAGGTTGGAGGTTTATGGTCCACCCGGGGCTGGGGCATCCCCTGGGAATTGAGCTGGTTCCAGAGGGTAAATCTCTGCTCGGGACATTTGCTCTTTCACCTCGTGTCAGGGAGAAACTTTGGTTTACAGATGCTTGAACTCACTGTGGTACCCCCCAAAGCACGGTAGTTGTGACTGCGTTTCAGATCCAGCTCTTCTCTTGCCTTCTACCCAAGGAAAATTAAATGCAGATTAAATACAGTTCACTAAATAGCACTCTGCAGGACTCTTCTTTTAAACTCTTTGGTAATTTGATCCACACACCAATCAGCTGAAATGCAGCAAAATAATTTGCTCTCATTTATGCTGGACTAACGTAGTTAAAATTACTCTTCCTATTGGATTTCTGCTGGTTGAGCTGAGGTGGACTCTGCTCCAGTGATTTAAAGATGCAGCTGCATTTGGTGGAGTTACTTTCATAACACTTTGTTCCCATGGAGGAGATTCCAGTTTCTCTTTTTGGTGATTCCACAGCCTGGGTTCCCCACAGCAGAACAGTTTGTGAAAGCAAAGCCAAAATGAGGAGCCTGCCTTTAGGAGCATTTCTCTATAGTAAGGTGCTTAAGCATGGAATGTTTTGCACATGGAGCCATCAGGAGAACTCGGGTTCTCAAGTGGCTTCAGAAATCTCCCACCGCTTCCTGCCTCCCTAAATGGTTGTCCGTGTCTGCTCAGAGAAACTCACTGCAAATGATACCTCAGCTGCAAGGGAGGAAATGGATATGAAACACCTGATGATTTCAGCACACTTGGGGCTGCAAAGCTTGGCCCAGCGTTAACTCTTAAGATAAAGACCAATTCTCAAAGACCAGGCAGGGGCTGCTGCTGTGGACTCCAGAGCTTCTCCCATTCAAGCACTGTTTTTGCTGTAAATGTAAGGGTTTTACATGACATTCCATAAGAGCAGAGGCTTACAAACCACTGCAGCAGAGGCATTAGTCCTCACTTGGAAGGAGCACAACATTTTCTTAGTTGCCACTGACAGCTAAGCAAACACTGCCCAAAGGAGGGGATCCGTTTTCGTGTTGTTTCCAGTGCTTTTTGTGAGGCAACCTGTGGGTCATAGTTTGTACTGTCCAGTAAGAAGGGGAAGAAAGACGTTTGTGTCAGTAGGAGATCAGCCTTGTGTGTGTCATTTAAACAGCTCTGCAAGTGGTTTGGGTAGTTCTTTGCTGCCTGTGAGGTATGTAACCCTCTGTGTTGTTGTCCAGCAGGGTGGAGAAGCGGAAGGTGACAGACCCTGTGGGTGCCCTAAAGGAGAAGTACCTGCGACCCTCCCCGCTGCTTTTTCACCCCCAGGTAAAAGCAGTAACGTTACAATGCGGTGAATGCTGGTTGAATGCTAAGGAACTGGAGATGGAGCTGGTGCAGACAGGTCATTGGATCAGGCTCTTCCTCATCCAAAGGCCTGACTGGAAGCTCCTCCTGTTTTGCTTTCAGATACTTTTAATTTCCTGCCTGCTTTGAGGAGGATGGTAGCTGTGCCTTGCTGCTTCTTTTCCATTAACAGAGAACAGGGATGAGGTCTGGACAGCTCGTATAGTCTGCCAGACTCCCCTTTCACATGCCACAATGCCTATGTAATTTTCCCATTGGGAACACCTGGTGCAGTGATTTGCAGTAGTGCAAAGTGAAGAAGGACTGTTCAGCACCAGGCCGTAGCATTTTACACCTGCCTGGAGTTCTCTTGCACCACTGAGAAGGTGTAAAATTGCAGGGTAACGTAGAAGTGGGGCTCAGTCCTGCCTGCTCCTAAAGGTGATGGATGGGTCACTCAATGGAGAACTCATGTTCTCTCCTTCCTGCACAGCTGCTCTAGTCTCTGTTCTCTGACAGCTCATGGATCTCCTTTGGGTCTGAGTCACTGCTCAGTGATGGGAAACGCTGCTGGACAGCTTTCCCATTGGAGAGTGGGCCAGGAATGCCACCCCATTACCCCACCAGGCCTTTACCTACAGTGTCTGAGTGGCACAACCAAGGCTGTTCATGAGAACACCCCACTCTACCAATCCACTTATCTTACAAGCCGTAGCTAAACTCTCCAAGGAGTGATGCTGCTCTTTATCTTTAGGGTTCCCTGCTCCATAATGGTAATGGAGCAAGCTCTGCCACACGCTGCCCCGCATTGTCCCCAGTGTGATGGTTACCAGCGATCCTCCATCTCTCCTGCCACAAACACACGCAGGGAGCTGTGCTCTGTCGTCGTTATTGTGCTCTCCTTTATATTCACATGCATTGTTCTCCTCTGATACTGTTTCCCACCTTAGATAAATAACTTGCAGGTTTGTGAAAGCTGGGTCCTGGTTGCTTTCACAGCTAAACTTAGTTCCCTCATTGTTTCGCATCAGCCTCAGAGTTTGGTTAATAACTTCCCCCGATTTTTCCTTCGTAGAGGCTGGATAATGGTGACAGGCTGGCCAGGAACATCCTGTGTTTGTGTGAGTTAGAATAGTGGGGATATCTGCCTGTAAAGAATCTGATAGCAGGGAGGAGCTGGTGTGGCAAAGCAACCCAACAAGACGATGAGAAACGTACAGGCCCTGAGTAGGAGCAAGCATTGGGTGGAAGGTGACTAACATTGTTCCTGAGATCCTGACCACGTCCTCTTCCCATGGCAGTGAAAAGATGTGGAAGGTCTGGTTATCTCTAATAGCTTATCACACAGAATAGCCTAAAATTTACAATCACTCAAGCCCAAGGCTTCCTGATAACTCAGCTTTCATAAAGTGGGTGGCTGTGTAAAGATCACTGATCTAGGGAGCTGCTGTTCCCATGCTGTGTAGTCACTCGGGTATTTCTAATATGGTTTGTTCAAGAACATGGTGGGGGAGGATTTACGGGATCCCCATCCAATATTATCCTTTACAAGTCATATTTTCAGGGAATCCTGCTCCTGTCTTCATTAAGAGCAGCGTTCACGTACGGGGTCAGTTAGGGGCACCCTCTACGTGTGTTTCTCTGAACACGAGTCTGGTCTCAGCCTTTTCTTCTGTGAGTAATTCCCCAGCTCTCATGGAGGGCCCTGGGTGGGATGTGGTCATGCCAAAAGATGTAATAAAGGCTGAGCATTCAGCATTCAGAAGATGCTTTCTCTCTCAAAATGAATTTCAGGCCACTTTTCTTTCTTAGCCAGTCATTGACAGTGGTTCCTCTGCTCTGATGGGAGTTCTTCTCACATTGTCTCTTTTAAATGAACCCCTGGACAAAGTAAAGAAACGGTGGAACTTTGTGAGAACTTAATGGAAAAACCTTTTCTCACCTGTTAAGTTTTCTTTTCTTCTCCCCTTCTTTTTTATTATAACCAGGCAGTTGTTCCCTAAATAGCAAAGTGCCTTTGCCACTGGAGAGGCTACGGCCGGGGCTTAGCATTTTAAAACAAGCCTACGGCTATCAAGCCAGCAAACATCTCTGACTAAGTGCCTAAAGAACAGGGCACAACAAAAGATAGCTCCAGGTACTCCGGCAAAGGGCTGAGTGGCACAGCTCTGAAAGATCCGGATAGCATTTTAACGTGATGGTTTTGTTACATGACTGGCAGCTGGGGCAGAGCTTTTGCTGTAAATGATCAAGGAACCTTTTCAAGTGGCTGGCGCTAAGTATTACTTACTATTTATCATGGGCTGGGAGCCTCCAACTAAGGGGCCGTGGATCTATTATCAGGAAATGGGTTTTACTACTCCTCTTTTTTACAGCTTATGAATGGTTGTCAGCCTTCCACAATGTAGGCTTGGGTGATTAAGACAACTTTTTCTTTATGGTCGTACATTTTAAACAATATCTTGGCTCTTTTCCCTGCCCCCCCTGAGCCCAGTTTAATAAAGTGTAAACGTGCAAAAGGTCAGCCCTTCCTGTACAATAGAGCATCTAGTTTTGATCTATGGCTTCCTACTGCCTTCCGCTCGCTCCGCGCTCGGGCTGACTCCGCTCGGGCTCCCGGCTGTCCCACTGATGTCATGGGCAGGGAGGAGGCAGCTTTATTGCTGCCTTGTTTGCTTGATCCCTGTTTTCTGCTTGGTGCCTTGGAAGTGCTCTCAAGGGTGCATAAAAGTGAGCGGTGGAGATGTCAGCAGAGTTCTCCGAGTTGCATTTCTCTCTTAGATTTGGATTTCCTGTTTTGCTCTCAGGAAAGTACAAGTGGGTTTCTTTAGGCAGGAGGTTTGTGCGTGTCCTTTGCTTTTTCTTTTTTTGCACACACAACGTTTTTCTTTCCTTCTTTGCTTTCCCCTTCTCCTCTCTCTCCATGTTTTTCCCTTTCTCCCTCTTTTTGAGTGGTATTTCATCAGTGTTCATGTGAGAACGTGGCTGTTGCCAAGTCATAGAATCCTGGACTGGTTTGGATTGAAGGGAGGACCTTAAAGCTCATCCAGCTCCAACCCCTGCCACGGGCAGGGACACCTTCCACTAGAGCAGCTTGCACCAAGCCCTGTCCAGCCTTTCCTTGAACACTGCCAGGGATGGCACAAGTCTCTAGGCCTGCGTGCCTGTACTTCCCATCTGGACATTGATGTGTAGGTTGTGCTCCTCCAAACCATAACTCATCCAGCCCCAGCTCACACAGAGTATTTTGGCTGGAATTGCACTCCAGGAAGCTCAGCCATCTCCCCCACACCCTTCCATCCCCTTTGCTGGCTTCTGAACCTTTCTTACATGTAATTAAGATGCTGGCCCCTTTGCTAGGCAATCTCTCTATGGACCTGCTCCATCCTGAGTCTGATCTTAACTCCTCCTCTTCACCCCTCGAGCCTCAGCCTCTCCCCTGTCCCAGCTCCCTGTGCCCCCTCCCACTCTGCTTGGCCAGGATTCTTCTGCCTCCTGCCCAGAACTTCCCTGTCCTCTCTGAGCCACCGTTGCCTGCTGACCTGCCTGTCTGCAGCTCGCTGCTGCTTCCTTCTGAGCCCAGCAGAAGCAGCAGCAGGCTTTGACCAGCACACTGGTGCTGAAAGATGTTTTATGCACTTACATTGTTTTCCTGTGGATCTTTATGACGTGAGGCCTTGCCTTGTCCTTGCAGATGTCAGCCATAGAAACAATGACAGAGAAACTGGAGAGTTTTGCAGCCATGAAGGCAGACACTGGCACCTCCCTGCAGCCCCTTCCACATCACCCCTTCAACTTCCGATCTCCGCCTCCCACGTTATCGGATCCCATCCTGCGCAAGGGCAAGGAGCGGTACACCTGCAGGTAAGGGCCTGGGCACCCCAAAGAGGAGAGGCCGTGCCTGCAGCACCTTACAGCATCCCTGGAGCTGGAGCATCAGACAGCAGCGTGCAGCGGAGCAACCCCACATGGACATCTCTGCTGTCTTGGCAGGGGTGGGAGGGAAAACAAGAAGCAGCAGAATTAGAACAGCGCATTCTGATGACTAACTCCCTCTGAAATAGCTTGTTTTGTCTGCTAGAAAATCAGCATCTTCTGTTTTCTTTGTAATTTTTAATAACCTTGAGAGCAGATCTGGAGATTCTCAAGCAAACAGGATTCTCCAAGCCGAGTTTCTGCTAACAGATGCCATGGTTTCCAGAGCAAGTGCAGTCACAGTGATGTCCAGTCTCAGCTAGGCAAAACATTGGTATTTTACAAATGGTAAAACAGCTTTTTCAAGCACAGTTGTATCTACAGAAGCACTTAGGTACTCGCTGCAGCTCTAAAAGCTTGTATGAGAGCAGATCACCAGGGAATAAGAACCTCTGTCTGCCTATGCAGTTTTACCTGCAGCTCCTGGAGGTTCTTGTGGTGGCTCCCACTGCATTTGTCTTGGGTGCAGTAAGGGGGTACGTGTTTTGTTTGATATATCTCTTAGTTTCATTTGCCACAACAGCTGTGGGCTCAGATGTCAGCTGAATATTGAGGTTTCTACCTAAAAGAGGAGCTAAACTTATGTTTAGTTATGCACTCACAAGTCCACATTTGGATTTTCATCACTGAGGGACACTCACAGTAACTGCTCATGTTCAGGCCATCTGAAGGTACTGGATGTCTTATGTTCCTTCTGCAGCAGTAAGCATCAGGTTTCATTGTCACTGAATGTAACCCTTCATCCTTAGTATTTTATTTCCCAGTGAATACTTTTATTTATACCTCCCTTCCTTTTACTGTGAATCAGATTTATTGGGGAACACTGTTCCTCCTCTGATTTCATTTCCTATTGCTGCATTTCCTTATTCCAAACAGGCTGTCAGACTCACGGCAGTATCTCCTGATAACAGTAACACAGTGCTGCAGCATTTGTCTACAAGGAAATCCTGTGGATTCCAGGAAGGATGATCAAGTCCATTCTGTATGATGGGCAGCTAAACAGGGCAATAGAGGAGGTCTATAAAAGTCTCCAGTGCAGTATGACTAGGTAGTGATTAATCACTCTTAATGCAGGAGCGAGGTAGCATCAAATGCAGTTACTGAGTGACAGGTTAAACCAAGCAGGAGGTTCTTCCACACCACACACAGTTCAGCAGAGGGCCTCGTTGCTGGAGGAGGTGGTGGATGTCCAAAGCTTATGTGCATTCAAAAAGCTTTTAGAAAAATAGGTGGGAGAAACTCAGGAAAAGGGTCTCAAACCCAAATATGCAGCCTTAGGCTCAGGAGGATCTCCAGTTCAATGGAAGCTGGGCAAATGCACTGGGGATGGGTCACTATGATTACTGTGTTCCTATGTGCATGCCCTGGTCTCCAAGGTAAGCTCTAAGTCAGGCAGCATTTGGGGCCGTGCTGGGTGTTCGGGTAGGGTTTTTCTTGCCTTTCCCCTGTGTCCTGTTGCTCTGCCCCTCTGGAGATGAGTCACACACACTGTGAATCCCATTGCTCTGCAGTGGGCATCGCTCGGGTGGTTTTGACCTCCAGGTCTTCCTCCCTCAGAACACGGGTTCCTGGAGGTATTCCTGGATAAAGGGGTTTTCTGATTGAGAGCGAGGGGCCGGTGGTGGCTGGTGATGGGTGCTGGCAGTGGTGTGGTGGGGCCGGTGGTGGCTGGTGATGGGTGTTGGCAGTGGTGTGGCATGCAGGACGCTCTGCACTGACGGTGCTTTGGCTTCCCCCCTCAGGTACTGCGGGAAGATCTTCCCACGCTCGGCCAATCTGACCAGGCATCTGCGGACACACACTGGAGAACAGCCCTACAGGTGAGGCTGCCCCCAGACAAAGCCCCTTTCCCAACACACTCCTCATTCACCACCATGCTGTTTTTATTCCTTTCTGTAAAGCTGTGCCAGCATAATTCCGCGGTCCTGTAGCATTACATACAGTGATTCATAGGATTGTATATTATGTGTACCAGCCAAAAATAATCAGGCTTGGCAGCTTGAAGATAGACACTTAACTTATATTTAGATGTATGCTGGCAAATGAGTGGTCTGATTTGCAGTGTTGTTCGACACTCACGTTAACCATTCATCTCAAGGACAGCTGAAGGTGCTGAATGTCTCTGAAAATCGGGCTGTTTTGAAGGGCTTGCCAGTGAGCTAACTGTTGGGTCTGGCTAGGTTTCTTTTTTCTTTTCCTAATGCATATTTAGAGGTGCCTGGAGTAGTGGATCAAAACCCCAGAAGAAAAGCCCTGTAGTGTGTCCACTTTAAAACCTAAGTTAGGGAGCATCCTGCCTTAAATCACATAAACAGTGATGAGAGGAGGGGAATCCATGTGTTGTGTCCCCTCTTTGGTGGGTGTGGAGGGCAGGAGGCTGAGCTCTCCTCTGCTGGTTGTGGACAGGGCAGGCTGGGTTTTACAGGTCACTTTGCACTGTGTGTGTGCAAAAGGGCACATTGTGAAACCAGGCACCTCCTTCCCAGGGCAACACCCTGCGTGCAGGCAGGAGCCGCCTGGGCACGCACCAGGGCTGCTGCTCTTAACGGGACTTCTGGGGCAGGGAGCCTGGGCAATGGGAATAAAACTCACTAGAAAATACATGCAAGTATGTCTGTGTATGTGTAGGTGTATGAGGGAATATTTCTCCTGCAAGACCAAGTGGGAATTTGCACCCCACCCCCCATATTCCTCCTCATGTTTTGCAGTCACTGTCAAAAAATACTCTTTAACGGCTGCATACATGAGCAAAACCGAGCGAGTGATGGATTGAGAGCCTGCTGAAAATCAAGCATTGTGTTTCCATGATAGGAGTGCTTCACGTGTTGTCAGACACCAGTAACCATTCAAACTCATGGGTAGCTAGGAGTATGGTATTCCCTTAGAAGTTCACAACAAATCTAACATAATAGTTATTACATGAAGAAAAACACAAATTCATGAGCAGCAAACAGCCAAGTGCTCAAATCCATCACAGTTTCATGCTTAGTTTAAGTTAAGAAGCCACTTCTCCCACATTGTAATCCCTGGTACGGAGAGAGCCCAGGTTTTTTTCCATGCAGAGTCATACAGAATCTTGAGCGTAGACATGAGGTAAATTCAAAACAAAAAGCCCCTCTCCAAGCAGACATATATTTTGGAACCAGTCCCCGTTCTGATTTTCTCAGTTGCGTTATTTGATAGGCCTTGAATGAACGCTGTGTATTCACTGCACACCCCTGTCTGACTAAAATGCTTGCTCCCGATTATTCAGAGATTGTTAGTTCAGTTTTCTTCCAAAAAAGGAGACTTGCAACTTAACAAAGGTTAGGAAAATAAAGATTTATTTGATCTGGTCTTCTCCCAGAAAATGGCCTGTGTGGGTTTTTGTAAGAGAGGTTTGACTTCTGGACAATGTTGCATTCTAATGGCACTCCTGAGAGTTAGGGCTGCGCTTACAGAGGAGCTCAATTATCATTGATTTTCTCTTGCTCTCAGAGAACTGAGATTTCCAACTTTGGCAGCGGAATTGTTTTGAGAGCTTGTTTTTGAAGTGACAACTTGAGGCAGGTAAAAGGAGGTGCTGAGTTCTCAGTGGTGCGCTGATGTCTGTCCTCTGACTTGTGATGAGTTCAGTGGTTCTGTTTCCTTTTGACTCTGCAGTGTTAGATATTCACCCAAGTACACATTAAAATGTTCTCAAAGCTGACACAAACAGACCAGGTGCCCAACTATAGGTCAGGAAACACGGAGGCCAGAAGAGAAGGTGCTGTGGGTTTGATTCCTGGTTGTCGGTGAGAAGTGATGTGTTTTTCACCCAGTCACTTAAACTTCCCAGGAGTCTATTTGATGTGTAAAGAAGGAATTAATGGCACATGAGCAGTAAGGAGGCAAATGAATTCTTTTTGGAAATGGGAAGTGCTGTGTGGTTTTGGAAGAGTAAGAAATACCTGGTAATGCACTGCCTAAAAGCATCCAACATGGAGTAGTGCATATTTCAATCCCAGTGCCAAAAAGCGCTGTCAAACTTAACCTCTTTCTTTCAGAGAAAGGCAAAATAAGCTGGGCCTGCAGAATCACGTCAGACTTACCTGGAAGCTCAGGTCATAAACCCAGGGCCTTGTTACCATCTGAGCTCACCAGCACAAGCAGAAGTGACGTTCCGTATGCTCAGAGCACAGGAAGGTTAGGGTGTGCTGCAGTTGTGGCCTTGCCTCTTTGCTTTTGTTTTCGTTCTCTGGACTCGCAGAATCACATAAACTGCATAAACCCCAGGCTGGGAACAGCTAAAAGTGTTTGATTCAGCAGGACTTGTATTCTCTTCTTTCAAATGCCCATTCCCTCCAGGATGCCGTCTAATTGATTCTTGAATTACCCCAGTCCTGAAGCCTGTGCGGCTGCGATCCCTCTATAAAGATGTGCTTCCTGACGGCTGGTTTGAATTTGTTTTCCTTTCATTTCCTTTTCAGCCCCCGTGTCCTGTTATCTGCAGTAAGCAACTGGAGCTGACATCTCCCATGTCATTTAAGATGCTTCACAGTTCAATGAGCATCTCTTCTTTCTCAGTTTCTTTTTTAATATGTAGCTTAAATTCATCCCTGCTATAAAAGCGCTCTAGATGAAGGAGTTCCTCAGTAGGTGTCCACGTGTTTTATGCTTTGTTACTGCACTTCTGTCTTTGCAGCTCACATTCATCATCAAATAAGTGTTCATTTTGCAAGTGCTGCCGTGCTGTTGGAACTTCACAAAGCCCTGTATCACATGCTGTACTGTCACATCTGGAGCGGTACCAAACTGCTGTAGCCAGACAGCAATTAGCTCTGTTCCTCATTCTGAGGTTTTGCTGGGCTTTGCTGCCTGATTTTCCCCAGGTACCTGAGCTCCCTCGAGCTCTGGGGGTCGCCTGCCATTCTTCAGTGCTCTGGTTCCACTTCGGCTCATTCCCAGCCATCATTCACTCCCACTTTGGGTTTTTTTAGCCCATTGGTGAGTTACTTTAAGCTGATGAGGACGAACCTTTACCAGTGCTCTGTCAGTGTGTTTGCAAAGCAAATACTGCTGCTTCTGAGTTTTATTCTTCTCCTGGCTCTGTGCTCACCTCTTCCCGGATTTTAAGCTGGTTCCCTCTGCCTGGATCATTTATTTAGATTAAAACCAGCAGAGACCCAAGTACCGACCCCTCTGGGGCCACAAATAACGCAGGCCGTCTCCCTCATCCCTTTGCTTTCAGACATCAGCTATTGCTCCTTTCGAATGCCCCTCTGTTTCCTATTTTTGTAACAAGCTCTTTATCCTCTCTCCATACCCTACCCTGGATCCACATAGCTCATAGAGCAAGGGCCTGTCAAAGGGGACTTTTCAAAGACTTCCTGAACATCTAAATAAATGGACATGCAGGAGGCGAGCTCACTCTTGCCGTGCGCATGCAAGAGCTCCCTTTGAAGTCACTGGGACTGCTCCTGTGAGTAATGGAGGCAAGACCCAGCCCAGCAAACACAAGTGAGGGGGGGGTTTGGCTCTGATGGACATGGAGCTGGTGGGGACAGGCAGGGAGCACAACCCAGAGACAAGGAGAGGGGGCTGCTGGTGACGTGCTGGTAGAGCCACGCTGGGCACAACCACCTATGGGAGTCCTGGGAATAGCAGGGATACTGGAGCGTTGGCTGGTTTGGACACTTTGGTCTTCTGAAGTGCTGAGGAGTAGAGGCTGCCGAAGCCTGGCAGCCTCTGAAAGCAGAGTCAGCGGTGGCTGGTGGACAGGGAGAGAATAGGAGCTGCAAACCTATGAGTGTTTAGCTCTCTGTGTATAAACTGTGCTTGTTCTTGCTGATGTTCAAATAACCTCTTGTTTTCTTTAGTTGTTCAATTCATTTTCTTTCTAAACGTGGCAAAACCTTTTGAAGTCTGAGAAAAGTGTGGTTTCAAAAGAGATTTGGCCTTCTTGCAAGGTTAAGCAGAGTAAAGGTTCATTACTTGAAATGTCTATTCCTGTTGGTGAGTTAGCAGTAGGAAATTCAGAGGTGGGCACGGGATCCATAAACAGGCAGTGATGGAGAGCGTTTCATAAATGTATCTCTGCAACTTAAAACCAAAAATACCCATTTATTATTAGAGAGCAAATAAAAACCACAGCTGTGGCACATCTGGAAATCTGTGTTTCACAGCATAGGTGTTTCTACCCTCACACCTCCTTCCTGCAGTTGAACCTGTTGTGTCTGTAGGAAGCAGAACTATGTCCTGGGTGTTGGGGCAAATCCAGGTTTGTACTTGCATGACACGCCCAGGGTGAGCTCTGTGTGCCCGCTTCACACAGTGAACTGATGGCATTCCCAAAATGAGCACAAGTGCCCTATCATCCTCATGCCTTATCAAACAGCTCAGCCCAGTGGGGTGGATGTGGCTCTCGGTTACAGCAGCACAGAGCAGTTCTAGAGCAAGTGGGTTTATTCTGGAATTACAAGGGCTTAAGAACTGTTTTCATTTTGTCCTCAGAGTGCCCAGGATTTACAGAAGTTTGTAGCAGAGAAAGGATTTTACTTCTCATAGGGTTTGGAAGTAGAGCCGTGAGGAAAGCAGCTTTGTTGAGGTACAACTGACATATTTAAAGGGAGATCTAATGAGGGACTCGGGCAGATTCAGAGGAACTCGGTTTTCTGTAGCTTGAGGGCTGAAGCCCTTCACTGCGGCTCAAAGCTGCCCTCTTCAGTCCATCGGCTGCGGTGGAGAAGCAGGAGAAGGCGAGGGCTGAGCTCCCACAGCCCCTTGCTTTAGCACAGCCTTGGTTTTCTTCCAGCACATCCACCGTGGGTCCTGCAGAGGTTCCTTTCAAAGAGGGAACATTTCTCCACTCATCAGTTTCCCTGGACATTCTGGCTCGGCTCCTCGCATTCCACGTTTTTTCATCATAAACCAGATATTCACTGCACAGGAGTAAATCTTATCCTGTTTGGAAATGACAGTGTATTTCTTGGGAGCTATTGTACTGTAATAACCATAATTCCCTTTAAAGGCATCTGTGCTGCCTACATCCCGAGGACCACAAGGAATGTCACAAATAAATCTGGAGTGTTCTGTATGTCCAGATAACTGTGTCATGGAGGGATATGCTAGCTAATAACTACGGGATACATTTAACCTCCCTCCTTTCTTCTCCTTCTGTCTTCTTTTTCCTCCCTCCACAGCCATATTTCACCTACTTCCCCTGCGAAAGGAGAAGGGTGGAAGAAATAAATTCACCTTCCTTGTTTTTACATTTCTGTGTGGAAAAGTAATTATTTTGTTTAAAACTTGTATTTGTTTGGATGACTCGCTTCTTAATTAATCCTAATCCTTCCTTTGTGCTCCTTGAGTAACAACAATATCAGATTTGTCTGGAATGATTAATGCCTTGTGCTTCCCAGGTCCTCCGCTGAGTAAAGATTTATAGACCAACATTTTCTGCCTTTCTGATAGTCAGATTTTTCTCTTTCTCCCTTTTTCCCCCCCCTCACGTTGCACTCTTTGGCATTTGCTTCTATTTTTCAGGTGTAAATACTGTGACAGGTCATTCAGCATTTCCTCCAACCTCCAGCGGCACGTTCGAAACATCCATAACAAGGAGAAGCCATTCAAATGTCACCTGTGTAACCGATGCTTTGGGCAGCAGACCAACCTGGACCGGCATCTTAAGAAACACGAGCACGAGAACGTTCCAGGTAGGAAGGGGCATGGCTGGGGGGTGCTGGAGGGAGAACACCGCATGCTCTGGTCTTTCTGCTCCTCGGGAAGCCTTTCTGGAATGCATGGTGATGATGCTGTCCTCCTGGGGACACGGTGAGACCTCCTGGTGCAATGCAGATATGGACATGTCAAGCTCTACCAAGGGTTTGCAAACCTGAAATGCATCTGTGGGTATGTGTGAAGTTCAAGAAGATAAACAGGCTTTGCCTTCAGATAAAAACTGCAGGAGGAAATTCCTGTGCTGAAGCCAGCTAAGTGATTTCCCAGCCTAGGAAAGTCCAATAATTATGGAATAGTTACAGGCAAACAACTCTGCAATGGTAGTGATTTTGAATTGTCTACACCATCCATAAATGCTGAATGTCACCTCTGTTTCTCACTGTTGTTCCAGTCTGGAAAACATGAGCTTTGGTCAATGAGGTTTCTCTGAAGGATTAAATCTTTGGTACATAGTGAGAGGATTGGTGCTAATGTGCCTCCTTTATTTTTCCTGTTAATAATACCTTTGACACTATCCAATTGTTTCTCCTGTTCTCTTTTCCTGTTTCTCTCCTCAGTGAGCCAGCACTCCGGAGTCATTACAAACCACCTTGGGACCAGTGCCTCTTCCCCAAACTCGGAATCAGACAACCATGCACTTTTAGATGAAAAAGAGGATTCGTATTTCTCTGAAATCAGAAATTTTATTGCAAATAGTGAGATGAACCAAGTGTCAGCTTTAGTAGATAAAAGGTAGGGAAGCAGATCAGTCTTTTCAGCTGTCTACCCCTATCACAAGGCTTGGTTGGACTGACTGCACCTGCTGCAGTCCTGGTTTCACATGTATCTGTTGAATGCCATTACGAAGGTTTAAGTCCAAAATGCAGGGATGAGAATTCCCCATCACAATGTGATCCAGGTGAAGAACAGTAAGAAGTGTGGAACACACTGATGGGAAATTTCTGGTGATGTTAATCTTACTTTATGTCACTTGGGGGCATCCTGCTGGGTTCCAGGTCCATAGCACTGGTGATCCCACTCTTGTGCTCGTAACATAATGCAGAACTGCTCTGGTTTTGGAGTCTGCCAGGCCCATAGGGCATGAGCAAAAGTAATGAGAGAGTATTTAGGCTGGCTGTTAGATTACACCGTGAGGAAGCTTCCTCCTGGTGGCTTGAAGGGAGATTGTTAGAGCACAGCAGCACAAGAAGGAAAGCTGCTTGTCTCACAGATGCTTTATTTTAGGGGATAGAAAACCATCATTTAAATCCAGACCAAACAAGATTCTAGTTTGAAAGGCACTGAGGTTGGTGTATACTTGACATGGTTATTAGTCCTTAAGGGAGTGATTTTTAAATGCCTGAAATATGTTGGTTTTCCTTTTCCTTGCAGTTTAAATCAGAAGTATATGTACATAAATGTGTCTCTGTATTCATATATATTGCAGTGAAATAGCCTGCCTTACACATTTGGCATTTTCTTTTCTTTCTTCTTCTTCCCCCTTGACCAAATATTTCAGGCCAGAACTCCAGGATATTGATGGCAATTCCCAGTGTCATGGATTAGCAAATGAGAAAACAGAAGATGTGGACGATGAAGATGAAGAACTGGAAGAGGAAGATGACGACAGCCTGACAGGGAAGTCCCAGGATGAAACGGTATCACCCACCGCAGAGCCCCGAGGAGCATTTGAGGATGAAGAGGATGAAGAGCCCACATCTCTCACCATGAGCTTTGACCACACCCGAAGGTGAGGAGAGCCATTCAGTCCATTCGAGAAGTCGAACGGGGCTCAGACTCCTGACCCTGTGGCGTGGTAGATTGTGAGTGCTGCTGTTTTGTTGTTGGAGCCATGTGTCATACCTCAGTTTGATGTAAGCATCCACCTCAGAGATTCCATTGTCACCATGGTGGGGGACACAAAACAAGTGGACTGCAAGGAGAATCTGTGCTGAGCTGTAGGTGCAAGACTTGAAAAGCTCATATCAGAACAGTTAGTCCAGCACAGAAACCCGCATCTTCAGGGTACCGCCGCTCAGAGGAGAATGTCTTTCCCTCTAAGTCACTGGCCAGAGTGAAGGAAGAGGCGTATGCCTGCAGTCTGGTTTGTGCTGCTCTGCCCATTTTAGTTGTAGCCAAACGTTGACTTCAGTTCTGGTTCTCAGAGCTCTGGGGAAAATTGAAGCTTTTTTCTCAAGGTCAAGCCATGTTAGACACCTCTAAAATGAAAGTTCATGGCACAGGCTTAGCTTGCTTTTTGCCTCAGTTTCCTACATAGTATTTGTAACAAATGATGCAAAGTAGTACCTGACTTGATTTCAGTGCATCCCTGTTTTCATTGCAACCCAAAGAAAGCACAGCAGTGGATTCAAGACACTGGTCCGGTGTCAAACATCCCCAGGAGTGCACAGCATCCTCCCCACAGACAACCAAAGGGAATTGTAGCCACGCTGACTCACAAATAGCGATGCACTGATGCTTGTGTGTGCACAGCCATGCTCTCCACTTTTTCTTTGCTCCTTGCATTGTGTGTCATGTCGGTGTTTGTCCGTCTGTCCGTTCACGCATGTGGCTTGTGAGTCCCCTGTGGTATGTGCATGCAGGCACTGGGTTAGCAACACTCACTTTGGCTAGATGTGAACGGTGAGATGAGCTAACAACAGGTAAACCCCTTCCCCTGGTCATTGGTACAGGTGTATTGAGGAGGACGAAGCCGGCCTGTTAGATTTGGAGCAGATGCCGAATTTTGGGAAGGGGCTGGATCTTCGCAAAGCAGCCGAGGAAGCATTTGAAGTTAAAGATGTGTTTAATTCCACCTTAGACTCTGAGACAATAAAACAGACTCTGTACAGGCAGGCTAAAAACCAGGTAGGTATATTGCAGAACATTTTACCTAGCTCGCACTAGGATTAGCAAGCTCAAACAGTTGAGGTTCATTTTCCCCTTCCAGTGACCAGGAATTCTAACTGTAACATGTGAATCATATGTGAACTGTGTCTTGTTGCAACTGTACTGAAACAGAGGAGAAACCGAGTGGGCATCCGTTCTAGATGACCAGGTCAATTTACCCATAGCCTGTGCTGTGAGAACATGCTTGTAGAGAAAGATAGAGGCGTCTGTCTGTTCTTATCTGTGTGTATAAATGTTTTTATGACTACTATTCATTTATGCTGTGGGATGGGTCTTCAGTTGAGTCCCTTTCTAACCTTCAAGCAACAGAATTTGCCATGAAATCTGTTTTAAATGTCCAGCAAAGCAGCAGCTGAACACAGTTGCCAAGCAGAACATGATTTCTGATTTATCATCCCCCTTCACAGTAGCTGCCAGTACTGAAGCTGAGGAAGGTCTGCTTGGAGATAGGACACAGCTTGGTTCGGGGTGAAATCAATTCAAACACAAGCCACTTGCCTGACTCTTACATGTGTCCTCTTACTAATATGCCAAATGTACTAACCATGTAGTAACAGCTTGCTCTGTCACAATTTGTACTACATTGGTAGGCCCAGCCTGTGCTTGGATGGGGAGAGTATTCTTCTTCTTGAATCCATTTTATAGTGTATGAGATGCAGGACTGGTTACACTTAAATCCCAGCAAGTAACCTGAACAGTTCTAACCATCTCTAGTGCAGGACATACAATGGCAGAACAGCATTTGTGTGAGCAGCACAGCCCCTCTGGCTGGCTCTTAAGCAATTTTAGACGTGTGCATGTCCATAATAGTACAAAGCTGTGCATCTTCCAGCACACACCTACAGTACAGTGTGTTGACAAGTAGCTCTCGACTCTTGCTTTTAAGAGGAGAGGCAGAAGTTGGAAAACTGGTTTATACTGTCCCCATTAGAGTTGCATTCCTAAGGGTCCTAGTGACTAAGGGTCCTACTGTGGTAAGCGTGGTACTGATGACCCAGGTAACATACGGTCTTTGTCTCTTGCCCTGCAAAGGATTGCGTGTGGTGAGTGCTGCTTTGGCCAACAGAGCCCCAGTTCCATTGCAGAGTATATGTACCTATATTCCTACATACCTGAGCCCGTTTTTACAAGCACCAGTGGGCTCATGGCAGGCAGTACCCTACTGCCTGGTGGGCTATGCTAGTGTGGCTGTTGCTGCACCATTCTGGGGCACATGGCCTCACTTAGCCTCTGGCTTATCTGTAGCTGTACTTTGTATTAGAACAAACCAAAGCAGCTGCACTGTGCGTGTAGCCACTGTCCCCTGGGCAGAGCCTAGACTCTTGGTGCGGGTTTGTGACCAAGTGCAGAGCTGGCACAGCATGGGTTTGGTCCTGCCCTGGGTTTGGATGGTGGCCTCTCCTGGCTAAGCCTGCCCTGCTACAAACTCCATGGCAGGTTTGAGTGGTTGGAGTGATGGGTCTCATCCTGCTATGCGGATGAGAGGTTCTTAGCCCAGGCCAAGGGGTGCTGGAGGGCCTGCGTTTCCTGCGTGGTTAGCTGGTGCTGTGTTTCACATGCTTTATCTCAGCCTGTCCTCTGTGTGTATTCACATGTGTCCTCTGCACTGCTCTCTTCTCCTAGGCTTATGCAATGATGCTGTCCCTGTCTGAGAACGCTCCCCTCCATGCGTCCTCCCAGAACTCGCTGGGTGCTTGGTTGGACATGGCAGGAGCAGCTTCAGAGTCGGGGACCTTCAACCCCATCAACCACCTCTGAGAGGTCAACAAGGCACTGGCCAGAGCCCCGGCGAGGAGGCGGTGGTGCTGCAATTATCCCAGCAAAAATCCCAGCAAGCAGAAGACAGATGAGGGGGCCTCAGGGAGTCGTCTGGACCCTTGGCTGAGGAGGAAACCTGTCGCGTCTGACCTGCAGGTCCTGCCTTTGTGTCTGTCCAGAGTTTTCCTTTCTAATTTATCAGCATGAGCCTCTCCAGAACTGGATAACCCTGAAGCAGCCCCAGGATTTCACAGTCTGTAGGAATAGCACGAGCAAGACACGAATTGCAACAGTGCAATCAAGCATTGGCCCCTCTAACCTTACCCAGCGGTTATCACTGAGCCAGTAGAGCCTGCCTGTAAATGGAAGCTTGAAACCATTTGGTAGCATTTCCTCTCAACTCAGCTGAATGGTGAAGTACGAAGGGAAGAGCCAGGTGTGACCTCTCCCTGGTGCAATTCTACGCAGTCACTGGAGTTATACCAGGGAAAGGGAAATTCAACCCATTCTGTTGCCCCCCAGAAGAGTTTGGTGTGTGTGGTGGGTGAGCTTCGCCTGACAAAGGACAGTTTGGACATGCCTTGGCTTACCAACCAGGGGTTTATAGAGTGGCAGCCTGGCAGTGTCAATGGTGGCAGCAGTTCCTGACTCCTGCAGTTGTTCTGCTGTGCTGGACGGTTCCTACACATCACCCGCTCCATGCAGCCTGTAATTTCAGTGGAAAGATGATTATTTCCTTGCTTCATCAGGCTCAGGGGTACAGCCCTCTATTGAAGCACATAGCTCAGAGTCCAGTTGTGTCTCTGCCTCTGCAATTGCTGGCAGATATTTTATGAGTCTCACCCCCTTCACTGATCCAGAGCAGCCTTCAGAAAGACTGTGATGGTGTCTCTGCTACTCTGCATTGCACTTACAGTCTGCTGTTGGAGCAGGGATTTTGCAGGCAAAGCTGAATTAGAGTAGTCAAGAAAGCACTTAAACCTTGCAAAGGATGGCATTGGCTCCACAGAGCAGATCTCAAATGTGTGTCTGGAGAAATTTCACATTAAAGCATCTAAGATGTAGAAATGATGAGGACCAGACTGCTGCTGGGTGACACCACGGGCCTCTGCATCTTGCCCATTGCAGTTCTGCATCAGCAGCCTGCTGGGAGCCTGGAGGGAACGTTGTGTCCAAAGCATGAGAAGTGAAGAGGAACTTTTCCCATGAAGGTCAGCATCATTTGGTACTGGATGTGCTTCCTGGAAGTGTTTTGTCAGGTAGTAACTGCTTGCAGAACTGGGATAATGGCCGACTTCAGAGAAGCAGCACGCAGCCGTCAGCGTGTCTGCCTGCAAATCCCTGACATGTGCAGCCTGCATGGTATGGGAGAGAACGGATGGAGGCTGCTGTGCCAGGCACTGCGGAGAAACCCAACGGGGAAGCCTCATTCCAGCATGCCAAAACAAAGGAAACAGCTACCTAAATAAACAAAGCTGAGATCACGTTGGGACGAGACCTTTGCATCCAAGAGGAGACATGAGGCTGGTTTTAGATCCCCAGGAGCCTCAGACAGCAAGGAGAGCCTCAGGAAAGCACCTTGGGGTGGCTTTGGTACAGAAGGAACAAAATCGGCAGCATCAGCGTATTTCCAATGGGATTCACCTTTCCTGTTCAGTTTTCCACAACGTCCGGGGAAGGTGCTCGAGGCCGAGACCAACAGCACGGCCCCAGCTGCCTCCTGGATTTGCACAAAGCTCTGGGGAGCAGAGCCCGAGAGCTGCCCATGGCAGCAGACACCAGCTCTGCGAGGGGACGGGCTCTCCCCAGCCAGCACCTCTGCCTCTGCCGCCGCTGCTGCAGCCCAGCCCTGCCCGGGCACTCGGCCTTCAAGTTATTGCCACAGGGGCCAACTGAAACTAAGGAAAGAATTGTTTCTTTTCCCATGGGATTGATTTCAATCTGTACAGAACTGGTCAGGGTGGGCGGATTCTGGTCTCATTTTATTTCTTCCTTAACAGTATTTTTTGCGTTCGACGTCACTGTTGTGAAGAAATGATGTTAATACGAGGGCGTCGTGAAGGACCAAACCGGTGTCATTAAGGGTGGATGGTGAATGGTCGGTAACCAGGGGGGAGGCAGAGTTTGTCCGTGTCCAAACGCCCCTGCCCCCTGCTCCAGACAATCCCACCTTTGGTGACCTCTGCCTGGGGGTGGCCGGGGGGGGCAGAGCACCGAGGTTTCTGTGTGCTCCCTGGGCAGCAGCGAGCGCCAGCCCCGCACCGGGCGCCTGCGCCCAGCACCCGAGCCGGGCTCTGCAGGGCCAGCAAGGAGCCGGCTGATGGCAACTGAGGGCACCGCGTCCCAGCGGGCACCTGCAGGGGCAGGGAAGGGCTCTGCCTCCACGGAGCTGCTCCAGGAGAGCACGGACACATCCCTGCCTTAACCATGGGGATGGAGCCGTCCTGTCCTGCCCTGTCCTGTCCCAGCACAAGGGCCTGAGCTGCAGCTCCCTGGCTCCTGGCCACATCCATCTGTGCATCTTTCTGATGGGGACCACAGCGCTGTCTGCCTGCTGGAGCAAGAGCTGTGGGAAATAGGAAGTGTTCATGTGCTCTGCCCCAGAGGTTTGTTCCTTGTTGAAGCAATCCTTCAGTTCAGCATCGCACTTCTCAGCATGAGGAGGTGATGGAGCAGCAAGGAGCAGCAGTGAGCTGGTCTCCAGAATGTGGCCAAGTACCAGGAAATGTCGCTGTAGGGATGTATTTGGGGTGTGTATGGTCTTCCCTTCGCTGTCTCATCCCTCCTGTTGTGTTGTTTCTCCAGGAGCACAGTTTGTTGGCTCTGCCCGGGCTGGAGCAGCCACCGTGTCCCTCATTGGGCTGTCCCATGGCTCTCCAGAGCATGGGCCTCTCTGCACAGGGACCGGGGGGCACAGACCAGCCAGGGACTGAGGACATTGCAAAGAGAGCTTTTAAAATCATGAGATGATTTTTTTCTTTCCCTCTCTCCCCGTTCAGTCTTGTTCCCATTCCCTCCGCCCAGTGTCTCTGTAGGATCTCCTCTGATTTAGCACTGATTACAAGTTTTAATTCTCCCACATTAAATAAACAGAAAGCCTCACTGAACCTCTCCTTCTCTCGTAGCTGTCATTCGATTGCACTTGAGCCGTGCTGCAGCTCATAGCGGGTGTTGTTTGTGATCTGCTGGTTTGGCACAAGCAGTCCCTCGTTTTGGAGGGTGTTTCCTGAGAGGTGCTTGTTGAGGCGGGTTCTGCCAGCGGGCACAGTGCTGGGACAGGGCTGGGGTGCTTGGGTGTGATGGGCCATGGAGCCATCATGCTCATGTCCACCCGGTGCCACCAGTGTGTCGATAGAGCAAGCCCAAGGGTTGGAATGTGGCTGGCTGCTTGTTTTAAAGGCAGGGTACCACTCGAGGCGGGATTCAAACCAAGGATGCTTGTGTAGGGTCTGTTTATTAAGAGTATTTTCCCATCCCATAGCCATACTGCCACAGCAGCAAGGAGGGGAGAAGCACTGTGAAGTTTTGGGTAGCCGCTGGGAAGTGAAGGTGCTCCAGGAGGGGTCCTCACTTCTCACCATGACTTTGACCCCAAACACCTTTCTGCTGCTGGTCAGGGAGGAGGAGATGGCTCTGCTGCATGAACCTGCCCTTTCTCCTGCTGGCGGGCAGTGCGGGTGGTGCTCATCACGGCGGCTGATGCAGAGAGCTGGGGGTGCAGCACGACTGCTGCGGGTCCTCCTGCGGGATGTGCGGACAACACGCGGGTCGGAGGCACCCGGTCTGCTCTTTGCCAGGCGGCTGCTCTGGGCACGTGCCTTTCCCGTGCATCCCGAGCATCCCATGCTTCATGCGCTGCAGCAGGGAGGAGGAGATGCACAGCAGCAAAGCCAAACCAAACAGGGTCCAAGAGCGAAACGCAGCCAGGTTTGCTCAGCAGCATCCCAGGACAAAGCTCCGAGCCTGGGTTTCTGTCCTGCTCAGAACAGAGCAGAGGAAGCTTCCAATTCTCCCTAAGCAGCACTTAGACTCGCGACGGACGCTCTCGGGAGCGGCAGCCTTTGGAAAAGCACTTGCACAACGACGTGAGCGTGGTTGACTCTGAGCATCGAAGCACTGGATTGAGGCCCCCCCTCCGCCCCGGTCAATCTCTGCTGACTCTACCTGCGGTTCTTACGTGCTGTACTGTGTGTGTGTGTGCGTGGCGGGGCATGGGAGCTGCCCGGGCTGCGACACCAGGGCAAAACCCTCTGCGGCGAGGCGCTGGTCAGTAGTGTCGTCACCAAGCCATGGAGCTTCTCTGTAGTGTTGAGTGATAACTGTGATTAAACCCTTCCTGAATGATTCCGAGGTTATTTTTCTCTTTTTTTTGTCGTTAATTCTTATTACCACTTTTTTTTGGGGAAAAATATAAAATAAATTAAAAAAAAGGAAAAAAAAAAAGGATGAAAAAGAAAAAAAAAGGCAGCTTTGATTTCCAGATGTGCAATTCACGTGAACAAAGTAATTCTGACAGTAATTCTCAATGTATTTTACATTCTCTTCAAAGCAAGAGCTGTTTTGCCCTGATGTCATTTCCAGCCTGCAGAAGATGTAATTTAAAACATATATATATTGTGCTTGCAAGAATCATAAATCTGTGCATCCTTTGTCATTCCTTTTCCCATTGTTACAGGACAGATCTGATTTAGGGTTTGGTTGGTTGTTTTTTTTTTTTGTCTCCTTTAGGACTGTATAGTGTTTTTTTAAATCAATTGTAAATGTCTGGTTTTCATATAATGTTTAAAAAACATTGAGAAAGAGGATGGTGCTTGTTCCATATCATTCTTGATTGTATATTGCTTCTGTTATGTTTATAAGTAAACTGTGCATGACTTGTGTTTAGCAGTCATTATTGTGTCTGTTTGTGGAATTTTTATGGAGAGGACAAGAATTCCGTAGATGCACTTATTGTAAATGTGATTAGACTTCGCGTCGAGGCTGGGAGCCTCCAACTGCCCAGGAAGAAGACGAAAAGTGTTGGCAGTTATTAATTAATATGAAATCGCTTTGTTGGGAGCATAATGAAATAAAAGAGATGAAGTGTAGAAAATAATTAAAAGAGCGATTTTACACATTTCCTTTTGATGCTTGTGATAAAAGATTCAAATGTACTTGTGTAGAGAAATCCCTTTAAAATAATGAATAGAAAAAAGCTGATTTTGAGGTTAATGCTGTAGAATAGGAATGTATACCAAATGTAATCTTTCCAATGCTACAATGAATTTATACATGAGATTGATATGCAATAAACCTGTGTGCTTTTATAAGCAGTGGTCCTGGGAGCTTTATTTTCTTGGTGGGAGGGTAGGAACAGCACAAGGTGCTCGGGGGGGGGGGTGTTTGGGTGCATTGCTCTGTGCTTTGCTGCAGGGAAGGTGTGAGGAGGGAGAAGCAGGAATTGAAGGGGGATGCAGTAGAAATGGGAACTTGTGCAGGAGCAGCCCGACGGTGTCTGGCAGGAAGAAGCTGCCTGGTGAAGAGCTGGGTGTCGGAGCTGCCTGCCCTAATCCCTGTTCTCTTCCTCCTCAATGCTCAGGGATGGAGGGAAGCGGGTGCTTGCAGCGCATCCTCCTGCAGCCCTGCATGGGGCTCACTGTGAATCCCGCATCCCTGGTGCCAGCATCACCCTGGAGTTCCCTCAGTGCGGGGATGGGTTCCAGGGAGGTGCGGGGGAAGGAGGCAGCCCCAGCAGGTCCACATCTCATCCAGGGCTGGCTGTGGAGTGTCCAGAGCCGGCAGAACACCTCTGCATTGACTACAGCGGCAGCGCTGAGCCCTCGCTGCCTGTGCAGCACCTTTGTTGTCTGATGTTTAATGTGCTTGGTTTGTAACGTGTCAGAAAGGCTTCACTCACTGAAATGACAGACACCCCCCTTGCTGCCGAGGGACCGAAGGACCAGGCACTGCTACTGATCCTGTGTTCTGCCAAAGGGATGCTCCAAAGGGAGTGAGAACGTCCTGGGGTGGGGGAATGGGTGAGCAGTGAGATATCTAAAAATGTCAAGACTATTTCCTTCCAGCCTCGGAGCTGAGTGAGGGAAGGATCCAGTGACAGCGGTCAGATGTTTCAGCGGGGGCCCTGGGAGCAAAAATGACTTGAAAGCAGGGTCTTTGAGCTAACAACACGCATTACAAAACTGATGAATGGTGCCTGCTTCAAAAAAGTCATTCATCGTGATCAAATGATGGTATCCTGCATACAGCGTAATGGCCCTTCCCTGGAGGTTGCCGTGTAAGGGGCTCAGTCTTAGCTGAACCCTTGAGTAGAAACCCTCTTCCTCTCCGCGACGGCTGCAGCCTTTCTCCTTATTAGCCCCGGAGGGAAAGGCGAAAAATCTATGGGAGAAGAAAGCTCTGATAATGGAGCGATTGTCAGGCAGGGCCTGGAACAGTCTTTTAACAGAGTATTGCTGACAAGTGGACTTTGTCATCCACAAAGCACTTGAGATTCACCACGAACCAGCCAGAAAAAGGCTCCATTTTTGGGGGGGGGGGGGGAGGGGGGGGGGAATCAGAGCAGGGGCAGAAGAGGAGGTCACGGAGAAGCCGGTTCCCAGCGAGCGCTGAGCGCTGGGAGCGGCCGCAGCCTGACCTTGGATCCGCTCCCGGCAGCTGCAGCTCCCGGCGCAGCGTGCGGCACCGGAGCGACCCGGGGGCTGTGTGTGACCGCTGCAGCCTTCAGCTGCTAAAGCGAGCCTGAACCGTGCCCTTGGGGAAGGCTCCTGAAGAGGAGACCTCAGAGCAGCTCCAGTGCCTGGAGGGGCTGCAGGGAACCTGGAGAGGGGCTTGGGACAAGGGATGGAGGGACAGGAAAGGGGAACGGCTTGAACCTGCCCGAGGGGAGATGGCGATGAGCTCCGAGCCCGCGGCTGTCGGGACGCGCGCATGGAGCCCAGGCGAGCTCCAGCGCCCCCGGCTGCAGGGGCCGGCCCTGCCCGGTCCCTCCCTGGGGCGGTCCCGTCCCGCCCCGGCGCCGCGCAGGGTGCGAGGGGTGCGGGTGCGGGCGGGGGCCGCGGGGCTCCGGAGCGAGCGGGCTCCGGGGCAGGGGCGGTGCAGCCCCGGCAGGACCCGGCGCCAACGCCGCTTCCCCGCCCCGGCCCGGCCGGGAGGAGGAGGCGGGGCCCGGCGCTGGCAGCGCCTCTTCCGCGGAGGGAGCGCGGTGAGTGCCGAGGTTGGGTCCGACCCAGCGCGAGGGCCGGGGCCGGGGCTCCCCCGGGTGCGGTCCCGGGGCCGTAGCGGGGCCGTGTGCGCTGCGGCTGCGCTGCGGCTGTGGAGCTCCGGGCAGCGGGGTCCAGCCCCTGCGAGGTGCCCGGCGTGGCGGGGGGGCTGCAGCGCCGCTGGGACCGGGTGCGCCCGTGTCTCGTTACCGGGTGCTTCAGGTGGGAGTCGCCCTCGGGAGGGGGCTGGGGGTACCACGAGGCTTTCCCGGGATGGGTTGCGGAGCTCTGGCCATGAGGGCTGTGTCCCGCAGGCAGGGGCAGGCAGAGAAGCAGCATCGCGATCAAATGAGCTTTTGTGGCTGGGTCTGCCCTGTCCTTCTGCCGCTCATTGATGCAGGGAAATGTGTTCGAGTCTTGGTTTCTGCTTCCTGGTCTGTGGCGTTTGAGGAGGACCAGCTCGGAGGTGGAGGTGGAACAGAATGTGTCAGCGGAGAGGAATGAAACCCTAGTTTTACCTCAACCTGTGCGGTGGGGCTGGCAGTGGGGTGAGAGGCTCTGGTTTGCTCTGTAGGTGCACGTGGTGTGGGTGGTACAGGAGGAGCCGAGTGAAGTTTCACCCCATGAGGAGCTGCAGGGAGTGGGGCCGGTGGTTTTGGTTGTGTGGAGCCGCTCCCCGGAGCGGTCTGGGACAGGAACAAGCTTTGAGGAGCACAAAGCTTGCGGTGAGGCACCCATGGGGCTTTCACAGCACCTCAGACAGGAAGGGAAAGGCCTGGGCGCATCCTGCACCGCTCTGCATGGCGCAGGGGTGGTGAGAGCATCATGAGTGTGTGTGAATGGCTTGGTCTGTGTACAGCATCCTGGGAAGAGGAGCCCGTCCCGAGTATCCCTGTGGGAGCTACACGTAAATGCCCTCTGCAGTACTGGAAGGAGCTCATCCGTCTGTCTGTCTGTCTGTGTCACACAGTGTTCCTGATCCCTGTGCCACCGCCATGTCTCGGAGCCCCCCCAGCAGCTCTGTGGATGACAAGGCCTTCCTCCTGGAGTACCGGTGCCACCCCGTGCGCCCGGAGCCCCCCAGCCCCACCAGGAGGCACAGCTCCACCACAGTGCCCGACGCCACCTCCCTGCTGGCGATGGGCTCCCCCCCCGCGGCCGAGCCGCGCCGCATCGTCCTCAGCACGGACAGCCCGGCCGCGCTGAAGGTGGGGACCCAGCAGCTCATCCCCAAGAGCTTGGCCGTGTCCACCAGGACCAAGCAGAACCCGTCCCGGCTCCAGAGCTCTGCGGCGAGCCGGGAGCCGCTGAGCCCCGACCCGAAGGGGACGTCGGTCCCCAGCCTGTCCCTGGAGGCAGAGGAGGAGGAGGATGGGGGGGGGGCCCTCAAGCGCAACCTGAGGAACATGTCCTACCGCGCGGCCATGAAGGAGCCGGGGCCACCAAACGCCGTCTCCTCACTGAAACCTGTGTCCGAGGAGGGCAGTGCCCTGCCTGCCCACAGCCCCGCCAGGAGCAAGGTGGGTTCTGCACCCGACTGTGGGGATTGATCCTGTGCTGGTGATGAGCGGCTGCTGGGATCTGCAGGGCCCCTTTCCTGATGGTTCCAGAGCCATGAGCCGGTGTGGAGCTGGCCGGGCTCCTGCGCCCGGTGAGGATGCTGCCCTGGGAAGCCTGCCTGTCCCCAACCGGTGCTGCAGGTCCCCTGAGAGCTGACATGGGAAGGAGCCGGCTGCTCCGCGGTTCTGCAGGGTGTTTGCGGGGAGGGGTTGCTCGGGTGTGCGGCTGCTTGTGCTCAAACATGGGTGAAGCAGGCCTGGGGACAGGGAGACTGCGGTACAGGCAAAGTCCAGGTGTGAGACACAGACATGGAGGGCAGCGGTGCTGCTACTGAAGGGTTTCGATGGTGACCCCGATAACACGGGGTGAAAGTTGAGTCACTTGGGGAAGGCAAATAGGAGCTCAGACAAAACGAGAGCCAAAGAACAGGGCGGTGTTTGCCGAGCGGCAGCGCCGGTGACTTTCCCAAAGGAGCTCGGTGCTTCCCAGGGCTGCAGCGTCTGCTCCTCTTCTTCCTCCTGCAGAGAACCTTCGGGCGGAAGCGGGTGCAGAAGCGTGGCGGCTCCTTCAAGGACCGTGAGTGCTGCCTCCCTCCCGTCTTCCCCAGAGCATCCAGCATCCCTCTGCCTCACAGCACCGCTTGGAATCGCTGCAGGTCCCTTTGCCACGCGCGCTGCTGCATGTCCCTGGCCTGGGGCTGTTGCTTTGCCTCCATTTCCCCACCAGCAGGACCACTGCAGCCCTGCTTCCCGCTCCCTGGAGGGTGATGACGTTCCAGTTGCTGGAGCGCTCCCAGCTCGGCAAACACGGGGCAGCCTGCGGGAAGCGGGAGCTGCTGGTTCACCGGGGCTGTGCAAAGTCCAACCTGGGCGTGCTGGTGCTGGCCCTGGCGCACAGCGCTCGCGGCAGGGCTCTTGGTGGTTGGAGTGGAGGCCGTGGGCTGGGAGAGGCTTCGCTGACCTCGTGCCTCCTGTGCAGAGCCCCGGCTGTACCAGGAAATCCGGGAGAGGGGCCTGAACTCCGTGAGCCATGAGTCAGACGAGGACTTGCTGGAGGAATCCATCCCAGAGGAGCCGTCCCCTGCGGGTGCTGCTATCGTGGTGCAGAGCTATCGCCCGGCACAAGTGACCTGGAGCCAGCTCCCGGAGGTAGGGCTCTTGAGCACAGCGTGCTCTTGATGGGTGTATTTAAACGCTCTCCAGCAAGCTGGGAGTGGATGGTTCTGCAGCATCAGTCTCTGCAATGGGATGTCCTGGGGCTGTCCAGCCCTGGCTGGGACACGCAGGGTCCTGTCCAGGCTTGTTGGGGTGCTGGTGGAGCTGCTGTGGTTGTGCTTGTGAGAGGGGGAAGGCAGGTTGTCCTGCGGGTACCTGGGGAGCAGGGTGCCCAGGGAAGCTGTGGCTGCCCCATCCCTGGCAGTGCTCAAGGCCAGGTTGGACACAGGGGCTTGGAGCAAGCTGCTCCAGTGGAAGGGGTCCCTGCCCGTGGCAGGGGCTGGAGCTGGAGGAGCTTTAAGGTCCCTTCAACCCAAACCACTCCATGCCTGTACTGCAGAGCAGCATCAGCTGTAACCGGTGGGCGATGCTGCGGGTTGTGCGGGGCTGGGCAGAGCCTCAGACCGCACTAGAGGGCGTGCAAGGACCACGGCTCGGTGGTGTAGGGTCCGCTCGTCCCGGCCTCGCTGCTCATCCCGGCCTTTCCCCGCAGGTGCTGGAAGCGGGCATCCTGCAATGGATCTCCCCCGAGGAGCGCAAGCGGCAGGAGGTGAGAGGGCCCTGGGCAGTGCCCACAGCAGTGCGGACCCCGGTGGGATGTGTGTGGCTGAGTGCGGGCCCTCTCGTGCAGGGCTCAGCTCCTGCATGCAGGATCCATGGTGCTGGTACCTCTGGAACTGGGCAGCACTGGAGCACTCGCCTGCTCTTGTTGGTGGGGATGAGGCAACTCTGTTGGATGCTGATGGGAAATAGCCAGTGGAAGGGAAGACATCTTAGTGCTGTAGGTTATAAACAACTGAGTGTCCCAAACCACACTGAAGTTATTGGTGTAGGCCAGGCAGTGCAGGAGATGATACGGGGAACGCTGTACTGTAGGAGCAAAGTGTTCCCAGCAGCTTCATGCCAACTGGATGTAAACATGATGTAGTAAGTTCTAATCCACTGCCTTGTTTGTGCTGTTGCATCTTCACTGCCCCCCTTTCTTTCAGGCCATGTTTGAGATCATCACTTCTGAGTACTCCTACATGCACAGCCTGAGCGTCCTGGTGTGCCACTTCATGAGGTCGGAGGAGCTGAAGGAGACCATGACCCAGACAGAGCACCACCACCTCTTCTCCAACATCAGCGACATCCTGGCGGTCAGCACGAGGCAAGTGGGGCTGGGCTGTGCAGAAGGGATCCAGAGCCTTGTCCCGTCTGGGAAAAGAGGGGGGAAGTGGCAGTGGGAGCATTGTGGAGCACACATTGGTTTGTGAAGCCCTAAGGGGTCATGTGGTGAAGTCGGTTGCAATTCTGTTAGGTTCTTCGAAGACCTGGAGAAGCGGTACCAGGAGCACCTCCTCATTCCTGACATCAGTGACATCGTGGAGGAGCACGCCTCGAACCACTTCAGTCCCTACATCAGCTACTGCTCCAACGAGGTCTACCAGCAGAGGACACTTCAGAGGCTGCTGTGAGTACTGCTGTGTGCTCGGGCTTGCAAAGGAGTTGCCTCCGCAGGGTCTCTGGGCTGCAGTGATGCTACAGGGCTGCAGATGGGACCAGGAACTGCATGCGGCCCCCTCAGCCGTGTTTCCTTCCTTTTCCCTAAAGAATGCTGTTTCCTCTCTGAGCAGAGTTCAAGTTCTAGACCTCTGTGTGCCTGTGTTGGGTGATTGGGATGCGATCTGTGTTGTGCTGTAAGAAGGGTGAAGGATGGGGATAGATGGGGGCACTATAAGTGTATGTAAGCGTAAGTGTACCTGTGTGGTACATAGAACATGCATAGAGGCTCCTCATCCCCAGATCATACTTGTGGTACAGGTCTATTTTGTGTCTGCTGTTGGTACATCTTATGGCTTTACTTGCCTTTTGGTGGCCGCAGCATCTCTAGGTGCTGGTCCAGCATCCACTCATGGGTCAGTCTGTCCTCCACTCGGAGCTCATGCGGCTGCTGCTGAGCAGTGCTCCCACCGTGCTGCACTGCTCCTGCATGGAAAGCTGCTGGAAAACCTTGACAGCTGAAGAGCAGAGCTAATGGAGCTTCCTTATCCTGTTCCAGAGCCACAAACCCCTTATTTAAAGAGACCTTGAAACAAATCGAAAGGAAACCAGAATGTGGAGGCCTGCCAATGATCTCATTTCTCATTCTCCCTATGCAGAGGGTAACCCGGCTTCCTCTGCTGTTAGATGTAAGTCAGTCACACGGTGGCACTGCTTGGCACCGCTGAAGAGGCGGCCGTGCTGCACCCTGCTTCAGTTTGCTGAGCACTGGGAGCAGCTCAGGCATCCCAGGGAAGCAGCCGATGTGCAGGCCCTGTCTTGCACTGTCACTGAAGCATCTTACCTTGACATTCTAGACTGTCTGTCAGAAAACAAAGGCGTGCACTGCAGCCTATGGAGCTGCCACCAGAGCCCTGAAAGCCATCAGCAAGGTGAGGCCCAGCTGCCACCTCTCCACCTTTTCTCCTCCCTGCGCACCGTTCCGTCACTGGGCATGACCCTGCCATGCTGGACTCGGTGTTCCTCCCTGCATCGGTTCACTTCAGATGTCTCTTCTCTGATAGCTGCTGGCTGTTCACATCTTCTCCCTTGCTCACCTTTTTCACCTGATCTTGGTTTTTTCCTTCTTCTTCTCGTCATCTCTCCTCTTTGGTTCATCCTTTGTCCTCGCTGGACCGCCGTGGTCGGGCTGGCAGAGGGGCCAGGGCACTCTGTAGCCACCCTGTGGATGTGTGAACAGTGGTGATGCTGCACTTGCCTGTGGAAGGCTTCTGTCCTGCCTTCCATCTGTCTGATTGTTCATCCTCCTCTCTCAACCCCCTCTCTTCGATGATCACTTCCTCCTCTTCATGCTGCTGCTTGGTGAAGCTCAGTTTGCTGTGGTTTTGCTTTGGTTCTTCTCCAGGCTGTGTGAATGTGTCGCCTCTCTCCTAGAGATCTCATGGCAGGAGAGCCTCCAGCTGCCTTTCCCCAGGCCTGGCTTGAACCCTGTGTCTGGGCTTGGCTCTTTCTCCTGCCTGCGCCAGGGCAGCACCAGCCCAGCAGTGCTGCTGGGAAGGATGACCCTTGTGGTGCTGTTGTTTCCAGCTGGTTAAGAACTGCAATGAAGGCGCCCGTGCTATGGAGAGGACGGAGCAGATGTACACCCTGCAGAAACAGCTAGAATTTGGGAAGAGGAAGGTAAGGGGAAACCTGGGCTGTGCTGTTGGAGGGGCCCGTCCCAGGCGTGTGGGGCCGGTGCTGGGAATGCTGCCAGGCAGGCTTGCCCGTGTGCCAGGCAGGCAGGCAGCCTTTCCCTGGATCCCTTTCAGCCATTCCCACTGATTTCCGCGTCCCGCTGGCTGCTGAAGCGGGGGGAGCTCTACCTGCTGCTCTCAGAAGAGGCCGGCATCTTCCGCCGGGGCGCCGGCAAGCTCTGCTACCTCTTCTCGTTCAATGATGTCCTCATCATAACCAAGAAGAAGAGGTGAGAGTCCAGGGTGGTTCCTTTCCCTGGGAAGGGATTAAAATCTCCATTCCCCAAGCAGCACACAGGGAATCTCAAGGGTGTCTTGGGCTTTCAGTTGAGAGTGGGAGGGGAAGCAGCCAGGTCCGCTGCTCTTGGCCTTGCTTACGTTCATGGGTGGCTCGCAAGCCTGCAGAGCCACGTCCCCCCTCGAGCATCAGCTCCTGTCCTGGCTGTGACAGTCACCTCAGTGATGCTCAACTTCACCCACGGGGCTCTGAGCAGGGGAGGGAGCTCGGTCCGCACCAGCAGCATCCCCATGGCTGAGGTACCGCTCCCATCCTTGCCGCAGCGAGGAGAGCTACTCTGTCCTGAACTACGCCACGCTGGACCAGGTCACGGTGGAGAAGATGGAGAACACGGATCCACCTTCCCCTCCTCCCGGCAAGCCCGGGAGCGGCGGCACAGCCCGCGGCACGGCCGGGGGGTTCCTGCTCCGGGTGGTGATGGAGAAGGACAGCGAGGGCCGGCGGGAGGAGATCGTGCTGTCGGCAGAGACGCTGTGAGTGGGATGTCACGGGGCGCCCGCTGGTGCCTGTGGGATAAACTGGTTCCTTGGAAATCCCCCTGAGGTTCTGCACCTTTTCCTGCTTGCGTGAAAGGGGGACCTGTGTGGGTTTCTCCCTGGTTCTGCTTCTGTCTCTTAGATTTCCCTTATAATTCCCATATAATGCTTCCTGTGTCCAAATCAAGCAGTGTGTGCTGCTTCCAAAATACCTGAACACTGAATGCTCTGATCAAATGCTTGTCCAGTCAGACTGCCCTTGAAAGCCTCTATCCTGCTGGGAATTTCCAACTGCTGCTGGCAGCATGGATGCTGTCTCTTTGTGATATGGATTTCCCCTCTGCCAGGAGTGACCGTGCCCGGTGGATCGCTGCGCTGATGTACAGGGAAAAGGAGAAGCCGGACACAACTCCTAAAGGAGGTACTGATTGTGCCAGGGCCTGGGCATTCGCAGGCACAGGGTTTCTCCCCTGCTCTTACCTGCTCCTGCTGGAGAAGGAGCTGAGGATGTGTGTTGATGGGAAGGAGAACTTGGATCCCAAGCCTTGCGCCTTAGGAATTGCCTCCCATGAAGTTATCAGTCACAATAAACCTTAAATACATTCCCTCTGAGGCACAATGAAATTCCAGGGATGCCTCAGGCTGCTGGGATTTGCTTCCCCTCCCTATGTACTTGGAGGGGCAGGGACCAGAAGGGAATGGAGCTGTGGAGCCTGAAGGGGTGGGCACCCAGGCTGGGCTGGAGCGGGGGTGTGGGGCTGTGGGTCCTGGCCAATGGAGCTGTGGAGCCTGAAGGGGTGGGCACCCAGGCTGGGCTGGAGCAGGGGTGTGGGGCTGTGGGTCCTGGCCTCATCTTCTCCCTGGGTCCCTGCGGCCCCTGTGCTCTGCAGATCTGAGCCAAGTGGAGATAACGCAGCCCTACCTGGCTAAGCAGGCGGACGAGATCTCCCTGCAGCAGGCGGACGTCGTCCTGGTGCTGGGGGGAGAGGACGGTGAGTGCCAGCGGGCAGGGGGCTGCGGCTGGGGAGGGTTTCCTTCAGTGGAGCTGTGGGTGATGATCCTTCAGTGATCCCAGTGGAGCGGAGCGGGGTCATAGCCGTTAGCAGAAGCCTCCAGGAGCCTGGGGCTGTTGGTGAGGTCTGTGTTGCTGGCTGCTGCCTTGTCCCAGTGGATGATGATGGGTCCCTGGAGGCTGACGGGGGTGGCACTGCTACAGGTGGGTACTGCATTGGCAGTGACTCCTGTGCACAGGCTGTGGCTGGCAGCCAGCAGCAGAGACCTCAGAAGCGAGAAACAAGCCGCAGAGCAGCAGTAAATCAGGAACTCTTGTGCAAAGCTTTCCCTGGATGCCCCCAGCACCCCCGGGAGCCACAGCCGTTCCTCGCTGTGTGACCAGCTCTGCTCCAGCCCCCCCAGCACCCCCAGGAGCCACAGCCGTTCCTCGCTGTGTGACTGGCTCTGCTCCAGCACCCCCAGCACCCCCGGGAGCCACAGCCGTTCCTCACTCTGTGACCGGCTCTGCTCCAGCACCCCCTAGCCCCCCAGGAGCCACAGCCGTTCCTCACTCTGTGACCGGCTCTGCTCCAGCCCCCCTAGGAGCCCCAGCCGTTCCTCACTCTGTGACCGGCTCTGCTCCCCTCCTAGGCTGGTGCTGGGGGGAGCGGCTCCGGGATGGGGAGAGGGGCTGGTTCCCGCAGGCCTGCGCCCGGCGGATCACCAGCCGCACGGCCGTGGAGTGCAACGTGCGCCGGATGGAGCGGCTGCGCCTCGAGACAGACGTGTAGCTGCCAGCCCGGCAAAGGTGCCGCAGCGGGACTCGATTCAGGGCTCTTCAAGGCCCTGTGGACTGAGCCCGGGGCGAAGGGAGCGGGGGAGCCTTCCTTCTTGGGCTCATTTGTCTTGAGCAGCCACCAGCAGCAATTCTGGTTGCTCAGGAGCGCTCTGGGTAGCGGCTGTGACAGCAGCGGATGAATGTGAGACCTGGCAGCCGGGCACTGCTGCCCAGCACTGATATTAATGACCTGGAGCAGGCCTCAGGGGGCAGCCCAGGGCTTGGCTGGAGTTGAAAAGGCTGCGGCTGTGCTCGGGGCGCTGTGAAGGAGCTCGCGCTGCCCTCTCCATCCCTGCTGACGCCTGGGCCGGTGCCCGCTGGCAGTGGCTGTGCACCTCGCATGGGACGAGCTGGGGCCGAGGGAGCGCACCTGAACCCAGAAGCTTCAGGTCCTTAAATCCACACCCTCAGCTAGTCCTTGACCTGGGCTTTTCTTTCTCATGATTCCCTATTTTCTTCCTTCCCCCCCATTTCCTTCGCAGTTATTCTTGGCTCTGACCCTGCGGGGTGAGCAGTGCCACCCCCTCTCAGCCACTCACTGAACGAGCAGGCAGCAGAGGCTGGTGCAGTCAAGAGTTGTTCTCAGGGAGCCAGCTCTGGCCAGAAATAGGATGCTCCGGGCACTGGGAAGCAATTTGCAAGCCCTGCTGTACGAGTGAGCCGGGAGCACAAGGGAGCGATGCCATAGATCCCAGCTGAACCCGGGGGACTCAGTCCTGCAGGAGCGGGACGTGGTCACAGAGGGTTGAACCTCAGCCTTGCCAAGGCAGAGCAGTCCCCTCTGCTCCCCTTCTCCCCCAGAATTAGCCCTGACACGTGGTTAATGAAGTGGGCTGAGGCAGGGGGGTCTCTTGTCCCAGCTGGGCGGTTTGGGTTTTCCATGGATGTTTAACCCTGTAGGGCCTTTGGGGTGGGAAACAGTGGCTGCAGTTTTGGAGTAAGGCAGCACTGGGCACTGCCTAGGTTTGGATTCAGAGGGACAGCGTTGCTGTAACGGGTCTGTTTTCATTAAACTGTTAAAGGATCCCAGTGAGATGCTTGTTTTCCTTGTCCAAAAGGGACCTGTGTGCAATGGCAGCAGCATCCATGGGTCCCTGTGTTTGACCTGTTAGAGGTGATGAAGATGACAGCTCCGTGTCACATCAACACCAAGGAGCCAGGTTTCCTCACTGTCAGCTCTAACAGGAAAGCATCTTTCTGCAGGCAGCATCCTTCCAGCCTCTGGTTGTTCCCCACATGCACACATCTCAGGAACCATCCTTCAGAATCGCTGCCTAAAACCTGCTGTCTCAGGTGTAATTGACTGAGAGAGACAAGGTCAGTTAAGGTTAAGTGAGGCTTTCTGTTTATTTCTCTTAACTGTGGAAGAACTCAGGTTTTTCATCAGTTGTAAATAGAAGAGGTGGGATCCAACAGTGCGACACTGGCTACATGGAAAGAGATACGGCAAACAAACTGTATTAAGAAATATGAACAGGAGAACAAATCATGATAGAAAAATACAGGTACAGAGTTCCTCAGATGGATGATTTGCTCCCAGCCACAGCTGCAGCTCAGGCCCTTGTGCTGGGACAGGACAGGACAGGACAGGACAGGACGGCTCCATCCCCATGGTTAAGGCAGGGATGTGTCCGTGCTCTCCTGGAGCAGCTCCGTGGAGGCAGAGCCCTCCCTGCCCCTGCAGGTGCCCGCTGGGACGCGGTGCCCTCAGTTGCCATCAGCCAGCTCCGTGCTGGCCCTGCAGAGCCCGGCTCGGGTGCTGGGCGCAGGCGCCCGGTGCGGGGCTGGCGCTCGCTGCTGCCCAGGGAGCACACAGAAACCTCGGTGCTCTGCCCCCCCCGGCCGCCCCCAGGCAGAGGTCACCAAAGGTGGGATTGTCTGGAGCAGGGGGCAGGGGCGTTTGGACACGGACAGACTCTGCCTCCCCCCTGGTTACCGACCATTCACCATCCACCCTTAATGACACCGGTTTGGTCCTTCACGACGCCCTCGTATTAACATCATTTCTTCACAACAGTGACGTCGAACGCAAAAAATACTGTTAAGGAGGAAATAAAATGAGACCAGAATCCGCCCACCCTGACCAGTTCTGTACAGATTGAAATCAATCCCATGGGAAAAGAAACAATTCTTTCCTTAGTTTCAGTTGGCCCCTGTGGCAATAACTTGAAGGCCGAGTGCCCGGGCAGGGCTGGGCTGCAGCAGCGGCGGCAGAGGCAGAGGTGCTGGCTGGGGAGAGCCCGTCCCCTCGCAGAGCTGGTGTCTGCTGCCATGGGCAGCTCTCGGGCTCTGCTCCCCAGAGCTTTGTGCAAATCCAGGAGGCAGCTGGGGCCGCGCTGGGCTCTCGTGTTCCTGCTTGCTGCAGGTGGCAGCCGAGGCTTTGCTGTGGCTCCATGCTCCCCACCGAGCCACGATCCAGCTGCTGTTCCCACCTCCATCCCCTTCCCAGTGCTGGGAACACCAAAATAACACAGGTCCTGGGGTGGGGTGAGAGCATTCAAGTAGGGTTCTGCATTTACTGGGCCAGGCAAGAGGTTTGTGTCTATCCACAGCATGTCTTGGATTATCACACTTAATTTAGGCTTCTTTTTCACTGGAGCGAACATCATAGGGTGGCCCACTCCTGGTATGAAAAACAGGCTCCTGACCCCCTGAAAGCTCAGCAAGAGCAGGCTGCATCACGGTGAGGATGGCACTGCCTGCTGCTGGACCAGTGGTGCGGATCATGCTGCAGGCACCAGCTCCACAGAGCTATGGGTAGGGGCCAGAGCCAACACCTCCAATAACTCGCAGCAAGAGACCATTGCAAATTCAGACTTAAAGATCCGGGGGAGGTGGCACTTCTGCAGGAGGCACGATCCAGGAGAGCCAGGAGCTTCAGCCTTCAGTCCTGCCACCAGCAGTGCACAGTTTCCCGTACGTACGGTGGCATCAATACCTGGTTTGGGCCGTAATTCCAGCCCCCTCCCCAAGCCCAGTGCCCAAAAGAGAAGGGCAGCAGTTTGCCAGAAGCTATCAAAGTCTGCTCAGGAGAAGCCATGGCTTCTGAGCTGTTCCTGCTGGAGCCTGGCCGGTGTCGGTGTGCGTGACGGGGAGCCCAGCACAGGCCGTGGTGGTGGAACTGGTGACACTCACTGCTCCAACCTGGCTCAGACAACTCCAGAAGCAGCAGCCTGGGCTGTCAGGACGTGGCTTGTAACCAAGTTCATTCAATAGGTCACTGACTCTTCAGGTGGCCGCTTGGCCACAGCGCGGGAGGTGGCTGCAGGCACTAGTGCTCTCCTGGCCAGAGCCCACCCTGGGATGGAGAGGAGCCGGGGGGCTCCACTGCTGTAAGGCAAACTGGGATGGGTCAGTCACTGCTGGTTGTCTGCATCTCAGAGCGGGGATGCTCAAGGCTGACCCTCAGCACACTGCATGCAGCCAGGCTCTGCTGCTGCACCTCGGAGCAGTGGGTTTAGGTTGCTGCCTGCACCCCAGGGTGCAAGAGGCCACCTGTTGGTTGGCTACTGACCTGGGACTGAGGAGGGGTGCTCGGCCGATGGCAGACGGGGGGTACCACCTGCAAAGGAAGGCGTATATCCATCCAGCATCCCAGCACCCGCAGGGGACTCGCTCCAAACCAGCGGGGTCAGTCATGGGTTGGGCAGGGCATTGGGAAGTGCTACACTGTGTGGCTGGTTTTAGTTGAGCTAAAACTGCTCCCACAGCCAACCCACCAGGCCATGAGCTGCAGCCCAAGCACAGGTCCCACCGCATCCCTCCTCCTCTGCAGCAGGCTCTGCATTCAGGTCCCCCCACGTTCAGTGGTACTCACTGTGGTGCTGCACCCATACGTTACCTTCCCGACAGGTGGGTCCCGTGTAGCCGTGCAGACAGAGGCACTGGCCGTTGCGAGCGTTGCAGTAGGAGCTGCTGGGCGCACACTGGCAGGGCAGGCTGCAGCCGGGGCCATACTCGGTCGGTCGGCAGTCTGGGGAGGAACAGGGAGGTGCTGGGCTCTGGGGCTCAGCCTGATGCTGCTGCTGGGCACAGGCACCTCCTGCTGTGGGGGAGCCTGGGTGCAAGGGAAGGCAGAGATTTTGCCTTTCCCCCCCTCCTGCTCTTGAGCTCTGGTGGTACAGGACACCCCCAGGCTAACAAGGTGCTCCTCCTACACTTGATCCTCAGCCTTTTGACTCTGGTGAGCTAAATACAGGACACTGGAGGCTGAGGGAGCATTTGTATTCAGATCTGACTACAGATAGAGGCTGGCAAGGTGGCCACTGTTGAGATGCCCTCTCACTACTTTGGGAGGCACACACACAAAATGAAAGCCCCCTTCCATGAGGATTTAGCTCCAACAGGAGGGGTTTGCATCCACTTTAGGACTGGGTCCCCTTTTCCACCTTCCCAAGCACTGCTTCAACTCACCTGAGCCACACTTGAGGCCAGTTTTCCCTGGGGGGCACAGGCAGTGCCCCGTGGCCGGGTCGCAGGACGCGTTGCCGATGCAGTCGCAGAGCTGCTGGCATCCCTCTCCGTACGTTCCCTCCTTGCAGCCTGTTTGGGAGGTGAGATACAGCACATGGAGCACGAGATCCCACCTCGGGGTCCTGCCTGCTCCCGGGAGGAGGACGGGTACCTGTCTGGCAGCGCTCCCCATGGAGCCCAGCGGGACACCGGCAGCGACCGGTGGTGGGGTCACAGCCTGCTCCATGCTCACAGTCACAGTGCTCCTGGCAGCCCACTCCATGGAAACCCGGGGGACAACCTGGGATGGAGCCGGATGGAGAGCTCGTTAAAGCATGGCTGGGGTGAGTCCAGGCTCAGCTGTACTTAACTCTGCAGCAAAGCCTCCATCAGCCCACCAGAGAGAAGCAGTGAGCCTTTCTCTTCGAGCAGAGCCCAGATGTGTGCAGCTCTCTCAGCTACTCAAAGCTAAGCTGTGCGGTGGTGATGTACATGCTCAGCTGCCTTGGAAAGGCACCTCCGTACAGTGAATAGAATAGAGATAGAAATTGCCTTGTCTGTGACTATTCTGCTACCTGGGTGTGACTCCCTGTGAACACTGGTAAGAGAGGAAGAGCCCAGCACTGCACACAGCCACGTGTGTGACTGCAGCGGGTGACAGCTTGGTCCTACGGTCCTGCTCTCTGAAAGAGCCCTAGAAAACAGCACCCCTTGCAAAGGCAGAGGTGTTTCTGCTGCCACAACTCACTGTGCTCGCAGAGGGGCCCGTAGTGCCCTGCGGGGCAGCGGCAGGCTCCGGTCCCCGGGTCGCAGGAGGCGTTGTGCAGGCAGGCACAGCGGAGCTGGCAGTTGGCACCGTACGATCCTGGTGGGCATTCTGCAGGGAAGATGCAGTGAGGCATCCCTGATGCCTTCTGTGCTTCAGAGGGGTGTGATGGGGTAAGGCAGAACAGGTGGGGACAACAGGAACTGGACCCAGTGTGGAGCAGAGTGAGTGGGCTATTACTGGCCCCATGCATTGAAGTCAGGGTTACCTGACTCGCAGGACTCCCCGGTCCACCCGGGCGCACATGAGCAGGAGCCATCAGCTGCATGGCACAGGCCCCCGTTGAGGCAGGAGCAGGTCTGCTGGCAGCCCACCCCGAAGCGGTGCTTCTCACAGCCTGGGGACCAGAGGCACACAGAGCACTGCAGACAGGAGCACCCCAGCACAAGCAGAGCTCTCCAGGTAAGGAAATCGGCTCCCTCCCAGGGCCTGCGTGTACTGGTGACATTTACCTTGCTCACAGGTGGGACCAGCTCTTCCCGGTGGGCAAACGCAGTCTCCGGTGATGGGGTGACAGGTAGCACCTTCCCCGCAGGAGCACACCCCTGCACAGTCCTTGCCGTAGCGACCAGCGGGACATCCTGGAGGGAGGGAAACCTTGAGCTGCTTGAGTCACACACAGACTTCCCAATGGAATGTGAGTAAAGCCATGGGGCCAGTGCAGGGTGTAATGTGCAACGGGAACTGCGCTCCAGCTGATGGAGCAGGCAGGGCAGGGCAGGGCTGGCAGCCCGGCTGTGTGCAGGATCTGCACCCATCACCGTTCACCTCCTGTGGGCTCATCGCGGCTGAGCCGGGCACTCACCGATGCTGCAGTCAGCGCCGATGTAGCCGGCGGGGCAGTGGCACATCCCCGTGGCAGGGTCACACGGGGCTCCCTTGCACTCGCAAGCCCTTTCGCAGTTGCGGCCGTACCAGCCGGGGGAGCACTCTGCGGGTAAAGGAACGGGGATAACCTGGAACAACAGCCTGGAGAAGCCCACCGCGTGCCTTCACACACACACTTCATCCGAGGGGAGGCAGGCGGCCCTGCTGGAGGTGGGTCTGGGCCAGGGTGGCGCAGCCAACAGGGCTCTGGTCTGCTTTGAGCTGCTCCGAAGCAGTCACGAGGCACCCAGCTACAGCAACTCGCACACACGCGTCCCTTCCAGAGCTGCTTGTGCCAGATGTGACCCAGACACCACAGGCTCCTGCAAGCCACGCTCGGGAGCCTCTGCCCTCCCAGTGGCACACACCAAAGTGCAGGAATGCGACAGCCTCTCCCATTCCAAACAGAGCCAAACAGAAAGCATTCCTAAGCAGCCTCAAGGCAAACAAGCAAGAACCCCAAGCAGCTTTGGAACATGCAGAACCTCCCTGCTGAAGATGTAGCTGGGAAATGTCCCCAGTTCCAAAGGAAATCCCCAGCCTGAGCACAGATGAGGATGATGTTTTGTTTTCATGAACTCCTACTCGCCATTAGTCAGCGAGGGGCATTGCAGAGGTCAGAGCCTCTCGTCTGTGTGCAGGACCAGGCTTGGACGAGGCAGCAAGTGAACACTTGCCTGGATGGACTCAGCTCCCAGGCTGCAAGAGCTGGGCAATGGCTCAGAGCAGGGCGAGAGGAGACCTCAGCCATGCCAATGAGGATGAAGGCAACCATGGCAAGACACCAGGACAGGCAACCCAGCAGAGCCTGTGCTTGGGGCCGCACCAGTGAGCCGTGCTCCCCATCCCTGTGCCGGGGGTGATGGCTCAGCACCAGCACCGAGCTTTCGGACAAAGCCAAGGGCCCGTGAGGCAGCAGAGCGATGGAGAGGACTCACCCAGCTTGCAGGTAGGGCCGTGGAAGCCGGGGGCACAGATACAGGCCCCGGTGACTGGGTGGCACTCCTGGGTGGCTCCGGCACATTGGCACATCTGGCTGCAGCCCTCACCAAAGGTCCCCGGCAGGCAGGCTGTCAGGAGAGAGGGCACTGAGCTCACACAGCAGGGGCTATCCCACCCCTCTGGGCAAGGCTTTTCCCCCTTTTCATTTTAAGCCAGGATTTCGGAAGCCCTTTAGACAGTGAGAGTCCTCTGCCAACCAAAAAGCAAAGGGACCCGCATGCAAATGGTCCCTTGACTCCAGGAAAGACTTGGATTGAAAAGAAACCTGAGTACTTAAAGGCATTATCTGCCTTTTGCAATGCTGGCCTGACCTGCCCTCATAATCCCACAAGCTGCCATCCCCACACACACAGGCATGGCAAATACACCCCTGTTCTCTGGGTAAGGAATGTGCTCACATGCCTCTGGCCCTTCCAGACTTGCTCATACCCACAGGAGCTCATTTTAATACTGATTTATTGCTAATCCTCTGGATAAATACATAGCTCTGATTTCCCACTTGGCTCCCTCTGCCTTGCTAACATAGTGCAGGCATGCACCCAGCTGCCAAGATGTGAGCTGCTCCTTGGCACCGCTCGCTCTTGGGGTATTTTTTCCCTTGTTTTTCCTGTTTTCCTCCTCTATTTTCTGCAGCAGTCGCTTGACCCGTCCCGTCCCAGAGCCTGCCAGCGGGGCTGGAAGGGGCTCACTCCCATCTCCATACCCTTTTCACACGCAGAGCCCGTGAATCCCGGCGGGCAGCCGCACCGGCCCGTGATGTGATCGCAGGGCGCTCCCCGGGGACAGGCGCAGCGGCTGGCACAGCCCTTCCCGAAGGATCCCGGCAGGCAGGCTGTGGGAAAACAAGCAAAGGGATTCTGCTGTGCCCGCCCCATCCCTGGCAGTGCTCAAGGCCAGGTTGGACACAGGGGATGGGAGCAAGCTGCTCCAGTGGAAGGGGTCCCTGCCCATGGCAGGGGTTGGAGCTGGAGGCGTGTGGCTGGGCCATGAAGGGATACTGCCACCTCACCTTTCTCACAGCGCCGGCCCCTCCAGCCGCGGGGGCAGTCGCAAGCACCAGTAACGTGATGGCACGTCACATTGTCCCCACAGTCACAGTGCTCTTCACAGCGTGCCCCAAACAGCCCCTCTGGACAAGCTGCAGGGATGCAAACATGGGAGAGATGACAAATAACTCAAAGAAAAGGTGATGTAGGTCTTTTTTCACTGCAGTTTCTGCTTGATTCCTGTCCCTTTCAGTCCTGCCAAGCCATCACGGTGCTGTGACAAGACCAGTGACATCTGTCACCAGCAAAGGCATTATACTATTATGCTATGCCATTGCATTATTGTAGTACTGTGGCAGGAGCCAACAGCTCTTCTCGCCTTTGGTTTGGTGGTGATGGGCAGCACCAGCCTCCCTGCATGGGCACTGCCATCCCTCTCTGGTGCAGCATCACCAGTCAAACCCACTCAGGGTACATGGGTGTGAAGCGTAACGCTCATGGTCACCAGTTCAGTGTGAAAGTCTCTATTCGACTGCACTGCATGGTTTTGGAAGTGTTATTCCTGGCACTGTCCAATGGGATCTGGGTGCCAGCACAGTGTTTGCATCATCATTTAGGTTTGCTGCTTCTCCTGCTGTAGAAGCACCCTGTTTGTAGCGCAGCAGCAGAGCAATGTGTGTGCAGTACCGGCACGGTGCAGAAGTGAGCACTGCAGGAGCAGAATCCAGGAAGCTCATTTTCACTTCTGGCTCATGAATGAATGCAGCAAACTCGGTGAGCCTCTGTCCAAACAGGCTGCTCGGCCACGCAAGGGATGGGTTTGTACATGCAGCTGTGGTGGGAGGTGGCTGTTCCCTGCACACAGCTGGGCAGGTATTGGCACTTGCAGTTTGCAGTACGGCTCTGGGAAGCCAAGGGGGTGATTCTCCCATTAAAATAACCCAAATGTGTGATTTCTGCATTTGTGGGTGGGTTTTTAGTGTGATTTATATTGAAAGAGACACTAAAAGTGAACCTGTGGGTGAGCTCAGGGCAAGCAGCTGCATGAAGGGGGAGGCAGGGAAGGCCCCCAGGGTGTGATGGCCAAACACAGGGACACTCAAAGCCAAAACCTCCCAATGCCCACCCTTCATAATGCCCAACCCAGCAGCTTAATGCTGCCTCATTGCAAGGGACCTCGCTGCTGGGCTCTGGGGTCTGGAAGAGTGTGACATGACTGCGAGGGGAGGATGGGGTTGCTTGCCCCTCACTGGCACCAACACCATCTGCAACCTCTGGCAGCTGAGGCATGGCCGGGCAGGAAAGCTGAGAGCCTTTGATGAGGCTGATGGCAGCTGCAGCTGCAGTGGGCAGCTCCCTTATGCCAGACAAGCAACAGCACTGGATTAGGACATGCCTTTTACACTGTAATATAGGGAATATGCCAGGCTGAGGTATCATGACCCCTGAAAGGGAAGAAGCTTGTGAATCTCTTCTTGATGAAGCTGCTGTTGCTCCTCTTAGTAAGGTCAATAGCCTTTTCAACACTTCCTCATAGTAAAGGGATTGCCAGGGTATGTGTTACATTTAAAGATAAGGTGAGCACAGCAGCCTGCCGAATGACAGATGTAATTATTTGCTGGGCCTTCAGACTGAAGGCAGGGATTTAGGGCCTCTATAACCAGTAAAGCATAGAAGAAGGAACGGAAAGATGATCCTTTGTTACTCTTAAACTGAACGGGACAGAGGAAGTGTCCCTGCTGTGTCCCTGCTTGGAGCCTGGGGGCTGTGCCTCTGGGGATCCCATCCCTCACCCCCAGCACCACTGCAGGCTGCTGTGTGACCTCTGTGTGCACCATCACTTGCAGGACAGCTTTCAGGCGAGCAAAGCCAGGGCACAGAGCTGGAATCACAGCAGCCACGAGCTCTCTCTGCAGTGTTCTGCTCTGATGCAGCACTAATGCAGCTCTGATGCAGCACCAGGGCAGTGATGCAGCACCAGGGCAGTGATGCAGCACCAGGGCAGTGATGCAGCACCCGGGCAGTGATGCAGCACCAGGGCAGTGATGCAGCACCCGGGCAGTGATGCAGCTCTGATGCTGCACTGCTGCAGCACACGGTGCCCATCCTGCCCCCGTGCCCCACTCACGGCTCTCGCAGCTCTCTCCGGTCCAGCCGGGCTGGCAGGCGCAGAGCCCGGTGCGGCGGTCGCAGAGCCCTCCATGGTGGCACTCACAGCGCTGCTGGCAGTCAGGCCCGTGCTGGCCCTGGGCGCACTCTGGGGGGGGCACACAGTGAAACACCACCCGGACACCCACCGCCCCCCATGCAAACCCCATCACCGCGCTTGTGGGTGTGCTCCGCACATCACCCCCAGCCTCCGATGGAAACCGGGGCAGGTTTGTGCCAGAGCCCACTCGTGGGCGATGCCAACGCACCGGTACTCACCCCGCTCGCAGGCCAGCCCTGTCCACCCCGCGGGGCAAGCGCAGAGCCCCGTGGCAGGGTCACAGGTGCCACCGTTCCGGCAGAGGCAGCGCTGGCGGCAGTTCTTCCCATAGGAACCTGCCGGGCACGCTGAGGGAAAAGCAGGCAAATATCCCAGTCAGAAAACGCCTCCAGAGGCAAACAGCCTGGTCTAAAAGGAAGTGGTTGGAGCGTGCAATGAGAGGCAGGGAGAGGAGCCTATGACCCCCCTGAGCTGCCAAGCTGCCCATATGAGGACATTTGGTGTTTTGAGCAGTGCAGGTGCTCAAGGCAGTGATGACCACATAGAACTGGTGCCTCATCCCTTTAGAGCCTCCTTAGCTCTGGTGGTGGCAAATACCCCAAATAAAAGAGGTTGGGTGAGTTCAGCAGCCAGAAGAGATGCGCATTTGGTAACCAACACCTTTGGTCTGAGCTGCAGCACATCCTCCTCTCCTAGCCCCAGACACTGCCAGTGCTTGGTGGAGAAATACAGCACACGAATGCAGTTTCCCTGAGCTGAGCCCAAAGGCATCACTGACTTGGTGTCTGGATGCTCAGATGGCAAGCTGCTTCCCTATGTGCCGCTATGAAACTGCAGTTTGTGGTGCTCTTGGAGCAGGCAGCCTCTTGGCTTGTCTGCCAGTGAATAAACCAGGAAGGCTGCCCAGCTCACTGCGATCTCACTTGCAATCTGCCCTTGCTATTACACTGCCCCTGCTTTCTTGTAGTCCTGCTCATTGAAAGCAGCCCCCCCGAGAAACGGGTTTTGCCATGCACTGGCCGGGGCAGCAGCAGCCTGGGTTGGGAAGTGACCATGAGATGTTTTACCTTGCTGGCACAGGGGTCCCATCCATCCGGCTGCGCAGAGGCAGCGGCCGCTGATGTGGCTGCAGGTCGCGTTGTTGAGACACTGGCAGGTCCGGCTGCAGTTCTGGCCATACCTGTTCTCCGGGCATGCTTCAGGGGAGCAGAAGCAGGCAGGGCTGTTACTGGGCAGGAATGACAGGAGCCAGGCTCTTCCCAACCATCCCAACTGCCCGTGTCTGGGAGAGGAACCAACACTGGTGCAGTGGCTGCGTAAACTGGGTTTTATGGTGCTGTAATCCCTGATTTCCAAACAGGGACACTGCTCCTGTCATCAGTGTCACATCCTTCTGTCCGTTTGGAATGTGCTCTGCAGGATGCTTAAGCTCTCACTGCATTCAACAACATACTCAGCCCCTCTCTTTGGACACTTCCTTGCTACGCAGCATTAACATTGCATGGGGGAAAAGACCCTCAGACCTCAGGGTGCTGGGGCTGCTCCTGCCCCACTCCACCCCACCCCAGCCTCAGGGACCCCTACCCTGGCCGCAGCGGGGCCCATCCCAGCCGGGGGCACAGTAGCACTGCCCTGTTAGGTGGTCGCAGCGGGCACCGTTGAGGCAGTCGCAGGCTTGCTGGCACTCCAGTCCATAAAATCCATCAGGACAGGCTGGGAAAACAAAGGAGAAACCCCCACAACATGCCTATGCAGAGAGCTGGAAACCTCTTGGCAGAGGAGATGCCTCTTGGTGGCCTTTTTTGCTGATGTAATGCTGCACCAGTGTGAGAGCCACCTGTTAATGGCTCTCCCCCCAGCAGAATATCGGATGCATGCCCATTACAGATGCTCAAGGACCAGCACAAAGCTGTGGTGGTTCAGAAGAGCCATGGCATTAAGTTTCTGACCACAAGAGGCTGAGCAGGTTGATGGGGGAGCCAGGGACCCCTTTGTGAGGCTGCTCCAAGCCCCCTATATGCTATGTGTGTGTAGACAAGGAAGCTGTGCTTTTACTCCTTGCTTACACTATGATAGCCTTTTTTGATGTTATCCTGGACCTTTTCTCTTAAGAATTGAAACCAGAGACTCAGCAGCTTGTGCCCATGGGGTTTTCCCCATCACTATCACAAGAGATTCTCTTTGCTGTAATGGGATAGGGAAGTCAGACAAGGAGACCCTGCCACAAGGAGACCATGGCAGGGTATGGGTACTCACGGTGCTCGCAGAAGGTTCCTCGCCAGCCCGGGCTGCACGTACAGGCCCCACTGACATGGTCACAGGCAGCCCCGTTCTCACACTGACACCGGTGCCGACAGCTCAGCCCAAACCATCCTTCCGGGCACTCTAGCAAGAAGTAAATGGGAATGAGGAACCTGTCCATTCTTGGTGCCCCTGGAGAGCTACGGTGAGGCAGGATCTTGGGCTCTGAATAATAGTGTCTGGCAGCTGCTTTTTATAACAACCAGTGGGCTCCACGTTTACAGACGTGCACCCACCCCCCCAACCACCTGCAGGACAGGACCGCACTGGCAGCATCACAGGCAGGGCATGGGGACTGGACTCTGGGGCTGAACCAAGGAGCACTGCTGGAGGAATCTGGAAGCTTCCCGGCCTGTCCATGCAATGCCACCCCTGGAACACAAGCTCTGCTCAGGTGGGGGAGCAGCAGCACTCACTGTGCTGGCAGTGGCTGCCCGTGTAGCCGGCCTCGCAGGAGCACTGCCCCGTCTCCGCGCTGCAGCTCCCATCGCTGTTGCTGCAGTTGCAGGTGTGGGCACAGTCGGGGCCCCAGCGACCCACGTCACAGGCTGAAACACAGGAGGGAACTGATCCATCAACAGCTTGTGCTCCACTCGCCCAGCTGCCCCAGTGAGCAGAGCTGTGGGCACAGCGCTGCCTTCTCCCGGGGCTGTTATTGCCACTGGTTACAGCTGAGCACTCGGGCACAAGGACAAGCACGGCTGCTGGCCCTCAGCAAGCCCCAGGGGACAGTGAGAGCGGGTGCTACATTAGCATGTGCTTGATGGGAATTCATTCTGCAAGCAAGCCCAGTACAGGAGGCAAGTGGCGCCCGGTGGTGCTGGCAGGACAGAGCGGAGAAACCTAAAGGGTTTCAGAGAGTTTTCTGGCAGAGGCACAGCACGAAGATGCCAATGAAGCCGATGAGAGCGGGGCTGTGCACAGCGTCTGCTGGGAGTGATGGGGAACACGAGCAGGTACGGTACCTCTCTGACAGTTGTACCCCGTCCATCCAGGGGCACAGCTGCACGTCCCCGTCACGGGATGGCAATGGCCCTCGTTCCCGCAGCTGCAGCTCTGCTGGCAGTCGGCGCCGAACCAGCCGGGGGGACACACTGCCAATGCAGACAGGGAGTAACTGCAGGCGGCTGCTGGGACGCCGCGGTGAGGGCTGCGCTCCGGCTGGACCACGGTGTGCTCCGAGCATCCGTGCCCAGCTCCGGGATGAATGGGATGAGGGGCTTAGGGTTTTATTCCCTTTCTGCTGATGCAGAAGTTACCACTGTGGAGGCAGGACTAGAGAGGTTTCCAGGGAAGAACCTTGTTCCCCAAAGTGTGAGGCAAGAGGGGTGTGCATGACGCTAACCCTGCTCTGAGGAGCGCAGTGATGCCTGCTCCATAGCGGGATGCTCTGCTCACTAGAGCAGGTACTCCAGCTTAACCTAAAGAGCCCCCATCCCAACAAGAGACACCCACTGAGGTGTGAGGGTCCCCATGGCAGCACTCACCATCCTGGCAGCGCTGCCCGGTGTACCCAGGCAGGCAGAGGCAGGCTCCGGTGGCGGGATCACAGCGGGCCCCGTTTGCACACTCTGGACATATCTCCTGGCAGCCTGGGCCCCAGCGACCTTCAGGACAAGCTGGAGGATGGGCAGAAAGAGAGGACAGAGCCATCAGGACCACAGCCAGGGGTAAGAGGGAAGCAGCTATTTTCTAGTGCATGGAAATGGGTTCCCTTTCGCATCGCTGTCTGTGCTTCATCAAATCATGGACTTTAGTTTGGCAAGGCCTGGCTATGAGCGAGGGCAGCATCGCTTTGTTTGTTTTATAAACAGCGTGAGAACCCTCCATAAGTGCTATTCTGAGCTCACTGCACTATTTTCATGCCAATTTTAGATCCACATCTACTTGTGGGCTCCTTTCTAGGAAATGGTGTTGCTGGCAAAGGGTCTTTGCATCTGCTGTCACACTGCTGGACATTAGTCAGCATTCCCAGACCTGCTTTTAGCTGAAAAGGAGAAGCAAAAGGCTAAGAACTGAGAAAAATGGGGCAAGAATCCTTGTTCCGCTGCTCCTAAGCTGCTCCAGGGCCTGGAAAAGAGGCAGTTCAGAATGTATGGTAAGCACTGTGCACGTGTGGGTTTATTGCTTGGTCAAACTATTAGGAGCAGGACATCTTTATATGACTACTATCTTCCAGCTTCTGTAATACTGTATAATCACGTCAAGGTCTTTAAATGAGGATGCTATAGTTTTCTAGCTGTGGCTGCCCCATCCCTGGCAGTGTTCAAGGCCAGGTTGGATGGGGCTTAGAGCAAGCTGCTCTAGTGGAAGGTGTGCCTGCCACCTGGATGAGCTTTAAGGTCCCTTCAACCCAAACCAGGCTGGGATTCTATGATTCAATGCTAAGGACTGCAACAATCAAAAACACCCCCATCTTTTTTACTGCGTGTTTACTTGTGCTTCACACGACAGCGCTGGGGCTGTTGGTTCATGCCTTACCCCCAAACGCTGTGCTTGTTCTCATTTCCCGTGAGGATGATTCGAACCGCACTCGATGGCTTTAAGGCCCATTTTAGCACAGGACGAACGCATCCAGGCCCCCCAGCCCCTCTGCTGCTGCTGCCCCCTCACCTTGTGCGCAGTCGTGCCCCGTCCAGCCGGGCCGGCAGCGGCACTGCCCCGTGCTCCGGTCGCAGGGTGCTCCCCCGCAGGCGCAGGACTGGCGGCACCCGGCCCCGAACCGCCCCTCCGGGCACTCTGCATGGGAAAGAGCCGTGGGAGAGCCGCCCTTCGCGGGGCAGGGTGCCCAGAGACCGGCACCTGCGGCTCCGGGAGGGAGAGCCCAGCCGGGAGAGGTTCCATGCTGCTCTGCAGGCTGTGCATGGCTCACCGCCAGCCCCAAACCTGTCACCCCACGACCCTGAGCCCAACAGCTCAATCCAAACTGGTCTCCAGTCTGTGAATATGGCAAATTAACTGGGCAGCGGCCGCAGCACCCTGCAGACACTGAGGCAAATGGCTCAGGAAGGATGTGCTTTCACCCTGCATCCCATAAGCAGTGACTTGAGCCACTCTGCTCTCCATGTGCTGGGGTGCAGGTCTGCTTGTACCATCCCTTGACTTTTAGAAGATGCTCTGAGGGGTTTTATGTATGCCTCCAGAATTTGGAAGCCAGGCTTTTAAGAAGCAGCAAGGTTTGCAGGAGGTATATTGGTGTAAAGCAATAAGGAAGGAGCATCCTCATCCACAGGAGGATTGAATGCTTTTTCTCCCTGCTCCAAAAGCCAGGATGGTGCTGCTGGTACCAAAAAGCTTGCTTTGCCCTTTGTACCCCGCCAGCAGCCAGCTAATTATGCACAGACTGAAGGCCTTAAATCCTCTTTGAGTCTCCCAAAGGAGCTCCATGCTCCTTTCTGTTCACTGCAGCCAAGGTTTCGCAAGGCTTCGGCAGATGCAAACACCCCAGCGCCCACAAATCACGGAGGAAAAGCAGCCCAGCGCGTGGAGCTCAAGCGACACAGTGGAGGTTTTGTTATTCCTCCTCTTTGCTAATTGATGGCAGATGTTTGTCTTCACCCTTTAATAATTTCCAGACCCGAACAACAGCCAAGAGCCTACTATTTCTATACAAATATTTGTGTTATTTCCTGTGACTCCCCCCTGCGGGCTCAAGCTCCTTTCTTAGGCTCTTTAAAAATACCCCGACCAAACGTGCCCAGCCAGAGCAGGCGCCGCAGCTCCGGGGGCAGCAGCATCCCACCATGGGGGAATCTGGGCTGCTGGGACCCCTGCAAGGGGGCACAAGGCCCATAAATGCAGCTCCCATCCCTCCTGCTAATGCTATTCCTCTCTGTGAGCACTTGCTTGCATTTGAGCCATCTGTGACCAGCTGCAGGATTTGTTCTGACCAACAGACCCACTATGTCCTATCAGTTGTTATGTGTGATAATGGTGTGCCAGCAGCTTAATGAGGTTAATAGCTCCAACTTCTGGGTTGGGTGTGGATGGAGGGCTGGGTGAACCATAACTTAGTGCAGAAACTCCTGGGATGCTCGAATCAAGGTTCAGATGCTGACCACCATAACGCAGCCTGTCTTCAAGCATGGACTTTGAGAGTCTGCCTTTGTGCATCTTCTGTTCAATCCAACCAGTTGAAGAGGGATGCAGAAGGAGACAACCTCACAAGAGGAGGATGTTGGCTTTTCAATCAGTGATCAGCTCTGAGCCTGGCACAAGGTATTGTTTTCCAAGAGCTGTGTGGATGTTTTTTATTCATCTCCTTGTGCCAATCACTCAGTGCCTTTAGGTTCACACAAAACACCTTTGTTTGAAGAAAGCAAAGGTCGTTGATACCCCAACTATTTCCCTGATCCTGAAGAGCTGCTCCCTCCAAGCTTGAGCAAGATGTGCAGCTTAATTACTTGTACTGTCAACTGGCCCTTTATGCGTGAGGAATTGTGAGTTTCTAGCACATTTAGAGCCCCTGCCTTACCTTGCTCGCAGTTTTCCCCATGGTAGCCTTGGGGACACTCCTTCAGGCACTCGCCGGTGACGTGGTCACAAGACACTTCTGGCGAGCAGCTACATTTCTTCTTGCAGCCATCCCCATAATAGCCAGGGTCACATTCTGTTAACAATCAGAAGTACAGAGCAAGAACATCTGGCATTACTTGGTTGACCCTGGAAGAGCAGTTTGTGATGGGCACTGACCAGCACCCTCCCAGCCTGATAAATGTATGGATGAGGTCCACCACCCACATCAACACACATTCCCACCCAGCTATGCAGGTTCTGTGCACTAACGTAATTAACATGACTGGGTCTGATAGCAAGCTGTTTCCCTAAGCTAAGCAATAAGAACTGAGAGTCTTAGGAGGGCAGCAAGCAAGTTGTGCTTTTCCCACTGAAAATGAGCCATGGGAAAAGAAGATGCAGGAGGAGAAAGGGGGGGATGCTCTGTGGATGCTCTGACTCACGGGTCTCGCAGCGCTTGCCACGGTAGCCGGGTTTGCATTGGCAGGAGCCGTCCCTCCGGTCGCAGTCCTGCGTGTGCTCCTGCACGCAGCGGCACTCCTCCGAGCACCCGGCGCCGAACGCCCACTTCGGACAAACTGGATGGAGCGGGAAGGAGCCGGTCAGGGAGGGCGAACGGCACAGGGCAGGGCACGGAGACCTCGCCACCCCGCCTGGCTCGTCCCAGGGATAGGACCTGTTTCAGCTCTTTAATCTGAGGACTATATACATATATATATACATCACATGAAAAAGGTGAGGACAAGCATACCCAAGTGGCAGTACCGTCCGTATAAGCCAGGATCACACAGACAGGCTCCATAGATCCGGTGGCAACGGCCCCGGTTGGCACAGTTGCACTTTTTCCTGCATTGCTTCCCATAAAATCCTTTAGGGCACCCTAGTAATAGAGAGAGAAGTGGGGGAAGATGAGCCAATTTCAGCCTGTTGTTTCATTTCTAGCAGACCAAAGCAAAGATGTACCCAAACCAAAGGTGTATAACATCAGACGTGAATCCAGGCAAAGGCTGCAGTGTTGAGAAGGATGCCTTGTTTTCCAAGCAGGAATGTGCTTGTGTCAATATGCAGTAAAATAAAGGAAAGAGCAATCAGATTCCCTGCATCAGCTCAAAATCAGATGGATTCAGCTGTGGCATTCCTGTCCTTGCAGAGAGTGTGTTTCATTTGCTGCCACTCTCCAGCCAGATGAGGTGCCTTCAGGGCACCCATGAGCTCCATACCCAGCTTGAAGGGGTGACACTGGCCATGGGGTGACAGCCCTGCAGGGCTCTGAGCAGTCAAGATTTCCATATGTGAGAAAGTAACCCATAGGCTGCTCCTATTGGTAAATAACTGTGATATTTGCACTATTAAGGGAATAAAATTATTATTCTTTCTCTGTTATGCTAAAGGTCTTACTATTAGAAGCACATGGCAGACAGGCTGTGTCAGCAGAAAGCTCCGGCCAGCATCTGGCCAGGCAGCACGTGCCTCCTCCCATAGGACAAGAATAGCCGGCACTCTGAGCAGAGGAAATGCCACCCTGGCACAACAGGTCAGTGCTGCAGTGTTTATATTCATCTTACCTTCCTGTTTTGACACTGTACCCCTCCTTCAGCTCCTTCCTACAAAAGGAAAGGTCAGGGTATCTAGGTATCTATCTCTTGCGTTCATTTGCATTCTGCTTTGGTCTCCTACCTCAGTAATAGTTCCCATATGCTCCTGGCCAATTGTCTGAAACCATTTCGTCTCAGTCTCTTGCTGTCTCACTCTGGGTTTAGCTTATGCCCCCCAGATTTTAACTCTTTGGGAACAAGAAACAAATGCCAACAGGAACTGACCCCTCCTTGGGGTACTTCAGGTAACCATTGTCACCTTTCAATGCCTTGGGTTTTCTTCAGATGAACACCTATTTTTTGACATTCTTTTGTGTGTCTGCCACTGAATGTGCAGAGAGCTACAGATGGCTGCCCAGGGTCATTGCTGAGCAGCAAAGGGGGACTGCAAAGGTCTTCCAGTGCAGAGACAAGGTATGCTACCTGGAGTGCTGTTCTGTGGGTGAAGAACGTTGTTTACCACCGTTCCCTTGTTAAAACTACATTTTTCCTTACACTGAGTCAGACGGAGCAGGGATGCATTAGAGCCACTCACACCGGGATGCCTCAACAAAAGATGTTTTCAATGAACATCTACAAAGTGACCAGTGTAAGATGTTCTGTGGAAAACACGTAAATGCCTCAGAGAACATCAAAGAGTGGTGTCAGAGATGGCTGTAAGAGACATTTATCAAATGGCAGCAAACGTTTTGCTAACACATCGAGAGGAACAGGAACGGAGCAGCTCTGCAGGCTGGGCAGCACCACCAGCCGCTGGCAGCTCAGGAACACGGTTACTGGATGGTTTATGGAGAAAAGAGAACTTGTGCTTGATTTCAGGGCACCGTCCTGCCCCAGTGCAGGGAGGTGGGACAACGTGCACCACCGAGGGCTGCGGTTGAAGGGGAGCCATGCACTTACCATCCTGGCACAGCTCTCCGGCCACGCCGGGCGGGCAGCGGCAGGCGCCGGTGGCAGGGTCGCAGGAGCCCCCGTTCTGGCAGCGGCAGGACAGGCTGCAGTTCACCCCGAAGGTGCCGGCCGGGCAAGCTGGGGTGAGAGAGAGATGAGGTGAGGGGAGGCCCGGCCGCCACCTCCGTGCATCCCGGAGCAGGGACGAGGGGCGCGTTCTCGCCCCCATCACGCACTCTGGTTGCAGAGGATGCCGGTCCAGCCCGCCGGGCACTCGCAGCCGCTCTCCTCTGCGTTGCATGTGGCTCCGTTCTGGCAGTCCTCACAGGTCAGGCTGCAGTCGGGGCCGAACGTGTGCTCCAGGCAGACTGCAATGAGAGGTGCTGCGGTGAAAAGCCTGCCCTGAGCTTCACCCTGGGGAGTTTGGGCAGAGAAACCCCATGGTTTAGTGTGTGGTGTCCCTGCCATGGCAGGGGGTTGGAACTGGATGATTTTAAGGTCCTTTCCAACCCAAACTATTCTATGATTTTATGAGCAAAGCTAACACCTCTGTGCTACAACACAGGTTCTGGGTATATAGAAAAGCCACTCAATATGCTTGTGTGTTCACCAAACACCCACAAACCCAACACGCGTGGCTTATTCTGGACTGCCAAGCCAAGCATGCCATTTACTGCTGCTGCAAAATGCCCACCAAATTTTTCTGTAAGGGTGTGCTCTCCTCTTGCTTCCATCTCTTCCTCCTCTTCCTCATAGTCATCACTGAAGAGCTGGGTGAATTCATCCCGCAGGATTGCGACGTGAGGGATTGGGCGGATAACGGGGCGCCAACCATCCAGAGCTTCCACAGTGTCCTCTAGAGCTGGGGAAGCAGTCACGGAGATAACAGTGTCAGTGGGAAAAGATCTCTAAAGAGATCAATAGTAGGACAGAACCTCTGCACCTGGAAAGGGGAACCAGAACCGTTTACACAGGGTTGGTGCATCTGATTTGGCCTGGTTTGCACCATGATTTCTCCACATCTCTAAAGTGTTTGCAACTTGCTTAATCGTTTCTTTTGGCTGGAATGGGCATGGGCCAGCTGAATGCACTCCAAATCTAGGGGAGAAGCTTTGCTCTTAACCTTGACACACTTCTGACCACAGCCACTGGGATTCTTTGAGTTTTCAGGTACCTGGAACATTAAACAAGACTGCCCATCCCTTATTGCATCAGCATCACTTTTCAGCTTGGTTTGCCTTTTAGAAAGTGTATCTGTCAGATAGAGAGAAGGGTTCCCTTCCCTTGCAGGGTAGGCAAGGGTTAAAAGCCAGGCAATCAAGCTAAGCCCAGGCACACTTGGGAGCCAGGGCAGGGCCTATAAAAGCCATGGGCTGGATGAGGGTCCTGCATTTGCCACAGCAGGGAGGTGCTGAGTGCTCTTCTTCTGGGTCCAGGCCTCAGAAAGGCATCCCAGCAGCCTGGGTGATGCTGCTGAGGGGTTTGCTGCCCTGCTATGTGAGTAAGGTGGGTAGCAGTGTGCTTGGTGGTGGGATAAAGATACTTAAAATATAACCTATTATTTTTTACATAGAAAATCTGTTGGGGCTGGTGACTGTGGAAGGGGTTTGGGTTCTTCTGGTACTGTGGAGTCATCACTGCAGGCTACTGTAAGTGGAGCTGTGCTACAGCCCCCTGTGCTGCTTTGGGAAGTGCAGCAGTGCCGGGATGCACTTACAGATGCAGCTCTTTCGGTCTTCATGCAGCTTGTGTCCAATCTTGCAGCTGCACTGGAAGGACCCCGGCTGGTTCTGGCACGTGTGTTCACAGCCCCCGTTGTTTGCAGAGCACTCATCCACATCTAAAACCAGTGAGGTGTTCAGTATAATAGGAGACAATATACAAGACAGGAGCCTGTGTGTATTTCTGTCCACAGATCAGCAATGGGTTGGTGGAATCCTGTCTGCTAGTTACGTGAAGTCATCTAACCCTAAAAACTGAGTGAGACTACCCAAGAGATTCAGGGGGTCAGGGTTTCAGTTCCCATCTGTCACTGATTAAGTAAAAATGGGTGGGTAAACGTGGGTTTTCACCTGTGAAGTGGTATTGGAGAGCTCTGGTAGGGAGAATAACTCAATAGGAGGAAGAGCCCTCCTTTCTGCTGAGAAACTGGAAGAAATGCCTGCCTGTTCCCAACCAGGTAAGACCATTTCCTGCTCTCTTTATTAAAAGCTTGTGTTAGTCACTGTCTCAGCTGTGTTTTATACAGGTCCTTCTATTTCCCTGCACCTCCTGGGTGAAAACTGTGGGCAATGTTGGCCTCTGGGGTTGAACATGAAGTGATTTCTGTGAATTAATGGAGTCAGACCTGGACCAACTCCCTTTGAGTTATCCCAATTTAAATTCGGGGTGTTCTAAAGCCCCACTCCTACCCTTCAGTTGTGGGTTGGAATAGCTGAACTGCCTTAACATTAAACTGATTAAAACAGAGCCAGAATTAGAGGAACCCATTCCATGCATGTCTCCTGCCATGCTGCAAGGCTGAACTGCAGCATTGCTGGTTACCTGCAGGAGTCCTGCTAGGTGTTTCTGCTTACCATCACACCCACAGCCGTCCGTGCCCAGCCGGTACCCAGCATAGCAGGCGCACTCGTAGCCTCCAGGGTAGTTGTAACAGTCTTGCTGACAGCAGTGAGAGCCACTGTCACATTCATTGACATCTAAATAAAAACCAAAGGGTGCTGGATGTTAATACCCATCTAGCTTTGCAGTGGTGACAGTGCTTGTTAAAGCTGCTCCGTGACTAGTACATGGTGAGCTTCTCCTCATCTGACTGCCAAATGCTGACCAGTGTTCTTGTTCCCCTCTTGACATGAGTGAGCTTTATGTTAGCAGATCATCCTCTGCACTATGCTCCCCAGCCAAAGGAGCAGTCCTGAATCCAGAGGCCTGTGAGAAGTTAAATGTGATTGAGGTTGAGGCTTGTGTGCTTACAGATAGGGGGTGATTCCAGCTTGCTCTTGCTTTCTGATTTACCCTGTGACAAACAGTGATGTCTAATTCAAAGGTTGTGGAGAACTGCGTGGTTCCTTCAGACTGTCTCAGAGTGAAGTCTCTGAAGGATGGATCCAGATAACCTGGAGCAAGCAGAGCTCCTGCAGCTCTTTCAAGCCCCTTGTATTTATGGGACTCAATTTGTCCACTGTGAAGCAGAATTACTGTGGTGCATATGTAGTAAAGGGGTTTGAAGCATCCCCCTACCACTGGAGGAGGCTGCATCAAGGAGGTGCTGGGCTACAGAAAGCTTACTGGGCTTCGTAATGTGCAAAGGAATAATGTTCTTTCAGAGCAGACTCCTCTGGGGGAGGAATCACCCCCTTTGCACAATAAAACCCCTCTGTGTGTGCCCATGGCAGCCTGCTAAGGAGTTTTTGTTCCAAACAGATGCCCTGGACTGACGTGCTCCTGGAAGACTGCAGAAGGAAGGTGGTACCGAACAAAGAACTGAATTCAGGATCTCCTGAGTAATGTGAACTGCATCTCCACACTGCATGCAAAACTGTAAGTACTCTTTTGCATCACTGAACACTGTTTTGCTAGTAACCTCCTGCTTGCTGGTCTTATGGAGAAGTCTTAGGGTATAAGTGCCTCAGTGCACAGACCCTGCAGCTACCCTGCTGAACTATGTCACCTTTGGGTGGGTACACAGCTTTGGTGTACAAGTCTGAGCCACAGGAGCACACCCCAGCCCCACACAGTGGTGCAGGAAATGTCTGGGCTGTGAGCACTACAGTGGGCTTCCAACCAGGTTATTGCTGCAACGAGCTCAGAGTGATGCAATATAAAGTATGTACAGCATTCACAGAGCTCGAGGTGCATTTCACCTTTACCTCTCCATTAGCCCATACTTTATAGACTGAATGGGGCTGAACTACACTTGGCTTGTAGCTCATAACTCCTCCACATCAGTCATTTATTCAAATTACACTGCTGCTTCCTTTGAGATAACAGGCAGATGGTACATTGTGAGCATTGGCCCTTCTAGACGTAAGCTCATAGGTATCTGAGATGCAAGTCTCTATCTGCCTTAGATCAGATTCAGCAGGGAAAAGCTACCTAGTTCTGAAGTCAGTGTTTGCTGCCCAAGTAGGTTTGGGGGTTTGAGGATGTCTTAAGTAGAGCAATATCTCATCTCCTCTTTGCATCTGTTTCTAGCCTTGTTATCCTGTTTGTAGTGCACACACACACAGTAGTTAACATGGAGATCCTTGTCATTGCTTGTAGAAACAAGGTACGTACTTATTTCTTTGCCTTACCAGTGCATGTCTTCTGGTCCTCTTCGAGCCGATAGCCAAAGTTACAGGTACAGACCGGGCCAGAGCTGGTGTGGTGGCAGCTATGGGAGCAGCCCCCGTTGTTGGCTTCACAACTGTTCACAATCTCCATTTCTATCCCTGGAAAAGACACACAGGTTAGGGCTGTGCTGCACATCTGAGCACATCAGCTGGAGCTGGCATCCACAGCAGCACAGCCCTGCTGAGGAGCAGAGATCTGCAGCGGGGAAGGATGAAGGCAGATTTGCTGGGCTGGGAAGTGATGTCTAAAAATACATGGATGGACCCCAGGCAAGGCCCCATGTAGCCCTTTAGGGACAGGCTTGTGGAGCAGGCTCTGGACAATCTCTGAGATGAAGCAGACTGCAGACAAAGCTGCTGCCATTCCTGACAAGCTGCAGGATGTGCTGCCAACCAAAAGTTGGCTCAGCCTTCGTACATACAGAGCTGTTCTGATGCCAGCTAGGAATGGGAGCAGCAGAAAACAGCTAACTAGGGAAACATCCAGATGCCTACAGCTAGCAATGTGAGTTACATGTCAGAAAATGGCAGGCACAAACATCAACAGCAGCCATAGATCATCTCGGCTTGGCAGGCTTTCTGTAAACTTGTCTGGTTAATTAAGCTTTCTTAAACTAAAAGCAACTTGTACCATGAAGCTTCAACTCAGTCCTCAATGCCAGGAAAAGAGTTTCTTCCTTCAAGGACATTTTTGAGTTTTTAGAGTGTTCAGACCCAAGGAGGATGGGAAAAGGGGAGTTTGATGCTTCCCAATGGATCTGTGCATGTCAAACCAGAAGCTGTGCCATGGTGGTTCTCCCCATGTGCTGAATGATGACAGCCTCACTCTGTGCTATCCCTGCTGATGTGTGTTAGCTGACCAAAGATGCATGGACAGTCTGGCTCGCTCTTGCAATAATAGTGTTTATTTCTTCTCCTGATGGGAGCAGATGTGATCACTTCACTAGCTCAATTCCTTCTTCAGTGACACATCTGCAGCTCACTGAACTCATCCAACAAAGTCCCCAAGAGCAAAACTTGGCCTCTTTGGAGCCAAATAGCTCCAAATCGTTTGCCTAAACCAGCAAAAGTAGCTTCACAGTAACTTTAGAGAACGGACCAAGTGTTTTATCCTGGTGGGAGGGTGACCAGCCCCAGGTCTGCTTGTGAAAGTCTTCAATACCTATTGCTCTAACTTGGTCCCATCAGTTCCCAAGGACAGTGCACAGGCACTTGCCTGCAGGAGCAAACCCACCTCCCATCCCCCCGGATAGGGTATGCAAGTGGTACTCACGGTAGCATTGCCTGCCATCAGCCCCCAGCTCGTAGCCTGGGTTACAGGTACACTTGAAGGAGCCCTGGGTGTTGAGACACTGGTGTGCACACACGGCCAGTCCAGCCAGGCATTCATTCACATCTGCAAGAGGTGAGCAGTCAGCAAAGCAGGTTGAGCCATGAACAAACAGTCTTCCAAAGGGACACTTGTTTCTATCCTCAAGTTTTTCACCAGTTTCTTGCACCCTGAGTACTGCCCTGGGGTCAGACTAACCAAGAAACAGAGTTAAGAGTTCAGAATTACAGTAAATCTTCCTAAGAACTTGGATCACACAGAACTTGAGTGTTCCAGACGACTCAAGCAGGGCTGTTGGCCAGACACTGAGTGCTCTCATGCCACCCCTTCAGAAAGCTTGTGCGTCGCTCCATTACCTTCACAGACACCAGTAGTTAGTCTGATGGAGCATTGCTGCATGCCATAGGACACAGTTGGTTTTCCCCATGGCAGCTCTGCTGGGGGCTCACCTTCACAGGCCTTGCCATCGGGAGCCAGCCGGTAGCCAGGGTGGCACTCGCAGCGCGGTGTCCCGCGGTGGTTGTGGCACCGGTGCATGCAGCCCCCGTTCCTGTCGCTGCAGGGGTTCCTCACTGCAGGTCAAAGCAGAGGCAGGCTCAGCTCATGCCAAGCTCTTGTTGGCATGATGCTTATGGCAGAACAGAGCATCAAGCAGTTATCCCTAGCAATGAAGTCTGTGAAAGAGCAGACAGAAAATCTCTGCTACTGCTCTCTGGTTGCTGCTCCATCCAGGCAGGAGGATTTACACAGTGTGAGATCCTGCAAAACCCAGGCACTAATCTGAGCAAAACCTTTCCAGCAGAAGCTTGGCATGGGCATGTACCTCTAGGGATTACAGAGCAAGAGCTAGGCAAATTTGCTTGGAGTGCTCCTAGCAAGAGGTTTGCCAACCTCTGACCTGTGCCAGGACCTGGACGGATGCTACAAAACCCTACTGATGGCTGTGTTTTTAATACCCCAGTTTTCCCTTCTCCCTTAGCAACTTCACAGCTGAAGACTTTCCCCCTCCTGCTTCTTGAATGCCAATTGCTAGAAATAAGAAGATTAAAGTTCTGCTCTACATCCCCTTCAGCTTCTCTCCCTCCTGCAGCCGGGCGCAGGTCAGCCAGAAAGCTGTCTGCAAGCACAGGGAGATGATCCCATCCTGCTGCTGTTCCATCACTTTCTCAGGAGCATGTGCCTTCATACCAAGTCATTTTGGATGGCTCCTTAATCTCTTCCCAGCCTTTCAGAATAAGCTGCAGAATATGTCCATGACAACATAACATGCTTTTTTTTTATTGGAGATAAAGACCCGAGTCTGATCTATTGGGCATCTGAGCATGTAAGTGAGTGCTCCCATTCCCCCAGCTCAGCTCCCCTGGGAAAAGGCCAAAGCAGATCCCTGCCTCCCCAGCTCCCCTTCTGTGCTCGAAGGGACTCACAGACACAGCGCTTGCCATCCTCCCGTAGCTGGTAGTTGTGCCGGCACTGGCACCGGTGCTGTGCCAGCGTCACCTGCACGCAGTCGTGCTCACAGCCGCCGTTGTTCAGGGCGCACGAGTTCAGAGCTGCAAGGGAAAGGGACAGGCCGTGAAGATGAGCTCCACAGCGTGCTGCAGGGAGGGAAGCTGCCGCCCGTCATGCTTCTAGCAAGCACCAGCCCTCTCCGAAGGGTGCCCATCCCAGTGAGGGGGCTCCTTGTGCTGCGCTATTGCTGGAAGTCTCGTTTTGTCCACAGAGGCACTGCAGGGGCAATGCCACAGCAAGCGTAGCTTCACTCTGCTCAGAGAGAGATGCACTTGGGTGTGTTCAGGTTTTCCTGGAACAAAATGGTAAGGAGCATGAATTTCCTGGCTCTGTGCTGTGCAGAAGACACTGATTACACAGGACAGTGGGTACCGTGAGTTCTTATGGGAGCATTTAAGGAAAAAGATTTTAAGCAGCATCCTCCATGTCTGAATTTCAAGCCCCGCAGCTCAGTGCTTTGACAAGGAGATTTCTACATGACTCTTAAGGCACATGTCCTATGGCTCATCCATACTGCAATTAACTGATGCTTTAACCAGCAGTCACGGAGCTGAAGAAAGGCTGTGTGAGCTGTGCTTTCATCCTCCAAGGAGGCTGGACTGGGAGTTGAGATTCCCAACCGGTGTTCCTGGCCATGCTGCACAGTTTCTGTGTGGCCCTTGCGCAAGGCGCTTTCCTGCCCAAAAAGATTTTCAAACAAGTCAGAAAACAGAAGGTTTTGCCTAGGCTACGGCAGAAAACAGATCTCATGATGACTATTCTGTTCTTTACAAGCTTGCTATCATTAATCAGCCTTAAAATAGCCTTCTCCTCCCTGCTCTGATCTTATAATCTGGCCCTTCTCTGCAGGACAAGTCGCAAAAGCACGATGATGAGTGTATCTTGTGGCCAGCAATTGGGGAGGGTTTTGCCTACCCATTTTTACCAGGCAGCAGCTATCCAGGATCACTGACCTCTGTGTATCCAGGAGAAATCTGAGCTAGAAACAAAGCTAGAAAACAAATCTGGAGGGGGACTCATGGACACTGGCAGATAAATCATCTTGGGGTAATTACATAGCTCCAAAGGGATGAAAGTCTCCTCTTAAACTACTGCATGTGTCCTGAGTTAGCCTAACTACCCCTTAACCAGGGAGCATCTCCAACATGCTTCAAAGAGAAGTGCCCCTATGGGGTTGGTAAATTGGCCTTTAAGGTTGGTTCTTCCTCTTAGGAGGCACAAATGGGCAGGAAAGGCACCACATGCCGCACAACAAAGCTGGGTGGGTGCGACACGGCTAAAATCCAGGCAAGGTCTGGGATGGAAACTCGGACCTGGTTTTCATAAGCAGCACAGTACAATGAGCTGTGGTCTCACACGTTTCTGACCTATTTTTCAGGCTCCAGAATAAACCCATGTGCTGACTGCGAGGAATCTTGCGAGAAGGTTAAAAATATCCCTAATGAAAACCATCTCTCCGCAAGCAAGCAAACACTTCAGGTGATCATGGTGCCCTCGACAACCTCGACAGTTTGGTGAAGCAGGCGAGCTGGAAACCATGTGCTAGGAGAAGTTCCTGCTTTTAACAAGGTCTCCATGCCCTAAGGTGGGGAGGGTCTGTGGAGCAGCAGTGCCCAGGATGCAGATGAGCGGGTGGCTGTGGGTACTACTGTGTTGCATTACTTGGGCTGCACCACAACCTGGTCTGAGTATTCAAAAGAGTCTTTTCTATACATAAACCACTGCAAGTAATTTGATTCAACCTCTCTTGTACATTAGTGAAAACCAAACATTTGGCACAGGAGGAAAATAAAAGGCAAAACTGTGTATTAAATTGTCTTTTTTTTCAGCAAAAAAATATGCCTTGCCTCAATGCTGAGGAGTTCTTCCACTTCAGAATTCCAAACCCCAACTTCCCATTGTACACCTCTAACTAAACAGCATTTGGGGGAATAAGAGCAACTTAATAGGGTCAAAGTATAGTACCCAATGCAAGCAGTTTATGTTAGTTGTGCTGACAGTGTTTCCTTTAATCCATTTGGAAGGAAACAACAGAAATACTTGACGTTCCTAAAAAGTTACAGGTCAGAGTTAAAGCACTCAAGCTTTTGCAGCGATGGGTGGTCATTTAAAAATATTCTGCTATATTAAAGCATTTAATGGCACATATGAAAAAATACCATTAATAATGTGCTTGTTGGAGTGCTTTTCTAAAAAAGAAGTAAAACAATGCTAACGCATGCCAAAACATTCCTTCATATGGGAAAAGTACTGGGCTGACGTATAACGAGTCAATGCGACTCATGTCTAAAATAATGTCCTGGTATGCAGTTATTTGTATGAGTTTGTAGTCTAAATAACTGGCCTTCTTGCATACCTCTAAAGGACAACTTTTAACAATCCTCTAAAAGACAACAGAGTGCAAAGAACTGAAGTCTTTATCATACAGAATTTAAGGAGACTGTCATCCCAGAAGTTTGGACACGGCAGACCTTCCAAAAGCATTTTATGTATCTTATTTCTTTGCAAACATACTCTTCAGGACTAATAACTCCATCTGAGCCTCCCCATTCGTGATTGCACGCAATGATGGAGGGGCTGGCACACGCTGTTGCCTCAGTCACCATGGGTATGTTCCAGACCACTACAGGTAATGGGAACCAGAAGTCCTTTGCTGCCAAGAGACTTGAACATGGTGCAGAAGTGGCTGGCGTCACTGGCTATCTGGTGCTCATAAGCTATACAGGACTGGTGGCACACATGGGATGTAAAAGCAAAGCAATCGCATCCCGTGGTACCAAGCAGAGACACCCACAGCGCATGGATGGGCTTGTTTGTGCAGCCCCGCAGTTCTGCTGAGATAAGAACTAATTCAATTTGAGAGTCAAGAATAGTAAGACAAAACAAATGAAACACATTAAATTGGTTTGGGTGTCTCCATCAAAGAGTGAGCCTTCTCGCTCTGGCTCTCCTTGGCTGGCTTCTCGCAGCGTAGCAGCCCGCAGCCCTCACTGCTGGCCTTGCTTTAATTACTGCTCTTTTTTTGCTGTTTACAGAAACACTCTAAAAATATTTCCATTCCCAGATGCTTTTCCTTGCTTAACATTGCTGTGAAAGTGGTGCCAAATCCAGTGTCATCTTGCGCATCGCACAGCTTTTTGCAATTAAAGCTCAGACACATTTTCCACAGATGATATTTCGTCTGCTAGAGGGACCTCACTTCCATCCCCTCTGTCTGAAGGGAATGCAGTGCTGCTGAAAGGTGCTAACTCCTAGGTTCTGACCCTCTTGGGCCCAAGGAATGGATAAACAGGGATGAAAAGGACACTGTTACTATCGATGGCACGCGGGAAGAGGTTCTGAGGAGTAGCATCCTAACAGAGGAGATGCCACAGAGAGGTGGTGACAAGATTTCACTTGGTTTGACTCTAACTTCTCCTCTTTCCCATCTGCATCACGTCTTCAGATCTAAGCAATTTGCCATCAGAAGCAGTGAGCTAATCAATACCTTAAAACCAACCATAAGGAGCTGTAACTAGAATTGAGCAGGACCTTCCCTTTTGGGATGGCACAAAACCATGGATTCTAAGAAATAGCTGAGGAACAGCTGAGAAACCTGCCACTGGATAGGGAAAAGGTCACTTTCTAAACCCTGCAAGCTGTCTGTATAACACGTGTAAACTGACAACCTCTACAAAGCACACAGGGACCATTACCCTCTGTCACATAGGTCAAGCCCACACAAACTGTTACGCATCGTCCTTCTGTTCACTATACAAATCCCTGCTACATTTCAGATTTCTTCATTTAAAGTACTCTTAATATAAATAGGGATACATCATGTAATCCCGAACTGATTTATTCTAACCTCAGACGATTTCCAGAAACATGTTGTGTGTTAATACAGACCATCTCTCTGCTCTGCAGGCCAACAAAAGCAATTGGCTCAGATTAGATTCTTTGCCTTGGACTGGATTTCATCCCTCCGCTGAAACAGTGGAGAAGGACCTGAAGATGTCAGCTTCCTGCCTCCTGCCCATGTGGTTCTGATAAAGAAAGAGGTAATTTCAGGACGTCCAGTGACTCTCTTTGTTCTGTTTCACTTTCAATAGCACCATCTGCTCTTTTTCTCCCTCCCTTTTGTATCAAACTCATCAGTGACTTCCTACATCTGAACAACAAAGACGCAATAAAAGAATCTGGCATAATTGAGCTGCACCAACCATGGGTGAGACTTGCTGTGAGGCACAGAGCAGGGCACAGGAAGGTGGCTTTAAGCCACTGTTTGTGCTATCCTGAGCCACAGGTACAAGTTGAGCTGTCGTGGGCTCTTTGGTAGCGTAAGTGCATCTCTGGGATGCAGCCCATGCATGTCTCAGCCTTGGGCTGAAGGCTTTGCCTTGGCTGTCAGCTCTTCTTCCACACACACAGAGGGATTGCTGCAAGGCTTCTGGAGTCCCTTGCTCACAATGACTGATGAAGCAGATGTAGCTCTGGTAAAGGAAGAGATCCCGAGGTGTGAGCATGGGGACACCACAAGCCTGCTGTCATCAGCTGCCCTCGATTCTCCAGGCTATGTCAGAGATGAGATTTAAGAACACGCTGTTGTCCTGAGCACAGAGCCAAGCTCTGCTTGTGCTGTAAAAGGGACCAAAGCCCTTCCTCTTACAGCTGGCCTTAGGCTCGGCACGTGGAAAACACCTTCCTCTTCCCCAGGGGTGCGTTAGGGTGCTCCTGAATCAGGAGAACTGGCGTGAGAAGGGAAGGAGCGCTGGGCAAGGCTCCTGCCTTCGCTGCTGCTGCTGCCCGCACGCTGCCCTGGGAGTGCTGCCTCGTCAGGAACGCTGCCTTAATGAAAACCACGTGAGCCCCGGAGCAGAGCAAAGCCCCTGGCTCCGCGCTGTACATGTTTATGCAGCACGAGCACTGAAGGGAAGAACCACTCGCACGTGCTTGTGAAAACATCACAGAGAGGGAGCGCACGCTCCAGGTCACCACGGTCACCCCTAGAAAGCTGCCTGCCCCGGCTGCACGCTCTCCAAGCACTGGGGAAGGCAATAAATGGCATAGAGCATCCCACTGCTGCAGCCAAGCCTGGGGTGGGAGCACCCCCTTGGCAGCCTCCCATTGCCACCAGCCGAGGTGCTGCCCTTGCCCAGGCTCTGTTGTTCCAAGGGCATGGACATTACACGCATGGGAGCTGTGCAAGCTCAAAGCCCATCAGGCTGGGCTGCTGTATGTGATTGCTGCCGTGCGGCCAGCAGACACAGGGAGGACAGAGGTTGGGCTCCAGCACCATCATATAGGATCCATAAGGGCAGAAAGCACTATGGGACAAGCATCAAATGGGGCACTTCTGAGACATAGGCACCCACTGCACGAGGTACAGGCAAAGACACTGGCAGAGGAGTAACCAGCAAATCTGTGCCCTACTCTGAGCTTTTATGAGACAAAGATGTTTCCTTCCACCCCTTCACGCAACCAGCTGAATAAATCAGTCCAAAGCTGTTGCAAAGGTGTAGCTGATAGACACATACACACAAGTGTGTTAAGAGCAAAAGGCACCAGTCCTGAAGGGAGAAAGCCAGGTTCTTATTTCGCTTCTGTTGTTATTTGAGCAACACATTGGACAATTACGTAGTGAGAGGGGTTCTACTCGCCCTGCCTGGGCTGCATTGACTTTCCCGTGTCTTTGTGGCTCACAGGGGTACAACAGATCCTGCCAGCCCCTCCCCAGAGCTTCCAGGAACTGCCCCAGTTACTCCCATAACAGATCAGGTTTCATGAGCAGGGACCCCTTCATTTTGGCAGATGAATTCCAACCCTGTGCACACGATGGCAAATACTTGCTCAGAAGTTTAATGCAAAGCAGGTTTGCAGCACTTGGTGCAAGCAGCCCGGCAGTGCCGTGCACGGCACAGCCACGCAAGCTGGGAAGCCTAAAGAATGGGAGAAAATGATGGAAATGGCTTTTAAAGGAGAGATTCCACTCTACAGAGATCCCTTTAATACTTCCTATGGGAATAGTGTCACCTTCTGGGGCTGATCCTGCTGAGAACGCTCCTGATTTCGGTTTCCATCCTGTGTTACTCTATGAGGCAGAGACAGCAGGATCACCATGTACCACAGAAAGAAGAACTACACATTATAGAGGCAGTTATTAGATGACAGACCACATGCACACACATGCAAACAGTAGCAACGTGTGCCCATGAACACAAGTTGACATGTTCAGTGCTAGTGGGCTGTGAATGGATTGGCTTTAAAAATACAGGGCACTCATGAACTTGCACCCTAAATATACGTCCCACTGCACTTGAGAGGGGCACGATGGGTACCACTTCCTCCCATGGCTCTTTTCCCTGCCCACATCACCATTCCCAGCTGGAACAAGCCAGCCTCACGCAGTCGTTTCGAGCCAGCTCTGGCATGTGACTATATTCTGAGAGAAACCAGCAAATGGCCTTTGTAACAGCATCGCCCAGGAATTCTTTCCACTTGTACGAAAATATCCCTCAAAAAGTGGAAAAATGTGTCAAATCAAGCGCTTCAATAAAACCAGCAGCAGATGCTGGAAGGCAAATCCAGGCTCCAGCCTCCGAGCCTCCAGTCTGGGGCTGGCAAACGGCAGTGTTCCAAGAAATTAGCCCAGGAATCAGCCGCAAGCCAAACCTGGCATCTCAACTGCAGTGTCTGGACACACACCATCTGAATGGCTGCATGACCAACATCCCATGGTCCACACACAGCCGTGCTTATTTCCACTGGCTATCACACCCAGAGCCTAAGGAAACAGTTGAGATAACAATGGGACTGACTTGAACCTTTTCATAATCCGTTTGTTTCATAATCCATCTTTTCGTTACCTCTTTGTTCTGAAGATGCTGGACCTGATACACCCTCTATCAAAAAGAGAAGCACCAAAGAACTGGAATTTACTTCTCCTGAACCAGGATAAACTGAGGAACTGCAAAGATGTCAAAATCACACTGAAGAATAGCAAACAATATGAGCCCAGTAACAAAAACACCTCAGGGAACACAGCCTGGATCCTGACAAGCAAAGGAACACGCAATCCATCACTGTCATCTCCACTTCCCTGCACAGCGGACAGATCTGAGCAGATAAGGCAATGGAAGCATTCTTATACAGTGCCATGTACAGGTAGGAAAAGGGCTATAGAGAATTGGTGATTCTCAAGGGATCTGAACCTGTGACTTACCAATGCACGTCCTGCCATCCGTGTGCAGGCGGAAGCCTGGCTTGCATTCACAATAGTAAGATCCAAGGGTGTTGACACATCTGTGCTGGCAGCCCCCATTGTGGACTTGGCACTCATCAACATCTGCAGAAGAAAAGGGAAGAGGAGAAAAGATTCAGGGGAGTGGGCATGATGGTCTGTGGAGCCAGGATTATTTATCCTCTGCTGGCTGAGTCCAGATTGGAGGAATGAATGCAGAGGGAACAGGATCACTTTTCATTATGTTCAATCAGAAGCTATTTGAGACATTTCAGGGACAAGCATGCAATCAGTGAACAAAAAAAGACCCCAAAAAGCATCACTTTGTCAAATGGCACAAACCACCCTTCATCTCACTCGCCTCCCAATGGTCACTTTTCTCATTTGCTCTAAGGTTATGGATTAATTAATGTTTTATACTTCCTTACTCTTTATGTGTTGAAAACAGGCTGAGATAGCCCATTTGCTGCTTATTACATGGGGAGCAAACCTAACATTTGGTGGGAGCAAACACCCAGTGATACAGAGTGAGGTGAAGGGAGGGATGCGGAGCAGCAGAGGCTCTCATCCTGCCCAGCCACACTGATCCTCCCGCAGCACAGAAGCTACCAGAGCTCAGGCAGATGCCAAAGGTGAGAGATTTTGCTGTCTCGCTTCTCATCTCAGTACATGGCAAAGCATTCAGCACATTTCACACCTTTTCTGCCTCTGGAAGAGCCCTGACCTGCTGCAGAAATGCAGCACAGAGGGGTGTCAGGTGTGAGCATCCCGTGCTCAGAACTGCTGAGACACTGGAGGGGAGAAAGAAAACCCCTTAATGCCTGGAGAGAGATTACAATGGGTTTGCTCAGAATTCAGACAATACTTCTGATGAAGTCCAACTGGACCCCAAATATAAAGGGGACATTCTGACTGTGCCTCAAGCCTGGGGAAACTGAGGCAGCCATTCCTGCAGCAAGGAATCCAGTCATGGTCATTTTGATTGGTAAAACCACAGCCCCCCAAGAAAAGGGGGGCAGAAAAATCCCTTTCTCTGTGCCAGGAAGTCCTGCCAAGTGCTGAGCAATCCCACAGGGGCTCAAATGGGAACTGGCCCATGAGGTCTCGGTAAAAAATCCTGCTGTATTTTGTTATCAAAGCTTCGAACCCAGCAGCGTGTTACAGAGAGTGAGATTCATTCCTCTCTCCCAGACCTTCAATTGCCTTTAAGTGCTGGGAGCATCTTCCAGAACTGAGAAGTGTAGGAGCATTTGGAGCTCCCAGTGACATGGAGCTAACTAAGATGCACATCAGAAGATTGTCCAAGGCAACTGCAGGTTTCTAAGACAAAAGACTCCTTCACAGGGCTACAATTAGGAATAACAGGGATGTTTGTGGCTACAGCTGCACAGCTCCTTAATTCCTGCCGTTTGTGTGGGGCTGCACACATATACCTGTGCACCTTTCAGACTGTAAAGGATGTAAGATCTCCGGTCAGATGGGGATCCGGATCCCATTCACGCTGCCAGCAATAAACCCAGCCAGCAAAGCCCTTTTCCATGGAAAAAACACTTGAGGAGCTTGGGGTTTTATCCTTCCCATGCACGTTGTGAAGACATCTTCAGCACGCACAGCTATTTCCCGCTGGCACAGCGAAGCTGGATCACGATCCAGAGCCAGGCTGAGCGCTGAACCAGCACTGTTTCATCAATGACTGTTACTAAGAAGATAAAGAAACGTTTCCTCAATGAATCACAGCAGGGTGTTGCTCCCGGCTGTGTCTTTGCAAGCCAGCGGAGCAAAAACCTGCTCAGGCCTCACCCTCCTCGCCCAGCATCGCCTGCTCCGACCGGATGGCAGCTCTCAAAGGCCCATCAAAACCACAGGAGAAGGAGAAACACGACCTTGGCTGAAGCCAGTGTGCAAATTCTGCATTAGTTCTATTAATTTCACATTCATCAGGTTTATTGCCAACTAATCAGCCAGCAGCAAGCAAAGGGATTGGGTCAGGGATGAAATGGGAAGACAAGTGGGAAAGGAGGTGCTTGACTCTGTCTTTCTCTGCTGCACAGTAATGATAGAAAATGACTGTTGTCTCAAAATACTTTTCATTAGAAGGCTTCTTGCTGTTCAAAAAGTTAAAACCTAAGGAGCAGAGCACATGAAAATGGTCCTTTCTGTCCTGGTGATGTCCCACACACCCCCAATCCCAACTCCAGACACCCTGCTGTGCAAGGGTCCTCCTCCAGAGCTCTCCATTGGAGCTGAGGTCTTCATTAACCCAGCAGAAAAGAACAATGTCTGTAGTGCCTTTGCTCATTCCCTGGGCTGTAGATTCCTCCTCTGGGCATTTTACAAGGTTTTGGTATTTTCTTCCTGTTTTTTCCAAGATGCTTCATTTTGAAAGAAGGGAAAAGGAGCAGATTTTTGAGGTGAAACATAAGCTCCGAGTGATGCTCTGCAAAGAGCAACGCAAATCCAAAGCAGCTTTCCAGGGGGGAAAGAATGCTGTGGCATGAGTCTGAGATGCCTGTCAGAGCAGCCCAGCTCTAATTAAATCATTCTCCTCTGCAAAGGCTGCACACAGTTTGCATGCTACAGAGCCCTGGAGCCCCTGATGCTCCCTGATTGCAGCAGGGCAGCAACTCATCAGGAGCGATGCCAGGGCATCCATCCTTCCAGGTTCTTCCTTCAACAGCTCTCCAGGCTGCATGGTGGAAGCATGGCCAGCCCTATGCCCAGCCAGCTGCAGAACAACAGACACTGTGGCTTTGGGGTCTTCCCAACATCTCCATGGGCAGAACTAGCTCTAATACACAAAACTGGCTCTGTTCTGCTTAAAAACAGGAAAAGTAGGGTTTAGGAAGATTTTATATGGAGTTTTTTGGTCTGAATTTCAATGGCTGTTCCATTGCTTCATTTCAGCTCTAATCTGAAACTGTGGAGAATTTACTGTCCAAAAAAGTCAGTGATGTGTTGAGTAAACTTCTTATTTTCACCCCATTACTCATACTCGGTAATTATACATCTCTTCTCTAAATGGCTCTTCTTCCCCCTTTGTACTTTTCACCCTCTAAATCTCTGTAATCGCAGAGGGCTGTCTCCATCCCACCTTGCCCTGGAAAAGTGACACCCATCACCATCCCCCAGTAACCCACCACGTCCCATTTTCCCTTCCGGAGCCTCGCTTATCACCTTCTGCAGCAACACGCAGATATTTGACATACACTGCACGATGGGGTGAGCTAAATGAAACCTCCACCCTCCTCACCCCTGGCAGCAGGGCCCCTGTCACCCCTTGGGTTTATACCTTTTGAAACGGCATAAAGTTTGCCCAAGCAAATTCAAACTCCAGTATAAGTGTATAGTGAGAAGAGGCACCTCCTGGGAGGATGCTCTAAGGAGAGTCTGTGATTTCTGGTGGGGACCGGCTGCTTTCAGTCCCCAGACTGTGGAGTTATGGGCTGCTAAGAAGGAACCACAGTGATGGTGTGCTGGGGCCTGTTCCAGTTTTAGGAGGATCTTTCTGCCCTGCCCTGGCTCACGCTGGGGAATGGGAATTGTTCCTGCTCCATTGGACACTCTGGGCAGCTCTTGCCTGGCCATGCCCAAGCACCAGGGTCCATCCCACAGCTCTGGACTGCTCCCTGCAACAGACAACGGAAAACAGAGAGAGGAAAGGGGCAAGAGCTGTGTATCCCACTGGGACCTGTGATGGAAGAGGCACCATTCCCAGCACATTGTCCTGGGAACAGTGAGGGTGCAGGTCCACTGGTCACCCCCAGCAGCAGCATCTCCAGCCTGCCCCAGGGCTCACCAGGGAATGATGCACCCAGGAACATAAACCACAAAGCAGCAGGATCATCACTGCACAGGGTCACGTTGCCCTCGGTGCACGTCTTGGCAGCACACAGACCTGAAACCCTACGTGCCGCGTTGCGAGATGCGGTTTGGGGCACGCCGAGGTTGTTTTTCCTATTGGAGAGCTGACAAAGTCTGTTTGAAATTAACACACCAAAGGAGGGAAATGAGAAGCATACAGGCTGTGCTCAGAGGGGGCTGCCTGACACTGAGCAACCGGAGCCTCGCCAGGACAGAGCACACCAAGCCCACGTGCTGGGATGCTCCACCAGCACGGGTAGGGCAGAGGACACTGGCCAAAGCCCACCTAGGCAGACATGAAAACCAAACACAGCAAGAGCCTGGGTGTGGGACTTGGCTTATGGGGTAGGGAAACTTCCCTGCTGCCTAAAGAACCCGGAGTTCATGTCCTCATCCACAGGGACACAGGTTCACCCGAGGAATGGCTGGTGCTCCCATCAGCCTCATCCCTAACAGAAACAATCCATCGGACCTCAAGCACCATCTGCGTGGACCAACAGGGGTAATGCTGTGATCAGATGTAGGGAAGATGAACAGAAGAACGAAAGGGAGGCGGGTGTGAGGGGATGACTTTGGTTAAGTGCCGTCCCTGACCATGCACGGGTCCTTCGAGAAGCAATACAGTGATTTATCTCTGACAAGAGCTCCGGGTCAGAGGAAAGAAAGTGGCAACAGCAGCCCTGCAAACTACTAAATATTTGGTACAGAGGCAGTTTATCTCCTCTGAAAGGCTGAGGAGGAGGAGACAGATCCCAGCTGGAAGCACAGGCACTAGATAGCTCGGGTCCACTCTATCTGACTTAACAGCAGTGCCAGCCTGTAATCCCTGCAGCAATTAGCCTGGATTACAGAGCAGGGCTGCAGGGAAAAGGTTAATTGAAATCCATCAAAATGAGCATGTGTGGGACTTGGTGACTTTATCTTTCCAGTACCAGTTTGTTGAAGCCAATTCAGCAGTTTTAAGAAGTAAAGAGGCTGGAAGGAGACAAGGAGCAGGATGCTGGGTGGCCAGAGCCTCCACCAGGAGGAGTTCAGTGTACCAGATGAGAAACCAATCTAGATTAGGAGCTCCACAGAGTGATTCAGGCTGGCATCCCTTCCAGGGCAGCTCCTCCTAGCCAGACAGGAGATGCCCATAGCTTTCCCTTGCTTCCAAAGGCGCTTCAGGAACAGATGCATCGGTTTATAACACTCCAACGAAGTGAAAGTGTATCGGGGAGCTGCTCTGCCTCAGTCACTTGCTTTGTCCTCAGCTCACCTCCCTGTGCCTCAAAGCGCAGTGGCTGGGAGTTGCCCAGCTCCTCTCTGCTCACGGCTCTGTCTCTGGATGGTGCTGATAATTGCTCAGGGATTACAGAGCGCGGAGCAGAGGTGCACGCACCGACAGGCAGGCAGCCTGTGCTCACTCACTCAAACCACCCCACGGCTCTGCCTCACCCCTTCCCTGGGCAGGCTGCTGTTTTGACCAGAAGATGTGCATGGTCAGAGGCACGTCACCGTGGTCCCCGTGCCATGCCCTGGCAGCTCACCCCACTAAGATACACACTGGGATGCACCAGCTCTATCCTGGTTCCTGACACGCTTTAGAGAACCAGAGAGAGAATAACCCTAATCCCTGGCAGTGTTCAAGGCCAGGGTGGATGGGGCTTGGAGCAAGCTGCTCCAGTGGAAGGGGTCCCTGCCCATGGCAAGGGTTGGAACTGGATGAGCTTTAAGGTCCCTTCCAACACAAACCAGTCTTGGAGTCTATGATTAATACTAGGTACTAGGTCTATATGACTGTGACAACACAAATCCCCAGCAGAGCACAATGATCTCTGCTGTAATGGTGAGCTGTGTGAGGACATAGTGCACAGCACTGCAATTAGCCACTCCAAGCTAGCCAAGGACCCAACAGGGCCCTGTTTGTACAGAGAAGGCATTTTAAGGCACTCGAGGCCTCAGTGAAGTGCACACCTCTGTTACACACACCAGCCCTTCCTTCTCCATCCATACAATAAAACTGCCAATGAAACACACACAGAGCAGTCTCTTGTGCTTGCTTTGCTGAAACGCGGCTGCGTAGAAGCCAGGGGCCTGGCAAAAGGGAATTCTCTTCCAGTAAACCAGCCCATGGTGCTGTAAAAGTCATACATTGGAGAGAGTGGCTGCTGCTACCTCTTGAAGAGAAGCTCAAGCAGCGAAGAAAAAATCATCAGCCAAATCCACTGTATATATCAAGTTTAGGATGAGCAACATGACGTCCTGAGCTGGGTCTCAGGAGCTTGTCCTTCAACAGGCATATGAGCTAATGGAGTTGGATGGAGACGGCACATGCAATCTGAGTTCAAGACAAACATCTGATCTATAAATAACAAACCAGGAACTCACCCCCTTTCTGAAGGTCTGGCTTAAATACATCAATATCACTTTTATAACTGACTGCTTGGGGCATTTATTTATTAGGATTATCTCATGATGAAATAATGCATTCCTCGATGTCTACATTACTCACAAGCATACAAGGTCTTTAGCAAATGTCACATATTCTCCACTATTTCCTAAATCTTCAGGAAACCACAAACCTTCCCTGACGCTGAGCCAGCTGAACACGAGGAGGCAGGGGCAGGTATGTGTGTGCTCGCAGAGCTTACACCTCGCTCAGCAGCCCCATCACCTTCACACAGCAGCCAGTGCACGGGAACATTCTTCTATTGGGAAGCAGCAACAGGAGCTGAGTGACTGCATCCCTCCACCTGCTCCAGGGGAAGCTCGGGCTGGCCAAGCACTGCCCATACCACAGCTGCCTTGGGATGCCTCTGCTGCGGGTTTGTTTTGAGCAGCCCCTGCTCAGTGGGGCCATTTCAGCACAGAGAAGTCACTACAAGACATGGCTCAGCCAGCTCTCGCCTCTTCGCTCCCCAGCTCCTCACACCAGTTACTGCTGCCAGAGGATTCCCTGTACACCTAAACCAGCAATGAGCAATGCTCTGTCCTCTGTAGGACTGCTGTGCAGCACTCACACAGCCCAAACCCAGTTTTACAGATGGAAAGACAGACTTTTTTAATACTCTTAGAATCCCAGACCCAAACCGCTGTGTCCAGCCTGGCCATTGGACACTGCCAGGGATGGGGCAGCCACAGCTTCTCTGGGCACCCTGTGCCAGCATCTTATTTTTCATGATAAAAGAGTATTATATTTCATTTACTGTCCCAGACCAGGAGGAGATCTTTTGGAACTGAGTAAAATCCCGATCCACATACCCTAACAACATGCATGAGTTCATAACTCACAGTAGTTACTCTTAACCAAGCCAGATTATTGCACAGCAACTGATGGAGAGAAACTCCTTTCCCTGGAGCAAACTCTCAGAACGACCAACCCGCCTGTGATAACGCAAAGGGGTGGTTCAGATACAGCTCCATGCGGGGCAGCAGATTCCCCCCCCCCCCCCCAACCTCTCGGTTTCTCTGTCCCCCACCTCCCGCATCCCCCTGCCCTGCTCCGTACCTGGCCGAGGCGGGGATCTGCCTGCTTCGTAGCCCGCCCGCCCGGTGTAGCAGGGGTAGCAGCTCCTCCAGAGGTAGTGGTAGTGCTCGCCGCCGGCGCCGGGGATGCTGCCGAGGGCGGCCGCGCACCACAGCATCACCCAGAGCCCCATGGCTCGGCGGGGCCCCGCGGCTCCCGCAGCCCGGCTCCGCTCTCCCTGCGGCGGGACGGGAGGAGGAGGAGGAGGATGAGGAGGGCGCGGGGATGCCGGAGGAGCCGCTCTGCCCGCAACCGCGCGGTCCCCGCCGCGCCGCCCCTACCCCCGCCCCGCAGGTGAAGCCAAACCCGGCCGAGCCCTCGGGAGGGGCCCCGCGGGCGGAGCGATGCCGCCGACGGGGCGGGTTTGTGCTGACGGGGAGGCCGGGACCGGCTGCGGGGACCAGCGGCAGAGCGGGAGCGGGGGGGGCTTCCCGGACCCCGGGCTCGGACAGTGCTGGGCACCGGGAGCGGGATGCCGGGGGCACCGTCGGGGCGGGCGCAGCGCAGCAGCGGTTTCGGTGCCGGGGCTCGCCGTGACCTGCCGGAGGGCAGCGCCTGCCCGCCCGGCCCTAGAGCCTCCGGCAGAGCCACCACAGAATGCCACGGGAACCCCTCGAGAGCCCCTTTACCTGGAGCCGCAGCGGGGGCTCGGTTTTCCAGCAAATCCCTGCTTTTCCCCGGGTACCTGATGCTTGGCAAGTGCCCTGTTAAGGATCACGCCTCCCCGAGCAATGAAACTGCCACAGGCAGAAAAACCTTCACTGGGCTGTGCTTGAAACCATGAAATCATCAGCTCCATCACCGAATTTAAGCCCAAAGGAGGAACAGCCCCTCCAGTGAAACCTGTAATACCACCGTTTCCTGTGAGCTGGAGCCTAGAACTTTATTTTACCTTTTTCATTAAACAAGAAGCACAAATGGCTCATTGGATTTTCCAGGGGCCAGCTCAAAAGCTCTCTTTAGCTTCCTGGAACGTTTTGAAACGATGTGCTTGCAGGGCTGAGCTGGGCCTGCCACTCGGACACATTTTAGCAGTGTGATTTGGCTGTGGTAAAATTCCAAATTAAAACTCGTGGTTTAGGCTGCAATGAATAGAATTCCATGAAAAGCTTTTGAAACACGGAGAGAACGTGAATCCAGGAGGAAAATAACAATTTAAGGCTATTATAGAATCACCGAATCAATCAGGTTGGAAAAGACCTTCAAGATCATCAAGTCCAACCTTTACTTCAGGACTGCCAAGTCCACCACTAAACAATGTCTACTGCTGCAGTGGCTTCCAGAGGAAGGTAGCCTCTGGTTATGAGTCCCCTTTGCAGAGTGCTCCAAGCAAGAGCAACTTGCTGACATCTCAGGGATCTCTTCAGCTCATCTTCACAACACCCACCCACTGCAACAGCTCACATGCTTCTCATTCTGAGTGTACCAAAAATATCCAAGAGGAGACAGGGCACAGTAGGGGCAGGAGGAGGGGAAATGCTGGAGGGGCATTACCAAGAGGCAACAGAAATCAGGCCACCACTCCCCAAGTCCCCCAGTGAACCATCACTGACTGCAGTCCTACGCTGCCATCCTATTAGAACACCTTCAGATCTACCAGATACTGCACCCAGTTAAAAACAACGCATTGCCAGACATCAGGAGTTGTCACTGCTGCCCGGGTTGGGTCCTTGGGGATTCTCCCGCCGAGCAGCGACATTTAAGCCGTTACAATGGCCAGTGTTGACATTTTCCCTGCACTGTTTCCAGCAGCGTTGACACACAGAAATGGGTATTGCCACAGAGCCATGCCAGGCGGTGCAGACCCACCTCCTCAGCTCAGCAATGTCATTAAGACATTGTCTGTCTGAAACGAGCCTTGCCTGCACTGCGGATGAATCCCAGCGGGCACAGCTCTCCCAGGGACTCCCTGAGTCCACAGGCACCACCTGAGGGGCCCTTGCCGCTGGCTCCACGACCTGGAAATTCCTCCTGCACGGGCACACGCAGCTCCCAACAAGGAGCACTGGCTCCTCGGCCTGCAGAAACGAACGCTGGCACAGGCAGTGCTGCTCAGCAACGCCTGTGACAAACTTGTTCAGTCTCACAATTCCTCAGACTGTTAAATAACCCCAAAGAGCACTGAGAGGCTCAGACTTTTCCAGACAGCTCTGGCCTCCAACACATGGACCCAAAGTCCATCAGGCTCGAACATAAACTGAATTGTGCTTATGTAATAAGTTATGCTTGGCCAGGTTTGCGCCAGCTCGAGCTTCCTTGTCACCTAATTTACTTCAGCTGATTAAGTACTAAGAGCTGGTTCGAGTATGGCAACACATTACAGTCAGCAGCAAGTCGTTACTGCTTCCTGAGGAGTTAGCTGGGAGAGGCATCCAGAGGGTTCTTGAAACAGGGACCGAGCTGGACCGAACCCGTTCCTCTCATGGAATTTCATTCAGATTCAGTCTCAGCATTAATAAATTGTCATAAGGACCTGAACAAGTTACAGCTGATGATGTGGTACTTTGCAGTTCAAAGGCGTGTTACGTCCCGGAGTTAATTCATCCCTGCACAGACATGGGTCAATGTGAATGTCAGTGCTTCTGTCTTCATCCAAAGATTACCTAAACCTTGAAACAAGTTTCTTCTGGTGCTTGAAAGGATTCTCCAGTTAAAAGGAAATCACCGAATGGAGAGTATAAAAGAGGGCAGAAACATGCAAGAGGTGGATGAAACAGGGAAGGAGAGCTGAGAGGGGGATTCTCAGGTTCCCTCTGTCACCTTGTGTGGTGTGTACAAAGCACGTGGCACACGGCTGGCATGATGATGAGCAGTGCAGGAAGCTCTGTTGCTCCTGGCTCCTGAATCCCTGCACACAGAGGAGCCAGCAGTGATTTGTGCTTCACGAGTTCTGTTTCAGCATCTTTTACCTGCTTACCCTTCCGGGGGCACATTTTGCCCATTCAGGGTTAGCTTTCACCCTCCACTACATGGGGCTACTGGGAGCCAGGTTTTCTTTCATCTTATCCATCAATTTTAACCAAAGAAGGTACCACAGAAATAGCTTGGAGGAAGAAACATCCCTAACGTTATCGCATGACGTTGTGTAGCAGGGCCTCAAGAAGACATTGTCCAAACAGCACTTGAGCTCCCCTAGAACTTACCACACCTCAAAACATGTTCTAAAAAAGAAAACCTGTTTGCTTCCTGTAAAAACCCCAACCCATGAGCTCCAAAACCACCCCACAGACAGCTCTCCCATGATAGATAAAGTTACAGGAATACTGGAGAGGCTCATGGTTACGAGCACAACCATCCTGTATCCAACAAAACAGAAACCCTCTCCAAGCACTGTGCATTACTGATACTGGTAAATCACATGAGCATTAGCAGTGTCTAAAACACATTTCTTTGCAACTCTAGTTCATCAGCGCAGGTTCGAACCATGTAAATAAAGATGAGAGCTGGTCCCAAGCATCCAGGGACTCAGTGCCAGTATCAAGTGAGCTGGGCAGACAGATGGGTACAAGAGCAAATTGGCTCCTTTCCTGGTAGCATTAGCAAAGCAGCCCAGGACTGAATAAATCCAAGGGAGGATTTTCTTTATAACTGTAATCCCTTTGGCTCAGAAGGGAAAACAGACCGGAGAGCCAAAGGCTGCTGCTGCCCGTCTGCCTGCTCATGGGGAAGGCCAAGCCAGGAGTCGTCCTATAAGGTACCAGGAGAGATCTGAGCCAGCACTGTGCACACACACGTACATGCAATAGACATGTCCCAAGCCCATCCTGTGGCGGATGTTGCAGGAGTGGGATCCTGTAGCTCAGAGGATGTCTTGTGTCACCCTCTCAACTTGACAAATGTGCTAAGGACTGGGCAGCCAAACATTTCCAAGTCTTATATTTCCTACATTTCTTTCCCGAGCTGCAGAAGAACATTTACATTCATTTTAAGACCAGTCATAGCCAGCCCTGGTATAAAATGAATTCCCTTTTTAGCCCTTTGCTCCTGCAATGGTATCCCCCTCCTCCCGTATTTCTACTGAGAGCAGACATAACTCAACATAACTTAAACCAATTCAGGGCAGGAAAAGCAGCCAGCTCCCCCTGAGCTATAGCATCCCTCTGTTTCTGAGCAGAGTTTTGGTTCGGAAGTCCTTGTGTAGCCAAGATGAGCTGGTTTCCTTCAAAAGATACCCTACCTTAGGAGCAGACGCTGAGTGTTGGTGGTTTTCTGCCTCCCCACACAAAGCATCCTGCTGATGTTATTCCATAGCTATTTGTTTAGCAGATCCTTTAGCGAGGAGGACTACGAAGAGGCCAGCCTGACATCACCCCGAGCCAGGAACCGAGTCACAAGGGTGAGGCAAAGTGAACTGCAGGCCTCTGAACCCACGGCTCCGCTCCTCGGACCACCCTTGGGAGAGATGCAAGGTCCAAACCGTCCTGCCCAACACAGAGCCAGCAACAGGCTCCAAATACCTAAGCTCATGTTTTGAAGCCCAGGCTGCTTTATTCAGGCTCCATCAGGACTTTGACCAAGAAAAGCTGAATATTTTACAAACTGTAAACATTAATCAGTGCCTTCTGTCTTTGCTGAACTCATCCATCTGTACAAACAGGGATCTAATCCCCTCCGTTCTTCCCCATACGTGCATCAGCACTCGGGGTACAGGGGGAGAGTTTATCTGATGTGAATATAAAATGAATGTAAAGAGTGGTGAGCACAGCAGGGTCCACCCTGCCCCATCAGTAAGGCTGGTGGAGAAGGGCAGAGTAGAGAGAGGATAACAAACACCCGCTTTGCAGTGTATAGAGATTTGCACTTGAGCAGGACAGGAGGATGTGAGGGATGCGGCCCAATGTACATCCTGGTCTCAGTTAATTCAGGGCTTAATCTTTTCCATGCTCTTCTTTTTTGTGAAATGAAACCTGCAGACAGAATAGATGCTTGCAGAAGGAATAAGGAGCTCCAGGAGGACGATGGCAAAGGGGTTGCCATCTCCATTACAACAAGGGGGAGATAGGGCCACATGCCAGCTCCATGGGCACGACTAATTACAAGTAATTCCAAGCATATATACAAAGGGATTGACATTGTCTCCTCAAACCCAAGAGAAAAAGGGATTGTTTGTTTCCACCAAAATCCTGACGCTCTTCATCATCCGAGAAGCTAATCCTCATCAGGGGAATTCTGGGGAAACTGAAAATATTTGAGCTTGGCTAAGATAAGGGCAGAGCTGTTTATTTCACACATCTCGGCAGTGGTACGGAGCCAGGAAATACTTCTCAGTTATTTTCAACAAAACAAGACAAATGCACCAAATTGGCAAGAAAGTGACATTTTTGTGCAGAATTCTTTCATGTCCGACCCGAGCTCCACAGAAATGCCTCTTTCCCCATTTGTCAGCAATCTTTGTTAATTGTTTGGAATACTTTGGGACTTCTGCTAAGCCAGTCAGTGCTGGAAAGATGCAATAACTCCATCACAAACCAGGATCATCCTAAAGCCATTAATTACTGGTACCCTGCAGCAGGCATCTCAGTGCTGCGGTAGGGACTATGTGTCTGCAGCACCAGTAGAGGTGGCTGTGTCCAGTGCTGCCAGTGAGCCCTGGACCTGCAATATCCTCCCAAACAATGCATCTGTCTTGCTCTCAGCTCCGATAGGCAAATGGCTGTTTGCATTTCTCTGACTCTCTGCTCCAGCCGACCCCAACACTTGCTCAATGATAACACCAGGGAGAAGGGGATAGGGCATCCGCGCAGCAGCAGAGTCAGGCTGCAGGAGGTGAAGCAGCCACACGATGTGAGGCTTCCTCTGAGTACTACAACATCAAATCCCACCCAGTGTTTTCATTTTACACACACAAAACTGAGCCTTCGCTTTCACTTTGGTTGTAAACAGGAGATTTAAAGCGGAAGGCAGGGAACAACATGAAGACACAGACTCCGAAGGAGAAATCTCATTCTTGAAGCAATAAAACACACACCATCGAATTCACCAGGGCTAAGATCTCACCCTGAAAACATCAGTTCTATCCAGGTGAGGCTTTCCTTCCTCACCAAGTTAGATGGGGCTCTGAGCAAGCTGCTCCAGTGGAAAGTGTCCCTGCCCGTGGCAGAAGGCTGGGACTGGACGAGCTTTAAGGTCCCTTTAACCCATTCCATGATTCTATGACTGTCACACCCCTAAGCATGAGAGCCCTATGGATGGATAAAAAGCACCAGAGCACGTAGGACATGAAGGAGGAGAGGGGGAACCCAAGGGCTCTCCTTTGCTGACACAGACCCCCCCGTCCCTACCTGCACAAGCCTTCCCATCCGGCGCCAGGCTCAGCCCCGCCGCGCACTTGCAGTAGAAGCTCCCGATGGTGTTGCAGCACTGGGACTCGCAGCCGCCGTTCCCCACCTCGCACTCGTTCACGTCTGCAGGAGAGGAGAAGGGAGCACAGTGGGGGTCAGCAGCAGAGCAGGACACTGCAGGGGAGCAGAACCAGCCCCTTCCATTGCAGCTTGTTCTGTCGTTAACCTCCCGTGCCAATGAGGATAAACAGCATCAACCAGCTCAAAATGAACCCCCCCCATTACACACCCAAACACCTCATTACCCAAAAGGTTCCTATCCTGGATGAACACAAGCACTCACATGGATAAGAGCGTACTTGTTATCACAGCACATTGTAATGCTCATCTTGTTCATGACAATGAGAAGGAAAACATTCCGTACATGAAACATGGGTTGGTTTAGAAGCTTGACTTTCTTGTCTTGAATCAGAGTGGTAGAACCACTACACCTCTGCACTAAAAATCCTTCCAATAAACCCACACAAGTTGCCTGAACAATGTCACCCCCATGAAAGCTAAACTAAAAACTGAAAACAGTTGACACAGCCCCCAATTTCAATTTTCTATCAATTGTTGTAACTCAAGGTCAGAATAAATCCCATTTTACCCTACCAAAACCAGAGATTCCTCTTCCCTTCAGCAGGGTGCGGGCCAGGCCCTTAATGAACATGGAACACCTTTCTTGAGTTACCTTTTAGAGAGTGACCACTCGCAGGTTTAAAGGGAGGAATCATTCCCTCTCTCATTACCTACCCACAGGCTCCCTCCACTCCTCAGCTTAGCTGGGAACCCAAATGAACCAGAGCCTGTGCATCCCTGACAGCACCGGAGCAGCAGAAAATCCATCTGTGAATCCCTGCTCCCATCCCTGGGAGAGATACAGAAAGCTCAGCCAGGATCTGCCTCCGAAGCGGCAGAGGGACCAGAGACTGGCAGCGGGATGAGGAGCAAACCTTGCACCACATCAGCATCAGGCCATTCCATTACATTCAGTTACAGATCAGAATCAACCCCTGATTAGGAAACGCCAAGTCTGAGTTAAGCATGTGGAATATATGGGGAGGCTTCAGAAAGATTTATCAGTTGCTGGCAAACTTCTGACATTTGGCACTAAGCAAAGCACTCTAGAAATGTATCTGTGCTTCAGAAGCTGCTCCTTTTCTTGCTCTGTAAAGAAGCATTTCCTTCTAAAAAGAAAGTAGAAAAATGGAGACAAATACTGGTTTAAGGCATTTGGTCTGGAGGGAAGAATAATGAGCTGTGGCTTTGCCAGGAGCGCATGCCTCAGCCATACTGTGCTCTGTACATTTCCTTCTGCTACTGCAGATAAATCTGGGTCTCTGCTGCTCACCCAGAGCTCGCTGTCTGGCAGGAGCCAGCCCCATTTCCAGCTGCTCTTAGCTTGGAGCCCAACTTAAGCTCTCCATGGCCAAAGCCAGAGAGAATCCCTTGTCAAGCCATAGGGAAGCAGCCAGGTGAGACAGCACACACTGGTTTAGATGAGTGGTTCCCAAAGTGGGGACCACAGAGCAGTGCAGACCGCCCTGGCACCATCCATGCAGGCATGAGGACACAGAGCATCAAGGGAAATAGGACTTTAGATGCAAAGAAAAGGGGGACATGGAGCTGGGGGCTGCCTGAGCCAGCACAGCAGCACACACACGGCACTCATGGCACAGCAACCAGCAGGGATAGGGACAGGGATGAGGACAGGAATGGGATGGGCAGAACCACCGCCATGCCCTGGGCATCCACTGTTGTCTCCCAGCAGCACTTGCCCAGGAGGCATCCCTTGCAGTGATGATTCGGTACAGAACAGGCCCTAGATCGCTCCTGTGAGAACAATAATAAGAGGTGGCCATGGGTAGCACAGAAACTTGTCAAGTCACAAGGAATTAAATGTGTTACCAGCCAAGAGCAGAGTCAGAGAAGGACAGTGATCAAAACAAGGCTGCTGTGATCAAAGAGAAGCAACGTTTAATTCCCTCAGCCTCTCCTAGTTCAGCCCTGTCTGGGCTCGGAGCTCTGTAGCTCCTTCAGGAACACCAGACCGTGCAAGTGCTGCTCAGAAATCCCAGGACCTGCTGGAGCTTAGCTAAATCCCACGGGTTTATATCTGCCTAATCCCCTCCCCGCAGCCGCCGCCAGCGCTGGGAGAGCCCCATTCATTCCAAGTGCCTCCTGTAGGGCATGTTCCCGGGTGGCTGGTGGCACCCGGTGCTTCCCTGCCTCCTCTCCAGTGATGGATGCTCACACCTTGGGTGTTCACAGTGTGAACAGTAAGAACCCCAGAAACCTGAGCCAGACTTTCAGGTGCTGTGGCTGCCCAAATGCGGTATCTGTTTGACAAAAGGTGTTGCTCTCACAACTGCAAGAGGAAGAGACTCTTAAACCAGTGCTGGGAAGTAGCTGTTCATCAGTTAAAGGATCTTCTATCTGCACCAAAACCTTACATCTCTTGTCCCACTGTGAGCTGCTTTCAAGACAGATGCCAGCTCCAGCAGCTGCACTAATGGGTGGCAGGATGGATCCTGTTTCATGCGTCACAACAAAAGTGATTCTAAGTGAATCTGTGACTGATGCTCACAAACACAACAGCAAATCCCTGCTCCTGCTCTGCCCCTTGCTCCTATATCTGTTATCACACAAGTTTTCTCCACACAAACAGTTCTGGTGGATGGACACATGGACTGGGCAATGCTGTATTTCAAAGAAATGCTTCCTGCTTGCTTATGGGGAGCAGAGGGGGAATTGGGAAGTGAAGGCTTAAGAACCTGAAACCCTGATGCTTCAGGAGTTAAAAGGGCAGCTGGAGGCACTGAAACCTGTCACACTGTTAGCCAAGGGAGAGCAGTGAGAAAGGCCAATGGGTTTGAAGGTCCTTGCACAATGCAAGCAGCCTGCTGGGAGCATTCAGGGAGAACTTTATGATCCAGAATTTGTCTGTCTCAGTCCCACTCATCCCCATAATGGTTCATGGTTTAATAAGCCTCTTGCTCAGCCTCTCACACAGCAGCACCTTCAAGCTGCGCCTGTGGCACCGATCTCTTGCTGCAGAGGAGACCTTTCTGAGGCCATAAATCCAGATTATGACCTTATAAAGGATTAGACCCATAAGGGGAGAGAGAAAGAAGTCTTAAGCACCAAGGCAATTTGGGCAATCTGAAGTATGCTTCCTCGAGTGAATGCCGGCAGCAAACAGCAATGGAGAGGAGTCAGTCACTGAGCTCGAAGGGTGCTATAGCTTTGCTGGGTATGTGCTGGGTGCAGCTGGACTCCAGCATACTCGATGGGGTTTATTTTATAATTATGACTATTTTTTAACAGCAGCTTTTGTATGAAGCTCCCTTTAATCTTTAAATAGCCACAGTCTCAGCAGCCTCCCCATAGCCCTACGTTTCCCCTGAAGATGCAGCGAGAGCAGGAGTACTCTTCTCTCCACGTTCTGTAACAATAAGCACTGTGGTTAGGCTCTGCAAACACTGCTTTCCGTTCCTGAGAGCTTGCATTTATCAAAGCATTATGAAACTTCCTTCCTCCCTGCCTGAAACACGCGATTCATAAACAAAACACGGAGCGTCCTCCATCCCAACTCACCCCACACTCCAGCATCACCACTAACACCCATGCCTCCATCCTGGCTTCCCATGGAAGAGCAGCTCTGAGATACAGCCCCCTCTTGTTCCGAAAAGGGGAAGAGGCTGATGGTCACTGCTTTGCTATCGTCCGTTCAGGGTGGTTTGGCCATCCTGAGCTAGGAGACCTTTGGACAAAGGATACCTTGAAATCACAGCGCACCCCCAGCACAGAGTGGGAGGTTTATTTCGCCAGGCAGCAGTGAATCAGCTGTCACCACCAGCCACATGTCACGGGGAAAGAGCAAGGAAAGGTTGGTCCCTAAATCAAAGCTGAACCTCCCGGAGCCGCGAGCTAACCAGGAGCAGCTGTGCTGGAATCGCTCCTTGGCTCCTACGCTATTCCCGGGAGCTTGTTGTGCATCTTTGAAGCAGCCCATCAGTGCTTCAGAGAGGTGTGAGGCTGCACGGTTCCCTCACCCTCAGTGCTTGGCTCCCACCGAAGGATTCAGGCAGGGGTGCCAGATGCCGCCTAAAGGTACCAGTGCTCCCCTCTTCTCCTTTCCCCTAAGGAACAGCACATCAGGAGCCAAAGGCAGAGCTGTGGGAAGCAGGAATTGGGGCAGGTTTTGTCACTGACCTACCAAACCACGCTGGGTGCTTGGAGCAGCTTCACTGACCCAGGCTGGCCCATGTTCCTGAAATCACTGCCCTGCATCAATCATCTGCTACAGCATCAATCCTGCCTTAAGCCTTACGTTCCCTGACAAACCCCAAACTCGGTTCAAGTCCACTGAAAGGACTGAGATTCTTTCAGTGAAACCAGCACTGGGTTTGAGCAGGAAAAGAGCCAGGTTCCCACTCCCCACAGAAGCCACATGGAACTTCATGCTTCTCATAGGGAATCCAGTCAAAGCACATCATCCTGCCCAAACCCCACAGTACAAACTCAGCCTCAGGACTGTGAGCCCCACTTGGCCTTGGATATCGCACATTTCCCTACAGGACAAGCCTGGGGAAGGAAAGAACACAAGGCTGCACGTGAACAACTGAAAAGAGAGGATAACCCTGGCTGGGGCCTGCATGGGGCTCTGCTCGCTTCTCACTGTAGATTCCCTGCACACCCTGGAAACCAAGTATGGGTCGCCTGGAATCGCACCTACAGGCTCTACCTATACTTGATTTCCAAGATGATGCACAGCAAACATCAAGGAGCTCACGGGAGCCTGTTCCCTGAGAACAGCTTCTTCCTGTCCTTAGTTCCAGTTGTCCATTCACTCTGCCCCCCCCAGAACCCAAGAGCACAGGCACATTCCCATTCAGACACTGGTTATCAGCTCACTTTTCCAGCTCTGTGCCCCCTCTGGGCAGTAATCCCTATGGGCGGTAGGGTGTTGCAATAGCTGATACCCACATTCATTATCTGCCCACCTCTGCAGTGCCCAGGCAAGCCAGAGACAACCCTCAGAGTCCTGTGGTAAAACCACCACTGACCTGTATGATCCATCCCAGACACAGCCTCACCTTTGAACGTTCAGGGAAGCAGCCCATGACTTGTGGGGTGGGCTGTGGTATCAACAGAAATACATCATTTCAGTTAAAAGAAAAGAAAAAAATGAAACTCCATGTTGTTTAGCAGCTTTGCAGAGGAATACTGAGGCAGTTCAGTCACACCCAAGTAATCCCTGTGTTTCCATGAAGCTAAATGCATGCTCTCTGAGCAAGAGCTGTTTCAAACATATCCCCAGTCCCCAGCTGAGTCCAAATCCCTCCCAACATCAGCAAGGGCAGTGACCAGCTCTCCTCTGCACCATCCAGCTCTCCTCACCTGCACTCATCATCATCCTCCCAGCACCGCAATGGCTCAGAAGTGTCCTTTGAAATGCATCACGGTGCTGCCCCTGTGCACAGCCAGGACTGACTGACCTCTTTCTGCAGGACCTGCATCGTTGTGATGGGATTTGGAATTACAGGTAAACCTGGCTTAATGCAGAGCTCAGAGCCTCAGGAGCGAGGCTGAGCAGGATGGGGGTGGTTCCCATCCTGCAACCTCTGGCATTCACAAACTCACTTTGACACCTTTAGCTAGGAAAGGCTTGAGATAAACCACTGATACCTGCAGGTATTCCTGAGGAGAGCCCTCGTGTCAGTTTAAGGAGAATTCCAGCACATCTGGTATTTATGGAAGTTACACACTCCCACTCAAACCGATAACAAAAACCCCACTTTTCCATCTGCCTTCGGGCTAAGAGACCATTAATATTCACAGCCTATTGTCAAGCAACTTTACAAGGTCTTGTAAAAAGCCCTGAAGGAAGCCTACATGCCAAGAGGCCCCGGTTTTGAAGTATCTGGCTTTCCCTGGAACAATGGCTGTCCCTTTCCAGCACACCAGGAAAACCCACCGTGAAGGGACAGAGCCATCTCCCAGCTCAAAGGCACACACATCAGCTCAGTTCTGGGGACTCAGGGCAGAGAATGTGACCCCTGACAGAACAAGGCAGGGTCTTTGTATGTTATTCTGATGACCCACAGGAGGTCAGTGCGCTCCAGGCCACACAAATCATCTCAGCTGTTCCCAGCTCCCTAGGAGGGAGATCAGGGCCTTTGGTGCCAAGGTGCCAACCTCATCCTTATCCAGGTGAGGTTTTACATGGCTTCATTTCCCTTCATTGAGTAAAAGCACCAACGTGCCAGGTGAGAGGAGCTGGCAGGACGTTTCCTCACGCTCCATCGCCAGCTCTCCCCAGCTGAGGATGGCAAAGCTGGGAAGTGCTGCGGTGGGAAAGCTGCATGAGCATCACCTCCTCTCCCAGGAGGGAGGGCAGATTGGGCATCGCTCACTGCAGCTGGGCTGCATCAGCAAACAGAGCGCCAGGAAAGCACGACCGTGGGATTCAGGCTGGGAACGCGACGGTGCCAGCACCAAATTCCCTGTGGGAATTAGAAAATCATGATCAGAATTTAGGCTGTGATTCTCATTGTGACTTTTCTGCAGAGCCAAAAGCCTCCACTGTGCCGGTGGGTTTGACTCTCTTCGCTCTCTCCAGTCCTTTATGTCCATCTTTTCCCCTTTCAGCATCCAAGGAGGCTCTGGCTCTGCCGGGATTTTTCCCACGAGCCGCAAGAGGGACCCAGACGCTGCGGTCGCTTTGCCAGCAGCGGGATGCTGCACCTGGACCGAGAGGGAGCAAGCGGGAGGCAGAACCTCAACTGAAGCAGCCCAGGCTCTGCTGCCGTCTTCATTCTTGTTCCTCCTGCTTTCGGCAGCCCATTTCCTCACCTCGGATAGGGTTGGATTCCTTCCCAATGTGCATGGAATCTGCTGCTGGGACTCTTCCTTCTGCACACGTCTCAGCAGCTCACAACCTCACAGACAGTTGTCCAAGAGCTAAGTACTGGCAGCTCCCTCTACTTGTTCTTCACTGTAGCACATCCTTTGTTATAAATACAGGGGGGTGCATCTCTGAGATGGGCTGCACACTCCAAGCAAGGCATCTGTACAGCCTCCACGCTCCTCCCAGTGAACCATCATCCCAGGAAAACAGAACTCCTTATCTGTAAGATGCAAAGTTCACATCCTCAGCTGGCTCAGCCCCAAATACCTCTCAGCGATGCTGACCCGGTGTGAACACAATCAGCTGGTGGGATGCGGTGTCACAGGATGCCGGACACTTCTGCTCCATGATGCTCCAGGGGACCTGGAGCCAGCGCATTCCCTCTGGCTACAAGAGATCCAGTGCCAATCCTGGCTTCAGGAACCATGCTTATTGCACTGAATGGGTCAGTAGAAGAGTGGGTTTGATTCTTGGTTTTGGAAACTGCCTGTCCAACTTGCCAGCCCTGGGACAACCGTCAGCTGCTGTGTGGCCTGCTGCTATCTAGTGAGAAACAGCATCGCTGCCTTTTCCCATCAGCAGCTTCTCCTTTTTTTTTACTAAAAGGATTTTTAACTGCTTAATTATTTATTACTGCAGAGAGAGAATTCCCATTCCCTGAGCAGTTCAGACCCCGAGAGCTGCCTCCTTCCTCTGCAGCATGTACAACTGCAAGCAAGCATGAGCTGGCAATGCAGAGAACTCCATCGCAAACCCCATGTCAGGTGGGGAAGGGACCTCTCACAAGCCAAAACAATAAACGAAAGTCACTTCATTCTGTTTCACCAGAAATACATCAAAAAGAAACCTGCTAGAGTTTATACAGATGAAAATGGTTAAATTTGGGTGGTTTTTTTTCCCTAATTCCAAGGGGATAACCCTGCAGCTCTTTAATGGGAAGAATTCTCATGGCAGAGGAAGGATGAGGCAGGCTCTGAAGGATCTGCTCCTGAGCAGAGCAGAGAGGCTCTATCTCCTCCCTCTGGCCACAGTGCAATGTAACGGGCTCACAGCGGTTTGGGAAGCTTATGTATTTTCCCATCTTTCCACAGCTCCTAACCACATCTCACCCTTTCCCACCTCACCATCGATAAGCTCAGTGTCTTTCCATGGAGTATATCAAATGCTCAGACTGCCTACGCCCGTCTCCTCCTGCTCTGCAGTAGCAGAGCCCCAGTAGATAGCCAGGACAGGCAGCACAGCCAGGAAATCCCTCTTTCCTATTTTCCCCCCCCAAAAGAGAGCACAGCCTCTCAGGAGAACATGCCTGATGGGATCTGCCGTGGTCTGCAGGGAGCAGATTATCTTGGATAGCTCTGTAGCTTCCTGCAGTGCTCAGATAAAACTTACTCAGTGCAATGTTCATTGCTTTCCACAGGCTTCTTTGTTCACCCGCAATTTCTTCTGCGATTTTCTATCCAAACTGCCATCATTTGCACTTTGCTGCTCACTTACATGTACTTTCTTAAACACTTCTGATGTGTCTGGTCTTTACCATAGTCCTTATCTCATAAGCCACAGAGCACAGGCTGTATCTGCTGCGATGGGAAGGGCAGGTCATTTCTGCGATGCTTGTTAAGACATGTTGAGGTAGGAAACACAACAACGAGCACGAAGATTCACAATGTACGTGCACATACATCTATATTTATGTGCACTGCCTGTTTTAAGCCAAGGCTTGGAGAGTTCCAGAAGGAACAGACTGGGGACCACAGGTTCATGTTATCACAGTGGTGTCATTCCCACACATACCAACTGCGCACGTGCAACCTGAAATCCCCTGCTTAGCAAGAGCCAACTTTCCAGAGCAATTGCAATATCATTTTTGGCTCCTGTTAAACTTCTCACAGATATAACTATGTGAGAAGGCCACATTACATTCAATCAATAGCACAGTTAGGGCTTTTTTGAACTTAAAGCTGCTTATGGCAGTGAGTTGACCAACAGTGACCATAAACTTCACAGGTCTTTTTAAACTGGACAGGATGGGCTGTGCCATGACAAACCCCAAAGGATTCTGTCTGCTTGTTAAGGAACATGAAGCTCCAGCGCTCCAGTGGTTCAGTTCAGGTAAAACACAACAGAGATGCATTTGCTTCATTCCGTTTTCAAGCTGCTCCAGGACAAGGTCTTTCCAGTGAAGCAGTGACCCAGGATCACACCCGGGATCTTCCCTCTCCAAGGCTGTCCTCCCGCTCTCGAGACCTGCTCCTGCTGAAGGCGGAGGCAGCAGCCTGACCAGAGTAACCTTAGACTCCGTGCTTCTGCCATAAAACCTGATGGACTATAAATACCCCTCGGAGTGGAGAGAATTCTTTTTTGACACATTATATATAATGGTTGCAATATAAAAATGCACTGCTCTTGGCAGGCTTTCCAAGGCTTCCCTTCGGGAGCTCCGCAAACGGGCTGGTGTTTGATGGGGTTTTTTCCCTACTCTGCAGCCAAAACTGCATTTCAGGGAAAGGCGGGGAGACGGCTCTCCTGGGATGGAACCTGTATGCCTCTTACGGAGACGCTGAAGAGGCTTTCTTCAGAGTTTCCAGACCCCTGAAGTGACCTCAGCTCCATGAGCTCACGGATGCGTTCGCCAGGGCTGAGCTAGGAAGGTGTGAGTGTCAGCAGCGGGTTTGTGCTGCTCTTCGTTGCTTCTCAGGCCAGGGTGAAGCTCTGTGCTCACCAGGCAGCCAGTGACCTTCAGCCCTGTGTCCCCATGATGTGCCTCTGAACAGAGCCTGGTTAAATGGGTCTGCTCTCCTGCTCCCACAGCAAAGCATCCAGGCTAGGCCAGACCTAGTGCCACACATCTGAGGAGGTGAGGCAATGAGCAAGGCCAGGGCTCTGCTCTCACCAGTGACATTGCCCTGGTCCAAAGCCAGTGAGACCCACACAGAGTCAAGCTAAAAGTGATCCAAACCTAGTGGAAAGGTTTAGAAGAAACACTGGTGCAAAGCTGGGCTCTAAAGAGCCCAGACAGGGACTGGAGATGAGTGGAGATGTGGGCTCCAGATACACCCCAGCCTCACCGCATTGCCTTCCCATGGCCCAGGCACGTAACCTGCCACTCTGGTCTCTCCAGCCAAAGCATCAAAAGACATACCTACCTCACGAGTCCTGCTAGCTGTGCTGTTTCATGCATCCGAGTCTGTCCATGGCTTTATGAGCTGCTACAGGGATGTGGCAGAGCTGCTCAGCTGTGGAAAGCACCCTCCTGCGATGGGGATCAACACTTGTCTCTTAGCAGAAGACTGACCAGGATAAAGAAATCAAAGTTCTCCTCTCATTCAAAACAAGAACAAAGCATTCACATCAACATAATGATTCCTATTGCCTCCGCAGATGACAACCCCAGTGTAGGTACCAGGGAAATGCACCCACTGGTGGTCACAACGATGCTGCAGGGTGAGTGGAAGCAAGTGAATTTCAAGAGAAATGAACAGACAAGGTGCGGGTGTTAGGCTAGGAAGCCCCAGCTACCCCTACAAACAAACCACAGCCAACCAACGGAGAAGGCTCCGCTTCCAAAGTAGGAAGTGAGAGGTATGGGCACGAGAAGAATTGGATTGACATTCAGACATTTCACTGCTCAGGTTTAAACTGAATGTGAATCCTAAACCAAGCATCTGTCAAAGCTCTGAAGCATCGGCCATCCAGATACTGCCACTTTGTGGCTGGAACAGAGTCAGAAGTGCTCAAAGACCATAAAGCAGACTCTGACCTGGGGTAGAAAGGTTGTAACCAGAAGGGTCAGTGAACACAGTTGTTCTTTGCCCAGTCTTTCTAGGCACTTGGCAGCATTTTGACTGTTCAACGCCAACACAGAGGGTACCTCTCCCTTGGGACTTGCTCACTCAGCTCCTGATGCACAACGGGCAGTACACATCTTACTCTGAACTGGCAATGCCATGGGAAAACAGAATCCTCTCCTAGTCTCTTTGTCTCCATATAATTAAGTTCAATATGACAAAGCATCCAAGGGGGCAAGCATTTTGTAAGGTTCTCAAGAGCTGCAGTAACATTAATGTTCTAAAACTATTGATCACTGATCCCGTCATTTATATTCCACTACAAAAGCACCTCACATCCCCAGATGCACAATAGGTGTCAAGAGTAAGAACCTTGAAAAATACATTGAAAAAGTTACAATAGCAAATGCCTTGTTTATGCCATAATTGGTATTAGGCAATTAATGGTGGGATGAAACATCACATTGCTTCTGCAAACAAAAAGCAATGCTGTTTAAAGAACGTTTAATGAGCGCGTTTTATGTTGTCCTCAGCAAGTTCACTGCCAAGCCACAAAAGACATTTATACACGCTTCCTTTTGTCTCTAATGAAAGGGTCATTGCTACCGGCCTCTTGTTAGATTCACAAGTTGAAAAGGGAAGACAGAAAAAAGCACAAATGTGATGCTTGAAACTTGAAATTCACCTCTTGAAGAAGCAGTTTCAGTTCAAAGCTCTTTGCTCGACAGGGACATTCAGCACTGTGCAGGCCATCAGAATGAGAGGTGAACCAAATCAGAACCAAACACCTCCGTGCAGCTCAGTGACCACCTCACCAGAGATCCATTGTACACCTCCGGTACCCAGATGCTCCAGATATTTGACATTCCCAAGTCTTCACTATTAATGAGGTGAGATCCTGAGCAACCAGCAAAAACGAAGGTGGAAATAATGTATTTATTTGCTAGGAATAAGTATTCCTCTGTGCAGATCAGGGCCGTTTCCCAGACCGCAATGGAGGGGGATAATGCCTAAATCACTTTAAACCAGAACAATTACCTGATCTCCTGTTTCCCAAAACCCATTTTCTACATCTGTTTCTCCTACACATTTCAAACACCACCGCTCTCCATGGGCACATTTAGAAAGGACCAGGCCAATGCACTGCACAGGAATTGGTGCTGCACTTCCAGCTATGTGAAATGGTAATACAGGCATCTCCAAGTACTTCCCTTGTAGGAGACCTGAGTTGTTTATTCCTTGTAAGTGCCCAAAGTAAGTCAGTGGCAGGGTTTTCCTCATGAACCTCTTGTCTAGGTTTGAGATGAAATGACCTTACAAACCTTCTCAAGAATATACATTTCTGAAGCACTGTGCCTGGGAAACACACACAGGAAGGAAGAATCTGAAGAAGCCTTAGAAAGTGGGGAATTCCCAGAACTAATTCATACACAGACTAAGAAACTAACACAGTGTGCTACAGAGATGCACCAAACACCACGTATGAAGTCTCGCAGAAACCTCAGCTCCTTTCTGATGAACGGCCTGTGTAAAGCAATAGCATTTTGATAATGAGTTGGGAATAACGAATTTATCCCCAGATATGCCACGGTGCATTCTGCATTCATACTGTCTGCACGCCTCAATGGTCTCTTTTTAGCCATCTCTGCAGTTTAAAAATGTGTGGTTTTAAAGAGCATATCCTGTTACACTGGAGACCGTAAAGTGAAAAGCCATGTCTTACTCTCACATAAGCACAAAAACATCTCTGGCATTCCTTCAGTGAAATCCTTGGAGTTTTCTAGGGATTCATTTTACAAGTTAAATGCAGAATATAATTTTCTGGGCAAGTTTATCAAGGCGAAGCGTAACAGAGCTCCTGAACAAATACAAATCAAACGCATTATTTGCCTTTTCCACTTGTGATTGGCTTGGGCTGCTTAAAACCATTATTTATCAGTTAAAGAGAAGCCTGATAACATCTGAGATACCAGTAAATTGTGGGAATTCAAGCTTCTCACGATGAAATGTACAGCAGAGGAAGTGATGGACAATTTGCAGCTGGTAAAAAGAGGTATCCTCTAATGACATACATCTGGCCTCCATTATCTCAGCATCTGCTGTACTGAAACCCAACCCGCCTCACGAAACACAGTGGTATGCTGAGGAAAGGCACCATATCCACTGGATTCTCTTCAACAGCTTAAGACCCACCCATCCCCTTTATCCACTGCTCACCATTCCATTAAAGCAGCAAAAGGCACCCAGCAGCCTGCCCATCACTCACATTTATTACACAGGGCTGAATTATTTTGGCTCTTTGATCTTCGACGATCAGACCAGGACCACGACTCAGCATGACTGACTTCCATTATCATGGATTCAAAACAACTGCTTTGGACCTCTGGCAATGATCTATCCAGCCTTTAAGCGAGCCCTTAAATCTCTAAAGAAAAAGAATCCCTATTTTAATTGGCAAATATGGGGGTTTCTACTTCTTTGTTGTCACTGCTCATTTGTATTGCTTGCAGCAGAGTCCCACCTCAAATCAGTGCAGTAAGAGTTAAATCACTGCCACCTACAAGACCTCTTTGTGAAGCCTGGATGAAGGCATCCGAGCAAGGCAGATGCACATAGTAGGGTGAAAAACATCCACTGCAAAACTCCCAATGGCCACGGCCTGTGTGCAGCCAGAACTGAGCCAGCCGGCCAGTGACGTGCACAGGGATGTGCGAGGCAAAACTCAACAGCAGTGACAGTGTCCTAAATGCCAGGCTTTTCAGCTTGTGTTCCAGCATAAAGGGAAAAGCAAAGCAACACGATGTTACTTAAGAGAGCAGCTAAAGGCCAGCAGCCCCAGTGTCTAGCCTGTGAGAGATGGTCCATGGAGGAGCATGGAGCTTGGTGGGACTTCTTGGCATCACCATGCGGGGCCGCCTGCTGCTCTGGGGTTGAGTGGAGGGTTTCCAGATTCAACTGAGGGTTTATTAGCTTGGGGAGGCAGAAGACAGACAGTTAATATGCATTCACATACAGCAAACTAGAAACACCTGCTGGCCTTCAAATACACTTCTTGGCTGGTTTATGGAGACAGAGGGTCTAACCCCTCCATATTCCCATTTGAAAGGGGTTACAAAGGCCCCACGAACACTGAATTATGCAAAGACAAGCTGTCTGCACAGCTACATACAGCACGTATCTGCGTGTGCATGCAGAGCCACTTGGCTTTGGTGAAGTGTGAGTCTGGGTGTGCCAGAAGGGTCTGTGTGCTCGTGTATGGCCAGGATGATAAAGAAAATAGGGAAATAGTCACTGCGCTGCAAATCACTTCCATGTTTCCAATGAGGGAGCTGTTAAAATGCAATATATGTTCTTAAACAATAGCTGGTGGTATTAATATACTCTAAGCCACGTATATACTATTATATCCTACTGTTCATAAACCTCCATACTCATATATATGCACAACAGTGTGGATTCCCGTTTTCCAATATGCCATTTTTCACCTGAAGTTTGTAACATATTTCACAGTAAAAAGTGACTGTAACAAATGCCTTTGCTGGCTGTGCCACCCTTAATCTGTCTGGGGGGGATGTCAGTGGGAGATTTCCCTCCCCTCTGTTATCAACCAACTTAGCTGGGTCAAGGCAGCACAGAAAAACAAGCTTATGCCCCAGGAAAAGACCTGCATTGCACAAGAGGAATGCACAAGCACTTGAACTTGGATCAGGGATGTACAGAAAGTGTCCTCCCTTCCTCAGATAACTCTCATTCATTAAACCTCTGGAGCAGGAATCCTCTGAGCACCTTCCTGGAAAGAGGAGCATTGGTAATGACTGGAATCTCAACCTAGGCTTTCTTGAATTATCACACAAGTTCTACAGTAGCGCTGAGACCAAAGGAGAGGAAACAGACTGAAACACAACAAATGAAGCAAGAAATGAAAGGCAAACCTGCGGCTGAGGTGGAGATAAGGACTTTCAGAGGCTGGTTAAAAGATGTTATCACCTGCTAGAGAACACTGCTGTACAAAAACGCTTTGGAGAAGGCAGCACATAATGAGTAAGAAAATATTTTCTCCAACCTTTCCAAACCCAGAAATTGGAAGCACAACATTCCAATGATTTATTACAGACCGTGCTATGTATGCAAGCATGAATTAATCCTGAAAATCCCAGGAAGGTTTTACAGCAGTGCTTATCTTTTCTGCGTTGGCCTCCACTCCTCGTTTCACTCACTAAACCCCCTGTTTGGGTTGGAACCCGTTCCCTTGTGCCTATGGCCAGTGTGGATCCCGCACCGCCAGTTTTCACGAGATCCCCAGGAAACAAGGGAAGATTAGGTTAACAGTTGGACTCGAGGATCTGAAAGGTCTTTTCCAACCTAAACAATTCCATGACTATTACAGGTCCTGAGCATTAAGCTGTCCTGGGTCACTTCTCTTCCATTACACACGACAGCCAAACGCAAAAGGGTGAGTGGCCAAGCACAAGCAGACAGAAGAGGCACATCTCAGCCATGCCTCCAGAAACGGTCCTTCCCTAGACTGCACCAGTCTGTGGTTTGTTATCAGTCTGTCTTTTCGAGGAACCAGCCAGCTGGGTGAGCAGTTAGAAGCTTGGATGGCCCTTGGCTACCAAACCTGGGGGATGATCTCGTCCTCTCCAGTAACGGTCCAAGGATTCAGCATTAATTCAGTCTACTTGGCACTCAGGTATCCAATTCTTCCTATTGCCAATTACACGATGGGATCCCAGTGCTCCTTTGTGAGACTGGAGTATTTTTCATCACTTGGAAAACAGTCTGTTGCCCTATACAAATATCCCCTGTCTCGGCTCCGTGCTCTGTTACTTTCAACCGATAGTTTAGGAGAAGAAAATGCTTAAGGTAGGCTACACAGCTCCCTAAATGCAGAGCTCTTCGGACCCCTGTCAGCTCCGAGAGCTGCTTTGCAAACACAACCCCCTTTTTAATTGGTCACAGGCGGCTGCAGACATTCCCGGAAATCCTTGCAGGGAGATTAGCGCGGAGCCGACATTCTGCCATGGTGCTGGCACTGCAGTAATGAAGGATTTGATCACGGGAGGTGCTGAGGAGTTTCAATCCTCACTAAAGGGAAACAGACCCCATGCGTCACTTTGAAGATGGCATCGAGAACTTCACAGGGCTTGGTCCAAGGTAGGAATCCCTCAGAACAGAGTGGAGATGTGGTCTTCTCTGCATGGCACACCAGAAATCCCCTTCCAAGCTTTTCTTACCCCTGACAGACATTAATGCAGGAGCAGTAAAGATCTACATGGAAATTTCAAACCCATGCAACGTCAGCGAGAGGATTCCTCTCTCATTTGTTTGCCAAAACCTTAGCAAAGAGCTGCAATTCATCTCAAGAACTTAAGCCACACATTTTTCTTCCACTGAACACAATCACCTCTTTTAAATTATAATGAAATCCTTAATTCTTGAGTTCAACCCAAGGAAAGCTTGAAGAGGACAAGTAAGCCATGTTTCAAATCCAGTAAGGCCCTGAAGATTTTAGTCTCTTTTTCACCCACTATCATATTCCTTTAAACAAGCGTGTCAGTAGTATTTTGTATGTGCATACACTACATCACTCATCAGTGATGCTGGACAAAGCTGGACAACTTTAAATGTGAAAGCGTACATCCAGAGGGCTGTTCACTGTACTCCAGTTAACCTCTGGAAACTCAAATCATATGAACTATGAAGTTATTCATAGAGTAACTGCCCTGCATTTACGTCCAGGTTTCTATCCAGAGATCGTGCCAGGAAGCTTGCAAAGAACACTGCGTTGTGCGTTCCGGTCAGGGATCCTGGGCCCCAGGTTTCCCAAAGGATGGAAGTCCAAGGAAACTCATTTCTCAGGTACAACCCCAGCTATTCCTCCAGCTTCAGCACCTTCCCTCTTCCTTTAAAGACTTGCTTCACAAAAGACTTCTTTTTAACTGAATAAGCCCCTGCATACCCTTGGCTTGTTTCCTGTCACCGACTTCTTCAAAGAGTTCAGCGCTACCTGTTTGCCAGCTATTAAATACCTCGTGTTTGGCTGATGGACAAGCAGATAGCGCAGGACGAAGCAGAGCTCTGCACAAGCTGCTCTTGTTCCACTGCCTTCCTGAGCCAAAAAGAGGGAAAATCCCGGCAGGCAGAGCTGCACGGCAGTGCCATGGACTAGCAGAAACCTCTGGGCTCAGGCTCTTCTCCCCTCCACAGCAGAAGGTTAAACCTTTGCATCAGGAGACTGCTTATAAAAGTATCCAGACTTGTTGGCTGTTGGAGAAACGCTCTGCTTAATTTAGCCCTGGCATCGTTAAATGTGTCTTCTCTCCAATAAACTGACACCCGAAGAACCATTGCTGCTATTTCATCCCACAAATGGGCTTTAAATCAGCCTCATGAACTTTAAATCCATGCAAGACCAACACAATATCTCACTAGTGTCATTCTGGAATCAGCACTGGGGTCTCCCTGGTCCAGGGAAGTCACCTGAATCCAGCCAAGCATTGTCACCCATTCACGCTCTCTGGGGGCATCTTTCCAACTTGGAAAGAGGCTCCTGGGACCAAGTCTACAAGGTGTTTTCCCCTTTGCTCCCAAAGACAAAACCTTTCCCATTCCATCTCTGTGTGCTCTGCAGGCCCCTCTTTGGACACCACCTCTAGCCACAAGGCTGCTGCAAACCCTGCTCTCCCCTGCCTCCACCCAAGCAGCCCATGCCCTAACACATTGCAAAGGCTTCAACTGAACAGCTCCAGAGATCAGCAGGAGAAATAGGGTCGTTAGTCAATCAAACAACACGGAGGGCATGTCAAATGCTTGTGTAAATGAGGGCAGTGCTAGGAAAGAAAGAGACAATAATGGTCTCCTGAAGCGGTGACAAAGCCATTTGAGCTGCCCTTGCAAAAGCAGACACTAATCACGGGCCCTGCTTGCTTACAGTTGACCTCTCCTTTGTGCACAGCTAAAGAAGATTTGGGCTGGCCGATCCTTCAAAACGCAGCCGGGCTAATTAGGAAGGGTCCTGTCCCTGCAGCAACATTCCCACAGGGAGCCCCCGAGTCTGAGTGCTGCTGAGAGGATCCACTCCACCAGGAAAGGTTCCATAAGCAAACGCTGAAGCCGAGCAGCTGATTTGCAGCACGAGAGGCAGGCAAATAACAGCAAGCTTTATGCTCCCCATCCCTGCCACGAACGTTCCACCCCCCCGGTGAGTGAGGTCTCGGGCAGCACCGGAGCTGCTCCGCTGCTCGGGAATGCTGAGTTCACCTCAACCGGACCCCGAAGCCTCGGGTGGTCTGAGGATCCCTTGGGAAGGCTTGGAGCAGAGCCCAGGCTCCCAGCACCCCCTCCCTCCCAGCAACCAGCCCTGTGCAGAAAGGTCATTTACATCCAAGCTCAAAGAGGGGAGCTCCTAAAGAGAGCCTCAGCCCAAACCAAACCTCAAACACTCCATTTACAACCCTTTCATCTACCAGACATGGAAGATAACCAAGGAGTTTGGGACAACCCAGCTGCTCCCTCCATTCCGAAACAGTCTCTGCAGTCACTGTAATATTGCTCAGCTCAACCTCCTCTTTTTTACTCCACTATGGCAGGTTGGCAATGCCACACTGGGGGGGAGATAAATCCCAACAGTGACAGCACTTTACTGGATCAAAAAGCCAGAGAGGCAACAGAAAAGGTGTTGAAACCTGGATGGGTAAACAAGAAGTAGTGCAGACCTGCCTGAAAGAGCTCTCATGGCCCTATCAAGAGGTTTGCCTTCACAGTGAGAGGATTTAATGCAGATGGACAGTGCTCAACACTATCACTTCCAGCAGCTAGGGAGCCCAGGAAGGACAACGTCTCCCCCCTGGGAGCCAGACTGATGGGGTTCCGCCTGCTCTCCAGCCAGGGTAAGCACAGGACTGCTGCTGCTCTAGGCTGGCCAGTAAAAATATCCCATGCTGAAAGGTATGATAAGAGCCTGGCCAGAGCAGAGAGCATCCTGCCTTTAAAACAAACACACCCCTATTTCCTCCAGGAAAGAAAAAGTGATACCATTAAGATCAGACACTGAGATTTCTGGAAGATGGATGACACCACAGAATATCACCATGGAGCAACTCCATTCCCTCTGGGTTATTTTCACACTGCTTATTAAACAGCCTGTTTATCAAAGAGCCCCAGTTCAGCCCAGTAAATGCTGCATAACTGTTTTGGGGAGCTGTTTCTCAAGCAGGCATCACCACCTCCAATACCAGGATGGCTTCTTTTAGAGGTGGCAGGTGACAAAAAACCTCCCATCCTTAAAACCCAGCACAAATGCTGGCTGGCACCACAGAAGTTAACCACCCTGAGTCCTTTGAGCAGTGAAGGAGAAGATGGGAATGCAGACAGGTAGGTTTCCTCCAGGAATGTGTTGAAAAAGTATTTACCAAGAAAAAACATTTACAGGAGTCAGTAAGAAATGAAGCGGAAGGGAAGGATGAGTTTGTGGCAGGGATCTTCCCGTATCCTCCATCATCACATTCCCTGTGGCAAGGACTGTGGCTTTTGGAAAATGCTATAACTAATGGAAAGCCTTGCAGGGGTTGGACTACCTGACCTTCGAAGGTCCCTTCCAACCCAAACCACTCTAAGACCTTGCATCTGCCCTCTTACAACACAGTGCCAGGAGGCACAAGTTCCCTGAGCTGCTGAGCTCTGGTGGTGACCTTCCCACCCTGTGTCCTGGTCACTCTGGGGCTGGAGGGTTTTCTCTGACCCTGTGTGCAGCAGAGGGAACCCTTCCAGCTCTCAGGGGCTGTTTGCTATAGACTCTTATGGTACCAAATCAGAACATCTGTGAACCACCAAACACGGGAATCTCAATCACCTCCGGCAGAGCATTTGTATATCACATGAAGGTTAACTAAATAAGGCTTAGCCACCCCCAAATGAAGGCTAACCAGGACATCACTGATCCACCTGTGGCAGCCCATCGCCACGCTCCCCCAGGCCGAGCTTCACTCCGTAGGCCACGACCCCGGGGTTTCTTTGTTTGACCCAACTTTAATCAGCTTCCTTCTTGGATTCCAGCAAATCCCACTGCTGATGGCAGCCAGGAATAAAGGCTATTGTACAGTGTGGGGCTATGCTTCACAGCAAGTCACAATAAGCATTTCCTTTCCAAACATCCAAGCTCCCCAAACGTTACAAACAGTGGCCAAAACCAGGAGAGAGCAGATTATTGGAGTTCTGCAGATAAAACAGCGGCCAGGATAAAAAACACCACTGGGGCATCCCTTGTCTTTATCCTCTCCCCTTCCACCTGAAAATGAAAGGAAGAACACGCAAAGCCTCCTTACCGTACTGACAGCGGGGTCCTTGGAAGCCAGAGGAGCAATGACAGAGCTGCGATGATCCCTCTGCGCAGTTCCCACCGTTGAAACAAACCCCGTAGCCGCAGGCAGCTGCAGAGAGGAGGGATATCAGAATTCCCGAGATCAAGATGGGAAGCGTACATGCTCTAATAAACACCCATTCCCTGATGAAGTTCCCACTTAAAGTTCAAAGTATAGGAGGTAAAATACCTTGGGCAATGTCTAAGGGCTTTTTTTACAGTGCAGCTATGTGAGGATTAGCAGGAAAGCATCAGCAGAGCGGCAGGGCTGTTGATGGAATAACACTTTTCCAGCCAAGAAGTGGGCAAAATAGTCAGAAAATGGCTTGTGCAGAATCATATCAGGTAAGTTATTTAGTTTGAAATGGGATATACCTGTCAGGAATAAGCCCCTGGAAGTTGCTTCCCACCTCTCCACTGAGCTTTCCCAGCGACCCAAAAGCGGCGTCACCTTCCGAAGGGATGAGGGATGAAATAGAGCTAAACTGTAAGGAAGCCTGAGCAGCCACGTTTCTCTGTTCTCACCAAGTGAAGTGTAAAATGTACACAGAGACAGAGAATGCCCAATTAGGCTTCTGAAATCCACCTTTTCAAATCACCCAAATAAAAGCACAAACAAGGATGTGTTTTTCCAGTGAAATGTCTATTTCTCGTAACTCACACAACGCAGCCGAAGGTTTCGATTTCCACTAGAAAATGATCATCTTGGAAGGAGAAACACTGTGAACAAGCAGTGCTGTCATGTGTGCCGTGCTTTGTCAAAGTGTACGGACACAGAACAAGCTCCTATCTTCCTTTTTCTATGGGGAGCATGTGAACATGGTGCAAGAGATCCCACGGTACCGTCCAGCACTTCTCACTGGGAGCTGGTCCAGCAGTTCCCAGTCACCTATCCTGAGGTGCCTGTTCAGCCCAGGCTGCATTGCAGACAGCTCTGGTCCAAGAGCAGCAATGGGGACTGATGGATTACAGCTTAAGCATCCTGGCAAGGAATATGCTGCAACTGCCGACAGCATCACGGTCACCTGCGTGTTATTGGGGCCCTTGTGTCCTATTGATCCAGCTGATGGATCCAGAGAACACAATTATTTGAAGTATCTGAGATTACAAAAGTCAGACCAGGCAATCCAAAACCTGTTGGCCCAGAAACACAGATTGAGGAGGAGAAGCACAGAGCAAGCACTGATGGAGCTGCCAGTTACGGTGACTGAAGATGCTTCTGCCCTGCACAGAGCAACCTGCCAGCAGAGTAAGCCAACCATCAACCTGCAAACACATGCTGCATCCTTAGGAAAGCATCCTCTGCTGAAGCAGAGATGAGATTTGGCTTTAGCTTTAGTGGAAATAATAGGGGGAAAGATGACAGCAAGGTTTGTCTCCTGCTAGGAGAGTCAGGGTTATCCCAGTCCCAAGGCACACACTACTGGGAGCCAAACTCCTCAAACTTTGCACCTTAGATGCATTAGAGCTGAAATACTTGAGCCTCAGCTTTGGCTCCTTCAAGAACCTGATGATTTTTCAAATCCTGCCTCCAAAATAAAAGGATTATTTAGTAATACAAAGGTAGCATTGAAACTCAAACACTCACCCCCCTAAACTAATGAAACAGTGATGAAATGCTGGTTCAGAAACCCACTATCTTCTCATCTAATGTTTTAGTCTCTCCTCATAGCCACATATCCCTGGGGACCGTGGTGATCCCGTCTCAATCCCGTGCTGGGCTGCTGGTACAGAACACTGGAACCTGGGAATCTCTTTCCCAAGCTGAGCCATGCACGTGATGATCCCAAACCCTTCCCTGTGCCTGTCCTCCCACATGGCAAAGCAGAAGGAGCTCTGGGCAGTGACTGTTTCATTGCAACTTCCCATCTCCAGATGTGCACCAGGATCTGCTGGAGCTGCAGCCTCAGGTGTTGCTGGCTGTAGGCTTGCAAGAAGGGCTGCCTTCTGCTTTATGCCTTTTCTTCAGGCCCAAACACCGTTAGACAGAATTGACTCTGCGGCCAAACTTCACAGTGAAGTGATTTGGTTTTCCCTGACTACTTCACCTTGATCCCCTAAGAACCAGGTTTTAGGCAGGGGCCCAGGGAAGCTCAGCCTGTCTCCAGCCCTGTGTGCCAGCATCACTCAGCCCTCTGAAGCAGTTCAGTGAAACCCAAAGCACAACAATGGAAAATATGAGGAGCAATTGCAGCAACACAAACCAGGGATTAGAAGATACGGGTGTTATTCTTGGCTGTGCCCCAGAATTCCTGAATGAGCCGGACAATTCCCTGCTCTGTGTTTCAGGCTGGCACAGCCAGAGTGGAAATCACAACAACCCACTTCCCAGCCCAAGGGTGCCTGGGGGCCTGCGAGTCTCCCTCTCTTGTGTCCTCCAAGCCTTCTGCAAATCAGCTCCTAATTCAGAGCGACAGAATTTAATGGAAAGAAATTTGGGACTAGGGTAATGGCACTGTTGTGGGAAACAGGGAAGACAGGATAAATTATGGAAAGCATCACCGCCTTCTGCTTGAAAGGCCAGACAACACCTTTTGTGAGGAGTTAGCAAGGTGGGGATCTTGGGAAGACAAGAGATTGATTTAAAAGGCAGAGTGATGAGGAAAAGCACTTTTCCTTCGGCGTATGGGCTCCCTGAGGTACAACGTGGCCATCCTCTGCGTGGACAAAGATGGTCTCTTAGGGGAGCACACGGTAGGAGTCCAACCAACACCGAGGTTCAGAAGTTCAGGCAAAGCCTTTCAGCTGACACAACAATGAGCCTCCAGGAGCCAAGAGGTGAGACACAAAGGGAAGCCCTAACAGGGAAATTAAATGTTAACCCAACACGTTTCCTGCCGAGCCTTCCAACCTGTCCCCAGGAACAGGGCTGCTCCCCCAGCACCGGCTCCCAACAGCCCTGCTGCAGGCTCCTTCCCTAAGGAAGCCCAAAGCTAAGCAGAGCCGGCAGGAAGAGCCTCGGCTCAGTGCAGGGCCCTCGGTTCCAGAGCCTTTTAATGGCCCATTTGTGACTACTGAAAGTTTCTCTTTCAATGAGGCATTAAAATGCAGCTGCTTTCAGGGATGCGCGGAGGGGGTTTCATTGTCTCTCATCCTCCACGTCCCCACCAAAGGAGCATTAACTCTCTTTCTTTACCCAGGGCCAGGCTCTACCCTTGCCTGAGCTACAAATCAGAGCAGAGCCTGATCTGAACAAAAGACAACCGGGAACGGTGACTGAAGCCTTAGACCAGCAGCTCAAACCAAGCTTCTCCAGCAGCTACATGGAGGCACCAAAAGAGCAAACTACGCTGCTCCAGAAGCAGCTATCCAGCCACACAATGGCCAAGGTGCTTCTTGGCCAGGCTGGGCTCACTTAGGCTGCCCCGTTTCCTTCAGCCTGCTCATCAGAACTGGGCTTGGGTGTTCCCACCCACCTCTGCAGACACACTGAAAGGAGAGGCCACAAGGATTGCCAGACATGCAGGCCCCTCATCCTAATCAGCAAGGGCTTTAACTGCATTATTGAACCCATGTGGAATTTAAGTAGCATCTCAGAGGCCACTTGAAACTGAGAAGCTTACTCTGGAAGTCAATCTATCAGTAATCAAGCAGGGAAAGAACCTGATGCCATGCTAAAAATGCAGAGGGTGTCTTGGCTTCTGACCTTTTTCATTCCCAAAAGGACCGAGAGGATGAATGCTCCAGGACAGAAGGCAATGGAAGTGCAATAAGCCCTCACGCTCCTACAGAAGGCTCAGCTGGCCTTGGCCAGCTACACACAAGTCTACAGTGGTGAAAATTGCCCCTAAGAACACATGAGATGAGTTGATTTCTAAGTATTTTAAAGGGAAAGTGATGAAGAGGCCACAGTTTGGGGTGAGGAGAGCGCTGCAGTGATGGGATGCCAGCCTCCGAGGGAAGGCAAGATAAGATGTCCTTACTGGAGCGATTCCATCGTGTGGCCTCCGACAGCTCTAATTAAACTGTCAGCAGCAGCAGCCTTCCCCACCTTTGTACTCCTGGAACACGATCAATGATCTCTGGAGACAGATAGGAAGGGCCACAAATCCTGCTGACATATTTTGGCACGGCTTCGCTGCGTTCAGCACAGCTACACCAGTGATCACAGGCTGCCTGGCGGCTGCTGTGTGCAGAGTAGAAAACCCTCTAACACACATCATGCCCTGGGCCGTGTCCCTGCCTCAGCACTACACTAATACTTGGTGACTCATTTCCCCAGCCAGTCCTTCCTACACCTTCTTCTGGCCCAGGAGAACAAGCTGGTCAAGGCCACAGCAGGAAAAGCCATCACACCCCTGCAACCCGAAAGCTGGGAGCTCCTCGGGATGGGGGTTCAGTTATGCAGAAACCAGAAGCATTCCTTAGGAGAGTCTGAAGATCGGGATAGAAACTCCTGCATGGGCACCAGCCAGCAGAGCCATCCCATCTGCTCGGTCCAGGCTGTGGGATGCTCCTCCAGCTACGCTAGAGCAGCGCTGTCACGCTGTGCCATGGCACGGGATGCATCCGTGTCCTTCCTCCTGAAACACCATTTAACTGATCACATCACCCACATTCTCACTTTGAAGTATAAGGCTGAAAGGGTGGAAGCAAGGGAAAAGCCAGGACTTTGCAACCTGGCCTTCAGCTTACTCTGCAGCTGCAAAACATCCACTAGTTTGCCTGCTCTTGGGAGTAATACACAGCAGTGTAAACAAGACCCATTTAAAAGAGAGCAGCAGGAACTACCGACAGAGGCACGACAAGAAAATGAACACCAGCAGCACATCAGCACTAGTGTGACATTAACTGGGAGACTCAAAGAGCTGCACCTCCCTCTTGTCTATTCTTCCTCTTTCTGTTCTGACCCTGCAGCGAGCAGCCTGTGGAGACCATTGTCCAGCTTCCGCGTGCTGGTCCCAGTGATGAGGATGATGAGTTAAGAGCGTGCCCTGAGCAGCTTCATTTCCTTTTCCCTGCTTCCTTCCTGGATGGAATTACTCACTTCCTCAGCAGGAAAAGCCATCACAGCCCGCACTGGTCTGAGTTCATCTGAGGTGGTTATCCATGCGCTGACAGCGGGTTATTGGGCACCCATGGAGCTTCCTCCAGCACAGTGGGGTTGCTCTCCTGTGCTGCAGGCTTTTGAATAGGAAGAATAAAGATTGGCTGCTAGACACACCTTTTTCTTCTTGCCTTTCAAACCTTTGCTTCAAGCATCACAGCACACGGAAGGCATACGCAGCTTCTCTATGGAACAAAAGGTGACTACCCGTGGGAGACATTTTCCTACATTGTGGGTCAATTACAACCTAAATCACCTTTACAATGGAGCTGGCCACAGCAGCTTTCATCCCCTTGCTGGCAAGGCAGGTTGGATCCCAAACCCTTTGTTGGTTTGCCTGCCTATTACTTAAAAAGAAGCTGCTTTTCTATAGTGCAGGCAGGAGCACACCTCCAATAGTGTAATTGAGAAAGGATCAGAGCTCTAGTATGCAGCCAGGCAGAGAATTAATAACACAGCGCAGGGAGCCTGGGTGATTCTGCCTTGATGGTGACATTTATTCCTACACACATGCTCAGATAAGCCTTTGTTTGAGTCAAGAGAAGATTTTACTTTGCTCTCCACACCTGAGAAGAAAAGACCAGAATTTCCCCAGCAGGATGTGGCTGATGGGATGCCTCAACATCCCTTGCTGGGTCCCACAAGGACCAAATGCTCACCCTTTGGCTATGGAGGGAGCAGGTGATGGAGAGGACAAGGTGGGTCTCGAGTTCAGCGAGTATTCAAGTAACAGTTATAGCACCCAACACCCCTCCCTTTCCAAAGTAGCTGAGGAGCCTCATCCCAGTCAGTTAAGAGATGAATCCCCCTCTCACCCATGGTTTGGAGTGGGAATGACCAGGGACCAGGCTCCAGTGAGGAACCAATCCTTTGGGAGTGGAGCACCGAAGCCAAATTCCCCAGCAATTGGCCAAAGGCTGCCTTTTCCAAGGAAGCATCTCTAATGAATGCTGAGTAAAACCAACCAGCCGGCACATCATCCGTCACCGGCACGTTCAATCACACAGACAGCAATTACTGGCTTTTATAATGACAAGCCCACTCAGGGCTTGGAGTAGAGCTTTCCAGAGCTTCTGCCAATGGCACTACTTGAAGCACCAGTTTGGGCCTGATTTTATGCATTTAGTAGCGTTTGGCAATGGGAGGAATGAATGTGACTGAAAACCCTTCCGTGCTGCAATGAGGAAATGGGAAAACCAGGAAGCAACACACAGCACTTCCTGGGAAGCCAGAGAAAACCCCCCTGATGCACAGGTGAAAGGAATACAAACAACAAACCGCCCACCCCAGCTCTTTTTAAACCCTTTTTTATACCATTTACTGCAGGGATAGGGCTTGGACTGAGCATCCTCAGCCAAAACCCAACCCTGCCAGCAGCAGATGGAGACTCGCACCCGAGGAGCACCATACTCACGGTAGAGGCAGCCGGCATCGCCTCCAAGCTGGGACCACCCTGGACAGCACTTGTACGTGGTCTGGTACGTCACCTTGTAGACCTGCCTGTAGCCCGTGTAATAGCCAGTTCTGAAAGACAACAAAGCCAGATTCCACCCGGCCAACGTGAATTCCTGCGGAACACGGGAACGGGAAGGCTGTAACTCTACCTGCGGGTGCACACAGAGGCAGGAATTAGGTTTTCAAATGTGCTGACATTTTTGTTCCACCTGGTCTAGCAACAACTGCTGATGCCAAGGAAACACTTATTAATGTGCTCCAATTGGGAAGAGGAGAGATGAGCGGCCAGGTCCTATAACACCCCTGACTCTTCTCCTTTGCTAAGCGGTTTCACAGCTCCGAGCTCCTCTCAAGCTACTCATTCGTAAAGGAAATGTAAATGTTAAGGTAGTTCAGTCCGTTCTGGTGAGCACAAGGGGGTGTCTGAGCTAAAAAAGCATCAGAATCCTGATGGAGATATGAAAGACTATGAGGGTGCTGAGGAGCTGGCACAGGGCGCCCAGAGAAGCTGTGGCTGCCCCATCCCTGGCAGTGCTCAAGGCCAGGTTGGACACAGGGGCTTGGAGCAAGCTGCTCCAGTGGAAGGGGTTGGGGCTGGAGGAGCTGTAAGGTCCCTTCGACCCAAACCATTCCATGATTCCATGACTCAAAGCTCATCACTTAGTTGTGTTTTCCACAGCCAGGCTCGGCAGAGCCAGGACACTGCGCTCCACTGGGGGCTGGAGGTCCCTTTAACAACTCCTTCCAGTGACTTCCAGGGTGGGATTTGGGGCAGGGAAGCAGGGATTGATCTGAAGCACAAATAAACAGACGCGACCCTTTCCCCTCCCCGGAAATTCGCTGTTTTGTGTCTGGGAAACCTGAAACAGGGACCACGTTTGAAGCTGATTCTCAAAAAGCTCCTTTGGCACAACATGAAACCGAGTGCACCAAAGCGAAGCGGACAAACAACAACAGCTCTTGGGTGCCGCAGATGTGTTGTACGTGTCCACTGGAAGCATTTACCCCAGCTCAGTCTGGCTCTTTGGGTTTGCCTGGATGCTTGCACAAACCCCCCCCACTAAATCACAGCGAACCATCAATCCCCATGCAGCAGCCCTGTGGCTGCTCTCCTGTGCCAACCAGCACATGGAAGCACAGCTGACAAACAGGAGCAGATACCGATGCTTCCCTGGACGAGCTGTTAACTAATTCAGAAGGAAATAGTTGTGTCCCAGAAGCAGCTGAGAAAGCAATTTGCAGTCCCTCAGGCACCAGAGCAACCAGCAATTGGGCCTGGGTCCATCTGGACTCACATGGGACTCTGAGTGATCTCCCAGCCCAGCCCATTATGGCAAACACAGCATCCTGGGAAGCAGGAATGGACACAGTGGATGCCACAGGGTGAAAAACACCATTCTATCCATGCATGGCAGTGAGCAGCCTGTTCCATAGCCCTGTGTAAGGTCAGAAATGAGGAGGAAAAGGTACCGCAAGAATGCAGCTCAGCTCAGGGCTCCCTTCTGCTCCCTCACACCCTCATCTCCATGAGCATTTGGACACTTTACATCCTTAACTCTGCCCAAGTGGGTTCTCGAGGAGATGCAAATACTTTGCCAGGCTCAGCTGCCTGCAGGTATCCGGATGCTGCAGACTGGAGAGAACTGCAGAGGTTCTTTATCTTCAGTGGTTCCGTTTTCCTTTGTGCTTTAAGGAGTCCCTGGCACAGAAAACACTGAACAAGCCAGAACTAATGGAACCCAGGCTTGAAAATCCTGCTGCTGGGAAACCGGCATCCAGCCCCTCCGGGGCAGTGCTGCTGCTCCTCCAAGTTCCATTACTTCAGGGGGAGCAAAGCTACCTCCTGTCATTACCTAATTCAGGAAGACTGCACAATCAGTAGCAAACCCATCACATTCCCAGGAATAGCGGGATGTGCAGCCCAGGGGATGCTCTGTTCAGCTGCCGAGGAGCAGACAGGCAGGGCCCACATCCTGGGATGGTGCAGAGCAAGGTCTGTGCTCACTTTTAGGTAGCATTGCAATCCCATACATGCAAGTCCTCTAAAAGCAAATGCTTCTGGTTGCAGAATGCACAAACTCAATAGAAAACCACCTCCTGTCCCCAGTTCACCCCCTACACTGCACTTACAGGCACAGCGATGGGGCTATGGCAGAGTCCGCAGCACTCTGAGCATGCCCATGGATTTTAGGACACTAAATACACATAGGACACATAGCTCTAACACCTATGGATATGGCACATCAGCAACTGGTGCTGCTCCTTGCCAAGCAGCCAAGTTGGGCAGCGGCACCGAATGATATGCCAGGAAGGGAAGAGCAGATGCTGGATTTTCCTGGCTGCATCCATGTCCTCAAAGGCACCAGGAGCAGTTCCAGGCCAGCCCCGTGTGTGTCAGATCCTGAAGCTGTTAATGTGCTTCCTGCTCCCGGTGCTGCCAGAGCCGGGTCCAGCTGGAGCAGCTCCAGAGGGAGCATCCCTGGGAATGCTGAACCCGTGCTCTGCTGCCCTCGGCCGCTCAGCACAAGGGAGCTTGGCAGGAGAGCTTCCACCTATTGGGATAAGTTCAGAGGGAGGGGATATGGGACAAAGCCCTGCCTGGGGGAAGTCCTGCTCATAGTCCTTTCTATTCTAAATGCTTTTGGAATTCCTTGTGTGAAATCCCCCGTAGCACCTCCAGGCTTCACCTCTGTATTCCCACCAGGAACACAGGTTTAGCACTAGGCTGTTCTGATCTCTATAATGAAGCACAACAGAGGTTTTTCACTTCAGTCCCTTGACTTACAGCCTCAAAACCAGACATGAAAGGACCAAAGGGGCATCTGGCTCTGAAGAGTTCCCAGCCTTTGAAGCAGGAGCAGACAGGGCACCTCCCATTTCAAAGTCCCCTCTTTAAACACAGCCAAAAGAGGGACTCTGTTTGCTCCTCTGGAACCACCACACAGATATCATCACCACAGTAATTACCGGCAATTACAGGTTAGGAGGAATTCCTCAGGCCAAGACTTTAAAGCTGTCTCTAGTCCAAGATGCTGCTTTGAAACTACTACTGCAGTGAGTACTTTGGGAAGGCTTGTAACCGGCTGCTGAGGCCGGAGGGGCAGGTGGAGCAAGGAGAAGATGGGGCACAGCAGTGTGCCCACTGCGGAGGTGACAGGTCCATTATTTGTCCATTATTCACAGTGCTGCCCACGCTCACAGCCCCTCCTGCTTGCTACGACTCCTCTGAGGGTACCACACAGTTACCGGGGCTGGTCCCCCCCAGGCACACCATGGGCTCCCCCCAACCCACACCGGGGCAAGAGCACTCACCTGCGCTCGTAGCCGGCGCATCGCCGCCGTGCGCCACACTCCTGCTTCCACACCTGGACGCTGCGGGTGAAGGCCTGGACACGCGGCTGCCGCTGCCCCACGATGAGCAGCTCCGGCTCCGCGCAGACGTTTGGCCTGGACAGGGAAGCAATGGTGAGGGGGCCGCTTCCCGAGGGCCAGGCTGTGCCACGCACGGGAGCCGCCTCCTCGTCGCATTGAGTCAGTGCAGGGACAGGGAACCTGCCAGGGCAAGCGGCTGCCAAATGCAGCCCATGCACCCCCCAAGGCACTGCGGTGCGATGCGCTGCTGAGCAGGCTGCGCTACCAGTGAAGCACACAGAGCAAAACCAGCACCTCAGTCTCTCAGGAGCATGTCTTTAGGCTTCAATGAATCAATAAAACACCACAGAACCACACAGCGAACATCACAAACCCGTCCTTACAGATGGAAAATGTCCATTCCATGCACTCTGGGTTAATGAAGAATGCATGTGCGCTCTTTGCACCTAGGGGACTGGTTTCCTGACTGTTTTCAATGCAAACACCAACGACATCTGCATCTCCTGACGGGTTGGAAAACAAATTATCCTGCCACTAGAAATGAGATATTGTTTTGTTAATAGTGCTTCAGATTAGAATTCAGTCCGCTTAGATGCTTTCTCACTCATTCAGAGCTAAGGGCTGTAAAACTAATGCCATTAAGTAAGTGAACTGAGGGAGTTCAGGAAGAGAATGAAGGAAGCACCACTTGCATTTTATTTCTTTCTAAACCTAATGCTCTTTCACCATGATTTTAACTAAGAGGAGGGAAACGTTTGTCTCTGACTCTGTAAATTACGAGCCATTCATTACTCGGGATCATTCTTGTTGCTTCCAATCCTTTCACACAAATACTCCTATAGGAGAGGTTTCACTCAATGCCCTGGATGCATCCAGCACATGGGGCTGCTGCAGGGCATTCGCTGCCTCTGGCAGTGCCTGTGGGATGAGAGCACATCTCCTACTCCCCAGCACTGCTCCCCTCATCCCCATGCGTGGCCACGGCTCCACACACATCACTTGAGCAGCACAAGGGCTGCAGTGAGGCTGTTTCATGCCCCCAGTGTCTCCACACAGGGATTGCTGTGAGCTGATGCTGGGGGGGCCTCACCTCCGAGCGTCCGCGCATCCTAAACCAGGGCTGGAAGGATCCCATGGGCCCGTCTGGCAGCAAAACCCTGCGGGGGTCATTTATTACAGAGAAGAAAGGGTCCTGTGTGCCCCAGAGAGTGGCTGTGTGTGCAGCGGTGCCCTGTGGGAAGGGACAGCACTTCCCAGGCGCTGCTGCTTTCTTTTCTCCAGTGCCTTGGCACGCATCCCTAGGGGCTCATCCAAGAAGTTCCTAAAAGGAGCTGTCGAGGCAGGAGCACAAAGGGAGAGAAAGCATCTTCCTGTGGGACCTTTATCTGCTGAAAAGGGGCCCTTATCAACCAGCAAGTCAAAGCCATCCGGAGAGCAGCTTGGAGCTGGCACACGGCGCGATGCCGCTTCATTACCCAAGGGATTAGGGCAGCCCCCCCTGCACGGGGAGATCCCCTTCTTGCAGGGGAGCAGACCCACAAGGGAGCTTTCCAAGAAGCCAAAGGAGTAGCACCCAACGGTGACTGTAACGGGTAACTGAACGGAATGGGCTGCGTGCTGCTGCCGACAGCGAAAGGGGGAAGGACCATGCGTGAGGTGCCATAAACCCAGCAGGCCTGGGAGGAAAGGTCACAGCATTCCCACTACAGTCACCTCCTGCACTCACACAATAGGCACCGTGGCTGCAAAGAGCGTTACAGCAAGCAAAGACTCTGGATTCTCAATGTCTCTTCCCCATTCTGTCCATCTGCCAGCAGAGAAAGCAGCACAGGACCCCCCTCCCCTCACTCTCCTGCTCTTTCCTTCCCCCTTAGGCTGAAAGTACCACATTTAGCTTCTGCTTTACACTTCCCTGCCCTACAACCTCCCTCCCCTCAAGGATGCTCTTATTGCTACTTACATATGGGGCTGGAGCTTGCTCCCAGAAGCAAGAGAGGACACTCGCAGGGCCAGGATGAATGCCAGTGCTGCTGCATGAGACCCCATTGCACCCACAGTGCTTCCAATGCCTGGAAAACCTCGGAGCCCTCTCTCCTGCTCCTCACAGGACACTCCTGCTCCCAGCTCGCTGGTGTACTCCTCTTCTAAAGGGAATGCTATAGGAGCACACGGGAATTCTCGCACAGGGAGCTCAGGTTCATCATTCCTGGATGCTTGCTCCTGCACCGTTCAGCTCAGCAAGTTTCCTGGGTCCATGGGAAGTGATCACAGCGCAGGCTGTCACCGGGCTGTCCCCCAGACCAGACCTGGCTTCCTTCCGATGCTCATCTGCTCGCAGTGAAGGGCACAGGAGTGACTTCTCCTTCTGGCATTTGCTTCCTGACAGAGCCCAAAGAGCCGGGGGCTCACAGGACCCGGGTTCCATCCAGCAGCGAAGCCTCCTGTGGGTCTGGAGCCGGTTTGGAGCCGTGATCCTCTTCACAAGGCAACGTCAAAGTCAGCACCCGGGAAGGGAAAAGCCTCTCCTGGGCACGGAGCACTCCAGCTCCCGGAGCAGGCAGAGCTCCTTTATCCCATCTGCATCCATGGAGCCATCCCCTGCTGCTCCGCAGCTCCCACCTTCCTCTGGAGCCGGGATGGAGCCCCGCACGCACTGAGAGCAGCTTCCCAAGGCAGTAACTGAACTTCCCTCCTGCCCTTCCCAGGGCCGGCTCTGCTCCCTCACATGCTCTCTTGTTTCTCCTCTTGCTGACAGCCACAAATCCCTCCCACCGGAGAGGAGGGGGAGACCCTGCGGAGCAGTAGCAGCCTCATTCGGGCTGCTTTCTCCAAGGCAGCTCTTTTGCACTACCCGAGGCCAACGCCGCGCACACCCCCCAACCCTTGTCCAGCAGCTCCAAGAATACCCCGCAGAGCTTGAATCTCCTCCTCTGTGCTCCAGCAGTAACAGAAAGGACCAGTTCCCAAGGAATAAAGGCCATAAACGAGCCAAGGACACATCCGACCTGTGCTCGGTGCTGTTAACAGCCAGCTCTTGGGGTGGTGGGGAACACACCAGGCAAAGAGGGACTTGGGGAACAAGGTGAGATTCCTGCCTGCCTTTCCCCAGCAAACTCCCTGCTCCATAAGGAAACAGCACGAGCAGAGGCACTGGTAAGGATGTTGCTGGAGCTGGGAGACAGCCCACTGGCCCCTGTGAAATAGAGAACAGGAGGAGAAGTGCCAAGCCCAACACTGAGCTGGTTCACTGCAGTTTCCTCTTGCAAAGAACTGCCATGAGCATCAGTTGTCAGGCCTGGCAGAGGGCTCCTGCCATCCTTCCTTCCTTCCTTCCTGCATGGAGGGATGGATGGCGATGGATGGGGATGGATGGGGATGGATGGGGATGGATGGGGATGGATGGGTGCGTGGCAGCTGGGACAGCAGGATGGGGAAGAGCAGGGCAGAGCAGGGGTGCTGCACTACAACTCTCCCACCTCAAGAGCATGCAGCACCCTCTCCCCAGGGTGAGGAGGAATCAGTGCAGCTGCAGGCCTGATCTATGGCACATACAGACCCTGCGAGAGCAGGAAGGGAAGGTCTGGGTCATTGCAGTGCCCACACCACACATTTTGCCACCATTCCATCAGGACTTAATGCCACCAAGGAGCTGGGCCCAAGAGCTGGCAGCTCACAGAAGGAAGCAGGCAGCTCCTTTTTGCACCCCAACCCTTCCCAAGTCACAGGACTTGCACAGATCCCCCGGGTCGGAGCAGAGCGTGGGTAAGAGGGGCTGATGCTTCCACTTAAAGTGAAGTATCTGCCAAGCAGAGCAGATGGGAAGACAACACCGTTCATTCTTCCTAGAGAAGAAAGGCAGCTCCATCAAGATGTTTTATAACGATGGGAGAGCTCCAGGGCACAATAAATTCAGGCCTCCGCCTTCCTGTCCGGACGTTGAACGTCAGGACTCCTCTTACAGCAGGGAATGCCAGGACTGCTCCCAGGGACTCTTCCAGCCCTTACTTCTGCTACCCAAGAGGTTTCTTTGCACTCGGCCGTCCTCGCTCTGGGTCCGACCTTGCTGAATGCGGTACCTGGAAGTGCAAGAGGTGAAAGCTCAGGGCCCTGCAAGGGGCAGGGCACAGACCCTGACCAGATGCCCACCGGCACGAGGGGTCAGAGCCGTTTGTGCTCCTTGTGCTCGGAGGGAGCAAGCACGGAACAGGCAGAGCCTGGAGTGTGGCTCCCTCTCCAGGACACAGCCGGGGATGCGGATCCAGCCCCTCCTCAGCTCCCACGCTGGGCCTCAGGCAGGGCACAACTTAACCAGGCGGGTCCGGGCTGGTCTGGCTGCAAGGGGCAGTGGCGTGGTCACCCCCCGGGCTGTGGCCATCCCTCGGCCACCACCATCCATCCCCTGGGCCAGGACCGTCCATCCCCTGGGCTGCCTGCAGGGAGAAGAGGACGCTCTGATGCAAGAGCTGCGCTTTGCAGCGTTCAAGGCTTCCCAGCATTAAATCCAACCCTGTAACGCTTTTATAAGTCACCTTAAAGAAAGCCGCGATGCTCCCCATGTAAACAGGCTCGTGTGAGCACGGGCTGCAGCGAGCCCAACAGAGACCTCCTGTAGCACGCGTGAAAGATGGGTATCTGCGACCCCAGTGTCAGCGAAGTCAATTTCGCGCGTTCCCAACGGGGTACCACTTCTCAGCGCTGCGGAGGGCGGCACCCTCCGCCTCCGGGTCAAGCAGCCCTGGGAAGCGCTCAGACAGAGCACGAAGAGGGCCAGCACGTTCAGGAACGCCGGGCACCGCAGGACAAAGGCCAGCGCGGCCTCCATCCCCCGCGCTCTGAGCTGCAGGATGCGGTGGGGGATGCGGTGGGGGCCGCGGGGTTCCGCAGGGTCCCGCCGCCCTCCTGCGCTCCCCCCCCGGAGTTACCGCGGGACTCGGTGCTCCCAGCCCCGGTTCCCTCCGGCAGCGGAGCCGCTTCCCGCGCCGCTCACGCGTGCCCTTTGCGTTCCCCGGTCCCGCCCCCGGCGCGGGGCGGGCTCGGGGGGGGTCCCGGTGCCGGTCCCGCCCCGGAAGGCACCGAGGGCCCGGCACGGCCGCGATGCTGCAGCTCCGGGACGCGGCCGAGGGCGGCGAAGGGGACGGCGGCGGGGACGGGGGCAGCCCCGCGGCCGCGGTGCTGGTGCCGGGGGAGGCCGGGCCGCTGCTGCCGCCCCGGCAGACGCTGCGGCCGGTGTCGGTGCGCACCGCGACCCGCGGCGGCCGCCTGCGGGAGTACTTCGTGTTCCGGGTACGGCCGCGCCGCCGAGGGGGGGGGGGAGCGGGGGGAAGCGGCGGGGAGCGGCCCCGGCAGCCGGTAACGTGTCCCCCCCTTGCCCCGCAGCCCGGCACCATCGAGCAGGCGGTGAGCGAGATCCGCGCGGTCGTGCTGCCCGCCGAGGACGGGGAGGTGCAGAGCGTCTGGCTGCTGGCGGAGCGCTGCCCCCCCCCCCCCCCCCCATGGCCTTCCCTCCATCCTGCCCCCCCCGGCTCCCAACCCGCACATCCCCGCTTTGCTCTGCTTTAACTGCTCCTGGTTACCTGCAGAACAGCAGCCCCGCAGAGGCCGAGGCTGGCTGCATCGTGCTCCTGTCCCCATGCAGCCCAAACCCACCCAAGGGTGAGATGAAGACCCTGAGTTAACTTGCTCCAAAATCCTATGCCCCTAAGAGTTAAAACATAATCTGCTCCTGGGTTGCCCTAACATTGAGACTGTATTATAGCTGTGATGGTTCAGCAGCAAGTAGAGGTAAAATCTTTTATCCATGAAATGTGAAGAAACAGACAAGGTTTTCTGTGTACAGGCTGTTCTTACAGAGGAAAAGGCTGTCAGACCACACACGTAAAGGAAACTTTCCCCTGAGCATGCACCACTGCAGTTAATTCAGCCAGCATGGCAGCACACTAATGGTGTGGTGTTAAACACTCTAGCACTGGTGAGGGCTCATCTGCCCTGTTTAGGAGCATTTGTTCTCAAATAGCACCTCCAAATCCTCAGGCTTACTAAGAAAATCAGAGTATTCCCTTTTGTGACACTCCTGCTCCTGTCGGACTTGCTGACTCAAAGCAAAGGCCCTGATGGAATGGGTTCATTCTCCTTTGTGATTCCTCTGCCCATGACCAAGACCACTAAAGCTCAGTCCTGTTGCCTTGCCAGGATCGATCACTGGAACAACGAGAAGGAGCGTCTGGTTCTCATCACAGACTGGTCCCTCCTCATCTGCAAATACAACTTCATCAGCCTGCAGTGCCAGCACGTGACGAGGATCGCCCTCAGCGCCGTCGATACCATCTCTGTCGGGCAGTTCGAGTTCCCATCTAAGTCTCTGAACAAGTGAGTTGATGCAGTAACGCTGCAGTGGGATTGTAACTCCTGTTGTCACTGTGATAAGTCAGAGCTGTCAACCTTTGCCCCTCCCTGATTGCTGGCCATGGCTGAGAGCTCTCCTTTTGCTCACCTGACTTCACAAACTATTGCTCAGCCTTACTGTAAGACCTCGGAGTAGCTGCTATTTTGCAGGGGCAATCAGCAGTTATATTAAAAGCAAGTTGCTCAAGGACTTTCAACGTAAGATGAGCAGATTTGGGAGCAGAATTTCATTGCCATTAATATTCAAGGCCAGGCTGGACAGGGTCTAGTGGAAGGTATCCCTGCCTGTGGCAGGGTGTTGGAACTGGCTGAGCTTTAAGGTCCTTTCCAATCCTAATGTGATTCTATGTAGTGCAGGGAGTAGTAGCAGTAGTAGTACCACCTTAGCATTACTAGAAAGCCATGTGTAAATGTCAGGTCATACATCAACACAGGCTGTTACAGGCAGTGCAGTTCAGATGTTGGGTCCTGGGCATCTAACAAGCATCACCTTCTTGCCTCTACCTTATAAGAAGGTATCTTTGCGTATTCCAGAGGCCAAATTCTTCTCTTACTGGTCTAGAGAAAACACTTACTACCAAACTTGTATTTCAGCTTCCAGTTCTAAGTCTGTCTGCTTCAGACAGCACGTTTCCAGCTAAACTGGCCTCAAAGAGTCCAGTCTCACCCTGTTACTTCTGCTGTCTTCAACATCAGGCGAGAAGGTGTCGGGATTCGAATTCAGTGGGACAAGCAGAGTCGCGCTTCCTTCATCAACAGATGGAACCCGTGGTCCACCAGCATCCCATACGTCACCTTCACTGAACACCCCATGGCAGATGCTGATGAGAAGGTGGCCTCCCTTTGCCTGGTAAGGAACTGGCCCCTCCTGCTCTAGATGGGTTGTTGAGCTCCTAGGCTGGGCATAACTTGGATGATTTTGGAGAGATACAGCAGTTAGAGAGAAGCAGTTAAGCCAAAGAGATGGATCCTTCTCTGATTTACCCAACTTCTAGGACTAACAGCTAAATAAACAGTTTAATTGCTGACTGCAAACCTTCACTTAGGTGGTTCTCCATTTTACTTGCAATAGTTGCTTTCCCTTAAAACCAGAACACTGTAGTAATCTATGGTCAGCACATCAGTGATAAGGGCAATTAGAAATAAACAGCATTAAGTCACTGGTAAATCTTTACACATCTAGGCCATGCATTTCAGTTACACATAAATAGTGTCCTGGTATTAACTGTATCATGAAGGTTAAATGTCAGAACATAAAGTTTATCATGGCATGGCATATACATAATGACAGCAGTGGCATTCAGCCCTTACAAGTCAATGCAAAGGCTGATGAGCACTAGCTGTTTATCCAGCAATCTTCAAAACAAAGGAAAAACACCAAGGTGACTTTTTTCTTTCAGCTGGAGAACTTCAAAACTCAGCTCATCCAGGCTGTGAAGAAAGCCCAGAAGGAGTCTCCATTGCCAGGAAGGGCAAATGGTGTGCTTGTGCTGGAGCGTCCTCTGCTGATTGAGACCTACGTGGGATTGATGTCCTTCATCAACAACGAGGCCAAACTTGGCTACTCCATGACAAGAGGCAAAATTGGATTTTGAAACTCATCATGGGGCATGTTTTCAAGGGCAAGTGATTTGGTATGGGGCTGGGAGAGCAGCAAAACATCAGATAATCAAAGTGAGGAAGTCAGGGGAGCACGAGGAGGGTGGAGAACTGGAGGTTCATAGGAGGCCTGAGTTGTTCTGAGAACACACAGGCCAGGTTAATCTGACACAGGTAGTGTCACTCATACCGTGTATTGGATTTGCACAAGGCTAGCTAGCAGCAGTTATTTTTCATTTCTAACTATGTGTTCTTCTAACTAAATGTTAATTAAGGGCAATGGGAATCTGCAACAACCACTCTGCAGTTTCCAAGACACAGCAAGACATTCATGCCATGTTACAGCTGTCTCCCTGTGAGTGCTGTCAACCACTGCAGTGTGCTTGGGCTTGATTCACATTGTTTAAAGAGGTGGTAGTGGTCACAGTTCCAGGTACCTTAGCACTTAGATTAAGGCCTGTGAAGTCATCCTGTAGCTAAACAGTCAGCTAACAGTGTTAAACCCCCCTGTTGCATCGCTCAGAAGCAGTCCACACGAGCTATGCCTGAATAGGACTTTATTGGCTTCCTAACTTGTTGTGTGTGTGCTTGCTGTAGCCACAGAATAAAGACTTTATTGAGAGAATATTGCCAAAAGCCCTTGCCAACACATCTGCCTTCAATGCTATTATTTATAAAACTGAAAAGGAATTCTATTTTGATTAGATTTATATTCTTAGCAGTTTTTCTTAAGTCTGGGAGAACAGCAGGGCAGGACTCATCCTGGAGCCCAGTAAAACTTTGGTGCTAACCTTGATTTACACTTCACCTAATATAGATGTCCAGTAATGAAATGCAGAAGCAGCATAAGAGACTGCAAAAGCAATTGCGCCCGAGGTTACTCTGACCACCTCTTCCATTGCGTGTGACCTTCTAGGTGTGCTGTTTATCAGAGCATTTCTCTGCACAACTGCAATGCTGAATAAATGCTGTGCTGCAGTGGTAGCTTTTGGACTAAGATGTGCTTTTATGAAACCTCTGTAAAGCTGAAATCATGATGAAATGCAACAAGCTGCATGCCCCTCAATGCATTTTCTATGATACCTGTTTAATTATAATTAATCTTGCAGTAAAGTTAAATTTTAACTCAATTTGATTGTTTTTCTTCATTGTGGGGAGACTGAGCTGTGAAATTAAGTAGCAAAGAAAAAACATGCAGTAAACTCCTCAGCAGTGGGCTCCCTTCCTCTGATGGATCCACCAGCCAGCTACATGGGTTACAGAGACAGGACAGAGCAACTGCTCTTTCCCTGCCCAACCATCCACTCCTATCTGGCATTAGGCAGTTGGGTCAAAAGCTCCCATTTCAATTGCCTTTAGTGCATCATTCTAAAGTATCAGTTATGATCCCTCTTATTAAGTATAGTAAATCTATGGTAGACCAGGTGCAATTATAGTCACCTGTTAATACCTTAGTCTGGAAACTACTGCAATGACTAGAAAGGACTTGATTTGCTTCTGAACACAGAACTTGCTCTGCTTTAACACTAATTGATTCCCTAGAAAGTGTGTTCCTGGTGTATCTACTTCCGTTACAGTATTTAGTTCTAATACACCAGAAAGATCTGTTGTCTTACCAGCCTGGATTTATTGGTGTGTGCAAGTAACTGTCTTCTTGTGCTAGGATTAATCACCTCACTAATAACAGAGAAACGGATTTCAGGATGGAGTTAGAGTCATTGCAAGTCTGTAACTATTAAAGCATTTATTAGAAATTATAAAATTTAAATAGCTATACATTATATACACACAGCTATAGTTTTAGGTCCAAGAGAAAGTTCAAAGACATAAGTACTACAGTTTTCTTGCAAGCCACATCTCATTCTCTACACACAGTTGCTACATCACTTCATTCAAGTGCAATCACAGTACTTCACACACTGGAGTTTGGGTAGGCTCCTTCAATAAATAATCCATAAATACAAGAACTCACACTGGGCAAAAAGGTTTGGCCCCGTCCTCATTCCTCCTCAAGCTTGTGAGCAGTTTAATGCACAGGGTTGTTACTTTACCTCTTCTCTTTCCAAGTAACAGACACAAAAGTTGTCCTTACTTAGAAGTACCATGGAGTCTCCACTGGAATGCCAGGACAGAGACACAATTGGGAAGTCACCTACAGAAACAGATCAGCCTGATAAGTGGGAGAATAGTTAGTTAAGTGAAGGTGCTGATGGCTTGTGAAGCTCCCACAGACCTTACCTTCCACTGGGACCTGCACAGACACACAGCCGGCTGCAGACCACAAGTAGACATTACTATTCCCTGTGCATACAGCCAGGCGGGGTTGTCGGGGGTCCCACTGGAAGCACTGGATGGCACACAGCTGCTCCAGGACTACAAACAGCTTCAGCTTTTGAATGTCCCAGATCCAGACAGCATTAGGAATGTTATCTGTTGGAAAAGGAAAAGGTAATCATGTCAATACCCAAAGGATAAAAAAGTAGTGCGGTCTTTTTACAACACGGGCACTACTGATGTCTAACACAACACAAACCATTTGGGTACACTATGGGTGTAACACCACTAAAGTTTTGCCCAGCACTGCCTTCAGTTTTGCCTTGGAAATACTGCAAACAGGATAAAAAGTGACTTAGTTTGTCTTCCAGAACCACAGCTTCTGTGACACAGACACAGGCAGCCCTTTAGGAGCAGAGAAGGGAAAAGGTTCAAGTTAAATCAATGACTCTCACCATTTGAGGTAATCAACACCCCCTACTACAGGTTATGAAGAATTCTACCTTTCAGTAAACACTGCTGTAAATGGAGGAGGAAAGTTGCATCCTTCATTTTCTAATACAGCAAACTCACCTACATTTGAAGAGATATAAAAAGCAACCTACCCATTAAATACAAAGCCAAGGCCGAGTTAATGCACTGATGAGCAGCTCTGGCAGCTCACAACACTATGTACACTATAAGACATAGGCTGAACTTCCTCTGTAGTTGCATGTTTGCACAGCAGAGCTGATTTCAAACCCCACATGCAGTGAGTAAGTTCTCTCTCCAGTGTAGGGCAGCAGGAACTCACCATTTTTGGTAGCCAGGAAGCAGTTATCCGGACTGAATGCCAACATCCCGATGCCCATTTTGGGATTTGCCCGGTCAGCAGCTGGTTTGACATGGTGCAAAGAGAGCGGCACCTCAGATACAGCATCTGGAATTTGAAAGAGAAGTAATCAAGCCTGAATGGACAAAATCTTTACATTCCAACTGTTAAGCACTCCTTATTTCTGAGATGACAGGGCTGTATTTCACTCATCTCCAAGATGTTCCTATCAAAAAACTTCCTCTGTCTTGAGATAGTGCATCTTCACATACAGAGTTCCATGAGAAAAGGCTGGAAATCCAGGCAAGCCTGGGATTAAACTAAAATAAAAAAACAAACAAAAAACAGGGGATCAAGTTTTCTACCTTTTTGCTACTATTTCAAACACCAATGCAAACCACGGGTGATTTACAGCACTGCAAACAGTGAATAAAGAATACTAGTCATCCATTGCCTTCTACAGTATCCTGCTGATCTTTAACATGCCTTCAAACCACCCTGCAGAGAGCAGCCCCTCTGGCAGTGTGCAGCACTGATTCACTGCCCTTCAGAGCACCCACCAGAGCCATTCAGTACCAAAGGGGCAGAGTTCACCTATAGCGCTTACTCCTAGAAAGACTTAATGTGGCAAACTCAAGCATCTTGTAGTAAACTTTGGCTTACATTTACTTTGTGTGCTGAAGAGAGAACTAGCCAATGCTCTTGTTGGAGGGAAAGAAAGTCTCTCTGTTTCAACAGATGGGGATTTCTCCACTTCTTTATACACAATCTACAAAGAAACAAGTGAGAGTTCTACAGAAGGGCCTCAGAGAATTTGAACATGGGCTATTACCAAAGCATTCATATCCCATTATCTCATTTGTAAGCGTGTTGTGTCTCAGCACCCCCTGGTTCACCACCAGGGCTTCAGTAGGCAAATACCAAACTCAGTGAATCATCTGCTGTTTGGAACCATGATCAGGAAAACACTCCTGTGATATATAAATGAACCTTGAAGTCTATGAAGAGCGAGTCTGCCAGAGCACACCTCATCTGTTATTCCCAAGAGCTAAAATCTGGCAGCACAATAAATCACCTTTATTACAATGGGAACATCAGTTTCATTTCTGCAACAAAGACGAGAAGTTTTGCTGAGGTGCATTCAATGGATCACTCCTCACTTCTGGTTACAGGCATCACTGGAGTCATGGGAACATTGCAGACTTCCAGTCTGCACACGTGAAGTCTCCCAGGATATCTGTGCAGACACAAGCCTGGTCTCCCTCTGCAGCAGCACACAGCACTACTACACTGTGTTCTTTTTACCTTGATGGATGGGAACAGTTTGTGAGGTTTGGAACAAAAGCCAAAGCTCTCTGCCTGCTGCCAACTACCCAGAATCTGTTGGGCCCTGCACATACATGTATGCAATGGTAAAAATAAACCCTGATAGATGTTTACAGGAAATGCTCTTTAGGTGAGCTGGAGGAGCCTGTACACACAAGATGTAGATCTGACCACAATCCAGGTCCAATGCTGTTTAAAGTCATGAACAGTACAAAGCCGAGACAAATCTCTCCTGTTGTATCCCTGTCTGCCATACTCTGCACATGCACATCTGTAATGTAATCCCCATCTACATCAAAATACACTGGCATGTGACAAGGCACCTGAGAATCCGTGAGTGCCAAAGCTGAGGGGATCGTACACACGTTCTCCAAACTTGAAAGGATTCCTCTCTTACATCCCCAAATTTTAATGGGATTTTCCAAGCCCTTTACATATTAGAGGGGAAAAGCAAGGTCTCCAGAATGACATCTCTGGGATACAAACAGCAGCACCAAAGCACTGCCGTGGATTCCAGATCCATACTTACAGTCTTTGTGTTCACAACAGTTGCTGGATGCTCAAACTCTGTGATCTTCTTCCAGGTTACATGGTTCAAGATACGCACCTAGTTGTGGAAAGCATTGCAAGATAGAACCAGTATGACAAAGTTCTACAAATGGTTCAGGTACCAGAGAGAAAGTAAACTTATTTGTTACCTTTTCATCATAGCTGCCAATTGCCAGAAATTGACTGCTGGGACTCCAGGCCACTGATTTAATGCCGAGTGACCATTCATAAGCCCGATACGTGGACAGCAGTCTGCCGTCGAGGGAGTACAGCAGTATTTTATACTGAAACAGAAATGGATTATTCTGAAGACTAACAATATTGTTTAAAGTCATAAGCAGCTAAAACCATTCCTTCCAAACTCTCCCTCACTGAAAGGCAGCAAATTAAATACAAAGGGGCTGGCCTCTTATCTGTGATTTCAGACAAGAGGCTTGAGGCTCCCAGCTTGGCTCTTCTGGCTCTCTCAGACCACAGCCACCCTGTCTCCAAGAGCACAAATGCCACACTGAGCCAGAGCAGTGGCTCCTCCAGCCCACCACTCTCCAACACCATCAGCAGGTGACACTATGGAAGACCCTCATCCTCCTTCAGCATCTGCCAGCCCTCCAATCCAGGATGTTCCAACCCTGCCCATTCCCAGGGCTGTTTTGACCACACAGCCCATACAATCATGGCCACCAGAGGCTGTTTTCCTATACCCAGATATTCACCTACTCAGAGCAGAATGACAGCAACTTAGATATTCCTTGCTAAATGTTTGGGTCAGTATTTAACTGAAGTATGATAGTAGGAACCTCAGAGCAGAATTCCTTTGTTATTTCAGTAACAGCTTCTGCACCACTTTCAATCAATTTTTTTTCAAGCTAAATCAGAAAGCCAATAAGATAATTTGCTGTCATTGAAGATTTACACAACAGTTTGCCATACACTCATGAGAACATCCATTACCTATACAAATGTAGCAGTTAAAATGGTTCAAGTTCAGCTTTCACATTTAAAGGAAAAGAAATAAAATTAACTATTTTAGTTAGTGCTTTATACACAGCAGGTAAAACTCAACTTTGACCCTCCAGGAATACAACCATTTTTTTCTCCATACCTCCAGACACGTATCCCACACTGCCAGGACACAGCCATTAGGAGCCCATTCAATCCCAAACAGATCTTGGGTTTCAGTGTCAAAATGCTGTCCCCAAAAGAGAAAACACAAAGCCATTTGAAATACTGCGCTAACAAACACTGTTGCATCTGACTGAAAATCCTCAGTTTTATGCTATTAGGTGCTACCACAAATGCAAGAGAGCCATGCTAGCATGGAAACAGAAGTGTCTGCTTTTGCAACAGTATGCTGAATTCCCTGTTTCTTTGATTTCCCTTTACAGAAGAGGCAAAAACTTGTTATACCTTAAAATGAATGTAATTTCATAAGGAAGGAAAAGTAATTCCACTGAATCAGTCAAGAAATCCAGCTAGGCAAATTCCTTGTCTCAAAGACCAGTACAGGATCATCATGGAAGTGCTTGGGAACACAACAAGCATTTAATGGTATTTCCCAAATCACGCCATCAGTTTCTAAGGAGCCCCAGGACTCCTGAGCCCAAGGTGATATCAGGTACAGAGTAGATCTTATTAGGTTTTAATATCAGATCCATCCAGTCCTCTACAACATGCTAGTGTGCATCCTTCACAGCCTAAAATCAAGCTACCAAAGTGACCGAGTTCAAAGCAGCCAGCACGCAACACATGCTTGTAGTTTACACACAAGGGGAAGACAAGGATGTATCTTACTCTCAGTAGCTGCCAGTCACTGCACACAAAGATGCTAATGAAGTCCTTGCAGTCACGTCTTTCTGCTACTGCCATGTAGCGGCCATCCTTAGTGAAAGCTATCCCTGCAATGAGACAAAGTTAATTAAGAAAATGAGAGTGAAAACATGACAGAATAGCTGACAACTCCTCCAGGAAGAGCAATCACTTCCAATTCAAAGGATAAATGAAAAGAGAAGGAAAAAACATCTTCATAGATCATATTAACCAAAATCAAGGCAATGCATACTGTCACTAACTTCCTTGTGTCACAGTTCTTCAGCTTTCCATGTGCTACTTCTAAGGACACAGCTTCAGAGCTACTGCGAACTCCAGCATGCTTCAAAACCCTGTGTTTGATTACTGACAGACAGTTGTTATATAAAAGCCACAGATTTGAAATAAGCAGTTCATTAATCTAAGCTAAATGGATTAGTTATGCAACCATTGGTACTCCACAAGCTTCCAGGCATCGGTCCCCATCCGCTCTTATTTTATATGGGATACCTAATTGTTTGTGTCATACACGGGATACAAGCCTCAGGCAGGATACTGCTAACCACAGCTATGTGGCTAAACAGGCCTGACACAGCTTCCCTTTAAAATCTTTTCATGTGCAAGAGATGGCAAAAGCCACTTTGGATTAGTGTTTTCATCACCAGTGCATCCAGCTTCATTTGATGTCTTAAAAAGGATCCTTCAGAGGCAAATGCAGCAAAGATGTAGATTTGAAGAACAGGCACATGGATTGATGCGTTCACAGTGAGAGCGTGACATCCCCAGAGCACATCTTTGTGCTGGCAGCCAGTGGAACACGGAAGGGGGCCAGGGCCCACCCCAAGACCTGTTTTTTGTCATTACCCACCACATTCCTTTTCCCTTTCTGACATGTTAAACAATACCATTCTGGTGTTAGATATGTGCCACCTACCCTGCTGACAAGCTTTGGGATACTTGATGTAAGATACAGACTTGGTACACAAGGACCACACTGTTATCCGCAGCTGTCAAAGAAACAATGACAAGGAAGTATGTGTTTAGTTCCGTAGATAAAAAAAGGTAAGTAAACAGAAACCAATAAACCTACTTCAGGCACACAAAATAAATCAATGTACCCTCTGTGATTAAACTTTGCAGCTATTCTATGTAGCTTAAACAAAGCCTGAGAAGCAAGGGTGATGAATTCTCCTCTCCCAATTCCCTTCAGGTAGCAGGTTACTTATTGCAAATCACCATGACACACTGGACACAGCAGAGGGGTATACAAGATGCGGAACACCAATATGGAGAAAAGCTCTTCATCAGCACAGAAGTTACTGATAGTGGCATAAATCTAGCTACATGTATCATACATAGGCACTCTTCAGCTGGAAAAAAACCACAACAGTTTCATCTCAGGATCTAGAAGAGAGGTGAGAAGTTTCTTGAATTTAAGAGTGGATGAAAAGTTATAGCAACTTAAGAACATTGTACCTCTTGGCAAAGAGCTACCAGGTATGAAAATGTAGCTTTATTTTTCAACTCTTAGACACACTCTGCTTTGACAGCTGATTTCTTTTGCATTTTGCTCTTCCTTCCTCAGCGATACACCCAATGCATCCTACATCCTTCCTGAAAGCAGGAGAAAAGAACCAAAACATGCCACGCAAAGCAAGGCATTAAACATGATGTTTGGGGTATTTCTGGAGGCCTGTGCATCCCTAAGCCACCCAAACAGCAGAGAAGGCAGTCAGCTGCAAAAGAAGCCTCTCCACAGCTCTTCAAGGTCACAGCCCACATTCTGGAAGCTCTGTGTTGCCATCTGCAGATTATTCAATTAAAAACAAATACTTACTCTCCCTTAGCAACGGCAGCCCCACCAGACATATGTGCATTAATCAGGATGGCATGTGAATCATTTATAGCTGCAGCAACGAATGTTCCCAGGATAGTATTTTTCTTGTGGTTTCCTACATGTTATTGCACCGAGGTAAGAGATTCTAGGAGAGATGCAGGTAAACCTGTTTCTCCAAGAAACCATCTTTCCCAGAACTATTGAACAACAAAACTAGCTCAGATTCATTACACAGGCAGTGCTGAAGTCTTACCTATCACTGCATCCCAATACTGTATCAGATGAATCATCAGCTTCACCAGCACCCTTGGGAGGAAGTTTCTGCTATGCTTCTTTGCATGTTTGTCCTCAATGCGCATTTTCCTTCCCTGAAGTAATCAACATTGCTCAGTGGTGACAAGGGATTCTCCAGGGCAGCATCCTATGCCACTGTTCTACCTGGTAATGCTACAGACCATGTGTTTCAACAGCCCTCAGAGGTTCTCTCTTGCTGACACTACCATTTTGCTAGACAGCACGACTCCCACAGTTGACACGGTGTTCAAACCAAGCTTCAGAATCCTCATAAGCACTCTGAAGATGCATGAAGTCCCAAAGCAGAAAAGCTGCTCTCCCTACTGCTTTCTGTACACAGAAGACATTTCTGAGATTGTAGGAAAAGAGGAAATAAATAGTTCTTTAATTTATTAAAGGAAAGAGCAGAGTCAGGTCAGATTCCTGCCCACTTCTATCCAAAGTTAGAGAAGGTATTGCACCCTATTTCACCCAGGGTTTATTATTCTCTTTATTTCATAAGTATGAAATTACCGCTAAGCATCTACAGTGCCTTTAAGTTTATCAGGTCCTAGGGGAACCCTTGAGCTGAAGAACATTAATCAAGTTTTATCCCTGCGACTGCTCACTTCCGGACCCACAGAAATACAGCACTGTTAGTCTGCTCCTCATGCAAGATTTACTTTAAAAATACCAACACAATGCCTACTCGCATTCTTCTAGCACAACTGCAATAGTGATATGCTGCTTGCTCCTATTAATTGCAGCGTTAAATGTACTTGCTGCTGTTCCTCCCCCGACCAAAACACGCAGCCTACACAACACACATTCTGCAGCCACTTAATACAAGCTTAGCAGCTGCAAGCTTTGAATGCTGAGGTCTGCATTGTAATTTTTCCCAACAAAGGCATCCAAGTTTACACTTGTGCTGCTGCTTGGCCTCAGGATCAACTTACCTGGCCTGCTCTGTGTCAAGCACTTCTACCCCAGCCTGTGTTGGCTGACTCCGAGGCAAAACCTCACCACTCACGTCAAGCTCAACTGTGTAGGAAGAGAAGAATCTCTACAGGTGTGAAGCTGCACATGATGTGCAGAGCTCTCACTGTAACCTCTGCATTGTCTGAGACTCAATCAGAGACTGGTTTGGGTTGGAAGGGACCTTAAAGCTCATTCAGTTCCAAGCCCTGCCACAGGCAGAGACACCTCGCACTAGACCAGGTTGCTCCAAGCCCTGTCCAACCTAGCCTTGAACACTGCCAGGTCCTCCATTTGCTGCTCAGAACCTTCTCTAAAAGGATCAAGTTTTGTAATTCCCCAGAGAAGACACTGATAATGGATTCCCTGTTCATTCTCATCACATTGTACTTAAAGGCTGAGCATGTGCTTCACCAACACAGACAATCCTTTGGTAACCAAAGCACTTCATCTTCAGACTTGATCTCCATCAGTCACAGGACACTCATAACTACTAAGAAGGTCCTCTACTCCAGTATCTTTCCTGAAAAGGCTGCAAGCTGGTAAGGGAAGCGCACAAAAGCAAGGCAGATACCACCAATATGCTCTGCCCTAACATCCTTACAACCTCTTGCCCAAGTTACAGAGCAGGAGCCTGAAGGTTTTTCCTTGTGTTAGAAACACATAAAAGGAAATTGGTTTGATTCAGCAAATCAAATCCCCAAAGGATTCCCTTCAGCTGTTCTATTTGTGTGCACTTCAGCATCTATAAACTGAGGAAGTTACATTAGGTGCTTAACCTATGGACTTCACACCTATATTACACAGATTAACAACATGCTTACAATTAAACTGAGACAAAAAGGGAAAACCTTCATATTCCCAACTGGAATTGAAACATTCCATAATCTGGCCCAACATAAACTAGCCTAAAAGTGATTATTTCACAGCTATCAGATATGAGACAGAAACATATTGCATTGAGTTTGCATTGCTCTTATTTGCTTTTCTCAGGGACTTTGTGAAGAAGATACAATTGCTTTCACAGCAGGAGACCAGATCATGGCCAGCCAAGCCTGCAGCACTGAGCACTGAGGGGTGCTTTCTCTTTAGTACAGATCCATTAAGTGACATTGTCAAACTCAAATCCTAATGATAACAGTGTCTGAGAAGTTTTCAGCTGTTGTTTTGCAGTGGAAAAACAAACCAAAAGCAGCAGCATTTTTAAAATAGCCTAAAAACAGCTGAGAAATAAAAAGTATTTAGATGGTAACGTGATAAACAGTCTCCAGTGCTGGGTTCAGGACTACAGTCCAATGTTGACAGCTACAGGCAGGTGTAGGACTGGTGATTTTCAATGGATAAAAACACACTTTTAAACAACCTTGCATCTCAAATGACCATCAACTTTTGTCCCAGACTTGACTGGGTCACAACGCCTCTTTACATAGCAGTGTCTGTCAGCACTGGATTTCAGAAGATTATTCAGAGCACATTCCTCGACAGAAAGCATTTTTCAACCACTGCAGCCATTTACAGTTACTAAGGATTAGCTCCAATATACAAAGAAACACTTATTCCCCCTGCTGCTGTAGTTTGAAAGAAGCTCCTCAGTGTTCAGTACCTAATGCAGAACTGAAGTATATGTAGTTTATATTATGGCTCTTGAAAGAAACACTCAGTGCTGCTGATCTTCACACTATTTATCACAAAACATGAGTCACAAGGAAGAGGATCCATTTGCTTCCTCCACATCTTTTATCTGCAGCTCACAAAGCTCTACACATGTCTGTAAGTTCAGGCACTGTAACTGGAGAGATACATGGTACAACACCTTCCACAGAACACACCAAAAATGTGGAAACTTTTGGAAATCAACTAACTAGATATACATACACTTCTGCAAATAAGCATGGGGAAGTCCTCTGTATCTGTAACATGGTACTGTTAAAAACAGTTCACCACCAAGTGATCAGAGTCTGTGTACTCCCTCCAATAAGGCTGTACCACTTGGCTGCTCTGTGTATCATGCTGTTTATTGCAGCAATTGTGTGAAGACTTGGACAGGTACCTCTCCCATACAATATTATGTGTGTTGTGTAACAATTCTAGGACCCCAAAACTCCCACATTATTATTACAGATCCATCTCCAATAAAATGATCACATTTGCAGAGCTGTATTAATATTAAATGCCTATAGAGCATTGCTGCCCATCTCAAAAGGCTGAACAGAGACAAAATGGATTTTGGAAACATGTGCTGCACTTGAGTTGATGCACACCAGTCACATCAGAAAACCCACAGCATCATTCACTGTAACACTGACCACAAAAAAACTTGACTGCAAGTCAGCTGAAGAATCATTTCCTGAAGCATTAGTAAGTGTGGGTTGCTGGAAATAAATTAGCACAACTATATCCTTTAAAATATTCTAGGAATAGGGAAGTTTTCTGGGAGTTACAGTGGAGCTCGCATATTGACCTGAAGAATTGCAAGTATGAGTAATTACTTGTGCTACTTGAAAGCATCAGGCAACCAAAGTCTGGCTGATAGGGAAGCCCTAAGCCCTCCGAGCAATCACTGTATTCAGTAACATATATAATACACCAATATTAAATGTCCTGACAGTTTCTGTCTCAAGCACTACTCCATCTGTCCCACAAGACTATGGATTTAACAGAGAGAGAGTAAACACAACTCAGACACCAGCATAACCCAGGCAGCTGTCTGACAAAAGCTAATTTAGCAACCTGTTTACAGCTGGAAAGAAAACTTATCCCAAGACAGATGCCAACTTGGCAAAGGCTTAATGAAATCCTTTAAGGTCAAACCAAGTTCTGTTGGAGGCAATAAATACTTGCTAGTCCACCCCCACATGCACATGCCACAAGATACTCACACTTGTAGCACATAGCACCAGGCTGCAGTGGGGGTTACTGCCTACACCTCTCCCTGACTGGCAGGGGATTTAGCAACTTCAGGCTGAAGTTCTGAATGAGCTCTGAAACTCGTTTTAGTTGACATCAGGATGACTCACTGCTAGGAAAATTAAGGCCTAAATTCATCACTCCTCATAACCCACTGTCTAAAGGGGTAGGGGAATGGAACAAAACTGCAAATCTTTACCCCAGCCAGCACTAAACATCCTTGCCAGACAATTCTGCCACGTGTAGTTCTTTGCTATTCTTCAACCATTCATCATTGCACTGAACATCACCAATCACCAGCTCTAATTCAAAGACCACAAACAGCAGAGTCAGACTTCCTCTGGCCTCCCAACAAACCCAGTGCCCAGAAGCCACATCTGACAGGGATACTACCCTAGGGTGGGTTCCAGAACAGGGCTCTTCATCAATAAGCACTAATAAGCAATAGAGTCTATGATTCTATGAGGTGTTTTAATCTCCCAAGTGGTTCCACGAACAGCAGCCCAACTCCTATATGCCAAATCAAACAGTTATGAAAGTATTTCTCTAAACTTCATCTCATACATCAATAAACCTAAGATCATATTTTCAAATTACACAGACTCTTAAATGTTGATGGTTTGGAGCTTTATTTGGTTTTGCCTGAGCCTTCCCTGAGCGATGAACAACACATTTGATTTCTAAAATCGTTTTGATGAATACCAGTTACCCCTGTGCTTTCCTCAAACATATAATTTTACCTTCAAAGCCAAGTGCTCACATTCTAGCTGATCATCAGAAGCAAGAGGATAAAGTGTTAACAGAATAGCTACCATCTACACTGGAATTAACCTAGATTACATACATGGATACAGGAAATCTATATCCATGCTCTTCACCACCATCACAGCTTTAAGAGCTTTAGGTTATTTTAAGAGGCAAAGTGCAGACAGTAACATCTGATACCAGGCAGAGTAATCATGACTTCACACTCACATGGAACTCGGTTGTGTTGAGAATGTGACGACCATCCGGACTCCAGCATGAGGCCACCAATCCTGCTGACCCCTCGTCTATCTTACAGTGCCAGTCCGGCTGCTCTAGGGACCAGACCTAGGTCAGAGAGGAAACCAGAGAGGCAACACTGGGAACCAGCAGCTCACCACCCCCTCTGCTTGTGAGCACACACTACAGCAGCAACGAGGTTCCGCATCGCACATCAGAGACGTCAGGAAACCACTGCGAGCTGTGGCCATGAAGGACTGGCGCTGGATCCCACTACAAAAGTAAGCCCCACAGCTCTGTGTGCTTATACAAGTTGTAGAGTAAGGTGGCTTTTTAGCTGTGACAAATTCTGAACTTAAACCAAGTTTTAGTCCATTTAACAAGTGTGAATGTATTTATTTCCTACTGCACTGAAAGCTGGTAAGCCAGACTTCAGCTTTGAGTTTATTTTTATTCTAAAATGAATTTGTTTTCAAACTAAGGCATTTGTTTTAAAAATAACAGCATGCTTGGTTATCCTCAAACCCTGCATTACCAGGAACAAGGTCAGTTGCTGTAGCAATAACCCTGCAGTGGTTATCAAGAAACTTGCCCAGAGCACACACGAACCCCAAGCAGGAACCCCCCTGCCCTGTTTGGGTCTTACCTGCACAATCCCTCGCTTGTACATGGCACACAGTATGAACAGCGAGTCGGATGACCACTCTATGTACTGGATCTGGTCCAGGCACGTGTACACATGGAGGATCTGCAGGCTGCCCGCATCCCGGACAGCCAGGCGGTACTGCATGCACGATGCCTGGGCAAGAGCAAAGCCAGAGCTGAGCTGGCCTCAAAAGCCACAGCTCCCACTGCACCGTGCAGTGCTGTGGCTGGTTTAGGGCTAATTTCGGAAGAGCTCCAGTAGGAACAGTTAAAGCAGGGGGAAAAGGGGGTATGTTAATACATGGAATCCTCACTTTATCACTGCTCATAACTACGACTTTATTAAGTAACCGCAGTCTGGTCACCATTATAAAGGCCCCTGGCCACTAAAAGCCCCCCAGCAACCCACCGGCCCCACGCACACGCTTGTCCTCGTAGGACCAGCGGCAGCATCGCTCCCCGCACCATCCGGCCTGTGAGGACAGTGCTCACCGGGCCTCCCCGTACCACACGAACCGCGCCGACTCCACGGCTGCGGGGGGAGCCCGGCCCCAAGGCCCCGCGCTGCCGCTTCACCCGACGCTCCCCTCAGGCCGCGGTTCACGCTACTCACCAGGCAGCGGCCGTCCGGGGAGAACCGGCCAAGGAGCCCCGAGAGCTTAAACAGCTCTGAGAAGTTCATGGCGGAGCCGGGGCGGCCGCGATTCAAACCCGCCCGCGCCGCCGCCACGGCACCGGCCCGGCCCCGGCCCGCGGCGGAAGTAGGGGAACGGGCGGAACCGGACCTATCAACACCCAATCATAGCGGGACAGCGCTGGCCCAACAGCCAATCGAAGCAGGGAGGGCGGAACCCCAGGGCACGCCGGGAGTTGTAGTCCTAGTGCGGCGCGCTCTGCGCGGGGTCGGCAATTAACATGTAAATGAGCCCCTAATGAGGCGCGTAACGGTGAGAGCCCCCCATGGCCTCAGCGAGCCCCCGCGCTCAGCGAGCCCCCCCCCTCCCGGCGCTGTTCCGCGGGCAGCGTCCCGCGCCCGCCTGCCCTCGGTAATGACCCGTCCCGGCTAATTGCTGATGGCAATTAGGGGCGCAGCGAGGGCAGAGGAGCTGCTAATTGCAATAGGAGCTCACCTGTAAACGGGACCGTAACTGGATTGGAATTAATAAAGAAGTAAAGGGTTTTTTGGGGGGGTGGGGGGACATTCTCCTTTAGGGGGTACAGACACGGTCATTAAAAAATAAACTTTGGGTCAGAGCAAGTATTTGAGTCTTGTTTTCATTATGGATCATGTATTTGGGCCCCCAGAACTGGTTACAGCAGCTCCAATGTATTTAGGGGCTGGTAGATCATAGAATCATTGAACAGTTTGGGTTGGAAAGGACCTTACAGCTCCTCCAGCTCCAGCCCCTGCCATGGGCAGGGACCCCTTCCACTGGAGCAGCTTGCTCCAAGCCCTGTGTCCAACCTGGCCTTGAGCACTGCCAGGGATGGGGCAGCCACAGCTTCTCTGGGCACCCTGTGCCAGCGCCTCAGCACCCTCACAGGGAAGAGCTTCTGCCTAAGAGCTCAGCTCAGTCTCCCCTCTGTCATCTGAGTATGCCCAACAGATAATCAGAGTCTCATTGCTGATGGCTCTTGACCAGAAACACTCAGTCTTCACCCACTGCCACTCTATGTGTATCTTGTCAGGCCAGTTTTCCCACAGCGTGGTGGGACCTTGCTGATCCCCTGACCAGGCTGCCCCGCTGCTCTGACAGCCCAGTGCTGCTGAGCCGGTCACGCTGACCAGTGCAGGCACAGAACCAGCTCAGCCCATCAGTGTGGCGAGAGGAAGATCCCCCTTGGGGTCAGCCCACATCGAGTCTCCTTCCCTGCTCCTTCGCTACTAAAGCCCAGCCTCGGGCGCAGTGCTGCTGGGGGCTGCCGGAGCCCCGACAGCCGGAGTCACTTTGGTGACCAGCTTAATTCCCCGGCACGCTTGGCTGAGCATTCCCCACCCCCTTGCAACTGCCTCCTACTCCAGGAAGGAGCGCGCAAGCTTTTGCCTCACTTTTCACATAGCTTTCAGCAGCTCCAATGTCATTGCCTAGGCGACCAGGACGCTACTTGATTGTAGGGCAGTAAATAACATAGATCCTCAATCCCAGGCCGCTCCTGCCCGCGGGAGACCTCCAGGGGAACTCGAAACGCTTGGGGAGCCAGAGCAGGTAGGAGGAAAAACGTGACAAAAGGGAATCCCTTGCTGTTTGTGTGCGGGAGTTACTCGGCACGACCCTCTCGAGTGTTGATAATGCAACTGGAAGATGATTTGTGGCTGCTTTGCTTTGTAGGCTAGTTATGCAGTATTAAAGTGTTGTGGAAAGTTTGTTCCCAAGTGCCTTAGATCTGGGGTTAGAGCACTTGTGGAGTTAAAATGGGCCATGGGAATGGGAATAGGAATGGCAAGGGCAGAGGTGGGGATGGGTACGACAGGATGCTGAGACTGGATCCTTCCACACGGCTGATGCTCAGTGGCAGGCAGGGAGGGCGGCTTGGCTGGGTTCGCCTCCTGCCCATCAATGAGTCTGATTGAGCTGGTTTATATCAAAATTCCTGTTCTCTCCTTGGAAAGAAAATTGATAGGAAACTGCTGGATCCCAAAGAGGGCTCCTGAGATCCAAGCGTGCTGCATTGCAAAGAAACTTGCTCATTCTTGGTTGCTTTTACAAGCCTCGGTTTCCAGTGGGAATTCAACAATCTGGGACAAATGAGCAGTAGCACGGGGTAGTGTTGGCACCTCAGGAGTTTGCAAACGTGAAGTTATTTGCTGTGGGCTGGGGGAGCCGGATGGGTCTCCTTTTGTGGAGGACATGAGAAAGTCCAGGGACCAGTGCACAACCATCACGCAATACACAGCAGCTTGGTGTGGGAGTTGGGAATGGCTCTCACAAGTCATCTTCTTCTCTTAGGATGAGCCAAGAGTCTTTAGGAATTAGGCATAGCCGCATTGTACAGGGTCTGTGCATTTATGTTCCTTTAAGGTGGCTGCAAAATGCTGTCACATTCTGTTGCTTGGTGTTAGAGTGGCAGAATAGTGGTGAATAGGTTATTGACAGTGAAACGGGAAGGGACAGTTCTAGGTGCCTAAAACTGAGGCTTAAAGTTGATGGTGAGAGCAAAGATGCTCTTTCTGAAGAGTACGGAAACTGAGCTCCAGGCATCGCTCTCAGCAAGGCTGCAACCCCCCCATCACACCTGTGGTACCTTCACCTCTTATAGTGATGCAAAAAGGAAGTCAGTTTACACTAATTCTAAGAATATTTTCGGGCTCTGTGGTCAAACCCGTGGGTTGAACGAACCTGTGGTTGCGTACGTGTGAGCTCATCTGCTCTGCTCCTCCAGAGAGCTGTTCTCCCATCTCTGGAATCAGTGGGAGCTCAAAGGAAAGGTACTGGACACTCCTGCAGCCCCCATGGTGGCAGCCCCTGCCTGGGTGCTAAGCCCCATGGAGCAGAGGTAGTGGACTGCCTCTCCCCAAGCTCTGTATTACTACTCCCAGCCTAGTTTTCCTATGTGCACCTTCCCTGCAATGCCCTGGCCAGCAACAGAGGGAAGCAGCAACCCAGCGAATGCTGGAACTGCCCGGGGAAGCCGGTGGAGAGCGGCTCTCGCAATGAAACCAAGCACACCAGCAGCCTGCAATAAAGCCGGTGTGCATCCTGCTGCAGGCAGCAGTCCCCATGCAGCCGCACCAAGCACCCTTCCCTCAAAGAGAGCTTCACTTTAAGAAGCAGCTTTTGGTCTCTGGAGGTGTTGAATCCTCCTGGGGTGGGTTTGACTTGAGCTCTGTGGTAGAAGTCGGGGTGATAACTCCAGTCCGGCGCTGGGAAGCTGGTGACATCAGGGAGCTGACGCAGCTATGGCAGAGGGTAAGAGCCTCCAAATGGATCTGAGGGGCTGGAAGGGGCTGGGGCTGCTCTGGAGCTCTGCCACTGCTGCTGTGTTTAGCCCCAGGTTAGTCACTATAGGCACTGGGAAGGTAATTACACCCAGGCCATCTAGCACTGCTTCTTTAGCAATGTGGAAATAAGCTCTTCCCTGTCACCTTTAATTCAGCTGCGCCACAGGGCCTCCCTCCTCTCCTTCTCGTCCTTCTGCTGGACATCCCCATCAGAGTGGTTTCCCACTTTCCCTGGATGTGAATGCCTCCTTCCTTCCCTGCTTAACAGGACTCTATCCAGCACCTTCTTTTAGAGTAAATTAGTCATTGGCACATTGGGGAACCCTGTTTGGAAGCCTTTTGTGACTCTGTCACCCCAGACATCCATCTGCCAGGCTGGCATCCTTGCTGCAAGATGCTTTCCTGGGATGTGCAATGACCACAGCAGCAGGGATGTGCTTTAACATCGACAACCCGAGCTTCCCTTTGTCCTACGGCTTTCAGAGCTGGGATGTGCTGTGCCACTGGCCTGGCTTTGCAAGCACAGCTGATGCTTTGAAAGCGAAAAGGAACCTCCACAACGCCCTTAAAATAGGCAGATCTTTTTCCTTTCAACAAGGAGGGTGGCTACGTGGTTAGAGCTGGTGTCACCCATTGTGACCGCGCACCCATCGTGCCCACGCAGCGGCGCAGAGCTGCTCTCTGTGCTGAAGGGAAAGGCCTGGCTCCTTCCTGAAGCTCCTGCTGCCTTAGGGCAGGGAAAGCAGCATGGAAGCGGGGTAAGGCCATCCACAGGCAGCTCTAGGCTTTTCCTTTTCCCATAGCGGATGCGCAGGTCCTTTCTCTGTCGCACATGGGACGGGGAGGGGTGGGAGGACACCAGGCTCTCACTGTAGCTATTTCAGCCCCTGTGGCCACCCGGTCCCCATCTGAATCAGAAGGACCCGAGCACCACTCAGGCAGAAAGCGCTGCCCTTGCGCTGGCGGCTCGAGCCCCGCAAGCAGGAAGTTCTCAGGCTTTCACTCTTAGCTGTCGGGACGGAGCTGACACGAGTGCTCAGGCTGGGCTGGGGAACAGGAGCAGCCTCAGAGCGCACATCCACGTCAGGCGGGGCAGGGGAGCGACCCCGCGGCTCCCAGGGAGCGGGTAAGGGAGGAGGAGGATGGTTGCATGGCGGGGCAGAGGAAGGCAGCGCAGGGTCAAGATGGCTCCGAGCCATGTGCGAGCTGGGAAGCTCCTGCCTGTGCGGACGTGGGGCTGCACGCTCAGCGCTAACCTCGCTGTGTCTCCTTGCTCCTAGAGCGGTTTATCCTCTGCCAGACTCCCCCTCCGGGAAGATGTCCCAGTCCTCGCCCGCTGATGAAGGCACAACGTTTGAGCACCTCTGGAGCACGCTGTAAGTGATGGCCGATTGTTTGCCTTGAGGTGTAGTGGGAGCAGAAGTGGCCTTGGCTCTGCAATCCATGTTAGTATATATCATTACTGTAGCCTGAGGTGAGGCGGGTTTCTTTATCATGCTCCACTTTCCCCATTCATCTTTCCACACTGAGAATTTAGCTCCCAAACTCTGATCTCCATGCTCAGACCATTCCGTTTGCCAGAGCGCTGGTGACGACAGGCAGCTCAAATTCCATGGAGCATGTATGTCCTGAAAGCAGCAGATGGAGAAGTTGGGAAGGGGCCGAGGTTCAAGGGAATGGCAGGTTGCTGGTGGTGGTGTGGGCTGTGCTGGAGAGCCGAGGGCTGACTGTGCTGTCCCCTCTGCAGGGAGCCAGACAGCACCTACTTCGACCTCCCTCCATCCAACCACGCCAGCAGCAATGAGGTCTCCAACCGCACGGAGGTCACGATGGATGTCTTCCCGATGAGAGGCATGAATGACTCGGTCATGGTGAGTGTGCTCAGGCTGCACGGGAGGGAGAAGCATCACGCAAGCATCAAGCCCCTGCAGTGGGCTGGGGGCTCTGGGGTAGGAAGCGGGATGTTGCTGGTTCATAAACCACACACAAGCAGTACAGTTGCAGCGCTGCTGGTGGTGGTGCAGGGCTGATAACCTGTGACTGCAGCTGGATGGGGCAGGGGGCAAACAGTGGCTACTTGTTGAGAGATAAGAGCTGCATGCAGCAGCAGGGGCTCTGTGCTACAATGGCAGTGACGCTTTGGTACCTTGGGAGCAGGGGTACCCAGTGAAGCTTGGGACAGGAGGGGAGTGTAACTCGCTCCAGTACAAACACGCTGTGCAGTGAAAGCCGGTTGCAAGCAGAGCGGCTGGAGGGGCACACTGTGCTCCCAACACCCAGCTCTGCTCCCACCGCAGTCCCCTTCACCGTTGCTTTTCCTGCGGGAATCTGGTGGGCCCCTCTCTGAGGCAGAGGGTTTGACAGGCGCAGCGGGTGTGTGAGACCCCCAGGTCACTGCATGTGTTCAGTGCCCGGAGCAGCGCTGCCTCCCGGGAGCATCCCTGAAGCAGCTCCGGCCGTTGCCTGCATCTCCCTCCAGAAAGGCTCCGTTTCGCTCCTCTCCGCTTTGCATCCCCTCCCCCAGTCCCTTTTCCCTCCCTTTCCACTCGTTTTCCCTCCCTTTCCCGGCCTTTGCCTGCAGGGGCAGGAGCCTGGCAGCGGGATCAGGTGGAGGTGGCAGTGCTAATTGGGAGCTGCCCCTCGCTGAGCTTGCTGCTGCTGTAACCACAGTGAGCCCAGGCCAGCACTGGCCTCGCAGGGCGCTGAGTACAGGCAGCTCCTGGTCCTTGTTAGGGATAATGAACCATAGAAAACATTTACACGGGCCCCATGGTGTTCCCGGTGGAGCCTCGTCCAGCTCTCGCTGGCTGACGTGTGGAACGAAAAGCAGAGATAACGGGATGCCACTTCCTGAAGGGAAGGCAGGACACGGGAGCTGTGGTGGGGGCTCTGTGGGATGAGCCCGCTGCTCCCGGTGGCAATGAGCAGGTCACCCAAATGCTCTGAGAGCTGCCCTGGGTGATGCTCCCTGCATGGGCACTGCCTTGCTCCTGAAAGCCTGCTTCAGGGTCCTGCAGGAGGAGATGCTGTAATTAAAGATGGGAGCAGCTCCTCGGCCACCCTTTTGCTTAGAGATGCCAACTACAGTGGTCGATTGTGCAGAGCTTTATGTATGACACTGCTGTGGACCTCCTTGTGTGTGGGTGATGTACGCTGGTTCCACCTTTCCAGATATGCCACTCAACTCGGGTCTGGATGAAGGAACACTGTTCCCCGTCTGCCTCGAGTTGAAAGGAAATCTGTCTGGTCACTCCATCTATCTATCTATCTATCTATCTATCTATCTATCTATCTATCTATCCATCCATCCATCCATCCATCCATCCATCCATCCATCCATCCATCCATATCTGTCTAGATATCTATCTAAACATCTATCCTTATGTACCCATATCTATCCTTATTTATTCCTATCTAAGCATCTAAAGAGGGATAACTCCATATCTCTGAGATATGGAGCTGTCTTAGAGTCACTGCATCGTCTGGTCAATGCAAGTGCAGCCACCTCCGTCTGCTGGCAACAGGCTCTGGCCAAATGGGTTTCCAGCCCAGCTCTGCTGGAAGCAGCTTTCCAGCCAGGAGTCAGGTTGGATGCTGGAGCTGGACCCCCGCTCTCCCTGCAGTGGGAATGGTTGGTATCGCCCGGTCCATCACTGGGCAAGCTGGGGCCTGCCCTGTGCTTTAATGAATAGTCATGAGGGACAGAAGGGGTGGGCCCCGTTTTGTTGTTGGATGCAGCTAGTTGACAGAACTAAGGGAGATGAAAAAGGCAAAAGAGCCTACAGTTGGCGGCACTCGGGTGGCCGGCGCAGCATCCCTGGCACTGCTGCTCCGGCCCTGCTCCTGCGCTCCCTCCTTCCTCCTGCCTTCCTGCCCCGACCCCATGACTCCCGTGGCAGGACGCTTCCCAGCGCCCCGTGAGCCCCGAGACAACTAAAATGCTGTACGTTAGCGACCCGATGCAGCATTACACCACGGTAGGTGCTCCTTGTTGTTAATGGGGTTTCTCTTGCTTTATTGGAATCACCCTCTGCCGCCGAGTGCATGCTCCAGCTGGGATGCACCAAGGGCTTGTCCTGGTGTGAGCCTTTCCCCATCCCATGGCCGTCATGAGCAATGAGTTGTATCTGTGTGGGATGCTGCAGCTGTGGTGGCTCGGTCGGGTTCCTCTCTTGCTTTGCCCAGTACGGTGCTTGCAGAGCCCAAGGTATGATTTCAAGCTCTGGTGTGAAGGGATGCAGGCTCCTTCACTGCGGACAAGAGCAGCATCAGCCTGAGCATCCATTCAAGGAGCGCCCTTGCACCACAAGTACCAGTTTGTCTTTCACTGGGGACCTCCTGGGCCAAGCCCTCAGCATTACTGTGGCCCTAGGCAGGCTTCCTGCCCTGCTTTGGAGCCTTTGGGAGGCAGAGAACCTCCAGCGCTGAGGTTGCTTTCCTAGGCAGAAGGGTTTGTGTCTGCTCTCTGGCATTATGGAAGTTAGATACGGGCAGAGACACAGCTGGAGACAGAACAGAGCAGTGCTGTGCTTCCCGACCAGGAATTCTTCATTCCTCCCGTTTGTCCTATGTCTGCTGGTCCAAAGCATCGGGATTGTTTCGTAGGGTAGCGCTGTTGCTTGGGAGGTCATTGCTGCAATCATGTGAACGTTTCTCTGTGTGTGTGGATGAGCATACCTGTGTGGATGTGTATTCACAGGCAAAGACACACAAGCCTGTGCTGGGTTTGCTGACACAGACACACAAACACTCCCACTTCCCCTTTCTCTTGTAAGGGAATGTTTCCAAAATGCGGTCAGTTTTACAACAATCCGGGTGTTTTCCATGCACCTGCCTGGGGGGGGGGGGGGGGTCTGTGCCGGTGGATTTCCAAAGCCTGGGATTAGGGACACTGTCCTTGCTTTATGCTGCTGAGGATCCCGGCTGGGGTGGCCAGCCCGGCTTGTCAAGGAGATGCGCTGGGTCTTGTACCTCCTTCATGCACAAAGCGGTCACTGTTTTTCCCAAGGGAAGGCTCCCATACAGAGGTTGGGATGCTCTTGGATGTGTGGGGGTGGTGCTGCTGGTCCCCTTGTTTGCTCATTCCTAACAGAGGCGCGTGGCAGGGCACAGGGTGTGTGTGCAGTCAGGTCCCAGCAGCCCATCCCTGCTCCTAGGAGAACAAACCAGCTCAATTGGGATACTCTGGGGTTATCTAGGCTGTGGGTCAGCCCCAGTGAGCAGCAAGCCCTTTTTCCCATTGCTGTTCTCTCCCTGCTCCATGCCTGAGCTTTGCTTCCCGAAGATGACTTGGCTGCAGTGTCCCAGCTGGACAACAAGGGATCTCCATGGGTGTTTTGAACACCCATTTTGCCAGAGTTTCTCACCTGGGATTGTGGATAGTTTGGATGGGGGTGGCTTGTTTTCAGCTGGGCTATTTATAGGGCGGCAAGAAGGAATAGAGGGGTTTACGCACATATTTTAGGGGAGAATATGGCTGTATCTGTGTAAGAACAAGCCGGATCTTGCTCAGCATTCCTCCGGTTAGTCACAGGCTCCAACGACCTTGGGAGAGATGCAGACAACAGGAGAGCTTCCCTGCAGAAGGCTGAGTGCCTTGAAACCATCAGACATCGCAGCCGTTTGGGTGAGGTTGGGATCCCAAGTTAAAACACGTCTCTTGATTCCTGAGCCGTGAGCCCTTCGCAGGGGAAGGCAGGTGGCAGAGTGGGGTGGCCGGCCCCAAACCGCCTCCCGGGAGCACTCCGATCCCGGAGCTGCCAGTGCTGGGTGCTGCGGGGAGCAGGGATGACGAGGATCAGTGCAGTGACCGCTGCACGTGGTCATTGCAGAGCCCAGGCTGCACGGGTCTGCTTGGAAACGCTGCAGATCTGGGGGGAAACCCATCCCTATTGCTCTGAGAAACAATTACATTTGAGATTTTTGTTGTTTGTTTTTTTTTTAATAGTAATTTATTTCCCTACTATAGAAAAAAAGTGATTTTTTAGTTTGATTGAGGAGAGATTCAGGCTGCTTGAGCCATGCAGCTTTTGAGAGAGCACCTTAGCGTAGGCTGTGCCTGCAGGTAAAACCGCTGCCACTTTACTGGAAGACTCGGACAGTGGCTGTTCAGAAGAGGAATAGGAAAACTAAACAGCAAAAGGTCAGGATCTGGCCCAGCAGGTCTGGAATAAGAGCCAGAACCAGCCCAAAGAGGCGCGTTTGCCGGGTGACCTCCCTGCATCACAGCTACGCGCTTTGTAGGTTTGAGGTTTTCCCCAAATTAGACCTGCCTGGGTGGAAGCTGCTGACAGCAAACATCCCATGTGGGGAGCATCACCCAAACCACCATTCAGAGCCGGCTCTGCGGAGGGAAACGCTTCCAGAGGTGCCCTGTGTGTGCACATGCGACACGGGAATGCACGCGGGAGGTGGATGGAGGCAGCTCCTGCCTCGGTTGGTGGCAGTGGGAACTATGCCTCATCCAGGGTGGGCGGTCATCCTCCTCCTTATCCTCCCTGACCTCGCTGCTGGGATGGCAGCACCCATCCTGTGCGCAGGACGCGGGACGGGGCCATCTCTCCCACCCCGCAGCAGAGGGACATCTCCCACAGCATCCCTGCCTGGTCCCCTATGACAGAACCCATGCTAAAGCAGGGAATCTCAGCTCCTCGCTGCCTCCCGTGCGGATGGAGCGGGTGGAAGGGGATGGTTTAAGCTTGTCGAGGTCTCCCCTCGCACAAGTGGTGACCTGTCCGAAGCCCCAAGCGACCCGTCGGGGTGTTCCACCGCGCTCCCGCACTGTCCCTTTAAGGAGGCTGTAACAGGACACCCGGAGCGCAGCACCGTGGTGAGGTTCCATGTCTCAAACTGGCTGGTGTTTTCTTTTTTCCCTCCTCCCCTTTTCCCTTCCTCCAGTCCCAGTTCAATTTGCTGAACAACAGCATGGATCAGAGCATCGGCAGCAGAGCAGCCTCCACCAGCCCCTACAGCTCCGAGCACACCTCCAATGTCCCAACGCATTCGCCCTACTCGCAGCCCAGCTCTACCTTCGACGCCATGTCCCCAGCTCCCGTCATCCCCTCCAACACTGACTACCCTGGTCCCCACCACTTTGAGGTGACCTTCCAGCAATCCAGCACCGCCAAGTCGGCCACCTGGACAGTAAGTTGTTGCATGTCTTCTTGCCTTCGCTAGGGAGATGCTTGCCATGCCCACAGCATTTTCGGCTCGCACACAACTGAATGACTTGGTGGTGATTTGCAGTAGGATGCAGAGGGTTTGGTTGCATGGGGTGGATGCAGGATGCAGCCACTGTCCTGTGGAGACCTCACTTGCACGGGCTCCCCTGGAAAGCGAAAGGTGCAGTTCCATCAGTGCTTGCTTTCAGCGATGTTCTCTGAAGGGCTGTGAACAGTGGGTTGAACGTAACTTTTCCCACAGCAATTCCCTAAACTGAAGGTGAACACCCCTGAAAATCATAAAGTGGGAGAAATGTCCTGGGGAAATACCTGCCTGGTTCTCATGGTGCTTCCCTACCGCTGTCAGAGGCGCGGCACTGCGTGAGACGGAGCTTTGCTCGCATCCACCGGCACCAGTCTCAGCTTTGCCATGAATTGTTGCTTGTCATTTACAATCCTTTTTCCTCTCATATCAGAAGAGTAACTTAATCCCTGCAAGTCGTGGCACAGAGACTGGAGGTGTTTAATCACAGAGGGATCGCTGCCCAGCATTGCGAGCGGTGCGCAGCAGTGCGGTCCTCGGGAGCAGGGCTGGTCCCAGTCCGTGCAGTCCCCTGCACATCAGGGACACAGGATCCGGGCAGAATGAACGGGGACTGCTTTGCTTTTTGTGGTCCTAAATTCACATCCTGACTCCTGACTCAGGGGTTTCCTCCGGGGCTGTGGTTTGACACTATCATGGAACAAGCAGAGCAAACCAGGACCGATAGATGAGCCCAGGGGTGATAGCGACTTGGCCATAGGAAGCTGATGTGTTTAATTGCCAAGATGGTCCTTGCCATGGTAGGCAGAAAATGTCCTTGGATGATTTCATGCTGGCAGCCCCCAGGCTGCGGGTGCTGGGTGCTGCTCTGCTCACCGCTGCTGGTGCAGCACAGGGGGCTGCCCAGTGTCATGGGGAGGGTGCAGGGGGGACAGGCTATGGCAGTGGGTCTGTGACAACCACAGGCAGGCAGAGTGGGCAAAGCAGCAGGGAGCTGAGGTTTGAATGCAGCCCAGTTCCTGGCTGGGACAGCAGAGCAGCTTCCCGGTGTCCAAGGTTGGAGCATCACAGCTTCATTGCTGAGTTGTGCTGACCCGGCCGTTGGGACCAGCTCTGTGATTAAACACAACTTGTCCTCATAGGAGCGGTTGTCCTCACTCTTTTCCTCTGTCTTTCCTTGAAGATGCTGCTAAAGGATGCATTTCTTTAGGTATTGAATAAATAGGTGCTCAGGGTTGGATGTGATTCCAGCCCAATTCCATCCTTACCAGGGGTAACTCACTTCAGGCCACAGTGAAGCTGCGCAGGACCTGACTAGGGAAAGGAGGCATTCGTGTGCCACGAAAACAGCCAGATGGAAACTGAACCCACAAAGTCTTGTCTCAGCTCTCCAGGGGTGGAGACAGGAGAACTGGAATGTGCGATTGCCACTGTTTCTAGCTATTGGCACTGGGGAGATGGCCATGGGATGGAGCAGACACAGCTATGAGCAGGACACCCTCAGACAGTGAGACAGGGGGTACCCACACGTGTCAAAAGACATGAGAGAACACCTACTAAAGGTATGCTCTGTGCTCACTGTAATTAGCAGTAGGGAAATACCCTTCTCTCCTGCCAGACGATGCTTGTTGCAGCCGCAGAGAGCAAACTGAACAAGCCACTAAGGTCTTTGTGGGCAGTTATCCCCCGAAGAGCAGAGGGTTGTACCCCAGAGGCAGGTTTAATGCTTGGCAAGGCAGTCAGAGATGTGTAGACCCTGCACTGCAAGGCAGGGCTGATGGAGCATCCCCCGAGAACGGGCTGCCTGCAGGACCAGCACCATCCAGCCCGCATGTGACTGCAGTGGAGCTGAGCCTTGTGAACAGACGTGGGTCAGCAGCATCTTGCACCCTGAATTGTACAGGGGATGTTTCACTTGCAATAGGAATTCCTGCAGGAGTGCTGATGGTGCAGAGGGCCCGGCTCACCGTATGAAGAGTGGTCCTGCTCGGTGACAGCAGATTCACTGTATGTCCTCCTGGCTGAGGGCTGTCACAGCCATGCAGCTGCATGTTCTGTGCTGGAAGATGGGCTGCTGCCTTCCTCCTGACCACCTTGAGCTCTGCACTGTCACTGCCACGCTTGGAAGCTTGTCCTGGTTAAATGGGGAAAGGAATTCAGCAAAACCCCATCTGTTCTGTGTTGCCAGTCCATGTACAAACAATGATGTACCTACACAGTGTGATTCCACAGACGCAGTGTACAAGTAAGACTAGGAAAGCTGCTGGGAAATGCAGGCACTTGGGAAGGAGAGTTAAGTGTGTGGTGAGTAGGGCTGGGGATGGTGACACCTGACAGCTCAGTGATGCTCCAGCCCCGGGTGTCAGAATTAACCATCCTGGTGTGCTGAAGGACATGCATGGTTTGATTCAGCCCTTTGGAAGAATCCACGCTGCCTGCCTCATCCATAGCTCGGGAAGCCTCGTGGCTCTTGAACAAGATTAACTGCACCGAACCATGCGCACCGGGACCGGTGTAAGTGTTGAGCAGGGATTCAAGAGCAGGAGCCCTTCACCCTGAGGAGGACCCTGCCAGCCCGGCAGCTCCAAATGGCTCCTGCAATGTGGGATTGGATCATGGAGAACCAGCCAAGGAGCGGACAGCTGATGCAGAGGCAATGCCAAGCCAAACAGTTTGGTGCGAGTCGTCAAATGACTTGGCATCAGCTTTGGTGGATGGAAGCGAGCAGCCCAATGGACTACTGGTTTTGAAGGGTTCCGACCAAATCCCTCTGGGAAACACAGCATTATCCGTTCTCCCACGCTGAGGGAAGGAGGCTCATGGCCAGAGACCACCAGATGAGCTGGCTGCGTGGTGGCCCCCTCTGCAGCGCCTGGGCAGGGGGAACCGGGCATCACAGAGCTCCCTGCCCTCCTGTGCACATGCAGCTCTCGTGTCCATGCTCCAAACCCTCTGCTGCCAAAACAGAAAAGGTTTGGGAGGGAGATCCGAGGAAGATGAAAGGTTTGGAACTGATGAAGGGTGATACCAGAAACGTTCTGCGTGAAAGGTCTCCATGAGAAGAGCAAGGGTGGCTCGATCGCAGCCTGCACTGGAGATGGTTTCTGATAGCAGACAGCTCTTTAATCTAATAGCAGAAAGCATAATGAGATCCAGTGCTTGGAAGCTGAAGCCAGGCAAATTCAGACTAGAAACAAGATGGGATTTTTTTAGCAAGGAGGATAATTAACCATAGGCACAATTTACCAAGGAATGCAGTGAATTCTCCAACTCCTGAAGTATTCAAATGAAGAGCCTGCATATCTCTCAAAAGATAAGCTGTACTTCAGGCAGGATCCATGCAGAACAAGTAGGCAGGGACCAGCAGAGTAGGGAATGGAACCAGAGGACCATCATCTGCTCTCTGTAGCCTTAAACCGCTGAATTTCTACATTAGAAAATAGGAACATGGAGAAGAGGTGAAGCTTTGGGGTCACATCACCAGAACCGGGTCCGCCCTTGCGGAGATGGGTGACATCCCGGCTCCGAGCAGCGCACGTTATCCCAAATCCAGCAGGAAGCCCCCCCCACCCCGGCTGCCTCCACCTCCCTGTTCCTTTTTAATGGCCTCCTCATCAGCAGAGAGCAGCGGGCAGGGATGCTGCAAATGAGGTTTTCCCTGTGGGTTGGAGGCCGTGCTCCGCCGGGGCCGGCGGGAGGGAGGACCGGGAGCTGCGGCACGGCAAGACGGGGCACGCCGGCCTCTGCCTGCTCGCTGGGAGCGCGCAGGACTCCCGGGTCCCCGGCGCTGCCCGTGCACGCTCGAGCTGCGAGCCCATCCCGGCGGCTCCCTCGCGGGCAGCCCCTGGCCCCGCCGGCCAGCTGGTAACTGATGGATAATTAGGGCTGTTCTCAAGTGGGGTTCGCGGCGCAGCCCGGAGCCCTCCCCTCTGAAAGGCTCTCGGTGCGCCAGAGCCGGCTGAAGCGTTAATGGGGTCTTTGGCCTCCCGTGGCCTGGCTGAAAAAGGAGGTGGGGAATCGAACCCCCCGCGTGGGGCAGCTGCCCGGGCTCGCACAGAGACCCTGCGGCTGGGGGAGAGGGACAAACCTCTGAGCTGAGCAGACAGGGGGTCCCTGAAGCCAGGGATGAGCACAGCGCGGTCCCCATCCAGGGTTCTGCCTGCTGCCTGTGGGAGCAAACAGCCTGCAATGGAAAGGATGGAGAGGTTCAAAGAGGAGGTGAGATGCTCCTGCTGCGACGGAACAGCCATCACCCACAGCAAACCAGTCACCCACAGCAAACCGGTCTGCATCCCAGTGCTTGGCCAGTGGGAAACTGTCATGCTGAGCTGGGTCCAGCAGCTCCATTGATCTTGCAGCCAGAGTGTGGATACTGGGGGAGCTGAAATGCTTTGTCTGATGCTACCTGAATGAGGAGGGTGGGAATAACTGGTGTGGCAGGAGGTAAGCTCTCCCTCGGTCACTTGTTGGGGTAAAGGGGGCTGTAAACAGAAGACAAGACCTTTAGCAGCATCTACAGAAAACAAGCCCCTCTCTCTGGCACTTTATGATGTTTTAGGGAGGCACCCATCCAACAGCAGCAGGCTGGGGATGAGCAGGGGGATGCGTAGTGCAGCACAGAGCCACAAACACCTTTGTTTGCACCAGGGAGGCTGGGCAGAAGAGCGTGGCTATTTTGGTGTGCCAGGAGTAGGAAAGCAGCCTCAGCATCAGCGCGCTCCAAGGCCCATTGAAGCCAGCCCACTGGAGGCTTTCCACCAGCTTTCACAGGGCGTGGATGGGGCTCCGGGAGCTCCAGACACAATGGAATTAAGGAAAAAAAAAGGCAAAGGAATTCGGTGTGCAATGTTCCAACACGATCCCGCTATCAGCTCCACTATCTCAAACGTGTATGGTATGCACAGGTCAAGGGAACGACTTACTGGCAACTGCTGCTCCAGTGGGAAGGCAATGCTCTCCTGTAGGAGAAGTGGGAGAGGATGCACCAGGGAAAGGGCTGCTCTGGCCGGCTCCTCTCCACTTGGATCCAAACCATGCAGGGGAGGTAGGGACTGAGGGACCTGCTGGAGGGACTGAGATAGTAAATAGGCTGCAGGAGGAAATACATGTCTGTGCTATCACAAGTAGTGGCCCTACTAAGGCCTTTGGGAGGAGATGTCACTGCATCCCATGCCACACATTCCTGGGAAGTCTGACCAGTGCATAAAGGATGGGGAGAGACGGATGCTGCGTGTGCCCCTTGCAAACCGTGCTCTCTGCCTGTGCCCACTGCAGGCAGGGCTGTACAGGAGCAGAAGCAGCTCCCTGCTGCTTGCCAGGGATGCTGCGGGTGGTGCTGGTCTCCCCCAGGTCCAGGTCTTGCCACTGTAGCTTTTGTATTTACCTTCCCAAGCCCAATTCAGCCTCTTCTCCCCTCCCAGCTTGCTCCCTGTATCCGATCTTGACAGCGCAGCATGGAATAACTGCCTTGCTGGATTTTCAGCTTCCTTTTTGGATGTGAAGGACCTCCAGCACCGGCTTGGTCAGAGGACCCGAGTATCCAGACACACAGAAGGAGTCAGACTTACTAGAAGTGATTAAACCAAGCTCCGTGTGTGCCAGCACTGGCTGGCTGCTCGGTGACTAAGAACGGCTGCAACCCTGGCTGGCAGTTATTGTAAGGATGTGCACACCGGGGAAGGAAGGGAGAGGACTCCTTTGGGGGTGAGCAAAGGGATTGTAATCAGCAATAATAGCACGATAATAACAGTAGAAGAATGTAGGCTGGAGCACACAAGGCTTCTCTTGCTGTGTCTGCTCCAGTGGCAGCCCCAAGGCATCACTGGTGGCCCCACTGTGTTGCCTGAAGGTGACATCCACACGTGTCACCACCACGGTGCAGGCACTGCCAACATTGGGCAGCCAGGGCTGGGGCATCCCTTAGAGCTGCCCTGGGGCCGCACCTCTGCTGCCCAGCCCCTCGCATGGCTCAGGCACCAGCGGATGCTCTTGGGCATCAGCGATGCTCTGGCCGTGTTCTCGCAGTGAAGGAGGCACAGAGCAGCTTGGGGAAGAATTTCCAGCTCAGTGAGAAGTTCCAGAGGCCGGTGATTAAAAACTGGTTATTAAAGAGAAATTAGAGAGAAGAAAGGCCGAGCTGTGCAGCCGGCATGTCTTCAGGATCTGTCGTAACAGATTCGTCCGAGCCGGTTAACGGTATTTGCGGTTTGCAAGATGCTACATGTCTGAGGGAGATGACAGACACGTTATTATCACCTCTCGGCTCCGATCTGTCCGAACCTGTCCCAGGATGCAGCTCCGCAGCTGCTTGCTGGGGAGCGCAAGGAAATTAGCAGCCGGAGGCAGCACTTTTCTTCTCTCTCTCTTGCCAGGCTAGTGGCTTTATTGGGATCCATTGACTGCAGTCCTGGACACGTCTTGAGTAGAGCTAATGAGGAGACTGGAATGTAGGAGAGGAGGAGGAGGCTGGTAGGGAGGAGGGGGGGGGATTTGTGGAAAAAGTAATTGTTGAGCAAATCATTTCCTTCAAGAGGGAAAGGAGGACTTGGCTGCGGCCCTCCCGGAGCAGGCAAGTCTGGACGCCGCGGTGTCAACAGTTGAAGATAAATAAGATTTTATCAGCTCCGAATCTGTTGGGACACATCCTCGTAGCGGTTCTGCTGCCCAGGGAGGGCTGGGGGAGATGGACGTTGCCAGTCAGTCTTCCCACACAGAAGATTCACGTTGTGAGGCTGTCGCCATCCATAGGGAAAACCCATAGCTATGGGTCCATAGCGCAGTGGCCTCTTTTGGAGTGGGTGCTAAGGGTGCATCACAGCTCGCATTAGTCATCGTGAATCGTGGGGCATCAGCTCATTTGGATCTTGTGATGTGTGAAGCCCTTCCTTGGATGCAGCAGTGGCGGTGCGGGATTGCCTTGGCAAGCCCCAGCAGTGGCCAGTTGCCCCACGGGCTCTGTCTCCCATGTGGGTTTATTTCCCATTACTGGTGCAGCACAGACTCTGTCTCACCCAAGCAGTAGCTGCATTTCAAGCACAGAGGTGAAAGAAACCCCATCTAAAGACACTTTGGGGTACCACATCCCTAGAGAAACAGAGGTGGATGCTGATTTACTGCTAGTGTCTAAACAATCCGGCTTTTCCAGTTGTTCCTAGCGCTCTGGACTTGCACTGCAGGACAACTCACAGGAGCAGGGAAGGGACAGTGATGGAGATGGTGTTACTCTTTCATCCCAGCAGATGGGGGCTGGCACTGAAAGCTGCACAGCTACAGAGAAACCCAGGGGAACAAATGTGCTGCAAGTTTATGTAAGCATCATGTAGATTGCTCAGTGCTGTTACTGCTCTTTGACACAGAACCAGCACCCACAAGCCGCACAAGCACATGAACCCGTTGTGCTCTGCAAACAGGCATTAACAGACGCTCTCTGGCTTTTTCTATGGGCAGAGATGACCTTGGCATTAATGTAACTGGGGCACAGATGCTAAGAGCCCAAAGGGTAGAGCAGGAACTGAAAACACAGGCAGGAGATGCCCAGCGGCAGAACGTAGCCAAGCTCCTCTGTAGGTGTGAAAGAAGTCCTGGGGCTGAGGTCTGGATGTGCTGATGCCCCAGCCCTGGGAAGGGTTAATGTGCAGTCGGTTTTGAGAGGTCAGCTCATCCAAACACCATGGAACAGGCAGGATAGGAGTGAGCAGCCTGCAAAGCATCAGTAAAACACATTGTGCAGCACGGCCCTGCCCAGAGATGCTCACATGGAGGGGTATTAGGAATACAGATAAGCACGTAGGAGCAGAGGCTCTGTGCTCGGTGCCCGAGCAGGCCATGCATTTTGCTGTCCCCTATGGAAAGCATACATTGCCAATGGCTTTTCCTCAGCTGGGGATGCTGAGCCTCCTCCTGGGATCCTGAGGACATCCTGGGTCCATGGGAGCAGGGGCACTGCGCACTGAGGAGCCGGGAGCGCGGCCGCACAGGGCACAGCCCTGACTTTGCTCCCCCAGGTTATCAGCACTGAGCTCCTTAAGAGAATCGGTTGTTGTTGTGGAGGGATCTTTGAAGGCAATCCTGGAGCTGTTAAGACACGATAAGGTTATCAGCGGAGGCATGCCTGCGCTGAGCGGCAGCCTTTCCCCCTGCGGGGCAATCGCTCTGCTATTTAACAGAGATTTATCCATGTCATAACATGGTATAATGAGAGAATTTGTTACCAAAGAACTTGCCATAATGCACCTCTGCTCTTCCAGAGCAGTTAGATTTCCCAGGCATGTCGAGGGCTGCCCGGGAATGCCTACATGAAAGGATCCTTTGACAGGAGTTGTCAGTATTTTAACACCTGGCAAGGAAGAGCCCCCCTCCGAATAACCCTTGTTTTGCCATGTGGGCTCCTCGAACGAGGGTGTTCAGCCCCCGTCGCGCTGTGGGTGAGCAGCTTACATGGGCCATGGCCGAGAGCTTCCTCCCTCCAGCCAGGCAGAGGGGAGTAACTGTCTCCCGAGCAGAACCCATGCTTCCAGTTCCAGCACAACCCTCCTGGAGATGCAGATGGCACCCAGGAACCCAACCTAGCCATGGAGTCATCAGGTTCCAAGGCAAAACATGGGTATTTCAGTTAATGGTGATGTTTCCAAGCATCCCTTCCCCCTGGGCAAGCCCACATACCTCCAGTACTGAGGGTGATTTCTTGCTGCCAGATTGAGCTTCTTGTACAGCTCCTGATTGCAGCCTCAGATGACCACAGCCTCTTCCTGCTGTCTCTAGTGCTGAGCAGGCTCTGCCCACTGCCTTATCCCTCTGGGAGACAATACCAGCATCCAACCACCCTCACTGCTGCACTTTGCCTTGGCAGAAGCTTCTCCCCTTATACCCTCCCTGCAGAGACCACCTGGAAATGGTTTATCTCGTTTCCCCCTTCAGCTGCTCCCCGGGGCTGGGAGCTCCTCCAGACCTGCAGGCTCCAGCAAGGGCAGCGAGGCCAGAGGCACAGCTCCCTCCTGCAGGCTGGGCTCGTGGCATTGGGAAGACAAGGGATGACCCAGTGACAGCCCTGTGTCAGCCCCACAGCACCCTCCCGGTGCGGTGCTGAGCCCTGCATCAGCATCCCCTGCCCCAAACAGCTGGCAGCAGGAGCCTCGCTGTCCCCTGCCCACCCGTATTCGGGTGGCTCGGGACAAGCGTTAACATCCCAGCAGTACCCTGCACGGTGGTAGTTTGTTGGCAGCGGGCATCTCGTTGTGGGGATGAGATAAAATCCTCTGAGCAGGAACATGCCCTGCCATGCAGGGACTGGCTTCTCCCTGTGCGGCAGGGGTGGGCTCCTGTATAGCAAACACATTCCTTGCAAGATGGAAAACAGCGTGGCAGCGGCGAGGTGGAAGGGAATCGCACAGCCCCACACCTGGGCGCTGACACACGGGGTTCCTGCAGCTGAGGGGCAGGCTCTGCATTCCCCAGCTCTGGAAGCAGGGTGCAGCCCTCACTGGGGGTGTTGGGGTGGTCAGGAACCGCAGTGTCCCCTTTGCGAGCCACCCCTGCCGCTGCGGCAGCCGCACAGCATCTCCTCATGGCCAGGACAATCCCTGCCCCTGCCACACGTGCTCCATGGAACTGCACTCCCAGGTCGTGCATCATGAGCTGCCATCCTGTTAATGCCATTAAGCACGGTTCCCTCAGGCTGTGGTGCATTGGTGCCATCAGTGATGCCAACCCTTGGCTCAGCCAGGACTCGTGTGGGATAACAGACTCAGCGTGATGCTCCCAGTGATGTCTGAAGGGGGTTATGCTGATTTGCAGCAAGGTTTCCTCCAAGTCTCAGTGGAGTCACTGCTCCTGTTTGCCAGAGCACTTGGGCTGGCTGGGAACCCCTTCCTGCAGCTCCCAGCCCTTGACATGGAAGCAGATACGAGGCAGCACGGGCAAATACGGACATATGTAAGGATTTCCAGGGGAAACCCAAATACTGATCCTAGAGAGCAGTTACCATGAAGACAGGCTGAACATGCTTTGGTCACCATGCCCTATGACTGCAGCACCAGTTTGCAATGCTGAGATCCATCATGGAGCTAGTGGGATGACTCTGTTTGTCAGCACCTGGAGCAGCCTTGCCCTGGCACGGCCCCATTCCTAGGAATGGGGTTTGTAACGCTGATTTTAACGTGCCATGTTCATGCTTCACATGGAGCAGTGAGGAAGCAGGAGGTGGGTGGCTGGGAGCAGCCAAAGGGGTGGAAATGCCTCTTGGTGCAGTGGGACCATCATTTGGAGGCCGGTGTGAGCCCCGTGCAGGGAGGAAGGAGAAGGGAGCAGCAGAGGAAGCCGAGGGCGGGCAGGGGAGCATCCACCACCCCATCGAGCCCGGTGCCGCTCACCCCATGGGCATCTCTTCTTCTGCAGTACTCCCCCCTGCTGAAGAAACTCTACTGTCAGATCGCCAAGACATGTCCCATCCAGATCAAGGTGTCCTCGCCGCCTCCGCCGGGCACCATCATCCGGGCCATGCCCATCTACAAGAAGGCAGAGCACGTCACCGAGGTGGTGAAGCGCTGCCCCAACCACGAGCTCGGCCGCGACTTCAATGATGGTGAGTGCGGCTCTGCCCCTGCGCCGGCACCGGCGCTGCCACGTCCCCTAACTGGGAGCTTTGCCCTGCAGGGCAGGCAGCCCCGGCCAGCCACCTCATCCGGGTGGAGGGCAACAACCTCTCGCAGTACGTGGATGACCCCGTGACGGGAAGGCAGAGCGTGATGGTGCCCTATGAGCCTCCACAGGTACCTCTACCCAGGGATGGGGGGGCAGGACCAGCCCCTGCCTCCAGCCGGGATGCTGCTGGTGCTGAGGGTGAACCTGCTGGTGATGGGGCTGCTGGGTGGGAGCATCCCACTTGTCTGTGCCCATTAGAGGCCACCCCTGCCTGCCTCCCAAACCAATGGTGGAGCATCTGCAGCTCCCAGCCGTGGGAAGCATCTGAGAGGTCCCATCCATGGGAAGTGGGGTGCAAAGAGAGTTCCCCCCCAGTCCTGCCCTTGGGGGCCTCAGGAACCCTTGCACAGTCCCCTCTTCCCTCTGGCTTCCCCCAGTGAGGGGCCAGCCCCACACCGGGGGTCCCCTCCCTGTGTCCCCATCACTCAGCGCCTGCTTTCCCCTCCCGGGCAGGTGGGGACCGAGTTCACCACCATCCTGTACAACTTCATGTGCAACAGCAGCTGCGTGGGAGGGATGAACAGGAGGCCCATCCTCATCATCATCACCCTGGAGACACGAGAGTGAGTGACTGTCGGAGCAGGGATGGGCAACCCTCACTGCTGTGGGAGGGCTGGAAACCCTCGGGATGAATCCCCCCCTCCAGGGAGCAACCTCAGGGGAAGGGGATGTGGCAGCCCCAGCACACAGCAGGTAGGAAAAGGGCTGGTACAGAGGGACTGGGGACCAGGCACAAAGGGACCAGGAACCCCGGCCAGCATCAGCTTTTCCCGCTGCAGCTGGAACCTTCCTCTGCGCAAGGAGCCCACTGCTGCTGCAGGGCAGTACCCTGGGGATCCACTGCTCCCTGAGCGATCCATTCACATGGAGGGATGGGCAGGGTCTGGTTTCCGAGCTGGACCATGATGCGCTGGATGCGCTGTGGTGCACTTCCCAAGCAGAGGCAGGGTCACTGATCTCCTTCTCCTCCCAGCGGGCAAGTCCTAGGGAGGAGATCCTTCGAGGGCCGGATCTGTGCCTGCCCGGGCAGGGACCGCAAGGCTGATGAGGACCATTACCGGGAGCAGCAGGCCCTGAATGAGAGCGCAGCCAAGAACGGCAGCACCAACAAGCGCAGTGAGTCCCTTGCTGGAGAGGGAGGGGGGCTCAGGGAGCTGCTGTGCTGCAGCCCAGACTCCTGCCAGCTCCCTCACCCCTTTGTTGCTCACATGATGCTTCTGCTTGAACCCCTTTCCCATCCCCAAAATCACTGCACTCCAGCAGCCTGGGCTCAAGACAAGGCCCAGCCACAACACTTTGACCTTCTCGACTAAATCTGAAGTCTCATAACTAGGACCCCCTCTGTCCTGCCCCCAGTGCAAGGCTGCTTGTGCAGGGCTCTCATGTCCCAAAGTGTTTGTTCATCATTATCACTCACCAAGGGACATCACCAATACCAGAACCCAGGTGAAGAGCAGCATCCCGCATGGCTCTAGGTGCTGTCCAGCTGTGCCAGCTGTGCCCTGCCTCCCAAGGACAGCAAGCCAATGCTCATCCTCTCTCCTTTCCAGCGTTCAAGCAGAGCCCTCAGGGCATCCCAGCACTAGGGGCCGGCATTAAGAAGCGACGGCACGGGGAGGAGGAGATGTATTACGTGCCTGTAAGTGTTGGTGAGCTGCACTGGTTGAGAGCTTGGCTTGGATGGGTGGTGAGAAACACCTTGGGGATGTGGTGTGGGGCGGGATGGGGATCCTGAGGCACAGGTGATGAGAACAGGAGCAAAAGCATCCATGAATCCGTGTCCGAGGCAGTCCTGAGTAGCCCCTGGGGACAGAGATGTGCTTGGGTGGAAATAAGGGTCCATGGGGAAGGTGGCCGGGAGGGATGGGAGCAAGGCGAATCCCTGGGCTTGTTCCCTCCTGCAGGTGCGAGGCCGGGAGAACTTTGAGATCCTGATGAAGATAAAGGAGAGCCTGGAGCTGGTGGAGCTGGTCCCGCAGCAGTTGGTTGACTCCTACCGGCAGCAGCAGCAGCAGCTCCTGCAGAGGCAGTGAGTACCAGACCTGGGGTCCTGGCACTGAACCCACCCATGGGTGCTGAGCGCTCTGATCGGTGCCTGCAGCCTCAGCAGGGGGTTCCGATCGCCTCTGGGATCGTTAGGGTTGGAAAGGGCCCTTTGGAGATGACAAAGGATGGGGCAGGGCGGCTGCAGGGACCAATCCGCTGCTTGGTTCCCCCACGCAGGACCCAGCTGCAGACTCCATCCTCCTACGGCCCCGTCCTTTCACCCATGAACAAGGTCCACGGCGGAGGCATCAACAAGCTGCCCTCGGTGAACCAGCTGGTGGGGCAGCCCGCACAGCACGGCACCGGCTCCGCGCCCGGCCTCGCACCCATGGGTAAGAGCCTCATCCCACTGCGGCACCGCGGGAGCCCCTCACTGTGATGTCTAATGGGTGGTTGCTGTGCCCAGGACCCGGAATGCTGAACAGTCACCCCATGCAGCCCAATGGAGAGATGAATGGGGGCCACGCGTCCCAGTCCATGGTGTCCGGATCACACTGCACCCCCCCACCGCCCTACAACCCCGACCCCAGCCTCGTCAGGTAGGGGAGGCAGCCGGTGCCCTGTCTGTCTTGTCCTCTGGTGTTTCTTGCTGTTGTCCCTCCCTCTAACCTTTGGATCTGTGTAGTAACTGGTCAACCGGCCACTGGTCCCAACTGAGAAGTCACTGCTCAGGAAACCACAGACCATTCTGAGTCCAGAAAGCAAAGCCCAGCTACTGACCAGTTAGGAACCCCTATTGCCATCACATACCCCTATCTAGGAAAGCCAGCCCTGCTTAATTACATTTCCTTTCATTTTAATTACAATTTAATGCAAAAACTAAATGCACTGGAATGAGGCTCTTTTCCTGCACACCAAACTGGCCCACAGCTTTGGGAACTGCCCCCTTCCCCTTACCAGAAACAGCTCCACGTGCCTTCTTCCTGTCAGGAGCACATCAGCAGGTCTGCAGCCACTTCTGTGCGCTGGTGTTTAAACAGACCATGGGTGTTTGATGGGGGCCCTGCTGCTCATGGGCAGGGTAACCAGAGGTGCACGGTGTGATGCGACACCGCCTCGCTGCCCAAAGCCTCCCTCCCAGCAGCTCCATCTCCCCTGAATCATTCCAAGGAGGTTACTGAGCTGAAACCTGACGATGAGGAGGAAACCGTGGGGAGCCTTAGGAGTGAACACAATCCCATGCTTCACTCTGATGGTGGGCAGCTGAGGGGACCCCCGGGGTGGCAGCAGGACCGCTTTGCCACCGCAGCACCGCCTGGGAGCACAGCTCCCGGTTCACTGCTCAGGAGTTAACGGCACTTTTGTCTTCCGACTGTTTTCTGCAGTTTTTTAACAGGATTGGGGTGTCCAAACTGCATCGACTATTTCACCTCCCAGGGCTTACAGAACATTTACCACCTGCAGAACCTATCCATAGAGGTAAATGCTTCGGGGAGATCTGTTCTTACCACTTGTTTCTGTCGGCTGCTGGTCTGAAATCCCTTCGAAAGGAAAGGGAGACCTGGGCACCAATGTGCTCACAGCGTTTATGCCCCGGATTTACCCCTTCCAGTCACACATCCTTTGGGTTCAGTGGTAGCTCCGTCCTTGGGAGCAGCCACAATTGGTCTGCACTCTCAGAAGCAAGAAAGGTCCCCAGAGCAGAGCCCAGGTGGATCTTCCCCTAACACAGGAGAAGGCTGAGGTGCTCAGCACAAAGCCCATTGAGCCACGTTTTAAATCTGATCCGATCCTGCACCTTCCCCTCTTCATCCTTAAGTCAAGAGGAGATGAAACAAGGGAGTCAAGCCCAGGGCATCCATATGATGGGAGCCCTGGAATGCAATAGCCCAGGTCAGGCAAAAGCTGCTATGAAAACAGCAGATGGGATGCTAAAGGTGCCTGAGCTTGCACAGCCTCAGCCTCTTGGTGCTGACAGCCCCATCAGGGCAACAAGAAGCGAAAAACCCTAAGAACCTGCAACCCTTTGAGGCACAGCAAGCCCCATAAACCCAGTGTTGGTGTTTGGGCTGGAATGAAGCTCCTGCCCCATCCCATTTGCCCCCCGCAGCAGGCAGACAGAGTGATGGGACATGGGGCCATACAAGACCCAATGATTTTCCATTAGTAGCTGGGGCCAGTGGTGTGACCTTAGCCTGGTTTGGGACCCTTCTCTGAACTAACCCCATGGAGTCTGTAAGCTGCGCAAGGAAACGCTGGGTATGGCCAAAGCCTGTGCCAGAGCGTGCGTCCGAGCGGTGTTTGCAGTTACTAATCACATCCTCACTGTCTCCTGCAGTTAACGCTCCCCTGAGTCTCTGTGTTTGGCATTAACCTGGATCTCTGGCAGCTCTTTGCTCTGACTGTGCTCGTTGTGGTGCAGGGCCTGAGGCTATGGACCTCGCTTGGCTTTACGAGCTCAGCCCATGGCCTCCTAAGCACTGGCTGCTAACTCTGTACTGGGGCACGACCTGGGTAGGGGCTGCTCCAGCCTCCTGGTCCAGGACCAGAGGAGAATGAAACCCATGTGAGCAGGCAGGAGGATGCTTCACATCCTGCTCTGCAGCCTGGTCCGAAGGAGAGGTCCCATCCCTCCCATTTCACATCAGTTCAATGTGAAGCCACCCCCAATGCAAAGATTGTGTGGCCACCGGTTACATGAGAAATTGCCTCTGAGGGGATGTGCCATGGGCTTGCCATGACCACAGGGGGTCCAGCCCCACCACCACGGTCACTGGGGGCATTGGGACCACACACCCCCATAAGCACAAGCTGGGGTGTCCGGGCCTCCCTCCCATGGGTGCAGCCCCATCTCTCAGTGCTGTTGTCCCTGCAGGACCTCGGAGCACTGAAGATCCCGGAGCAGTACCGCATGGTCATCTGGCGAGGGCTGCAGGAGCTCAAGCAGAGCCACGACTACGGAGCACAGCAGCTCCTGCGCTCCAGCAGCAACGCCTCCACCATCTCCATCGGCAGCTCGGGGGAGCTGCAGCGGCAGCGGGTGATGGAGGCCGTGCACTTCCGCGTGCGCCACACCATCACCATCCCCAACCGCGGCGCTGCCGACGACTGGGCAGACTTCGGCTTCGACCTCCCCGACTGCAAATCCCGCAAACAGTCCATAAAGGAGGAGTTCACGGAGGGGGAGATCAACTGAGGGGCTCCCGCGAGCCAGAGACCCGGGGCGGGGGGGGTGAACCCCGCTGTGAAAGACATTATCCGCCTTGGGCGGCTGGAACAGTGTGACGGTGGTGTCTGGAGGGGAACTGCATCCCTGTGCCACAGCACGGCCCCATGCGGTGCTGGCTTCGGTGGAGGTGATGAGGAGGGCGGCTGATGCTGTCGCAGGATGGAGCACGGAGAGGAGGCACCATGGGTCTTACCGCAGCAGCCCCACAGTGGTGGATGTGGCACTGCTGTCCTCTTTGGAAGACCAGCCTTTGGCACCGCTTGCCCCCGTTCTGTGCTCTCCGTGGTGTCCAGAACTCAGAGGTTGTCATTGTTGTCCAAGGACTCAGCCCTGCCCCGTCCCCTGTTCTGCACACTTGTCAGCGGGATGCACCCGCTCTGCTTTCCCAACGGACTGCCAGGAAGTCCCCATCCCCTTCAGTTCTTTGTAGAGCCAACCCTGTTTGCTCCCCGATGTGTTCATGTACTTAACTATTGGTGTATATAAACAGAAGCGACTGTACATACGAACCCTCATCGTGCTCTAAGGAGAAAAGATTTATTTTCATGTAAGCTATAAAAATTGATACTTACTCCTGAGACACTCGAGTGTCAAGTAAATTAATTCCATGTTCTAGCATGTAAACATGCAGAAGATCGTGTCTCCGGCCTCATGTATTCCACAGTCAGTGTTCCCCCATTCCCTCCTTCCCTCCCTGCCCATTTCAACAGGCAATGTCCCACAACAGGCAATGTCCCACAACAGGCACAGGAGCATCTGCCCCCCGGGGTCCCTCAACATTCCAGGTGGCCTGAGGGAATCCATGCGGGCACAACGCTGCCCAGCACATCCCCACTGCAGCATCCCCTCCCTGCGCTGCCTTGGGGGTGGAGGCCACCAGTAGGCAGAGCTCCAGCTCCATCCCATCTGCCCCCGGTTGGGAAGGAGCTGGGAGACCCTTCACAAAGCCCTGGCTCCTCCAGTCTGTAAAGGGACAGAGCTCAAGTTCCATTTACGGCATTCCGGGCTCACCTCGGATGCGTCTTCCCCTCCCCATGGGGAAGCTCTATCCACACACGAAGGGAGGATCATGAGGAAAACCAGCAGGAGCCTGTGTCCTGTGGGAACAGCCGATGAAAGCACTTTAATGCTTTAAGGGGTCTGAAACAATCACTCGTGTTCCCGATGTTAACCGAGGCTTCTCCCAGCAGCATCCCAGCACACGCTCCCACCACGGCAGGAAGGGCATCTCTGGAAACGAGTTGGAGCTGTGGTTTCCCTCTTTGTCTGTTTGGTAACACAATAAAAGCACACGTGGGAATTACAGCATCTGGCAACCAAAGTCTTGCTTCTATGATAAGGAAAGGGTCTTCCTAAACCAGTGCAAACCTCAAAGGGCCTCAACCTGCTTTGCTTCATCCAACCACCACAAAGCTGGGAGCTGCAGCAATCTTCATCCTTAAGACACAGCTTTGAGTTGGAAGAATTACACTGTTAAAAGCAATTCCCAGGAGCAAATTGGCTTTAGTTATAGACGTCAACCCTCTTTCTAGCTCTAGGAATATGTATTCCATCTGTAGGAGCTGGGAACTGATTGAACTGCAGAATCCCGAGAGCCAGAAGTGTCATTTACAAACTAACACTCGAGGCAAGAACCTGATTTTAATACAACAGAAACGGCTTTCGAAAGCTTTTGGGAAGTGGTGTGTGAGGAACAGCCACAACAGCTACCTTTGGAGCTTATTAGAGACACAAGCAGGCAGCTTCCAGCACGTAGCTGGCATGAGGCAGATGGTTCCACATCCTCCCAGGGGCATTCTGCTCCTTGCATATCAAGGCGTTACCACACATTAGAATACTGCACACTGCACCTTCTCTAACAACAGCAGCTGCAATTACCTTCATTAAAACTTTGCATTTCCATTTAAAATCCAGCAGCTTCCAGGTTTACGGTTGGTTTAAATTAGTCTGGAAACCCGGAGCGTGTCAGCTTGGCACAAAGCTCAGTACATCCACATCTTTAACTGGGCTGAGATCAACAGGGAAGTGCCAGGGAAATAAGAACCATGGAATGGTTTGGGTTGGAAGGGACCTTAAAGCTCCTCCAGCTCCAACCCCTGCCACGGGCAGGGACCCCTTCCACTGGAGCAGCTTGCTCCAAGCCCCTGTGTCCAACCTGGCCTTGAGCACTGTTGCTGCTCAGAGAGAACCTTCTCTAAATGGGCCAAGTTCTGTAACTCCCCACAGAAGCCATTAATAATGGTGGGGAACTGAGAGTTCAGAAACCAAGACCCCATCTACAACCTCTTGAGAAACTCGGTTTCTGTTTCCACTGGCCCATGATGGAACACTTGTCATGGCTACCGTGGCTCTCACACACTCGCTCTTCCCAGCTGCAGTATAAAGTGCACAGGTCCACAGTAAACAATCACAAGATTGATTCCTACCTGCACGCCAGTGAAAAGAGGGGTGAAGAGCAAACAGCATCCATGCTGTGCATGGCAGCATTGTAAAGAGTTCCACCTGGAAGAAGCAAAACCGGGTGTTAAGGGCTCTACACTTAACCCTCCCCCAGTGAACAGACATCTCTGAACTGCACTGAGATTGATAAAGACGGTCCCCATAGAAACTAATACTAAAAGCAAACAGGAAAATGCAACAAAAATAAAGACTGTAAAGAAAATGCCATGGCCTCGAGCTCTATGTACAAGGTTACATTCAGTTGAGTGCTGCCAAAACCTCAGCTGAGGTCCAGCCTCAAGGAGGCTACAAGTGCAGCCCCTCTGTCCAGCCTGCTTTGAGGCAGTGGCAGCCCTCACGTAGAAGGTGGCAAGCACCAAGTGGTGACCCGTGGAGACCACTGAGTCTTCCCTGAGGGTGTCCATGCTCATGGGGGAGCTGTCGGCAAGATGATGGTGGGGAACCAGCAGCCTGTGGTAGGAAGGCAGAGAGGGAACCATGCTGTAGCTGGTGCTGGTGAGGATGGGCAAGCAGCATGGGCTCATCGCGCTGCAGGGTGGCAACATCAGGACCTGCGCAGTGGGGCGAGACAAGAGGGTTTGGGATGAAGCTCTGCGATCCCCACTGAGAGGTGCCACGGTGCCAGCACTCACCGGAGCCGGCAGCGGTTGCCATAGCAGCGGCTGGAGGAGATGCTCAAGGAGGCGGTAGCGGTGCAGCCGCAGGGATGTGCAGTTCGGAGCCTCCATCCCCACAGCCCCGCTCCCCGGCCCTGCTGCTGCACTGCCGGCCCTCAGAACTCAGCCATGCGGCCCGGCACCCTCCTCTCCCCCCGCCCATGGCGCAGCCCCGGAAGCGGAAGGCGCGGCCCCGCTGCCGTTGCCAGGCAGCACCGGGGCAGGACGCGGCCGCTGCGGCGGTGCCGGCACCACAGAGCCCCGGGGCCCTGCACCCCGGCCCCGGCCCCAGCCCCTCGGGATGGAGGCGGCCGCAGCCCCCGAGGGAGCGGTGAGGGGCAGCGGGGGCTGGCGGGAGCCGGCTGAGCCCATCACCGAGCAGGAGCTCCGTGACGAGCTGCGGAGGGCAAGGGATGACTACAACATGGCCACAGGTACCGGGCAGGCATCCAGAGCACACCCGCACCCTGCCTTCATCCTCACACCGCTCTGCTCTGAGAGCTAGTCCCAGGCCAGGCTCTCACCAGCACAAAGCTGACTTGAAGGCCACCTGCATCAAAACCACTCAGTTTCCCCCTCCTCACCCAATAAAACCCAGCCAGGAGGGTCCCAAGCACCATCCTGGGGCATCCGGCAGCACCTCTGCATGCTGGCAGGCCAGTTACCAGCTCTAGTAGCTCCCAGAGCAGCACACAACAAGATTAGTTTAACAGATACCAAAGTACTGCAGAATGCATCACCAACCAGCATCACCGCAGCTGCAGCATTAACTTCACCCTTTCCACACTGAGACGGTCACAGCTGCAGCTCTGTGTGTGCTTACCTGAAGGAAGGAGCCGTGCAGCTATGGGCAGGGATTCGGTTTGTTTAAGAGTCCTTCTCCAACCCTACAGGAACAATCTCCTCCTTGCAAAGACAACTGGAGATCAAAGAGTCCCAGCTCCGGAGAACCAGATCTGAAACCGAAATGCTCCAAAAGCAGCTCAGAAAGCAAGCAAGCCACTTACAAGACATGTCTGCCAAGGTACCACCCGAGGGCAAGGTGCCCATCCTCAGGGATTCAGGCCTCAGGCTGCAGCTCCCCTCCTCACAGACAGGAGGTGCACCCGTGAGCTGTGAAAGTGAAGGGTAAAATAACTTCTTCTTGAGTTTTGCAGTCTGAGAGAACAGAAATGTGAAGAACTGATGGTGACAATGGAGGAGGAGAACCGCAGCCTCCGACAGGTAAACTCGGTGCAAAGCTGCTATAGGGAATGCTTGTACTAGCTGCTTAGCTGTGCTTCTTTCAGGCTCGGGGGGAGTTTGCCACTTAAAACCCCTACTCAGTCCAGAAGTAACAGCAGCCACCGGTGCTGCCAAGGCTGTCAGTCTGCTGCCCAGGAGATAGAAGCAGCGTTTGGACCAGACACAGGGAAGATGCAGCCAAGCCTGCTTGTTCCTTCCTCCCAATCCGGGCTTGGTTTCTGGATCTCTTCAGGTCCTCACAGAACAAGAATCCAAGCTGGCCGTGCAGAACAAGCTCATCAGTGAGCTACAGGAGACCGTCAGGCAGCTGCAGGCAGAGGCGCGCTCCCACCGGTACCACATCCACAAGCAGCAGCGGCAGCAGGAGGCAGCCCAAAGGGAGGTTAAGGCACTGCAGCAGAAGGAGCTGCAAACGCGCGTGGCGCTGGAACTCATCACCAGCAAGGTAACGCGGCCTCCGTGTCAGCATCCTCCCTCCCTCCCTCCCTCCCAAGCAAAGAACATGAGAGCACATAGGCATTACTCCTGGGCAGAAGCACAGCAGGAGATGCACCAGGACACTGCAGTCCTGGCTGCCCTCCACAGCCACAGGGCCACAGGGCCAGAGGAGCAGGAAACTCAGCCATTTCCTTCCCAGCTTTGTAGCATGCAACTCCTACATCACTTACAAAGCAAACAGGCCTCCAATACCAGAAGCCCTTGAGAAACTCGAGTTCAGAACAGTTACATCACCAGGTTTCTAATAGCCTTCCAGATTCAAAGTAAAAGGTAATACCTTGAAGCCACTTCAGGGAGGCACAGGGTGGCAAGCACAGAGCCCAATACCTGGGTGAGGGACTCAGTCCACCCCAAAACACATCATTATCACAGCACTTGCAGCAAAGCCCAGTCAAACCACCTGTAACTTCACACAAACAGGTCTTTCATTTCACCCTTCACTAGCACTGTGCCCAAGTCCAACAGCGTAGTCTCTGTGAATCCCTGTGAACACCAAAGAACTCTATACACACACTAAGCACATCTATTCTCACCTTTCATCAACAGTTTGAAAAGTATCGAAACAAAATAATCCAGGCTACATTCAGCACAGCAGGCATCAAGCCTCCGCAGGCAGAGATCACGGACGAGGAGGTGCTGGAGGCAATGCAGGTACGTGGTTCATGGGAACTCTGCTTCCAGCAAGGGCCTGATGAGGTAAGAGACCGCTGCAGTGCTGCTCTCCACCCAGTGCATCCCCACCTCTTTACACACCCCTCATTTGCAGAAAATCATTAACGACCGGATCGAGTTCCATCAGATGCTCAAACAGAAAGGCATCAGAGTCCCACCGCTCCACGGCACCGACACTGCTGCATCACCTACTAGTAAGGGAAGGAGAAGGGGTAATGCAAGGCAGCAGCCTATCACCCCCGAAAAGAAGCCCTGATGGCTGAGCAGAGCACATCACCAACGTCAGGCTCCTGCTCCCTGGGTTTGAGGTGGACATACTAACAAATTAAACTCATCCTCCTGAAACCAAGTCCTGCAGGAATCCCTCATTCAGTTGTGTCAACCAACTCACACCACAAATCACTGTAAAACACTGGTGTGTAGAAATGCTCAACTTCACAGGGAAGCTCAAAGCACTACTAAGGACTGCTTGCCTACAGCTAGAAAGCACCGAGTTCTCATTTTTGCAGTGTTCAATAGCTGCTTGGGCAAGGTTGTATGGTTACATGATTAGAAAACTCACCAGTGCCAAAATCCATCAGTGTCCAAACACATGACAGTGACATGACTGTAAGAACTGGTTTATTTTCCTATTCATAAGCGAGTCCCAACACATGGATGTATTTGACACAGTATCTCCAAGTTCAGTTAGAGCTCTGGAGCATCACTTTCAACAGCACAAAACTCCATCTCTAGGTCACCATTGCTTATGAAGAGGTTTGCACTCATAAGGTGGTAGCCTGGATGTAGCTGCTACCCACTCCAACCAACTACCTGTGCGCCAACACTCTTCACATGGAAGTGTGGGAGAAAGCACTCTGGGCACAAGTACTTGTACTCTGGGGAGACAAAGAGCTTTAGTAGTGTCAACACTAAGCAGCATCAGCCCTCTGAGTGTAAATGAACTTCACAAGCACGAATGAATTCAGTGCTCCATCAACAGTAACTCAATGGGTATGCAACAGGGTCACTACAACCGGTGCTTCCACAGGGACGGGCGATGGCTCTGCAGTGCACTGAGACACACAAATCCCTGCACTCAATTCAACTGACTTGGCTTGGAAATGGAAGCTGTGTTAATGTCTGAACACAGAAACCATCACTTTAAAACTCACTCCTCGAGTTCTGACAGCAATTACATTGTCACAATTACTCCAGATAGAAAATCACACTGAATGAGATGTTAGCAAAGCCGTTTGGCATCCCATCCTCGGTACGGGCGTGCAGCACGTGGCTGTTTCAATGCTGTCACCGACTGACTTCTCAGTTCAGCTGCCAAAATAATAACCCAGCTGAAACGCACCAGGAAGAAGCAGAGATCCAGCAGAAAAACACGACTGCATTCACATTACAGATGCTAAGACACAATGGTTTTCTCTACAAGTGAACACATTCTGACTTCCAGCTTCTTCTCTGCCTTTCAGTTCTCCCTACCTAGTCAGAACACTGATGGCTTTCTATTAAGGCTGAAGAACACAACCCTGCGTGCCACAGCCTATCAAACGTGACAGTAGCAGGCGGGATGCACCGCATCTTGTCCTTACAAACCCAAACCACCTCAGTGCATACAAGCTGCATTGTTGAATATGGCAAAAAGGAAAGGAAACGGAATCATTCTATGAGCTCTGATAGCTGCTAACGTATTACAGTGAGGAGAGAGGACACTGTGCTTAGGTCAGTTTTTGAAGGATAAAGTACTTTCAAGTTTCCATCTGTGTCCACCACTCGAACCTGCTCCACAAGCATCGGCTGAGCATTCTGGCTGGGATTCAAAGCTGCTGGTCCACAAAGAGCATCAGATTCGTTATCCGAGCCCGAGTCTTCCTTGTTTTCCAATGTAGATCTGTTCAGTTCTGCAATTTTCTGTTAAAAGCGAAATACAGAAAACAAGATTAATTCTGTGGCTGAGAGCAACGCCAGGCTGCTTCCAACAGAATTTGCTGGCAGCAACTGAAGCCATAAGAGCACTAAGAAGAGAAGGTGTTCAAAGACAAACCCTACATTTCTAATTGTGGTAACGCAGTGTTATTTACCTGGGTGAGTTCTGAGGTCTGCCAGGGAATCAGGATATAAGAATATGAAAACCCTGTGTGATGTGGAGATGGAAGGGTGCAGGCATGGAAGCCAGGATGGGAGAGCAAGCGAAGGAGAGGGCATACTACTACTACTAAACTAAAAATCAGCTTCTGTGTTCTCCTCAATGCACGTGGGCACTACACATTCTGTCGAGAACAGACAGGATTATTTCCTGAGCTACTTACCAGAATGAGTGTGTCCATGACATCTTTGCATATCTGTAAGCTGGTATCACTTGTCACCTCCAGAAACAGATCCCGGGTGTCTTTCCTGATCTGGAAGGATTTCACAGGTAAAGCCAGTGAGGATGGGAGCACACTCGCCCACAGTCACTTGGCAACACTTCGTGCACTAACTGAACAGAAGATGTTCATTCAGTGCAGCTGGAGACAAAGTGCTGCCTTGCCTTACAAGTCAAACACCATACTCCTGCCCTTCAATAAAGCCATCCCTGCAAAGGCAGGCGGTGCCTTTGGAACAGAGCTCTGGCCAGAGGCTGCCACATCAGCAAAGGTGGAAATGGCACTCCCAGATCCAGCTCAATCTGACCACCTAGCAGGCAAGACCCAGGTTTGGAGATATGTATGTGGAATGCAATCACAACTGTCACAGATTTGGGCCTATCTCTGAATGTGGACTTCAATCCCAGAGGAAAAAAAACCCTCACTTTAATTCTGGTTAACAGATTTCCACCAACAGAGTACCTTTGTCTTCTCGCTGTTGGTTATGGGTGGGAAAGAAATCACGACGCCTTCAGCATCCACCAGACAGGGGTAGTTGTCTTTGCCATCCAGTAACTGGAGATACCTGCCAGGAAAAGTAAAGCAGCAAAGAGTGAGCAATTGAACCAGCAGCAGGATGCAGTGGCACAAGGGTGTGACAACAGCAAATGAGGGTGCTCCTGGTCCACCACGGAGCAAAGCCAGGAGTCAGAACATGGAAACTCAGTAAAGGTGTATCACGGTGATACAGCTGAGGAAAGCCACCGGATGTCACACACTGACCTATGCAATCCAGAGACATTCTGACGCTTCTTCTGCTTCCTCTGCTCCTCAGCTTCAAGCTGCAGCTGGCGGAGAAGATCCTTTGCCTTGATCTCCTTTCGACCCAGAGGTGTTACCTACACCGTGCAGAACAAACACCTGAATTTAAGAGCCGCTCAGTCACAGGGGTTATTCAAACTCCTGTAAGCAAGACAATAACTGAGTTTAAACCTTTGTGTGAGCTGCAACACCCACTGGAAAATCATTTGCTAGCACTAATTCCATTCTGTACCTTTCCAGAAGACAAAAGGGAACCAAGTGGAAAGGCCCATGGATGCTACGGGCCCTACCTTCAGCGTGTCAGGAGGTTGAACATCATACATCAGAGGAGCTTTGACCAGCTGCAGGTCATGGGTGGCAATAGTGGCCAGTGTCCGCTTTTCACAGATGTCTTCATGCAGTTTAGTCTGAAACAGAAAGAAACCTATCAAAGCAGAGCCAAAACATCCACTTGATTTCTTAGAATTACTCTCCACAGATCCTTCTGTATGTCGTGTTTGTAGCTACTCAAGTAACTCTTTTGCATTAAATAGAGCCTTTCTGCATAGTAATTTTACCTGAATTGCAACTGAAATGTAAAGACAGGGAGCGTAACCCATGACATATCTCTCAACTAGGAAACAAATGGTTTTAAATCAGAAAACCATCACAAATAGAGAGTCTTGTAATCTGAAACCACCTAACCTCTGCCACCTAATGGCTGTGCAGGCCATAAATCAGGGGTGACAGGCTGTGATTACCGTACTGTTGGTTTCAGCATAGATCAGGGAACCTGGAGCCAAACCAAGTACTTCTAATGTGGATGTGGGTTCATTAATAGCTCTCAACAACAAGCTGCTGTGACAGAGCAAATGCACTTGCGTGTGCGCTCATCTCCCTCTCATGGTAACACCTGAGCTCCTACTGGGTTCCTCAGGAAAACCAGTTCTGCTCATTCCAGAGGGACCGGGCAGCAGCTGCTGCACCCTCCCCAGCTCCTGGGTGAACAGCTCCCTCTGAGCTCACCTAACACAGGACTGCAGCACTGACCTGTGCGGACAGGAACCTCTTCAGAGCATTTCCTGGCTTTAAGTTCACTCCCCGCAGCACGCAGCACACGATGAAGGGTCGAACATCCTTGATACCCGGGCTCACTTTGACCACCAAGGGCGCCGGGTTCTCAGAGACGTGCAGAACCTTCACCAGCAGCTTGCTCGCCTCTTCCACCTCGTCCTGCTCCCCGTCCCCACCATCCTTCTTCTGCTGCTTCTCCCTCTTCTTCTTCCTGGCCTCCTCCCTGGTGCTCTCAGCCTTTCCCTTCCCGCGGCCCCCGGCCCGCAGGTAGTCCAGGATGGCTTTTGTCTGGCAGCCATTGACCATCTTCTCCAGCCGCTTGTCCTTCAGTTGGTTCCCCCTGAAGTTGGCTTCCTTGAGGCGGGGGCAGTCGGCCAGGGCAGAGGGCAGCTCCCGCAGGTGGTTGTTGGCCACGTCCAGACTCTGGAAGAGACAGAGATGGGGGGGGGGGGGTCAGTGATGGGGACCCGGGTGGGCTATGTAAGAGACAGAGATGGGGGGTCAGTGATGGGGACCCAGGTGGGCTATGTAAGAGACAGAGAGGGGGGGTCAGTGATGGGGACCCGGGTGGCCTATGTAAGAGACAGAGATGGGGGGCCAGTGATGGGGACCCGGGTGGGCTATGTAAGAGACAGAGATGGGGGGGCAGTGATGGGGACCCGGGTGGGCTATGTAAGAGACAGAGATGGGGGGTCAGTGATGGGGACCCGGGTGGCCTATGTAAGAGACAGAGATGGGGGGCCAGTGATGGGGACCCAGTGGGCTCTGTAGCAGACAGTGATGGGAGCAATCAGTGATGGGGACCCAATGGGCTCTGCAGCAGACAGTGATGGGGGGCAGTGCTGGGGCCCCGGGTACCCCTCGCACCTTCAGTGCCGGCAGGACGGCGATGTCAGCGCCCAGCTCCTCCACCTCGTTGTCCGCAGCCTCCAGGCGGCTCAGCAGCGGGAAGGGCCCGCCCGGGACGGCGGCGGCGGCGGCGGGGGGGGGCAGGAGCCCGCCGGGCAGCGCCCGGAGCCGGTTCCCGGAGAGCAGCAGCGCCTGCAGCTGCGGGGCGGCGCGGGCCAGCCCCGGGCCCAGCTCCCGCAGCCGGTTCCCGCTCAGGTTGAGGCTGCGCAGCTGCGGGAAGGCCGGGGCTGCCCCGGGAGGCTCCGCGTCCGCTGCCGCCGAAGCCCCGCCCAGCGCCGCGGGCAGCGCCTCCAGGCCGTTACCGGAGAGGTCGAGGATGCGCAGGGCCGGCAGCGCCCCGCCCAGCCCCGCGCCCAGCCCGGCGGGGCCCAGCGCGTTGCCGGCCAGCACCAGCGTGTGCAGGGCGGGCAGGGCCGCGGCCAGCCCCGGGCCCAGCTCCCGCAGCGCCGCGCACCCGCTCAGCTCCAGCGACTGCAGCAGCGGCAGCGCCAGCAGCGCCGCCGGGAGCCGCCCCCCGCCCGCCGCCACCCGCTCCGCCACCGCCGCGCCCGGCAGGGACAGCTCCCGCCGCCGCTCCCGCGCCGCCGCCTCCAGCTCCGGCCACGCCGCCGCCGCCGCCGCCGCCATGGTGCCGCGGGGAGGGGCCACGGAGCGGGCCCGCCTCGCCCCGCCGGAAAGGGCCGGTCCGGGGCCGCCTCCGAGCGCGCTCGGGGAGGGGCGGGTTTAACCCAGGGGGGTCCCCTTACAGAGAGCGAGAGCATCGCTAACGATTAACCCCCACCCGTACTCATCCCAAGCCGTGAGAGTGCCTCCGTTCCTGCCTTGGGGTCGGCCAGGTTCTTGCACACGGGGCAACGGCTGCTCCAGGCTCGCCTCTGCACCTCGGGTGGGTGAAAAGCACCCGGCTGGCGTGGGGCACAGCAGGAGGAAGCGATCATACACAGAAAAGGCCTTGAGCTCCGGCCTGCGGTCTGGTCACTGCCATTGCTGATTTAAGCTTTCCAGTCCGAGAGTTTGGAGAACTTTCCTCTTGCTAGCCAGGCCTGCCCCTGTGCAACGTCTCTGCTCTGGGATGCTTTGCAGCACAGGAATAAGCATCACTGCGTGTTTCACACCAGCTTTTATTCTCCTACTGCGGAAGACACAAAGAGTGAGCAGGCGCTGGGACAGGCAGGGTGATCATAGACTGGTTCGGGTTGAAAGGACCTTAAAGCTCCTCCAGCTCCAACCCCTGCCACGGGCAGGGACCCCTTCCACTGGAGCAGCTTGCTCCAAACCCCTGTGTCCAACCTGGCCTTGAACAGTGCCAGGGATGGGCCAGCCACAGCTTCAAGACCCAATAATACAGTGCCCTGGACGACCCAACACACACAGCAGGCTTTTGCTAACAGGGCTTTTCCAGTGACCTACACAGGGGAAAGCTCACAGTTGGATGTCCAAAAGGGAGGGTGCTCAGGGCATAGCTCACAGCCCATCACAAGTGCTGATCCCCAAGTAAGATCAACATGTGTTTTGCCTGCATAAGGAATAATCAGGTTCTCAAATAGGAACTCGTGTCACTAAAGAAGAAATGAAACCACATATATGTTAATACATATTTCTCATGTATATGTATATATATATTTATGGATATATATATTTTGGAAGAGTTAAAGAAACTGTAGAAAGGTTTCCAAAGTAAAAGCACACTGATGTACCTGTGACATCCATTCTCTTGCAGAGAGGCTGCCCGCAAACTAGAAACCAAGCGTATTACAAAATCAGTGCAGAACATACAAAATTCACTCCATGGTAGCAAAAACCCCAACCCCCCAAAAGTCTGTCATCATCCTCACCCATCCTTGTACCTGTGCTGACACAGACCACCACTGAATTCTGCCTTGGAAAGCTCTGGCCTAAGTGTTACAGGTTGAAACATCGGGGTGGTTGCTTTAGGGATGAAGCTCCACACATTGTGCCTGAGCAGAATCTGTTCTCTGCAAAGCTGTTAAATGGTCACATGCTGTATCCTACAGATGCTTATTTTAATCAAGATCTAACTGGAGAAACTCAGCATTTAGGATTATCTGGATATAATTCTGGATTTAGAAGCGAGCGAGCACACTAAAGCAGGAAAAAAGGTCGAAATGGTAAAGTCAGGCTTTCCAAGGCCCCACTAAGGTTTTCTTTTCTTTGAGGGGCCATTTCTTGGGGTATATTTTGGAATGAGCTGGGAGGTTATAAAGAATGACTTTGATTGCTACAGTAGCTCTGTGGGGCCACTCTCATGAACCAAAGGGCACGCTTAGGGTTGAACTTAACCCTGTGGTCAAAAGGCCTAAGGCACTTGGTGTGCAGCAAGTGGCCACAGAGATCAGCCACTTCATGTTCATGTGGTGGCGGGTCATATGGCAATATCCAACCAGCCCTTTGGCTTTTTCCTTTGGTGCTAATTCTTGACATTAACAATATGCCTGAACTCATCAAATTACAGACACTGGTGTTAGAAACAAGAGCAAAGTGTGTTACCACCACTCTCATCAGGGAGACGGTGTCCTATGAGGAACCGACGAGCAATGCCTGGCCTGCTTTGTTCCATTAGGGAATGTGGCAGGCTGGATCCATCCCCAAATATCTGTGTGTTTCCAGTGGAAGCATTTCTAGGAGAAAGCCACTGCTGCACAGGCAGCTGACACAGTGCTGTGGGTATCAGGCTGGCAAGTGCTGCTCAGCAGGCCCGTGGAGTCAAACAAATAAGATGATCTGAATTTCCCACACCTTTTAAATACCTACTGTAAGCCAAAGGAAAAAATACTTGTCCTGTCATCGCTTTGTGTATGTTTTGCCACTGATTTTATTTGGGCTCCCTCTTGGGATTGGGATCTTGCTTCCTACAGAGGGTGATCGAGCTTTTGCTCCTGGAGGACCTGGTTTCCTCAAACACTGGCCACCCATTTTGCCTGTGAAGAGAAAATACAGGTCGTTATTGCAAGGACATCTGGTCCCAGCCTTGAATTTTATCTACCATTTTGATTCTCAAGAACTATGAGGTCTGAATGACTGATACTGGCAACTAAAACTTGGTGGGCATCCAGTCTGAGGTGCGTCTCACAGGACAATGGTCAGCGTTCCTTTCCTATCTCTAGGAAATCACCCTGGAGCTTTAGCTGTATCCAGCCAGGATTTAAGTTCCTTCTGTGTATCCAAATTCTAAGCAGCAGCAAACTAACTAGCATTCTCACAGGCAAATAGAAGACAGATGGACAGACATTCACTTAGCAGAGCTGAGAAGGTTATGTCCAGGATGCTGGAGTAGCTGTAAAATGCAGGTATGAGCAAAGCAAATACCAGACACAGAGATTAACTCCAGCAATGACCTGAACATGCAGAGGACTAAAGAGCTCTGAGAAAAGTGTGAAGGAGGAAAGGCTCTGGATGTTACTGACCAAGAGAGTTTTAGTGCTGCAGGCAGGGAAAATAGCTTTTTTAACTTCTGTGTCCAGGAAAGAAAAGGATTTTGCTTCATAAATATAGACGAAGGTTAAAAAAAGCCACCTGACATCAGCATCAATTTCTCTCTGTTGGTGAAGACGCTGCACATCATAGATTCTGCCTAGCTCCTGGGTCTGAATGGCAAAGGAAAAGCAGTACACAGCACTAACTATTCAATTCATCTCATAATTAGGATTAGATTAGCATCCTCTGATTGGACATTACAAGCTAAATTGGGCTCTCAGTTCTCTGTGTCAGCGTTCAGGAGCTTGCCAGAATGTTAACTGTTTCCTATCACACTGGTTGTTCTATTCACACTTGTACTGTCATGCAGAAAAAGCCCCAGACTGATCAAATACACCAGCTTCCCAACCAACTGAGCTAATGCCTTGGTTTGAAACAGGATTGTTATGGAATGATTTTGAGAGTTTGCTCCCTGTGTATGCTGTAGTTAGGTTAGGTTAGGTTATGTAAAAAACTGAGTTGAACGAGTAGCAGAGTCTGCTCTCAAGGATGAAACACTCCTCTTAAGTAAAAGGAACACAGTAAAAAGCATAACCATTATTATCATAAAACAGTATCTTACCAGGCTGCACCAGAAGAGTTTTATTTAAGATGGAGAGCCTCCGCTGATTCATTTTACAGCCCATCAAGTGAGATTTCCAGCCCTGAAGTCAATAAAAAAGAAGTGATACTACAACACCAGCAAAATCAGCCAAGCTCTCAGGTAGTCACTATGTATGCACATAGATGCTGAAACCATGAGGAAAAACAGGGTTGTGAACAGACCTTTTTGTGACAGCATTTGAATCTGCTCACTCATAAAAGCATCTTATGACTAAGTGAAATAGAAATTAAGCTATGCAAATCTTGATATGATACCAATAGGTATCTTCAGCTGCTGAAAGCACATTTTAGATGTGCCAGAGATTTCCCAGAATTAGGCAATAACAGGGAACAGTTCTGAAGTCATTGGTATAAGGCAGTGTTAGAAGAGGACATGAATTCAGTCCCAGTGCCATAACATCAGAGCAGTCTGGAAGGCATCTTACCTCCTCTCCTGGAGGAAAGTTGTCATGGCACAGTGGGCAATGGTTTGCCACGTGTTCTGGCTTGGCAGCTGAAATGATGAGAAAAAGAGTGCAAGAATTGCAAAGACAGGCTAAGTTCAAATACAAAAGGAGAAGTTGCACAACAAAGAGCGTAAAACTACTCCATGGCTAAACCAGCTCCACCCCTTTTATCATTAACTGCTCTCAAAGTCCCATGTTTAATCACCTACACTGAAACAAGATCAAAAGGAACAACGGGGCTTAATCCTTTTGCTTGACGTTTGAAGTTCAATCCTCCTGTTTAAACCTACTCACAATTGCAAGTCTTGCTCTTAATATGTTTGGGCAACTCATCTTTTGGAAGGGCTTCACCACACTGTTGGCATTTCCCAAAACTGTCCTTTTTATCACAATCAGTCAACAAGTGCTCTGTCAGGCTGGGTATTTCCACCACCTGCAATAGAGCAAGAGGCACCCAGTGAGCCTTGTGCTGTGCTGAGTAAAAGAAGAGTATTTAAAACTCTGCTTATGTGATTTTTGGAAGTTACATCGCACTTTCCAAAATGGCACAGGGAAAATGAAATTTTAGTCCATTAATACAATTTATAATGCTGCTCTATTCAAAAAGCGCTACCCAAGATCACACTTGTGTTCAGCATTTGTCTGCCTTAGCACTAAATATATCATATAGCACCTTAAAACCAGAATAACAACAGTTAATGTCTTGTAGTAGCTCCAGAAAGTTTATGCCTAACCTGTTTGCAGTGCTCACATCTGGTTAACATACAGCAGTGCTTCCAGTAATGGAGATCCAAGCCTTCCTCTGTGAAGGATTCGTCCCTTTCACCACAAAAAATACATAAGCTAGGGAGAAAAGTACAAGCATCAGTAACATCACAGAGTGAAATGGACTAATACTGATACTTCTGTTAGAAGCTATTCTGAATAACAGCTACTACCTCAGTACACCTCATTTTCTTTACTCAGTGCTTATAATGCGTTAGGGCATGTACAGATACTATCACATAATTTATGGTAACTACAACTGTGAAGCATTTGCTCACATAGAAAGATGTAATTCCCCAGAAACACTGAGAACAGCTCACTGAGGCTGGCTGTCATGGCTCCAGAGTTTTCTAATGCTTCCTCTGAGCCCTTATATCCTACACTACACACGACAGCTACAATACATCTTTGATCCACTGGAAAAACATTATTAGCTTGCAGGTTATACCAAGTGCTTAAGGTGATTGGAAGCTGCTCATCTAACTTACTTATCCGAGTAATCTGCAACAGAGGAATGACTGTCTGGAATCTCCACTGTTGCAGACTGTGGGCTTTCCTTTACCTGATAACCTGTAAAAAGAGAACTATTAAAACCAAAATCACATTTTAATTCACTTTCTTGCATGCCTAGAAATATTGTTTCTCTGCATCTTCCCAGCAAAAACAGCAGAAGCACACCATCACCATCCTGGTAACAAGCACCAAAAGCCAATGTACCTGCGGGCAATGGGGAAACTACTGCTTCAGTCATTTACAACAGTAAAATATTCCAGTGGTGATTTTTACATGTAGTAGATGATCTCCCTCAGGTTGGGGAGAAATCTAAAGTGGTTTCAAGCCATATTAATTGTTATTAGAAATTAACTGGCTAGGTGGTGGCAATTTTTCTTCCGTGAATTTACTGATTTCCTTTGTGGCAGGTTGAGACTCAGCCAATCTGAAGCACTCTGGCATGTTTTTAAATAAGACAATTGTGTTTCAGAGACATCTTGAAGTATCTTCACATTTCTTAACACTTTGAAACATCTGCACATTTCTTAACAGTATTTAAAACCACCTACCTTGAGCTTTTAGCTTCGGCAAGTCAGAGTCTTTCTCCTATTGAACAAAGAAATTTAAGTCAGAAATGTACTTAATGACTGTGATGCTTGCCAGGAAGAACACATTATATCCTGATTTTTCTCTGTCATTAAAAGCTTAGAAGCAGAGCCAATGCATTACAACGTTTGTGCTTCTGCTCCTACAGCAAATCTCTCAGGTACTGAGGCAAAACCAAACCACCCTCACCTTTCCAGCTTGATCTTTTGCTTGCATCTCCTTTGCCAGCTGACCTTGCAGAACCTTCATTTCTTCCTTCTTCTGTTTCTCTGCTTCTTCTCTTGATGCCTTTCTCTGTGCCTGTCAAGAAACAGTCTTTCAGTTACAAAAGATTTTGAACCATCTCTCATACAGAAGAGACTGCAAAACACATCAGTGTGGAACAAATGGGCAATGCAGCAAGAAATATCCGTCACGGTTAAATGTTGCTACAGCAAAACCTCCTTCCCCCTGAATTCCTCTGTCCTACCTGAAAGGTAGCACTACTACTATAGTGGGTAGTACAATCTGTTAACAGCACACCTTATGATGCTCTGCTACGTGTGTCATCCAGTGCCTAATAGAGCTGGGAAATCAGTATTTTGCTCAGTTGGATGCAATGTTTAAAATAGCTATGTGGGTCTGCAATCTGATTACGTACCCTGATTTCAGCTTCAGAAAGTTTTCCATCTATTTTGCTGAATCCATCAAAGAGTGTTTTATAGAGAACAGTCTTACGAATGGTTGCATCATCTGGAGGCAGATATTCCAGTACAGCAGCCCTGTGCTTCCTGTACATGTCAAAGATAATCTGCAATGCCACATCACGGACTTCAGAAACTCGGTGTTCCAAAGCTCCTGTTGCAAACTGAACATAATAATAATAAGGCTCTATTTCCCCACATTTTTTAAGGACTTCTTTATTAGTCTATTATTTCACTGCAGTGGCAGAAATCTTCAAGCAAATAGGTTTTTACAAACACTTTCTGACACAGTGATTCTTTTTCCCCATATTGGCATCTTGCTTCCTCACAGGATTGTGTGTTGTCACCTCCAAGAGGCTCAAATTCTCTTCAGTAATCCACCAACCACTCCAAAACAGGCAGCCCCAATAAGACAGCAACAGAAAAAGCTTCCTGTGCTGTAAGCTCAGGCTCCTACCTCCATGACATTGCTGATGGTAAATCCGGAGTTTTCAGTTCCCATGTCTTTCAAGAGGCATTGCACTAATTCCACTTGACTCATTGCCAGATGTGTTGCAGAGTTGGGTTTTAACGGCTGAACCAAATGAACTGGAACAATCTGAAGAGGTCTGACCTCACTGCACAGTGCCATTTCCTAGAAACATGCAGAGAGGCAGCGTGCATGTAGGAATCCTGAACGAGGGAAGTTAACTGTCTTTGCAAAATAGAGGTATATTCTAAGTTACTTGTAATAAGTAAAATAAAATAAGTCTTCCATAAGAAGTAGCTGCTTATTTGTTACTTTAGCAGCGAGAAGCTGCTTGCAAAGGTTTTAAAGAGAAGATTATCCCAGGTTTGGTTTCACTTTTGGCAGCAGGGAGAAAGCTACTGAGAAATCAATAAAGTCTTAGACATGCTCAGATGAGTTATAGAACTGGACCATGAGAAACGTTTCAAGAGCTGATCTTACACTGAGCTATATGAAAAGGTAGACAAGAAATGTTACAGAGGATACAAAGTCCTGACATTGCTGGACATAAACAGCTGGAAAACACACTGCAAAGATGCCAAGTTGGTTTTACCACTTTGCCTTCCATATTCGACATCATCCTTCACAGCAGCAAACTGGTCTCAAAGTCAGGCCTGGTTAGATGTTACCTACCTACCTACCTGTGAGCCCTGTGAAATTCTTAATGCAAGTCAAACCATAATTTGATGTAAAACACTTACCTGAATGAAGTTATAAGCCACAAGTCGAAGACGAGATGAACGTTCTCCTGTTCTAGAAAGCAAATTTGGCAGCGTTTTTTCCACACAATGAGAAGTCTCCAGCTTTCCCAGTTTATGTTTCGGTATATACTGGGTAATGATCATTTTTAGAAGTTTCAGGGACGCTTGAAAAACCTGAGTTAAAAAGAACAAGAAAACAGTGACCAAAAATAGCACAGAGATCCCAGTGTTCAGACAGCATTGAAGACTCTTCTCCGTACTAAAGAACAGCAGCAACAGGAGCCTAGAATTACAGTGACACCCCTAATAGAAGCTACTTCAGATACCTCTCTCCCAGAAAACATCTTGCTAGGGCTTAGGTGAAAGGCTTCTTATAAAGAGAAACACAGCTCTTGAGTTTTTTCTCTTCTTCTTGTTTAAGATTTATTTGAAGCCTAAGGCTCCTTAGGCTGACTGCATTCTCTCAGGTTGGAAACCAGCGGTTACTTCATTGCTCTATTTCAACTTGATAAAAACAAACAGGATCAACCACACTACACATTTATTGTAGCAGCAGTAGCTCCTCAAGCTCATTACCCAGCCCAGGGCACTATTTTCTGTGCTGCTGAATGACAGACATTGCCCAGTCCTAGGGCCCAACTAAAAACTGATATTCCACTTGTCTGGGGGGTTTGGATGGGCTTGTTTGCTTGTTGGTTTTAGTTTAAACTTACTTAACAGTAGTTTTACAAACTATTTGTTCAAAGCATCTTAACCACATGGTTCTACAATTTTGGCTGCTAGATCTGCACTGGAGTATTGCTTACCCAATAAATCACAACGTACCGAAGGCACTATGTCTTTGATGGCTCTCCTCACAAGGAAAATAGCAGCCCTCAGCATGTTCTTTAAGTCCTCCTTTGGAGTGGTCATTGACACTTCCATCAGCTTCTTATACACAGCAAGCAATGCATCTTCTCGATATGACCAGGTTTTGGAAAATGCTCCTGAAACCTAAGCACAGAACAAGTTAATCTCTTAAAATGTCAGTGCTGATATTTCAATATTTACTCAACATTAATATACAGAAACTGCCTCAAAAGAACACATGAACTTCAGCCTGAAGTCCCCAGGTGTTTCCAACAGGAATCTGGCTTTTATTAAAAGCTCAGATATTTGAGAAACTATGTGGGAAATGGATTAACAAGTCAGGCTCAAGCATTCGTTTCCTGCACAGCAATGGCTTCTCTCCCTACAATAGACAATGGCAAGTTATGGGTATTCTGATAGGGTCCATACCCAAAAGCAGTCTACCACATACTATCTGCTTAATAGCACACCAAGTAATCAATCATAAAAGCTACAGCACCATACAAACATTGCAAACAGGCACCCGTACGTCCAAGGTCAACTTTTAACCTCAGATTTTCAAGTAACAGCTCTGAACAAGTGAACATCAGTAGGTGTTTGCTGACAGAGTGTGTATCAAATCAACTCCACACAGATCACAGTAATCTATGGGCTTATTTTGGTGTTCTTTACCAAAGCTTCTCCAAACACTTCAACAGTGGGGCTGGCCTCCCTCAGTGCCTTCTCACTTAATGGTTCTGGTTCCCCAGTAACGCTACTTCTTGGAGTATCATCAATATACTCTTCAGCCATCCCCGGCTCAAGGTACGCGATGGCTCCATCAGATTGTTTCCGGATGGCTGGAAGAGGTGTCTCATCATATGGTAAAAACTGAACGTAACAAAGAAGATAAAAGTTGCTGTTCTAGAAATGACTTAGATGTTAAGTTGTTTCATCACAAATTGACTTGATTTCAATGCATTTTTCCCCCATTAAAGCAGTATTGCTTTACAATTACATCCAGGTGTTGTAGTTCCCATAAAAACATCATGAAGAAATGGAATCAGTGCCTGTGTATGAAACTTATTTCTCATCTACAGAGTACAATAACACACAAAATGTCTTTTGTGGAAATGCATGCACGTACAGAAGAAATCACCTCCTGATAGGAAGCCAGCAAGTCATAAAGCTTTATTTGTTAACTAAGTCAATATCCTGGTAAGAGCAAATACTGCTGCTACTACAGACAACACAAGTCTTCCTTAGCTTTGCCAAAAGCAGGAGCAGCAAAACCTAAAGATTAAGCTAACCAGACACTGTGATTTTCTTCCTCTCCTTAAACACAACACCAAGACTCTTATTCCACAACCACATTCCAACAAATTCCCTTGGTACTGTAGATTCACCTGACCTGATCTCTCAGAAGGAGATTTATTAAGCCACTAATGGAGCTAGCAGAATTCAGCTTCCACTGTATTGGACACACAATCCCTGAACAGTCATTTAATGTCTATTAGCTTCCAGTCATCTGTTTGTAAATCAGATATAATCAATGCCTTTTTGCCTCAATCTTGATGAACATTTCCAAAAGCTTCCAAAGAAATTAAGGAACAGAGAAGACCATTGCCAATTAGCAGGGTTGATTTCCAGTAATGTATAAGCCATGAGAATAACCACAAAGCCCTTGTTTTGAAGGCTGAATGCTCAACCCCTTGCTCTAACAGATTTCTATAGTAACAGAGGTTCACTACTCACATTTTCTTTGGGAAACACTTCCCTAGAGGTTGTGGGATGAGTCTCAGGAGGAGGAGGGGACTGATGGAGAACAACAGGCTCAGCAGAAGCAGGATCTGCTGACCTCTCTTCCAGCAGAGGCTCTGCTCTCCACGACTCTCCTTTAGGGGGCTCTGCATGCTCACAAGGAGGTGAAGTTGCACGTTTGTTGGGCTGAAGATTGTCAGTGTGAGTTATAGGCTCCAAAGGCAATTCAGATGGTTTTTTAATCTAGAAAAGGAAGATTTTGCAAAGCAAGGCTTACAATGTCCTAAAATCAGAGTTGGCACAGCCCCAGCTCTGACAGCCACCAAGATTCTCCTGCTTTCAGGTAATTGTCAGACCCCACTCAGAGATGTGTAATCATTTCCACTGGATGCAGCTTCGTGGATCAGGAAATAATTCTGTGTGGACGCGTGTCAGGAGATGATAAAGCTTCCTGTTGCAAGAACAATATAAAACTATATGTATCTTATCACAGTAATTCTGTCTGGTCAGCCTCGATGCCAGCACAAGCCTCTTACACCCCTTCAAAATATGACAGTTTCTTACTCATCTGCATCAGGTAGCCCTCAAATTCTGCAAAACATTCATGATTCTTATGTCATTTGCTTGAGACCTCAACAGTCCAATGTAATGCAGTTTATGGAGAGTTAATCATGTTCATAAAATGCAAGTCTTTGGTTAGGGAAATCCACATAGAAAACTTAAAATCCTCACCTAATTGTCATAAAATGTCAATGTACCAACTCTTATTCTTTGAATCTATTAGGCTGCTCTCCCACTTCTCTTTACACAAGCCTCCTGAATTAGGAATAGCAGTACCCACCATCAGCTCTGCATCCAGCAGGTCATGGAGCTCCAGCTGCTGATACACCTTCAGGCGATATGCTTCCATTTGCTGTTTCTTCTTTTTAGCAAGATCATAATCCTCTTTCTCCACAGCACAGCGCTTCTCCACCTCATACCTCCCAAGTCTTTCCCCTACCTAGCAGACAGCATAGCAGGCTAGTTTGGAATCACATTACTGTACCTGTATTAAAGTTATTCAACTAAACTATCTGTTCTTAGAATTACTCTTTAAAAATATACTGGAAATCATGATGATTCCACATGAACACAAGGGTCTCCAATGGGCTGCTGGAGTACTGTTTGGCTTAAGAGACAAAGAGCTTTTCCATAATACCTTCTGCAGGTCTGCAATAGCTTGTTTGAGTTTCTTGGCATAATCATAGTGCTCGTGATGGACAGCTCCCCGCTTCTTCTCATCTAGTCTACGTATTATCTGAGCAACTTCTGGATCCTGGTACATGTCAAAAGCCAGATCATCCAGAGGTGAAATGGAGTCGTGTTTCCTGAAGATATATAAGGAATAAACTAAACTTTCAGTTCATCCCAAATAAGCCAGGCTGAGTGTATATCTTCTCTTTCCACTAGCAGGGAACTAACAAAACAGAGGGACCGAGAACTACTTTAGTCCAAGCAGATGTTTTGCAAGGGCATACACAAAAGAACATCCTTACCCGAAGTAAGTTCCATCTAAAGCAGGATCATCCGATTTAATTCCTAAGTACTGATCTATCAGCTTCTCCCTGGAAGGCTTTGCAAGGGGAAAGAAGAAATATCTTAGTGTGCATTCATCAACACCAAGTGCATGCTCAGGACAGAGATTCTGACTTGCCACAATTGACATAAGCAATGTAAATTATAACCCTTGTTTATGGTTAGGGTTATCCTGAGACAAGAGAATTTGGGCAGGCTGGAAGTGCAAATGTTCCAAATGACTGTATTTTTAATACCCACATATTAGGCTCCATTCTTGAGAACATCATTAAAACATTAAAGAAAATAAATAATTAACACGTGGCAGCTGTGCTACAGCACAAAACCAGCAGAAGAAAGATGCACTCCATTACCCCAGGAACCCTGTAACTGAACACGTGTAGCAACAGTGAAAAGACAGGGCTGCTTTGCACTTACACTGTTAGTGCTGTCATTACTGTAGTCTGCTGGATCTCCAATAATGTTTATAGCTACTAGGGCGACCTGGGATAGATTTAAAGCAAATGTAAATGCATAAGGTCATTACTTTTTCAATATCTTATGAAAACTGAAACAAAAAAAGTGGAACAAAAAGACAAAAAATAGAGCTGGTGGTCTCCAGAGTGATATGGAAGCAAAGAACAGCACTAAGTGCCAAATGTACTTCATGCTCCATTAAAAATTTATTATCAAGTCTCCAGACCACATTGCACAGCCATCATTGCTCCCTTTCCTGGTCTGGGATGAAAGGGAAGAGACTCGCTGTAGAACTGAGGTAGGTATTTGCTGTTTCTGTATCAGGGTGGCTGTATAATACCTTCACTTAACATCATCTCAGATCCTATAGACTAAGAGTGCCTTTGTAAGGACCAGAAAGCCGTTTTCAGAGGAAGCCCTTTGTCCTCAGAGCAGAGCTTCAGGTGCTGTCTGCAACTCAGGACAAAAGGCAGTAATGGAATGGGCACTTGACTTGCTTGTTCTGGATAAGTTGCATGCACTTGGTCATGATTCCAAGTCACTTAGAACCTCTTATTTGTATTTGCTGGTTAAAAGAAACCAAATATAAATCCCACTGACATTTTTAGCTCCTGTAATTCAAGGGAGCAGATTTCATTGCCTATTCTGTACTACTGAAGTGTCATCTAGCTTACCAAGTAAGGACTTGTAACTCACCTGACCATATAGGTTGTATTTATTGGCATAATTTTTATGGAAAATCAGCTTCAAGTACTGGCCAACTGCATCCATGTACACAGACTTTAACTCTCGTGCTTTGAAATCAGTCTTTTCATTGTCTGAGAGAGGAACATAACTGAGAAGGAAAATGCAACAAGTAAGCAGAGGAACCATACAAATACAGAACTGCATCTTTGCTCCTCAGGTGAGGATGTTGCTAAGGTTTAAAACTCCTAAGTGAAACATGTGCTGTGACCTGACAATACTATTCATGTCTCTTACACCTATATCTTCAGCTCTGTTACCCACCTAAGCAAATACAGAATCTCTTTGCCGCTTCCAGCATGCTGTAGTCATATTATTGCACATTATTTCCTCCTGAAGACATTTTGGTTAAGGTAATAAAACCATTTAGAGCTGTTTTACTTACCCTAGTCTGTGAAATCTCTCTGACTGATAAGGAGCAAAGTATTCAGGCAAGCTTTCGCTGATGTAGAACTCAATTTTGCTTGAAATCATGTACTGGTGAGCAAGCAACTGCAGCTTTCGTATTCGACATCTCTCTACCAACTGCAGAACAATTTCCTGCGGATACTGACAGTGTCTGAAAACACACACGATTTCTGAATCATCCTTTTATAGACTATTTCACTTCCAACTTGAGTAACAATTACAAAGCTTTCCAACGTTATTATCACTTACATCAGCATTGCAAATATCATGAAAAGAAACCAAGGAGGAGAAACTTTTCACTTCACTGCATGCATGTGTGTGTTCAGGTGTCCATACATGCCTAGAGAATATGCTGAGAAGACTAGATTTTTAATACTAAGCCAAAGCAGTTGCCAACTCCAAAACTGACAAGAATACAAACAATTTCCTTTCCTTCTTTCAAAGAACCTTTCTTTAATGCAATGTGATGCCTTTAGGTGGTAACTAAGGCACTTTTTTCCCTCCAAGATAAGGATTCCACAGGATTAAAGTAACTTCTTTTGGTGGGTTTACCATCACTTTGGCCTGGGATGCTGTGACTACCCTGACACAGTACATCATCTGCTTACTTTAAACCCAGTGCATGCATGTCCCAACTCCTTGAGATACCTGGGTGATCGCCATCCATTCACTATCGGTGCGTGAACCATCAGCTCCTTCGCGCTGAAGCCATCTTCGTGTCCTGATGAACTAACAACTATAAACCCGATCTTGTGGGGCATTCTGCAGAGGTGAGCCAGTCAAAGCCACGGTGTTTCAAGCTTAAGGTAATCCCTGGAAAGGCAAAAGAACACTGAAACGCTGCAGTCAAAGAATTAAGTCCCATGGGCCGTCAAGTCAGCAGATGATGATGGCAAATCTAAGTTTTCTTTATCATATCAGCACCATAAACCACACCATGTTCTCATGCTGAGCATTCGGCTTGCACTTAACGAGGGGCTAGGTAACTCGTGTAACAGCCAAAGTTATAAATTAAGCAATAATGAGGAACTGGGTCAATTTAGCACCTTTCCACAGCTGGGACGGCACAGGGAAGGAACAACGGGAAACACAAACACCAGAGACCACCGCTAGCCCTACCCTCGGTACCGCACCAATTTCGGCCCCCTCCCTCCTCCTCCTCCTCCTCTTCCCGCTACCCCCGGCCGCTGCAGCACAGGCCGCGGCGGCTCCCCGCCGGCTCAGGGGAACGGCCGGACCGCGGACAAAGCCGCGGGGCCCTCGGGGTTGGCTCTGCCCGGCCGAAGGGAGCGGGAGGAGCAAGGGAGAAGCGGCCAGGCCGGAGCAGGCCCCACTTGCCTCAGCGCGATCCCACCGCCGGCTCTCATGGCAACGCCGCCTCAAAGCCGCGCATGCGCGTCCTGCCGGGCCGGGCCGGGCCGGAGCCGTCTCCTGCACTCGGGGCGCCTGCGCGGCGGAGGCCGCAGCCGGGCATGGCGGAGCCGCTGCGCGCTTTCCGGGTGCGCGGGCGCTGCGCCCCGCAGAAGTTCGGGGTGGCGGCCGGGAGCCTGCGCGGGCTGCTCCGGAAGAGCTGCCGGCTGCTGCAGGTGCGGGCCGGGGGCCGCGGCGAGGGGCTTTGGTCCCGCCCGGCCTCACCCGCCCGCGGGGCAGCTTCCCTTGCCAGGCAGCCGCCTCTGTCTCTATGAGGACGGGACGGAGCTGACCGAGGGCTACTTCCGCGCCCTGCCGCCGCAGACCGAGCTGGTGCTGCTGGGACCCGGGGAGACGTGGCATGGCTGTGAGTACACCGCGGCCGGGCGGTGGGGTAGTGCCGGGGACCGGCCGCTCAGCCGGCGCCGCTTCGTCCTTATCGCAGGTGCCAGCGATATCGAGCGGTTCCTCGCCGCCTTCTGCAGCCAGCGGGAGGCCGTGGTGGAGGCCGCTCGGAAGCTGCTCAGCGATGAGCGGGCTCCCAGGAGGCAGAGGCTGCTGGCGGATCTCATCCACAACCTGAGCGAGAACATCCTGGCCGAGGACAAGGAAGAGGATGAGAAGTGGTTTGAAGGTGCGTCCGGTGACGGCAGGGAGCTGCCGTGGGGCTCCGGCTGGAGACACTCACTTCTGTCAGTCCTGCTGTTCCTGAAGTAGAATAATTCTATCATAGCTTAAAAACGTGGGAGCAATTCTGGCTGGAGCGGTTTGGTACCCTGTCAGGGGAGGAGTGATCACATTTCAAGGTTTCTGTACAGTATATGCATATTCAGCATCAGAAAATGGTTAAAACTACTCCAGTGTTCCCTGTTGCTCTGTCCAACAGAGCATCTGGAATACGTTGTTTTCCCCATTAGTACAGGTGTGCATTTACAATCTGTTAAGGATTTGCTACTAGCATCCTAATTGCAGGTACCAGCTAACCTTCCTTTACATTTTCTTTCACCCCCCTTCACAAGCTGCCCTTCCTCTTCCCAAGTCGTTGTTGTGGTTCTTCCTAACAATTGCTTTCTTTTCACAATCTCTTTAGCAAGTAACAACTGTAACATCGGCTACTGCTCTCAGAGCTGGTGCTCTGAGTGGGCTTTTAAATGCTAAGAGCAGGGTAGTCCTGACCCAGTAAAGTAAAAATAGGAACGAAAACATCTGAACATAGGGAGTTTGGAAGGAAGGGGGAAGGCAGAAGCCCTGCACTAAGCGTAACTAAGATACAACACACTTAACTCCCTTTAGGTCTAGAGTCTCGCTTTAAGAACAAGTCAAGCTACATGCGATACAGTTGTGAAAGCAGAATACGGAGCTACATGAAAGAGGTAAAAGGTTCTGTTGAAGTAGCTTATTTTCAAGATGCAAGTTAATTCTGTGATCACCTATGAAAGACTTCTATAGTATGTCATAGTGATTGTAGAAAAGAGCTTCAGGCTGCTACAGGCACCAAGGAATAATTGGTTTGGGGTTTTTCCCTTCTCTAGGTTAGCAGCTTTATTTCAAATGTTCATCCTACAGCAAGAGACGAGTATAAAAGGATCATTGACATGATGGCAGATAAACTGAAATCTGTGAAATACAATGGATGCTACTTTGACAGAAGGGAGGAGGAGGAAGCAGCCCGCCTGTGCACCACAGAGGGGTGGTTCTCTTGTCAGGTGAGTTCAGCCCTTTCTAAAGCAGAGTCTTGGTTCCAGCAAGCAGCACTCTGACTTACAGCAGAGGAAGAAAAGAGTTAGCTGGATGTGTGCACAGTACGATATTGATCCAGGCAGGGCAATGGTGTGGGTGATCTATCTTGAGTCAGTCATGATGAGCAGGGCACCCTCTTGTTTTATAGGGACCCTTCGACAGAGATGACTGCCCGTGTAAGCATTCCATCAACCCCTACAGTAACAGGGAGAGCAGAATCCTCTTCAGTACCTGGAATCTCGATCACATGTATGTACAAAGTATTAATCCAAGCTGCCCTTCATCTCAGGCAGGAAAAGAATAGCCAGAGTCTTTACTCACCCCACTGTGCAGTTAGCTCTGCCATGAGGAATGCACTGTGATAAAAGATGCTTGGGTGCTGCAGCTGCTTCTCATGACATAAAATCCTGAAGGCAGATGATAATGCTGTCTCTCATTAGCTGCTTTGCTTCTGTTCAGATTTTTCTTGTACAGAACATACCCCTCCTCACTGCATTCCCCTTTGTGGGGACTCCTCTGGCAAACTCCAGGCCTCTTTTCAGGCATTGTGCAGTCGTAAAGCAAATGGGATGTGCTATATTTCCTCGGGTTGGGAAGCCTAGTTACAGTGAAGGAATTCACATACTGCCTGCCTCTGAAATGAAGATGGATGCTCAGTTATTATGAAAAAAAGCCTTTAACAGCAATATTGTTTTCTCTTTTGTGCACTGAAGAATAGAGAAGAAACGTGCTGTTGTCCCAGAACTGGCAGAAGCTGTCAAAACACAAGATGGAAGGGAAGTGAACTGGGAATACTTCTATCAGCTGCTGTTTACTGTGGATAATTTAAAACTTGTACATATTGCTTGCCATAAGAAAACCAATCATAACCTCAGCTGTGACAAAACTAAAATTTACAGAAGAAAGCACAATCACAGGATTTGATAGTGCATCTCTGGAAGTGACTTCTGCTTCCTTCAAAATCGTGTTGGTTTTAAACAGCTCTAGTTTGCTAAAGGACTTATTTCAGAGTCCCTGCCAAAAGGGACTTGCCAAGTAATTCAGCTGCCATCTCACAAAGCATACAGGTACCTCATGCGTAATTCTGCTCTCCTGCTTTCTCACTTCAAGCCTGCCTTCCATCACACTGTTAAAATACAGATGCAAGTCAGTATAAAACTGAGGCCAGAGGCTGACAGGGATTAAGCTCTACTGCCTCTCTAGCCATGACAAACATAGGTCCAGAAAACTAATACTAGAAGTGCATGTCTCTGAACTTTAAGCCAAGCAGAGTACTTTAGGATAACTATTCTGCTCCATGCCTTTTCCAGGTGATAACCACTGTGTTTCAGGTGTGCTAAAGGGTGGTTCAGTGACAAAGCTGCTGGCTCTTCTGTGCTGAAACACCCACGCTCATGCATGACCACTCTGCTGCTGAAGAGCAAGGCCCATGGCACATCTTTGCTTCTGCCACCTTGGTTCTTTACCATCTTCCCCACTGGTTTCTCTATTCTTTCGGTTTCTGCCTCTGTAGCTTGAGTTTACTTGAAGCAACAAGGAAAATAACTGCATAATCAGTTTTACCTGGTGCTCCAGAGAATACTGCCTTTGTAAAACACTTCCTACCTCAGGTAACAAAACAGGAATGGATCCATTTTTACTTGATTTTTTAAATACCAGCTGACAGCAACTGAACTTACAGGGACTGTCAGTGTAAATGATGGGAATTTCTTCAAATTAAAAAAGTGACACCATTTTCCTGTGTGCTTATGTGGAGGCAGAGGAGCAGGAGTGGTTAATGAGGTGTAACATGGCATGGCAATTCAGGATGGAAAGGCTGAGCACAGGGAGATTGCTAGTAGAGCACTAGCTGCTGACTGTGAATAACTTCACTCTCTTTCCCCCCATATTGTTGGTCATCTTCTCTACCTGAGTAAACCCAAGCTAGTCCACACAGAACAGTGTAGAGGTGTAACTGATGGGTGATCCGTGACCTACTATGTCTTGGAAATGCAGGAGCTTTACTACAGAGAGTAGCAAGCTGCAAACAGCAACTCAGCCCCCTCAAACATTTCAATATAAAATTTAAGTAGGAGCATTTTAAATACAGAATTTTTAACACCAGTGCACTTAATCGATCCTTCCATATCGCCTTACTGACTACACATCACTGGTACCCAAAATACAAACACTCACTGCACTGGTTTGACATTGGGATGGCATCACAGCTAAGCCCCTGATGACAAAACAGTTGTCGTCTGTACGGTGCACTTCCTACAAACTGAGAATCACTGTTTTGCACAGTGCTGAAACAACCCCAAATGTCTGTGTGCGAAGCCGTATTTGCTAGAAAGAGACAGCAGCAAATAAAGCATTTAAGGAAGGGTGGGAGAGCTGCTTCAAGCTGGAGTTGTGCTGAGAACCATGAATATGCTATTAAAAAATTAGATTTTTCTGTGTTAAAGAATTAAGAGTGAAAAGGAGCCAAGAAATATCGTTGACAGAAACAATGCATCAGCTGGAGTGGAAATGTGAATAAATTAACATGTCATGCATATACAATTTGTTTGACTTACAACTTTTGAATGTTTAACAGGCTGTAGCTGTAGAAATTAATATTTATTTAAACCATCTGCTGATAACATTTTCTCTATATTTTACAGAAAAGGAGAAGAAACTGTAACAATAAAGATCTGGGAGCTTATCACATAATCAACCTTTCAAAGATGTATTATCATAAACACTGGGGGAGTTCACAGTTCCCAAACCATCTGAAATTACTCATTACTGGGTACAAATGTAGGCTAGAACAACAAATGTGGTGGGCTGCCCCCCATCCTTAATGGGCAATACTCACTCACCTACAGATCCAGCCTCACACTGAGCAGTTTTATTCCTCCTTTATCACCACTGATGCATTTGTGTACAAAATCCCTATTCCTAACCCTGGGAAGTCAACTGAAAATACTGCCTATGTTGCCACAGGCACTGCTCACAGCTGCTCTAGTGGAAGAGGGAGGCAGCCAGCTCCATGTGGTGGTTATTAAGAGAACTGACATGCAATAACAACTACTTGACTTCCAGAGATTACCATCACTGCCCTCACACCAAATCCATGTATTTAGCTTTACCAACAGAACAACATTTCAGAGGTTTAACTGGTTCTGGTTTAGATACAAACAGTGCAGCACACACAACAGAGGTGTCCCTCTTGGTTCTGGGGAGTCAACTGGCTGCATTACTAACAGGATGCCACAAAGGCAGACACCATAGAATGGATAGCAAAAGGAACTTGTTCTAACCTGGTTTCATTGGCTATTTCTGAAAAAGGAGTGAGACCAAGTGTTCACCCTAGGCAGGGCCCCAAAACCATAAGCAAGCTCTGAGAGCTTCCATTTTCCCAGGTTTTTTCCTAAACATTAGTGGCAAAACGCTAACTTAGAATTTCTTTCCAAATCACTGACAATTCAGTCAATCTTAGCCCCAGACAACTGTGGGAGAATCCTGTATCTGCCAACTCCAGGAAAACAAACCACCACCTCTCTCTCTGAGAAAAGGCAAACGCAGACACCTTATGTTAGCAACAGCCAACCAGCATCACGTGGTTGCAATGAGAAAGGGGTTATTTACACTTTGCTGTTAGACAACATCCTCTTCCTCCTCCTCCTCCTCCTCCTCCTCCTCTTCCTTTGCAATGAAATGGAGCTTTCGGAGTTCTCGCCTGCTCATCGTTGTGCTTGGGAGAGCAACTGCTGGGAGATCCTTTAAAGAAAGGATAAAAGCAGTGAGGAAAGTCTGTTGTGGCAAATGGCAGACCTCCCGCCTCCCCAAAGGTTCACATCCTGCCATATCAGATACACCAGGAACCAACACACAGTGAGAAAACACTGTGACGATTAACACCATGTTTCCATAGTACAGCTATGTATGTCTTTGGGAGTAAAAATACCTGTCTTATAGAACTGGACTAAATAATTTAATATGAAAGATTTTACATTTGAAATTAATCTGGCTGGGCAATTACTTCCAGCTCTGATCAAGGCAGTTCTATCTACGGGACAGGGATATGATGCCAGATAACTACAATTATGAGTCCTGCCTAATTTAATTTGCAGCTGTGGGACTTGAGTGGAACAGAGCTGAGCATCACCTCATCACGGAACAGAGTCGGTCATCATCTCACCTCCACATCTCCAAAGAACCGGTCCATGGGCATCGGCTGGTTGCTGTCCTCATCCAAGAAGGCGCTGCTGTCCAGGCGCATCGGCTTCGTTGGGAGAGCAGTGTCCTCCGAGCCAGACCCATCGGAAAGGGCACTCTCACAGCTGCCCTCTTCACTGCAGACACAACCACACGCATCTTCACCACTCTCCGTTTCTGAGGCAGCTGAGGCAGCATCGCTTGATTTCACCGCATGTGCCTTGGGAGACGCTTTATGCTCCTCTTCCTGTTCCTCTCTATTAGCCTCTGGAATGCTTTCACCTTTTTGCTGTTGAATTACATCATGGTCTCCTGAATCCTCTGACCATTGATCCTCATCCGCTGTTGGAAGCATCTGCACATACGCAGAAAGGACGCTACTTCTACGTAGAAATTCTAGCTCAAATTCCACTGGACTGGGATGTTCAGTTTTTAGCCTCTTTGAGGGCTGTCTCTCAGCTGCTTTCTGTGAAGAGCACCGGTAGAAGAAGGGATAAGATCCTAAAGCTTAACTGAAATAAAGAAAACCACCCTATCTCTTTAGCTGCAAGGCTGGACATGGAACTGAAGGGCTTGAGCAGCACCTTGACGCACAGCTGCATCACTACAAGAAAGAGTAGGAAAGAGGAGCAGATAGCCTGCACTAAGGCACAGCCCACCGCCAGGAGCAAGTTACTTCTTACAGCATAAACCAGCCCCGTATGTGGCTAATCACCGTTTCCATGTTTTCCTAGGGCTGCTGTAGATGGCAATTAATGTAGCAGGACGGGCTATGGCTAGGCTAACATCCCACCACCGGCTTTTAAACAGTAAAAAACCCCAGAGCACACAGGTATGATCACGGGAGTGTTAACGAGGCGGAGAGGGAGGAAGAAAGGCGACGAATTCACGCGAATTCTCCAGGTAACTCCCTCATGGCGATGCTCCGTTTGTAGCTGTTAACCATTACCCGCACCCCCTCACCGCTGCCGCCCGGCCCCGCAGCCCGCCCCGGCCGCCACCCTCTTACCTGGCCTGGCTGCTGGCTCTGGGCCGGAGGCGACGCTTCCCCCGCGGGCTCAGCAGAGGCGGCCTCCGGGCTGCGGCCCTCCAGGGACCCCTCCGCGCAGTACCCGAGAAGCCGCTCCCGCCGCCGCCGCCCCGGGAGAGGCGAGCCGGGGCTCTCCGTGGGGCTCCCGCCTCGCGCGGCGCCACCCGCCGCCATCTTGGGGAGGCCGGAGGAGCCCGCGGTCGCCATCTTGTGGAGCCGGTGGGCTGCGGAGGGGAAGCGGCGGGCCAAAGGAGGTCGGGTCGCCGCTGGACGCAAGTGGGGCACAGCCCAAGCGCATCGCAGAGGGCCTGCCCTGCCCCGCCCCGCCCCAGGCGTTAAATAGGCAATAATTAACTAGCAAATTGGAAACAGGAGTTTGCCTCCAAACCTGCCTAATGGGCTTCTGCCTGGGGGCGCAATTCTGCCTCCTGGCTGTACAGGTGATGAACGGTTCAGACCTTCCTTCTGGAGCAGGGCTTGCGCCCGCTCCGAAATGCGCGGCCAGGGTCTCACTGTTCAGAGACGCCTCAGTTCATCTCCACAGCCTTCAGGGAACAAATAATGTCAGTAACTCAAATCCCTCATTAACTGCAAGGGCTGCCAATAGCAGAGGGACTCCCGTGTGGCAGAAACATCTTCATTGAGGATGAGGATGAGGAGATGAGTGCAGTGTTTGTCCCCCTGTCCCACGGGTGAGGCTGCACCTCGAGTCCTGTGTTCAGCTCTGGTCCCTCACTACAAGAGAGACATTGAGGGGCTGGAGTGGGGCCAGAGCAGGGCAATGGAGCTGGTGCACGGCCTGGAGCACAAGGGTGATGGGGAAGGGCTGAGGGACCTGGGGGGTTCAGATGGAGAAGAGAAGGCTCAGGGGGGACCTGATGGCTGCCTCCAACTGCCTGACAGGAGGATGGAGCCAGGAGGGGCTGGGCTCTGCTCCCAAGGAACAAGGGATGGGACAAGAGGAACCGGCCTCAAGCTGCACCAGGGCAGGGTTAGATGGAGCTGAGGAACAATTCCTGCCCCAGAGGGTGCTCAGGCATTGGAACAGGCTGCCCAGGGCAGGGCTGCAGGCACCGGCCCTGCAAGTGTTCGCACCCCATGGAGACGAGGCTTCAGTGCCATGGGTTAGGGGTGGCCTTGGCAGTGCTGGGGAATGGTTGGACTGGAGGAGCTTAAAGGGCTTTTCCAACCCCATTGATTCCATGGCTCTCAAGCAGCCCAACACCTGGATTTAATGTGTCATTATCTGCACTTGCTTTATCAGGCAAAGCAGCGCTTGCCCATTGTGAGAAACATGCCCTGATGGAGGAGGGATGCAGCGGCCCCGGGGGCTCCATCCATCACATTAAACTACAGCTCTCCTCTGCTAATTCCACGCTTTGAGGACGCTGGGGGGACTTTTGTAATTCTGTGTAGCTGAGGGTGCAGGAGGTTGTTTCTTTATAGTTATAAAGCAGCCTTTAATGGTCCTGCTCATTCCGGAGCCACGAGCCTCAGTGGTTGGAGAGTATCACCTGTGCTCCTCAAGCCAGCTGAGCTGATCAAATGCTTGCCCGCTCATCCCAGCCTTAAAAAACCCATGAGCAGCCATTTAAATGGCTGAGCTAAGTGGCAAGAGCGGCCCTGTGGGAATACTCAAGTAAGAGGTTTTTGCTCAAAAGCAGAAAGTCTCCTGGTTAAACTGCGGCGCTGGAGAGCGCCTGGCGGGTTGCTCTGCAGTATCTCCTGGTGCTCAAGGGTCCTTCTGTGCTTTGTTCCCTGCCCGAGATAATTCGTATTCTCCTCCAAAAGCTTCTCGACTTGCTCCACTCCCTGCCAGTGCTGTTGCTTGCAGCCACGGAATACAGATGATTGCTTTTATTGGGCACTGAAAACTTACACTGTCTCGTAAAGAGGAGAGGGCCAGAAGGGGCTGAAGAACAGCGTTTGTGCAGCTGGAAGGCTTGGTGGTTGGTTTAATTTCCTCCACGAGCTCAAAATAGCAAGGAAAATTAAATGGTGAAGATCTTAATAAATACTTTCCACAACGCTGTACGTTCCCCATTCTTTATGCTCTGTAAAATCGATTGGAGTGGTGAGGGAAGGTGGCTGAGCCCTACAGCAGCATCATGTATGTGTGGACACTGTGTGGCAGCGCATAGCGGTGGAGATGAAGGACCACGAGCACTTGGGGCTGCAGGGTGGCCTTGGTCACTTCCATGGGGGAAGCCAAGATGCCACAGGGCTCCCTTGCACACCTCCTCTATTACCTTCACCACATTCTCCCCTATAACCACATTATTTAGGGGGAAAGCGGTGCCAATTCCCTCACTGCAGATGCCGCTGCGTTTCCCCAAATCCAGCTGATCCCTCTTGGAGAAAACAACAGTCGCCCAGTGCCGAGAGGGCTGCGAGGGCGCAGATCCCCCCCTGAGAGCAGCCCACATCCCAGCAGCAGGCTGAGCCTCCTGAGCGACTTGGAAGGCTGCGTAGGGACTGCTCCCAGCCACGCAGCCCTTCAAGGGAATCAGAGCAGCACAAAGTGTTTACATTAAGCCCACATTTCCACATAAAAGAGGACTTATTTTCAACAATATTAAGAGGGGTTTTTATTAGAATCTCTTGTCTAAGCAGGCAGCAAAAAGGAAGATTTTGAGAGCTCCCTTATTTGTATGAAAGCTGCTGGCGGGTACAAAGCGGCAGCTGAGGAGCTTATTGAGCAGGAAGGGAGGTTCAGGCTGTGAAACTCGATGTGTAAATTAGCTTCTCGCAGCTCTTGTCTCTGCGCCTGTCACTTGCACCAGTGTCCCTGTCTGTTACAATCCTCCCGGTTCATTTGGATAACTATCAGCGACATGCCAGGGACAGCAGCCAAAGCCCGCGCTGCCTGCAAACACAGCGCCTGTTAACTGGGGAACGCGAGGTCTACCAAAGGAAACAGGCATGCAGCGGGAACGCCGGTTGGTCTTTTCCTGCTTTGGGAGCCTTATTTTTAGTGAAGGGGCTGAATGCTTCATTAGTAGCACTCGGGAGAAAGCAGGAGGAGGATCCGCTTCCTACTGGCTGGCACAGGGAGCCTCGCTCCCTGCCTGGACCGCGCTGCAGCATCCTCCCTCCTCGGCACAGCCAGAGCTGCCAGGATAATCTGAGGACACAAGTTCGTAGTGGCTGTTCTCGCTGCCATGATGGTGTTGTGCCAACTCAGGTATTGGCAGCAAAGGGCCTGGTTTGGGCTCCCAAAAGTCTCCTGGCTCAGTTTCTGATGAGTTGATAGCTGAGCTGGAACCCAAGCATTCAAGGGGGTCTGCCACCCTCTGATGTGGCTGTCCTGGACAGCTTTGCACCAATGAGACCTTTGTTTTCATTACTGAGGAGCTAGGGACATGGGAATAGCAAGGAATTTATGACATGTAATGAAACTAGATTCTTGCCATGTGAGAAATCTCTCCTTGAGTGTTATTTTGGATTTCTTCCTAATATCAAGAACAAATGTAGAAAGCCAGTATCTGAATATATTAATTAACACAACTGAGCAGAGTACATAGGCTTTGCAAGAAAGAGCAGCAAGGGGAAAAACTATGAAAGTCATTAATGGAAATCCTTAAGGAACACCTTGGAAGGAGAGGATACAGAGAGTTGGGATGCTTGCCTGCAGAGCTGCATGGCCATGACCTCCTACAGGAGGTCCAGCAGGAAGTGCCAGGCCCTGCTGGTATCAACCACCCCCTCTACTGCTGCACAAACCCACTTTTCCTAATGATCTCTGGGATGCTTTACAAAGGAATGTAGGAACAGGACAAGGGAATGGCTTGAACCTGCCAGAGGAGAGACTGAGCTGAGCTCTTAGGCAGAAGCTCTTCCCTGTGAGGGTGCTGAGGCGCTGGCACAGGGTGCCCAGAGAAGCTGCACCTGCCCCATCCCTGGCAGTGCTCAAGGCCAGGTTGGACGCAGGGGCTTGGAGCAAGCTGCTCCAGTGGAAGGGGTCCCTGCCCGTGGCAGGGGTTGAGACTGGATGAGCTTTAAGGTCCCCTCCCACCCAAACCAGTCTGGGATTCCGTAACAGGCAGCCGCTTTGCCCAAGCTTTCCTTCCCTTCCAAGGCCCTGAGCTGCATTGAGCAGCATCAATTTTTCCAGCGTTCCACCAAAGGAAAGTCAATCTCTGCCAGCACAGAGCATCCCGCGGGACCGTTACCTCTGCTCCGGGAATCCCATTACACGGGCAGCGGCACCTCAGCCTCGCCGCTGCGCAGCAGCAGCTTACAGAGAGCTTTTCCGGACCTCATTTAGCAGCCGCGTTAGCTGCGGTCACGCAAACTCTTCCCCCTCTCGCTCTGCTGCAGCGCGATGCTTCCGTTCCGTTCGCACCGCGGCTCCAGCCCGGCTCGGCTCCTCCCGCTGCCGGGCGCTGGGGGTCAGTGTTCCCCCGGCGGTGTCGCCCTGCCCGGAGCCGGGTCCAGCAGCTCGGGCAGCCCGTCCTGCCCTGCCCGGAGGGACCTCGGGGGCACACAGCCTTTCCCCACCTCCCCCAGCCCAGCTGTGAGCTCTCCGCCCGCCTCAGGCAGCGGAACCACCCATCCTGACCCTGCCATCACCCACTGCGCTCCCCGAGGCTGAGCCCCATCCAGAACTAGACCCAGGCTGCTCTTGCCATTAGGTAGATTAAAACACAGCCAGCCTCCCCCAGGAAGCTCCCAACCAACCCCAAAGACCCCCTTCCTCTGTTAACCCCCAGCAAAGCCAGGCTTGCCCAGCCCTAGCTCGCTTTGCCACCAGTGACAGGTAACATTTTGTTAAGTGCTGTGCGTTATTTAACAGAGTTTCTTGAGGGAGATTAAAAATTCTTTGAGTAAATGCAACTCTTCCTCACGCACCTGACAATGATCGAAGGGGCTGTTTTACACAGGGCTCATTAAAAATAAAACCACGGTGTTGATTTCAGCAGCTTAAATTACTTAAGCCACTGTAATAGGATAAATATTTGATGGCGAAGTTTAAATTTCCACCACCATTATGTTGCTGCTAAAAAGATAAAGGATTCTTTAAAGCCTGCTTGGTGGTCTCCTTTCAAAGGGAAATGGTTGGAAACTTGCCTCAAAACCCGCCTGCAGAGATTGCTTTGGGGATGGGAATGAATTCATTTCTTCCCTCTATTGTCTGCAGGTAATAGAAAATTCTGCTCCCATCGGTAGGGGTCAGTCCCTGCTAGCAGTGGGAACTGCACCCAGCTCTGGGGAAACAGCACAAGAGGGACGTGGAGCTGTTGGAGCGAGTACAGAGGAGGTCACAGAGATGCTGCGAGGGCTGGAGCAGCTCTGCTCTGGAGCCAGGCTGAGAGAGCTGGGCTGGGGCAGCCTGGAGAAGAGAAGGCTCCTGAAGGGGAGACCTGAGAGCAGCTCCAGTGCCTAAAGGGGCTGCAGGGAATCCCAGAGAAGCTGTGGCTGCCCCATCCCTGGCAGTGTTCAAGGCCAGGTTGGATGGGGCTTAGAGCAAGCTGCTCCAGTGGAAGGTATCCCTGCCACCTGGGTGAGCTTTAAAGGTCCCTTCCCACCCAAACCAGGCTGGGATTCTGTGATACAGGGCACCCGCTCTCTTGGAGCTGGTGGTGTGGTGCAGTGTTCTGGGGTAGGGGCATCTCTTCAAGCCCCCGTCACTGCACAGGTCATCACCAAACAACACAGGCAGGGAATTCTGAAGGGCTGAAGATCCTTTTCAGTTCTGATTTTACAACACCTTACCTGAGCTGACCACATCAGCAGATGCTTCTGGACCCAGTGTGAGCTGGGACTTACCTTCAGCAGAGCTGCAGCCAGTGTGACTGTCAGAGCCCGCTCCTCGAGTGCTGCTCCGGGCATCAGCAGCACATCTCGTGTCAGAGTGCAGCAGCAAGTTTCACACTCCTGAGCCTATAAATATTTCTGTTTGCCTTTGAAATGATTGCTCTGCAGTGGCACTTTCCTCTTTACCACAGAATTAACTCCTTTTCTATCACTTACCTTGGGGTAATGCAATACATGAAAGCTTATAACACCTCAGCAATTTAATTCTTGGCTCCCAAGAGTCACCAGAGCTGGCCCAAGCAGGGGGGCTGTCCCCAGCAGTGATCACCAGTCTGACATGGAGAAGGTGGCTGGGCCAGGCAGCACCTTCTTAGGAGCACAAAAAGCCATCAGCATTCTCCTAAGAGGCACCTTTCTCCCTGGTCGCTCCCAGGAATGTTATCACAGTTCAGTAGCTCCCCAAATTAAAGAGGGATAATGACAGTTGAAGCACCCTAGAGCAGCACCACGAAACATACCACTGATGGCAGTCTGTTGTCCAGTGTCACAAATGCCTTCCAGGAAAGGAGCAGACTTCACCCAAAAAGCACTTAGATTTGGTTTTTTACCCTCCATTACCAGTGCCAGAGGTTACGGGTAAAGAGCTGTAACTGTACCTCAGAGAAGACCTTCTACCAGTGGGGATCCTCAGACAGCATCTATCTCAAAAGAGCAGGGAAAAACAATCAGAGGAGACATGTTCTGTTCATGCAACAGCAAGCAATATTGTTCCGTTGGCAGGATTCACGCTAAGACAACTGCTCCAGTGTCCTAGAATGCTGTGCCTTTATGCATTCCTTCCAACTGGGGACTTCAGAGCAAGAGGAATGATTCAGTTATCAGCCCTGAGAGACTCCGGCAATGAAGCCAGATCTTCATTACAATCTGGTTAAGTATTTCCAGCATGCAGCGTGCCTCCATCCGGAGCTCTCTGCTTGCTCTCTTGAAGCTGGTTTTCCAGCAGCAGCTCATTACACAGCACTGAAGTCACCTTGCACCTCTTTGCAGGGTCAGCTCGGAGCTTTGCCATCCGCACCGCTGGCGTGCTGTAAGGAAGATGCTGCACGACTGTCCAGGCACTATCCAGGGTGTAATAGCTGCACTTCACAGGCAGATTAACCATGTAAGTGAGCAAAGACCTCAGCCAAGAGCTCCTCCACAAGCAGCGAGTGTCTGGGGCTCTTTTCTGCATGCACTGATAGCGCCTAATACTTGAACAGACTTGGAATTCAATTAAACCAAGGAAGAAAGCAAAGAGCGTGGAAGCGTTCTGTTAACTCATATAGCTGCCAACCCAACTGCACAGCTCTCCTTGGCTCCCACTGCTCCCAGGGCTGGTGTGTGGCAAGGCAGGCTGCATTCTCCACACGGGTGGTGGCTGTCCCAGCAGTGTCTGCCTATGGCCAGGCATTCCCAGTGCTTGCAATGGCTCTGCTGGGGATGCTTGGCACAGGGCAGAGCCGCAGCACACAGAGGGGGGGCTCTTGCAGTTCCAGCCCTCTCAGATTCTAAGTTTTGCATTAGTTTCTTCCCATCACGTTTTCTTCACTAAATAACCCTTGCTGGTTATCCTTTACAACTAACTATCTGCTCCTGAGATGGCCCTTGAGTGGCCAAAGGCTGCTGCTTGCAGACCAAGGATGTTATTTTGACACTTGATTTGATGTGAGGATACACAAACAGAAAGCCACCGATGAATAGAAGAATCTCTCAGTATTCCTTGCTGTCACTCCAGCTAGAAAGCAAAGCTGGCAGCTCTTGCTCTTAGGGAATCTGAGATTATTTGGACAAAGGCTTCCCATGGGTAGCACACTGGCAGGAACAAAGCAGTAGGATTCACAGTATGAACAAGTGTCCTACAGCCAGCGGGATCAAAAGCAAGCCCTGAAACAGTGTGTAAAGCAGGTTGGGTAGGATGGATTCAGCAACAATCAGGCTGCATGGGAAATGTGTTCGGATAGCAGGTTCTGTCCTGTGCAGACAATAGCAATGCTTGAGAGGCTGTTATAACACATGGCTGTGATTTTGTCATCCTGCTTAATAGGAAAGGCCAGCAAGCTCCCTGGCAGTGCTCAGAAATGCGCCTGACCAGCTCATGGTCCCTGCACGTGGCCATACCCTCCCCAAGGCTTGGCATTGCTTCATGTCCTGCAGAAAACCAGCCACAGCATCCCCAAGGACCTCCGCTCCTGTGCTTGCCCCAGTGCATTTTGATGTCAGAAGGGTTTCGGGATAGATTTTAGTGTTAGAGCAGCCATTGGAGCTACACTACCCCCAGCTCTGACTGGCTTGGAGCATCCCACACTGCACTCTGTTCCAGGGCAGCAGCACTGGGCTGGGCACTGCCTGTACCATCTCTGGCTGCAGCAGACTCTCCCCCAGTGGTGCCAAAGCCAGCAGAGCTGCTCTGGCCCTGCTCCTTTGCCACCCAGCACCCACATCAGGGTGAGCCTCTCAGAAACTGAGTTCTTCCTGCAAGAGAAAGGCTCAGCACACAGCGAGACACTGCCTTCTCCTTCCCTCCGGGCTCTCCAGAGGCAAACTTCTCCAGCCCAGAAGCTAAAAGGCTCATCAATAGCTGTTCCAGCCCCACATCTCTCTGTTCCCTCGGGACCACATCGTTCTCACCTCTGCTTGACCTCCCTGCGTTGCCGAGGCCAAGCTCCCTTTGCTCCATGTGCACTTGACCCGTGGCACCGCTCTGCCTGTGCAGCCGCACGCCTCGCCCCGCTCCGCTCTGCGTGTTCAGTCACGCTCCCGGGGGAGACGTGCGAGTGCCTCGGTTTGGTCTCTGTGCTCGGCAAGCAGGGAGGAAAAAACCCCTCAGAGGTGCCGAGGCCGCCTCTTCGGGGAGCAGAGCCGTACAGGTGTGCACTGCCATAAACACTGCAGGAAGGGGCTGATTAGATTCTCCTAACCCGGCAAGTGCTGCATTAGAGATGCCGAGCGCTTTGGAAGGAAGCCAGCCACCAGTTTCCTAAGGAATATTTGCATTGCCATGGCACTGTGCTGAGCAGGGATCCTTCTCCTTTGAGTGCCAGTAGCTGGTCAGGGGGATGAGAGGGGCCACCACAGTCAAGTTGAAGCAATTCTTCTGCAGTTTAATCCTCTTCCCTCCTCTCGATACACAGTTTATTTAATTGCAGAGACAAGATGCATTTCTTTCTGGAGGGATTGTGGGAGAATATTTGTAATCCAAGGGCTGTAATTGAGCTCTGTAGTAATAATTATACTTCCCTTCATTAATATGTCTTAAAGCTCATTACAAACTATTTTTGTGCCAGCATCTTTGCTAAATCCCTACAGGGTGAGAGATAACTTTCTATTCCACTACAGCAGCAACTTCAGAGTTCTCCTACTCTCGCAGGGTAGCAACAACAGCCAAAGGAAATGCTTAGATTGATGCTAAGGCCAGGGAAGCCTGGTCCCAAGTGGTATAAAATGGCTTAGGAAGGGGAGCTCCACCACTTTCTACCATGCAGCCTTTAGCACCTTCAGTGCTCCTCACCAGCCACCCACTGCACCCAGACTGGGGCTGTGCAGGGCAGGGCCCTCTTGCACATCCCCACAGCACACACTGAAAACACCATTCCAAGCTAAACAGTGAATGATAGCACAAAAACCTTGTTTGAGTTTCCCGGTCCATGGTAGGGGGGTCTTTATGGAGGCATTTCTCAGGTTTGCTGCTGCAGGGACTGCTGCAACACAACCACCACCGGAATACAGCTGTGTTTCATGAACACATAGGCAGGCAGGGACTGGGACCTGCCTTTGTCATTGCATATCCTAAGGGATGGATCTAAAAGCGGATGCTTTTCAGTACAAGAATGTCTATTCCAGATCACAAGCCTGCGATTAAAATGAAGAATTCAAACTCATTTTACTTAGACAAGAGCTAGGAGGCACGCAGTGCATTAAGACAGCTTCCAGACTCCCAGATCCCATTAGTGCTAAAGTGAGGTCCCGGTGCAAATCCCAGTGTGCAGAGGGGAAAACATTCCCTAGATTTAAGAGAACGTTAAACTACTCTCTGATGCAGGGATGCTGCTCTTTCAATATTTAAGCTCAGTCTGCGAAACATGCTGCTTATCTAACATTCATTATCCTGTTTGTGCCAGCATCTTTGCCAAATCCCCAGGGCACTGGGGAGAACCATTTTCTTGCTACAGCAACAGCACTGAGGTGTGCTGCTGCAATTACAGGGGAATAGAAATTTATAGCTCCCCTGAAATCACAGCGCTCCTATTAAAGCAGCCACTGGCTCTGTGCTAAATTTGCCCAAGCAGCAGCACGGCCGGACAATGAGGGCCTGTGGTGATGCTCCGGGATGCTCCAGGTGCCGCTGTGCCTGCTTTGGGATGAAATGAACTCCTCTTTCTCAGCTCCCCTGCTCGTAGCAGTTCCAAAATAACCTGAAAACGGAGCAGAACAAGTGGCAGCCGTCACAATAGGCTTTCTTTGAAGCAATTCTTCCAGGTATGTATGAGCTCGCTCCCTAGATCTGCGAGTAGTTGTCAGAGAAATTCAATTCATTTCCCTCAAACAATCACTGCTGCTTTCCATTGAGACCTCACCTGTGACATTTTCAGTTCCTATTCCCCAGAGCTGCTATAGCCACTGGCAGCAGGAGCTGAGGGTCCCAGAGGGCTGGGGCTGCATGGCTGGGGCACAGGGACACCCCAGCCACCTTCAGCCTGCAGAGCCACCAGTCCTGGCCCTGTGAGCAAGGAAGGCTCTCAACTGGATCATCAGCTCCAGGTGGAGTTCACGGGGACGCAAGAAAAAGCAGCTGAGAACTGTGCTTAAAAATGATGAGTTTGGGGGGCCAGTGGCAGGCATCAATGCCTGGAAAATCCTTTCCACGTCCTGTTTTGGAGCAGAGTGAAGCAGAAGACATGTCAGCAGGTATCCTGGCTGCAAGGAGATCGTTCCCTTCTCTCCATCACTGAGACCTGCGGCTGCACAATCCCGAGCTTTTAAAGAGAGCCTCAAATCACACTGAGAACATCAGAAAGCCCCAGCAGCAGCATTTCACTGGGCTGAAGATGACAGCACACAAAGCAGCAGCTTGGAAATCATTTTTGCCTGTCTTAAAGCTGCCTCTGCGCTGTGAGCAGCAAAGGCAGCACAGATCTGTATGGGAGCCAGACAGCTGGGTGCAGACGGGCACAGCATCACCGAGCTGGAGCCTGGCATCTCTTCCTGAAGGGATGTGGAGGAGCACAAACCTCCACTTCTGTGGGTGAAACAGGGGCAAGTGCTCACCCGAGGGCCGTTTCCCCCCATCATTCCCCATCCCAGCCCTGATGGGAAAGAGGATCAAGCCCATCTCGAAATGGCTGCACTCACCACACGCCTGTTCTTGCCTCTCTCTTCCAAGCCATTTACTTCTCGGAAGATTTTTGCCTCTCGGTTTCACATCTCCTTCCAAAACGTCACATAGCCCTTAAACTGACTTGAGTGTAAGCCATGCAAATGCAGGAGGAAGGTAATTAGTCTCTGAAGGCTACAACTGGGATGTAGGCAATCAAATCACTTTAGCACAGTTCCACCTAACTGAGAAGGGAAGAAAGCCCTAAAGAGCACAGTGCTCTGGGGAGGGGTTGTAGCCCAGCTAAAAGCTGCCACCCTCCTCTTGAAGACCTGCCACAGACTGAAGCTGCCTTCAAGGCTTTGCAGCCCAAAGCAGGGCAGGAGGATGGGCTCGGGCTGTAGCTCAGCAGCTCCACACTGTTCCCATCTCCATCTGCTCAGCCCCATACAGACACCCAGCCCCTTGAAAAGACCCAAGTGCTCACCTCCATGCTCAGGGCTTCACCCCCGGGGCTCCGTGTCCCCACAGCACCCAACTGTCACCTTGGAGCCCTGAAAGTCATTTCCCAGCCCGGCCCAGGGGCTGCAGCTGCAATCAACTGCCTGGGCTCATATGCTCCAAATCACCCTAATGGCACTTCAGAAAAGCAAATAAAAGTGAGATTATGATATTTTACGTAAATAAGCAATGTGGCAATCCTACACTGGCTTGGCCTGCCAGGGAAATTCACTGGAGAGATATTAACATTGAAATATGTGAGCGTGTTTGCATGGAACATTTATTGTATAACTCCGGGCTCCAATAAAGCCTTATATAAATTATTCATTTTGGAACTGAGATGAAGTGCCAAGAAACCCCACCCACCAAGGGACTGCTTTTATTACTACCAAACATCTAGCCTTAGTTAGCAACTAAGCTCTTAAGACAGCATGCAAGGTAATGACAAGTGGGAAATGAAGAGTTACCTCCCTGGTGACACATACCCTGTGCTCAGGGCAGGTGCTGGCTGTCCCCTCCACTGGGCTGCTCTGGATGATGCAGAACCAGGTCCCTGCTTAACTCAGAGCATCAGCTCCTGCCCACAGGTCCTGCCTGGAAGGGAAGCAAGGATTTGCTAAGGGAAACCATAGCTTAAGTGCCAGCTTGGCTTTGGGGACCCTCTGGATGCCCTGGAGCAGAGCAGGCACCATGGGCAGAGGAGCGGGACCGCTGCGCCCTGGCTGGGCACACACAGTGCCAGCACTTCCCTGTGCCAAAGCACAAGAAACCCGGGTAGCAGTTGCCATGGCAACTCCTCTTTTTAAACGCTGCTGTTAAACATCAAACCCACCACCAGCATCCCGGGGTCCTCCTCAAGCTGTGGCACCATCCTGGCTGCTGCATGGGCTCACACTGTTCCCTGCCTGGCTGGCTGTGGCCCAGCACTGCATGGCGAGGCACAACGACAGGCTGCTGTGTTTTCTGGAGCTGCAAAGTTATCAATTTGCTGTTAAAAAGCAGGGTTTTCTCCCCATCTCCAATACCTGCAGCACCCACAGGGCCCAGGGGCAGCTGCAATTAGTTTTCCATGCACCCCCTCCCTCCTCATACCTTCCCTTCCCCAGTTCCTTGGAGCTGATGGGTCATGGGCATGAGCCGGGGGGGCTGCAAGGACTCCTTTTTGAGCTCCATGTAACAGCCCATCCTCACCTCCTTCACCTGCAGCATGCTCCATCAGCCTCCACACAGCTCACCATGCCATCACCCTCCTCACCAGAGCCCTGTCTCCCAGCTGCAGCTTTTATAACCTGGCAGCCTTACACCTGAGGTTCATCAGGCTGCTCTGGTACCTCCATTAACCCTCTCCTGCCCTCTTCAACGGCCCTGCCTTCTGCACACAGGATGGGATGCAAAGGCTCTGCTCTGTGTTGGGAGCAGTTGGGTCTCTCCCTTAGTGCTCCATGGGCCAGCCCTTCCCTTGCAATGGAGCCAACCTGTTCCATGCTTCTATGATCCCCAAGGCACGGGTGCCACCGTGGTCTTGAGCTGCACATCCCGGCTGGCACACGGCACTCCAGGGATCGGGATCGGTGGTGGCAGCGGTGCTTTATCCACATTAGCAGCGCAGTGCTTGCAGTCACTGCCACCCCACAGAACTGCATTAACTTCTCTTTACCAGCTGCAACTTTTCTCTATCAGCACCTGCCTGCGCCTCCAGTGGTGTTTTGTGGATCATAAGGAAGGCTAAGTGGAAGAGGGGATGTTTTCCTTGGTTTTGGAAGCAGATCAAACAGCCCTGCTCAAACAGCTCCGTGTGGTCCGGAGCGGGGAGGTGGGGGGGAGCTCTGCTGGGTTCCTGTGCTCCCTAGGAAAGGTCCCATGTCCCATAGCTCAGTGGGAGGCCTTGCTTGTGGTGTCACAGCAAGCAGAAGAGGCAGGAGCCGCAGAGGGGTGACTATAGCACGATGCTCTTGTGCTCCAGCCTGTGCTTGGCTTGTCTCAGCTGTAGGATGGGGAATAATTTCATTGCAGGCAATGCTAATAAGAGGTTTGTGTGTGAGAGAGAAACCCAGAGAGGTGAAGCTACCTATCACAACTGTGAATAATGAAATTAGGAGAGTAATAATTACCAGAGCATGAGATTCCAAGCAGAACAATTATCCCGAGTGCTGTATCAGTGACTGCCTTGGGTCTCTGCAGACACCTCCCAGCCCTTGGCTGGTTTTCAGCTCCGGGTGGCCCTGGTGCTCCACTGGGGCTGCTGCCATCCATGGGGCTGGAAAAGCATTTCCCTGCCCTGCTGCTTCTGCTTGGGAAAGAGGCCAAGTAACCTCTTCCCTTTGCAACCCCGTGTTTAGAAGCTGAAGACAAACAAGCCCACGGCTGCAATTAGATCTCAGGGGTGTCGGGATTCCTCTATTGGTTAGGAGATAACCCCTGCAATGCTGCCTGCTCCAGTGCTTTCACAAGCCATCTAAAGGTGTTGGGAGCACTGGGACAGCACATACAGGTGATACTGGGCTCGGATCCTGCCTGCTGCTGCTCCTGGTGCTCAACAAGCCACCAGCACAACAGCATGGGAACAGCCCCGCGGCTCCAGCTTGGGCATGAGCCGAAAGCGAACCACATTCTGAATGCATCTGAAAAGTGCATCTGAAGCTTCAGGGGCCAAGTTGTGCCATCTCATTGTGTAATGAGGGATGATACAGTTCCACATTGTGGCATCTTTAGTGGGGATTTTATTTCTTAGCCTGCAGCACTGTGGCTTCGGGAGGGCTGGGTGTTTTGTTAGGGAGATGATCAAATGACTCTGAGGACCTGGGGACAGGCGGCGGTGTCAGCCTCTCCTCACCCAGTGCGGGTTTAAAGCCTCTGCATTGTGCTGGAACACTGATTTGACAGGGTTCTGAGGGCTGCCTCTCCCCAGCATCCACCAGCGCTCACAGAAGGGGTCAGCTCTCAGCCCCTCACCTCCCCTGAGCACACAGGGGAGCAGGAAGTGGGATCGGGATCAGGGGCAGACCACGAGCATCCCTGGTGCCTGGCATCACGCGCTGGTGCAGGGGGCTGAGTGTGCCCCACAGCTGAACGGGTTTGGGGGGGTTTGTCACATCAGTGCTACTGCTGCACATTGATCATGGACGGCCACATGCTGAGGAGGGTCTCATCCCCCCCAGGCACCTTCCCACCCAGCACTGAGGCGATTCAGCCCTGCAGAAACCCAAACAGCGAGGGGAAGTTCAATAAACATACAGTTTTTACAGTCCATTATCTTACCCTTGCCAGCTCTTAGGCTGTAATTGCACCAAGCCATTTAATGCCCTCCACGAGCGGAACATGCCATTTGGGTAACGCAGCGTAATGGGACCCACTAATGCCTCCCTCTCCCTGCCACGGAAGCATCAATATCCACATTCTCAAGAACAATCCCTTAGTTCCAGGCTATTTGCACTGAACACGATGATATTGCTAAAATCCCCCTTAAAATCAGCACAGATGATGTTAACAAAACCAATAAAGTGTATTCATTAATAAGCCCTGTGATGAATGCATGGATATAAACAGGTCTCCGCATCTATCTGTAAGCTCTGTCAGGAGCAGACTGTGATTTCTTACTACAGTCATCAGAGGACATGGAGTATGTGCAGCTGAGTGGCTGGATCAAGTCGGAGCTGGCTTGCCCTGGGAGCAGAGGACACATTACTTGCTGTAAGCCGTGCAATGTGGCCTGTGTTCACTGCTGTTCCCACTCACTGACCGTCCAGAGCTAGTTTTCTTTTCACAATGATTAAATGACATTTCCAGTTCAATGCTGGTTTGCTCTGTTAGTGGTGGAATAGAAGGTAGAGTGAAAGAGCAGAGTGAAAGGAGAGCGAAACAGCGCAGTGGATGGCCTCATGAAACCCTCCGCACAGCTCCCTTGTCCCTCAGCCCCTGCCTCTGCTCTCAGCACCAGACTGAGCTGCTTTTGCTCTTCCATTGCTCCTTGTGCCATGGCTGAGGCTGCTGCCAGGGTTTGCCAGCAGGAGGGAGCATGAAAAGCAGCAGGGGGTGTGTGGTGTGTGTGTTATTTCAACCCCTTTCTGAAAGCGCTGTTATGAGCAGGGTGACACAGGGACAGCCCTCATGGTGCTGCGGGCACAGAGCTGGGATGTGCTGGGTGCTGCTGGGCGAGCATCATCCAGAGCCAAGACCAGCCCGGGGACACCGTGCCTCGAGTGTGGCTGGTGCTGGAAGAAGCCGGAGTTGCTGCGCAGAGCATGGAGCTGGAAGCAAAGCAGAACAACCCAGAGGCATCCCCAGCACTGCTCAGCACAAGGCCCAGCCGCCAGTGCCAAGCTGGGACACGCCAGCGCCGAGCTCACATTTGTAAATGTTTGGATGCTGCTGAGATGTGTATCGACAGCAGCAATTAATCCCTGGATTTATGTGCTGACCCGCTGCATAGGAGGAGTCACAGGCAATTGAGCTGCTGGAATCCGCTGTTGTTGTCGGAGGCAGCGGCTTCACTTTGTGCCTCGTGCCAGCTTTTAGGTTTTATTCTTCTGAATCTTGGCACCGAAAAGCAGAACCCCAGGCAGCACTTGAGGCTCGCGTGCGGTGGAGCGCAGAGGGAAGATCTCCAGGGGACCGAGTGTCCTGGATGGCCAGGGGTGGTTACACCAAGAATCAAGGGCTTTACCCCTTCCTCCTGCTCCACTCTTACAGAAGCAGCTTCAGGAAGGCATCTGGGGGGGTCTTGGCTTTATCCTCGTGGATTTGCCTGCTGGCACATGCAGTCCAGGGAGAAACATCAGAGAATCCAAGAACCATGGAATGGTTTGGGTTGGAAGGGACCTTAAAGCTCATCCATGGGCAGGGACACCTTCCACTAGAGCACCTTGCTCCAAGCCCTGTCCTATCTGGCCTTGCCAAGTGCATCCCAGGGGCATCAACTCCCTACACGCAGCTGGTCCCGGCTCTTTTCCGGCTTTTTCTTCCAGCACTATCACTTAAATGTTTTCTATTAGGAATTGATTCCTAATCTCCTTTCAGAGGAAGATCAAACAAGCCCTTCTGTCTCTGTTGGCCGCTTCCTTTGCTTGGTTTTAAGTCATTACCCTGGTTTTGAAGTGCGATTAAAAGGGAAGCGAGGATCCAAGCATGGAGTGCACAGCTGGGTGAAGCTGCTGGGGGTTTGAAGCACAAGACCACAGAGAGACCAGCTCCCCACAGCTCCCCACAGCTCCAACAGCCCCTGCCCCACACGCATCCTCCATCCGGCTCAGGCCATCCCACTGCTGCAGGGAAATCAGCACCCGCATCCTTGCTCTTTGTGCTCATGTTTTATTTCTTCTGAGCAAGACTCTGTCATTAGCCTTGCTCCGCTGAGGAATTAGGAATTCACAGCACCGTGGTCCAGTGGAGCTCCCTTTCCAGTTTGTTGCAGCTCAGCTGCAGGATCTTTGTGCATCACTTGGATGGGGTGTTAGTACCTAAAACCTCTCCTTGCCAAGGCAAGACAGGGTCTGCACCCTCAGTGCTCCTCCGGTCCATGACCAGTGCATCCTAAAAAGAGAAGCAGTCAGGAGCACTGCCATGTGCACAAACCCATGTCCTTGCAAACCCACCATGCTCCACAGCAGCGAGTGCTTTATGTTAGATAACACCCAGGTTTTAAACCTTTATCCCTTCCTGTATTGTGAAAACCTGATGCTTAAACAGCAAAACTGAAACGCGCTGGAATGTGAAGGGTTTGTCTGCACACGCCGTCACCCTGCACTATTGACAAGAGCTTGAGGAGGATGGTGCTGCTTTTCTCCCTTGGCATCTTGAGGAGGAGCTCAGAAAATGAATTGTCTTGCCCAAGACAATGCCCTTGATGCACAATAGAGGATCCACCCCTGAACAATGGGGGGCTGATTTGTGTTTTGGCTTTAACTCTGCTTTCCCCACACAGGTGTCCAATTTGTTCCTGCCTGTATAAATCCCACCATTGAAATGACTCAGCTGTTGGCACAAATCAACCCAGGAGAGATTTCCCTACCTGGGGAAGGCAGAAGCATCGCTCCCATAAAGCTGCCGGCTGTGATATAGTCGTGTCCTGGAGGAGGTTTACTGGGATAAACTCACGTGAGGTTACAGCAACAGCAGCTTCCTCCACCGTGCCTTTCCCTGTGGCCTCAGCTCTGAGGGAGCTGCTGCCCAAACCCCTGCTGAGTGCATGGGCAGCGGCTGCTGATCCACTGCCTGCGCTGGCAGCGCGGTAAGTGCAGTAATGCAAGGGAGTGTTTCGGTAACCTTAGGACAAGGGTAATAAAGCTGGATGGGATGCGCCTTGTTCCCTGGAATCCATCAAGCCCAGCTCCTCTTTCTCTTTCAGGAAAGGTCACAAAACGCCCCATTCTGCAGCATACAAGAGAACAAGGGCAGCGACCCCGCTGGCTGACTGAGCCTCTGTTTAGCTGACTTGGAGGTGGAAAGGTGTCGTTCATGGGAAGCTCATGGTGAGGTGATGGAGAGGAAAGCCAGGACCTCGCAGCAGGCAGCATCCCATCCCAGGCATCCCTTCAGCCGGGCTGAGGCTCCCAGTCCCCTCAGACCCCCACATTCCAAGCTACTGTTCCCCCATTCCAACCCTCCCAGAGCCACCAAAGCCCCGTGTGCATCACTTGGATGTGGTGTTAATACCTAAACAGGTATTAGCAGCAGGAATAACTTAGGGTTGTTGTGGAGATGCAGAGGAATTCCCATCATCTGGGGCTAAGGAGCAAGGTCCGTATTGTATAATTAAACACAGGCATCGGTCCTCCTCTGATGTGGCTGGAACTGGTGGTTTATTGATGGCGTTTACTCTTTGGAGCATGACCTGGACAAGTCTAACACCACTGTAAGGTTTCACTTCAAGGGTCTTAAAAGGAGAATACAAATATTTAATGAAGCTGCTTTTTCCAGTGATGGAATAAAGAAAAGCACAGCCACTTTGCTCTTTAGCGGCCCAAAGCAACGCTGCCATCCAGTCTCAGCACCTGCAGCACTTCACCTGAGTCAGCTCCTCCAGGCAGCTCAGGAAGGAGTCTGCAATCCCACATTCCCTGTTAAATGATGCATGTTGGAGCAGGCTGTTGCGTGCTCGGTCAGGCTCAGGTGGAATCCTGCCCTGCCCTGGTTCTGCTGCAGGCAGCCCACAGCTCCCTCCTGGGCACACACTTCGTAGGATCATGGAGTCATGGGATCAGCTCAGCTGGAAAAGACCTTCAAGTCCAACCATTCCCCAGCACTGCCAAGGCCACCCCTAACCCATGGCACTGAAGCCTCGTCTCCATGGGGTGTGAACACTTGCAGGGCCGGTGCCTGCAGCCCTGCCCTGGGCAGCCTGTTCCAATGCCTGAGCACCTCTGGGGCAGGAATTGTTCCTCAGCTCCATCTAAACCTGCCCTGGTGCAGCTTGAGGCCGGTTCCTCTGGTCCCATCCCTTGTTCCTTGGGAGCAGAGCCCAGCCCCTCCTGGCTCCATCCTCCTGTCAGGCAGTTGTAGGCAGTCATCAGGTCCCCCCTGAGCCTTCTCTTGTCTATCTGAACCCCGCAGGTCCCTCAGCCCTTTCCCATCACCCTTGTGCTCCAGGCCCTGCACCAGCTCCATTGCCCTGCTCCGGCCCCGCTCCAGCCCCTCAATGTCTCTCTTGTAGTGAGGGGCCAGAGCTGAACACAGGACTCGAGGTGCAGCCTCACCAGTGCCCAGTGCAGGGGGATTATGGAAGGATGCAGGCATGCAGATTTTGATGTTCTTGTTGTTTATATGGCATGAGTGAATCCCAACCTCTTTGGTTTGCTCCTACATAATTCAGACCAATCATTGCTCCTCCTAATGCAACATGCTCTTAACTTCACCGAGCCCTAAGGCATGGAATTCAAATTGTGTTCTGCTGCTGTGAAAATGAATGGTGTGACAGTGACAAGAGGAAGAAGGAGCTTTAAAGAGAGAGAAGAAGCCAAAGAGAAAGAAAGATAGTTGAAAGAAGGAGGAAGACAGGGAGAGGAGAAGATACAGAGCAGCAAAGTGGTTTATAACGGAAGGACTGTAATGTATTTTGACACTAACCATGTATTATTCATTCGGAACAAAAATAAACCTTATTAACCAGGAAAAACAGATCTCCCGTCTCCAGCCCACGCTGTGACAAGCAAGTGGCGGTGCTCAGGATCCTGACAGCCACCGGCCCTGCTCCGTGCTGCATCCTTCACTGTGGTCCTCATCCTGCGGAGCAGCACCCGTGCGTGCTGGGGCCGGAGCAGCGTGAGCAATCACTGGTGTTAGTCACTGAAGGGAAGATGGTTTGGCTGTTGGGGGGCCAGATAATGCATTTACATCATCTCCATGCCCCTTCTCTCTTAGTCTCTCCTCATTCTTTCGAGGCTATAAACAGCCTGGTTGCCCTGTCTGCGGCTGGCACCACGGTGATGGGCCCTGCAGTAGCAGCATTGCAAAGCCCAGAGGAAAATCAGACAGACTCAGGGCTCAGCAGGAGGGAACAGCAACAGCCGGTGTGAGAACTGAGCCAGGAATGCTCTGCTGGAGACACAATGGTCCCGCCATGAGGGCATGTGGGATTTGGGAAGCAGCAGGGTGCTGCCTTTGGACAGGGTGTGCAACACTGCTGAGGCATGGAGCCCCCCAGTACCAACCTGCCTGTACAACACATGGGATGGAGCTCAGCTCCCGATATCAAGCCAGCCCTCCCTGCCTCCTGGCAAGATTTAGAGTGGATTTTAAAGCGTTATTGCTGACTTACAAAGCTTTAAAGAATATTGGGCTCTGCACATCTTCCAAATCTACTTCCTTTTAATATCCCCGCTCAGGCTTTAAGGTCTAAGCCTGGAGATTTACGGGGCTGTCCTCTCTGTACCTCAGTCACGTGTGGCTTGTGATTCCAGCATTCATGCTCCCAGTTTTTGCAGCAGGGTCTCCATCCCGCGCTGGGGTTTTACTTCACCATGAAAAGCAAATTCATTTTCCTTTTTGCTGCTGTAAGAAGGTTCCTGGGGGCAGGAATGAGAGCGAGCGGCGCGTGGTGAGCAAGCGGCGCTGATGGAGTCGTGCCCAGCGCAGGCAGGACACCGTACTTAGGGAAGGAACCAATTACAAGCGGAGGTATTCGGTCTCTGGGAAGCTTACATTTAATTCCCCAGCCAGAGCTGCAGGGGAAGGAATTAGAACAATAATTATCAATTTGCTCTTTGTATCCAAGGGCAATTTTTAGCACTTAGAGGACAGAGTTGTTGCTGGTTTCTTTATTCCCCCTGCTCTTTGCAATCCTGATTAGCAAAATGCACATTGCTGCTGGAAATGAGCTATTTCTCTCTGTTTCCATGGAAGAGGTCTTGGGTGCCTTTTGCTTAAGTCAGAGCTGGGTTGGAAAGAGTGGGTTTGCCCATAGGGAAAGCTACAGGAGATTCCTGGGACCCATCCCATTGCGCTCCCTCCACCTCTGTGCAAAAGGCAGTGCCCCTGCTTCCTCCTCCCAGGAGCAGGCAAGGATAACAGTGAAGGATGCTCAGGGTCTGGCATCTGGAAAAGCAGCTTTGCCTGGAGCCTGCTGTTGCCAAACACTTGCCAGCAGCACACAGTGCTGTCCATGGGGTGTTTAATGCCAGGGTGTAGAGGAGAGGAGCCCTCAGCACTCCCCAGCCCTGGCCCCGCGCTGCCATCCCCATGCAGGACATTCCCTCCTCGCTGCCCTGCTCACTGGCCTCCTATTCCACCTTCCTCCACAGACTTCCTGCTGCACCGTGTATTCCCAGCGCGTTGTCTCATTATCGATTCCATTTCCTCTTAATAGCCCCCGCCATAAACCACAGCGACAATAATGAGGCCCTTTATGTTGATTGTTGATCTATGGGAATTTCCAGAACTGGCATTCTTTATTTATTCAGCAGCGTAATGGTAATTCAATATTGTAGCTGTGTAAATGAAGGCTTGGGTTTTGTTCTTCTGGCGGGGAGCTGGGCACAGCGTGGCTTTCCAAAGCAGAATTGCTCCTGAGCAGAGGAATGAGGGCAGGGACCCCTTCCACTGGAGCAGCTTGCTCCAAGCCCCTGTGTCCAACCTGGCCTTGAGCACTGCCAGGGATGGGGCAGCCACAGCTTCTCTGGGCACCCTGTGCCAGCGCCTCAGCACCCTCACAGGGAAGAGCTTCTGCCTAAGAGCTCAGCTCAGTCTCCCCTCGGGCAGGTTCAAGCCATTCCCCTTGGCCTGTCCCCGCATTCCTTTGTAAAACATCCCTCTCCAGCTCTGTGTCAGGCTTTAGTCTTGTCCTTAGTGCCCTGCACCCGTCTGCTCCCAACAGGCTTTAATTCATAGGTAATGGACACTTTCTTACAGTTATTATTTGAATACATCAGTTCCTGCTTGACCTCTCTGAGCAACTTCTTGATGGATATTCAACCTCTTTCATAAACGGAGCTTATCCTTCAGCTCGCGGGAAGGATGAAACATTAACAAGACATATAAAATGTAATTCAGCCTCTTCCCGAGCAGACTCATCCCTCGCCAGGGCTGGATGTGCCAGTGTTCCCACAGGAGCACAGCATGGAGCTGCTCTGCCCAGTGTGAGGATCCTGTGGCTGGCTTGGACGGGTGAAGGCAGCATCACCTGGCGCATCCTCTCTTGCCTGGGTCAGTGGCTACAGCAGGGCTGCTCCATTGCTGGTGCTGAGCTTTCCTTGCTTATCTCTTCCTTTTGGGTTGTTTTTCAAGCATGATAAAGCTAAAGATGTCAAAGCTGTCATGGGAAGCCTCCTGGAATAAGCCACATTATTAAAAATGCTCAGTTTAATTCAGATTGATAACTGCATTAAAGTAGCATGTTTTCCCTTCCATAATTGAGCTACACCTACGGCACTGAAGTCAAAATGATTTTAATCACCGGCAGTGTTAGGTGATGGATGCGAAATTCCCGGTGCCAATGCGAGTGCCGAGAAGCATCCACTGGAGACGCTGCTTCCTGCTCCCCCCTCCTCCGTCGCCGCCTAAGGCTGTGAGCCGGGGGTAGCTCGGGCTCACCAGCGCCTCCCAACCTGCTCGCTCTGCCCTCGTTGAGCTCCTGCGATGCTCCTCGCTGCCCTCGGCCGCTCCGTAAGGATTTGCCGGCAGCCTGGGAACCTCGCATGGGATCAGCCTCACCGGCTGGAGCCTACAACAGGAAGGGAAACCCCTCCACTGGGAGCTGGGTGCGAAGCTGGGGCTGGATCCCATTCCCAATGGACTCTCCGGGAAAGCACAGCCTCAGGTTTGCATCTACTGGATGTGTTTGGTGCCTGGATAGACAGCGTGGACACACACAAACACAGAGCACCCCGGCCCGTGACAAAAGCCAGACTCTCTTTCACTCTGACATCAGATAACCTTGACAAATTCTCTTATTAAATTTAATATCTTGGATCAATCACAGTAAAAACTTGAGGAGATGAATTATTAAAATGAAGACTCGCTTTGTAGGGTTTATGGCCATTGTGCTCCCTAAATTAAACCTGTAGGTGCTGTTATTTAAAAGAAAAGAATACTCCTGCTGTCCCTAAAGGCACGTGCATCCCTTGGGCTCCAGCCAGAGATCTCCGATAGCAGAAATCACTGCTCTTTCACACACAAGTCAAGCAGCGCTCTGCTCTCCTAAGCTGTGAATTACACCATGGGGTGATGCAGCAGGTATCTGGGGTGTTCCTCACCCCGGGATGGCCCAGGAAGGTCCCCACAGCTCCGGATGCTCCCTATGTCCCAGGGGATGCGTTGACTCCCTGGGGACATGGAGCTTGCAGGTGCTTGGGGGGTGAGAGCACCCAGGGCTTAAAAGCTTAACAGCTGAGTATGTATATACAGAAAACCTGAGGACAGAGACAGTAATTCCTCCACCCAGGAGACCTCAACATGGGGTTTAATCATTCCCAGGCTGATTCCAGTGTTTGACAATCCAGGACACAAAGTTCTGGCTTTTTTTTTTTTTTTTCCCCTCATTGTAAAAAGGCATAAAACAACTTAGATTTTAGGGTCAGCAAGCAAACAAGTGCCCAGGATCTGATGGATGCTGCACGCAGCTGACTTTGGTGGGGGAAAACACCAGCCCTGGGGGACAGCAGGAGATGGGGAGATGATGCACAGCCACTCTAAAAGAATCATGTCTGGAATTCAGGAGGCTGTGGAGATACAGCTCCATAGGCTCAGGTCCTGGCATCTTTCTGTGGGTTTTTTCCTCCTTAGATTGCAGAGAAAGACAATTAGGAGGGATCAAATCAAATGTGTTTTAAAAGAAGACACTATTAGGTGCACACAGCGCTGCCTTGTCAAGATGAGCTGCGAGGGACCAGCGGGGTTCAGGGTGGATTATGTGTTTAGAGGGATAAAGAACAAATCCAAAACTGCAGTTCTGCACAAGGGTATCAGTGTGTGAGGCAGGAGGCTGAGGGGCAGGCAGGGAATCGTAATCACCTGGTGCTGCTTTCCCTGACACTTTGCGACAGCAGTGATGGGTTGTTCTTGGAGAGGAGGCACTGGATGTGATGGGCACACTTCAGCCTCGGCTGCCCTGCAGGGGGGCAGAGCTCAGGGTGTGGGATCTCTTCCCAGCATCTTTTCCGCTCAGGAGACGTGGGTGATCTCATGAGAAGGAAGGACCAGCCCAGCTGCCGGAGCCTCCAGCTTCCAGACGACTTCACCAAAGCCAGCTCCTGCATTCCTCACCCATCGCCAAGCTCTCCGCATCCTCACACCCAGCGTTAAACTGCCAGGCTGCAGCTCTTTTCCTCCCACCTCTTCCTCTGTGTTGGTTCTTGCCATCGCAGGCTGTCAGCCCTCCTGCCCGCCGCTCCTGGGCAGTGATGGATGAGCATTCCTGCGGAGCACCTCCGGCTGGAGGCAGAGCCGTGATGGATGATGGGCTCGGCACAGGTTTCCCTGTAGCACTGGGCTGGTGGGAGCTCTGTGGGAGGCTGGAGATGTGTGAGGAGCTGCTGTCAAAGGCTTGTTTTGGCCCAGTGCTGCAAGTGATGCTCACAGGTGGCAGTGGCCAGCAGCAGCAGCCCCGACCTGGAGCTGCTTTCCTGAAGCTCTTTTCCTCCTTGGGTGCACCCTCGCAGTCCTAATGCTTGAGCTGAAACAGGAAGGGAGCCGTGGCCATGGGTAGCATCACCCCTTGGTGCTCCCGGCTCGTGGGATGGCAGGAGGAGGATGCTTTGGATAGATACTGAGCCCAAAGCTTGGCTGCCCTCCACCAGGCTGGGGAGGAACCAGCCATCCCCAGGAAACATTGTTGTTATATTGACTCCTCGGTTCCTTTGGCACCTGAAATGAATTCTGTGCTTGTTTGGCCACGCTGGGTTTTAGCCTGCGCTAACAGCAAGTCTTTGCCAACCCCAGGCACTTTAATAGCGAAAGCATTTGATTAAAAACTTTAATAGCTCCAGCATGATGGAGCAGCTTCTGTCCACATTCTATCAACTTCCTGGCTCGCAGATTTATATGCAGTGTAAACTTCCTCTGTATGAAACCATTTGTTCCCTTTCCCACATCCACAGCAGCACAGAATCCTCTTCTTCATTCCCAGGCACTGGTTTAATCACACATCTTCCCGCAGCTGCCACATGCACAGCAGCAGGTTCCAGCTGCAGGTATCTCCAGGAACAGAAGGGAATGCTGTGGCAGTGGCTGTGCACACGGGGTCTGTGGCACAGTTTTCCAAGGAACCTCAAAGAGCAGCTTTCCAGTGGAAAAGCTAACGGGGAGTCTTGTGCCATCATTAATCTCTCCTTGCGGCCAGCCCAGCTCCCACATCCAGGCTTGGCTGAGGGATATCCCATTGAGTTACATGTCCATGCCCCTCTCAGGAGCACTTTGTAGCAGCCTAAATAAACTCTTGCCACTGGCAGACCCCATAAATCCTCATTACTATTTGCCTCAACCAATCTGCCCAAGGTCTCTCCTTTCCCAAAGTGGCCATAACTCTTCTGCAGGGTCAAGGAGTGAATTGTATTTTATAGCTGATGGATACATTCCTTCCTCAGCCTCCTGTTTTTAGGCAGATGTGGTTGCTTTGTAGCAGAGGGACAGCCTGTGCCTGGCACCCAAAGCAAAGAGCTGGGGTTGTCCCATAGAAACCTGGCCAGGCTCAGTGAAGGGCTGAGGGATGGACTGGAGAGCAGGAAGGACGGGGTTGCCCAAGGAAGGACGTTTTGGCAGCCAGCATCTCTCAGCATGGAAGGGCACCAGTGGACATCTCCTCCACTCATGCTTTAATTTCACATTGCTCCTAATCCTCTTACTCCTGGGGACTTTGCAGGGGTGGATTTGGGGCTGTTTGGAGCTATAGCTTCATGCCAGGCAGGAGCGTGGGCTTTAGGCTCTGCTGTGCGACTTAACAGAGGGGTTTGTCACCCCGGAGGAAGGAGATGCCCCCCCGGATCACAGTGCAGTGGGCTGGGAGGATGCTGCCGGTGGCGGCTGGCTTGGGGGTGTGCGGGGGCCAGGCACAGAACCATAAATACCCAGCCCATGCGCATGTCGTACAGTGAAAGGGAATTGCCAATTATCTTCAGCAGCACTTTATTAGTGAGGAACAGTTTGTTCTTGCGCTCTTCTGACTGTCTGCCTTTTTTTAGATGAGAAACCACATGAAATACACTGTAAAATACCTAAAGTTCCCTTTTGGGATAATCATTCATAGTCTGTGTTCATGAATTCACATTTTGCTAAAAAAAAGGAAAAAGAGAAGCAGAGATTTGGGTAATTTATAACACTGTGCTGTTCCTCCCCGGCTGTCCTGGTGCTGGTGGATGCTGCATGGATTCAGCAGTTGGATCGCAGACTTTCCCTTCCATTGTTCCGGCTGCATGAGGCTTTTCAAATCTGAAGAACAATTAGGAAAACACATAAACCCACTTCTGAGAGCTGGAGGGAAGCACCGTATCCCGGCAATGGAGCTGCAGCATTTATACCTGTTTTGATATACTGGCCAATTAAAGATTGCCAACAGAACCAGGAGATTTGCATCAGGATGTCGTTTCCGTCGTGATAAACTGGAGTTTCCTCCCTATGCTCTAGCTGGAAGCCAGCCTCGTTTCATTTATAGTTAGACTTTGTCACTGTGTGTGTGGCTTAAAGCTTTCATCACCTGAGGACAGGAAGCGTGTTTGCATCTCCTAAGAAGATTTTGCTGCGTGCTGGTGCTCAGTCGCAGCCAGGACCACAAAAAGGCTGTTTGCTCACGGGTGACTCTTCCCTAGCAAGAGATATTTCACTTGGGACCACAGCACTTACAATGAGAACAGCTTTAGTTTGATTCCTACACACAAAGAGAAGGGCTGCTGCAAGGGGCTGCTGTCCTCCAGGAGCTGTGTTCCCAAACCAGTGCCTGGCATCACTGAGGATTATGTGATGCAGTGATTGAAGGTCTCTGTGCCTGGGTTCAGAAGATGCGCTCTCAGGGCAAAGCCGGCCTCGTCTCCCGGCTCTGCAAGGGCTCTGCCTTTCCCAAGGCAAACAGCAGGACAGCTCGCTCTGTTTGCTCTCTCGCCTGCTCACAAAATTGAATTATTATCCCCTCAATGATATTCTTAAGGTTAAGAACAAATATATGGAAGAACATGGTAGAAAATTGGTCCACTTTGGAGCCGACAGAAGAGCATAATATTTAAAGCTGTCTTAACAGTTTCTTTGGCTTAACAGAAGCATTTTTCATTTCATTAGTGCCAAGTGCACTCGTCAAGCTGTTATTTTAAGATAAGTTTCTGTGCAAAATCCAAGGATTCTGCACTTAAGGCCACACGATGAAGGCTGTGGATGCTCCAAAGGGCTGGAGGATGCTCTGCTCCCAGCGTACCCCAAGAGGCAAAGCAGGCAGCAGCAAAGCCACGGATCCCCCCTCCTAATAACGCTGTAATAAACCTGAATTAGGATTTATTGAGCCAAGTAGACGTTTCTTCAATACCTCAAGTCAATGACCCCAGTGTTGGTTTTGAGCTATTGTTCGATTTGTACTCATTGCAATTTGAAACCCTGCACCAGGATCAATCACAGGGCCCGGAACGTCGCAGGCCGGCCCTGGCCGGGAGATGGAGATTAATTAGTGGTGTTTGGTTGCAGGGTTCAGCATCTCGAGTACCCAGAGCTGCTGCATCCTGAATCCTGCCTGTGCTGTGTGACCATGGCCTGCTGGAGGAGAGCTCTGTCTCTGGCTTGACTGGGATGCAAATGGGGTATCAGCACCTTCACATCTGATAATGGCTTTAGGCAATGGCTGCACCCCGTGAGCTGACACCAGGGAGCCCCATCACTGTGGACTCTATATCCTTCTTCACTGAGTTACCAATGGGACCTGCTCTGACCCTGTTTCAGCTGTGGCTCACAGGTGCCCCATGTTCTGGCCGGTGTAACCAGGATGTGTTGTGTTAATGCTAGCTGCAGCTTGCCTTGTGTCAGAAATAAAACCCAAGAGAACCGAGGCATCACCTGTGTGACTTGGCACAGTGCTGGTCCTGTCCGAGCTTCCAGGGAGCTGTTTGTGCCAAGCAGGTAACTCAAACGATGCGCTGGGAGATGGGGATTCTTTAAAAGCAGTTATTCCAATGTATTTGTCATTCAGATTTGCACTTGAAGGTTTGGAAGTTGCTCTGGATTCCTTCTGCCTGTGAACAAATCCCCCTGATGGTGCCTCAGCAACATGTTTCCCACTGAGATTTCCCTTGCAGATGCTGTTCCCTGTTGAGTCAGTGCTTTGAAAAGGAGCTCAAGCAGGCACATACCCTCCTCCCTTCCAGCCCAGAGCCAGGCGTTTTGGATGGCTGGAGTGAGAGGGAGTGAAATGTGGGTATAAGGTGTAGGTTTGGGGGCTCAAAGAAGCCTTTGTTGGTGCTGCTTTGCTATAGACAAGTATGAGTTGTCTTTTCGGTCCTTGATAAGTGTATAGATGGTATTAAATGAAGTTGGTGGTGGCCAGTGGTGCAGCAGCTGGGCTGTGGGACCACGGTTCTGTGCTGTGGTGCCTGGCAAGGTGCTGTTCCCAAGATGCCTCTCACAAGGCGCTGTACACAGTCACTGGAGTCACCACGGAGGTGTTGGGAGCTGGGATGTCAAGAGGTATCAATGAACATCAGCTTCCATCCCGCTGTTATTAACCAGATACATCATGTGCCAGTGCAGCTGAGTGGGATCAGCGAGGGCTGGAGTTATGGGGAACAATCCGCTGCTTCCTGACACCTTCAGCCACTGCTCTTGTGCAAACAGGCCATGGATCTGCCCAGCAGAAGCCCCAGCTGATGGAAAGTGTTCATTTACAGGGGCTGGCAGGCACTGGGATGGAGCATGGCACCTCCTGGTGAGGTTTGCTCTGCAGGCAGCATTCCCTGATGGACATGGCTGCATCCCCAGTGCCAGGTTTGCTTGATCCCCTGCACCTCTGTTCTGGGATGCCGGTGACTGCACAAGAGCCTGATCTTTTTTCCTCTCAGCCCACTACAGATCTTGCAAGTCTTATAAAACATGAATTCCAGGCTAAGTTAATGCACAGGCAGGATCAGAGCCCAGAGGTGGTGTCAGTCTGAAGGACTTTATTGAAGGTTTAATATTCTCTTCACCTCTAGCTAATCTCTCAGTCACTGTGACTACGAAGAGGAGAAAACCAGGCTGAGGAGGTGATCAGCATGGTGCCTGGAGCAGCGCTAAGGCCAGGGTTCCCAGCATCTTCTGCCCCATTTCAGCATACAGGGGGAGAATTGTACAAGCCAAGACTGAAGGGACCTTAAAGCTCATCCAGTTCCAACCCCTGCCATGGGCAGGGACACCTTCCACTAGAGCAGCTTGCACCAAGCCCTGTCCAACCTGACCCTGACCATGTTGACACTCAGGTGGGTTGTGTTACCCATTTACTGCTGCAAATACCATTAGGTAAATAGTCCAATCAGGATGCATTGATTTGCTGACAACACCCACACCTCCAGCAGCTCCTGCAAGGACATACACAATGGAAATGGAACTGTGCAAAACCTGATTTGCTTAAAATAAACTGTGGAGGTTGAATTGTTTTGTGCTGGAAGAACAAACAAACAAAGGAGAGAAACGGAGTTTGAGTAATGAGCGCGGGCTTCGCGTGACACTTTTTAATATGGAATTATGGATGGCATCATCGCCGGGGAACATCCTATTTGTATTGTAAAACAAGTCCCCTTGTTTCAACAATTGCAGCGCACGCCGCAGATTCAGGTCTCAATGTGGGATTATTAATGAGGGCTCCAGCGTGCCTTTATTCTGCAGAATTCCTAATAACTCTTTAATAAATATGGAAATCCATGTCCATCCATCGCAGCGGCGTGCGCCGGTAGCGCCACGTGCTCTTCCCACCGCAGTCTTGTGGAGGTGCCAGGAGTTTCCTTTGCACAGGCACTGCCAGAGGGGCTGTTCTGGCCGGATCCAGGTTCTGCATCTTCTCCCCAGCTCTTCCCTCCTCACCTCCAGGTTTTCCTTGGCAAGGCAAACGTGGTTTCCTTCCACTCCCGAAGCGGAGCTGCCCAGCGGTGGCTCCGGCATCGCCGGGTCCAGTCAATAGGTGACACAATTATGGTTTCACTGAATTGCTCCAGCTCCAGGCAGCAAGAGGCTGACAATAGAAATAATTTGTCAGAGGGCTGTTGATGAAACCCTGCTTATTGTGAGCTGTAAATTCAGCACAGGCACTTCCACCTTTATTTCCCACCCAGGGAACAATATCCCTGTGAGCCAAACTGGGAGGGGAGGGAAGGATACACAGCCATTGCTCTGCTCCACCACGACCCCATAAAAAATTAAGGAATGGGTTTTATTCAGTAAAATAAAAGCTCTGTGGTTGCCAAAAATGAAGCACCAAATTGCTCCAGCTTAAGAGTCAGGGATGGGGCACAGTGATTTTGGATGCAGTGATTTGGAATGCAGCAGTTTGGTGCTGTGATTTGCGATGCAGATATCTGGGATACAGCGGTTTGGGATGAAGTGATTTAGGATGCAGTGGTTTGGGTTCTGTGATGTGGGATGCTATGGTTTGGGTGCAGGTCTTGGGATATTTTCCTTCCATGCTGTGCAGCCATAGTTGCCACTGGTGCCCATGGGATCTAGGAGCTGGCTCAGCATCCCTAACACCCTCCCTGCACCCATGGCTGGGCTGAGCCTTTTGCCCCAAGCTTTGCAGTTCTTCCAAATGACTGATCAATTGTTCTTTATTAGGTTTATTTCTTTCATTAGTGGTTTCTTCAATGCTTTCAATGTTTCATTAGTCTCCTCTCAAGTTTCAGTGGATTTCGAGCACTGTGTGGAAGAGGATAATTCATTTTATTAGGTCATTTATTTTCTGGGTACATTTTTAAAGGTCAATTAATCCATCTAAATGGAGGAGGGAGTAGAGAAAACCATACAGTGCTTCCTTCCACCGCTGCCAGCAGGAGCCTGCTGTTAGTGCAGTCACCCAGGGACGGAGGGAGGCACCAGCACGGTGAGTACCACGTATTGAGGTGGTGTTTGAACTGGGAATTGTGTTTCCACAAGGAGCTTTCAAGGGAATATTAACTGCTCCTTTTCTAGGGATGGAGGAAATCCATTCATTTTCAACCCGAGAGCTGGCTACTGTGCCCATCCTGGTGCCATTTGCATCCCTTGGGAGCAATTTGATTTGCACTGATGCAAACGCAATCAGGCCGGGGATGTCCATGGGTTGTTTTGGAAGGGGTTATATTCTCTTGAGACTTTATTGGCTTCACCCATCAGTAACACTGCCACTGATGAGGCAAAATACTGTCATGCAGGGACTCAAACCCATCCTTTCATAAACTCTTCCACCAAGGCAAGCGAGTTACTCTGTTCTAGGGCCGTGGCCATCATGGAAACGAGCTGCTCACCCCGCTCATGTGAATCATCCCCTTACTTTCCAAATGAGTAGAGCAGGGGCAGGGCAGGAGCGATGCCGAGGAGCACGGAGGGAGCCAAACCATCCCCATCAGAGCAAGGCGCTGCTGCATCAGGCGCTGTCACCCCTGCAGCTCCCCAGCACCATGGCTCAGCAGGAGGGCTTTGAAACACTCTGTGGACACTGCGTTGTTCCTTAGAGGGAAATGGAGACCTGCCCGCCCAGCCCAGGGAGCAAAAGCCAGAAAATCCATCTCTGCCGCCGCCTTTCCTGTTTGTGTTTACATTTTTATTGAAGCCTACAGCGTAAACCACCAATTATTTTAACTGGAAAATCCATCGAGCAGTCAGATAAAGCTTCCCTTATGAAAGGGATAGGAAAGCACGAGCAGCTTGGTGCCTCTGCTGAAGCATAAACCATGTCTTTTGCTCCAGCTGGGAAATACCTGGAGATCTTTGGAAAACCAAACCCTCCACATGCAGGAGCCGGTGAGGAGCCTGGACAGCGGCAATGCTGCAGATGGTGGGAAGATGCCACTTGGCCAAAGAAAGCCAGAAAAGAGAAGCTCACGCAGGGACTCGTGTCTTTGCTGTGTCAAAGCTGGCCAGGCTGTGTAAGGCAGGGAGATTCCCCCATGCAGATCAGTTTCTGCTTGTTCCATCCTTGCTCAATCTCACTAAATGCATTGAAAAGCTTTGCTGAGGGCTCCTTACAGGATCCAGAGCAACCCAACAGACCAGGGTTTGACGCCTGCACAGCTGAGGGGGTGCTTCTCTAACTGCAAGATAAATCCATTCCTTTTCCTTCTTCCAGTGCAGGAGTGATTTAAAAACTCCTGGGACCCAAGACCGGTCCCAAACCACTTCACTGAATAATTCAGAGCAAGAGCTAGAAACTGATGCTGAACTATTGCCTTTGGGCTCCTGAGAGGCCGCTCGCCTGGGCACAGCCTGGTGTTGTCACCACTGATCCAGAGCCACAAACAGTGGGGCAGTGCCCATCATCACCCATGGTTGATGTCTTTTTCTTCATCTCCTTTCCCATCCGGCCTCGTGGGTTCACTGAGGGTGCAGGAGACAAGGGAGCAGGAGGGATGGGTGGTGTTTATCAGTGGTAGCTGTTAAATCTGAAGGGTGGGGGGAATGAAACCGGAGGTTATGGAGCTAATCGGTCACTGCAAGAATAAACTTCAGATTCCAGCAGTCAGCAAGAAAGTTTCCATCAGCAGCAATGCCAACTGTTCAGGTGGAGAGCGTAAAGCGCTGCAGAAGTGAATGATAAAAGAATTGCTTGAATACATTCAGAGCCCATTGTTCGGGAAAAGAAAGCAGTAAAGAAAAGGAAAATAGGGCTCCTCAAAGTAATGAGTGGAGCAGATGAGGGAGAACAAAGGCCCGGCAGCTCCCGTATCCAGTTAATTTGTTCCTATCTCATTGAGGAGAATGAGAAGCAGGCGAGGCAGCACCGGGGTGGTTTGAGGCTGTGGGAAGGGAAGGGAAGGGAAGGGTGCTGTTATTAAAGCTTAGATAAATAACCCAGCAGGCAGGAGCTGGGGCTGATAAAGCAGATCTGGCTCCAGGAGTGGAGTTTGGTGTGTGGGCACTTCCAGAGGGGTTCAGCATCTTCAGTGCCTGGATACCTGCAGCATTCCCAGCACCTCCAGCAGCCCTGGCCAGGGATCACTCACCCTCTTATGTGGATGCTACAGGGCTGGCCCATAGCCTCCCCTGGCACACTGGATACTGTTCTGGGCTGTGCTTATTTCCAATTACAATTCAGTTTATCCCAATTAAATGCCACTTATTCTTCACTGTGGTTATCCAGTCCGATACTCTTAATTAGTTTGTAAAGTATTAGAAGTCAATTTTAATTATTTCCAGTAGGTTTCAGGGAAATCTCAATTAGGTGCCTTGTGGTTTAGCTCCAAGCTCCAGCTCTTCCTTCACCTCCCTGAGCATCGTTTCCTTCCCCACACCTCCCTTTGTGCACTGGCAGAGCCCATCCTATGCCATGGGGGTCCAGCAGCTGGAGCCACAGGGATCTAGTGGGAAGCCTGGGAAGCATGGCAGAGGTTAGGGGGGCCACACAAAGCAAACCTGACTGGACCAGGACACCCATATCCTGGGGCAGGGTCTGAGGGGAGCATCCTACAGCTCCCACCAGCTACCTGGGAAGCCTCTGATGCTGATGTTATCACAGCCACATGGTGCCTGTGTTTTGGTAATTGCTTCATTTTGCATGGAATTTAATTACAGGAATCCCCATGGGGAAATCACTGCACGGTTCAATTTCATGTGGCTCCGTTGCATCGCAGCAAAGGCATTGCTGGGGAACGAGCATCCTCCTCCTTTGGGCAGCCCCAAGCAGTCACATCCTGCTGCTGAGAGGTGACAAGTGTTGGTCCAGAGCGCCGAGCAGGCAGCATGCTGTGGGGATTGCAAGCAGATGCTCTTTGAGGGCCCTTCCAACCCAAACCATACGTGACCCTGGCAGCCAGAGAGGGACTCTCCTGGGTCCCAAACCCCTTCATATCCACTTCTTCACTCCATGCAGAGCTGAGGCTGAACTGATGAGCCCCGGCTCCTTCTCGGCATGAGCGGCACCAGCTAAAATGAATTTCATGCTTTAATCCTGCTTTTAAACCCCAGCTTGCCGAAACAAGGAGCAGCACATTAGGAACCTCGCCGCCTCGGATGCTGATGAGCAGCTGCTTGGCACTCGCGCCTCTTCGCGCACGGGTAAATGCTCTTGGAGGGCTGGGAAAGCTGAGCAGCAGAATCCCCCCTTTAGGGTAACGAAATCACAACACCAAAACAAAGATAAAGCAATTCTGAGCTCCGAGTGAAGATGAATCCTCCTTTCTGCTCATTATAAAGTACCTATTATCTCCCTTTATCTCCTAGCCAGCAGTGTTATTTCAATTTAACAGTGTATGAGAAATGCAAGGAAATATAATAAAAGAGCCATGGCTGCACTATTTAATGTCAGAATGACAGATGCTTCAATTAGGCAGACAGGGCTATTTCTCCCCAAAATAGATAAAGATGAAATTTTGATAAGATTGCTCTGTTTGTGTTTATGATACAGCACAGTTACAAGCTTTCATTACAATATAAATTAAAGCAAAAGCTCCTGTTTCAGTGGAAACCCAAATGGATTCACCAGGAACTTTGCAAAAGCCCTACACCAGGAATTTCTGATGGTCCCACCTTTATAGCACCGTTAAAACCCAAGGTATATTTGTACAGTAACTGGGTCCAGGAATAGTCAACAGCAAAGTTATATCTGTGTTTACCCTGGAATTATATATGTATAGTTTGAATTATGCATGAATTAAGTCAACACAGCAACACAATGAATACACTGGCTTGAGGTATGGAAAGGGAGATTGGCCATGCCATGGGACCCAATGGACCAGTACCACCAGTGCCAGACCCGAACTGGGCACAGGGCTTCATTGCACCTCCACACTGGTGCTTTGCTGTTGAGTTTATTTATGGCTTGAGCCTGGTGTTCATTGTTTCCATCTCATATGTTTTAGTCATTTAGCATGTGTCTGATTTGTCACATAGTGCTGAGGATGTTTTGGTAACTAAGCGCCATAGACATTATTTATTATTATATTTCAGCCAAAACAAGCATTACTCTAATTTATTTATTAATCACTTTTCAGATTCAAAGGAAACATCTGTGCAGATTTGCAATTAAGTGGGTTTATGGCTCGAGCGAGATCTCCCTAGAATTGCTATAAATAGATGCAGTGTTTATTCCTCATTGTCTTAATATTTCTGCACAATAATAACCATGATGATAGTCCTGCCAGCCTGCTGTAACCCCTTCACAGCCCTGTGCCCCGCTGCATCCCGATGCGAGGAGGGAAGCTTCTCACAGGAGCTTGAATGGTGAAACCAGCCCCATCCCTGCGGCCGTGTCTGCTCATCCCAGTGATCCCAGCAGCATCTTGGTGCTGTGAGTGCCTTCAGGCGCTGGGAAACGTCTGTGCTGCTCTGCAAACCCTGGACTTCAGACTTCTGGCACCGTGGCAATGGTACATCAGGCACATCCATGGGAAACTGTTCATGCTCCTACCTGCCTCCTGATTAAGCCCCAGCGTGTCACTAATCCAGCACAGCTTGATTCCCTGCTGAAGCACGAGGCTTTGCCAGCCACTCTTCCGCCTTTTCCTGAGCTCCCCGAACCCCTTGTACCCATCACTGTGAGCTTCCCAAAGAGCCATGTGCCATTCACCCCTGGATGTGAGCTGCACATTTATAATCTGACAGCATCCTCAGGCTCCAGCGTTATAAATGAGGTGTTAGGACTCAGCAGTTTCATCCAGTTCTCAAACGGGATAGATTTGTTAATGATAAATACGTTAATGCCATTAGCATTTCAGAGAAGGCGAGGATGATGGAGCGCAGGAGAGACCTTGGCACATCGAGATGGCTTAATTGCGAGGCAGTGACTTTTGATGGATGGCAACAGGCTGCCAGCGCTTTAACAGCGACTCCACACCTTTACCCACAGGATATCAAACACAGCCAAGGGGTTTGTACCTGCCCCTGCTCCAGCATGGGGGGGGCATCTCGTCCCTTCACATCTCACCTCAGCCTCCCAAGCAGGCGGCTGCTGCCACCCCACACCACCAGCGATGAGCAGCCCTGGCTGCATCTTCAGAACTATCACGCCTGGAGCTTAGCTGCTTCTAAGGACATTGGGAAAGCGGCTCCGGAGTTCAATGATTTCTTCCATTTCGCTTTCAGGGCTATCCATCATCATCTTTTAGCAGGAATTTCCATATTCCAGCCATGCTCTGCTCTGCCAGTCATCCCTCCATGCCGGGCTCTAACCTGGTTTGCTACCCACAGATGCAAGTAACACGTTTAACCTTTTTTATGAGGCATATTTATTGCTTTCAGGTCTACCCTTTCCAAATCTCCTCCGAACACATTTGTCTTTTAGAGGTTTCCAGCGTTTCCAGTGCAAAGCCTGGGAATCAATACAGCTCGCATCGCTTCAGCTTTCCCTGCTGCCAGATCCAGATTGGATTTAAGCTGGGCTCCGGCCCCTGTTTATGCTTTAAGCATCCCAAGACAGCACAGGGCTTTATTGACTGCGGTGGGGGGGAAGTGTGATTTATCCTCACTGATCATCAGTGTAATTTGCCCAAAGGAGCCACTCCAAGGGATGGCTCTAAGTGGGACTATAAACGTATTTTATACCCTTCTCCTGCAGTAGAAGAAGTGAAATATGGAGGAGATGGCTCTATTATATCAGCCCCTGGTTATTCTCTCCAATATTTATTTCAGAAGTCCTGTGCAAAGCCCACTTTGTGCATAGAGAAGATAACCTGCTATTGAACTAATTGCAAATCACCTTTATCAGCAGAGAAGCCATGCGAGGGAGACATCCCCAAGACAAGGATGGGGTTGGGTTAGTGGCTGCAGCGTGCAACCGCAGCATGCACCTTGTGTGCAACGACAGCATTGAGGCAGCATGAGCAAAGCATCCATAGCATGTCCAAAGCCAAGGCCACTCAGGTGCTGCTCCTGTTGGGATGCACGTTACTGCTGCTCCATGGAGGTGGCTGTCAGCCCTTCCAGTGGCCGCTGTGCCAGTGCCGGGGTCGGATCAGATGGGGACTTTCATTGCCTGCTCGCACAGAGCTGCTGCACGAAGTTCTGTTTCCTCCCAGGAGAGGGCAATACCACACACACACACCGGGGCCATCCTCCTGGGAAGGGTCCTGGCTCCTGCATCCCGGAGATGCCCCTGGGAATGGAGCAGAACGGGATGGAGCCGAGGCCACAGCGTGCACTGCAGTTGGAGACAGAAACCTCTGCTTGTCTCTGCTGAAGATGTGAAGCTCCCGGCATGGATTTGCTCTGTCAAATGAGGAGAAATTAAACCAGCTGATTCTGAGGATGCCATCTGTGTCCCAGGTAGCAGCAGCCTCCAGCATTCCCCAGCTCACAGCCATGACTGTGCCACTGGGACATGGTGCAAGTCACTTGTGTGGAGCCGGAGGGTTCCATCCGGATGAGCTGCCAGAGTGGGGATTTCAATGAGTGAAGTCCTCTGACATAATTAACCTGTGAAGAGATGGGCCCTGCACAGCTGGAGCACCCTGGGCTTCGCAGCACTACTGAGAACAGGAGCTGGAGCCCTCCAGGCCCCTGATCCAGCTGGGAATAATGCACTGCACAGTGCTGTCTGAAGGGCAGGGCAGGCTCTCCTGCATGCACAAATGGGACCAGGAATTGCATTATCCCTATGAGAACACAGGCAGAGCCTGGACAGGGTGCCCAAGGAAGCTGTGGCTGCCCCATCCCTGGCAGTGCTCAAGGCCAGGTTGGACACAGGGGCTTGCAGCAAGCTGCTCCAGTGGAAGGGGTCCCTGCCCATGGCAGGGGTTGGAGCTGGAGGAGCTTTAAGGTCCCTTCCAACCCAAACTTCTCTGGTATTCTATGGTAAAACCCTTTTCCAGCACCTGGTGCCCTTCTCCTAGTTTTGGGGCTGGGAAGGGAAAGTAGCCTCCACCCCCCCTTTGCCATCTTTCCCTCTGATCTCTTCCAAAGCAGCACAAGCAGCCCCAAAACCATTCCCTGGAGGTGTCAGTGTCCCTGCTCCCCCCGAGAATGCTGGCACTCGGAAAGCCTCGAGCCAGCTGACTCTGCAACAGCCCTTCCAGAGCTGGTTTAATACAGAAGGATTTGGGATTGATGAGCGGGAGCCCTGAAACACGCAGTGATTTGGGATGAGGAGCCTCTGGATGCAGGCTGGGCAGTTCATTGGAGCTGCCGGCTGTCAGCTCCACGCTATTCCCCAGCGAGAGGAGTTCCTTAAAGGTCCATATTAAAGCCATCATCTTGTCTTCTCTCCCTTGGTGTGGTGACAGTTTCCCCCCGACACTGCCCATTATTGGAACCTCTATTCATGTCACGTCAGGAGGACGGATCGGCTCTCAGGAGAGTCCTCCTTTACTGGGAAGTGGCATCTCTGTCGTGTAGTCCGGAGAGAAATCAATGAGCAAACTAGTCAGGGATCAGCAGGCGAGGTGATAACTCTCCACTTACACCAGCATGCCTCGCTTTGCCTTGTTTAAGGGGAGCAATGGCAGTGTGCAGGAGACTGAAGGCAGAGAAGGAGGAACCAGCACCAGGGCTTCCTTGCTGTAGCGGATCTGCTTTTTCCCATCCCACTTTCTCCCTGCCTGCACTTTGCAGCAATATATCAGTCAGGAGGTCAGGTGTGCTTGAGGTGAATTTCTTCATGCTCAGCAAGTCTGTCTCGCAGCACGCAGCGAGAGGGGAAACAAGAAGAAAAATGATCAGATTTTCTCCTCCATTGGAAGAGTTGAATATTAGCTCCTGGTATATAAGATAAAGTGGGGATAAAGGGTCACGTTTCCATTAGATCTTCTTAATTGGGCTATTTCCTGCAAGCACAAAATCAATCTTTTCATCTACACCTACCCAATATCCCATTCGGGTCTCCTTTAATAATGCAGATCTGGCCTTTGTGCGTGCAGAGCGATGGGGTACAGGCAGGGAGATGCCATGAGGAGATGCCATGGAGATGCTCAGGCAAGGATGCGGCTGAACAACACCATGAGCAAACCAAGCACTGCGATGTGCGAGGAGCTGCCTGGGCTGTGCTGCAGGGATCGGGATGTTCCATGGGGATGGGGCTGTGCCAGCCGTTGGGAGCCCAGGCAGGCACCGGCCCTGTGTGAGTGATGGGAGGCTTTGGTGTCAGAGAGGAAAAGCCAATCGTGAACCCGCATCCTGGGTCAATATCTGCCAGTTCCTGAGGAATTGCCACCTTGGAGCAACCACAGTGACAAAATAGAGACAACTGGAAAAACGAAGCTCAGGAGAAGAGGCCGCTCGGCTCACTGGGAACGTCATCTGCTCTAATTGGAAGCTTTGTTTAATTTGGCTTTGAAATTGAACTCCTTTTTCTTCCTGGAGAACTGTTATTACCTTAATTCTCTGCTTTGAATAAGACCATTTATACGGTCAAATCCAGCTGGTTTGCAGCACGGTGAACTCGCTGAGGGCAGCAGCACTTGTGCCCTCCTGTGCCAGCTGCTGTGGGCAAGCCACGCTCCTTGAGTCCCACATTGTCTCCTCTTATTGATGCATTTCCCCCCTTTGCCTTTAGCCTTTCCTTAGTAATTGTATTCTTAATGAAAAGAAAGATCTGGTTTAACTTCCCTGCTCCTTCTGAGGCAGACACCGGCGCTTCCCAAAGGGGAGCAGCTCTAGGATGGAATCCTTTGGCTGTGGCTGGTTCGGGATCTGCTTGGCAAAGCGGGTTTTCCCATCTCCATACCGGCTCCTTTCCCCAGTTTTAGGCTGCTCGCTGTGCGTAGCTTATTTGCAGAACAGCAACAGAGGGAAGACAACAGCGTAATGAAACCATTGCCTCCCAATTTCCAAGTGTGGCCAACAAGATCAATGCGGCACTTTGGAAAAATCAAGAACTTTATCTCCAATCAGCCAGCTTTTATCTGCTTGGGAATAAACACGGCTGAGGAAGCTGGTGGTAGCAACAGCTGCATCATAAAGAAGCCTGAAGCCAGACCCTTCTGCTGGAAGTAAATAATTGATCTCACAAAAATTCTGCTTAGGCAGAGCCATTTCAATTACCTGCTGGATGGCGCCGGGCGCTGCGAGAGGTTAATGGCTCTAAAATATTTAAGGAGAAGCCGTTTGCCTGGGCCCAGCGTAGTTTGTCTTTCATTTACCCAGCGGAGGGGGACTGGAAGGCAAGCGGCAGGGAGCAGTGATGTATTGGGGTGACTCACTCACCAGGAGGGCAGTGAGGGGTGAAGGTGCCTCTTGCCACTGGTCACAGCAGCCCCAAGTGCCATTGCTGGATCCTGGAGCATGGCACAAGGTTTTCCTGAGGCAGCAGAGGTAGGGAGGTGATACATAAAAGGGAGTTACTGTAAGTGAGATGCTGCTGTGCAGCACCCCAGGGGCACTGGAAACTTGGACATTGAGTTTAGTGCTGCAGTATTTCTCCGTTGGTGGAAGGAGCAGCCTCCCAAAACCACCCAGCAGGGCCGAGCCCAGATGCTGCTAGCATCACTGGACACCAGCATCCCCTTGGGATGCAGGGGGGAGTTGTCTTGATTTTGACAACAGTCAAGTTTATTGTGGGGGGTATCAAAGAAGGTGTCGGGGAAACTCTTCATTAGGGACTGTAGTGACAGGACAAGGGGTAATGGGTTAAAACTGAAACAGGGGAAGTTTAGATTGGATATAAGGAGGAAATTCTTTCCTGTTAGGGTGCTGAGGCACTGGAATGGGTTGCCCAAGGAGGTTGTGAATGCTCCATCCCTGGCAGTGTGCAAGGCCAGGCTGGACGAGGCCTTGGGTGCCATGGTTTAGTGTGAGGTGTCCCTGCCTATGGAAGGGGGGTTGGAACTGGATGATCTTAAGGTCCTTTCCAACCCTAACCCTTCTATGATTCTATGAAGCAGCAGCTCTCCATGGGTACCATACACCTGACTGGCTTCCCCCTGCATTCCCCAGAGCTGCGGTGCATCCCGGATGATGCCCATGGGAAGGAGCACCCCAAGCCCAGGCTGCCCATGGGCCGAGGAGCACCCAATGCGCACCCGTGGCCGCCCGCAGCGCGCTATCAAAGCCGCAGTGTTCATCCCGCAGCAGGGTGCTCAGCCTTCGGCTTTGGTTTCACGAGAGCTTTGATCAAGCTACCTCAGCTGTGGGAAGCGCATGGTTCCCTTTGTTTCGGTTAACTTCCCTTTCTTCCCTTTCATCCTCATGAATTATTTATTCCTGTTTGTTCTATTCACTTTCATATTTTTGTTTGCTTCCCCATTAAAATTCTGCTTCGGTGGCTTCGGGAGGAACTTTGAAGCTCTCCCTCCTCGTCCTTAACCTTTCCGGAGGAACAAATTCCTCCTCACTGGGGAGGGAAACCCTTAAACCCTTTGCTCCCAGCTGCCCTTTGCTGGGTGCTCACCCTGCATCAGCCCCATTCCCCTCCTCCTCTGGGGTTAAGAGCACCTTTGGGTGCACATGCACATGACACAGCTCTGCCAAGGAGCTGACCGTGAAGAGGGAACTGTTCCTGGCCTTCCACCACGTTCCTCTTTGGAAATGCTGGGTCAATCAAAGCCTGCTCTCAGAAGGGACTGCTCCTCTCATGTTAAAGAGATTTTAAAGTCTCAAAGCAGAGCACAGATCCAATGGACAAACCCACCCTTGTGTGCTGCTCATCCCTGTCATGACCTCAGTGCCCCGGCTGGTTTTTCCATCCCTTTTCCATACAGCAGCTTTTTGGCTGCTCTCTTTTTACAGAGCTCTATTTTTTACCTTTTCTCAGTACTTTTTCCCCACTGAGAGATAGATTTTAGTCTGTTTGCCCTTAAATGAGCCCTCCCGAACCAAACGAGGTGCATCTGCCCTCCTGCATCACGTCTCTCACACCCACATGGCTGTTCACAGGTTTAGTAACTCCACATGCATTCATGTTAGCATCTGGGTGGGTTTTAGGGTTCCTCCTCATCTCCCAAAGGGAGATCCTGCAGAGTCATGCGGCACCCAGAAACACTAGAAGCAAATACAGGATGTGTCTACTTAACACAAACTTGGATCTGCCACCAGCTCTGCCAGACTGAGCCCATTGGGGCTGATCTGCACTGATTTCTCCATGTTTTTTTTGAGCTATAAACAGGTTTTTCCACTTTGGTAATCAGGCCTCAGGCTTTAAAACCCCCCTTTGGGCAGCTCTGCAGCATTTTGTCTGAGGCATGGGGCTGGTTATGCTCTGTCACCATGCTCGGGAGCGGAAGAGAAGATGCACTGCTTATTGCTTGGATAAACAAGTCTTCAACAGCCCTTTTACAAGACTCAGAAAGGTAATTACTCGGAGGGGAAGTGAAATGCCTTTACATTAGCAGGTATCATTTGTTCTAGGGTAGCAAATTGCTCTGTGGTTGCTGTTATTGCTTTGACAGCAGTGCCCAAGGCCCTTCTGAGGAGGGATGTGCTGCTCCCTGCCTTGACGAGCATGGTGCCTCTTGTCTCCTCTGCTTACCATCACTATCTGTAAATGTATCATGGAGAATTGGGTGCACTCTCCCGTTTGTGGTGGCTCAGTGCAATAAAGGGGTAATTAACTCTTATTATCAAACATGTCAGTGATGTGACTTGCCTCAGAGGATCTGGGAGTGCTCTTTAAGCTACCGTCCCTCATCCTGCAGCCCATGGTTAAGGGAAGGACTGTGCAAACTGACTGGCAGTGAGACCTGCCCCTTGCATGCCATGAAATCAAGCTTGCAGGGCTGCCCCTGTGGAGATCTTGCTCTGATTGCAGCTCCTGTCTGGGTTTTCTGGGTCAGGATTATTAATACGGATCATTAATTGGCCTGGCTTTGGGAGGGGTGGGGACATGGGGCTTAGTGCACATCTCAGCAGCCTGCCCTGGCTTTAGTTCTGCTTCTTTATGGGTCCCCTGGAAGATGCTGGTGCTGCTTCTTGTCCTTTTCTCTGTCCCCCTTCCACTGCTGGTAAATGCAAGGGGAGCCTCCTCCTCACCCGTGCTTGTCCCAGAGCCTGCATGGCTGTGCTCAGCTCCCTGGCTATTGCTTTGGGTGTGAGCACCAATGGTACCAGTGTCTGTGTGCAGGAGGGCTTGGTGTGAATAAAGCTGGACTGGTTTTACCTTTTCCCACAGGACAGAGAGGATGCAAACCCCCCTCCCCCCATGAAAGGGCCTGTTCATTTGCAGGGAAACTTCATATCTAGAACTCTCATGACAAATCTGTTTCAAGAGGAAGGGCTTATGGCAATAATAACCCTTGGATATGTATCTCTTTCTTTACTGCTGTGGGATTTATAACAGTCAGAAAGCAGTGAAGCCCAGGATAGCACCGTAACACAGTGTGTCAGCTCACACCATGCTCCCCTCCCTGCATATTTCCCATAGTAATCGGATTTGACTGTTCCTGCACATTGACAGCGCTCGCAGGTTGGCACAAAGGCACGCGCAGCTCCTGGAATTCGAGCCAGTTCCCGGTGTCAGGGCTTGCCTCAGTGACGAGCACTGCCAGGCATCTTGGAGCTTAATCCCATGCAGACCGTGATGGTGTTGGATGGACACGTGCTGGGCACACGCAGGGGTTGGTACATGTGTGAACGGAGGGGGGTGCGCTGCTCAAGGGATGCTCTGTGAGTCCTGGTGCCTCTGATATGCCCAAAGCTCTTGTTGACTGGGGCTGGGAATCAAGGCTGAGAGAGCTGGGCTGGGTCAGACTGGAGAAGAGAAGGCTCCTGAAGGGGAGACCTTAGAGCAGCACCAGTGCCTAAAGGGGCTGCAGGAAACCTGGAGAGGGGCTTGGGACAAGGGCCTGTACGGACAGGCCAAGGGGAATGGCTTGAACCTGCCCGAGGAGAGACTGAGCTGAGCTCTTAGGCAGAAGCTCTTCCCTGTGAGGGTGCTGAGGCGCTGGCACAGGGTGCCCAGAGAAGCTGTGGCTGCCCCATCCCTGGAATTCCATGATTCCATTAAAATGAATGGGCTTGCTTCAGATGAGCCTCTGAATCCCAGAGCACCAGCAGGTGGGAGTGGGATGCGCTGGGGTCTTGGCTGGGTTGAGTGAGGGCAGGGACAGGCTGTAGCAGTGGTCCAGGCTGTGATGTGCCAGTTGCTGGTGAACAGGTTCACTGAGTGCTGCTGGAATTCTGCTTTTGCTACCTGGGAGGTGGGGAAAGGTCTCCAGAAATACCCCCCCCCAGCTGCCTGTGAGGAGGGGTTTGTGGAGGAGCAGAGCATTCCCTGCATCCCGAGCTCCAGTCCCGTTAGGCTGTGATGGGCAAAGAAAAGGCACCTCAAGAACCAGCCTCACAACTGCAGGTTTCTCCGAAGCAACGGCTGGTGTGGTGAAAACTGGGATTTTTTAGCCCTGAGGAGGGAGGGAAGGCAACAGCCCCGGTTCTGCTGAGCAGTAATCACAGGTTGAGGGAAGGAGCTGAGAAATTTAAAGCTAATTAAAAGTATCTGAGGCTTTCTAAACCCACTTCTAAAGCAGACAAATGGAAATAACCCACTGGGTGATGATGAGCTTTGAATTTCGTTAGGAACTGCAGAAGAATAAATTTAGCAAATGGCCAGGAAAGGCTAATGCAGCCCCGGAGCTCCCGCACGCAGGCGGCGCCGGTAATACCCCAAATTCCTGACAATTACCCAGTTTGGGACAGATTTCCACTTATCTTACCCCACCTTGAAACCTTCCTATTGAGCTCTGCCTGCGATTAATCCACATTCATGCCCCCCTTTCTCTGTTCTCTATTATTGCTTTCCCTTGTCACTCAGCGTGGTGACATCCATCCTCACCCATTGGCCCTTTTTTCCTGCTACTGCCCCATTTAGGAAGGATTAAACCTTTTAATTGCAGGGAGGTTTTTTGCCTTTATATTGCTGTGGCGTTGCAGAGCTGCCTGAAGCTCTTTGAGGCTATGGGGCAGCTGAAAGGAAAGCTGCAGCCCAGTGATGTCCAGCATTCCTAACTGGTGGGATGCTCCCAACAGCAGCTCTTGGCCATGGGAGCTGATGTGAATGATGCTATCTCTTCCTGAAGGAATATGGAAGTGGGAATGTTTCAGAAGCTATTTTTTCTTTGAAAGAAGGACCAATACAGGGTGGATAAAAGGCAGAGTGAAAGATGAGACAGCCCAGCATCCATGGCCACGGCATGCAGGAGATGTGGGAGCTGGAGAATGGAGGGGGGAAAAAATGGGATGGCATAGCAAGGGAAAGGAGACAATCACAAAAAGGGAAACGAAATAAACACAGGAAAAAGCCAAGCTGCCTCTCAATAGGCTGTAGGGTTCAATGAGCAGCTGGGACAAAACACATGCAAACACCGTGGCTCCTGAATAATCCAGAGACGGGAGTGCAGGTGATAAGAATGCAACCAAAGGAAGGAGGAAAACAACAGAAAGGAGGAATTACTGAAGGGAGAAACCTGCAGGTGATGCGCTATTCTGCTATGCTAATAGAGAGATGAAAGCAAATGGAACAGGAGCAGAGACTGGCAAAAGTCTTCCTTGTGTTGGAAAGAATAAGAGGATAAACGCTTTTAACATTTATGAAGTAGCAAAATAAAGCAAAGAGAGGCTCAGAACATCAAGCTCGTAGATGAGGAAATTAAAGTACATAAAATATTTATCCCTTCGTACTTAGCGGCTGTCAGCCATGCATGCACTGGAGAAATGGTATGTTTCTAGGTACAGATTTATTCTTGCTCCTATTTCTTCCTCCTCTCCTGGAGATGAACAGGAACAATTTGGTAAATAGTAGCTGAACGCTCCGCTCGTTTTTTCCATTCCATTAATGTTTCATTTCTTAATACCCTCGAAACTAAAATGGGAAGTTTGTGTAAAACATCATTCTCCTTTCAAATCATGGTAAAAAGGAATGTGGTTCCAGGCCAGGCAACAGGACTGTAAACGGGGGTCTGTATTAAAAGGGGAATGTGGTGTTGCTGGAAGAGGCACAGAAAGAGATGTGACCCAGGCTGGTTTTGTGTCACCAGCTGCCTGCAGCCCGGCCCAAGAGAATCACTTCTGGAGGATGCTCTTGGCTCCTTGTCCTCTGCCTGTTTCACCCCGTGCCCTCCCTGACACAGGGAGCAGGTTCATCGGAGCAGGCGACTTAGGGGTTACTGCACTGAAAACACAAGCAGCTTCCTAATTATGGATGTGGGCCTGAGTCGGAATGGCTGTGGAGCACAGCGTGTCCCCGAGCTCTTTGCTGAGTGCTTCTCTCAGTGGCACCGCAGGAACCCGGGATGAGCAGCACCGTGATGCTCATCAGCTCTCTGCACCAGGAGATTGGCACAGGGACAGTGCTCGTGGTCTGCAGAGCAGCACTGGCCCCAGGCAGTGCCATGTCAGCCTCTGGCCTATTGCTAATCTTCATTTGTGTGATAGGGAATCCCGGCTGCTCCAGAGACTTGGCTGCCATCGCCTGCTGCCTGTCAGATGCATTTATTTCCCACAGCAGCACGGAGAATGCACCAGCACTGAGCTAACCTGCTCGGCCTCATTCCGCAGACATCCATCTCCTTCACATCACCGGGCTGCTGGTGCTCCTCTGCCTCTTGGTTCAGTGTCTGGGAGCCTGCTGAGCTGGGGTCCTGGAGCTCCTGGGAGTCCCAAGTGCTGATGTGGCATTGTGTGAGCACTGTCTCCCTTGGGAATAACCAAGAAGCCGCTGGGCAGCCCAAGGGAATTTCTAAACCCAGCCCTTCCATGAATGATGCTGTGGGAGAGCTGAGATTGCGCCTTGGCCAGGGTGGGAAGCGCTGGAGAGCCTGGGCTGCTGCCTTGTGCATCCTTCCCAGGCTTCTGTAAAGCAAAGAGGCATCAATATTTATTTCATTACAGACCTCAAAAAAAAGCCCCTCGATCTTGGTTTTATCAGGAAAAATAAGTTCCTGGATCATTTCTTAGCCTGGCTATGACAGTTTCCAGTGAGGTACTTGGGTGATGTAAGCTAAAATCAGTTCATTAACTTCAGCTGGGATCTGCCAACCTCAACCAGCTTAAAGATGATCTTTTTTTGTCTTCTGGTGACAATTTCAGTCCAAGTAAAGCTGACCCAGCCTGGAGGAGAGGAGAAGCTGATAACCACAACAAGCAGCTTCCTGCATCCCTCACGGTGCAGGTTTCATCTCTGCTGTGGGATCAGAATTTGCTCAGAGAGTGAGGAAAAATAGAAGCAACAGTTTCTCAGTATCACCACTGAGAAATCACTTTAACAGCTTATAATGACACCCCATGGAAGGTGCGCATGGACTCCCACATTCCCAGGATCACAGGGATCTGGAGCCGTGACGTGCAGCCTCCCTGTGCCCCATGTGAGCAGTGCCCCATGGAAACCTGCACCCGGGTCCTCCCCAGTAGGGAAGTCAAAGAAAATCCATCCACAGGGAAGGATCTTGGAAATGCAGGGGGGAAATGGGATAAAGCTGTGTGTGGAGTTAACTGCAGGGAGAAAAGGGGCTGCATCAGAAGTGCAGGGTTTCCTCTGGATTCCCTCTGTCTGATGGCAGGAAGCTGTATTGGTGTGTATGATGGGCTGTAGTGGCGTGAAGGATGCTCTACCTCTTGGCTGTGTTGCACCCTGCTCTTCTCCATGGTGTGGGCTTTGTCTTTGCTGGGCTCCAAAGCTCTCTGAATTCTCTTTGTGTGGCCTTTGTCGTTGGTGTTCTGCATATAGACTCCCTTTGCACTTGATTGAGTCACTGCTTAATTTAATCCTCTAATCTAATCAATACTCCATGGACCGAGCCTTTATTTAAAAAACCAAACAAACAGAAAACCTTCCAGTCTCTTTTTTTGATTGCCTGATGCAGGTATTATTAGGTTAATGCAATCAACGGTGATAAAGCTGCCCTCCATTTAATGAGGGAGCAGTCTCATTCTGCATGCTGGGGATGGGAGCCTGGAGAAGGAAACAACACGGAGCCAAAGTTGGGTGCTCGAGACATTTGTGCTGGCATCATCAGATTCAGAGGTGACCCTTTTATTGCAGGAGGCACCCGCAAGGACTCCACCTCCTCTCCAGATGCTCCACAAGATGAGAGCGTGAAGCAGGACCGGCTCCAGTCCCAAGAGGCGAGGAAGGGTGATGAAAGGTAGGAGGATGGAGAGCAGTGTGATGGGGAATGCAGGTGGAGGCTGTCTCAGTGGTTTGCTCTAGGCTGTATGGTTCTGGTTGCATGGTGTGAAGCTGCTTTTCCTCCTTGGAGCTCCAATCATGCCATGGCATCAGCACACAGCTCCCAGTCACAGGCTGTGCCTGCAGGTAGGTGCTGGCACTCAGCTCAATGGCACAATGCGCCTGCTCTCGATACGCATGAGTCCTCCAGCAGTTGTTCCATCTTTAATCAAATTTGTAGAGCCTCAGGCCGTTCATGAGGAAAAAACCCGTTTTCCATCTGTAATAAGAGGAAAGTTTGGCTGTCAAGGGGCGCAGGTCCTGATGACAAAGTTACCCTTCTTGTTGCGTTTTGTCATGAATTTCCTGCATCGTTACTTTGCTAAGAGTGTTCTCATGTAGGAGGCTGTTCCTGGGCTCTGTGAGAGAGTTGGAAGTGGTAGCAGCAGTTTCCACTTCCAGGGCTTAGCGATGCCTTAGCATGGGTTTAGCTTTGTACACCACGCAGCGTGAAGCAGGGCTCAGGGATCCACTGGATACTGCAGGTGCTCATCCTGGTGCCTTGGGGCTGAGATCCAGAGCTCTGTGCGAAGCATGGGGAACGAGCTGTGGTTCTGCAAACTGCTTGCCGGGTTTTTCCACCCTAGAGTGTGCATTTGTGGATGGTCCTTGCCATCTTTGTCCTCATCTTTCTGGGGAGAATTGTCCTATTTTGCCCACAAGTTGTAGCACTCTGGTTGTGTTGTGCCTTTACAGAAGAGAACCAACAATAACATAGGTAGGCAGGAAATAACCCCCAGAGAAACTACCATAAGCACGAGAAAGGTGATAAAAAGCAACAGAAACATCTCTACCACCTTGTTTTTTCAAGAGAGGTCAATTGACTCCCTGGCACCTTGGAGCCCGTAACAAAATCGATGACACTTCATCTTTAATTTGATTTTTCCATTCAATAAGGGTGGTAAGCATTTGTGTCACCGTAATTTTACAGAGTACCATTAGATAACAGGCAAGTATCAAACATGAATATTATGTGCTGTATCAGTGGCAAAATATTATACCCAGCAATGATTTAGAAGAACTTTAATGTCCCAGGCATGCTATAAGAGATGTCACAAATGGGACAATAAAGTGTCTTGTTCTTCAAATAACCACTCCTGGTGGTGTCTGGCTCTCTGGGAGGCAGACAGGCACCCATGGAACACAATGTCCCATCCACAGCCCGTGACCTGCCTAGGGCAGGCAGCTCATTCTGTTGCTGATGCTGCCCGGAGCGAGGAGGGCGATGGGTTGGAGGAGTGATGGATGCGCTCGCTCCTCGCAGGTCGATAGCAGTGGCCTGCACTGATCCTGCTATTTTTGTGTTTAATTCAGTGAATAAAATGAAACAGGTAAATCACTCGGAGGAGATGCGAGCGGATGTTAATAGGCACATTTGCAGCGCTATCTAAAATTGAGTTCTGCAATTACTGACTCACGGCATCGCTTGTGCTCCGTGCTGCTGCAGGAGCAGCTTTCCCACCAGCATCCAGGGCTGGGGACTGGGGGGACTGGGCAGCTCTGGGGGCTGGGGCTTGTGGGACTGACTGATGGCAGCAGGAGCAGAGGCAGCAGCTGCAGTGGAGGACGAGACCCTCCAGGACAAGTGTGAAACTGGCTCTGTGTGGCCGTTTACCAGTAAGTGACTGGTGTGAGAAGCTGCGGCGTGCCCGGCTCCCTGCAGAGGAGGCTGGGTTGGTGTGGAGGCCAGCTCAGGGAAAGGGGGGATGTTTGCCTTGAACAGCCCTGGAGGAGCCTCATTAGAGCATCCGGCGCTCTCAGGGATGAGAGATGAGGGGGATGATCAAATGGTTGTGGCTGTATTTCAGCGCTGTTGTCATCACCTCTGGCCCTGAGTGAGACCACCCGCTGTGCTGCTGGTTCTGCAGTGGCAGAGCTGAAGAGGCTGCATGCGGAATGCCAAGTGATGGGGAGATGTTCTGCATCCCTTCTGCTGAGTAACCCACCCCACAGCACCATGCAGTGGGGTGGACTGGGAATATCCCCAAGTGCAAGGAGCCCAAACCTGTGTGAGGGTGCAAAGAGGCATCCACAAACCTCCCAGCTACACTCCTGCATGGTGGTGGTGCCTCTACCAGTTCTGTTCAGCCACCAGATCAGAGGCAGGGTTTCTTCTGTGACTAATCTCCATCCTGCCGCACTGCTGGCTGCTGCCATGGTGGCGTTGCCGAGCTCCTCATAGAGGACACGGTGCCTTTCTCCACAGGAAATGCAGAAGCTCAGCCATGGGCTGTGCTTTTTATCTGGGCTGGGATGTGGGACCTCCGGAGCATCCGCAGCCCCGACCCTGCCAGGCCTGTGGGAGGAACAGTGGAGCTGGATGGTGCTCTGCCAGCTTCCCAGAATAGCATCCGAGGCAAGGCCAGATCAGCCCCTGCAGAGCCTCGTTGTTGGAGCAGTGGGAATCTGTCCTGCAGCACGCGGTGTTCCCACCTCTGCAGCACAAGTAAAGGATCAGGGACTTGGATGATGCAGCCATCAACCCCTTTATCTCCACCGAGCAGCCTTCATCTCTCGGATCATCAGAGTCATTGTGGTTACCGAAAGCAAACCCGAGCCAACTGCTATTCGGAGCTGGTTGGGCGCTGTGGCTAATCCCATTATGCGGAGCAGGAGGCACCGGGGGAATCGCATGGCACTGGTAAAGCTGCACGAAGCAATTACAGGGAAACCTCTGGGCTGCGCACAGGGATGTGCTGGGGGCTCAGCCCCAAACTGGGGACAGGCAGGGACTTGTGGGAGGGATGTTCCCAGCTGAGCATCTCCTGGCTCTGCCTTTGCAGGGAGCCCCTTTGTGCTCACAGTAGTGCCTGGTGAAGTGGATGCTCTTCTCCAGGTCCATCCCAGCGCCTTTCCCATCTAAATGTCTGCTCATCCCTGGTCAATGCACAGCTCGGCAAAAACCTCTGCCAGAAGCCAAACTGGGGCTGCAGGACTGGGGCAGTGTCATGGTCCCATGCCAGGCGCAGTGAACCAGGAGGCATTGGGAACACAACCCTCTTGGCACTGTGGAACAAAGATGTCTGATCCCACAAGGTGTAGAAGATGCTGATGGATAACGGTGCAGGCCGTAACTGAATGGTGTTAGATAGCGTGCTGCTACTTCTTTGTTTTTATAAATCTTAAATCATTCCCGGGCTCTTGCTGCTGCTTTAAATTGTAACTTCACTGTTAAAGAGTTTATCGTGCACTAATTCATCCAGCCCGTTCATTTACATTCTGCTGACAGGGTACAAAATTGCTTCTTTTTTCATCCCGGAGAATTCCAACTTCGGCAATTTATGGTGCCTTCTTGATTTAATCAGGATATTTCCTAAACTTCCATGGCAACAATACGACATTTCTCAAGAAGTACCTGGGAGATGGCTGGGTGTTATTATTTATATCCCTGGTGAACACTGTGTTCCTGAAGGATTTGCCACCAGTCAGTGCAAGGGGGGTGCATGGGCTGGAAGCTGTGGGGTGGGGCAGGGGTCCCTCCAGCAGGAAGGACCCCAAGAGCTCCTTTTTTTGCCATTATCCCAAATGTCCATGTATCATTCTTCCCCATTCCCACCCCAAAGAAGCCTGGAGCTGTCGGGGATTGATGGGTATGTTGCCCACCCATCCCTTGGTGCCACTGATGGAGCTGTTTGGTGCTGCTCTGCAGAGCCCATACCGTACCGTGCTGAAACGCTGTTATTTCACTCTTCCAAACACTGTCAGCACAAGTCACAGGAGGGCTTATTTTTGGCTCTGCTCAGCGTAGTTACCTAGCAATTTGCAGGAGGTTGGTATTACTGGGTAGTTTCTTGAGCCGCTCTGCAGCGAGCAATTCATTTGTTGCATTTGGTTCCTTTCACTGCTCACAAACAGCCCAGACGCCAGCTTGGAGTCTTGCAAATTTGTTCTCAGTTGGAAAGATTTCAGCCCCGTTGGTTGTTTGTGAAATATTTCCTCTGATCCTTGCTTTTGAGGGCTCGACGCCTGTAATTCCCAAATCACGCCTGGGCTCGGGCTGCCGGTGTGACGCAGTGCCTCTCCTCGGCCCTCTGAGAGGAAAAGCACAACCTGTGCTGGGTGACTAGCCTGTAGGACAGCACCTGGGAGCCTCTTCCAATGTTCCGCTATCCCCTTTCCCAGGCTGGAAGGGAATAACGGGCAAACACGTTCCTCTTCCGGCTCCTGGCTGTGCGCGTTGCCCTGCGTGCACAGCATCACCGCTCTAATGAGCTGTAAATACTGTTTACATTGGGCTTATTATCTCCAAGGTAATTTATGCTTTCCTGCTCATCCAGGGCGTTCAGAGGCCTTCTGCTGCCCGCAGAACTCGAAGCACTGTGATGAAGAACTGCTATTATTCAGCTAAGAAGCAATATTGATGCTAAAAAGCAAACGCAGTCACTGCCTTCCATCCTCCCAGCATCAGTCTGGAGGGGGAAATCCCAGGTGGTGCAGAACAGGTCAAGCAACACCCAGATGGCAAAGAGCCATGGTGCTATGAGGAATTTTCCAGAATCCTGATTAGTAACAAATCAGAGATGGTTCAATTCCATGTATTGCTACCCACATGACTAAACTATAGTGAAAGATGCATGTCTTGGCTTGCAGGTGCAAGAGGGAGGGTTTATTGTCTTCTCGGTCCCTTCTTGCAGGAGGCTGGGTGCTGTTGGTGTGTGACAGGCAGTGAGAACCCTGTGGGCTGGTGGGAGCAGCCCCATCTGCAGCGTGTTCAGACTGATGGAGCGATGGCTATGGCTGAAGGGCACTCATTTAACCCCATCATTGTGGCTGTGTCTGCAGTGGGCAGCTTTGTGCAGGTACGGCCGATGCTTCTCGGGGGAACGTGTTTATGGAAGTTCCCACCCGCGGCACATAAATGTTCATTAGTTCTATTATCCCGACCATTTTGTTCTCCAAAGTGTTGCAGAGAAGACAAAATGAGAGCGATGGCTCTCTCGGAGCTCCAGCGGGTGCTGGATGTTTGCTTTAAATAGAATTAACCATGCAAATTGAATCATGTGAGCGTAAATTAGCGCTCATTCCGCCGGTGCTCTCGATATGGCTTAACCTACCATTTACCCCAAGACATCTGCTAAGTGCCATTCTTTCGAGTACTTAAACAGCACCTATTGCTACCAAAACCGTCCCAGCCCCACCGAACAACAAAGCTGCCGGAAAGCCTGTAATTATCGTTAAAGGGCTATTGTGCTTCTGGAGATGATGAAGCCTCGGGTGAGGCTTTCCAGGCTGGCTCTCCCGCTTGCCAAGGGGAGGTGGAGCGGAGCTGGGGCTGAAGCCTTGCAGCCTCCCTTCCTCTGGCTGCTGCGGCTGGGGCTTGGTACAAGGAATTGGAAGGATGCTGTGAGAGGGGGGCTGGATTCCCCAGGTTTCTACCTGTTGTGAGGAGGCCGTGTGTCTGCTGGGAGATTCTGGCTCTATCTCTTGCTGCCATCGCATCCCCTGCAGCTGATATGGAGGGAGAGGGCCCAGGGCTGCAGCGAGCGCGGTGTTGCTCCTCCAGCCTTTGCTGCAGTGTATTATTTACACGGTTATTTAAGCCTTTGTTGTCATAGCCAGGAGAATTAATGCATTAACCTCGCAGGGAAGGTGGAGTGGCAGCAGCTGGAGGCTCAGTCCTTCAGAACGGGTTGGCTTCTGCAGGTCAGATCGCAGCTGAAAGCGTGGTGGATGGGGAAGAAGGACAGAGGGGGCAGCATTGCCGGTGTCCCATGGATGGATGCTCAGCCTGTTCCCGGCCCCTCGTGGGAAACGCGGCTGTGATGCTCATTGGCTTCATGTGGAATTCCTGCCCCCTTCCTGCAGCGTGAGAAAACTCATTGTGGTGGGTATGAATAGAGTTGGGCACAATTCCTCCACAGCAGTTATGCAAATTCCCAGCCATAATGACACATTGTCTTGTGCGATCCTGCGAACAGATGGCCCGAAGACAGGCTCAAGATCGGAATTAGTCCTGGGCTCCTGCAACGTAGCTGGGAGCATACGGTCCTCATAGATTCCTTGTTTAGCCTTGATAGCCAAGTGAACTGCTTCAGATGAATACAAGAAGAGCACAGACAACAAGACAGTGATGATTCAGTGGTGCTCAGGCTCTTTGGAGAGGCTGAAACTGTCCCTTCTCAAACTCCTGTATCCTTCCAGCAGCAGAAGTTTTGCTGCCAATGATCCACGAACATGGAAGCAGCTCTTTCCCCTGCGGAAACATAGATCCCTAAGGCAGATGCCTGCTCCCAGGCACCTCCTGGGATGGCCTGTGTCATGCTAAGGTAGAGGAAGGCCTTCATCAGCAACAAGTGTTAAAGTTGGTATCAAGCTCAGGTTGCCCAAAGCCTGGTTGTAGCAAGGCCAGAGGATGTTGGTCTCATTCTCACTGTAAAAAGCAAACTGCCACCTTCTCCTGTGTGGATACCCCTGTGAGGTGCAGATGCAGAAGCTGGGATGCGGGCAGGAGCACAGCCCCACTTTTGGCCGGGGCAGTTTCTTTGGCTCCTTACAGCATCACTCCCATCTGACAGCAGCAGCCTTCAGGGATCGAGCTCAGAGCCTGCTTCAGACCTGTTATTTATGCTACAGCTTCCCAGCCGGCCCCGAGTGTACCAGCAGTGGTTTATAATTCCATTTGGCACTTTGTTTTATTGCAAGGCTTTAGGAATGGCTCTGATGGATAGCTCCGGTCTGCTGGCTGGCACATCCACGCTGCACATGCTTGGTCAGGTGCTGGTTCCAACTTGGAGCTGTCAGGAGGGGCACCTAGTTTGCAGAATGGGGCATTGTATGTTCATTGCTTATAGCTTTGTAAATTCATGAAGTATGGGGATTCTTCTCCATTTATTTCAACCTAAAGATGTTTTTAAGGCTGTTCATCTGTGCTGCTTGGGATTTCTCCAGGGACAAAATAGAAAACAGATACATATGGTGAAAGTGCTGAGCAACGATGATTGATTCTGTCAGTTAAATGTCATACCAGCATTAAACAGCGTATGCTGCTGTAACTGCCTCCCCACTCATGTCAGAGCTGAACCCTTCCCATCAGCAGGTGAGCTGCCATTGGCACTGCACAATGCAGCATCTGGGTGAAAAAGGGACTTTTTCTTCTAAAGCTAGGCTATTTCTAATCAGCTCAGTGTCTGGGTCCTAATATTTGCCTGGGGCAAGTTCTTTTGTTCTTTCAGAAGTCTGAGTAAGTGGTCCCTGAGGATTGTGGCTGAGAAAACATGTGGGAAGGGGTGTTGGTGCCAACGTGGATCCATGGTACCACAGATGCGGCCATGCCAGGACCAGGCTCTGCCCAGCTGCTCCTGTGCTTTTTGCAGTCTTGTGTGTGTGCCCCCCCTCCCAATAATAAGTAGCAGCAGAAGTTCAAACTGATGTACTTGTTCTTTTCCATGTTCTGCATTGTAAACCAGCTCGGTGGCTCAGCTGGGAATTCCCTGGGACAAGGGCAAACAGAGCCTGCTGCTGGCCCTGGATGAGCTGTTAGGATGCTATTGGAGGAAGCACAGCCCATTGCAGGGACCCGAGCGACCTTTCATTTCCTTTTAATTGCAAAGCAGATTTGAAATTAATTGATCCTGATGTTTTCTTAAAGGAGGGATGAAAAGAGGGCAATGTGATTTCAGACTGGGCCAGATGAAATACCAGGGAAGATGATATTTGCTGGGGCTTCATCAGCCCTCAGGGGAGCTCTTTCCCTGTGTTGGGGGAGATTAGTGGTTGATGACTGGGAAATACCATGGGGTTTCTCTGTCCTGTTTGCATGTGTCCTCCAAATGCTGCTAGAAAAGGTTTTCTGAGCCCCTCAGCCTCCAAGAGAGCTGGTTCAGGGCGACCTCCTCCAGCCCCTTCTGAGGGATGTGGGTGATGCTGGTCCCCCCACGCTGATTGCCAGCGCCACCAGCATCATCGGTTTCCATGGCAACGGCAAGATGCTGTGCTGTGGAGCTGGGTACTGGTGCATGCCACAGGCTTCTGCTGGTTCCTTCAGGAAGCTGGAGGAGTTCATGGGAACCTGGGTGCAGGGCACAGAGCTTAGCCAGGGCTGGCTGTGAGGGGCTTTATTTCATAGCAGAGCTTGAGCAGGGCCCCTGTGCTGCATGGGAACACTCAGAACCCTGCAGAGAGGCACAACATGCGTATGTTTTCAGCAGGGCAGCAAGACAAATGAGCCCAGCTCTTTGAGCCATCCATCTAACTCACATCCTCTGGACCCCACAGCCTTCTCCAAGTAAATTAAGTCTCGTGCCTGGCACTATTTGCGCTACTGAGCTGGTTTGCCTTGAGGCCCAGTAGCCTCTGGTGGGTTTTGGGGAGCCCAGGGTGAGACCTGGCTCTGTGCAGGGCATGATGTAAAGGGACTGGGCTGTGTGCTGTGCAAACAGGCATTTCAGCTCTATTTCCCTCTGCTGCCAGGTACTACCGTGGGCAGAAGGTGGCTTGCAGGATCCCAGGCCTCCTTCATGCCCAGCAGGCTTATGCTAAACAAGGTGAAGAGGGGAGGAAAGTCACTGACCCGTGCAGACAGAGGTGATGGCACAGGGCTGGCAGGGTGAGGAGCTATCCCAGTGTCACCACTGGTGCTACTGGGGGGGGTATGGCCGAGTGTGGGCCATTTTTCTCCCTCTTATCTAAGCTATTGCCTGTCACTTGTTTCTGTTTGCATTGGGCAGATAAGTGCTATGGTTGCTGGGATAACATCTTTGTCTGGTGCTGTCCTTGGAGTGAGAATTTAGGGGTTTATCCCCTGCTTTAACCAGACACCTCACCTGGATGCTCGCTGTGGACCATGGCCCCATGGTGCTGCCCACACTCCCCGAGCAGCACTGTGGCTCCCACCCAGGATGCTGCAGGCAGAGCAAGGGGACACAGACTGTTCTAATACAATCCTGGTTTGCCCTGAGAGCAGCCTCCTGCTGTACTGGACTCCCTGCTGCTTCCCAATCCCTCTTTGCTGACACGCAGAAGCAGACAGGCTGTGGATTCAAACGTGCTCCCTGTGTGCCCATGGCAGGGGATGCAACACTGCCTCCTCCCTTTCCTGGGAATTATTAATGCTTGGAGCCAGGGTCCTCCAGCCTCGGGAATGTGCAAGTGATGGATGCTCCTCCGTTGTCTTAATTTTCCTGTTTGTTGCACCCGGGGCGCGTGCCCTGTGCTGCTGCAGGCTCCGGGTGCTGCTGCTCTGATATACACACCTTCCTCTTCCTCTAGATTGTATCTTTATGTGTGTTGTAACTCACTCCGCTCCTCGCTGGCTCTGGCAAGGAATTCATCTCTCCTCTGCCTGAGCCTGGTCACTGCAGGCTATGGGGGAGCTGGTTTTTAAGGTATGTGGGCGCCCTTGCTCTGTGTGCGTGTGCCTTTGGAGTGAGAAGCAGGAGGTCAGCCCTCCTTCCCATGGGTTAAGGACCATGGAGCCCACTGGAGGGGTTTTAAATAGAGAGCTTTGGCCTCTGCTCATGTAAAAGTCACTCCCTGCTTCAGCAACGTTGCCGGAAACAAGCTCTTTTCAAAGCCAGGATTCTCTTTCCATAGCCACAGCCATGGCAGTGGCAGGAGGCCTGCAGGACAGCCATGCCTAGGCTGGTTGGGCAGATGTGTGGAATGGAAGGTCCAAGACCATCTCCTTGCTCAGGTGAGGTCTGTTTGACCGGCAGGCTGCTGCCATCGGAGAGCATTGGCTCTGCAGGTAGAGGCCCAGTATTTGTCTGCTTTCACAGGCTGGATAGTGTCAGACCCACTCACAGCTCAGCGCTGAGCACTCAACAGCACTAGCTGCTAGATGCGGTTACAGTCAGGAGGCTGGTGATGCTCCCCGGCTGGCCGCGGTGCCCTGGGCAGCACAAGCTGCCTCATGTCAGCCTCATGTTCATGCTCTCTTGGACTGTGGAAGGCACCAAGTCCCACCTGGATCCCGAGAGCAGAGATCCTGTGCCGTGGCCATCCATACCAGCCCTCACCGGAGACAACGTGAGCTTCACATCCCCAGCACCGATTGCTGCTTGGATATGAGCACCCCCCCCGCCTGGGGCTGAGGAAGGGCCGCTGCAGCTGCCAGAGGTGACTTATTGCTCTAATAAAAACCGATGCTGCTTGTTTGAGCATCGTGCAAACCAGGTGGGAAGGTGGGATAAATCCACCGGGTGGCACATCCCGTCAGCACTGCAGCCCTTGTGGATGGGGCTTCACTCCCCTGCCCATGCCCTAGGCCAGGCAGGACTTCCATCTCCTCTCTCCTGCTGCTGGAGGTTGGATGCTCACAGCAGGTCAGCACAGCCAGGCTCCAGCACCTTGGCACAGAGCGATGCACCTTGTTCCCTTGTAGCAAACCCACAGCCTATAAAAGGGAATGAAATACACAATGCCACGCAAACAGCATCCCTGAAGAGTGGTAAAGCACCAAGCTGCTGCTCCCATGACATCAGGAGAGAGTTTCGTCTTTAAACAAATAACCTCAGTTAACAAAGTGACTATTCGAATGCTGTAACAGCACATTGAAGGGAGAGAAGCAGCTCCTTGCAGCAGTGGGACGTATCCTGCACTCTGCAGCATCCACAGCCTTGGGCAGCCAGAGCACACGCTGATGGGGAGGAGCAGGATGCAGCCCCACTGTCCTGCTGCTGGAAACTGCTTTAATTTCTTCTAGTGCCTCATGTAAAGTAGCCAAGCACCCAGGCCTTGCACCCAGCAGGTCCAGGCACTGCTTTTACCCCTGCGTGGCAGGAAAGGCCACGCATCAGCACTCTGCTGGCATTGCACAGAGCTTTATAAATGTTATATGAAGGCGCAGCTCCTGCGCTGCACCCCTGGGACCTTCCGAGCCTTGCAAGTCTTCAGGAAAGGAGTGCTCAGCACACAAAGCCCAGAGACCTGGGACCATCCTGGCCTAGATGAAGTTGCCTGATGGAGCTGCCCGGTGCAGCGCGGGGGGGGGCTCGGTCTCCCTGGCAATGGTTGCCATGCGATAGCTGCCGTGGCACTGCATCGCCTGACTTCAGTCGAGCGCACAGTCCTTCCCAAGGGAATGCACTCGTGCCAGAGTCCCCAGGGAAGCACAGGCACCGAGGAGCCCGGCGATGGGAGGACTCGCTGCGGGATGGATGGGTCCTGCTGATGGAGAGAGGAATAGAGGGAGAGCCCTGGGACTGAACCAGGAGATGGAGCTGCCCCAGCTCTGCAGCAAAGGCACAGTGTGGCTGTGGCAGACAGAGGGAACAGCATGTTCCCAAACCATGCCTGTGTCCTCTCCTTCCCAGGTCCATAATCCTGTGCCACCATGGAACGCAACCATCAGTCACAGCCCTGCAGGGGATGCAGTTTGCCAAACGTCACGTGGCCTGCAAGACATTTGTAACCCATCTTTTGTAGTATTCAACCCCAAGCTGTGGTCTGTCTGCACAGCCTCTTCTGTGCTCCTGAAGCTGATGGGCTAACAACTTTACAGCAGTGCTTTCTGTCTCCCAGCGAGCTCTTAGCCTTGCACCGTAAGATAACGCCTGTTTTGAAAAACACATCCTCTGCAGGAATGTAAGGTTTTTATTTTACATCCAAATGTAAAAGCAATAATTGCATTCATGCAGAAAACCAGTGGGAAGAGGCAACACCCCCAGATGAACAAGCGCTTTGTCTTTTGGCTCCCCGTGACTAGCTGAGCTCAGAGCTGTGCGCCCATCCAGTGCTGTGAGCGATGTGAATTGTGTATGGAGGGGGTCTGGCTTGGAAAAGCAGTGGATCAGTGTTTAAAATGCATTGAGAAATACACACCAGTGGTTCAGAGAACATGCCTGTATCTGCTGCACCCATTGCTGTGTAGAGCTGGGTCCTGAAGGACCACTTGTGCTGGGGTCCGTGCCTGCATCTGTGGTGATGGGAGTGTTATCCTAGCAGCAATCCCCTCTTGTCTCATCCATTACCTGCATCTGATTTCTGTATCCGCTTTTCCATGTGAACAATGGCGTTGAACCGAACGCCAGTCATCAGACAGGCGTAATTGGATTTGGGAAGTGTTATATTGTGAATTAAATTGACTGATGGGGAAGTGCCAGTTTTATTAAAAGTCTTCCTTCAGATGATAATTTTATATCAGTGAGGATGAATTACAAGAGTACTTGAAGGCATCAGCTGAAAACGATGAAGTCATTTTAATAAAGGCTGACTTTCTCTTTCGTATACTTCTTTTTAAGTACTTTATCTCTTTGTGGGAAACTCTATCAAATTCCAAACCAAATCCAGTGTCCAAAATGCCACATAATCAAGCAACTACTTTGGACCCAGAGCCTGGGCACACAGAGCCAGGACTAAGCTGTCTCTGGGCAGCCCAGGTTTGGATCCTGCTGGGGTGACCTGGCTCCTGGAGGCAATCACACATTGGCTTATCAGGGTTTTCCTCTTCACACACTTGCACCCCTTGGGAAAGCTCTGCCTGGTGCAGCCTCCACAGGAAGCTCTGGCTGTGACGCCACAAGTGCTGCTCTCAGCGTGGCCCTGGGGTGATGGATTCAGGCTTCATCCCTTGATGCATCAGGGTCTGGAAATGTTTTGCTTCATTTTTCCCTCTGAGCCACTTCTGTGGTTTGTTTTTTGCATTATTCCCATGGCTGTGGGGAAAAGCAAATGGGCCGAATCCTCCGGGTGGACAAGAAGAGCTGGACAATGTGCTCTGCTTCAGATAGCCTTGAAGAGGAATTCACTGCGATAGTTTCTGAATAAATCCAAGGATTATAGCAGCATGGAAAGGCTGGAGTTTCACAGTAAAAACCTGTTTCTGTTGTATATTATGTTAAATAGCATCATCATATGCAGATAAGAGTAAGCAGTGCCCCCAGACATGGATGTGGGATGTAGTTAACATCTGAACTAATCGGCACTGAGCCAGGATCAGTGGAAGGCACTGGCATCACTTTGCATCCTGCTCCTATGCATGTAGTGGAGCCTCACTCCTTTCCACATGCCTTCGGGGGTTTGTACCATCGCCCCATCAGTGAGATGTTGGAGGGAGCAGCTTTGGGTACCAAGGGCATTGCCACCACATTGGCCGCTGCCTCCCCATCAGCTCCTCCTCGGTCTCTGCTGCCTCCTCCCATTATCCTGGTGCTGGTTGGGTGATGAGGATGGTGAGCTGTGATTCCTCCATCACGTCAATGCTTGTTGATCTCTGTTCTTGAGGCTTCAGTGGAAATCTGAACACTGAAAAAGTCTGCTTCCTTTTATTGTATTTTCCAGAAGAAAGGAGTGGGAAATGGAGCAAGGAAAGGAGTAAGAGGGACAAAACCCAGCACTTGGAATCTTCCCTGACTTTCTCTCGCTGAAAGAAGTGTATTATTGGACTTGATGATCCTTGTGGGTTCCTTCCAACTTGAGGTATTCCATGATCCTATGGTTGGCTTTATTCCATAATTTCACAGCAAGGAGATGTTTTCTCTCCTCACTATTGCCAGTCGTGGCACTGCTGAAATCAGAAGGGCTTGGGGTTTAGATGTCAGTGCGAGTGGGGCAGCTCACAGCCCTCTCCCAAAGATGCAGGTCACGGCTTCATTTCCCTTTCCTACTTAAGCTCATTCTAATTAAAAGTGTCTTAATAAATCTTTGATGTGCAGTTCAGCTGAAATGGGGCTGGAGCCGTGGCTGTACAAGCACTGGCCGATGTAGCCTGCAATCCCTGAGTCACCTCTGACCGCTCATTCATCACCAGACAGCGTCCACTTCATTATGTCTCCATTGATCAGTTAAATACTTTGTGCTTTATTTATCCCACCGACAGGAAGCAGAAGTGCAGGAACAAAGAACAATTGGGTTGGACTGATACCTAAGGAAGAAAAATGAGCAGCTAAAAGCTGCGCTACTCCTGGCTTCCTTTTAGGATGGGGCTCTGTTGGGTTTGGGATGGGGCTTTTTTTCCCTATTTATAAGGCAAAATCAGGGAAAACCTCTTTGGTCAAAGTTTTAGTGCTCTGGCCCATGGTAGAAGGGCTGGGTGCTGTTACCACTATCTGGATGACTGGGATATGAACCCTTGTGTGTGCAGAGTCCTGCCCCACTGTTAGAGGTAGAAAGGCGCTATATGAAAGGGTAGGCTCAGATCTACCCGCTCCTCACAAGAGGAATCCCAGATTTCAAAGTACAATTAGAATTGTGGTTGTTCTTTGGTTGATCTGAAGCTGTCTTCTGCCGGAATGGTTCTGTGCTGAAATGGTTTGAAGTCAGATTCTTCCGCGGCGCAGAGAGCGCGAGGCCGGATTTGCATGTGAAATGAATCATGCCAGAAATGATTAAAAACACCAGAAAAGTTGAATTTAAGACTTTTTTTGTTACTTACTATCAAAGTTTCCCAGTAATTTTCCACCCCCTCAGATGAGCATCGTTCTGATGAACTGAAGAGAAACTTTCTCTGCGATTCATTACTGAGGGGTCTGAGGGGAATTCTTTGTGTTTCAGTGAAAAAGCAAAGCTAAAAATAAAGGGGTTTCCATCAGATAAGTTTTTTCTGTGGAAGATGAGACTCTGGGAAACATGAGGACAATGTTTTATCTTGTGAATGGTTGGTGGCAAGTCATTAGGAAGGGAGAAGGGGCAGGCAGGATGTGTGGGTGACAGGAACAGTGAGTGCTGTGCCACTGCTGATCCCAGTGCTGGACAGGCACCGTGAGCAAGGTGCAGGAGGTTGGATGGGTTTGTGGTACTCCGTGTCGGTGTTTTGACATTTGAAATTCCCATTTGGAAAAGCAGCCGCTGGGCCCAGCCCCGGGATGAAGCTGACATGCGCTTTCCCAGCCATGCTGGCACCATCAGCACGAGGCTGCTGCCAGCCCTGAAGCCAAATGCAAACACATGAAGCTTGCATGGTGCTTGTCCAGCCCTGCACAACTGTTTGGTACAGATGTGCCTCAAGGCCTGGGAGCTGCTGCTGCCTGCATCCCCATCCCACTGCATCCCCATCCCACTGCATCCCTATCCCACTGCATCCTTATCCCACCTGCACCACCATCCTCAGGCACAGCAGTTAGTCCCTGAGGAAAGATTATTTGCATGATTAAAACAACAAGGGGAGCACCATCACAGCAACAAACCTTAACTGTGCTCTTACTAAACAGAGACAGGTCAGCAAATGTCTTAATATGTCTCTACTAATGACAGCAGGATCTGTCAGTGGCTGGGAGAAAAAAGATCTCTCTCCATCTCTGTAGACGTGGGGCTGGAATCGTATTTGTATGTAGATGTGGTTTCTCTAAATGCACACTAACTTCCCAGTTGCTACAGGAGATGTTGCATATTCATGGCAGGAGAGCCTTTTACCAGAGCGGTTTTCAAGAGTGCTTTGCATGATTTTTGCCTCTTTCTCCGCGTGTCAGAGTTCGGCTCGCACTGAAATTAAAACCCAGCCAAGATGGATCATGTGCAGCTCAGCAGGGGCATTATTCTCCAGCAAGTGGCAAGGGAATGGTGGAGCAGTAATGCACAGCTTTTGTAGCCCTGCCACTTTGATGAATTCCTCAGTGCTGGCAGCATGGGGAGCTTTGTGTCCCATCAGGAGGTGCCCATGGGAGCAGCAGCACAGGCTGGACTCTGGGATGCTCGTGCAGCAGGAGAGCGATGTGTTTGCTGTTAACCAGCAATCCACTTGTTCCTTGTAAGCACAAACTGGACGTGGAGAATGTGGTTAGGAGGAGTGCTGGCTCACCCTGTGCTCTTCCCCACAAGTGGTCCCTTTGGCCATAGGGCAGCCCTGGTAAAAGATCCCCGAAAGCCAGCCCATCCCACTCAGCAAGTCATGTGACAGCACTGGCTTTTTGCACAGAGAATCCAAGTGTAGGGCATTGAGCAGGGCGATCAATGTGATCAATGTCATCATCCCATTAACCACAGATGCTGTTCCCCTAATCTGTGATTTCAAGTTGAATGCAGCCAATTGGTCTGCTCAGGATACTCACAGCTTGGTTCATGAATCATTGAATATAGAGTGGTTTGGACTGGAAGGGATCTTAAAGCTCATCCAGTTCCAACCCCTGCCATTGGCAGGGACCTCTTCCACTGGAGCAGCTTGCTCCAAGCCTCTGTGTCCAACCTGGCCTTGAGCACTGCCAGGGATGGGGCAGCCACAGCTTCTCTGGGCACCCTGTGCCAGGGCTAAATCCCGATCTCCTGAAGGTGCTGAGCGAACAAACACAGGGATCTGGGTGGTCCAGGTGCACTCCTGGGATCCCATGGGATCCCGGCTCTGCTAGGGAGGGTTGGCCGAGGATGGCTACCAGGGAGAATAAGAACAACTCACACTTGGAATCATATCTGCGTGCAAACATTTCCATGGCGCATCTGCTGCTTTGAATTGGGACCTGAATATTCATCTCCAAAATGTATAATTTATACTTACAGCAGACAATTCATAATTTAAGTGTTATTGCTCTAAATTAAGTATAACATTTAAGCTGGCTGCGGACCAGACAGCTAAAACCAAGCCACCATGAAGAGGGGAACGTGCTCTCCCTGCAGTTCATGCCACAGGGTACCACTGGGATGTGGACATCGGAACGGAGTCAGGCCTGGCTGCCTATGACACCCCTGCCTGTGTCCTCTCCCTTCTCCAACCCTCCAACAGCAGCCACTGGAGAGAGAAAGCAGAAAAAGTCAGGAATGAAAAAGGAAAATTAAACATGAAAATTTAATTAAATCACCCTTTGATCGCTCTCTGTGGAATGGACTCTGTTCGGAAGATTATTTGTTGGAGAGCAATAATAGCTTCTAATTAGGATGGGATTCAGTGGGAAATGAGGGGTTTATTATTTATTTCTTTTAATCAACCCCTACACAAACCAACACAACTCCAGACACGTTACCAGCCACATAGTGCCCAAGTTATGTGTTACAGCATGGTCATTTGCTGTTGTTTATCCACCGGAAACCTGTGGTTTAACATCACCAAAGCAGCCAATGGAGCAGCGCTCTGTGCCTTCACTGGGACAAGCAGGGCACTGGGATTTCCTTTCCAAGTCCCTGAAAGGAAGGGTGCAGAGGAGCACTTTGCCCCACCAGCTCCTCTCCATGGGTGCTGCAGGGTGCGTGGGACCATCCCACTAGTTGGGATGAAGGGCTGGGAAGCAGGAGGAGCCTGGGATGTCGAAGCAGGACTTTGGGTGGGAGTCACATTCCTCTTCCCAGCTTTGGCTCCCACACAGTAAATCCCCTGAAAGAGCAGCCGTGGCTGCCTTGGCTTTGTGAATGAGGCCCTTGAAGATTTGCATATATCATAATACATGTGAGTCACAACCAGCCAGCGTTTCAAATGCTCACTGAGAGAAAGAACCAAATATCCCCATTAGAGCTTTTATCCCCTGCTATTTCATATCACAATAAAATGTCAAAAGGAAAAGAGAAGCAGATTTCTGATATTATTACTTTGAACTTTTCTTGGCTATACTCCCCTGAAGCATGACATTTACTGAGGAGAGGGAAAAAGGAAGAGGCTGGAATATCTCCTTAATCATCTTTATTTCAGTGCTGTGGCATCAAGTGGCTGGACATCATCTGCTGCCCCTATGGGAGCAGTGGTTGGGGTGGCATCATGTCCCCAGAACCCTGCCATCTCCTTGCTACCCAATGGGATCCAGCACCTCTGGATACCTCTGTCTGCACACAGCTGAGGAGACACAACAAGCACCATTTATATCATCATCATCACCGTCACCATTATCAATATCAACATAACAAATGGTGTAGTATAGCATAGCATGGTGTAGTATCACAATATAGAATCATAGAGTGGTTTGTGTTGGAAGGGACCTTAAAGCTCACCCACTTCCAACCCCCTGCCATGGGCAGGGACACCTTCCACTAGACCAGGTTGGCCAAGCCCTATCCTACAGCAACATCTAGCATTTTCCAAGGCCGATCCCATTGTACTCCTGAGAGAAGCAGCACAAAGAGCCAGTCCCCGGCACGTTGACATTGCCACCCCAATGGCTTTGTCCTTTGCATGCTCCTGAGGCCTGGCTTTGCTGTGGGATTTACACCATGTCATAAAGGTGGCTCCAGGGGACTACATACGAATTCTAAGTCATCAAAAGTTCACAGTGCAAGGAGAATTGCGGATGGATGTCATAAAGAAGTGAGAAGAATAAAGTGTTTCTTCCATCAAAAGCTTTTATGAGTCCATTTAAGAAATCCATTTTAACTGTATTTTAATTTCATTTATGGACCTAATAAAGTCAGATAGTGTCAGGGAGATTCACAAAGGTGAGCACTAACACCACATGACACTCCCATTTATGAAATAGCCCAAGTTTAGCCATAGATGGAGCTGCCTGGAGCTTTGCTGTGGGGGACCAGGGTGGCCAGGGGTATCCCACCCCCTTGGGATGCAGGAGATGGGGACTATGGAAGTAAATCTAATTTGGCAGCTTCATCTCTTGTGTGAATGTAGCAGGGTTATAACCTGGCACTGGTGCAAGGGTCCGGGTGGGATGCGGGATTTCTAACAGGCATTACAAGAGGTACCTGGGGAAGGAAGTTCTCAGAGCAATGCTTTTCCTATGGGTTCTGGGCAGCTTTCAGGGCAATTAGGAAAACCAATCCAAGCTGCAGGCACTGCAGAACCTTGTGCAGTCGGGATTTGGTTATAAGGGAGGTCCTGGGAGATGGATGCATTGACCTGATCCGGCGGGCCGGAGCGCTGCTGAGATGCCGCACGTGGGGCTCTGGCTTTGAGGGAATGATGCCAGAGGCGGCTTGACTCCTCCGAGCTTCAGACCCAGACCCAGAGCTGAACCATCAAAGGACCATGTCAAACACTGGGGGTCCTGCTCCCGCCGGGGCCACTGAGGTTTGCTGCTTGCAGCAGGGGCAAGGGCAGGGAGAGGAGCAGCGGCGCGGGAGGAGAAGGTGTTGTTATGGTAACAAATGACTTGTATTCTCCAAAGGATGCACGACTCTGGTTTAATAGGGAGAAAGCGCTGGGAAGAAGGAAAGGATAATATGTCAAAAACATTTAATGAGACGTGAATTGTCCCTGCTTGTTCTGAGGAGGGTGCAATGGCTCAAGAGGGAGGACAAGTGGTGTTCACAGCCAGCCGTGTGCGCTGAGCGGGGCTGCTGTGCCGCTGCTGCACCGCCGAGGCACCCGGCCCTGGGACACTTTGAGGGGTCTAAAGCCTCAGCCTCTACCAAAACTGGATGCGAGAGAGGGGCTCTGCATCAGGGCCTGTAGCGACAGAGCAAGGGGTGATGGGGTCAGACTGAAACAGGGGAAGTGCAGGTTGGAGATAAGGAAGAAGCTCTTCCCTGTGAGGGTGCTGAGGCGCTGGCACAGGGTGCCCAGAGAAGCTGTGGCTGCCCCATCCCTGGCAGTGCTCAAGGCCAGGTTGGACACAGGGGCTTGGAGCAAGCTGCTTCAGTGGAAGGGGTCCCTGCCTGTGGCAGGGGTTGGAGCTGGAGGAGCTGTAAGGTCCTTTCCAACCCAAACCATTCTATGATTCTACAGAATGTGCCATGGGGAATCCAGAGCTGAGGTGCCCTGTGTCCCAGAGCTCCTGCCTTCGGCTCCTCCACACGGCAGCGCTGCTTTGCCGAGGAAAGGCGGTGCTTTGATACGGAACACAATCATTAGGAATGTGCCAGAAACCAGGTATTAATAGAAGCACTATTAGAGAATTTATGGATGATTTAAGATGCAGCCCATTCTGCTAGTGAATGCCTCGTCTGTTTAAGAGCAGTAATTGCCTATTATCTAGCAGCTTCTAATGTGCTTGGCTCGTGCTGCCATGACACACGAAGATGCAGCACATATTGAAAGAACTAATGCCAATTCAAAGGACCTGCTTGTAATTTTAAGCACAAGAACCCAATAAAATTCAAATGGCACGGAGGGAGGGCGTGAAAAAGCAAACGGTACAGATTGGTTTGGGTTGAAGGGACCTTAAAGCTCATCCAGCTCCAACCCCTGCCATTGGCAGGGACACCTTCCACTGGGGCAGCTTGCTCCAACCTGGCCTTGAGCACTGCCAGGGATGGGGCAGCCACAGCTTCTCTGGGCACCCTGTGCCAGCGCCTCAGCACCCTCACAGGGAAGAGCTTCTTAATGTGTTAATCTAAAGCTCCCCTCTTTCAGCCTCAACCCATTCCCCCTTGGATGGAAAGGAATCTTGCTGAAAGGAACCTTTCGGTGGCAAAAAGCTCTCTTGGCAGCAGAGGGAAAGTTCCTGCTGTTCAGCTTGCAGGGCTCTAGCTCGCTCAGCAAAGAATAAATGCCTTTGGAATAGCAGCCGCAGCAGCTGGGAAGCGCCTTCGCCTGTCTTCTTGGCAGCCGTTAATCTATAGCGCCTGCACTTTGACGTGTTGATCTTCCTGATTGCACAAGGAATTGAATTTGATTCAGATTTATTTGTTCTAATTTGTGCCTCCTGTTACTTATCGCTGCAGCACCGCGGCCTGCCCATGGGTTTTGTTCAGCCGTCCCGATGAAAGCCTGCGAAGTGCAAACACACACAGGAGCAGCGGGAAATACAGCGGGCAAAGAGCAAACAGGCAAACAAGCTGAACCCCCCAGCAACTGCAAAGCCTGGGCTGTTTTGGTGTGAGGTTCACCAAGAGGGGTTTGGGTCATGGAATTGGCTCCGTTACTTTTCCAGGGGCTTCTTGTCCTGCCTGTCTGTACCAGGCTGCACCTCGACCTGCCTATGCCTCGATGACAAGAGGGTGATGCTGATGGGAATGCTCACGTTGCTGGTGACTGTGAAGTGCTGTGAGGTGTTTCTCCTGAGCCATGGACATCCTCCTGCTCAGGTTACCATACCCTGCTTCCCCCTTGTCCCCTGCAGCCTTAGTTATTTAAAGCCTCATATTCAGAGTGCTCAGCACTGGCAATTCCAGTGGGCTTCAATCTGCTGCTCTGCACAAAAAGGGGACAACGAGCACAGCCTCCTTTAGAGAGTGCTTGGAGATGTGCTGATCAACAGCTGATCCAGGAGGTCAGGATCAGCAATAGGGATTCGCAGTAAAGACAGGAGAGCTTTGCCCTCTTCTGTGGCCATCCCCCTGTGGCTGGTGTGTGACTTTATCCCTCTGAGCAGCACACACAGCCTCTGCATCCCAGGCTGGTGCCATCCCTGCTCCTCTGTCCGAGCCTTCCCTCCTGTTCCAGTGCCCGGCCACTGCACCTACACTGCGCTACCAAGAGCCCATCATTTCTCTCAGCATCAGTAATTGCCCATGGTGCTATGGGAAAAGAAAGCCTTCAGAGTGAATTGGAGCCTGCCTGGCTTAAACTGCCATCCTTTGATCCTCACAATGCTCCGCTGCACCTGGAAGGTCCCAGTGCTGGACTTCCCTGTGCAAGGGAGCCAGGTCATCCCTGAGGCTTCTTCTAATAAGCTCAATAGTCTGAGCTCTTTGATTTCCTTTAGGGGAGAGGATTTTCCCAGCCCCCCACCTCTTCTCCATGAAGAAATCCTGCCTTTTACCCATGGAGCGCTTGCTCTGCTCCTGTTGCCAACAGGCAGGATTTTCTTTTCTCCTTTCTCAACCCTCCTATGTTCTCCTCGCAGGTGGCACCGTAGAAATCCATAAATGCATGACAATGCCATACAATGGTTCTGGCAGGTCACACTGCTGTACCTGGCTTTCCAGAGTTCAGGAGCATTTGAGGTCTGCTCCCCTTGAGGCACTGCGCAGAGCATCCCTTACTGCCGGGGATGTAATCCAGCTCCTCAGGCCTCCCGTGGTGCCCACAAGTGACAATGACATGGCAATCAATGGCAATGATCTCCCAAGTAGCCTGGCTGATAAACACACTCTGGAGGCTGCTGTGAGCAGCCCGCTCTGAATAAATTGGGTTGGATGTGTACAGCTCCAGGTGAATGTACTCTGAATTCATCCCTCCAGCCCCTCTTGCTGCTGAGGCTCTGCTGCTGGGGTGGATGGGAGCACTGATGAGCTCTCTACCGAGCTGCCTGTGCCTGCAGTGGGGACATAGAGGACCTGGATGCACATCACCATGCCTGTACCACTGCTCCCAGTGGCTTGGGAAGAAGAACCAGTTCCCCAGGTGCTCAGCTCAGGTTTGCAGGTGGATATCTCCCCCCTTGATGGGAGGGAGCACAGAAGCAGGTGGCAGTGGTTATCCCAGCTATTTAAAACCCATCACTGGAGGTTTCCTCTCTTTGCTGGGCTGTTCTGCTGGTTGTCTGTATGGAAACCTCAAGCTGGGAGACCCATGGACTGGGACTGCAAGCGGTGAGTGATGGAGCCAGAGCTGGAGCTTTTCCCAGCAGGTGATGGGAAGGGTTGGGCATTGTGCCGAGGCAGCAAAGCCATCGGCATCGTTTGGCTGAATGTTTTCTTTGTGTCTGCTTTGTTCTTGGAGCATGCTTGAAAAATTAACAGGCAGGTGCTAATTGTGCTTGGTTCTCCCTAGGAATTTGCCCCAAGTGAATTGTGAGTGGAGGGGAAGGTTTTAAGCTAAAAGAGGGTAGATTCAGAGCAGATATAAGGAAGAAATGTTTACAGTGAGAGTGGTGAAACACTGCAAGAGGCTGCCCAGGTTGGTGGTAGATGCCAATTAGATGGAAACGTTCAAGGCCCGGTTGGATGGGGCTCTGAGCAATCTGATGTAGTAATGTCCCTGCTTACTGCAGAGGGGCTGGACTGGATGAGCTTTAGAGGTCCCTTCCAACCCAAACTGTTCAGTGGCTTTATTGAGGTTTTCACTTCAGCTTGGGGGCATGGGGGGACTTTAAAGCTTGGGTCTGAAAACTTGCCCCTTTACATAGAGCTTGGGGAGATGCATGCACACACACTGGCCCCGTGGCTCCTCTGCTGAGCTCTGTGACTCCTGCAGCAGCACAACAGGAAAGCCTCTTAAACCTGAGGGTAGGCTCTGATTTACAGTTCTATTCTGCAGAAAATATACATTAGCCTTTTGATCCCCAAAGTGGGCTGGGGAGAAGGATTGCACTGAAGGATACAGGAGGAGAATGCTGAGCTGTGGAATTGTGCTCCCGGTAACATAACAAATGGCCGCAGCCAGCAGCTCTTGCCAGGCTTCTGCGGACTTCAGCCGCCGTTTAACACAATCATTTTCTTTTCCTGGCTATAAATATGTTGGAATTCTCTGACCTCGCGAGCCAGCATTATTCTTGGAGGCAGACTCACTTCTTGCTCTGTGCTTAGCTCTGGCCTTGAAGCTCCCTGACCCCTGACGAGTGTGTGAAGCCCAATTTATAAAGCAAACCAGACATGGGCAGCAGACCATAGGGGGAGGCAGGATGAGGAGCAGGGTCCTTTTGATGTAGCCTGTGCCAGCACCTTGGGTTTAGGGGGATGATGAGCAAATGGACATCACTGCAGTGGCCGCAGTGAGTATCATTGTCCCCAGAGCCCGTCCTCTCACCTGCAGACCTGGAAGGTGTCCCAGCCCATGGCAGGGGGTTGGAATTGGATGAGCTTTAAGGTCCCTTCCATCCCAAATCACTCTGATTCCATGACAAATCAAGACTGTCACCTCCTATATAGTTGCCACCAATCGCACTTTGTCAAAAACCTCTTTTTTATTAATCACTTCTGGTTTTACAGAGCTGTGCAGTCACTTATTAGCAAACCTGCTCTGATGTTTTACTGATCGTGACCTTGTCCCTATAAACCCCTCGCTATTGCTCTTCCCTATGAAATCACTGTGCCGTAACAGTGCTAGAGTGGAAAGAATTTATGGCTTAAATAATTTATCCGGATTTGGTACAGAGAGTCTTTTGAGGAGATTCATCAGCTAATAAAGAAAATTGATTCTGGAAGCCAAAGTCAATACAGGGTTAGAGAAATGCCACCACTCACCATGGGCTCCCTTCCAGAAGGTTCTGCTGCTACACCTGGCTGCTCTGCCCACCTTTCTCTGGTGTTTAGGGAATGGCTTTCCTCTGTGCAATCCAGAAGACAAATACAATAGCAGTTGAGAGATGGATGCATCCAGAAAATGGCTCAAACTGGCTCTCAGGCAAGGAGGTGGAAGTGATGCTATGACTGAGGATGAGGGAGGCAGCCCATGGAAGATGAAAAATAGCCAAAGGGAAGAGATATAATAGGGAATTTGGCAGAAGTATTTGGCTGATTTGTCCTTCAGGTGTGTTTCTCCAAGTCTTGCAGGTACAGGTGTTTGTCTACCCCCATGCACTTTGTGTGCCAGTGGTTGCTGAGACCCACTAAGACTACTGAGGAGCTTTAGGCTTGTTGTCCTTCCCTCGCTGTTCCTCAAAGCCATTTATCCAAACCACCTTGATCACCATAAGAAATTAAAGCCATCTTTGCCCTGATGTGGGGTTTGCCCTCTCCAAGCTTTCACCTCACTGCCTGCTAAGTGTGAAGCCACGTCTCAGTGCCACCCTGTCCCTGCTGCCACCACTGAATACAGAGCCAGGGCTGCTGCCCTTGGAATCTGGAGGGGAGGTTGGGTCTGACCCTGGACGTGGAGAGGAGGGAGAATCCCAAGTTCATGGTGATCATTCCAGCTGAACACCTCCACGTGCCAAGCCTGCTCTTGGAGAGTGATTGAAGCTGAAACTTCAGAGCCATTTCCTGGTACAGATCATCCGAGCGGGATGAAGCAGTCAATGGGAGATATAATCTGCGCCTCCTCTCTGCAGCCAAAACCATCTCATCTGTGAACACAAACTCATTAGGAGTGTGATCAATGGGGTCTGAAGGCAGGAGTTGGGGGTGGTGAAGCTATCTGTAGGCTCTCTGCTTAACTGGCACTAACGGTGCCATGTTGAGAATCAACAGCCCTGCTCTGCCAAAGCCACAGCATCCGAACCCGCTCATGGAGCCAGCAGAGGGATGAGGAGCTCTGCATCACATGAGCTACCTTAATAGCAATGTGATGCTTCAGTTTCCCAACACCTTTTTCTTCCCTTGCTGGAGGGAAGATCTTTTGCCTTCATTGGAGTCAATGGGGCCTGCAGGAAAAGTGCCCCTGGCATGTTTAAGGTACAACCAACCACCAAACCGGTGTCGGAAGAGCAGGACCAACTGTGGAAGACAGAAGAAGAGAAGTGTGACCGCAGTTACTGCTGCAGAAGTTTCCTGTGCCCTGCGGTCCCTGGAGCGCAGCCTGCCTTCAGCGTGGGCAAAATCTGTATTCAGGAGGGACCTGATTCAGTTTCTCTTCTAAATTGCCTGCTTGATTGGATGTATCAAAAGTGCACTTTGAGAAACAAAGCTCCTCTCGCTGCTGTGACCTGATATCGGTGTAAGGCATGACCCAAAGCCTCTCTGCTTCCTTGCCCTTGCTCAGCAGAAGCCTGGGCTCAGTGGTTACCCTTCCCTTGACAGCATCACTTGCTGTTAAGCCCCTCTTTGCCCAGTGCATGCTCCTTTTCCCATCGCACCCACCATGAGATATCCCTGGTACAAACCCTTCTGGGATGCAGGAGGGAAAGCACAGCCCTGCTGCCTACCCAGCATTGGCTCCATTCTCCTCCTCAGGGCTTGCAGCAACAGCATGAGGGTGAACAAGGTCAAGCAGGCTTAGAGATGCAAAAAGGGGGGGATTTGGCTCAAATAATGAGGGAATTAATTCTGGAGATGCTACGATGGCCCATAAAGTTAATGAAATATTGCTGAAGAAAGGGTAAACAATTAGGACTATTAGCTGTAAAGATAAACCAAGGCCTATTGCCCTCAGAAACACTGAAAGTAATTAAATTGAAAATTACAACATGGGAGTACAAAACCAGAAGCAAATAAATAGAGAGAAAGAATTAACTGGCTTAATATCATGGTGATAATATTATTAGCAATAGGAAGTGGGGATTGTATGATTAAAGCTGTTTATTCTCATTCCCTTTTGCTGAAAGGGGGTGATGAAGAGCTCAGGGTGACAGGAGGAGACCTGCAGCTCCAGGGTGTCTGCCTGGGGTCCTGGCCCATCACTGTGGTGTATATATGCATATGCCTTAGTGCCATTCCCACTGCCTGTAAGGGACTGTCCCCCTGGGCCAGTGGATATCAGGTTCATCTGCCTGCAAACCTTCTAGTGCCCTAGGAGAGACCTCTGTAAGAGTCATTACCACTCCAATTATTGGTTCCATTGAAAGGGATTAGATTCAAATTAACTTGTGGCTTGCCACCCAGAAATAATCCTCCTTCAAGGGGACAGATCCTTCTGTAGCATCCAAGGACACTGTGAATGGGCGACATGATGCCTGAGTGAATCAGGGATGCAGCGATTCCTGCTTCCTGGTGGGAATTACCTCGCAGCACAAGTTGTGTGTTTTACAGCTGAATCTGTCATGCAACGTTTGCAAGCATCAAATACGAGCACCCAAGCTGTGAAGCTGCTTTCTGCCAGTCTTTATACTGATATTCCCGGGAAGTGCTTACAAAAGGCTTTCAGATACATCAGATGATGCTTTCCATGTTGTCTCCAATTTGCTTTCTGTTTCTAAGGAAAACTCAGGCTTTCAACTCCTCCTATCAACTGAAGCATCCAAACAGAATTCTAAAGCTCCAAATGATTCACTACTTCATTAAATGGGGGCAATAAAGCAGAGTCTCAGGTAGTTCCCCCTCCGTTGTCTCCCTGGCAGCACAGAGCAGCCCACAGAGGCCACATCCCCATCCCATAGTGGGACATCTGCCAGGCGGGATCCAGGGCATGGCATACACTGGGATCACACTGCCTCATCACCGACTGCATCCAGCTTGTTGTGATGTTCATTGACAAGGGCTCCCCTGCAGACAAGCGATGCTGCTGTGGCGTTGGTCCAAGCCTGGCTCCTCACCTCGCTGCTTTGCTCTAGGCAGGGAAACCATTAATATGACAGAAGTGACCTGCAATGACTGCTGCTGGATTATTTAATCTGGCCAGGCTCCTTAGCTGCCATAAGAGAAGACAAACTGCCTGCCTGGTGTTTAAAGGTTTGGGGATGTAGGATAGCATTGATTCGGTGTGTCTGAGAAGGTGCTGCTCCTTGGGCTTGCTGCCAGCAGGAGTTGATGACAAAGCACCCGCTGGTGCTGGTCCTCCCCATCCATCCTTTGCAACTCATTTCCACTCAGCAGTGAGTGGCTGGTGGGTGTCAGGGATAACCCAGGTAGCAGGGAAGAGGTGGGATGAGGTGATGGGGAGGAGAGCATCTCTGCTCCTTGCCCAGCCCTGCCCTGGGCTCCATGGGCCCCTCTATGACCACTGTTGCTCTGGGCAGCAACAAGCCAAGCAGATGGAGCACTTTGCCTCTCGCTGGGAAGCATTAGAGCCAGTCCTTGGCTCTGGGATGGGGAGAAGCCTCCCAGCTTCAGGCATTTAGCCAGCCTGGAGGGCAGCCCGGTCCCTGCGGTGCCGGGCTCGCACCAGAGGCACCTCCTGCTCTCCCAGCACCATCTCACTTCTTGCCTTGACCCACTGCCCCTAAAACATCTCCATCACCCCTGCAGTGAGCTCCTGGGGCTGCCAGCCTGGAGCTGAGGCAAGGCTGGCCACCAGGACCACTTGCCCCCTCCGAAAGCCACAGAGCAGGGGGATGCAGGGCTCTGCTCCTTGCAGCATGCTGGCAACCCAAGGTGTCTGCCTCTAAACCAGGGCAATTACACCTCTGATCTCGTTTACACACAAAATAAAACCAATTCCTTGTTTGTGTTCCCATCCACAGATTCCCAGGAATAGCCCACAGAGGGAAGCTCTGAAGGAAAGCGTGATTAATTCTCGGTGGCACTTTTAAACGTCGCTTTTATTACAATGCAGCCTTTTCACGCACTTTGCCCTTTTCCAATTCATTTTTGCTCTTTTGAGGTGGAACGGGGCTGATGTTCTGCAGCTCCCTTTTCTCAAGAGCGGTTTTTAACTCTTGATCTGCTGTGGTAATGAACCTTCCCTGCTGTGCCTGCAGAATCAGGGATGCTCTGGGGATGCTCCCAGGAGCAGCAGCATCCTCTGCTCCCCCAGCACAGGACTGGATGCAGTGGGGTATAAAGGGGTGCAATGGGGTGCAGTCAGCCCAGGGCCACCACCAGTCCCCCCCCAGCTGTGCCGTGCAGTGGTGTTTTACAACCCAGAGCAACAAAACCTCAAATGTACTGGAAATAATTCTACTATCAAATGCATTCAGCTCTGTTTGTTTGCTTTGAAATTAACATGGGGGATGAAATGATTCAGTGCACTACAAAGAGATCCCTCGGCTTGACAACAGTCGCGGGCAGGTTTTCTTCCCCTTTCAGTTATCACAGGAGAAAACATTTCAACATCTTGTCTGCTCAGCGCAGGAGAAGCAGTTCTGTGCTGCGTGCCTGGGAAACAGGGAGCTTATCAGGGAAATCTCTGGCATCAGAGGGACGAGGTGGCAGAGGCAGCCAGGAGGCACCTTTCCTTTCCTATGTGTAACGTGGGGAAGGAGGGTCTCTGGGGCAGCCGAGGGCTGCTCCTGTTAATGCTGGTGTCCATCATTAAGACAGTGGGTCCCAAGAGAGCTGGAGCCAAAGGAGCATCCGCATTAACAGGGTGCAGAGCCAAGAAATGGGGCAGAGGGAAAGTTTCTCAGTGGTTTTCCTGCAGAGAGGATGGAGATGGCAGGAGAAGAGTGGGTGAAGCACACGTGGGTGCATAAGCCGGACAAGTCACACAGTTTTAAGCCTAGGGGCATAAATAGACATGGGGGCGGGAGCTGTGACCTGAGAAGTATTAGGGAAGAGGGCTTCTAATTAGGAGGCAAAAGGGCCTGGTGCTGCTTAGCCTGTTTGTAGAAGTCATTCAACTGCCCTGGATGACTTCAGTGCCAAGATGATTTGGAGGATGAGTGGAGAGGCTTTAGCAAAGCTGACCGAGCGAGAGGGGAGGCCGGGCTGGAAGCAGGGATGTGCTCCTCTGTGGTGGAAAGAGCAGCGTTTGAGAGTCCCCACCAAGAAGCTGAGGGATGTGGAAGTCTGAGCTCGTTGGGGTTCATTTCTCTTTGAGCTGGTTTGAAAGCGTCTGCCTTTCCCAGAGCCAACAAGGTTACTGAAGGATCACACTGGTTCCATCAGGTCTCTTCCGCCCACCTAATGAAAACAAATGCCACCCGGGACACGGAGCATCCTTCTCATCTGTCTGCAGGGCCCCATGGACGGGCTGGCTTTAGACTGCTTTTTATAGATGCTATTTTAACAAAGGAACCAGATTACACCCTGGTTGCTTCAAGATGCATTCAATTCCCAAACCATAATGGAGCTATTGTGGGTCTCTGGTCGTTAATCCTATTAGTGTCAGGCTCTGAATCTGGGCCTGGTGTGTGAGGTTTAACTGGCCCTAAGAAGGCCTTTTGGAAGCAGAGAACTAAAGGTTCCCCACAGCCTGTGGCAGCCCGCAAGCAGGAGGGAAGCTGGGCAGCAGGAGGGGGTATTTGTGCAGGCAAGCAAAGAGGAGCTGATGAGGATCAATCGGTTTGCAGCAGGACCTTGACCGCAGCAGCTCCTGTTTCCAGCCTCCTTTGCTCCTAAGGACCTCCAAACTTTAAGCTACTTTTCCCCCTCAGTTTTCAAGTCTCTGCTTGCCAGCCCTGCAAGTACTGTGTAGTACTGTGTGTGTGTGTGTGTGTGTGAATGTGAATGAGTGCAGGGTGAAACAAATAGCAAATAACGGCTGCTTTTTATTGTGAGATAAAAGAAGACCAGGGGAGAGTGGGGAAGGGCTTAAATAAAGCCCTGCAGCTCGGGCTGGGGTAGGAGACAGCAGCAGACATGGGAGCAGGTGATTGGTGATGTGCATCTTGGCTGCCTGTCTGCAGCCTCAGGCACTCGGTCCATGCACAAGCCCTTGTGCAAGCCATGCACTGGTGCTCCATGGTGTGACTGCACCCCTGGGGATCCCCAAGTGCTGCCCTGTCCTTCCCAGCTGCCCCCCGCTTGCCTTATTGCTGCTTTCTGGGAAAACAACTGCAGGTGCAGGGGGAAAAAGGATTTAGTGATTGTTTGGGTCAGAAACCAAATATTTGGGTGTTTCGTCTCAAACTTCTTACAGTGTTTGCCTCTTCCCTGTGCTGAAACTGTCTCTGCTCTGGAGCCAGGCTGAGAGAGCTGGGCTGGGGCAGCCTGGACAAGAGAAGGCTCCTGAAGGGGAGACCTGAGAGCAGCTCCAGTGCCTAAAGGAGCTGCAGGAAACCTGGAGAGGGGCTTGGGACAAGGGCCTGTAGGGACAGGCCAAGGGGAATGGCTTGAACCTGCCCGAGGGGAGACTGAGCTGAGCTCTTAGGCAGAAGCTCTTCCCTGTGAGGGTGCTGAGGCGCTGGCACAGGGTGCCCAGAGAAGCTGTGGCTGCCCCATCCCTGGCAGTGCTCAAGGCCAGGTTGGACACAGGGGCTTGGAGCAAGCTGCTCCAGTGGAAGGGGTCCCTGCCCGTGGGGAACTGGATGAGCTTTAAGGTCCCTTCAACCCAAACCAGTCTGGGATTGTGTGATGCTATGAAAACCACGATCTGTATCAAGCAGCCAGCACAGAGGGAGGGCATGGGTATATGGAGCAGGACATGAAGACGTGTTTTCTGGCTGCCTCTGCTGGCAAGAGGGATTTACCCTTGAGCGCTTGTGTTGCTGCTGTTCTCTGGAGCAAGACACCTGCTTTCCCCACAAACAAAGCCATAAATCGTCCTGCAGGCAGGTTTCAAGGGGAACAGAAAGCGGAGCTGGGATGACAGCGATGGGGAGCAGAGCTGGGACGTGAATTACATGAAATATTACTGAAAACTTCCATGCTATAAATACACTTCTGATCAGGGCTAATCAATCACTGTAATTATCCCATAAATAAGGGAAAGGCTGGCTCAGTGGTACCTGCCTGCTTTCTGCAGGCCTCTGGAGCAAATTTGTTAGCATCTTAAAATAAACTATTTGCTCCACATCGTTTGTTTGTACTCTCCAGGCTGCATTGTCTCCTCATTCATTTTTCATCGCCTTTGGTTTGGTCGCTGAGAACGGTTTTGTGCTTTTTTCCCTGTCTGACAAAGAGGCGCTGGGGGGGAGCGTGTCTAAAAACCAACTGGAAAGCGCTGGCTTTTCTTCTGTGCCGTCAGGGGTGCTGACAGCGGAGATCAAAGTTCCCTTCCGCATCCCTCCGGGCTGGCTGACATCCGTGCTCGCCTCTCGGCTGGGGAGGGGATAAGCTGGAGAAGGGAATGTGCTGGATGAGGGTTATCCCGCAGTGCATCCCAAACCCAACCTGCCCATCCTTGCTGTTCCCAGTGGAAGAAGCCTCTCTGGGAATGCCCCGTGGTGCTGATGCCAAGCCAGGAGTGGGTCCTGAGCCATGCATCAAACACACGGGAAATGGGGAAGGAACGAGGTTCCCATCCTCTGTTTGCTCCATGTGTTTCTGGGGGAGACCGGAGCTCTGGATAGGCACAGGCTGTGCTGGAGAGCAGCAGGGGCGCATCGCTGCCTCAGATGGCAAATCCTGTTTGTGTCATTCCGTGTCTCTTCAGTGGGAAAATTATCAATCAGCTCCACTTACCTTTAGAGCAGCGGTGACAGGGGAAGCCTGTGCGTGTGCACAAACCCTTCCTGGTGCTCCCCTGTGCAGGGAAGGAGCCGCAGGATTTATGAGTTCAGTCCAAGGCCGGGAATCCCGCAGCCTCACATCACCCATGACCTGCTCAGGAGCCTGTTTCTGCAGGAGAGTTTCATAAGAGATAAAGGCAGGATCAGTCTATGATAAGGTTTTATCCTGGGCAGAGGTGAGGATGCTGACTGCCCCTGCAGCCAAGGTGAGCGCTGCTATCAATAGACATGATGCACTGGGGTCTGCATCCAGGCCCCCATTCTCGGAGCGCTCGGTGATACGGAGTCCTCTGCTTAATGTCTTTTCCACAGGGCTATAAACTCGCAACACACCATATTTTTCTTTTTATAGATCAGCATTACTAATTTATTGGCAGTTTACTATTTGGAAATGTCCTCGTATAAATTAATGGGAAGGTAATATTAAACCTCAGTCCCTGGGGGAGGAGAAAGGCAAACAAAACCCACATCCCCGGTGCTCCAGGAAAGGCAGCCCATTAAATCATCCCCTTTGCTCTGCAGGGGCCATCGCTCCAAGGGCAGAAGTGATGCAGAGATGCTCCAGAGCTTGGGCTCTGGCTCTTCCCATGGGTCCCACAAAGCCGGCACTCAGGTTGGTGTTTATGGCTCCTCTGCATCTCCTGGGTCCTCACAATCTCCCTCTGTAACTTCAGTGGGGAAATGCACTTTCCATAGTGCCTTAGAGGCTTGCAGATACCTCAAGACACTTCAACAAGCATTTAATTACCATTGTATGAGTCTATGAATTAAAACGGCATAAAGGGTTTGTGCATCCCTTCCCTGAAGCCAGACAGGAGAGGGGGTGAGGAGCTGTTAGGAGCATGCAGAGGAGGAGGAGAACTGGGTTTTTTAGAGGCATGAGCTGCTATTGAAGACTTCTCCTTCATCTCATGCGCTTTGGGAGCAAACTGGAAGTTATCTGCCCTCAATGAGCACTTCCAAGGCCAGGTTGGACTCAGGGGCTTGGAGCAAGCTGCTCCAGTGTAAGGTGTCCCTGCCTGTGGCAGGGGTTGGAGCTGGAGGAGCTTTAAGGTCCCTTCCAACCCAAACCATTCTGTGATTCCCAGTGTCTCTGGCTCACTGAAAGCTTTCCCAGCCCCATGGTGCAGCCCTGGAGCAGGAGAGGAATGCTCTCCCCGATCCTCCTTTTGTTTTATGGAACTATTGCCATTTAGAAGGAAAGCAGATTGAGTTCCATCACTTCTCTTGCAGTAAGAGAACTGCTGTGGCTCTGGAATACTGACATGTGTGAGTCGGGATTGCTTTTCTCGCTGAGCAGATGAGGAACAGGAGTGATTATTTCGTATCACTTATGGAAGAGACCTTACAGTAATGTACCTGCTGTGCACTGATAAATAGCACCTGCAGATAATAAGGGCCTTAGGCAAAGAGCAAGGCAGAAAAAAAGCTTTTCCAACGTGTGAACACAAACGCTTTAAATGTGAACTAAATTGGCCTGATCATTCCTCAGATTCGCAAAATTAAACCGTGCCAAAGTGTCAGCGTCTCTGAGATTTATGAGACAGCCCAAGCAAAGGGAATCTATAACAGCCCTGCTAGAGACCATCGGGGGGATGAAGAGGCACGGACTGCTGATGAATCCAAGTGCTATCCCTCTGTACCAGCAACGGAGAGCTGGAAAAGCCTGGGGCAATGGCAGCCAGTAGCTGTGCTTCCCAGCTTTGCCATGCCTGGGTTTGCTAATGTCGGCGGCCCCTGCCAGGGCTGTGGTTTGAAATGAGGATGTACTTGCCATGAGGTTACTGGGAACTCGAAGTTAGCAAAACTGAAATCCTCTCTGCTATTGCCCTGACTCCACCTTGTGTCCCCCAGGCCCTCAAACTGCTGCCATAGCTTGAACCCCTGCTCCTGCAGAGGTCCAAGGAGGAAATGCACCTCTAAGTGGTGTCCTCATCATGTTTGTTTCCCACACCCTTACTGGCCAGCCAGGGCTGGGTCATCTTTCCTTTCCCCATGGGGAGCAGCGTGAAGCAGCACAGGCAGAGGAGACCTCTGCTTTAGTTGCACATCTCGGCGCTGTTGATACCTCCCAGCCCCTGGGAATGGAGCCACCTTGGCTCACCTTGCAGCAGCACAACGTGAACCTGGGGAAACCATGGCTATGCTGAAGTGGCAGCACCTTTCCAAGGATGCCAGGGATTCCACAGCACCATTACCCAAGGCAGGTGCCCCTGGGGCTGTAAAGTGCCATTTCCAGCCTCCTGCAAGCTCTGTTTCTCAGGCGCTTGCTTTTTACCCCAGTCTCTGCAGTGGAGCAGAGGGACAAGGGTGTGCAGGAGCCGTGTGACCATCAGAGCTAAATGCACCTCAAAGCTGGGGGATGCAAGAGGTGACAACGAGCACTTGAGTCCAGGTAAACTCTGTGTCAGTTGGGAACTGAGGCTCCTGAGGCTTTGCATGCCCTGAGGCTGTATCAAGGGCATAGCCAAGCCAGGCACTTCTTCCCTCTCTCATTAAGCTCTGAGGCTCCAGCTTAGTTATGCTACTGGGCTGCTAAGTCAGGGCTTCATGCTTTCTAATTTTTCCTTTTGTCTTGCAAACACATATGAGACAGATTTTGCTTCCACAAGGGATATTTATAGGACATATGTTGGAGCTTGAAGAAGCTGATTAGCAATGTTTAGCTTAAAAAAAGAAGAAACTGCATGAGAGCAGCCTAGCCAGACAAGTACTATACAAGATGTTGGCTCCAGGGTGACAGCTCCCCCGCTGCCTTTGCTGGTTGTTGGTACTGGGTAAATACAGCTTTGTCACCTCTCCTCAGCCCCCATCCGGCTCCCCCACTGACCAGCTCTGCCTCGCTATACAATCCCATTGACACCATTAGAGGGGCTTGAGACAGCGTGGGGGGGGGGGCTTTCTTCAGTGAATACAAGTCTCAGAGTCCCCTAAGAGCTGCTTAGAGGACAAAAGCTGCTCAGTGCTTCCCCGAATCCTGTTCCCTGTCAGCAGTGGTCTGAAAACCCAAAGTACGTTCTTACAAGGAGGTGGAAATTGCATTATGCTCATCTCTTCTCCGCAAGCTCTAAGTAACACTCCTGCTTTTAGCTTATGAAAGGAAATGGGTAATGACAACCTCTGTCTATTGAAGGGACAGTTTTCACTCCTCCTTGGCAAGTGTAGCCGAGGCAGTGTCTTTCTTTCCACTCGGAAGCAAATTAACAGATTTTGCCTCAAAATCATGGTGGGTGAAGTGCAGCCGATGATGTGCACCCACCACAGCCAGCAGCACCCTCAGGGTGCCCACACCTATTCATGCTCATGGTGCGTGGGTTATAATGGCATGGGAAAACCGGGAAGTGCAATTGGGATCACAGGGAAAACCCCTCCCCTCTTCCCGCTCTGGGGCTGTGTGAGCATCTGTGACCTGCATCCCAGCAGCCAGCTCCATGCAGCGCTTCCAGCTTGGCACCAGCGCCAGGAACTTGACTCTCGTGGAGAGATGACTCTGAGGAGAACAAGTTCGACAAATGAGTTTGCTAATGACTTCCTTCCCTCCCACTTCAAGGGGGGGGGGAATAATTCTCAGTTCCTGCTCGGCAGCGGGCTGCTCCATCGCCCGCTCTGCTGATGGGAGCATGAGGCACAGAAAGGGATCATGATGGCCTCTTGGCTTCACTCTGCCTCACAAAAGGCCACTAAAAATGGGGTGCTGGCTATTCTATGAGGGTGCAGAAGTGAGTGCAGGCTGTGGGCAGGCAGCAGGGCTCTCCAGAGAGCAGCAGGAACACGGCTCAGATAGTCTGTCCCAGTATCATCTCCCTCCCATGAGGTCTTTGCTCCAAGCACCTCAGACCAGCCCCAAACCCAAAGAACAGCCTATGTACAAAACCTTTGCATGCATGCTTGCTTTGGTACTGTCGAAAGCCTCAAACTCCCCTTTGAGCTCTCTTATTTTCCTGGTTTGGGAATAGTCTGTGAGCTTCTGGATGGTGGTGTTTCAAGCTCCAGAAGAGCCCCAGGGCCAGGGGGATGCTGATGGCCATGGTATGGTGCCTTTCAACATCAGTGTTTGCTTGTCTTACTGACATCTGTAGAGGTCTAGCAGATGCTTATAGCTGAATTGAGCACAACTAAAGTGTCCTGTTGGCTTCCAGCCCCACTTTCTCAAGTTCAGCCTGTGCTGCTGGCCATCAGAACTCCCTGGACCACAGGACACATCCCCCAGTGCCTGTCCCCACATTGGCTCTATGCATTCAGCACGAACAGGGAAACAATACTTTTTAAAGTGGGGCTGAGTTAAGAGGATTTGTTTCAGATACAAGATAGCGCTCATTAACGTTTGCTTGTTTGGGTTTATTTAAGCCTTAATTGATTGTCTTCTACTTAACTGCATCCCAGTATCTCTCAGGCTCCAGAACAGCCTCTTGTGAGACTGACAATTGCACGCTCTTCCCTTCTTCTCTCTGAAGATCTTTCATGTTCGTTAGCCAGGTTTAATGGATGATAAAGTCAGTGGGCTTGTAGCAAAGCCAAGCTTTCCCTTTCAAGTCGCTTTCACTTTCAAGTCACATCCAGCCCCGGAACGACTGCATCCAGGTGAGTGTTGTGCTTTGATACGCATTTTGCTGAAGCTGTTGTAATGTGCAGCTGTGAACATGTGTACAGCTGAACACACGTGCAGTGTAACACGTGTGCAGCAGAACACGCATGAAGCCATGGGTTTGCATGTGATGGACACCCCTTGTGCTGGTGGCTCTCTCTGGTCAGAGCTGGGCTGTGTAACTGCCTTCATTCTGAGGAGGACCATCACCAGCCCTGCAGACTGGGATTCACAGGTGGCTCCAAGGAAACCATCCCAACCTGCCCCAGTGGGTCTGAAGCACACTTAGGGAAAACCCAGCCTCAGCCTGGTCGTTATTTAGGATGCCGTTGTAGCCCTGGTTCTGCTTGGGCCTGGGCAGAGGAGGTTTGTCTGCCCAGTGGTTGACATCTCATAGCGTGAGCTGTCCTTCAGACCAACCCCTGAGATTTCATCCTTCCCAGAACAGCTTCCTTCTGACCAGGACTCCAGCTCCAGGAAACGCGGGGGTTTGGAAGCTGAACTACAGCACTTCTAGTGGCAGCTGGAGCCCATCCACCGGGAGCACACACAGGGAGCAGGGACCTGAGAGGCTCAGAGGGACAATGGTGACCTCTCATTGCTACCTTGTGCGAAGGAGGCTCCTTCTGCTTCTAGAATAAGTTCATAGGGAGGCAGGAAAGAGCCAGTGACTCAGAAAGGCAGCGGAGGGGGACTCGTTTCTACTCGAGTCCCGCTTTTCGGCGTGCCTGCTTTGAAGGCAGCGAGCCGCGGCGGTGGGAATGCTGCCGGCTGTCCCTGTGCAGGGCTGGCTCTGCAGACTGCTCCCTGCTCCAGGAGCAGCTACAAAGAATCCGTCCCCAAATTCACACAAAACCCGCACAGAAACCATCCAGAGAGGTTTGTCTTTTCAAGAGAGACACTTGCCTTTCCACACATCAGCTACAGGAATAATTTAGCTTCTTAACTCAGACAGCATCCCCGGGAAGAGGGAAACCGCATCGGGCTCTGCTGAAACACCTCTCAGAGCAGCCGAAGCACCCCCAGACGTTCGCTCGTCCTCTCTGTGCTCCCATGGCTTTGAGCGAGCGCGGAGCACAAAGGCACGAACTTTGCGCCGGGCGCAGCGCTCCGCGGGAGGACGAGGCTCGGTGCGCGGGACCGGGAGCGGGACGGCGGCGGCTCGGAGCTGCGCCTGCTCGCTCTGCCGGCGGGTGGAGCTCGCCGCAGCCCGGGCCGCGGGTGCCGAGGAGCGGGGCAGCCCCAGCTCCGCCCGCACCGAACACGCGGACCCTTTCCCGAGCGGCCGCCGGCAGCGCGGCGCTGGAGGCACCGGGTCCGGCCAAGGCGCGCAACTCCGCGGGGGCTCGGCTGGAGCCGCGGGCGAGGCGCAGCGGGAGAGCGGAGGGAGACGAGGAGGAGGAAGAGAAGGAGAGGAAGGGGCGCTCCGCCGCGCAGCCGAAGGGGGGGTTCGTGGCCGCCGCCGGGTCCTGCGGAGGGAGCGGCCGCTTCCCGCGGGGTCAGCGCCGGGGGCCGCGCTGCGGGGTCGCTGCTCGCTGCCTCCGCGGGGTCCCGCTCCCGTCCCGCCCCGCCGCGGCGCGGAGGGGCCGCGCTCCGCCCCCGCCTCCTCCCCGCGCAACTTCCCCGAGCCGCGGCCCCCGCCCCGCGGGTGCGCGCACAGGCGCGGGCGCGCCGAGCCCAGCGAGCCGAGCCCGTCGCGCCGAGCCGCGCATGGGGCGCGCAGCCTCCGCGGGCGCGCAGCTGCCCCGCCGGTGCTGAGCGGAGGGAAGGAGGGAGGGTCCGGGGCCGCAGAGCGCCGACCTCCCCCTCCCGCGCCTTGCGGCCCCCGGGCGATGCCCGCCGCGGCCCCGCCGCCTGCCCCGCCGCTGAGCGCTGCCGCGGGCGCGGGGCGGCGCGCCCGGATGGAGAGCTGAGGCGGTGAGCCCCGCCGGGCCGGCCGGGAGACGTGACGATGTGGATGCGACGGCTCTCGGGAAGCAGGTAGGGGCCGGGGCGCGGAGCGGGGTGGGGGGGGGCTCCGGCTGCCCGGCCGCGCTCGGGGAGCGGTCGCGGAGTTCCAGCCCCAACTTGCCGGAGCGGGTGCGGGCTGGGAGCGGGGCGGCTCGGCTCGGCTCGGCCGGTCCCGCTCCGGGCACGGTGTCGGGGCCGCCCCGTTCGGCGGCGGGCGGAGGGGATGGCTGCGTTGTTGGGGAGATTAATCGAGAATTGCGGAGCAGGGGAGAGGGAGTCAAAGTGTTACGTAACACGTTTTCATTACCGCTGCGAAGTCATCTTGAGCCCAAATCTTGTTATTTCCCTGGAACCGGTGGCTGCAGAGCGCCGGCCGCACGGCCCCGCAGCCCGGGAGCGCCGGGCATGGAGCCGGTCCCGGTGGGACACGCATAGGTACAGCGCGGCGGGTTAGGCAAGTGAGACCGTAAGGAAAAGTCCGCTGCTGTGAGGTTCACGATCCATTTCTTCTCCCCCCATCCATTACCGTGTATTGAAGAAACCCTGATTCATGTGGGCAGGGGGGCACAGCCTGCTCCAGCCTCCCCCCTTCGAGCGGGGCAGCGGGTTGGGGTCTCGCTGCTCGACGGCTCCCACGCAGCAGCCCCGCTCCCACCGGGATCTGCGGCTGCTCCCCAGGGAGCAGGACTTGGCTCCCCGGAGCGCTGCTGGGTGGGTGAGTGGGGGGATGCCACCCCCCCCAGCCCTACCCCACGCAGCAACTGGAGGAGCCCAACATGGCTGCGGCTTTGGGGTGTGGGGGGAGGCAGGCAGGGCCCCCCCATTGCCGCGGATGCTGCTTAGAGGCCTTTGTCCATCGCCCTTAGGAGCTGCCGGAGGCTTTGTCCCTCTGCCTGGGCTTTGGCTGGCGGCCGGGAGGGTGAAACTTGAACTGAGGTTTTGTCTGTGCCGAGGAGCCCTCGGCTTTTGTTCCACACTCGCGTGTGCCGTGCACAGTATTCCAGAGGCTCGTGGTAACCCAGTTCCCTGTATCCCTCTCCGATGGCAGCCCGGGCAGGCGAGCACCTTCCCAGAGTCACCCGTCCGTCCGTCCGTCCGTCTGCCGGGGATGCGCTGCTGTGTGTGGGAAGGACAGAGTCTCCTGGGAGTCTGCGGTGATGTAGTGACCTTAGGGATCGCTCCTAGGGAAGGCACCCGAGGTGGTTTGATTCTGGATGTCTGGAAAGCCGGTGCCGCTGGAGGGCTGGTTCCCGAGGCGCCGATCTTGGAGGCAGAGGATGGATGCCCTCGGCTTTCTTATTTTGCAAAGAGTTTAGCAATGAGGGCAGGAGCCTCTCGGTCGCTTCTCTCCTTGGTTTTGCCTTGTGAATTTCTTTGCTGTGTACCCTGGATTCCCAGGGCCAGGCCGTCCTCTGCCACCTCCTCGGCTTCCAGCCCCTCCGTGTTTTATTTTTAATAGGAGGTAACTTTACTGCTAACCTTGCCTGCTGCTCTCGCTTCACTCTTAATTGCTTCTGGCTTTATTTCTGACATTTCCCATGTCGTTTCCCCTCATTTTCTTCAAGACTGCTGGAACGATCGCTCCCAGAGCAGCAGCACATCCTTCCAGCTCCCATTCCACCCTGCACAGGCTGTGCTGATGGTACCGTACCGCTCCGGTCAAGCCGGGTTCTTTCTCCCTGGGGCAGCCTCGCTCTTGGGCTGTGGAGGGTGAGACCTGCAGACCCGGAGCCACCCAGCCCTTGGTCCTGCATGGAGCAGCTCAGTGCCGCCCGGTCCTGAGCGTGGGCACCGTGGGGCTTGGGTTTGTCACCTGCGGGGGGACAGCAGCGACCGTGGCTCCCCGCGTGTGCACCAACATGTATGTGCGTGCATGCGTCTGCGTCAGTGCCTGTGCCTGCCTGGCAGGGCATGGCAGCCTTCTGCAGCGTGCTGTCTGCCTGGCTTCCAGCACTGGCTGAGGACTTCCCTTCCGTCGCTCCGAATGTAATACTTGAAACAATATGCCACGATTTTTAACAGCGTTTAGCTCCGGAGTGATTTGCAGTAGGAGTGAAAACACCATGTGCAATTTCTTCCCACTTGTATAAAACCGCTCGTTAAAAGCACACATCCCTGCGCGCTGGCACTGGGGAAACTTTATGGGCCTTGTAGAGCCTGCCAAAGCAAACATTTTCCATGAATTTCACTCATCAAGTTCACGCTGTCAGATGTAGATTCAGCCGCTCGTCAAAGATGCAAGCCTTGCAGTCTGGAAAGTAATGAGAGCAGTAAGCAGTGGGAGTTAATGGCCTCCACTGAGGAGTCCTTACTCATCCTGCATCCACGCAGGGGCTGAGCTGGCTGCTCTCAGGTGAATTGATTGCCACCGAAATGCGGCTGGTGTCACCGGCTATGATACTTAACAGCCACGATAATGCTCCAATAAACTGCGCTTTTATGCAGCGGTTCATCCTTCCCAACCGCAGCAGTTCCACAGATGAGGCAGCGGGATCGCGTGGGGCTCGAGCAGCCTCTTCCCTAGAGCATGAACAATCACTGTGATAACACCAGGGCCGTCGTGTTGCATTGATGGTGTCTCAGTGGGGTGACGGGTGGAATGCCCTGTGGTCATGGAGCTGCTGCTCAACTGGGGTGCTCCAGGGGCTGCTCTGTGTCATGGGATGGGGGAGCTGCCGCCCGTCTGCCCCATGCACTGCAGCACCACAGCCTGGGTTTGATTTATCAGCTGAAAGGGAGATGCTGATGTGCCCTCAAAGCCCAGCCCACAGAGGAGAGCCACAGGGAGGTTGAGAGGAGCTCCCCAGGTGGCCCCATAACCTCGTTCCTGCCTCTCCTTGCCCAGGTTGAGCCGGGAGGTTTCCCAGTGACAGTGGTGTCTGTGTGGATGTGAGCGGCTCCGCACACAGCTCCGCGGGGTGTGAATAATCCACGGGACTCCCGACAGGTCTGAGGTTCATTATGGAAATGTATGCATGCCTGAGCCTGGAAACACAGCGAACGGGAGCAGGGCTGCGAGGAAAGATTACGGGAATCAATATGCTGAGCCGGAGGAGTGGGAGCTGCGCCGCTCCGGGTCGCAGTACTCGTGATTCCCGTTAAGGGCTGGTGATGCTGAGGGGGGTTACAGCAGTTTGGGTTTGAGACCAAAACTATCCTAGCAGGATAACTCCTGGAAGCTGAGTGTGTTGGGTGGGATCAGCAGGGAGGATGGAGTGGCCTCATCAGCACTTTTGCCCCCTCATTTAAAACACAGGGTTTTTCCTTCCTCCTTCCTTGGATGGTACTGCAGGGAGAGGGTGACCTGATGAGTCTTCTTGGGGATGCTCCCGAAGCTGCTGCTTTGCCCTTTCTTCACCTCGGGGATGTGGTTTTCACCAGAGTGATTTTTTTTTCACTGGAATAATATAAAACTCTGGACCTGAACTGCCTCCTTAAAAATGGAATCCGAGTTGTTATGAATATTTCCTGTGGCGCTTACCAGGACCTGCACCTACAGACTTTGATAGCTTACATAATTTCCCGTGATGGAGATGTACTTCATCTAATTTCACTTTGAAATGCATTGATTAAATCAGAACTGCTGGGAGATTTAAACTGAGTCTCTGTGGCCTGAACTTAACTGTGGGAGGTTTACCTGCCTTCATCCTTCAACATTAATTTGGTTTTATGAGGATTCCTCGCGAAATGAGGTTTTGTCTGCCAGAGTCGCTGCTGCTTTCCGGGTTTATCAGTTTCTTCCCATGGCCCCAGTAGCTCTGCAAGAAGAAGCTGTGCTAAAGCCTCCATCTAGCATCGTGCTGGATGCCTTCGCCTGGAGCCACACAGTGAGGACCATGGGTGTTTCTGGTGAGGCTTCAGCTCTTTCCAGTGCTTCTTGCCCAAGCTGGAGGTGAATCGCCTGTGCCGCCCATGGCAGGACCAGCGATGCCGCAGTGAAGCTCTCTCCTGGGATTGCGGGGTGCAACGCTCATGGAGCACAATGGGGACCTGCAGTGGTACCAACAAGTGGAGGAGGATGCGTCCTCTCCTCGCCACCAAGTGACTTGGCCTCTCCAGTACCAATCAACAGCAGGGGAAGGAGGAGAAATCCAGCCTGGATGGAGATGGATGAGCCGTTGTGTGGAAATAAGCAGGGACGAGAACACTGAGGTCCTTCCCAGCAGAGCAGTGGGTCGTGCATCCCAAACCTTCGAGCCTGACTCTGGTTTCCCATCCAAGACCACCGACTGCCTTTGGGCCTGCGCCCCACCAGAATTCACTGTAAAAGGCTTCCCCAGCCTCCACCTTTGTTGGCTGTGCTGGAATAATTCAATAGACTTCAGAAAAGAGCCCCAGGTACATGAAGAAAATAAAGCTTGTCATTCATAAAGTGTTCATTTTCAACTCTGATCTGCAGAATGTCTCATTGTGACTTGGGAATGATGTGTAGGCAGGAGATTACTTTGACATGCGACGGGTTTTGTTGGTCTCTCTCGGCAGCTCTGTGTTCCTAGCAGCGCTGTGGCATTCCCAGTGGCACTGTGTCCATCCTGCCCTGGCTGCTGGTGTGTCCCCATGAGTGATGCTGCCGGCACTGCCCGATCCTGCTCGGTGCTCTGGTGGGCAGCATCATCCCCTGGAGCTGTGTCTCACAGGAGTGGGCAGCAAAAGCTGCTCGCCAGTTCCTACTGAAGAAGCTGGCTGGCAGCAAGGAAAGGCAGAATCCCTGCTCCAAGCCCTGGGCGAAGCATCCATGGGATGAGACTTGGCTGTGGCCAAGTGGTGAGGTGGGAGTGGTGAAGCTTTTCCTGTGCTGGCTCCCCAGTAAAGGTTGAGTAGAAGCTGCTTTGAGAACAGCATGTAGCTGGGAGGAGTGACGTGCTTCCAGCAAGAGAAATCCAAGTCTGGACCCTGGAGGCAGAAAAAATGGAGTCTACTGGGATATGTGTCCCCTAATATACAGGGAGTGCAGAGATGGGGATGTGCTGGCACAGGGATCCATGGGAAGGAGTGACCGTGTGCCTGGGGACACTGGCAGAGCTGTGCTGCACTGCAGGAATGTGGTTTTGTGGAGTTCATCTACAGCCTCATTGGGATCAGTCCCTCCATCCGCACATGGCTTTGGCGATGCCTCCCATTGTGCAGCCTCCTGGGATGTCCCGGAGAACTTCCATGGCTCCAGCCATGCCTTATGGCCCTATAAATAGGAATCGTGGCAGCGTGATGCTGGCTTAGCAACAGCGCACCGAGGCTCTTGTGGCTGGGTGTAGGAGGGCTGGGGGCTGGCTGCTCGCAGGCGGCATTTGAGGCTCCCTTAAGAGCCAGTGGCGCTAATGGATGTCACCACTTGAGTGCGTGTCACTCAGGTTGAAGACACGGCAAGGCAAGGTCGGGGGAAGCTCGGGGGATCCCCTGGGATTTGCCTGCCTGGCAAGCAGAGCCGAGCCGAGCCGGCGGCTTCCTTAGGGACACGTTCCTCTAATTGCCGGAGCCCTGGGTGTGACCCCGGCCCTGCTCCCAGTGCTTGCGGTGGCATCCCTGCCTCCATCTGCAGGACTGGAGTGATGGAGCTCCAGTTAATTGGTATGGATTAGGACATGCGCTTCAGGTGCTGGGATCCTGGCCGTTCTCTTCCTCTCCCCAGCAGCCCCAAAGCTCAGCTGGGTGCTACACAGGGAAGCGTTGCCGTGTCAGATGCTGGCAAGTGTTATTTTAGAAATTGCTCCTGAGCAGAATAAACCCATTTTCTACAAGCAGTTGCCTTTCATGGGTTTCCTTATGAAGCTTTCTCCGGGAAGGATGAGGATGAGTTACTCATCTTCTTGTTTCTTGGCTTCATAAAAGGCTCTCTGCTCCTTTAGCATCCTCCAACGTGAAGTACTCTGGGTTCCCATCGAAGTGACATATTCTCTGGCAAAATCAATTTTGCTAATTTTGATGGGTGAGGATGGAATTGTTTCTTATGGGCAGCTCCTTTGGGATGTTCTGTTCAGGCATCCAGCGGGAAAGGATGCAATTCCATGTTCTTCCCTTTCACCCTGCTAGCACATGGACCCAGCGCAGGGGTGTGTGCAGGAAGGGGAGATGCAATAACCCACAGAGGTTTGCAGGAGGCAGAAAGGGATGCGGGAGCTCTTCCTGGCAGGGAATTCCATCTCTCCTCTGGAGATAACACTGGGGAAAGTTTAATCTCTCCCGCAACGGGGATGTTTTTGTAATGAATGCAAAGCACAGTGATACCTGACTCACTGGCAATTAGGCTCTGGAGGATGTGTGCCCACAGACAGCACCGTGGTCTCTGATTGACTTACCTGCACCTCGATCCAATGGGATTTTGCTCCTGCAAGCTGCCTGGATGCTGTTTGCATGGTGAGGTGGCCGTGGCAGGGAGAGCTGCTCTCCTCTGTGGAAAAGAAGATTGTTCTGTGCTAAAGGGGATTTAAACCTCTGTATGGAAGGATCAAGAGTCTTTGCCCCGGATTTTGTTCTCGCTGCCTTTGCTTTCTATTTTGCTTTGGCTTTTTCTCCATCTTTTTGGGCCATTCTCTTTCCCATGTGGAGTGTGTCAAGCTGTGAGGCTTGGCCAGCAGTGGGGTGTCCTGCTGCGGGGCTGGGCAGAGCTTCCCAGTGCATCCGGAGCCTTGGGAGCATCCCTGCTGCACCAGAGCCTCACTGGGCCCTGAGCTCCCCTCCCTTATGCCCCAGCTCTCTGCCTTAGCTTCCTCCAAGTTTTCCTATTGACATTTCACACTTTCAGAGAGTGCTCTGCTGCTTCTATCTTCTTATTGTATTTCTTGCTCCATCAAAGCCATCTGTCCCTCTGCCTGCTTTTAGAAGCTTTGTTTCTCTCTTCTCCTCCACTTCAGTAGGAGTTTCTGGAGCTTTTGAAACCCTTTGTGCTCTCCCTGTCTCTGTTCCCTGGGATGGCTGCTGAGGTTTCAGGGCAGCCTCTGCATCCCAGGCTGCCGGGGCCACTGGGGACTTCCCAGGAGAAAGCCAGGTTTGGATCTTGGTGGGAATGGAGAGCAGCTTTACTAGGAGAGTGCATTGGTCGGATTTCCCAGGGCTTCCAGTGGGGTCAGTGCTTGCCTTCACACCTGGTAAAGTGGATCCTTCAGGAGATCATTAAAAACCCCACTGGAAGGTGTTCCCATCGTCTGTGGTACCTCTCATTGATGTTGGTGGACCCCGGTGCGTGGCTACCGCGATGCTCTGCGCCGTGTTCCAGCAGTACAATGGACCTCATTTAATTACTTGGATTTAAAGCTTGTTAAGCTGCTGTTTTAGCTGTCCCGGGCGCTAACCGGTCTCAGGTTCTTAGATCAAAGCGTTTCTGTGTGTGCTGCAATGACACGCTTGAGCACATCAATTTAGGAAATAAGATAAGTGCTGGCTGTATTTACCAGTGAAGCAGTGATGGGAAGGGGTGGTGGAAGCGGTACCTTGTACCGTGGTTTTCCTCTCTGTAGGTCCCTCCAGAGCCAGAGTGCTGGGCTGAAATCATCGCTATCTCTTGAAATCACTGCGCCTTCATGATACGGGCTTCAGAGGAGAAAAACCCTTTGTAAGGCTGCTGCTCCAGCCTGGGGTCAGGATTATCACAGTCCTGTCCTTCATCCCTCAGGCAGGGAGAGCCCCTCTCCTGCCATCCCATTCCGCAGTGCTTCTGCACTGCGTCCTTGTAGGATGCTTTGGCCAACGAGGAGGCCTGAGCATCCCACAGAAACCTGCTTTGCCCATAGGTTATACAGGGGTAATGTGTGGTAAAGGAAGAAAATTCCCAAGCAAATTGGGGGAATGAGCAGCTCCTTTGTGCCAAGTGGAACTGTGCCATCCTCCCTTGAGCCTGTATCCATGTCAGGGAGCCACTAAACCAAACCTTAGTTACTCTGTGTGGCATTAGGGCTGATCTCTAAGCTCCTGGGCTTAGTGCTCTTGTGCATCTGTCCCTGTTCCTTCCCTTCAGCAGGCTGGTTTTTAGTGTGACTGGTAAAAGCAGGAAGCGTTCCCTGCTCCTGTGGTGGTGGGAGAGTGTCCCATGTGCTTCCAGGATGATGTTAGTGAGTGAAGACTGGCAAGGATGTGCATGAGGTGGTGCAATACAGGAGGAGGTTTGGATAGAAGCTAAAATAAGGGTCAAACCCCTTAATTTCCTTAGGTTTATGGGATTATCGCCAAGAACGGAGCTCGATGCTGTGATTATTCACCGAGATCTTAGATGGGTTTGGAAATCCGAGACAAACTTCCCCGCGAGTTGCATCTGAAGCAGAGCCCTTGCTGCTGCCTGATGCCCGATGCAGAGCTGGGGGGGGGACACGAGTGGGAGAAGCCGGCGGCAGGTGCAGGTTTGGGCTGGGAATGCAGCGCTCACAAACGCCCTTTATCCAGGCGGGACAAAAGGCGAGTGTTTCCTCCGACGGGTGCATGAAGCGCCCAGTGTCCGGCCCCGCCGCGCTAAATGCGCGCAGTGTTTGCAGCGCTCCGGCGGGACACGGAGCTGCCGCCTGCCATGGAAGGGCTCGGGGTGGTTCCTTGCCCAGCCCTGCGCGGGCAGCTCGGGGCAGCTTGCCCAAGCCCTGCCTGCCGGTGTCTGGCAGATGAAGCCGCAGCCGCGGGGTCCTCCCAGGGGAGCCAGAGCACACAGGGAGCTCCTTCTGCCGGAGCCGCAGCCGGTGAATCACCGCGCGCCCGCTTCACACTGGGATGTGCTGGAGATGAGGGTGCTCGCTGGCTCCCCAGCGCTCCTCAAACTCCATCGGAAGCAATCCTGCGGGAAGGGGGGAAGCACACGGCAGCAGAGGCACTGCCCTTTTAGAGCAGGTCAGGGGATGCGGGATGCTGGTGTCCTGGGACTGCTGTGGGGCTCCGTCCTGTTGGCATCCTTTAAATCTTTGCTGACGGAGCTGAACTGGAAACCCAGGGGGAAAGGTTGGCTCGGCTTCAGCAACAACCGGGCACATCAAGCAAACCTTTTACCTTCACAGTGCTGTGTACTCCCCATCTGTTCTATCCTTTTTCCTCTTCCCTACAAGGCTGTGGCATGGGATGTACCAGAGGGGTCCCGTGCCGGAGGGCCCCAGCATCATCCCTGAGCTGCTGCATCTGGGGCTTTGCCCTTTGCCTCTGGCGAAGGACAGAGGCCCGGCAGGCGAGAGCAGCTCTGCTGCGCCAGGGCTGTTGGCTGACAGCTTTGGCAGGGGCTGCACCTCCCGCATCAGCATATTGGCGGTACCGCTGGGTATTAATTATGCCTCCACACTCACGGCTATTCACATGTTAAAATTGTTTATTTGCAGCTGGCTGAGCTCAAGACAGAGGCAGAAAAGCAAGCGGCTCCCCTTGGCTGCCCTCCAGCCCCCTGTTCCTCCATGGGATGCAGCTCCCCAGGCACAGGCAGGGGTGGATCCGGCTGCTCTATGCCAGCATCTCCGTCCTGGGGAGGATGCTCGGCTCCCCAGCCCCAGTGACCTCTTTCTGCCCTGTTTTCCTGGGAAAAGAGGCGCTGTGTGTGGCAGCTTGGTTGGGAGGATTCAGCCTATTTCACCCTCTGCTGATTTCCCTCCATGATAAATCCCATCCCCTCCGTTGTGGGAAGTGGTGTCAGTTTAATTACTTGTGGGGAGAAGGGGGAGAGCAAAGGAACTTAGGACTTGTTTTAAGTGTCACTTTTATTAGCAGGTAATCCCGAAGATCAGTTCTGTAATATAGATAGGTAGTGATGTGGCACATTTAATTTACCTAGGTGCTACTGCGTGTCAACTTTTGTGCCTTAATTCCCAATCCCAGCTTTAGACAGGCTGGCTGCCATAGTTTCACAGATTTACAGTGATCTTGGAAGAAGTCGTGGCTGTGGATGGTGCAGTGAGCAGCAAATCCCCAGTTCCCATTGGATCTGGGTTCAGAGTGGTGTGTCCCAGAGCAAAGCATCACTTAGGAGAGAGGTGCTTCAGTCTGTGGTGCTGTGGTCCTGCGCCTCTGCTGCCAGCACCCAGGGGAGCAGAGTGGGGTGCAGTGGGTGCTGTGCACCCCACTGGGGTGGTCCATAGGGTCTCCTGCAACTTGCCACATGCCTTTTGGCACTCATCCATGCTGCCCTTGCAGCCTTCCTTCCTCCTGGCCCTGTGAGGGTCCCGTTCGAGCCCCTCATGAACCAGTGATGCTCCAATGCTCTATTGCCATGGCGATGGCTGGTGGTGTCACATAAAAGGACAGTGGCTGCACTGCAGGGATCCTCAGGCACCGAAGCAGAGCTGGAGAGTGGCTGCGGTGGGCGTCAGGTCTGTCATCCCCATCTTGCTGAGGACTCACAATTACAGGCCATGTATCTACCGCCGCCACTGAAGCTTTTCCCTCTTCCCATCGCTCCAGCGTGAAAATCACCCGCTGGGATGCAGCGGCCTCATTCTCTTGCCATACAAAGCCAGCGAGTTCCTGCACGTACTCAAACCGTGCCGTGTTCCGAACGCCTTTGTAGGACACTGCCTGTCCTACTGACAAGGATGCTTTTCCTAGAGCGTGTCTCCTGCTTCCCTGCTGTCTTGCCTGGGTCAAGCACACATCGCCCCATCCCTCCAGCCACGGCTCCTGCTTGTGCTCTGGGCATTCACAGGAGTATTTTTGCCTCTGTCTTGCTCGGCGTTTGGAGCTGGGAAATGCTCCGAGTTCGTAAATCATCCCAACAAGGACGTAACCTTGATTCCCTGTGCAGTACCGATAGATCACCGAACAGGAGGCGTGAAATGGAAGAATGGCTCCATTTGTATAATTCTGCATTAAAAATCAGCCTATTCTGCATTTAACGCTGCCTGTGAAGTGTCTCCACAGTCACAGGGAGAAAGGGGCCGGTGCTGGAGAGCAAACAAGTACCTTATGAGAGGGACACAAATAGGCACCTTGTGCTGGTGCTGCCCAGGCTGTGCACTCCAGGGAGCCAGCACAGGGTTGTGTTCTGCATTGGTCAGGGATGCTCAGAGACCATCATCCAGGTTAATTGCTTGGATGGATTACTGAACCCAGGGATTCAGTGGGTTTGGGTTCAGGGCTTGGATGCAGGTCCAGGGCTGCCTTTCCCAGGCCACTGCTTCCCATGTTTTTAAGGTAGTCACAGGATGGAGATTATCTTGGGTTTTAGCAATCTGAGATCACTAATTACCAAAGCATTTCTTGTGGGTGTTGTGCTCCTCAAGCTGCTCAGGGGCTTATGGCTGTGTATGGAGCTTCATTGGGGTGGGAAGGGTTCAGTCATCCCGGCTTTCCTGGTGGAAAGGAGCTGACTGCACATGGAGCTGGTGGAAAGAGCCACAGCATCACTGTGCCGGTCTGGGATGTGGAAGTGTCCCGGCAGCCTCTTCTGACCAGCAAAGAGCACGGGAAGCTTGTGTCCTCCAGCTTCCTTGAAGTTAATGTCTTAAGTGCCAGCTTTCCTCCTCCTCAAAGCATGTGAAAGGATTTGAGAAGGGGGTTTCCTATGGGCAGATGTCTGGTATGGTGGGAAGGCTGCGGCAGCTCTGTCTGAAACACCTTTGTGCCAGTAACGTCGCCTTTAAAGCGGAGATTGGCTCAGTTGGGCTCTGGAACCCTGGAGTGCTTAATGAGCAAGATCCTGTAATTAGCCAAGTAGTTTCCCTGGAATCTGCTCTTGCACTTGTAGGGAAGCACAGGTAAATATTTGTAGGTGTTTCCCTTATGGCGTGAGAACACAGCTGCCTCCATCCATCACGCTGCGGGAGCGGATCTCTGGTTCTTGGGAGAGAAGGCTTTGGGTGCGGAGGGCAAAGCAGGGATTTCACCTTCTCAAGTACCTCACTGCTCATTTCTTCTTTAATCCAATTTCAGAGTTTTGTTGAATTTTTCTTTGACTTTGAGAAGTGTTCTGGGATACCACTCCCATTCACCTCCAAGGTGGAAAAAGGAATAACATGAAGGTTGCTCATGCTCCCCATCTCTCTTAGTGATGGAGAAACGGTTGTGTTTGTGTTCATGAAGAGCCAAAATCCTGATTTCCATAGGATTTAGTAAGCAGTGTGATCATGGCCCTGCCTGGTGCATCCTCAAGCCCCACTCTCTGGGCTGCCTTTGGGGATGTGTCTCTTGCCACCCCTTTTGCTGGGGACCAGGGCAGCAGGAGGGGTGTTGGGGTGAGGTCCGGGTGGTCCTGCCGCTGGCACTGCCGCATCCCTCCGCCGCCGCGCCGAGCACATCGCGCTGCGTTGCCTAGACAACGGCAACTCCTACACGCTGCTATTTATTCTGAAGGACACTTGCTCTTATCTGTTGTTGCAAAGCCCTCAGAAGATCGCATGCCACGCAGAATTCCTCTGAGGTAATTGGGCTCGCTGCTCCCGTCCCAAAAGCCGCTCTCTGGAGCTGTGCCTGCTGATGGGGTGGCCAGGAGGATGCTCCTTGGGTGACAGCCGCCTGGCCAGCATCCCTTGAGGGTAACCCTCACCATCCTTGGGGCGGGATGGGGTGCTGCCCGCCCTGAGCTGTGGGTGCCCACCATCAGCAGAGGCTCTGGCCTGGGGGGGATGCCAGGAGTGAGGGACACCCATGTGTGAGGCTGGGTGTTGTACGTTGCGCTTTCCCACGTGTCCTTCTGAAGCTGCAGGGAGCAGCACAGGGATGCGCGGGGAGGACCAAACCCCCATGGGCTCAGGGCTGCTGTTGCTGCAGGTTGAGAATGTCACAAGCAGGCAGGAGGGAATGGGAAGAGGGGGGGAAAGAGAGTTTTCCCTGTGAGCTGCCCCTCCTGAGTACCATCAGTTTGGCTTTTGGAAGCTTCCATGTGGTAGCTGGGATTTAGCGAGCACCAGGTTTGGGTTGGGTGCATCTTCCTGTGCCTTGTTCAACTGCTGTTCATCAAATCGTGCCATCACCATCATCTCTTGGGTGGTTTGGCTTTTTTGAAGCTTCGAAACCCTTCCTCCCCCAGCCTGAACTATTTTGGTTTCTGTTATCTGTTTCTGGCTCTTCCCTTTCTCCTTCTGCGCTCTTCCCCTGCGTCACCTTACTCCTCCCCAAAATAAATGCTGTTACGCTTTGAAAAAACACCCAATTAGGGACAAAAAAGCCAGGAGCTCCTTTGAGCAGGAAAAGGCTGGGCCTGGGAGTATCCAGGTCAGCTCCTTTAGCTCCATTTGCTCATGCACGGAAGGGAGTGCACAAATGCCTGTGTCAAGCAGATGCACGTTTTGTTGTGCTACCAAGGGCTGTGCGGGGCGCAGCGCTGCGGAGGATTAGTCTATTTAGCCATGTAAAGCTCTCATTAACTCCTGCTGAGTTCGACAAAAGTCCTTCTTGTGTAAAAGCTGAATAAAATGGAGTAAAGATTTCTGGGCTTTGGCCTAATGATGTTTTCTGCTGGGGGAGAAAGAAAGGAAAAGAGAACAAGAGGAATATGCGTACGTGGCATTTTCTTGCCATGAAACACCGTGCTTCACATGGGGGAGCATCTTAGGAGGGGGCGTGAGTGGAGCAGAGCCTTGGGAGGTGCAGAGCCCCTGAGGAGGGGAGGATGGGGCTGCTCGTCCTTCCCTGCTAGGTCAGGGGCTGTGCTGAGGAAACTGGGTCACATTCGGAGCAGGGGGATGCTCCTGCTGCTGCGTGGGTGACCGCCGTGGTGGGAGATGGGTTCCATGTGCAAATGCAGGAGTCCAGGTATCTTCTGCTTCGGCTCATGGAGGGGTTGATACCAGTGCTCACTGTGGGCTTGTACCTTGGCTTGGAGAGCTGGGGAGCAGGGAACCCCAAGACTCCTGCAGTGTAGAGACCCTGGAGTGTGGCTCATGATGCTGGCTCTGTTTGTGCCATCTGCTTTAGGGAGTTCATCTGAAAGAGCTGGGTTTGGGCAATGCAGGCGCTGGCTGTGTCTTATGGCACAGCCCATCCTCACATCACAGAGTGACCGAAGAGCAGCGAAGTCACGGGCTCGATGGGGGTCCTTGCTCATGGTGGTGGGTTTTGCGGTGGCAGGATGCCTGGTGATGCTGGTTCAGGAGGGAGGAGGATGGCATGGCTTTGGGGGCTGTGTCGGGTGGCCCATGCCGGGGTGGATCACTGGGTTGCTCCTCTGCCTTTCTAACAGGGTCACTGTCTCTCCACAGGTCAGGTTGCCCGCTCGGAAGCCATGCTTGGATTTTAATAGCCATGTTCCACCTAGCCATGGACCTCGCCAGCTGCCAGCCCCCAGCCAGCGGTGCGGGCGGGAGGCTGTCCCCGCGCCCGGCGCTGCGGCACAGACTGTCCCGTGCCTCGCTGTGGGACACAGGGAGCACAGAGGAGCTGCGGCACCCGGGACCCCCCTGGAGCTGCGCGCCCCCGACCCCGCCACAGAGACCCCGCTCCCGCCGGCCCCCCCCCGCCACCCCGCTGCCCCCCGGGCACCCCCCGCGCCGGCCACGCTCCCGGAGGGGCCGGCGGCATCTGCGCGGCCGCGGCTTCTCCCCACGGGACGGGCGCCCCACGGCGCTGCCCGAGGTCATCGTGTGGGGCCCCACGGGCGAGGAGGACTCCCTGGAGAGCAGCACCCTGCCCGGCTCCTTCACCACTGCCGCCGCCACCACCACCACCGCTGCCACCACCACCGCCACCACCACCACCACCGCTGCTGCCACCGCCGCCACGCCGCCCCACGTGCCCCCCAGCACCCCGGCTCCTGCGCCTGGTGGGGACGTGCCCCGCAGCAGCCCCGGCCGCACCAGCACCGCCGAGCCGGCCGCTGGCCACAGCAGCGGTGGCAAGGATGCTCGCCCGCCCCGCGGGCTGGGAGACAGCACAGGTAGGGTCTGCCGGGGCGGGGGAGAGACTGGGATGTTTTGGGGATCCCCGCGGTGAGGCTCATGTGGAAGAGGTGTGTGATGCTAGCTAAGGGTGCCCAGAGGGCAGGCAGCTGCTCTGCTCCATGGCTGTTATCCGAGGCGTTTTCCAGCAGTTCCTTGTGTTTCCCATTCGCGGTATCTGGCCCCATCGCCCGTAATCGCGTTCAGCGGCGCTCGGCACAGCGGTGCATCCCCCCAGCGCTGTCTGCAGCGTGGACATGGATGGGGAAGCTCCTTCCCATTTATTTCAAATTATATTTGTTATTGCTGGTATTAAACCGTGGGGTATCACTGTGGAGTTTACAGAACGCGCTCGCTGTGCAGCGACTGCTTTTAGCCCACAGTGATTTTCTGGTTGAATCAAAGAAGAGTTTTATGGCCTAATCTTAATCCCAATTAGTTTATCTAGCCCAGCCTGCTTGGCAGAAAGAGAGGAGGCATCCGTGATGTTGTTGCTGACTTAAGGGAGGTATTTATAGTGCCGAAAATCTCCCAACCTACACACCTTTTGGATAGAAGAGTGGAATTGGCTGGACAGATTAGCGAGGGAGTACCGGTGACAAGCGCTGGTGATGAGATCTTCAGCCTCATCTGCCCACCGAGGGGCACTGAGGATGTTGCTATGGAGGCACCAAACCTGCCATGGTCGGTGCCTTGGTGGCATTGCCCGGTTGGGTGCATGGGGTCCAGGGGCCTTGTTGTGGCAGCAACACGTGGCAGGTTGGCTCCCAGCATGTGCTGGTGTGCAGTGATTGGAGTTGGCTGCTGGGTTTAGGTGAGGATGAGCCGGTGCTGCCGGTGTTGGTGTCGGCAGGGAGCCGCAGCCCCGGCAGCCTCCCAGGGGACCGGCTGCTTTAATCTGCCAGCTCTTAGCTCTCATTAGGGCCTCTTTCCAGGGCCGCAGTTTTTGCTAATTAACTTCTTTGCGCCGAGTGGTGAATGCGATAAACTCCTTCCCGGGGCTGAAGGACCTCTTTGATCTCAGCCTGGCCACCCTCAGTTGGAAAGAGCCAGAGCTCCAGATCTGCTTCTCCATCCATGGCTGGGGCTGAGCACCCAGGATTGCTGCCGTGGGGAACACCGAGCTGTCACTGTGCTTTGGGATGAGCATTCCGGTGCCTGGAAGCCCGGCCGCACCGATGCCGGTGTTGCTGGCGATGCGCCCATGCATTTTTCAGGCCGGGCTCCTCTCCGTTGTGTAAGCTTCAGCAGCTGGAAGTGTTTGTTCTCTGCTGGGAAAAACATATGGCTACAAATTAGGATTAGGTAACTTGCCTGTACTTCTGATTTGCCTCAGCGAGCACTGCCAGCCCTCATCCTGTAAAGTGCTGCACATCGCGATGGGAGCGCGCGGTGCGGGCAGAGGGAGGTAAGGAGGGAAGGATTCTGAGCTCAGTGCTTGTGGTCCTTTGGCTTCCCCTCGGGTCGGGCTGGTCCTACTTCTTTGTGGCACCCAAGGGAACTGGGGACCCTGCAATCCCCAGCAGCACCCATTCCCATTGGATTGGGTGCTGCCATCATGCTGACGAAGGCAGTGCTTCACCGCCATCCCCTCGCTTCCCTGCACACATTGCCAGAAAGGGATTTGCTGCTGGTGGTGCTGGAGGGGAGACCTGGTGATGCATGGGAGGCCGTGGGGGTCTGCAGGGTGGGAGTGCATCACGAAGGCAGCAGTGCTCACTTAGACAAGCAGCGAAAGCAATCCTGCTCACTTAGATCTTCCTCTCACCCCACTCCTCCTCGCTGAAGAAGGCAGCAAAAAAGCCAAAAACAATGTGTCTGTGAGTCATGAGCAGCGAAAAACAAGCTTAGAAAAAATCCCACGGAGTAGAAAACACTGCAGGTAGGGAGGAGAGGAGGAGGCGAGCGGATCCATGCACTTTGGTATCGCTGCTCCGTGCAGTGGGTGCTGCTGGGGATGCTCTGGGTCACCCAGTGCTCAGGTGCCTTTGTCCCGGTGCCACCTCCGCCTGCCCGGCGCCTGGCAGCGTGCGGTGGCAGTCAGATGGGGATGCAATATGTTCACCCAGGCGTGGTTTGTGCTTATGCTTTCAGAAACGTGCTTCCTTTCTCGGGGGCTGTCAGAGTCGGTTTAGGCTGGAGCGTAGAAGGAGAGGAATAATTAACATGCCAGCATGCAGTGAGAGGGAAGGGCCGTGGGGAGCTTTACTGGGGTGGATGCTCCCCATGCGGGCTCAGCTCCTCCACCAAGGCTGAGCATCCTCCGGTACCGTGGGCTGCAAACAAGGAGAGAAGAATGAATCAGAGAAGGCAGGGATTGTGCTGGCTGGGCTGTCCGAGGCTTTCCTCTCAGTATTATTAGAATAAAGCCGTCTTTAATTAAACCTTTAAAGTGCTTTATAAGGCAGAAGACTTTATGTGCCGTCTGCTGCTCTTAATGGCGATTTGATTGCTTGGTACGCAATGAGTTTGGCACCGTGCTCTGCTCGGGAAGGGGCAGAGGTGAGGGTTTAATAGGTGAAGGTGCTCCGGATGGGGGCAAGAGGCTGTGTGGGTGCTGCTGTGGGCCCCAGAGCATCTTCTGGGCACATCCTTCCCCTCCGCTGTCTGGGAGCCTATCGGGAATAAATAATCCTAAAGAGACATTAGCTTCCCTGCTGGGGGACGACCCTGCCTCCAGAAAGAGGGTGCGGGAGAGGGGGCGCGGGATGCGAGCAGATACTGGATGCAAAAGGCTTCAAAGGAATTAATTAAAGATAAAATGTGTTTAAAAGAAGACCCTGGGCGGTCGGGACGGAGCCGCCTCTTTGATCCGCCGTGCAGAGGCATGGGGAGCCGGGGGCCGGACGGGAGGTGAGGGGCTGGCTGGTACCCCCTGCAGCAGCACCCACCGGTCGCCCTCGCCGGGGGTTCCCAAAGGATCCTTTGTAAGGCTGAAGGATGAGGATGATGGCTGAAGCAGGAAAGGAACGCATCCGTGAGCTGAGCTCTCTCTGGCAAGGGAGAAGGCACTGTCTCCTCTGGGATTAGCAGATGCTGTCGTGCGTGTGTGCCCTCTCCCACGTGTGCCTGAATGAGCCAGGAGCTTTCCTCTGCTGCTCTCGCAAGTATTTATTGCTCGGTGATATTTGCTGTAGCACCTGAGCAGATAAGTCCCAGTGTCTTTAGCTTAAGCCTCCAGGATCTTCATTCTTGGCAAGAATATTTCTCCGCAGCAGCAGCAGGAGGAGGATATTCTCCTTTTATCAGTCCCAACCCCAAATACCAGGAGGTTTCCAGGAACCATGGTGGGGTTTTTTTTTGCTAAAGAGCTGTATTTCACTTCAGCTCACTGAGCTGGGTCTCAGAGCTGAGCATCCTGTTTTACTGGGGGGAAAACTAAGGGGCTTTGCCAGCCCAAATGCTGCTCCAAAGGCAAGAGGAGGGAAGCCAAGGAGGTTCTGTTGGTCAGGCAGCTCCAGGCTTTGTACCAGAGCGGGGTACTCCAGGACTCCTGCAGTGTCCCCTCCCCTCTGTTTAACCGTGGTGTTTTCATAGGTGTTTGTAATTATTTTCCTTCCAAGCTGTTAAACAGCAGTAGGGTTTGACTGATCCCCCCTGGGAAAGGCCCTTTGTGGCTGCGCTTGCAGCAGGACTGCCACAAAACGCTCTTGATTGAATTTTTCTGTCCGAAGGCAGCTTTATCAGCTGGATGAAGCTTTCAGGGATCACATGCAGTTTCTGATGGCTGGGAAGCTGTAAAGCCTCTCGAGTCCAGTTGGTTTTTCCCAGCCTCTCTGCGATGCTCGGGAAGAGTTGTCCTGGTGCCATGGGAGGGATAAGGATGGGATGCTGAGCCCCATGAGAAGACCCCACTTTGGAGAGAGCCCCTTTGGCAGCCACTGGTACTGATGTCCCTGTGTCCGAAGGCAGCTGGGGACAATGCCCAGAGCAGGCTGGTGGCCGGTTGCCAGGCTCACGTGCCTCATTGACCAGTGGTCACTCACTGCACTGGCATTGCCCACTTCTGCCTGGAGATGTGGTACCCGATGCTCAGCTACTGCAGACTGGGGAGGCTCCATGGAGCCCAGCAGCCTGGCTGTTCCCCATGCTGGGATCACTTGGCTCTTCCAGCCATATTTTGCCTGCTGGGATGCCAGCAGGGAGCCAGCCCCAGCACCATGGACTGTTGCTGAATCCCCCAAGAGGAATCCCTGGCAGTGTCCAAGGCGATGTTGGACAGGGCTTGGAGCAAGCTGCTCCAGTGGGAGGTGTCCCTGCCCATGACAGGGGTTGGAACTGAATGAGCTTTAAGGTCCCTTCCAACCCAGACTAGTCTGTGACTATGTAAGTCCTTAACTGGCTCTTGCAGGCAGCAGGTACTGACCAGCCATCATGCTGGGAGATGCGGTGGGACTGGGCTGAGGTGTTGGCTCCGGCGTCGGTTGTTGGCTTCTGTGTGGGCTGTGATGCTCACCATGGAAGTGACTTAGGGGGGTATTTTGGCCAGGAACAATTGCCATGGCACCAGTTCTGTCTGTATTTTCATTATTTTCCTCTCTATAAGATCTTCAGCCACTCCTGAGAGCCAGTCCCTTTTTGATGCTCTTTGCTGGGAGCCCATTTGCAATGGTCTCTCCCCAGTTTAGTGTGATGCTTTGCTGAGGGAGAGGTGTAAATCCTGCTGCCATCACCACTTCCCTCTCCATCAGTCCTGCGATGCCATACAGCCCCCCCCTTGGTCCCCAGTGCATGCTGGCAGACCCAGCCCTGGTTTCTGTTTGGGAGATTTCCCTTCTTTTGGCATTTTGATTCAGACTGGGAGTTGTGAGAATACTGAGGCAGAGGAAGGAGCAAGGAAGGCATCCACATGGCGCGTGTGCAGGAAGGTGCAGCAGGTATTTGGAGTGCCTGTTGTTTTCTGCACTGAAGGTAACTCAGATTACACTCTCCAGAATAAAGCAGAGCTGTTTTTCCCTCTCTTAATGTTATGCAGCTCCGAGGCCTTGACGAGGGTCTTCAAAGAGTTGCGGCTCGTAGCTGTTTTTATTGGGAAAATGGAAAATACGGGCTCCCTAAGCAGGGCTGTTGAAATAAAGGCCTTGGGGGATAGAGGTTCTCTTTGTTTTTAATTAAGAGCTTATATCTCCTGTTCGCTGCCGTTGCACACTTCTGCAGCAGCAAGACATTAGCCTCGAATGGATTTTCTCATGGAATTAATTCCGTTGATGCCGAGCTGTCCGGGAGCCGTTTCCAAAGGTGGCCGGAAAGGCCAAACCCGAGCGCTTTCATCTCGCTGGCAAATAGCTGGTCTTTAAAATAACCCAGAGAACCAAGCCCCGGCGCTTGCTTGCTTTGAGGAGATGGGGTTTTTCCTGGGATGCTGGGGCTGTGCTCTGCAGGTTACCGCAGAGCTGCTGCCCTCGGGGAGCTGAGCTTGGGTTTCTCGCTGCAGGATGGGACCTGAAGTCCCCATTGAGAGCAGAGCTGGCTCGGACAGTGCAGCAATGGAAAAACCCAGCCTTCTTTGAGTGTTTGCGAGGGTTCAAAGAGCGCCTTTGAAGAGCTTTCCCTCTGGCAGGCGACACGTGAATTTCTGCTGCACCAGCAGAAGCGCAGGGGTTTGGACACACTTTCAGTTCCATTAAATACTTCTCCTGTAATTACCCTCCTGTTAAATGGTCACTGCGTCAAATTGCCTGGTAAAAGCCTGGTGAGAGGGAGCCGCTCGTGGTCCCTGTGCAGGGATGTGGTGCTGGCAGCCGGTGCTGAACGGGGCGGCCACTCACCGATGCCATTCCCAGTGCCAGCCCTGGTCCTGCTGGCAGCTCCTTTCTTCACCGCTTATTAAGGTGTAATTAAGGGAGCACCGTGTCTGTAGCTCACTGGGATCCAAGCTTTGCCATGTGCAGTGTTTGCTACAGAGATGAGCAAACAAAACCAAGCCACCGGAATTCCTGCTTCCATGTTCTTCCCTGCAGCTCGCCCTATGTGCCTGGAGCACAGGCTCTCACTGTGAGCTACACGTGTGCCAGAAGGCTTTCCACACTGGTGGAGGAGGGTAATTTTCCTTTATGAGCTATTGATTTTTTTCCTCCAGGTCCCTTTCCTCCAGACAGATTGGGCTCCTAGGGCTGTGTTTAAAATAATGCAGTGGTCTTTGGAACCATCTCTCTTTCCTCTCGCCTTCTCCCTGCGGGTGGTGTCCCAGATGGGGTGTTCCCTTCTCCCATGGATGTCCCATCCATGAACACCATCTCTTGCAGATGGGGTGTTTCTGTTGGATTTTGCTCTGTGCAGTTCTGTACATTCCTGCGAAGGCCTAGAGGAAAGGATTTGAGATATCGAGGAAAGGATTTGATATATTTGCAAAGTAAGAATAAAGACCTGCTAGCCTTTATTGCAGTGGGCATTGCTGTAGGGATTGCTAGAAACCATCCATCAGGTCCCTTTCCCTGTTTCCATCATTGCCATGGTTAATGCTGTTGGGAAAGTGATCTCCTGTCCCCTTGAAATCCCTGGGCTCTGGTGCAGAATTAATATGCGATGTGAAGGAACTTTCTTCCATGCTGGTACATATGGCAACTTATGTATGTGATGGAGTCTAAAATTATCCAGCCCTTCTTTAAACCCATGTGTCCTGCTCCAGAGAGCTGCCATCCTTCCCGGCGCTCAGCCACCTGCAATCTGTTCTGCCTGCGCCTTCCCCATGATGTAAGTGCAGGGATTAATTGCATCCTTCGCTTCTCCTGCGTCCTCGCCGTCTCTGCCTCTGCTCCTGTCTTTGCAGGTCTCATCCCGACGCCGCTCCTGTGCTCAGAGGAATCGGGCGCTGGGCTGGGTTTGGTGTATTTTTAGAGCCTTTCCCTCCCTCTTTGTCGGCGGTGTCCCACTGGGACCTGCTCCAAGATTGCCGCAAAGGATGCGCCGGCGCCGGGGTGGGCGTCACTCCTGACCCGGCACACGTGGCGCGGGCTGGGAGCTGCTGGCTGCGCTCCTCGGCTCCATCGGGACACGGCTCCTCTCGCATCCATCCTCCACGTTCCCAAGGTACAGGGTCAGAAGTCTTCTCCATGCCTCGCCTTCAGGAGAAGGCGTTATCCCTGTGAATTCCCTTGGGAAGTGGAAGCCAGAGGCAGAGCAGCAAACTCAGCTCTGGCTTTCCAGGCAATTGTGGGGAAGCTGAGGCAGCCCAGTGCCTGCTTCCCAGTGTTGGGACCTGATGGAGCTGGTGCAGGGGTGCTGGGTCCTCCACTGTCCTCTGCCACCAGGCCCCCAGTCCTCGCAGTCACATCCTGACCCACTCTGTGTCCTGACAGCCTTGGTGGTTGAGCCAATTGAAGTGTGATGGGGAGGAAATGGAGGAAATGGGTCATTTGCAAAATAGGTGCTTAAGTTGAGGAGAAAAACAACCTTGGCCTGTTCCTGTCCCTCTGTGCTCGGCTGGGCTAGGGTGCAGGTGAGCAGCCGTCCGTCTGTCCATCTCATGGCTCCCCATGGAGGGAATGTGTGGCTGGAAGCCCTGGGGAGCAGAACAAGAACCCCCAAATACATGGGGGCTGCAGCATCCTGCGTCTCCTGTGTTTTGGGCTCTTGCCTTCTGCTGTCTTGGCACTGGGACTGTGCCAGGACCCAAAAGCCAGTATTTCAGAAACGTTTGCCTTCAGGAAGTTGTTACTCCTTCATCCTGCCTCTAGAAAACCCCTTTGCTGGTGATGTCCATCGCATCCCACTCTGGACAGCATCCTGGCCTTAAACCCAGCCAGATCCCTGCTCTCTTTTCCAGCTCTTATCCCAGATCTCCATCGTGTATCCACTGGGAAAGTGGAATAAGCACTACAGGCACTACATTTCAGGGCCCCTTCTGCTTTAGTTCTGGAGGTGAGTACTCTTGGTCTGCCGGACACCAGAGCATTGTGGTCACCAGGCGGGTTCCGGGCCATCGCTCCTGTACCTGGTAATGTGGCATTCCCTGCCGGCGAGGGCTTCCTGAGTGCTGGCCATGGTTTTTGGACACGCTCCCCAGAGGTGACCTTGGTTTTGTTGTATTAAACTGTCAAGGCTCGCATTCTGGAGCGGTTGAGTTACAAGCAGCATTTCTCCCTTGATGAGTGTTGTTGGCAGCGTGGGAGCAGGCAGGGACCCGACCCCCCGGGGCACAGGATGAGCAGAGCTGGGTGAGATGCTGTAATGAATTCCCAGGGAGTGAAAACTTGTGCCCTGCGAGAGCAGCAGTGGAGCAGCAGGCGTGATCCCAGCCTTAAAATCCCATCATCCTATGATGAACCTGGCCTAGTTGGGGCTTGGGCTGCTCAGCCTCCTGCGAGCCTGCCTTGAGTGGGGTACATGGTGCTGGAAGCCAGGGAGCCGCAGCATGGCCCCAAATCCACTGCTTGGGAGTGTGGGAGGGCACTGGGCAGCATTCCCATGGGAGCATAGGGATGCTCTGTGCAAAGTCCCTGCAGAGAGTGGCGCTGAGGGCTATGGAGGGGGCACATGCTGTCCCCGGTGTGCCTCTCTCGGGAGGGTTTTCCACCCACTGTTGCTGCTGCCAGGAAGGGATGGGTGTACATAGAGCAGCCGGGTGGGCAGCATCTGCCCACCTCATGGGATCATAGACTGGGCTGAAGGGAACTGGATCCAGCTCCAACCCGTGCCATGGGCAGGGACAGCTTCCACTAGAGCAGGTTGCTCCAAGCCCCACCCTCATCCTCACCCATGGGCAGCGGTTGGAAGCCTGTGCATGCTTCCATAGGGAGAAGCAGCCATGCACACCCGAAATAGCTGGGAGTGCTGCGCATGCATCGCACAGGTCCATGTATACGTATGTATGGATGAAACTACAGATATAAAAAGCTGCTTCTTTTCCTGCCATGCCAACACGTACTTACTTATTAAAAATACCATCCATCAGGAGCTGCAACATCTGTTTGTGAAAAATAGCACATCCTTGGGCCGCAGCCAGGAAAATCATTTCATTACGAAATTGCAACTGTAAAGCAGCACAAAATCACAAACATACTGTACATCGAGATGCTTTTGTTTCCAAACTGCTCATTAGGACTGATACACGAGCCAAAATTATACCCTGTTTAAGGTGAATTAGGAGAAAATGAGCCCGTCCGACCTTCTAAGTGAGCAGCAGTTAGTGCAGTAATTATTAGCTCTGGTTAATCCTGCACCCACTGCAAGGCTGCGCTCAAGTTTCCCTTTCTGTCCCGGAGGGGATACGGCTTCACATCTCTTCCGTTCTTCGTGCCTAATTCGGGCTGACAAGGAACATACTTGAGAGGATAGGAAATGAGAAGCTGGGCTTAAAGATTCTTCTCTGTAAGCAGGGAGAGGATCGCGTCTGCCGGGGCTGGGAGGCACCGGGGGCTTTGCTCATCCTTCCTGGGATCCCCTTGGCTCCCATTCCCATTCCCTCTCGTTTCCTCTCTCCGCAGGTCTGGCGGTTCATCAGATAATCACTATCACCGTGTCCCTCATCATGGTCATAGCCGCTCTGATAACAACTCTTGTCTTAAAAAACTGGTAAGGTCCCTCCTGGGTCTGTTGGGCTGGGGAGGATGGCGTGGGGATGGGACGGGCTGGGGATGGGGGAATCCTCTTCATTAACAGCAGTGGGTGCTAACGCCTGCAGCATCCACTGGGATGGCTTTGGAAAGGCTTTACAGGAGAAAATGGGGTTTTATAGTGGGATCTCCAAGGGGGGCTGAAGCCCTCGGGCTTGCTGTGCTTTGGGGTCAGTGAGTTCCACTTGGGGCACATGCACAGCGCTGCTCCAGGCTTGAGTCGCTGCCACGTGATGCCACATGGGGAGGTCAAAGTCATGCATTTGGCCACATCAAGAGCTCCCTCAGGGTGCCAGGACCTGCCCCGTGCCTGGTGGCATCTCCTCAGCAGCCTTGCTTAAGCAGCTTTGCTGCTGCTCCTTAAATCCCCAGCCTGGCTCAGCCAAGCAGCTGAGTTTCCCGACCTTCCCTGCGACTCCAGGGATGGAAGGGCACCTTCCGAGCCCCTTGGATGCCGCCGGATTGAAGTGTGCCCCATCCCCTGGAGCGCTCCTGTGCTTCTCCAGCTTCATTTGCTCCCGTTTATTCTCTCAGCGTGGCTGGGCGTATGGCAAAATAGGTTAGAGCTTCGCTTCAGGCACTCGTGGCTTTACCTATTTTCCCAGGGAAACTGGCCTACTTTGAGGTCAGTGCTGCCAGTGGAGGGATTCGGATGCAGCCCTGGGCCGGTGGGAGAGCTGCTGTGGTGGGTTCTCTCCTCCATCATCTCCTGCCGCCCACCCGAGCTCTCCATGGGCACTGCAGCAAATCGATTCCTGCACCCAGGAGGGAATTAGAGAAGCGGCTGGAGGAAGAAGCCTGCTCATTCCCCGGGATTAGAGGAAAACCGATTTGCAGGGCTATGGAGGCATCTTAATCTGGGCAGAGCTGGAGTGCAGCACTGCAGCCGGCCGCAGCGCGGGGTTACTTGCTTTGCTGGGAGCAAGCCCATGGGGACACGTCAGGAGTGCAGCTGGGAATGCTCCTTTCTGTGTCTCAGATGGGTTCACTTGACAAAACTTCCTCACTGGAAGTAATATTCCAGTGAAGGAACAGGGGAAATACTTTGTCAGAGGGTTTTCTCTAATAGCAGTCGTAAGCCGTAGGCATCATTGATCCGGCTGACCACAGCTTAGCAGAACAGCTCCAGTAACCTCATGCTGGAGCTAAAAAGGGCAAACAAATAAATACGGCAATCAGTGAGGAACAGAAATCGTTTACCATGGGTGGGATGGGGAAAGGAGCAGGGAACACCACAGACAGGGAACCCCATGGTCTGCGTGTCCCAGGTAGAAAGCAGCACCCCATGAGTTTGCTCAGCTCTAGCATTTGCCAAACAGCTTTGGTGTTTCAGGGCACATATTGGGCTGCCTCCGGTGCTGCTGGTACAGGCAAGGGCTGGCCGGTACTGGTCCCCTTGGGTGGGAGGTGAGTGATGGCTGTGCCACACCGGTGTCCTCCTTGTTACTGCTGCAACGTGCTGGGGGAGCTGGTGGTTATTTCAGGGGCTGTCTCTTTGGGTTGCATCAGGCAGTGCAGGGCAAGATGTGTCCCACTGCTGCTGCCGCTGCCCCCGGAGCTGCGACCTTCCCAAACTCCAGCATTGCGATAGGCGCTGTCAGTCCCGCTCAGGGAAGAAGTGACATCTTAATTAAATCAGCATCCAGCCCCTTAAACAGGACCAGCCTGATCGAGGCGGGTTCCTGCTGCCTGGTGCTCTCCTTGCTCCCTATGTACTGAACCGGGAGCGGTGATCCTAGGGGAGTTAGCGGGAGGCAGTCATCCCTGTGCTGACAGGGAGCACGTCTGCTGTGCCAGGCTGGGCTCTGAGCTTATTTGTCCCCATAAGTTAAAACCTTCATGTGCCTCCCAAACGGCAAGCATTTCACTTCGTTGTTCTCCCCTGCATCTTCTCACTTAAAAGAAGGCTTTCATTTCCTGCAGGTATAAAGGAATGAGTGCTTAAGTCATTCCTCTGATGCTAAAAAGCCCGCATCTAAAATTTAAATGTGATCCTTAAAACCAAGCCGAGCTAATTGACTGCCTGATGGTGGCTGATCTTCCCAGAACACCCAAATCCTTACCTAGCACTGAGGGAGGTGTAGCTAAGGAATCCTTACCTAGCACTGGGTGAGGTGTAGCTAAGGAATCCTTACCTAGCACTGGGTGAGGTGTAGCTAAGGAATCCTTACCTAGCACTGAGGGAGGTGTAGCTAAGGAATCCTTACCTAGCACTGGGTGAGGTGTAGCTAAGGAATCCTTACCTAGCACGGAGGTGTAGCTAAGGAATCCTTACCTAGCACGAGGTGTAGCTAAGGAACCTTACAGCACTGGGTGAGGTGTAGCTAAGGAATCCTTACCTAGCACTGAGGGAGGTGTAGCTAAGGAATCCTTACCTAGCACTGGGTGAGGTGTAGCTAAGGAATCCTTACCTAGCACTGAGGGAGGTGTAGCTAAGGAATCCTTACCTAGCACTGGGCTAGGTGTAGCTAAGGAATCCTTACCTAGCACTGGGTGAGGTGTAGCTAAGGAATCCTTACCTAGCACTGAGGGAGGTGTAGCTAAGGAATCCTTACCTAGCACTGGCTGAGGTGTAGCTAAGGAATCCTTACCTAGCACTGAGGGAGGTGTAGCTAAGGAATCCTTACCTAGCACTGGAACCCACACTGGGTGAGGTGTAGCTAAGGAATCCTTACCTAGCACTGAGGGAGGTGTAGCTAAGGAATCCTTACCTAGCACGGGTGAGGTGTAGCTAAGGAATCCTTACCTAGCACTGGGTGAGGTGTAGCTAAGGAATCCTTACCTAGCACTGGGTGAGGTGTAGCTAAGGAATCCTTACCTAGCACTGAGGGAGGTGTAGCTAAGGAATCCTTACCTAGCACTGGGTGAGGTGTAGCTAAGGAATCCTTACCTAGCACTGGGTGAGGTGTAGCTAAGGAATCCTTACCTAGCACTGGGTGAGGTGTAGCTAAGGAATCCTTACCTAGCACTGAGGGAGGTGTAGCTAAGGAATCCTTACCTAGCACTGGGTGAGGTGTAGCTAAGGAATCCTTACCTAGCACTGAGGGAGGTGTAGCTAAGGAATCCTTACCTAGCACTGAGGGAGGTGTAGCTAAGGAATCCTTACCTAGCACTGGGTGAGGTGTAGCTAAGGAATCCTTACCTAGCACTGGGTGAGGTGTAGCTAAGGAATCCTTACCTAGCACTGAGGGAGGTGTAGCTAAGGAATCCTTACCTAGCACTGGGTGAGGTGTAGCTAAGGAATCCTTACCTAGCACTGGGTGAGGTGTAGCTAAGGAATCCTTACCTAGCACTGGGTGAGGTGTAGCTAAGGAATCCTTACCTAGCACTGAGGGAGGTGTAGCTAAGGAATCCTTACCTAGCACTGGGTGAGGTGTAGCTAAGGAATCCTTACCTAGCACTGGGTGAGGTGTAGCCAAGGGCCCATAAGGTGAGTTTATTCCCCCTTTGTGTCCCGCAGCTGCGCGCAGAGCGGGCGCCCGCGGCGCAACAGCCACCAGCGCAAGCTGGACCAGCAGGAGGAGAGCTGCCAGAACCTGACGGACTTCGCGCCCGCGCGCGTGCCCAGCGCCCTCGACATCTTCACCGCCTACAACGAGACGCTGCAGTGCTCCCACGAGTGCGTCCGCACCCCCGTGCCCGTCTACGCGGAGGAGGCGCTGCGCTCGCCCGGGGACTATAAAACAACCTTCAATGGAAACAGGTAAGGAGGGGTGGGAGAGCCCTGCCGGTGCTGGTTCCCAAGGGGAGATGCCCACTGGCTTCTCCCGGCTTCCTCCGGCTCTCTGAACCATGGTGCTCATTGATGGACGTTCTCAGTGGCATCCATCCTCATTGGCAGGATGAGGTCTCCACTGGCCACATAGGCAGCTCCATCCTCAGCATCACCTGAGGATATCACAGCATCATAGAATAGAGTCTTAGAATCACTGGGCTGGGCAAGACCTTTCAGATGATCAAGTCCAACCAGCAGGCCCTGACAGTGTTGAGCACCGCACGTTTTCCAGTTCCCGACAGAGCACAAAATGCTGCTGGATCCATCGTCCAGCATCCGTGCTGTCTGCTGAGTGGCATCGCAGGAGCCGCTGGGTTGGGAATGAGCAGGGTGATTAATGGAGGAGCCAAATGAGCTCTTAGTGTGGCATGAAATAATGATGCTTTAACGAGGGGCCTTGGGAGCAGCTGGTGGCACAGGGTGAAAGCACGAGCCTTCCCTGCATGCCCCATGTCTGTCAGGAGGGGTGCTCAGCAGGCCTGGCTCCCCAGGCCCATTCACTGGGTGCTCCTGGGGTTTTATCGTGCTGTAGATGCGTGTCTCCCATCAAAGGCAGAGGGGGAAAAAGGAGGAGGGTTTTGAGGGAGGAAATGAGCATGCAGTGCTCTGCGCAGCCTGGCTGGACGTGGTGGACGTGCCACCCGCAGCTGGTGTCAACCTGCATGAAGGAGAGAAGCCTGGAAGCCAACAGCTTTTTAACCGGTGTCTGTGTGTGCATGGGGTTGTGCTTTGCACCTTGCTGGTTTCCGAGGCCGATAAGCCCATTCCCAGCGTTACTGTAGAGAGGTGGTTATTTGTGCCCTCTAAACCAGCTGATTTGTGCTGCAGGCCACCGCAGCTTGCTCCTGGTGTGTTACATACCAGCACCCGCAAGCCCCTTTTTGTGCTCACTGCAGACCCTCTTCTTCTGACCGGCATCTTATTCCCGTGGCCTTTGTGTCTGAGAAATGGTTTGAGATCTCCTGCTGACTGGCCGAAACCTGTTTGACTTCTGGGGCAGGGCAGACGCCATCGGGCTGTTTCCTGGTAGGTACTGCGCTCCCCCCACGCCTGTCCCCTGCCTGCTCCGTGCCTCTCGTCCCCTGCCCACGTGCGGTTCCTCTCCTCCTGCCTGGTGCCATCCTCCTGCTCCTGCTTCTTTCGGGATGGCCACAGGATGCTGTGGATGGGGTGCTGGGTACCAAAGCGGCTTTTCCACAGAGGTGAATTGCAGTCAGGCCAGAGCTAAAAGGCAGGGACTGAGATGGATGTGGATTTAAGAGTAATGGGTCCCTGGGGCAGCCTTGAACTTCAGCCTGATCCTGTAGTTCCAGCCCACCTCGACAAGCAATAGTAATTTCCATGCTGTGAAGTGGTCTGGTCTGTAATTAACCTCTTGTTGCATGATGGACAGCCCATCTCGTTCGTGAGTCATGCAGCTGGCATGCACGCTCCCTTGGTACCCAGAAGCTCATGTGATGATGTTTGCTGTCATAAACACTGCCATGTGAGGGTGCTGGGGTCCTCCTCTTCCTTCTCATCATCCTCTTCCTCCTGTGCCTTTCCTTGCCCTGCGGGAAGCGCATCCTGCAAGCCCACGTGTGCAGTCCCTAGCAGCCAGGCTCACACCTCGGGTGCTGCTGTGTTGTGTGATGTTGTGCTGCTCTCAGCAGTACCCTGTTGGGGATTCTTTCCTGGTTTGGAGCTGCCTTGAGCCGTTTTTCCCTCCTTGCATTGCTGTTGAAGGTGGCAGCAGGAGCAGTTAGGGTTTGTTGTGTGGGGCTCACTGAGGGGCACCGGTGCCCGCCTGAGCCGCGCACTCAGGTGATTTAATGGGTCTGTCCCACATCCCTGCTGTAATGAATCATATATTCAGTGTAAATGAAACTTGCAGCCTTCCCTGACTGCAGCTTGCTCAGAATAGCCTGCTTAACATTACACTCAGCGATTGAACCCAGAAATATAATTAGATTAGAATGGAAGGGAATAAAACTTAATGGTCTCGGCTGTGCTGGGGGCTGGCGGTGTCTGGGCAGCCCAGGTGAGGTGTGCGCAGGGAGCACAAGGCACAGAGCAAGAGCTCACCCGTCGGCCCGCTGCTGGCTTTGTCCATAGCTGCCATCAGCAGCTCTTGTGCCTGAAATAGAGGGAAGGAGGATGAGCAGCTCTGAGCTCTTGCCTGCTATGGGAAGCCTGTGCAATTCCTGCCCGAGGTCCTGTGAAACCCGGTGCCAAAGACTGCTCCCTGGCCATCTCCACAGATCTTAAATAGCCCAAAGCCATCCCATCATGCCTTATTAAATCCTTGAAATTCTCATTGACCCGTTTTCATGGAATCCATAAAACGCGTATTGATGCGCTCTGGAAAAATCTATCCGAGTTGTTCCTGGAGCATTAGCTCCATAATAGGGTTTCAATTATTTATCCAGCTCTGGACGCTAATGTTTCATTTCATTAATGTTGAGATTAATCCAAAAGCTGTTCTCTGCGTGTGTACATGGGCGTGTGTGTGTTTGCAGTGGGGTGTTTAGGGAACACACAAGCATAAGTGGTACATCATGGTGAGAACTGGTCGACTGCCAGAGATCCCTCCCGTGTGTGGGGAGTAATGGAGAGAGCATCAGCACAGCACAGGTACTGCAGAGACTGCCCTCGTCCCAGAATGGGGTCATCCAAATCCTTTAGAAGTCAGAAAGAGGTCACTAAGTATTTTTTCCATGCTGTACCATTGCCTACATCTATCATGATGTGCTTGGTAGGCTGAGGACCTGCCAGGGTCTCGGTGTCTCCTGAGGGGGCTTTGCTCTGCCAGCAGCATCCGGTTGAAGGATGCGTTTTGCATGACTCCATGTGTGCCAGCTGGGACATCCCACAGGCAGAAGGGGTATTCCAAGTTGCACATGTCACTGTGTGAGGTAAAACCTCCCCAGAGGAGAAGGCACTGGGCTAAGCTCCCTGGTAGACTGTCTCCCTGTTGTTAGGGTGGCCTTGTGCTGTCACCAGATGGATGCTGCAGGAGGATGCTGGGATGAGGATAGCTTTCCAGCTCTCATTTCTAGAAGAGAGGCTGGTGGCGAGGTTGGTGCTTTGGGCTGCACCTCTTCTGGAGGGATTGATGTCTTCCTGGCTGGCTTTTCCAACAGCAGCAGCAGCACATCCTGAGGGCAGCAGTTAGTGTTGACCCCCTGTCCCTCAGCAGAGGAGGAAGGGTGCTCTCCATCCTGGCTGCAAGGGTTGTGTGCAGCGTTCTCTTCCCAGCCCCTTTCTCTTGGTGTGTGCAGGGGATGGTGGGCAGCATGAGGGGGGACACCCCAAAGCTATGGGGCAGTGCTCACTCTGCAGGCACGCAGCCACGCACCGGGAGGGGTTGGACACTGCGCTGGACACGGTGCCAGCAACCTCACTCCATGGAAAGGCTCAAAGCCTTTTACAAGGTTTAATTGATGCCCTCCACAGCTCCTAGCTGTCTAACAAGCAAATTAGTCCTCTGAACATGCAGAGTCAGAGCTGGAGGCACAAGACGGACGCAGGGCAGAGAGGGTGTGAGGACATTTGGACTCGATGAGCACCGGGAGGCCGGTTGGAGTTTAATGTGCACTTTGCAGCTGGCAGCCCATCAGCACTGTGCTGTACCTGAATGGCAGCCTGGCATTTGAGGGTGCTGCTGGCAGCGTAAGGCTGCGCGGGTGCAGGCAGCAGATGTAAGGGACAGCACCATGGAACCGTCTCCAGCCTGGAGAGCTGCAGGCAGCACTGAGCTCGTGTCAGGGAACCCGGTGAAGCTCATCTGGTTACACGGCAAGCAGATGTTGAAGTTATTTCCTGGGGTCAGATTCATCCGGTGCCAAGAGGAGTGATGGAGAGCGTTCCTGTGCCTCTGGCATGGTCCCTGCTGAGGCACTGGCAGCTCAGTGTGCAGATGCAGCCACAGTATGGCCCGGGGCTGGTCTAGGTGAGGAGTAAAGCAGTCACTTACAGCATTTGTGCCAGGCAGCTCAGGGATTATCTGCATGGGGGTTTAAGAAGCAAAACTGCCTGTGCCCTGGTCACAGTAGATGACAGAGGAGATGCGGCAGAGGCAGGACCAGCCATTCTGCAACCCAAAAGGTGAAGTTTGCTGGAGGCTCGAGTGGCTTTGGCTGGGCACTGCAGCAAACGGAGGCAGTTTTGGTTTGATTTCATACTGTCTTTGGGGCTTTCTGAAATGAAGTTCGAGATTTCGTGTTGTTCTTGTCCTTAATTCCACTCTCTTTGACTGAAAAACCCCATGGAATGAGATTATACAAAAATCTGTAAGGTTGATCAAGTGCTGACCTACTTTGCACAAAGAGAGGCTGTTTGGGATACAATGCAAATTGTACATCCCGCAATGCATGCATCAGATAGGATTCATCCAGGACTACGTAAATGTTCAGCATTGCTGTTAGGGAAGTGGCGATCCGGGACCTGAAAAATCATCCTGGCTGCGGTAACATTGATCTGACCCCAGCTATTGCACAAGGTGGATAAAATGCACAGCGCTGTGTGGTAATTCCACACTTTGAACACAGCGAGCAGCTGCTGTGATGGCCCCGTTCTGCCTAACAACAGCAAATGGTTTGTATTAACATTAACAGATAATGAGTCATCATAAAAATCCAGGCTTGTCTTGGAGGAATAACAGCAGTCCCAGCACAGCCCCGGCGTGGGAGATTAAGGACTCAGTCAAATCTGTCTCGCTAATTAAGACTGGAGGCTTGTTCTTGGAGATGGTGAATATTGGGCATCTTGCCTTAAAATAATGCTGAGGAAAGAGCCCTGGAACAAAAAGCATTCCCAGGGCTGGTAGCCAGCTTGTGTGGACCGAGGGCACTGGATGGGGATGAAGCCCACACACGGGCAGTGGTCTGAAGACACTTGGATGCATTACAGTGTGTAACACTACACACCAAGGCATATTGCATGTGAAGCAAGCGGCCACACACAGATGATGGGGAGTAATTGCCTTTGCATGGAGGTTTCAGGATTATGTAGGGAAAGAGCTTTTGGAAGGCAGCAAATAAATAGCTTAAGAGGACTTCTGTAGGATCACTGGGTTTGATGCTTAACCAGTTCTGTATTGATCTCTTTAGGGCATCTAACTGTAGGGAATTGTGTTAGTGCTCATCACTGTCTTCTCACCTGCCAGAGCATTCTCTGCTCTCAGCCCAAGTATGAACAACCCCAGGATGCAAGGGGGATCAGAAGGAAATAATGCTTTGGAAGAGGTCCTGAGGAAAGAGTGTGTGTTCAGACCCACCTCTTCCACTGCTCATCGAAAGCATCCCCGTCCCATCACGTGTGTCCTGATCTGAGGGCTGCCTCAAGGAACATGGCTGAGAATGGGCTGGGAAGGGCTGAGGCTGAAGGAGTGATCCCAGTCCCAATCCCACCACAGACTGGGGTCTGGTCACCAACACCCTGCTTCTTCCATGCCCATCGCCAAGGGTGCCATCGATGCTTGTGCTCCTGAGCCCTGTGGGGAGGAGGGGGAAGGCTCCAGGGGATCTCCAGAGCAGCAGTGCAAGTCGTGGTGCCATTCCCTTGTCGTGATTTAATCTTTCTTTTTCTTCTCGTCCTTCACAGGATTCCATTGGTGAACCTGTAAAAAATATACAAAAATAATGGGTTACCTGTACCTACCATTTCTGTTTACCAGTAGGAGACTCAAAGAGCAGCGTTCTATGGGCCAAATCTATTTTTATACAAATGAACATGCCTGTAGGGAACTGCGACGGACAAAGAGCGCGTTTGGTGGGGAAGAGGAAGGGAAATGCGTGAGCAAAGGATGCCGTGAGGAAGAGGAGCCGGCAGGGGACTGAGGGAAGGGCCGAGCGCCTGGAGCCTGGACGTGGACGTGACTCTGAACCTGTGCCAATAATACCATTATGTGCCATGTACCGATGCAAAGGCTTGGCGAGAAGCCGAAGCCGAGTCGCTAACGCCTGGAAAACATTGTGGAGGACGAGTGGGGCGTCTCTTGTGGTGGGGTCATCCATTCCGGTCCATCCGCGTACATACATGCGATACGTGTAGAGAGAAAATATATATATATATACACACACAACCACTTTTTGTACTGTAGCAATTTTTGAAGATCTTAAATACTCATTTTTAAAGAAGATGTCATGGGCTAAAAGTCTCATTTCTTTAACACGCATAATACAAACCAGGTGAGCCGATGTTTTCTACTTTGGCAGCTTGCCTTTTGAACCTATATGTGTATATATAGGTAGACATATATACATATATATACGTGTGTGTGTGTATGTATAGACATATATATGTATGTATACATATATATATATATATATATATAGTTTTGGTTCCTTTTGGAAATGCTTTTCCAGCAGTTGGGACGTGACCATGGCGGGGTCAGCCGGGGCTGCGGTGCTGGTGGTTGCTGCAGCCGCAGGAGGGATGGCGGGATGCGCCGAGGCCTGGTGTGGAAGGACAGGAGGATGGAGATGGGCTGGGATTCTAGCTAGAAGGCTGCGTCTGGGCCAAATTCACAAAGTGCATTCCTGCTGTGGGAGGTCGGAGGAAGCGGAACGCTGCGGCGAGGGGAGCGGGCAGCAGAGGAGCTCCCCTTTCGTTCATGCGGGATGCCGCCGGTGTGGGGCGGATCCTACTCCCGCTCCCTATGGACCCTGTCTTTGAGGTAGTGCTCCCACACCATCGTGCTCCCAGGAGCAGGGCAAGGGGGAAGCGAGCAGGGAGCAGCTTGAGGCGGAGGTGAAGCTTGTTTCCAGACTTGTGTAGCCCAATACATCATTGGGGTAGGTAGGAAAAGCCCCAAAGCCTCTGTCTGCCGTTGTTTTACTGAGCGAAGTGTGATGCCTTGGGGATGGCTGGGAATAGGTTTTAGGTGTGGACTCCTGAAGGATGGGTCTCTCTTGGCACAGGAGACAAATTTCAGGAGCCGGATGAGGGAGTTATGTCAGAAAATGGCTTCTAAATTGGCCATGACACCAAAGCTTTGCTCAGCCCTTTGTGAGACACACGAGAAGAATGAGCCCATTGCCTCCTGACCCATTCCAGGGCCAGAGAGCTCCAGGGAGCCTCTTCCTTGAGAAGGGAATTTTGCCCATGGTTCCAGAGGCTCCGGTTTGGTGTGTTGCTCATCCCGGTGCTCGCAGTGGTACCAGTGGGCTGTGGCACTAAGACAGCTCCCAGCTGGGGTTGGGCTGCTTCAGCATTACCTGGGTAGGAACGACAGCAGAATTCAGACCAAAGCCCTCCAGTTCTTTTTGTAACCTGCCCTTTGTCAGTACCAGCGCTTTTTGGAGTTGTCCGGATACACATTCCTACTCATCCCTAGCTGTTCAGCCCCATTCCCGTATTATAAAGGACAAAAAGGCAGAAATCCCTGGTGTTGCACATAGCCACCTGTGCAGTCTCTTGTTCCCGTATCCTTTTCTGTCCTTTCCTGATGGAATTGCGCGGTCTGGGTTATCTTTCCTGAGTTCTTGGGAGCTGCCCCAGGAAGAAGTCTTCCTTGCCAGACCTGTGGGCTTGAACCGAGCATTTCCAAAGGCATTGGCAACATTCCCTGCAATTCCAATGAGACTCCAGCATCGCCTTTGGTGCGCTCCACACTGGGGTCGCTGCCGACCGGCAGCCAGGGAGGAGGAGAGGGGTTCCCGTTGCTCCTGGCTAGGGTTTCATCCATGTTCCTTCTGCAGAGGTGGTTTCTACTGGGTGGGCACAGGCAGCGTGCGCATCCCCAGGGCTGGGTGTTGTTGCTGGGGGTATTTAACAGCGGAGATCTGCTCTTTTTGTGCTTCACAAAGCAAACCTTCCCATGACAGGGCCAGGCACTGGGCAAAGGGGTGCTGCTGTGGGGCTCATGTCTGGCTCCCTGGGACATTGGGTGGATGTCCCCATAGGGTTGCCTTGGGGCAGGAGATGGTGTTTTGCTGGGGGAGTGCTCCCCAAAGCTTTAACCTTCCTTGATACCTGCCAGGAGCATTTCCCCTTGGGGTGTCCCTGGGGTCTGCCCTGAAACGTGGGGTCCTGGTGCTGCTGCTGGCAGCCTCACATAGACAATGGGGACCTTTGGGCTGCAGTTAATAGCATAGAGTGCTACCTTGCTTGGATTACCTATGCCCTCGCTCCACAGCAGCCCAGGGGAGCTCATTGCAGTGGCATCAGCCAGAACTCCTGTGAGAAGTGACCACTCCAGGGTGATCCATCATCTCAGTATGCCAGAGCCTTTGTGTTTTACTGATGTGCCAGAGCAGCCCCTGCAAATCTCCCTTGCTGGCACAGGGTTTGAGTTCTCCTGTGTTTGACTCTGCTGGCATCAATTCACTCCAGCTCGGGAGCTGTTGTGCTGCACCCATTGATCTTCCGATTTAGCTGTGTGTGCTGGCTGCACCCAGGAGTTCTTGCGGGTGTTCCAGTGTAATCTCAATGGCAATTTGACATCATAAAACACACCTCAGCTCCCTCGTTCCTGAGCGTTTGAAGGAGCGTTCTGCATTTCCGTGTGTATGGAACTGCTGCCCGAAGGGGAGGCGTTGGGCAGAGCACAAGCAGCAGTGATGGAGATGGGGATGGGGATGTGCCCTGCCCCAAGCCTGGCACCCAGCTCCTAGGCAAGGAAGGGGAATTGTGTGTGTGTGTCTGTGTGTGTGCCAGGAATGCAGGAGAATAACTGACCCCAGACAACAGGAGCAGGGTTTTGAGAGCAGGACTTGCACGAACTTTCCACATTGCAGAAGAACACATCCTGGTCACCAAGAGATGAGCGGTGAACCGGGGAACAAAAGTAGATGCACAATCTTCCCTTATTTATAAGGACCAACAGCACTTGCACTTTATCAGAGAAACCCTCCCATCCTATGCATGCAAGCACACCAAAGGATGACTGCCAGGAGGAAGAGAAGGAGGGAAAGAAGAAGGGAAGGGCCGGAGCTGTAAATGCTGTGATTTACGAGGCAGGATCCTTGCAGCCCAAGGTCTATCATAAGACAGAAATGAACAGCAGTTATTTCATTCCCTGCTATTGATGAAAGCAAAAAAAACAGAGAAAGAAATGGAACCAGAAAGTCACTTTTTCATGGCATAGACCATGGGCAGCTGGGTCTTGCCGCTGTGCGGGGACACCAGACTTGTGCGTGTTTGGAGAATTAAGAATTAGGGATTTTAGGGATTTTTCTGCTCTTGTTCAGAAGCTGAGCCTCTTTTCCAGCCCAATAGCATTGCACGGGCAGCAGGGAATGTTCCACCATGGGACACGGCTCTGGGAGCTGGACCCTTTGCACTGCCATGGATTGAGCAAGGGCTTGCAAGGGGTGAGGTGATGGCAGAGCCCTTGTGAAGGTCCCTGCTGTGCTTGGGGCTTGCCTCACTGTGCTGGGGAGCTGTGGGTTCCTGTGGTGGCACTCAATGAATGGGCAGTAAATCCTGAGGAGCAGCCTGGACGTGGCATCAGGCAAACCCCATGCTCCAGCGTGCCCTTTCCTTGGAGAAACAGAGCCTTCTGTGTTTTGTTTCCTTGTGGTTCTGGCAGGTTGAATGAAAACCAAGTTTTGCTCCTTGCTTTGCCGTAAACTCCCAGCTTGCTGCTTCTTGGTTCTTTTTGGTTCATTTTATGGATTTCTTAGCCCAAGTAGCTCCTAAGAAACACATCAAGGCTGCCAAAAGGCTGCCGCATCCCCCAGCCATGTAGTGCTGTGTCTGTGTGTTGCTTGTGGCTCTGTCTTAAGAGAGAGGATGGTTTGGGATGAGCCCTTCTCCCCACCAGCCTGTGCCAGGAGCCTTCTCTCCAAAGCTGATCGCTCACCATCACTGTCTTCCCAGCTCGAGACAAGGGCAGCAGGGGGCCGGGTGGGAGGTATGAGGTGGATTTGGGGTTACCTCTTCTCCATGGGCAGCTGGTTGTGAAGGAAGGTGGTTCAGCTAAAATGGTAGTTAAATAGTAGATATTCTACACATATTCTATATTTTGTACAAAAAAAAGAAATAAACTAGAACAAAAATATATATCTCTATCCTATCTCAGCCCACCCATTTCAGGATGAATGTGGTTGGAATTTTCCTTCAACCAGGTCTAAAATCTATACGTGATTTTTATCAAAACCAGCAAGAAATCCCTCCCCATTTCCAAGCCCCTGGGTCCGGTCTCCAGATCCCACGTAACGCTTCTCACACATTTGTAAGACTTCTTCTCAGCGTTTGTAGGTGCATTTTTAACAGTGTCACGAGTGGAGATAATATTTACTTTGAGAAAAAGTATACGTTGCACAAAAGATGTACACTAAGGGCACAGATTTCTGACCCAGATTCTTCTATTTTAGGTTCTGAGGGGTTTATTTTTTTCCGTTTGATAGGACATGTACACTTGGAGTTTACACTTTATTTTGCCAAAAAACCCGTTTTCTAACATGAGACAGCGTTTCCTTTGTCACCGGTTCTACATCACTGAGTGCTTCTTTCTTTTCCCTGGGAAAATCCCGCGCCGCGGGACATCCGGCACGCTGCTGCAGGGGATGCTGCGGGGCCAGGACTCCTCTTCCCGAGTGGTTCTTAATTTGTCTCTGTACTTGGAAGCTGTGTACTTGGAAGCACTGTAAATGCCACCCTATACCGATCTCCCTGTGTATATTTAGTACTCTGATGTTGCTATTAAAACTGATATGAGAACAGCGCAGCTGGGTGCTGACTGGGTTCCTCTGTGGTCCATGGGGTGGGAATGGGGGAGTTTGGGGGGCTTGGGAGGGAGAAACCTCCTTGGTAGTGCACCCTTCTGGGGCAAGCGGCTGAGAAACAGCCCTGCCTTCATCCTGGGAAGAGGGTCTTGTATATCTTGGGAAGAAGGTATTGCACATCCTTGGAAGAGGGTCTCGGCATCCCCACCATGGAAACACCCTCATCCCAGCCCTGTGGCAGAGGTGGGAGCACAGGGTCAAGCAGTGGGGACCCATGTGTGTGTGTTAGGATGGTGCCTTCAACAGGGCGTTTAGGGAGTTAATGAAACATCACTAATGAGGTTTTAAATGAACAGCTATGCAGCAAGGTGAGCAGGCGCTGCAGAATCGCTTACCCTGGGTGTATGTTGTATATAAAGAGAAACCTGGGCTGTGAGCAGTTGTGTATTAAAATGATGCTTTTTGTCTGCAAATTGGGTTTGCAGTGGGTGGTGAGGGGTCGCACTCGGGCTGTCGTGTTCCAGCCAGGGCTTGCCCTGCTGTTGCTCAATGGACAGACGGAGCTGCAGAGCTTTGGAATGCCACCTGACCTAGAAAGGGGAGGAAAAAGCTGTTTTCAGTGTCCATATCAGCTTTGAGGAGGGATGACCTGGGCAGGCAGAGCTCGGCACAACCACCCACAGCTTGTATCTCCCACAGTGCCTGCTAGCACACCAAAGGAAGGACCAGAGATGCAGCCCAGCCAAATCCCCCCAAAAGCTCTCTTCTGTGGGAAAACATATAGGAAAATGAGGAGGGACAAAGTGAGATGCTCTTCATTGTAGGGCCAAATTGCCAGCTTAAATCACTGTGACACTGTGTACAAGCTAACAGGATGCGAATGGCCTCGGAGCTGCATATATCAGCCAGAGAACTCTGTTCATTTCCAGGTACAAGTGGGATTTCAGGGCATGAAATAGAGTGTTGGGATCTCATTCCTTTCCCTGCTATTTATCACAGCCAGAAACGTACTCACCAGCGATGCTGTGAGCAGAGGAGTGCAGAGGAGGAGCACTGTGCTGAGCTATGTGGTGTGGGAGAGGGGACATGGGGAGCTGGACAGCTTGGATGGATGCTGCATGGGGCAGGCAGCAGCTCTGGTGCTGCTGCTTGGGTCACTTCTCATGTGAGTGAAATGATGCTGCAGAAGCTCCTGCCGAGCCCATTGAGCTCAGCCTTCTGCATTGCAGCCAAAGGGGAGAGCCAGCCCCGCAGTGCTGGATGTCCCTGTGCCCTCGAGCACCCATCGCACCCAGCACAGAGCTGGGAGCATCCCCTCCTCCTGCTGCCACGTGGTGAGGGCCAGGGCACAGCCACCACCCTGGGTTAAGGTGCCTCAAGCGGTCCCCTGGGTCACCGTCCCCTTCTCAGCGCTGGAGCTGCCACTCTGCATGCTCTGAGGGCTGCCTCAGCCCAGCAGCGGGGCGAGACTGGAAAATGAGGCTGGAAACAAAGCGCGAGCGCACTGATGCCACAGCTCTGCTAAAAAGTGGGACTAAGCATTATCCAAGTTTAATTATTGTAATTATACCGGGGCGAAGTAATTGCTGGAGATATTTTAAGCATCAATCAACATGCTATTTTGAAAAGCGAAGCCCTGATTTATCCAGGGCTAGGTAGTAACCATCAACATGCAACAGGGAGGAGCCCACCGAGAAAGGACTTTAAAACTGGTTGTATCTTATCATTTGGGGTGGAGACAAGACGGGGGAAGGTAGAGAAGGATCTTGGCTGTGGGGAATTGGTCATGCTGGCATCCCTGTGTCCCACACTAGGAGCCAGGCTCCCAGCATCAGGCTGGGCTGCAGGAGCAGCATCAGCTTTGGGATGAGGAGCCATGTGTGATGTGGTGACAGCACCTCGGCAGTGGCTTTGAGGAAGATTGGCTGAGGCTGGATGATGTAGCGATGCTGAAATCATTTAAGCTTGTTATTGTGGTTTCTATGGCTCTCTGGCTGGATGTAACAAATTGTCTGCATCATTTTCCAGATGGATCGTTCTTAAATCATCCAGGACAGGCTTCAGGGCTCAGCACTGAAGCAGTGGAAGGCACTTCAGCTCAATAAATGCTGGAAATGTGCTATATTGAGTGCTATTTCTTATTAAAAGTGGAAGTACATCATCCAAGCTGATGGGTCGGTCTCACAGCCAAGATCTCCGCGCTTCGCACCCCTTCTAAGCGCCAAGCTCCCCACGGGGACGGGCCATGGAGGGAGCCATGTGAGGGTGCCTGCGGCTCTGCAGCGGGTAATGGGCTCATTCCTACCCCCGGCCTCTTTCTCCATGGATGGCACCAGCCTGCAGCGTGCATCCCACTCCAGGCTCATGGCGCAGCGTTTGGCCATGGACTTGTGTGCCCAGTAAATGATGAGCGCTGAGAGAGCATTTTATTACTGCCAGGCAGTTTGTGCTAATAAGCAGTTTGAAGCAGCGAAGCCTCTCAGCAGAGGGATGAATTATGATGGCAGGAGGGCACTGGAAAGGAAGAGCCCCGAGGATGCTGCACTGGGGGAGACCTGCAGCCAGCACAGCCTGCAGTGGGGCTGGTGCATGGGGGGTTTGGTCCGTGGTGGGATCAACCCATGGCTGGGTCTCTGCTGCCCGGCAGGGATGGGGAGCACAGTAACTGCCCACAGCTTGTGCTGGAGACTCAATGGGATTTGTGTTGTCTCCTGAGGACCCAGGAGACACGTGTGCGTGCGATTCACAGGTTTCAAGTGCCAGGCTGCTGTTAGCTGTGATCTCAGGTTTTACTGACACTGATACAGCCCAGGACCCCGGGACCTGTTCAGCTCTGCCGGCAGTGACATGCCTGTATGTTTTTAATAAACTTCCCAGAATGAAGTCCTCGCCGTTCCCGTTCATCCTCCGAGCATGATATTAACTGAAAACTCACATCTATCTTAGCTCCTTGTCAGGCCAGAGCGAGGACAGAGTTTCTTCAGGGTTGTTGTTATCTTCCACTTGCAAATTCACAAGTGTGCGTAAGTGATGTGATGGGAGCAGAGGACGGAGGCAGGCGCTGGTGGCTGTCATAGGAGCCTGGTCCTTGCCTGTGCCACACTGAAGGACAACAGGAGGTGCAAATGAAAGCCCTGTGGGACCTGGAGCTGTGGCCCCACGTGAAGCCCCACGCAAAGCCGAGGTCAGCAGCACCGGGGCATGCAGCATGGGGTCCATTCTTGGCAGGGTACCACTGCAGCAGCGATGCCGGGGCAGCACATCCACCTACGCTATGAGCTGCGTCCTCTCAGGTGCGGTATTTATTGACCTGTCAAAGGGCTCAGACGTGGCTGACTGCACTTTCCCCCTGCAACAATTGATTTCAGTTGGCTTGGATCAGGGAACAGTTGATTTCTTTGCCCGATACTCGCTCTGGCGTTCGATAGTGCGAGTGTTTAGAATACATCATCCGGTTTCACAGGCTAGAGAGCATCGCCCGCTGTTTCCAGTGGGCAACGTTAATGTGCATGGCCAAGTGTGGCCTTGGGGCTTTCGTTTCCACAGGAAAAGCCATAGTTAAGCAATGCTAGTTCAGCCTCTGGTTCACACTGAGTATTTGTGAGCTCTCTGCTTATCCAGAGGACTCCTCTGTTTGTGATGGTGATATGGGGCCAATCCTCATCCCATTTTTGCTTGAGGAAAGGGATCCACTCCATGACAGCTCCATGCATCTCTTGGAGCCTCCTCTCTCCGACCTCCCTGTCTCCATGCCCACAGCACATCGGGACTGGCCATGCTTAGGCTGTGCCATGAGGGACAAAACTCCTTTGGTCTCAGCTGAGCCGAGCTGAGCCGAGCTTGATGCAGGGAGTCAGTGCCCAGCATCCTGGTCCAGTGTTTCCAATTACCAGCACATCTTTCTCTTCTTAAGAGGCTGGCCAGCACTTTGCCCTCCATCTATTAAAAGCACAGTTTGACATTTGTTTTTCCCTATCTCTTTCTCATTCGTGTTTTCCTTCTCCTTGCTTCCGACCCCGCGCTGATGTCCAGACCAACAGCTATAGACAGCGCAGTGGATCCCAGCCAGTGCCCTTTATAAAACAGTTTTGTGAAGCCATGAGAAGAGCAATATCCATGTAACAGCCCATAAACCTGTACATCAGAGCAATTAGCCATGATCACAGGCCCTGGAAGAGAAAGGCCACACATTCACCCATTTGCTGCCCATCAGCCCAGAGAGCCTTTCATCTGGGAACCATCCCGCAGCCAGTGGTATCGATCGGTGCTGTTAATGCTTTGGGCTGGGATGTTTGCACTGTTGCTCTCCCAGGGATTTCAAAAGCAGGAGCCCACATAATCTGCCCCTCCTTGGCAGGGAAATAGGGAACCTGGAGCTTTTTTGTGCCTCTGTGTCCCACATCGCCCAGGGGGGAGCCGGCTTGTGCATGCCCTTATCCCACCAAGGTCTTTGTAAGTCGGGCAGAGTGGCTGAAAAACAGGAGCCAGGGCTAATATTTAAAAGGCAAATAAAGTGTTTTCCCTCGAGGCTGGCAGGTTTTAGCACTCTCTGGCTGCAGTTAATTGACTCCTGAAGGCACTGGGGCTGCCTCTCCTTGGGAAGAGGCAAGGACAGAACAGCCTGTGCTTACTTACACCTCCCAGGCCTCACCTGCCCCAGGATGTGGGGGATGAAGCAGCCAAGAGACTAAAAACCCTCTTCCAAGCCCCCATCCCTGCTCAGTGCCAAGAGATGGGGATTGCTTGTGCCAGGGACACTGGGAGCCCCTTGGAGCAGACCCCATCCGGGATATGGCACGCTGGGCAGGGACAAAGCCCAGTGACAACTGAGTGACACGGAGCAGCAGGCACCGGAGCCTGGGAGCATCCTTTCTCCAGGGGGCTGGGAAGAGGCCGGGCGGTGCAGCCAAAACACTCAGTGCATTGGCTGAGCAAACAAAGTGGTGGGACAAGAGGCCCCAAAGCTGCAGTGCTCACCGAGGCTGTCTGAGCATGGCTTTAATGGGCTGAATTGATTTGGAAGGGTTTCCTGGCCAGGCACAGCCCTCAGGTCCTGCTGGGGCTGTACGAGGGGAGTGTGAGCTGGAGCAGGGCTCCAGGACTGCAAAGAAGAGAAAAGGAAAAGTGAAGGTTGACAAGCTCCATGGAATTCCTTCCCGGAGTGAGCAGGGCAGCGAAGCATCCCAGCAGCAGCAGGGCTGGCGCCGTGATTCCCAAGGGAGCAAGGAAATAGAGGCTGTTGTTTTGAAGGAGAAAAAGATGAGAAAAGGGAAAAGAGCAGGAGAAAGAAAGGAGGAGTCAGTGCCAGTGGGGTGCAGCAGGACTGGTACCAAATGGGCACTTCTCTACTTAAGCCAAGTTTGGAAGAGCTATTAAAGCAGGAGATCAGTGAAGGGGGAAATTGAAATGTTTGGGGCTGGAACGGAAAATTAGGCACAGATAATGGCACAAGGGTTTAAAGCACCCTCCAATAATCTGTTGTGAAGAGCTGTAAAACATTCCCATGTGAGACCATCTCTGTATCCCTGTGGTTGTGTGATCTCCGTGTCGGTATTCCCTGTCCTGTTATAAAGTGCATTGGAGTAAATCATTCCTGCAGCCTAATGGGGGCTCACACCCTCTCTCACATCAAACACAAGCACTCGTGGAGAGGGGAAGTTAACACAGAAAGCTGGTGCAGACCCTTTCCCCTGTTCACATGGGTTATGGGAAGCAAAGGGAAATCATGGACATGATGCTATGATACAATTTGTTGATAATGTGCCAGCCATGGGAGCTGGATGGAGCAACCATGTGCAGGGGGGGTGGAAGCCACAATGCAGACAGATGGAGAGCCCAACCACTGCACTCGCTGGCCAGAAGGACCTGAAACACTGTTCAGTCCATGAAGCAAGGAAACCTCTGCAAAGCAAACCGGCTGCAGCATCAAACACAAATAGAGCTGGATGCATCTCTCTAAAGCAGTGACTTCTGGTGATGCCTCCTCGCAGGGGCTGGGGACCACCAGCCCTGAGAACGAATTCACCTCTGGGATGGGGGAGCTGGGAGCTGGGTGCTGGTTCAGCCCCTTTCCCAGGTGGGCAGGCACCAGGCAGACGAGCAGGCAGCTGCCCATGGGGTGGGGGCTTGATTGGTCTGCAGGAGATGTTATTTAAGACACAGATAAGGACCCAGCACTGTCTATGGCTCAGACCCTGCTTGTGCCTCCTGGGAGCCTGGTGGCAGCTCATCCCTGGCAGGGCCATGGTGGCCTGTAGGGAATTGCCTGTTTCCAAGTGCTTTTCCACCAGCTTTTCCTTCTACCCTCCAGCTCGCAGTCATAAGCCTGGCTTAGGGAGATATGCTAATCTGGCAGTTGCTATGAGACCCACTTGACGTTTTTGATGCAGCGTGGAGGCAGGTGAGTCATTAAGGGGAATATTGTGGTTTCTGGCACTGTTTGAGGAGCTGCAGAAGTTTTCTGGTGGTTGGTGGGATGCAAACACCCAGAGCCCCGGCAGCAAGGGCGTGCATGGATGGGAATGCCAGGAGCAACGGCTTCTCCCCATCGTGGTCTCTTTTCTTTGTGGCTTTCCAGACTGTCACTCTTCAGCTGTGTTAGTACTTAAGAGGAGCACATTCACCAGGTCAATTCTAAGGCAGAAAGAGCTTAATATGTGCCTTGCTCTAATTGTGGCTCATGATGGGGTTTGGCTGGTGGATGCTGACCCGCTCCCTCCCCGTGCCGGCTCGCAGCTCCTCAGGCATCCCCTCCCAGGAGCGTTAAATGAAGCATAATCCAGTAGTAATTTGCAGTCCCATTAAATGTGATTGATGAGCCCCAGGGGTGGGGATGGGGCAGTCACTTTGGCAGCTGTGATTTAAGATGGGCTAAGGCCAGAAGATGGTCCATTTGGAGGGCTCGTTGCGCAGGCCCCCCAGCTCTTATCTATGACCCCAAAGTGCTAATTCAGGTTTTGGTTATGAGGTTTTTTCCTCCTTCCCTACTATCCCTTTATTGAAGTCTGGCAGACCAGAGGTTCAGGGATGATATTAATACTCACCTTGGCATTAGCTGGGAATGGGAGGAATGGGGCTTTGCTCCCTCACTGTCCAGGCAGCACATCCTGGAGATGCCAAGCTGAGGGGTTCCTATGGCAGTAGCACATCAACCTGCGGTGTTTTGGTCCTTGAGGAAAGAGGGATTTGAGGAGGGAAGCATTAAAATAATACCTGTTGTAAAGGAGGAATGAAAGTGATGGGTGCCTGCGCTGCCCTCATTTCTGCAGCTCGTGAGGGAGGGTGCTCCTGTGATGCAGTGAGCATCCCGGAGTCCCTGGCTGAGGTTTTGGCTTCACCTGAGCCCCAGGGCATCAGTTTCTGGAGCCCAGCCAGGTTCTGTCAGTGCAGTTCCCCCTCCAGCTCCTCACCCATCATCCCCTTCCCTGCATGGGAAGCTGTTCTTCTCTCTGAGCAATCCTGCAGGAGATCTCTCCTCGCACAAACTCTTGTCCATACCATTTAGAGTTGTTATTTTAAGGCCTGCATGGTTATCAGATTTGGTGCCATTAATATACAGGAAAGGTTAGAATGGCTGGTGGCTCATTCAGATGCTGAAGTCTCCCCAATCTTGCAGCTCTGCAAATGGAATAAGAGTGTTTCTTCCTAAAGTATTCAGAATCATTTTATTTATGTAATCTGACAAGTTGTTATGCACAGCCCTTATGTGACTTTGTGATTTATGGGAAAGAGCTTCAAGACTATATTTAAAATTACTATGGAAAAGAGTTTCTTGCCTCTTCAGCTGCCATAGAAGCACCATTAGCAGCCATTGCCCTCGAGCTCAAGTGCTTCATTAGGTTGGGAAAATTAATTTCTTTCCATTAAACTTTCCTAGGATCTGATGCTATATTTGCTTGTAGCCTTTCAAGGATAATAATTAAAGTGTTCTGTTAGTTGGGATCTTTGGTTTCCTCCTCTCTTTAAAGGGGATGCGCAGCCTGTGGCTGCATTGTTTGCCTCTGGTTGAGCATCAGGAACCTTGCAAAGTGATAGGAGCATGGATGAGGGCTCACTGGGGCTGGCCTGGGAGCCGGCCCCAGATCCCGGCATTCCCATGGCTCTGCAATGCCCACACAGTGGGAGATGCTCTGGGAGCACTGGAAGTTCCCAGCGCTCCTGTGCTCCATCCATCTGCTGCTCAAAGCCTGCAGTGAGGTGGCTTTTCAAATGAAGATTAATCTGAATCAATTTAACTTCCTCTTCATAGCCCAGAGGAAATGCCAGGGACTTCTCACTCGTACAGCTACTTCTGGCAGGTTCAGGGTGGTGTTAGAAGACACGTTACTGTTTTCATGCTCCTCCGGCTTCCTAACAAAAGAGCTGATAGCAATCGTGCATATATACACGTGCATTATTCCCAGCCTGGAGCATTAATTTATGTTCAATTCTATCACATTTCCTTATGTCTTTCTAGTTGAACTTTTTTCTCCTCTTACTTGGATGTCACTCCTACATTTTGATTCAAAAATGGATAAGAGATGGGTGCAGGTCTCCTTCAGAGGCCTCTCCTGAGGCTGCCTCCACTGTTCTATTTATAATCCCATTAGAGCTGCAGAGGTGAGGCCCTCCAAATCCAGCTGAACAGGGAGGCAGTGGCTGTGTTTGAGACCCAACCTGTGCAGCCAGGTGTATGGGGATGTGCAGTGTTCTATACTTTATGGGCAGACCAGTAAATTTCCCTTTAATAGAGCCTTAAATATTCACTTGCAGTATTTGCATAAGCACTGTAACAGCTGCACAGGAGTCATTAAGGGCTTCTCATGGAGATAAGCCCGGGTTTAGAATTCCTTTCATGTGCATTTCCAGAGCGATTAGAGCCGCATCTCTCTGGTCAATAAAAAGCCTGTGCCCCTCCGCAGGGTTCGAGGCCAGACCGGGAAGGCAATTGAAAGTAACTGGGCAAAACGGGGCTGGATTAAGCTGTGTTTGTTTCTGGCTTCTGTTGGCTTAGTCTGCAGCTGAAAGCCCTTTCAAGGGAGCGCTGTGTGTTCCAGTTAGCTACTGAGCCTGGGCAGTCCCACACGCACTGATAGCATCAATCCCTGCGCCGATAGAAGGCTCTCTTCATCCAGCTCACTCTGCTGGAGTTATCTTTGCTTTGAGGGAATGAAATGGGGTTTCCAGTCTCCCTTCAATCCCACAGTGAGAGGCTTTCAGGCTGTTTCACTTGTGCTGTATGAGCTGGGGACTGCTGCTGGGGCGAGTTACCGACCACCGAGGTGTTTGCATACTGTTCTGTTATTGTAGCTTGGTTTCTTCATTTGATTTCTGATTTTTAGGCTATCCTCAGCATCTCCTGGCAAGGGTTTGTCAGTACTGACTTCTTACTGCAGCACCGAGTGCTGCCAAATCACCGTGCTCAGTAACCCTGGTTGGGCTGCAGTGCTGCCATTCCTTGTCTCTGTTATGTACAGAGTTTAATCTTCCTTCAGAGCCTTGCTCAAGTCCCATGTGCAAGCAGGCATTCTCCATGAGGAGCCTGGTCCCATCTAAGGTAAAGGAGGCAGAACTGCCAAACGCTTTCTCCCCAGCTCGGTGTTCACCACAAGCTAAACTCTGAATTCAGACTTGGAGCTCCCGACTCCTTCCCCTCTTCCAACATTTCAGCTGGCCGTCGGTGGCGAGACACTAATTCGAGCTGGCAGCAATTCATGTTCACTTTTCAGGACAACAAGGCATCGGAGAATAGGCAGGAGCTGAAGAGCCGCCGGGAGGCACGGGGGAGGATGCGCGGGGAGCTGCTCACAATGGGCTCCGATGGGAAGAGGGGAAGTGAGGCTGCTGCTCGCTGCCTGGCAGCAGGGCTGGGCTCAGCAACGCTTCCACAGGCGGCTCCGCCGGGTTTTGCTTCTTGTTTTCCTGGAGGGCAGCGGAGCCGTAGGGAAGAGCTGGGGCAGGAGGTGAGGAGGGGCAGGGATGGAGGCAGACGAAGCCAAGGGCAGGGTTTCATCTGCAGCCTCTTCCTTGTGCGGGCTGCTCACAGACCCCATGTGCCATCCGCTGGCTGCAGCCCCATGGACCTTTCCTCCTTCCCTTACCCAATGGGAGAATTTCACTTGAAATCAGGGAGAGATAATAAATATGGAGTGTGTTGCTGGATGAGTTTCCTGCATGGAGCAGCACTTTGAATTAAGCACTGTAAAGCTCTCCTGAAGGGAGCAGGAGAGCAGTTCAGGGCTGAGCTGAATGTGTAATCACCTGTCCTTTTCCTTTCAGTCCTTTCCTTCCTCCCCCAGTCCCGTTAAAGCCTGTACCCTTCCTGCTGAGGTTCATAGCCTGCTCAGCTCTGGCTGTGGCCCAGCAGGTACTGCTCCTTCTTGGATCAGTCTGCAAGCCGGGCACTGGTGGTGTGTACTGGTACTGAACCATGCAATTCCCAGCTGCTGGGAAGGAGGCTTTGCCTTCCATCAAACCCCTCTTCCTGCAGGACACGTACTTTTCCCCATTACAAGTACTTGATTTGGGCTGGGATTTTGGGGGGTATGAGCCAGTCATCGCACTCATTCCATGCGATGCTCCCCGCAGGGCTGGCTGGAGGCAGTCATGGGTAGAGCTTGGCCCCAGCCACTTGCCTGCAGTGATTACTTGGAGTTTTACACAGCAGCTTCGATCCAAATCTGCCCATTGAGAGTGATTTCAGTATCTCTGCCCTGCCTCCAAATCCACTGAAGTTTACAGAAATAAACCTGTTTGGTGCTGGAGCCGCATGGAAACGGCTTCGCTGAATGGCCCTGCTGCTCTGTGCCAGGGATGTTTTGTTTGAAACCTCTCCAGCCCAGTGAACTTCTGCTGGCTGCGAGGCTGGGGTCTGGCTCTGGCAAAGTGCCCTGCAGCAAGGGGCTCGCTTTGGAACCATCCCAGATTCAGGAAAAATCCATTGTTTCCTGCCCAAGCAAGCCTTGTTTGCTTTCTGCTTCGCTCCATGCCCTAGAAGCTCTGGTCCCAGGCAGAGATGCTGCAGTGCTGCTCAGCAGCAGCTCCCTGGCCTTTAAGAGAGAGGATTTTCATGGGGAGGTTGCTCCCTTGAGCAGGTCCTGATGATGGGGACAAAATCAGCCTGGGGTTTCTCTGGGCAGCGCAGTGCTGTGGTGCTTGGGAGAGGATGCTGTGCATAGAGCAGACCGCAGGTGGGCACTGGGATTCGGCTGTGTTCATGGGATCCAGGAGCAGTTTGGTTGCCGTAGCCTCTGCTCTAAGAGCTTTGCTGCAGGCAGCTTGAAGGCACCAGGGACATGTTTCCATGTGGCCTATTGCAGGGACTGGCTTTCCAGCTTTCAGGTCTGGCTTTCAGGTGCCTGAGCCTGCTTCCCTCCCAGCCAAACCCTCATCCCTGGCATGAGCAAACAGCACTCCATAGAAACAGTGGTTTTCCTGGGCTGTCAAATATTGTTTCGCCTGTAATCCCGGAGGAGACAGATGAAAAACTCAAAGCAAACACTTGCAAATAGGTGTAGGGGAGAGGAAGCTGCACCCTCGGGGTATTCTCCCGCTCCACCAAGCCTGTATACACTCCTTTTAATTTCAAGAGGTATTTATAGCTCCTTCCTTCCTCTCCAATTATCGCCATGAAAAGGCGATGGAAGGGAAGAGAAAGGAGGGAATCGGCTCTGAAGTCTGCAAATGGGAGCTGGGTCTGTTGGGTGCTTCCTCCCTGCCTTGCCCATTGCAGTGCATGATGCATCCCCATTCCACATGCTCTGGAGATCCCAATAGCTGCTGGCTCAGTGCTTCCTTCTCCCCTGCAAGTGGGAGCTGGGGAGAGGGGGGGAAACAAGCACCAGAAAACAAGCTGCAATTTCAACTTGTAATTTTATTTGGTATGTAATAGCTGAAGCAATAATTGTATTTGTGGAGCCGAAAAGTGAAAGGAGACAAATGGTTTAATTTGAATCAATATTAATTTTATGCAATTTAACTTTTTATCACAGCAAATACAATTATCGTGCTTGGGATTCATCAAGGAAGAAAAAAGTCCTTTTAGCTCAGCAGATGCGTGGCTAACTAGGCAGGGTGTTCTGGGGCTGAGAGGATTGTTTATTGCTCCGGTTTTGTGAGGCTTTAACAGAGCTGGTCCCTGTGGGAGCAGGCAGCAGCTCAGCACCGGCACTGCTGCGGATAGCACAGCCACACGCCTGGATGTGCACTCCCCAGCTGCCAGGAGCAGGGAACAGTCTGGAAAGAAGGAACCAGACCCCTTGCATTCACTGAGAAACGAGGAGCAAGAATTAATGCCCTTGTCTTCCTCCTGCATAGGCACCTGGGCAAGAAGTAATTAAAGTGCTGCAGGCTAACAGGGAGCCCTGTTTGCATCTCTTATCTTCTTCTTGGCCACCCCCCCCATGCAGGAGCAGCCCAGAGCACAGGCACTTTGTGACTGCCCTGGGGCTGAGCTGATCCACCAATACCCATCATGTCCCTCACTGCAGCAGCAGGCACGCCACTGGTAATAGATGGCTTTTAGTGATGGCATCTGCATCAGTGCTGGGTTTCAGAGCTGTGTTCAGAGCTAAGCTGTGTTCTCTTTCTAGAGTGTCTCTCTTCAAGCCGTGCGCCAGTCAAGGGGCTGCATTACGAATGCACAGGCATTAATTGGGAAATGCTGGTGCTGTCTCACACACAGCCAGGACAGCTTCTTCAACAATCATTGCTGCAAAGTATTAAACACGGCATTTATCTCTCTGAAAATTGGTACAGGCTTTGAACATTGATTTTTACCTTAGGGCTAACGTGTTACTTTGGGGAAATGGCTGTAGAATAAAGGATGTTTTGATCTGTTTTGCTTTAACCTTTTTAAATACATCTTAAGCACAAATGCTGACTGCTCATTCATTACCTGGGTTTGATCGCCTGCAATATTGGGGGAAGAAAGGAGGGGGATCAGAAGGACGGAGCGGTTACTGCTGCCTATGGCAGCTCTTGTCTGTGGGTTGTGGCACACTGTGCCTATTGCTTGGGATGTGCGCACCATGGGACAGGCACCAGGTACGTGCTCAGCCTGTGACCACAGTGCGGCAGGACTGGCTGCATGTGGGGTTGATTTGGGACCCGTCTCCTCTATCTGCAGGCAGACAGAAGCCTGATGCATCGCTTAGGGTCGGCTCCCTCAACATCCCCTACTGAAAGAGAAGTGTGGGCAGGGATGCAGGGATGCTCGCTCCCGCTCTGTGCTGTGGCTCCATCCCCATCACACAGAGCCCGGGAATGGGGAAAGTCTGGGGTGCACAAAGGCAGGAGAAGAATCTCCCCTTGGGCTTCACGGAGCTCCTGGGCAGGCCCCAATGGGTTGATGTGTGCTGCAGAGGGCAGGGAGGTTGCCATAGGGGACCTTGCATGGTCCCTTCCAGCCTCAACTGTTGTGCATGTCTGAGATGCTCAGGCAGTGATGTAGCTGAAGGATTTTGGCAGGAATAGCGGGACAGCTGGAATAACGCAGGCCTGGGGGAGGCTGGTCTCTTACTTCATTCTGAGAACCAAAGAAAACCCACCAAAGACAGATGTCTGAACCTTAAGGTCTTTTTTTTTCCCCTTTTATACAGTTAAAGCATTAGCTGAGCAGAAGCAATCCTCGGTAAGTGCCTTAGGACAGAAGAGCTGGTTTAGGGAATTGGCTGTGAGATACTATCTTTCACCTAAAGTGCAATAAGTAAATATACTTTCCTCTTCAAAAAACATGGGGAAGCTATGCCATGAATCTTCTGAGAAGTTAGGAGACCTTTGAAGCGTTCTGGTTTAGACATAATCAGTCATGTTATGCATTTAAAAAGCACGAAAACTGGGAAAGCAAACTGCAGACCTCTCCTTAATGTGCAGAACTTCGGGAAAGTTTCATTTTTCAGGGTGAGTGATGGGCGGGCAGGTCCAGCCTCTTGCTGGGATCTCCATAAAGATGGCATTAGGGTGGAATTTATGCTTTGAGAACATGCCTTTCACACGCTCTACTAAATCCCTCGTGTTTTACACCTCCTCCTTACGAGCAGCGGGAGGATCAGGTTGTACAATGCCAAGGCTCTGTATTGTTAACAGGCGTCTGGATGAGCTCCTGCCTGGGTGGGCTCAGCGCCACAACGGTGACGTGTGGCTGCCGGTGGCACCGTCCTCTGCTGTTGGCCATGGGATGGGGGCTTTGGCTGAGCCCAAGGAGAGGGGTTCAAACAGCGTCTTGCACCACATCCTCTTGCAGCCCAGGTTAACTCCTGTCTGGAAGGGAAGCCATCAGGTAGTTCAAACCACAAGTCTTTGTGTTGTGGTGCCTCTTCCTATGAAGGGCTGGGTGGAGGAACCACTCATGGTTTAAACTGGGTTCGGTCTCAGGAGTGGTGCCTTTTGAACCAACGTGATCAGGATGTTCCCAGTCCCAAAGCAGGCAGGGGCTCTGGACTGAGACCCTGACCCCTGGCTTGGAGCCTGTGCTAGGATGGGGACAGGGTGACTCACCCCTGATGCCACAGGCTCCCACTGGAGCTAGGTTTCATGGATGCCGTTCCCTTACCGGGTGTCACAATACTTACACTGAATGCAGAGGCAGCTCAGCATCCAGCTACTCACAAGCGTTCTTTCCCTGCATGCCAGGACCAGGAGGAACCCTGCCAAGGGTCTCTCCCTCCAGCACTGCAATCACTAAATGACCATATTCATCAGCAAACACAAAACAAGGGAGTGGAACCAACCAGGAGTTTTCTAGGACAAAGCAAGCGGGTATGAAAGGCCATTTAGAAACAAAACTTACTTGGGATTTATTGTTCCCTTGAAGCAAATCTCACTTTTAAGTTAGAAAAAAGCCTTTTGACTAAGTGCAAAAGCATGTACCACGTTCTGCTGGAAAGAAAAATGTGTGATTTGCATTGTTTTTGGTGCAAACCCCTCCCAAAGCCATAGAACAAGGCGGCAGCAGTTGCTCTGCCTGCATGGGCTCCTTGGGAGCCGTGCCCTCCAGCTCACCCAGGGATGCAGCACAGGGCAGCGGGTGCAGCCTCTACCCAATGATTCCCAAAACGCTGCATCCTGCTCGGGGTCTGCAGGCTTCCAGAGACCAGGGATCAAGCAAGGCTCTTCCCTGCATCAATCCTGTTCATCCCCATCTCATCACTGCGCAGAGCGTGTGGCTGCATGCCTGCTGCTGGCGTTTTCATTTCAAACACAGCCGAGGTCGCAGCTTCCAGAAACAAACAGCCCGGCATCTGTTTCCCATGAAACCTCCCCAAAAGGAGGCAAAGTAGCAACACGTTCCATAGGCTTCCCACGATGTGTGAGATCTGCCCTAGCCTGTGTCCGAGCTCTGCCAACATCCCACTTGGGACCGCAGGCGCTGCCCCTCGGGAGCTCACGTTGAAGCTTCCTGATGCTTTGAGCTGGGTTATGATGATGTTTGTAGCCTGAAATAGTGATGAAACCCCACATGTTGTGTCAACAGCGATTGCTTCGTGTGCTGTTTGCTGTGCTAAGGCAGCAGAGTGCACAGGAGCTCTGCAAGTGAAATGGAGCAAGGTGAAACAGCCCGTTTCCCACAGCTGGTATTTCCCAGTGAGTTTCCCTGATTTCAATAATATAAAAGCACTTCAGTGTATTTCTGACATTTTCACATCAAAACATAATTATGTTTCAGTATTCAAATATTTAGAAGAACGTTCTTAACCAGTCCTTGCTACATTAATTATTCCTATTAATTATGTATACATTTATAAATAGCAATATAATTAATATTTAACAGTATTTTTATTAGGGAATTTCAGAAGTGTGTTAGAAATCTGCATATCTGAAACGCTACCTTTTAAGTCAAAGAACAGCTTTCCTCTTCATCTTCTTCCTCACCCTCTGTCTGCTCAGCCTAAACACTGTCCACACTTCTCCCCAGGGAAGATGTTTGGGGTTTGGGGGTTTTTAATCATCATTTGTAATAGGATGTATAAATTGCGTGCTGCTAATTAGGGCTCATCCGGTGCACGCGGTGTTCCCAGGGGGAAGCCGGCTGAGGGCTGTGCCTCTGCCCCATCCATCCCATGGGAATGCTGCACCTGCGGCTATTCCTGGGTAATTAAGCACTGTGGAGCTGATTGGTTTCCTTTGGGGAGGGCTCAGAGCAGCAGCTTCCCCGGTGCTGGGTGGTGATGAGGTTGAGATGCACAAGGGGCTGTCCTGAATCCTGTCCATCCAGCTCCTCCCTAATGCACTGGGAGGACTCTGCACCAGTGCCCACCGGGGCCAAATCACCAGGCCACACTAGGGGCTCCTCAGCATGGAGAAAGGGTGATACCAAGATCTACCTGTGGCACAAGCCTTTTGTTTAGATCTGCTGTGAGTTCAGTTCCCCCCCATCACCTTAGTGTGGGTTTCTTGGCTCCCAAAATCAGTGTGAGCATTTCTCAGGCAGTGCACTTGCTCCGGCTCAGTGATGGGTCTGGTCCTGCTTCACCCATCACTTTCTGGCTCTTTTCTGACAAAAAACAACCCTCCAGGTTTTGTTGCTGATTTTATGCAGTGTGTGAGGTCCCGGGAGCAGCACAACGTCTGCCTGGATCTCTGAATTATGGTGTTTAAGTCCCTGTGGTTGGCACCCCAAAGCGTGGTCACGGTCAAAGTGATGAAGCTGTTTTCTCAAGAGAAGGCACCTTTATCAAAAGAGAAAACAATAATCATCAATTCTGCTGGCCTGGTCTGCAGGCTACAAGAGGAGAAGAAAAAAACCCTAGAATGAACTAATGGAAAATTCCAGCACAGGTTTAAGTTGAGAAGGAAACAGACTGGCTGTGTCCCTGACTACTGTGATATCCTAACATCAGGCTCCGGGCCTGATCCTGAGCGAGGGGGATGCTGCACATCTGCCTTGCGTCTTGAATCGTTCCCAGTCTTGCATCACCTTGAGAATATCTGCATATGGTGATGACTCTTGGGTCATCAAGATTAATAGCGATAGACTTCTGCTGGTGTTTAGTCAGGGAGAAACACCTGGAGCTGCTCTTTTATGACTGATTAATGAGGAGGGGGGAAACCGCTGCAGTTCTAATTGGCGTTTGAGTTCTTTCTGAGTTTTAACATTCATGCTATGCAAATATATCAATTCCTAACAATGTCTAACAAGATCATTTGAAAATGAGTCTCCCCGGGGGATTGCAGTCATGGCTTTGGGAAAGGCCTGAGCCCGTTTGTCTTCCGTGTACCTACGGGAAGCAACGGAGGAGCTGGTCCCTGCTGATGCGCAGCCATGGGGCGCAGTCCCTGTCACCACCCCAGGCGCTGGGAGTTGTTCATCAAACACTTGTTTTAGTGCCCAACTGTAAGAGCAAAGAGGAGCTCCTGGTCCTGTTTTTGGCTTCATCTTCATGCAACTCCTTTTCCTGCAGCTTGCTGATGGGAGCTGGGAGGAGCAGGAGGCTGCGCTGTGCCTCTGGACCCAATCCTCCCCGCCTGGCACCAGATGTTTCGGCAGAGGGAACAGAATTGCCCATGATTAATTCATCCTTATGAAAAAGGCATGTCCGACTCCAACTAATAGCTGGTTTTCAGGGTGTTGCATAACTTAAGGCTCTGGAAGGGAGGCCGCCGGCGCTGTCTCACTGTAAGGTGTTCCTGGAGGTCTTGTTTACACCGGAGTGAGAAAAAAAGCCCTCAACTTGTTTTAATGTGCTAATTAGGGGTTATTACAGCCCTTTTTATTTACGATGATATTACAGATGTAATACTCCGTCTCATTTTACTCTGCACTACGAGCTTTGAAAGGATGATAATTACCTCTCGTGTAAACCTATACTTATACAGAAAAACTGACGTGGGGAATGAAAGGCCTGAAGAGACGGCATAATCTGTGTTTGCTTTGCGTCGATGTGCGGGATGCGCGCCCGTGTGCTCCGGGGTGGATGCAGTGGTTACACAGCAGTGGCTTGGTAGCATCAATAACGCGGCCACCTTCAGGTACCAGAGGCAGCGAGAAGGGGGACCCATGTCCCTGCCACCTCCTTACTGTTTGCTTGATACTAAGGCAGCCTTCTTGTGAGCGCTGGCTGGAAGGGGATGAATAATTCATCACCCACACTCAGAGTGGATGGGTTTTGCCTCATTTTCCTGCCTGGTTGAAATCCCATAGGGAAAGGGCATCACCGCCCGCACCAGAGCCTGTTGCAGCCTCTGGAGGAGAGCTGAGATGGCTGGAGAGTACTGACTCCCTCTCATTCCCTATGCGATTTGGGCTCTGAAGCTGTTGGGTTTGGATGGTTTGCTGGCCATGGCTTGCACGGCTCCTGCACAGGATTGCTTCTGTGCCTGTTGATCTCATTATGCGGAGCGCAGCGTGCCGTGGCGTGGAGAATGAGCCACGAATGTAATAAAATAAATAAATAGAAGTCCAAGCACAAAGCTGTAAAAGCAACAGGTTGGCGAGGAGCAAAGGAGGGTTCCGGGTTGCGATTCCCTTGGCAGCGCATCATTTCCCTGTGCCTGCGGGAACACAGGAGCTCCAGAGCTCACGGAACTCAGCTCTTCCCTCTCGCTGCCTTTCCTGTTCCTTTTGCCCCTTTTTTAATCTCCAAGGCCTCCGGGTGATAATTATTTTCTGACTGGAACCATAAGGCAGAGCTGTGCGACCGGCAGGGATAAGTTGGGGTTGTTATTTATTGCAAATGCCTAAGCTGATTTGCTTAATGCTCATCTCTCAGCCGGGGATGCGGAAGGGGCAGCTCAGCTCGACCTCTCGCTCTGCTGCTGTGCAGGAAAGGTAAATATTTCCTCAGGCAGGAAGTTTCTCTGAGCTGTGTGAGGCGAGGGGTTGCAAAGATGTGCAAAGGAAACGCAATGGGAACTGCAGGCTGCTGCTGCTGCGGCGGTGCTGTGAGTCTGGTACAGCACAGAAGCCTCAAGGGCTGATCCCAGAGAGAAACCCCCAGCACTCAAGGCTCCCGATGGCATCGTTGTCTTCCCCTGGGAGTGCTGGCAGTGAGGCAGAGGGGGGAGATGGGGTGTGCTGGGTCCTTAAGCCCCAGGATATGAGCATTGGTGTCCCATGGGGGAGAGGGGCACACCAAAAGCCTGTCTCTGTTCAGCAACATCACCAGTAAGGGCATCTCCTGCAGGCTGCACCAAGAACTAAATTCTATCTAAATGTGAATATTTTTCCTTCTGGTGCTGAAGTTTGCCAGGAAACTTGCTAAGGAGGCTAATGGGAGGTTTGAGCCTTTTCAGAGCAAAGCCAGCAGACCCAGTTAAGTCACCTATCCTCCTGCATAGATCTGCTAAACCCTTTGGTGCTGCAGAGGAACTGCTGTGATTCCTCCCTGAGGGCGTGTGGTATTACACTAGGAACAGGAATGGGTAATAGGGAAGCATCCTGCAGGCTTCATGTGTGGCTGTGTCCCTCCTGTCGGGTTTAGTTTGGTCCTGGGAAGGATCAAGGTCATCCCTTTACCCTCAGGCTCACCCAGAGCACTGGAAGGGGCCTGCTTGCTAGTGGGTGCAGCTCTGCTCTGCTGCCCCTCCACTGCTTGCTTGGGTTTGTTCTTACTTTGTTCTCCACAAACAAGCCCCAGGCTGCTCCAGTTCCATGGGATCCTGTATCCGGGTCCAGCCGATGCTTCAAAAGCATTTCACAGCCAAAGTGCTTCCAGCATTTGGGCCGCCTGTGGGGGGGGTTAGAGCATCCCTTCAGCACGGGTGTTACCAGCGCTGTGCTGGTAACAGAGGAGATGCAGCCACACCACCCCACCCGTGGATGTTCTACACGTGCAGCCGGGCCAGGAAGCATCTCTGATGGGAGCTGCTCCCAAATATTTGCGTTGCAACAGATGTTACTTTAAACATTTCCTTTCCCTTAAGTCTGTGGTTGTTACTGAGAGGCAGGGATGCCAGGTGGGACTCTAACTACCAAAATCAGGACTCGTTCAGTGCTTTGATGACATCAATTAGCTGCAGGGTGCAAGTGCCAAGATTCCTCCAATTAAGGCAGGTAAATCTCTCGGTCTATAATAATCTCATTTGAAGTGGTTCAAATTAGTTCCGTTTCTGTTATATGGAGACGTGCAGCCATATGCACCCATGGAAGTGAAGCAGAAAACAACTCGCTGCCCTGTGACTTGTGCCGACAGCGTCTGTGTTTATATATACCATCATTTTTCAGGAAGAAACTCTCTTTTCCATTGAAATCCATGTAAGGATTGAGGCCCCAGTGAGCTGAATAATAATGCAGTTTTTGAAGTGCTTTTGTGAGTACGGAGGGTGCTGGATGCTGCTCGCTGCAGTCCTTGAAGGGCATTGGGATGATGGGTGGGCATCCATCCCGTTGGGCAAATTCCTCCTGAGCAGTTCCACCCAAGCAGGAGGAGACAGGAGCTTCAGCGATTCATGGGGAATGACTCATGGGCACCCTTGATCTGGGCAGTGCTTCGTTTAAATCTGGTTGAGAACTGGGCCCATGGTCCCAGGCCACTGCCAGCACTGGGCACGGACCAAGCAGGAAGAAGCCTTGTTGTCCTTGGTGCAAGTGTTCGGTGGATAAACAGCCCTGTTTAATCTTCAGGGCTTTTGCTCAGACACCTTTCATCAGAACTGTATTAACTTCTGTTCTTTTTTTAATGAGAGAGTATTAAATCCGAGAGGATTTGCAGCAGAAGTGGGTTTCATATCCCAATTTCCTCACCCAGGAAATCAACTGCTGAGTCCATTCGTTGTCAGAAACAGTTACCAAAAAAATAGGAGAAGAAGAAGAAACTCCAAATCTGCACAGAAGAAGAAACACGGAGTCTTTGGTGTGAAGGGAAGAGGCGTATCTCCCTGGAGAATATGATAATTTATAATGAAACATTATCTACAGACCCATATGTTACATTTTCTATTTATGGCTAATTTGCTTAAGCATTTATAATGTGCACCCCAAGGGAGGACAGTTTGTCTTTGGGCAGCTGGCTAGCCAGGGAGGGGAGGCACAACGTGCTGCTTCATCCGAGCCCGCCAGCCGCCGGGAAGCAAACAGCTTCCCGCTTGGAAAGGTGCTCGGAGATCCCTTCGGAGAGGCGGCTCCGGTGCCGTGCAGAGGGACCTGGGGCAGTGGCGTGCCCCTTTGGTAACGCAGGATGTGGTATAGGAAAATGAGGAGGCGGCTTTCCCAGGGTATCCCTGGCATTTCCCAGGAGCATCACATCCCATCCCTCCCGGCCGGACCTGCTGCGGGTGAGGCTGAGGACAGGGCTCCAACCAACCCACCCAGTGCAGTCAGGGTAAAGCCGGGAGTCTGAGACAGCCCCGCAGCAACCCGAGCAGCACGTATGGAAATGATGAATGCTCCTCTCAGCCTCGCGACGGGGCTGAGGAGATCCTGGGATATAAACATGACAGTTTATACACGGGGTCTGACTGCTCTGCTCTTCCCGGATGATACTCAGCCACAAACATTTCAATCGCTTCCTCAGCGAGGGGCGGATAACCCAGCTGACTCGCTGAATCACTGCCTGCATCACTAAAACACTTTCAGACCTGATCCTAGCCGTCTCAACACAACGGTCACAGCTCAGCCCAGCGATGCCTCCCTGCCTCTGGTGTTCAGGCTTTGCCCTTGAGCTCTCGGAGCAAGAAACATGAAGAAGGGTTTGAGGTTTCCTCCTGCTGTTTGACCCTCACAAGCACAGAGGAGCCCACCCCCAGAAGATAACAGCGCTGCTCACGCAGGGATCGTGGCAATGATGTGCTTTGGTGCCGGCTGCCTTGCAGGAGGCAGAGTGACGGGTGCTGTGCACGGACGGGGCTGCAGAGGCAATCCATTCCCAGCTCTGCGATCCCTTCCGTGCTCGTGGCTGCTCACACGAGGCTGGGTTGTTAATTTATCAGCCATCAGTGGTAGCAGTAATGAGTTCAATCACGCTTCTTTCAGGGAACAGGAGATTACAGACCTGGATTTCTGCCCCGATGATCGTGTGTGTACATGCACAATTAGCTGGAATGCGGGTCCTTGGTGAAAGGCACAGATGCTGTGTGGAATTATGTGTCTGCCTGGCAGTAATGGGTGCTCCAGGAATGAAGGAATGTGTTACCAGCTCCTGTCTTTTCTCTGGCCATCGCATCCCGGTCCAGCAGAGGAGTAGCTCACCCTCCCTCAACACCTAGGTGACAATTCTGTGGGTACTTCACACCCCTGTGGCATCAATCCAGCCCTTGGCTTCGCCCAGGTTATTGATTAAAAGCATATTAACGATCGATAGCGGCTCTAATTGCACGCCTGCTGCAATGGCCACCTCTCACAGCTCTCCACTCGTGCCAAGGCTGCGATGCTCGGGAGCAGCAGCAGTGTGCCATTCCCCCTCCCTTGCTCCCTGGAAGCTGTGCAGCTGCCTCATGTGTGACCAGGGATCTAACATCTCCCCGGTGCAGTTATGAGCCTCCTGGAGTCTATTTCAGTGGGGAAAATCAAAGTGAACTATTAAAACTCATTACCATTTTTATCTCCAATGCTGCAGATTCTATTTGCTATAATTTTATTTGAATCTGAATGCATATTGTATTTGCATAGGCAAGAGTACCCTCTCTTTCTCTGCCTCGTTTTTGTTCTAAGGGGTACTCAGTCGTAAGCAGAAGAGGAGCAGCCACATGCATCCCTTTGGAGAGAAAAGCAGGTTTGAAGTGCTGCAGCTCGGTGGGCAGCAGAGCCGCTGGGAAGCCTGGATTGCAGAGGATTGTTCAGTAACACAGGCAAACGCTGCAGCATGCTGAAGTATTTAAAACCAGTCATCAGGTGTACTCGTGGGGGGCATTTCCTCATCTTCCTGCCTCTTGTCTTTGAGCTGCATAAGGACGAAGGGGAAAGATTGGCTCCATTGGGCTGCTGCCGGGCTGCGGGAGCCCCCGCGTTCCCCAGCACTGCCAGCCTGGGCATCTTCCCGAGCAGATGCTGGAGTCGCTTCCTCTGCCAGACTCAAAGTGTAGCATCTGTTTTTACAGTAAACCCTGACGCTCTTTCCCCAGTCCCCTTCCAAGCTTTCGCTTGGGTGAGCTCTCCACTCCCTCGGGGCTCTGTGGTCCCCTTGCTGCAGCACATGCAGTGCAGCGCCAGCTGCCAGCGGGGAGCCTCCTTCCCTCTGCGCCCCTCGAAGCGCATGGACTCCATCCCCCTTTCCTCAGCCCTTGGCACAGCCTCGGGCAGGGGATGCTGGCACTTCCAGCAAGCCAAGAAACTCAACACATCCCACCAGGAGTGTGCAGAGCAGCTGCTGGGAAGGAGGCAGCTCTGTTCTGCCTGGGGTAGAGGGGCAGCAGCAATGGAAGGATCCAGTGTGGAAAGTGCCCCTGGTCCTGCCGGGGCCCCGCAGTGCCTGCCTGGCTCTCGCCTCCCCTCGCCCACCCGGGTGGACTCATTTTCACACCCGCCCGTTCCCCGGAGCAGCCGCACGTTTCCCCTCCCGTCATGTGTGAAGCACGTTTCCCCGCAGCCCACATGCTGGATAAAGTTAGAAGCACATTAACGTGATGCTAGCACCGCGATGGCGCTGCGAGCAGCACGGGGAGCTGCAGGGAACCAGGCTGAGCCCCCAGTGGCACCCGGGGGCTGCCGAGCTGGGATGGGGCTGGCAGCAGGAGCATCCCAGAGGATGCTGGAGCACGGGGTCAACCCCAGTCCCAGGGTTCCCGCAGTGGCACCACGTTTCCCATGCTGTTATAAACGACCATCAAGTGGCAGATTAATGCACAACTGTAAAGGCGCAAGGCTCAGATCTTCCTCCCCAGCTGGGCTTTGATGTTTCACTTGAAAGCACAAGGACCAGAAAGGGAGAGCCACACACCAGTACTTTTAGAGCCCAGCGTGCGGCTGTTGCGGCTGCTGAAGCCGTGGTGTGTTTGGGGTCATTACAAACAGTTTATGCTCCACCAACAGCAGCCTGGCTGTGGGGATGCAGTGATGGCAGCCGGTCGAGCAGCTCCCCATGGCTCCCATGCCATGCCCTGAGTGCAAGCCATTCCGGACCCACCACTCGAGCTGCTGCCGGTGTCGTGGGTGCAGCGATGCTGTTGGCTGTGCCAGGCTTGCAGCTTCCTCACCCACCAGCAGCCGCTTGATGGGAAATGCTGGTAGGAATGAGGATGCCAAGATGTGAATTGTGAGAGGAAACATCACCCTGGGAACTGGGACATTGAGGAAGGAGGTGAAGCAGCAGGAATGGCCACCACTCGCACCTCTTCTGACCCGAACCCCAGGATCGCTTCCCTCCTGAAACAAACAAAACCCGGTTGCATGCTGCTTCCTGTCCCCCGGTTTCCTTCTCCTCTACCCAAGGCCAGTGCCTTGCCATGGTGTTTTTCATAATGAAAACAACATATTTCAGAGTTTGCCGAAAGAGAATAACAATATTGATTTACCCACAGCAGCACATTTCATTTGCCATCAAACTTTTACGGAGCATAACAAGCTGGGATCACTCCTGAGCATTAATGTACCAGTGTCAGTAGATGTGAGCATCACCGGTATGCGTGTTCACACAAATCAGCTGCTTCGTGATCACCAGATGCTGGATGTTTCCTGGTCCCAGGAACCTTTTCTCAGCTCCTCATCCTGCTGCTGTTTCACCATCGCGCTTTATAGCCAGGCTGAAACCAGGAAGGGATTCGGAGCAGCAAAAAGAGGTTTATTCTCAAGGCAGAGACGATGTTTTGGTGCAGTTTGCTCTGGTGGAGTGAACACTTAGCCTCTGAGACAGTTTTCCACCTTCCAGCTAAATACATGTTTCCAGTAAATGCGTGTTTCCCTGAGCCACGGCTGTCTATTGATGCACAAACATTCACTCTCTGCTGCCGTACACCGGGGCTTCATCTCACTGTAGTTAAGGCTCAGGATGCTGAGGGTGGGTTTTCCAGCCCTGAAGCTCTCTTCCCGTGAGCCACAGATGTTCATTCCAGCTGCAGCCGGAGTGAGGAACAATTTGCAAGTGGGAAGAGACGGTCTGGCTGCAGGCAGGTAACTTCCAAACCCTGCCCTAAGACATTAGGCAGCTTTCTGTGATTTCCCTTGTAATTTGTCATCGTTACGGTGCCGTAAGCTCTGCCTGGTGATAGGTGCAGCAGATGGACTGTGGCCATTTATATCTTAATGCCTAGGCCGTGCGTAAAGGTACCAGATGTAAAACCAGAGGGATGGCTGTGCTGGGCCTCTTGCTGGGGCTGGGCTGCCCTTCTGCCCCACATCCCTGGGCAGGTTTGTGCAGGAGGAGACACAGGCTTTCCAGAATGCTGACCCCCCTGGTGACATCCTACCCCCTCCCCAGGTTTCAGCATGGGAATCTGATCTCTTACAACGAGCAGCGGTTTCTCTTTTGACAGCCAAATTAATATCCATTATTCACCAGGGAAGAAAACGCTGAGCTGTTTATCGTTGCTTCATTAGATTTAGCCAAATACCAGCTAAACATAATGACTTGCATAAACTCCTGTGGCAAGGCTTGATATTTGTAGCCCAAAAACACAATTTAGGCAGGAGGGTGGGAATCTCCTTTTCTCTTTGCTTATAACCAGGGAGAGAAGAGACAGGTCCCACAGCAGCTGAGGTGTGGGACCGCTCTGGGTCTGTCTGACCATGCTGCAGCTCCCACAAGGGATGCGCTGGTTTATTTTGTCCGTGCAGCGTCACAGGGAGGCTGGACCTCCCCCATAGTGTCCCCATTGGGTTCTGTGGGTGGCAAAACACAACCTGTTTGCCCTTCCCACATGCTTAATTAAAGTAATCAAGCCTTCCCCCTCTCCACTGCTGCCCTGGCAATGAAAGCAGTGCTGGGGCTGTGTGGGCCCAGCTGTGGTATCCCACTGAAGCCCTGCTCCATCCCTGCCTGCACCGGGATGCTGTGGGATGCTCTCCAGCACGCGTGGAAGGCAGGTTGTCTCTCCTCTTCCTCCTCCTCATCCCCTGGGTCCTGACCAACATTAAATACCTCTGATAGGCACCTGAAGAGGAGGCAAAGGCTCCTCTGCCTTTCAGATCCACTTGCTAATTGCAAAGTGCGTTCATTTTAGCACCCTGCTATCCCATAATTGATGTTGGATACCTCTCACAATGAGCCTGATTTAAATGTATACATGTTTCTCCTTCTCCCGAAACCCTGCTGGCTGTGAGACACCTAATTAACAGCAGAGCTTTCAAAGTCTCCCTAACAAATGCATCCCTGTGTTTCTTAGCACAAGGACTCTCATTAGCGAGGCTGTGCCTTGTGATTATTTATCCCCCTTCTATAATTAAAAATTCTGAAAGCTAATTACAATTATCCATCAGTTTTTCAACATACCGGGACTAGAGACCTTCACCTTTTCCTACCATTGCTTTTCTTCTTTAGCATCACCTCCTCAACGGGTGCACAAGCCACTTCCAGGCTGTGGATGCTCCTGCACCCTCCTCCCTGCAGCTCTCCTCCCCTGCACCTCTCAGGTGCTGCTTATTGGCCTTCCTTAGGTGCTTTGCTTTGGTGGTCACTTTAGGCTTAGGTGTTCCCATTCCTGTCACTACCCACAAGCAGCTCTGGGTGCTGCATCCCCATCCTGCTGCATCCTCCCATCGCCTGTGGCCCCATTTGGGGACTGAAAAGGGACCATGAAAAATGAGTTTCGAATGGAGCAATTTCCCTGCACGGGCTGAGTCTGGGAAGTCATAATCTTAATATGAACATCTTTAAATATCCTTACTAATGGGCTCATTCTTTAATTTCCTGAAGCAATGACAGTTTCAACAGACTCTATATCACAGCTAAGATGGGATCTGTCACCAAATGGCTGAATTATATTTCATCCTTTATTTTTATCAGCTCTGCTGACTTATTTATTACATTCAGAGGCTCGGCTGCCTTTTGTCTGGCCCGTACTTTGCTGCTGCTCGGAGAGGAAAAAGCAATAGTTTATAAAGCCATTTTCACAGCGTCCCCATAATTTCAGGCCGTGTCTGAGGCTTCATTTTGAATGAAACTCTGTAGATAAACTGTTATTCATGGTGACGCCTGTGAAGTCCTTGGCAGCCCCCAGAGAACGCTGCCTGCCTATGAAGGGCTTTCCCTCAGATTTATGTTTGAAGAACAAAGGGCAATTTTCCCATCTCCACAGCAGCATCAGCGGCAGCCCACGAGGCAGATGCTGCTCAGGGCTTCATCTTCCTGCACTTCTTCTAGGGAGGACATCATAAAATCCCAGGCTGTGTGTGGCTGGAGAGCAGGTCCTGGGAATGAGTTTGTGGCTCTGCAGGTTGGCACTGGGAAAAGCTCCCATGGGATTCCCTGCAGGCCCCACTGCCATTTATACCCCTTCTATAATTACAAGCTCCGAAGCTAATTGCAGTTATCCATCAGCATGGCAGCCGGGTGGTTCACCCCGGCACAGGGGCAAGAAGGTGATGTCCTCACCTTGGTCCCTTGGGAGCTTTGCTCCCAGCAGTTTGTCCTGAAGTGAATCCCAGCCAGGCTCTGAGCACCAGGACGTGATGGATACGGGTGTTACGGAGCCAGGAGAGCATTTGGTGGTGTTGTCCTGGATGCGTTCCCGTGCTCGTGCGCTGGCTCTGGGGTCGCAGCGAGCATCGCTCAGCCCAGACGCTGCCAGCACCACGCCAGTGCCATGGGGACGGCCGTTTGCCATCTGTGAGTGTCACCAGCATCTCCTGCTCCCCCTGTGGGTCAGGGCAGCTCCGGTGGGGAAGGGATGAGCTGCCGGCAAATGTCGGTCACCTCTATCCAGGCACGGTTTGGGGGACAGGGAATTTTCCAGGCAGGAGAGGAGAGCAGAAGGGAGCAGGGGGAGCAGAGGCATCGCACACGTGCTGCTCCAAGAGCTTCTCCCGAGACCCGGCAAGTGCCAAAGTCAATACATTTAATACACTTTGTACGCGCTTTGCCAGCTATTAGAAATGTGCTTGTTCTGTCATTGCTCTGAGGCAATCACGGTGAAGCATTTGTCCTCTGAGTGCATAGGTGGAAATTAGAGTCCCCTGAGCTGAATTGGTCAGCCAAAAATAATGTACGGCTTTATCCTTGGGAGGAAATTGGGCATTGATTGGAGGACAGAAGTTGGGCGCAATGCTTAAAGCAACGTGACGGTTCCATACATTAGGGAAGCGTGTATGGGAGGTGTAAGTAGGGGCGTGCATCACCCTGTCCTGGTCACACTCCTCTGTGTGCCTTCATGCGTGGTCAGAGGACAGCAGCTCCCACCAGGATCCATGTCCTGGTCCCCGCTCAGCACATTGTCTGGGCACAGCGATCCCATGGGAGCATGCAGTGAAGGTCGCTGCAAGGATCAGCAATTTAGCACTGCTGTCAAACCTTGAGAGGGGATATGATGGGAAAGCTGAGCCAGCCTGTACCATGTCCTGATCCCTTCCTGCCCTCCAGTGCTGCTGTACAGCTCAGCAGCGGGATGAGCTGTGGGATAAGAAGGTACAGGGAATTGCCTCAGGTTTCAGGTGGGCAGGTTTTGCATCAACAGAGTATTTCCATGTCTTTTCATAGCATCATAGATCGGTTTGAGTCAGAAGGGGGTTCCGACCCCCTCCCACAGGCTGGGATAACTTCCACTAGACCAGGTGGTATCTTATTATTATAAACCAGGTGGTTTCATGCTATTAACAGTCTCATTAGCAAGGAGATTCCTTCCGTTCCTATGCCAATAGATATTAAGGTGTGGGGGGAGAAGGCAACTTCTGTCTTAGCTAATTATGAGATTGCTTCTCTTGCTGCTAACACAACTGTGGGAGCATCTGAGCTTGATTTCTTCCTAGAGGAAGACAAAGCAAAGACCCAGAGGGGAGCCTTTGCTAAAGCATCCTGCTAGCCCGAGCCTGCACCAGCAAGTCCTGTCACGCTGCAGGCAGCAAGCCAGGAGCATCCATTCTCTGCTCTGGAAGCGTTTCCAGCCCTGTTGTGGGATACAGGAGAGATGACCTGTTGCCACGCACGAATAAAAGGCCTATAGAAAAATTCAGTGTGCAGATTTCCCTGGGAGCTTGTCAGCGATGGCAGCTCCTACAGCCCTTAGCAGGCTGCAGAGGTCATCTCATTAGTTCCTGTGCCTCAATCTGTACAAGTGGAAGCTCAGAACTGACTGGTGCTCACAGGAGGGAATCCGCAGTCGGCCGAGCAGGAGCCGTATCCCTGTTACAGCACAGTGGCAAAGGCACTTTGGGAGCCTTTGGGATGTGTTCCAACAGCAGCAGCGCAAGCGAGCTGATGTGCATCAGGGTGAGAACATGCCCACCGTGGCCTCCCTCTGTCTTGCCTCATCGCAGTGGAAACAGCCACAAAGCAGCGGGTGACCCGGAACAGAGGCGCTTGCCCCACTGCACTCGGAGCCACCCGAACGTTCTCTCAGCCCTATGAATAATGGAAGTAACTCGCAGGATCTCAAGAGCTCCCTGTCCAGCTTGCTTAGGATGGTAATGATCTCTGAATATGAAATTAGCAATAATTACAACCCATTCATCCGCTCAGTAACGAGTCAAATCCGGCGCTCCTTGGCACAGGGTCTCAGAAAGTTTTCCATCCTGTGTGAGCCGAAGCAGTTTCACTGTGGATGAGTTTGTAGCTTTTCTCCTTGCAGCACCTCGTGGTCCTCCCGTGCCTGCAGTGGCCCCTGGCTCCTGCCCTTCGCATCGGGGCTGCCCATGCACTCATTGAGCCTCTGCACAGGGACCAGGATGGTGCTGATGCTGTGCCGCGTTGTGCCCTGGTTCTGCCCCAAGGCAGGCGATTTCCACTCCTCTCCATGTGTTTTTCTATGGGAAAAGGCATTAAGTGGTCTCCTGGTTTTCATTTAATCAGTTTTGCTGTGGATTCAATTAGCAAAAGGGGGATCAAGCTCCAGCTCTCTGGTCACGAGGGCATTGTCTGTAGCTTATTTATGCTTTCCATTTAAAGTGTGTTGCTCTTTATCTCAGTGCATTTTTCCCCTTCGCATAACTCACTTGGAATGACCTGTCCTCCTATGGGTATGATGCCTCTGTTCTAGCAATTTGGGGTTTAAAAGGCTGTTAATAGGGGGAATGCCAGAGAGACTTGGCACTGTGTGACGCAGGCTGTTGTCGGTTCTGGTGAGTGCCTCCATCCCGTAGGCATCATCAGGGACCCCAGTTCATGGTTGTGAAGCCATTGAGAATGGCACCGTGCTTTTATTTCTGAGCAAACCTTCCAATTCCAGCAGTAACTTGAGGAATTCCTCGGCACGTCCAAGGACAGAAAGCCAAGCTCTCCAGTCCCAAAGCCTGTATATATGTATATATATATATAGACAACAAGAGAGAAAAGGAGCTTATGACTAAACATTACAGCAGCCTGAAGAGCACAGCAGGTTTTTAAGCTCCTGCCTGCTGTCTTTGGACTGTGACTCTCTGATGAGTAACAAAATGTTTGCTTTTTTCCCCCTTTATAGGTCTGTCATTTCACCAGCAGCATCTTGTCCTCTTGACCCAAAGAGCCTCAATTTCAGAGCTATTAAAACCTAATTTTCTCTACCATGCTCCTGAGACAGGCGCTGAGTTCCATAGAATAATTCATTTCTTCCCTCTGAAAACAAAGGGAGAAGAGAGAGGAGGAAGATTCACAGGGAATCAAGGACCAGAGCCGCGCAGCCGGGAGGAGCTGCCTCTGTGTGTGCTGCTGATGTTCCCCTCCGCAGTGTCCTTCCAGGAGGGGAGCAGAAGCACTCAGCAGATAAAGGCTTGCTCAGGAGCCGTGCCTGTCAGCTCTATTTGCACAGGACAACTGCCGTGCGCTGATAAAGCTGCAGCCGGTGCCACTGCGCTGCATCCTGCCTGCGGGCAGGGCCGGGTACCAAGGTCAGTGCTGCTGCCGGCAGCACCGCTCGTCTCTTCCCATGGGACAAAGTAAACTTCCAGCCTCCTCCTCCTCCTCCTCCAAAACCTTTGGGTTTGCTTTATCCCGAGGGCTCGGTGCTGGGCTGTGACCAAGCCTGGAGCCCTGGGTGCCTTGCTGATGGGATAGCTGCTTGAGTCCCAAGATTCCCACGATGCTAATGGGGTTCCAGGGATGTGGTGCAAGACCTTCTAGTGCTGGTGAGTCAATCCCACATGACTGCCACTTCTTTTGCCAAAACAAAGACATAATGGGAGTGAAAGGCCTGACAGAATAATGCCTGAAGTACATTTCAGCACCCAGAGGAGGGTTTGCTGTAGAGCAAAGCATGAGTGCAAGGTCTGATGCATCTTTCCAATCAATCACAAGAGCAGATGTAGGAGACTGACACCAACTTGGCAGCCAGGGATTTCCAGTTCATGGATTTCGTTACTGATCAAAGCACATGAGGAGGAAAAGGACAGTGGCAGAGAAGGAAAACTGACCATTTTCTGGGACTGGCATCTCCTTTTGGTTACTGGAACACATCTCCCAGGGAACCAGTGGGCAGATGGTGGTGTTTTGCTGGGCTGTGCTATAGTGGGGCCATGGAGATGCCCCTGCTCTCCCCTCCCACTGCAGAGGCATCAAACCCTGCAGTCAGCTGTGCTCTGCCAAGGCACCCTTTAATATTCGCAGTCGTGATAAGGCTTTGTTGGATAAGTGCTTTTTAAACCCTACAGATAGATAGAGTATCTGGAGTGGCATTTTAACAGGGAAAATTGAGACAAGATTCATTACAGGCACCAGTAAATGTCAAACATTTTATCAACTGTGTAAAGTGCCGTGTTAAGCTGTCTTTTCCCCCCAAAGCTTGATTAGAACTATAAATGCCTTTTTAATATTAATATTATTCTCTTCTCTGTGACGCTTGTTTGGTTATTTGCTGTGGCAAGACAGGGATGATGGTTGAGGAGGAGGCAGCATGGGCAGGAGAGGGGCTGTGGGCAATGGGGCTCCTGGCTTTGCTCTGCCCTGGGGGTGCAAGGCTGATTCCCAACCCCTGTTTCAGGACCCACATCAGGAGGCAGCCACCAGACTCCCACCTAGTGTCTGTCCTGGCCTGAAACCCTCCCGCATGCATCTCGCCCATACAAGGAGAGTTGTCTCTAGCAGGGCCTCTCACTAAGCTGTATTTAATTAAAAGCTGGCTCTTTGTTGCATGTGCTAATTAGCACTCTTTGCTTGGAGGCTCAGACTCAATCAATATCTAAATCCGTGGTCTAAATCTAGCACCATAATAAATCACTGCGCGGGCTGTTTCACCAGGATCCCGATGCTGCTGTTCTCTCCTGCTGAAGGACCTCAGCACTGAGCGGGTCAGTGGGGCCAGCCCAGGGCTGGGGGCTCGGACATCCCCCCAGACCCTGAATTCCCAGGAAATGTGTGGCTTTCCTCCAGAAACGGCCCACAGTTCTGGATAGGAGACTCAGCAGGGCACAGGAGCAGGGCCCCTTCAGCACCCCTCCTGCCTCACTGCAGAGCAGAGCCAGCCAAGCTGCCTTCCTCTCACCAGGGAGGATCAGAACCAGCTTTCAAACCAATTACTCGTTATAAAAATGACTTCTGTTACATCTGAGCTGCTTAAAGGGTGCAGTTCTGGTGGCGGAATGAGCTCATGAAAAACCCATGACCTGGAGCATCTCTAGGATGTTTATTTCTCCAGCAACACTTGGTCAGGACATTACGGTGCTGCTGCCCCCTCTCGTGCTACCAACCCAGACCTGGGTCTTGGCATTTGGGACTGGCTGGTGTTCCTGTGCGCTGCCTGCAGGCCAAGGAGCTCCGAGTCACGTCTTGGCCACAGGATAAACCAGAGCATGCGAACGCCATCCTGAATAGCCAATACTGGGTCTACCAACAAGGTCTTGGGGCAGGCGTGATGCCTTGCTGAGAGGCAGCAACCGCTGCGTGGTTCCTTCTGCTGCTGGATGAGGCTGATCCAGGGGTTTTCCTGGTATTTTCCATGTGAGTTGCCTTCAGCAGGGCCTTGTCTGACAGCTTCACCCTACCTTCCTTTCCCTGATGGGGTGAATAATGCCGCCCTGCTGTCGGGCGGCTGCGCTGACACGATGAGTGATGCTGGGCTGTGGCATAGCAAGAAGGCTGTCCATTCATTTCAGAGAGATTGGTAGGGGAAATAAATGATGGTAAACGAATTAACTCTGCTTGAGGATTAAGGCTGATTGTGCACAGATGGAAAGGCTCGTGCAGGAAGATGCTTTCAGGTCGTGCTGGTGCCGGTGAGGCAGCGGGAGGATGGAATGGGAGCAATGCCTGCGGGATGGAGGGTGCCATAAGAGCCCTGCTGAGCCCCAGAATGGGTCCAGCCTCACTGAGGAGCTGTGAATGGCCCTCCAATTCATGCTGCTGTGTTACATCTATAACTTGTCCTTGAGGATCAGCACTTCACTAAAAGTGCCCCAGTTAGCTGCTAGAGATCGTAACTGGTGCCTGGTACCAGCGCTTAGACTTGGCTCTGTGAACCCGTTGGGCAGAGCCACTTAAAAAGATGTGTAAATGAATAGGAAGAAGGGATGCAGAGAAGCGTTGAGGGGAGGAGGGAGGTTGCTCCATTGTGATAAACCAGACATCTAATAATCCTGGGCAAGACCAATGAGTGATTCAGTCCCGGCCACTTGCCTTCAAGCGCTTGCATTTAATAGATGAGGTGGTTGGTCCTTGGTCATCACTGAGCAGTCTCAGTGGGTTTGGGGCACAGTGGTCTCTGCCTGGCACCATCAGGAGCAGGCACATCCCCTTCGCACCCAAGGGATAGACACTGCATGGGAAACACTCTTTGGGAGTAACTTCATCCCTGCATCACCGATCCTAACCCACACGTCAGACTGGAAGCTCAGACTCTTAAATCCCACACTGAGAGCACCGTGGCAGTGAGTTAGAGCCAAACATTTGATTACCAGAGCAAGGTTTTTACTCATTATTCAGGTCTGGGCTGGGCTGGGGGCTTCAGGCGAGCCCAGAGAACTCAGTGTTGGCAGCTCCCATCTGCGCCGTCCTACAAATCACCCGTGATTCCCAGTTACATAAAGCTTCTTATACAGTAAACAATCTCGTTAATAAAAGCAGAAGGACAAGGTCCAGTGTAATCCAGCCAGTGTGACTAACTGGATTTACAGGCTCGCTCCCAGTGCTCGGAGCAGAAGCAGAAAGATTCCTCAGATCTCACAGAAACTGGTTCTAGCAAAGATCCTCAGCAGTGATTGTGCTGCAGAAGGGGCAGTGGCATGGGAGTGATTGCCCTTTATTCATTGGCTTTCCCAGGATCACAGTCTGAGCAGCCACACCAATTCCCTGTGGATGGGAGGCAGGTCCAGTTGTGATGGATGCTTCCCACCCCATGCTCAGCTCAGCAATGCGGTGCCTCCCAGCTTGGCTCCAGCACTGATGGACCCCCTGCTGCAGGACCAGCCCTGGTGTTCTCTTGCTGGCTCAGTGTCAGGATGGAAAGCTCTTTTCCCTCTGAACAAAGCAGTGATTATGGGGTGACTGTCACCTCCCGGGGTGCTATTGCAGAGATGAATGTGTTCCCGTAATCCACAGTGCTTCGTGTCTTGCCGTAGCCGGAGCTTCTCCAGCTTTCCATGTCCAGGTCTGCAGCGTGATGAGTTGGGTCTTTGCATTCCCGTGGTGGTTTTGTTTGTTGCCCCTGGGAAGGGAACAGGGAGATGTCTGGAGAGAGGAGTGGGCTCTGGGGGGGAGCTGGTGAGAAGGAGGCTTTGGGAACAGCCAATATTTATAGACTATGACAGCAATGGCATTTGCAGATAAGTTTTGATATTAAGGGAAAATAGCAGCATTTGCTTCCCCAGCTACACAAGGTATTTGTGCCAACAGCCTTCCCTGTGCCCTCCGGATCCAGTGAAGGCACCGTGCTGTCACCCCTCATGACTTTGGTTATTCCCAGAGACAGCAAGTGGGAGAGTTTCATCCTTCCCAGGGCACTGACAGCCTCAGTGCTGCCTTCAGCATTCCCAAATGGGCAGCTCTGCATGGAGCCTGCCTTAGCTCAAGTGGAAGAAACTTGGGTAGTGACAAGAGTGGACTTTAGTTCTGTACTGGAAGAACTGGAGCTTTGGCTGTGACATTGGCAATTGCTTATTCCATCACCTGGCCCTGGCATGTGCCTTCAGCTAATGGTACCAGTGGCAGCAGGCAGCATCCCAGTGGGACCAGGCGCCCTCCCCAGGGAATGCCGCTCTGCTCTGTTTTCCCTGGCCCTACCCGTGTCGATTAAAGCATCATAAGCTGAGGAGCCATATGTCATCTTTTCCTACAGCCTTTTTAAAGTGCGAAGAAGGAGACAACTGTGCGAGAGGCATCTCCACGCTCGGTACGGCAACATATGCTTGTCGTGGATAAACTCAGCCTGGTAGAATACAGGCAACAGGTAGTGGGATGTGCTGCTGGGCTGATCCAGAGGCTTGGAAAGGGCAAGTGATGGCCTCCGAGCTGGCCCTTGGGACACCAGAACCCTGGCTCCAGCCAGCCTGGTGCTGGCTGCTATCAGCATAGCCCAGGATAGCCCAGACCCAGACACTGCACAGCTCACCAGCACAAACCATCTTCCTTCCTCCCTGTGAGGGTGCTGAGGCGCTGGCACAGGGTGCCCAGAGAAGCTGTGGCTGCCCCATCCCTGGCAGTGCTCAAGGCCAGGTTGGACACAGGGGCTTGGAGCAAGCTGCTCCAGTGGAAGGGGTCCCTGCCCGTGGCAGGGGTTGGAGCTGGAGGAGCTTTAAGGTTCCTTCAGCCCAAACCAGGCTGGGATTCTGTGATCTTCCCATCTCACTTGGCTGCAGCAGCTCTTTGAGCCACTGAAATACAAGGTCCCAGCACCGTCTGCAGGCTCCCCACTTGCCTGATGTCCCCTTTCACCTTATCCTTTCTTGCGAACTTGGCTTCATGCTCCCCAGGCTCCAAAGCCATCACAGCATCCCCCAGCCCTGCTTTATATAAGCAAGGGAGGGACCACGCAAATCTCCCTCCCTTCTGAGGCTTGTTTAATTAAAAGCCAGTTTTATGGTGCAGGCGCTAATTATAACTCCTCAGCCCGGAGGATCAAAGTGAACTTGTTGCTCATCGTTCCATAATTCAGAACTGCTGCAATGAGTTTGGACTGTTTCACAATGGTTCATCTCTATAAATGCGCTTTGCTGGTGGGATTGTGTCTCACTTGAACTTGTTCAGTGCGCTCCTAGGCAAAGGGAACTGCCTGGGGATATGTTCCTTGCAGAAAGCAGGGATGCTGATTCTGGAAACTATTCTGCTAGCGAGCAGTAATAATTATCCCTGTGGTTTTTAATACCGCAGTGTAAGATATACCAGGCAACCAAGCACTGCAGAGGGGGAAACTGCCCCGGGGAAACACCGGGCTCTTTCCTCTGGCAACAAGGGCAGTGGTTTGCCATTGGGGAGAGCTGTTGAGGCTTTGATTTGGTGTTTTCCTTTTGCCCTGTGACTCAGGGTTTGTTTTCCGCTCATGCTGAGCCTTTGGAGGCAAGCCCATGCAACAGGTTGTTCTGGCACTGGTGGGTGAGTGCTTGATGCAGGGCATCGTCTCCGATCACCACCTGCGGTGAGCACAAGAGGGTGTTTCACATCCTCCTCATTCCTTACCCTGTGCTTCCAGGAGTGCCTGCCACGAGCTGCTCATTCCGCTTCCGATGGGGAAGATGATGGTTTTGCTTCAGGTCGTTATAAGTCTGTGTCCAGGGAAATACTAAGCCAGGAATTAAATTCCAGCTGCTTGCAGGATTGGCACAGGAGCGCATCACCCGAGTGCCTCCATCTGAGGTGCCTGGAGGTGCTGTACCCCAGGCAGCTGACAGGCAGCTCTGGCTCCCAGCACAGCAGGAGCTTCCCAAGCCCCTGGGCAGGGATGCTGGGTCCTGCTGATGGAGCAGGGAGCTGAGCTCTGGGTCACATCCCTGGACAACCCCTTCCTTCCCACACACAAGGAGCTTGCATTCAAAGGAGGAGAACCCAGGAAAGCTTGTTGGAAAGGTTGCAATCTATTAATAAGTAAATTGCTCATTTAATTACCTTAATCATGCTTTCACTGAGTTAATGTTATTGCCAATACAAAGGGAAGAAAAAAGGAGAAAAGGGAAATATTCTCCTGGATTAGCAAAGCCTCAATTACAGGCAAGTGAGTAGTGCGGTTCATTTTAAAGCCTCTGTTGCTCCTTGTTGCACAGGCATTACTGGAAGGGTTATCCATGGATATTGGGCTGGAAGGAGAGCAGTGCATGCATAAATGAGGTGAGCAGCTCAGCTTTTCCAAAGGACACTTCTTCAGGGCGGGCGAGTGCTTCACATCCCTGGTCGCATCTTTACAGCAATGGCACCTTTGCTAACAACAGGCGTTCTGTCTGAACGCGTGTGTGGGCATTTTCTCCTGTCAAGCTGTGGCCGTTTGCAGTTTAAATGATGATAATGGGGATTGGGTTTGGAGGATGAGTTATGGGCAGTGGGGGAAGCACGAGGCTTGGGCAAAGCAGCGAAGAGACAAACGTGCAGGGGATGCAGGTCGCCTCATGCCATGTTCCTTCCCACCTCTACTTGACCCATCCTCATCCTGGGGAGGTGAAATAATAGATATAATAGATATATATATATATCTATATCTATAATAGATATAATAGATAAACAGTAAGCACTGTGATGGGTGCTTCTGGTGCCATTAAAGAGCAGCAACCCAAAACTGGCCAAACTTTAGGCACTCTGGAGACCGCTTTGCTGGAGGGGGGTTCTGGAGTAGCCCACAGGCACCACTGCTTCCACCACCCATATTTCACTTGCTGGGAAGCTGGGTAATCTGATTTTCCCCAGCCCCAGAGAGAACAAGCACGTCATCCATATTCATCTGCTCAAATGAAAGCATGAGCCCTTGTTTCCTCGAGTGGAACTAACTGAAAAGTGATGATAGTTTTGTGAAAAATGCAAGATTATGTGCACAGGAGCGGTTCTGTACAAACTGATTCATTATGGAACAGTTTGCTAATGAATGAGCCAGTTTCGGTCTGTCCCCCCCAATTGCTGCCAGGAAAGGGGAGCCATGGGAAGGGATGGTGGGAAGGCGGCTGCGGGCCAGGCTGCAGCAGTGCACGGACCCCTGCAGCTCCACGTTCCTGCTCCCAGCCTGGAAGCATTCACTGCATTTTACACTTCAGGAAGCCTCATTAAACATCTATAAATGGGAATAATTTGATTTTCTAATGCAAGTGAGCAATTTGCATTGATGGAACACGCATGTTCCTGGAGCAGCGCTGGTGTGCCAGAGCAGCCGCACGGTGTCGAGCCTCCCGCAAATGGAATTCCTCACTTTTAATGGAATTCCCAAACATCACAGCCCTGTTACTGCTATCAGCCCTATCTGTTTTACACTGTTAGGTGTGGGACACAGCAGCGCAGGTCCTTGGGAGGTGACAGCAGTGGTGACATTTCTCTCAATACCTGTTGTGGTGCAACTTTAGAAATCATGGAGCAGTTTGGGTTGAAGGGACCTTAAAGCTCCTCCAGCTCCAACCCCTGCCATGGGCACGGACCCCTTCCACTGGAGCAGCTTGCTCCAAGCCCCTGTGTCCAACCTGGCCTTGAGCACTGCCAGGGATGGGGCAGCCACAGCTTCTCTGAGCACCCTGTGCCAGCGCCTCAGCACCCTCACAGGGAAGAGCTTCTCCCTAAGAGCTCAGCTGAGGCTCCCCTTGAGCAGGTTCAAGCCATTCCCCTTGGCCTGTCCCTACATGCACATGTTTTTCACATCATTATGATCCATGCAGAGTGCATGGCACGCAGGGATTTGGGATGAACTAAATCCAGGAAGCCTTTCTCATTGAGCTTGGTGGGAGATTTGTGCACAATGAAAGAAGTAATAAACACTGGCAAGTGCAAATAAGAGGAGGTTCATTACTTATGTTAAGCAGATTATGGATGTTACTTACAAACAGATTACATTTGTGTCAGTGGACCAGGAACTCAAACTCCTCCACATAAGGGAGTGCATGGAATCACCTGTTGAAGCACCCCCACCCCAGCATGGTCAGGGTGAGGATTCCCAGCTGGGGATGGGATTCCAGTGGGAGCCTGGCCAGGCAGGGTGAGTGCAGCTCCCTGGGGAAATTGAGCTCAGCTGCAGAGGAGCCTGCTTTGATGGAAGCTATAAATCACCTCATTAGAGGGCAAGGTGTCTCCTAGTGCTTGCATGGCCTTTCTTTCTCTCTGTTATGCCAGACCAGGGCAGCCTTTCTCTTCCTGCAAGGAAGCCCAGGGAAAGCTGCTTTTCCCCCCTATCTGCCTTGAACTGGCCTTAGATAAGGGAGGGAATATCTCACGAAGTGAGTGATAACAGCAGTGCCTCCCTGAAACCGGGTCCTTGCTCTGCCCCATTGGGTGCTGGTGAGGATGCTGTGGCCCTTGGGAATGTCACAGCCCAGCCTGGCCAGCGCCTGGGAAGCACAGCTTGGGAAAAGACAGGAGCAGCCCAGGAAACAGCAGAACCGGTGAGCACAGCATGGAATGGCAGGAGTGTGGTGGGACGGGTACTGGGTGTCGTAGCCAGGCACACGCTCTGTCTCTGCTGTGCTTCATTGCAGAGGCACCAGGCGAGGCTGTATCTGCAGGCCCTGACAAGGGACCAATCAAGTCGTTTGCACTTCACTTCTCTTTCCTCTTCAGTCAAGAGGACACTTTAAAAGTAAATGTCACATAGATTACTCAAATTTGATATCTGCTTCCAGATCTCAGAACCAGGTTGAGGACGTTTTTTTCCCCATGAGCTAATTTGCTTGTTCCTGAAGGAAGTGATGCAGGATCTTGTTAAGGGAAGTCTGCAGAGATTGTCTTTTGATTTGGGCAAACAGGAAAGCTGTCAGGCAGTAATCAGAGCAGTGGGAAAATGATGAGGGGCATTATCAGAGATGCATCAATTCCATTGGTGTAAATGGGGACAGGTAAGGGGGCTGCTGATGTCTTGGGGTTCATTACTGGGGAAACAGGACTCTGTGTCAGTCAGGAGAACACATTCCCACTGTTCTAGTGATCATCATGAGCATGACAAGCAGAGCGGATGTGACTTATTGCAGGGCAGGGACCCTCAGAGGCAGCTGCCTGCAGCTGGGTGGGCTTATGCCATGAGCAGGCATCTCCTCTTGAGCCTTCGCGTTAAAAATCTCTTTCAAGAGCTGTTGGCAGCAGGTATTCAGATGTCTCAGTGGGAAGACTTTCTGCAGAAGATGTGTAGGTTTAGGGGGAAAAAAGCCCTATCACGTTCTTGAATAGGTATTGCAGATGAGGAGCTTCATTGCGTTATCCTGTGTAAACCAAGAAAGCTACAAAGAGGGAAATTGCCGCTGCAAGCCGCGGTGTTTTAACATGCAAATGACGGCTTTTCTTGTGCTGATGGAGCTGCCGGGGCTTCAGTTTTACACTGAGTGCTCCGTTCCGCCGCTGCCTGTGCAGACGTGGCTGTCCCACAGCCCTGCCCGGCAGCTCCCCTGTCCCATTGCTGCCGAGCGGCTCCAGGTCGGCGGTAATTTGATGGACCACCGCTATTTGGTGATCTGTGGGAGCAAGGGAGAAGAATCCCGACATCCAGGGGGTTACTTCTGTGCCTGAGCACGGGTGTCTGCTTTATAGAAGGGATGGAATTTCCTCTTTTGAAGGTCTCATTGTGCAGTTTTGTTATCAGTTGTTTCCATAGGCAAGCATCAACTGCACAGGGTAAAGGAGAAAGGGATCTGCTGGATGGAGGGTGCCCAGACATGTCCCACCTGAGCAATAGGTGAAGTTGGGTCTCGCTCGTGGGCCTGCTGTGTGTCATCACGGTTGAGATCCGGCTGAGCCCCAAGGTGCCTGTGCAAGGGCAGAGGACTGTCAGAGTTTAAAGGTAAGCTGTGACCCCGCTGCTTGCCGGTGTGATGCGTTAAGGCTCTAAAAATAGAATATCTCCAGCGGAGGAAAGGTATTTTTGGAGAAGCTTGTTACTGCAGCCAATCACACGTCATTACCGAAGCCTTCCTTTCATTTCCTTCTCCACGTAAGCCTTGGGAAGTGCCAAGAAAGAGCCAACGTGCGCCCTTGTGTAGCGGCACCCCTGGGTGAAGGGATGCCTTCATCCCCCTTCCTCACCCTGCCCTGGCAGAAGTGATGCTGGTCCATGTCTGGTGTGTCTGCAAGCCTTAACCAACCCCAGACTGTATTGTGTGCCTGGGGACATCAAACCTGGCCAAATACCTGCCTGTGCCTTGGTGTGGGGGTCAGGGTGATGCCAAGGGAAGGGCACAGCATGGAGGGGATGTGCAGCACTGTGTCCCAGCTCCCCACCAGCCAGCCCCACATGGGGTGCTATGCTTCCAGAAGCACACTAATGAGCTGCCTGCAATCAGGGAGGAGGGCGGGATGTGCTGGAGCCCCAGGAGATGCAATTAGTCCTCACTTCACTCCAGGCACTGCCATGAAGCCTGATTTGAGCCATCAGAAAACCTGATCCTGGGGGGTCACGCACGTACCCCTTAATGAAGTGATGGGAATGCCCCTGGCAGTTTATTTACCAAAATCACTGCTCACAACAGGCTTCCAGAGGGACTCCAAGTACAGGGAGTGCTGCCCTAGGTTAGAAAGCTGCTCGCAGGGAGCAGGCACAGCGGGTGTCTCATTCTTTCTGTAAATGAAAAAAGCCAAATACAAAATAGGCTCTTTGTGCTCTTGGCTCCCAGCAGACAGCTCACGCCAGCTCCCCTGGGTCTCCCTGACAGTGATGGAGTCAGCCTCGGATGTCTCCTACAAGCAGTGAAATTAACACCCTTCTTCATTAGAAGGGCCATACCCAACTGCTTCCCAGAAGGTGAACATGAAGGTGCTGATTTCCTGTTGTTAGACACGTGTTTCAGCCTCACAGCTCCAAAGGTGAGGGCAGGAGGGAGGAAAGTGCAGCTCTGGAGTTTGGTACCCAGTGTTGGTGGAGGGAAGCACCTCTGGTGAGGCCTGATCCTACAGGAAAGGTTGTGCCATGGCAGCTCCTGTGTCAGATCACTGTCTTGAGCCTTTTCAGTGCCACAAAAGGGGAGAGGAACCTTCACGGGTGCAGCCTCATCATCTGTGTGGCATTTAAGTGTAATCTGTGCCCGGTGTCTCACTGCTTCCCTGGTAGAAACCGCCTTGTTGGCTCCTCAGCTTCTGTGGCAGCTCTGTCAGAAACATGGACATGAACGGGTTTGAAGTGAGTTCCCAGAGCACTTTTACTGCTGATTTATCCATGTGGGCAAGATGCTACATGAGTTACACTGGCGGGAGGAGGGGGAAGGTGAAGTTGAGGTGGCCTGGCTGCCTGCACCATCCCATAACCAGAGTTTAAGCATCTCAGCGATGCCCTCTGCCCACACTCAGGATCCAGCCGAGTTCTCTGTGCCTTAAGTTTTCCTTTTCTTTTTCAACCATGTCCTAATTGGGAAAGCAGGAAAAGCCTTAAAAAAAGAAACCAAACAAACAAAATTAATGAGCAGCACCAGGGGAGGGGGAAAAGCATTTTTTGGCCGGAGTCCTTGGCACAGGGAGGGAAGAGCTGCTCCTCTTGGAGAGCGTTTAGTCCCTGCAAGCTGCCAGCGATGGAAGTCAAGTGAAAACCAAGTGGCTGGAAGCTGAGTTCACTGCAGCCTCCCTCTGCTTTGCTCATTTAGTGCCTCAGCCTTAGCAGGGGGTACTTGGATGTTTATTCCCAGGCTAAATCGCTTTGGGAGCTGCGACTCCTTTGTCAGTGAGAGAGAAAGCAGCCTGCCCATGGGCTAACAGCCTTCACAGCTCCTTCCCCTGGCTGCTTGGGCTCGCAGCACGGAGGCCTGCAGTGAGCATCCTCAGGCACCACGCTGACCAAACCCTGCCGCAAGGACCTGGCAGCCAGGCTGTGGGTGACAGCAGGGATGAGCATCCCTGGGGCTGGCTGCTCTACCTCCAGTTCCAGGAATCCCACAGAGCATCCCACAGGAGCAGCCCGAGCTCCTTCCCTGCTCCTTGGCAGCCAGGCAGCCCAGACCTGTTTGCCAGCATGGAGAAGGGCTTCTGGTGCTGGCAGCCACAGGAGGCTGATGTGCATGGAGCCGCATGTTGAAGCCATGGGAGAAGGTCTGTGCGTCTGAGACTGTCAGAGCTCAAAGCTCCCCTGTTCCTCCAAGCAAACATCAGCGGTGCTCACACAAATTAGGATCTGTTTGATACAGACCAGAGCAAAGGAAGTGTTGGTAAATCTGCAGCAGTTTACATACACAGCTCCTGTTTATATACATGTTGTGTGTCAGCTCCTAGTACAAGCCTCTTCCCTTTGCATAGCCCCCCCTGTACAACTGGGGGTCAGTTTTCTCACCCTTGTGTTTGGTTCTGTGTGGCCAGTGTCCGTCTGGGGGCTTTCTGGCCTCTCTTTCCTGTGTTCCCTTTCCCCAGCACCATTGCATTTCCTCCCAAGCATGGAGCAGCAAACACTTCCCTTGCGGGCTGCATGGAAAACTCATCCTTGCAGGGAAAGGACTCATCAAGCCTCATCTTCACCCTCAATGGCTGCTTCACAAAGGTAGGAGGAGGTAACTCACCAGTTCTTGCTAACGCTGTGAAAGTCCTCGCTCTTGTGCTTGTGTGTCCTTCCCCTCTTTCTCTCTGCACCATCCCAGCTCTCCAGGGATACCAGCAGGTTGTTTCTGGATGCTCAATTGCCTTTTAGCAATGGCCCTTCTCAGTCGAACTTTAGCCCTGAAGTTTGGGGTAGGAAGAACAGTTTTCTTGCTCTGGCATGAAGTTAGGAGCCCAAATGGAGGCATTTAATGCTTCACAGGCACTATTAGAAACAAAAAAAGCATCGGGAAGAAACCATGCCATAAATCCAGGCCTTTCTGTAAGCTCTAAATCTGTTAAACCGTAGTCCTCTAAAACAAAAGTGACTGCACCAAATAGAGATTGTTATTGTTTAAATGTTTCTGCTGGGAAATGCTGCATGAAGAGGAGACACAATAGCTGCCCTGACGCAGGATTTATTAGAGCAAGTTGGCACCAGCCTATTTGTAGGCAGCGGAATATGCTTGTAGAGATTATACCAGATTTACAGTGATTAATAATGGATTGGACATGGCAGACTTCAAAGGGTTTGGCTCCCTCGCAGTTTGGTGGTGGGTTGAGTTGAAATGCAGCTGCAGATTCGCTCCAGTGCCTCAAACAACTGTTTTTAACTCGGAGAGGGAGGCTTTGGGCTGGATACATCGGCAAAGCCCCGCTCTGTGTCCCCTTGTCCCCCTCGGTTTACACAGGCAGCAAAACGGATGCCGCTGCACTGGCCAAAACCAGCCTGAGGCAACTGCTGGGGAAGGTGAAGCCCTTAATTATGGGCAAGGTTCTTGGAGATGGAGCAGGGAGCTCATACCGGGGGATGAGTGGGGATTTTGTCATCAGGCTGAGGGATTAAGCGCGCTGGGGAATGTAGGACATCCCTCTCGCCCGCAGTGCCGTCCGTGCACAGACCTCGGGCTATTTTTAAAGACCTCCTCTGGCTGTAACTTTTGGTATTAAACCCTTGAAATCTGCTCCTTGCCGGGGGAGCTCCCTCTCCCCCTTCACCCGGAAGCCCCCAGGGGTGAGGGCAGGATGGCAAACAAGGATCGAGGCTCTGAGCACCAGTAATAGTGTTATTAATCATGCATCGTTATAAACACACTCTCATTTGATCCCTGTCAGGCAGTTCAGTGGTGTCCTGCGTGTGGCTGTGACTGTGCTCTGCCCAGCCGCATCCCTTCTCTTTCCCTGTCTGCTCCAGCACTCAGGGATATGTGTTCATACAGGATCTCTCAGATGAGCAAAGAAAAGGCCAGGGCAAGCGTGAGTTCCTGGGGAGCCTCAGACAAATGTATTTCCTAAGTGATAAGTGCTTTGGTGTTAATCAAATGTTACTGTGTGTTATAGGTGGGAGGCATCTTGAGCTAATGGAGACGTTTCCCCTCTATCTGCTGGAATCTGGGCGCCTGGAAGCAGAGGAGCTCTCATCCCGCTCCAGGCGGGGCTGATGGGATTTGCACCGGTCCCAGTTGCCATGGAGAAAGTGTTGGATGGCTTTAATACATCTCCGTGAATTTCTCCCCGGAGTTTTGCCATGACAGGCTGGACCGGAGGTAGTGCATAAGGAGCTGTAATCTTCCAACTCTATGAAAAAATGATTGATGGAGCAGGAGGGGCACAAACAGCTTCCTGGGGCTCTGGGAGCACATGGTGCAAGGTGATGGCTACCGGCATGGACCCCTGCACCAGGGATGCACCATGCAGCCATGAACGCCCCTGCCCCACACTTCAACAGGGCTGAGCTCCCCACCTTCCCACCAGCAGGCATTCCTTAGGAGTTAAGGAAATGAAACCTCTTGTTTTCACATGGGTGTGTTTCCATTTGAAATCCTAACATTTGCATTTGCCTGTTTGCGTTTGGAGTTAATGAAAACACAAGTGATTTCTCAACGCAAAACACAGCACTGGTTTCCAGCTCTGTGTGCCAAGCAGTGATTCACTCACCTGCCCAGGCTTTCACTTGGGTTTTTTTTCCCCCCTGGATTCATTACCCTGCCCTGCCTTTAACCATCATCAGGCACAGACCGTGATGGGATCAAGTAAACCGGAGCTGATGTTTTCAGTGAGAAAGGAGACAGCAGACGAATGAGGAGGAGCAGAGAGGCAAGGGCTGGCTGTCAGAACCCACAGAGCCTTCTGGAAACACTGGGAGCAAGACCAGGATGGTGAGTTTGGGAGCCAGCCCTGGGCTGGCTGGGGAGCTGCCTGGTGTTCGGTCAGTGCCACCTCCTTCCTCTTCCTTTTCCCCTTTTGATTGTATTATTTGTACCCTGCTCCAGCCCCAGTGGTACTTGGAGCTGCTTTCGATTCTCTGAGCATCTTCCCTTTGACAGCTCGTGGGCTTTTGAAATATGAAGTCCATCAATCACGGGTTACTGTCACCTCCACGGTAGATTCTGCTTCTAGAAGCCAGGCACAGCACAGTGAGGGGGGGACTGCATGAGCGACTGCTGCCAAGGCCAAAAACCAGGACCCAGCTCCTCGTCCTCTCCTTTGTTTTCCAGGGATTTCAGTGAGGACGATTCCCATGGAGTGCCATGGGGAGCTTGCAGAGCACAGCGTGCGCTTCAGTGGATACGCTGGGGCTAAAGAGTAATTAATTAGCGAGTTTATGGTGTTTTCCCATCTGAAATGAAAAACAAGAATTATGCAGAACACAGGAGGTAATTAGGAGGCAGCAAAGCTACAACACACCTTTAAACAGGGCTCGAAACCAGCGGGTTCAGCAGCAGGGTTTTACGTAGCAGCTGATAAAGGCTCATACCCTCCATCGCGTTCCTGGAGCACTCATCACGCTTCGCCCTTCATGTGCACCCAGGAACACCCGAATTCCTGCTCCGTGATCACATTTCCCATTTAAAATCAGCTGGCCAAGATGGGAAAATTGGTTCGTGGTTTATGGGCCTAGTTTAGCTGTTTCTTTTTCTCCCCTCGCATTTACAACTGGCCCCTTGTGTTCCATCCACCCCTGATGATTTAGCTGCGCGAGACGTTCCACCAATCTATTAGAGTGGAGAGCACGGAGCGGGTCATGCATATTAAACGTGAAGTTTTTACTACAGTTGGTTCAATCAGCTGAAAGAAAAACATGTTCAGTTTTCCCCCCCTCATCTTTTACAGCGTCCCAGCTGCTGCTTTTGGCAGGGCCATTCCTCAGTGGGTGTCCAGGGATCTGATTGCAGGGCAACGATGCCCAGTGGACCGAGGGCATCCCCTGCCTGCCACTGCGCTGGTAAAGGAACCTTGGAACACGCATTGCCTCTCTGCAGTGTGATCCATATGGCTCTCCTTTGGCACTAGGAGCTGAAAATCCTCGTTTTACACTGGTTTTCCTTTTGGCCAGGTCTGCAGTGCCTGTGGGTGCCATTCCCCCTTGGTTACCCTCACCCATACCTGCACAGAGGCTTGAGCTTCCCTCCATGGTGCCTTCTCTTCTGCATGTGTTTCCAAGAGCTCCTCATTCCTCCATGGGAGATGAAGGCTCATTTTTGGGGTGGTGGGGGCATCCCTGGTGTGGGGACGTGCACGTTATTGGTTCGGTTCAGTGCCCGTGATCAATACGAGGGTAATTTTCTGTGTCTTTGGAGCAGTTTATGTGGTTTCTGGAGTGCTCGTTTTCCAGAGTAATTTCTCCAGCTTGCCCGAGCCTCTCATCGTGCCTGTGCTAAGTGACTTGAAGGGCTATTTTCTACTCCACTTTGTTGCTTCTATTTTGTTTTCTGGTAGGCTCTAAATTTACATAGAAGTGTCATTCTGTTCTGTTTTGCTGACATGGGCACAAACAGAGCCACCTTCCCATCACCTGGGCACCCCAATGAGGCATCAGTCTTCTGGGCAGCCTGCTTAGCTCCGGGGGTTCTGCTTCCTGCATCCCAAACCCTGTTCCTCTGATTGCTATTGCCCTTCACTGGGGCAGTGCTGGGGCTGTAGGATGCTGTGTCCCAGAACTGTGCTGGTCCCACGCCCCTCTAAAACCCAGTAAATCAAAGGATGGCCCATGAGTGCGAGGGAGGGAGGGAGGAGAAAGCCTGATCTTTGCAGATGACATTTAAGCCTGCAGAAGGCCGATGTATTTTCCCCACTGTCACATTTAAAAGGCACTGTGCATGCATTATACCGCTGAATAAATCAGGTTTTAAAGAACATATTTATCCAGAGATGAGCCAGTCAAGAGCTTCTCCTGTTTGGACAGAAGCTTCCAGTGCAGGAGTGAACAACCCAATGCTCTCCTTGCAGCTGGTGCTCAGGCCCTTCCACAGGAGCCAATGCTGAGGACTGACAACGCTGCAAAGTGCTCGCACCCCTCCCTGGTGATGGCTGCAAAGGGTTAAGTCGCCGAGATGGAGCTTGATAAATCAGGCAGGAAAATAATCAGCTCCCAGTTGAGGTGAGGAGATGCTTGGTATTTTACAGCTGCTTTCATACACTTTACAGAAACTAATGGTTACACAAATAATACCTGGGGGATGATAGCAGCCTATAAATAATGCAGGGTTTTCTGAACACAGGCAGGTTTGAGGAGCTCCTGGGGAAGGCTCGGGTCCTGCTCCTTCCCAAAGGTCCAGGGGGAGCAGTGGCCTCTGGCCATCCCAGCAGCCCCTGGGGCCATGTCCCTGTGTTTTCCCAGCCCTTTTTCCCCTTTGCACCCACCTCACCCCCTCCCCTGGCCGCTGGGGTGGGTACCAGTGATGCTCTTTGCAGATGGCGCTGTGAGAAGCCATGGGGCCATGCTCCTGCCTTCTGCCAGCCACGGGTCATGGCCATGCACACGCAGGGATGTGGCTCTGCCTGCCTCTGTGGCACCACTTTTCACGTTATTTGAGGCCTTCTGAGAGCCATTGTGCAGGATCCCCCATCTGTGGATGCGGTGCATTCAATTTACCTCTGCTGCTAAATGTTTTGACAGCCTCTCTTCTCCCAGCCTAGCACAGCGTGTCACATCGGATGGTAACAGTCCCTGCCGCGGCACACCGTGTGCTCCGTGCTGGCACGCTGCATGCTCCCTGCACCAGAACAGGGGGAAACATCCAGGCTCAAACCCCTGAGGTGGGAAAGGGGGTCTGGAAGTGGGGGGCTCACCCTGTATCCCCCCCAAGGATCCCTAAGTACAGATCCCCTGGCTGGTCACTGGGTACCTTAACATTGAGCACACGAACTCCTTCCTCCCTTAATGAGAACAGGACCAGCAGAGCTGGTGGCAGGACCCACAGCTCAATCAGCCAGGACAGAAAAACCTTCCACGGTGCCATTTGGAAAGGAGTTTTTCCTCGGCCCGTTTCTCAGGGAGCAATTGATCTGTCTAATCTCTTATCTGTGACTATGAAATTGTATTTCCCTCTTAATAGGCCTACAGATGTTACAGATGAATAGGTTGGGAGATGCGCTGTGAATGGCAGGAATACTAAAAAGGGACAGCAGGTTTTGCTGGCTTTGGGGTGAAGAAACCCGTGTGGAGGAATGGCTTCAGCCCCACTGCTCAAGGACCTGCCTCAAACCCCCACATCTGTGCCCAGTCTCTGCTTAACTCAGGCTGGGGAGGTCTCAAAGAAGGTGTGTTTGAGGCATCACAAAGCTGTCCTGTCCCCTTGTCGCCTTGTCTCTGCACTGCAAAGGCAGAGGAGATGGTGGCAGACCCCACTCTTGCTCTGCAAATCAGAGTTTCCCATGTGGAAAGGTACCAAAGCCTGGTGTTTGGGTGCCTCAGCCATTTCAGCTCCTTACTGGAGCAGCTATTGCTGCCTCCAAGGTGGCAGAGGGGGCTCTCAATGCCTTTGCCCTCTCCTTTGCGCTCTGCAGCTCTGTCAGTCGGGTTTTCTACTTTCTCTTGCTTTGGTATTTGGGTTGCAGAACTGAGCTGACAAAGTCCTTTTAACCTTCGTTCCTGCCTGACAGGGGCTGCCTCGCTTGGCATGGATGTGATGTGCTGATGTGAAGTGCCTGCAGCCCTGTCCATCCCCTCCGCTTCCATCACTGGAGAGGTTCCTGGGACCGAACAGACGAGGTGAAGCAGGGATGTGAAACGTTCACTGTGGGGCCCCCGCAATGAAGCTGTTTGATGGATGAATATGGAGTGGCTGAGGTGACCTTCTCAGGAGGTGATGGATGCTCTGCCTGTCCCCTGCATCCCTGGTGCCTGCTGAAGGGATGGAGCCCTTTGCAGGGCAGCGCTTGGCAAAGCCCCCACCAACGACAGGGTGCTCATCACCAAACCATCACTGTAAGTAAATACATGGGATTGATCACTTTATCATCCAAGCACAGGTGGATTAATGCCCTCTCTTAATACTCTGTTTAAGCAGCCTATTTTTAAAAAAGCTGAATAATTGAGGGGAATTACTGTAAAATCAGGAAAGTTAACAGTTTATTTCCTGCTTATTGTCAGATTTGATGGCCAAGAGAAGCCGGTAGGTCCACGCCATGGCCCAAGGGATGGCCAGGACCCGGGGGGGGATGGCAGGCATCAGGGGGATGCTGGTGCTATGTAGCCCTGGCTGTGGAAAACGGGAACACCAGAAGTGGCTCCCTCTGTCTCCCTTTTAGCTGCTAAGGAAGTGTTTGCAGTGACTGCTCCGGCTGCTGCAGCCAAGTCCCCTATCAAAACAAGACTGAAAAAGCAAGGAAATAATTAAAAAAAACCAACCCTGAGGCACCGTTATTTTCTGTGGATAAAAATACTTCTTTTGGTAGAAGTGGCAGCAGAACACTTCCATCTCAGCCCATCTCGCTGTAACAGCCCATCTGCTAAGGCAAATCTGGTGACCGCGTGCCTCGTGTTGTGGCTGTGCCCAGGGCAGCCCAATTACTCGGGAGGGGTTTGGGGCTCAGCCCCTGGCTCTGGCATTAATGGGCAAAGGCATTGCTGTAACAGGCCCTGATGCTGCGAGTAGAGGCAGCTCCTCCACGCCGTGTGGTAGCAGGAGATGCATCCTTAGGATAAAAGCCACTTCCTTGGCACGAAGGAACCACAGCCATTGCCAAACAATGGGGTTTGTGCCCTTTGCATTGGAAGGGAATGGGACAAAAAGCTGGAGCACCATAGAGGGTGAAGCCCCTGTACCCCCTTCTCAGGCAGCAAGAAGGGGATGCAGGAAGATGGTTCCTTGCGGATGCCTGCCCAGGGCATGGACTTTGTTGCTGGAACCAAGGCTCCGGGTCCACCACTTGCTCCAGAAGCCTTTTGGTCTCACCAGAACACAGCCATAGAGTGGGAAGAGGCTCCCAGAGCCATGGCTGAGTCTCCTGCCTGAAGTGAGCAGGGAAGCGTGAAAATCCCCCTGTCACAGGGAGAAGTGAGCTTCATGTCCTCTTGTTTTAATACAGGAAATGTCACCTGCTCCTCTCGTAAACAGAGAATTTATCTGTCAGCAAGCTAAACCAATGGAAGTTGAATAATATTTGGTGATTAATGTAGTCGACGGATTTCATATTTCCTTTAAAATATTTGCTGCGTATTTCTGTAAATTATTCATCTGCTTTATAAGGCAAAGCAAATATTTGTGAATAGATATGAATTACGTGATTTATAAGAATGAAATATTCATGAGTCGTTTTCATTATTCACCTCGTCCTGGAATTGCTACATAAATCTGATCAAGCAAATAGATTTGAGAAGCTCAGGCTGAATTTACAGGTATCCCGGAGCTCCTGAGGCAGCAAACCGGAGCGGAGCCGGACCAAGGGCTTGTGCTCCACCAAGGCCGCTCCGTTTGGCATCCCCAGCTTCCAGGAGAGGCAGGGATGCAGCGGTGGCTGAGCCTCATGTGGGAATCAGCTTTAACCTGGATCTCAGCAGAGACAAGGGCAGGAGGAGGAGGCTGATGCTCTCCTTCCCTGCCAAGGACGTCGGTGCTGCTGGGAGGTCGCACAGCACCGCGGGGAAGGATGCTGGGAGAGGCGGTTTGACAACTACAGCAGGAGCATCAGCCATGTAAAATGAGTGGAAAACTGGATGAAAAGCCCTGTGCGTGGCTCTGAACCTGCACTTCCAGGTGCCCTTTGCCAGCCCTTGGACTCAGCATGGGAGCACCATCATCCTCGTGAGTGTCCCTGGCATCCCAGACCCCTCTCTTCCAGGCTGCTCGGCTCATGTGGCTGCAGGGTCTGAGCTTCAGGAGGGCAGGTTTTGCCCTCTGCTTGCTGCCTCTGACCACTGGGGAGCTCTCTCCTTCCGAGAGACCAGCTTCACTCCACGTGCATCCTCCACAACATCATCTTTTCCCCCCTACCTCATGAAGGACACGCTTGATGAGGCACATTCATCTCAGCCTCAGTGAGGCGAGGACAAGCAGGGAACATGTTGACATGTTTGATCCCAAAGGAGAACCCTGGGACAGGGGGGAGCAATGGGACTCGTGGCCACAGGTCCCTTGCAGGGACAGGGGGAGGTTGGGAACAAGTCTGGTGCCAATCTTGGTGTTAAAAACTTCATTAAGCAGTTGTTTAACCTGTAAGGATGCAACAGTGCCCCCAGCTCCACTGGGACCATGGGTGTGCTTAAAGTTAGGTGCATGTTAAGCTCTGTCAGGACCAGAGCCGCCCGGTGCTTGCTGCTCCTCACAATGAGCTCTGCTTTTCGGGAAGCTGCAGAATGAGCACTCTAAAACTCCTCTTTGGGGACCTTCCTATTTTCCAAAGTGTTGATGTGCTTTCTTTTTAAATAGCTAGCTGCCACGTAGGAAATAGACTGCTCCATAGATAGCGTTATACATCTTCTGCCACTGGGGTGTTTTGCTCAACGCTGCACAGGGATGTCATAAAAGCCATGTGCTTAGCCAAGTGGAATTGCTGACTCTATTACCCTGGCCAGGGAAAAACGTCCGTCTTCTCCCTCCCTCGTATCCATCAGGAAGGGGTCCTTACGTATGGCTCATCCCACACCTGCAGCCAGAGCCCATCAGGCTGAATTAAGTGGAAACTCTTTGGGGATGCAGAACTGGAGGCTGTGGCATTGAGGGGGCACCCAAAGGACCGCATGCCCAAGGTGAGGGGTGGGTGTGTGGGGATGCCCAGGCCATGGGGCCAATGGCCACACTGAAGAAGGACAAAGGGACTTTGGATCCCAGGCTATTCCCTCTGCACTGCTGGCTCCTGGCACGCTTTCTTGCAGCGCCTGTCCCAAAGGTCACATTGCAGCCTGCAAGGCAGCAGCAGCAGTGATGTTTTATCCTGGCCGAGGCAGCTCCTGAGGTGTCTCACTAAACACCAGGCTTGTTCAACCGTGGGATGGCATTTTTCCCCTTGCTGGCTCTGGAATAGTCACGGAGAAGTCATTTATCAGCACCGTGTGTGCAGCCAATCTCCAGGGCTCTGCTTCACCTCCCGTTATCGACCGGCTCCACTGCTCTTAATGAAGCAGTGATTTTGAGGCGATGGTCTAATGAATTTGAGGAGGTTTTGACCCTTTTATTGCAACATCTCAAATATCAGGTGCCTGGAAAATAGTTTTAATGTTGCATAGACGATTATGGGCTGATGTATCTATTCTAGGCATCCTGCTCTCAGATGTTTCGCAGAGCTTTGGGACAGCAGCCAGCAAACTGGAGTAGTGGGGATTCAGCAGGTAAGGCTTTTCCTTGTCTCCGTTTGGTGCATTGGCCCCATTGGCCATGGGGCACCAAGAGCCAAAACCTCCCAGACCCGGGCTTTTGGTGGGTTAAAACCCCATGAGGTTTTGGGAAGCAGATGGAAGGGGATGCAGGGAGGCCATGGAAGCAGCAAGGCCACTGGAGGAAGTGAGCTGGAACTCCCCAGCATCACCCGGCTGACAATGGGAGATGTTTCCTTGCTTTGACTCCAGCTCAGTAACAATACATGGGTTTAGTAACAGAGAGAAATTGCCCCCTCGGGTGAGCACAGCAAGAAACACACCCGCCAATATCAGCCCATGTTTGTCTGGGGTTTCTTCCCTCTGGCTCTATGTGGTCTCGACAAAATGAAGCAGAGCACAGCAGTGAGGGACCTGAGCTCAGGCGGTGCTTTGCACTCTGTTTGGGTAACAGCGTTTTACATGAGCAAGTCAAGGGTTTGGTGAGTTAGAGGCGACCGAAGCATTCAAGGGCAAGGCAGTAAATTGTTCCTTGTTCACAGGAGAGGCTTGGGCTGTGTCTGCAGTGCATCGCTGCTCCGGGGCCAGGGGATGCTCGTGGCAAGTGTATCTCAGCAGATAGAGGATCCCAGTGTCCCATCGGCACCCACTGGCTCCCTCCTGCACCCACAGGCAGCGCAGGAGCAGCTCATGGATCTCTTCACGTTTCTTCTTCTCCCCCATCCACTTTGCCAAAGGACTTTGTTCCTCGGTCATTTATTCTTTAAAAGGAAACCAAGATAAAAATCTCCGCTCTTCCATAGGACATCAATTGCTGCTACTTTAGAGCATATAGGGCTGGTAATGATGTTTTTGTTCAGCAGCTGATAGACTGGAAACTGCGTTTAACACTGAAAAGGAAGGAAGAGGGGCCCTCTCCCAGATACCATCAGGTACTGTCCTCAAGCACTGGGAAGGCACCTGCCTTCTCCAGGAATCCCATAACAAGGGCTAAGTGGTGGCCTCAAAGCCCTGCGGCAGCCCTGGAGGCACAGGGCCTCTTCCCCCTTTCCCTCCAGAGCTGCTTGTGGCAAATCCATTCCCAACCATTCCATGAATCCTCCTGGCCATCCCTTGCTGCCTCCTCACACAGGACACTGGGTTTGCCAGCACCAAGAAACAAACACAGGCAAAGCCATCATTAGCTCTTGTCAGCCGTAATTTTAAGGTCTGTTAAATATGATTTAAATATTTTTTTACTCATTAGCAATAATTTCGGATGATTCTCCCTCTTTAGGAAACTTCAAGTGTGATTGTAATAGTTTTGTAATTTGGGGCTCTATCATTAAAATTAATGATGTCCTAATGCTCTCCGTGCACTAGAAAAGTCTGATCAGTTTTGTCCCCTTTATATATCATTACTAATAGAACATTTTAATGGCTGTAATTTCCAGCCCTGTAGATTGGGACCTAAAAATAGGAAGAAAGCCTATTTCATCACACCATGCCAGCCGCTAAATAATTCAATTACACAGACCGGAATATCTGAAGCTGGGTGTGTTGCCAGCTGCAGATAACCAAAAGTACTTGATATTACTTTTAGAGCAGGGCTATTACAAGGTCTCACTCTCTGGCCCCTGACAGGGATGCCAGCGTGCAGCCACCAGCCATGTCCTCATGCAGCCATCAGGGATGCCGTCAGCTGGAGATGCTGCTTGGGTCTGCTCACATCCTGCCTCTGGAGCAGACGGGCTCCAGAGGTTCTTGGGTGCCAAGTACATCTCTTGGATCCCCAGTGTGGCGATGCTGAAGACCCAGTGCGTGGTTCGGTTTGTCTCTCACACTGAAGTTTGGGTGCCCAAGGGAATTTGTTATCACCTGAAGAGCAGCATCTACAGCAGCGAGCAGAATAATCCATGGATTTCAAATTGGCAAGAGCAGGCTGAGTAAAACAAGTTCTGTTCCTTCTAAGAAGCTGATTTACAACGCATCAGCCCTGACCCTGCCGACACTTTCCCTGCCAAAGGAAACGATCGTCTGCTTCCAGCCCTCCGCTGAAACACAGAGGAAGGAACTTTCCCTGTGATATTCTGTGTTCCAATTACCCTACCAAAGCGCCTTGCCCGAATTCCTAAGTGATTCTGAGTGTGCTTCATTATAAAGCTGCTGGTGTTCATCAGGCAGGAGCAGGCAGAGGGGTTTTGTGGAGGGACATGAGGAGGGATGGATGGATGGATGGATGGATGGATGGATCTGCTGCTGCTCTGTTCCCACCAGGTTGTTGTATTGCTCCTTTCCCCCTTGGAGATAAGCACAAGCAGAAGGCTTTCCATGCTCTGCAACAGCTCAGGAAACCAAAGCATCCGAACAGTTGGACTTGTTGTTCCCAATCTATTGGTGCATTACAGGACAATTAATACACTTAAAGGTACAGCTTTTAAAGGCACATGTACCTAAAAGCACCAGGGTTATCTCCTTTCCTCATTTGAATGACACAGGTCTGAAAACATGGCATTCTGGCTGTCAGAGAGGAAGGATTTCTTCTTTATTCCATTCATATTAGGGTACCCCAATGCTTCTTGCCTGCCTGCCCTTGCCTCACTGCCTCCCCCCTGCAGTGCCCAGCCACTGGTGTCTCTGCATTGCAGAGTTTTCCCTGTGCACAAGGACCAGCATTTCCTCAGAAAATAAGGATTTTCACCCCACTTTTCCCCCTGGTTTTGGCACCAAGAGGTTTTCCTGCCCGGCATGGGGGAGAGCAGAGAAGAGCACATGAGATGGTGGCATGGCCTGCTGCACCCCACATGTGCTGTGAACAGGCCAGGACAGTCGAGCCATGACTATAGTGCTTTTCTACGGTGGTAAATTCCACATCTGTGCTCCAAACCGATGCACTTCCTATCTCCAAAACACTGATCAGTTTTTATCGGTTCCATCGAGCTCCTCCATGTAAGTACCGCTCCGCTATCAGCTCGGTAAGTGTTACAGTGCAATAAAAGATACTAGAACGTATTTAAAGCTGTATTTTACTGCTCCTCTCCTTTTGGAAGGTCAATTCCCAGTGGGTTGTTTCACCACCTCCATGGTGGTGCCACAGCCCCATGGAACCTATTCCCACAGCACCGAGACCCAGACCCAGCTGCATATCATGCACCAGCTCTGATGGCCCTCTGTCCCCTTTAATGGGTTCCCAGTTCCCAGCCAATGCTCTTTGAAGGAGATTCCCAAGTGCAGCCGCCTCCGAGCCCATCGTGCTCTGTGTTAACTCCAAAACTTCTTTTCTCAGGACTGCAGAAAGTGCTCAGGGCAGCTATTAAAGTGGAATCAATCAGTGTCAAATAAAAGCCATCAGAATATGACTAAGAGTCTGATTGCCTGTAACCAACATAATTAGACAGTGAGGATTTTCTTTCTTTTCCGTTCCTGCAAGAAGGCTAAAAGCCTCCAAAATTGGAGCTAATATCCTGTGTCTGCAGAGGGTGAATTCACATTTGACCTATTGTTCAAATAAAAATTCTCCTCAAATCCAGCCCAATCACCGCAGGGGCTTCAGCCCAGACCTGAGAGCCCTGGAAAAACCCATAATCCTTGAAATTTGCTTCCATTTCGTATGCGTGATCCGAGGGTGACAGGGAGGAGGGAAGGTCCTTGTCTCGCTCATTAATCACCCAGCAAAGGTGAGCATCACCATGGAAGTGTTTGCTAAATAAAGCCACGTGTGCACAGGAGGACTGCGGTAGGGGGGGAAAGGATGAGCTCTGAGAGCAGCCCCATGGAGCTGCGTCCTCTGGCCAGGCTCCAGCACACCCGCACGGTGCCGGTGCTGCCATCCCAGCCTGGGCATCTCCAGCATCCTGTATCAAAGCGGTTGCCTTCACATCTCTGGGAGCACCGTACAGATCTCCTCGGGCTGACAGAAATAGGCCGTGTTTCCATATTCCCTGTCATCACTTATCTGTATCCTCTCACTCACCAAATCCTCTTTCCATTTATATTGGCTTTAATGAGGAGCTGCTGTCCCACTGCGCCGCTGCCCCATGCACCAGCATCCTGACATGGTCCGGCTGAGCCAAAGGCAGCGTTGTGGCTCTTCTCCCACCTTTAGCACAAGGATTTCTGCCTGGTTATCCCGATTACCTGGCTGCTGGTTAGGTGGGGGTTTTTCCCTTCCAATTATTTCTTTTTTATCAGCTATTTGATGTTTGTCTCCTGTTATCCTGCCTCTAAGGCAATCTGCAAAGGAAGCAAACAAATGAGGTTCTCATTATTTCGGCCTTTTTTTCTTGGCTCCTTGAATGTTTTATTGATCCATTGTTTCCTCACCTCATTTGTCTGTTTTTTGGCATGGAGCTTGTTTGGGCAGGTTTATGGGAGCGAAAGCCTTTCCCAGTGTAATTCTGCTCCTGGTGAAGGTGATATCGCTGGCGGTGGCAGGGTGCTGTGGAGGGGCTGAGCATCCTAGTGGGTTCCCTGGGGTCAGGTGAGGTTAGAAGCCATGGGGATGCTGATATCCCTGCTTCCACTTTGTGGGACCAACCAGTGGCTTCACCACCAGTCCCCAGCATCACCCTGTGCCGAGCATCACCAGGCTGCCACAGCCAGCAACCAAACCATCCAACTGCTCCACTTCCCTAAGCTCCTGGTAATTAAAAACACAGCAAATGGAAGTAATTCCCACTTAGGAGGAAGGACCTGCTGGAATTCGTGATGGGCAGGAGGCATTCAACAGATGTGCATTAGCATAATGTGCAAACGGCGTGAAGCACGATGCTATTTTTCTCCCCAAGCCGCTTACAGTAAGCGGAGCTGCCCTCCCCTCGGCTGCAGGTTTCCCTAGGGAAAGGGAAAGTGGGAATAACTGAAGCCAGGGAATGCTGTGGCTGGAAGTTCAGCTCGGGAAGGACCAACCTTTCCCCCAGGGCTCCCCAGCATGGATGCGACCCAAGCCAGTGCAGGCAGAAGAGGTTTCCTCCGGAGGTGGAAGACAGGGGTGAGCCCTCCCCAGGGCACCAGCCCCCTGCAGCCCCCCCAGGTGCTGACATTTCTCCTCGGGCTCTGGCATTTGTTCTAATCCATCTCGGGTTTGCACTGCCTGCTCAGGATTAACCGGCGGAGCAGCAACACGTTGATACCTAAGGATTAATTCATCCCATGTGGGAGCCCCTGCAGCAGCCACAGCCTGCAGGGCAAAAGGGGAAACTGAGGCAGGCTCAGCATCCCATGCAAAGCCCAAACCAACCCTGTGGGGCAGGATTTTGTGCCTCTTGAATGCGGGCAGAAGTGGTTGAAGGCTGTGCCTGCTGCTGGCTTTTACTGGCATCGCTGGGCTCGGGGCTGTCAGCTCGTGTGTGTGCTTAGGGCGGGAGGGCACATATGTGACATGCACAAGGTCAGCTTGCATCGCAAAGTGAGACAAGTCAAGGCAAGCTCTCCCCGTTCTGTCTGGACACCAACTGTGAGGGGCACAGATGGGCAGGCAGACAGGTCATTCTGCATTGGTCCCTGGGCAGCCCTGCGGGACAGATGGACAGGCACTGTGCATGGGGCAGACAGAGAGCACTCACACCAGCATCCTCCCAGCACGCATCGTCTGCCCACAGGCTCCATCTTGTGGAAGATGCTCCCTGAGGACCACGAGTGGGAAGCCCCCCTCGGCGTGGGAGCCTGTGTGCGTGGATCCACGGGCACACGGCAGGAGGGTCCCCAGCGGGCTGGCGATGCTGGCACCCCACCAGCACCGGCTCCCCTGCTCTGCCTCCGTGGGCTCAGTGGTGCATTACCCCCTGTTGAGTTAATCAGAGGCACAAACGCGGTGGGATGTGCTCCAGCAGATGGAGGGCAATTTTCTTCTCGGCACTGAAGCGGCACCCGGCGCATCCCTGCGCGGCACGGCGAGCCGCGAGCTGTGCCATGCTATAGAGACAAGTTCTGTCTCCTCATCCAGGGAACTGAGATTCAGCAAACAGGGGGAAGGAATGGAAAGTGGCAGCAGGTCCTGCTGTGCCATAGCGATGCCTTGGGCTGTGGCATCCTGCAGCTCGGACCCCAGCACCCCATGCTGCAGCAGGGTTGTATCTTGCCCTCATTGTACCTCTCAACAGAGCTCTAGGATAAAAGTGGGTGGTTTTCAGTCTGCAGGATGCTCTGCCTTCAATGTGGTTTATTCACCATAAAATGGGACACAGTAATTTCACTGTATACCATTTAATGACACATTAGGAAAGAATTAATCATGCTGGAGTGCTTCAGCGAGGTCTGGGGAGAGCTGCCGGCACCATCTCTGCCACCTTCCTCGCCCCATGGCTCCTTGGCGATCCCATTGCTTGGTGGGAAAACAAGATACACAAAGCTCTCAGGAGCACAACCAATTTGCACTCATTAAGCCATAATCTCCATCATTTTAATTACACAAAAGGCAGATAGATGGCAAGTTTGTTCCTACTTGTGCCTTTTCTTTTAATTATTAGTCCTTTGCACGGGCCAGTTTGCAATGAATCAGCCTTTAAACAGGGTTCAATCGGAGCATGTTCTGCTTTATTGGAGTTATCTCGTTGGCCCATCATTCCCCAGAACATAATAAAACAAACATTAATTACTACTTCAGCGGGTGTAATCTTCTTGAAAGCACTCAGCACTACTCAAACTCCACTGTAGCCTCCTGCGTACCCACTTCCAGGCGCGTGGATAAACCAACTCATCCGACAGGTCTGAACATGGGAGCAGAGCAAGTGTCAGGTCTGGAAAATGAATGGGTGTGGGAAGGAAAGCGCTGAGCTGTTGTGTGCAAATAGGATGGGAGATGGGATGTGGGATGGGATGCAGCAGGGCTGGACCATGCTGTGTGCTGCAAAGCCGTGCTCCGGGCGCTGGGATGGGCTGGGCTCCATGCCGATGCTGGCGTTTTAAGCTTGCACAAGGCTTACTTGGGTCTTGCCTTGAGCGACTTGGAACATTTTGTGTTTGTGTAAATGACAACTCCTGATCTCCCTTGGTTCCCAATGCCATTTCCAGCACTGTTATTAAAACACTCCGGGTGCCACCTCGTGCCAGGGGACTGGTGCTTGGTGAGTGCCAGTGCCTGCTGCAGCCCGAGCTGATGGCTTGGGATGGGGGCACAGCCCTTTCCCAGCCTCAGGAAGGGCAGCCTGGGGGCAGGAGGATGGGGATGCTCACAGCTGAAGCACTCAGCTCGCCCATAAAGGGCTGCTGCAGAGCCCAGGAGGGCTCTTGGCTGGAGGGAGAGGGCACTGGTGTGAGGGTGCTCAGCTGGAGTCACTCTGCCTGATGAAAGCTGCTGAGGAGAGCGCTGATGGGGTGGCTGCAGGCTCCTGTGTGTGGCCGGGCTTTGAATCCCCAGGGATTTGCTGCCCTTGAGAATGCCTTTCCCACCAGCAAAGTGATCGGAGAGCTGGGAAAACCCCAGTGTGGGGCAGGGAAGAGGATTTTCCCAGAGCAGTGAGTTCACTGAACATGCATGAAGGATGCTTATGGTCATCCAGGCCAGCCCTGGAGACACAAGGTGGGTCAGGGTTTGGGTTTTCCTGGCTGGGGAGCACTGCCTTGTAGGTCTGGTGGTTTGAATTGCCAACACTGAGGTTTGAAGACTTTGGGGGTTCCTGCTCCCCAGGGAAGAAATAGAGTGAAGGGGAAGGCAGGGCTGCACCCGATGGCTGCTGTGATGCTGATCCGAGATTCAGGCCGTGCTGAGCTGGTTTCTGTGCTGCAAACTGAAGGGATTTGTTCTGTTGGGGACTTTTAAGTGCAGAGGAAAGAGGAATAAGCCTCAGTTCTCAGCACCCTTCTGCCATGCTGGCTCGCAGCAGAGCGGCCACATCCGCCTAATTAGGAGCAGTTCCTCCCTTGAAGGGATCAGGGGGATTTCTTCCAGTGGTGCCTCCTGAGAGCATCTTAAACGCTCCCTGCAAAGGGAGCCCTGGATGCTCCCGTGGTGGTTCCTGGGTGAGGAACCATCCAAGCTGCTGGTGTGCAGGGGTCGGTGCGTTTTTGCATGCCATTTCCAGCCAGCCAGGACCTGGGGTGTCCCTGCTCCCACCAGCCAGCAGATCTGGTGTTGCCTCTGGTGTCTTGGCTTCTCTGCAGGCAAGGAGGGACTTGGCTCCGTGCTCTCCGGTTGTGTTTTAGCTGGGAGAGGGAAGAGCCGTCTAAAGCCAGGCAGCTGCATGACATTTTCCAGCCGGTTTAAGTTCAACACCATTAGACATTCCTCCTACACATCCCGAGGCACAGGAACACGCAGCAAGGTCTTTTCCCTGGCAGGGATGGCTTCTGGAGGCTGCTCCCCACCTCCCTCCTGCTCTGCCACCTGCAGCCGCTCAGGTTTGCTATTGCAGTTAGTGAAACCCTTAAAACCGAGGCGGTTTTCCTTGCCCCACGGCCGCCGGCAGCGCGGTTCCAAGCGGATCTGTGCGTTTCATTGGATGCAAAGCTTCTGTCAGAGGGAAGTCAATGGTGGCCTGAATCTTAAAGGCAAAAATCAATTGTGACTCTGCTTTCCAAGCGGGGGCTTGTACGGGTACATCGATTGAAGAGGCTCAGGCAGCCCCTAGGTCCAAAGGGACCCTGCTGGACTGTCGTCTTGTCGTGTTAGGCATCGGCAAGAATAGATGTGAATGCAAAGGAAGCACAGGCTCCTCTCCAGGGTGCAGCTTGTTTAAGGAGCTGATTCTTGTCAGTGCGGAAGGTATGCCGATGCAGTGTGAAATACATCATCTGTGAGGGTTTCCATGGAGAACTCCGTGGGCATCGAAACCTACCCTGTGCCGATGCGTTCTCAGGTGTAGCTGCTCAAATACAGGTATATACCGAAAAGGATGTATCTTTCGGTATGCTTCGTATTTAGTACTTTTAAAGTCTGGGTTTGCATCTGTGCAAGGAAAAATCAATGTCAGTATGATTTTAAGTAAAAAAGTTTCATGTCATTTTGTTGATACCAAAGGGCCCTTTCGCCTCTACTGCTTCACCCAAACTGGGATACCCATGGCCAGGGTAAAGGGGCCCTCCCCACGCTCGTGAGGGAGGAGGCGATGCTCCGAGGATAGAGCCATATGTTGTCAAGTTAATAAAAGCCCTTGAAAAGCATAAATCCTCTGTGTGCTGGCTGCTGGCCCAGGTGCATCATTCCCTTGCCGTTGGAAAGGAGCAGACAGCAGCTGTACAGCTCCTGTGTTGGAAGCTCATGAAAAAGCCCACAGTGAAAGGCTCCATCCCTGGGTACCACAAGGATGCTCTGCACTCTCCTTCAGAGCCAGTATTAGTGTTGGAAGGTGTGCTCCAGCAAGGCTTCCTCTGCTCCCTATGGAGCACCCAGGGGTGCTGGGAGGCGTGGGACGGTGAGGGGCAGCTCCACAGCGCATCCCACTGGATGTGTGCTGGGAAACTGATGTTATCAGTAAAACAAACTCCCAGTGACCAGCCTGAGGCCTGGAAGGAGCAGGGAAGCTGCTGCTTGCATGCCTCAATGCAAAGTTATTTCCCTCTTCATTTGCCAACCTGCACATTCAGACATAGACAAATTAATGAGTATTATTATGAGCCTCATTAAAAGAACTGTTCTTTAGGGGGAGCCAGCTTCCCCGGTACAAGCACCGTGTTCTGTTTGCTCGCCTATTAATTGATGGCAAACTGTGAAAGTCTGGGTTTCATTACGATTCACTTGTGCTGTCTGGGGCTGCTGCCTGGTCCCATTCCCAGTGTGAGCAGCGTTGGAGCGGGATGCAGCACATGGCTCTGGAGGCAGAGCTGAACCTGCTGCTCACCAGGACCTGCTGGGATGAGCCCCATGTAGCCAAGGCTCCTGCTTTGCTCCTTGTGGTGCTGCTCCAAGCACAGCCCCACATTGCCAAGCAAATGCATTTCGCTTCCCACCACTCTGGTGAGGATGCCGGACTTTGGGGGGAATAAATACCATGCTGATGTTTTCCTTCTCATCCTCATATGGATTGATCCAAGACAAGTGCTCATCCTGGCCTTAAGTAGGGAGCCGCGGCTGCATCTCAAAGCCTCATTTTGCCTTTTGCCATTAAATTATATTAAAAGGGCTTTCATGTTATCTCTTAAGCAGGTGCTTTTCATTCCAGCCACATTCCCTCCCTCACTGCCAGGCTCCTTACAGCAAGAGCTTTCCTTGTGCCTATAGAAGCAGAAAGCATCACTGCTATTTCTTCCGTGCAGTTTTTGGGCACCTTCACCATGATGGGGTGTCAGGATGTGAGTGCCAACCTCTCCCCCATGGGCACGTAAAGAGGTGTGATCTGCTCATAGCCCCTTGCTGGGAATTGAGGTGCTCGTGGTGATGACCTGAACCAGCACCTCTGGAGTCCTGCTCGCTTGCTGAGGCTGAGATGTGCATTTTCCCTGCGCACCCCTGTGTAATAGAGGGGCTGGACATGGATCCTTCTCATTACAGGTTGTCAGAGATTATCCTCCTGGAAAAGGCTGTGCTTTCCCTACAGGCATGCACAGTGGGGTGTGGGGAAGCTGATGTGGTGCAGGAGGGTCTCCCACTGCCATGCTTTCCTTCAGATGCATCCATCTCTATCTCAGAAGCCAGGAGAAGATGCCAGCTTCCCCAGAATGCTTCCCACAGCTGATGCTGTGCTGTGACCCTGAATTCCATCCCTGTTTCCCAAGAGGCCTGTGTCAGCTGGGGGACCAGGAGCACCACGACCATCACTGGTCAAGTGGGCAATTGAACTGGAGGAGGCATGGCCAGCCCATGACCTGACAGCGGAGGAACCCTCACATCCAGCCATCCCTTGGATACCAGGACCACCACTGACTAATTAGGAGCGATGTTTGGCCCAAGCCCCATCTGAAGCCTCGAGCAGGTTTTTCTTTTACAATAGAGGGAAAAACTCAATTTTCAAGAAGTGCATCAAGTCCTTAATTGGGATTTTAATTCGGAAATGGCAGCGGGTGCAGCAGGCCTGGCTCCCCAGGCTAATGCATCCTGGTTATTAGAGAGCAGATACCCCTGGAACCAGGCAAGCGGCAGCATTTGCATAGCAATGAGGTGTTCTGGCAGCCCCCAGAGCCGGAGTTGATTTCCTTTTGCATCTAAAAGCAGACCTGAGTGGTACTTATGAATTTGAGTCCACCTCTGAATGCACTTAACGATTCAAGTCCAATTAGTTTTCAGAGTGCCCAGGTAGGAAGTAATCATTAAAAACATGTAAATTAAGTTACTGGGGAGCTTAATAGATTAGTCATTGACTTTCTAGCTTATGTTGGCTCTTAACCTTCAGCTTAAATTAATCACCAACCATTTCTCTGATCTGGTTACAGTAGGTTAGAGCCTGGGGCTGCGGCACTGCCGAAAGGAGAACCGATCCTGCCAGGGAGCAGAGCTCTCCCTTGGTGTCTCCCCCCTGGAAAAGGGGCCAGAGATGGGGCTGGAGACCCCCTCTTGCTGCCACTGCACCCAAACCATTCACTGTGTGAGAAGTGATCGTTTGATTCATTACAGAGAGCAATGCGGGTCTTGGAAATCAGTGCCTTGGGGATGAGCTGCTCAAAGGGCAGGCCTTGGACTAATTCTCTCTTGCTGGGCGGCTTTCCCTCCATCTATTTCCCATCCTGAAGAATCTCAGTTGCAACTGGGCTAACAGCTAATGTGAAGTTGATAGGAATCTCCTAATAGATAAGGTGAGAGCCCCTGTGGTGGCACAAACCTCTTGGTCTGTGATGGGGAACCCCCCTCCAGATACCTCCTGCCCAGGCCATGCACCACCTTGGGCAGCACCTTTATCATGGGGAAGAACATGAAGGAAATATCTTGTAAAATGATATCAGGCTGTGAGCGTTTGAGAAAAGCTATTTCTAAACTTGCAATTACCAGGAAAGGGAACAAATTAGCACTTCAGGGACCGTCGCACTCGGAGAATCAGAGCTTTGGGAAATAATCAGAAGAATATATTCACAGAAGTGCATTCTTTATATTGGAACGTTTTAAAGTAAAGGTCACGAGGAGAGGCTGCAGATTAGTAAATAGGAAAATGCAGGGATCACTTTGCTGCTGCAATGACTATGGTCCATTCTGATTATGTCTGCATTAGTCACATAGGGGATGATGATGCATAGGGGATGATGGATCGTCATGCACCCCTCAGCAGCAACGTTGCTTATTCCTACTCCAGATCAGCACTTGGCCATTGGCCTCCTCCTTGTGTCCTCTGGGAAGCATCACCTTCAAGAAGGGGACTTCCCTAGGGCTCCCATGGCTCATGCACTTGTGGGTAACACACACATGCGAACACCTCACCCTGCATCAAGGACTTGGCATTTACTGATAGCACCATCCACCTTGACATAAAAATCCCAGGCGTGGAGAGTTCTTCTCCCCCAAACCCAACAGCCCATACAGGTCTCTTAGTCATGTTCCCTTCCGTGCCTTTTAGAGGTCACTTCTTGTAAGACAGAGGTCTCTTTTTCTTCCCCTTTTAATATCATCGATCATTTTTAATACTGTACCAAGCTGTCAGGCTTCCCCGGGCTCCATCTAAGCTATTGCAGAGGACTCAAAACAGACATAACCTGCATGGTGCAAAAGCCTGTGCAAGGCAGGAGGCAACAGCACTGGGGTGCTGAGCAATGCAGGCAAATCCAGGGGCTTGCAGCCACTGCCTCCCTTATGCATCCTCCGTGGGATGGAAGAGCAAACTGAGCTGGACCACGAGGCTGACCCAGCCCCAGCGCTCCTCCTTCCATGCTGAAGTAGCCCTGAGAAAATATTTCCCTTTTATAAGCAGAAGAAATAGGATTGATTTACTGTAGCGACATCTCCGAGCATGAAGTGGCGTTTTTACACTCACATCACCCATTAGACATCTGAAGGCATCAGCACAGCCCATTTCACTTTTAAAGACACACAAAATGCTCAGAGGAAACCATTTGACATCCCCATTCTGGAGCTATGATAGCGTGCTGAAAATGATACAAGTGCATCAGGAGTCTTACATCGAGTCATTTCATCCCCTGCTTTCCCTTTGAGTTGTGTCAATGCGCTGCTAAAGAGCGGGATGTGTTGCTCTGTAACTTTCCTACGTGCCACAGCTGATGAGAAGCTGCCTGTGGATGGTGCATTTAAATCAATGCGGGGCTTGTGTCCACTTCTGGTGGCTGCTCCAGCGCCATGCATGGGGAGCATCTTATAGAGGGTGCAGCTGCAGCAACATCCTATGGGAGATGCTGGAGCACCTTTGGTGCTTTCTGCCATGCCTGGGAGCAGTCCCTGCAGCAGTTCAGGCAAGGAGCTTTCCTGCTCTTCCCAGCCTCCCCAATCACTGCCCTGCATGGGGTATCCCGTCTGTGTTCAAGCGTGGGGTGCAGCACCTGGGGGTACTCTAACGGTGTGCGGCCATTTCTCACCCTCGTGCTCCAGGGCTTTTCCCTCTGGACCCAGCAGCTCCATGCTGGAAATACTCACAGCTTTTAGTGATTCTAACCTGTCCCTGTGTGCCGGAGGGGAAGGAGCCTGACTGGGTTTGTGAACTGTAATAGCTGTGTAATGAATAGCACCAGCCCTGATTTATTAACAAGGAGACTTCACAGGTTCCTGGCTAGGACAGCCTTTAATAATAATTTTATCCTCTCCCATCAATACCTGTTAATCAAATCCAATTGCAAATCCAAATTAAGCGTCCAAAATAACCCCAAAAGTGCCGGGGGTGCCAGTCTCAGCCCAAGCCAAACTAATGGTGCTGTTTCCCTGGTGTCCAGCTTGGCCCAAGCAAATCCAAGGCACCACATCCTCCTGCTGGGCAGGGACCTCCTGCCTCTTCCCAGGTTTTTCCTCACTGCCCACTGAGACCCAGTGCCGCTTACAAGAACAATTCTTGTCGCTGCCTCTGCGTTGCTCTCGCGCTTCCGTCTTGTTTGTGCACCTCCCTCATTGTTCCTTGGGGTCTGCTCTATTCGGCTGCTCACGCTTCCCCTAAGTTTTAGAGCTATTTCTGCGTATGAATTATTCTCTGACATAATTTTGCAGCACTGGTTATATTTAGAGCGCTCGCTCATTGGGCGACGCTCTCTCATTTTCCGTGTGGTTGGGCGGGCGGCGCTGATTTCTGTATTCCGTATTTCAGGCTCCGGTTGATGCGCGCTAACTAATTACATTGTGGGATGCCAGATGAGGCCCAGCTCGTGCTTCCTCTGTGGGGTTTTTTCTGCAGTGATGTTTATTTGTGATAAGGCAGGATCCAGCCGTGCAGAGACGCATCCCCCTGCGTGCGTGTTACAACTGTATCAGCTCACGCTAGAGCGGCTATGAAAGGCATTTTCACTGTGGAAAGAGAAGAGCTGCTGCAGTGGGACCCAGATTACTTTATTATGCTTCCTGACTCCTAGCAGCCTTGCTTCCATTGCTCTCTGTGTGTTTTGTGGCCTCGGCCGAGTGTGGCTCTATGTAGGGCTGTCCCAATGGCTTTGCGGCACAGCCAGAGCCTCCCAGTGGGGTTTGTCCATTCATCCCCACCTGGATGGATGCTTTCCCTTCATCCTACCCTGCTTCTTATCCACCGCTCCTCACACAGGCTCTCATTTCCCCAGCCTCCTCTCTCACCCCGTTACCTTGATCTATTTTTAATGCTGCTCTAAGTTTTCTTCCTCATCCTTCTGCCTTCCATAAAGCACTTGACTTTTCACAGTGTAATTGGCATTTTATGGCTACTTCTTGCACATGCTCTCCTACCATCCATCCATCTGCTCTCAGGAGCATCCCAGCGTCCCCATTCCCACCTCCCCAGCTCTGGGCACTGCCAGTATGCCCCATGGGGCTGTGGAATGACTTTATGGCATTGCTCCTGTCTGTCCCCTGGTGACGGCTGCAGTGACCACCCCCTCTCCTGGTGCTCTGCTGTTGCTCCTCATCTGGGCCCAGCATCCCAGCGCATCCCAAAGAGGATGGCTGGAGCCGCGCCAGCCGTGCCAGCTGGAGCCTGGCAGATTTAAAGTCTTAATTGCCAGTGATAATTAAAAATCTGAGGAAGTTTCCCCAAAGCACGAGGCTGTGTCCTGGCCCCAGCCGAGCGTGCGCAGACACAGGCGGCCAAAGGGCGCCTTGTTGGTGTGTGCACATCGGTTTGGGGGTGATTTGGGATGGGTTGGCGATGGTTTGTGTTGAGTTTTCACAGACTCCTGCAGGCGACAGAGGTGAGGCTGCCGGAGCCCTTTTCCCTGGGATTTGATCCAACCTGGACCAGTGATGCCACTCAAGCTTCTGCAACTGCATCAGCATCCGGTCCAGCGGGTCCTGGGAGGAGCCAGTGATGTTCATTATGAGTGGTGCCAGCCCATGGCTAATTAACATCTCTGTTAATTAACACGTCTCTGTGGGGGCACAGGTATCCTGGCTGCCCCAGGGGGATCCAGCCCTTTGCCAGCAGTCTGGGATCCACACGCAGTTGATCCCATGTACCACAGGGAAGATGCCATCAGGAATGAGTTTAACAAGTGAGGGCCGAGATGGTGCCAGACATCCCAGTGCCCGCCTGCGCGCACCAGGACAGCTCTTGGCCACCAGCACAGGAGATGATGCAGGGAAGACTTTAATAAGCATCTCCATTCCTGTGCATGCAGTTAACCGCAGCTGTAGATTTACGATTCCAATTAATTGTGCGAGTAAATTAGAGGCACCCAGGTGAAACTATAGACAGAAGACAGCTCCTACGTGCTGCTCCTGCCTTGGTGCTTGCACATCCTTACCCGCTCCTTAGAAGGAAGGGCAGGCGGCTGCAGAGTCCTGCCCCACCGAGGAAGGTGTCAGGGATGCTGCAGGGTGGCCCCTGTGCTGCAAGCCCCTGCCCATGGCCATGCTGGGGGCTTAGGGACCAGACCAGTATCCGCAGCACCCTGCAACCTCACAGCTCTCTTCCCTACATCAATACAAGGCAGAGCATTCCTGCCGCACAGGATGACCTTGCAGTCCAAGCTCCTCCGCTCCCTGTCCTCGCCAGCCCTCGAAGCCACCACTTCCCGGGAGAGAGTTCCATCATCCCTGTCGACAGAGCATCCCAACTCCCAGCCATCAGGCAAATCTCATCACGATCCCTCCTAACCTTTGTGCAAAGGTTGTGAGAAATGCCAGGGCTGTATTTCACAAGAAATATGAGTCCAAGGGATCCCAGGCTCATAAAGACTCCAGCAGGAGATTCAGTGGGACCAGCCCTGCTGCCTGCAGGAGGAATCACCGGCTCTGGTACCCGAGTGCTGCAGCATCCATGTGGGGATGGCTCGTTTAGAAGAGGCCAACCCTCTGCATCAGGCTGTGCTGGATTAGGAGGGCCAGGCTTGCCTGCACTGCTTTATCTGCCCAGTAATTGAAGGGAATAAGCTCTTATCTCCCTGGTCAGGCTTTTCCCCTGGCAGGGCCCTTATCTCGCAGCCCTTGGAGATTGTGAGCAGCTGCCGAGCCTCTCAGAGGGATGCTGTATCCATCTGCTCCTGCTGGGCTTGAGCATCGGTGGGGACACAGCTCCTCCTCTGCCCCTCATCTTGCAGTGGAGATGCAGGTCCTGCCTAGGAGCTATCCAGAAGGATGCTCCAGCCGGTGGCTGCGGGAGTGAGGATGTTGTGGAAGGAAAGCTAAGGATGCTGTGGTGCTGGGGACTGCACGGCGGGGCTGGAGCCCTCTCCATTTGGGCAAAGGAGGAATTGAACTCTTGGAACCACATCCAGATACTTGGAACATACTTTTTGTTACTGAGCACCTCCTTGGATTGTCTTTGATTAGCACTGTTTGGTGCAGGCACCCCTGGGTCTGTCAAGCAGCTTCATGCAAAGATTTGGGGGGAGGATGAAATACTGAATGCTTGGGTCATATATCTTTGATTAGTATCGATTGCATTAGAAAATAGAGGATAAAAGGCAGCAGTGAGTGATTGCCACTAGATGGCAATGGAAATGTCAGTGTCTGCGGCTCATGGCCCTGGACTATCACTAGAGACATCCCCACATGATAAGGGCCCTTCTGGGCTGGGGTACCCCACAGCCTCATGCACATCCCAAACCCCCCCAGAAGCAGGACAGCAGCCATCCTGCTCTCAGTTTTTCCACCCAAAGCCTTGAATCGATTCCCATTCCGTGCGTGACGCCAGGGAAGAGCTTTGCCATGGAAGCAGTCAGTGCAGGGGGGTTATTTGCAGTGTTCAGAGTCAGCCGCTCGGAGGAGAGCAGTAATTGGGTCTCTCAGGTAAACTGCACCAGCTTGAAGGCGGCTGCAGCTATCCGAGCTGATGGACCACTGAGGAGACATTAGCATTGGAAATGATGACCATTAACTTGATTAAAGAAAGGACACAACACGCATTTTGTTCTTGTATCGGAGCCGCTTCTTCCCATGAATCGTTGGTTGGGGATTTTGATTTCCTTATGCCAGGAGATAAAACACCTCAGAAACGATGGGTAATTGCTTATGGGCTGAGTTTTTCTAGGCTAACCTAATCTTGCCAGGGATTTGCTTTTAGCTTCAATGTGAGGATGGATTTTCTTTAAGATCAGGCTGTCGTGTATTGGAAGCAGAATAAATGACTTCTGAGCACTGGATTTACACAGGCTTTCCTTAAGTGATGGCTAACCTGAAAAAGGCAGCACCAGTCCTATCATGGGATCCTGACCATGACAGTGACTGGGAATAGTGGTTGGGCACCCGAGCCAGGGTTACAACACCATCCAGGGCTCACTATGTCCCCACATCCCTGGAGAGGGGTGTCCAGCAGCATGGAGCATCCTTCCCTCCCGGGTCAGCAGGGATGCCGCGGGAGCAGGCAGATGTGCTGGTAATTAGGCTGCATCAAATCAGTTAGGCTGAAGACAAAGCAATTTAGAGAAAATGAAGAGGAAATGAAACGACTCGTGCTGATGCAGGAGGAATATTTTTAGTCCTTCTAAGTCCACGGCGTCTGTTGTGTTTGAAGAGTCCACGCTGAATCCTCCTGGGAATTGCTTCCTTTCAATTGAGGTTGCCATCTCCCAGCGCTGCAATCAGATGTGTCCGCACAGCTTCTGGTTAGTGCAACCAAAGCACTTAATTTTCATTAAAAAGATGACTTTGTGGGAAGTTGTGAAGGGCAAAATTGGCCGCCGGTGCCTGCATTCCTGAGGATGGACCCGGGGACATGGATGTGTAAACTGTCAGGCTCCTTTTCCGGGCTCCTTCTGCTGCTGCTCTGCAAAGATTGACTCAACTGCAGGTGTCTCTCCTGAGAGCTCTTTTTAAATCCTATTTACACTTGTGTTTAATAATTCACTGTACCCAGAGTGTTGAGCATCAGTTGCTTTATAGTGTTGTATATAATCCCCGCTCCATGTGCCTTCGCAGCCCATACCAAGATCTCCAGGTAACATCAAGGAACCTTTCCTGGGCAAACACTGCTGAAGAGAACCCCAAAACCCCTCAGAAACATTCTGTTCCTGGCAATTTCTCACACAATCTATGGCTGTGCCCAGAGTGATGCTCGGTGACCCCATGTGTCACTTCCTGCCCAGCACTACAAAGCAGGAGAGAACAAAGCAGCGCTCCACAGGAGGCTGTTGTGGGAACATGTGTCTTTCAAGAGCTAAGTGAAGGAACAGGAACTCATCTCGATGGAGCTGCTGTCTTATTAGCCAGGGCACTGGGTCACCGCATAGAGCTGTACTGGGGGCTCCTCTGCTCCCTGCCTTGCACCGCTGGCAGGTTGTGCTGTTGGATGTAGTGCTGCAGATGGAAGTGCTGAGCTTCCAGAGTGGGATGCTCCCGCCAGCAGGGTCAGGATGAGGGCCCAAGTCTGTGCCTCCCGGCTGGACCGCTATCGGCTCCTGGCAAGAGCACAGGGACTGGGGAGGGATGAGAAGCTGCTCTGCTGCCCAAACAGAAAACGAATGCTGGTTGCCCTCTCCTCGGCATTAATCTCTGTCCCTCCTGGGAAATTATGCCACAATAAATCTTTATTTCTCATGATGGCTTGCCAGCTTTAATAATGGTTTCGCTGGGGACGGGAGAAACCGGTGAGCCAGAGCCGGAGTACGGGCTGGAGGATGTTCCGCTACCCCTGCAAACACCGATGGGCCAGGACTGATTTATCCTCCTTCCCCAAGCCCTGTTTGTCCAGCCGTCATGTAGGGCCAAGTGAATTACTGCTTCCCCAGTAAATTCAGCCTCTTCTTAATCTCCAGGCATCCGTGCTTCCCTGGAATTTATTTGCTACCCGCGTGGAGCTGGAGGGCGAGGGATGCAGGCCTTCAAACCCCCGTTTTCATCAGTGTCCACCTCACTTGCACCCTCAAATGTGGGCAGAAGAGCTGGTCCCTGGTGGTGTGCTCCTGAGCCCAGGGTCCCATCACCGGCAGTGGGATGCTCTGTGCCCAGTGCAGCAATAATATCCCATTGTGCTGGCATAGGGAGGAGGACACGTTGCACTGCAGCACCTCGAAAGGGCGACTTGGTTGTTTTTACCTGGGGATGTTGAGGTGTTGGGGATCTTTATTGTTTTCTAACTCAATACAAACCATTTGCAGAACTGCGCTGGAGAAAAATGGGATTTGTTCTGAGTTCCCCCTGTATCCGACCGGTGAATGTAAATAATTGTGTTTTCCCTTATTTGTGCAAGTAACTGAATGGCCAAATCCAATTACTCCTGGAAATTCTGCTGCGGAGCAGAGCGCGGTGTGAGCCCTGAATCAGTTTTCTCTGACCCAGGGTTGCCGGTGCTCGTGCTGAGCCTCCTTTCCCACCTTCCCAATGGCATTTCTCAGGGAAACGCTGCCAAATGAGCCCCAAAATGACGATGCTGCCTCTGCAACCGGTCCCATCCCGCAGCCACCCGTATGGGGCTGGTAATGGCTTCAAGTGGGTGCCGAGATGGATGGAGACCACGAGCGCAGGCGCCTCGTCCAGCTCTGCAGCCAGAGCTGCTCGGCTCATCCCAGCAATCCAATGGCAGATCCACTTTAGCCAGGGCGAGTATGAAATGTTTTTGCAGGGAGTTACTATAGAAACTGTCTCAACTCTTCGTTCTGTGCAGCCTTGTTGCTGCTAATAAATAGCCTCATTATGGTGCAAGAAGTGCGTTGGAAACCAGCAGCACCACAGCTCGGGCCGGTGCGCAATTAATGGTCGAAAATAGCAGGGCCATTCTTTCTCCCTGTAGCTTAAGGAGCGGGGAGGCCGGGGCTTCCATTAGGGAGAGTTATGGCTCGTTTCTCCACTTTTTGCTGTATTTATGTTTTATGTATTCGGAAGTGATTTCAGCCGCGATCACAAATTGCTAATTCCCACATTACATTGAATGCCTGTGAGCGGGAACCACTCCTGCCCATCAAAGCAAACCAGTGATGGCACTGGCAGGGACCTGGCTCCTCCTCCTGTGCAGCTCCTTTGGGTGATGCTCCTGGTGCTGCCGTCCCAACCGATGTCTGGTACCCAAGGCAATGGCAACCCTAATTCCCACCATGGATTTCTCCCTTCACCACCATCTGCACTCACAGCCACCCCTGGCTACTCAAACCTTGCAGTTTTGGTCTCATTTCAAGCATTTTCAATGCTCTTCTCTTTGCCCCCGAGCAGCCCAGGAGAGGATAGTTAAAAATAATGACGGAGATAACACAACCCTCCAGAGAGAAGCAAAACCACGCACTGCTCTTTGCTAACAGGTCTCATGGTTCATCACTTTTATTGCCATTCCTCTCCCAACATGTGCTGGGGATCATATGGACTTCCAGCATTGACACTGGAGTCTTAGGTGTTTGTGGACATCAGCTTTGGTGGGTTGTACGCACCCAGATCTTAGCAAAGCAGGTCCCTGCTGGTCCCTTCAGTGCTGGAGGCTCCCGTTGCTGGAGATCTGAAGCTCTGGTGTTCCTCAGGCTCTGAGATCAGCTCCGGATCTGGATATCAAAAGCTGGAGCATTTTGATGCGTTGCAAACACCACCCGCTTGCCCTGACTGCATGCATGTGTGTGACACAGGCAGCTCCCAGCCCATGATTCCTCTGATGGATTACCTGTCCTCTGTGCTGTGGGAGCACAGCCATTCCAATGGGAAGGGCGGCTTCTGGCTCTGTGCATTCTGCACTGCCCTGCCTGTAGCTGAGTAAAGTGAATATTCCCATTCCTGCATCCAAGAGGCGAATATGGCCCAGGAGAAGCTGAGTTCAATATTTACCCCAGGGGGAGGATGGAAGCCCATACTCACCATAAGGAGCCCTCAGCACTAGCAGCAGGTTGCGGTGTCTGCAGCATCGCATCCACGCTGCCAGTTTGCAAACCGAGTTCTCCTTCCTTTCACAGGAGAAGCTGGACATCATTGTTTGTGTTCTCCTGCGGCTCTCTGTGTGTAGGCATGTTTGTAAAGGCCTGAAAGAAAGCTGGAATTGATCACACCGGTTTGCCCCTGGCACAAATCACCCCGTCGTACAAATAGGAAACGCTGCTCTCCACGGCTCTTCTTGGAGCTCACGTTAATGACTTTCCGTGGCGCAGACCCAACATCTCGATGGGAGGCAGTGAGGCATCAGAGAAAATGATGGGGAATATAATGAATCATTTGTCTTCCCTCTAGAAGGAAGAGTGGCAGTGGAAAAACAGACCCTTAACCCTTCACTGCTGCTGATGCCGGCGTTCCCAGGGCAAGCAAAAGGAAAGAGCACGGCAGAGAGATGAAAGAGGACTTCACCCCGCTGGCAGTGCTCAGTTCTCAGTGTTCAGAATGGAAGCAGGCTTGCTCTGCAGCACAGCCTGGATGTCAGCAATTGCTTTTTCACTGTTAACAAGGTAGGAAAGGATTTCACTTCCTCGATAACGCAAATAAAGTAGATTTGGCTTCTTGTGCAGGCAGCATCCTTTGTGCGAAGCCAGGGATGGGTGAGGGCTGTGGTGCCCGGCCCCTCGGATGCAGGCCCTGGGAGGGCACCTGAACTGCTGATGGATGGGAATGATTTGCCAGCTCCCATTTAATCAACTCTGCTCATCGCTTCCCGTTGAGTGCATTAAAAATCCCTCAGCAGTGCACACAGACCGCTGCCCAGGCTCGGGACTGATAAATGTTCCTTTTGAAAGGCAGCACAAAACGGGACCTGATTCAACTTTAACTTTTTTAATCATATAAATTGTTTAAAACATATTAACTGAAAGAAAAGGCAGTGGAAGAGGCTTTTCCTCCTCGTGATTTGCTTAAGGGGAGTCGCTGTTAGAGATAGATGACACAGTGCTAGGAGCTCGCCTTTGTTGTTAAAATTCAAACCAAGTCCCACAATTCGGGCTGAAAATGCCAAATTCCAGTGAAATCTGGGATTTGGCCAGGGCAGGAAAGTCTGGCAGCATTTAAGCATTATCCCATGGTTAAATGGACAGGGACCCATGGGGCAGGGCTTGGAACAGGGCACCGATGGCAGCGCTGCACCTCGCAAGGGGAAATGCAACCAGCAGCTCCCCTGTCTCTGTTGATTAAGGGATTAGAGTTGTTTCCCTGATAAACCACTCAAAAGAGACATAATCGATCTAAATCAATTTCATTAATACAGACATGATCATCCTTTTTCCTTCCAATAAAACCCGACTTGTCTGCTTGCAGGCCAGTTCTGCATGTTAACTGGGCTCATGCTGGGATGAATAAGCCCCCGTCACCCTCAAGCCTGGCAGCATAACTAGTATTTGCAATTTAAATGGGGTAAGTGCTTGTGGAGCATGGAAGGAGCCTTACACAAGGAATCACTGCCCGGCCCCGCTCCCAAGCATAAAGCCACCATCCCATGGAGCATTCCCGGCCCTATGGATGGGTCTCATTAACCACTGCACATCCCAAAGGGAATTTGCCTGTAACAACACAGCCTATGCACGCACCACAGCGCAATGAGCTTTCTGTGATGATCATTATTGCCATAATTACCAAAGGAATTAGTAATGATAAATGATGGAGAGTTAACGCACTGGAGGCTAAGGAGCCATCTGACACATTGAGATGCTGGGAAGCACTTTCCTAGTTAAAAGCCATAAAATATTTCCCTGGGATGACAAAATTGAGAGGGTGGTGGCTATATAGGGCACTTGGCATGGGAATTATTGGTAGGGCTCTTGGGTCAGAGGATCTGGGCTGCAGTCACACCGGTGGGTGTAAGGGATGTAGAGGGGCATCTCAATCTGTTTGACAACTTCATCTTTTTCTGTTGCTAACAACAATATTTGTAGTTGCATCCCTTGGCAGATCAGATGGAAAGAGCATTCCAGACAGTGCATGGAGTAAAGGGGACTGCATGGTTCAAGCCCAGTCACTTCCCCTGCACATCGCTGCAGGAGGATGATGCTCCTGCTGCAGGCAGGCCCTGAGCAATGGCTGAACTTTCCCAGCCACAGATCATTGGCTTTAAATCCAGCGGCCGTGCTGGATCCCTGTATGTCCCATTAGCTCCAACACACACAGGCACTCCTGGGGCTTCCATGCCCTTCCATTTTCAGGAATGAGGACTGGCTGAGCGGCAGGATGCTGAGCAATCGCCGCCTCCTGCGGCCTTGTTGCCATCTCATAATCAATACCCCTGCCAATAGCTTTAATTCTTGATAAATAGCAGGCGTAAAACTGAGCTATTGTGTTGCTAGAGGAAATTTAATTAAGGGTGAACAGAAGGGATTCATCACTTGGCAGCGGAGCTCTTGGAGCCGGCTGCTTGTCCAGCCCCCAGCAGTGGCCTTTCAGCTCCTGCTGCAGCTCGTGCAGGTAACAACGGGTCCCTGGGTGCTCTCTGCGTCCATCCCCGCTCCTGAAACCAGCCTGTTCCCATCACACGGTCAATGCCTCTCATTGCTGCACAACCAAGGAGTCTCCAAGACCCTCAGCATCCTCCCTGCATCACCCCCCATATCCCTCCTCACCCCCCTGCATTAGGACACATCCAAACACTGGGATTCAGCATCATCCGCAGCCGCTTGAATCCGCAGGAAGGATTTTTGTCCCTATTAAGGTTTAATCGCAGCCTTTTCCTTGGAACGGACCCTCAGTTGTGTCTGATCATTTTCCTTAGCGCATCTTGTGACACGATCAGGGTTTCCTCTGCACGCACAGGAAGACTTTCTTCATTAGTTATTAGATTTCAGCCCCCGAAGAGCAAATTAGGGGACATGAATATGCAAAGCTAATGCTTCTAAACTGATAGCACAGAGCTTCCTCCAGAGGGGATCGAAGCTGTGGTGACATTTGGCTTCCAACTCAGCGCGTTTGGCAGGGGCAGGGTGGGTGTTATATTTTCTGTAATATGTTTTTTTGCACTGGAGAGGGCTAAAAATAAATCTGCCACCCAAATTGTTCTTTTTTGCTTGCTTGGATGCGTTTGGATTGGGTTTTCTACGGTAAAACTTGCACCACGCAGACAAAGCTGGCCAGGGGCTGAGGCTTGGGAGCTGGGTGATGCTGGTCCCCATTTAAGGCCACAGCAGGCACCGTGCGGTGACGCGAGGGGCGGCTCAGGGCTGTGCTGGATGGCACGAACCTCGCAGCATCACAGATGGCTGCAGTTTGGGCTGTGGCTTCCCCAAACAAACCAGTTTCCCCCCTGCTTTGAGCTTTTCCAGGCGCTCCCATGGGAATCCTGCAGCAAAGTCAATTAAAGGAGCTGCCGGCTCCGCTCTGCCTCCGCAGCCCACACCGGGTCGGGCACTGTGGGATGCCAGCACCTAACACAGGAGGCTTCGCTTTGCAGCCAAAGGAGTTCTGCCCACTCAGGCTTCCAGACCAAGGTGTTTAACACGGAGCCAGCCAATGATGGTTCCATCCCAATGCTGGGGTCCAGGACATCCCCCCCCATTGCCCTCCATAGGGTAGCAAACCAGGGAGCGCTGTCGATGGGGACAGAAAGAGGCGGAACATCACGTTCTGCACATGGGGAGCGGGTTATTTTTAACAGAGACTCCATTAACTGCCAGCAGGATTTCATATTTCCTTTTCTTAGCATGCAGAATGCTCGGGGAGCTTCAAATGGTGCTCGGCAGCAGCTCGGCTCCTCCACCCCATCTGTGCAGGGCTGGGTCCGGATTAACAGCTACACCAGAGCATCCCTGGCCCCAGAGATTCTCCCTGAGCATCCTGCATCCTCCCACTGCTGGGATGGGGAGCAGGCAATAGTTTTCACCTCCAGCCTATTGCTTTGTAAGAGGAAAACCACCCTTTTTGTGTCTCCATCAGAGAAAATCACCCCTCTGCCTCCTGGCCTGGCTGGCACCGAGATCAGTGCCACCACAACAGTTATCAGCACAATCCCCAGGAGCAAGGGGAATTTGCAGCTTCTCCTAATGGGGACTCAAAAGTGAGCACAAGAAATGAAATGGATCCCACTGCAGTTAATGACCACCCCATTTTCCTCAACGGATGAGGGAAGGGGGAGGCTGCATTGGACATCTCACCCTCAACAGCAGAGCAACCTGGGAATTGCATTGGGAATTGGGGGCCAGCAGAAACGGAGGCAGGAGTTTATCCAGCCTCTTTCCTCTATGTTCTGTTGCACAAAGGCTCCACAGAAGCCCCCAGATTATCAATCTCTGGGAGGGAGCAGGAGCTCCCAGGAGCTGGGGGGACACTTACCAGGGTAACTCGTTAGTAAATATTGGGAATCCCCCCCGATAATAGGAACCCCAAGGAATTCCCTGCCGGAAGCCGCTGTTGGTTCAGGTACCACTGCCCAGGGCTGCGAATGCCCTTGGCTGGCTCTTGTCCTGATCTGCACCAGCCCAGCCTCTGCTAAGGAGTAATTAGGAGCTAATTAACGTTTGTATCATACAGTGGGAAACATCTGGGGCTGATACCATGCGAGGAGCCTGCCAGTGGTGACTGATGGGGTCTGGAGGAAGGAGAGCAGCGGGAGGCTCCGCAGAGCATCGTGATGATGGGGATAGGCCCGGTCAACCCCGGGGAGCTCTGGGGATAGGGATGGGGATGCCTGTTCCCACCCTCATCCCAAGCAAAGGTGGGAAAGTGACATCATTCCCCCGGGAAGAGGGATTCTCAGACCCAGACCCAGAGGGAAAGCTGGGATTTATTTTGCATGACTCCCAGTTAATTAAGTACTTCATTTGCATACCCCCGTGCAGTAACTCACTGCTGTCACCATGAAATCCAGCCATGTGCAAACAGTTAGCAAAAATAACACACATAACTCAAACTCACGTTGGGTGCAAGACTGGCCTTACACGACGCGGCTATAGGGGCCTGGTGTACAGCCCAGCACCATCCCTCCTTCCCCTTTATAGAGGGAATACATCTCTGCATTGATTTGGGGGGAGATTACTGTAGATTGTGCTGAGCTCCATCACCTCCTCCTCTGATTTCTCTTCCTGATGCTCTGCTGCGAAGCTCAGCCATGGGGGGGGAGCCTTTGGGCTCCCCACAACCACTCACACATTTATTTCCCTGTAAATTAGCAAAAGGCCAGGCTGAGGAGCCCTATGGCCCCGTGTAACCTCATGAAACCTTTCCCTTCCTCTTAAAGGTGACCATGGCCAGGTGTCCCCAGCCCGGCAGCACACGTGTCAAGCAATGAAGCAGCCAAACCTCCACGTGTGCACATAGGGACATGCGTTCCGAGGGCCGCGCTGACCTTCTGCAGCTTGCTGCTGTCCTCCTGTGCCACCAGCAGACAGATCCCTGCTGACACTGCCTGCGGGACGGGCAGCAAACCCAGCTGACATCTCCCAGTGTGACACCAAGGAAGGTGGGATGGAGCCATGGAGGATGCTCCAGAGATGCTGCGGGAGAAGCCGGAGCATCCCTGAGGATGGGATGGGGGCTCCGGGGTCCAGCACATCCTGCCCTGATGCTTTCTTCTCTCACCCGTGGTGAAGCCATGTCTAAAGCCGCATCAGCTGCAGCCACCGGTGTGTGGGTGAGAAGCCGTGCTCCAGCCTGGCATCTCTAAGGCATCCACTGAGCAGGACTCATTAAGCAGAACCCCCTTCCTCCCCCGGAGCCCTCATCTCCTTTCCTGCATCACCAGGGGTACCCACACTCATTGCTTACGGCAGAGAAAGAAACATGTCTGTCTATTGCAAGTGTCTATAAATACCCAGGAAGGTAAATGCATTAACCTCATCTTGATCCCAGAGTGTAATTACATAAAGCCAGGCTCCCGAGTAAATTAACACATTAATAACAATTTTGTTCCTGTAATTACTATCATTTCTTACATCTCACAGCTATTTGCTCAGTGAGACACGTGTGAGTGAGGGCATTTGCTATGCCAAACCCCTGTGACAGCCTGGCCTTGGCCAGACAGCTCCGGGTGATGCTCAGTAAAACTGTTATCAGACCACAATGGATGAAGATGCTGCGAGGAACCAGCCTGGTTCCTTGTGCTGGATGGGTTCACCGGCTCCTGCGGGACCCCATGGCCGTTCCCCACGAGGGTCCCTCTCCATCGGCTGGCAGGAAGAAGGAGCATCCGCTCGGATCTCCATGGAAACCCACCCCGAGCACAGGGAAGGCTTTAATTGGAAGTGCTGATTTGGCTGCGGCCCTGGGAGCGATCGGCAGGAGATGAGCTGCATTAGGAAGCAGCAGGGGTGGAATGCTACTTCGAAAATGGGTGCCAAAAGGGTATCTGATACCATTAGGCTTGAAAACCTGCTTCTGAAAGGCAGGGGGCCGGGCCGGGCCAGCCCCTGGCAGCACAGGATTGATTCCGTTCATTTGACCTCTTTTTTCCTGTGAGCAAATTATCCATGGGAAGACTTTGATTGGTTTTTTTTCGCCCTGAATTTGTTCCCTAATCCCAAGTGAGGGGCAGAGGGGCCGTGCAGCAGAGCTCAGAGCATCCTATCAGCACGCACCCTAGCCCAAGGCAAACCCCATCGCTGTCCCCATGCTGCAGGGACCTCACCACCACTGAAACACCCAGGTTTGCCAAAGCTGGACTGGAGAAACACAACACAACAGTCTCTGGTTTGGGAGCAGCAATTTCAGGGGCAAAGCACCGAGTGTCTATTCCATCAACAGCTCGTGGGGCTCAGCTGGGAGGTGAGAAGCCAGATGGATTGTTTCTGGTTTGAGTTAATGGGATTGGATGGGATGGGGTGAGGAGCTGCACAGAGCCAGAGCCCAGGAGCACTGGGGATGCTCAAGCACCCACCATCCAACAGCCCGAAAGGCTTAGCAGAGGTTCCCTGCTTCAAATGCCAGGGTCCTGGGGCAGCACTGGGGTGTAGGTGCCACTGTAGCAGCAGAGGAAGGGGTACCGGGACAGAGAGCCCGCGCCTGCAGCCGGGTGAGGGCTGGCAGCAGGTAATCCTGGCTTTATCCCGCAGGAGCAGCTGTAAATGTCAGCTCCATCCCGAGGGGAGCCTAAACCCGCGCTGACGGCAGAGAACAGCTTTTATGAGCAGTTCTCATAAACACACTCACAGCCCTGCTCCAGCAGAGCGGGTGACCTGGTCCCAAGCACGAGGTGACTCAGCAGACACTGTAAGAGACCTCCAGCCATAAAACCAAATCCCAGCCCAGCCGGAGGATAACCTGGTGGGTAACGTGGTGCCCCAGGGATGTGCACAGGGCTGGTGTCCAGCAGAGCCTCAGCTCTGGCCTTTCTTGAGTGAGAAAGGACTCAGCTTTCTGTAGGGCAAAACCAGGCAGCACAGAGGTATAAGGATGCTCCAGACCTATCCTCACTCGCTGGCATCTCCCGTTCCCATCTCCCGCTCCATTCGTGCTTTGGAGATAAACAGAAGGCCGTAGCCTCTGAGGTTTTTACTCCAGGACTTTCCATTCACTTCAATCATTGAAGTGTTTCCCCGTGGATAAGATCTGTGTGACAATTGATAAGCTGTACCTCCGGCATCGTTCACTCTCCTCACGCATCAGGCACCAAACACCCTTCCAGAAGCAAACAAATGGGTCTTAGTGCAGGAGGCAAAGCCGAAGTCCTTGGGAAAGGACCCTCAAAAGAACCATGGAATGGTTTGTGTTGGAAGGGACCTTAAAGCTCACCCAGTTCCAACCCAACACGGGCAGGGACACCTTCCATTGGAGCAGGGGCCATGGATCTGCTTTAGAGACCTCCACGCTGGACTCCCCAACGCTGAGCCGAGTGATCTGGTCCAGCTCCCACTCCAATGGGATCTGCTGCAGGAGCTGGACCCTCACCAGAGGGCACTTCCCATTGCCCACAGAACCCATATGGCTCATTGAAGAACTTGAGTGGCAATTGAATTAATGGAAAGCCCTCTCTGCTGCTGACCTTCACTAGGGTGGACGCCGCTTCCCCCCTCTGTACCATAAATCAGTTGGTAAATGAACACAAAGCCTCAATCCTTCATCAAAGGTCAAGCCTGGGCCAGGAAGAAGGGAAATGATTTAAAAGCAGTTTACAAATGCTGCACATTTCTCATTATGTAGCTGTGAGTTATTGTTAAGCCCTGCTCTGCACTGAAGCACCGCTCTATCAGGGGCAGAGGCCTCACTCCTTCACCCCACAGCTGCAGAAAGGCCCATCAAGGACCCCAAAACCCCTCTGGGCAATGTAAAAGCCATTGGACACTAAGCCCAGGAAGGAGATGAGCTCCATAGGAAGCCTCCAACCTTCCTCATGGTGGATTCTGGACTGTGTTGAGGAGCACAGTCCCCAGCTGAGCATCCTGCAGCATCCTCTGCCCAGGCTGCGGAGTGGGTCCCATCACCCTCTTCCAACAGGCCCCCACCAGGCATGGAGGACATGTTTTGATAACGCCCTTCATGTCCCATCCATTGTGGCTGAACAAGAGCACAGCAGCCACGGTGAGGATGCTTTTCATCTCTGCTGCATCCTCTGCCTGCCGGAGATGCCAATGAACCGCGCTTCCGACAGCCATTGTTTCACTTATGGAACCTTCAGCCTGGTTTTGATTGAGTGCACTTACTACAGCTGCTCTTGTTGTAGGAAGGATTTTGAGCCGGGTATTTGACAGCCTTGATCTTCAAGCAATCCATTAAGAGCAGCTTTATCTCTGGGTTCTGTAGCCGTTAAATCGTTCTTTATCAAGTTGGTGCTGTGCTTTCAGGGAGACGCATGGGAAGAGCAGGGAATAAACCCCCAGACTCCAGTGCTGGGATTGCTGCGGCATTTGGGCTACACACTAATAACCAAAAGGGGTTTTTCCCCTGCAGAACAACATCTGACCCCAGCTCAGAGAAGCACAGGGGACAGAGAGGACTGTAACCGACCATAGGAGCCTGGCTCCACGATCCGCTGTCACCTCCAGGGCCTTAAAGCTGATGTATCATCACTCCTGCTGGATGTCTTCAGCACGAAGCCCCATGGCTGCCTGCAGTAAACTGCTCTGGGCTTTCCAACACACTTTAATCAGGAGCAAGCATTTCAAGTGGTGCTGCAGGACGGGCTGCAAGCACCCACAGCACCCTGCACAGTCACCGTGCGCCTGCCCAAGAGCGATCCCACTGAACTCAGCTCAGGGGAATTAAAGCTTTTCATTTAGATTTTGACCTTTGGGAACAAAACACAAAACGCATTTCAATATAAAAACCTCATTTCAGGCTCTGGAATCAAAACACTTCCAGCTGGGAATGCCAGAGCGATGCATTACAGCACCAAAGCGTCCTGCACTGGGAGCAGGTCCGGTCCCTAATGGGAGCTGAGGCACCCCAAGAGGCTCCTTGAGGATACCCAGGAGTTTTTCCATAGGGCAGAGCCCAGCACAGGGTTTTCCCCAGCCCTGAGGCACAGTGATAGGCTTGTCATGCCCATTTGCTGCACTGCAAAGGGGGTCATGCAGGAGCAATTAAAGCACTGCAGAAGTTAATCAGCTCCAGCAACAGCCACAGCCCAATCCGCCTCTCCCAGCTGTGATCATCCCATCACTTAGCCAGTGCCAGCCCCAAGGTGATGTGTGCTCCATCCATGGAACTGTGACTGCCATAACAAGGTGCTTCATCACACTGGGGTGGCAACACTACCTGCCATAGCCCAGGCTCATGGGCAGGTTGTAGAAGCCTTTGCTCTACCCTGCAAGTGCCACTTCCAAATGCATCCATCGCCTTTCAATTTGGCAGAGGGTCCAAGTACTCATTTCAGCTAATAAAGATACCCGGTAATGTCATGTTACAAGGCTGGCTGGCTCCCAGCAAATATTATGCGAGCCTTTGTTTAATTAGAGGCTGCTCAGGCTGTTGCAATTTCATTCTCTTAATAGGAAAAATCAGCTGGGTATACAGGTTTGGGCTGGAGCCATCACCCCCTGCACCTCAGGGGCAGGAGCTCCTGCACCCACCTCCCTTTCCCCCATCTATTTCTAGTTGCCCTTTATCAGTGGCCTGTTTGGCACCGCTGAGCCAGCCCAGCCTGCTCCTGCCTCCCCAGCCCCAGAACTTGTTTGTTCTGAGGATCAGTAAAGTTCAGCTCCTGCAGCAAAGTTCAGCGCCACAACAAGAGCTCCTGCCTGGGTGCGTGGATGAATGCTGATGGGTTCCCCCATGCCCTGCTCAGGATGGGAAGGGCCAGCGCTGGCTGGTAAAGCTTATGGAGAGGAAGCATTCTGGGGAGAGAGCAGGAGCCATCCCAGTGCATCCACCCCATCCACCTCCTTCCTCACAGCACAGAGGCACAGCTGCCAGCATCCCTCTGGGTCCCCAGCATCCCTGTCAGGTGAGAGGAACCCACATTCCACAGCAGATGCCTCCAAGCAACAGCTACAAACCCCACCAAAGACACACATGCGGGGTGAAGCGAAGCAGGAATGGAACCAAACAGAGCCAGGGGTACCCAAAGCACCTGCATGATGCAGAGAGCTCCAACTGGGCAACCCACCCTGACCCCCATCAAAGAGCTCAGTTAAAGAGCCACTTCCCCATCTTTTCTTCCCTGGGCACACCGGTGAGGAGATGTGAGCTGAGATTTCCACAGTGAATTAACTGTATCATCACAAGAATCCAAATTCATTCCTGACGTGAGTAAAATGGGAAGAGAACAAGGAGCTGCCAACAGTGAGGAGAGCCAGGGCACACCAGCACATCATTTACTGGGGCTGAGGCAGCACCAGCTCCTCCACAAGCCTCAAGCAATATCACTGTATGAAAACAGAATGAGGATTATCCAGTTAATCTACTGCCACAACCCAACTCGGGGCCTCTCGTGCTGCAGACAGAGCAATCACTTGTAAAAGATCAGCTGTCATTTGCCATCAGGCAGAGGAACTCTGCAACGACTTCATCAGGGCTCCTCATGAACCAGCCTTAGACCCATGAAGCCCTAATGCGTTCCTAAGGGGGTTTAGCCAGGGTGTGATGATAGGGGCACAGCAAGGGCCAGAGGCCCCCTTCTTTTGGCCTTGGCTCCTTGTTTTCTCACCTCTTGGTGTTTCCTCCACAGCCTGGACTTTATCCCCCCACACCACTCCCATCCCAAGTCCCTGCACTGAGCCACAGGATGCTCCAGGGAAATGAGGGGGATCCAGAGGAGCCCCAGCACTCCCCACCATGGGACTGGTGCCACTGCAGCACTCGCCTCTGCAGGATGGGGACTCCAAAGGCTTCCGCCTCCCACGGAAGAAGACGCTGCCACGCTCTGCAGTGCTGCACAGCAAGTTTAATTGAGGAAGGATGAGTACAAAAATACCCAAAACTCCAGAAAACGGCCCCAGTGCGTACAAAACTCACTGCAGAATATAAAATACTTTAAAAATACCCCGCAGACTCAAATCTGCAAACTTTTTATGTTAAAAAAAAAAATAAAATCCAAAAATGCCTAAAAACGTAGTAACACTTGACAAAAATAAAGCCATCCTGTGTGGTAACAAACACATTCGCTCTCCCTGCTTTGTGTGGATGGAGCCACGTGGCACCACCAGCGCTCCCGGCAATGCCTGGGGATGCGGGTGCCCTGGTGGCTTGGAGAGGGGACCAGGCTGAGCCCCCCTGCAGAGACACAGGGGACAGAGCAGGCTCACTGGTACAGGACCTTCACGCAGAAGGTCTCCTCATTCTTGTCCTCGTGGTCATTGATGTGAATCAGGATCTCCTCCTCACCCGTGCTCTGGCTGGGGGCGAAGCGCAAGCCGATGGTGTACACCTCCCCACCGGCGACCTGCGGGACACACAGACCTGCACCACACCATGCAGGGCCCGGCTGTGTGAGGGCAGGGCTCTGGCACGGGGGGCACGTACCTCAAAGGAGTCCTCCTTGAACTGGAGCAGGTCGGGGCGGTTGGTGCACAGGAAGTAGAGCCTGGGCGAGGGGTAGGGGTTGGTGTAGGTGATGCGCTTGTTGCAGCCTCTGCCACCTCCTGCAGGCAGCGAGATCTCAAACGCCTGTGGGATGAACACCAACCATGGCAGGAGCAGCACAGGGAGCCCCAGTACAACCACAGGGAGCTGCCTCCCATGCCAGCACACCATGGAGAGTGCTCTGGAGCACACATCCCCTCCTCTCCCCTTCCACACCTCCCATCTGTCTGCCAACAGGTACCAAGAAACCACCTCCAAGCAGAAGCATCCTCCTCACGCTGCTGCTGGCAGTGCTGTACTCACAGGAGTAATTACAAGCCCGACTGACCAAGGGCCAGGGAGCAGCTGGGTCCAGGCAGCTCATTCTCTAGCTCATTAATGGGTGTCCATGGGTAGAGCAGAGGAGCTCCCTCAGCTAACCCCGCAGCACTTGGCCGTGTGCTGGGGCATCAGTTCAAACTGATCTGAGCTCCCCCCGGTCCCGAGGGCTCCAGGAAAATGTTTTAAAGGAACACATTACCAGGAATCTGATCTCCCACCTTTGAGGCAAGGCCTCATGGAAAGCAGCAGGCTGCAGCCTCCATTCACAACCGGAGATAGTGACAAGCGGATGGGACTGCCTCAGAACAGCCCAGAACACATTGTACCGGGGATTTGGGTGAGATTATACAACCACAACGGGGCTAAACATGTCCTCAGGGTGACAAGCACCAAAACACCCGTAATGGAAAGAGAGGGAGAAGCAGGAGCCTGCCCTGGGTTGTCAGCCAGACTGCGACTGCTGGTCCAGCACTAGCACTGCATCTTCCCATCATGGGACTGCTGTACCTTGGAGATGAGGGGCTGCCTGCAGGCCAGGCAGAGCAGCCAGGAGGACACGAGCTGGTGGGACTCCACATCCACCAGGTTGAGGTAGATGAACCTGCTGCCGGCCCTCCGCGGCCTCACACCGACGTACAGGTCCTGGATGCCATTGGCAGGGAGAAGGAAGGCACCATCCGGATCCACCTGCAGAAACCAACATGGAGTGGCCCTGTTGCATTACATCCAGCTTGGATCATAAACAAGATCCCATTGCTCTTAACCTGCCCACTACACTGAATCCCGCCTACGTGACTACACAACTGGCTCTGTGTTGGGAAGGACGGGAGCTGGCCAAGGAAAGCCAGCTCCATCCCAGCCTGGGGACTCCCTCCCCTCACAGGCTTCCCCATGGAGACCTTCCCTTTTGTTTCCAGGACAGTGCTGGATGGTTTGTGCCTTTTATTATTCACACCCGCTATTAGGGCCAGAGGAATCCTATAGAAATTGTTAGTCTTGACAGTCTCATTAACGCAGATAATTTGCCCTTGGGGGTTTCGTGCCGATGATCCTACACATGACAGCCCTAATCAAAAGATAATTATCACAAACACTTTGCCGCAGTAGGTTATTGGCTGGCTCCCCCAGCTTCCCAGAGGGAATTCCATGGCCTGGCCCAGCCCAGCTCCAGGGTTACCTCCAGCTCCTGCGGGTGGGAGGTGAAGGCCTGCACCCTGCGCGGTGCTGGTGTGCCGCGGAGCAGCAGCGAGAGGCGGGTGAGCTGCCCGGTTGTGCAGCTGACATCCAGGCGCTGCAGGGAGTGCAGGTAGAACTGCCAGATCTGGATGGGTGCTGCCAGCCAGGGGTCCCTGCAGCCCAGACAAAGCAGTGAGCTTCCCCTAAGGAAACCAGTTCAGTCCCACCCGCTCCTGAAGCATCGCCCGGGGCTGGTGCAGAAGGCACTTGTCTGCATGATGAGGATGCACTGGGCAGAGAGTGTTCAGGGGAAAGAGAACCTGAGCTGCAAACAGTTCATGAAGCCTCCTGCCCAGCCTCTGCAATCACAGCATCATAGAATCAGAGTGGTTTAGGTTGAAGGGACCTTAAAGCTCATTCAGTTCCAACCCCTGCCACGGGCAGGGACACCCTCCACTAGAGCAGCTTGCTCCAGCCTGGCCTTGAACCCTGCCAGGGATGGGAGGGCAGTGGAAGCTCCATATTTCTCACTGTTCTGGGGTTCCGGTACTTACGTGTAAATAGCAACAAAGAACTTCTTGATCTGCGGGCTTGGTCCTCCAGCTACTTTTAAGAAGATGTCCTGTGGCTCCCCAGGCCCCTGCGTGCAGAAGGCAGAGCATCATCCCAACCTCAGCATCGTCCCAGTAACCAGGGCTCCGGGGCTTCCCTCCCATCAGAGAAAGCCGCTATCGAACGCAGATGCTGTCTGCATCTCATTAAACCAAGTTATCAAGTTATTATAGAGCTTGGCTGAGCTCTTCCAGTATTTTTAATTACAAAAGAGGACACAAACAACTATCGCATTCCAGGTCTGCATCTGTAATCAGATTTTGGCAACGTTTCCCCAAGTTTCCTAACAAGCCATAATCCAATTCCCATCCTAACGCGTGTCAGGCAATCAGCAGCCGCCCTCCATGGCCATCTGCAAAGCATGTACCCACGTTCAGTTTCCCTTCCTAACCCCCCCCCAAGCTCCAAAGCAAGCCCAGGAAGCCCATGCTGCATGTTCCAATGCAGGGGCTGCACATCAGTGTCACTGCACGGGTGTAAGGCACTTCTCTGCCAACCAAACCGACCCGAAGTGGGAGGACACGAAGCACAGGACCAGTGCCAAAGCAGAACCAGTACCATGGTTTTGGTTTCACAAATGATGTCTGGGTCGCTGCAGCGGACATACATCTCAGGCTCGCCACCCTGCATCCCCACTGGTGTGCCTGTGGAGAGACCCAGAGATGAAGCTATATTCAGCACCTTGTGATTGCTACCTTGCACCCCATGCAGCCATAGACCTGGACCCCTTACACTGCAACCGTACCAGTGCATTGGTGTACCAGTACAGGGAATAGGGTATAAAACTAATGCTGGCAGCTCTCTGGATGCTCCTGCACCTCAATGCCACATCCCTATGAGCCATGGGTGCTGGATTAACAACAGAGGCACAGGCTCACCAGGGAGGGTGTGCCAGGGGGGCAGCCGAATGCTCTTCTTCAGGAAGGTGAGCTCGGGGTGGTAGAAGCGGAAGGTCTGGTCCACCACATGGGGCTGCGGCTCCACCTTCACCCGCAGCAGCGCGATGGGCTTCCCCCCACTCACCTGGAAGGAAACCTGTCCCAGAGGGCGGAAGGAGAAGGATGGAGTTCTGCAGGAGTGATGCTGCTCCTCCTGCACAGCCCCTTTCCCCCGGCTCCCTCACCTGGATGTGCTTTGTCTGCCCGGCCCCACTTTTCCCTATGGGATGGACGGCTGTGTCAGCACCGGCACCCAGCCCTGCTGGTCCCTGCGGGGTACAAGAGCGGATTGCCTCGGGATGCAGCATTACCATAGCTACACAGTGCTACCGGAGACAGAACCAGTGCACAGGAAAACACAGCTAAGGGAAACACTTCCTCCAAAGGGGGCTCAGCACCTACCTGTGCTGCCACCACAGCAGGGTCTGCAGAGAAGGTCTGGTATTTAAAGGGGATGCGAACCGTCTCGTTGGGGCGCAGGTAGACCTGAGGCCTGAGGTCATCGCGGAGGTGGAACATCTCCTCCTCCACCGGTGTAACGCTCTTGGTCAGCTCCTTGAAGTGCCGCCATTCCCTTGGGTCCAGTATGACACTGGGGCAGCGAGTGGCAGAGGTGCTGGTGAGGAGCCAGTGTCACCCTGGCATCGCCCCACACACAGAGAGGAGACCCCGCTTTGGCCCCCACCTGAGCTCAGGGTGGTCAACCTCAATGGTCACAGTGTGCTGGATGCCATAGGGGTTCTTGAGGGTGAACTCAAAGAACTCCGCTGTCCCCAGCACAGCATGCACGGTGCGGGTGACGGTGATGGCCTGGCTGAGCATCTGAGAGATGCTCTCACCCTTGGTGTGCTCCCGGTAGGCGTCGATGATCTGCAGGTCCCGCATGAGCCGGGCGCGCTGCTCCGGCCAGCCCTGCTGGGGAGGGAGGGAGCCATGAACCCGGTGCCCCCGCAGCACCCCCAGCCCCTGGGGTCCCTTCTCACCGTGAGCTGCGGCGTCCTCCCACCACCAGCATCCTCCTGCTGCCGCACCAGTGCCATGCGCCGCAGCTTGCGCCGGCGGGCGGCCGCGGCCTCGCTGGCTGCTGCTGGAGGGGCCACCCTTGCCTCCGGCCAGCGGCTGCGCAGCGCGGCCGCCAGCTCCGCATCCACATCCACCAGCCTCCGTGCCCGTGACACCCGCCCGCCTGCAGCGGAGAGCACCGTGAGGGACCCCTGTGATGCTGCAGGGCCAGGAAGGGGAGCAACAGAGCGGGGCAAAGCGCTGGCACTGACTGTGCCCACCCAAACCCCCCCAGGACTCACCACCGGCAGCGTTCAAGGAGACCCAGCTGCCAGCTGGGACGTTGCCAGCACCATCCGGCATGGGCACGATGCGGGAGCGGGACAGCAGCGGGGATGGCAGCTGCCCTGGGGTGTCCTCGCATGGGTGACCTGCCACAAGCAGAGGCGAGGTGAGCAGAAACCATCCGGCTCTCACTGTTACCCTCACTGCAGCCCTGTAACGGTTAAAGCAGGAGCAAACTCTGGCTGCCAGCGATGCTCTGTGAGCCCAGCAGTGCTCCCTCCAGAGCAGGTACCACCATGCAGCCCAGAGACAGAGCAGCATCAGCACAGTGCCACCCACAAAGGCCATGCCAAGCAGAGCTGGACAAAGCTCTAAACCTGACAGGTATTTCCCCAGCCAACAAATCCCATCCCCATCCTTCAGGTGCTTTTCAATCCTGTTTTTAACAGCATTCTGAAATTAAAAGGACGCAGGGGAAAGCACCCAACCAGCAAAGCGTGGCTGCTGCCCTGCTGCAGCATCTTTGCTTCCTCTCTTTCTTTCACGGGGTGCAAATTAAACCTCTCCCTGGGTTTGGATCTCAGATTCTCCTTCCCAGGAGCTTATCATCCCTTTGCAGGCAAGTATGGAAATGACGATTTCAGGTATCTCCTAATGGAGCTAATCTTTCTTCAGAAGATAAGATTTTAGTCACATTTACAGGACAGGGAATTAAATATATAAAATAGAGGCAGCCAGCAGTCTCTGGGAAGACCAACGCTCTTACAAGCATGGTTTTCCATCAGGTACAGCCGTGTGTACAGCACGCTTCTCCCTCAGCCCCATGCTGTTTGCTAGCACCTAAACACATGGTGTTGTGCCCACACCACCAGCCTCCCCACAGCCTTGTGCTGGCACTTGCAGCCGAGCAGGGACCACAGGCACAACCAGGAGCCTTATGCCCTTGCCTACGGCACTATACTGATGCTGGGACAGGAGTTACCCAGCAAGGGATACACGCCACCAGTGCAGCATTCAAGCCTTTTGGCTGTGTGAGCAGCAGGCTCTCACCAACATTGGCCAGGCAGAGGTGAAGGCGGCCCCTCACCACCACATGCACACCGAGGGGCCGCAGGGCACCATGCCGGAGAGCCTCCTGGCCCATCACCGTTGCATCTGGCTCATACTCGGTCGTGGCCACCTCCAGCTCATGGTGTGTCCTGACTGCTGCTCGGCCCTGGCGCAGGAGAGGCTGAGGACAAGGGGTAATGAGTTACTGGGGAGGTCTGCAGGGTTAAGGGGTCCGGGTAGGGGTATCTCCATGCCCTAGGTCTGGGGTTTCAGCCCTAGGATACTGCAGGAGCTCCGGAGAAGTCAGAAAATTAACATCCTGCCATCACTTTCAAGGTAAAGATGACAAATCCTGCAATCAGGGGCTTGTCAGGCTGACATCAGTCTCAGTTACACAGAGGAGCTGACAGCAACTCGATTACTGAGGACGCAAGGGAAATGCAACAGCATCTCAACACAGGACCAAAGGAAAAGTCAGGCTCTTCCTTAACACCCCTGCACACTAAGGAGAGGGTCTCCAACATCAGCAGTCCTGAAGGCTTATGGGGAAAGACCTCCAGTTTAACCAATACCTCCAGTTTAACAGCAGCAGACCCAACGAGGAGCAGGGAGTCTCCATCCCAGACGTCGACCTGGAGGCTGTGCTCAGCCAGGTACCGCAGGAACCAGCGCTGCTCCCCAGCACGCAGGAAAGCAGGATCCACCATGTACTTGAGCTGCAGGCCCGGCAGTCCTGCGAGACACAGCATCACCATGGACATGGAGCTGCCCTGGGCACATGAGCTGGGACACGGAGGCTCTTCTGCTCTGGGGAACCTGCGTGTCACACACCCCATCTCCTCTGCTTAATGAACCCGTTGGTCAATTAGCAAGGTCCAAGGTCCCCTGGGATTGGCATCCTCCCACAAACACTTGGTCTGTACAGACTCCCCCTCTCATTGCCATTAACAGCCCCACATGGAGAAAGAGCTTCACCAGCCACAACTGCTTGTGGTGTCCCTTGGGAGCAGAATTGAACAAGGCACAAAGAAACAAAGAAAAGCCTTCAGCCAGGAGGAGCAGAGCTCCTCACTCTGAGCAGAGCAGAGCTCACGTGTTGCCTTTCCTATCAAAGGAACTCGGCCACCAGAGCCAGCAGCCTCAGGATGCTGACTGCATCCCCAGCACCTACCAGTGCTTTACTTCCAACACAGGACATTCAAAACGCTGGTGTATTAGCAAAGGCTTGCTATTAAAGCAGACACCAGCCCATCCCTCAGCCCAGGGGCAAGCCCAAATCTGGCCGATGAAGAGGAGCAGCCACATGCTCAAACCAGAGCTTACCAGTGCTGGGGGTCCCATCCTGGTTCACCCGGACAAGGAGCTGCGCTGGCACAGCCAGCCCGGAGCCCGGTCCCCCTTCCCTGCTGACCAGCTGCAGCCGTGGGGTGGTGACCGGTGGGAAGCGGTAGAACTGGAATGTGAGGAAGATGGTCCTTGGCCACGTCCACTCCACACTGCCCTGAGCATCCCTTGAGGAGAGAATGGGGTTGGGTTAGTTCATGGCATGGCACTGCCTCCCCATCACGAGCTCCTTGTGTGTCTGGCATGCACCCAGAGGTAAAAGAACAAGGGATGATTGGCAGCATCACAAGTATTTGGACTCCTCTGAAGACAGCGGGCATACGGTTTGCCTTGCCTTTCCAAGAAGCTTTGTAATTCCAGCTGTCTCCTGCCATATGCTACGACAGTGGAGCCCAGCAAAGACAACACTTTACCTTCACACAGCATGCTGCCATGCACAGGAAAACCACAAGCGCAGCTTTATCCAGCCAAAGCCACCCCATAGGTGCCAACTTTCTCAACTCCATCTGCGTTTATGGAGAAGCCCTGCATTAAGCAGCTTTTACACCACATTGTGGGTAATGGACACAATCGAAGGAACTGGAGTGTGATTTAAGAGAGTCCAGGAAGGACAAGAACATCATCAAGGACAAGAGCTCTCCAGGGCTCTGCCTCCATGGCAGCTGCTGGAGGAAGCAGCTCCTTTGCAAGGACTTCTCCTGTTCAAGGAGGGCAATGGCCTGGGGGGGAGGACACTTCCCAATGGGCTCTGCCCACAGGAGGCACCAGCAGCGCTGCACCCCACCTGCCGAAGGCCAGGAACTGCAGGATTATCTCATTCCCTTGCAGAGGGTCGGCTTCCTCCAGCTGCAGGCTGACACTCGCCGGGTCCGCCGGCTCCGAGACCTCCACTGGCTCCTGGTTGCGGTCCAGGATCTCTGGGAAGCCGGCAGCGTGCAGGTGCGCCAGGGAGGCACGGGACAGCACCGTGTGGGAGCTGATGGAGGAACAGGGGGGAGCTGTGCAGAGGCAGACACAGGGGAGCCCAATGGGCTGGGCAATGGGGGCACAGGAGCATCACCTGCCTGCCTGCAGCCCCACGGCAGCGATGGGCACCTGCAGCGGGGTGAAGGGCACTGCCTGCAACTGGTCACCAGTGCAGTGCCCCGGGTCTGGCAGGCTCAGGTCAGCCTCCAGGTGAGTGATGGCACCGTCCTGCCGGGAGCCGCGGGCCGGTGGCACCAGGGACCGGCGGCCAGCCCGTGGTGGGGACACTGATAGCTGGGACATGGATAGCTGGGGAGGAGAGCAGAGAGGATGAGAGCCCTGCATTGGCCTCTCTATGGTAAAGCAGCTCTTCTGTGCCGAGAAGCAGCACAGCTTGGCCGCCGGAGGGTTTGCACCTCTGCTTCCTCTTGAGCTGCTGCGCTTTCCCTGGCAAATAGATGAGAACATGCAGCAGGAAGCTCAAACTGCTTAATGCAGACTCACAAAGCATTTCATTTCATCAAAAAATATTTGTGTGCATTGATCCCTGCATCAAGATACAAGAGAAAAAGGCATAAAGAGGGATCTCTGTATTCACAGCTCTCCTTAAATCCCGGCAGCTCCACAAGAAGAAGTCATGCATCACTGTCAGCATGTACCGGGGAGCAAGAGTACCCAGCAAATCTGGGCTGACACAAACCAGAACTGCCCTTACAGGGACATCTGGGGCATGAAAAGGGCTCAGGGAATCTTGCCCACCATGTAGGCAGGATCTGTTCTGCTGCCCTGGAGGAGGTGGATTATGAGCAGGGGTTTACTGCCTCTCGGCTGCAGGAGCCAGGGAAGAGGATGGGACTGGGAGCACATCCCCTGGGAATGCCGTGACCCACCACCTGTGTCCATGGCACTTACCCCCGGTCCCCGTGGGGAGGCCACCGTCGTCGGCAGAGCCACCAGACCTGCAGAGAGGGACAGGACTGATGCTCAAATGAACCCTCTGTCACTGCTGTCCCCTCCATCACCGAGCACCCCCCAATCTCCCACCAGCCCATCTGAATGTCGGGGGTGAAGCCAGCTCAGTAAGGCAGCCAGCATCGCTCAGCCACTGCTTTGACTTATTTTTCCAATAACCCTGTTGCCTGCAGGGGTAAGTAGCACATTTCCAGATCCATCCATTATTTTGCCGGGAATTAGGCTAACTCTGCTGCAAAAGGCAGCCAGCTCCAGCATCCCCAGACGGTGCCGCAGCTCCCTGCGGCCACGCAGCGCTGCCTAAGCGGGATGCTTAATGAGACGTGAAAGTTGGAAGATACTTTAAGGTTTTCATCGCTCCTCTGTTATTTCTTGTCACTCTCTTCAGCCTTTTGTGCCCCAGAATGGTACAGGCACCATCGTGTTTGGATCTGCTCAGCTCGTGCGACAGCGCAACAGAGCTCGCTCTGCCGCGGGCCTTCAGAGCGGACCAGGGGCACAGATGTTCCATCTCTGCATCCATGTGATGCACAGACCTCATTTTGCTTCCACTACTGTGAGTATTCCAGCTATCTCATGCAGACTGCTGTGCAAAGGAAACCACCCTGCCTTCCTTGCATCTACAACAGTGGTTTCCTTCCATGAGGATGGCTTGGGTCAGTGTTCAGAGATCACTGATGGATCCATCAGCACCACCGGCAGCTGAGCTGATGGATGATGTGCTTGGCCTCCCCTGGCCAAAGGGGCCAGATGGCAGCAGGTTTGCCAGCAGAGCTCTATAAAATGTTCACCAAGCACTCCTCCAGCAGCTCGGGGTGCAGGCTGGCTCTCACCTCATGGGATCACCACTGCACTCCCCAGTGCCACCAGTGCCCCAGAGACAGGAAACACCTCTCAGCTCATCCCCTAGAATCACCTTACCAGAGCATCTCCCCTCACTGGGCATCCCATCCATGCTCCAGTATGCCCTCCCCAGGTTGGAGCATGTGAGCCCAGGGCTGGGCTGGAAGCACACTTGTTTCTCCCTTCCTCACACTGCAACTCCCCATCCTGGCCACTGCCAGCTGAAAGGTGCCCAGCAAAACCTTTCAAGCAGCACCAGGAGGGCACCAGCAGCAATGCCACAGGGAGCCTAAAGCACAGCCCCAGACCCCTGCACTTCACCTGAAGCTTCCTCCTCTAGAGCCCTCACACCAGCAAACCCAGCACCGGCTGCAGCAGAGCCATGGTGCCACTCTGCCACCTCGTGGAAGGCGCGGCAGCACCAGGGCTGGCATGGAGCAGACATCCATGCGCCATCATCGCCCTGACCCGCAGGCTGGCACCGACGGCTCACCAGGAGCTCGATAAGCCCATAAATGTGTTTAAACAGTGCCAGGTACCTGGAGCATCACAGCAAGACCTGTGTGGGAAGCAGAGCAGAGCAATGCTGCAGAAAGGAAGCTGGCTTCCCATCGGTCACAACAGGCAGGATTAGATGGAAACAAGCCAGAGAGGATTTCCAGGAGCCCAGGCTCAGCTCCATGCCCAAACCCACACCAACAGCAGTTTTCTCTCCAACACAGCCAGCAGACCTGGCACCAGGGAGAGACGCACTCCTGCTCACACACACACCTCCAGCCAGCTTTCCCTGGAAAGGCACTGGCAGCGCCATGACAAAGTTTCTTCCCCTCACCCTATAACTCACATTTCTCCTGTCCTCATGTCTGAAGGGACCCTGAGTCCAGAGGGATGAGCAGCAGCACTGCCAGGGAGCAACTGCTGCACCCAGCCAGCTCCTCCAGGTGCTGGGCACATGAGCCCAAATGCCATCAGTGACCCAGAACAGGAGCAGGCTGGAAATCCCTGAGGATCCTGCACATGGAGCAGCACAGGGGACATGGGCAAGTTAAAGGGAGAGCTGAATGCACCTCAGTGGGAACTTGGTTCCTCCTGGTAATTCACAAGCTGCTCACTGCCCCTTACTGGAGCCGTGTTTCCCCCCCCCCAGCAGACACCAGCACCACACTGTGTGTTTTAAATGTCAGCGAACTGGAAAACACTCACTCGGTGATGGCGTGGGAGGCTTCTCCACCTCGTCCCCGTCCTTACACAGGCTCTGTGCAGCAGTTACAGCGTGTTCTTCCGAACCAGTGGAAACATGGAATTGGACAGTCCCGGACTCCATGTGCTTCCCCTGAGATTGGGAGTTAAACACTTCTTACTGTATGCCTGCAGGAACTGAAGTCAGGCAGCACTGGACACCAAGCACACTTCCACCAGTGTAGTGATCACTGGAGGTGGGGGGCAGCAATGGGGGATCAATCCTCCTGCCATCCCTCTCCATCCATCCCCAGATATGCAGGGAGCTGCCTGGGCACTTACCAAGGCCTTGGCAAAGAGCCCCCCTCACACCAAGCCTGCCCAGGCCCCATCAGCATCCCCAGAACCATCGCTCACCTTGCGGGAGCTCCTGCTGCCCGGCGGGGCCCGGTACACCAAGGTTTGGCAGGGGCCGCGGCGGGCACCCCCACGCAGGGGCAGCACCACGTCCGCCTCACCAGCACCCAGCTCAGGGCTCCAGAGCGCCCAGCGCACGGAGCGCATGTCGGCTGCCTCACCGCGAGCACTGCCAGCCAGGGCCTGCAGAACAGAGCGGCAGCAATGGGCACCCCACTGCCTCTGGGATGGAGGAAGCAGGGTCTCACCTCCGATGCATCTTCCCACCCCACAGAACCCGCTCCCCATCACCCCATCCTGCAGACATTCTGCTTTCCCCCCAGTACAACTGCATCTTTCTGCTCCCATCCCCTTCAGGCTCCCAGGAGGACCAGGAGTGCTTCTCTGATGGAGAGGGATGTGGATACACCCAGGTTTGCTTCTGTTCCCTCTGCCAGCAGAACTGGTGCCCTCCTATGTGATTTCGCCTCTGACACCTGACCACAAACTCAGGGCACACAGGTATGAACCCCACTTCTCCCTGTAAGCCCTAAGCCACCTTACCCCATGGGTGCTCTGGTTTTCCTTGCACTTACCCCCTTTACCCAGCCCGCTGCTGATGTTATTCCCTCCCTGCAGGCACCCACACCCCAAGTAATCCTATCTCACCCCTGCACCCACCTACACAAGGGACTACACCTCTAGGTTATGGATCACCACAGAACCATGCTGCTACAAGGTAAAAGCACAATACGATGCTTTTCAAAACCAGCAGGGTTTTCAGCCCTTGCAAGTATTTAGCACACATAAGCTCAGACAGAGCCACCAGCACCAAAGGGCTCTAATCCCCCACCTCAAGCATACTGCATTAAGGGATATATTCGACCCCCCCATTCCTGCCAGATGGGAAAGGCAGCATAAAGGCATCCACTTACCACAGCCTCCCCTCAAACCAAAGGAGAGGTGCACAAGAGAACCGAGAGGTCTTTGCCAGCGCCTGCAATCACCCTCACAGCCTGCTAAATATAGCACTGAGGACAAGGGGATCAGCTCCACAGCGGCCTTGGGATTAACTGCTCTGCCCACGGCACAGAACTGCAGCTGCAGCCCCACATCTCTGTGGGGGCCTCGGCTCTCAGCTTCCTACAGGAGTTGAGCCCAACACAGAGCTTCCAACAGCAAAGCTCTGCTCATCCCTCCTGCCTCGACACAATCCCTCTGGCCTGACAGTGTCCCACGTTACAGGCACCCATTTCTCCCCCAAGAGAGGTCACTTCCTGCAGTGAGCATCTTAGCAGGGACATCAGTGAATCCTAACGAACCAACAGCCATGGATTCAGTGGCACCAAGGAGGTGATGGCTCCGACAGCAAAGGGGCTCTGGAGGGCACACCTGAACAGCTCTTTAAGCTGGGTTTAGCCTCCAGCAAGGTTAAACTGAAACACATGTTAATGATCCCTAAGTAGGCATTAACGAGCCTGGCCTCCGCAGTCAATACAGAGGCTTTGTCTGGCTTTAACATGCAGAGAACCTCAGGCTGAAGCACAGGGGTTAACTTCTTCTCAGCAGAAATACTAAATTCCAAAGAAAATCCTTTTTTTAATAAAAAAAAAGCTGAAATGTTCTGAATTAGCTTCCCAGAACACGATGGGACTGCTGCAGGCCACATTTCTCCATGTACACGGCAGAGAAATGGATCCACATGTAATTAAAATGCTTCAACAGCCCATTTGCAGGATATTTGCTGCAGAAAGCACCTGGACACTTTGCAGGGCCGTTTGTTAGGCAGCAGGAGCTGCAGTGCCCTGAGGGTGCAGGATGTCAGAACAGGGGCAGAGGATGGAGTTCCTCAACGGGGATTCACTCCCCAGCAGCACCTCTCCACGTTTAATACCGGATGAAGTGCACGCACTCTGCCCTACCTTCCCACCGGCTCTCCCCGCGCTGCAGAGGACGTATTCCAGCTGGAAGCAGATCCCGAACGCCGGGTGAGGCACCATCTCACTGAGGTGGATGCGGCTCCTCAGCACCAGGGCTTGACCTGCACCCCTGCACCAGGATGGAGAGGAACTGCGGCAATGCACAAGGGAAGCAGCACAAGCAGTGGAGGGCCTCCCCCTTACCTGGCTCCGGAGCTGGGCACCCCCATGCAGCCACCCCGTGCTGCCTCTGCCTCTGGCACCAGCACAGCCACCTGCGGTGCCTGGACGAAGCACAGCCCGTTGTGGACCCCGACGTGCAGGCGCCGCTCCCGAACCACCATCCCATCGCCATCCGGAGCGGCGTTAGCCTGCGACAGGCAGGTTCTCAGCTTGGGTAGTGAGGAGGCACAGCATCCCTCCCCAGGCCGCCCACAGCCAGGAAACTCAGGCAATCCATCGGAAACTCAAAGAGCAGGATCCACCCCCGTGCTGGCTGATGAATATGAAAATCCTTCATCTTTATGGCAGAGCTGGTGCAAATCTGGCAAATAAAGGATGTGGCCAGCGGTGCTGTTCCTAAAGAGACATACTCAGTGCACGCTGCATCCTGCCTTTGCATTTTCCCAAACTCAGGTTCTGCTTATTAGTGTCTGGATGTTCAAAACAAAGCCTACAGAGAGCACCTGTGTGCTCAGCCAGCAGTAAAGCAAGGAGAAGGCTTGTACTGGCAAAGAAAATCAGGGACTTCAAGCAAAATAAATACCATTTAACTGAACCACTCCACTCCACCCATAAATGAAGCACCAACATCACTGTTCATGCATCAGGCTTGCTTTCCCCTGCTTAACTGCACCAGCAGTACCTGCAGCAAGCGATCGCTGTTCAGCAGGTCCAGCAGCTCCTCCTCAAACTCCTCCAGGGAAGGGTACAGACAGACAGACAGCCTCTCCAGGTAGCAGGTCACCGGCTTCATCAGCCGGGGCTTCTGCAAGCAGCCACCTGAAAAGACAAAGGCGGTGTCATCAGGACCAGGGGGGCACCAGAGGCAAAAGCAGCAGGGAAAGGGAAGGAGCCCTTACTCGTGTCTCCGCACACTGGCAGCAAGCCGGGGATGTTCTGCAGCCCAGACACTGGAAGGTTTTCAGGGAGGAGATGAAATATCGTCTCCAGGGGCTGGTGGGGCTTCAGGGTGTACTGCAGGTGGCTCTTCTCCATCACCGTCAGGTATTTGTTCTCTGAAGAAGAGAAAACAGCCCAAAATGATCAAAGGTGTGGAGAGAGCCTCACAGGACCACTGCTGAAGTTAATACCCACAAATGCACGTGCTGGGAGCAAAGGAAAACCTGCGTTTGCCCAGCCAGGCTTTTCCTATCTGGCAGTAAGGCAAGTCCACTTGACACTACATATGGACCACATATAATATCAACACTCATGTGGGTAAGAGAGGCCACCAAGAAAGGAGCAAGGCACCACATCCTGCTGCTGCTTACTTTCCATGGGCTCCTGAAAGCGTGGGTGCAGCAAGGCACGGGGCGTCCCATGGTACAGCTTCAGCCTGAAAGCAGAAAGCACACAGTCAGTAAATCCACCCTGAAGCATACCTCCCTCTTCCACAATGCCTCTGCTCCCCGTCAGAAACCACCTGCCTACTCTGCACCCATGCTAAAATCCTGTCCTTTAAGGAAAGGGCACGCATCACTTACAAACCCACTGCTGCTTCTCCATCAGGGAAGAACTCCAGGTTTCTAAATGCTGGCTTTGTTTCTGCAGCCCCAGGACCACCCTTCCTCCCCTCAAAGCAGCCATGCACGTTGTCACCCCAATGCCCAGTGTCCCCCGTCACATAGCAGCAAGGCAATGACACCTACACTCTGTCCTTGGTGGCCACGTCCTTCACCTCCGATCCACTGCCAAACAGAGGGATGACTCCAAAGCCACAGGAGAGATGCTGAGAGCTCCCATCCTCTTTCTTGGTTGTCGCCACCACTTCCACAACAGCAGCAATGCCAGGGTGGCTCAAGGAGGTGTGGAAGTAAATGGTCTGGGGTGGGAAAGGAGAGAGAAAGGGTACTGCAGAGCTGGTGGATCCCACTGCAGAGCAATGCCTGTGGCACTGGGACAGCCAACAGCATAACCAGAACATCCACTAAAACTTCCAGACAGAAGCTCATGGTACATGAGCCCAGATCTCAATCTCCTTAAACCTCAACCATCATCAACTTTTGTTTTCCCTCCTTTCTTTGTTGCTAACACCCGTTTTCCAGAGTAACTCACAGGCTGCAGAGCCAGCCCCACACCAGGGCAGCCAAAGGAGTCAGAATACCCCAACCCAGTGTGGGGAGCAGACAGGGGTGGCCTGGACCTGCAGGCAGGAGGGGACAGGACACAGGTCACCTCCTCAGGACAAGATTTAAGGCTAGGTTCATCTTTCTATTAAAGACTCATTACTGCAGTGTTCCAGGGAAAACGTTTACCGTAATGACCGGCTGTCAGGAAAGGATAACGGAGAGAGACATTACCCCATCAACCCAGGGAAATAAATCGCTATTCTATTATCTTTTATTGCAAAACACTGCAATAATGACCTCTGGTTGCAGAGCCAGGGAGCCCCTGCAGCAGCTCCGTTGTAAAACCAAGCTCGCTGTCCCCACTGGGAGCATCAACAGTGGCTTGTGACAGCGTAGTCCTCTCCTCTAAACCCCACAAGGGCAATGCAGCACCGGGGTCACCTTGACCAGCTGCACATGCAGACCCCGTGCCCCTGCCCTGGTTTTTCTCCATCCCTCTTCAAAAAAGCAGGGGTCAGATGAGAACTAAAGCAGTTGGGGAAGAAGTGCACACATCAATGCCTCCCAGATACTGCTACTGACATAAATAAACGAAGGAACACAGCACTAACCCATGCTGAACCCCACCTGCACCACTGGGGAGGCGGGGGCTCCCCGATAAGGGGCACCCCAGTTTGCGCTGTCAGCAGCACCATTGGATGAGTTTGGTTCCCAGGTAAGGAGAGGGAAGCGCTGTGCCAGAGGGTCCCTTCCTCCCCACTCGTGAGCAAACACTGCTCTCTGCTGCCAGCCCTGCGCGCAGCAGGCAGCACGGGGCAGCGCACCGCGGCTCCCAGGCTGCCCTGGAAGCAACCCAAAGCCTCAGCTTCCCCGTTCCAGCAAACGCTTAATAAAGCTTGCCATTAAATAACGGTTAATGAAGCTTTCCATTACATAAAGCTTAATAAAGAGTGCCATTAAAACTTAATAATTGGGCAGTGTCTGGGTGCAGCCTGGGCAAAGGATTGAGTAGTGCCAGGAAGGAAAATGGGTTGGTTCCACTGCCTGCATGCAGGAGAACAAATCACTCTGCAGTCAAGAATCAGCAACAGACAGGGGACAGAGCCTGGGCATGTTTCGTGCTCACTGCATTTAAGGACTCCTGGCTACAGCATGCTGGAGTGGGACCCCAGAGCCTCAGACTGAAGAAGGAAACCAGCACCAAAGCAGAGCAGCTCTGGCCTCAACTCCAGCAAAAGCAACTTTTCCCTTCATGCATTAAAAGCCTCCCTCCATGGACCCTGCTCCTGCAGCTCCATCCGTTCCCTGATGGATCGCTGCCCATCCCCAGGCCTGCTGGTGCTTCCCCTGCACTCACCTCATTGAACACCGCCTTGGCCAAGCACGATGGGGCAGCGTGGGCAACTCGAAGGCTGCTCCTCCAGGTCCTGCCGAAGAAGTGGTGGTAGGTGGCATCGAAGAGGGAGAGGCGCAGCTGGTACGCAGCTCCCTGCAAGGGAGGGCAGGATCAGCCCCACTGCAGAACGCCCATCTCAGCACCCCCAATCTGCAGAACATGCTTTGGTAAGGGCAGGGGGGAACAAATAATTCACTTTTAAAGTGTTATACAGAGGTTTTAGCTTAAAAACAAGACTGGTTTGGGTTGAAGGGATCTCAAAGCTCCTCCAGCTCCAACCCCTGCCACGGGCAGGGACCCCTTCCCCTGGAGCAGCTTGCTCCAAGCCCCTGTGTCCAACCTGGCCTTGAGCACTGCCAGGGATGGGGCAGCCACAGCTCCTCTGCACAAAGCACTCACCTATGCTATAGATAAGGCTGTAACTGAAGGCTCACACGTACCTGGCTGAGGGCGGCCCCTTCGAGGTGCCTCAGGCCGCAGCAGAAGGCCGCGGGGCGCGCCGGGGGCACCCTCCTGCGCCGGTCGTGCGGCGGCACGGCGAGGTTCTGCCGGAACACCCGCTCCCATTCACTGCACCGCGGGGCCCCTGTCCCGGCCGGCGTCCTCGGGGCCGAGCCTGGGTAAGGGAGGACGGAAGGAACCGGGAGCTGCGGGAACGCGGGAGCACCGCAACCCAACGAGGCCCCGCGCGGGCACGTGCAGGGCCGGGCACACCTTCACACCCGCACGAACCGGGGCACCGCGACCGAGCAGGGACCGGCCCGTGGCCCACCGCGAATAAGAGCGGAGCGGACACTCCGGTGTGGCCCGGCCCGGTCCGGTCCTGCCCAACCGGCCCCGGCCCGGCCCAGCACGCACCACCCGCGGGATCGGGCCCAGCGCACTCACCGCGCCCTGACGCCATCTTCTCGGGCCCGACCAACCCCGCGCCGGCACGGGGGGGAGTCAGAGGGGACACCGCCGCTCACTACCCCGCCATCCGTGCTCCCGCGCCCTTTCTCCGGTGCGTACCGGAGCGGATCAGCAGCGGTGTGATAGCGGAACGGCGCGGAGCTCGGCGGCAGCGGCGGAACGGCGGCGGCAGCGCAGGCCTTCCCCCCCCGCGCGGGTGGTCGCGCCCGACTCAGCATCGGGTTACTAGGGCGATGGTGCCGCACCGCGGGGGGCGTGGCCTCGCCGGTGGGCCCGGCCGGCACTGCAGCCAATGGGAGCAGCCCTGATCCTCCGTCATTTGCATGAGCCCCGAGCGGCGTTCGGCGCAGCCAATCAGCGTCGGGCGGGGCGGGGTGGGGCGGGGCGTGCCCCCCACGAGGGCGCCGCGGCGGAGCGGTGGGAACGGCGGAACGGGCAGGTGGGGCCGGGACCGGGCGGGACGGGGCGGGAGGGGAGCGGAGGGCGAGGGGGCACGGCCGGGATGGGGATGGGGGCGATGGGGGCGGCGGGGGCGGGGATGCTGGAGCCGGGCGTGGCCGCGGCCTGCGCTGCGCCGGGGGAGGCAGGCGGGAGCCCCGGCAACGCGACGCGCCGGCGGGAGAGCGCGAACGGGGGCAGCCCGCGGCATCGCGCCCCCCCTTACATGACCGGGAGCGGTTCGCTTATGGCGGGGACCGGATGGCCGCGTTCGCTGTAGAAGTTATTGGCTTCACTCCAGCGGTCGTTGGGAAGGGGAGACCCCTCTGCCCCCTCCACTGCCCCACACATTCCCCCAACAGATCCCCCACAGCGCCCGCATTCCTTGTCCTCCACGGCCCACCCCCTGCCACGGCACCCATCAGGCTTTCCTTCAACCATCCCCAATACTCAGGGGCTTTGGCCCGTGATCCCCCTCCATCCTATAATTAGGGGTGGGTCCTGTGTGATGGGGAGTGCTGTCAGCCCCATACGCATTTAACGGGGACACCGGGCTGTCATACCTAACACAGGCATCCTGGAAGCTCTGGGCCTTAATCCCAGTGATAATCTCTTGGCAGAAGAGCAGAGCTATGCTCCACGCCACTGGGAATTGAGACCCCGTCCCAACGGGCTTTGCAGGGGAAGGGCACCCAGCAAACCTTGCAGAAACCACAGGTTCCTTCCAAAAGCATCACTGGGAACATCATGAGTGCCAGAGCTGTGCAATGTCTGTCCAGTGTATATTGCCTATAGACAGGCATGTTGCATATAGGCAGTGATTTTGAGGCTGGCTAACGAGAGATGCCTCTGCTTGTAGCTGCTAATGGAAGATGTGATCGAGCCTCTTTTCTTATTAGTTGTAATTATTAATTGTAATGAGGAGGGCAGAGGGGCTGGACGTTGCTTCCCCACTCTTGGTGCTCTCATCTTGGAATGAGAGCGGAATGACTCGGTGCTGGCTTCCACCATCACTGGGTTGCAATGCTGATGCCAGAGAGCGCTCTCCCACTGGGACAGGGTTATGGCCTCCTGCCACCATTGAGCTTCTGCAGCATGGAAAGCAGGAAACCTACTGGGATCACCCACATGGGCAATGCCAAGCGGTCCCAGTCACTGCCGGCGTGGTTCAGAGCAGGCAGCATGCCTGCTGGCCCCATCACTGGCAGGGTGCTGCTGTGAAGCTAAGCAGGACTCAGCTCATGGCAAGGGACTGGGTTTTCCTAATTCCTAAATGATAAAGCACTGCTGTGCGTTCCCAAAGCTGACCCTTTTTACTGCCTTGGCCTCTGGTTTTTGTGCCACCACCACACTGGTGGTGTTATCACTGCAGGATCCCAGTGCCATGCTACTGCCAAGGACTGGTGTGCTCCCATCACCAGAGTGCCTCCAAACCAGGCTCTCCAGGGCGGGTTTGTTGCCCAAGATGGCTAGAAAGCAAAAGCCACAGAGAAGCTGTGATTGGCACAAGCAGACGGTGGCCAGCAGCATGTAGTGCCCGGGCTGGGAGGCAGCATTGCCCATGGACACCCCTGTTTGAGTTCGTAAGACAAACACCCAGTGATGTATATATAGCATGGAAACATCCTGCCCCAGGCTCCCTATGGGAGACGAGCGTCTCACCAGCGCTGCGCAGGGTCAGCCAGCAGCGGGTGGCAGCCACTCACTGCCCACGCGTGGTGCTGCCGGTGCCGGGCTGCGGCGCCGACACGGTTAAGGCACCGGTAGGATCCGGGAGCCGGGCTGCACGCCACCGGCAGCCAAACTTGCCGAGTCAGGATGTGAGAGCAGCAGGAACGGCTCTGCAGCATCCCTGGGTGCTGCCGCATCCCGAGGTGCGGAGGGCTCGGCTTTCCCCTCCTGCACCGGATGCCTCTTCCCAGGGACAGCGCGGGAATGGGGTAGGAACCGCATCCGCTGTGTTTGCCTCCGGCTGCCGCAGCCGCCCTGCACCGGCCCCGCTTCCCAAACCCGCAGAGCCGCCAGCCCCGCTTTTACCCCATTGTTGGTTTTGCCTCCTGACCGCGCATCTCCGTTCGAGCACCGGAGCCAGGTACGTGCGGTGCCGCGGCGGGGGCTCGGCCGCGCCTGGCCGGCAGCCGTGGGCACAGTGGGCTCCTGCCCACCGGCGCGCTGGGGAAGGGGCAGGCGCTGGCGGGTGCCGCACGTCGGGGACCCTGCTGGACCCCGTTCCGTTGGTGCTGGTGGTACGTGACGGCCATGCAGGGCGAGCCCGCCCGACGTGTCGTGAGTGCTTTTGGGCTGTGTCATCCACTCGGGAGCCTGCGCTCCGGCACACGCAGCACCATCGCGGGCGACCTCACGTGTCGCAGCGCTGAGCCTTGTCCTGATGCCCGGGTCTAAGCACACCTGAGCCCACCGGGCACGGGCAGAGCAAGGCATGAGGAGGGGAGGGAAAGGCTGCTCTGCAGCAGAGGCTTCCCTGGGCAGAGGGAAGGGGCAGGGCTGCTGCGCTGCGGATCCTGCGGCGCCGGTGCTGCGGGCAGGGGGCTGGGAGCACCGGGGGGGGGAGGGTTCATGGCACCAAGCAGTGCAGGGCATGGTAACTGTGCCAAAGTCACCTTTCCCGCGGCGTGCTGGGGGGGAGCTTGTGCTGAGGCTGCTGGTTGGAAACCCGGTGGAATAGGGATAGAAATACAGGGATGGGTACCCAGAGCGGGGAGATGCTCGGTGCCGTCCTCACCTGAGCAGCGGGGAAGGACACCGGGGTACCCAGGGCAGGGGTCCCGCTGCTCCCTGGTGCCTCACCCGCAGGGGCTCAGCAGAGCTTCATCCCCTGTTCGGTTTAATTCCATGGGCAGTTTGACCTCCTCTCGCTTCGGCAGCAGCATGTTTGGGATGCTACCCAGGCAGAAATGCCCTTTGTGTCTCAGCACCCACACTTGCACCCCATCGTGCTGCTGGGGATGCAGATGGAGCCCGGGGGGAGCACAGGCTCTTGGGGTATCCTCCACCTGCGTCCTGCAGAAGAAAACACTTTTCTTCCCTCTCCATCACCCCACAGAAACTCCTGCGATTGCGGACTCGCAGCTGAGTTTTGCTGTGAGGAAGCTGAAGGTGCAGGAATGGTGCTTGAGGAAGCACCAAACTGCTGGCACAGAGGGGTGCTCCAGCTCCTCAGGGTGCTGAGCCCTGTGTCAGTGTGCCGATGGTCCCGTGGTGCTTCCCGGCAAAGTTCCTCCGATGCACCCCAGACTTGCCAGCCAGAGCACTCGGGCCCCAGCATTACCCCGAGTTAACAGATGTGAAGCACTGATCCTGATGAAAACTGGGGAGAGCTGAGCCCATGGCAATGCTGAGCCCATGGCAGAGCTGAGCCCATGGCAGAGAAGAGCCTGTGGTGGAGCCAAACCCATGGCAGTGCCATGCCCATGGCAGAGCTGAGCCCACGGCAGAGCTGAGCCCATGGCAGAGCCTGTGGTAGAGCCAAACCCATGGCAGTGCCGTGCCCATGGCCGAGCTGAGCCCATGGCAAAGCTGAGCCTGTGGCAGAGCTGAGCCCATGGCAGAGCAGAGCCCACGGCAAAGCTGAGCCCATGGCAGAGCAGAGCCCACGGCAAAGCTGAGCCCATGGCAGAGCAGAGCCCATGGCAGTGCCGACCCCATGGCAAAGCTGAGCCTGTGGCAAAGCTGAGCCCATGCCCGAACTGAGCCCATGGCAGAGCAGAGCCCATGGCAAAGCTGAGCCCATGGCAGAGCCGAGCCCATGGCAGAGCCGAGCCCATGCCCGAACTGAGCCCATGGCCAAGCTCATCCCACTCGCATCCCCCGTGTGCACTCCCTGAGCCGGTCCCGAACCACACAAGAAGTTGCAGTCAGTTTGCGGCAGGGCAAGGAAGGAAGCAGCAGGGCTGCACCCTGTGCTGGGGCATGGGGGGTCCCCCAGCCCGCTCCGGCTCCATTGCACTGCCTCTGACAAAGCGACCCTGCATGGGCCTGCGGGGCTCGCAGGAGCGCGCAGGCAGCGCCGGGGCTGGCAGCTGCGCTGTTGGAGGCAGGGACACGGGCACCGTGAAGGTGACACTTGCAGCAGCCGGGAGGAGCCGGGAGCTTGCAGAGGCCCTGGGGGCTCGGCAGGGTCGCAGGGGAGCAGAGAGAGCCCCGGCCCCCCCGAGCCTGCCCGGTCCCCATCCCGTGCCTGCGGCCAAAGGCAGGAGGGAGCCGGGGCCGGGGCTGCGGTGGGCGGGCGGGTGGCTCCGCGGGGACGGGCTCGGCTGCCGCAGCCGCTGCCATTGGGCCGCGTGGGCTGCAGGGGCTGCGCCGGGCTGCAGGCAGGCCGGGCAGGGATGCGGGATGCGGGAGGGATGCGGGATGCAGGCATGCCCTGGTGGGATGCGGGCAGGATGTGTGATATGCAGGCAGGCAGTGCTGGGATGCGGGAGGGATGCGGGATGCAGGCATGCCCTGCTGGGATGCGGGAGGGATGCAGGATGCTGGCACTCTGTGCCAGGATGCAGGATGTGGGAGAGATACAGGATGCAGGCATGCTGTGCCAGGATGCAGGCAGGATGCGTGCCAGGACATGAGCACGCTGTGCTGTGCCATGCTCCCGCTGTGTCCAGCTGGGGAGGGAGCTGGAGGTCTCAGTCTCCCCAGAAAGCTGTTGGTGACCTGAGGTGTAAAGATGAGCCTGAAGGAAGGTGGCTTAAATGGAACAATTTGCCCCATTTGTGCAGGGAACCGTTGTGGATTTCTGGGGTATGGGAAACTGCAGATGGTGTTGCAGGATGGAGAATGGGAGCAGGAACACAGCTCCCTGGGGAGACATGCGGGATTATCCTGGGCACGGGGATGGGGATAGGAAGGGTCAGGGTCCCTGCACTAAGCTCCCCCTGCACTGAGCCCCCTGTCCCTCAGGGCTCCTATCTGGGATGGGTTTGGGATCAGTGGGCGTCTGGAGCAGGCAGGGCTGCCCTACCCTGCCTGCCGCTGCCTGCACCGAGTGCCCATCCGGCCCCGAGCTTCTGCAACAGGAAGCGCCGTCATGCGCGTGCCCCAAAAACCCCCATTTCTTCCTCATTTTCTCTTTCCCCTGTGGCAGGGGTGAGGCAGCGAGCGGCTCCGGGGAGCCCAGCCTGGCTCCATGTATCCCGAATCCACCACTGACTCCCCAGCGCGACTCTCGCTGCGGCAGACGGGCTCCCCAGGCATGATTTACAGGTAAGGATATGGGGCTCCAAACCCGGGGCCAAGGCACCCCAAAAACACCTCGTGCCAAAACCTCCTGGACTGCAAAGCCCCGCATGGCAGCAGCAGCGGGTCCGGGTGCCATGGGGTGAGCGGGTGCTTTCGGGGAGCGTGCCAGTGCCCCATGGGTGCCACCGACCCTTCCCGCGGCCGCCCGGTCCCGCTCCCCCTCTCTAACGGGGTTTGTGGCATCTTTCTTCTTTCTCCCCTTTGCTGTCGGAAGCGCGAGGTACGGGAGCCCCAAGCGCCAGCTCCAGTTCTACAGGTAACGCGGCCCCTTTCCCTCCATAACATGCCCCCCCGGTAAGCAGACATGACCAAAACCCTGCCTGTGCCCAGCGCACTGCTGGCACAGGGTGGGTATCACCAGCATCACCAGCACACGGTGGGCATCACCGCGTCTTTCCCTGCTCCTGGGTTTGGCACTGCGGCGTGGGGCTCTGTGTGCGTCTGGGTGGGTTGGGGCTGCCCTCACCAGCTCCCCAAGCCATGGAGCATGGCTGGAGGGCTACCGGGGTTCAGCTGCCAGAGGGATGTGGGGCTCGGATCAGCTCCGGAGCATCCTGCACCAATGCTGCTCCTGGAAGAGCCCGCTGGCTTTTCCCGAGGGCAGCTCCAGGAACCTGGCCAGCTGCTCCGCTGCTCCTTCCATTAAGAGAAGCATCATTAAGCGGTACCCAGCAACACTTCCCTGCCCTCTCCACCCTTTTACCATCTGAGGCGAAGGCGGCACTTCTCCTGTGCACTGTGCCAGCAGCAGCCTCAGTGTTGCTGGGGCTGCAGCAGCCCCAGGCCCAGCCCAGTGCTGGACCCAGCCTTGCTATAACAGGCCAGGGGATGGGGGGCTGCCCCCAAGGTTGCTGCAACCCCCCTGCTCCATCACCTCATGTGGCAACAGGAGGGGCTGCCCCGCACCAGGGTGGCTTGGTGGCACCGCGAGGGCTCCTGTCCCAGCACTGCCAAGCCACTGGTGTGTTTTGGCTGCTGCGAACCAGCACTGAACCACTGCGCCGTGGGGACCGAGGAGGGATGGGCTCCGCTGCGCAATGACCCGTCCATCCCCGGTGCTGGTGGTGCCAGACCTGTCACCGTGGGGCGAGGGTCGGCTGCGGGTGGAGGCGGCGATGCCAATGTCGAGAGAGCAGCGGCACGGCCCCGGCTTTTAGCAAAGAGGCCATGAATAATTTAGCTCCCCTTCGCGGGGAAGAAAATCCCCTAATAGGGCTAATGGAGCGCGGCGAGAAAGCTGGGCTCGGGGGGACCGGTGCAGCCGCCAATTGCTTTGGACGCTGAGCGCCGACACTCCCCTAACGCAAAACCACCCGGCTCTTAAAGCTGCCCGGGGCTGCCCACAGCGGTGCTGTTGGTGAGCAGCAGCCCTGGTGTGCGGGTGAGTCAGGCCTGGTGGCACGGGGATGGGCACTGCCTATGCGGGCAGCAGGGAGGGTGCTCTGCACGGGCAATGTGTTGGCTTGGGGAGGTTTGGGGGCTTGGGGTCTCTTTGGTTTTAGGCAGGCTGCTGGGTGCCGATAGAGTCCCAGCTTGGTTACAGCCTCTCCGAGCAGCTTCCCTGTGCATCCACTTGTTGTGCCCCTGGTGCGCGCTAAGGGTTCCCTGTTGTTGCGCAGAGCTGGTGTCCTGCTCCCATCCCTGCTCCTTTCCTGCTTGGGCTGCAGCAGCTCCTGCTTCTCATCCCTCAGGCAGTGCCAGGATTTCTCCTAACGATCATGGATGAACCCGCTCCCCCCGTGCTCTCTCCATCACCCCATAACGGCTCAGACGAAAACCAGAGAGGTGTCGAAATGAGGCAGATTCCTCAAAGCAGCCCAGACCAAACCCGGCCCTGCTCACTGCAGCCATTCCATTGAAGCTCTAGAGCAGCCATGCAGCCGGCTTAGCCTTTTCCTGGCTGCTGCCAAGGAAAGGGATCCCACTGGAGCTGGATGCTGCACCCATGCTCAGCAGGAGCTGCCCCAGTTCAGACCAGCAGCCGCAGAGAAGGGCTGGTGCCGGCAGTGCCAGCTCTGGGCTCAGCTTTGTGCCATAGCAGGAAGAGGTGGCCAGGGTTCTGCTTGGCTTTGCTGCAGGAGATGGGTCCTTTTCCCCTCTCTTCCCCACACTCCCAAGCCCTGGCTGCGGAGCAGCAGCGTTGGTGCTGCAGGAGCTGCCCAGGGGTTTGGTCTCCCCTTGCCTTTTATCTCCTTGGGTTTCTTCTCCCCTGGCGGTCCCACCTCAATGGCAGAGAGCGCTTTGCAGTCAGCTCCTGCTGCTGGGAACCTGAGCTCCACGGGGAAAGAGAACACCACCGGTGGGAGCGCGGCTGGAGCCTGATCCGGCGCAGCTCCGGCTCCAAGCGCTCCCCGCTCCCAGCCGCCGCTCCAGCACCAGCGCCGCAGCTTTGGCTCCGGTCCCCGCTCCTCTCAGACACTGACTGCGAGGGAAATCGATGCTGGTGCGATCCCAGCCAGAGCGGCGGCGAGCGCCTCGGGTGCGAGGAGCCCACTCTGCCGCAGCCTATTTTCGGCAGCCCGCACCGGCTGGGAGGTCGCTGCCGCGGCGGTGGGGAAGGGGCCGGATGGTGGCACAAGTTGCGGCATCGTGCCGCAGGCATGGCAGCCATCGGCGAGCCACAGCCCCTCTGCGGATGCCCTCCTTCCATAGGAGCCCCTTTTCCATCATGACCTCTCCCACCTGCCGGGATTCAGTGCCAGATTCTCACCAGATTCTCACCTCACCTCTACCAGCTCCCAATTGCAACCCAACTGGTGCGAATGGGAGGCTGCACAACCAGGGCATTGCCCATCACCGCATCATTCCTTGCCATGCTGCCATGCTCTCCCTTTGCGCTTCAGCTTCCTACCAAGGCTTTCCTCTGCTGAAGCGCCTGGCTTTGTAAGGGTCCCTGCGCCGCAGCTCCGGCATCATGGCGCGGGCAAGGCTTTGCCCCAAGCACCACTGGACCCCGGCGCTGTGCCGGGCGCTCTCTCCATAGCATCACCGAGCGGTCGGCAGCGTGCCCGGCACACGGAGCCCGCGCCGCGGCAGCGCGATGCTGTCCATGACGTACAGCGAGAGCCTGCGCAGCGTGGCCAGCCGGCACCCCCCGGAGTGGGGGCTGCCCCCGGCGCCCCGGCCGGCCGATGGGCTGGAGCTGCGGCGGCTGCGGGACGTGCGGGCAGCGGCGCGGGCCAAGACGCTGGAGGAGTTCCTGCGGATGCATGGGCTGTCCCTGGCCGACAGCACCGCGCGCGCCACCGGCATGAGGTACAGGTAAGGCAGCGCCGGGGCATGGGATGGAGCTTAGTGCTGGGCTGGGACAGGCGATGGTGGCTGATCTTCATGGTGTGCGTGGGGGAGGCAGGGCAGCGCCGTCGCCTCTTGCTTGCTCGATGATCTCTCAGCTTCTCACTTGCCATCCTCTTTCGCTGCTGGGAAGTTTGCAAGTGCAAACGCCCCCCGCGCCTGTGAAGAGCAGGCAGGTGGAGCAGATGGCTCCAGAAATGCTCCACCAGCCTGAGGAGCACCAGGAGCATCCCCTTGCGGAGCCGGCGCGCCGTTTGGTTGCATGCGGGATGCGGGTGCAGCACGAGGTGTATCAGGGGTTCAGGTGACTTTGGTCCTTCTCATCACCGCTGGTGCAGGGAGGATGCACTGGGCAGCTGGGCACGGGGCTCTGATGAGAGCGTGTGGCTGTTATACTCAGCACACCCTATCAGCTCTCCCCATCGTAGATGGGGTGCAGGGATGGGTGCCCCCATTATGTTTGGGCTGGGGACAGGCTGATTTCCCTGTGACAATGCAGGGGCTCTGTGGCTCTGCTGTGCCATGCTGTGCCACAGGTCAGGTTCCCCTCTGCTCACAATGGCAGAGGTAACATTTACACAGTGGCAAGAGCCCATCTAATATTCATGGGCTCGTTATTTATTGATGGGCAGAGGCTGGCACAGCACCCCCAAAGGTGCTCCTTCGGGCTGGGGCCCCTAAAATCTCTGTGCTTGTTCCTGCTGTGGGGAGCTGCTGATTGGTGCCAGGTGCCCCCGCAGCACTGGTGGCATTACCCAGCTAAGGCGCTTTGCGGCAGAGGGAAGCGGAGGAGATTACAAGATTCCTCGTTAGGTCAGGGCTGAGCACACGTCGCTCCTCCAGCGGGAGGTGCTGGGCTGGGTTTTGCCTCAATCCCCTCCACGGATGCTGGGTGAAACCTGGGGATGCGCTGCTGTGGCTGCAGCCCCGGTGGGGTGTGGGGGGAAGTGGTCCAGCTTCGGCAAACCGATGCGCTGTAACCCCAGCAGAGCCGGTGCCATCATCTCTGCCTGTGCTCTGGTGCGTTTGGCGCCGTGCAAGCGCTCCTGACGGCAGCTTGTGTTTGGGTCCCGCAGGAGGGACGCTGTGGCCGGAGGGAGCCCCCTCACCCCAAACCTCAGCCCCGCGCTGCGCCCGTAGGGGATGCCCGATGTGGCGCAGGGAGGGGGTGGCAACGGGGGGGACCCGACCCCGTGCGCGCTCCCGCTGGTGCTGCGCTCCGCCGGTATCGAGGGCAGGAGGGCTGCCGGAGCCGCTCGGTGCCCGCAGCCCCCCGCCGTCACGTTGGCGGAGCGTCGGCGAGCGGGAGGAGCTCCCGCCTCACCCGGGGCGCCGGCTAAATTTAGGCATCTGTCGCGGCTGGCGGCCGGAGCAGCATGCAGGTCTCCTTTGTGTGCTCCGAGCACAGCATCAAGAGCCGGAGCGCCGAGGACCGCTTGAACAGGCAGAATGCCGGCAGCCCCAGCCTCGGCACCCGAGGCAAGTTCCGGGCCGTGGCCATGGTGGCCCGCAGCCTGGGGCAGCTCTCGGTGCAGAACGCTCCCTCCTCCAGCGAGTCCAGCGTCAAGCAGCCGGGGATGAAGTACCGGTAGGACGCGGGCGCGGTGGGTTTGCCGCTTCTGCTGTTCCTGAGTGAGATGCGCGGTGCCTGGGGGGGTGTGGGGGGGGACCGGGTTGTGCCGCGCTCCCCTAAGCCCCGGGTTGTGTTCTCTCGGTGCTAAAAGTGCTGCCCGTGCGCATCGCGCTTCCCTCGCTGTCCCCTCTCCGGCTCTGAGCCAGTGGGATGGAGGGGGGCAGCCCTGAAACTAGGGTAGGATTAGGAGCATCCCAGTGCCTGCCGAGCCGGGGGGGGGGGGGGTCTGAGAGCCCTGGTGTGCGTTAATCCGTGGATGCTGTGGCATCATTGCCACACTACTGGAGACTTACCCCCTGCAAAGCCTGTGTGGAGCCGAAAGCCTGGATCCGGGTCCGGGTCTGGAGGCGAAGGGCAGCTTGTGTGCGTTGTGCCCCCCGGGCCAGCATCCATCGGGTTAATGTGCTCCGTGTCCCCGGCGCTGGAGCCAAGCACGGGGGGGACTCCCCCCTACGGAGCAGCTTCATGCCACGGTTGAGCTGCCCCCCTGTAGCCCAGATGTGACCGGCACAAGGCACAAAGTGCCTGGGATGAAGGCAGCATCACCACCGTCAGCATCCGCATCAGCCGAGTCCCCTTGCACAGGTGCTGGGGCGGGCAGGAACACCAAACCCCTGCGGCAGCAGCAGCACTGGGGCTATGCACGGTGGCATCATCCAGACTCAGTTCTCCTGCCCCATGGTCCTGTCCCCATGCCAAGGAGCACACCAAGGCCACCCTTTTGCAGGCAGTGGGTGACTGGCAGCTGCAGAGAAGAGTGGCACGGGGGATGCTCCATGCAAAGGGATGGGATAGGAAAGTCTTGGCACAGTGCTGGGGGATGCTCGGCTCCCCCAAGATCTCTGTTGAGCTCAGCACACTTGAGCAGGAAAGTGCCAATCACCAGCCCAGGAAGACCCCGGCAATGCTGGAATGGCTGGGATGGGGCTGGTGCCATCCCCACCAGGATTCCCATCCCGGGGACTTGAGCCACCAAAACACCAAAACCAACTCAGGGCTGGGGGGAGCTGCTGCACCTCCAGATGTTGAGCAATAACGCGGCGGCGCGGATGGAAGATGCCCTGACCCACGGTTTGCCAGCGTCGGGCCGGGTGTGCTGGGTACCCCGCTGCCGGTGGCGGTGGTGGCGGCGGTGGCGGTGCCTCCCCGGTTGCTATGCGACACCCGCGGGCGAGCTGCCGCGGCTCACCTACACTTTATTTATTTTAACGCTCATTTCTGGAGCCTTTGTCATTCTTAGCAAGGAGCTGGTTCCCCAGCGCCGGGGCCCGGGCCCCTTCCCAGGGCTGGGATCCAGGGATGCTCCACTTCGCCAGGACACCCGAGCATCCGAGCCCCGCACAAGCCCTGTTCTCCTTGCAGAGAACAGGCACAGCTCGGGACACATGTGGGATGCTCCAGGCACGATCATCTCCCCGTGTCCCATGGCTTGCTCCCCCTGGTGTGGCTTATTAACCAGTTGTGGGGGGACCATCACCGTGGGAGCATCTGAGGTGGGAATGGGGATGGGGACCGGGGATGGGGACCAGGGACCATGACCTCGCAGCCCCACGCGGATGCGTGAGATGGCACTTTGGGGCTTTCTGGTGGTTTTCCTAATGGGTTTCTGCCTTCCAGGAACCTCGGGAAGTCTGGGCTGCGCGTGTCCTGCCTGGGCCTGGGTAAGTGCCAGGGAATGCCGCAGCCCCTCAGCATCCCCTAGGTCCCCTGCCTGCTGCCGGCGCTGCTGTGCGGAGGGAAGGAAAGGGTTTTCCTCTGGCCCCGCGGCGCTCTTGAGAGGCAGCCCAGAACTTGTCGAGTTCTTTCCTCTTCTCCTCCTCTGACATGATGGGAAGTGACTGGGCGATGCTGGGAGCGCCGCGCTGCACGCGGCGGGGCCAACTGTGGTCACCGCATGCTGGGGCTGAGCCGCAGGAGCCGGGGTGGGTGGATGGGGCTGGAGGCTGGGGCAGGCGGTGCTCACCATGCTCACCATTCACTGTGCTCACCATGCTCACCATGCTCACCACATTCACTGTGCTCACCATGCTCACCATGCTCACCACATTCACTGCGCTGACCATGCTCACCGTGCTCACCATTCACTGCGCTCACCGTGCTCACCATGCAGACTTCATTCACCCCGTCTCTCTCCTCCACAGGAACATGGGTGACATTTGGAGGGCAGATCACAGACGAGGTAAGGATTGCACCCCTGCACCCCATCCCTTCCCAAGTGAATCAGGGAGCGGACGGGGCCGGCACAGCCCCGGTGCTGCTCTCGGTGCACATGGTGTGCACAGGTGCTCAGCATCCCTTCAGCTGATGCTCCTGCTCTCCCCTGCAGATGGCGGAGCAGCTGATGACTTTAGCCTATGACAACGGCATTAATCTCTTCGACACGGCAGAAGTCTACGCCGCCGGCAAGTAGGTACCGCACTTATGGTAGTGGCACAAAGAGCCTCACCCTGCACCCTGGCACCCCCGAACTGCGGCAGTGCTGGGTTTACCAGCACCAAAGCGGCTGCCAGGATGGGGCTGTGTTTGGTCACAGGGGATGCCGGCTCCCGTGGTCCCACACTGCCTGTGCCATGTGGGTAGAGCCATGTGGGTACAGCCATGCACCCTCCCGGTGCCGCGGCTGCGCTCGGAGCGCGGTGGCCCCGAGCATCGCAGGGAGCCCACACACCCGCTTAAAAATAGCAGCTCACGTGTGGGGAGCAGCTCGGCTCCGGGTGCTGCAGCCGGAGGGGACGCGGTGTCCCCGCAGCCACCGCATGCACCGACATCCCCTTCCCCTGCAGGGCCGAGGTGGTGCTGGGGAACATCATCAAGAAGAAAGGGTGGAGGTAAGGTGGACTGCATTCCTCTGTGGCCAAGCCATCGCCGTGGTGCCAATGGGCCGGGAAAGCTGGCGGAGCAGCCGGTGACTCTTCTCTCTCCCTGCAGACGGTCCAGCCTGGTCATCACCACCAAAATCTTCTGGGGAGGAAAGTAGGTACCGCACCCGCCCCGCGGCAACGGAGCCAGGGAGCGCCGGGCTCTCACCACCTTTCCTTTTCCAGGGCTGAGACGGAGAGGGGCCTGTCCCGAAAACACATCATAGAAGGTAGGGATGCTCATGGGCGCCACTGGCCACGGTGCCAGGCTGTGTGGCACCGGTTGCCCCAGCAGCCTATGGCACAGTGTGCCTGATGGTCCCATCTGTACCGCAGGGCTGAAGGCATCCCTGGAGCGGCTGCAGCTGGAGTACGTGGACGTGGTGTTCGCCAACCGGCCCGACCCCAACACGCCGATGGAAGGTGGGTGCCGCGGCGCGGTGCCGCGCTGCTCCCCGCTGCCGTCCGTCGCCATCGCGGTTGGTTTGCGCCAGGCTTTTGTTTCAAGGGCATTTTCCCTTCCCGAGCAGAGTCCGCTCCTCCGCCGCCACGGTCAGCCTGAGCTATGGTGAAACCTCTGCCCCCCCCAGCCCGGTGCCAGGGCAGCGATGGGGACGGGTTGGTGGCGCGGCGCAGGCTGCTGCCCCCGGCCCGGCAGCGGCCGCCTCCACTCTGTCTAAATCTCTCTTTTATCACCAGGGGACCCATTTAGTTCCTCCAAGTCCAGGACTTTCATCGTAGAAGGTACTCCCTGCCCGCCCGCCGCTGCCTGCGTCCCAGCGGCACCTCCCGGGGCAGAACCCCCGTTCCTCTCGATTTCCACCCCTGTCCCCGAGCAAACCCCAGCATAAACCGCACAGGCAGCATCGGCACAACCAGAACTCCCGCTGCCCCTCAGACCACCCCCAGGACAGAAGCAGAGCAGCTCCCAGCCTCCCCAGGGTCCTCGCCACGGGGCGCCCTTTGCCGCCGTGCCAGGACCGCGGCGGGTGCCTCCTCGCCGGGTGGCTCTGAGCATGCCGGGTGCCCGCTCTCCCCGCCTTTGGCTGCAGGAGCGCGCCTTGGCTTGGCCCCAGCCCGCATGGCTCAGGGCCGGCTGCCCCCAGAGCCCCCCCTTGCATGGGGTCCAGGTCTCCCTCCCGTGCCGCGGGTGATGCTCCAGGTCCCTGCACCGGGTCAGTGCCGGGAGCCTCCATGATGGGAAAGCCCCGGCATCACCAGCGGCATGCCAGGGTCAGCTGTGGTCCCCGGCACATCCCGAGCGGCTGCTCCCTCAGTCCCTGTCCTGCTCCTTCGAAAGCATCCTCCGGACACAGCCCAGCTCCCACCTCGCATGGGGAGCGGGATGCTCACGTGTGCGGCACCCCCCTAACCCCTGCCTGCCGCTCTCCCCTTCCCTCCCGGCAGAGACGGTGCGAGCTATGACCCACGTCATCAACCAGGGGATGGCCATGTACTGGGGGACCTCGCGCTGGAGCTCCATGGAGATCATGGTAGGGGCCCGGGGGGACGGCGGCGGAGCAGCCCCGGTGATGCTGATTTAATTGGGCAGCAGCTGTCGGGAATCAGGCGCTTGCAGATGCGCTTAAGCCTCATTCTCCTCCGGCTGGCTGCTCGGGGCTGAGGAGCAAAGGGGGTGCTGAGGGTCCTGGCTCTCCGGCAGGAAGCGTACTCGGTGGCCCGGCAGTTCAACCTGATCCCCCCGATCTGCGAGCAGGCCGAGTACCACATGTTCCAGCGGGAGAAGGTGGAGGTGCAGCTGCCCGAGCTCTTCCATAAGATAGGTACCGCAGCAGGGGTCCTGCCCTGGCCCCCCATGGGGCTCCCCAGAACCCAGGCTGGGGGGGGGGCAGAGCCCATCTCCATGCCGCAGTGATGGGGGTGGCAGCATCACCCTCACTCTGATCTGCCCTCAGGTGTCGGAGCCATGACCTGGTCCCCGCTGGCCTGCGGCATCGTGTCGGGGAAGTACGATGGGGGGATCCCCCCCTATTCCCGCGCCTCACTGAAGGTGAGCCTGGGCCAGGGGTCACATCGGGACAGGCAGGGCCATGGGAGCGGAACCAACCATGACCCACGGAGCCTGGGGATGCTGCGCCCATGAGAGGGCTCCGTACACCCCAACCCCGCTCCTGCTCCCCAGGGGTACCAGTGGCTGAAGGACAAGATCCTGAGCGAGGAGGGCCGGCGGCAGCAGGCGAAGCTGAAGGAGCTGCAGGCAATCGCCGAGCGCCTGGGCTGCACCCTGCCCCAGCTCGCCATCGGTAAGGGGACAGGGGGACACAGGGACATGGGGGGACACCGGGGCCCCGCTCAGGCTCTGCTCTCCCTCCTGCCCCAGCCTGGTGCCTGCGCAACGAGGGCGTCAGCTCCGTCTTGCTGGGAGCCTCCAACGCTGACCAGCTGATGGAGAACATTGGAGCAATACAGGTCAGTGCTCGCCACCGGCACGGTGCTTTGCTCATGGGGCACAACGGGGCAGGACTCCTGCTGCAGTGCTGCAATGCACGCTCCTGCAACGCGTGCGCCTGCAGCAGTCGCTCCTGCAGCGCAATGTGCAGGGAAAAAGAGGCTGCAAACGTGGCTCCAAACAGAGTACAGGGCTTGCTTCATCTGAAGCTGAGCGGAAGAGATGAGGCTTTGCTGGGCTGAGCTCGACCCAGGCTCCCTTAACTGGGTCGCTCATCCGGAGAGCTGGGGCTTGTAGCATCGAGGTCATGGGATGGAGGCGGTGAGCGCGGCTGCATCCTCCCGCCTGCTCCCACGGCACGATCCCGACGCCCATCATGGTCCCCCGCAGGTCCTTCCGAAGCTGTCGTCTTCCATTGTCCACGAGATCGATAGCATCCTGGGCAACAAACCCTACAGCAAGAAGGACTACCGCTCCTAAGCGCCCGCCACGCAGCCCGCGCCGCCCCATCGCTTGCTTACGCTTTGTGGGAGCAAAGTGTTGAGCGTGGCTCACACCACGAGCCCACCGCGCCACCCTGCCCCAGCCCGGCCCATTGCACCGCTGCACCCGGCGGGGCTCTGGCGCGGGGGCACAGGCGCTGGCGGGGCGCGCACCGGGGCCAGAGCCGCCACGGGGACCCGTTGCATGCGTCGCTGCCATCGGTGGTCGCGGCGGCGCGAGCGGGTGCTGTACGCCCGGATGAGGCCGACAACACGAAGCTGTTCCCCAGCCCTTGGCGTGGTGTAGCCCATGGGAACACTGCTCCTCCCGGGACAGGGGTGGGAGGGGGGATGATGGGTACCCCCATGGGCATAGGCACCCGATGAGCGAGCCAGGTGGGTCCCCAGACACATGTCTACATGCAGGGACACACATGCATCTGCACAGTGTGTGCACAGGTACACGTGTGTAGGTGCAGCACTGCCTGCGGTACCCGCAGCCACGCTCACACAGATGGATGTGCACACGGGGCTGTGATCACTCAGAGGTGCAGCGATCTCTGCCTACATCCCTATAGTTAAAACCAGTCTACACAGGCCTCAATGCCTATTCATACATAGACATAGATGCATGCAAGGGTAGATGCACACATCTATGAAAATCACATATTACATATACCAACATACAAATGTAGACATGTCTTCATGTATATACAGACACACCGATCTCTACCGCTGTATGTATATATCCATATAGAGAGATGTGTACATATCCCTGTGAATATATTGATTTGTATGGATATATATGCACACAGACACAGAAATAACAGATAAATAAGGAAATGTGTGTATATACAGCTACATGTGCAGACACATCGATAGCAATAGCTAGATATGTACTATCTGCTTCTTTCTACACCTCTATATAGATGTGTAACTACATATACATGAACATAATCATATTTGTAATTTAGGGCTTATAGGGCTGGGTGTGTTGATATCCTTACCCTAAAGGCATGCTTGTGTGTGTGTATGTGTAGAAACACAGGGGTTATGTGTACACACACACAAGTAAGACATTAAAACACGTGTCTGGGGGTCTGTGTACACAAACACCCACACATACATGCACATCCCTCCCTTAGATGTGCTGCTTGCTCTGTAACTATCCCTATGGCCCTTCATATATATATATATATATATATATATAACTACATAGATGTTTGTATGCATATATAAACATATATATGCTCATATATGTATGTAAAAAGTTACAGGTACATATATCTATATACACACATCTTGCACTATATGTGTAGCTACACCTCTACACCTTTACCTGTATTTATATCTACTCTTATGTGTAAATATATCAAAATTGCAAATACAGATGTGTCTGTGCATATACACAGATCGATACACCTGTGTATCCATACAGATATATCTACATATGTATATATGTGCATATACACATATAATTTACAAGTATGTGTATATATATACACACAGATACAGATCTGTGTATGTACACCGATGTAAAGACAGTTGTATACATCCATAGCTACATGTATATATGCATTTCTACCCATACCTATATACACACCTCATACATGACTTACCCATATACATATGCATAGCCACCTGAACACACAGGTACTAAAATTACACTATATACACACATGTATAAATATAGACAGTGGGTGTATACCTATAGCTATACCTGCGTACCTGCACCTTTAGCTATACCTACACATCAATACCTATTTATAGCTAACCTGTGATATCAGTGTAGATCTATACATACATACACACGTTTATGTTGCCCATACGTGTCCATGCATAAAACACCCATGGAGGAGCCAGGGCTGGGGGAGCACAGCTCCACTGGCTGCCCATGGACCCTGCACATGTACATGTGTGTACACGTGTGTGCAGGATGATGCAGGGGCCGGGACCGCATCCTTACCCCCACAGCAGGACCCCAGTACCTCCCCCCCAACCACTCACCCCAACGAGGCTCCTGCTGCGTCCTTCCCAAGGGATTTATTAAAACACAGAGAACAGAAACCAGGACACACGGAGCACGAAGGGAACGCGGGGGCATCGCTCACAGCTGCCGCCAGCCTCGGGCACCGGCATCACCACGCTCACGGGTGGCCCCATCCCAATCCCAGCCACCTCCTCCCTTCCACCCATTGCACCTCCATCCACATGCCCAAGCCTGGCACACGTGGACCCTGGGGCTGGGCCTCCCCATGGATGCACCAGTGCTCCCACTGGGCTGCCCGGGCTCCGGCCATGGGGCTGGCAGCAGGCATGCACTTGCTCAAACACACGAGGACGTGGAAATGGACCTGATGGGGAATCCCGGGAGCCGGAGCCAGCTGGGATGGGTGCCCCATGCCATGGGCTATGCCATGGGCTATCCGGCCTCCCCGCTCACACACGCACCACCAGAGCCAGCGCCGGTGGCAGCGGCTCCCCTGGCTCCGCCCGCCCTGCCCACACCAACTCTTCAAGTCTGCCATAGGAAAGAAAGTGCAAAAGAATGTACAGGAAATGAAGGCCGGGCCCAGCGGCGCGGGGGGGCCACAGCGCTTGAAGCACACTGGAAGCGGGAGCACCCGGCAGCAGCTCATCCTCACACAGCCTTCCCCTGCCCTTCCTCCGGGGCTGCTGCAAGGAGAGGGGAGGGAGAGGCGCCCATCAGGTGGGTGCAGACCCCCCCTGTGCTGAACAAGGGGCAGGGAGTGCAGGACCCCCCCTGGGCAGCAGCAGCTGGCCCAAGGGCTTCCAAAAGGATCCTGATCCTGGTACCCACTTGAGGCTGCACTCAGACACCAGCATGAGGGGGACACCAGTACAGCCCCTACCCCATCATGTGTCTGCACATGTCATAGGATCATAGAACCATGGAATGATTTGGGTTGGAGGGACCTTAAAGCTCATCCAGTTCCAACCCCTGCCATGGAAAGGGACCCCTTCCACTGGAGCAGCTTGCTCCAAGCCCGTGTCCAACCTGGCCTTGAGCACTGCCAGGGATGGGGCAGCCACAGCTTCTCCTGCATCCCACAGACCCTGGCGAATGGAACACGGAGCAGGAGCACATCTTACCTCAGCTGGAAACGGGAGCTGGGGGCAAAATCATGGGAACACCTAAATATCTGTGGAGAGAAGGGGAACCAGCCTGCTCACCCAGCAGCTTCAGCGGTGCTCCTGCCCTCAAATCCACCCCCGGGTTCCTCTGCCGGGGAGCATCTGCTCAAAACCCCGACCTACCGGTCACATAGGGCCCCAGAGGCATCTGGCTGTAGTTGACAATCCCGCCCGGCCCGGGACCTCGGAAATTCGGCCCAAAGCTGCTGCTGTAGATCTGGGATGAGCCAAAGGAGCCCTGTGGAGGCAAAGAGGGAGGAGGGAGGCGGCCCTGCGGCCCTGGCCCCACCGCTGCCCCGCCCCGAGGGGCTCCAGCCCATCCCCGTCCCCACAGACCTGCTGCACAGGGGGCTCCCCGCCGCGCGTGGCCAAGCGGCTCAGGATGCTCCGCTCCGACATCTGCAGGCGGGCGGCCACGGGCGGGATGCGGGACAGCATGGAGGGCAGGCGCGTGACGTCGGCCTTCATGTCGCTCAGCAGCTCCTCGAGCTGGTTCAGCACTGCAGCACAGCCGGGCAGGATCAGGCCACGGGGGCACCCACCGGACACAGGCACCCCGTGTCCCGGCAGCGGGGAGACAGGAGATGGGGACAAGCTCCCGGCTGCATCCCCAGCCTGCTCTGCCCGCACCTACCCTTGTGCAGGACGGCGTTGGCAGGCTTGTTCCCAGCCAGGGACTCCTTAGAGAGGTGCTGGTGGCTCTCGGCAAGGCACTCCACTTCAGCCAGCCGGGCGTTCAGGGCCATGGCCGGGTGACTGGGGTCTTGGGTCATGTTGAGGTACGCTGCCCTCCGCAGCTGCTCCTCGATCACCAGGGCCTGCTCCAGCAACTGGGAGGCACAGGAGGGGAAGACTGAGGCTCAGACCCCGCTCTGATGTAAATCAGTGCTGCCCACAGGCTCTAGGCTGCCTCTGCCCTTCTGTGCTCCATCTGGCCTTGCTCCCAAGAACCACTGGTGGAACAGGCTTAGCCCTTGTGCTTTCTCATCCCGTTCAGACACCGAGCATCCCAGAGAGGGATGTGGGCAGCATTCCACAGCAACACCCAGGCAGAGCACTGACCCATTCACAGAGAGGACCCCATGGCAGCCATCCACAGCCCATGCACCCCAGTGCCCATGAGCTCCCCGGGACCAAACTCAGCTCTGCCCCGGCAACCACGAGCCCCTGGCAAAGCCTGGTCCCAGCGGCACTGATTGGCTCCCCGTGGCTCTGCGGCACCGCTCTGGTCCCCCCCATTGGTAAGGACTCACCAGCCCTGGACCTGCAACTCGCCTTGAACCGCCGGGCAAGGAACTTGTTCTTCATCTCCAGGTAGTTCCCCTTGTGTATCTCGGACTTGAAGGGCTCGTTCAGGATCACGTAGCGCGGGTCGTTCTGGATGTCCTGCCAGCGGGCATAGCCGTGGCTGGTGCCGAGGGAGCGTCAAGGGGGGAACTGGCCAGCAAAGAGCATCCCCACCTCAGCACCAAACCCCTCCCTGCAGAGACCCCCCTGCCCTCAGTGCCACCCGTCAGCACGGCCCCCCCACGTCAAAGGCTACGTGACGATTCCTGCCAACAGCCAGTAGTCGTGCCGGCGGTGCCAGATGTCGTAGATCTTGCCGGAGGAGATGGCAGCTCTCTCCTCGTTCTGCCACAGCGTGTGCAGCTCTGTGGAAGCAGGATGGACAGCAGGGTCAGGCACTGGGGCTGCACCGCGCTAGCAGGGAGGGCAATGGCATTGCCCGGGGGGACACTGAGCTGTGAGCCAGCATCGTCCCACTGCAGCCCCTTCACATCCCTCCTGACCCTGCTGCTCCCACCTGTAAAGCCACCGTCGGCGATGTTGAACATGAACCGGAAGTTCAGGTTTCTGTCATCCTTCTTCCCGTCCTCCTCCTCCTCTTTGTCACCGTTTTGCTGAGCCTCACCTTGCTCCTTCTCCTCCGCCTTGGGGTCCTCTGCGTGGCAAACACAAGGAGTGGGGCTGTCCGATCACACCCCACTGAAAAACCGAGCAGGGGCCTCCCTTCCCGCAGGAGCTCCTCGCTAACATCGCTCTTGGGAAAGCCACTTCTTGCCCCAAAGCCTCCTCACCCCTCACCTGCTTTGACTTCTTTGTCCTCCCCTTTCCCTGGGCTGTTGTTTAACTCCGGCTTCTCCAAAGGCTTCTCTTGCTCTTGAATCCCCTCATCTGCAGAAGGAACAGCACTATGAGGAGAGCTCGATGTGGAAGTGCAGAAGGGAACAGGACTATGAGGAGAGCTCCATGTGGAAAACGCTTTTCTGGGAACAACTCACCCTTAGGGCACGGTGATTTTATTGCCTGTGTTCAACAACTGCTCCAGCACAGACCAGTGCTGGGTGCCACAGCCCCGCAGGAGCCCAGGCCATGGCCAAGAGGGGATTCCTTCATCCTAGCCCCAGACACTCACCTTTCACCAGGAGCTCAGGGGAAGGCGCAGCCCTTTCACTCTCCTCTTGCTTCTCATCCCTTGGTTTCTCATTGCCATCGCAGCTTTCTGGGTGCTCTTCACCTTCCACCTTCTCAGCACTCACAGGCACCTTAGCATCAAGCACCCACCCAGGTCAGCGCAGCCTTGCCCCCTCCCTGGGGAGCTCTGACTTTCCCCATAGACCACCATAGGGTCTCCCAGGGTAAACGCTGAAGGAAGCCACCCCACCTGGCTCTCAGACACCTTCCTGCACTTCTGCTCCGCTTGCTCCCTTTCCTCCTGGAGCCCGAGCTGTGTTTCTATTTTGTCTGCAGCAACAGCAAAGTGAGGAAGATCCTGAAGAGGCTGCAGAGGGCTCTGCCTCAGCCACCCCCTTCCCAAGCCAACCCGAAGCCACAGCCCCCAGAACCCACAGGAACACCTACCAGTGAGGGAGATGGGTCCCGTGTGCGCTGGGCTGGCCGGGATGGGGGTGTTGGGATCTGAAGACACAATCTCACTGCACTTCTTGCTGTCTGGGCCATCGAGAATCAGATCCGGCGTGCTGTACTTGCCATTGACGTGCTCGAACTCCTGGACCTGGGGCAGACACACACCATGGAGTCAAACCCAGCAGGGACACTGCAACTGATGGAGCAGCAGCATCGCTCCCAGCAGGGACACTTCACAGCCCAGCGGGTCCCCAGTGTGGTTCCTCTGTTTTGCCAGCCATTAAACACCCACTGATGCCGTGGCCCTCGCAGGAGGGAAGCAGCGGGTGTGAAAGGCAGTTTGCATTACCCCTGCACGCTGACAAAGCTCCAAGCCTGGAGACCCACTATGGGATCCCTGGGGAGCGGCTGTCAGCAGCCCATGAGCCCCGCAGGTCTCCAGGACGCACCCGAAGCAGCACACATCAAACCCTCCTCACCCACCTTCTTCCTTACGAGGGACATGACCCCGATCCGAGTGAGCACGTGCTGCCGGGACAGCCCTTCCCTGGGAACGCCATCCGCAAAGGTTTCGGCACCGTCGGCCCCGGGCTCACACAAATGCCGCATGAAGAGGGAGACGTACGCCCTGCGAAGGGAGGGAGCCCTGAGCCCAGGCTCGGGGGACACAGCAGGACAGGAGCCAGAGCCAGAGCCAGACACAGCCCCCTCTGCCCGCCCCGTACCTGAACTCCTTCTCGCTCTTCCCTCGCAGGTCCCGCACGAGCCAGTGGGAGTTGAAGGCGTCCTGGGGCGGCATCCCCCAGCGCATGATGGCGTTCAGGAAGGCCTTGCGCTGCCGGGCGTTGAAGCCAAGAACCTGCAGGGGCAGAGGCACCACTGGGGTCACAGCGCGGCCTCGGTGGCAGGCGGCACCTCAGAGCCTCACAGCTGCTATGGAAAGGCTGCACCAGGACCAAGGTGCCTGAGGCTCAGCACAGAGCACTCCAGGGCAGCCCCAGGACTGTGCTGGTCATGCTCCGGTTGAGGCCAACACTCACCTCGATGTTGCCCCCAACTCTTGCCAGCAAAGGAGGGAGAGGTTTGTCCCGGTCACTCTTGAGCTGCCTCCGGGATTGTCTCCTGCCACCTACAGCCAAGTAGCCCCAGTGATGGACAAGCCCCAAACTTCCTGCATCCACTCCAATCCCAAAGCTTCCAGTCCCCTCCACCCACCCCACTGGCCTCCAGTGCTCCCCATCGCTCCACGTAAGGACCAGATCACAGTCCTGCAGCGGACAGCAAAGGAAACAGCCCATCGCCTTCTCTGCTCACCTGGCAGCACAGGGGGACACCTCCCTCTGTATGCAGGCCCAGAAACACAACATCCCCTCCAACCCGGAGTTTCTGCTGCACTGGGGCACCAGCGGCTTCCCACAGAGCAAAACCCCATGGACTATCAAACACATCAGCTCACTCTGACCTTCTGGCCTGTCTTCGAAGTCTTCATCCTCATCCTCGGAGCCGATGGAGTACTCTGACTGGTTGTCAGAGAGCTCGTCCTGCCACTCTGCGGATGCCAAGGGAAGACAGGGTAGGAGATGGCCCCAAGCAGCAGGCCCCTGCCTGGGAGGGAAGCCCCAAGGCAACAGCAACTCAGCCAGTAAGTCCCCTGGGCACCCGGAGCAGAGCAGTGCCTGTACCTTGGTCCTCCTGCGAGGTGTCGTTGTAGTTGACCTGCTTGCGGATTCTCTTCCCTTTCCCCAGGTTCCTGGCCAGATCCTCCTGCTGCTGCTCATAGTGGTGCCGCAGCAGCTTCTCCCAGTAGTCAGGGTCCACGTTCTCCTCTTGCTTGATGATCTCACGTTCCACCTCCTCCTGCAAAGCACGAGCCAAGAGGCTTGCGATGGGGCAGCCACAGACCTGCAGCATCACCCCGCTGCCCATCCTCTAACAGCACTCCAGGGAGAGAAGGGGAAAGGCTCCAAGCCCCTGCCTGGAATTTGGCTTTGCCCAAATGGACTGACCTCAGTGCAAGGCTCTCGAAAGAGCTCCTCCAAACCCTGCCACCCATCCCACCCTGCAGTGTTCATCAAGGGAGAAACCATGCACTACAGAGACCTCCCCAAGCATCAGCCTGCCATCAGCTCCCACAACATGAAGGAAATGAGGCAGGAAAACAACTGACAGCAGCACAGTACATCAGCAGCCCCATGTGCCACCAGGGACAGGGCCTGGCTTGCACCATGGGTGGCCCAGGACCAAGACAACTGTGCTTCCTCACTGCAGTGGCCCCATCAGCCCCAGGACCCCAGGTCTGGAACGATCAACAGCAGTCACAGGCAGAGCAGGAGGAGCCCTGCCCCACGCCCCACGCTCACAAGGAGGGAAAGGGAACACAACAGAGGGATGTACATAGAGGTGCAATTGTAAGACATGATACTAGTCACATTACCACACCGTCCTCTTCTCTCACAACATACTGGGCCACTTTAAAGGAGCTGAGATACTCGTTCATGTTCTGCAGCTCTGTGTCATCAGTTGCATCCTGATTTCGGTCCAGCAGCTTCGAGATGGCAGCATCGTCGTAGTGGATCACGCTGCTGTCATCCACATCCTTATTGTCACCTGGAGAGCAAAGCAGTGGAAGCTCAGATCACCGAGTGGAGACAGCTCTGGTGCAGGCCAAGGAGGGGATGGGGCACCCAAACACGGGGGGGTACAGACCTGGTGGGGTGCCACCGTGCTTCTTCTTCATGCCAGGAGTCACTGCACCCCCTTTGGTTGAGAGTGTGTCGGAGAAAGGGGGGACAGCATCCGGCATGGCGATGCGCTGTCCCTGCGACACCATGCCTGCGGGGTCAGAGAGTGAGCCCCAGCCCTGCCACGTGCACGGCAGCCCCACTCCTTCCCGACCTCACCTTCCACATCATCCTTGAAGAGCTCTTCTGTCCCAAACTTGAGGATGTCGTCCAGCTCCTGCTTGGTCATGGAGCCCGACTTGGAGCCGAGCCCCGGGCGGACAACCAGGTGCGTGAGCATCATCTTCCTCTTGGCCACCTGCGTGATGCGCTCCTCAACGGAGGCTCTGGTCACGAAGCGGTAGATCATCACCTTCTTGTTCTGCCCGATGCGGTGAGCGCGGCTGAACGCCTGCGGGCAGAGCATGGAGCTGCTGAGGGGCTGCAGGTGAGGGCAAAGCAGGGATACACACTGCCCTTTGCTTTCCCATGACATGTGCAGGCACTGGCTGCTTGCCCACACCTGCTGACATGCAATCCTTAGCCAGGGTCTGCCCCAGGCTTTGGGAAACACGAGTGGAAGCTCCCCAGACAAAGAGGGGGCACCTGGTTGGGAATAACCAGCAGGAGAAAGCAAGAAGAGAGCCGGGTTTAGTGCCAGCCCATGACATGGGTGCAAGACTGGGGCTGCTGAGCAGAAACATGCCCCCCAAAGAGAGCTCTCGAGGGAAGAGACCGCCTGCCCTGCTAACAGAGCAGAGCCCCAGAGGTACTCACTATATGGGAAGGAAAAGGAAAAGTCAAAGTTAGAAACCTGGATGTCATTGTGGGGATTCCAGTCAGAGTCATAAATAATGACTGTGTCGGCCGTAGCGAGGTTTATGCCCAGACCACCGGCGCGGGTAGAGAGGAGAAAGCAGAACTGCTGAGCACCAGGAGCTGAGAAAGACAAACCCACAGGTGGCAAGGGGTGAGACTGGAAGGAGCGTGGTGTGCATGGCAAGGTGCAGAACTGGGCTTTGGGGATGGAGCCATTGGTGAGGGAAGGCAAGGAGTGACCCCATGGCTTCTGAACCCACCCCACCTCCTCCCCTCAGACAGGCAGAAGCACAGGTACCATTAAACCTGTCTATGGCCTCCTGGCGCAGGCCGCCGGTGATGCCCCCGTCGATGCGCTCGTACTTGTAGCCTTCGTACTCCAGGAAGTCCTCCAGCAGGTCCAGCATCTTCGTCATCTGCAGGGCAAGGAGAGCCTGGCACGAGCAGCTCCACGTGGCCTGGCTCCCTGCCACCCCCGGCAGCCCAGAGGCCAAGGTGATGGCGGCACCACCACCAACAGAGTACGGCCAACAGGAAGCTGCCCACGGAGTGACACTCGTGTCTCATCCTTTACAAGCAGCTTTGCCAGCAGGAGGGAACTGGGTCTGAACTGCCCTCCCCAAAGGCAGCACTGATACTGTTATCTCCTCTTGATCCATAGGTGACAGGGGTTTGAAACATCACTGTTGCCACCAGCTATTCCTACTATCTCCATCCACGCCAAATCCTCATACAGACAAGAAAAGCCCTTTATAAATGTATTTATGGTTACTCTTTCCCTACACTCACCTGGGAGAAGATCAGGACTCTGTGACCCCCATCCCGTAACTTCTTCAGCATCTTCTGGAGCAGCATCAGTTTGCCAGAAGATTTGACCAAAGAATTCCCATCGTAGGATCCATTGGGCAGAACCGGGGCTTCCTAAAAGGCATCCTGGTCAGAAATTCATGTGCATCCCAAAGACAAAATCCTGGGCCTGCAGACCCACACCATTAACCACAGCAAGATCATGGGCATAGCTCCCAACACAAAGCTCAGAACCACATCCACAGTGCACAGAGCTGACGTACCACTGCGGCCACAGGGAAGAGGTAGGGGTGATTACAGCACTTCTTCAGGTCCATCATGATGTTGAGCAGCGAGACCTGGTTCCCACCGCCCTTAGAATTCAGGGCTTCAAAATTCCTCGTCAGGATGAATTTGTAGTACTTCCTGCAGGGACAGGGAGGGGAGGGACACCCCTGTAACCCAGCCAGGCCTGCGACTAACATAAGCAGGGCAGCTCCAAGCTAAAAGCCACTGGAGCAGCTTGCTCCAAGCCTCTGTGTCCAACCTGGCCTTGAGCACTGCCAGGGATGGGGCAGCCACAGCTTCTCTGGGCACCCTGTGCCAGCGCCTCAGCACCCTCACAGGGAAGAGCTTCTGCCTAAGAGCTCAGCTCAGTCTCCCCTCGGGCAGGTTCAAGCCATTCCCCTTGCCCTGTCCCTACAGGCCCTTGTCCCAAGCCCCTCTCCAGGTTTCCTGCAGCCCCTTTAGGCACTGGAGCTGCTCTAAGGTCTCCCCTTCAGGAGCCTTCTCTTCTCCAGTCTGACCCAGCTCCAGCCCTCACAGCAGCTTCATTCCATAGCAGCCCCCCAGGAGCTGCACTGGGGTTACTCACTTCTGCATCTGGCTCAGCTCCACTCTGACGATCAGCTCCGTCTTGGCCGGCATGTTCTTGAACACGTCTGCCTTGAGGCGCCGCAGCATGTGGGGACCCAGCAGGTCGTGGAGCTTTTTGATCTGGTCCTCCTTGGAGATGTCTGCAAACTCCTCCAGGAAGCCCTCCAGGTTACTGTGAAGGCAGGCAGAACCACAGCGCTGAGCGGTAACGGGACACGGGAGAGCACAGACGTCTCTTCTTGACTTAGAAACAAGGGCAGAGCTCTCATGGCAAAGAACAACTCCTGTGACCGTACCCAAGCAGGGCAAAAGCCAAACCAAGGAGCTGCGCTGCTGGCCGAGGGGAAAGCCCCACTAAATGCACTAATATGAGGTGTGGTAAGTTCCCCAAAGCACCTCTGCCTGCTCAGAAAGGGAACAAAAGGCAGGGTTTAGCTCCTCACCCACAAAGCTCCTGACTGATGGCAAGGCAACAGCCACCAACAGGACCCAAAAGCTGGAGTCCACAGCACTAACTTTGGGGTCACATTAACCGTGTGCGCAGCTTTGCCACCCGCCTGCCAGTGCAGACTGGGAGCACTGGCACACCAGGAACGGGATCCAGCTCCTCTTTCCCAAACAGGAGTCCTGGGAAACCTCTGCTGAGCAGCCCCAACAGGAGATCGGGTCCCACCGCTCACCCTCGTTGGAGCAGGGAACTAAAGCAACTCACTTAAACCTCTCGGGAGTCAGGAAGTTGAGCAGATGGAAGAGCTCTTCCAAGTTGTTCTGGAGCGGGGTCCCGGTGAGCAGCAGTTTGTAATCGATCTTGTAGCTGTTCAATACTCTGAAGAACTGGGAAAAGAAAGGAGGTGAAGGGAGCTCTGAGGAGCTGCTTGCTCACGTGGGGACTCTGCAGACTGGGCACATGGAGACTGAGACATGGACCACAGCACAGCTCCCACGTCCTCCTCCAAGCCGTCCCCGGAGAGCACAGGCAGCAATCCTGAATGTCCCTGATCACCCCATCTGCCTCCTGCACTGGGGATTGTGATGGTCCCAGGGGCTGGAGGCTGCATTAACCCCAGGGAAAGGAAGGGGAAGGGTCAAGTCCCTTCCATGACAGCCCATCAAAGCCCTGTAGGGCAGACACCCAGGCTGCGGTCCCTTCTCAGCTGAAGGATATTTAATGCCAGGGGATGGTAAAGGGAGCAAATCCACCAAAAGGCAGCTCCAAATGCCTGTTACCTACTTTGGACTGGTTGTTCTTCAGCCTGTGTGCTTCATCCACCACGAGGCAGGCCCACTCTATAGAGCCCAGCACGGCCTGGTCAATAGTGATCAGCTCGTAGGAGGTGAGCAGGACATGGAACTTGATCTGCGCTTCCTTCTGGAGGAGCAGAGGGAGAGAAAAGCCAGGATAAGTGAGGAGGGAATGGGACAGCCTCCACCTTCCCTGCATGGGACCCAAGGAGAAACAGGTCAAGGCATGAGCTGTACCAGCAGAACATCAACACCCATCTGAACGTTAGAACCGAGCAGGGAACTACAGGCACAGAGAAGGGTCTGGCAGAATCCTTACAGCTCATCACAAATGCCCTGCATGTGTAACAGCACCAGCTTGCCCCTCTGGGAAAGGGCTGGGCCAGGACCTAACCAGCCTCCCTCTCTGGGGCTAATTGCGCTCCATCCCCTTCTCACTGCTGGCCAAAGCTGCTGGGCAGGGCAGACTTGGCTCCCACCTTCATTCTGAAGACCTTCTTCCCACTGCGGATGGCATTGTCTTCGAAGGAAAACTCATTCTCCCGGATGACCGACCGGCTTTCCTTGTCCCCCGTGTAAGTCACCACATAGAAGTCGGGCGCCCACATCTCAAACTCACGCTCCCAGTTGATGATGGTGGAGAGAGGGGCACTGACCAGATACGGCCCCTTCGAGTGGCCCTGCTCAGGAACACAAAGTCCAGGCTGTTCTTTCCCCATACAAAGCAGCTCTCGGCCTCCTTGGGGACCCGTCTGATGCTCCACTCACCTCCTTGTACAGGGAGTACAAGAACACAATAGTCTGCACGGTCTTCCCCAGCCCCATCTCATCAGCCAGGATTGTATCTGTCCCTTGGGCCCAGGAAAACCTCAGCCAGTTCAGCCCTTCCAGCTGGTACGGATGGAGCGTGCCGCCCGTGCTGTCGATGTACCACGGCTGCTTGTCGAACTTCACCGTAGGCTGGAAAGGACAAGAGACACCACAGAGCAGTGAGGACCAGCTCCCTCTCCTTTCTCAGTGGCCAGGCACATCCCTCTTCAGCCTTGGGTCACCCAACAGCCCCAGCAGAGATGCAGGTATGGTCCCAGCACAGCACAGCCCTCGGGCTCCTCATAGCAAAGCTACCCCAGAGCTTTGGATGAAAGAAACCAGGAACTAGAGGAGCCCAAGGTAACAGGATAGGCCCCAGGCTGCCCTCCCTCCCACTTGCCGTTGTGTTGCCCCTTGCCATTCTCACTCACATCCACGAGAGGTGTTTCTGGAGGCTTCTCCAGCTTCTCCTCTTTCAGCTTTTTCCCTTTCTTGTTCAGCTTCTTCAGAGGGCGCGTGTCCTCCCCCAGCATCAGCTCCCTGCAACAGGAAGAGGCAGGCAGGTTTCCCCTCCCAGCTCCCAAACACAGGGATAGAAATGCCTCAAACCCCACTGCCCTCTCCCCACAGGAGCTGCCCTGGCCCAGCTAGCACAGGCACACACGGCATATAGTCCTTCCCCTTGCAACATTATCCAAAATGAAGAGCAGCAACTGCATCAGATTACTGTGGCTTCCCCCCAGAACAGAGGCAGCAGCACCTTGGAGCTGCTCCCAAGTGCAGTGAGCCCATGGGGAGCACAGGCTGGAGAACAGCAGCCCTGGAAAGGCCTTCCCAGGAGGACTGGCTTCCCAAAAGCACTCGGCCACGGCAGAGGGGTCCCTGTGAGCGATGCTGGCACATTCCAAACCATCCCTCACCCTCACAGGCTGCCCTGGCTCACCCGGGCTGCGGATCCACCCCGGTACCTGTGGTTCCAGTAGAGGTGTTTGAGGTTCTCATAGTAGGGGATGTCGATCTCGTCGATCTCCCACGTGCACTGGTCGTAGGGCAGGTCCTTCCACTTGATCAGGTAATGGACATCTCCCTTTTTATCGAAGCTGTAACACAGGGCATGGGAAGTCCATCAGTGAACTGAGAGCCCTGGGAAGCAGGTATCCATAGCCTGCTGCCACAGACCTCCTCTGCCTCCACCTGCAGACCACAGCATCCACCACAGGCAGGAAAACATGCAGCAAGTATCCACCTTTCCATCAGAAACGCCTGTTAATCTGCTGCAGATGTTAACTGCTGAGCTTTACAGGCTGCTCATCCCTTCCACTGACCAGCCCCATGTTCTGGCTTTACCAGGGCTGGATGGATGCCAGCGCTCACCCTCTTCCTCCTGCAGCATTCACTGCTATGTGAAGTTCTGCTTCGTGAATAAACACACAGCCGAGCCTGACTGTATGCCCACAGGGAAAAAAGCCTTTGAGTGCCGAGCAGACAATGTAAAGCTCACATGAACATTACCCAGCAGCTTTATTCGTGCTCTGCCAAGCTGCCTTCGAGCCACTTGAAGTTTCAAGTTGCCACTTGAAATGGAGAACTCCAACAAAAAGGAGCCTCTGGCTGCTCCGTGGCAAACCAAACCACCTGCACGGCACATTTCACATGCAGGAAATTCCTTCCACAGAAAAGAAATGCAAATGCCAGGGCTCCATAAGGGAGTGAGGCACCTGCTCAAGCTCCTTTATCCTGAGCACTATCGGAGGGAGAAGTGGGAATAATGTTCCTTTCTGTAAGTGCTGTACCCAAACCCCTCATCCTTGATGGGGCTGCGGAGGAGCTGCCTGGTTTCCGAGAGGAAAATCACCGACATGGAATGAGGCTGCTGGTCCAAAGCCACAGGGCACGACCAATGGAAGCCAAACCCATCACTGGGCTGCAGTAGAAAGTTATGGAGTGATTGAGCTGTAACAGGGACCCAGTAACCTGGGAAGGGTGGAACAACTCCATGCGTCCACCTTTGGGGTAATTCACTGTATTTTGTAACGTGCAACATAGCAGAAGTGAAAATAGGCAGGCATTGACCCACTTGTGGCCTTGGCTTCGCCTTGGGAACAAACCTTTGAGGCAACAGAGACCTCAAAACATGCCAGCAGCTGAAACTGCACCAGCCTGAGCTTTTGGCTTTGGCCAAGGACAATCTGAACCCCCCAGCCCTAGGGGATAACAGAAACCCTGCAGGAGGCAGGCCCAAAGGCTCAGTGAACCATGCAAACCATCAGCGTGAGTGCTGAGAACGAAGAGAAACCTGCAGAGAGGACAAACACGCTGCTCCAAGCCTCATCTGCACAACTGTAGGCACTCACCATTGCGGTCCCCCTCCTGGCTTGCAACAGCACCACTGAGAGCCAGCACTACTGGGGGCTCTGGCACCCTGGCACACACCTCCCCATGGCCCATCCATGTGTCCCCCCACACAGAGCCCCTCACCTGTGGTTCAGGATGCGGTGGATCATCATCCACTCGGGCTTGATGCCGTAGCGGTAGAACCGCTCCTCCATCTTGGCGTAATGGGGGTCTTTGTTCTTCCTCTTCTCCCTCTGGCTGTCCTCGTCCCCGGAGCCGTAGTCGAAGGCCGGCGGCTCGTCCATGTCGTTCTTCCGCTGGTAGTTGCGGTACATGACGGTGTGGTACAGCTCCAGCTGCAGGAGGAGGGAGCCGCGCTCAGCCCGCAGGGCAGCGCGCAGGGCAGGGGCACCACGATGACACCAACCTCTCACCTGCAGTTCCTTCACCCAGGAGCAGTGCCAATAGGAGAGTCCTGCCCACTTCACAAAGAACTCGCGCTCCGGGATCCCCCCCAGCACCTTTGGCACGGGCAGAGGCAGCTCCGTGCCCGGGGCGGGCAGCACGGGCGGCAGCGGCACGGCCGGGGGCTCCTTCCAGGCCCAGTGCAGGATGCGTTGGACTTTGCCCTTCAAGGGAGGGCACTGGGGACAGAGAAAGCAAAGGGGCAAGAGCACAGCTTGAGGTGAGTCCCTGGCGCAAGGGGCAGTGTGGCCGGAGCAGGGATGGGGCAGGAATGCTGTGACACTCACGGTGCAGCGCAGGCAGAGCCATTCCCCGTTTGGTATCTCCGGCAGCGGCGGGTTCAGGCAGTGGAGGTGGTAGGAGGACGGGCAGGTATCGCAGCACAGCAGCTCCCCTCCATCCTTGCACACCCGGCAGAACTCCATGTGGTCATCCTCCTCCTCCTCACCGCCCTCCTCTTCCTCCTCCTCCTCCTCCTTCGGCTCCCACTGGATGCCCTCCTTCTCCTGGGGGAGCACAACCAGTGTAACGCTGAGAGCTCCCACAACCTGCCCGCACCCTCCCAGGGGCCCGACCTCACTCACACAATGGGGGCAGCTCCACTTGCCCTCGGGGGCCTTCTCCAGCTCAGGATCCAGGCACACGAGGTGGTAGGCACGGGGACACGTGTCGCACAGGATGATCTCCCCTCCCTGCTGGCACACCTCGCAGTAGTCCTGGTGGTCGGTCTCATAGCCGTCCCCTTCTTCCACTGCAAGCAAGGACAGGCACACGGTCAGAGGGATCGGGAGCTGCCGGCTATCCCAGAGGGAACGGGACACTTGCTCCTCTATGACACAGGCAAGGAGATAAGGAAAGCGCTTCGCCTCGGACCCCTCCTGTTACGTCCCCCTACCTCTCTGTCCCTCAGCACCACAGTTCATCTTTGCACACAGCATCATCTCACCTCTGTCTCTCTTTCTCTCTCCACACTGTATCATCCTTTGGTTCCTTCAGGCTCTCAATGGAGAATGCCAGAACCTGGAGAGGTTGCAAGGGAGGCCAGTCAGAGAAACCTCCCCAGGCACCGGCGCCACCAACTGCAGACGCACCATGCACGGGTGACACGGCCGAGGAGGACGACTCCTCTCCCGGGACTACTCTGCCCTTCCTTGGGGCTCACTGCCAGAGGCAGGAGCTCTCTCAGCTCAGCACGGACGGCAAAGGGGGGAACGAGGCCTTGCAGTGCCACCAAAGCTCATTTAATGCCGGCTCTGACACAAACTCCCAGCATCGACCTCCAACCTTCCACTCCAGCGACACGCAGCGGGAGCTGCCGGGCTCCAGCGCAACGGCAACGAGCCAGGAGGAGAAGCAGCAATGCTCCTCATATGAAACCCAGAGCCAGCCCGGGCTCACCCCCTCAGGGGGACACTGGCCAGCATCACGCCCTGACCGGCCACCAGCCCAGAAGCTGCCTTGCTGCTTCTCAGAAACAAAAACCCATCAGCAAAGCTAAGAGGCCCCAGGACACGCCTGGATCCGAAGCAGCTCATCCTGAACAAGGACACAAGGCAGGAAGGCAGCGCATGTCCTCCGTGGGCAGCACTGGGCCCGGCAGCACTTGGAGCAGGGCTCGGAGCAGCACAGCACAGGGGAGCTGCTCTCAACAGCAGCACAGGGATGGAGGTGCCAGGGCACAAAATCCACCCGCAGCCTTCCCAAGGGAAGGGAGGAAGGAAGACGGACACAAAGGTGGCCACGCAGCCCCTGTGAGACCCGACAGATGCTTTGCACCACTGTTCACGTGCCTCCCTATTCCTACACCAACACCACAGATCCACCAAAGCCTCCTGCCCAGCCTCACATCTCACACAGACAAGAAGTGCCCTGACTGATCGCTTCTTCACCCACAGCCCGTCCTGCTCCACTGGGAGCCTGCCACAAGCCATGTCCCTCCAGGGGCTGCTCCTCACATCTCTTCCCTGGAAGCCCTATAAATCCCTGCTAGAGAGCAAACGCTGGTGGGGTCACACATGCAGGTAGGTACCCCGCTGCCTGTGAGGCAGCCCTGGTGCCCAGAGCGCAGGCAGGGGGCTAAGCTGTGAGCAGGCAGCAGGACGGGACAGGGCAGCAGATCCTTTCCAGAGGGAAAGCCGACTGGACCAATGGAAAAGCCCTGCCATCAGGCAGCTCTGCCAGCACCAGCACTGCAGGGAGAGCCAGCACCCCATGGCAGGATGTGCTCACTGCCTCCAGCAGGCACAAGCCCACTGACACCAGGAAAGCGCCTCACACACCGCACACAGAGACAAGCACAAGCACATCGAGGCAGTGCCAGGCACAGCCCGGGGCTGCAGAGGCCAGGACAGCACCAGCTGAAGAGGGAAGCCCCAGCTGAAAGAACAAAGGATAGCCTACTCCTCTTTTTCTTTCTCCTCCTCTTCCCTTTCTTCCCCAGGCCAGCTGAGCACTCGGAGCGCACTGAGGAGCTGTTGATGCTGGCACTGTCGAAGTCGGATTCCTCCCGTTCCTCCTCTTCGCTCTGCAGAGGGAGAAACCAAAGCAGGGGCAGCCCAATGTGTCCCAGGAACACCGCTCCACAGCCCAACAAACCCAGCACCCACATAACCCCATGGGATCACCGAGCAGGGGCAGCCCAATGTGTCCCAGGAACACTGCTCCAGAGCCCAACAAACCCAGCACCCACATAACCCCATGGGATCACCGAGCAGTGGCAGCCCAATGTGTCCCAGGAACACTGCTCCAGAGCCCAACAAACCCAGCACCCACATAACCCCATGGGATCACCGAGCAGTGGCAGCCCAATGTGTCCCAGGAACACCGCTCCAGAGCCCAACAAACCCAGCACCCACATAACCCCATGGGATCACCGAGCAGTGGCAGCCCAATGTGTCCCAGGAACACCGCTCCAGAGCCCAACAAACCCAGCACCCACATAACCCCATGGGATCACCGAGCAGGGGCAGCCCAATGTGTCCCAGGAACACCGCTCCAGAGCCCAACAAACCCAGCACCCACATAACCCCATGGGATCACCGAGCAGTGGCCGAGCTCCTTGGGGCACCCTCTGCTCCTCAGAGCAGCAGGGTGGTGGCAGGGTGAGTGCCACCCCAACAGGTTGGGCTCATAGGAATGGCCTGTGAGGCATTAGGAAGCAGGGAAAGCTCCTTTGATCCTCAGATCCCAGGCAGGCAGGCAGTAAATGGAGGTCTGGGCTATCTCTACAGCCCAAAGGCACAGCACAGGGACAGCTCATGCAGTTCACAGCATCAAGGTGCAATCACTCATACATAAATCAATGTGCCAAGTGCCTGCTCAGCCCCTCTGACAAGAGATGGGCTCTGGGTTCCTGCAGCCCATCATCCCCACTCACAGGGTGCAGTCCATCAGGCACGTTGGGAAAGGCTCAGCATCTCCCAGGCACTGCTATGCTGCAAGAGCTCTCTGCTGTGAGCACATTGTGCTGGGTGCAGACACCCAAAACAGGCATGGGGGGGGGGACAGCCCCGACTCCCAGCCTTGCACAGTTGGGGTAGAACCCGTCTCCCTCTCCCAACACTCATTTCAGCCTGTGTCCGCCTGTTTGTGCATGTGCACAAGGGGATTCACGCTTGAACTTCCTTCTAAGATCAAAGTTATTAGGCAGGCAGAGCATCCAACAGCATCAGAACACAACACATCTGGATTCTTATCCTGGACACTTAGGCATGCAAATCCCTGTTGTGCACACTGTTAATCGGGTACGTAGTGCTCCAGCTGCAGGAGCAAGCCCAGCTCTTTGCAGCTCTCAGAAAGGCAAATGCACTGAGCAAGAGTGTACCCAGAGACAGGATGAACTTTCCGTGCTGGGTGACTGAACACCTGCAGCAGCAAGTGGCTGCCTCTCATCGCTCCTCTCGCTCCAGCCTCTGACGCACAAAATGACTTACAGACAGATTGTGTTACATGAAATGCAGCTATAGAGCCAGGGATCTCCAATAACGATGAGCTAATGGGTTTTTGATCAATAGCATTATCAAGCCCTATGGAGTCCCACCCCTAGTCAATAGTTATTTGTGAGATTTATTCCTTAAAAAGCTCTGCTATTTAAAACACAGCCGGGAGTGGTGTGCTGGCAGGAGCACAGCACCCAAACTGCAGCACGGGCTGCTGCTCTGCTCTCACTTGGAAGCTCTGGCAGCCCTGGGCTGTGCTGTGGGATGGCAATGCTGCCCAAGGGCAGCTTCACTCATGTCATTACAGCAGGATAATTCCCTCTGATAGAGGGTTCAGCTGGAGTGCAAGCCCTGAAGAATCCTCTTGCAAACCAGGTCCGAAGCGGTGGCACCACCAGCCTCACCACTGGAAGTAAATGTGGTGATTGGGTTTAGCAGAAATTGTGCCCAGACACAGCATCTTTACAGCTCTGAGCCTGGACATGGCTCCCTACCAAAGGCGTGAACAAAGGTGCTGTGACACCCCTATGCAAGGGAGGCTTCTATGGCAAGGCTTGTCCTGGCATTTCCCTGCCACATCCCCCCCCCCCAGGACCCCGCACACTTACAGAGGAGCCCTTTTTCCTTTTGCTGGGGATTCCTCCAAACCGGAATTTCAAGCCTGCCATCTTTTTCCCCTTCCCCTTTTTCTTTCCATCTTTGGAGCCCTTGATTTTCTTCTTCACGCCTGGACCTGGAGAAGCAGAACACTCATTTGGTACCCTGCAAACCCCCACATTGCCCCCACCCCAACCCACCCTCCACGCTGGCACCTACCCTTGCCCTCCTTGGTCTTTGCCTTCCTGATGATGGGGGGCAAGGCTGGTGGGGGGCTGGCAGGGAGCGGCGGGGCCACGGTGACGGTCTCCACAGCTGCAGCAATGGCTGCGGCCGCCGCGGCCGCCGAGCTGCCCTTGAATGGGTTGTTGGCGCTGAACTCTCGCCACTTGGCACCCAGCACCGTCATCATCTTGGACATGGGGATCTTGGGGTTCTTCTTGGCTATCAGGGGCCTGGAGGGCAGAGGGAGAACCGTGCTGTAACAGCAATGCTTTGTGCGTGTCCGCTCCTGTTTGTTGTGTGCCGGTGCTGCAGCCCAGGAACCCAGCATGTCCATAGAGCATGTTGATGTGGCCCACCGGGAGCAGCAGAAACCAGAGCACATACACAAAAGGGGGCACACCTCATCTTCTTCAGAGACCCCAAAATACCTGTGGTGGTTTGAACAGCTCACTGTCCCCACACAAATCCATTGCTGATGCTCAGGTTTAATGATGCTCATTAAACTTTTCAAACAGGCACACACAACAAAAGGGGTTTGGAGAGAGGGAGAGACAAATATTACAGCTGTTCTCCAGTCAATCCTGCAACTGAAATGGGACCCTGAGGACTGAATCAGGTGGGGAGAAGCAACAAGGAGCTTGTCGCGCAGAGATGACTTCAGAACCTCACCCGCTTGGCTGAGCAACACCCAAGCCTCAGCTGGGACACACGAGGCCCCGTCCAGACCTACGGTTCCCTACCTGAGGAACTGGCTGAAAGCCTTGTAGTTAGTCAGGGTATGGTAATCATCTTCTGAGAACATGTAATCTACATCGTCGAGGCCCCATTCTTCCATCAGCTGAGCTGAGCTCTTGGGCTCCTGCAGGTTTAGAGAAGATCATTAACTAACCGACTGCAGCTCTGCAGAGGAGCGACACGAGGCCGGGTCTGCCACATGCCGTGTATCAAACGCTCTCCCCAGTCAGTCACACACAGGGATCTGCTGCTGTGATTTCACAGCTTGCCAAACCCAGGGCAAACACACCAGGGCCATGCCTTATGCCAAGAGAACTTATCCACCAGCACAAGGAGACTGGACAGGAAACATGGCTGGGCTCTGAGCCAGGTAACTCGCAGGGATCTGGCTGCACCCTGAGGTCTCATGCTCAGTACCAGCCTAGGGGGAAGGTACCTTTAGACTTCCATCCTCATCATCCTCCTCTTCATCCTTCTTCTTCCGTTTTGGCTTTTTCTCCTTCTTGTCCTTCAGTTTTTTCTTCTTCTTTTTATTGGGGGAATAATCACTCCCTTCGCTCTCGGATTTCTCCTCAATCTCCTCTTCATTGTCTGACATTTCATCATTGCTCCCCTAAAAAGCAAAGTGACACTGGAGAAAGAGCAGGCCCTGTCCCCACCTCCACTCTCCTCCAATGACCCTCCCAACTAGCACAAAGCAAGTGCTGTCACCAGCCAAAGCCAATGCTCCCTCGAGTAACCCTGCCATTACACTGGGCAAACCAGCATGAAAATCAGATTCGGGAACAGGAAGAAGCACCTGCCTATGGGAGACACAGGCAGAAGGAAAACCTTGGATCATCTGGAACCATTTCTCCAGGGCCATTGTGTGAAGCCTTATCCTCTGCCCCAGGTCCCCACCTGCAAACAGAGCCACATTCCCACTCTCCAGGCTAGGAGCACTATAACCACACCTGCTCACACCAGACAAGCCATGCCTGAAGGAAGCACTGGGAACAAGAAGAGACAGTCATGCCACACAGATAGAACCGTGTTGTGGAAAAGCTCATCTAAGCCAAGGTATACGGGAATGGAGCCTTTATGCTTTTGCCTCAAGACCCGCTCTCTGAGGGGGACAAGCAAAGCAATGCTGAGTCACAGCCATGCCGCTGGATGCCAGCTCTGCCTCCACACTGTAACATGCTCCTCTGGAAGTGCCCAGTCACTGCGATACCACAGGGTGCCAGTACTGCTCTGTCCAGTGGCCGTGTGAACAGAAAACCAGAGGCCAAGGAAGAGGATGTGCGTGTTAAAAAGGGCAGTGTAGTAAATCAAGTCTGCTAGAAGATCCTAAATAGTCAGGTAGGCAACACTTTAGCAACACTTTTGATTGATATAACACAGGGAACGTATAATGTTCTGTCCTGTGTTTGCTTATAGTTTTATGTGAATAAGGTTGCAGACTTCAAGTGCAGGGTGAAAGGGTGAGAAACTGAAGGCCAAGAGAAGGTCTCTTTGCTCACGTGTAATCTCTAAGCTCACAGACAGATGTGGTGCCCAGGTTTTGCTTTGTTGCTGTTTTGCTTTCCCTCCCAGCTGGACACAGTGCTGCAGCAGAGCTGTGTGACCACAGGAGGGTTCAGCTGCCCCATGAGCCAAACAGCTTCGGTGGATGCACAGAGAGGCTGGCAATGGGTGCTAAAGCAGCGCAAGTTGACAGGAGGCCATGGGGAATCTCCATCTCCAGTGAGACTCGGCCGCAGCAGGCGCAGCAGGAGGGTGAGAAGATGCTGGAAGCCTGGTGAGTGTTGCTGCTGCCCGCAGACAGGAGGGACCGCGCTGACCGCGACAGGACCATGGACAGCGCCCGCTCAGCACCGCGGACAGCCCCGGCCGCCCGCACCGCTGCGCTGGGCACAGCCCGAGCCCCGGGCTCGGCACGGTTGTCATTTGGCAGGGTAATCGGTTGCCATGGTAACTGCTGCAGTACGGGCTGAAAGCCCCCCTCTCCGCTCCCTCATCTCCCCACGCCGAGGTCCAAACCGTGGCTTCACCCAGGTTTCATTGGGGTTTCAGCACCAGCTCCCGCCAGCGTCACCGCACACCCAGCGAGTCCCACTGCCGCTGGCGCAGAGGAATTCCCACTCCCGCCCCACGCTCCAATGGCCACGCCGCATGGGAACACCGGGCATCAGCCCGCTGTGGTGGAGGCACGGGCATCGCAGCTTGTACCTCACTCCCACCCTCCTCTAGCAGGGGGCAAGGCCATTGACCCCACAAACCTCCTGAGGAGCAGCTCAAGTAAAGGAAGCCCCGCTCGAGATCCCCCAACCTTTCATCTCCTTGTCCAAACAGCAGCCTGGGTGCTGCTGGGTGCCTCCTAACTGCTTCCCACTGGCTTTGCTGGACAAGGGAACAGTCTCCATAGGGAGGGCCAAGGTCAGTTAACACTGCCCACAAAAGGCAATTAAAGCACACTCAACATTCAGCCTCTTGGTTCCTCCCCAGCCCAATAAGGCAGCAGTCAGACTCTGCATGAGCCGCACAGGCTGCAGGGCTCAGGCAGGCTGGCACTGCCAGAAAATGAACAGAGGGGAAATTACCATGGGGGGGGGGTATTTTATTCCCCCCCACACCTTGCAGAAAAGCAGCATAGAAAAATGCATCCATCGATGGACGCAGCACAGGGAGGCAGAGGGCCTGAGCCAGCTTTGTGTGCTCTGCAGAAAGAGAACATCATCGCCCATCACCATGGCCACCAGGGGAAGAAAGCTTCCCCAGGGCCAGGACTCCTGGAAGCGGCTGCAGGTAATGCCACGCAGGCAGAATGACAAGCTCAAGGCAAAAGCAGCTCAAGGCACTGCCTCATCCAGTCAATCTGTCTGCACAGATCCCTCGGGGAGCGGCTGGAGATCAGCATCACCGAGCCCTGCTTTGGCAAGGGAAGGGTGGGAGCACCTCGGGTGTGCGAGGAGCGACTTCTCCCCAAGCACAGCATCACAAGGAAGGAAAGGGGCTGAGGGACCCCCATCCCCACACTAACTCAGCAGTGCAGCAGCCAGCCCCGCTCTGGGACCACACTGATCCCAACCTTCCAACCAGACAGTGAACCCTGCACAGGCTCAGGAAGGATCCTCCAGGACACACTGCCTCGGCTTTGTTTTCCCATGGAAGCCCCAACAGCCCTTCCACATCCCAGAAGCCCCAACACCGCCTCCCTTGCAAAACACCCTGGATGAGGGTGGCCAACACCAGCCTCTGCAGAAGCTCCAGTCCCTGCCTCGGCTGCACCCTCGGTGATGTGGTTTGTATCCCACCTCCTTAAATCACCGGACCCAGGCACTGCATCAGCACAGGATGTGCCAGAAGGATTGACTGCCCATCCCCAGAGATGACAGCAAGGAGGTGCCACTGCAAGTGCGTGCCCGAGGGCCTCAACATACAGGGATGGATGGTACCATCCATCGCTCATGGGCTGCCTCCACCCCACAGCCAGGGCATCTCCCCATCACAGCGTTACCTCCTTCTTCCGCCGCTTGATTTTGGCAGTTTTGCCATCCTTCAGCTTCTTGGGTTTCTTTTTCTTCTGCACGACTTGCTCTTCTGCAAAGAACTCCTCCAGTCCTTCCAGCACCCCATCGTCTTCTTCTGGGGACAAAAGGGACAGCTCACGCAGCTGGACCGCATGGGGACACCACCATCTTCCCACTGGGACAGCAGCTTCGGGCCACGACGTGGAGCTCCACGGCCTCTCCTGGAGACCCTCACACCAGGAGCTGACCCAGTGCTGGGCTTTTACCTTTCAGGTCTCCAAGCCCGTTAAGGGGGATGCAACAGGAGGTGAATGGAGCAGAGGAAGACCTCACATGGGAGGTGTGGCCATGGTCACACACTGCTCTGCTGTGGTTCCAGGCTCAGGGAGCACCATGGGCACCCGGCCAGGGCAGAGGTGCCGATTCCAACGTGTGCTCCCACCTTCCCACCACCTCCAACCCCAGTTTGCCCATTCCCGGCCACCCATGGCTGCCCGCAACGCCAACACCAATGCTTCTACTGGGTATTTCTACCCTTATACACGAGCAACACCCGCAGCTGCTCGCAGAGGCTCTGCTCCCTTCTTCAGCTCCAAACCATACCCCTGGGGCTCCAAAGGAAGCGGCTTTGGACCGGACCCGGCTCCACGGAGGACCCGCATCACGCCGGGGGGAAGCCGCAGCGGCCGGAGCCGCCCTGGCAGCGGAACCCGCCGCGACCACCGCCCGCTCGGGAGGCGCGGGGATCCCAGAGCTAAACCGGAGGGGGGAAGCGAAAGGACCGGACAAGCCCCCCCGCCGCCGACGCCTACCCGAGACATCGTCCTCGTTCTCCGCCTCCTCCGGCAGCTCCCGGCCGGGCGCCGGGCCCCGCATGGCGGGCGGCGGCACCGGCCCCGCGGCCCCTCCGCGCCAAGATGGCGGCGCCGCGCCACGCCCTCCCCGTGACGCACCTCCCCTGGCCACGCCCCCCCCGCACCACGCCCCTCCCGTCTCCGAAGAGCCCCGAACGGTGCCGAGTCAGCCCGAGGAGCCCTCAATGAGCCGCCGGTGCCGCCGCCGATCGCGGGCAGCGACATCGCTCCCCGCCGTTTATTGCAGGCAAGCTGTAACTGTACAAAAAGGGCCACAACGCGGCTCAATCCTCCTCCTCCTCCTCTTCCTCGTCCTGGTTGATCTGGAAATAGCGGAGCTCGTAGCTCTCCTTGCTGTTGGCCACCACGCGCAGCCAGTCACGGAGGTTGTTCTTCTTCAGGTACTTCTTGGTCAGGTATTTCAGGTACCTGCGGGGACAAGATGGCTGAACACCGCTGTGTGACCCCCACACCTCCACAGAGCAGCTGGTTTTGGGGGTGCTTCCCACCACCACTGCCTTCAGGAACACCAATCCCTTCTGCCATGGGCCTCCACTGGAGCAACGTGTCCCATCGGGCACAGCAAGGCTGCAGCCAGGAAACAACACAGGTAACCGTGCCTCTGCCATATAAGGCCTCAGCCCTCATAGGCTGTATCCACAGTGCCATACCCTGACCCCACCAGCTCCACAGGCCATGGCGAATCATGGCTGAGGGTTGCCAGGACCTGCCATGAGCAGCACCGACATGCAACAACGACAATGGGTGAAACATGGATGCTTACAGAGCTCCGGCTGCCTCACCGTGCCTACATGGATGTGGCAAAAACCACATTTGCCAAGGCCAACCAAAGGAATGGCAGTTATGAGAAGCTGATGGAGGGCCGGAGCCCAGCAAGGCCACTGACACAGGAGTGAAGAGCGAGGCTGCAGATCAACCTGAACCCCAAACTCACCTTTCCACTGCACCCCTGCCAGTCTCTTCCCCTCAAAGAGCAGTCACCAAACCAAGCGTCACGCAGCATTTAAAGAGGAGGCCTGGCATGACTCCTGCACCAAGACACCTCTTCCCTACAAGCCCCACTGCCAGCCAGGCTCCCCTCTCCACACTGGCAGCTGCAGGACACAGGGCAGCCCCATCGCCTCACCTCTTTGAGAAGGGAACCTCTGACGTGACCGTGATCTTGCTCTTGCTCCTCTCGATGGTCACGACGCCTCCGCCCAGGTTCCCTGCTTTGCCATTCACCTTGATCCTTTCCTGCAGGAACTGCTCCTGCAAGAGGCACACGCCACTGAGCCAGGGTCACCAGCTCCCACCGGACAAGGCCTCCCCTGCTGCCTCATGCCCGAGCTTTAGCGTTTCTTTAGAGCTGGGGAAGAGACCCATGTTATGCCCAGAGGAAGCAGAGGAAAGCTGCCTCCCCGCAGGCCAGAAAGCTGCGAGCCCATCAGTGCCCCCCACACCCAACCCAGCCAGCTCACTCAAACCATGAGCTTCTCCAGTCCGAATGCACAAGATGAGCAGGACAGGAACACATTTCCTGCCTTACAAGGGGAAAGCCAGCCAAGGAGCAGCTGGGCTCGGATCCTCCGAGGACACCTCAGCCACAGCTTGAATGAAATCAGGCTGAAACAGCCTCACCATTCCCCACAGTGTAACAGAGCACTGGCCCCACGACGGACGAGCAGCGCTGCGGTGCCGCAGGTAGGGAGAGCGCTGGCATTTTAACTACAGAATGTTTAAACACAACCATGAACCCACGGGCCCCCTGCTCTGAGGGTGCTTCCCAGGGGCACAGGCTTTTACGCTGCACCATGGCAAGGCGCAGAAGCAGCGCTGGGGGGGCCGCGCTGGCAGCACACTGATGGGAACGGAGCCCCACACTCACAAAGTTGGCAGCGTCCATGATGCCGTCCTCCACCGGGTGGGTGCAGTCCAGTGTGAACTTCAGCACCTGCTTCTTTTTTTTGCCACCTTTCGCTGCGGGCTTCTTCTGCAGCAGAGGAGAGAGCCGTGAGGGATGGGAGAAGGCAATGAGGAACAGAGAGAGGAAAGGGCCGAGGACAATGAGAACAGGCAGGGGGCCAGGCCAGGGGCCACAAGCCCAGGCCAGGGGAAACAGGAACGGGCTGGGGTCCAGGCTGGGGGCAACGAGAATGGGCCGAGGGCCGGGGGCCAAACTGGGGGCAACGGGATCAGGCCGAGCTGCGGGTTGGTAGCAACGGGGCCGAGCTAGAAGCCAGGTTGGGGACAACGGGAATGGGCCGAGGGGAACGGAAATGGGCCAGGAGACCGGGCAGGAGCAACGGGAACGGGCCGAGCTCCGGGCTGGCGGCAGCGGGCCCGGGCCATGGCGGAGCGGGGAGAAAGGAGGGCCCCGCGGCCGCACGCCGGAGCTCGGAGGGATGGGCCCGGCGGAGGCCTAGGCCCAGCTCCACGCGCTGCCCCGTGGCCGGGCGGCGCGGAGCCGGTGGGGACGGCCCGGAGCAGGAGGGGCGGCGGCGGGGAGCGGGGGCTCGGCGGGCCCGGCGCGGGGGTGCCGGGGCAGGGGGCGGCCCGGGCCCGCGGCCGCAGACACTCACCACAGGCGCCATGGCGGCTGCAGCGCAGGGGCAGAAAGGGAGCGCCGCGCCGCGCGCACGCGCGGAAACACCCGCGGGCGCGCAAAGCGCATGCGCCGGCAGCCGGGCCGCGCGCCGAGCCCCCCAGCCGCGCGCTGAGAGCGTCGATGGCGCTTCCGGCCCATCCCACGCGCGCCGCTCGACTGCTCCGCGCAGCAGCTAGTGCTGCCTGAGCGGGGGGGGTGGGGTCTGGGCGGGGGCATGGGGCGGGGCTTACAGGAAGGAGCGTGTCTCCTGGGGTGCGTCACTTGTGGGGGGCGTGGCTTGTGGATATGGGGTGGGGCTTGGGGAATGGCGCGCCTTCGGCAGAGGGGTCGCGGGGCTCAGCCCGGCGGGGTCCGATCCCCACCGGAGCATGGGGTGCACCGGGGGGTCCTCACCAGCCCGCGGGGACCAGAGCCCTGAGCCCCGGGCACTGCCCATGGGAGCACCCCAGGGCGCTGTGCTGCTGGTGGGGTGCCCCAGTGCTCGTGGGGCGCACGTGTAACAGCTCCCCAAACACCACCCAACGGGTGCTGCCCACCCCAGAGTGCACCGTCCCCGCTTGGAGTCCCCACCAGGCCGCGTGGGTGCCCGTGTCACCATAGGTGCCCATGTCCCCCCAGCCCTGGTCCCACACAGGCCCGTGTCCCTCACCCCTGCGCCCCGCTCACAGTCCCTGCCGCAGGCACCGAGGAGCACACAGGGGCTATTTTTGGGCCGTGGCGCGGTGGCGGTGCCAGGGGCCCCACGTCACGGGGACAGCGAGGCCCTGCTGCCCCGGCAGCGCTCTCATTCCAGCCGGAGCACGGGCAGCAGCAGCACGGCCGATCCCCCGGCTGCAGACAGGGAGAGGTAAAGCCTTTGCCCAGCCACGGTGCCCCAGTGCTGGGACAGGGACTCCCCAGTGTGTGGGGCTGGGCTATGAGGGCGGGGGATGCCCCATTGCAGGGGATGCTCCCTCCTGGGGGCACCCCTCTGCTACCCTAGGGTATGCTCTGCTGCAGGGGACACCCCATGCCTGGGGATGCTTCTGCTATGGAGACACCCTATCCTAGGGAACACCCATCCCAGGGGATGCTCTTCCCCTAGGGTCACCCACACTGGGGGACACCCCATCCCAGGGGATGCTCCTGACATGGGGACACCCATGCTGGGGTCACCCCACTGCACGGACCACCTCACCCATGGTGCTGGGGCAAGGGGTGCGTTCGGGGCAGCCTCGTGCCATGCAGCTCATAACCTAAAAATAGGCACCAGCTCACAGGCCCTGCAGGGAAGGATTTGCCTTTGCCGCGGTGCCGTGTGGGGCTCAGGGGGTGACACGGGGCCCTCCCTCTGCCCCACAGATGTCCGGAGGCATTTTCTCCCCATTGGGGAGCTGCTCGGAGCTGGAGAAGGCCAATTGCCACCCACTGGTCTGCCTGCTCTGCCACGAGCCCTACCAGCACCCCTGCCTGCTCGACTGCTACCACAACTTCTGTGCCAGCTGCCTGCGGGGCCGCGCCAGCGACGGCCGCCTGCGCTGCCCCCTCTGCGGGTACGGGATGGACCCTGCCATGGGGGGACACCGGGACCCCCATCACCACCCCTGCCCTGCAATCCCAATCCCCACCCCACAGGCACCCCTCGGTGGTGAGGGGGGGCACGGGGCTGCCCCCCGTGGACCGGCTCCTGCAGTTCCTGGTGGACAGCTCAGCCGACGGCGAGGAGGATGTGCAATGTGCCAACTGCGACCGGCGCTGCGCCAAGGCGGTGAGGGCAGCGGGGCGGGCATGGCGGGCAGGGGACCGCGATGGGGCCGCGCGTGCCAGCAGCATCCCCCCCCCCAGGAGCTGGACACCATGTACTTCTGCAACACGTGCGGGCAGCCCCTGTGCGCGCCGTGCCGCGAGGAGACGCACCGTGCCAAGATGTTCGCTCGCCACGAGATCGTCTCCCTCTCCAAGCGCACCAAAGACATCCACAAGAAGTGCCGTGAGTGCCACACCATGCTGTGCCGCGCTGCACCGTGCCGTGCCAGCCTGCCCTGTGCTGCACCGTGCTGTGCCAGCCTGCCCTGTGCTGCACCGTGCCGTGCCAGCCTGCCCTGTGCTGCACCGTGCTGTGCCAGCCTGCCCAACGGCCCCATCCCTTGCAGCACTGCACGAGGAGCCCTACATCATGTTCTCCACCGAGAAGAAGTCCATGCTCTGCATCAACTGCTTCAGGGACATGCAAGGGTGAGCAGCCCCGGCCCCATGCCCACCCTTGTGCCCCATCCTGGTCCATATCCTGACCGCTGTGCCCGCAGGGAGAGCCGAGCGCACTGCATCGACATCGAGACGGCGTACATGCAGGGCTGCCAGCGCCTGGACCAGGCGGTGATGGTGGGCACTGCCAGCAGGTCTGGGGGGTGCAGCAGGGGGCACGGTGCTGCTGCAGTGCCACAGACACCCCATTGCCCCCCGCCAGGCTGTGAAGGAGCTGCAGACCTCCACGCGTGAGGCCATCGTGCTCCTCAAGGCCATGATCGAGGAGGTGCGCAACAGCGCCAGCGAGGAGGAGGCAGCCATCAACTCCCTCTTCGGCCGCATGCAGGTGCGGGGCCGTGCACCCATGGGTGCCCAATGCACATGGGCATGGTGTGGTGTCCGTGGGACATGGGGTGTCCGTGGGACATGGGGTGTCCGTGGAACATGGGGTGTCCATGGGACATGGGGTGTCCGTGGGACGTGGGGTGTCTGTGGGACGTGGGGTATCCGTGGGACGTTGGGTGTCCATGGGACATGGGGTGTCCGTGGGACATGGGGTGTCCGTGGGACGTGGGGTGTCCGTGGGACATGGGGTGTCCGTGGGACATGGGGTGTCCGTGCTGTTTGCAGGAGCAGCTCTCCGAGAGGAAGAAGGCGCTCCTGAAAGCTGTGCAGAGGTGAGGGGCCATGGGCTGAGCATCCTCCTAGGGGTGTCCCTCACCCCCAGCCTGTGTTGGGGTGCCCTTGGGCCGGATGCTCCCTGGTCCCCCATAAAGGCTCCTGCTCTGCTGCAGCCAGCACGAGGAGAAGGAGAAGGCGTTCAAGGAGCAGCTCGCCCACCTCGCCTCGCTGCTGCCCACCCTGCAGGTAGGGCCCTGGGGTGGGCAGGGAGGCCCCTGCCCCATGGATCACTGCGATCACACCCCCCTTTGCACAGGTCCATCTGGTGACCTGCTCCGCGTTCCTGAGCTCCGCCAACAAAGCCGAGTTCCTGGACCTGGGCTATGTGAGTGGTGGCATCGCCATGGGGCGGGCAGAGCACCCTATGGCAGCACCGGGCTCACCACACCGCTGCCTTCCAGCAACTGATGGAGAGGCTGCAGAGGATCGTGAAGCTGCCGCATCGCCTGCGGCCGGCGCAGACCAGCAAGGTAGAGCCCTGCCACGGCCGAGGCCTGCCCATGGGCACCGCAGCCACGCTCACCCCATCTCACCCCCAGATCAACAGCGAGTACCGCGCGGAGTTCGCCCGCTGCCTGGAGCCGCTGCTCATGCTCAGCCCTCGCCGCTCCGTGGTGGGCAGCGCCAGCGGCATCGGCCCCGGCATCACCGGCACCAACATGTGAGGCGCTGGGAGCGCATCCTGCGGCGCGCCCCCCGTGCCCTTGAGCCGCTGAGCTGGGTGCGATGGGGACACCGCGGCTGCGCTGATGAACGGCAGGCGCGGGGGCTTCAAGTGACACTTCTGGGAAGCGGGGGACGGGCAGGGGGGCCCCGGAGCTGCTCCCGCAGCCTCTGTGCCCGCCACTATTTTTAATCAGAATTCCAGGGAAGCGCCCGCCCGTTCCTGGCCCGGGATATATTTAGGCCCGTTGATGTCACGGCAGCACCGGCGCTGCCAGACACAACCGGCCCGAGGGGACAAACAGGCGCTGGCACCCCATGGGGACCACTCCTTGCCCCCGGCCGGGCTCGGTGCTGTGGGGTGGCTGAGCTCCTGGGGGCTGCACGGTAGGAGCGGTGGTGTGGGGCAGCAGGGATGGGGCGGTGAGAGCATGGGGAGGCTGTGGAATGGGGGGAGAGAGGGGCCAGGAGGTACCCACGATGACAGAGCAAGCGGCATCCTTCCCTTTAGAAACCAGAGCGTGCCGAGCTCTGCTGCCTTCTGGTCCCGAAGCCATGGGCACTGGGAGAGCAGCCCATGGAAAGCTGACTTTAGGGTGGTATAAGGCGACCCTGTGTGCTCAGGGAAGGGTGTATGGGGCTGCTGTGTCCCCAGGCACACTGGGGGCCAGGGGCTATGGGCTGAGCCGGTGACAGCCCCCAGCACCTTGCCCTGGCTGCTGCTCTCATGCAGCACCGCACTGGCACCCTCTCCATGCAGGCTCCCCGGCGGCCAATGCTCCAAGACCCTTATGGTGCCCAGCTGCCCCCCCGACGGCGACAAGATGTCCACGGGCCCCCTGGTGCGGAAGCCGACGATGCACCGGTACATCAGCACCAAGGTCCTGCTGGCCGAGGGGCGCGAGACCCCCTTCGCCGAGCACTGCCGCAACTACGAGAACACCTACCGGGTAGGGAGCGCGGGGCGGGCGCGGCGCAGCGGGGTGGGACGGTGCCGGTGATGCTGGGGTGATGCCGGCCCCGCAGATGCTGCAGACAGAGATCCAGGGCCTGAAGGACCAGGTTCAGGAGCTGCACCGCGACCTCACCAAGCACCACTCGCTCATCAAGACGGAGATCATGAGCGAGATCCTGCAGAAGTCGCTGCAGATGGACGTGCAGATCGCTGCTCACTACTCGGCCGTGGAGATGATGCGCAGCGTCTTCGAGGAGGTGCGGCCGGCGCATCCCGGAGCAGGGTCCCTCTGGGCTGTACCACGGTGTTCTGTAACCCTCTGCCTTCCAGGTGTGGGAGGAGACGTACCAACGGGTGGCCAACGAGCAGGAGATCTATGAAGGTACCAGTGATGCTGCCCCCCCTTGCCCTCTCCGGGCTGGGGCCGTGGCCACAGCAGCTCCTCTCGCCCCAGCCCAGCTCCATGACCTGCTGCAGCTGCGGCAGGAGAACAACTGCCTGACCACCATCACCAAGCAGATCGCACCCTACGTCCGCTCCATCGCCAAGGTGAAGGAGCGGCTGGAGCCCAGGTGAGGGGCACAGGGGGGGATTGTGGGGCTGGGGGGGGCACACACACACATGGCTCACCCCCATCCCGATGCAGGCTGCAGGAGCCCCGGGAGCCCAAGGAGGAAACAGCACAGATGCTGCTCAAGATGTGCGAGGACAGCGAAGCAGCACCCAGGTGGGTGACCGGAAGCGCTCGGGTGTTGAATCCCCCCCATCCCTTTCCCAGCCAGACCCTGCCGAGGCGCCTTCCCCTCCGCAGGGACCCCTCGCCCGGCGGCAGGGAGGGGGCTCCAGCCAGCACCGAGGGGGGCTCCCCGAGAAGCAAAGATTGCCACAGGGGCCAGCAGGAAAGCAGGGCTGAGAGCGGCACCCGGACAGAGCCCGCGCCATAGAGCCCAGCACTGGGTGCATGGAGCTGCTTTGTGCCATGAGCAAGGGAAGCGTCTGCAGCGCACCAGGAGCCTGCCCTGGGGAGGCGGTGTTGGTCTGAAGACATCAATGTCCTGATGCTGTCCCTCTTGCGTGTTACAAGGGAAATAAAAGGGCACAAAGCGCAGGATCTGCTTGGTTCTGCGGCTCCGGGCACAGCTTGGGGCTGCCATGCAATCATGGGAGGGAAAACCCCAATCCCTGGTGCAGGACAGAGGCAGGAGCTTGGCCCAGGCTTGGGAGCATCCCATCACCCAGCACCGCAGCATCGGTGCTGACAGCATCCCAACGAGCAGGGCTAGGAGGTGATCTCTTACTGCAGCTTGTCCTGTAGCTTTGGCCACCGTCCCTGTGCCTGCTGAGCTCCTGAGCTTCACCCTAAATCATTCTGCAAACCCACTGGGGTATAAGGCAGGAAGGGTTCCCCGTTTGATGGCCGCCGGCCCCTCCAGAGACCCCCAAATAACCACCAGACAGAGCTTGGCAACATTTTCTCTTGGTTTTTATATAAAAAGAAGTCAAAACCAAACCAAAGCCATTTCCACCAGCACCCCCCTTTCCTGAGCCATTCCACAGCAACCTCCACCAAGGCACCCTGCAAGCCCCAAGCATGAGCTGATGAGCAGCTCGTTTCCATTCCAGCTAGGAAGAATTAACGTAAAACTCAAGAAAACAGTGATCCTCTTTGGTATATAACGACAGGGTAAGTTATACCACAACGCTCGAGTAGGAACCATTTCCAAAATGGTCACGTCTAAAACAGCATTAGCTAGCCAGACTTTATCCCCCTTGGGAGAATTCCCCTAGAAGCAGCTCCTACCGGCGCCGCCATCCCAGCTATGGCCCATAAAAGCAGGCAAGGATCTGGAGCTCTGAAGCCCTGGGTGAGCCCAGCAGCCGCCATCCTTTCCCCACCCAGACCCCTGGGAGCCCTGCAGGACGGAGCAGCCCGGCAGGAGAGGAAGCAGCGCGATTTGGAAGCGAAAGAGGGAACAGAGGCGGTGGGAACAGCGGCTCCCGATCCACAGCAGCAGCCAGGGAGGAGGGAGCAGGGCCCCATCTCCTGCTATGTTTAAGTGCTTGCAAGGGTTCTCCCTGGGAGTGCTGATGCCTGGGATGGAACCGGCCGGTGCCGCGGTGCCGGGTGCCCAGCAGGCAGAGCGCAGCTCCCAGTGCCCGAGGAGCCAGAGCCAGCTCCTGCACTCACCCCAGCAACAGCTTGTGGAACGGGGCCCATAGAGATTAACGCTGTGCCACCGGCTCACAAGGTCAGGAAGCTTTAAAATGGGATTATGCTGCAGGAAGGACCTGCTGCCCGGCGCCTTTCCTGCGTGGGGAGGGCAGAGCTGCGCCCGGAGGCGCTCCAGTGCAATTCCACGGGCAGGAGGGCTCTGCTCTCTTTAGGGTGGCTACAGGCTAAGTTATCTGAAAGATCCCTGAATGTGCAACAAAGGACTGATCTCGAGGAGAACGAAGGAGCTTGTGATCATGTATTGACCCGCAGCCCCTCGCCAGCTCCTCCTGGGCAGCTGGCATTTGCCATCAGGCTGCTCCCAGCACCGGTGCCACGCGTCCTCCCTCGGCCCGCGGCGCCTGGAGCCCAGCGTCCGCTCTGCCAGGCTGGTTTTCACCTGCATTACAGCTCCACTTTGACTCCTTTAATAAAAGGGAGACCCGATGGCACCTTCCTCTTGTACTCCAGGTACTCTTCTCCAAAGAAGTGAATGAGGGTGATCTCCTCCTCCTCGATCCGCTCCCGGAAGAAGCGCCAGGATGCCAGGGCATAGCCCACCACGCAGATGGGGTTGCAGAGCAGCACCTGCCAACAGACAGCACCGTTGTCACCGCCAGGGAAACCAGGGCTGCCCCCGTCCCCACACACTGAGCAGTTCACCCTCTGCCCAGGGCTCTTAGATGGAGTTTTCTTTGCTGTCCAGCATAGGAATGGTGTTTGGGAGGGGTAAGGTTGAGCCTCACCGCTCACAGAAGGCATTTTGGCCCTAGGGGTGTGAGGGAACACCAGATATAGGCAAGCAGAAGTTCACACCCCGAGCTTTCAAAGGTGTTCTGCCTCAAACCCTGGCCTTACCACCCCCGCATATTCCACACATAAAATCAAGGTGATGGGGTCCTCCCAACGATCAGTGCTATGTGCTGGTGGGAGCCAGATCACCCCTGCTGCTGACCACCAGTGGTCTGCATCCCATTTGGGGTGTAGGGCAGCATTAAGAAGGAAAACCCAGGTTATATGATGAGAGCATCTGAGTGTGCTGTATACAGTACCTGTGTTCCAATACTCCAGTAAAACCATCCCACATAGGATGGGTGCCGAAACCACCCGTAGACCCCGCTGGTCACCAGAGTATGAGTCTCTGACTTCTCGTTCTGCACAATGTGGTTGAAGTTGGAGCCGGCCGTGAGCATGGCTGCTTTCCTCAGGCAGTCCCCGAAGATCACCATCAGCAGCCCCACGGTGCTCAGCCAGGTGATCTGCTTCAGCTCTGCAAGGCAACGAGGACGGGTCACAGCGGGGCTGCACTGATCATGGTCGTGATGCACGGGGTGGGGTGGGCTTTTCCCCAGATCCCAAAACACAACCATGGGTAAAACACAGCCAGTGTTCCGTGTGCTGCCATCCCAACACCAAAACACACAGCAGCAGGAGCTCCTGGCACCGAGTCACCCCAACACAGTCTGTATGACCTAAAGGGTGTATGGCTCTCCAGTGTGGAGTCAAGATGTGCTCAATGTGGATACAGGGAGCTCTACAGCTGTTACGAAGCAGGGAAGGAGAACACCTCCTGTCTCCCAGGCAAAAGAAAGCCCTGCAGATTGACCAAGGTTTTGTTGATCTGAATTTATCCCAGGTCAAAAGAAGGCACCCAGATATAACTGGAGCATCCTTCTTTGTTCCACCGAAGCAGCTTGACGTGTGCAGGTGTAAAACCCACTACATGGCAAAGGCAGCCTTACACGTGAGAGCACAGGGGGTGCTCCCTTTGCCCCCCAGGTCCAAACCTGGCTTTAAGCACAGGGACACCAAGGCTGCAGCAAATCCCCGCCCTGCTGTCAGCACCGCTCGGCTAAGCAGGGCTCACGTTGCTCCCAGGCACATGGGGCCGGGCAGGCAGGAGGGGGGGGGCTCGGAGGGACACAGGCACCGACCTGGGAACAGGATCTTCTCCAGCGTGAACTCCACCCAGGAGGAGAGGGCGGCCAGGTTGTACTCGAAGCTGTGGTTGAGCAGGAAGGAGTCCAGCGAGAGGCTGCGGGGGTTGTTGATGGCCGTCACCAGGTACTCGGAGTAGTGGAACAGGGACAGGGAGCACATGTACCTGCGGCGAGCAAGGAGGCAGCGCTGGGCCGGGCCCCCCCGCACGGCCGCGCCGGGCCCCGCCGCCGCTCTGCCCGCCCCTTACCAGCCGAAGTGCCGCCAGGCGGAGCGGCCGGCGCTCAGCAGCAGCCCGCAGCCGAAGGCGAAGCCCAGGAAGCAGGCCCGGACGGCGATCTGCGGGCACACGGAAGGAGAAGGGAGAAAGAGCCGGAGGGGAAGCCCCGCCGCGGCCTGCCCCGGTGCCCCCCGCCCCGCTGCCGGTCCCCCCGCACCTTGTAGAGCGGCCGCGGGTAGAGCAGCAGCAGCGCCGCGTTGACGCCCGCGCCGTGCAGCGCTATGGCCATGCGGCCCCGCAGCCCCGGCGAGCCCAGCAGCGCGGCGGGGGAGCCCAGCGCCGCGGGCAGCGCCGACACCGACGCGCCCAGCAGGAACGCGGCCAGGCTGGCGCGGGCCTCCCGGCCCAGCCGGCCCCGCCACCCCGCCGCCGCCGCCATCATGGCGGCGCCCGCTCCGCCCCGCGTCGCCGGGGAAACGGGGCCCCGCCCCGCGCATGCGCAGTGGGCGCAGCGGAGCGGAGCGGAGCGGAGCAGGGTTGCCTGCGGGCACGGGTGCGGTGCGGTCTGGCCGCCGGTTGGCACCGAGCAGGGGGTGCCCGGGCCGGGCTGGCTGCGGTACCAGCCCAGGGGAACGGCGCTGGACCCGAGTCCCGGGCCTCAAAGCATCCCCGGCTGGTTGCGGCGCTGCAGTGCCTCTTGTATGATCCCCGTTAAAACAGGCAGATTTCCTCCTGGTCCGTGAGGAACCAGCTTAGGGACACGTGGGGAAGCGGCACATCGCTTTGGAATCAAGCTCCTAAGCCCAGTTGCTGCTTCTCAACCCAAAAGCCCCCAAAGGAACACCCGTCTGATTCCAGTCAGCAACAACAGACTTTATTTATGCCACAGGATTCCTTAAATAAGTTAGATGTGCACAGAGAAACTACCTAGAGATGTCAACGAAACGGTCCCAGACATTCCATACGACCCCGGGGCGCGTTCCTCGTCCCAAGGGTCGTACGTGATAAGCTTTGGTTCAGGATGTACCGGCACGTTTAACACAGCATCACACAGACCCGCGGCCTCGCGCGTCCCTCGCGCCACCACGCGCCTCCAGCTCACTCCAGCACGGGGAAAGGGACCTTCTCTGGTGGGATTCAACAGTGGGAACAGCTCCAGAGGTGAACGGCGAGCGATGGGAAAGGCTCCCGGGGTGCGCTGAAGCCACCTAAAAGCACAAGGTCTACGGTGCTAAACCGATGAGCGGCGAAGCAGCGGCACGGCCGCGGCGGCTCCGGCGGCAGGCAAAGGGCGCGAGGCCCGGCGCGGGCACGACACGAACAGGAACCGTGGCTGCGGCGGGGGCGCGGGGCGGGGTGGGTCACTGCAGGGCAGCCTGCTGCAGCTGTGCCTGCCGCTTGGCCTTGGTCTGCAGGTACCGGCCCTTGCCCTCCTCGAAGCGCCGCTTCTCGTCCTCCGTCTCCGTCTGAGGGGGACAGAAAGAGAGCAAAGGCACCGGCGTGAGCTGCCCGGTGGCCACTGTCATGGGAAGCCCCATGCTCTGCACAGCGCGTGTTGGGGCAGGTACCGCGCTCCTACACAGAGCAGGAGCAGACCTGCACGGGGTGGAATCTCCATGAGCAGCCCCCAGCGCCGCGCCAAAGCCCTGCTGGGATCAGGAGAGCTAAAACTAGGCTGGAGTGGGGACACCATGGGGAGAGGAGCCCCACTGCTGCGCAGGGTGCCCTCCTCTGTGTAGCAGGGGAAGCTGGAGAGCCTGCACAGTGCCTGTCCTCACCCATGGGAACGGGAAAAACCCTGGCAAGTTTCACAGGAAACGGGTGTAAAAATAGCCAAAGCAAACCCAACCAAGCCTAAGGCTCCTTCGCACATACTTTTGTGCTGAATAATTCAAGGGAAGAGGATCTGTTGAGCAGAACTGCCTGGGCTCTGCCCCGGCGCAGCAGGAGCAGGCCCGGCCCCACTGGCTTGCAGCCCGGTGCAGAGAGCTCTTACCAGCAGCTGCGGGACGGGCAGGGGCTTCCCCTCCTTGCTCAAGGAGACGTAGGTGAAGAAGGCGCTGACGGCTCGGTACCGCTCCCGGGACTCGTCCACGAACGGGTCCGCGTCCACAAAGACCTCGATTTCCATGGATTTATTGCTTGTGAAGGTCATGCGCCCCGAAATGGTGATGACGCTGCCTGCGAAGTGCGGAGGGGAAGGTCAGGCGGGAGGGCGCAAGGGGGCCCCTGGGCTTTATGCTTAAGCCTTGAGCTGAGCTTCTCCACACAAGGCCAAGTCTAACAGGGAATAAGTTCACTGCCAGAGCACCCAAGGGAGCCGGGATGTGGCACTGCGGGAGAGCAAAGGGCCCACCGCCACCCTGGTACCTTTCTTGATCTTCTCGTGGAAGTTGATGGCATCCACGGAGGCAGTGACAATGTTGGTCTTGCAGTGACGGGCAGCCACAATGCCGGCAACCTCATCCATGAGCTTCATGGTGACACCTGGGGGAACAGAGGGTTCTGCCTTAGGGAAGCCGATGGCTTCTTTGGGGAAACTTCACCTTTCCAAGGCAAGAGCAGTCACACAAACTTCCCGCTTGGAAGAAGCTCCCAGATGTTGTTTGCACCTGAAAGGACACGGATAGATGAAGAGCAGCACCCAGCATCATCCTGGCCCTTGCCAAATGCGCCTCTCCCTGGCTCACACCACACACCCTGCCCAGGCCACGGGTGCTGCCAGCCAAGAGGAAACTGCTCCAGCAAATCGCAGTCACTGTGCATGGGTGCTCGTAGTCCCAGATTTGTAACTTGAGAGACAGTGACAAAACTGAGGGATTCATGGTCTGAGCATCCCTTTTCAGGGCCTTTTTTCAGCATTGGAAAAGACGAAGCTTTTGTCTCAGCTGAAGCAAAGCTGAACTTTATGGACGGTGGAAGTGCCTTCTGGCCTCCCAAAAACACTGAGACAACAAAGTCACCCCCAGGCCGTGCTTCTGCTCAGGGGACGAGCCAGGGCAGCCACTGGAGGGGGCAGCACTCACCTCCATGCACGAAGCCCAGCAGCGTGCAGTCGGAGGGTCCCACCAGATGGATCAGGCTGGACTGGCTGTAGCCAACAGTGTGCGGCTCTGCGTGGGGGAAAGAGAGCAAAGCAGAGGTCAGAGCCGTATGCCCCCATCTTCAACCGTCTGAAGGAAGAAAACATGGAGCTAGCTTGTGCGAAGCTGAAGCATGTTTAAACCAGCGTTTAAATGGGAGCTGGCAGGTTCCAGGAGCAGACTATTCACCACCTGATGGGCTGCCGCCTCCCTCTGCTGCCCATCACCAATCTTACTGCAGCTCAGCTCTTTTTAGCTTTCAAATAGCCCATGGCTGTACGCTTTCCCTCCTCCCCAACCCTGCTGCTTAGTGGCATCTCCAAAGAGCCACGTTTCCCCCTGGGCATGGCCCCCCAGCCCTGGCACACGCGGGTGACATCCGACTTGCCACTAAATCCATCCGACAGAGATCACACTGACTGCCAGCAGAGGAAAACTGCCCTCAGTGCCTGCATCTTCTGTCTAGCGAGAGATGCTGAAGGTGTTAGTGCAGGAAAACCAGCGGCGCTGCGGAGCCTTACCTTTCGTCTGCCTGTCTGTGAGCAGGGAGAACAGAGGGGAAAAAGCATTTGAGCAACTTCCATCCCACATCACCCCCCCGTTGATCCCCACACGCCACCACCTCTGCACCTCTGCCCAAGGATCCCACCCACCAACCAGCAGGTTCACAGCCCACCCAGCTCCCCCTCCACACTCCCATCCCTGATGCACTGTTTAGAGCACACGTGCAGCCACACCTGCCCAGGGATGGGTGGACTTGCCTCAGGGACCAGTTCATCCTCCCAGCACAGGCCGTGCACCGCCTGCGGTACCTGGATTGATGATGGGGAAGATCACGTCTCCATTTCTCTGCTTAGTTTCCAGCCGATCCAGCTTTTGCTCCTCATAACGCTTCTTCCCCTCCTCCTCCTGCTCCTTTCTTGCATACTGGAAGGAAAAGCTGGTAAGAACTCACACCCTGGGGTTGGAAAAGCCACCGGCACTGCCGGGAGTGCCAATGGGGCCGGGTTAGCTCTGGTTATCAGCGACCAACACAAGCTGTCCTACCTGGATGGGGGGAACCTCAACGACCTTGTTCACGTTCTTCAGGGACAGTGGCACATACCACAGCGTCGCCTTGTTTGTCACCTTCTTTGCCCCTGGAGGAGAGGTGGCAAAGGGTGACTGTGCCAACACCAGCAGCGCTTCTACCACCGGCACTGCTGCGGTACAGGGCTGGCCATACCCTGGCGATGCCACTGGCACTGGGCAGGCCCCTGCCCTGATGGGCTCTGGCTCAGAGCGGATGTGGGAAGGTGTCCTGGCAATCTGAGCCGGTTGCCACAGCAACAGCAGGAAAAGGGCCTTGTTCAGGCCAAAGGCCTCCACGAGCTGCAAATTAGGCAGGAGGAGCCGGCAGGGATTCACTGTTCTTCCCTAAAAGCCATCAATGGAGCTGCAGTCCCCAGGGACCAGCCTGAATGCCCCTTCCCTGCGCTGCCCACAGCCCTCTCAGTAAGCACACAGCACCTCCCTCTGCCCGCTGCTGCCGGAGGACGGGGTCACCACCGCGAGCTCTGGGCTCATGGCCGGTATTCCCAGAGCGCTGGGACAGGGCTCTCACCTGTGAGAATGTTTTCGGACATGACGTTGACCTGGACCTCCACCGAGTGCCGGGAGGTGTAGGTGATCTCAGCGCTGACGTTGGCCACCTCGCCGATGCACACCGGGGAGAGGAAATCCGTCCGCTCCACCCGCGCCAGCGCGGCCACGCAGGGCTCCTGCGGATGTGGGACAGCGAGGGTAGGACCGCAGCCGTGCCGCTGGGGCCGGCCCGCGCCGCATGGAGCTCCGGCGTTTCAACCTCCGCCTTATCAGCCCATGGCCGTGTTTCCTTCCCCACCCATAACTGACACCAGGCTGCTTCCAACGAGCCCTTCATGGCTGTTAAAGTATTACCAGCAGCATCGTTTCTGCTGGGATGATCCTGGAAACCACGGCCATGCTCCAGCGGCAGCCGTGGTTTGCACTCAGGAGCAAATGCTTCCAGTGCAGGGGGGCAAATGGGAAGGCCCCCAGACCCCTGAGGCACAGCAGGGGGGTCAGAGAGTCACCGAGCCAGAGCCCAGCGCCAACTCACCCCATCCTGGGAGTTGCAGTGGCGGGTGCTGATGATGGCTCCCGCCTCCTCGATCATCTTCAGGATGATTCCCCCATGGACATTCCCAGCGAAGTTGGCATCATCCGGTCGCATGATCCTGCCAGGGGACAGACATGGGAGCTCACACCCCGCTACCATGCCCCTGACCAGGGTCAGCCACCCATAGGCACTGCCATGGCCCTACCGGATGAGCTGCTGGGCCATCTCACCACGCTGATGCCAGCAACGTCACCGGCACTGCCTGCACGTGGCTTCCTGCAAGCGGCAGCGGAAACTGCCCTAAATTACTGCTGGGAGTGGAAGGAAGCATCGCTCCTGTGCCGGGGCAGCCGGCTCGGCCAGGACAACAGCATCCCAGCAGCTGCAGCTTTTGCCAGCATCAAATAATCAAGCAAAGGAGGAAAGGAGAGACATGCTGATTATGGGGCAATGGCTGCGTGTGGGCCTAGACAGGACCCACGCCTTGGCAAGAGGGAGTCGCAGCTGGAAAAGGCAGAAAAACCGGGACACACCCTGCCCAGCTCACACGCAATGGGGCGAGAGAGCAGCGCTGCTTTGCTGTGCCTGGTGCAGGCAGCATCACTCGCACAGGCAGCGATGCTGGTGCCGGCAGCGTGGACCAGCGCAGGCAGTGATGCTGGTGCCGGCAGCAGCGCAGGCAGTGATGCTGATGCCGGCAGCGTGACCAGCGCAGGCCGGATGCAGGCAGCACCGCCGGTAGCATCCCGGTTACAGAGGCCGGTCCCGCCCGCAGCACCCCCAGCCCAGCCCTGCCGGGCCCTCCTGCTGCCCCGGGGCCGTACCTGGAGACCTGGATGGCGGCCGGGCCCGGGCCCGCGGCCCCCCGCTCCGACATGGCGGCACCGGCGCCCCGCCCGCAACAGCGCTGCGGCAGCACCGCGCCCGGCCGCGCCCCGTCCGGCTGGGGACACGCCCGCCGCGAAGCCCCATTGGCCAGCAGCGCCTGGCCACGCCCCCGAGCCGGCAGGGTGGGCGGGGCCAGAGGCGGGGGGCGGAGCGCCGGTGGTGACCGGGGGGGGGGTGTCCCGTGGGGCTGTGGCCCCGGTGCATGGATGGGGATGGACGGAGCGGGCTGGCAGAGACGGAGGGGCCGAGAGTCCCGGGGGGAAAAGGGGTGTCCCGGAGGTATCACCTTATGGAACAGGGCAACGGCAGGGCCCGACGGGAACATAGCGCTCCACCGTCCCGGTACCGGTTCCGGTAGCGCCTTTATGGGCCTGAGGGGCGGGACTGGACTGGAGGGGCGGCCTCGTCGCTGTCCGCGGTGCTGAACGGGCGGTGCTGCCTCTGTCCGCGGTGCTGATGCGGGCAGTCCCAACCCGCCCGCGCCGCTCGTAACCGGTAGTCGCCGCCGCTGCCCGCCGTCGGTTCCCGCGGTGCCGGCTCTCCCGCGGCAGGACGAGGCAGCTCATCGCGGCCAGCGTCCTTCCGCTCCCCCCCAGCGGATGCTCCCCGGGTCAGCAGGCACACGTCGGGCGGCGGATGGAGACACTCGTGGGGCAAGAGGGGAGCAGCTCCCCAGGGCCGTGGAGGGCAGCGGCGGCAACCGGGCATGGGCCGCTCCTGAGGTCCCCGGGCCGGTCCCGGTCCCAGCTGCAGCGCAGCAAAACGCGACCGCCCTGGGCAGCGGGCGGAGAGCTCCGGTCAGCGGGCAGCCGTCGGGCGGGGCGGGCGGAGGGGCGGCCCCGGGCAAGGAGGAGGAGGAGGTGGAGCCGGCGGGGCCGGGGGGCGGCGGGGCTGGAGCGCCGCGCAGTGCCAAGCGGCGGCCGGGGCCGGCGGGGCCCGCTCCGGTGCCGTCGGGGCCGGGATGGCGCTGGAGCGGGCGCTGCTGGCGGCGCGTCAGGGAGACGTGGAGGCGCTCCGGGGGCTGCGGGCGGCCGGGCTGCTGCGGCCGGGGCTGCGGGACGCGCTGGGCGCCTCCCCCGCGCACCACGCCGCCCGCGCCGGCCGCCTCGCCTGCCTGCGCTTCCTGGCGGCTGAGGCCGCTCTGCGCGGGGACGCGCGGGCCCGCAACGGGGCCACACCGGCCCACGACGCCGCCGCCACCGGCAACCTGGCCTGTCTGCAGTGGCTGCTCACGCAGGGGGGCTGCGGCGTGCAGGTGCGAGCGGGGCGCGGGGGGGGCGGCGGGGGGGCACCGGCGGCGAGGGGAACCGGGGCGACTTTCCCGGGCCCCTCCTGGGCGGGGCGGAGGGGAGGTCACGGCCAGCACCGGGCCCGGAGAGCCTCCGGTGGCCCGGCGGGGCTGAGCCCCGAGGGGCGCTCAGAGCCTCCCTCCCGGGGTTACACAACGGCGGGACCGGGGCGGTAAGCGGCTTGTCCGGGGCCGGCCGAGAGCTGAGGACATGTGACGGGCTGGAGGAAGAGGAGGTGGCAGAGGGCCGGGGATTAATCGGGAAGGACGGGGTCAGCACGCTTGGGCAGGCTCCGGTCGGCGGCACAACGGGGTTCTGCAGTGCGCTCGCACAGGCTGGGCTGCCCCACACCGGCAGAACAAGGGGGCTTTGCCCACCCCTTGCTGGTTGCGGGTGCAGGCCCCACTGGACAGCCAGCACACTTGCCCCATGGTCCTTCGGATGGTCCTGTCCCCCCGTGGTCAGCATCTCCACCCCAGCCAGCCCACCCTGCTGGGCCAGCTCCTCTGGGTGATGCCCAGCAGCCCCTCACACGCTTCATTGCAAGGGGCTCAGGTTCCGGGTGCCAAAAGCCACCCCGCTTCCTCCTGCAGGATACAGACAACTCCGGTGCCACCGTCCTACACCTGGCAGCCCGCTTCGGTCACCACGAGGTGATCGAGTGGCTCCTCCGCTTCGGAGGCAGCGACCCCACAGCAGCCACCAACACGGGAGCGCTGCCCGTCCACTACGCCGCGGCCAAAGGGGATTTCCCTTCCCTGCGACTCCTCTTGGGACACTGCCCCAGGTAACGGCCCCCGCTGCCAGCAGAAAGGGGCAAGCAGGGGCGCGGGTCCTCACTGCTGCCCCATCCCTCCCTCCGGCCGCCGGGCAAGGAGCCAGCCCCGGGGACAAACAGCGCAGCCACCCGCATCCCGCAGCTCCAAGGGCAACGCAGCGTTATCAGCGCAGGCAGCCAGCCTCACCTTCTTTATGGCCCTGAGAGAAAGGGCGAGGAGGAGAGCGGGGAGCGCTGGCAGAAATACTGCTGCCGGCCGCGGTGCTGCTGGCTCGGGCCGATAACACAGCCGCCTTTGTCCGCGCGTTATGTAAATGGATTGGGCTGCCCGCCGGGGAGAGGCCGCTCCCCGCGCCGGAGCCGACCTTTCCGCCCGCCCGGTGCCGCGGGCACCGCTGGACGTGAATCGTCCTCCCCGCTTCGCCTCCCGACGGTGCCCCCCGGGGGCGCGGCGCAGCAGCCCCCCGGGCACAGGGGGCCAAGCCTGGCCGAGGGGCCGCGGCAGGGATTAGGTGGCCCCTAATCCAATTTGCTGCTGCGGTGGGCAGAGGCCGCTAGAAACAACCCCCAGGCACGGGGGGCCACGCTGCTGCCCCACACCACACCCAGCAGGCTGAAAGGATGCAGATGCAAGGGGGACACGCGGCACCCCCACATCCACAGGGTCCCAAGTATGCAAGAGATAAACTGGGGCTCAAGAACCCCCTGTCCCTGGGGTCCGCGATGTCAGCCCCCCATCCTTCCCGCCAGGCAGAGCCCATTGCAGGCCCCTATATACCCATGGCACTCACCAGCACCACCACAGCCTCCCCAGCCCCAGCCCCGGCTCTTTATCCCCTTCCCCAGGTGTGTCAGCTAAGCCCCGGCACCTGGGGAAGGGGGGGGAATTAACCCCCCATGGCCCACAGCCCAGCCCCAGCCCAACCACAGCTCCTGCTCGGTGCCCGCTGCATTGGCCCCGGTGAGCGCGGCGCTGGCGTTGACTTTCACGCTTCTTGCCGGGGTTGCTCTGCTGCCGTTGACGCCTTCCCCCTGAATTATTTAGGGCTGGCCCCGCTCCCGGCCCCGCGCCCGCCCGCAGGCTCCGTTACAGCCACGAAATCCAATCCCCAGGAGCCGCGGTGGGACGCTGGCACTTCCAGCCCACCTTAGCACCGGGCTGTGGGATCCCAGCAGCCGGTGGCCCCAGTGTGGGGTCGAGGCCATCTGGCAAAGCAGTTTACCAGTGCTTGTCCAAGAGGCTTAACCCCTTCCCGATTAGTGGGAAACAGGACCCAGGGGCTGAACGTGTGCCCATGCCCCCATAGCTCCCTGTTCCCCAGCCCAGCCTCCGTCACCCCAGCACCGGCCCTTGCTTGTGCCCTCCCGGTGCTGTGGCACGGTGGGAAGGCAGCGCTGACCACGGCCCGTCTCACAGTTACAGGGATCAATTATTAAGGGCCCACGATCACTGCGATAACAGAGCAGAGTATTTATTGCTCTTCCTCTTTTAAATATTCAACAGGGGTTTTTATGGGGCGCTGAACAAAACAGCTTCCTGCACGGCAGGGGTTGATGCAGAATATGGGGGGTGGGATGCAGGGTTGTAGGATACAGGCTGTGCGATTTGGGATGTGCAGTTCAGGACCGGGAGCAGAGGGGGGATGCTGGTGCTGATCGGTGTGGTTTGGGTCAGCGTGGTGCAGGTCAGCCTTCCCCTGCCGGCTGCCCTGCAGCCGGTGCTGCCTAAGCTGCTTATTTAAGAACAGGGCTAAATTGCAGTGTCCAAAAAGAGCCGGAGGAAGGAGCTTAGCCTAAGCAGGCTGATTAACTTAGTGACCTCCCACCGCAGTGGCCGCTGCTGTGCTGGGACCCAGTGGGGAGCTGTGGGGTGGGTTGTTCCCAATCCACCCTGCCTGGACCAACCCAGCATCCCCTCTGTGCTCCTGCGTGTCCCTGTGTCCCGCATATCCCCATGTCCCTGTGTCCCACACGGCTCCTGCACCCTGTACCCTGGTCCCAGTGCAGTGGCCATGGGTGACTGGCCCTGTGCCCTGCTTGCAGCACGCTGAGTGCCCAGACCAAGACGGGGGCCACCCCGCTGTACCTCGCCTGCCAGGAGGGCCACCTGGAGATCATCCAGTACCTGGTGCAGGACTGCGGGGCCGATCCCCACGCGTGTGCCCATGACGGCATGACCCCGCTGCACGCTGCCGCACAGATGGGCCATAACACCGTCATCGTCTGGCTGGTAAGAGCCGGGTGCGGTGGGGTGATACAGCACTGCAGCAGGGCCTGCGGTGCTCAGCACCCGTGCTCGACCCAACACCCCGCAGATGAGCTTCACATCGGTGAGCCTGTCGGAGCGGGACGCCGAGGGCGCCACGGCCATGCACTTCGCCGCCAGCCGCGGCCATGCCAAAGTGCTGAGCTGGCTGCTGCTGCATGGCGGGGAGATCACCGCGGACGGCTGGGGCGGCACGCCGCTGCACGACGCCGCCGAGAACGGAGAGCTGGAGGTGGGTGCTGGTGACCGGCGCGGTGCCGGAGCACGCGGAGGGGGGAGCCACCCTCCAGCCCCCCCATGTGCCCCCACTCTCTCCAGTGCTGCCAGATCCTGGTGGTGAACGGCGCCGACCTCAGCATCCGCGACCAGGACGGCTACACTGCGGCCGACCTCGCCGAGTACAACGGCCACAGCCACTGCGCGCAGTACCTGCGCACGGTGGAGAACATGGTACGGGGGTGCCCTGGGGCTGAGCACATGGGGAGCGCCGTGGCTCCCACCCTGTGCCTGACGACGCGGCTGTGCCGGCAGAGCGTGGAGCACCGCGTGCTGTCGCGGGACCCCTCTGCGGATGGGGAGTGCCGGCAGCCGGACTCGGGCATGTCCTCACCCAACACCACGGCGTCGGCGCCCCAGGCGCGCTTCGAGGTGGGCTCCCCCACCAGCACCCTCTCCAACTACGACTCCTGCCACTCCAGCCAGTCCAGCACCGGCGACAAGAGGGGCGGCCCCCCGGGGGCCCCCGCCTCCCGTGAGTGCGGGGCCGTGGGGCGCGGGGCGGGGGGCACGGGGCCAGCCCCCCCTGACCCCCTGCCCTGCGCAGGGGTGCCCGAGCCGGCGCTGGCGGACATGCAGGCGTACATGGACATGCTGGACCCCGAGACGCGGCCGCGGGGACGGGGGCCCGCAGGGGAGGGTTCCCCCCCACCGCCGCCCCCCACATTCCCCCCACCCCCCCCCACCCCCCCCCGGGTACCCCGCTCCTGCGCCCCCCGCCGCGCCCCACACCGCAGACATCTACGTGCGGGCCAAGAACAACCTGCGGCACGTGGAGAGCCAGGCGCTGCGCCGAGAGGTACGGCCGCTGCTGGCCACACTGCTCAGGGGCCGTGCCACCGGGCACCCATCCCCATGGGCAGCCATCAGCTCACGATGGCACCGGGAGGGGACATTGCCCACTGAGGCCATGTGCCCGCGATGCTGGCACACACCAGGGTGCCCAGCGATGCCCCAGCACGGCACTGGGGGCCCCGCTCCACCGCGGTGCCAGGCTGGCGGCACCGTGCAGCCGCGCCCATGCGGCCCGGGCGATGCCGCCGGCACCGTGCTGGGCGTGCGCAGCCGCGCAGGCTGCAACCCGAGCGGCCGGCTCCGGTGTCCCGGTGCTGCGGGTGTCGGGTGGCACAGCCGGCGCTGCCAGCAGCTGAGAGCGCTCAGCCGGGTGGGCACAGGTAAGAGGGGTGCAGCCCCCAGGGCTGGGGGGCAGTGGGGTGCGGGGGGCTTGGGGGTGTCCTGACCCCCAACCATGGCTGTTGGCACTCCACCGGTGGCAGGAACCCGGTGTGTGGCCATGGCCAGGGTGCTGGCATAGCCCAACACTAAAGGGGACAGGGGCATATGGGGCAGGGGGCTCACAGAGCCCAGTGTAGGCTCAGGACCCCGTTGTACCCATTGTGCATGGCCCTGGCTCAGCACTTAATGAGTGGCCCCAACCGCAGCTGCCCTGAGGAGATGCCAGCCCGGTGCCGGAGCGGCACAGGCACCCCATGCAATGGGGCTGGGCAGTGCAGACCCCACACCAAACCAGGGCTGGGGCTGCTAGGGCAGGAGCCGGGCTTGGCACCGTGCCCGCGGCACCCAGAGCAGGAAGCGCTGAGATGGCGCTTGTTGACTTGGTGCGAGGGCTGCGGGCGGAGATGGCGCACGGGGAAATGCAAATAGCAGGGCCCCCGGCACGGGGCTCGGGGCTGTGCTGCCGCAGCGCCATAAACCATGGAGCGGGTACAGCCCCTGCAGCACAGCCCTGCAGCAAAGCCGCTGCGGTATGTGCCGGGGTGAGCCGGGGCTGCGCTGCCTGAGCGCCCTGTTCAGAGGGAGGTTTGGCACCAGGCCCTGGCCCTGCAGGGGATTAGCTCCCGATAATCCACAGGGCCGGGGCTTGGCACTCCTGTTCCCACAGGGTTATCCCAGGGGAGGCTCCTGGACCCAGGCTGGGGTGGGGGTCACAGTGCCAGGCACTGGTGGTGCGTGTTGCCAGCCTGGCACACAGCCCCTACTGCAGCCTTGTGCCAAGGGGAGCCCCGGGGCATGCTCCTGCCGTCGCCCCAGCCTGGCATCTGCCCCATGGCCGTGCCCGTGTTAAGCCGCGCTCCCCATTGCAGTTGGCATCACGTGAGAGCAGCCCCGAGGGCCTGCGCAGGGTCGACTCCAGCCGGCGGTCGAGGAACTTTGGCAAGCAGCCGAGCACCGGCGACTACTACAAGCACCTGGGGCACGGTGCAGCCGAGCAGCCCGGCCCCCGGCGGATGGCGCACAGCGAGGAGGTGAGACCGGGGCCCTGTGCCGCGAGCCTGCGCGTGGCTCAGCACCACCGGCACCGCTCGACGCCTGCCCCTGCTCTCCTCCAGGCATCGCCCATCTCAGCGGACACCATGCGCAATGGGGAGAGCAAGCCCGGTGCCGAGCTGCCGCCACCGCCGCCACCGCCACCACTGCCCGATGCCGCCTGCCCCACGGCTCCACCGCCACCAGCGATGGCCGAGACCCCCGCCGGTGCGCGCCGCTCGTCCTCCTCCACGGGAAGTAAGTGGCAGGGATCCCGGGCACTGTCCCATTGGGGCACCGGCACATCTCCTCCTGCGGCACCGCGGCCGCGCAGCTCCTGACGGCCTCTCTGTCCTTCTCTCCTCCGGTGTCGGCGCGGGGGCTCCCCTGCCCGCCCGCCCCTGCCTGCTCTCACTGCTGGCCGCTTCTCTTCTCTCTTGTCTCGGGGTGGCCAAATCCTTCCTCTGCCGCGCGCCCTGCGCCGCCTCTCTGCTTCTCCCCCTAGGAGGAAAGGCGCTCAGGCAGATGAAGAGTAAGTACCGCAGCCCTGCGCGCCTCCCTGCTCGGGGGTGCCGGAGGGGCCAGCCTGGCACTGTCCCATGCCAGAGCCATGGGACATCGATGACCAATGGGGGCGGCACCTGCTAGCAGTGGCGGGGCCCACTGAGCCCTCGCCACGGCATCACCAGGAGATGCCATGCGGCTCCCGAGCGACGGTGCGGGGCTGCCGAGGCCACCGGGCAGGGCTGGCAGCGCCGGGGCCCCGCACACAGAGAGCCTTTGTTCGCGCTCAGCCGGCCGGCGTGACCCCGCCACGTGAGCACCGGCCGCTCCCCCGAGCTTTATTAGCGCCGGCTCCCGGGGCCGCGGGGTCTCGGCGGCGCTGGATGGCAGCGCCCGCAGCACCCGCAGCCCTCCGAGCGGGGCGAGCCGCGGGCACCGGGGAGGGGGCTCTGCCTTGGCGCAGCACCATGGGCCGTTAGGGACCCGCTCATGGCTGGCACGGACGGTGGGTGCTGGTGGGGTGTGGGCATTGCCGCCGGCGCTGCTGTGCAGCCGTGGGGATGGTGCAGGGCTGGAGCAGGGTGCCGGTGCATTGCTGCTGGGGGCTGTAGGGTGTCCAGTTCCCCGGTGGGGCAGCACGGGTCTGTCCTATGGTGCTGGACCAGCCAGGAACAGGTCCTTCCACAGGCAGATCACTGCTCTTGCAGTGGGGGGGGGGATGAGAGATGCTGCTCTAATGGGGCTCCCAGTTGTGGGGGGGCAATCAGCCAACCACCCCTGTGCCCTGCCAGCCTGCAGTGCACCCAGGGCATCAGGGGCTGCCAGCAGCAGGGCTCTTATTGCCCACCCTGCCTCCCACCAGGCACCAAGTCCTTCAACATGATGTCCCCCACCGGTGACAACTCGGAGCTGCTGGCCGAGATCAAGGCTGGGAAGAGCCTCAAGCCGACGCCACAGAGCAAAGGCTTCACCACCGTCTTCTCCGGCAGCGGCCAGGCAGGGGCCAACGTAGGTGGTGGTGATGAGAGGGGTGCCGGCGGCGCGGTGTGGTGTGGCTGGGTGGACACCTACCACTGGGCTCTGTTTCCCCACAGGCAGAGTCGCCGGTGTCCTCCCCATCACCCACCAGGACGCCCACCCCACCGGCCACCCCTGAGGCCACCGGGCCACCGCGCTGCCTGGCAGGCAGCTCCCCGGAGCCGGTGCTCAATGGGAGCTCGCCGGTGCCGGCGGCAGGCGCCGGGGCAGCGGTGGAGGCGGAGGCGCTGGTGCCGAGCCACGATGAGCAGGGCCGGCCCATTCCCGAGTGGAAGCGGCAGGTGATGGTGCGCAAGCTGCAGCTCCGCATGCAGGAGGAAGAGGAGCAGCGCCGCAAGGTAAGGGGGGCCCTGGGTGCCGGGGTGGCGAGCACGGCGCGGGCACGGCCCAGCACCTCCAGACCTGGTGTCACGGTGTGCGTGGCACCACCTCCAGCCCCAAGGCAGGGACCACCTTACCCGCACGCAGGGGCATGGCGAGGCGCACATGGCACAGCCTCAAGAGCCCCTTTGCCCTCTCTCCCGCCGCAGCCCGGGAGCCGCTCGCCGCCCCCGTGCCGGCACGGGCCGGGACCCGCCGGGCAGCCGATGCGGGAGGAGGATGTGCGGCACGTGGAGCGGCGCCTGGGGACCCTGCGGGTGATGCAGGAGGCGCAGCCGCGGCCGCTGCTGCCCGGGCGGCTGGAGCAGGAGCTGGGGCCGCTCCTGCCGCGCCACACGGCCCCGGCGCCCCGGGATGCGCCTGCCCATCGGGATGAGCCCGCTCGGGGGCTCGGGGCGGGGAGCAGCCCCGGCACCCAGCTCGATGCCCAGCGCGAGATCCGGGGCTGCGGTGTGTCCGTGCGCAGCCTCAAAGCCAACTACGAGGGGCCGAGGGGGGCCCCTGCGCCCCTCCCCAGGGTCCCCAAGCGCAAGCGCTCGCAGCCCCCCGGCAGCAGCCGCCGGCCCGTCCTGGAGGAGGAGTACGGGGCCGGGGCGCCGCGGCAGAGCAGCCCGCGGGAGCGCGCCGAGGCGCGCAAGGAACGCGCCATCTGCCTCTTCCTGGAGCACTGGAGGAAGCGGGTGCTGGCGGCGGTGCCCGGCGAGGAGCGGCTGCAGTGGCCGGGGGCGCGGCGGCGGGCGGCGGGGCGGCTGCTGGCGCGCTGGAGGAGCATCGCCCGCCGTGTGCCGGGCCGGCAGATCCGGCGGCTGAGCCGCACCGCGGTGCTGTACTGGCCCCAGCACTTCCTGCCCCACGTCGGCGGCTCGCCCATGCCCCACGACAGCCTCCCCCTCGACCTCTTCATGCTGGGCTACTTCCAGCTGCTGGAGATGCCGCTGAGCCCCGAGGAGCGGCGCTTCCGCCACCTCCTCTGCTACGAGATGTTTGACCGCCTGGGCAGCCACAGCTGGCACCGGGTGCGCCGCTTCCACCGCGCCGCCCTGGAGCGGGTCGAGGCCGGGCACCGCTGCTGGTGCGACGGCTTCGAGGACCTGGTGCACGAGTTCTTTGGGGACAGCCCCGCCGCGGAGGCCCCGAGCCCGCCGGAGCCCCCCGCCATGCCCGCACCGCCAGGGGAAGGGGCCGCAGCGCCGGCACCGGTGCTGGAGCTGGGCGAGTTCAGCGAGGAGGATGTCTGTCGCTTCATCGACCGCAGCTTCTCCTTCTGGAAGGAGAAGGAGGTGGAGATGTTCGACACCTGAGCCCGGCGGGATGCGGCGGGCGGTGCGGCACGGGGCTGGCTGCGAGCGGGTGCCGGCGGCGGCAGGAGCCGGTGCTTGGGCTCAGCCCAGCGGTTTGCGCTGGGCGCAGGCTGAGGTTGCGGTGTGCCGCTTGCTGTGGTGCTGTGTTGTGCGGGGACGCAGCGCCGGGGCTGCGCTCCCCTCGGGAGTGGTGTTTGCGGTGCCGGGGCGGTGTGAGCCCCCGCGTGTCAGTGCAATAAAGCTGTGGTGTGCTGCGAAGGGCTGGCCACGCCGCGCACTCCTTCCTCCTCCCCGCGCTGGCAAAGGCCCGTAGCGAGGGGCAGCGTCGATGAGCGGTGCCGTGTGCCGGGTGATGCTGCTGCCCCGTGGTGCCGATGGTGAGGGTGGGCAGCCGGCAGTGCCGGTAACACGGGTGTCTGTTGCAGGAGCAGGAGGAGGAGGCGCGCCTGGCCAGCATGCCGGCCTGGAGGAGGGACATCCTGCGCAAGAAGCTGGAGGAGGAGAGGTGAGCCGGGGCCGCGGGACGCAGCACGGGGTGGCTGCATCCATGGCTCCGCTAACCCTGCTCTTCCCTTTGCCTTCGCAGGGAGCAGAAACGGTGAGTGCCACGAGCCCCTTCCCTGGGCAGGCAGGCGGGCACGGTGGCTGCAGCGGCTCTGGTGACCGTGGCACCCCGTGCCCTCCACTGCCGAGCAGGAAAGAGCAGGAGAAGCTGAAGCGGGAGGAGGAGGAAAAGGAGAAGGAGCAGTCGGAAAAGCTAAGGACTCTCGGGTACGATGAGACAAAGCTGGCACCCTGGCAGCGGCAGATCATCCTCAAGAAGGGGGACATAGCCAAGCACTAGCCACGCCATGCCGTGCCCTGGCTCTTCGTGGTGGGAGGAGGCCAGCAGGTCCCACCATGGACCAGGACGCCCTCGGCACCCTCCTCCCGCCGCGGACGGCCCCATAGCCCGACCCGGAGGAGCCCCTGCTGCCATCCATAGCCCCGTCCCGCTGCCACCAGCCCACAGCCACCCCGTGCTGCCCTGTGCACAGCGAGCTGCCACGGCACAGGGCACCCGGCTCCTTGTGTGCTGCCCGGCATGACCATGGCGCCCGGGTTGGCTGCGCTGCCGGCTCCCCACTGGCACTGCTCGCCGCTGCGGCTGCAGCATCTTCGGCTCCAGTCCTGCCCCTCCCGCCTCCGGAGCTGCTCCAGGCCGGCTCCCAGCTCCCCTCGCCCCGGCCCGCCTGCCTTCCCAGCCATTAAACCGATAAACCCCGCCAGCAGTGCCCCGCGCCTTCCTGGGGCTGCCCACGCCACCCCCTGCCCGCACCGCGCTGCCCATCACCCGCAGCACCCCAGCACCAGCATCACCCGCGGTGATGACCCTGACCGGCGGATGGAGAACGTGCCACTTTATTGGGGTGGGGGCACGTGCCGCCAGCTGCGGGCGGCCTCGAGAACTAACCCATGGGTTCAAAGGGGCTCAGTGCCCGCTCATCCCGTGAGGGGCCCGGCAGCTGGTATGCGGGGCGCGGGGTCCCCTCTGCCCCCATGAGCAGGGGGATATAAATAGGGGGGGCCGGCGGGCAGGAAGGGGACATAAAACTGACATAAAATGTCTACACGGCATAAGTAACAATACTTAGGGGTATGGCTCGGCTGAGGCGCAGCACCAGGGGTCAGGGTCCCACTGAGAGGCTCCGGCGCAGGGCCTCGGCACAGCCGGCCAGCTCCATGCGCTCCAGCGCGGTGAAGATGCGGTCGAGTGTAGCGCTGGTCTGCTGGCACCAGCGCTTCAGCATCTCGTACTGCTGGTCGCGGATGTGGGCCACCTCCAGCTCCACCAGCTCAATCTCTGCCTCCCGCAGCTCCAGCACCCGCATGAACTCCTTCCAGCGCCGCACCGGCACCGCGTTGATGACGGCGTAGAGCTGGCTGCCCTGCAGCAGGGCGCCGCGGGGCTCCGGTGGGGCAGAGGGCTCCAGCTCGCCGGGCTGTCCCCGCAGTAGTGCCTCGCATATGGGGCTCTGCCTTGCCACGCCGCTGGCATGCTCCAGCACTGGTGAGGAGCATGGCTGGGTCCAGCACCGGCTGTCCCACCCCTGGGCACTGACCTGGCACTGCGGTGTGGCCACAGGGCTGGATAGTGGGGTGAGGGGGCTGCCTGCTGGGGTTCTGTGCCGAAGACGCTTCCTCTTGTGGTAGATACCGAGGGCACCAAGGAAGAGGGGCCCAGTGAGTGCCAGCAGGATGTACTCCAGCCCTGAGCCTGCAAGGAGGAGCAGGAGCATCACTATCAGCCAGCCGGTGCAGTGTCCCCTGTGCCATCACCACCCCGGCACTGCCAAACCCTCACCTTGGCCACCACTGATGCTGCACACGCGCTGGCACTCCTTGCCACACGTCTCCAGGATGCTCCTGCAAGGAGAGGGGAGCCATAAGCACCGTGCAGTGCCACGCATGCCATGGGGAGGGTCAGCACTTACGCGTGGCACGGCCGGCACTCACTGCCCTCGGCGTAGAAGTTGGGTTTGCAGCCACCGCAGACGGTGTCCTGCGCCTCCGAGCCTGGGGAGAGGGGGGCTGTCAGAGGCGGCAGCGCCAACGGGAGCGTGGCGCAGCCTCAGGGCACTCACAGGGCTGCTGGACGAGCCGCCCGGCGCAGGGCTCGCACTGCCGGCACGAGAAGTCGCTGCAGGCGCTGTTGTGGCACTGGCGGAAGTGGCCGGGCTCGCAGCCGCAGACGACGTTGCTGGTGGCCGAGCAGTTGGTCAGCACCGTCTGGAAAGCTGCAGGAAACAGGCAGTGAGCAGCATGGTGAGGCACGGCACAGCCCGGCACAGCACAGCACGGCACAGCCCGGCACGGCACAGCACGGCACAGCACGGCACAGCCCGGCACAGCCCGGCACAGCCCGGCACAGCCCGGCACGGCACAGCACGGCACAGCACAGCCCGGCACAGCACAGCCCGGCACAGCACGGCACAGCACAGCCCGGCACAGCCCGGCACAGCCCGGCACAGCACAGCACGGCACAGCACGGCACAGCCCGGCACAGCCCGGCACAGCACAGCCCGGCACAGCCCGGCACAGCCCGGCACAGCACAGCCCGGCACAGCACAGCACGGCACAGCACAGCCCGGCACAGCACAGCACGGCACAGCACGGCACAGCCCGGCACAGCCCGGCACAGCCCGGCACAGCACAGCCCGGCACAGCCCGGCACAGCCCGGCACAGCACAGCCCGGCACAGCACAGCACGGCACAGCACAGCCCGGCACAGCACAGCACGGCACAGCACGGCACAGCCCGGCACAGCCCGGCACAGCACAGCCCGGCACAGCACAGCCCGGCACAGCACAGCCCGGCACAGCACAGCACGGCACAGCACGGCACAGCCCGGCACAGCCCGGCACAGCACAGCCCGGCACAGCCCGGCACAGCCCGGCACGGCACAGCCCGGCACAGGCTCACTTTGCTGGTCGCACTCGTAGCAGGCGTGGCACTCGGTGAGGGTGTTGGGCTGGGTGAGGAAGGTGCCGGTGGGGCAGGAGGTGCAGACGCGGTCGTTGGCACTGCTGGAGCAGGGGGTGCTCAGGAACATCCCTGTGGGGACAATGAGGTGACAAGGAGCGTGACCCCATAGGGCCACAGTCCCGGTGTGCCCCAGCCGCGCTGTGCTGGCCAGGCAGCTCTCACCTGCAGGACACTGGGTGCAGCACCGGCGAACCTCCTCGACCCAGTTCATGCCGAGGGGGCAGCGCGGTTTGGTGATGTGCCTCTGCAGCCGCACCGGCACCCGCTGCCCCCATGGCAGGGCGCAGTCCCGGCAGCCTGGGGGCTGCGGTTCGCTTGCTGCGAGCCACAGCGCTGCCAGGATCACCTGTGGGCAGGGAGAGGGCCGGGGGTCAGGGAACCGAGGCACCTCGGCTGATGGAGCCGGAGCCGGAGCCGAGCCTGCGCCTGCAGCCCCGTGCCGCGGAGCAGCGGCTGTGGGGCCGGGGATGCCCCGCAGTATCCCCTGCGCTGAGCTTTCCCCGCTGCCTGCTGGCCCCTGCAGGGGCCATCGCATCACCCCTGTGCATGGAGGCTGCCGCCGGGTGCCCCCCGGGTGCTGGGGGCCGGATGCCGAGCACGGAGGTTAACGCTGACGTTCCTGGGGTTTATCTCCCCGCAGAGGAGGCGATTTCCTCCCCCGGAGGAAGCCGTGCCCGGCTCACGCTCATCCCGATGCTATCGCGCCTCGTACGTGCGTCCAAAGTAGGTCACGGCTCCCCCGCTCCGGGGCACCGGCGCTGCAGGCAGGGGAGGGGAGCCCCGGCTGGGGGCCAGGGGGTGTCCGCGCCAGCACCCCCAGTGCTGGGGCCAGGGATTTCCTCGCCGGGGGCTGGATTTCCCAGCGCCGATGGCACCGATTGCGGCAGCTGAATCATCCCAGCAAGAACAGCAGAGGGGCAGGAGGGCTGCTGGCTTACAGTAAATATCTGGCTCCTTCCCCATCGCCTCTGCTGGTTCTCTGGTGAGCTTTGATGGTGCGAGACGTCAAGCAAGAGGAAGATGGGCAGAAAACCAGGGCTGAGCTGCCCCAGGCAGAGGCCACTTTCTCAATTGAGTTGGAGAAGAGCTGCTCCTGTCCTGTGTTTAACTGTTTTTCATGCCCAAATGGTGCCTGGGAGGGGGGTGACACTGCTCTGGCCAAGCTGCCAGCCACCAGAGACTGGTTTGGGTTGAAGGGACCTTAAAGCTCATCCAGTTCCCCACGGGCAGGGACCCCTTCTACTGGAGCAGCTTGCTCCAAGCCCCTGTGTCCAACCTGGCCTTGAGCACTGCCAGGGATGGGGCAGCCACAGCTTCTCTGGGCACCCTGTGCCAGCGCCTCACCCCTTTTCATCCTCCCACCCCTTTTCAGCTTCACACTCCCCTGCCCCAGGGCACCGCAGTGAGGGTGGTGAAGGGGTGCCAGTGCCAGTGCCAGCACCCCCGGTGCTGGGGGCGAGGGGTGGGCTCGGGGATTCCTCGCCGGGGGCAGGATTTCCCAGTGCCGATGGCCCCGATGGCGGCGCCTGAATCATTTTCCACCAGACCCACGGGCAGACTGAACCCGCGCACGCTGCGGCGCTGCCGGCACGTCGAGGCGGCTGCCATGGCCCCGGCTGCCGTCGGCACCTCTGAGTCACCACCGGAGCTACGATGTTCCCATGGGGGCCCTGCCGCGTGCAGATGCTGCCGCATTCCCAGGCACGGGAGCGGGTGCCCCGAGGCAGGAGCCATTGCAGGCACAGGAGCCGCCACCACATCCTGTGCCGCGCAAGCACCATCCCTGCCCATAATGCAGCCCTGGTGCAGCCCCGCTCCTGGTGCCTGTGTGCCAGCACCAGCCCTGGCTGTCGGCACAGGCAGCCCCTATGGCTGTGCCCTCCCTGCAGCCTTGTGTCCAAAGCCACCGCTCCCATGGCTGTGCCTGCCGTCTGCACGGGCAAGGCAGACCCCAGTGCCAGGCCGTGTAACAAGCACTTGGCACACTCAGTGCTGTGCTCATCCAGTACCCACCCCGCTCCACATCCCCCCAACCAGTGCCATGGGCTGGGAATGGCTGCACTCATCCGATACCCACCCTGCTCCACATCCCCCCAACCAGTGCCATGGGCTGGGAATGGCTGCACTCATCTACCCACCCTGCTCCACATCCCCCAACCACCACACATACCCACCCCGCTCCACATCCCCCCAACCAGTGCCATGGGCTGGGAATGGCTGCACTCATCCGATACCCACCCTGCTCCACATCCCCCCAACCAGTGCCATGGGCTGGGCATGGCTGCACTCATCCGATACCCACCCCGCTCCACATCACCCCAACCAGTGCCATGGGCTGGGAATGGCTGCACTCATCCCATACCCACCCTGCTCCACATCCCCCCAACCAGTGCCATGGGCTGGGAATGGCTGCACTCATCCCATACCCACCCTGCTCCACATCCCCCCAACCAGTGCCATGGGCTGGGAATGGCTGCACTCATCCAATACCCACCCCGCTCCACATCCCCCCAACCAGTGCCATGGGCTGGGAATGGCTGCACTCATCCGATACCCACCCTGCTCCACATCCCCCCAACCAGTGCCATGGGCTGGGAATGGCTGCACTCACCCAGCCTGCGCCCGGGCAGCAGTGCTTCATCCTTGCAGGTGACGCGGTTGGGTCATGCCGGGCAGTGAGCGCGGTGCAGGGTTGCAGTGGGGTGTCGGGGCAGCTCAGCGCCCACACAGGGGGCCCCAGCACCCCATGGGCGCTGCCAGCAGCGCGCAGTGAGTGAGCACCAGCCCTCCCCACGCAGGCTTTTAGCGCGGCCGTGCAGGAGGAAATGCTTTTATGGAAACACGTCCAAGGGGTGCAAACCACCTGACGGGAGCGCCGGGGGTGGGAGGGACCTGCCCGCCCCGGCACAGGCCACCGCCTCCCTTCCTGCTGGCACAGACCCAGTGTGGCCGGGGGGGGGGGTGTGTATGGAAGCAGTGGTGACCCCCGCCACAGGGCTCCATCCCCACCATGAGGCTGGAGCTGTGCCGTGTACCCACCATGGTGCTGCAGATGCATGGTGCCACCAGGGCCAAGGGAGAGGCGAGGCGGAGCAAGCGTGCACCAGCTGGGTTTATTGCTTGGCCGGGACACGGAGCGCAGCACGGGACAGCAGCCGGTGCTCCGGCCACCGCCGCGGCTCCCACGCTCGGGTCCCAGGCGCTGCCACCCGCTGCCATCATCCCAGCCCCATAGGGCAAACCTCGCCCCAGTCCACCGCCATCCCCTCCTGCCCCAGCCTCCTCCCTGCGCGCCCTCGGCACCGTGCCCCCGGCGCCACAGCCCTCTCAGCACCTTCCCCACTCACCAGCACCAACGTCATCACCCCCTCCTCGCCCCCCCACGTCTGATGCACCGTGGGGCAGCTGGGCCCCAACCGGCAACCCTCATCCCTGCAGAGGAGGGATTGGCATGAGCCATGTCCCTGCCCCCAGGAGGTGCAGGCAGCCCCGTGCCATGTGCCCAGGCTATGTCCCCGCTGAGGGGACTGATCTGCATCCCCATCCGTGTCCCCACTGGCGCGACCTCCCATCGCCCGGCCTCAGCGTTCCGCTCCGGTTGGAAGCGCAGCCGTACATCCATCCCCACCGCTGCGGCGGCTCTCAGACCTCCCTGCAACACAGGGAGAGACGCCCTCAGCGCCGGCACCCTGGCACCAGGGAGCGACCGAGCATCCTCCGGCAGCCACGTACGAGGCGGTCAGCGTGGAGTTGAGCAGCAGCGTGGTCCGGATGCGGTAGAGCTGCGCCAGCGTCAGCTTGCGGTGCTGTGCTGACTGCGGGTCCGAGAGGGTCCGGCGGGCAGCGGGCAGGGGGCTGTGACCGAGCTCCCTCGGAAGGGACACCGGGCGCTCCGCCGGCTCCTCCGGCTCCGAGAGCTCCGAGGTGGAGCTGCCGCTGCTGCTGGGGGCGGGCGGGGGGCCGGGGGCTTGGTGCGGGGTAGTCCGGGGGGGCCCAGGGCACAGGTCAGAGAGGCTGCGGCTCTGGCTGAGGGGGGCCGGGGGGCCGGGGCACAGGAGCTGGGGCAGGTTGGCCTCCGACTTGGACTTGAGCACCCTGGCGGGGCAGGGCAGGAGCTGCACCGGGGTCTGGCGGCGCAGCCGGGGTGAGGGGGGCCGTGGGGCTGGGGGGGCAGCGTGGGGCTCGCGCCCCTCCTCGGGCTGCTGGCCAAAGTCCCGCAGGGAGGTGGGGGAGAGCGTGCCGTAGGCGCTGTCGATGGAGGACGAGCGGCAGCCGCTGGCTGGGGAGGCCGTGCCATGGGGCAGGGGGACAGGCAGGGCACCCGCAGGCAGCTCCCGGGGGGGGGTCTCGGAGGAGGTGGGGGTCCCGGCGCTGATGGAGGGGCTGGTGCCGATGGAGGAGCCGTCCGAGGCTGAGCTGAAGGGCCCCGTGTCCCAGTCCGGGGAGGAGAGGGCGTCACCGCCGTCCGTGGCCACCACGGCGAGGGTCTCGGTGGAGCCGTCGGATGGGCTGTAAGGGAGAGGGTGGTGAGGAGGGGGCTGTGCTGGGAGGGGGTCGCGGGCTCCTCCTCCTGGCTCCTACCAGCGCTGCGAGTCGGGGCTGGCGCTGCCGCGGCGCAGGATGGTTGGGGAGCTGGCAGCCGAGGCATCGCTGTCCCCATCCTCCTCCTCCTGCTCCTCCAGGCGCCGGCGCTGCCGCAGCCGCTGCAGCAGGTTCTGGGCACAAGGAGGCATCAAGGGAGGCTCAGGGCGGCCGCAGGACCCCCCCCCGCCCAGCACTCTGCGCCCCTCACCTGGGCGTTGCGCACCGCCTCGACCCAGCCGCGGCACAGCGACTGCCCGCTGGCCTGGAATGTGTAGGCAGCCACGGCGCTCCCCAGCTCGTTCAGGTAGATGAGGAGGAAGGAGCCTGTGGGCAAGGGACATCAGCAGTGCCCAGGGACCCCCCCTTGCTGCCCCCGTCACCCCCGGTGCTGCTCACCCGGGTCCCTGAGCTCGCGGCACACCACCTTGTCCACCAGCAAGGGCTGCCGGACCACCTTGGTGCGCTCAGCCTTCTTGAGGGGCTTGGTGATGAGGAAGAGGTCGGTGAAGAGGAAGCAGTAGACGTCCATCTGGGGAGGGGAGAACGGGGCTGTGGGTGCCGGCCGGGGCGAGCGGGCAGGGGCCGGGGCTCCCCGTCCCCCTTGTCCTCACCTTGCTGTCTTTACCTTCCCGCATCCGCAGGCTGCCCTCGAGCAGGAGCTGCCGCGTGTCCTCCGGGGATGTGCCGGGGATGGGGGCCGTCAGGTCCAGCCGCAGGAACTCCTTCAGCAACTGCCGGGATCCCCGGTGTCAGCGGTGGCGTGGGGGAGCATGGCATGGCACAGGGTGGCATGACAAGGGATGGCACAGGGTGGCCCAGCATGGCACGGCATAGGGTTGCATTAGGTTACAGGGGGTGGCTCTGCCGTGCCCAACCTACCTTATCCACCTCATCCGTGCTGCCCTCCACCACCTCATAGGCATCAATGCGGCTGAGGATGGCGGCCAGGCGCTGCCGCTCCTGCCGCTGGCGCATCCGCGAGTTGACGTCGTTGATGAAGCGCTCCACGGAGCCAATCTGTGCCCGGTGGTGGTAGGTTCAAAGGGGGGGGACACCCCACAGCGCACCCCACACCACCCCGTGCCCGCATCCCCTTACCATGGCGGTGATGGCGTCGCGGGCACGTGGGTCATCCGTCTTCTTCAGCACGGACTTGAGCAGCAGCGGGTACTTGGTGAGGCGCTGGTGGGGTTTCACCAGCATGTCGCTCAGCTTCAGGCGGCTGCACTGCTCGTGCTTCTCGGCCCACTGTGGCACGCAGGAGTCAGACCCACACCGCTACCCCACACCGGTACCCCACACCGGCCCCTGCCCGCTCCCCTTACCGTCACATAGGCACGGAAGAGCTCGCTATCCCGCAGCAGTGTCCGCATGTACTCCATGCAGCCCTCCTCCTCCATGCAGTACCGCACATAGGGCTTGAAGAGGGACCCGAACTGGGGGGCACAATGCAGTCACCGCAGGGCACACCATGGCACAGCCCCACCGCGGCACGCTGTCCCCCACTCACCGTCCTGAAGCCGTCGAGGAAGTCGACAGGGTCAAGCAGCGCCCCGGTCCTGCGCGCCTTGGCCAGCACCGGGGCCATGACTCCGCGCCACAGCTCCCGGTGCAGCCGGATGATCTCCCCGATGTTGCTGAAGAGCCGCTCGGCGTCCACCTGCAGTGAGACCGCAGCTGCGTGGCGATGGCACCTCACCCTGCCGTGGCCAACCGCGGTCCCAGCCCTGACCTGGGGGTCCCCATCCCTGCAGCCCCATCACTCACCTCACAGAGCAGCCCCGACTCCTGCAGGTTCAGCAGGCAGCAAAGGAAGAGCTGCAGGGACAGAGAGGGAGCCGCTGGGGTGCAGCCGCAGCCCCAACCCCGGCCCCCCGCCGCGGCACAGCCACCACCATCACTCACATCGGTGATGACTTTGAGCTTGCGGATGTAGGTGGCCTCGGTGTGCAGCAGCTCCCAGATGGCTTCCTGCTGGTGGCACTGCCGGCGCGACAGGGCCTGCGGGGCTGAGCGTCAGCGCCATGTCGGTGGTGGGGCAGCGCCGCCGCGGCCCCCGGTGCCCCCCGGCCCTACCTCTGCCCCGTGGATGATCTGCTGCCAAGTGTCCTCCAGCGCCAGCCCGGCCTCGTCCCCGTCCTCCTCCCACGAGTCGCGGTCGAAGCGGAGCTGCGGCGGCAGCTTGGGCAGCCCGAAGGTGCCGTAGGCGTGCAGCCGGCTGGCCAACTGCTCCAGCTTCTCGCTCTCCTGGCCAAGAGCAGGGGGCACAGCAACCAGTGCCCAAGTGCCACGGACCCCTCACCCTGCGCCCTGGAGGGACCCATCCCAGTGCTCCCTCCCCATGCCCACGTCCCACCTACCCGCCCGAAGGAGCCGGCGCTGGTGCCGGAGCCGAAGAAGCCGCTGAAGCGGCTGGCGGCGCGGTTCTTCCAGGTATCGGTGCCATTGGCGGGCAGGGAGCCACCGGCGTGCGGGGACGGCTCGGGGCTGGGGATGCTGCTGTCCCCCAGGAACTCCGTCATGTTCTTCCTCCGCCGGCCCGGAGCCTGCAGTGGGGACACAGCCGGTGTCCCCGTGGTCAGCGCCCGGCACCGTGCCCAGCGCGATGCCTCGAGCAGGGCTGACCGTGAGCACCCATGGGGCAGGCAGGCACCCGGAGGGCACCCCCGGCCACGGTCCCCTGCCCGCACTGACCTGCCTACCTGCATCCCGGGGGCGCAGGGCCCCGGGTGCTGCCCGGCGGAGCCCAGCTGCTCACGGGCAAGTGGCGCAGGGGCTCAGGGCATCCCAGGGGATGCAGGAGCCCCTCCGAGCCGCCCAGCCCCGCTCGCAGCCCGGACGGTGGAGCCGGACCCGGGCAGGCTCCTCCGAAACAAAAGGAGGTGGGGCCAGTGCCGAAAAACCGATTTCCCTCCTCGGCAGATAAGCTAACCAGAGCCAAACAATTCACCGGCCGACATCAAAGCCCCCGGCTGGCCGCGGGAGCTGGGTCACGGCCAAGCGGCTCCTGCAGCCCCGGGCACCGCTGCACCGGCCTCCTCCTCTATCCCCGGGATGCGGCCGTTGCCATCGCCCCGCACAAAGGGCAGCAAAGTGGGGCTCCCCCCTGCCGCCAAGCCAAGGTCACGGCCGTGCTGCTGCCACCGCCGCCGGCACAGCCCCACGCCCTGCCACGGCCAGCACGGCCCCATCCCTGTCACTCACCGTGCGGCCGTGTCCCCAGAAGCCCCGGCTGCCTCCTGCCCCACGGTCCCCGTGTGGATGCCCCCAGGATGGCTGAGAGCCCTGCACCCATGGTTGGTTGCCCGCTGGCCCCCTCGCCCCACTGGGGCCGTGCTGGTCCCGCAGGCAGGCATTGTAGTGCTGGACACGGGAGGCCACCAGCCCTGGCCACACGGCCAGCGTGCCACGCTCTGGGGCTGCCGGTGTGGGGCCAAGCACCGCGTCCCCACTGCAGCCTGTTCCCACGGGGAGTGGCAGCGAGCCCAGCCCCACGCCTTATCTGGGGCCAGGGTCCATGGGGCAGGACCGAGCTGTGCTCAGCAGCTGCCAGGGGCCATAATGAGAGCAGGACCAGCAGCCAGGGCGAGCCTTGGAACCAGGGCGGCACAGAGTGGTTGGCATCACCAAGGGGCTCCTGCTTGCTCCGGTGCCAGCCTGTACATGGCACAGCCACAGGGCTGGTGCTGCCGGCTGAGCTGCCACACCTAGCACAGAGCACTGCCCGTGCACAGCCACCATGGCACAGCCAGGAGCCAAACTGGCTCCTGGGGGCTCCAGGGAGGTTTTCAGTGACACCACGCAAGGCTATAGGGATGACACCATCCCCATGTAATCCTATGTGTCCTATCTAACCAGCAAGGATGGCTTCATGGGGATCGCCTGCTCCACCACCCCCTCCCCAGGTCCTCCCCTCCGTGGCTGTCACCAGCACTCACCAGGCTGTCAGCGCCCTCCCGTTGTCCTGGCGCCGCGCCGGCAGGGTGCCCGATGGGCAGAGCGGCCAACCTGGCTCCCTGCACTGCCTGCTCCACCTTCAGCTCATCCCCGGGCTTGGCTGCGGGAGCAGGGGGTGGTCAGAGCCCCGCGGCACAGCCGAGCCCCCCGCCGGGCCCCGGCGCACCTCTCACGCGCAGGTAGTGCCCCCCGAAGCGGAACGCCTCGAACTGGAGCGAGAGCGGCGTCTGCGACTGCTCCAGGTACACGTCCACCCTGCCCGGCTCGATCGCCTTCCTCTCCAAGACCGGCAGCAGCACCTCCCTGCAGGGACATGAGCCCCGTGTCCATCTCTCCCCCCGCCGCTCCCCGCATCCCCATCCCCAGCGCGCTCACCCCAGGGATTTCTTCTTCGAGGCCGGCACGATCTCTGCCTCGACGTTGATGCTGAGGTCAAACTTGAGGGTGAAGCACTCCTTGCTGGGGTCCTAGGGGAGGCAGCATCACTCACCCATGCGGCCCCCCTGCCCGCTGAGCACCCCAGGGAGAGGGGCCGGTGCCTTACATCCGTGTGCCGGCGCCGAGCCTTCTTCTTGGGCAGCTTCAGCGCCGAGCTCCTCCGCTCCCTGTGAGCACAGGGCACTCAGGGTGACAGGGACAGCGTGGGTTGGGGACACGGAGGGGACACGCAGGGCCGGGGGCTCACCCTCTGCTATCGGCCGGTCCCTCCTCCTCCTCCTCCACATCAGAAGCAGGGCTGGTGCGTGGTGGGCATGAGCGTGTTGACATGTTGCGGGCCAGGATGGAGCCTGCAAACGGGCATTGGGGTGGGCTGTGTCAGCACCGCAGCCCTGTGCTGGCCCCGGCTGCTTCCCACTCGGGTCCCTGCACCGCGCCGGCCCCAAGCGCATCCCGCTGGGATGAGGAGCCGGTACCCAGCTCACCTGGCGGGGGCAGGTCAAAGCGGATGTGCCCATCGCAGTGCATGGCGCCATGCAGGCGGCTGTCACAGAGCTCACACAGGCTGAGGGGGCCGCTGCAGCTCAGCCGCCGGCACTCCGCATGGTGACACACCTGCGGGTACACCATGAGCAGCGGGGACCCCCTTCCCACCCCACTGCTGCTGGCTCAGGGGCAACACCGAGCCCAGAGCGGGCCCCGTGAGTAGGAAACGAGAGGCTCTGCCCCACGGAGCGCCCTCCCTGCGCCACCGCACTGCGCAGGGCGCTGGGGAAGGCGGCTCATGCCCAAGCACGGAGGTGACAACCGGGGCACAGGCACCTGCGCCTGTGGCTCCCGCACCTCCCGGTGCCCGCAGCCGCCCCTCGGCGCTGACGGGAGCCGCGTCCCCGCGGCAGGACGGAGGAAGCGGGTGTCTGCAGCAGAACAATGCTCGAGCCCGGCGCGTTTCCTCCCATTGTGTGCCGGCCACGGCCCCGCCGGGCATTCACAGCGGGTTATTTTTAACCCCCCGGCAGGGCCCCCAGCGCCGTGACCCCCGCACAGCGCCCGCCCCAACGGGGGCTCCAGAGCCGCGCTCCAGTCCCTGCGGTGCCAGCGGCCTCTGCAGCACCGCCCGCGGGGTGCGGTGTCACTGGGGGACCCCCATCGCTGCGCAGGGAGGAGCCAGCCCTGCCCCGGCTGCGCGGAGGAAGCGCCAGGAGCTGCGGCCACCCCCGCTTCCTGCCCCCCCTTCCCCGGGCGCTGCTGAGGTCAGAGCTGAAGCGCTCCCCGAGGGGCCACCAGCCCCTCCAGTGCACCCAGCACCAACAGCACCCAGCACCGTCCTACCATGGGCCACAAGGCAGCTCCCCCCATCAGCCCTGCCCATGATGCCCCGTGCTCCTGGCCCCAGCAATACTTCTCTCCCCCCATGTGCCCCAGGCCATCCCCATCGTGGCCGTTGTGGCACCTGCAAAACGGAGAGCGTGGCCATGGGCTCCAGGCAGCGACCACTTCCTTGGTGGGCACCCCCAGGACCTTCAGCAGCTGCCCCATAGTGAAGGGGATGCGATGCAGGACAAGCCCCCAGCCCAGCCAGGACCCCTCACCCCACGCTACCTGCTGGTCACCATCAGGAGGTCTCTGATATCAGTGCTGGGGTGTTCCTGGTGTGCCCCAAGGCAGCCACAGCCCCGTGCCACGTGTGCCCTATGGCACCGGCTCTGCCACCCCAGCCGTGCAAACAAAGCGCCGCTGCACACCTCCAGCACAGCTGGGCTGCTGCTGTGCCAGAAAGACACCGCCCGCGGCACAGGAACACTGGGACTCAGTGGGAGCCGCATCCAGCCTGGCCCTGCATCCAGCCAGCCCAGGGGGGAGAGAAGGGACCCTAAATCCGCTCTGGCATCACGTTAGCGAGGGCTGGAACAGACGGGCTGGAGAGGATTAGCCCCAATCACAGCAGCCACAGGAAACAGGGCACAGCCACCCGCTGCCCCTCTGCATCCATTCACACCAACACCATCGGCACTGCTCGGCGCTGCCCAGCAGCCCACGGCACCCACCTTGGCCGCCCTCCTCTCGCCGGAGCAGTCGGGGTTCTGGCAGCGCAGCACTGGTTCCTCCGGTGGGCACGGCTCGGCTGCGGGAGAGAGCAGGGGTCAGCGCCAGGGTGAGCCCCTGCAGCCCCACGCCCGACCCTGCCCATGGAAAAGCAAAGCACATGGGCTTAAACAAGGCTGAAAGGGAGGAACCCCCTGCCCAGGAGCCAGCGCTGCATCCCCGCACCGTGCATCCCGTGGCATCAGGACCCGGCACCCCCTGCCCGGCACCCCGAGTCGCAGGATCAGGACTCGGACCTGCCCCAGTTCCCCTGAGGCTGGCACAGACCGGGCTGCAGCAGCAACACTAAGTCAGCCACTTGCCAGCCCCCAAGGGGGCTTTAGGAGCCACTTTAAGCTTTGACAGTTAAATCGGCCTTAGGGACAAATCCTATTTTGAAGGCTTTTGCTATGTGTCGCGCCTAATCGTTTAAAAATAACAGGCTCCAGGGTGCCTGCAGCAAGGGAAGAGCAAGAACAGCCCCGATGGGAGCCAATACAGGGGCCGGGCTGCACGGCCAGCACAGGGGCTTCCCCCACCGCGCTGCTCCCCTCTCCCGCATCCCTTCTGCCAACACCAACACAGGCGGGACCGTGGCCAAGGCTGGGGCTGGACGCAGCCTGCGGGAAAACCTCCCTTTGGGGCAGTGCTGCTCCTGCCCGGAGCGGGGCTCACAGCGCGGACACCCCGGAGCGGGGCCGGCAGCCCCAGCCCGCGGCCAGGATGCGGTGCGGCGCAGGCACTGCGGGATGAGGGCGCAGGAGCATGGGGCAGGGGGAGCCGCTGCGGCTGCCCCCGCGGCGGGAGCACAATGAGGGCTCTGTGGCCGCGGCCGCCCCGCAGCGCCGCCGGCCCCCGCCGCCGTTTCACTTGACCTATCGGGAATAATAACGGGATAAAGCGAACTCCTCCGTGCACCGGGGGGAAGCGTTCCCGACTCGCCAGAAAACCGAGGCCAGGCAGAGCTGGCGGCAGTGCCAGGGGACAGCCCCACGCCGCAGCCACCGGCACGGCCAGAGACAAGGGGCTCTTCCCCAGTGGCTTGGAGCGGGAGGGGCTCTGGGTCCCCACCACGCACTGGATCCTTCCCCCATCAGCTCCTCTATGAGACAGCCACCTCCTCCTCCTCCTCCTCCTCCTCCTGCCAGCTCTGTTCTCGCACCCGGCTCTCCTGGTGATGGCAAATGAGTTTGGAACTGAACCACCCCTGCACCAACTCACTGTTTCAGGTGCCTGCCTTGGCTGGGAGGGAGCAACGCCAGTGGTAGGAGGCTCCCTGCTGCACCTGCAGCATCCTCACAGCATTCCCTACAGCAACCCCACCGCATCATCCTCGCAGCATTCCCTACAGGAACCCCACCGCATCATCCTCACAGCATTCCCTACAGGAACCCCACCGCATCATCCTCACAGCATTCCCTACAGCAACCCCACCGCATCATCCTCGCAGCATTCCCTACAGGAACCCCACCGCATCATCCTCATAGCATTCCCTACAGGAACCCCACCGCATCATCCTCACAGCATTCCCTACAGCAACCCCACCGCATCATCCTCACAGCATTCCCTACAGCAACCCCACCGCATCATCCTCAGAGCATTCCCTACAGCAACCCCACCGCATCATCCTCACAGCATTCCCTACAGGAACCCCACCGCATCATCCTCACAGCATTCCCTACAGGAACCCCACCACATCATCCTTGCAGCATTCCCTACAGGAACCCCACCGCATCATCCTCACAGCATTCCCTACAGGAACCCCACCGCATTCCTGCTCCAGCTCCAGCTTCTCCTGGCCCCTCCCGTTGATGTCAGGAGCATTTAGGCCAAGCACTGCTGCCCGCACCCCACGGGTCCCCAGACACCTACCCCCGAGCTCCTCGCTGATGTCCAGGCTGGAGCTCCAGGAGAAGCGCTCCACTGCCCCATACCCCAGCCCCGCCAGCCCGGGGGGCAGCGCCTCCAGCTCGTAGGCACCGCGCTTCTTCCAGTACAGGAACATCCCGGGCTGGCAGCCGGGGGAGCCCCCCGGAGCCGCGCCCGCCCCGCCGGGGCCACCGCTGGCACTAACGGGGGGAGCCCGGCTCCGGCTTTAAGAGCGGATCGCGGGGTCCGGACAAGCGCCGCATTGAGGCCGGCGGCCGGGAGGCGCGGGGCGGCGGAGGGTGCTGCTGGAGGCTGCCCAGCGCCCGCGCGGGGGGCACACAAAGGGCCTTTCTTCAGCCTCCTACAGACATTGCACGAATTTCACTTTCGGCCGCCTGTGAAAGGCATCGGGCGCGGGGACAAGACGTGCTTGTGAGGAGAAGAATATGCACCGAGAGGGGGCTGTGCAGCGGCTCCGTCGCCCCATGGCTTTGGGGGGGGAGGCAGGAATGTGCCGCCCTGAGGCCTGGATGCACCCCCGCAGCCGTGGGCATGGGAGAGGGTCCCCTCTGCTGAAGCCAAGCAAACCTGAAAGCACCGGAATGGGCTCAAAAACCCCATAAAGGACCAACCATTGCTCTGCCCCACACAGAACTCCCTAAACATGGAAAACCAAAACCATCAGGCAGAGACCATCCCAGCCCCAAGCCACTAGCATTGACAGCGGCTTCTTGGATGCTCTAAGTGCCCTAACACTGAGTGGGATGCTGCAGCTCCAAAGCTCCTGGACATCCCATCCCGTTGGCCCTCTCCCCCTCAGGGCAGAGCCATGGTGAGCGCCAGCAGCCGTTGTGGTCCCGTCCCTGTATCTGGGAGCCACCAGTGCGCTTCCTTCCCTGGAAAGGTCCAGAACTGGACCCTGGAGGCTTGGCACAAGCACATGGGGGTTCCTCACTTGCCCCTCAGCTCCAAGGGGCAGTGCAGGGTCCATCACCCTCACAGGAGCCCTGCAGGGTTTCACCATCACCTCTCGCCCACCTCACCTCTCCTGGTGCCTTTTCCAGCCGCGGCTCCAGCTCCCGCCTCGCTGGGATCCTCCTGCACAGCGGCCCCTGTATTTGTTTAGGCGCTGGTCCGGTTGCCAGCCAAGTCCTTCCTTCACCGCCAGACCCAGCCAGATGGGGATAATTAGGCCTAGATTAAGTTAAAGCTTTAACTCTTTGAAAGGCAGAGCCCGGGCAGCTCCATCTCCTCCCCGCTGGTCACCCCCTTCATTTGTCCATTTACAGGTACCAGGAGCTCTATGGAATGCCCTCAAAACCCAGATAAAGGCATTTTGGGGGATCACTCACACCCGTAGCAGCTGCTAGCAGCCAATACTCAGCACAAGCACAGTGCATCCCTTCCTCCTCCAGCCTCAGGTCGCTCAGGAGCACATCACTGCCCAACACTGGAAAAGAGTAAAATGGAGAGTAAAACGAATGAATGAAACTGGAGAGTTTCAGTGGGGACAGCACGGGTCAAGAGTCAGGGGGAACCAGCTCCTCCTGCTCCTTTCAGCCTCTTCCCATAGGCACAACCCATTTGGGCAGAGCTGGGCAACGCACCCGAGCTCTCCCCAGAGCTGAGCTGAAAGTGCAGGAGCAGGGCTGGCAGCCAGGGCTGCTGCGAGGCAGAATGAAGCAGGGCCATGGGCAGAGCCCGGTGGGAAGCAGCCGCCTGGCTCCAGTGGCTCCACTTAGGGAGAGAGGGGTTTGTGGTTCACTCCTTCCTTCCCAAGCACCCAGCGGTGCTGCAGGGACAGGGTTAGGGTTAGGGTTAGAGCACAAGCAATGCCCAAACCACACGCACAGAGCCTGGGGTCACACTCCTGTCCCCATGGACTGCTCCTGCCAGCAGAGCTGAAGGAGGCCGGGCTGCAGCAGGAATTCCAACCAGAGCCGTGTTTAAATAGATATTTATTACAAAACACTGACATACAAATAGCAAATATAAAACAGTATCAAAACCAGCCGTGCTGTGCATCCACAGCAAGAGCTCGGTGGCACCAGCGCTCGTGTGACTGCTCCAGGCTCCACACAGAGCACAGTGAATCCCGCAGGCTGAGCCCATGGGGCTCTAGGCATAATCACACTCGAACGCGTACTCCCTCCTCTTGAAATGCTTCTTCTTTTTCAGCTTTCCAGAGCCGAGGATGCTGTAGTTATAATCGGATGTGACATAGGGGATCTCTCCCTCAACTCCTTGCTGGGAAGAGCGGAAAACAAAACCAGAAACAATTTAAGAACTCAAGTCTTTAACAGGGTACTCGTATCTTAACGTTCTCGTTCTGGAATGGGACACACTGTCCTCTGTATAGACCGACAGAGCTGGCTGGTGGAAAGCAACAAGCTGTCACCAAATAAACCCTGCTCTGGTATCTGAAACATGAGAGGAACGCTCTCCTCTCCCTTGTTTCTATGCCTTAAGGACAGTTTCCTATAGAGATAACCATCTGCTGATGCCCAGACATGTCAGGAAACCTGCCAGCCAGCGCTCAGCCACTGCTCCCTCTTCCCATGCAGCCCCTACCTGGCCCACAAGAATGCAGTTGGGAATGGCGATACTGCCGAGGAGCAGACAGTTCACCAGTCTCAGGCTCTCCGGAGGCACCGGCGTCAGGATGTGGTACAGCTTCTTCTCCATGTCCACCCCTCGGACAATCCCTGAGGAAAACCCATGCATTATTCTCTTACCTCATCCCTCTTGCTCAGTTGCTTGTCAAAACACAGGCAGCTCCATCACCCCAACCTAGCTGTCACAACATGCCCCAGCTTTGGCTTCATTTTCTTCCTAGCAGCTGGTGCACTGCTGGGCTTTGGTTTTAGCTGAGAACACACTTCTGTGTGTTGCTCAGTAGCACTTACCCTGATAAGGAACGTCTGGGAGTCACACAGAAGGGACTGATCACTGCTTGGGTCAGGCTGGGTATCACTCAGCAGGTGCTCACTTGTGTTCATTGGTTTTCCTTTTCCCTTTTGATTTTACACTCTCTCATTTCCCTCATCAGCATTATTGTTAGTATTACACCGTACTTTAGTTACTGTTCTTATCTCAACCCATGGCTCCTACATCCTCTCACTCCTCCCCATCCCACCTGCGTGCTGCTGAGCTCCTGGCTGGGTCTCACTCACACCACCACGACAGGCACGCACAGAGCCCAGGGTTTCCCATGCTGGCTCACCGAAGCCAAGGCAGTCACAGACCGGTGTCTGTGTCAGCAGCACTGGCCCATCAGTTTGGCATCTGATCTCATCTGGTATCCTGCAGAGCCCAGCCCAGCTGGCGTTCACAGCATACATGATGTTGGTAGGAGCAACGTCGGTGTGAATAACCCTGAGGGCAACGGCACTGAAAGGTACCTGAGTGGGTTAAAAAGAAGGAAAACCCAGTCGTTGTCTCAATGGCTCAGCATCAATTTAACTGAGTGCCGAGATAAGGCAGTGCCAAGCACAGGAACCCTGGGAGCTCCCAGGCCTCTCCTCCAGGAGTTCCCTCTGTGGCAACCACCACCAATGGAGCACACAGAAGACACGTGCAGCAGATAGCCCAAGCACCACCCCAAGCCCTCCAGAGCCACCCATGTACCTGATAGGGCACGAGGCTGTGCAGTGGGAGCACAGCGCCCACGTCCGGGGCCTGCAGCTGGCCCAGGTAGCCCAGCATGGCCATGTCCCGCAGGATGCCGCTGTGCACTCGCCTGGAAAAGCACCACAGCGCGTCAGCGCAAGGCAGCTTCACAGCACAGCTCCCAGTGCATCCCCCGGGGCAGCCCTGCACCACTAGCTGCTGTTTCACACCGGTTCAGCTCTCAAAGCTTCCACTGCTGAAGCGAACACAGAGCTATGCTTTCATTACCTCTAGGAAATCACAGGGTTCAGGGCATTGTTGCAGCTTTAAGGAGGCATTAATTAGCAGAGGAGGTGGTTTGTTTTCCTTTAAACAGAGTCTGTTATTAGGTAATGGCTTCCTTTGCCAGCACTGATGCCCACACACCTTTTAGTCAGTCAGCTGGGCACCCAGCAATGCCTTTGTTCTCTTAAGAGAGCTCATTAGAGAAGGCAGAGTGAAAAAGGCACTTGAAATGGGCAACAGAGAGCCGAGGTTCAGGAAGGGGAACATTTCAGAGCTGTTCAAAGCATCAGAGAAATCACAAAATCAGGTGATCATCACGTAGGTGTGTAAAAATGGCTAAGGAGCCTCCCAGTTAGAAATGGAAACGCCATCATATTCAATGATTCCAAGTGGAAACACCAAACACAACCCCCCAGTGAGCAAACCAGCGAGCTCTGACCAACCTCACGGACCAGAGCCCTTCGGGTTTTGTTAAGCCCAATGCCCACCACCCCCCAGCACCAAACTTTCTACTTACGCTTCACCTGCAACCCCTGCTCGAGGGAATTCCGGATGGACGTACAGCAGCTTGTACTCGGGAGCCGAGGCGTCTCCCTCCCCTCCATCCGCAGCCAGCTGCTTGCACTTGGCCTGCTGCTTGCCCTTGGTGTAGAGGCCAGGAGTGAGGTGAACGTACTCGGGGGTGAGCGGAGCCATGGCCTTCCAGTCGTACACATCCATCTGCACAATGTGACTGGGTGACGCCAGCCGGATGACATCAATCAGAAGCAGCAACCCCTCACCTTTAGGGAGCAGAGAAAACACGATTGCTGCTGCCACACAAACAGCTCCCAGCACTGCTATGGAAGAGCAGCACTAGCTCCAAGGGGGAAGCTGTACTTCCTAGTTCCACACTCTACAGAAAGCATGCTAACGTAGCACTGTGACCATCACCTGCCTCTGCACCACCTCTTGTGAGCACATTTATCCTGGTTACCTTTCACCCAGCCCATGGTGTTGATGACTAAAGGCACTTCCTTCTTGTAGGAGCTGAACACGTACTTCACCACGTCGAGGTACCTCTCTGTGTCCTGCTCGCAACTGGTCTGCCCATAATACACCATCTTGCGTGGGGTCTGTTGGTGGGTGAATGGTGGACCTGGAAAGGCAAGCAGCAAACCCCTAGTAGTTCCCACAGGTCAAATCAGAAACTCCCACCCCTGCAGCACCTACAGAATCCCTTCCAAAACAAATCCATTCTCTTTTCACATGCAAACAGCCCTGCTTGTGCAGCTTCTTGATAGCTGACAAACCATACATCCTGGTCACATTTGTGACCCAAATGCACCAGACCACAACCACCAGTGATTCCTCTGGCCCTAGGGGATGTTTCCACACCCCTCATCTACATGGATCCGCTTTGTATCCCACAAGCTAGTTTTATTTATGGATCCTAACATCTGGGAGATGTTTGCCCAGAGACATTTTGAACGGGAAAGGCTGCAAATGCACCTTGCCACGCCGCAGCCTCTCCTACCACCTCCTGAACAACGCTCTTCTCCCTTTCAAGCAGGGAGAACAGCTCCATGGCACTCAGTGAGCCTTTCCCCTGGAGCAAGACAACTTCAACAGCCTTTGGTTTATCTCCTATGGGCAGCCTGCGACAGAGGCAGCGACTTCCCCTAACGCAGGGGCTCTGCTCAGAAGCACTTGTGGCAGGGCAGCAGCTCTGTGGAACGTGCAGAAAACAGCAGAACGCTTACCAAGAACCGGCTCCGTCACGCTGCTCAGCGACACGCAGCCCGGCGGCGTAAACTCCGTCTGACCTATGTCACATTCCATGTACTCAACCGAGGGAAGGCTGCAGCGGGAGGAACCCACACGTTAGCATCCCCAACCTGATCGCCATGGTTAAGGCACTGAGCACCAAACCACCACTTGCCTCCCTGCCTTTACCCAGTAAGAACACAAAGGGCTCACTTAGCGCTCAGTTTTACACTGCAATAGCTCCAAACCCAGCCAGCTTTAAGGGACACAGCTACAGCAATAACCAGAGATGGTCACAATCAGGGTCCCCCTCTCCCACATTAACTGAGACCAGCCGTTTGATGAGGAACTTCATAAGCTGTATTTGAAGCGTGCAGAGGGCAGGTGAAGCAGCTTCTACGCCTTGTCCTGCCAAGAACCTTCAGGTACCCCCAGGCTGTAACTTCATGCCTGCTTCTCAGTGTTAAAGCTGCGTTCCCTACTGAACCCTAACTGCTGGGTGTCCAGTTAGCTCACACACCCCCCAGTAACCACGCAGGACGTTCTTACACACACAGAGACTCACCGGTTCAGGAGCAGGTTAATCAGGTATCTGTTAAACGTTGACTTCCCCGTGTTTTTTGGGCCGCACACCAGGACCACAGGAACCCCTTCATCTTCCTCTGGGAACACAAGCAGGCTGTCAGACACACTGCTGCCGGTTACCCCACTTCCCAGCAGCGTGGCATTAAGAGAAGCCCCCAGCCCTACAGCCCCTGCGCTCTGATGTGCTTCAGCTACATGAGGAGCATGTCAAGTGCACCAGTGGGAAGAGAAGAGGCTGCTGAAGTGAGAAGCAAGCCCTGGCACTGCAACCCAGCCCCAGCCCCAGCCGCCCACGGTACTTTAGGTGCTGCTGGGTAAAGGGATGCTTTTGCTGCCTACAGATGAGTGCTTTGACACCAGGCCGGGAAGTGAGCGGCAAGGGAGGCCCAACCCCATGGAGGTGATGCACAGCCTCGAGCCTCCACATCACCCTCAACCCCTGCCTACCGTGGGGCACGCTCCCCGAGAGCCTCAATGCCCCTCCTCACCGCAGCACGCCTGGATCAGCTCCTCCAGAGCCAGCCCCATGCTCTCGGACACCAGCAGCCCGCGCTCGGGGCTGCACTTCACGATGCCCACCGACGCCAGCACCGCATCCTCGGCCGTGAAGCTGGGCTCTTCCTTTTTCTATGGGAGACGGGACAACGCTCAGGGCCTCGTGCGCAAGCGGCTTGTACCGGTGCTGCTGGGCACGGCGGAGCCTCACCTGGGGCTCAAAGAGCCGTGACAGCGGCGGGTGGCTCAGCAGGAACCGCGTCACCGGCGTGTCCAGGTGCTCCAGCAGCACCACGGCGCACTCGGGGGAGAACCGCGCCATCGCCTTCACCCGCGCCTCTGCAACGGGGCACAGCGCCGCGCTCAGCCCGCGAAATGGCGGCCGCCCCGCACCGCGCCTCGCGCGAAATGGCGGCCGCCCCGCACCGCGCCGCACGCGAAATGGCGGCCGCCCCGCACCGCGTGCGAAATGGCGCCGCGCAGCCCGCCCGCCGCGCCCCGCACTCACGGCGGCGGACGCGGTGAACCCGCATGGCTCCGCGGGCCGCGGCCCGCAGCTGCCGCAGGTCGGCGGTGGGAGGGCGCTCGGCGGGCAGCGCCTCCAGGGTGAGCGAGCAGTGGGTGGCCGGGGAGAAGACCGGCAGCGCCGGCTGGTGCGAGCCCACGGCGAAGCCCAGGAGGCGGACGGCGCCGTAGAGGCAGCGCAGGCGGCACTTCCCGGTGAAGGTCAGCGCCTGCGGAGGGAGACGATGAGGAAGCGGCGGAACCGGGGCGCGGGGCCGCCGTCCCGGTGCCCGCTCACCTGCCGCGGCGCCAGGAGCAGGACAGCGGAGCCCTCGGCCGCCTCCACGGCCGCTAAGCCCGGCTCCGCCGGCGGCACCATACCGGCGCGGGCGAAGGAGGCGGCGAACTCCCTCCAGGCCGCCTCCACCCGGCTCCTCCCGCGGGTCGCGGCCCGGCGGGCTCTGCGGGCCTGCGTGCTCCGCCGCGCGGACATGGCCACCACGGCGGCCGCTCCCTCCGCCTCCTCCGGGGCCGCCCCCCGGCCTGGCACCGCCTGCCCCGTTAAGAAGCGCCGCCCGGCGCCCAGCACCGCCCCGCCATGCCGCTGCCCGCCCGCCTCTGCCTCTGCCTCTGCCTGTGCGCGGCCGCCGCCGCCGGCAGCCCCGGTGACTACCGCCTGGCCGGGCTGTTCCGGCTGCACGGCCCCGCAGCGCGGCTGCTGGGGCACGGCTGCGATGAGTGAGTGCCCTTCACCCGCTTCCCACCGCCATCACCCCAGCACTCCCCTCCCTAAACACTGCCTTGCGTTCGCACAGCTCCGCCGCCCCCTTCTCCAGCCACTTCCACTGCCTGGCCCGGACCATGCGCTTCGCCGTGGAGGAGATCAACAACTCCAGCGCCCTGCTCCCCAACATCACCCTGGGCTATGACATCCACGATACCTGCTCGGAGCCCGCCAACCTCCACGCCACGCTGCGAGCCCTGGTGCGGAAAGGAGGGCAGGAGGTTGAGCTGCTCTCCTCCTTCCTCTGCTATGAGACTGATGCCGTGGCTGTCATCGGGCCGCACAGCTCCCAGCTTGCCCTCACCACTGCGTCCGTGCTCGGCCTCTTCCTTGTGCCACTGGTGAGTGTGGCCGGGGAAGGGATCCTGAGGAGCAGTTTTGTTGGGAGGACGGGGTTGGAGATGAGTAGAGCTGCATACAGCCCCTCCATGTGTGCTGGCCCTGGTGCTGTGGCTGGCTCGAGACCAGCTCTGATCCGCTGTCTGCCAGCCCCAGGTCTCTGTGGCTGTCACCGAGCGGGGAAGCACAGCCCCCTTTCCCCTGGCTCCCTTTGCAGATCAGCTACGAAGCCTCCTTGGAGACGCTCAGCCTGAAGCGGTTCTACCCCTCGTTCCTGCGCACCATCCCCAGTGACGGGCAGCAAGTGAAAGCCATCTTCCAGCTGCTGCAGCACTTCGGGTGGACGTGGGTCGTGCTGCTGGGCAGTGACGATACCTACGGCAGGGCGAGCTCGGAAGCCCTCTACACCCTGCTGACTACCAGTGACATCTGTGTTGCTTACCGAGGCACCATCCCCACCAACAAGGATGCGAGCAGCCCGGAGCTCCACAGCCTGGTCAGGATCCTCACGGAAGCCAGGGTCAATGTCACCATCGTCTTCTCCGACGCACAAAGTGCCCGCTCCTTCTTTGAGGTGGTGGTCATGAGGAACGTCACGGGCATGGTGTGGGTGGGCTTTGAGGAGTGGGTGTTAGCCCAAGCCATCTGGCAGGTGCCCGGCATCCAGCGCATCGGCTCGGTCATTGCGATGTCGGCTGAGAGGGCAGAGTCCACGATGCTGGAGCGCTTTGAGTCGTGGGAGCCGGCAGAGGGAGGCGCTGGGGCTGAGTGTGCCGGCAGCACGGGGGCAGGCGAGGGGAGCGAAGGGAGCCCCCAGCCCAACTGCACCCAGTGCTGCAGCTGGCTCACCGCTGCCCACAGCGTGTACGATGCTCAGTCCTCCTTCCGCGTGTACTCGGCTGTGTACGCCGTGGCCCACGGCCTCCATGACCTGCTGGGCTGCGCCTCGGGGACGTGCAGCAAGGGCCCCGTGTATCCCTGGCAGGTAAGAGCAACGTAAGGAACAATATTCCCTGTAGGAGAGGATCCATGGGGATCCTTGCACAACCCCTGTGCCTGGGGTTGGTTCGTCCCTCTGAAATGCCCATGCCCCAGCTGAAGAGCCCTGTGGCTTCAGCTGCTCATCAGCATCACAGCAGTAAGCACCTAGACCCAGACCCTGCCCTACATCACTTCTGTTCCTACCAGCAGCCCCCCGCAGAAACCTGGAAGGGCCTTTCTGTTGGGGACTGAAAGGAGCCAGAGCAGGGCAGGGCCCCCTCTAGCACGTCTCCCTCCCAGGCAAGGCACTCCTCCCCTCTGACTCTTCTGTTTTGCAGCTCCTACAAAAGATCAAGCAAGTAAACTTCACCCTGTACAAGAGCCACATCTCTTTCGATGCCAGTGGGGACATTCGCCAAGGCTATGACATAGTCATGTGGAACTGGACTGGCCCAAGCTGGGCCTTTGCTGTGATAGGAAGCTTCCATGTGAACCCCGACAGGCTGAGCATTGACAATGACAAACTCCCGTGGCACACAGAAGATGGCCAGGTACTGTTCTGCATCCAGATCTCATTTATTGCTTCCTGCCAAGCCAGCTACGTCCCCAGCACCACCCGTTCTGGGGCATTCCCCCATGGCAGGACAAAACCGAGGGCACACAGAGGCTGTACGGGGGCAATTTGTGCTCTGAGCTTTTGTCCTTGCAGAAATGAAGCAGGGCACACAAACCACGAGCTCTCCTACTCATTTCCGCACCGTCTCTGTTAGAGGTACAACACGGGGAGCTCAGGGGGTGTCCCACTGCTCCCCACAGGCTCCCACCTCGATGTGCTCTGAGCCCTGCCAACCCGGGGAGAGGCGGCTGCAGACCAACCGCCACCGATGCTGCTTCGCCTGCGTGGCCTGTCCCTCAGGGACCTTCCTGAACAGATCCGGTCAGTGCACCCGGGGTGTGCTCCCTCCCCTTTCTGCCCACTGGGCTCTCTTCCCATCGGCCAGTGCCTTCCCTCCCGCTCTTCCTTGCTCCCTCAGTTGGTCTGAGTCCCATTTGCTTACCCATGGGCATGCAAACCCTGTGTGCCCCGCACTTCCCGGGAGCGCTGCCCGCAGGCAGCAGAGCCCGTGCTTCTCCCGTGGCCCGGGCACATCCGGCCCGGCAGCTGCTGCCCGCACCGCATCCCCCGGCAGGGAAATCGGAGCCGGTGGTGCCGCAGATGGCACCCGGGGCTTCCACACCGCGCTCGGCAGCAGCTGCCCTATGGGAACGTGCCCTGCCCGGGACGGGCGGCAGGAATCTCCTCGCTTGGAGCCAGCAGCCACAGAGACAAACCCCTGCTAACAGCTTGTCTCCACGCAGCTCTGGCACACGCTTGGGCTAATGGGGTGGGTGCAGGTAACGGTGGGAGCAGAGAGCCCCCAGACATGGCCAGTTCTTCCTGCCCCATAGCCCAGCCTGCGGGAGGGGGCTGCTGCAGACCTTTTACAGGTTACTGCTGGCTGCATGAGCCCCTTCCCACCCACAGCCCTCATGCCCTCAGCCTCAGCTCGCTGCTGAGCTCCTGTGGGACTTGGGAAGTCCATTGGGAGGCCTCTTGGGAAAAGAGACCCCTCTACTCCTCAAGGCTGGGAGGCACAACAGGGGAAGGCGAAGGCCATAAGGAGCAAGCAGCTCTCACAGGAGCCTGTGTGCAGGGTGCTCCAGCGCAGCACATCTCTTACCGGGGTCCGTGCTGGGCGAGGTGCCTCTGTCACCACTCGTGTCCTCCGCAGACCTCTACAGCTGCCAGCACTGCGGGGTGGAAGAGTGGGCTCCAGAGAGGAGCGAGGTTTGCTTCAACCGCACCGTCGAGTTCCTGCCCTGGTCCGGGCCCGTGTCCTGGGCACTGCTCATCCCCACTGCCCTGCTCATGCTGCTCATGGCAGGGCTGGCCGTGCTCTTCGCCCTGAACGCCTCCACCCCGGTGGTCAAGTCTGCGGGGGGCAAGATGTGCTTCCTCATGCTGGGCGCTCTGGCCTGCGCCTGCAGCAGCCTCTTGGGCTACTTCGGGGAGCCCAGGCAGCACACGTGCCTGCTGCAGCACCCCCTCTATGTCATCGGCCTCACCACCTTCCTCTCGTGCGTGGCCACCCGCTCCTTCCAGATCGTCTGCATCTTCAAGCTGAACGCGCGCTGCCCGGCGCTCTACGAGGCGTGGCTGCGGCGCCGGGGCCCGGTGCTGTTCGTGGCCGCCAGCACGCTGTGCCAGGCCGTGCTGTGCGCGGCGCTGGAGGCCGCCGAGCCCTCGGTGCCGCGCAGGAACTACGGCATCAGCGCGGAGCGGGTGCTGCTGGAGTGCGTGCCCAGCTCGGCGGTGAGCCAGGCCAGCACCGCCGGCACCGTGCTGCTCAGCGCCGCCTGCTTCGCGCTCAGCTACGCGGGCAAGGACCTGCCCGCCCCCTACAACGAGGCCAAGTGCCTGACCTGCAGCCTGCTGCTGCACCTCGCGGGCTCCGCCGTCTTCCTCTGCACGCAGGACGCCTTCTCCGGCCGGGAGCAGGCGGCGGTGCAGGCGCTCAGCACTCTGGGCACCGTGGCCGCGCTGCTCGCCGGCTTCTTCCTCCCCAAGGCGTTCGTCATCCTCCTGCGCCCGCACCGCAACACTCCCGAGCACTTCCAGGACGCGATCCAGCGCTACACGCGCCGCCTGGCCGCGACCTGACCGGCCCCGCTGCGGACCCTCCCCGCGTCACATCCGGCGCGCTGCCATGGCGGCGGCCGCGGCGCACAGCGTCCGTGTGCTGCGGGAGCTGAACCGGCAGCGCGCCGCGGGGCTCTTCTGCGACGCCACGCTGGGGGTGGGCGGCCGCGAGTTCCGCGCGCACTGGCCCGTGCTCGCCAGCTGCTCGCGCTTCTTCCGCGCCCGCGGGCCCGGCGGCCCCGTGGCTCTGCCCGAGGGCCCCGTGGCGCTGCCCGAGGGCCTGGCCGACACCTTCCAGCTGCTCCTCGACTTCTTCTACACGGGGCGCCTGGCGCTCACCGCGCACAACCGCGCCCGCCTGCTGGCCGCGGCCGAGCAGCTCGGTGTGCCCGACGCCGTGGCCCTGTGCCGCGCCTTCCGCCCCGCCGCCACCCGGCAGCGGCCCCGCCGCGCCGCGCCCCGCCCGGCGCCGCCCGAGCCCGCGGTGCGTGAAGGGGGCTGAGGGGTGACGGGGTGGGGGGGGGAGCCGGGCGGGAGGGGCGCCCCGCGCGGTGACACCGCCGGTTCCATCGCAGGGCACCCCCCCGGGCCCGCAGGAGGCGGCGGCGGGCGGCGGCAGCGAGGCCGTACCCGAGAAGAAGGCGCTGCGGGGGAAAAGGAGCCCCCCGGCGGGGAGCGCGCCCGGCGGCGGGAAGGGCGCAGCGGTGCCGGTTGAGTGCCCCACGTGCCATAAAACCTTCCTCAGCAAATACTACCTGAAAGTGCACAACAGGTACCGCTGCGGCTCCTCCTTGCACCGCGCGTCCCTGCGCCGCCCCCGCATCACTGCTCTGCCCTCGGGGGGCGGGGGGGGGAGAAGGGGGTGCCCCTGCCCTGGGGAGGGTTGCTGTGAGCTGGAGGGGGGGAATCCATACCCAAACAGCGGCTGAGCAGCCCGGGCCCACAGAAAGTGCAGAGGGGATGCACTGCCTGCGGGCGGATGATGGGAAACCGGCCTTCAGTGCTGTCAGCATCAGCAGTGGGGGAACGTGCCCCCGGGTTGTGGGAGCACGGGGTTGGTAACGGAGAGCAAAGGGGGTGCCTGCAGGGAGGGCAGGAGCTCCGGCTCCTGAGGAGCCCTGTGGAAGAGGTGGAGGTGCAGTGAGCACTGACGGCTTGACCGCGCTCCACCGGGATCAGCAAACCTGGGGTAAAGGCAGGGTTTGGGTGACTGAATACTGGCACTGACATTGGCTGCCTGAACGTCCCCTCTCTGTTCCCAGTTCCTTACCCGTGTCCTCACCAGGCCTCTTTGCACATCCCTGCCGTGACGGATGCTCTCCGGTTGTATTCCCCCTAGGAAACACACTGGAGAGAAGCCCTTTGAGTGTTCCAAATGCGGCAAATGTTACTTTAGGAAAGAGAACCTCCTGGAACACGAAGCCAGGAACTGCATGAACCGATCCGAGCAGGTACACCCGGGACCCTGCCACCAGAGAGCTGGGAGGTGGCTGCTGCTGTGCAGGGCTGGAGCTGGGGCCTGCCAACCCCAAACCCCACATTGCCCCTGCACCCCACACATCCCACAGCCAGGACCCCACATCCACTGCGGCTTGCGGCTGCTCCCCCAAACGAGGATACTCTTTGTACCTTGAGAGATCCAGATCCGATGGATGCGGGTTAAACCTCGTAACCGGGTCCCAGCACCCTTGTGCCAAGCACTGACCTGAGCTGTGGGCTGCGGGGTTGCATGGAAGCTGATGCCTCCCTGTCTCTTGCAGGCTTTCACGTGCTCAGTGTGCCAGGAGGTGTTCAAGAGGCGGATGGAGCTGCGGCTGCACATGGTGTCGCACACGGGGGACATGCCATACAAGGTCAGCGGTGCCTGCCTCCAGCATCCCTACAGACACTGCCAAGCGCTGGAAGAGGGGCAAATCTTGGTGGTGTGGGGCACCCAAACCTCCTTGCCTGGTCCGCAGCAGCTCCCTGAGGGCCATTCCCCATCTGTGAGCTGGAACGTGCTGCGGGGGGGAGGCACCAAACCCAGGCACCGTAGCAGGGATCCTGTGCCAGACCAGCGCTCCACTGCCCGGTGTGCGGGCACGGTGCCGGTCCTCAACTGGTGCTGAAGTGGCTGTGGGGGGCAGCCGGGAGCTGAGCCTCCTCTGCTGTCTTGCAGTGCTCCTCCTGCGCCCAGCAGTTCATGCAGAAGAAGGACCTGCAGAGCCACATGATAAAGCTGCACGGCGCACCGAAGCCCCACGCGGTAAGGGGGGCAGGCAGCCGTGGGTATCCGGGAGGGAGCTGTCCCATGCTCAGGGTTAGAGCGGCACCATTGCCCTGTCTGGCTCTGATCAGCAGGGCGTTACAGAGCTCCTGGCGACAGTGGTTTTGGGTACAGGAGCATCCCTGCATCCCTTTGGCTGACAGACCCAGGCCGTGGCGGGCGTGGTGCCTAACCCCTGTGCGCTCTCCTGTGGCCTTGCAGTGCTCGACCTGCTCCAAGTGCTTTCTGTCTCGGACAGAGCTGCGCCTGCACGAGGCCTTCAAGCACCGGGGAGAGAAGCTGTTTGTGTGCGAGGAGTGCGGGCACAGGGCCTCGAGTCGCAATGGCCTGCAGATGCACATCAAGGCCAAGCACAGGTAGGATGCGAGCGGGTCCGCACTGAGTGTACAACCACAGTGGCACGGGCCCTCAGCCTGGCTAATTCATGTTGTTGAAGTGGGACGCGTGCACCAGCGGCTGCTCCCTGCACACATCCTCGGTGTTCTGTTTCCTGGGCTGGTTATAACGCCCAAGGGGGGGAGGCTCCAGTGTGGCAGCAGAGCAGCGCCTGTGGGCCTCCAGAATACTTTGGATTGAAATGGGTTGAAGCAGGGTTTACTCGGGAGAGCACTGGGGGAGCAGCAGCAGCAGCAGGGCCCCGCGGCGCTGACGGTGCCACCTCCCTGCCCGCAGGAACGAGCGGCCCTACGTGTGCGAGTTCTGCCACCACGCCTTCACCCAGAAAGCCAACCTCAACATGCACCTGCGCACGCACACGGGCGAGAAGCCCTTCCAGTGCCACCTCTGCGGCAAGACCTTCAGGACACAAGGTACCCCGGGCGTGCTGGTGGTGCCGAGCACCAAGCGTGTGCTGGCACGCGGGAAGGCACATTCCTGTTACCGCCATTACCCTCACGGCACAAAGGATCCCGATATTGACCCTTTGGTTGATTCAAAACTGAGCTTTCCCCTTCCGAGCCTCCCTCACCCGCCCGGCGCGCACCGACTGCACCGCGCGTGCCCCGTTCTGGAGGTGCCGATGCAGAGCTCTCCCCTGTCTCCCCCGCGCGTGGCAGCGAGCCTGGACAAGCACAACCGGACCCACACCGGGGAGCGCCCCTTCGGCTGCGAGTTCTGCGAGCAGCGCTTCACGGAGAAGGGGCCGCTGCTGCGGCACGTGGCCAGCCGGCACCAGGAGGGGCGGCCCCACTTCTGCCAGATCTGCAGCAAGACCTTCAAAGGTAACGGCCGGGCACGGAGTGCACGCGGGGCCCCATCAGAGCCCGCCCCGGTGCGGGTCAGGGTCACTGCGAGCCGCTGCCAACGGGCTCTTCGCTTCCCTTGCAGCCGTGGAGCAGCTCCGCGTCCACGTCCGCCGGCACAGGGGCATGAGGAAGTTCGAGTGCACCGAGTGTGGGTACAAGTTCACCCGGCAGGTAAGGACCCCCTGCTCCAGGCCCGGAGCCGGCACTCACCGAGCCCCTCACCGTGCCCCCATCCCTTCCTTGCCAGGCTCACCTGAGGCGCCACATGGAGATCCACGACCGCGTGGAGAACTACAACCCGCGGCAGCGGAAGCTGCGGAACCTGGTCATCGAGGACGAGAAGGCCGTGGTGTTGGCACTGCAGCCGCCACCGGAGCTGGACGTGGGCTCGGCCGAGGTGATCGTGGAGTCCCTGTCCCGCGGCACCCTGCCCGAGGACATCCCCGTGCAGAGACTCTGCTCCAATGAGAACTTCCCCCCAGCGGATGTGATGGAGCAGGCGCTGATCCTGACAGACCCCGAGGGCTGTGGCACATAGCGGGACCCGGCGCGCAGGGAGCTCGGGCTGGAGCTGCTCTCTGCCACGTTTGTTCCTCTGGAGCTCTGCATCCGCCCCTTCCCCGCGCATCTCCCAGCCCCGGCTGCGGGAGGGGAAGCTCTGATCCGGTGTCGGATGAAGCCGCTCCGCGTGACTCCTTAATAAACACACGCAGAGTGTGCGGGGTGCAGCCATGGGCTCTGTGTGTGTAACCATCGCCTCTCACTGCTGCTCGCCCCTTGCCTCTGAGCTCCTGATTAAAGCTTACCTTCCCCAGAGCACGGCTCTGCCCTTCCCTTAAACACTGCTTCCCAAAGGATTGTCTCCTCCTTAGCCCTGGGCCTGCTTTCACTTTGTTTTGTTGCACTTGTAACGGCTGTTCCTTTGCCCCATTGAAGGCAAGGCACGCCTGGCATCTCACCACCGATAACTGAGCTGTTGTGAATGGGAAACACGTTATCTGAAGGAGCTGGAGCCGGTGAGTGCTCCCTGCTCCTGCGTTTTGGGATGGGGATTTCTCTTTGTCTGCAACACCATGAGCCAGGGTCGCTGTGACCCTGAGAACTACATCCCTGATGGGGGAAGGCCATTGGATGTGCCCACAGTCACAGCCCTGCTCTCCCCTTTCCCACACACCAAGGCAACAGAATGTCTCCAGCTGGAACACTGGGCCTGGGATGAGAACCCCAGTAAAACCCTACTGCCACCATCTTCCCTTGGGAGGCGACCAAGAGGTTCATGGAAGGTGTTTTATTTAACTTGACTGCTGCAAGTAAATTTAAAACTATGAGGATAAAAATACATTATCTGTAAGGGAGATGCCTTTGTTTCAAGGCATTCAAAGCACTCCAAGAGCCGGGCACAATGGGCTTTAGCAACAAATAAATACAGCTCGGCAAGTGTTGAGCCTGTTGGGGACTGGGGGGGGCAGGTCCAGCAGCGAGCACTGCAGCACAAGACACACTGCCTTCTATCTGTAGTCTGGCATAGATAGCTGGGGCTGCAGTGCACATTGTGCCGTGCCGCCTCGAACGGGCTCCGTGCGGTGCTGCGGGGACATGGGACATGCCCCGAGTCCCTGCATTCCAGCCCGGAGGGTTTCGATCCAAGAGGCTGCCACGGCACAATCCAGCTTCAAGGCACTGTCATGGAGAAGAGCCGGGAGTCACCAGCGGCATTCCCGGCCCCGCAGCCGAGGAGCGGGGCATGAGGCAGGAAACGGCGTTCAAGGCAAACCAGATCCGTGTTAAAGCTGTGAAGCCGCTGATGCTGTGGAGATGGGGCCCTGGCGCTTTCCATCTCCAGATGAAGTCCAAATGTGAGTGTTTTCTCTACTGGTTGAAAGCACAGGAGGGGAACAGCCCCAGCCTCCAGCCCCGCTCTCCCGAAGGATGAGCCTTGGCCTTTGGCTCCTGGCTTGTTCACCAAACATTCCACAAGTAAACTGCAGGCAGCTTCTCTTCACCAAGGTAGGAGGAACCCAGCCCAAGCTCCCTACGTCCCTTGGGCAAGGGTAAAGGCAACTCTTAGGCCAAAAAACCCCGCAAACCCCAAACAAAAAGAGCAAACAAAAGAAATAACTACCCTAAAGTCCCTACTGCTCAATCCACAGCACTCCAGGCACCTCCTGCACCTCCGCCAAAACAGCTTTAGGAAAATAGGCCTTTTCCTATTGCTCACACCCCGAGAGCTGTGAGCAGGAGGCACGACAGGCACGAGACCTCTCTGAAGGTCCAATGAGTTCATTCACACAAGGGAGGGGATGGGTTTGACAGCGGTTCTGAGTCAGGGTATTAACTGCAAGCCTGCTCCCCACCGCGGCTCCTTTAAGGTGGTGAAGAAATCAGAGCTCACCCTTGCTACGTGGAGCCCGTCCCGGAGCTCAGCACGGGAGGACCGACAGCAGCAGCAGCTTTTCCTGCCCTAGTTGAGCCCTGGCACACCGGGAAGGGGGAACAGCTCCCGCGGGCAGCAGCCACCAGCCCCTTGGGCTGGGTAAGAGCAGGACTTGCTGCTCCCCTTCCCTCTGAGCTGGTGACTGGAAATGAAGCGGAGGAGCTGTCAGCATGGGATGAAAAGATAAATAAGGGTGTTTGTCTGCTGAGGAGGAAAGCGCCTTGCTAGGGAGGGCTGGAGAACAAAGACCTGCTGGAGTCTGAAATGCTCCAACTTAGCCCCCCGGAACACAGGGAGAACTGAAGTTCTGAGGCAGATGCAGCTTCATAACCCAGCCACAGCGAGGGCCTGGCCATGGGGCACCCGTTCCTCCCGAAGGAATGAACAGGGATCGAGGAGCATGGCCACAGGGGAGGAAGCTCCATGTTCTCACACCAACCTCACCCTGACAGACCTCCAGCTTCCCTTTCCCCCTCTATCCACGCGCACATGGAGCCTGTCCTCCTCCGAAGCACGGCACAGAGGTGGGGGCCCAGTTCCCTGCCCCACCAGACCCTTCTAAAAGCAGTTTGGTGGCAAAGGAAGCAGGAGCCCCCAGTGAAAGGTGTGACCAAAGCCATGAGCTGCGGTGCTGTTCGACACGGCCGCTTTGCTCGAGTTCAGCTCCTGGGTCTCTGTGAGCAGGCGGAGCCTCCTCCCGCGCGGGGAAGGGCCAAGCAGCATCAAACATCAGAGCTTTCCCTCTATGCCCAGTTCAGGTTTGGCTCCCAGCACCGTTTTGCCTCTCAAAGCAACCCAGGTTCTGGTTCATGGAGCTGCCGTCCCTGCTAGCGCAGCTCGTTCAGGTTCTGGTTGTGGAGGCTCTGGCGCTGCCTGTTCAAGTTGATGGTGTTGTCCAGCGTGATGGCATCGTCCTCCGGCGTGGTTTCCGGCATGAACTGCCGGAATATGCTGACGCTGCCGTGCCAGAAGATGGGCTCGGGGAGCCGGCCCACCACGCTCCATGCTCGTGTCTCGGGGTCATAGGCTTCCAGGACATCCGAGAGCTCAAAGGTGTTGTCGTAGCCACCGGAGACGTAGAGCTTCCCGCCGAGCACGGCCACACTGCCCCCAACGTGGACCTAGAGGCAAACACAAATGCACCCCATGGTCACAACGGGGGTTCTGGCACTCCAGGGGATGGCAACGGAGCTGGTGCTGTCCTACAGTGCTGAGCACCTACCAGCGCTGCCCCAGACCCCAAGGAGCCGGAGCTTCCAGCTTCACCGGCTCAACCCCCAGCCACAGTCATGGTGACACTAATGGGCAAGGGGTTACAACCCCAAGAATCCTTTGGGAATGAGGCAGCTTTTAGGGCGGGAGGTTGGTGTGTCCTACCTGAAGCATGGCTGGGATCTTGTCCCATTCATTCTTCGCTGGGTTGTACACATCCACCTCGGCCGAGTCGTCTCTGCCGGAGAGAACGCAGAGTTATCCCCCGTGGTCCAAACCCCCCTGCCCTGCCAAGCCCCACTTCAACAGCCTGAGATGCTACCGAGAGCAGACCATACTGCATGTGTCAGAGAGCAAAGGGGCTCAAGGCAGACCCCAGCCTCCAGCATGGGCCCCTCTTGCTGGGTCCCAATCACTGCGCAGCCCCGAGGGCTTTGTCAAGTCCGGTCTTTTTGACACCAGCATCTCCAGTGTATCACAGACCAGCTCCCTGCAGGTCAGCACTTCAGGGGCTGATCTGGCTTCAGGCCTGGAAGCAAAGTTACTGCTATTCTGGAGAGGCTTAAGCCTCCACATGCTTCCAAGTAACAGCATCCTCCTGCTTGGGGCTTTCATCAGTGCCAAATTTAGATGGGCTGAGGACGCGAGAGGAGAGGTATTTGGACAACGTGATCCCCCCAAGGGGGTGCTTTAAAATGGGTAAGGAAAAGGAAACCCTATAGAATCAGCAGGTGACAAGCGGCTGAAGACCCAAACCACCCAACCAGGTCTCAGTGAACACCAAGCGAGTCCAACAAACAGCCAGGAACCAAGACCCCAATGGGTCAAATACAAGGGCTGGAAGTTGCTGCTTCCTGCAAACCCATAGGAGATTAAACAGTGAGGAATGCGTCTGGAGGCCGTCACAGAGCTCCCTGCTTGCTCAAAGCCAGCACAACGGGATGAAACGCTCCGGCGCTCGCATGCCTTCCCGTTTATTTTTACTGAGGTGGATAACTGGAGCACTCGTGGCACCAGCACCGCCTCGGATGGGTAATTAGGCCCCAGTTTGGAACGGCGCTTAAAAATAGTGACCAATCATTTCATCTTGAGCCTCTTATCTCTGCTGAGAAGGAAGACGTCCTCTCCTGCGCCCAGCTTAACGTGTTCTTGGAGCCTGCTCGCTTATTTATAGCACCAAGGGGGGTTGAAGCCAAGAAAACAGAGACGTCTCTTTCCAAGCAGCGCTGCTGACTTCAGCCCCATTTATACCTGGCTGCTCCCAGCCCCTGGGCCAGGTTCTGGTGGTTTTACACAGTTTAAGCACAGTCCTTTGAGGTCTGTCTACAACAGAGGAGGAAAGAGGGGCAGTGGTTCACAGACCCAGCAGAGGAAGCACTGCTGTGCCTTCCCAATGCAAGGCTCTCTTACAACATGCTTTCCAGGGAGACCCTGGTCTTGCCTCACAGGGAGGGAGGCTCCCACTCCCATTACTCACCTTATGAAGTACATGAGGCCATTGAGGGTGACAGTCTTTGGGGCGAAGGACCAGGGGGGCAGATGCCCGCAGTTCACAAGGGTCCAGAGATCGCTGTCGGGGTCGTAGCACTGCATCACCATGGACTCTTTGCCAGCCAGGGAGCCGATGGCGAAGAGCTTGCCGCGGCAGGAGGTGGTGGAGCAGTTGTCCATGGGGTAGAGCATGGGCTGCAGGGCCTCCCAGCTATCCAGCGCGTGGTCGTAGCGCTCCGTGCTGTCCGAGGCGATGACGTAGAGCAGCCCGTCCAGCACCGTGGAGCTGTGGTATTCCCTGGCCTTCAGCATGGGAGACACCTCCGTCCACTCGTTCACGCTGGAGTTGTACCTCCACACGCAGTCGTAGAGCCTGGAGCCGTCGGACCCCCCTGTGGCACACACAAGGGTCAGAGCAGGGGAGCGCCTGGGGACCGCGGCACTGTCAGGGTTTCATGGAGGTTTTGCACTGTTTCCCTCCCAACAAGCCGGGAGGGTTCCCCCTGTGCTGTCCCCTGGCTGTGACTCAGAACGACTCTGCCAGGTTTGAGTGCTTACATCCTGCCAGATGACCACCTCCTCGCCTGTTCTGCAACCCCTGCCCCATCAGTGACAGCACTCACCCTCCATCAGAGGCAGCACTCACCCGTGCCCAGCCTCCCAGCCCTCCCTCTGCCTGGCCTATGAACCAACACTAACCGGAACAGCCAGATTCCCCCTTGCCAAAGCACCAGGCTCCCCCGGCAGCATCAGCACCTCTGGACCTGCCTGGGATTGCTCCCAAGGGCATCCATACAAACACACCGTGTGGCAGCCCATCATTGACACACCTCTGCCTGTAGCAGAGCCTCGTTCTGTGCTCAGGACCAAAGCACAGTTTGCTGTTTGCCTGCACCTGACCTGTCCTGCACACCCAGGGCAAGCTGCTCTGGTGCCTTCCCGGCTTGGCTTGCTCCGGCTGCCGCAGGGATGCACATCAAAGGAGGCACCTCCATGCGGATGAGCAGCCAGATCTGCGCACCCGGGTCACCTTGAGACAAGGCACTGCAGCCCCAGCGGCTGCGGGAGCAGGATTCGTGCTGGGGAAGGCACCAGGTGACTCAGGGGCACTGCCCGGCTGAGGCAATGGGGGCTCCAACACACCCCTGCCCCGAGCACCCGCCTGCGCCGTGATTCACGGGGCTCTGCACCCAAACACCAACCCCTGCCGAGCCACCCCCGGAGCGAGCGGTGGCAAAGCCCCACCAGTGCCGGCTCTGCTGCCTGCGTGCTCGGGAGCATTACTCATGACAAAATACCGCCTGGATTAAGACCAGCTGCTAAATCCAGCACCGACTCCAGGAGCCCCTCCGCCCGCCTTGGGGCTGGAGCCAGAGCAGAGCCTCCAAGTCTCCGCTGTCTGGAGAAAAGCCAAATGTGGTGCCAGAACCCGCCTGCTCCCAACGGAAACCCCACCGCCGGTGCCTTACCGGTGACGTAGATGTCATTGCCCAACGCAGCCACGCTGTAGCCCCCTCCGAGGTGCTCGGGGAACTCGGCCAGGTAGCGCCAGTGCCCGGTGCGCGGGTTGTAGCAGTCGACGGTGACGAGCTCATCGCAGTCACGGTCGCAGCCGCCGACCACGACGAGGATCTCGGCGAGGCCGGTGGAGGGCCGCGGGCGCATGCGGGCGCAGGGGCCGTGGTCGTGGCGGTCGAGGCGGGCGGCCTGGAAGTCGCGGGCCTCTTGCAGGAGGCGCAGGCAGGGCGGGCAGCGCGCCACCAGCGGCTCGCCCTCCACGTGCGCCAGCAGGTAGAACCGGCGCACGAAGGGCAGGCGGACGTGGGCCAGGAGCTGCGGCAGCAGCGGGGCGCGGGCAGCCGGGTCCGCGCGCACCCAGCGCAGCGCTAACTGGAAGGCGGCCTCCTCCTTGGGGACGCAGAGCCCATCATCGCGCAGGTAGGACAGGAGCCTCGGCAGCGGCAGGCGCTCCAGCTGCGCGCCCAGCTCCCCCACGTGCCGCAGCACGAAGCGATGCGCCGCGGCCGCCAGCGCCGGGCAGGCGAAGGCCTCGGCGAAGTCCTGCATGTCCAAGGCGTTGGCGGGCTCCAGCTGCCGCGCCAGCCAGGCCCCGCAGGCCTCCTTGACGGTGGGGAACTGCAGCAGGTCGGCGGCGCGCAGCAGGCGCTCAGCGATGTCAGGGCCCAGCCGCCCCACGCGCCCGGTGTAGGCGAAGTCGAGCAGGCGCGCCAGGCACTCGGGCTCCACGCCGTGCAGCCGCACGCGCTCGGCCCGCGCCTCCCGCAGCGCCCCGCCGAACATGGCGCGGAAATAGCCCGAGGCGGCGGCCAGCACGGCGCGGTGCGCCCCGAACTCCCGCCCGCCCGCCACCACCGTCACGTCCAGCAGGCTCCTCTCCGCCCGCAGCGCGCTCAGGCCCCGCAGCAGAGACACCGCGTGTGCCGGTTCCCCCGCCGCCGCCGTCGTCGCTGGTGCCGCCGTCCCGCCGCTGCTGCCGGTGTTGGCCGCCATGCCTAGGGGAGAGCACACGGTGTCACCACGCACGGAGCCGCCTGGGTGACACCGGGAGCGGGTCAGGGGAAGCAAGGCGGGGATAAGTAAAGGCAAGGAGGTTACCGCAAGGATAAACGGCGCCCGGGGAGGACGAGGGGAGACCCGACAGCCCCAGAGCCACCCGCGGTGCGGAGCAGCGGCCGTTGCATAACGAGCGGCGCTGGCAGCTGCCCCCCCCCGCCCCGGCTGATTCCATTCCCCGGGGCCCGTCCCGAGCTTCCCCGCACAGCCGCGACCGCTCCGCCCTTGCAGCGGGTACCTCGGCCCGGCCCCGCCGCTCCCCGCGGGGGGTACGGGAGTCACTGAGGCTCCCGGGGGGCCCGCTCGTTACCGCGGGCGGAGGCCCCGGGGGTCGAGTCTCAGGAGGCGGCCGCTCTGTCCCCCCCCCGCGGTACCGAGCGCTTCCGGTCCCGCCGGGCTGAGCCCTGCAGCGGGTCCCTGCCCCGGGGCCGCCGCTCCCCGGGCTCCGCTCACCTCCGCTCCGCTCCGCTCCGCTCCTCCCGAGCTGCCGCCGCCACCGCCCCGCCCGGCCCGGCCCCGCCCCGCTCCCGGCGGCCCCCGCTCCCGCCACTGCGCACGCCCGGACTACGGCTCCCAGCGCGCCCCGCGCGGGCTCCCGGCCGCCCCCTTCGCCGCCTCCCGCCGGTACCGAGCGGCTCGCGGGTGTCGGCGCTGCCCGGTTGCCGCCGCCGCCCTGGCCCCTCCTCCGCCGCCCGCGCCGGGACATGGACTCCGACTCCTGCGCATCCCCGTTCGCCCCGGAGGTGAGGGGGGGCCCGGGGGAAACGGGAGGGGATGGGGGGGGGGGCATCTCCCGCCGCCCGCCCCGGCCACCGGTGCCCGCTCCCCTCCGCGGGGCCGGGGCCATCTTGTGCCGGCGGGGCGAGGATCGGCGGGGGGGCGGCCGTGCCCTGCCGCGGGGGGCGGCGCGGCTGAGGTCCGGGACCGGGGGTGCGGAGAGGGGGGGGAGGGGCTGTGTGCGGGGGGGGTGCGGGGTTTGTGGTGGGGGAGGGGTGTTGTTGGCGGTACCGGCGCTGCCCGGCCCCGCCGCTCGCCGCGGGGGGTGGGGGTGGGGCTGCGCGGGGAGCGGCGGCGGGCGGGGCTCGGTGCGGGAGCGGCGGCGCGGGGCCGGGCTCGGCGGGAGGAGGCGCCGCCGCTGACCCCCCCCGCCCCCTCCCGCTCCCGCAGGACTTCTCCCCCGCCGCCCGGCGGCGCCGAACCGTGGAGGACTTCAACAAGTTCTGCACCTTCGTGCTGGCCTACGCCGGGTACATCCCGTACCCGCAGGAGGTGAGCGGGCACCGCAGCAGCATCCGCGGGGCTTCACCGCGGCCCCGCCGGTCCCTGAAACAAAAGGGAGCTGCGGGGAGGGGGGGGGGGGAAGCGCGGAGCCGGGATCGCTGCAGGCGATCGCTGCCCCGGTGGGGAGGGGATCCCCGGGCGCTCGCGCTGGGCCATGCACCCCGGGGGATGGGCACAGCGATGGGCGCCGAGTTAATGCCTTGATCCGGGCCTCGAGCAGGAAACGCCGCTGCGGAACAGCCCCAGCCCCCCCAACAGCACCGGAGGCACGATTGACAGCGATAGCTGGGATCCCCGGTTCAATGACATCCCCTCCTCCGTGTCCCTGCCCGCAAAGAGCAGGAAGAACTTCAGCCAGCTCAAGCGAGCGAAACCCTACGGTTCCCTGTTCCAGCGGGCGAAACCCGGCAACTTCCTGCCCGAGAGAAAGCAGATCGATAAGATCAGGAAGAAGAAGAAGCTGAAGAGGAGGGAAACAGAGGTGTCCGCAGAGGAGGACTACGAGGAGAAGCTGCTGGAGCTGGAGGCAGAGGACTCTTACGTAGAGACACCGATGAGCCCCTCATCCGAGGGCGATGCGCCGTCGGCCGCCGAGCACTGCTCGGTGTGGGACTCTGACACCCCCTCCAGCGGGTCCTGCCCTGCCGGTGCCCCTGAGCCGGCTGTGCAGATCCAGAGCGTGGGCAAGCGCACGGTCATCCGGCAGGGCAAGCAGGTGGTGTTCCGGGACGAGGACGGCACCGGCGACGACGAGGACATCATGGTGGATTCGGGTAGGTGGCCTGGCTGCGCGCGGGGGGGCAGTTGGTGGTGGTGATGCTGCTCCCTTTGGTACTTCCCTGTCAGGTGAGGATGATGCTGAGGTGCAGAGTGAATGGCAAGTGGGGCTTTGGGGGAAAGGAGGGGCTGCTTTTGTAATGAACTAAGTGAAAAGCTGCAGCTTTATAGAAGCAGCTGCTTCTCCCCTCCTGGATTATGGCCTCCTTTGTGTGCTGAGAGTCTATTCCCGTGCAAGAGACCTGGAAACAATGAGCAAAGTGCCTGTCTTTGAAGCCCAGGTACTTAATGTAGGGTAAATGTGGGTAAAAGGAGAGTGAATCCCCTGGGTGGGCGATGCGGTGGCTGCTAAAAATGCTGTTTCTCTGCAGATGACGACTCGTGGGACCTGGTCACTTGCTTCTGCATGAAGCCCTTTGCGGGGCGGCCGATGATCGAGTGCAACGAGTGCCACACCTGGATCCACCTCTCCTGCGCCAAAATCCGCAAGTCGAACGTCCCCGAGGTCTACATTTGCCAGAAGTGCCGGGACTCCAAGTTTGACATTCGCCGTTCCAACCGCTCCCGGACGGGCTCGCGCCGGCGCTTCCTGGACTAAGGGGGTTTGGACGGTGCCGGGGCCGGGGGGGGGGGCTCCCCCGAACTGCTGCTGCTCAGGCTGAGGGGCCGCCCGCCGGCCCGCGGTGACCGGGATGAGGAGAGGCCGAGTGGTCACAACTGCTGCTAGATACGGATTAGCTCAAGGACAGACCAAGCGGGGCTTTGCCCGCTTCCAACCATGGACTGGGTGATGGGGGAATGTATGGTACCTTTGCCACATACGTTTCCTCATCCCGTCGGGAGACTGCAAACCTCCTCCGTGCTCTCCAAAGAGAGGGGAAGAGGAGGGAGTCTGTGTGAAGAGTCTGAGAAGTAAATGGCCATGTGTTTTAATTTCAGTGTAATATTATCCCTGCCCGTTTGTCTGTACGTATCAGTCTCAGATATTCTAAGGCTCTGTAGGGGTGTTGATGTGTCCCAATGTGCTGCCTCCTTCCCAGGCTCAGGCAGAGGGGAGTTCTGGGATTTGGCATCATCCAAGTGAGAATGGGACTTTGTCCTGCGCAAGTTGTAAGGAAGAGAGCAGCCCTGTTCCATTTGGGATCAGCAGCATCGGGTTCCTCCCTAGAAGGTCTCTTCTGATGGTGCTTTCTCATGACTTTGTTTTGCATGATCAGCTCGATGTAAGGGGGAGGCTGTTTCCTCTGTTCCCTGGCCCTTTGTTAAACTCTTAAGGTGCTGTTTTAGGGCAGTGATGACTCTCCTCTTCCTCAGCCCAGAATTCAAACATGGACTGCAAAAGGGGCCGTAGTAAACCTAGAACCTGGCGGGTCTGCTCTGGGACTCTATCGTTTCCATCCGAGTGCTGCAGCTGAGCTGACTTTTCTTTTCACTTTTGGTTTTGGAGACTGGATTTGTAATTAACCCCCCCAAATCTTTAACCTCTCGGTTGCAAACGATGCAGATAAAAGCAGATGCGGCTCTGCAGGCAGCAGGGTGAAGTGCAATGAAGATCCAGCCGGTGTGGGGGAGTCCAGGAGAGTGCTGAGGCCCTTGACGGGACTTCCAGGGGAATCCTGTTGAGGAGTGTGATGGGAGTCAGGCCTGTAGGTGAGGCCAAGGTGGCAGTGCAGTCCCTCTATGACCAGCAGTGTGCACTGAGCAGCACAGAGCCAGGTTCGCTCCCCTGATGTCTGCCATAGAGCTGTGGGCAGAGCAGCACCGCAGCGCCCTGGGGCCATGCCGTATGGGGTGCCAAAGGTCTGACAGCCTGGGGCAGAGCAGGAACTGCACCCTGTCCAGCTGCTTCTGACCTGCTTCTGCATCCAAACCCCGTGCCACCAAGCTGCACCGACGGACTCCGGGTTCTGAAACCAGCTCCTGGGCGATCTTAGGACCGTGGTGTGGAGCCCTTCAGAAGCTGCACGGAGCCACCGAGGAGTTTGCCAAAGACTTGCCCCCGACTGCTCTTTCCAGCCCGCACAATAACCAAAGTTCTCCAAAGCTGCGGCTCCACTCTGCCAACAGAAAGGCTTTGGGCGATGCCGGTGGCGAGCTGCACCAGGCTCGGACCTGCTCTGAAAGCTGCCATCCCTGTGGTTACTGCAGCTCAGCCGGACCTCGGTGGAACGGGATCCTGGAGCTGTGATGGGAGCAGTGGTGAACTGCCAAGAGAACTGGCTCTTTTCCCCTGAGGGTCGATACTAATCAATGTGACTGACTCTTGTTCTGTTACCTTTCCAGATTTATCCCCTTGGATGGTGTCTGACAAGTCCAGCACGTTACAATATCAGCAGAGAGAAACAAACAAGTAACATCTCCATTCTTTTAGTTGATCACTTTCAGCCATGTATAATTATAGTTTAATTCAGAACTTTATTTTTTCATTAAAACTGTTTTAATGAACCATGTTTTTTTTTTCCCCCTCTTAACTGTGAAACAAGTGAACAATGATTCTGTTTTATTCCAAACTCAGGACTCTGCTGTTATGATTTCCCAGTGTGTGGAGCAGTTGTGCCGGGTGGCTGCAGGACGTGATGCCTCAAGCGCTCCTCCCTGAGCGGTACACAGAGCCAGGTAGGGATGGGAAGTGCTGCAGACACCTCTCATGCACTGATGGGTGTCCCCAGCCCTCCTTGCACAGGCTCTGTTACAAGGTAGATTGTGGGAGCAACAGCCCCCAGTCCTGCTATGGGGCTGCACTGAGGCCCTCAAACCACCCAAGGGGTACCAGTGCCACCTCAGCTCCTGTACATGCTCAACCAGGCATGCTCAGAGCAGCAGCCTTAGACCATGGCAAGGGTAAAAGATGGCTCGACTCCTCAGAAATGGCACTGGATCGTAGTAGAAGCCAATCTCTGGTTGGTTATAGCTTCTATTTTAATTTTATCCGTAATTTTGGGCTAAACAGAGGCCCCAGAGGAGCTGCAGCTGTAAAATGGCAGCTTCTCAAGCGAGCAGAAATGGTGGTAGTGAAAGCAGTGGTTGTGTTTTTAGAGTCCCTTTAAAACTGTGCACTGGTAGGAAACGAGGGGAGGAGGAGGTGGCTGGAGTGTGTTCAGCAGGAGAGACCGGCCCCAGACCTGGCTCCGAGGAGGAGATGGGCAGGATGGGGCACAGACTCCACGCATGGGCACAGTTCAGCAGCGCTCGACAGCCACAAACACTGTGAGGAGGGCCTGAAGTGCTGCAGGAAACCTGCTGCAGCAGCTTCACGGGTGGGAAGGGCACTCATGATACCTGAACGGAGGGGAAGAGCAAGAGCTGAATCCTTGGGGGGTGATCTGGCAGGAGAAAAGAAGCTGCATCTCACCATGTGCAGCAGGGCACAGGGGAAGGCTCCTGTTGGTATTAATTGTGAGGTATTTTACTTTAACAAGAGCTGCAAATTCAGGTGTTCAAAGCTAAGGTTCATCTGTCCCTTGCATAGAGGCTCTGGCTGAAAAGATGAGCCTGTGTTCCCTGCCCCTTGTTCAGGTACCTGAAGCAGTTCTGGCTCTGTTACAGACGGATGTGCCACCTCCCTTTCTATGGCATCCTGCAGTTTGTACCAGAAGATGCTTCTCTTACAGGACATAACGGCTGGAGCAGGAACAACGTGCTCTGCCCCTCCGAAATGTTAATGTTCAAGTGCAGAAACACCATGGGGCACCTCAAGTACCAAAGCAGCTTTCAGAATCACAATGCTGGCTCTCTACATTTTAATGCAGACTCTGCAAGCAAACACTTGTAACAGCAGAAACTACCTCCGGAAGCTGTCAGAAACAGGGACAATTGTTTTATTGTGCAAACCTTTTCCATGAGAACCCTCCCCACTGCCATTGCTCTGATAGACACGGGGCCAGGCTGAGATTCCTCTTTGTCATTAGCAGTAAATGTGTTGTCCTATTTTGCACTTGCCTATCCAAAACACAGCTCTCAGTCCTCCTCCTGGGAGTACTGTGCCATGTCCTAGTCACTGCAGGCTGGCTCTTACTCTTGGCCACATGCTTCATGCAGTGACAGGACATGGAAGAGGAATTTCTCATTCCAGTTCAGCTGTTTCACACACAAGCCATCAGAGGTCCATCAGCAGGACGGGACAGGGTGCTACAGAACTCGCAACCCTCGCCTCTCAGGACCTGGTTTTCAAGAGCATCCTCCAGATGCAAAGGGAATGTGGGCTACTTTTCAGCCGAGTATAATTTATTGCACATTTTACATTTGATTTCAGATGAACAGAACACTGGTGGCAAGCACAATAATGTCCTGCACCAGGAGCTGGTCACAACTGAAGAGTTTTGTTCTTAATAAAAACACCTGAACACCCCTTTGTTGTATGAACTTGTTCTTAGAGGGGGAGCATCTCTTTCAGACTGGCTCAAGCCAGATTGCCCAGAGCAGACTCTCCTGCCACACTGAGTTGAGCAAAGGGAACCACAGTTGCACAGAAGCAGGGGCCAGGTATGTCAGGGAATGACCTCTGGCAGTGGCTGTCAGAGCCATGCTGCACTGCCCAGGCAGCAGTAGTGTAAACTACATTCCTCTTTTCCCTAGAAATAAATTAGATGGGAAGAGATAGTTGCAGCACCAGAATCAAATTAAATGAATTGCTTTCCTTCTTCCCACTTGCATTCCTCTATTGAAAACCCCGATAGCACATGATTCTAGGTGGCAAAGGAATTAATAAGACTTTTCCAGCCGGTGTCCTTGTCTGGAATAGTGTGAAATGAGCAGCTGAAGAGCTCCTCTTTACTACAAAAGGCAAAGAACTTGATTCCAAACATACTTGTTCTTAACAAGAACATCTCAAATGCAGATTTGAGACGAAACATGATCTCTGTCCTCTTCCCAACAAAGGAATTCCAGGTGGTGGCCAGAGAAAACTCCCTCTCAGGAGCAGAAAAAGGCGTTACCTACCCCAGGAGGTATGTGGAGGAGTGAGCACAGGTCCTCTTCCCTGCTCCCTGCAAGGAGATAGGCCATGGCCAGACAGCAGCAGGAGGGGTGGTGCTCGGTGCCCGCTCGCACACCCTCAGCACAAAGCACTGCGCAGTCAGAGCCACGTTGTTTTATTGGTTACTGAGCCACAATTCAGAGCAGTATTGCCGTGGAGCCACCTGGAGAAGCAGGTTCTCAGCACTGGTAGGACACCACCTGCTATATGGGGAGTTAAAAATAAGAGTGTCTCTGTTCAAGCTTGCAGTGTCCGGGGGAGGCTGTGGTTTCCATTGACCCAGGTACTGTTACGGACACACGCTGGCACCAGATTAGCCATCAGCATCGATTCTGTGAGCTGTTGGGTGAGAACAACACATGGATACACCCCTTCTGGTGGACAAGACACCCCAGCTTGAACCCACCACCAGCCATGGACAGAGTAAAGAGGGGTCTGTGCCCTTTAGCCAGTAACTGAACCCCAGTTCTGTGTGCTTCACTGCTCAGAGCTAAAGCAATCCTCTACTGGTTCCCAAAGGAAGAAGCAAAGCAGTGCTGGCTACTTACATTGCTTTGGTATCCTAAGGGCCTCATTGTCAGCTGCCATCACTTGGTGCAGAACTCCTCGGAACTGATAAAGCACTTTCAGACTCTTCTCCTCACCCACACAGGGGTCATAGAAACCTGGCAGCCCAGCCTTGAACCAGAGAAGGACACAGCGAGCATCAGGGAATGGACTTCCACAGCTCTTCAGCTGACAGAGTCATTTATTAGTGCCAGAATGAGGCATCGTTAAAAAGGAGTTTGTTGCCAAGGAGGTAAGAAACTAAATGCAGACAGGAGCGAAGCAGGGGGTTGTTACAGCCCAGAGTCTGTACCACACAGTCTCACACTGAAAACACAGAGATGCTGTTTCTTTGGCACTGGAAAGGCCCAGAGAAACAGAAGCTCCTGGAGGTTCATACTGGTATGTGAATGGCTTCTGTAAGCTGGTCTAGGCACTGGCTTCAGCACATGGGAGAAATCCCCTGTCAGCACAGCCTTTGGTTCAATGGGAATTCTGAGTCACACACCCAAGCCCCTGAGCCCGGGCCTTGACAGAACAGCCTCGTACCTTGGATGCCTCTGTGAGGATGAGTTTAGAGTCTTTCACCAAGCACTGCAGGGGCACTGTCACATCTATTACTTTCACCTTCTCATTCTTCCTGCTGTTGTCATTCACAAACTTCCCGTACCAGGCGTTCACCACAATCAAACCTGGAGTCATGTGAAATCACAGATGTGGTGAGTGGCTTCCCATTGCCTACAAGGCAGACCCCCATGGAAAGAACACCCCAGCATTCCCTCTTGCTTTCAATGCTATCTGAGTCCTCCTTGCCTGGACCCATGCTTCTCAAGAGAGAAGAACATTTCTACTTGGCACTAGGACAGAATGACACCACTTCAGTGCCACATTGATGTGACAATACAAAGGGATGTCAGTTCACTTTGGAACAGTTTCTTGGAAACTGTCAGCAAACTGAACTTCAGACTATCACTCTTGCACATTTATACACACACCTCTCTTGTGGTGAGGTGACTCCAGACTGTTGTCTTCAGCCTGTTGGATCGACCTCACAGCATGGCCCAAGGTAAGATTCAGTGGATCCCTACTAAGCTCAGGCACCGTAAGCCGAATCCTGATGGAACTACATGTGCAACAGCAATTACGCTGTGCTTCATTAGGAGTGGAAATGAAGAAACGATACCTTGCATTTCTCCCTCTCAACCACCCAGCCTTTGCACTGCTCCTTCCTCTCTCCAAATTTATGGCACAAGTAAATGGTGGTGTAATCTTTACCCATTCTGGCTTCCTCCGCTTCAATTATCCTCCGGACAGACTCTTGCATTAACCGGACCTGTCACAAGAGCAAACAGAGGCAGTGTCAGACAGTGTCCGAAAGAGAAAAGCCAGGAGTGCAAACAGCTTCCTTGAACCAAGGGGACTTAGTTCTGAGAAGCACTTACTGCAGCTTCAGCCTCCTGCTTCTTCTGAAGGATGTCGCTGGCTGTACTCTCCCGTTGCTTCTCCAGCTCCCTGCCACGAGGAAGTCAACACACATCAGGTCTAGGCAGTGGATGGGATGCAGCCAGAGTGGCAGATTTCTGCTAGCCCACCCCAATCACAACTGACCCCCAAGCTCAGGTTTAGGGTTCTTCCCCACCTTTCAAGGTAATTCTGAAGGCTGCTCTGCTTCCAGAACTCAGGAGCACCGATGGCTCGTGAACCACAGTGCCTCAGCTGGATATCCCAACCTTGGCATCCACAAGCACTCGAGTGGGACTTCCCAGCTCTGAATTTAAACCACAAGCTCACCTCTCCTTCTGTGCCCTGAGGTAGGGTCTGATGACCAGCCTATGCATGGCGAAGTAGACAACTAGAGGTCCCACAGTGGCATAGAAGACAGCGCTGGGAAGCAGCTGATCTGTCAGGTGGACAGGGAAGAAGTAGGTCTGGCTAGCCCTGTTCAATCTGCAACAAAAGGGCACAGTGGCAGGTGAGAGGAAATGCAGTGCTTAATATGCTTCATTAGGTACACTTAGGGCAGTGTATGCTGCTGAACAACTGCTGAACTGAAGGAGTGATGACTGATGAGCTCAAAAAGGTGAAAATCTGATAAACTGAAACAAAGCGACGGTGAGATGGACAGCTGTTCTTACACCACCCCTGACACAGAAAACACCAGTTTTCATGGGCTGGATTGGGCCAGTTTCAGAGCAGTTTCAGCATCCTGGCGCGCCCTCTGTGGGCACTAATTAAAAGTGCACCCCAGTACAGAAACCCCCCCGAGTTTTGCCCCACTTTCTGAGCTGCATCCTGTTAAAAGCATAATCATCTATTAGTTAACAGTTAACTCATTAATTCGGGTATATACTGTGTACAGTGTTATAAAACAGGAATGAAATTAAACCCACTTCTACTCATAACATCTTCCACCCACTTACCATAGCACTCCTTTAAGCTGTATGTACTTTAAGCTGTGTTTTCAGAGTATTTTGATGTCCCCACACCCTCCCTGGTCCTGCGAGAGGCAGCTCAAGCTTACAGTAAAGCCAGCAAAAGGCACACATTGCTTCTTATGGGCACTACTGTTATTAGAGGGCAGCTGCGACCTGTCAGTGATTTATCAGTACTGATATCTGTATTGTCCTCGTAAGACTGGGACAATCCCAGCTGAATGCCAGAAACAGAATAATGCAGGTTATGGTCAGCCTCAGAGCTGTAAACCTGAACTGACTTGATTTTCAGAGACACTCCTTGGGGAACACCAACACTGACGGTGGCTCCTAAAATGCTGTGTCTGGAAATCTTCCTCTCTGCTCCGTACTCCACTATGGTCCCGAAGAAACCCGCCCTAGAAAGAGAGAACCAAACCCATGTAAGACAGGGAAGACTCCTGAATTGCTCTTTGCTGAATCCTGTAATTCCCCAACAAGTAAAACATGGAAATACATCTGTGTGCAGCACACGTTGGCTACTGGAAGATTCAGTGTGTACCTGGCAAGATGAGATTAGCCTTTTTAGCTTGTACAGTAGTACACACAGTACAAGACCTGGGTTTCTTACTGGTGATGATACAGAGATATCACACACAAGTTTATCTGAAGAGGCACACAGCAAAGCCTTCAAGTCATTCACTTGAGCGTTTACCAGGTTTGATTAATGAAAACCAGATCCCCAAAGACCACAGAAGCTGGAGGCTCCCAACAGCAGGAGAGGACAGATCCTTCAGCCATGAGCAATGTGAATTTCCTCTTCTGCACTTACTTGACAGAACCTTTCACTCGTGTTTGATCCTCATCCTGGAACTTATGCTGATAACTGACCATCACGAAAGAGTGGGGGATTCCCAGCTGAAACACAAGAGGCACAAACAGTGAAAATGTACCCTCATGAATGCTCCCCACACTTCCTTTCTCATCCTTTCAGTGGCACAGAAACCTAACAGTGTTGCCACCTACAGGTCACAGCCTGCAATCTCTGCAGCCTGTGTTGTGTATCCTGGCCCTAACCTGAGCTGATCTGCATTAGGTATGACAACACTGGGTGCAAAGTGTCATGCAGCTGGTTCCCTACATTACATGTTCATAGCAAACAGTACCAACTGCTCGTTTATCCACAGCCAAAACACTGCAGGGGCAGGAAAGCAGAGGCACTTCTCTCCCACCCCTGGTGTACAGCAAGAGGCTCACCTGTAACGCCATAGTGAAATGGCTGGTTTTTGTGTCCCGCACGATGCTGGTGTTCATGGCTGACTGGATGCCCCAGCGCCACTGCAAGTACCCCATCGTGTTCTTGTCGAGGTTGCGGGCCAGGACCGTGGTGAGGCCTGGGCGGATCCCTCGGGATGAGAACTGCAGCGCACAGTTTGTAGTGATGAAACTAGGAGACACAGAGAGCCTCATCAGCCATGAGACACAGCCTGGCCTCCAATCCCTTCCTGCCCAGGAGCCCTGCTGAACATGCAGACACTACCCTGCATAGAGCATGATGCCCGAGGGCTTCAGGAACAACTCAAAACCGACCACAACATGGCCCAGAAGAGCAGGCTCAGGCCCTGGTTTATGGGTCTGTAAACAGACACCACACTAGTGGCAAATTTGGCATTATTTCCTTAAAATCTGACGTATCACTTCCTCTTTTGCTGTCAGGAACTCCATCCCACACATGGAAACCCCAGAAGAGCTCCCCCGTTTTTTGTTCTGCCCCCAGAGCAAACCTCTGCTGCTCTCACTGTGAGATCATGGCTCATGATCACAAATCATCACAATTTCAAATACAAATCTAAGGATGTGGAACACAGACTTCCCTTAAACTGTAAGTATGAAAAGGGAGGACACCAACACAAAAAGAACACACATTCTGATCAGCACTAAAGAGCGACCTGAAATCTAAAGAAGAAATACCTTACTTGTAGGATAGAAAACAAATCCAGAATTAACATGGTAGGGAATTCAATCTGTTTAGGTCCTTAGTGTGCAATATGAACCATGAGACCATCTTCCTAATATTTACCATTTTGGTGTAAGATTACGGAATATCTTCAGACCGAAGAGGGGTCCCTGAAGGTCTCCTGCTCCAAACTCCAGCTGTTGAAATGCACAAGGCCAAATTGTTAGAAGAAAACATCTTTTACAACAGTGACAAAATACTTCACAGGCTTCTGAGTAACCAGAGCTGAAGTCCCTTAAAGGAAATATCCTTTATTTCCTTTATCCAAGTGGCCTCAAATAGATTGGATGTAAATCCATTTAACAGGGAGTACTCTATGCGGAACAGGAGTACTCTTACCTCTCCCCATCCTTTGGCAGATGTCACTCGTCTCAGAGCAAGATTAATCGATCCACCTCCGTTCCCATTCTGGGTGGAAAGGTTACCAGACAGTATTGCTGTGTCCGTGGCAGTCAGTGGTGCCTGAGAAGATGAATGTGTTGTCACCAATCACTCTGAGCCTGATTCACACACTGAATGCATGTTCTGCAAGGATGTAATCATGACTGCAGAGAGTGCAAGTGCAGGGACAGGTAACATTCCAGCTGACTCCTTGTTATTCACTAAGCCCAAGTGTTTGAACCAGATTTGGCCACATTTGCTCTGAATTTTGTAATCAAAGATCAAGCATGGCAAAACCCGAGATAATACTTACAGTATGAGACATCTTCAATGTACCTCCTTGAAGCCCTGACCCTGAGCTGCAAACCCTCTAATCTCACCAGCAGACTAAACTTCTTCAGCTCTCTGGAACATAGGAAACTCTCCCCCTCTTTTCCTTACCCACACCCTAAGGACTGGGTGCCATCCAGCCTCATACACTAAATACTCCACATTCAGTGAGAACCAGAGACGTGTCTTCAGTCGTTACAGAGCCTTGCTGCAGGCAGGACCCTCACAGCCAACACATTCCCTGCTGGAACCCTCCTTTTCCCACCCCTGTTGGGGATCGTGCTTTTCCACACACCAAGATGAGAACCCCCTGTGTCATTCTCTGTGGCCTCCTTAGCTTGGCCTCGCTCCCCCTGCAGCAGCATCTCCCCTCACCTCGATGGACTGGGAGATGTGCATTTTGTTGATCTCAATCTGGGGAAAGCTGCTCCCAGGCACATCCTCGTATTCTTCCTCGTAGCGGTCAAAGAGGTCGGTGGCATCTATTCCAACACTAATTGTTCCCTAAGGAATGACGAGAGAAACAAGTACTTGGCATTAACAAACACCCAACACAGGCCAAATCAGCCTTGGTTATGAGTAAATTTTTGGCGTTTTTTTCTTGTTCTGCACTTTTTCCAGTCTAAAATGCATTTCTGCCATAAACAGGGCAAACAAAGCAAACAATTACAATACCCTAAACCAGCAGTGTAAATCATGAAATAAACTGGACAGAAGACAGTTTTCCAGCAGGAATGCAGCTCATAGCACTAGCAGGTAACTCTTCCACTGTGACACATGCCAGAAGTAGGTGGAACACTTACACAGCAGGTTTCTTCTTCCCCCACAACTGACTCTGCTCTGTCAGTATTTTAAACTTGAAGCAATATGTTTTAGACATTAATTTTCTTCACTGGAATTTGGCCAGAAACCTTCTCAATTCCTTCTTCTTAGGAGTCACCTGAAACACTTTGTTTTGAGCTGCATCATTCACTCACAATTGTCCTTGTTAGCCAGAAGTTTTCTTTTTCCTAGTTTATATCTTGCAATCAGAAGAAATGCTTCACAAAGAGAGACTTTTAGCAAGGGGTAAATATTTCCTTTCTCAGCTTATTCCTGCATAAAACTAGGCCACAGCTAAACAGTCTGGCTACCTGCTGCTGTGCTCGCTCAGACGAACTGCAAGAGCAGGTTTCTTTGAGAAGGGCATGATTAGATCCTTGTCTGGGTCATATAACTTCAAGAGGCTTTGGAAACCTTCCCTGTAGACCTATTAAACAGCACCCCAGCTCATAGAAAATGTACCAATTGCAATAAAGAAACCCCTCTGTGCACAAGCACAGAATAAACTTGGAGCAATATGTATAAAGAAACCCAAGAGCTGTTTAGGTACAACCCCCCTTTGCACAGAGTGCAAGCATGGATGGAATAAATTCCTATTTCAATCCCTTGCTCCCCCCACTGTAATCAAATGCTGAACCATAAATACAAGAAGAATTGTGGAGTTGACGGGGCTCAAAACCTCCCTCTCCTTTGACTCCCAACTACTTATTTTCTGTGGAGATTCCCAACCTCTTTTCCATGTTTATTTTCTGATTCCTTAGGCAGCAACAACTGGATAAATGTTTTAACACGGAGAGGGGCAATCACTTCCCAGAGGATTCTGAACAGCAGGGAGCTCCTGCCCTTTCTGCAGAAGGCCACTCTCCAGGAACCCTCTGCAAAGTCACCTTCAAGGGATCTGCTTTCCAGACGCTGCAGCTTCTTCAGTTTCAGCCCTCTCCTACGCTCTGCTGTTCCTTGAATCAAGGCCAAAACAAGAGGGAAGCAAAGGCAAAACATCAACTGTGAAGGAAGTAGCGAGCGCAGTCCTGCGCTGCAATCCAGCCCTCTGGAAAGACATGGAGTAAAACAGCCAAAGAGAAACAAAGGCTCCAGCTGCACTCAATGAGATTCCAGCAAATGTGCTCTAGATTGGCGGATCAAAAGCATCTAGAAACAAGTGAGCATTTATTTTAACTAAAGAGAGACTATTTCCATTTTTCCTGGATGCTTCCCGATTCAAGGAAGTGTAAAATTCAAGATCTTTGTAACAGAGGCAGAGCAGAAAGAGTGTTTTCCATGTGGAACACCACATTCAGAACATTTGTCAGACAGCAACTTGGAATTCCAAGTTAAACATGTTGGAACTTGATGATCTTAAAGTCCTTTCCAACCCTAACCATTCTATGATTCTATGATTCTATGAAACAAGGGATATTAAGCAGTGTAGTAAGCATGAGGAATTTGAATGGCAAAGGCAGAAAACTCTGTCTTTTCAACTCAGAACAGGACACAAGCAGCAATAAAGCTTTCTCAAGAATTTGCACTAAAAGACCCACTGAAACCATCTTACTGTGCTGTGTTTATTGGTACCACAATGCTTATGCCCTTTGTAAAGATGCACCAAGGGCCACGGACAACCCCGGAATTCACTGCACCTCCTTTCTTCAATCATATTCAAAGCTTACAATTTCCTTTTTCACACCTACAAACATCCCTCCCAATGGAAAAAGAACACCTGAACCTATCTATGAAAGACCCACTCGGAGGAAAGGAGCATCTCCGGTCCTTCCCTGTTCCTCAGCGGGTCCTGTGCTGAGCCACCTTTGGCCGAGGGGAAGGCTGGGCTCCGTGCAGGCATCTCCCCTCCTGCCTGGCAGGTGAAGTCACCCTCAGAGGTCTATAGATCCCAGCAAAGGAACTGGCTCAGGCACAAGCACAGGAAAAGCAGCAGATGGTAAAGTTAAAAATATCCCTGGAGAACCAGAGCACCCCCCTATGCCACCGGATGATAGCGGGGGACCGCTGCTGCTCGCAGCCCCCCATCAGCCACCTGCTCAGCCCCTTGGGAATGGAGAAGCCCTCCCCAAGGAAAGAACAGCAGGGAAAAAGCCACAAAGCTCTGCCTGGAAGTCAGCAGCACACAGAGAACATGCTGTGAACCAGCCCAGCAGGGCAGGAGGCTGAGGAACAGGGCTACAGAACCATCAGAGTTATCTGGGATTGACTTTTACATGCATTTGCTGTCCTGTGAATGTGAAAACAGGCTTTGCTGATGGGATTAAGAGGTGTGGCAGAGAAGAACAGACCCCTCCTTGCCTTTTTTCTTAGGGGGTTGCCTTCGAGAAGGTGACTTAAGAGAAGCTGTGCCAGACTAAGCCCTGAGAGACCTGCATTGACCTTCTGCAGCGGGGAAATAACAGGGTTTCATTTCTCCTCACAGGATGCAGTTCTTCTCAAATCAAATAATGAACTTTCCAACCCTTCTGCATGTCTTTGAAAGCAAAAACAAAGCTCTAAAAGCAAACAGAAGACTCGATTCGAAGCCTGCCAAATTGCCTACATCTGGTTATTGCTCAACATTCCTGGTTAAAATGCTTTATTTTGCTGAAGCTGTTTTATAGACCTGACAAAATGTTGGAAATTTAAACTAACTTGCGCTTGTGTATGAAATGATCCCAGCTGCATTACCCCATTCCACAGGAACACTGCCTGGAGAGACGCTTCCATAGGCTGCCAGTCAGCAATTGCTGTTATCACCCAGATGGCTGATTTTATCCCAGGACTCAGAGGCTGAGGCTTACAGTGCAGCTCCGATTTTTAGTACCACATACAGATAAAATATCAAACTCCAAAGCACAAGGTGGAGATAACCCTGTCCCTCTCCAAGAACACCCTGTGCCCTGATCACCCTCATCTCCAGCAGAGGCATTCAACCTGGAATGGAATACTCCATGAGCCTTAACATGAGCAAGCTTTGCTGCAACAGGCTCTAGCTGTGGCATTGGCAAGCCCCCAGCCCTGCTCAGGTTCGCTTTGCTCATGGTGCTGCAGCAGAAGGGTTCTGCTCTGCAACTGCTTTGGTACCTGCCTTGCATTTTTCACTGGTTTCTAAGCTGTGTTTGAATAGCTCCCTGTGCTGCTGTGACACTCCAGCATGTCCAAGGGAAGACCTGTCAGGTGCTGCAGGGAGTTTCATTTCGTCTGGAATACTTGGAAAGAAATCACAAACATTTCAGTGTTAAGTCTGTTTTCTTGAAACTGCTGAAAGAGATATTTTGCTCACACGTCTCAACAGAAAAAAGAGCTTTCAGTAGAGGACTGCTGTTCAGAGAATCATCTGTTTTCCCTACACTGCCCAAAGAAACTTCATGTTCAGAAAAGGAAGAGTAACTCACTAAGTGTAGCTACTTACTACAGCCCCTCACCTAGGCTCGTCACACCCTGCATATCCGTAATGATTTACAGATTGACTCCTCAGACGAGGATGAAGTCTTTCCTTACCTTTGGATTAGTTCGCTGCTGCAGTCTTCTCTCTTCCCTCTCTCTCTGCAAACGCTCAAATTCTTCCCTGATTTCAGCTGGAGTTCTCTTCCTTTCCACAACCTGCTCGGAAAGAAATGAAACCCCAGAGATTACCAGAGAGAGGATGTTCGGGTATCACCCTTCTAATGGGATGAGCCCCACTGCCCTGCTGTGCTCTAGCATGTTGCCCTGCTTGTACTGTAAGCCACTCTGCACCGACCTCCATGCTCAGAGTTTGGAAGCAAAAACCTGGGCCAGATCAAACGGCACGGATGAGAGAAACCCCCATGCTTTGAGAGAGGGAAAGTGATCTTGTTATTTCTATTCCCTTGACAAAACCAAGCCAAAAAGCTTTCAAACCACAGGTACAAGATACTGCAGCACAGCCACTGCCAACAGCTCTGTTAACTTCTCTGCTAGGTGGAGACACAAAAATGAGAATGACTGCAAGTTTCTGGCCTAAGGTAACTGATGGAGAGATTTGGGATTTTAGGCTACACTGTTTACCTTACATGGCTCAGGGAACAAGGGATTTCAAACAGGTAAGGCTCTAGGTATGGATAGAAAGAATACTGGACTGGGCTTTTCAGAACAAGATTGAGCCTGCCACAAGCAGCTCAAAACTGTTACACGCTGCCACTGCTCCACATTTCTTGCTACTGACTCCGACCTTGACCTCGGTACTGACCTGACCCAATACAACATGATTCTGCAGCAAGCAGCCTTGTGCAATCAACTACGACTGGCAGAGGGTAACAAGGGGACTTAACAGGAAAGCCACAAGCGGAGAAGCTCTCTTTCAAAGCCCATAAAAACCAAATAATAATAACAAAAAACCCAACCCCCAAAAGCCCAGAAAGAAAAAGTAATTTCAAACTCAGAGGCAGCTAAGGCTGGGAAAAAAAGGATTTCAGAGAAAAAGATGAGACTCGATGGACAATAACAACACATCTATCTCAGACAAAGATGTTGCCTGTCACGGTAATATCCTATTAGGGAACTCTCAATGTCAGGCTTATTGTTCTCTTGTCAAGTGAAACCCTGAAGTATTCTTTGAAAATCCATCACGGTGTTGCAGCAGAGACAGAAATAACTGAACAAGGATGCTGCAAACAAACAGGCATTTGTTACCATCGAGGTGTCGGTGCAGCTCGATAGAATAGAATGTCAGTAAAGGTGAGTTTAGTCGATTCCACTGCCCATAAGGTGCTACATTCTCTCACCTCCCATCCTTCCATTTCCAGTCCTCTCCTCCCATATATGTCATAGATGGCTCTGGTCTGTGGATCACTAAGCACTGCAAGTTAAAATCAAAAGAGAGGAGAGAACTCAGTGCTTGGTCTTCTCAGACCAACACTCTAGCGTTATTTGCAGTCCAAGCAGAGATCCTGGAAACATGTTGCTCATCCAAGTTTTACATTAAGTTCCACGTGTATTAACAGGACACACTGACTTTTCCCCCAGCAAATTCCTGGTTTCGGGGGTTTTCTCTTACTTCTAAAATCAGAAAGTGAAGACAACACAGGAGACATGCAGACTGAGGGGGTTTTAATGTTGCTTCCTCTGACGGAAGTGGGACACAAGCCCTCTAAAATCAATAGCACTATTAGCAATTCCATGATAGCAGTCCCTGCAAACCCTGTGGAGGATTGACACCCACCTCTGCCAGTCCCTGGGCTGTGATTTCCATCGTCATCCCTGTCCACTGACCCTTTCCCACCCAGTCCAAACATGTGGGACATGCCAAACAGTAACAAAGGCAATGCCATGAAGCAGGTCATGCCTTGCCAAACACCAGCTACAGGGGAACTGCACAAATGCATGTGGAATTTGAATCTCTCAGAAAGCCATTGCCTTTGTCATGCATTGTTCCTCTGATTTACAGGGCAGGGGAGGAAACAAAGCATCGCTAAGTGTCAGCAAATTTAATTACGACTTTGGAACATGATAGATCTTCCTCAAGAAGCATGGAGACACAGCCCTCCTGCTAAACCCCTGAACACAGTTTCTGCCAGCCCCAGACTTCCACTGACCTTCATAGGCCTGGTGCACGAGGTTGAAGAGCCGCTCTGCTTGCGTCTTGAGCTCCGGGTCCCTGTGCTTGTCGGGGTGGTAGAGCATGCATAGCCGGCGGTAGGCGGCCTTCAGCTCCTCCTGGGAGGCCTGAGGAGAGCAGTGAAACTCAATTAAAGCACAACCAAAGGTACCTGAAAAAGACCATGCTCAAGATCAGCCCTACAAGAGAAGATCAGCAGCCCATTACACTGCTTTTACTGACACAAAATGAGGAACGGACTTCTGTGTCATTACATGAGGCAGGAAAACGTTCACTTATGTTCACCAGTATCGTCCACACTACTTACAGTGCAACAAATGACAGCAATAGCTCAGCAGCGCTTATCTAGGTATGAAAAGTTGAGTAAAGAGCCCCAACAAACATACCTCATTTTCATTAGGCAACTACTGTCTCCTCAGTTCAATGCAGAACAAGAGCAAATAAAATCATCCAGCCTCCTTCCAAGGACACGTGATGGAAATGCATTTGTGATGGCTCTTTCAGAATCAATGCAATAACCTTCCCTGGGCACGGGGAACAAGAATCTACTTTGCTGTGCCAGGAGGCATGCACAGAGCACAGTAACTGAAACACAACAGGGACCTGCCTGCCTCCTGCAAGGAAACACTACCCCTCTGCTACAGCAGGGCTTAGAGGGGCAGGAATACACCAGCGAGGAGGGGGCACCCAGAAAACACGTTTTGAAAGCAGACTTTAAAGACACATACTCCATTTACTCTTAATGCTCTTCAGCAATTGAGGCTGTTACAGTTCCCAGACTTTCACTGTGGAAATTAAAGCCCCAAAAGCTCGTTTCTTAAAGTAAGACCTTTTTTCCCAATCCACGGTAAGCAGAACATGGGTTTTCATCAAATAAATCCATTCATTTGTGCACCAAAGACAGAAATCCATTTGATTTTGAGGACAGCTTAGAATAAATGTTTTCTTTGCACACTTGTGCTATTTCAAGTTAATATTTCTAAATGATACAGCAAAATACCTGCCAAATTTGATGGGCCCAGGACAGCAAGGATAGCTACAGATCGGCTTTTTTCTTCTTATTACCTTGTGCTTTCTCAGACATAGAATTTAAACTCGGCTGGGAAAGCGGGGGGATGTATGGGCCTCAGACAGCCTTCTTTAATCAAATTAATGATAAATGGTTTAATGTGCTATTGATTATCTAATAGAAACAAGCAGTTTCATTTTTCATAGATGTCACGTTCAATAAAACACTAGCTTGGGCATTTCATCATCATCGAATAGCTTGGGTCACTGGTTCAATATTTCATGAGCAATAGCCTCTTAGGAACCGCTGAAGGAATCCTGACATCCTCTCAAGCTGCAGTGAAATGTGCAAGTCAGGAATAGTCACATATAAGTTACATTTTCATTACCAAAATCCACAGGCACAATTCAAAGGTGTCCCATCTGCCTACCTGGGGCCCAAATGGCTTCATTTAACACCTCAAACACACCAGCATGGCTTTAGTGCATTGGAATCTATGGAAGATGAACCATGCCATGCACGCAGAGCAGCGGCATGGGAAGGCTCAGGGCTCACTGGTATTTTAAGCTGCTGCATCACACCAGGCTGGCTCAGCACACGGAAATGTGAGCGCGCTGCATTCCACTGCTGCACGCAGTAGTACTACTGAATTTAATTAGCAAGGGGTAATTAACAGAGCAGCTACTACTACTCTCAGTTGGAATCGCTCACTTGAAGACCATTTTAACTTGGTTTCCAAGTCCCTGCTGACCAAAGCTGCCTTTTCTGGTCTGCCAAAGAACTGCCAGCTTTGATAAGTTAACTATTCAGCCTCTGCTGTTAACCTCCCAGGCAGTCCCAGCCCTCGTGGGGTTCCTGCCTCTGTTTTAACCTCCATGGCTGCACACTGCAGGAGGGTGAGTTACAGATGCTGTCACCCAGCCGCTGGATTTCAGTGAGTGAAACACAGAGTTTCCTAAAGAGAGCCCAGTGCTCTGCCCAGCATCAGGGAGTTCTGCAAACAGAGCCACTGTCGGACACTTTCCCCTTGGAAATGGGGATTTCCACAACTCCTATTACACACAGTAACAGCGCTTCTGTAAACCCCTTCTGCAGCTCAAACTGACAGAACCACAGACTGGTTTGGGTTGGAGACCTTAAAGCTCATGCAGCTCCAACCCCTGCCACGGGCACGGACCCCTTCCACTGGAGCAGCTTGCTCCAAGCCCTGTGTCCAACCTGGCCTTGAGCACTGCCAGGGATGGGGCAGCCACAGCTTCTCTGGGCACCCTGTGCCAGCGCCTCAGCACCCTCACAGGGAAGAGCTTCTGCCTAAGAGCTCAGCTCAGTCTTCCCTCTGGCAGGTTCAAGCCATTCCCCTTGTTAACATCTAGTCTGACATGCTGGAAAAGCGAAGTCTGTTTATACACACATGCACACAGTACATATATAGAGAGATATAGACACGTATATAGAGTGCTCTTGCATTCAACAGAATGAACTACTGATACATTGATACATATCAATATATTGATATACATACAGTACACATTTTATACATCTGGCTGACATTTTTAGTACTGCTATTAAAACAGTAATTACTCCTAACAGCCAAACACCTCCAGTACAACGCAGCTGCACCAGTTCACATCTCATTTAATCTCAGCCACACCGAGGACCCCGCATCCTCCCACTGCTCTGCGCCTGTTTCCACTACGGGGCATTGGGAAGGCGCAAACAGCACAGAGCAAACCGCGAAGACCACGAGACAACAGCGTCCTGCACGGACCAGGCTCCCTCCGAGCCACCGGGAGCGCGGCGAGCACCAAACCGGGGCCGCCTCACGCCCGCTGCCGCCCGCCAGAGGGACTCGCTGAGGACGCGGCCCGGCCTGCCCCGCGGGCACAGGGGTCACGGCCCGCGCTGCCCCAGCCCACCCCGGCCCGGCTCGCGGTGGAGCCCCCCCGCCAGGCCCCGCCGCACCTCCCGCCGCACGTTGAGCAGCGCGTAGTAGTCCTCGTTGTCCGGCACCTCCTCCGCCAAGGCCGCCGCCATCTTCCCGACCTCTCACCTCACGCCGCTAGCGCGGCTGGGCGTGCTCAGAGGCGGGAAAGGGGCGCTACTGCGCCCCCCAGTGGCGCGGAGGATTGAGAGAGCCTGCACATGCGCTCGGATGCGCTGTGTTATTTGCGCATGCGCGGGCTGCTCCCGCCCAGAGCGCCGTGAGGCGAGGCGGCGGCGGGCGCGGGACGCGCGGTGAGTGCTCGGCGTGGGCCGGCTCGGCCGGGATCCGCACGGTCTGCTCCGGCCGCCGGGGCTGCGGGACCGGTGGGTCCGGGCCCCCGTTGGGAGCGGGGCTGTTTGCCGCGCACTGGGGTGTTTCTCACGCCCCATAGCACCTCTGTCCCGGGTTTGGGGGGGAGTGGGTGGCCTGCCTGGGTGAGCGGCCCTTTCCCACGTTGCTGAGGTGCTGCAGGCGCTGCCCGGCACAACCCGAATGATTCCTGAGCCTTGCTGTGTCTCGGTCCCATGAGCAGCTCCCTGCTCTCACAGGGTGACTCGCAGACCCATGCAGCGTTGTCCGGTCAAATCGGGGTTGCACGGGCTAGCTCAGCCGTCTGGAGCCCGCTGGCTTGAAGCAAGGACCCCGCCTCAGGGTCAGGGCTCGTTTGGCACCAGGAGAAACGGAGCTGCTTTGGCTTTTCACTACAGAGAACGTGGCCGCAGGGTTTGTGCTCCAAGAGCGCGGTCTTGGCGGTGGGCTCACCACGAGAGGGCACTCGGCGAGTTGTGCCCAGTAGAGAAATAGCGGGAAATGCCCCAAAGCGTGGCGAGCGGACAGTTACTCGTAGAAGGGGTTCCCGATCTGTGCTCCAGCCCGTGCAGCCTTACAGAGCACGCTGGCAGGTCTCAGTGTTAACTGGCTTTATTGCTGCCATAAGGAGTTATAGCCTTTCCTGGCTTTAAAATAAAGCTGGAGGGAGGATGTTCCCTGGTGTCTAGATGTGATGTTTGTGTAGGAGATGCTAGTGATGTTGGAGTACTGCTGTCCTTGAAGAGCAGCGATTGAGGATCTCTCACTAACACCAGTGCACTCTATAGAGTGAAGCTGAAGCGGTATTTTCCCATCCCAACACTCAGCGGATCCATTTTGGATTTGATCTTCATGTAACTTTTGTTTGAAAACAGGAGCGTTTTAATATTTAGTAAGTTGTTTTCCAATCCAAGTGTAGTTAACATGGAAGTATTGATCGTGTTATGGAAGTTCCTCTCTGCTCGCAGTGAGGTGAAGGGCTGAGAACACAGGAGCTGGGAAACCACCTAAAGATGGGTTTGTCTGGTGGGATTCAGGAGCTGTGTGGCCCTTGGCGCTGTGGCAGTGTTACCAGATCCCTCCCCTGCTGCAGCACTTGTTGCCAGCTCTGCCCACTGTTCCATGTGTGCCACCAGGGATCCAGGGAAAACTTTTGGGAATGGTCCACAGATCTTGGTAGGGAGCTACAGGACGGAAATACGACTCTGGGGAGCTAAATATGAACTGTGCTTTCTAAGCATGTAGAAAGAGCTTTACATTTACCAGTGGAAATGTAATATCCATGGCAAAGAGCAATGTGGGGGAAAAAAAAGAAAGGAAAAAAAGGGAAATACTTGTTTGTGCTTGACTGCTTTACCTGGTTTGCTTCAGGGTGAGCATTCCTTTTGCCCGCATTGCTACGCGCAGGTTCTACATGTGGCACAATAAAGTGCTGTGGTGCTGTGCTGAGAATCTTGTGATGAGGGAGTAAGACCCTGGGTTCATTGGAAAGCATCTGGATGCATTGGAAGAGGATGCATGCAGAGTTCCAGTGTTTCTGAGCTCAGGGAAGTGAGCAGTGCTGTGGGGTGAGAAAGGGGCAGGAGCTGTCACTGTTCCTGTCTGGAAAACCAGGTTGGGAGCTAAAAGTTGTTTAAAGCTGCAGAAAACATCAGTGTTTGTTTCTCCAGGGTAGTGGCAAGGGGCAGAGGTGCCCAGGCTCAGTTTTGCTTCTTTACAGCCAGAACTACCAGTGAGTCCTTCCATCTCCTGAATCGTTTCTCTGAGCAGGATGGCGAATGGTTTTCCCTTGTGTTGTGCGAGTGGCCTCATTCAGCAGATTTCCTTAGGAGCTGGAATCACATAGTCATGGCTGGATTATTGCCCCCACACAAAGTGTTTTCTTGCTTATATTAACTTTAGTTCTATCTTAGCTCAGTGGAGGGAAAAACTGAAGAGTGCCATAAATTGAGCCGACCTTATCCAAGCTGTCACATTAGCACCTGAGGGAGCTCCTGCCTCCTAATGACCAGAGGAGAGTGTGCTGGGGGGGTCAGTGTAATCTGGGCGCCCTTTGGTTGCATTCACTGCCCCTCTTCATAGCCAGATTGATGCCGACTGCTGAATTTTAGCAGAGGTCGTCTTGGTCCCATTTGTTAGTGCTAGGAGTCCATAGAGATAATGTCTTTTCACGTATAAAAGATGCTATTGATTTTCTGTTACTGTTGTCCTGAAATGTGCACAGTGTGTCTATGGAGCAGTGACAATCCTCCATCAGTAGCTTTATGGGAGAAGAATGGTTATTGAATCTCTTCCCATAAAATATAATCTCTTTCTCTCTTCCAGAATTTGCCAGCTCCTGTGGGAGTCCCTCATGTTATCTCTGAGAAAATTGATTTTTTTTTGTCTCTGCTTTGTACACTTGTGTTTAGTTTTATTTTTAATTTGGTTTGTGTGATATGTGGAATGAAGGATTCCCTAACATTGGGCATGCTCTCTGTGTTGTACTCCTTCTTTCCCATACGGATTGACACTTCCTGAATGTTTTAAAATCAAATAAAGATGTTGGCTTGGCACAGGTGTCTCTTGTTGTTGCTGGGAATGTTTTCACTCTGGAAGAGTCACTGCCTTGCTCTTTCTCTCCAGGCAGGTCTGAGCTTTTCAGCTGCTTACAGGTAAATCTGGGGTAAGTTTCTGGAGTCAACACAGGCTGATTGGTTTCTGATGAATGACACTGTAGAAGAGCATGCAACTCGCAGTGCTGCTCAAGGAGCAATTGTCTTTAAACTTGAACAGTGGCAGAAATACTCTGTCAAATTTGTCCTTTCCTCAGTGCAGCAAATGACTGACTATGGGACTTTTTCCTTTCAGGGAGGAAACGGCAACATGAATTCATAGATGATGAGTAGGATGCCAAAGCCAGAGATGACAGTGCTCTTGAAGAAATGCTGGGTAGAGCAAAAAGGTAAAAGGAACAGCTAATTGAGTGCATTTTGGAGCCTTCCTGTGGGACTTTGTGGGGTAACTCCCCTTGGGAGGCAAAGGCCACCCCTCAGACCTGAGCTGAGTTCTGTGAACTTCCCTCTCCTCCGTTTTGCATGAAGTCCCAGTGGTGCCCCTCATCCTGACCCACACGCTCTGTGCTCGGGTCTGTACCTAGAACCCCTGTGGGACTCATGTGTTTCACTGTGTCCCTGCATGCACCCTCCTGGCCTGGCAGTTGTACCAGGCTCTGCTTCTGTGTGTGGTAATGAGAAAAAAGAGAGAAGGGAGAGATGCACTCATCCTGCTCAGGTGCAGCCAAGGCCATTGTCCAGAGGTGATGGTTCAGGGTCACGTTTGCTTGTACCGTGTTGTGCCTGAAGCCTGTGTGGCGGCAGCATTTGGAGTGCACAGTGATCAGGTTGCCTCCACGAGGGCTGAATTGCTTTCTGCTACTCTGATGCCTTTTACTGCATTTTGTGTTAATGCTGTTGAGATGCCCAGAGGAATCGGTGCTTATTGGCTCTTTCATTCTGAGAAATTATCTCTGTAACTGAGGCATGATCGTCCACTTGGGGACTTGGGGAAGTAAGAGGCAGATTTAATCACACCTGCAGAGAGCCGTGCGGTAGAAAGGCCTTTGCTACTCACTCACTTTACTACTCATCCAGTGGCAGCAGAAGTGGCTGAAGCCACTGACAAGCAGCAAGAAAATCCTCATTAGTAGCATAGCTCTCCTTGGGATATCTTCATGCTTGTTCTTGGAAGGCTGACTTTAATCCCCCAAAAGTCAAAAGCAAACTGCCCTTGAAAATGTTCCTGGTTGCAGTCTGTGGGTTGCCCCCTGCCCCTTGGCTCTTCCTGGCACCAGCTATAGGGGCAGAGGGCATTTCTGTGTACCAAGATCTTGGTAATAGTAGGAGCAGGAAGAGGTGTGAAGGGTGGGTAAGGTGTGACTGGTTGGCAGACATAAATATCAGTTCTTTTCTGCTAGGTTTGAAATACTTTCCTGTTGTTGCCATAAGGAGCTCTGCGTGCTACAGGACGCCCTAAAATCCTTGTTAAGTTTAGGCCACATGTCACAGGAGAGGAACAGCACCAGGTTCACTCTCTTGATGAAAGAGTTACAATTTCTCCTTTGTCCTTTGGGAAATGTGCACGTTTGATTTATTGTATAAATAACATGAAATACTGATTGTTTTTTGAGGTGGTCGTAACTGGTATAAGCTCTCATACAGATACAACACAATGAATTGATACAAGTTTTAGTTTAATAACACCAGAGCTGAGGATCCAAGCATACTTAAAATAGTACATAGCAAATTTCTGCTGCTGTCAATCCATATTTTGGGGATCTGATAGTTTTGTTCCTTATTTTTCTGCATGTGTGTTATTGAGCTATTCCTGTAAACTCGGATGTAAATCTGTTATGCTCTTTGAGTTTTGAAATCCTTCCCCATCAATCTGGAAAGCTGTAGGGTTGCTAAAACTGGAGTACAGTCAGCGTTGGCAGGGAGCTGTGTATCCTCATGGTCATGCTGGTTCCCCAGAGCTTGCAGCATTCCCAGTACCTCCTGCTCACTGGTGGCAATGCCAGCAGGGTGCTGTGTGTTAGAGCTCTGTGTCCATGTTGGTTTATGTTGGTGCCACTGAAGGTTAGTGGTGTGGTGCTGTTGCTTTAAGGTGGCTGGTGGCCATGAGCTGTGCTGAGCGTCACTGTTGCCAACGCCGGCACCGCAGCACGTGCTGCCTGCTCAGCAGTGCCTGGAATGCGCAGATAGGACCAGATTTGGCATCAGCACAATCACTGCTGCGGGTGCTGCCAGCTCCTCGCTCTTTCTTCTTCCCTCCAGCATGTGGTATTTTATATGACCCCGAGGACAGACAGTTGTCTACTAGACTGGCTTGTGGGGGTTTGTTGTGTCTCAATCCTGTCAGTGTTCAGGTTTCAGTGGCAGGGGAGCCCTGGGAAATGTGTGCTCTGTTTTGCTTGGTGTCCCGCTGATGCTCCAGCTTGCCAGGGTGAGTGGTGGCAGCAGTAGGAGTTAGTGCCCTGGGAGTGATTCAGGTGTCATGGTCTGGTAGACAGAGCTCTTGAGCTAGCAGAAGAGGGTGCTTAGCTGAGAGTCACATCCTGTCAGCCAGGATTGTAGCACTTGATGCAAATTCTCAAATGCAAGTGGAGCTTTTCAAAGCACCTAATATCATGTTTGTGTTTAGTCTGCGTCTTGCAAGCGAGCAGGAGAGGAAGGTGAATCACTGACTTGTATACTTTGATCTTAAAATTCAGTATCACTCCTTTGCTTGTAAGTGGTTTGTCAGACAAAATTTCGTAGTCATTGTATTTGCAGATCTTGACCTTGGTGTCAGAGGGATGGCAGCTGCAAGAGATATGGTTGGAACCATGACTGTGTCATGAAACATTGGCCATTGTATGGAGCTGATGCCACTATGTCACTGAAACCTCCTTGTCATTCATGCAAACTGCAGCTGTTTGGACTGTGATGGGTGCTTGAGGCTGGGGACATAATTTCATGCCCCTGACTTCCAGCTTAACTGTAAGGGCTTAATGCAGCATGCACCAGAAGTGCATTTACTCCAGACCCTGCAGGTGCATGTCTGAAACCTGCTCCTCAGGCTTGTCATCCAGGTGACTGCCCAGTTCCAATAATCCCATGCTAATTTCTGCATCCAAGATCTGTTTACTCTTTATACTTCTAGTTGATGTTGACTAATGGGTAATTCTACATCAGGATTAACTTCTAGTTTTAATATTATTAGAAATATACTTGATTTTTCTTTTAAGCAGGAAGAGGCGCTATAAAAGTTGACATTGTGCAACACTAGGTCACGAGTTTTACTGTTTAGTCAGAGATGGGAGCTGAAAGACATCATGGCAAGTATAAAAGTTAATTCCAGTATTAATAGTTCTCTTCCCAGCTAAAAAGAAGTAATTTTATGCATAGTTCTTTTCTTTAGGAGCACTTGCTAATTTTGAATGTGTCTCCCACTCCAAGGAGTCAGTGGGAGTTATTTTAAGCTGCATTTTGTGGTTACTATAGGTGAGTTGGTAGTATGTATCTAATCCCGGCTGGTGCTGTAGTGTTGCTCAGTGCACGGTAAGGGCTTTTTGGCAGAAATAGCCCTTTAGATAAACATTAAATACAGACACTGTATTTAAATCAAAGTGATTTGCTATCATTTAACAGCTTGGTAAAGACCTGTTTCAATTCATAGTGCAGTGAAAAGGGTAATCAGTGTAGGGATGGTCTGGCCTTGCCCCTGTTCTGCAGTTCTGACAGGATTACCTGCCTAGTTTTATCTGTGTGCTGTCCCAGGCTGAAATACTTTACATTTCACACTGTGGGTATTGTAAATAATTGTTATGCCTGTCTTAGCAGCTGCAGATTGTGGTGTTGTTGAATAATAGGCCTCTTTCATGGTCTTTACTCTTTTACATCTAAATTTTCACTCTACTGCTGAAAATGTAGGAACTGATTTACTCCACTTGGAGGGGGGGGGAAGGTATTACTGTTCCTGGCCTTAAGGGGAAGAAGTTGAGGGGAAAGTCAAGAACTCACAAATGAAACCATATAAGGATGGTTTGGCTGTTCCTGTGTGTTTGCTACATGTGCTGTTTGTGCAATTCTCCTGGGTCATATGGGAAAGAATAGTTTTCATGGTTGGACAAGGTTTAGGCAAATCTAGGAAGAAAACCCAGCTGTGTAGCTAAGGCTACTGAGAAGATATTAAACCAATCATTTTTGTTCATAAGGACTGCTGTGTATCCTTGATGACAAGGAAGAAAAGGTTTTGTCTAATAAGGCACTGGGCTGAAACCCAGGAGAGAACTGGAGTAGCTGCATTGTCATGGTGCTCCTGCAAGCAAAGTGTGAGTCTAGCTGTTGATACTGGGATTACACTTCCACTGGTTTTATCTATTCTTAAATAGGGATGAAAAAGTTCCTTCTTGTGAATGTGTAGCATGGTGGAGCCCTTTACAGACTGGAATCCACTTTTCACAGTGATATTCTTCAGAAGCACAAGTGCTCTTGTTTGTCAGTGGTGCTTCATTTGCTGGACACAAAATAGATCACAGGAATGTGTGAACTAGAACTTGGTTTAGGAACTCCAGGACAGGCTGTTGGGCTGTGTCAGCACTTCCTCTGGAGCAGACTGATTCACTTTGGTTTGCCTCTGGCTTCCAATTCCTGAATCTACATGGCTTTGAACACCTTCTGCCACTGCTAACAGCATCCGTTCATTGTCTTCCATTACTCATTCTTCTGTTTCCAGTGCCTGAGGGTGACATTTTCATACCTTGGTGACTAAAATCAGGCTCCTAGATCTGTATTTATTCAGTTAATATAGACAGCAGCCCAATTTCAGAGGAGTTAAGTACCCTGGAAAAGATACTTGTTTGAAAGTAAGAACAGAAATTTAGGAGCATACCTTTAGGGATCTGAGACTTCAATGTACTTTTCTGTTACTATTTGCTTCAGCTCTCGCTGGAGATCTGATGTCAAACTAACCCGGAGATTGCTCTGGCTCCTATGTGCTGAGGGGGAAATTGGAATCCCAGACAATGACATTTTCCTGGAGCGCTCTTGGTCACTGTGGGGGTTTCTGTGTGTGCTGTTGGTGGCATTCAATGAGCTGGTGCTGTCCCTGTTGTGGGGCAGCATTTCTGGGCAGAGAGGTCAGGATGAGGGGGGGAAGCATTCCCAGAGAGCAGGAACCAGGCGATACAGCTCATTATAGGATGATCACAGCTTAAAAAAGAGAGATAAAAAACAACCATTCCATGTTCCCTACTGAAGACTGCACTAAAGTTATAAGTGGGGCTACGACGCATGACAATCACATTACCTCTTTAAACTGAATAACTGGATTGTCTTCTTATACCAGAAGGCAAAAAGAAATGTCCTGAATATACTGTAGGAAATTGTCTTTACTAAATGGAGCCCAGCATTTATGTGCACTGTATATATTATTTGATTCTGACAGAATTACATAAATGGGGGAGGGAGGAGGAAATATTGTTAATGTAAGTTGACTACCAGAGTAAATCACAGCCTAATTATTCTTTTTTTTTTTTTTCCCCTGGCTAAAATTAGAATTTGATATAATGGTCAATAGACATTTTCTTTAATTTTTGAGACAGAATTTCTAATAGCTAATCCAAATGAACTGGAGAAAGTTGCTGCGGAATGATAGAAATAAATTATGTGAATTCTGTGGTGACTTACTGGTAAATCCCGTTAGTTGGAAGCTTTAATTTACCTCATATTTCAGTTTTCTTCTTCTGTAACTGGTTTATGGGTATATATTAGAGCAAAGTAATTGTTATTTTCTTAGTGCCACCAGGGTGCTTAGAGCATGAACCAAAGTGAAGACAGAACCTGGCTTGTCCTCATAGGGAAATAAAGGACTGAGGACACAGATCTGCAGCAATGTGCTGGAACTTGGCACCTCCTAAGTCAGTTCTGAAGCTGTTGGATGTGGTATTGGTGTAAATGGGGCTCCAGCACAGCAACCCCCCAAGGCAGGTATCCGCTTCCCTTTGGAGTCGGTGCCAGTGTAGAGGAACAAAGCATGTGCCTGGTTAAACAGGTAAATAGAGTGTTTCTGTCGAGACCACTGGCTTCAGTACCTACAAAAACTTTATGAGGCTTTGCACAGCAAAAACATCTTTCCTCCAGGGGCCATTAAAATGGCGTCAGCTCTGGAGTTACGCTTCGGCTTAGTCTGGCATGAATTCCCTGCAGCCAACAGAGTTTTGCCGGAGATGATTTGAATGTAGTGTTTCTATTTCGGAGAGAAATAAATGGGCTTGGAACGGCAGCAGGAGCAGGGAGAAGAAAGGATCTGAAGCCTGGGATATGGAAGATGAATGAGTTCAGCCTCCCACTAGGGTAGTATAGAGCTTCATTCGTTCTGAGAATAACCTGGTACCTTTAGTTCCTGGTCATGTCTTCTTCAACTTCCACACGTCATTCTGGGCAAGTTGTGTGGCTGGCAGAGACCTATATTGGGACTTTGGTGGCATGCTTGATGAAAAGTCCTATGTTCAAATAACATCCATAATATTCCACAGAGTACATGTCTCTGGAGAACCTTTTGTAGAAATGTGTCTTTTGGGATGTTTACCTGGTTCTGGTGAACCTGGGGATTGGCAGTAGCCCTTCTCAAGGGCAGTGAGATGTTGTGCAGTAATGCTGGGGTTATGTGCACATTGACTTGGTTAAGTCTTGGGCTCATTCCTAGGAGAAGCAGCTCTTGATTCTGTAAGTGGTGAGAGGAAAGGACAAAACCGTTTTCATTTCTGTCATTGTGAGGGATTCTTTAAGCATCTGTACTCACAGTTTTGAGAGTATTTTTGTGAAAACACTTGGCATTCCTTGCTTCTAAATCATGGAGTGACTGTGCAACCAATTCAAAGGAACCGGGTTCCAGCCTTGTCATTACAGCTATTAAAACTGCCTGAACTGTTTTGCTTTTTGATGCTTGCCATAGCAACAGTGGATGTGTAATTTGCTGAATATCCGTAACAGGGCATTTGAATATATTCCTTACAGTTTTACTCCCGCATATAAGTAAGTGTGCCAAATGGGCACGTTAACCCACTTAACCAAACCAGAGCCACAGCTCCTGGGGAATGACAATGAAGAGATTGTTTTTTAAAGAACTCTTTTATTTCACCTCTTAACAAAACCTCTCGAACCCCAGATGTGGAAGAGCAGCACCTTTATCAATGTGCTGTTATCACTCCTCATGATTCACATTGCTGAGACTCTGGCACATCTTCTTCCTTGCTGCTTATCAGCTGGTGGCAGCTCTGTGTGTGTGCCCCTGGAAAGGTAAGAGCGACCCAGTTCATTCGGAACCCCCCACGCACAGGATCTCTCTGCCTCAGTAGTGATCAGACCTTTGATATTTAAGCAGTGAGGAGCTGGGAAGCTTGAAAGATACCAGCAGCCCTTCAGTTCAAATGGTTTCTTTCTTATCATTTTATTGCACAAGGAATTAAATTAAAATATTTGGGACTTTGCTGGCACACTTGATGAACAATCCATGTTCCAGTAGTATCCATAATATTCCACAGATGCCATTGCCAGTATCACCTATATGCTACCATTAACGTTATGTATGGTTTCAGGTGTACAAGGTTCAGTTTGTTAGGGTTTTTTTAGTCCTGGTAGAGAGGTTTATATTGAGGAAGAGAAGCAGTTCATTAGCTGCGTGAAGCAGAGTTCATACGCTGCTTCAGTAGCCCCTTAAGAACACTGCTTTTGTCCTCATCCTGCACATTCTCATTGTCTTTATGGATCAGAAGGATCTAGAAAGCCAGACAGTGCTCCTGAAGACACTTGACAAAGCAGGTCACACACTGCTGTAGAGCCAAGGGAGGTTGTGTTCGATCTGGAAGTGGAGCTGCTGCTGCCCCATTCTCCTTCCCCAGGCTGCAGGGGCTGAGGGAACATTTAACAGCACCAGGAACTCATCAGCTGGAGCACGTGGACCTCGTTGCTCTCATGAGCCATGGAAGCCAGTGAGAAATGCTTGGAGAGGACAGCGATGGACTGTGTACACATGCAACTGATCTGAGTTTAATGGTGTTTCTGGGTGATCTTATGGTCCAGCCTATGTGGAAAGCCTCTGGTTGTCTCTTCCCATAGCATGTAAGGGAGTGACACAGTGAGGGCTGTGCTTGTCTCCCTGGAAAGGAGGGAAGGACATTTGTGGCAGCAGTTGCTGTCTGATGCTTGCATCAGGAGATCAGCTTCCATCTCTTCACTGCAGAGTTTCCCATCTTCAACTGGTATTCCTTGTTTGCCATGATGCAAACTGTAAGGAGCGCCAATGATGCAGTTATTTCATGTCTGCTCAGCATCCTGGAAGGATATCCAAGGGCAGACTTTCCCTAGAACTCATCAAGAGGATGATGGCTCCTTGCAACTGGAAGAGCTTCCATCATAGCTTGGACAGCTGAAGGAAACGATTGTCTAAATTGCACTAATGCCTGTGTGTGTTTATAGGACAGAGCGTATGGGATTAGCTGTGTGACCGCCGGGAGCCAGTCATTCTGGAGCCTCCTCCAATGTGCCTTTCACGCTCCATGAGATTAGCAGCCACTGAAAACAGGGAAAAGGAATTTTCCTTTCTTCTGCCTGAGGAGAGCCCCATCACCCTCCACCTCTTTCGTCTTGGCTCAGAAGTGGCGTAGTCCTTAGTAGACAGGTCTTCTTTAACAAGTTCTGCTCCCATGAGGATCGGAGGGAAAATATCCTTTTTGGTGTTTAGTCACACACATCAAAGGAGACAACCGCTTGGATCCTCATTTGCGTGGCGCAGGCATTAGATGTGGCCCAGTTACATGAGCTCTGTGTGTGAAGGGATGTGCTGGGACCGTCAGGCTCCGGGGGAGCGGGACAGGAGCGATTCACTTGGGTCTTGGGCGGCTCTTTAGAAGCCCGTCGCACCTCACCCCACCCCACCACCCGAGCGGGTCCGCTCCGCACAACGGGACAGCCCGTAACCCGAGGGGCTTCCTCAGGCTTTACACCTCGGCTCTCGTTGCTGTCACCAGCCCGTACCGAGCCTCGAGCGGCGCGTTCAGCCCCGCGTCAGGCCTCCCTCCACCGAGGGCTCCGGCTGCGGGGCAGCGCTGAAACACCGGGGAACCCCGCGGGGTCCAGGCTCGTCCCGTCCCGGCTCCGCCGCGGGGCTGCCCCACCGGTGGGGGGGCGGAGCCCGCGCGGGGATTGGCGGCCGGGCCTTGGGGCGCGCCAATCATCGCCTTTGTTTAGGGTCACAGGGCGCGGAGGGGGCGTGCGCCCGCCGGGACAGCCCGCAGCCAATGGACAGGGCAGGGGGCGGAGGCGCCCGGCTCGCCCTCCCCATTGGCCCCGCGCACGGTCACTCCGGCGGGCGGCGGTCGCTCGTTGGCTGCGGGCGCTGGCGGCGCCGTGCGTCATTCGGCGCGTCCCGCTTCCTGCGTGGTGCGATTGGCGCCGGTGCCCGTCAGTCGCTCGGCGGAGCTTCCTGAGTGGCCGCCGCGGCCGTCAGTACAGCGCTCCGCGCGGCCCGCCTCCTCATCCCGGCGCCGCCGCTGGGTGGCTGCGGAGCGTGTCGTTGAAGCGCTGCCGCTCTCCGGTTGGCGAGACTCACTGTCAATCGCGCCCATCCCCTCCGAGCACCCGCCTCCCGCCCGCCGCCATTGGCCGCCGCGGGTGTCAGTGCGGCGGCTCCCCCAATGGGCGGCGCGGGGTGTGCGCCGTGCGCGCGGGGTGGCCGGCCCGGCGGCGGCAGCGGGAGGAGGCGGCGCGCGCCTGGGTCCCGGTCGCGAGGAGGCGGAGGAGGATGTGGCGCGCGGAGGGGAAATGGCTGCCGAAAACAAGCCGGAAGGTGAGAGCGCGGCCGGGGCCGGGTCCCGCTCCGCGCAGCCGGAACGCGCCCGGCCTGCCCGCCGGGCCTCCCCTGCTCCTGCCCCCGCCGCGGGGCGGTGGCGGCGGAGGCCGGGCTGCGCCGCGCGAAGTTTAGCGGTGGCGGCGGCGCCCCGCGGGGCCGGGCCGGGGCTGTTGAGGAGGGGAAGTGAGGGGGGGAGGAAGGCGCGGGCGGGCCATGTGCGGCAGGCAGGCCGCGTGGCGCCGGGGCCGCGGCGGCCGGGCCGGGTGTCGGGCACGCCTCCCGCCGCCCGCCGGCACGTGCCCGCCCGCCGCCAACATGGAGGCTGCGGCGGCGCGGGGCGGCGCAGGGCGCGGCGCGGGGTTCGGGGCCGCCGCTTGCCGCGGACGGGGCTGGGCCCGCCGCCGCCCGGGGTCACGCCGCGCCGGGCCGGGCCTGCTCGCGCCGCCCCCGCCGGCCCCCCCCCGTTCCTTTTCTTCCCCTCCCCCCACGGCGGCGGCGCACGTGCCTCGCGGGCGCGCGCCCGTCACGAGCGGGGCGGCCTCGTCCGCGGCCCCGCACCGGGGCCTCCGCGCCGCCGGGCACGAGGCGGGCCGGGGGTGGGCGCTGCCGGGGCGGGCGGAGCGGCGCCACTCGGAGAGCGGCGGCCCGGAGGTGAGCGGCGGCGGAGGGGGGGGGACCCGGCCCGGTGCTGCCATGGGAGGGGGTAAAGGGGACGGGAGGGGTCCCGGGTGCCCAACTCCGGGCGAAAGTTACCGGCGCGGCGGGAGCCGGGGCGCGGCGTGTCCGCAAGGGGGAAGCGCTGCTCCGCCCGCGGGGCCCCCCCGGCGGCATCCCGGGACGGGCGCGGGCGGCTCCCACTGCTGTACGCGGTGCTCCGTGGGGGGGTGACCGGAGTGTGCTCGGGCTGGCTGTGGGACGCGCTCCGGGCCTGCCGGTGCGGCTGCCCCGGTTCATGGGCATTGCCCTGGTTGACGGGCATCACCCCGGCGTCGGTGTGAATGGGGGTCCGGGGCTGCCCGGTCCACAAGCGGTGCCCGGTGTCGGGGCCTCCATCTTATGGAGCAGGAGGTGGGAGGAAGGTCACGGTTTGCATCCCGCAGCCCACTGGCTGCCTGACCGAGGCTGGTAACTCAGGAATGCCTCTTGTATGCATCCAGCACCCTTGGGCGCCCCGGGGAGCTGCGCTCATCGCACAGATTCCATAGCAAATGTAGTTCCTCTTTACCGGGAAGCCCCTTCCCAGGACACGGTGTACTCATCCCATCTCCACTGGGCGTTTGCTCCCAGTGCTTTGGGAACATCAGGATTTTGGTTCATCTCCTGTTCCAGCAGCAGTGGAGGCTCTGGCTGCAGGGTTGCACCTTGTCCAGCACGACGGAGGCTGAGTGCTACAGAAATGGACATTCTAAGTAGTGATAGTGATGATGAACGTTGTCAGCTTTGTATTTTATGAATCTCTTTGATGCTTCCAAATTCATTAATTCCATCTTTCCTGTGGTCTGGAAAATGCCGGCTTCATTCTCTTCACATTTGAGCTGAAGTAGATGATGAAGTGCACCGAGGTGGTGCGAGGCCGCTGCTTGGCAAAGGGAGGGAGGAAGGAGTTGGTGTCTGTCTGGACCTCACAGCTCAAACCATGGTGTTCAGTTCTTCCATGGACAAAAGTGCTGCCATCGAAGGACACTCGGGCTCGAGTCTCGATTTGGGCTCCTTGTGCCTGTGTACAGTGACATTTTTCCTAGGTAGAGCTGTACAGAGCCACGCAGGTCAGTGCTCCTTGACTCCAGAGGTGATTTGTCCTTTATGCTCATTACTTGATGCAATATTTGGCATGTTCTGTGTTGGTAACTGGCTTTGGTGGGCGCAGACTGGTTGTGGTGGGCTGCTGGTTGCTCTTGGCTGGGCAGTGGTGGGAAATGCTGGTGTTCAGGCCAGTGGGGTTCCCGTAGTAAGCTCCTGGAGCAGCTCCTGTGCTGACCTAGTTCTGTGGCCTGCTCTCAAGGAGGTGAGATACAAACCATTCATTCCTTGCACTTACACGCCTCCTGTCAGAACCTGAATCCGGAATCATTCCAAAGCGTGATTCAGGACAGGAGTTTCAGCAGTGGCACGGGTACTGAGGAGAGCACAGGCTGCTTTAGGTCTTGGTTGCTTTCATAGTTACAAGCCAAGTGTAACTGGCAGTGGCAGGTACCTGGTGTGGAGCAGCACGGCTGTTCTTGGGGAACATTGCCCCATCCACCTGTGGGGCTGTGATGGCAGCAAGCTTCATGAGCAGCTCTGCTGGCCTACTTGGTGTTGGGGGCTCCCTGTTGAGCTGTGGTTGAGGGTCTCATCAGTGCCCTTGGTACAGTAAAGGCCTCTGCATCTCTGGAATGGGGTGAGTTTCCGCTTTGGTCCTATTGGGTGCGATGGCCAAGAGCCTCTGGCTGTCCTTGGCAGAGGGTTTGGGGCCTTGTAGCTTCTGTGTGCACCTAAAGTGAAGCATGAGGGTTTCCCCAGAGGTGCTGGCTCAGCAGCTGTAGCGCCCTGGACTCAGTGGGTTGGGGGTCTCCTTCCCATTGCAAACGTAAAGTGTTTTGAAAGCTCAAACTGGAAACAGTGTGCAAAGAGAACCTTTGTGCTTCAGGGTGCCCAGAGAAGCTGTGGCTGCCCCATCCCTGGCAGTGCTCAAGGCCAGGTTGCACACAGGGGCTTGGAGCAAGCTGCTCCAGTGGAAGGTGTCCCTGCCCATGGTAGGGGTTGGAGCTGGAGGAGCTTTAAGGTCCCTTCCAGCCCAAACCAGGCTGGGATTCTATGGTTTTACTTCTGCATGTTCTCATGGACTGGCACCAGTGATGCCCTCATGTTCACAGCATGCCAGGCTCAGGTACACGCAGTTGTGAAGTCTCTGCTGATTCAGGCTGGGGCTGCAAGAGGTGGAATGTCTCCACTAGAGCCGAGGGGTTTTGGCGGCTGCTCGGGGTTTGTTGTGGAGGCTGACCGAGGCACTGGTTCCAGCTTCAGATGTTGGTGAATGCTGAGAGCCTGTTCGGGCAGTGTGCCGCTTGAAAACAAAACAGTCCCCATTTGGTTGTTAAACAGCAAATATTTACTTCCCTCTGCGGAAGTGTTGCATAACGGTTTATTGCTTGGACAAACCTGAGCTTGTTGGGAGCGTGACGGATGGATGGGTTCTGCCGCGCTCGCCGCTGCTGTCCCATGCTGGGCTGTCGGGAGGAGGCCGGGCTGGGTCCACAGTCTGCTCGGTTCCAGCACTTGTGTTGTCAGGGGTGGCAGTGAACCCCTACCAGTGAAGGGTCTGGTTCCTCTCGGTGGGCTGGACAGTGTCAGAGAGCGGACTTCAGTCACTTCTTCCAAACAGCAAGGAATTGTGTGTGTGAGCTCAGTTTGTTTGAGTACTGGTGGTGTTGGAACTGTTTGACACGTGAGATTCCTGATGGAAGGCATGGGGCTTGTTTCAAACTCCATTGTTACATCTGATTCCACATCTCATTAATGATGTCCCCAAAAGCTGTGGCTCAAAGGGTTTTCAGGTTCTTTCTGTGTGGTTTTAAAGCTACCTCTGTAGAAAGGCTCCTACAGCTGTTGTAACTCAGACTTCGTTTCCTGGCTCAGGAAACAGCGAGAGGATTATGTACAGGTTAAAACAAATGCTTTTACAATTTAATCTTTAAGGAGTTGGTGCTAATTTTATGTTTCGTATGTTTTTAAAGGGCTCTTCTCAAACAGGAAGTCTTTGAGACCCACTTGCAAAGGTGTATGTTGTCAGAGGAAGGGGAAGCAGCACTCTTACCTCTCTGTCCAGCCAGCCTTCAGAAGGAGGCAGCTGGAATGTGACCTTCCTTTCCCAGTGTCCCTTCTGTCTGCTTCAGTAAACCAAATATATCTGCAGGGATATAAAGCCCCCAACAAACCCAAACCTTCCCAGCGTGCGAGATGAAGGGGGTACAGCACATTGTGGAGTTCTGTGCTGGTTAATTAAAGCCAACACTTCAGCAGCTTCCTGCAGCTGCGGGGTTTCCTGCCTCCCTCTTCCACACCTTGCTGAGGTTTGGCTTTTTGGCTTTTATCCCTTATTCGTGTCCTGTTTCCACCCGCCTGCACCTCATCAGCTCTGCTGTGTGTCTGAAACCCCATGGGTTTGGGAAGGTGAGTGCTGGTGTCTGTGTTAGCCCCAGGTTTTGGGGTGCAGCACATGTCCTCTTCCTAGGGCAGTGCTGAGGGTGCAGCTACATGCTGAGCTATGACATTGGGTGAGCAAGAGCAAGCTCCTGTTGTCACCAGGAATGGAAAGCCCAGCATCCTGCATCCTTCCTCTGCTCCTGTGACATCTTGGGTTCAAAGGGTTTGGGGTCTTTGCTGCCAGGTCTCTGGAGGGCTTCCAAACTCAAACTGTCCACAGCATAAACAAATCCCAAGGATATTTTCTGTGGCTGGTGGCTGCCTGTGTGTAGGCTCAGAGTAAATTTCACCAGCCTCAGCCAATACTTTGGGACTTCTGGTAAATGTGTTGTGGTGTTGAGAACATTTACAGGATGGAAAGCAGTATAAGGAGTGGTTAATTTTTACTGGGCACAGCTAGGAATACCCACCCCCCCTCAGCTTCATTGTGGTTGGTGAGGTCGATTTTTGCTGGGCCTCACTCACTCACAACGTTCATTTTTCCTTAGCTTCACTGTGGTTGAATTTGGTGATGGAATTCCAGTGAAGACCAAGGGGTGAGGGAGTCAATGGAAGGGCTAAACCAAATGAATTGCTGGCGACATTTTGTACAAAAGAGCCTGTTTGTAACGTTTAAACACCATTTACCTCTCTTGTGAGGCAGTGGGGAAGGTAGCCAGCCCTAAGTCATTACTTCATCATAATGGGCTTATAAAACTTGTGTTTGTGGTTTTATAGGCTTATTCTTTATTTCCAGTGTAGAACTGTGCACAAATCAGCAGCTGATCAACACCCATTCAGCCCATTCTCCAATTATACGTTCTATTGATAAAGTGTGCTAGTTAAATGGTCCACAGATCCAGATTCACCTCCTGGATCACAGAAGATTTAAGATCCAACTGAAGAAGGAAGGGGGAGATTGTTTGGAGAGGGGGGTCGAGCACAGACTCGCTGTGTGATTTGCTGTTGTGTGCTTTAAAGCTTTATGGCCCGTGCTGCATCCCTTGGGAGGATAAAGTGCAGGGAGCATGAAGAGACCCATAAAATCACGAAGGGTTTATGTGGTATAATTAATATGGAACTTTCCATGAACTTCGTAATAGTTGTACTTTCTTAATTTCACATGAGTGTCTGGTTTGATAGTAAGTAATCGTGAAGATTGCCCATGGAGCTTAAATTTGGGGCTTAAATACTGAATTTCTGACAAGATGCATGGCAGGCTACTGTATTTTAGCATGTAGTTTCTGTGTTGTAGTTTCTAGAGCAGGCTGTGTGTGCCTTGGGAAGTGTGTTTGAAACACCCACCCCATGTCAGTGCAGCTTTACTGATCCTCCCATGTGAGTGCAGCTCTGCTCGCACAAGCACTTTGTGCTGATGCTGGGTAGGTCACCCGTGGCAAAGCTAATACAGGAAAGCAAGCTCAGGTGCAAACCTGGCCTTTGCACACTAACTTAGGTAAGCTTTGTGGTGGTGCAGGTACTTAACTACAGAGGAAGTTTTAGCTCTGAAGAAATGTAAAGTATTGGGCCAGCGTGTGCTGGCTGCTCCAAGTTGGGTGTGGGTGCTGAGCAGTGTCTGTCTTGTCTGGCTCCATCAGGAGATGCTTTGGTAGGTGAATGGGTACGTTGGGGTGACTAAAAATGACAGACTGGATTCAAGCCACAGGACAACTACTTCTTTTTTGCTCTACCTCCCTAAAGGTGGTTTAATTGGAAGGGTTGTGATGTTACTAGTGAGGGACACGGCTCCTCTGGAGCAAGGTGAACTCTTGGTAGCCAGCCCATGGTGGGGATGGCAGATGCGGTGCTTGGGGATGTGCTGATGGTGAATGCTTTACAAGGGGAGCTGAGTGGCAGAGTGGAGGTGCTGGGTGACCACAGTCTGCTGGTAGCCTTAGTGCAGCCGGGAGAGCAATCCTTCTCCTCCTCTGTGCACGGCTTCCACTTCACCTCCATAGACCTTCCTCCATCTGGGAGCAGATCAGGAATGGTTCTGACAGGTGGAGAAGCATGATTTATTGCAAATGTATATGCATCACTTGGGACCAGGCGCTTTCTTGTTCTTATCCCTCATAGCTGGTTGGCCAACTTTGTCCTTTTCCAAGGTCAAACCTGTTTTAGAGGTCGCTCAATTCAGGATGCACTTCCTTTCTTTCTTTCCTGACTTTGTGTCATTCTGACTACAAGGCTGGAGGATGCTGTAATGAAAAGCCCATCAGATCCGAGGCAGTTGTTGTTTTCCACGTTGGGGATTATTTGGAATGAAGAAATGTCATTGCTGAACACAGGAGAGGGAAGGAAATGTGAGATGTAGTCACGTTACAGACTGAGGAAGATGACCTTCCATGGCTATAATAACATGTCCAAGATGCCGACAACAGGAGTTGGGAGGTTTGGAGTCAGCAAGTTCTGACAACTTGCACCAAAACATTTTTAAGGGATCTATTATCCATAGGCGCTTTCTGGATTAATAATACTGATAATTGATGACAGTGGAAGAAAGTTAATAAAATGAGCTGAATAATTAGAGGTCTGCCAGCCTTGCACAATAATGGAATGAGTGATAGAGGACTTGACTGATACGGAGGTAAGGGAAGTAATACAATTAATGTCAATTAAAATGTGCCCATGGAAAATAAGCTGATGAGATGTAACTGGGGATGTAGTTTGGCTGATAAAAGCAATAATGTGTGCTGTAAAATACTTTGCTGCCTTAATGAATTGAATGTAGTGCAGTGCAATATTTTGAATGAGAAATGAAAATGGAATAAAATTAACATGGGGAATATAAAGTAGGTACCACCTGAATCAGGTGGTGGATCTGCACATAGAGGTGGGAATGGCTGGGGGCTGCTGTCGTGGTGGGGCTTTGTCCAGCACCATTCTTTGCCTCAAGCAAGTTTGGGTCTTTGTGGATAACCCCAAGTGTTGCAGTGTAGGTGTTAGTGAAGCTCTGAGTGGCCAGGGTGGTGGGAAGTCTGGGGACAACAACACAAGAGGGATGTGGAGCTGTTGGAGAAAGTCCAGAGGAGGCTGTGGAGCTGCTGCGAGGGCTGGGCAGCTCTGCTCTGGAGCCAGGCTGAGAGAGCTGGGCTGGGGCAGCCTGGACAAGAGAAGGCTCCTGAAGGGGAGACCTTAGAGCAGCTCCAGTGCCTAAAGGGGCTGCAGGAAACCTGGAGAGGCGCTTGGGACAAGGGATGGAGGGACAGGCCAAGGGGAATGGCTTGAACCTGCCCGAGGGGAGACTGAGCTGAGCTCTTAGGCAGAAGCTCTTCCCTGTGAGGGTGCTGAGGCGCTGGCACAGGGTGCCCAGAGAAGCTGTGGCTGCCCCATCCCTGGCAGTGCTCAAGGCCAGGTTGGACACAGGGGCTTGGAGCAAGCTGCTCTGGTGGAAGGGGTCCCTGCCTGTGGCAGGGGTTGGAACTGCAGAGCTTTAAGGTCTTTTCAACCCAAACCAGTCTGAGATTAAGTACAGAGGTGATGGTCATGCATCCAGAACACTGACTGGTAAAAAAGATGTGACTAAAACGCCCTGAGGTGGTCAATGTCAAGCTGCAAATGCTGGAGTGACAATTAATGGAGAGACCCTTCTTCCCAATTTCTTGATCAGGTCAGTGAAGATCAGCACTGGCATAGGCAGAAGGATGGATTTTGTTGATTGACTCTAATGCAGTCGCACAGGAAAGTTCCCAGTAACTCAGGGAGCACCCAGGACTCATAAATTACAGAACAGCTCACGTTTATCATACACATCGCTGCTTTTCTTGTAAACTCATCTGCTGTGCTTGCACGAGTAGTTGATTTAACAGCATGTATATTGTTGAACTTGACACATCCAAGAGTATAATCAGGCTTTAGAAATACGAGGCTGTCTCGCTGCTGCTGCTCTGCTCCCTGCTTGCCTGGGTGGTGTGGGATGGGGCCTGGGGTTGCTACAGATCACGGGTAGTGTCTGTGTCGTGGTTAAGTGCAGAGGTTTATTATGACACCAGCATCTGTTTAATGACATGAAATGATGAGATGTGTAAAAAGAAAAAGTTAATATCCTGTTGCTGTGCACTTCCAAATGGGAGATAACTGTACCTCAGTTTTGCAGGGTAAAATGCCAGTGAGTAAGGGGACTTCTCATGTACCGTTGCCTGATGGACCTCATGTGAGGTGTGAGGATGGTGCTGGGAGGCAGAGATGGTTTGGGAAGGAGAATGAGCAGATCCCTGGTGTCTTACCCTGCTGCTCCAGTTCCCTGTTCTGCAGGGACCAGTTTGGTCTGTAAACATGCACCGTATGTGTGGATGCTCTGATTCCTCAGGTGGTGGCGGAGGGGGGATGGAAAGAAACAATCAGGTTAAGGCTTCTGGGGCTGTTATTGGACTGCAGGGCTTTTCGGGTTGCCTTTTTGGATGTTAAGAGGAACTGATGCAGTTTCTGCGTCTTTAGCAACAAAACAAGGAATAGTTTTGTGTTCTTTAGTATTTCTGCTTTTGACCCCTGGGGTACAGGGGGGTCGGGAGGTTTCCATCCCTCTACCTCATTTTCACATTGAGGAGCTCCATTCACTTGGAGCGGTCCATGGAAAGAAAAGTAACCAGTTTGTAATGTGGTACAGTGCATTTTAGTGATAAATGAACTAACAGACCTTGAGTTGCATTTCTGCTGCAGCTTGACAAAATTATAGCAGGTGCTGGGGCTCTGTGCTTATTTACTTGCAAATCCTGTCGAGTGTGAAGTTCATTTATGCCTTCCCTGGCGGGTCGTGCTGCTGTGGGCGCTGCTTCCCTGACATTGTGTCCCTATTGCCTGTGGACTTTGTCACAGAGGGAAAGAATAAGCTAAAATAAGCAGAGGTAAGCACACGCACAGGCTCCTCATGTACAGATGTGAGAGGGGTCAGCTCCAACCTGACAACCACAAGGAATTAAACTGTACTTCTATTTCTGAAATAAAGGTGGTGTTTCAACAGAAAGCCATATTCCTGTGTGCAGTGACCAGTTCCCTGCTCTCTGACAAGGGAACCGGTGGGTTTATAGGGCTTGTTGTATGCAGGTCTCCTATGGGAACCACTTTTTCTGCCGTGTGCACATCACATTTCTCCTCTTCTTTCCAGATGATCATGGGAACAGCAATGGCAGTCATGTAAAAATCTTTTTACCGAAGAAGCTGCTTGAATGTCTCCCAAAATGTTCAAGTTTACCGAAGGAGAGGCACCGCTGGAACACTAACGAGGTAGTTAAATCTCTTCTTTATCCTTGAACCTACCGGCTTGCTTGATGCTTAGGGATTGGTTCTGGAGTGTGCTGCGTCAGTAACAGAATCTGAATTCCCTGGCTCTGGAACCTGTTGTGCAAATAACAAAGCCCTAGCACATGTTGCAGGTGAACTTTAAACCAACTTGGAGGCAAATGTGGAAGTTGACTGCTAGTATAGTAGGAGTCTAGTGCTCGTGTGTGTGTATGTCACTTGTCTCAGAGTCAAATCTTGTATCTTACTGCTGTGACTCAAAACTGTGTCAAATTAGATAGGTGTTTCGGTAGTGTGTTAAACAAGGTGTTATCTTACTGTGCCTAAAGACTTGTGAGCGGAAAGCTGGCGAATGTGCTTTATCCTGGGAGAGAAACAGCTGACTCCTGTCTGAGAAACCTGGTTAGGGACAGGGGACATGTGGAATTGGGTGTTGCATACAGGAATCCCATTACCCTGACTGGCAGTTTGCACATCTGCTGTTAATGCACCATGGTTAGGTTCACTGAAACTAAACCAAAGCATTTAAAATCCAGGTGTGTGGTGGGCTGATGCAGAGCCAAAGAACAATCCAGCTAGCTGTGTCATCCCTGCCCTTGTTCCTGCTGGGCAGCAGGGCTGGAGGTTACATAGCAGTGCCCACAGTGGAGCTGTAGTTTTCAGTAGCACTGTGGGGAATCACTTAATAACAGAAGCCATCATCTTTGAGGAATTCCTGTAAAACTCCATGTAGTGTGTGCCTGTTGCAGAGCAACTGTTCTGGTCCCTCTGATGGAGTGTCTGTGACATCTAAACACGTTAACAAAAACTGAGCTTACTGACCACCAGTGCCAAGGTGAGCACAGAGTCAGGTATGGATCCGTTCATCTGTGTGTTTGCTGAGTGCAGATCAAACATGCATCGCTTTATATGGGTGTTTTCTAAAGCTGGAATCCTTTCACCCCCACTTTTTCTGTCTATGAGTTGAAGTCGAGCATCTATTTTTATCATACCAAGTCCTGTGACAGGATTCATTGGGTCTTTGGGGGAGTTGCTGGTGTTGGCTCTTTTGTGTAGATGCTTTTTGTCTTGGGTCATTCAAATTGAAATGCAAATTGTAGAAAATGTGGGTTGCAATTTGTTCCGTGATGGCGTTTATACTAATGGGAACCGAGCATGGAGTAAGAGCGATTCCAGCGGCTCCACAAAATGATGTTTTGACAAAGACAGCTGAGGAAGAAAGCTCCCTGCAGAGGTTTGGCAGAGTGATGCTGCTCCTTGTTATTGGAAACGGCTTGTTGGGTTTTAGTCACATTTCTGTAGTATTTCTGTTGTCCTGGTTTAGAGCATTGTGTTTGGGTTTATACACACGGGCTTTCAGCTTCTCTTTCTGAGCAGTGTTTGGGCCGTGCAGCCTCCCAGAGTGTGGAATGTGGCAAAGGAAGTTCATGTAGCTGGAAACCTTCATTATTCATAAGCATAATGCAGACGGGAAAGTGTAGGAGCTCGGGAGGCGCATCAGGCCAGGGGGAAGGTCTGGGAGCCTGCCTTCTGCAGGAAGGGCTGGCATTCCAGAGAGGCAAAAAGTGAACTGAGTGGCACTGCTGGAGTCACCTTAACTCTAGCTGGGTTGTTTGCTGCTAACCCCACATCACCACTGGCATGTTAAAATCCAAGACCAGCCCCCTTCTGTCCTCCTGGGTGTCAGGTTTGTCACAGCCCTTGTGTCTGTCCAGGGCCTGTCACTGCCCCGCTATGGGGACGAGGAGCTGGGTCTGTACCCGGGTTGTCTCTGGCACTGCCTCTGCCACCGTGTTAGGTGTGGGTCACAGTTGCATTATTTAGAAGGAAGAGCCCTTCTTGTGGCCAGAGTTTTGGCTTTGTGAGCTCGGAGAGAATAAAGAAGAAAAAGGCAGAATCTTGTGTCTGGATGAAATCTTGGCAAATCCGTGTTAATTACGGGGGAGGAGGGAGCTTAGCTTGCAGATTTATTTCCCTCCCCACCCCCAACCTGAAAGTTTAATTCTGTTCCCTGTTACAAAACTGGGATTTTTCTTAGGTTATAATTGAATAATAATGTTGGACTACATTTCAGAGTCATTCAGAAGGGAATCTGTTTTTTCAGCTGAGTACACAGGTGTTCAGGCTGTGCTGGTGAAGGCACGACATGTAAGAAAAAAAAGATGTGTTCTGTACAGCAGTGCTTCCAGAATCTTTGTGTTAATGCAGACCCGCTGGCACCGCTTGTGAGACATCACTGGGGAGGTTTAGTGAAAGAGAGGAAAGAAGGAAAACAAATGCAGTAACTTATGGATCTGAGTGTCTGTGACATTGGTGTCCTCAAGCCGTCGGAGAAACCTGAGTGTCCCGTCTCGCAGGGCTTGTTCCTTCCTTTACCAGGGCATCGCCATGGAATGCAGCAAATAACTTATTTCTGAGCTCTTCCATCTGCATCATGGATCTGTGCTGCTGTGGATCAGGTAATTGGGATGGAGAAGGTGTCCTCTGAGAGCCGGGTAGATGGTGGTTGACTTTACACTTAGTAAAATAACGCAGTGAGCAGCGAGAGAAATGGAGCATTTCCAAATGCTTAGAACACGTTATCAAGGTGTTTGCTTTCCGTCAGCTTGTGCGGTTTTAACTGATATGTTTGATAGAACAAGCTGTCATCTCGTCTTAAATCAAGTTTATAGTGGTTTTATATTTCCTGGAGAAGGAAGTGCTCCTTCTAATTCAGGGTTGTTTTTTCACATGAGATAGAAAATCATAAGTTTAGCCAAGCAATTTAATTACAGATGTACATTTTCTGAGGTGCCTGTGAAGGGAACGTGTGCTTATTCTTCTTTCTCGGGGGGGGAGGACACACAGGGGGTTTTCATACAATTCCTCACATTAGGCTAAATCAGTTCATTGCCAGGAAATTCTGCTGTGCTCTTGAGTGGTGCTTGTCCTTTGCTCTGACCACTTTAGTGCTTGTGAATGTGGATCTGGTTTGGATGCAGGATGCAGGAAATGCATCCTGGGTCTTCTGGGAAGTGACCGGGTTATCTGGGAGCAGCGGTGGGTGCCGGGGCTCAAGGGTGCTGGGGTAACCTTGTTTCCATACAGCGCTTGCCAGGTGCGGGATTGCAGCTTTGAGCAGAGCTGCCTTTCATTAATGGAGTTGGCAGCCGCAGTCATTAATCATCCTGGTAAACACTTAATGACACGGGACGAGGAAGAAGAAAAAGTTAAACATCGGAAATGGAAAATGCTACCTAGGGCTTTTGTTTCTGACAGGTTCTGTATTTACAGGCCCTCTTGGGCAAAGCCCAGAATTTCCACTGTAGGAAAGCCAAGTTGTAATTGCTTCGTGTGCTGAGGCTTTTCTGGAGGGGCGAGGCAGCAGTGCCCCAGTTCCAGTCTGACATCCAGCATCAACCTACTACATATTTTTAGGCTTAGCTATTGCTTGGTACTATGCAAATAAATGCAACTACAAAACTGCATGGAGCATTATTTACATGGGAAGGGATTCCATGATGATGCTGTGCTGGGCCTTGAGTCGCGTCCTCGCAGACATCTCTGATGTGCTCTCACCGTTTTGCTTTGCTGGCAGAATGGTGACATTCTCCTCTTCTGCTTGACATCAAGCTATTTCCTGCCTTTTCTCTAAAGCACAGAGAAGATGTTGAAGGTTTGGAGAATTGCCTGAGGGCTGGACTGGTTTGGGAAGCATTCACCCACACCAGCAGAGAGTGGGTGCAGGCAGTGCGTTGTCTGTCGCTTGCTACCCCAATGCCACCTCAGCCCCAGTAGCTCAGTGTCACAGACAGCTAGTGACAGATTTGTTCATCAAAGTACCACTCCAGGTGGGGACCAGTCAGTGTGACCTACTGCTACTTCAGTCTGGGTTTTTTAAATGCTTTAAAGTGCCTTTTAGAATTGCCTGTGTCTGAAGACTTAACACACCTCTGTTTTAAGGCTGCCCTGCACAGTGTGGTGTATTGTAACATTTCCCTGTGTTACCAGTTCATCCCTTACTTACTGGAGTACCGTAATGTGTTCTGAACTCGTGGGACTGGCTGTTGCCATCACCGTAGTCATGGTGAGGAAGTGTCCAGGTCACAGCATCCCCTCTGCAGCGTGCCAGCAAGATGGCAAAGCTCTGGCAAGCAGCAGCGCTCGCTAGTTTCCTGAGGACTGTAAAGTTACTCAGTGTGTTTTGTTTAATGCTTTCCATTAGGCTGGAGTTAATTCCAATGTGTTTCTCTTAAGCGCGGTTTCCTGAAGGCAGAGGCCGCCGGAGCACTTAGAGCTGGAGCCTCCTCGCGCCCGCATCGGCTCAGGGATCTCTGCAGAGCAGTGGGAGTATTTAACTCTGACTAATTGCCTGCTGCCCTTGTGATCACAGAGTAGAAAATATTATGGTGCTGTTGGGGAATGCTGTTATTAGAAGTTTGTTGCTCCACTCCTGGCACGCGGGGTTGCTCTTGGGTTTTGCTGAGTTGGGGCTGGAGCACGTTAACATCAGGGTTTGCGGGGGACAAGTGCCTTTCCCACATCCCACCCGGGTTTGTCATGAGCTCGCTGGGTGCTTGCTGCACCAGCTTAGGGTACCGCACTTCCCAAAGCGTGTCCGTCCTCCCAGCTGTCAGCAGGGATGCAGGAAAACCCAGGTTCTTTAGAGCAGAAGAAAAACCTCTGGAAGTGAAATGAGAAGGAAGCAACGCTTACACGTTACTGGGGAGAGCAGAGCTAGGAGTAAACTGTTAGTACACCTGACTGATGCCGTCTGGCAGGCGCGGGCGGCTCTCCTGCGCCTGTGATGAGGAGTTAGGGAAGGAGATGGAAATTCCTCTCTAACAGCAGCACTTCATTATGGGTTTATTTTGTGAAATTAATGAAATTCTGCACTTTGCTTAATGCACAAAGCAGGAAATGTGGCGCTGGCTTTGCTGCTGCAGCTTCTCAGCCGGGTTTGCATAATTAGTGACTGTTGTGAGCAGGCTCTGTGGCTCTGCACAATGGGAAGGTTGCCCTTCCTGGCAGTTTGAAACAAGAGCACTGATACCTGCCACTCTGTCTGTGCTCTCAGAAAGGAGATGCCTCATCCTCCCCTTAGGAAAGCCCACTTTTTTCCTTCCCTTTTGTCAGTGTTGGGACTGACTCTGTAATTCTGTAATGATAAGTCTGGAAAAAGGGCTGATTTAGCAGTTCTGTGCAGTTGCTGCGACCAAGCTGAATCCTGTTAAGCGCAGCAGACAGATGAAATGCATTGTTTTGGGTAATGTTCTGCTCTCCTGATTTGGTGGGGTTGCTTGTTGGTTTTTCTGTATCCCAAATAAATTCAATTGAATGAATTAAATTAACTTCTTGTACACTCAGTGATAGCTGAGGAATCTTAATTAGTTTTAGTATATTATACATGCAGGATAAAATGCTGCTGGTATTTAATTTGGGCTGTTTGATATTAGGAACCTGCTGAAATACCTCTGAATATGTTTAACTCTTCCTAGCTGTTGGGTTGGAGCCTCAGGCCTGTTTTGAGCTCCCAAGGCCATGTACTGGTACTGGCTTTGTGGTGAATGTGCCTGCCCATGGAGATGGAGCCGCCTGTGCTGGTGTTTGGGACATGGCTGTGCTGGTTCATGTGCTGAGTTGGTTAGGACAGTCTTTGGGATCAGGGATAAAACCTCTTGGGGTTATTGCCATGTCAGGCACCTCTGGGTTCCTCTGTTCCAGTGGGTGGGCATGTGGGTCCAGGTGCCTGCTCTGTACAAGCAGCTCTGAGCGCTTTGTCTGTCGTATATTCAGCACAAGTAAAGCACAAGGCATCATGGATTGCTCATGGAATGCAGGGGAATAAGGTGGAATATTCTTCCCTCCAGTCGATTAACCTGGTATGATTTTCCTAACCTGCATTGTCTGTTGGGGCTCATCCTTAATGGCACGGGGTTACTCTGAAGTGTAGTATCAAAAGAGAACATGGCATCTGGTGGAGGGGGAGTCAGAAGCTGGAGTTACCAGCCATGCAAAGCCTTCCTCAAACATGAGGGAGTCAGCAGAGTGCACTAACTCAGTGGTTATTGAGCTGATCATCTCCAGAACACCCCCAGCAGTGGTGGGTACCGCTGCATGGCATGTTTGGTTCTCTGCCTTGCCCAGCACTGAGTAAAACACTCACTGCTGTGCTGCACGAGTTGTACTTTGTGCTGCATTTTACAAGGGAAATGCTACAGCAAAGTCAATTTGCAAAGTCAGTTTTAGTGTCTCTCTGCGAGGGGCTGGTGTGTATAAACACAAATGAATTGGTCTCTGGTCAAATGAATGGGAACTGAGGATATTGTATTTTGTCAGTGGTTGAAATCTCGTCTTCTTAGTCTCATATTTTCTGCTTTCAGAGGTGGCTGTTTCATTTTGAAGAGAAAAATTGGGATTTAGAGGGAAAAGAAAAACTGGATATGGAGGAAAAATCAGTGCCAGTAAAAGCAAAGATTTTATGTAGGATAGAACTGAACAAAAAGGACTGAGTGAAATGGATTTGTGTTCTGCAAAGGCAGTGGGTGCTGGGGAACAAGGGTTTCCAAATTGCTTTCCTTCAGTATGAGTCGTCTCCAAACCTGTTGTGTAACCCTTGATTCATGGATCAGCCTCGGCACACGGGGGAAGTAACAGAGAAAAGCTGGATTGTGGGTTCGGGTCACAAAACCTGGGACTGGGAAATGTTGGGAATAATGGTGAGAACTTAGGTTTAACTCCAACATGCGGCGGTGACTTCAGCAAGAGAGTTTTGGATGCTGCTGCTGGGGATGTTACAACCACAGAGCTGGCTGTGGTACCAGTATGTTGGGCTTGAGATGCCATGTGCTCTGTGGGAACATGTGCAGGCAGGTCCCATCCCTTCCCCTCTGAGCACAGGGGTTTGCCGTTACCTGATGGCTGCTTTGCCTTAGGACACAGTTTTGGGGGGTGGTTTGTTTCTTGCCTTTGAGCTTGAAGCTGGTTTTGGCCAGATGAGAGATTCCCAGAGCTGAATGCCTTGGCTGGCAGGGAAGAGACACCAGAGTGAGGAGGGATGTGGTGCCCTTGGTGCTTGTCTCTTCCTAAAGTTATCTGATGTAAATATGACGCGCTCTGCATAAATTTAGGATAGATAATTGACTGCATCTCGCTTGGAAATGGGTACCAAAGGTTGTTTTATAGCTTGTGTGTAATTGAAATTCCAGGAGGAAAGGCCTTTGTCTCGGTAACCACATTTGAATTACTTTTTTATTGTAGCTTTAAACCCGTGCGTTGGGATGCTTGGGGTTGGTGTGCGTGGGGGCAATAGCTGCAGGGACAGAGAGCAAGGCAAGAGCAGGGAATGCAGCGGTGATATCCTGACCTGAGCAGCGGTCCCCTGCCCCGGTGGGGAGGTGCAAAACCTTCCCCAGGCAGGTTACAACACAGAGTAAAGCAGGATAAGGTGCAGGACGTCGGGGGGGCTGACGGCGCTGCCGGGGGCTGTGTGTGGTGCGAGAGCTGTGATGTGCTTCCATGGAAGGTTCCAGTTGTACTCACTGAAGCTCCTTTGTTTTGCAGAGATCTTGATGCAGACGCCCTTTTGGATTTCTTTTTAATAATGTGTGACCCTTCACCTTTGATCCCCTGACCTGCATTACTTTGGTAACCATTTCATTTTTTTAATTTCATTTCATTTTTAATTTTTGGTGTGCAAGCTGTTAACATTTCATCGTTTTAAACTGTAGCGTTCTGTGACCTCCCCAAAGGTCTCTCTTAGTTTTTCTTTTGGAAGCTCTGTAATGTTGGCTTTTCTTGAATAAAAACCTGTTTCAGTTGTTAAAATAAAAGTATGTCATTTCCATTGGCTTTTGTTTCTTTTAAGTTGAACTGTGTCTTTGTTTCCTGTTTATTACCTTATTTTTGACCTGTGTTCTCCAGTACTTTTAGTTTATTTTGATGTTTCTGTACATCTTTGGTTTTCATTTGCATTTCTCTGCTGTTCTTTTGGTCAGTCAAAACATCTGCTGTCCCCCCCTCCACTGCCCAGCCACATCTTGATAGCTCAGACAAATAGAGGAGCATTTAAGATGCTCTTGTGACTAGGAAATACTCTTTACTTGTTCCCTGTCCTGGAGATAACTTTTCCTGACCATCAGCTTGAAACGGATAGCTGTTTTAATAAAAGATTAGGCTTTAGACCAAAACGAAAATCTCCATTGAAACTCAATTTACATTTATTTGTACATTAGCACTGAAGCCAAAAGGCACGTTATGGATACTCCGAGCTGTGCTGTAAGCACGGGTGTGCTCAGAGCAGCAGTGTTGTGTGTACATGGGGTAGTAAAGCCCCTGAAGTTTAGGAGCTGTCTCTTTCCATTTTCCTATGGAAGGGGTACCAGCACGTAGGGCAGATTTTGGCCAGATCCTATTTTTGTCTTGTAAATGAACACATGAAACCCACAGAGCACAGCCTACTGAAGTACAGATTATTTTTTAAGTGTCTCATTATTTTATTCTCTAACATTTAATGCTGAAGTTTTAATTGCACACAGATGAAGCTGCTAAATGAGCACTGAAATGGATTTAGGTTTTCTCTGAGCCTTGTTGATGCTTATAAAAGTTTATGTCGTTCATTAGAGCTACAGATTAAAATGGCAGTGAGCTGTCCATGTGCTCCATGGTGGCTCCACTGACCCTGCTGGCTGCTGCCTGTGACCCAGAGCCTGTCCCTGCTCATGCCTTAGGGCTCATGGGGCTGAGCTCCTGGGCACTGGGGCTGCACCAGCATCACCAGGGGCTGCTTCGAGAAAAGCATCTTCTAGTTTTAGTTAGCATCCATGCGTGAGAGAATGGTACTTCCAATGGTACTCTTGGTGCTTCAACAGCGAGCTCTCTGTTTTTAGACTGCCCTTGGTTGTGTTTGCAGAGTCACCTGTTAAATAACGTGGCAGGCAGTGTTCCCAAAGTGCTGCTGAGCAGCAGCTCCTCCGTGCTGGGTGTACGTGTCGCTCTGACCCAGTGGTTGGGAGCTAACATGGGCGATCACAGCCTGCATCAGGGCTTGAAGCGTTCAGGTGGTTCTTTCCTTTACCCCTCCTCTTCCAAATTTTAGCTCTTAAGAGCTTTGTAGGCCTGGAGTCACCAGTTCTGGTGTACAAGGCTGCTGCTCCTACATGGAGCGTGTTATGGATAGCTGGGATTTGGCTTTTACTCTGGTTTTAATGTCAGCCTGAGAGGTGCAATCCTCCAAAGTCACCTCAAGCTGTTTCTCCACTTCAGAACTGGTTTTTAAAACCCAGTGGAAAAAAGTACTTATTTTGCCCAAGAAAACTCCTTGCAGAGTGTTTCCCCTCCCTGTGACACCCATTTCACAGCAGCAGCAGCAGCAGTCAGATGTGACTTTCCAGGAAAGCGGTTTTCAGCCCCCTTTTATTTCGACATCTGGAAGCCGAAGGGAATCTCCCTGCTCTGTGCACAGGGCTCGTGTCAGCTGCCTCCTGCTCCAGCACAGAGCAAGGGGGAAAAAAACTGTCTGATGCTGGGAATTGGAGTCAATAGTATAACAGGGAGGTTAAAAGATGGGTAGAACTTCTTGTTTCAGGAGATTTATCACGTCCATCCTGCCTGCTTTCCATAAGGTAAGCGCTCTTAGCGGTGGAAGTAGTTGGCTCTATCTCCCGAGGTGTCGGGGTGACACAGGCTGGTGCATGCTGCCTTTTCTCTCATCTTTCCAAGTGTTCTGTTAGATGCAGATGGTTATTCACAGAGATCAGTGTAATGAGTACAGATGATTTCTGTTCAGCTATTGCCTGGGCTCCCTGGGTGCTCGGGCTGCTGAGGAGGGAGGAGGTAGAGCCCTTGGAAAGGGAAACAGGAATTGTTCTGTTTCCTGCATAAACAATAGTAAATATTAGTAAGAAAAGCTGCTTCATTTACATGCAGTAGCATTGCCATTTACCCAAGCTTAAAGTCTGGTGCAGTAGATAGTATCAGCAACAGTTGTCCCTTCTATGGCAAGGGCTGATGGAGCCTCATTCATTTCACTGAGCTTGTTTTTCACTGAACTAAAATACATGTTTGCTTCAGACATTTAATCAAAGGACTACACAAATGCTGCACAGTGTTGGTAAAGCAAAACATTTGTCTGTTTAAATATTAAGAGAATACTGAGAGATTTGTACTTGCTTACGAGGTTTTTCTGTTATTCAGAGCCAGAATATTGATAACATCCATTCCGGAAGCAAGCCTTGGTTTTGAAATGAATGCAGTGCCTGCTTCTGCTGGAGGGGTTTCTGTGCTAACCTTGGCATAAGCTAACGGCTGAACTGAAATACTTGGGACCTTTACTAGCCTTAGACCATTGCATGTCTTGCAGCTTAGGTATTGCAGCCGGGGCTGGATTAACGTTAATCTGTGTGTGCTGTTCATTTCCTAGAGCAGTGGCACTGCAGCCTGGACTGCTGCAGAAAGCAGCTGGACCAGTCACACAAACCAGCTTTTATGTTAATAAACTCATCCAGGATGAAGTGTGCAGGACAGGTCCCCAGTGTGTGCCTGAGGACCCATGGGTTTCTGTACCCGTACACTGAGCAGAGGGGCAGCTCTGCCCCACTCCTGTGCTTTAGGGCTGGTGGCTTCCGGGGAGAAGCTTGGAGGGAAGGGGAGGAATGCTGCGGGGTGGGTTTCCCAGGCTCGTGGCCCTGCTTGTGCTCTGTGTGTGTATTGTCTGCCAAGTCCTTCAGTAATTGAGTTACTGCTCTTGCTTTAATCTTTCTGTTCTGGAAACGGGTGAAGGTCTTTGGTGGCTGAAGGGGGGAACCTTCCCTGGCTCCGTCCTGTGCTGCTGCTTTTACTCTGCTTACGGAAGTAGAACTCCTGTAGCCACCCAAACCCTGCGTTTGGCTTCCTGTGTGTGCTGGAGCTTAGGGCCCTCTGCCTGTCCTTGGCTTGTAGCTGCAGACCTTGGGTGAGGAAACACTGGGTGATAAAAATGTGTTTTTATTTCTCCTTCAGGTCTGGCTTGTCTGCTTTTCAGCTCTTCTAGAGATTGGAAATCCCAGTTTGTGTTTGTTTTCTCTGGATTCCTTCCCACAAGACAGAAGTGAATTCAGCATGGATTGTTGGGGAGAGCCTTGGCTGGGAATAAGGATAATTGCAGTCTCTGGCTGTGCCACAGATTTACTGATGATTTCTTTTTAAGTTATTCACCTGCACTGTATCTGTTTCCTCAGCTGTAAAATATGGGTAATTACCTCCATTGTAAAATGTTATGGGGTCTGCTGGTAATTATATGAATGAAGTGCTAATTACAGTGATTATTACTTGGACCTAGTCTAGATCTGGGTGATGTTCCTGTTGTGTTGAACATATGAAACAAATACTGCAACTTGTCTCCATTCTTTGTTAGGGGCTGGGGGGAAGGTGCCACAGCACTGGGATGTGAATCCCTGAGGGAAGCACTGCTGCTTTCCCACCCAATCCATTCACTTCCCGGCCTCGTCTGTCCTCGTGCGGTAGTGGGGCAGTGGGCTGATGAGAGGCGAAGGAATTACTAATTCAGAGCTTGGAGCCACGTGTCATTAGATAACCAGGGTTTGTGCTTTCCCTCTTGGGGATGTGTAGAAGAAAGCAGATGGGGAGCAGTGCTGTTGGAGATGCCGCTGGGCTGGGGCCAGGCTGTGCTACCTGATGCCCTCCGTTCCTCTGGAACATCTGACCCTGATGCAAGGAAGGGCTCTCCTTCCAGATGTTGAGGTTATTTTGCTCCTGGTAAGAGACTGCAGCTTACAAGGCTCTGTTACCAAACATTTTCTTTGCCTTTCTCTTCTCCATTTATTTAGGGTGCATTTTCTTGGTAGCTGGGAATAGTTCCACTATCCCTTGAGCGAGGCTGGGGTGTGGGGGAAGAACTGAAATTCCTTAAGGTGGAAATGGAGTGTTCTCATCCAGGAAACACTGCTGCTGCTCCCTGGGTATTGCTCTAGCTTGATGGTAATAGTAGTAAGAAATGTCTTTCACCCATAAGGATAAGGGGTTCCCACCCAATACCAGCCTTCCCTGGACACAGGGACGCCAAAACCCATATTCTTGGCTCTTGCTGTGGTTCCTGCCTGCTTTGGGTCCTGCTGGACCAATTCAGCATCAGCATTGGCCTTTCCCTACGCTGGAGGAGCAGCCATGGATCTTGGTAATGTCTTCAGAGGATGGCAGTGAGCTAGATAGAGGTGAGAGGCTGAGCAGCGCTTCCTTCCTTGTGGTTTCATCACTGCAGTGAGTTGAGGAGGGTTTAGTTCCTGTCCAGGGCCACAATGTGGAAAGGTTTTCCAGCAGTGAAAGTGCAATCTTTGGTTGCAGTTTTGCACTTGAATATTCCAAAGTCGATGCTCATCTCCAACAGCTTCTTTCTGATTGATCCTACGTCAGTCTTTGATTTATCCAATGGTATTTCAGTAGTTGGCATGTGAATCCCATTTAGTACTGCTTATTGGGTTGTTGTTCGGTTTGGGAATAACTGTGATTCCAAGTACAGGTTTATTCTAAGGTTTCTAGGTTTAAAACTTTAAAATCATAACTGAAAGTCCACCGAATATTTGTATTTTATGGCTCTCTAGATGTGGGTACACCTATACTGACACATCCATCCATATTTCAGAAAGCAAAATCTTAGTTCATTCCTACAGAAGTGTTATCTTTTAATCCTAATTCAGTGTGAGGTGCTTCAGGAGTGAATAATGCCGTATAAATTTCTTGCACGTTGCACAAGTGAATTGACTTGTGTGCGCTCTGCCAGGCCGGTCTGGTGTGAGGCATGTTAAATTACTGCCTAACCTGAAGGATAATCAATAAATCAGAGCTGAGATTTATTCGGCTCTAATTTTACAGTGTTCTTGTGGAAAGTGGGAAGGTGTTTGCTATCTGTGGGATTGCAGTATCTCAGACCCACTCTGAATGCTGTAAATCAACGTTGTAACTCACATACAAGCTTTATTTCTTTTTAGGTTGATGTTTAGCAACATAATAATTAGAAATTTGAGTTTTCCTCCTCTTAGAAATCAGGGAACCCTTTGGTTTTCACTGCGGTGGCGAAGTGTTGCATAAAACCACTGTAGCTTATGATAAAAATGCTTTCAACTATCTCAAAGTGTAGCATCACCACAAAAAGCATTAAAGCAAAGTGATGCCACGGTAAGGTGCTGTAAATGGAGATGTCTCTCGTTTCCAGAGCAGGTTTTAGAACTGACATATCCCCCCTTCGGGCAGCGATCGGTGAAGTGGTCGAGGCACGTTTCTGTTTGTCAGTGGTTACAGCAGGAAAGCCTGCTCTAACGTTTTATGATGTATTTAATTACCTGTCAGGCTCGGCTCTGTGAGGCAGCACGGCAGAGAAGCGCCTGGGGTGGGTCCAGGATGCTGGAGGAGCACAGCCGCATCCTCATGTCAGCCCCATCCCGCCTGGCGGCTGCGGTGCCTTTGGCATCGCCCATAACCCGGGGCGGCAGCGGCAGCGGCAGAGGCGCGTTGTGCTGCTCATCCGTGCTGCCATCGCCGGAGGAGGAGGATGAGGGTTTCCTTGTGCGCCCCATCTCCAGCTGCCCCTGTCTCTGTACGGACGCAGAATCCCCACAGGAGGGTGCTGTGAAGGCATTTAATGTGCGGAGTTTGCAGGGAAGATCCGAGTTTGGAGGAGACGGCGATTACAGGGAAGCGGGAGCGATGTGGTTGGGTGAGGGCAGCCTGAGCTGTCCCACGAGGATGCAGGCGGCCGGTGCTGATGCTCACTCGTGTCACCCTCACCCATGGGCTTCTGTGGGTGATGATCACAAGCTGATGTGCTCGAGCTCACAGTAACCAGCTTGGGTACCAAGCAGAGTATATTTGGATGTAGGCAGATCAGGGCATACATTGGTACAGTGATGTGCTGTGTGATCCGTGTCACCTCTGTGCCCTCCAGCTGCTTGCTGGCAGCTGCTAAACTCAGTGGCTGGGGCCCTTTCTGTATTCCATGGGCTCTCCTCCTGCCACCTCAAATGAAGAATAAACAGAGAGCTTAAGCAGGCGCCGTGCTCCATAGACGGATGAGCTGTGAAAGTGCTTCATGGGGAAATCTGGGGCGCGAGCTGTGTGCTGCAGCGAGGCTGGTGGCCTGGCACAGGAGGGCTCCGGGGGCGTTCCCAGGGAGGGATAACTGAAAGGCTCTTTCCAATGTCTGTGCATTAGTTGCTTTCCCCATATCTGAGCCGTTTCAAGCAATCCCTCCCTCCTTAAATTGATTACCTCGGCATCAGGATGCCTTGGCTTTAAGTACCTGCTAAGCCGCTCCTGTGCCGGTTTGACTTTGCCTTTCTGTCAAATGTAAAACAGGGTTTAATCTTCTCATTTAGGTGTTTTAATAGAAAGTAAATGTTTAACTTGCTTTGCTGTGGCATCTCAGTCTTTAATCCGTGGGCACATTCAGAATGGAAGGAAAACATGCTTTTGTGTAAAGCAGGAGTCCCTGGGCATCGGGGATGCTCTGAGCAGCACTGGGGGTAGGGGGTGTACACACATGTCTTGCTTTCAGTCCTGCAAAGGGCAGGAGGTGGAGGAAGCCTGCTTATGTCAGGTAAGGCAAATCACTGTCTGTGAGCTGATTCATGGTGTTTAGGAATGTGATGGGAAGTTTCAGCACAGATTCCCACTCTGGGAAGAGTCTAAACGTGCTGTATGTTAGGTGTTCATGATGACTTGCTGCAAGGAGCAGGAGCATCCTGCAGCATCCGGATTTGGACCTGATTTGTGCATCAGATATATAAAATAGATATATAAAATAAATCTATTTTTCACAAAATAGTTTACAGCTTGGGAGAGTGAACGATGGGATTAAGAGCTTCATCTGGAATAATATAAACTCAGGATTTCAACTGTTCTCATGAGCTCCTGCATGAGAGATCCCCAGACTTGACTTCATTTCATGGGTATCTCTCGCCGTGCTTTTCTCCCAGGGAGAAGGAGCTTGTGTCTGCCTTTGGCAGGGCTTGTGCCAGTCGATGCCTTTGCAGTGTCCATGTTTCGGTGTTAACACCTTCCCAGGGATGCACTCACTGCAGAGCGGTCCCTGTGCTGCTGTCAGAGGGATGCAGATGAGCTGCCTGGTTTAACATCTGGAATGTCCTGGCTGAGTTTGGGAATATGGGGGGAGGCAATAAACCGACATTTGGTCCCACATTTGTCTGAGTGCTTTTGCCATAGTGGATAAGAGAAGATCCCTGTTTCTTCAGAGATGGGATGCACTGGGAAGATGACGGAGGCTTCGAGCTGCTGCAGCTGAAGTCTCAGTGCTCTGAAAACATGCCCTGACATGGCAAACAGCCCATGGGGGGGCTTTGGCAGGTGAGGGGCTGGGGCGTCCAAGCTGGTTTTGTTCTGCACACACACACAAATTCCTGCTTTTGTTATCCTTCCTCATTTTGCTTTCTTTGTTAATGGGAATTTGTGGGGGGGGGGGGGGGGAAGTTTGGAAGTGTCTTTTTCTGCCATTTTTTTGTTACTATCAACATAAGGGGCAGAAATCTCTCTTTGACCTTAAATGAAAAGTCACATAGGCTGCAGCACAGCACATGGAGCAAAATGAAGCAGTTCCATCCAGGACTTGCCCTGTCCCACTGACCAGGGATGGTACAAACAGCAGTGTGTCAAAGAGATCCATCCATCTGTGGGCACAGGCACTGCGCCCAGGCCCCTCTGCATTCTGGATCTCATTTCCAGTGTGAATCTTGGACCAGGGTCTGCAGCATCCACACGTGTACAGGCTGGTGTGGCACCGCAGACAGATGCTCCTGGAGGGTGATGGCTCATTGATGTCCTGGCAGCATCTCAAGCGATGCTCTCCATGAGATGAGTTCCAAGGGGTTTGCACCCTTCCTCACGGAAGCAGAGCTGCTCCTTCAGTGCTGTGGATTTACAGGTTGGATTTACAGCATTTCAGATGTGTAACTGGCTGAGTTGTAGTCATTCTAATTAAACTAATTTGCACATTCAGCCTGTTTGCCTTTTTCCCTTGACTTCGTTTCCATTTTGACCAATGTCCCTCACTGGCTTACAGGTGCTCTAAGATGCTGGGAAGTGTGAGGCACTGAGGAGAATGGTGCCAGTGGGGACATCAGTGGTGTGTATGTTCCCTATAGGAACAGGTTGAAATGCTGCCTCAGACATGTCTATCACCAAAATCATAAGTATCAGGAAAGCAATCATGTCTAAGGTACCCCTTGGCATGTCGGAGGCAGCTCCTCCCCATGCAAGGCCAAGTGACTCAGAGTTCATCCCCCAGGATTTGGCTTTAAAAGGTGTTTCCTGCCAGCTGACAAAAGAGTCAGGCTCGGATCCATTGCACCGGCACCTGCAGTACGTGATGGCAGATGATGGGGATGTATTTCATTATCATTCAGTGCCACGTCTCTGCTGCCCCAGTCTCGGTGCTGCAGCTGCTGGCACACGCTCTAGTTTAAAGTCAGTGTGTTTGGGGGGACAGATCCCCCCATGTAACCTGGCTGGGGGAGCTGGGAAGAGGAATCAGTGGTACCCTCGCCTTCGCTGCCTCATCCCTGGACTTCCCATAAGGAAGCTCCATAAGGAAGCACGCTTTCCCCAAGGCTAAAGCCAGAGGTGCCGGGCAGCACCCACCCTTACTGTGCACAGGCAGATGCAATCAGTAAAAACCATGTGGTGGAAACTGGCTGCTGGGGAGATGCATCTCCAAGGCACTGCGGTTTGCAGCAAGGTCGGGGGGACAGATGTGCCCTCGCTGCAGCACAGGCGCTGCTCATTCTCCCTTCAGCTGCAGTTCTTCCAGTGTTGGCTTTCCTGTGTGTGACATGCCATGCATGGCACCGGGGGCTGTAGTGTGTATCATGTATGTAAGTCACACACACACACACATACATACATGTCTGGCCCATGCGGTGATGGGGGCTCAGGTGCTGCTGCCCATGGCCTCTTCCAGCTGCGGCCAATGGAGCTGATGAGGCTGAGGGATGGGTGGGACCGGCCCTAGCCGGGCCTCATTCACTTGGCTGGAGCATCCCTGTAGTGCTGGTGCCTCCCTTGTGTCCCCCCTGCAGCTCCCTGGGTACTGGTGAGTGCTCCTGTTAGGGCTGTTTTGGGGAGAAAAAAGGTGATTTGGAGGGTGAGCTGGGCTGTGTGTTGGCTGGCCTTGCTGCTCTGCTGCAGGATGCTGGTTGGTGTCAGTGCTGTGCTCTGGGATTCCTGGGTAATGGACTATTGTGTCTGTGGAAATTGTTGCTGTATAAAGTGTTTCTCCATTCCTGGGAGCACAGGAACACTGTGTACATGGATGGAGGCAAATTCCTTGCTCTTGTCAGCAGCTCACAGAACTTTCCAGAAAGGCCTTTGGAAAAACCCCATTAACTCCAGGTTTTAACTGGCGTGGGTTTAAAAGGGAGCTTGTTGGTGATGGATCCTCAGTCCTCTGGGTTCCTTCTCCTTGTCTCTGCATTCCTGTGGCTCAGCAGGGGCTGCTCCCAAGGGATGCTGAGGAATGGGATCCTCCACATCTCTGTGCTTTGAAAGGACAGTTACTGTCAGGGCTTCGTTATTTCTTGGGGGAAAAGGTTTTCTGGGAGTCTTAAACCATCTGGTTCTCAATGGCTTCTGAGTAACAGGCAGGGAAGGAAGGTTTTGGACATGAACCACATAGAGGGAACAGTAACTGCTGAGCAGAGGTGGGCAAAGGAATCAACCAGAAACCATCAGAAAAACAGGAGGTTTTGCAAAGGTTCAGAGTTAAAGCTGAAGTATTTTGATGTTGTGAAAGCACTTTGGCACCTTCTCTGGTTTTAGTCATGGGAAACAATAGAAGTTGAAAGAAGCAGTCTGGAAGAGAGAGATGTTTTCTTGACTGCCCTTTCACAGAGTGCAGAACAAGATGTTTGCTTCTGGGGGAGGTTTTGCCTGGCAGGAGCATCTCGCACACCAAAACTTGTACTTTTTGATGGATGAGGAGGTTTCCCCTGAGGTTTCAGCTGGAGGAGCTGATGGGTGTGTGGGGCTGTCTGGGTGGATGCTGCTCTCCATTCACTGCAGTAAAACCCACATTTGAAAGTGGAGCAATTGGCTTGAAAATGGGGGTTTTTGGTGTTTCTCACCCAAATCTGGAGTTTTGGGGGCCAGGGCATCGCTCTGAGCTGGGCTGGGGGAGTTTTGGAGCAGGTAGTGAAATGAAATGGATTTTAGTATTCATGAAAAATGCTTATGACAGCCTTACCCCCAGTAATGAGAAGCCACCTGCAGTTCGGAGCAGTACTTGATAATGCCGTAATTAGATTGGAGATGCAAAAAAGCTCATTAAAATTAAATCACTTATTTGTCACTGTTTTAAGAGGTGCAGATTGCCTCGAACCATGCTGGTCTCTTGACCTTGAGTATTTTGATGTAGTCCTCGCTGTCAAGAGAGCAAAGATAACACCGGAGCATCCCAGGGCATTGTGGCTTTGGGGTGGGGGGGTTCAGAACAGGGTTGCAGGTACTCACTTGCCCCAGTCCCATCATTTGGTGCTGTCTGGGTTTTGCTGCCCTCACCCAATGGGGCTGTGCTCTGAGCCTGGACAGGATGCAGGGGGATGGACTGGCCCTGGTGTTTGCCCACTGGGGACTGTGGGAGTGATGGGTGAGAGAAGCAGGGCATGGATCTGCTCTGCTCTCCCCCTGTATCTTTATGTGTTTCTTGCCTCATAGTCGGGGTCTTGTCCCTTGTTGGGTGGAAAGGGTCCTTCCCAGCTTATTCAGAGCAGGTGCTGCCTTTTGATGTCCAGGGTGCAAAGAACTTCCAGGGTTTCATGGAATTTGGGGTAACTGATGGAGCACTGACGGTGTTCGGGCAGGGGGAATTGCCCTCCCTTCTCTTGTATTGGAAATCGTCTGAGAGCTCCCAGTGGAGCAGAGCTGGCACTGGAGACCCTGCAGGGTCAGACACTGACTCCCTAGAAAGCCCAGCATGTAACAGGGAATGAGACTGAACCATGCTGAAGCATCGCGAGCTGAGGGATGGGGATGCAGTGTGGGAGGTGGGAGAATCCTGCAGTACAGGGGCTCTTCCTTCCCCATGGCAAATGCAGCTGCACTGAGGTGGTGGATGTGTGAGTTCAGGAGCTCGGGCTTCTGAGGGCATTTGTCTCTTCAGTTTTTGATGAAACACAATACAAAGTGTGCTAGAACGTGTGTTCAACCCCTTTCCTCCCTCCTGCCTGGGCAGGAATGTGCAGAGCCATAACGGCGCCTATTAGCAAGATGGTAATTTTCCAAAATTAATTTTTAATGACTAATTTGTCTTGTTTTCAGATGTTTTATACAACACCTATTGTTTAAACCACATTGTTTCTCCACAATGTCACCATGAAGGAGATCAGCCTTGGCTCAGGATCTCCAGCTGGAGCATCCATCACTGGCCTTACCCTCGCTCCCCAAAAAGGCTCTGGGGAAAGGCAGAGGCTGCTCTTTACAGAAGGGATTTCCCCTTTTCCCACCCCAAAATGCTGCTAAGAGTGTTCCCCTCGCATGGGGTCTCCCCCTTGCCTTGCTTCCCTTGCAGTAGCTTTCATGCAGAGAGGAGAATTGAAAACAAGAAGTGGGTTTTTCTGCCTCCTCCTCGCTGGTTGTGAGTAATCACACGTAGGTGTGTTGGAGGGGGAATGTTTACAGATATTCCATGTTTTGGGAGCGTGGGGATTTTCCCTTGTGGCGCTTGCATTGTGAAGGCACCAGCAGCACCGCAGCTGCTTGGCCTGAAGCTTGAATCATCTTAAATGAGGTGTTCCGGGTGTTTTCTTGTTTGGGAGACAGGGAAAGGTGAATGTCTCCGACCTGCCGAGGGAGGAGCATCCTTGGGGACCATTGCCCATCACTGTCTGTGCAGGAGGGCAGCTTGTAACATGCCTTCTGGAGCCTTCTAGAGAAACTTCTTTCTTCGTGATGCATCCTTTTTCCTGCTTAGGAATGACATTGGAAGGGTTAAGAATCGGCTGCTATCAGCTTGTGCTGCTCTGCAGCTGGGCACATTGCTTGGGTTTGCTTATTGCCCATCATGTCAATGTTTTCTTTTATATTCCTGGCACCAAGTGGGATTTTTTACTTCGGAGCTTGTTCTGACTAATGTTGATGAAAGGGCAAAAATTCATTATTAGAGAGAAATAGCTGCTGCTCGGCTGGTGTTCCCCAGGCGCTGAGGGAATGCTGGAACTTCTACAGCGAAATTCCTTCTGCAGCATCTTGCTGGTTGCAGACCCTGTGCCTTAAATCAAGGTGTTTCCATAGGCACAGGTTGAGGTCGCACCCATCCTGGGCTGCGGGCTTGATTAACAGCAGGATAATCCTCATCCATCTTCCAAGATGTGAGCAGACAGGGCTCACTGATAATGAGTAGTTCCGGATAACACGGGATGTGTGATTCCCATTGGAGCAGAGGGTTTGTCCTGCTTGGGCTCCAGCCGGATCCATGTGGGTCCTTTAAGCATCTTAAGAGGGAAAGAAAATCGCCCCCCAGCCCATTGAGGCTCTGTGGGGATGGTGGGGAAGCTGCTGGCAGAGTGAACCCGGGCAAGCATCCTCAATTTGCTGCCTCCTGAAATGGAGCAGCTTTTAGAGTTTGGAGCCCCAATTTGTATTCAAATGAAGGTCATTTGAAAGGTGTAACATAGTAAACAGCCATTATTTCATTTTGATAGTGGTACTAAAATTATAGTGTTGGTTGAATTATTTTAGTATAGGACCATTACCATCTCCCTAAAACACTTACAGGGATTTTTATATCAGTGCTGCAGTCCTGAAATTAGGGGAAAATTAAAAATCACACGGCTGTGGTGGGGAAGCAGTTTTTTGTGCACATGCCTGCCTTTTATTGTGCATTCTCTTCCCTCACCCCTCTGCCTGGAGGGATATGTGTCTTCTGTCAGGGATGCTGCTGGTCCTCTGCTGTGGATCGCGCTGGGGCAGGGTCTGTGCTGCTCCTGCCGCACATCCATGGTATGGAGAATAACACATCTGGGAACCAGCAACACCTCAGCAGCCATCGGGCTTCATCGGAGAAGGTGCTGTGCAACAAACAGATGGGAAAGGGTGGTGGGATGCGCTGGGGTCACTGTGGGGAGCTCCTGCAGGAGTATGTGATATCCTAAGCATCCCGATCCAGAGGTGGAAGCATCTGTGGCTGGTGCCTCCAACCACACAATGATTTCTTGGTGCATTCAGCTTCCAATTCGTCTGCCAGCCACAGTGCTGAGCCTTGTTCTGCTTCCTGTGGCAATGCTGAGCCTCCAGTGCATCCAGCCCAGAGCTGGGTGCTCAAATGCCAAGCGTGTCAATGTTCACCTTGACAGCAGCCACCATGGCCCTACAAAATGCATTTATTTACACTAAATGTGAAGTACATGCAAGGAAAGGACAGCCCTGGTAATGCACTGTACACATCAAGGTAATCTTGGTGATAAGCAGAAGACTTCAGGAAAACTGCTGTTTTTCCAATGGGAGAGTTGACCTGTATGGTTTGGCATCCATGGGGTACTGGTCCAGGTCAGCAGCTCACTGTCCCCCAGGGTAGGGCATCCAGCAAGGTCTAAAGGCTTGGTTGGAGCAGAAGGAAGATGCCTGTTCCCCCATGGGTCAGGGCTTTTGTGAGCCACCTCCAAAATGGAGATCTTTCAGTGGAACAAGGTGCCTTTGGTATTGCCTGTCTTCAAGGCTTTTTGCCAGCATGCTGTGTTTAAAGAGTACTCATTTAGGGGAGTAGATACACACTGCAAATCCCTCTGCATTTCTTTTCTGTTAGGAATACATGTAATAAAAGTCGGAGTTAATGGAATGAAAGTGATTTCCCCCATCAGGGCCACCGAGTGAGGGTGGCTGGACCAGAGCACGGCAGTTACGGCTGAGATTGGGTGGAAAGGCTGATGCTCAGGGGGCTGTGTGTGAGCAGGGCTGTGGGATGTGAAGGAAATCTTAATGGTGAGATTCCCATAGATGGATTCTGCTTCCTTCATTAACATTTTCACACTCGGCTGGCTAACAAATGAGGAGAAGGGCTTTCTGTACCACTGCATTTACAGCGCTCTGAACCCGCTCTGTGCCTTGGAGTGTGCCAGAGGTGTGCGCCCTCGCCCTGTGGTGGTTGAGCAGGAGGGGTTCTGTGCCCTTTGTGGGGAAGGCAGGAAAAACCAGGTGTCTGGGGAGTATTTTTAATGAAAATCTTCCTTGGTGATAAGCTGGTTCTCAATAAAACAAAGGCATAACGTGCAAATAGAATTCCCTTCATTTATAGTTCTTTCAAGAATTTAAGATGTGAAATTCCTGTTTTTCTAGCCACATCGTTGGCAAAGTCCAGATTGGGTTTTGATCTGGTTTTCTGATCTGTTAGTGTGTAAACCCCGGGATTTTTTTAGTTCCATGAGGAGGATGCTGGTGTTTATCCACTGGGAAAGAGCAGAAACTCTGAAACCTTGGAAGCTGTGCTGCTTTAATGGTACCAAAGCTGACACAAATGGTGCACCAGCCATGGAAGCTGCTGCTGTGGAAGGCCTCTACGTCATGCCTCCTGTCTCTTCCCCAGGCTTACCTGCCCTGGCTTGCTCCTCATGCACTTCTGGAGCGCTCCACACCATCAAAACACAATTTCATGCTGCAGTCGTGGGGCTCTCAAGCACAGGGTGGTACCAGGGTGGACGGTCCCCATCCTCAGGTGAAGGATGCTCTCACGGAGCATAGAGGTTTCACATGAGGGGGAAACAGGCAGCTGGATTGGGATGCCCTCAGAGATGAGCACAGCAACCTGTTCCATATTTATTACAGGCAACAATTTGACTAAGGGAGAACTTAGATTAATAACATTCAGCCCAGAGAAGTAATTTCCTTTGGGAAAGCGATTTACATGCACTCTGCCAAAAAGAGCCGTCACCGTGCGCTCCGTCGTGTCAGCTCCAGTAATGAAGTTGGAAATAACATGGGAGGTTAATAGGTCCTACTTATCTCCTTAGCGCCGGGAAGGAAGATTTACAGTGCAGAGCCTGGTTTGCATATTTCCATTGGAAACAGAGAGGTTTTTCCCAGCTGAGATGGATGTGGCAGGGTGTTGTGGTGTCTGTTGTGCATGGCTGAGGCTGTAAACCTGCGTCCCATGCTGGATGGAGCCGCCTTTCCATGGGTCACTGGCCATGGGCTTCATTAGGTGTCTGTGTGCTGTTCCAGCTTGAATTGTTCCCCAGCTATATCTCCTCTAAGGCTGGAAGCTCATACAGATGTAGCTGCCACATGGCTGTTAAAAGATGGGTTGAAGCCAGGTCTGTTTTCCCTTGGAGCTGCCCATAGCGTGCGAAGAGGAAAGTGATGGTGGGAGGAGGCGGCGGTGCGGAGCACTCCTGCGTCACCATCCCTTGGGCACGCAGCAGAGTGAGTTTTGTCCTGCCTTCACCCCGGGGAAGGTGATCCATGGGGCTGGGAGCTGCCAGGCTGTGCCGGTGTGTTAGCCAGGGCCCGTTCCCTTCATTAGAGCTGGTAATGACCTTGTCACCGCTGACGAGGACGCTACTGCCTTGGCTTTCCAAGAGGCTGGAAATAGCTGGAGCTGCCCCTGTAATTGCACCTTCCCCCCTGTTCCTCCTGCCTGTTCACGGATCCTGCCACTCCAAATTACTCCTGTTAAACTCCCGAAGGGCTCGTGGCACATTACGGGCTATTGCAGGAGCTACTTCCTTTCAAACAGCAAAGCTACCTGTGAGTTACAGGAGCACAAAAAGCTCTCAAATCCTTGTGCCTTCCTCCTCTCCCTTAGCTGTTTAGAAAATAGCTTTCAAAGCGCTGCTTTCTCCCAGTGGATTTATGGTTGGGTCCTTGCAGGTTGTTGGGCTCCTCCACACTGGGAGTGAAATGAGATTTAGCAACAGGATAAAATCATTCCCTCTCGACAGTTTAAGTCACAGAAGTGCTTAAAACAGTAACTCTGAAAGGGATGGGATTTCTAAGAGAAGTTGTCTAGCACAAACTGTAAAATACTCCTTTAAGTTGGTTATTTCACACCAGTGATGGAGTGTGAGAAGAATTCACTTTCTGAAGAGCTTAAGGTACAGTTCAGTAATAACCTGAGCCGTTTAATGAATGAAATATTTAACATAATTTGCATGCATTAAGTGAGGGGATACAGAGTGTGACAAATGTAACTCCAGGTCGGGGAGGGAAACTGGGAGAAACAAATGGGAATTCCTCAGTGTGAACCCACAGAGCCCTTGGCCGCAGTGCTGGGATGGGGATGGAGCTGAGCCCAGAGGCTGTTGCATGGGGCAGCCCCTGGGGTGGAGGATGGAGCACATCTGTATGGTGGGTCTCACTCGTGTCTGCCAGGGCATCCCTCCCCATGTCCAAAAACTCTTGGTGGGTGGGGGTTGCAGAATCCCAGCCTGGTTTGGGTTGAAGGGACCTTAAAGCTCTGCAGCTCCAACCCCTGCCAGGGGCAGGGACCCCTTCCACTGGAGCAGCTTGCTCCAAGCCCCTGTGTCCAACCTGGCCTTGAGCACTGCCAGGGATGGGGCAGCCACAGCTTCTCTGGGAACCCTGTGCCAGCGCCTCAGCACCCTCACAGGGAAGAGCTTCTGCCTAAGAGCTCAGCTCAGGTTCAAGCCATTCCCCTTGGCCTGTCCCTACAGGCCCTTGCCCAAAGCCCCTCTCTGGATGCAGTATTCCAGATGGAAGGAGAAACCTCAACATCTGACTTCCCGGGATGTAAGTTTTCTCTTCCTATGTACTCCTTGTGTGTCTGCAAATAGCTGCAGCCTTTCTGCATCGCCTCTTCTCATGGGGCTCTGCTCCAGGCTGGGGATTGAGGAATGGCAGCTTCTGACTCCCTTGTGAACAGAGCACATGGAAACGACTCTGCCTGAAGGCAAAGGCAGGAGCCAGCGTAGCCACAGTGGTTTCCTCTGGGCGGCTCAGCTCCCTGGTAAATACTGAGGGATGAGAGATGTAGGCTGAAGAGCGAATAGGAGGAGTTAGACAGGGCATCCCCATCTAGCTGGGAGCTCCTTAATGTCAAAGCTCATTTGTGAGATCTTTAAATGCTTAAAGATGGAGAAGAACAGAGTAATTCTGAAATGCATTTCTGCCTTTGTTAAGCAAGATAATGGTTTTTTAATGGTATATATCTTTAAATAGTTATGAAATGAGCCCACTAACAGTGAGCCCCCCGTTTCATTTAGGGGCGTAGAGCACAGACTCAGATGAGGTCCCCTCTCAGTGGCTGGATTTGGTTTTGGACTGCCTTAAAGAGGGAGGGTTGTTTTCCTCGCTGCTGCTGATTTGCCTTGACAGCATGTTCAAGTCAATATTACCCTAAACCCGTTCTGCTTTCATAACAGGCAATTTTATTTGTGTTGAAAACGCTTTGTTTGATTTCTGGAGCCATTCATTACAGGATCAAGGCTTCAAATTGGAGCCAATTAGGTCTAAGAGCTGCTTTTAAAAAGCTTTTTCCAGACACCAAGAGCTGCAAGGTTAAGATGCAGTGAACTGAGCACCCAGCCCCATGCATGCAGCCTCTCTTGGGGCAGTGGGTCCCACCCGCGCTGTGCCCTTGCGGCAGCTGGTACTATGTACAGTGCATCTCTCTTTCTATATTTAGTAAGAGACGCATCAGCATCCCTTTTCCTCCCTGAATTCCCTCTGGGAATGGAGCTCGTAAATAGCTGTCGTGCTAAAAATAACACCTGCACCAGCCCCTGCAGCCTCTTTCCTTTCTCTGGCTGAACACGGACCCAAAGGGCTCCCACCCCGGGCGCAGAGGTTTGGGTGTATGTTAGTTCTAGTTTATGTTAAGGAAAAGCGGAAAGCAGCCACTTTAAAATGTAGAGAGCATGAAACCGCCTGTGATGCTTAACCTTTGGGAACGTCAGTCGTGCTCTCAGCATCTCGCTCTGTAATAAAGCACAAGCACAGCTGGCAGTGGTTTTCTCAGCCACTGGTAGCCCAAAGGTGATGCGGGTCCCATGCTCTGCCCTGGGATAGAGGCACCATCCCTGATTTTACACCAGCCTGCTGGTTCAGCTCCTTTTGCAGGAGAAATGCAGGAAATCCTGGCACTGGCACTGCTCAGAGCTGTAAACAGCTTTTGTCACACAAATAATGTCCCTTTTTTGTGGTCATTTTTGGTCATTTTAAGTGTATTTTTCTTCTGAAGTGTTTTCTCAAAAGCAAGGAATTACTAAAATCTCAACCACCTGAAAAGAGCTTGCAACTGAATGATCCATCTGTTTACTGGGAGGGGGGGAACCAGCAAAACCACCAACCCATCAGCACCAGTGGGAACTGGAAAGTGCAGCTGGGTTCCAGTACTCCTTTTGTTTCTAAACATCAAGCAACAGTTAAAAGGAGGAGGAAGAAGTTAACAAGTCGTGAAGGAAAGGGTGCCAGGCACTCAGATCTATAGTGCAAATGGCTCAGGTCTTCACCTAGGCTGGGAACAGAGCTCTGCCTCTGATTTGTTTTGGGTTTTCTTTTCCCTTTGCTATTGTGGTTGCTCCTCATGGGGAGGGCTGGGAGCATGTTTCATAATTGGTTGTGTAATGGGATCGCTCCTAACGTTCTAGGTACTGACAGCAACCACCTCGAAAGGTCTCTTTTATCCCAGTGGCACCCAAGGTTTTGTTTGAGGTTTATCTGGATTAATTGGGCGGATGTTTGGGGAAGAGAACAAATACCTGCTGGTGTTTGATTTTGCTCACGCAGCTGTGTGATGAAGAGAAATGGCAGCAGAAGACCTTAAACTCCATTATACTGTCTCTGGGAAGATTTGTGAGGGATAAGTGGGACACAGAAACAGCATTTCGGAGCCTCATCACTGCAGTTAACTGGAGTGCTTTCGGGTCTGAGTGCTGGGTGACCCCCAGAGGCATTAATGAACAAATGGGTGCTGTGTTTTGTATCTCCAGAGGCTGCACAGCACAGAGCTCTTGGCTTCTGCTAATGGCTCTGTGGCCTGTGAGGAATGAGCAATTAATTATCTCAATATTTGAATAACCTTTGTTTCTGCCTGTGTTTACTCTGTTTGATGCTGGTCCTTCTCCCATTTAGATTCTTATACTTAATGGAGCAGTACAAGGTTATGGACTCTTACAGGCAGCTTGGTGCCTGATGATGGAGTGCATGCACATCTAGGAAGGATGACCTAAAGCTGTCAGTCTCATAGGCCCCTGTTCTTTTGGAGTCTGGAATACTTAAAAATCCACTTGGGAATTGCATCAGTGCACTGCATGGCTTCATTTCAAATGGGTCTTTGTATAAACTTCATGAACCCCACTGTGTGTGTTAACGGGGCTGTGATGCTCAAGGCTTGGTCAGTATGATTTCATCTGCTCACAATTATGAGGCGTTAAGGATGATTATAGGGCTGATAATAATGAGTAGCATTGGTCATTTTTAAGATTAACTATTGTTTGCACAATGATACTTGTGCAGTATTTACAGAGCACCTTGGAGAGCTGGAAGAGACTTCGTGTCAATAATACTACTACTAATAAATTATGATTAAGACTACTAATAAGTTATTAGTATTAATATTAGTGGAATAAAACCATTAACTGATCATTGAAGGTAGAGCAGCTCCTTTATTTAGCGAGATCTTTGGGAGAAGGGAGGTGCTCACACTTGGAGGGCAGGAGGGGGGGAGATGAGGCATGAAAGCAGCAGCATCCAGGAGTCCATTTTGCAGTGATTAAGAGATGGGGACTGAGTTCATCGCAGGACAGCGCCTGCCGAGGAAGCAAAATGTACCAGGCAGTGCTCTTTCCAGATTGCTGTGCTTTGTGGCTCCTGCTCTGACCAGCATCGTCACTCGAGCAGAGCTTTTATCATGATTTAGGATGTATCTTTTAAGAAGGATTTTAATTCCCTGTTTGAAATAAGAAAATGCCATAAATCAGGGGCAGAATCTTTTAACATTTACAGTTTTAAATGAATTCCTGTTGAGAGTCTCTTAAGCCAGATTTATATCTGGTTCTGCATTGAACTGTGTCGTTATGTGGGACTGAAAAACTCTTACAAAATTAGGCATAATGCAAAAACATGCTGAAAAGACAGTTCTGCAGGAATGTGGAGCATTATTATGTTAGAGAATATTGGAGTGAGGAATATGCAGAAAGGGACAATTACCCTGGATATTTTCCTTTTAATGAACCTTGCACAGTTCTTTGGAAGGGTTTGCTGCAGGCTCAATGCAGGATGAGGCAGATGGAGAAGGTGCTGGTATTTTCACCTCATCTGGCAATCAGCACTGACTGCGATTAGGGCTGCACGTGTGGCAGCTTAGAGAAGAACAATTGCAAATCCCAGGCAGAGTGGCCTGCTCTGACCAGTGCTGTTCACTTTATGACCATGTTTTACTCTTTGACTCCCAAAAGGAGGAAATCCCTGTCAGTTCCCAGCCAAACGATTATGGCAGCAGATTGCAAAGCAACAAACCTTAAGGTTTTCCCCCAAATGTGCTCATGGGAGCAGCAGTCCACATCCTGGCAGCTTAAAATCCACCAGCATCCTTCAGCCTTCTTGTTTACTGGAGCTGGAGAAGTTGGACTTGGCCAGTCTTGGTTGAGGGTATGGAATTGCCTTCATATGGCATTGATGGAAGGTAGTGGGAATGGCTCCATGGGTTTTCCTCTCTGCAGAAGTGGAGATTTTGGTAATTATGCTGTAATTATGCATCATAAATACATGTATCTTACTGACTTCCCTTTTTTGATCCCACTGCATACGTGACTCAGACTACAGAAGAGCAGTCCCATTGGCAGTACTAAAGCCAACAGTGACAGCAAGACAATAGTCCATGTGTTTCTTTTAAGTTGTGGGGTTTAGTCCAGGGTCATTTAAAAGCAAGAATAATAAAACAATAATGTAATGATCTGTGGGTATTTTCCAGTAACTGAAGATTGGGTGTGATTTAATATTGCTCTGTTTTACTGACTTTCCCTCAGTTTGGGGCTTAAGTGGAAGATAAAATCCATCCTAATCCCATTAGGCACTGCCTGACTCAAGGTCTGACTTCGCTGATACTTGCATCTAGTGGTGTTCTGAGCGAGTGGGTCAGGACAGCCATTGCTCAGTGTGTGCAGAATGGGGGCCCTGCTGTTACAGACCCATTGCATGTTCAGTTTGCTGTTTTCCGTGGGTATTTGGCAGGTGAAATTGCCAAGCAGATCCTGTTTAACTGTGCTGTCTGTTAACTGCTGCTTATTCACTTGATTGGGTGTTCTCCTTTCCATGTGTTTTAGAGAAAACTATTTCTCAACCCAGTTTCTTCCTACCAGGTTTACCCTTGAAAGTAAAGCATTGAAGGTGTCCACTTGCTACTTCAGGGGAGTTCAAGAGTGACCAGGACTAGCCACTTTGGGCTGAGCTCATGCTGACCTGGGAGGAATGCCTTGATTTAACTGAGCTGAGCCTTACAGATCTGTAACACCTCAAATGTGCCCGGTGCTGCCCTGGCATGACTGCAGAATGCCTTCACTCAGACGCCTTGATCGGCAGTGGGAGCTCAGGATTCCTAAATGTCATCCTATAATGTCTAATTAAGGTTGCAGTTTGAAGACATCATGTACTTTAATTGAAAACTGTAAGAGTAATCTATTCCATTTTTTTCCTGTTAAATTAATAGTGTGGACCTTTAGCAGATGGTTCCTGAGACGCTGTTGTTAATGAAAACATCCCACCGCCTGCAATCCAGCCGCACAGCTCCCCAGCCAAATGCCTTTTCCACTCGGTGGCTTTATTCTCCTGCGGTGCCAATTAGTGGTCCCTGGGCTGCCACTGAGCCTCTTTGGCAGGATTTAAACCCTGCAGAGGTGTGTTCTGCTGGGTGATGCTGGTGGAGCTGGCAGCAGCAAAGCAGGAAATGCTTTGGGCCCCAACATGTTCTCCATCCATTAGGGTGCTAGACCAGAGGGTCTGGTTCAGGCTGTTTAATGGTATTTTCAAGTGCCTCTGTCTGTGAGCATGCACTGCATTCAGTAGGGGTGAGCTCTGCCCCTCCGTCCCTGCATCCTCATGTTCACCAGTCCCAGGTTTTGGGAGCAGATCTTTTGTTCCCCCCTTTATACTTCCTCCCTCCCTCCCTCTCCCCCCTCCTATTGCTTTGCTGCTTCCCAGGGGGACACGCGGCAGCAGTGGGGACTGGGGAAAGCTGGAATATTTATCGCTCTCTCCTACTCAGAGGCTCTAAAACGGCTTCTGCAGAATAAATCTCCTTTAAGACCCTTCTGGAGTGGGGTTTGGCTTATTGCTCCAGGAATAAAGAAAAGCCTTCCCTTCGCCAGGCAGCGAGCTGGGACCCCAGCGGTGATGGCTTGGGAGCTGCCGCATCCCGGTGATTTGTGGGGTTTCTGTGTGCAGGAGCACAGGCATCTAAACCCCAGTGTTTGCTGCAGGAGCTGAGGAGGTGGAGCACAGGGCGAAGCAGTGTCCTTGTGTAGGTACCACCAGGCAGCTGACGGCAAAGGGTGTCCCAGGGTGAGAGCATCACTCCGGGAGGGAGGAGCAGAGGGATGCAGGGATCCATGTTTCCCACAGTGCCTTTATGGAGGAGGAATTTGCATTGGCTCTGAGGATGTGAAGGTCGAGTCCCAGTGAGGCAGGGACCTTGAGACAAAGCAGATCTCTGCCCCTTAAGGGTGCTAGGAATATTTGGCTCTATTCCCCTTGTCAGCTGCGGGATGTGCAGCCCAACACTTCTGCTTTAGGAAGGTGCAGAGAGGTAACACTTTGAGGCCAAAATAAGCGTGGCCTGCCAAAGGCCAAACAGCTGGGCAGATGAAATGGTTTTGCAGGTTTCGTTCCAGTGATGCTGAATGGGGTAGGGAGAACTTGCTCTCTGTGGCTTTCAGATCAGTTTGTAGTTGGAATAATCAGAATATTAATGGCTTTGAGAGCGGGGGAAGCTGGAAAATGGCTTAACCCAGCTGAGGAGATGCTCCATAATCAATGTGAATTTGTGTTTTCATTTTGGAGCAGAAGGATGATGAGGAAGAAATGGGCTGGAATTTGTCTTATAGCAGCAAGGACACAACGATACCCTCAGAGAATGAGCCATGCTTGCTTGAGAGATCACAACTGCATTAGCTCTGTGGTATAAATCCAGAGATGCGTACAAACTCTCCTGGTTTCTCTTAGAACATGCATATATTTCAGGCTGATTAATTTGGGTGTGTAGGATTCAGAGTAATAACTTGAAATTCAGACTTCACTTTTGTTTTTTAAAGTAATGATGTTACTGCTTTGAGGCCAGGGAGTGCCTTAAGCTGCCACTTCGGGTTGCGGTAAGGGTTCTGTCTGACACTGCTGGGGTGCTGGATCCCTGTGCACGGCTCCATTCCCTGCCTGGTGCTGGAGCCCTCCCCAGTGTCTGTCCGTGCAGGCACACACACATCCCACAGCGGCTGTGCAGGGCGTGCTGGTGAGCACTGTGCTCCCTGCTGCTGCCTGCGCTGCAGCGGGGCCATGGGGGTGACATCAGGGCACTGCTGCTGCAGCTCCGGGTGCTGCCCTGCTTAAATATTGAAGTGGGCAAGGAGCTGCAGTCACGTAGTGCTGGGGGGGAGCTGGTGCTGCCCAGCACCCCGGTAATGCCTGCAGCTCCTTCCCCTGCCTGCCTCTCACCTGCCTTACATTGAGCTGAGCTCTTAGGCAGAAGCTCTTCCCTGTGAGGGTGCTGAGGCGCTGGCACAGGGTGCCCAGAGAAGCTGTGGCTGCCCCATCCCTGGCAGTGTTCAAGGCCAGGTTGGACACAGGGGCTTGGAGCAAGCTGCTCCAGTGGAAGGGGTCCCTGCCCGTGGGGAACTGGATGAGCTTTAGGGCCCCTTCCCACCCAAACCAGGCTGGGATTCTGGGATGAACGGTGCGAGGTCTGCTGGAGTGAAACTGGAGGAAGAGCGATGGGGCCGTCACCAGTGGCACATGTCTAGAGGCACTGTAGCCCACTCATGTCCTGTCTAACACAGTTAATGTGGATTTGCAGTTGATGGCTCTTCACGTGCAAACTGAATCATCTTAAACAGGAGAATGCAAAACAAAAACAAATGTTCATTTATCTAAAACACTGTCAGCCCAAGCAAGAGGGTATAAATTAAACCACTGAATTATATGGCCAAGCTTAGGATGAAACAACTCACATGATCTGAATCTTAAAATACCTAATTGCTTTACAGGGTGCTTCCATTAGCTGATCAAATTAAACCTATTTCCCTTGTTCAAGCTATGAATGTAGGGCTCATTTCTGCAGGCTCTGCTTTAGGTGGGAAAGCCCTGCTCTGAGCCTAGCCATGCAATCAGCAGGCACGGTCAGAAGCAGAGCTGGATCTGCACAGCTTTCAGTATTTCATAGAACAGTTTGGGTTGGAAGGGAATAAAAGCTCATCCTATTCACTTTTCACTTTAAAGCATCACTTGCTGATGTTGTTCCCAAAGCCGGGCTCGGAAGGGACGCGGGGCTGGGTGAGACACTGGGACCAAGGGGCTGGTGCCCTTGTGCACAGAGATGCTCCTGGGTGCTCTTCGGGTGCCATGTGCCCTGACAGTGCCTCCGGGACTTGCTGATGGGAGGGTGTTTGTGGGGAGCCTGCGTGTCCCTTCATTTCCTTCAGCCACTTTATGATGACAGAGCGGAGGCGAGGACGGCGCTGGGGCTCGCAGCATGGCGCTGTCTCATCTGACCTTGCTGGTGCCACGCTGCCTTTTGTTTGTAAGCTCGGGCAAGAGGCAAAGCAAAAAGGGTTTGATAGGAGACAAAAGCAAACAATGGGCTCTCTCCAAAGATAGGATGAATGGGATGTAATTGAATGTTTTGGTGAAGACATTGACTTGACCCTCTAAGACACACAGAGAATCATTAGGGGAATTAACGCGCATTAAAATGCAGGGTTTTTATCAGAGGGCTTTTATTGTGCCTATAGTTTTGGTTTTAATTATTTAATGACTTTGTGCCTTCTAGTGATAAATCTATTTCTGCTTCCCTCTTCAAAAGGAAGGAGGATGTTGGTGTGACAGGGGGGTACATGCCCCGAGTGGCTGATGAGCACCAGCCTTTTGTGAGCAGACAGGCAGATGCCTTCAGAGAGCATCTCTTGCAGATAAAACACCAGTGTTGCTCTGACCGCTCTCTTCTGGGCCCTTCAGGTTTACTTTTCCAACCTACATATAGCAGAAGCTCTGTAGGAATTCTGTACTGTCAGGAGCTAGGTGGGATGTGGGGTTGGGAAGAGGAGTTCCAGAGCTGGGCTGCTTGGGGCGCAGCACTCCTGTTTGCAGCTCCTCCTGCACTGCTTTCAGGGCTCCTCAGTAACCTCATCAGTGTATTTGGCATCCCTCAGGTTGTGCTTTCCTCACCTCGCCAATGGACTTGAAACAAAAATAGCTTTTTTAATAACTTGAGCTGCTTGGTTTGGGCTTTGCTGAGATTTATGACATGTGTCTGTGTCATAGAATCATGGAATAGTTCGGGTTGGAAGGGACCTTCAGAGGTCATCCAGTCCAGCCCCCATCATCTCTTCCCCAAAATCATCTCCTTTGGCCTCTGACCTGGGAGCATCCACTGTGACACATGTGGTACCCAACTGTTGCTGCCAGCCCTGGATGCTGTGATTTGCTGGGACTGTCCTGGGCAATGGGCACAAAGCCGTGTAGTTACAGAAAGCAGAACATGGAGAGAACAGGATTTAGATGGGGTTTGCTGCTGACAGCGGGGAAGCCTTCTCCAGTGCATCCTCCATAAGACAGGCTTTCTCCATCCAAAGCTCCTCTGCTTCTTGTGCCCACCGATCTCTCCCTTAGAAACGCAACATTTCCTTGTGCATGACCAGTTTGGGGCTCACCCTGGTGCCCAGGATATGTTCCTGGCCTCCAGACTCGCCTGTTTGCCTGTGTCCATGTGCGTGTGAGCACCGCTGAGCATCACCGTGTCATCTGTTCCTCACAGTGCTGCTCCAGTTTGAGGTGGCAGACGGGAGATTTCTTGTTCTCCCCGAGCCTTGGTGCTCATACAGTGACAGAAGCTGGCACACGGGTGTCAAACTGCAACCAGACATCTCTGTTGTTATCCCTGCGTGGCATAGGGCTGCTCTCCTCACACCAGCTTGTGATGCTGAGTGTGCTGGTTCCTCCTCGTGGTGAAGGATGTGGCTGGTGCTCCAGGTGCTGGCATTGCAGACAGGGCCAGCAAGTGATGGGAGGGTTTCCTTGGCTTTTTGTGTCTCTTTTCCCCTATTTGTGTGCCAGTCCTTGTAATTGTGAGGACTCGGGGCAGGGAAGGCAGCGGCAGGATTCGCTGTCTCTCTGCTGTGTGTGTTAATTTATAGCGCTGCTGTGAGCTAGATGTTCCTTGTTATCCAAGGTATTTCCTCTGGAGGAGGGAAATCAGGCTGTAATATATCATTAAGCAGAAAGCCTAGGGGAGCTCCTATCCTAGTTGATGTGGATCCTTCTTTTAGCCTGTTAGAAGAATTGAATTATACGTTTTGAGTTGTCAGAAGACCCAGTGTGGAGTCTGGCTGGCTCTGTGCTATGGGAGCAGGGCTGGGAGCTGGCAGGCATCACAGGAACACTCATGTGTTTGATGGGTTGGTGTGTGCCCACAGCATCCATCTGCACCTTATCCTTTAGTCTGCCCAGATCTGCTGGTGAGGCCCAGAACAGCAGCATGGAAACAAAGGTTCTGTCTCCAGCTACTGCAGCTCCTCCCTCTGGGGTAGTTTTGGGATGGATGGATGAATGGATGGATGGATGGATGGATGGATGGATGGATGGATGGATGGCCATCTCGAGCATGCAGGGCATAGGCCAGCCGAAGGAATAGAGGGAACAAGCCTTGGGTAAGACTGACGTTTGTTCACCTGAAGTACTTTAGGTTTCTGACCTATAGCAAGATGCTTATTCAGCCATGAAAGTTAGAAGTTGCTTTATTCCATTCTGGCAGGTTGGTTTTTCATATGAAGAGGCAATATCCTGTGCTAATCTGACCCCCCTAAACCTGCCCATTTCTGCAGGGTTTTGAGGGCGAATCAGCCAGATCTGCCTCTGCATGAGGGGGTTTGTTTCTGTAAGTGCTTGTGTGCCCAGCCATGATGGTCCTGGGTGTGTGGGTGCTGGAGAGGACGTGGGGAGCTCCTCGGCACCCACTGGGGCTCATCTCTTGTTATCTCCGGAGCTGTAAGGTCTGAGATGATGCAGATTTGTAACAGACATAACGTGGGATGGGAGTAAAATTCTGCAGACCATAGCACATTTGGTGGAAATACTGTACTGGCTCCAAGGGAAAAACCCAGGGATCTTGGTTTATATTTCCTGAAGGATTTTAGTTCCAGAGTGTTATATATATATATATATATATGCATAAAATCAGCGATTGGCTCCTACAACTCGCACCCTGCATCAAGCTAGGCTCATGGAGCATCGGTGGCTTGTGTAGGGAGCAATGGAAGTCTGGGGCCAGACTTTCTTAGGCATGTAGTGTCCAACCTTTAGCACATGCATCTGGTTGAACTGTGGCTCCTGTTGAAGCCCATGCTTGGTGGGTTCTCTGCAAGGTTGTGAGTGCAGAGCCATGCTGGTGGCCCTGTGGAGGGCTGCACCAGGGCCTTTCGGTAGTCAATTTGACACTGGAATTAGGCACAGATTATAAAGAGGTGTGTTTGGAGCTCGGTGTCAGTGCTGCTCCTCCTGGCTCCCGCAGAAGCGGTGCCATTCCCATCATCTGCTGCTGCAGTCATCACTTAGAGCTGCGGAGTCGGGCTTGGGAAAGAGGGGATGCGGCGGTGGATTGTGGGAGAATTTATTTGCAGTGTAAACATGTTGGTCAGGAGTCATTAATATGACATTCACACAACCCTAATAAAGTACATAACACAGAGATCTGGCACCGCTGCAATACCCAGAGGACATTAAGTATGAGTCTTAAAACCAAGAGTATTGGAAACAAGATATTTTTACGTCTCGTTTGGGAGTAATATAATTGCATTTTGTGGCTCTAGCAGATGCTTGGGCCAGCTGGTTGGAGAGCATTGTGGATTTTTTTAGCTTTGGTACTATACAGCTACAGCCCTTATATAGATCTGTCTTCCTTTTAAACAGAAAAGGCAAAAAAATTCATCTCCTGGTCAAAAGACTCATTTCTTGTGTGATACCTTCATGGTGGTGCAGCCTGTGTGCAGTAGCACTGGAGATTAAACCACACATGGGTTTGGGGTCTAATGTGAGGCCGCTTCACTGACCTCTGCATCGCTCTGGCTGTCACAGGTCTCTGAGAGGGAGACTGGACCCAACTGGGAGGCAGTTTTCGGCAGAGAACTATCAAATCCCTACTTATTCCTCAGTGTCTCTTTGGGAGAGGGGGGAAGCTTGTTTCCAGCAGCCTGTGGCCTTCAGCCCTGGGGGTTCTTTGCCATCTCCAGGTGTTGGGATGTTGCTGATTATTATAGCAGTGGCATGGTCGTGGTTGCTTTCTAGTCCCTGGTCTCGTTGCTTGCCCCACAGCTGCTCTGGGTTTGACCCATGGAAGTGAGGAGCAGCCACCCCCTATTCCTCAGGCCTGTGTACAAGCACCAGGGTGAATTATCTCACCAGCACCAATAATTTCCTGCAAACATATCGGTCCTGATCTGGAAGTAATCGCCCGTATCATTCCTGCAAGTGGGAGCGATGACTTACGTTGATGTCACCCGCTGCCTTTTTATGGCAACCATTAATAATTCAGTAATTCTCTGCAGTGATGCTGTTCTATTTATAAATATTTAATCCTGCTTCCTGGTGGCACTGCCCTCCCCTTTGCCTCCCAACATGCCACCGGGTGCTCAGTGGTCACCACAGTTACCAGCAGTGTCTGTGCTGGAAGATGCTGATGCTTTTCCTTGCCTTCATTACATTACTTCAGTCTGGCTTTGGTGTGAACAGGAGCCCTGGCCAAGTGTGCCATATCCAAACCTGACTTCAGCTGCTGACCTACAGCTCCTTGCTGTGTTATAGAAGTTCTCTGTTATAAAACTTCCCCCTTCCCAACGTGGCCATGCAAGTGACTCTTTTCTTTCTGTGTTTCTCTTTCAGGAAATTGCAGCTTATTTAATAACATTTGAAAAGCATGAAGAATGGCTAACAACCTCCCCTAAAACAAGGTAACGTTGCTCATGCTTCAGCCCATGGACTCATTCTTGCTGGTGACTTGACTTGCTCATTGATGCATTGGCCACCTAGTGTAAACTTGTGCTCCGTGGCTGGTGATGCCAGACTCTCATTAATTGCCTTACTGAGCGTTTCATTGACTGAAATCGGGTTGATTAAAAATGGAAGAGCTGCAATCTTGACAGGTTAAAGTTGTCACCTGGTTGCTCAGGGTTTAATTGTACCCCTCAGCTGCGCAGGCTTGGAGGCCTCTGAGCGAGGTTGCGGGCTGCTTATCCTGAGAGCTCCCTGCAGCCTCCAACTCAATGTAAATGAAGAGGCACAGAGCCCTCCCTGTGCTCTGCTGCTTAACGTGCAGTCGTGGGGATTGTTTGCCTTTTGGTGTTTCTCTTGCTGGGGTTAAGTGTTTGATGGCGAGGAGATCCCAAAAAGCCGCATTAACAGACATGTTTGCAGTTTATTATTCAGTAAATGTCATGTCTTCTTCGCGCTGCCATAAATGTTTAACTCCTGTGCTCCCCTGGGACCCCAGACGTGAAGTTTTGCCTGCAGATGTTTTCCTGCTGTTCCGGCTGTGCTCGGGCTCACAGCGTTCCCATACGTTACAAAAACCAGCTCTGCCTTTCCAATATTGAGGGGGTTTTCCTTTTCTTCTTTTTCCCAACCTGCCCCTTGCCTGTTGAGCAGGGTGAGGACACTGGGTGAGCCTGCTTAGCACCAAGGTGGGAGAAAAGCCTCTAGCATCCTGCATCCCATCGCCATCCGCTGCAGGGATGCAGTGCCAGAGGCATCCCAACAGCCTGTTGCTGGGCTTGGCATCACCTCCCTCTGTAACCATCAGGGGCAGAAATTCCAGTGAGACACAAGGAATGATGTTGCACCTCATGGATAGTGCAGGTTAATTCCCTGAGTGTTTCCTGACTCCCAGAGAGGAGAGGATGGAGGTGGAGGAGGAGGGGGTGGGTGAAGGGCCCTCGGGGTCTAGCTTCCCCACTGATGGAAAGCAGGGAGTCTCCCTTTGGTGAGTGCATACGTGCCTTGTTCCATTGCCCCTCTTGGTGCAGGGCAGCAGGTAGTTTGATAAAGATTAGAGAAGGCTTTTTCTGACCTGGTAATCCCGAACTTCAGATTTAATGCAATGCAATTTCTTGCTGACCCTTTGCCATAGAAGCCTGTTAAGAGGTCAGAGAAGAGATGAACCAGTCTGGATATATATGGTGTCATTAAACATGAGATTATACATGTGTTTGTAGCAGCACCTTATGGTTTCAAGAGTTTGGTTTGCTAAAGGCAAGGCATGAAAGTAATTTTCTGATGAATATTACAGTACCTTCCCCTGTGTGTTCACACTTGAGGGAAGGAATGTCCCAGGAGAAGGAGGGTTGTAACAGCTCTTCAAGGACCTTCTTAAGTCGTGGACTTGGGTCTTTTCTTCCTGTTTTTAAATATAAAAGTCAATAGGGAGAGTTAAATGCTGAGTTCATACAATGAGGTGGTGCAGAATTGATGCCCTCGCTTCAGCGCTGAGCTGGAGCACTCCCTGGCCTTTGTTTGCTGCTGCTAATTCAGCTCAGAAATGAATAGAGGTGAATTGCACCCTGACACTTGTGGAGTTCCTTAGTGAGGTGATGGAGCACAGTGGGGTTTGAGGACCACTGTGGTGCAGTCTGAGTGGTTGGGGCTGTTGGCCAGTAATGGGTGTTGGCAATGGCCCATAGAGAAGTTCCCATGTTCATGACACAGGACAGGGCAGGGGTTGCTTTGGCCATGGATGGCGGAGGAACCCTCCTATGATGCCATTGTGGTGGCAGTAGGGGGGCTATGAGGAAGCTTTTGGCAGTCTCCAGAATGGCTTTTTTTGGGAAGCTTCTTGTGGAATGACTCTCATTGGTAAACTGTGCTGATACAAATGTACTGGGTGTTATTTACAACAGTCTTTGAGTGCTCCAGTTTACCAGCATGAATTACCAAGCGTCCTTCGCAAGACGCCGACACTGATGCTTCCTTGGAATGGTGTTTGGTTGCTGGCTGCAGCTGTGGAGTGGGACACTGATGCTTCCTTGGAATGGTGTTTGGTTGCTGGCTGCAGCTGTGGAGTGGGCTGGGAGGCGTTCTGCTGGTGCAGGCTCTGACATTTCCAACTTAAATGCAAACTGTGACACCAAACCTAAATTGCTTGACATTTGTGTATCAAGTAGAACTTAACTGCTGTTTCTATTGGAATTTCAATGACAAAGCTGGCTTTGAGTCCCCTAACACTGTGCTAGGTGAAGATGCTTTGCTGCCTGTTTCCAAGTGCCTTCTGTAATTCTCATTTCAGAGTATTTTAATACTAAACATGAGTGACCTGGTGTAGCTTTACCTGTTGTGTTTCAGAAGAGGGGCTCAGCAACAGAAAGCATGGCCATGCCCAGAAGCTGCAAGGTTAGTTTTCCAGCTGGGAATGCAGTTCGGATGTGTTTATGCTATTGCTGCGTTGCAGTTACATTTCTGCTGCATGTACAGCAAAAGCAGAGGTGTTTGGGCCAGCAGCGGGTACCAAGCTCTCGTTTCCTTCCTCAAAGCCCTGAAGATAGATGTTTCCTGGGAAGTGCTTTGGGATGCTGATGCTGTGATAAGCCATCACTTGTACTGATACACAGCGCGGCTGGGGGAGCTCCCAGGTGAGGGATTTTCAGCCCGGAAAGAGCCCCAGTGCTGTTTGTAGGCAGTGAGACTTGGCAGTGATTAATATTTCTGCAGCTCGGAGTTGGTGGCAGTCTGCCCTTTCACATCAGTAGCATTTACATACCCCAGACATGTCCTGACAGTGCAATTCGGTTTCACTTCTCCTACCCACTGCGTTACTTCTAGTGTTTTCATTCCCCTTCTCCTGACTTTGGGAAAACAAGGGTTGCTTTTGGTGTGATGGGCAGCGACAGTAGGTGCAGGAAGGTTTCCCACTGATAAATCCTAACGTGATAAATCAGGGAGTTGTCCTGGTGCAGAGCTGACAGCAGCAAGAACCATCTGAGCTCTGTGTGACTGGGTGCAGTGGAAGTGCTATTCCCTTGCTCCAGGGAGTAGCAGGCATGGGATGCAGAGGGTCAATGCATTCCTATGGTGACTTAGGGAAAACTGGACCCAGCTCAAGTCCCAAGGACGTGCCAAGGTAGCAAAAAGCAGGTCAGTCGGTGACCCATCTTGCTGCCATCATAGATACGATGTCCTGGGACAGGGCTGTTCCACCGCTCAGTCATCTCAACTTCTGCTGATGCTGGTCGCAAGAGCTTGGATACAGATTGCATTAGACTGGTTAGAAATCACTTTTCCTGGTGGGAAATGCACTCACAGCGATCACTGTGTTCCTCTGTTACTTTTTTAGTGACATATTTTTATATTTTTTTTCCCCCCTGGCTCCAGAGTTTTGAAATTTCCGGAGAAATTGGATTTGTTCAGTTAAATGTGGGCTCGTGCCGAGGCTGGAGTGGAGGGCACCGGCCCGCAATGAGATTTAGAGGGAGCAGGGCAGGAAAACCTAATGCAGTTACTGCTTCAGCAGAGCAGCCCGGGGGGATGTGACAGTGAGAAGAAACGCGCCTGGCTCCCGGGGGAGCATCACTGTGTGCAGTGAGTCTGAGCCCTGCTTCGAGCCTGACCCTGCTGTGATGGGATGGGGTCAGCATTGCCCGGTCCCTCTGACACAGGGGAGCTCCATGGGGACGGGCAGGATGAGCTGTCACCTCAGCTCCTTGTCATCCCACTGCCCATCGCCCATGGAGCACACCCTGCTTCTGACCTGTCCATCGGTCCAGCCTAAGCACCACCGTATTTCTTGGATATCTTTATCAGGGGCTTCTTAAGGACAAGTTAGGACCTTGTATATTAATTTTATTAAATAATTAATAGCAAAAATAATTGGATTGTTCCATTTTCAGGTAAAAAATAGGGTGATAAATATTCATTGCTTATTTTATGAAAGGAGTTTCTGTTTCCTATGCCATTAAGGTGAGATTAACTAACAGTGGGTTTAAATGGAGGCTGAAAACAACTGTGCTTTGGAGTTGATTCCCTGCATTAGGTGGCAGGCAGCTCCCAACGGGCTCTGTGCAGGAGCCACCCTGCTGCCTGGGTACCTGCTGCTCCCAGTGTGCCTTGGCACTTGTGGGATGAGCCAGAGGCTCTGTGTTGAGGAGGAGATGTTGTGAGCCGAAGGTGGTGGAAAGGCGACTGCCTGGAGCAAATAGAAATACTCTGGAGACTTTGTTTAGATGTGAGGGTCCTGCTGCCTTACATAGCTCCTACTGTCCATGGGGCCCAGGACCATAACCCTCCCCATGCACAGTACTGGAACTGGGGGTTTGCTGTCATTGCTGCTGCTGGAATCCCTCTTCACACGGCTGGGGTGGCTGTGACCTGTTTTTCCTTCGTCAAAGGCAATGTGTGTGCTGTCAGCTCCTCCTGGCTTAGAATGCTGCTTGACATAATCCCTGCTAAATGTGGCACATCTCTCTTTACACTTTAAAGATTTCATGACTCTCAACACTTTCTTCTCGCTGCTCTCAGTATTTCCTACTCTATTTTTTGTCTTGTTTTCCCCTGAAGAGGATAAACAGTACAGAGATGGTTTTAAGAGGCATTGATTCATATAGATTTTCATCCGCTGTGGTCCAGGGGTGTTGAAATGCCAATAATAAATTCCTTCAACAGCTCACCCCGTTTGTTTTAATGTGACCTAACGGGAGCCATCAGGATGCCTGTCCCAGAGCAATCAACAGGCTTCAAGTATTTCATGTGAACCCTTCCCATGGCTGGTCCAGGCTGGGCAGCAGGTACAGGCTGGTGCTCCTGGAGAGCTGGTTTCCCTCTATATGGCTCAGGAGAGCTGCATCAGTGTGCAAGACAGCACTGGGCAACCAAGGTGAGATGTCCCTACTTCCATTATAGATGGAATTCACTTGGTGTGGATGCTGAAGGTTGGCTCCTCCATCCCACTGACCTCTCTGGAGCCCATGTGTGGTCACCATGCATCAGTTGGGTACAGTTCCAAAGCTGTTGGCTCTATAGCTGGTCTGTGCACACGGATGTCTTCTGTCCCTCTGCCTGGCTTCGTAGGGGATGGCGGTGCTGGAATGCGAAGGCTCCCACTCCTCTTCACATAGCCTTGTCCCTTGGGGAGGCAGAGAACCCTAGAAAGCATGGAATCCTCAGAAAAAGCAATGATTTGCTAATAAAGTGGTTGTGTTATTCAGCAAAGTACTGCCTGCCTCCAGCGAGCCCTTCCCATTGATAGAAACAGCCAAGGAGAGCATGTAGAGTTTGTTTTGGACAAATCTTGGTGTTCAGGATTCAGGCAGGCTCTGCCTATTCCCACATCAGACACTGAGGGAGGGAGGATGCTCAGTTTAAGAGGCTGCTTGGTGTGGGTGAACCCCCCATGCTGGCTGCCCAGTCTGGGTGTATGGGGCTGTGAGCCAAGTGAGAGAGGAGCTGCCTTCGTCCTGGGTAGAGCAGGAGGAAGGTGAAAATGTGCCAGGGGAGATGTTGGGTTGGGGCTCCTGATGGCCAGCACCAGCCCAGCCAATGTTTTCATGTACTTTATGCTCCCAGGCAAAGGGAATCCAGAAGGATCAGGGCTTAATTGCTGTTGTGGGGCCACTTTGGAGATGCTCTTTTCCATGTAAATGGGTAGAGGCTGCAGAAGGGCTGGGAAAACTGGGATTTGTTCACACTGCTTTAAACACCAACAGAATTCAAGTCTTAGTCACATTTTAAAGGCTTTGCAACTTAATTTATATTCTGGTATGGTAATGAAGAAGCATCCTTTGTCCAGGAGGTGAGATATGCAAAACTAACCTTTAAGTTGCTCATAATTAACCTTTAATGATATTCTCACATTTTTTTCCAATGCATTCCCTGCATCAGAAACAACGTATGGGAAGAGTGCCTGAGACTGCTCGTTGCATCTTAATGGCCTGCAAATATCAGCTGATTAAAAATAAACTGTTTATGGGGATTATTTATCAACAGAGTCGTTTCCCTCCAGGGAACCTGGCACTGAGGTTACCCAGTGGGGCTGGAGCCAGGCCCTGCAGCCCTCCCCATGCTCCATCCTTGGTCAGCAGAGATGAGGATGCCTTTGGTCCAGTGGAAGGGGGATGCATTGTGTCTCCACATAGGGAAATTCTAATATTTATGGCAAATACAGTGAGATTTAAATTGCACATTGGTGGTGCCAGAAATCTGGGATTGGGGAGAGGATTTTTGCACCCCATGCATGTGAAGCCATTGCATACATCCCAGGGGTCCTGCTGTTCGTATTGGAAGGATGGGGGCTGATTTGTGTAACAAGCTCTGTGTGTGTCAGGAGATGAGAGCTGGGTTTCTGGTTTTGGGGTGTATTTTGGTGCTGGAGAGCATTGTGTTGGTAACGAGCAGGGTTTCCTCTTACTGTGGTGTGAGGAATGTTTGCTGACCTCATCACTGCGGTGTCCCTATGCACGCTGCTGGGCTTGTAGAGAAGCACTGGGGACGTACATGAGCTTACACAGTCCAAATGTGGAGGAGCCTGGGGGTGAGCAACAAATACAGACAGAGGGGCCAAGATCTTCGTTTTCCTTTGGTGTTCTCCTTCCCAGCCCTGAGAAACCCAAGTTTGCAGGGATGCGGCCGAGGCTCCCCAGGGGTTACTCGGTGCCATTCCCACACTGCAACAATACTTCACTATCATTAAATTTAAAGTTCCGTGTAGAATCTGGTGGGTAGGCAGATGTACCGGGGCGTTAAACTTTATGTCACTTCAAAATGGTGTTCAGGTACATCAGGGGGAGCCCATCCAGCTGTAAAATTATCTGGTTTATGATGCTGCATCGCAGCTTTGGTCTTTTTGTGTTAATTAAAAATGTACCTGAAATCTCGCACCGTTGGGTAATTGCCACTGTGCTTTTTGGTTTCCTGTAGCTCCCTGACTCAGTGTGAAAGGACCTGATTCTTCTGCCAGGGTTTGGTACTGTTTACAAGGGGAGAAGAGTTTGCTAATGGGATAAACACTTCCCTACTTTCCTTGGTTGGTTCAGTGCTGGGTTTGTTCTGGCCTTCCCCTGGGCTGTCTCCAGGCTGGGAGCAGGGAAATGTCCTGCTGGAGTTTGGAGCTGCTGTTTGCTGGGTGCAGGAGTGGTCCATTTCCCACTCATGGAATCCCAGCCTGGTTTGGGCTGAAGGGACCTTAAAGCTCATCCAGTTCCAACCCTGCCACGGGCAGGAACACTTCCACTGGAGCAGCTTGCTCCAACCTGGCCTTGAACACTGCCAGGGATGGGGCAGCCACAGCTTCTCTGGGCACCCTGTGCATCCACCTGCTCTTGAACCAGAACCGACATCGCTGTGCTCGGTGTGCATGGGGATCCCCAGCCCCATGAAGCAGGAGTCTGCTGAATTGCTACCATGCTGCTGCTGGAATTAAATAAGAGGCCTCGTCCTGAGGCGTCCCACGTGATGATGCGCTGAGTTTTTGCAGCGTGATTTATGTTTGGCTGTAGGATTATTGTTTTCTATTGATTCTGAGGGAAATAAAGCAGCAGTAAAAGCTCATCATGAGCCTCCTGGTGCAACGTGAGAACTGGAAGATTTCCTGCCAGAAATCCTTGTTGTCTCCTTGATGGTGATTCCTAAAGCACCGGTACAGCTGGTCTCAAAGAGAGCATCGCCTCACACTCATGCTCCTCCTCTTAGCATTGCCTGGCTCAGTCCATCAAGGATGCTCTGGTGCTGCTGTGGCTGCCTCATGGCCTGACACGTAGATGGGTTTTGAGTCCAGCAATGCTGTAGAGGCTTCCCAGGCTGTGTATCTGCAGGAGGCGATCCCTCCCTCTGCCGATGTGTGAAATTAAACCTGTTTCTCCTACGTTTCAGGGCTTCTTTTCAATTCTGAGAAATGAAGTTTTGCCCTAAAATGATTCGGTTTACCTGGAAACTGCTGCTGCTTTCCATCCTCCCCAGTGTGCTGTCGTCCTGGAGCATGTTGTTTGCTTGCTACTCACATGCCTGGCACTTGTACAAGATGAACAGTTAAATTTATCAACTCTGGCCGAGCCGTTGTGCCTTTTCTCTGCAGAGCCAAAATGTGCTGCTCTGTACCATCTGAATGGGTTTTTCCAGCCTGATTTAACAATGCCACATGCAGCTGAACACCAGGGCTCTCATTTTCACACACAGAGCACTGGTCAAGTGATGGAAACAGGAGGGCTGGTACCAGCAGGGTACTGGGGCACCTCGTTTGATGGCATTTTGTGATCAGAGATGTAGAATGAGTGGATGTGATAAATGTGGACCTTCATGTCCTACAGGCTGTTAACTTCCATCTCCATAGATGAACCTGCACACTGAGGCCAAGATTCCAGGCTGCAGGGAAGTGTTTAGGTGAGAGGGACCAGTGGATCCCTTGGGGATCCATCCGGCTCCCTCCCAGCAGGCAGCAGCATCCCTGCCTGTGCTTCACCGGAGCACGTGCTTCCTGCTGCTGCCAGCAAGAGTGAATTGTGCCCATAGTATTATTTCTGTATTTATTTTATAAATGTCAATGATGAACTAAATTAAGATAAATAAGGCTGTTCCCTCTCGCTGTTTAATTTACTAAATTTTAATGAGACTAATAACATCTGTACTTGTTCCATCTTCTGGCTGGCTGGGAGACGTCAGCGGGTCTGACAGCTCTGCTCCGCTCCTCTTCCATGAATGTTTATGAGCAGAGCATTTTACAAACGTGGCATTAAGCTGTTTGGTTTTGTCTGTGCTTCAGCTTACACCAGTGGAGAAGCTGAGGCAGTGATGCAGATGATGGATGAACACCATCTCTGTGAGTGAAATGGGGGTGTTTTCAAAGGGCTGTTGTAAAATGCAAGCAATGGGTACGAGTTGCAGCGATGGAGATGGGCAGAGGTGGGAGCAGAGCTGAGATGCCTGTCCTGGAAAGGGGATACTGTTCTCCCATGGTTTCCCCTGCTGGCACAGCTCCAGTGGGATGTTGGTGCTTTCCCTCCATTCTCTGTGGTTCATGTGGGGCTGGAGGACCGCTGGCTTATGGAGCATCCCTGTGCCATCGCGCTGGTGCCCTCTGGAAGGTGACCATTTGTTTCTCATCAGTTGAGCCTCTTGCACAGCAAATGGGTCATGCAGGGGACATCTTCCTGCTGGATAAGCAATTAGCTAAAATAAACTACTCAAAGGACAAATTATGCAGGACTCTTGCTCTGTAACAAATGGATTAATTGACTTTGGTATTTGTGGGATGTTCCCTCTCATTTACTGAGCTCTCTCTGGCTGACAAAAAGGTCGTGCCTTTCTCAGCAGCATTTCTGGTGCCAGGGTGTAGGGAACAGTCCCTGCCTGACTTCTCTATTGACTTGGCTTGGTGAATAACAGAGGAAAGAGTAAACCAGGAGGTTTTCATCAACTGCACTTGGGCAAACACCATCGATGCCTGGTGCTGGGTGCACTGGAGGGGTGTGAGAGGAGGCTTAAAAGAGGGATTCAGGCAAACTTGGATGGTCTCAAATTAGGGCATGATGGAGAAAGGCTTTTCTGTTATCAGAAGTTAGTTCAGGCTAAATTAATCTGAAAATGTGTAATTTCATCTCAACTAAAAATACTGTAATGTAATTAAATTCAAAAGTAGGATGAGCTGGGAGGGTATAAGGAAAGATAAGCATCGGAATGAGACAATAATTGAGTTTGTATTGTAAACACATTCCTAAAGGAATTTGGGATGTTTTAAGCTGCTTCATTATAAATTTTAAGTCAAGAGTGCTTAACAGCTTTGGCGTATTTGGGGAAGTGGTTGACTACCTTTGTATTTGTCTGCGTTCTTTGTTTGCAGGATTTTCTATATTGGGGTTTAATTTTCTCTTATCATCTATTGGTTTATTAACAAGTTTGAAGGCGAGTAAGGCTTAAAGTTGGAAAATGTGTGTTTCCACGTGAAACTGGTTGTTTTGTGGATATATATAAGCTTTTAATCTGTTTTTTTTGTACTAGTTGGATCTTTAATCTATAAAATCAGGAGATTAGTATCATTAAAGCACTCAATGCATTCCTTCTGAAGGACGTCACATTTGATACTGGAGCAAGTAAGTCACTTCTATGCACAAGTCATTTATGTAGTTCTTCAGGCTGGCAGCTTAGGAAAGGGGTCAGGGTCGGGTCCTTCCTTTGGGCTGTTTGTGAGAAGGATGAGCATCCTAAAGCCATCATTTGAATGCTTTCAGCTGAAAACTTGGTTATCAGGTTGTCTGGGGACCCTGCAGTTGGCAGTTTGAGAGTCATACATAGCATCTGTATCTTTGTGCAGCGAGTGTTGCACAAGGGATGCAGAGAATGGGCACTGTCTTGCTCTTGGCTTGATCCAGAAACCAAACAGCGTGAGGAAGGGAGATGCTTCGTAAACTGCCTTGTGTCTCATGGTGATAATGGCCAATGTAACTCCTCTTTGGTGATGCCGCACAGGCTGCTGTGTTGTGGCACTTTGTTCTTTGAAAAGGTTTGCAGGAAAAATGCAGAAACCTTTCCATTTGCTAAAAATCCTTTACCCTTAATTCTGAAAAATGACTTTGTGGATGTTCATATTTCACAGGCCATAACTAGATTACTGCCTTTTACTGGAATACTTTGTGTTAATGAAGACCGCCTGGGATTACAAAATAGATTTCCTCTGCAGAAGGCATTATGTGGTTATTTTTTACTGTCTGGCATTCTAGTTAATCGCCTTGTCATCATTAATTGATGGGACTGGATTGATAGAAACAAATAGATTCTATTCCTGAGGCTCATTTGAAAGAGAGGAGGGGCTTAGAGCAGGGTGCTGCAGGGTGTTTGAGCACGTGCCTCGAATGCAGTGTGTGAGTGGTGACCATCGAGGAGAGCTCGTTCACTGAGGGTGATGCTCAGGCTCAGTTGGCACCTTGGAGATCTCTGCCGTGCTGCAGCCCTTTGGCTGGAAGTTCGACTGTTGAGTTTCAGATCCCAGTCTGAAGTGGCTTGCAGTTAGAATTGATAATTAATGAGTTAGTGCTCAGTTTTCAGGTATTTACAGGTTTCCTTAGTGTCTGCAGTCACGTTTCCATGGAGCAAGCGGAAGGGCTGGTGGCACCGGTGGCTTTGAGCCCTCCGGGTGCACGTGAGCACACGGATCGATGGGGGCTCGTGGTACGGTGCAGACATTGGGATGATTAATCTGGAAACAGTGTAAAGCATTCAGGAGTTGTAAGAACTGCTTCCCAATAAATCAAACAGCATCCCTGTGGGAGTAAGGAAGGGAAATAAATGAGGGCTAAAGAAATTGATAAAGATCCTTGAGCAATAAAGAGATGAACGCCAGTGCTTTTAAAATCGAACAAAGTTGATTTAACTGTCTTTTTTCATACCTTGTACCAAGATTTAAGTCTATAGCTTGTCATTATATCGAGAAATAATTTGCCAAAAGACTTTTTAGCATTTTGTGTGCATTCCACTTAATGGCAATTTTAATATTCTCGCTTTGGTCCTGCGTCGTTACGAGGAGGTTTCAATTGCTCGGCGCACTGAGGAGTTCATGAAGATTGTTTCTAATTTCTTTTTCAAGTCTGGTATAGAGTTCAGAGCCATCAACACAGGAATTATCACGCTACTCAGTGGAAATGTGAGCAATACTATTGTTAGCTGCTTAAACTAAATACCTGTCTTTGGTACAGCGCAGCTTCCAGAGGACATTCCTGCTTAGGCTGCTCTGGACAAGGTCTGGCTTCCTGTATTGGTAGGAGGAGAAGAGCTGCTCTCTCTGGTCACATTGGGAACACCACACGTGAGCTGTAGCTGGTTTCCCAGAATGGATGGGAAATACCAGCCTTGGTCTTTATCCGTAGGGTATTAAAGTGATGCTTCAGAGGAGTCTGTGCTCTCGTGATCGGAGTGGTTCCCTTAGAGGTTATTTTGCTGTCAGTGCACCTCATTTCTAGCTCCGGGACCCTGCTGGGGTTTTCTCTTGTGTTTTTCTCCCCTCTGCCCTCAAAATGAGAAGGATTTGGTTTGCCTTTTGTTTTTCCCTTGGTTAAATAACTCTTTCTTGCTGCGTTACCCCAGGCATAAGGGGAATGGAGGTAGCTGCTCCCAGGCAGAGCCTGACAGCACCCAAATTTACCTGGGACAAGAACTCTCCCTGGGTTCCAGAGCCCCCCGAAGCTCAGGGCAGTTCTTGAGTGCACAAAAGTGATTTAAAATAGCACATAACTGATAAACTCCCTGGAAACTCCCGGCCTCAGTCAGGAAGCATTTCCTCAGCAGGTTTTATTTTCTCTTTGTAGATATGTTTATGGTCCTGAGATAGAGATATTTGAGTTGAGAAGCAGATCTGATAAATGGAGGCACAGGAACAAGCCAGGATGGCCCAGGATGTGCTGTGGCTTTGCCAATGTGAGGCCTGGCAGTGGGGCTGCCTGATTTTCCCATTTGCCTCCTCTGGGAGGTTTTTAATACTCAGTATTTTGGGCTGTTCCAGATCATTATGGCACAGAGAAATGGTTTCCTGATATAAAACAACCCTGTCTGACTCAGAGTTTGGCTGTTGATATCTTCACAAGCCTGCAGTTTCTAACTGGTGTGCCTTAAGGTGTATATCAGAGAAGGTCATCATCTAGATGATGCTGTTGAGGGAGGCACAGTGAGGAAGCTTCTAGAAACAGAAGCAGGGACGTGGGAGGATGGTCACATCTTGCATTGAAAGCATTGATGATACAGGTTTTTCTCTGTATTGTTTTTAATTGGCTCTATATGTTAAAAGTAGAAGGATTGTTAATGGTTGAGTTAATCAGGATGACTAACTGTGATGAGCAAAGATACTGGATGAGTCTTCTGTGGAGTTCACTTTTGGCAACAAAACGTGATGCTATTGAACGTGAATGGCAGCAGAGTAAATGTTTACTGAGAAGTCAAATCCTGTTATTAGTTGTATTACTATTATTAATGCTGTTATCCCTGTTCCCTGTTTTCTGGATGTGTCAAGAACAAGTATGGAGAGGAAAACCACGCAGCACATTCATAGAAATAAGCCTTAGCACGGGAAATGTGGTACTGGATGGAGTTGTTCAATGAAGATACCTCCTCCATAGCTGCTCCATCGCTCTCCATCACCACAGCCTGTGGAGGACACCACAGGGGCTATTGTCTGCAGACAAAGCTGCCATGCTTTGAACCTGGTTGCATTCTCTGCAGAGACTTTGCCATTGGGAAGATGGTTTAGGGCAGCTTTTGGTCCTGCTAAGGCAGCAGAGCCCCAGATGTTGCTTGGTTTGACCTCCGCAGGCATGCACTGTTCAGACAGAAGTATCTGGAGGATGCCCTTTTGCAGCACTGGCATCTGATCAGTCCAATATAGCCCCAGAGGACTGGTTTTGGGGTAAGACTTTGTCAGCAGGTGCCCAGTGCTTTTATAGTGCTTTGCAGGCTTCAGATCTGATCCTGATCTTAAGGAAATGCTTTACTTGGCAGCCCACAGCAGTCCTGTGATACGGTACAAAAGCCAACTTTGCACTGGCACACGCTTGTTCCGTTCTGTTTGTTGGAGCCGCGGGTAATTACTCCCATCCTTAATGAATAGCATTACTTTCACTGATGAACACGAAGGCTACATGCTGGAAGGAGGAGGTAAGGATTAAGTTTTATGGCCTACCGCTGCTATGAAAAAGAGCATCTAGGTACCAATTAATGTCCCCTTGATGGGATTAGCCATTGCGCTAACTGCAACTCTGGATGAAATTGCTAAGTCTGTTATTTTAGACTTTAACTTCTTAAATATTGTAGACACAAAATAAATGAACTTTCATCTTAAATGCAAATGACATTCAATTCTAGAGACAAAAAAATCCATTCTATTTATGTTTCCGTGTGATTTATACCTCTTCCTACATGGATAAGGCGGCTCCTGAAGTCTTTATTTCATCTCTGCAGAGTTTAAAGATGAGGTGAATTTCAGATGTAGTCTGGGTTTCCTTTGGTTGCCATGCTCATCATCTCAATGCTAAGTGAGGACAGGGGGGATTTTACCAGCAGTGGCCTCTCCCTGCGAGGTGACACATTGCTGTGTCCTCAGCAGAGGACCCATGCTGGAGTCTGAACATCTCTGTTCAGTTCATGGGAAGCTTCTCCAGCCACGCTCAGCAGGGCAGCGATCACTGTCCTCTCATAGGAGGTGTGGTTAACCAGGACTCCTGCTGTAGTGTCAGGATTAGCTGGGATGCAGGTGGGAGTGATGGCAGCGTGCTGGACCGTGACACCATCAGTTGGTCCTGCTGTGCTCCGGGATGCAAATGTGGTGCTCTGTGAGCTCTTACGTGGCTTTGGTTTCCAGTCAGGGTGTCCTCATGCTTGTCACTGGCTTGTTTTACTCCCGTTGGAGGAGTTACAGCTCTCAGGATGAAGGCATTTTCAAGGACTTCATCCTCTTTGTGTTCCTTGGGAAACAAGGGCAGAGATCCAGTGCACTGATTTCCTACAGGGCTCTGTCAGCCTTTAAGGGTTTCCTTCAAGACTCCAGCCAGTTTTCTGCATCAGTTGGTTGCTCCTTTGGGGGAGTGGAAGTTGATTTCTCGTTATGGCCATGCATAGACTCAGAAGATGGGAGGTAACCTCTTCTTGCTGTCTCCTGACCCTGTGGTAACTTTGCAGCCAGAGAAAACCAAGCTAACAGTCACGCAGGATAAAACCCACCATAATCCCGACCGTAAGCTTATGCTCCAGCATAAGTGGTAAGATAAAAGGTGAATTTTAGAGCCATGGACCTTCTCAGGGAAGGGTTCTGGCTGGTCTTATTCCATTGTCCTGGAAAAAAAAGAGTTGCTTTTGGCTTTGCAGTATTTGCAATTCCCTTTTGGCAAGCCAGGCTCCCCAGGCTGTAAATCATAGCTTTCATTAAATGATACATCTGACATTTACCAAATCTTGCTGGGACAATTCAGAAGGAGCCAGTTGCACTGAACTGCCTTATTAATACTGCAGTAACGAGATTAAGGGAAGAGCTCGGTCGTTCAGGCCAAGGGGACTTGATGAGCACAATGGAGAGGCAGATACAAAGCATCAGTTGACCAAAATGTCCTGATCTTAACTTGTTTTGTGTTAGTTCCTATGAGAGTGGCTGGGATGGGTCCGGAGCTGGAGGTGAGCATCCTCAGAGCCTGGGCAGCCCCAGGCAGGAGCAGCTCCCACCAGTGTGCTTGTTCACTTTAACAATTAGTCTGAAAATGGAATTTAGCATCCTCTTCCTGGCTGTAGCAGGAACAATTCGGGCAAAAATAGCCCTTATGCTGTTGTGGCTGTTTGTGAGAGCTGCCGTGGTAAATAACAGGGGAGAGGCAGGGAAGCATCACAACTCTCATCAATACTTAAGACAAAAGGCTTTCTGCTTTGCAATTACTCTTCTTGTCCTTTCCCATCCTTCCCCCAGGCCACATGCAAGGAACCTAAATAGAGATCAGGCAGCTTTTAAATGCCACAGGCTCATAAAAAAGGAAATTCAGCATTGTAAGGTTGCTGCCTACTTGGGTCTGTAAGCAGTGCACCATCCTGCAAGCTCCACACAGTGGGACCAGCAATAACTGCACTGCTGGTGCCAAGAGCTGCCCTTGCCTGGGGCTCCTGAGCATCATTTGGAGGGGACAAGTGATGTGCCTGGGCAAGGGCAGGTCCCCACTGTCACACCCAGGCTCATGGGGATTTTGGGGTGCCGTGTGGATGGGGCAGCAGCAGTGATTGTGCTTTGTTGTTGTGATTTGCCTTTTGGTGTTCCCAGCCTGAACTGGATAAATAGAGTGAATTATTGTACATGAGCAAGGCAAAGTACGTGTCTCCCCTGCTGCTGGGGGGTCACATCCTAGGGTTTGCGCCATTCTCCTCCTCCCGGTTCCTTTGCTGTAGTTTGCTGCCTTTTTTTGTTACAGCAGCAACCCCTTTCTTGTCTCCTTGCAAATAGATTTGAAATGCTATTGCCCTTCCTTTGTTATCCCAGGAATTGGCTGGAGGGAGAGAAATTGCCTATGCAAAATTAACAACAACCCTTTCTTCCTTAACTTCCCTTCTGCTTTTCAGCATTTAGCTGAGCCCGATCACAATAAATCCTGTGAAAATGCTGGCTTGCTCTTGACAAGATTCCCTCTTTTCTTGAAACCTGGCACACTTCCTTCATTAGCTACAAGGTTCTCAAGTGAAATCTTGCAGATTGCAAAGCATCCGTTATCCCAGCAGCAAAAAGTGAATGTTTCTATCGCACCAAATACAGGCTATTGCTTTTCCCTGGAGACTTCCACTGGCCTCTAGCACTTTGCTTCATGAACTCTCTTAGGGTGTTTGTTTTCTTTAAGTAATCCAAACCTGTTTCTTGTTTTCAGACCGCAGAATGGTTCTATGATCCTGTACAATAGGAAGAAGGTGAAATACAGGAAAGATGGGTATTGCTGGAAAAAAAGGAAAGATGGGAAAACCACCAGAGAGGATCACATGAAGCTGAAAGTCCAAGGAGTGGAGGTAGGAAACCAGCTGGGGATGGTTTGGGTGGTGGCTGGGTTGGGCTGCCCAAAACACGACACGATGGGGCTATCCACACGTTCAGGAATGCGCTGAATTCCAGCTTCCACACATGTCCCTTGTTACTGCTTTGGTCAGAACCTGAAGATGGCTTCACACTTGAGTGTGTTGCTGCTCTCTGGGCGTCATGAGGTTGTGCAGCTGCAGCATGGAAGACAGACATGGAGGTGTCTTCACCCCAAGCAGCTTCTGGCAGAACATGTGCTGGCTGTAGCAGGTACTTTGGGTGACCAAACATTTTGGGGGGGGTGTGTGTTGCTAAGATGCTTTATTATTATTCATGTTTTATACTGTGTAAACTATGTATAGATTTTCACAGTTAGTTTTTGGTAGTGATTGCCATGGTTTTCCTTATGGTTGTGAAGTGTTGGCCCTACACTGTGCAGAAGTTGAATTGATGTTGAATTCATACCAGAATCAGACTCTGGTTCAAGAACTGTTTGGAAGGAGGCTGTTGCTCTCCCCATGGTGTGTATTCATTCAGAGGGATTCGGATGGGTGATTCACCTGACAGGGGTTTTGGAATGAGCCTTTTTGTTCTAAAATGTCCTGTTTGACACTATCGTTCTTCCTTAAACTCCTTCTGTGTGAGGAAAGAGCTGTTTGAGTGCTCTGATCACTTCTGGTGTTAAAGGTCTGCACCGATGCGGATAAGAAGCACATTTACTTAACTTCTTCAATATTTTATTCAATGGGAACTACATTTTCTGATAGAAGCCCAACTGCAGAGCTTTGCCTCGCTTAGTTACTAAGGCAGTAGGACTGCATTCCTGCATTTGATACTGAATCCGGGGTCAGAATGATAACAGGGTTTTAAAATGTGTAATGGTGGCTGTGTCATCAAAACATACTCTGGTTTCAGCAAGCTAATAGTGAAGCCATGAGGGTAGACACTTGTATAAGCTGTGTTGATAGCCACAGCACCACCATGGACAGGAGGCAGCACACGGGTACATGGTCGTAGCACAGAGCATAGCATAGAACAGTGGTGTTCAGTCACAGGCAAAGCTTAACCTGGATCTCGAGGTGCATCCAGCAGCCTTCAGGCTGGACTTAGGGCTAAGCTGAGCTTTCCAGCCTCACCCCTGGCTTGTCTTGGCAGATGGTTTGCATTGCATTAACCCTTATGGTGATGGGTACCGCACTGGGGTTCGATGCCTGTGCAGCATCACCGGGAATGGGAAGCGGCCAAGTGCCTGGAATCCACCTCAGGCTCCAACTTCCTCCTGGGCAATTTGTCATTCTTACGTTCTGTCTGCTTTAATGAGGTTTTGGGGTTTAAAATAGTATTAAATGGATTGCATTATATTACACCAGAGAGGCATAACTTTGTTCCATAATTTTTACATCCAATAACAATGTTTTATTATGACAAGCACAAAAAAAAACCCCAAACCCAGAAGAAGGCAGCAGAATAGGAATTGTGCATTGTTTTGTTTCGGGTTTGCAGAGCGTGATTTCATTAACTCCTGTGAACCTTAATGATGCAGAATACCAAAGCCTGCACTGCAGGACTGAACTGGAGGGGGTTGTTAGTGACCACTGGCCACTGCACGTGATAAGATAAAGACTTTCTGGCCTGTTTTGTCAAAGCTGGAGCCATCAGCCCCTAGATCTAGTGCCTGCCCATGCGTGTGGCCATCACTTTGAGCTCAAATAGCCCTGCGCTGAGCCCAGTAATTTCTGTGTTATTGAAGTGTGTCTTGGGGAAGGTAAGCAATCTGCAGTTGAAGATACTGGGGCTGGAGAGCCTCTGCACAGCGCTCAGGGTTTCCTCCTCTGGCTGATCGCATTCGCCACTTAAGAAAATAAGTGTCCAGGTACTTGCTCTGTGATGTACCCGTGTTTGGCCATTCATTCTTGCGTTTTTCTTCAGCTTAAGAGCCCTCTAGTCCCTGGTGTTTTATCTCTGAGGAGGTACTTACACCCTCTCATCAAGTCCTCCCTCAATCTTCCCTCTGAGAAGCCAAACAGAGCCCGCTCTGAGCCTCCTGGCTTTGGTGGATGTGGGATGCAGCCAGCTCTGGAGCTGACAGTCTTGCAGCACTAACCCAGCTCCTGAGCCAGCACTGAACAGCGAAGGGCAGTTTTCAGTGGAGGAACACAGCTCCTGTGTGGATCTGTGTGTTAACTGCCACTAAGGGTTATCAAAACCTGGATAGATCATCTGCATGCTGAAAAGACATTGATGGGTTTATTTTCCTTGGGTATCAGAGCATACAAAGGAACCAGTGATTCAGGTTGTCATACCTGAGGTGTGCAAAGGCAGCAGAAGAGAAACCAGCAGGGACAGGCAAGTAGAGATTTGGGTCTAATATGTACCTCCTGCATAAACCTGGGTCTGAAGGCATTGGGTCCGTACTCTTGTGCTGAGTGTGCCTGCAAGCCTGCCCTTGTTTCCCAAAGGCTGGAGGGAAAGCAGTGGAGCTCTTACTCAGGCAGAATTATGTATTTGTGACCTTCTACACGAGTGACTCGATCAGTACCGTGCTACTTCACAGATAGCCTCATGGGGTTATCTTTCTGATATCATCCTAATAGGAAGCGATGTTCTTTACTTGGACACACAGGCAACAGATCAGATTTAAAATAATAGAAAAAGGCTTTTTTCAGAGCTGGAGTGATAGTGTAGTTAGCCACATTAGGGTTTAACAGGGCATGAAATAACTGTCTGCCTTGTGGCACTGCCAGGTCATCTCCGCCGCTCCTGCAGCCAGAAGATAAATAGGTATCATTGTGGCACTGATGGAAAAATACTTGCAGAGCCGAGAGCCAAGAGCATCGACAGCATCCAAACAGCTTTGGAAGCTGCAGCTCACAGGCAAGGAGGAGAAACACGTTGTTGGCCCATGAAGCTACTGACCAGCCAGTTCTGAAGAGGGACTTGTGCTTGCAGGTTCAACAATCAAACACTTCCCGAGCATCATCAGTGGGATATTGCTGCATCTTCCCCAGTTTTGGGTCAGGAAGAACACCCATTTTGGAACAAAAAGTTTCCACCAGATGCTTGGAGATATTGGTGTTTAGCAGTACTGTGTTGAAGAATTAAATGAGCATGGACAATGCAGCTAAAGCAAATTTAGGACATAAATAAGGAATAAACTAATTTGAATAGGAATACAGTCATTTAAGTGAGGATTAAGAGGAATAAACTAATTAACAAAGCGGACATTAAATGATAACTGCCTAAAATCCTCAAGCTGTTGTCTTGGTTAGCATCCCTGTGCATGAGGGGTTTGGATATTACTTGGTTAATCTGATGCACAATCCTGTTAGAAAATGCTGGATAAACCAGGAAGGAGAAGTTAATTTGGCCTTTCCCTTAATATACCTCTGTGCAATTCTTTGTGGAATCCATTCAAAATCTCCAGTCCGTGATCCTTTTAAAAATCCCAATTAATTAGGATCCCTGGTGATGTGTTCCTCATCAAGTCACATAATTAAAACTTTTAACTAATAAATAATAGTGATGGGGATGTTGGAATGGCTTTAACGTCATTTGGGATGGTGCTGCCCCGGCGGCAGCCGGTTGGCTCAGCTGATCTTGTTGGGTGAACCTTTCCATGTGCCTCTGAATGGGTTCATAGTTAATGGCAGCTAAAAGTGAAGTGAGGTCTTACTTTTATAGTGAATTTCCCTCTTGTCGTCTGTGGTTGGGAAGGTCAGGGCTGATTCTGTTGCTCTTTATCCTAAATTGAGGATCTTCCTGTCTCTCCAACCCCAGTGCTGAACAACAGTTGGGGACAAGGGTTCTCCCAAACCTGGGTCCTCTCTCAGCTTGAGCACCACTACCCATGATGTGACTGCAGAAGGACTGCCAGGAGCCTGGTGCTCCAGAGAAATCCATCAGCTTTAGCAGCTGCAGCACAGGGATGCTCCCATTCCAGCACCGAGTGTGAATGGGACTGGCTCTGCCAGTGGAGCAGTGACCAGCACCAGCAGCCCCAGCTCATCCATCAGCCTTGATTTAGTCTGACACCACTAATTTCAGATGGGAGAGATCAGGGGACAAGAGGAATGAGCCAGGGCTCACATATTTGACATGGCTTGTTCTCCCATATGCAGATGTATGTTACCTCAGTGCAATATGAGCATCTTTATAAATTCCTTAGGAAAAAAAAAGAAAAGGAAAACTTGATTTAAGTCTTATTATGAGAGAAACTTCCCTGTGGAGATGGAGATGCAGAGTATCAATTTTGTATGCAGGACTTGTATTTAATTAATATCCTAACAGTCCCTTAACACTATCACAGATTAGTCCACAAGGACAGGAAGGAAAATTTTAGATTATTCAGTTACTGAGTAAACCCTGGGACATCCCCATCAGAGCAGGCAGGAGGGTTCTGCAGCATCGGGGTCTGCAGACCCCATGGACCAGCCTTGGCTGCATGGCTGTAACAGTGAATTCACCCTTGGAGCACATGAGGTGGGGAGACGCATGACAAACAGGGACTTTTCCTTTTAGTAGACGACCAAATGGGCTTCTCTGTGTTGTGAAAAATAACCCATCATGGAATATTGAGCTGCAAAGTGTTTCTGTATCTCTCAATTCCCTGCTATTGTCAGTGAGGTTTACTTGTAAGTTATTACTGGAAGGTGACAGCAGCTTCTGAGGTGGCACGCTCCAGCAGCACTGATCTGGAGAGCTGTTCCTGGGATGCTCTGATCCAATTCCCTCTAATTTACACGGGCTTTGCTCGCCCTCAGAGGTGAGCTGTGTAGTTTGCAAACTAATTAGGGCTGCAGCGTTCACTCGGGCTGCTGCTTAATGCATGCCAGAGAAATGGCTTTGGAGGAGAAATGAGAGTTTAATGTGGAAGGCTTCCTGCAAATATGACACACACGTGTGCATACATAAACGCAGCCCTGAAAGTGAAGGAGAAAAACTGCTCGAGGAGTGACAGGTCTTAGATGAATCTATTCTTTCTCATCATTGGTTAACAGTATTTTCCTCGCATCTCTCTGACTATTTGACTATTTGCCATTTCTAACCAGCCTCTCCCTTAATCTCCCATAACTCATTAGAGGGCACAGAGTCCAACAGCATCTCCCCACTTGCCCATGGCATGTCCATCTCTACAGTGGGCTCATACAGAAATGTGGAAGGTGCTGGCTCCTCATCAGCTGGAGCTGGATTTTATCCTCTCACCTATTTTAGGTGGTGTTTGCAGCATCCAGAGCGTAGGGTTGTGACTGCATCTCAGTGATTCATACGTCTCTGGTAGTCCTCGGAAATCAGAGGGATGGTTTACCGTTCCTGAAGGGGAATATGGATTATCATTAAATCTGGAATGGGTCTCCTGAGAGTCTCCTCTTGAAGGGAACATACATATCAATAATTCCTTTTCTATATCAGGATCCTAATGTATTCACTTGCAGTAACATAAATTCACAGCAAATGGTCGTGGGCTTTGGCATCTTTTCCTAACGTCCTACACATATTGAGGAAGTTTTATTCTTAGCAGACCTGTAACGTACCTAATCCTTTAATTGTCGTAGCTTCTTTTACAGTGTGCAACTTCAGCAGTAAAAGCTGTCTTCGTATCTGGGTGTCTCAGAATGAAGATTCAGCTGCGATCAGGGCCACTGCTGTAAGATACCAAATGGCTGCACCCTGTTGTAGTGCATGATACCTCTGGTAAGAGGCTGGTGAAAATAGCAGAAAGGCTGAGAAATGGGAGCTCAATGATGGATACTGAGGATGTGATGTAGCATCAGGTGAGGAGCCCTCAAAGCCAGCCAGAAATGGCAGGAGTAGGGGATTCATTTGAGTGTATGTGGGGGTCCAGACCCCTTTATGGGTGATGGGCAAGTGGCCCATGGGCAAGCTCTGCACGAGGGAAGGTCACCATCCCTTCAGCACAAGGCAGCAGGTTTGCAGTAGTGGTTCAGGTAATGGCTTTGTAATTGGCTGCATCACTTATTTTTTCCCTGTTTAATAAATAGCGTGAATAAAGCTGAGCCACATGTGGTAGGATTGTAATTCAAATCCCATTCAGTAAAGCCCGAGCATTTCTCATTTAGCATGTAAAGGCAGCTTCAACGTAAATTATTCCAAAAGGATCTCTGTGGACTAACGACATTAGCGTCTGGATGGATTGAAATTGTTGGGAGTAATTGATGCTGCAACTGCACCACAGATGAGGAACTGGTGCCCTGCTCTAGTGGAAGGTGTCCCAGCCCATGGCAGGGGGTTGGAACTGGATGATCTTTAAGGTCCCTGCCAACCCAAACCAACCTGTGGTTCTGTGATGATGGGAGTTTGCACATTTGGATGAGGAGGAATCAGGAGGCTGAAGGGGTCTAAAGAAATAGGGTGAAAAGCATCAGCTCCTGCATTAGGCTCTGTGCCTTGGGATGGAGGCTGTTCCAGTTTCTCCATCTTCCTCTTGATTTGTCTTCTGCGTGCTTCTGTCTGTACCACTTCCCAAACCAAACCAACCCAAATGTAACATATATAGACTTGTTTTCTTTAGTAAGGATGGGTAAATAATCTACATTAGAACAAGTGTGCAGACACAGAAGCAGCTCACAGACACCCCTGTCCCCCCTCTAAAACAAGAGGTTTGTGTCACTGCAAAGGCTGCTCGGGGCAAATACGCATTGACATTTATATTGACTATTTCGGTTTAGAGAAATCCAAAATGAAATATATTTTCTGCCAGCTCTGTGGGAAAATCCATTTATGAAAACAAAATCCAATCGGAGATGTACAGATTGGTGGCCAGAAGTGGAATATTTTGAACATAAAATAGATGGAGATTGGATTGCTGGCACTGGGGTCTCGGTTGAACATGCTGGAGTGGAGGTGGGAGTGGAGGTTTATCCCCCAAACTTGATCCCAGTGTTTGCAATTTAGATGAGTTTCCAGCAAAGCAGAATAAGCATGGATACCTTTTGGACGGAGGCAATGGGCTGCATCTACTCTTCTGACTATGTTCTTACCCTTGTGCATGCACAGAGAAGGGCTGACTCCAAGACTGAAGCCTTTAACCACAGGTCGCTCATCCCAGGGCTCCCGGGGCGTTTCCAGTGGGATGCAGCACGGTGAGGGTGAGGTAAAACCATTGCCTTTCCTCACAAGATGAAGAGGTTTCCTCTTCCTGTGGGGATCGCTGTGATTGCACGGAGGATCCAGATGCTGAAGCAGCATGTGCCTTGTAATCTTGTAATTGCATTGTGGGCTGTGACGGAGATAAGGGCTTCCACTGGAAGCGAGGAGCCTCCGTGCCTGCGTTCCGCACCCAGGTTTTAATGTGTTTGTATGTCTGTCTGTCTTTCTTCCTCTCTTTCTTTCCCGGGGGTTGGAAGGGAAAGCAGGTCTCGTTTGCTGGATTGCTGCTAAGTTTGTGTGCAGCAGAGCTGCGGTAAACACGTTAATGTCCTGAGTTCCTGTTGGAAGTGATGGGTGCTGCTCACCGAGGTGTATGGGGAAGGCTGTGGGAGCAGTCGTGTCAAGGGTTTGAAGGCAGTGGCGTTCCTAATCAAAACCTGGTGTTGTCCCCAAAGGCAGCACAGACACAAGAGCTGGGAAAACAGGATTTCAGGCTCCGTCCTGCACATGTGTGCATTTTAATGGCCACTTTGTAGGATATTATTTACTCTTTTTATAGGCAAGAGATTGGAATTAATCAACCCCAGTGTTTGTACAGCTCTTTGAAAATGAAAAGCGTTAATGGCAGTGCCACCCTCTTGTCAGGAGTGGAAGGGAAGCACAATGGGATGGAGCTGACGGGCACAAGATTGTTGCTGTTCTCCAGCCACTGGATATACTGGGTTTGGAAGTGTGGTGCAGCTTGAGCAAACCAGTGCTTGGTTAGAATGAAGAAACTGATGTTACTGGCTTGGGTGAACTCGGTCTTTGCCATTTTCCATGGCGCAGGCAGTAAGCTCATAGCCAAAGCTGAGATAAGTCAGTTTTCCAGACCCCAGGAATGAGTCTGAAACAGGCGCTGTTCTCTGAACCGTGCCCTGTCTGCTGTAGGTCAGACGAACACTGTGAGGAGTGAGAGCTGTCTTGTCTCAGTGCTACAAGAAAGCACAAGTGACCCTGCTGGCAATTAAAATAGCAGAGCAAGTGTAAATTACTGTGTTTCAGAGGGGGAAAGCCCGTCTCTGTATTCTGTGCTTGTCTCGGGGATGTCACGGCTGTTGGGTTGCGTTTGGCAGCCGCCTCATCTTCACAGAATCTCTTTTCATTATAATTGTATGCTAATGTATTCCTCCATTCGGTGTTCCCATATTCCTGCTGCCATCGCGTGGCTGCTGGGGATTAACAGCACTGGAGCGTGCGGCGCTGTCGGACGCTGGGCCATGGCGATGCTCTCAGCCATCCCTTCCCATAGGAGCATCCCTCCGTCCTGCTCCCCTCGGCTTTTCCAGCCCTGCTGCCGGGCTCTCTGGGGTGCAGCAGTTCCAGATGCGGCTCCTCAGCACCAGGGAGGACTCAGTGTTCATCTGGAAATGCAAAGCTTTGCAAACCTGCACTTGGTTTAGTGTTTTGGTGAGCTCTTACAATAAGGTCCAGTAACCCAGACCGTGTGTAATGGGACTGGGTTTGACCAGGTTACAGATTCAGACCCATAAGTTAATAAATCATGATTTGGATCTCCAGATGGCAAGTCTGAGTGCTGGCATTGGCACATCCCCGTGAGTCGTGGCTGCCTGGCAGCACTGCATTACACAGTGCTTTTGGTAGAAGCTTGGTGAGAAGGGATGTGGTGGATAAAAATCAGTTTTGAGCATTGTCAGTGGTTGTGTTCACTTGAAATAGCTGAGGAGCATAGTCTGAAAATGGTCCATTTCTTTTCCCTTGTACTTTCATTTCAAGAGGCATGTTTAGACCTCAGTGTCTTTCTAATCCCCCCTTGTTGGGATAATGAAAAACCCAAAAGCAGGATCAATTTTTGTGTGTTACATCAGGAACTTCCTTGGGAATCTGTTCAGGTTCCTGCCCTCACTCCAAGCCTTGTGGTTCCAACCACAATCCTGCCCCATCTCCATCCTTAGGGATGCCGAAACCCCAGAGGCCCTTCAGTGCCCAGCTCATTGCACTGTGAGCTGGCACCTCCTGAGCTACAGCGATTGCATAAAGTGTATGAAAGGGTTTTGATTACAAATCCAAACCCTGAAGGTTTATTAATGGCTGGAGGGCACTGGAATTCAATATCTCTGTGTCGTCTTGTCAATTCACAGCATTTTTAAATCCAGAAGCAGTTGAGATGATTCTATATATAGCAACTTTATTTGAATAGTCTGCATAGCTTTCCAAGTAAATATTAATTCCATTAAGCTATAAACTGTTATTTATCATGGCACAAAGCCATAAACTTACTTTACTTAGAATATAGGCAGTAAATTGCATATCCTGGATGAGATACAGCACGCATTGAATTCCAGCAGCAATTCCCAACATATTTGACACGTGTCAGTGTTAAACACGCTTGAACACGAGTTGCAGCTGAAGGTCCTGTGCAAAACCCGCCATAGCTGCGACCCGCAGGGCAGTAAAGCATCACGATGCCAGGGCCAGTGAGCAGAGTGCCACGGAGCAGGAACTCGGATGCTGCTCTGTGCATGTTGTATGTTTGACTTCCCCAATTACCTAAATTACTCATTAAAAGTGCCTCATAATTGCCTGACTCCAAGGCATCGCCAGAAGTCAGGGTTTTAATTATGCTGTTATTCGGTTTAATCTGTACTGCGTTCAGTCTGGTTTCAAAAGAAAGCTTTTCACCAGTTGTTGTTCAGGTGTCTCTGCCAGAGGTGTGGGATGTGGTGGCAGCAGGCAGGACTTTACCTTCATCATAAAGCACATGCGGGGTTAAAGCGGCTGCATCGGCAGGGCTGCTTTGATGCGTGGATCGATTGTTTCTCATGCACAAGCAGCGGTGCAGAGCAGAGCTCCCAGCTCTGCAAGCTCCTGGGCAGAGGATGCATCAACAGATACATCGGGGGATGTTGCACAGTGTTACAGCTTTCAGTCGGGCTTGTGAGCACTGTCACTGATTGCAGCCCTCGGTGCGGAGTGACCTTCAGCAGAGATTAGATCTTCCATTTTATAGCAGAAAACAATATCAGGGAAACATTAATGTTCATCAGCAGTTGGATGTGCTTGTGCTAGCAGAACAGTGAAGGCTATCTGCCAAAACTTATTGACTTGCTGTTGACTTTTACCCACAAAAATAGCTCTTTCTATATGTATGTATATATATAGCCTATGCGAGCTGTGCGGTGAGCAGTGTTGGAGGAAAACCCCAACAGAGTGTTAAATAAAGTAATCAGGGTTTAATAATTTTAGGGTTCGTTTCTTTTCCTTTAACAACTCATAAATATCAGCCAGTTGTTGCCCTAAGCAGATCATAAAGTTCATTATATCATTTTCATAAATGTGTATTTGTGTGAAAAGGGGGGAGAGAAAAAGGCTTGTATCGTAAATATCCATAAGATCAACTGGATTGCCTTCAGTACCAGCCAGATTGAAGCTGTGAGGTTGTCATTGCAGGACTGTTCGGGTATCAGAGGATCTGCTCAGTGTGCAACCACCCAGAATTTGAATTGTAAAAACACCTTTGAAATTGCTCAGCTCCTGATTAAACCAACAAAATCGGAAGTGGACTGGGGATAATTCATGATTTTAACGTTAGATTATCAAAATCAAAGCCAAATGCGTAACGATTGTTGAAAGTCCATTTTAGGAGGAAGAACCCCAAGCAGGAGATTGTTGTGATAGCTGTAAGGTTTCTTGATACCCTGTATCCACGAGGGTACATGAATTAAAATATAGATTGCAAGGTCAAGAGGAACGACTGTGATCATCTGATCTGCACAGCACATGTTGGAAACTTCCACCTCCTGATGCCTGAATTCAGTCCTGATGTCTCATTGAGCCTTAATCTTTCAAATAGACATTGGTCATGATTCAAAGATAGGAGGAGATGGAGAATCTGCTGCATGCTGAGGAATGATGCTTCGAGGGGCTGTTGCTTGTACTGTTCTAATGCTTTGGTTATCGCTGGGCTGGCTCCATCCCATCTCGGTAACCCAGCTGTTGGCAAGAATACCAAGCTGGAGACAGTGTACCAGATACAGCTTAATAACAGGAGGTTGTGGAAACATCCTAATGGGAAATCTGGAAGGGATGACAAATGTGTGCCTGGGGTAGAATCGGTGGGGCTGAAGAAGCCAAAGGTCAGGCTGGTGGGTCTGCATGCAAGAGGCAGAATGATGATGAAGCCATCAGGATATGCAGATAGAAGGGGCTGGGGCAGAGCATACATCCCATCCTATCCCATCACTGAGCCATTTCCCAGCCCAGATGACCGGGAGCCACTCGAGTTTGTTGGTACAAACAAGCTGAGATGCCCTGAACACTGGGACAACACAAGAGGGAAAACTCCGGTGTCAAAGGCCGCTGACACTGGCTTTGGCAGCAATGCACATCCTGCTCGGTGCAGCCAGGGACCTCAGTGCCGGCCAGGAGATGAGTGCAGGCCATGCCCTCAGCCGTGCTCTGGGCGAGAGGCACAAAAGTGAGCCGGGAGAAGCGGCTGACACAGAACCTGACTGTTAATTGTGTTCCGAAATGCTCCTGGTGCCGCGTGGGTCGGTTCCCTCCCTGCTGTGCCACGTTGCTCCTCATGCATTATTTCTGATCTGAGCCCTCCTGTCCCTTCGCGTGCGTGAGTTGATTTTAAACATCATTTCTGTTGCTCTTTCCTGCAGACCACTGACATTCCCCTGTTCCTTGCACCAGCATGGCCTTCCCACCTTGTCCTCCCAGCAGCTGCCCTTGAGCCACTGATGCCTGGTCCTTGCCTGCATCCTGATGCTGCCACCTTTTCTTTGGTGATACCTCGCCTCTTCCTGCATCTCTTTTGGGGCCCTCTCCACCTTTACTGCTTGTAGAGTTTTCCCTGGTTAATGTGGTCTTGTCCTGATTTCCTGCTTGGTTCTATAATTCCCCTTACCCCTTGCGATCCATCCCCTTGTCCATCACCTCTTGCCTCCCAAACCCTGTTCATCTGAGGCTGGATCCAAATATCTTTTCTTCCTCTGCCCTTGTTTGCCTTCCCTGTACTACACTGCCTGTTCTGTGGGGCACGCAACGGGCCTTCATCCTTTTCAGGGTACTGCCTGCGTCTGCAGGGCTGTATAAATGATTAACCACGCTGATGATGAAATGTAGGGCATGGTGTGTTTTTGGATAGGAGCTACATTGCCAGCAAGGATGCATTTTGCTTTGAGAGATGTAAATGCCTTTCACCAAGCAAAAGAATTCCTAGGACCTTCACAAAAGTCCTATTTTTATTGCACAAGGCTCAGAGTAACAAGCAAGGCCTTGAAATAGCTCATCTGTATGGGTGAGGGGGGTTTATTATTGCACATAAACAGAAGTAGCTCTGGCTCTGGATTTTGTGATTTTCCTCCCCAAAACCCTGGACGAATGTGTTCAAAAAGCGCACTCTCAGGAGGGTACAGACCTCTTCCCATCCTCGCTTCTTTGGGGTCACCATTTGAACTGTTAAGCACATAACCATCGTGTTTGTGGTGGAGGAATTCCAGCAGCAGTTTGCTCTTTCACTAAACACAGCAAGTCTCAAGGTGTGCAAGTTTTCCACACTGGTCTGTGGTTTTCCATGCTGGATAAGAGAGAGCAGGGCTTGGCTGGGAAGCAGCCACTCAGCTCAGCTGTTGGCAATTCCCTGTGTAGTCTGGAAAATACAGGGAGCATCCCTGTGACAGCCTGGTGGGGAGTGCAGGTTGAGGGGTAAACCAGACACGGGACAGTGAAAGGAGTTGGTGCTTCCCCAGCCACTGCGGTGCATCCATCAGGCTCTGCCCCATGGATCGTGCCTGGAAGATGTGGGCTGCCTGGCTGCTTCCTTGCACCTTCCCCATGTATTCAGTCAACAGTTACAGCCTGTCAGTTAGGCTAAGTAGGGAGCAACGTGTTTCTGTCATTCCAGCAGCTTCAGTTGCAATGGGCTCCCGTGGGTCGGGCTGGAAGCGTGGTGTGGTTTCCTTCCCATAGCTTCCATCCACTGGATGGAGATGAGGGGGTCGGGTGCAATGGGCAGAAATAGCAGACCCCGAGGGTGGGCAGGAGCCACTCTCTGCTTCCGGAGCTGGGGAAGGTCCTGGGTAATGCCTAAGGGAAGTTCCAAGTGTCGCTCGCTGCCCTCGGGTGGGCTGAGGGAGAGAATCAAAGGGGAGAAGTGAGAAAACTCGTGGGCTTTTGGAACATCAAGCAAAAGCTGTGCACAAGCAAAGCAAAACAAGGAGTTCCTTCAGTTCCCATGGTCGGGCAGGTGCTCAGCACCCCCAGGACATCACAGGTAATGGTGACTTACACCATCAAGACAAACACCATCACTCGGAACATCCCACCCTTCCTCCTTCTTCCCCCAGCTTTACATGCTGAGCATGATATCCTGTGGTATGGAATATCCTTCGGGTCAGTGGGGATCAGCTGAGCCTGGCATCATTAAACTGTGCTGTGAAACACGGAGGAGCCAAGTGAGGAATCAAACCTCCCCCTCCCTCCATACTCTGGTGCCCTGATAAAGTGTTTTCTAGCGAGGATCTTGGAGGAGCATCCTTGTTTTATGAATGACTTTAGGGAAAGGAGCAATCCCCACCAGGAAAGCATCGGGGAGGCTGGATTTTATTATATTTTGCCAGTAAACAAAACCTGGAACATTTAATCCTTGCACAGGTCCTGTGGGATCCCTGTGACGAATGTGAAATGACAGTTGTCACAATATTCTGTATAAATACCCGCCTATTTGCAGGTGTCTGTTCTATTTTTAATGTGATCCCACCTTTCTTGCTGTGAGGGAGAACGGGATGATCGATGGACTCAGCACCTATGTCTATCATTTATATTCTTTGGTTGTTTATAGGATTTCATGGATTTCGATGCCCTGGCTTGCTCGGCACAGTGATTGTTATTACACAGTTCAGTGTGGATTGAGGGGGTGATGCTGAGCTGCTCCCATGGGTTACCGGGGGCTAGCACACAGGTCAGGCCAAGGATGACACATTGAGTTTAATGGGAGTGGAACTCAAAGTGGGGAAACGTATGTATCTAACAACGTGAGGATTTACATGCATGTGGGCCATGCTTGGATCAACCTACAGGCTGTTTCTTTAGCTATAGTTTTACATGTTTGATCTGGTATTAAGCAAACTTTTGTGCGTGGCTGGTACTTTCCCTCATGGATAACATGAGCCCTTAATGTTTTGATTTGCATATATGCATATCTGTTTATACCCATATATATATTTACGTTGCTATAATTTACTTGCACATGTCCAGTGAATTATTCATGAGGGATATTTTGGATTTAAATTCATCAACATCTTGCTGAACGCAGGCTGTAAATGTATTTCTGAGCTCAAAGGTAGGGAATTCACTGTTATATTGGACTTGAACACTTCCTTCTATCTATAGCAAGGGCTTCATTGGAGCCAGTACCCATTGAGCCTCCATCCACTCACTGCAGTGATTCCTGATGTCAGGAACCCAAGTGGGAAGAGCCCATCGCCAGCGCTCATGGCTCTAATGCCTGTTTAACCACAGTACTGACCTGCAGTGGCACACGCCAGCGGGTGGATTTACATCCCGCGCGGGTTTAAGCAGCCTCAGCTTTGGCTATTGAATAAAGCATTTTTGTAGCCTGCTCAAAAGCTTGGAGCTGTGTTTACATTTTAATGGGCACTGCTGCAGAATGGAACATATTTTTATTGCTTACATTTATCAGGGAGAGCAAAAAGCAAGTGCCTGGTTGCAGCTTTGCAGAGAATGCGCTCTTCCAAGTCATCAGTGCATGAGACTATTGAGGGGGAAGCACCGTAGGATCTTTAACTTGTCGGATAACCAAGCTGGGCCCGTGTTTGATTGCCAATATATATTACCAGAAAGAAATGATATTAAAGAATAAAATTTTAAGCAGTGTCCATGTGGAATGAACCAAGCAGGAAGCAGAAAGCTGCATCTCTGTGAAGGGAAACCTCTAATACCTTCACTTAAAACAGCAAAACGAAGCCACACGCACCAGGTTTTGAAATGGCTTGTTCAGAATAGGTGGCAATTGAAGGGTGGTTTGTCTTCATAACAGCACTTGAGGCGTTTTGTCTGGTACTGAGGGAAGCCTGGAAGGGAAGGCAGAGGTATCCCAGTTTTCTGGTGGAACTCCTCCCACTTCAGTGGGAGAATCCCTGTGGATGAAGGAGCAGTTCTCAGTCTGGGTGGTGCCCCATAGGGCTGGTACGAGCAGGGAGGTCTGCCTATGCCCCACCAGGGAGATGCTGCTCTATGGTGGTCCTGCCATGCACCATCAGACCAGCCCCATTCCCTGGGGAAGTCTCTCCATCCTCTCCTGGCCTTCCCAGAAGGCAGCTCATTAAACCCACAAGTGCCATGTAAAAACACACTTGCCGGATGCTTGTGGAAGAGGATGTGTCACTGGCAGCAGGAGCAGAACAGGCCAAGGGTGAGTGATGCTGTGACAAACAGCTTTGTCTGTGAAGCCCAGCGTGGAAACGTTTCAGCCCTGATTGGATGGAAAGCATGGTGCTGATGGATGGGCAGCATCCCATGAGCCACATATTGCCTTAGGAAGTTAATCAGGTGCTTCAGAAAGCTAAACCAAAGTTTTGGGATTGAATATTGAATTGTTATTCAGACCCTGTTTTCCATTGGAAAAAATGAATCTAATGCTCTCAAATCGATTTCTTTGGAAGCAAATTGACTTTGTGTTTTGCTTAGCATGACAGTTTGCAAACAGCAAACACCTATTGGCACATTTACCAAAGGAATGGATTAAATGGTAGTTGAAATAGAAGCTAGTCCCCAGTACATTGTGATCTCAGGCTGTTTTGGTAGCTGGTGTTGGGCAGCTTTCAGCTTGTGCTCCTGTGAAGCATCCAGCTATTTTGAGCCAGTCTGTGACACGTAGCGCTGCACTGTGTCCTGAGATAAATGTGTGTTCTTCACCCTGGGTAATGCACAGATTGGCAGCAGGAATTAGTGCCTGTTTTAATAAGAGAAAGGAGGAACTTAGGGTCAGGAAGTTATCCAGATTCTTCTGGCACACAAAGCACATATGGTGTTCATTGAGCAGGTGATGTCCAGCTCCCAGACCAGGAAAGCGATGGCACAGGAGGAACTGGAAGATCCAATTTCTGACAGTCCTTGTGCTCACACATCCCCATTTGTTCTGCTTCTGCAGCAGTGCCTGGGCACAGAGAGCCCTGTGTGCTCCTCAGAGAGGCCTGTGGTACATCGCCTTTCCATAGGTTTTCCCACCGGTCGCCTGTGGGGATGATTTTGCTGTTTCAAATGCAGATAAAGGGCCAGATCCCCCAGCAGAATTCCACTCTCTTTGTTCAAAAGCCTTGTCTGGCTGTACCGAAGGGAAGGCAAAGACAAAACAGCTCCCTCGGTGCTTAAATCCAAGCCTGAGTGTTTTCCCTGCCACAGTTCCAGCATCCCGGGTGGACCCAGCTCTCCTTGGACCAAAGTGACCTTGGCAATGCTTTCAGTTTGCCCTGGTTCCTCTCTCGCATCGTTGTAACTGGAAAGATGTGGGATTAGAGACTGGTAGGGAAATAAAAATATAACTTAATGGGGCTTTAAAGTAGCGGTAGCTTTGACCTTCAAGGTGAACTCAGCCAAATGACCTTGCAATAAGCCGTTCCCTTCCTGCAGGCACAGTGACATTTTCGAGGCTGTAAAGCATTAAAGAGGGGCAGCTTTCCTGTTTTTACTGTTTTAAAAGCCAAGAGCATGACTTTAAGCAGGTTTCCATGTCCTGCTGGCCGTGGGCAGCTCCTGCTGCCCTCGCTTGCTCTGTTTAGCCAAGAGCTTCCTTGCTCCAGGGGTCCCTGCCCCTTCCTCGAGCATCCTTTGTGGATGCTTGGTTGGCATTCAGTGGCTCCTCTCTGAGTGCTCCATCACAGCTGTCTCCATCCAGGAATCCTGCCCTCTCGAGGGGTCCAGAAGGGACAAGCATGGTGCCTCACACAGCAAAATGAAGTTAAAACACAGCAATCATAACAGAAGTGCTTGTTATAAATGGAGTGCTGTACAGAACAGGAGGGGTATCATCTGCATTTCTGAGCTCTTTTCATGTGCTCCTTCTGCTTCGCAGCCTTTCAAGTGGTATTTTCCCACCTTGGTAAGGATAATCCATCACGTTCCAGTGTGCCACACTGTTAAGGCTACGAGGCAGCCCTTTGAGCCTGGCGATGCCGGCCGTGCTGCCCAACGCACACATCCCATGGCAAGAGTCCTGTGGATCTTCTTCTTCTGACCTCTTTCACTGCTAAAATAGTGTCCTGTGGATAGCAAATGAAAAGGGTACAACCTTATTTCTTCAAAGATCAGCTGGTATAGCCCAGAGGCGTAATAAAATCCCCCAACTTTGCTTTTAGGAATCATCTTTTATAAGTAATATTTTTCAGAGCTAAGTGGTAGGTACACAGTTGAGAAATAAAATACCAAGGCTCAGTGCCTTGGAGCTGTGTAGGCTTTTATGTTGTGGTGATGGCTTGGTTTCATTAGGAGAGTTACATGATGTAAAGATGTTTTCCTGTGGAAGGTGCTTCAGCACTGGTTTAGTTCAGCCTTGCTGCTGTTCTACTCATCACTAGAACTGGTATATGGGTCTGCAGTGCCGGTTTCATGCACATAAAGGGTTGTGTGTTGCCAAAACAGGCTCTCACCATCTGCCTGTGGGTCTTGTGCCACCCACAGCTGCGGTCATGGGGAGGTTGTACAGCCACGTGTGTCAGGCACCAAATCCAGACTGCCACGTGAATGCATTAGGATGCTGTGCTCCTGCCTGTTAATGGTACCGCAGAATAGCGATAATTACATGAAGCACCATTTAACATCATTGCCAGTGTGCTCTGCGTTTATTTATACCCATCTTCATTCACAGGCAGCAATACCCAGGCTCTAAAAGGCTCTGGGTAAGTAGAATATCCCATGGCTATTACTCTGTTACTAGGCTGCAGGTATTGTCATTCAGCTCGTGTACCACAGACCATTTTCTGAGTTATCCAAGGGGACCCTCCGTTTCTTCTCATTTCTTGGCTCACCCTTATGATCTTGCAGGACCAGTTCCCAAAGACAGCGCCTGCTGCTGCTCTTTCCTCCTCAGGAATCCATTAAAAGTTCATTAAACTTTTTATAGACATAAATTCAAAGTGCTGGAAATTGCTGGAGTTTAGGAAATGTGGGGAGAATATGAAAAGCTTTTCTAGTTCAGAGAGTATTTAGTACTTCTTGGAGCTTTTTTAACAGTTATGGGTGAAACTGCAGTGTTGTGGGATAAAATACAACTGTTATATGTTATTTTGGCTTGACATTTATGGCAAGTCTAACATTGTGCTGTTACAGCCAAATTATAAGGCTTAGACCAAGGCAGAAGGCGTGCTGGAGCGTGTGAAGAACAGGAGCCTTTGTACAGGGAGCAAAGCGAATGCCCTGGCTTTGTACAGCCCTGGCTGCAGAGCAGAAAAGCAAAGAGCAGAGCAAGGAAACAGTCAGGAAAGCATCAGGTCAGTGCACACGTGTAGGGTCAGCACGTGGCCAGGGAGCCTTGAGTGTGTTCCTCTCAGGGATGCTTTGTGGATCCTGTGGGATGGAGGCATTGCTGCCTGTTCACATCCTTGAGCCTAGAGGAGCAGGGCATGGACTCGGATGAGTCCATCATAGAACCCAGCCTTAGCTCTTATAAGTAGCTCTTATTCCCCCATTGCTGCCAGTGTCAGTACCTCATGTGCAGTTATTGAGCAGCTGCTGCTTGGTCCTGTTGTTCTTGGATAAACACCCCCGGGTATCCCCAACAATTTGAGACTTTATAAAGTCCTGAAGATTCGTATGTAGAACTTACCCTGTCTCTGAAATGAGCTTCAGTGTCTACTTGTTGATAGCCACTTACTAAGGGGGAGGATAAAAAACGCATCCCCATCAGTACTGGGGGAACCCGGTGGTTCCCTACATGTGGTTAAAACTCTTACTGTGTTAAATGAGACAGGAGCCTGGCAGTGGGTTTGGCTGTTCTCTGGGAAGCTGTGGAAGCAGAGATTAAAAATGAACGTAATTGTATTTTACAAGGAGTCAGGACATGTCACACTGCTCGTAATTAGCAATAAACTTATCTCTGCCTGACTACTTCTGATGATGTTTTTATTGCTATAACCACACTTATGCCGGTGGTTCCTCGGAGGTAATAGAGAGCTCACTGTAACAGAAATGGTTTCTTGGTTTGGCAGTGGGATCTTCCAGGTTTCCTTTTGGTCTGTCAGTCTTTAGCAGTTTAAGTTCATCTTTCTGATTACTCACACCTAAAGCTGGTAAAAACCAATTGCACTTTGTTTCCTCCAGTAAAGAGGAAGGAGTTGTAAGGCTCTGGCAGAATGCATCTGCCTCTTCTGATTTTTACCTTAAAGCAGACTGCAAATATAACATTTGCAAAGAAACATCCTCAAAATGAAACAAAAAAGAAGCAGGAGAGTGAACAAATGGAGATGTTACTCCATGGGCTCCTGTCTCTGAGCTGTCAGCCGTGCTGCTGATGTACCCAGCCTTAGCACTGGGGCCAAGCCTGAAAGTGCAAACTTTTTGCTGTACCTGCAGGAGAGCTTAAGCCATAAAATAGCACTTTATTATCTGCATAACACTGGACCCTTGCAGTAATGCCAATGTCAGAAGGATTGTTAATAAATAATGAAGAGCAGAATGAGCCAAGGGTTGACCTTTTGTAGAGCACCATCTGTCACTGGAGCGTCACTTGATCTTTACTTCCAGTGTTGATTTCTTTTCCCATCCCCTTTGGGGATATTGTAGGTTCACTTTTATTAATAGCTTTTGTCTGACTTGTAAAAACTCCTGTAAAATGGAGAGGTTTCTGACTTCCATGGCAGACAAATACTTGGGGAGCAAAACCACGGATGTTTGTGGAGCTGCCAGTGCCTGTGAGCCACCCTCCTCGCGCCAAAGACGTGTGGCAGAGGAAAGCTCCTGGAAAACCTTCCCAGATCCCATTAGGGAGAGTGTCCAAGAGCATCCTTGGGACACTAGATCATGACCGGAATTTGCAGCTGCTGCGTTTTCCACTTTCTACATTGTCTGGCAATGGGAAGGAAACAACGAAGGCAAAATCCAGGGCAAGAGTTTGCCAAGTGCTTAAGTTAGGGCTTGCTCGTGCCCTCTTAAGACATTGATCCAGCACCTGTTAAGAGGGTACCTGGGGGTGAGCAAATGAATGGCAGTGAGCACAAGCTCCTGGTGCACTGCGGGGCGAGCATCCTGTGTCTTGTCACCTCATTTGGGAGGAAATTACAGGGAGATAAACGCCCCAGGTTTTCCAACTGTTCCGAGCTAAGTACTTGTTAAAAGCGTGCGAGCTCATCCCCTCGCATTGGGACATAAGTGGCCCCTTTGGCAATACGGTTCCGGTTTGCTCCCTCCCCGCTGTCCTTAGGAAGAGTGCCATCAATTCAAGGAAATCATAATTAAATATGATCTATATGAAATTTCCTTCTTACTTCTCTGTAATTGCAAAGCCCTGAATCATAAGAACCAGATGCAGGGAAAATCTATTAAGTGATTTCTCCTGCCTTTTGAGCCAAAGGTGGATTATGCCCCGCAGTATATTTTCTAACGTTGTGCAGAACCTGAAATGTTCCAAATGATGAAACTTCCGTCACTGGGCCAGGAGGTGATTCTAAAACATAATAAATCATGCTGCCACCACGGTTTCCTTGGTGTTCTGCTTGAGTTGAGGAAGAGTTTCCTTGTTTCTACCTGCTGTAAATCTTCTACCGTCCACAAAAACACTTGTCTTGATCCCTGGTGGTTTCTTGTCTGTGGCTTTCCAGCTCCATCCTCTTCCTGTGGTCCTAGCAGGGTGGTGGGCCGGGGACAGGCTCCTTGGGGAGGTTGGCTTCTTTATTTCTCTCTTCTTCCACGCTGGTTATTTTGAAGGTAACTCGGATTTAACTCATTTTAGCCTCTGCGTCCTGACTGAGTTGGAAGGAGGAATGTCTCTGGTATGATTCCCTATATTGTGGCTTGAAATTGAAGGATTTCCTAGTTAAATGCCTTGCTGGATCCTGTTTCAGAAGTGTCTCTTGCTTTGACTTTGCTACAGTTTGGGTGCAGATCGTTTCCTTTCCCATACATTAGCACAGGCCGATGGTTGTATTTGTAGCAGTAGAGATGCTGCAGAGGTGGGTCTGACTGCAGGGATCGCAGGAGTCCTCCCTGAATGATGTTGCTTTGGTATCATTCACCTTTTGGGCAGGCGTTTGCTAATTTAAATGTAAAAGTGCTTGAACTGGCTGGAGATGCAGCAGGACCATGGGTGAGCCAGGGGGGCTCTGACCTCTATAAGGGTCCCTTCCTTGGCTGTGCACATGCAGCATCCCAGGCTGTGCCGGGGTTGGTATTTCCAGGGGTTCATTTTGGACCCAGCCATGCATCAGTAGCTCTGTAAAAAGCACCTTTGTCTGCATTTCCCCTGTCCCTGTCCTCTCCTCTCTCCTGAAGAGTGCTGACGGGAGCTCTCTGCCTTCCTTGTCATGTTTGGGATCGTCAGGGAACCCTGCAGAGAGGTGACCTCCATCAGGAGAGCGCGGCCGGCTCTGGATGCAGCCCAAGCCAGAGCCCTCCTCTGATGGACAAGGTGACATTGGGCTTCACAGCAGCTTTAATGCAGCTCCCTCTTCTCAGAGAGCAGTGATTTCTTTGGAGCGAAAGGGCTGGGAGCCCCAGGCCCACTCCTGTGCTGCACTTCACGCTCTGCTCACATCGGTGTTCTGTGTCTCATTTTCTTGGTGGTGTTTTATCTTAACTGTAGCTGGAAAAGCCAGATTATTTTAGAGCGTTCCTACTTTGTCTCTGATGGCCACTGGCCCTTTTAATTGAGTATCTGGACTTCTGCTCAGGGAACTGCTTCTCATCAGGATGAGACATCCCCCATATCCTCCTGCTGGGCTGCGGAAGCAACTTTATTTGATTCAAAGTACGTGGAAAGATAAAAACTTGAAAGTCAATTGACTTCAGTGTGGAGGAAAAAAATGCAGCTCGGTTATTATGGCGTATGCTAAATTTTAATAGCATTTAGGAAGTGTTTTGTGGGGTAGAAAGGAGAAGCAAACCCATCAAACCTCAGCTGTGTTCTGGTTTATAGTGCAGAACACTTTGCTGCTGCCATCCAAAGGCTTTAAAATGTAATAAGGCACGGATGAACCCAGGGGTTTCAAGATATATGTAAAAAGCATGCATATAAAGGAGCAGAATAAAAGGTTCCACTGCAGAGCAGGTGGGATACAGGCAGAGGAGCTTATAGTGGAAAAGCCTCTTTGACCTGTTCTGTATTTACTAACATGAATGGCTACTTAAAGAATAATATTATTTGAAGTCTTGAAGGCCTGGCTTTCACCTGTAACTTCAGTTTTCATTGTTTTAGAGACCCTGGCCTGGCCTGCACAGATTTGTATAAGTCTTTGCATCTTTACACACTGATAATACATTGCTATGTGCTTTTTGCAAACTCCTGCAGAGAATTAAGCCTCTTAAGTCTTCCTTGGTATCAGTTGAGGGGTTCTCTCCTTTGTAAGTGCAGTTCAGTAACCTAGTGCTGTTTAGTAACCCACTGGGAAAAGAAAAGAACCCTAAAACCAAGTAAAACCAAATCCAGACCTAAGGGGACTTTGCTTTCACTTGTAGTGATGTAGCCAACCATAGGAATGGCTTTCCCAGTTCCCTCAGGGGAGTTATTCCCCAAATCTTTAACTTCAAAAAGGAAGCCATGAATCTATCTTTTCCCATTGGATGTAAATGCATGTGGCCTGCCTGGAGAATTGTGTTAACAGGTTACAGAGTCAGTGTTTCCAGGAGTTTCCAGTTAAAAATGGGAAGCAGTGGAACATGCTGATGCGCATCAAAACTAGATGCTAGAGATGAGATACTTTGATGTGTTTGTTGCAGCATCATTTATTAAAATGTAAGTTAGAACTGTGTAGATAAATCATGTTTCTCATAGATCTTATTCTTTCTGCCAGCGAAGGAGTGACAGGGTGGAATGTTGCTTAGGATTTAGGGTAATGCCTTCAGAAGCTCCTGATGCAGAAGCCCTTCGCCTTCCTCTAGTGCACTGCATGCTGGTGGTTGTCAGAGACAGGAGCAGAGGCTCAGGAGGAGTGGATGCAGTGGGATAATGTCTCTGTTGCATGTCTGCCAGTGGGTAATGCCCCATAGATTAAATTCTGAGCATGTTTCCATGAAGGTTTGTTTACAGACATACTCCAGTGATCCTCCCTTATGGAGACACACATGAAGCACATGAGGAGATGCAGTTGTCCCATCAAAAGCTGCTTTTCCTTAGACTTCCGTTGGGTCTAGCTAGGGAAACCTGTCCATTGTCTGAGGAGCAGTATTAATCCTCAGCTCCTGAACAAAGATGCTGCCCTTAATAGAGCTTGCTTTTGAAATGTAACTCCTGGAGTTGTGCAAATACCCCATCAATAGTGGAGCGGCTCATTGCATTGTCCCCAGCGCATGCAGTCTTCATTATTTGCACTGTTGGGAAGAGGCGGTGTTTCCACCAGATCCGCACTACTCCATTTAGCTGAGAACAATGATTTATTCCCCCCTCACCATCGGCCACCCTCTGTTTCCCTGGCTAATAACAAACCTTGCTGCACAGGAGGGGATGGGAAGGTTGCGGGGAAAGGCAGCTCAACACAGTTGGGAGGAAAAGCTCCTGCTCCTGTTGAATGGAGTTAAACCACGTCTGTGTGGCTTAAAGCCCTGAGTCACGTGCTGATGTAGACATTACTAAAGCAGGCTTTAATTCTGAGTAGCCTGGCAGCCTGAGCAGGGCTATGGGTGGAAGGTGCTATCTTAATGCAGGTGGTTTGGGGCCATACACTCCCTTCTTATCTACTGGAGCTGCCTCTCTCTCTGCTGGCACTGGGCTTGAATGGGTATGGCAGGTCTTGCTGCAGACTGTCAGTCCATCTTCATCTCCTTGTGTGGATGCCCTGTCCTGTGCTTGCCCCTTACCAGCTTTCCCTGCAGAAGGTTCTTTGGGCAGATGAGAGGGAAATAATGCATTGCTAGTGGGTGAAAGCAGGGATGTTCTAGTGCCTTGCTCTATCTGTTGCTGAGGTATGGAAATCATGTTGAATTTCCAAGGCTCAGCACTCTGGGCCTTTGGAATAACCTGCTGGAGAGGAAACGCAAGCTGCCACCCATCAGAGCATTAACAGGGGGTCGTTAGCTCCTCCGTGTGAGCTAATGTGGGGCAGGGCTGAAGTGCAGGCGGGGAGGCAGCTCTTCCAGCTCTCCAGGAGTCCCTGAGCATCCATTGATGATGATAGAAAGGAGCAAGTACCGGGGACCTCTGACTGCTGGGTGTTTCTGCCTTTCTGACTCCCCACCAGTGAGTTCATGTGTGGGACGATGGATTCAGGTCTCCAGCTAAGGGCAGAACTAGCCTTTGGTCCCATGTGGCTGCTCTGACCTGGTGCCATCAAACAGCTTGTGCCTGCTGAAGCATCCGTACCCCAGGAAAAGGAGAGGGAAGGCATCCTTGCTGCGCTGCTTTGGACATGTCTCCTCTTTAAACTGTTGTAAGTGCTACAGCAGAGCCGTGCAGTTGTCACTTGGGCAAAGGAAGAGATCTCTTGGTATCTCTGGCTGTCATGCAGAAACCTCCAGCAGCCACTTCTCCCCACTGCAAGTGCCAGTCATGACAGCAGCTTGGTGCCTTGGTGTCATGCACGTGTGGGCTGAGTCATTTGTCCACTCGAAAGCCTTAACTCTTCCCGAGTCATTGCTTTCCAGGGTTCAGCCTCCTCTCCTAAAGCTCGCTTTTCAATTATAGGTCCCAGTTGACCGCTGCTGTCGAGATCTGACAGCTAGCCAGCTTTTAATCCATTCAATGTGCGTGATACAGATAATGTATAGCGGTGGGTTTTTAACATTAGAATGCTGTTTGGTACTAAATCAAAGACTGTACAAAGTGTTAAGTGCCTTACAAATATGTTGGCTTTGTCAACCAGACTTTGAACCCCCTGAAAGAATGAAATCAGGTTTGCTTGACGAGCTGTTTCCCATGAAACCAGGTTGATGAGCATTAGTTGTAGTCACATCCTTTAATTCGCTATTAATTGAATCTTACATCCATTTTTCCACTGCTTTGCCTGGGACTGATGTTAGACCAGTCAGTCCAACGTGAAAGAATGAGAGGTTCGTTCTGCTTGACCTTTTTGGATATTGATTAAGAGAGGAATTATACAGACCGCAGGTATTACATCCTGCAGGTGTTCAGTGTGTGCATTGTTACCTCTGAGTCTGAGAGAAAAGTTGGTAAAATAGGGTTGGTGGCAAAACCAGGGCATGGCAATAACCGTGGCATTTGGGAGCTCTGGGTCCTTAGGTGGCACCAGGGGAATTAAACAGGTCAGTAGTAAAAGAGCATTTGGGTTGTACCTAGTAGGAAATGTGTCGAACGAAGTGCATCAGGTACATCAAGGCAGGTAACACCACTGTGGTTTCATCCTGGTTTCATGAGGGAAACAAAAAGACCTGTAAGCAGATTAAATTTTTGGCTTCATCCAGAAATATATCAGGATAAACCACCCGAGAAGCTTGCAAGTTTGCTTAATCCTAGGAAAAAATGTGGTGGGGTTTTTCTTTATTTAAACATTCTTGCTTCAAGCTTTAGAGTGTTCTTATTTGGGAATATGTTTCCAGTTATTTGCAATGTGCTAATTACCCAGTGGCAGAACCTAAGTGGGTGTAAATTGTCATATCTCTGCTGACTTCAGTGGAACTGTGGCAATTTGCACTTCGGGAGGATCTGTCACCTAGATGCCTGCCAAATCCAAAATCCCTCCGTGCTAACTTGGCTGGGGAGCCTCAGGCTCGTGGGAATACAGAAGAAAGCAAGCGTTTTGCAGGGCTTAAACCCCTGTGTGTCATTGATTTGTTAGCGCTCGTGTTTGGTATTCAGTCTGCCACAGGGATGTGTAATGGATACTTGAGCCATCTCAGGCTGATGAGGAAGGAATCCTGCCTCAGCTCGCTCCGTTGCCGTGGAAACCGCTGTGGTGGTACCCAGGCTGGAGGGGGGCACCCGGTAATTCCGTGCCGGGGAGGCAGAACACGCACAGCCTCCAAAAGGCTCTGATGAGTTAGAAACCTATTAGAGGCTTCTGCCTTTTCTTGTGTCTTCCAACGTGACCGTGCAGCCGGCCGGGACCTCGAAATGCCGGCGCCGTGGCTGGGGCAGCAGCAGTGCCCTGAGCCCATCTTCCCTCTGAGCAGGCTCGATGAGGGATGGCTCAGGGTGACGGTAAATAGCAAGTGGGGAATTCCAGGCAGAAGGGCATAAACACAGATTTGTTTGGCTGTCTAGCATCCTGACGTTTCCTGCCGTAATGGCCTTTTAATTGATCAGTCCTAATATAAAAGATTCATGTTATCAGCTCCCTCCACAGCTTTTTCAGGTCAGTGTCGTCTCAGAAACCTACAGAAATGGCTCTTGTGGTGATGAGAGCCATGGAGGAGATGGTGGGGACAGCAAAGAGGGGAGCAGGAGGAACTGGAGCCTCTGCAGCAGCCCGGTGTAAGGCACCTTACCTGAGAGCAGAGTGCTGTTGGTGCACTGGTTGGAGCAAGACGAAGTTGTTCTGCATCAGTGATGGAGACCAGGGAGGACACCAAGCTGTGACTGGTGAACTGCCCGCCCAGCCCCATCTCTTCCTTCCGGGCAGGTTGTCCTCTTGGTCTAAGCTGTTGATAGGGCTTTTTTCTGGCTGATAATCTGACCTTCCCCATAAATCCTGTGGTGCCTACGAACCTCCTGAGGGCATTTCTCCTGGGATGTCACAGGAGGTGGTCAGCTGGTTTTCTCTGTCTACCAGGGCTATAAAAATGTTGAAGTAATGATATCACTGGCAGGATGATACCCAAGAGCCTCGTGAAACTCTGCCCCTGCATCTAGATGCATCATGCAGCTTCATCTGGAATTTTTCTACTGCAACAAGCAAGAAGAGAAAGCAATCCTTGTTTTCCCTTGCTCTGTTCGTTCCTCAGTTGCATCAATGTCTTAAAAACAAATGAAGGGCTTCCCTAAAAATCACAGTTTTGTGAGTGCTTCTGAGATTTCCTACGCTGTTTTTAGATATATACATCAGTGAAGTGCTGTGATTGCCTCCTCTGAGGCATCCTTTCCCATCTCTTCTTACGCCTTCCAAGGTCTCCTGCATGGCCCAGCAGAATCCTGTCCCCATCCATCCTGTGTCACACCCGCAGCAGTATTATAATGTTATTTATAATCCCAGTGAAGGACCCGGGGCCATGTTGCTTTCCTGCATAGTTAAATAAAGGTGGGGTGAATAATGAGCTTCTCACTCCCCCTGGGCTTTAACTCTTGGTATTGTTTTTTCACCTTGTCTGATGCTAACTGTGTTTATTCATGTTAGGTGTTACCTCGAAGGCAGGTATTGAGCATTCATTGGAGTCAGTGGCCCAAGGGATGCAACCCTTTCTGCAGGTGCATAGCAGTGAGCACAGCAATCCTCTAACAAACTGGGACTTTCTTAAGGAAGATAAATCCACAGGCAGTGAGAGATTTTTCTGGATTCTTACTTATCCACCATCTGCTTGTACGCCTCATCCCTTTCCCAATCAGGGGAATTTAAAGACTCTGAGAACCCCATTTCCAGATTAGAGAGGAGCAAGTATTGATGGGGGAGAGCAGCGTGGGCTACAGGAGTGGCCTGTTGCCAACATCTGTGGATTAACCCTACCTGCCTATCTCTCACATATGAACTACTGAATGTTAAAATCAATGCGCACATTGATTCCATAAGCAGGTGTAACGTACCAGGTAGCAAATTTTATTCTACTTTGGGCCTAATTCATTAACATTTTGCTTGTACAGGCATATCATTATCTTTATGTGGTTTCTCTGGTCGGCCATATGGGTTTGTTGGCTGCATAGTATTTTTCAGCAAGGATGCAGCAAACTTGCCATCTGGGTGATGTTTGCCCGACTACTTGAAATAGTTTGGGGTTGTTTTTTCTCAAATATGGCCATAAGAAGTTTCTGTTATCCCCCATTTTTCCATGCCTGTGCACAGTTTGCTTTCCTCAGCATGGGAGTGCTGGTGGTGGTGTTCGGAAGAGTTTCCTATGTGGGGATACAACAACCTCTCTGTGTTGAGGTCTGCAGGGTCTCTGCCATGTTATGTTAAAGGTCTGTAGGAGAGAGGAAGCTGGCTTGGGAGCTAATGGAAAAAGCTGTTTCTTTGCAAGCAAATGTTGATATTCCAAAAATAAGGATGTATTTTATTGCACTGTTCTGGGATTGGTACCTTGCATAAAGTTGATTTACAGATGCAGAAGCAATAGCAAGGGAACTGCAGGAGCTGTCGGAATGGGGGATGCGAATGTACTGGGATATGCTGCAGTTGTGGGAGCAGGGAGGATGCTCCTCCTGCATCCTGGAGCTCATTTACTTCCCTGGTGAAGGCTGCGCCCACTCTTGGTACCCAGACACTGGTGCCAGGTGGCTGGTGAGCATCGGCTCCGGTCTGCATTGCTCAGCTCGGTAGAAGAGGAGGGAGCACACAATGCTGTGTGTTACTAAGCAGCATCTGGAAGATTGCCCTGAGGTCTTACATTCATGTCTGTAACCTTTGTAAAAATATTATTTCCCATAGCTGCCTGGTTTCTCTAATGTCAATGTACTAAGCTCTACCTCCCAGTCTTACATCTTACACCCGGCGCTGCCTTCTCTATACCCTAGAGCACATGTGTTTTCTAAGCTGGCTTTTAAAAATAGCTGGTTTAAAACCAGCAGAAATCAGGGGAGACGTTGCTGTTGGCAGGGAAAGAAGTTTTATCATGGTCTGGAGTGAAATGCACAGTGGATCTGCAATTGAAGTTCACCTTTAGCGTTATGGCCTCTTCGGGCTCCCATTTGAAAGCCGTTGCGGTGTATCGGAGGTGAGCTTGCCTTTGGGACCTCTTTCTGTGCTGCAGCTGCAGTGCATAGAGCCAGAACCACACACGTACCTGCTGGTGCTGGTGGTGGTGTCCGGTTTTCCCTTTATAAAGTGCTGGGTTAAAAAGCAGCATTTAGATTATGGGAAGAATTGCCCAAATGTGCACGTCACCAAAATGCGCAGTTCCTGATCAGTAGTCACAGCTCCAGTGAAGGCAATGGCAATGCAGTTGGTTGTACAGTGCCACTGGAAGTGATTGAACTCTGTGGAGTTTACTGGAGTTCAAGGAAATTAATACAAATCCTGTATAGCACTGCTAGAATACCAAATCCCAGCATCTTATGTTTTGACATGTCTATTATTTATATGCAAATTCAGTCTTTTCTGCAGAATTTCCTTGGAGATAAACATTCTATTAGGAAGTAAAGGAAGAGGACACAATATGCTAATAGAAGATAATCCACACGTTGCTTGAGACTGGGAATACAACAGTGAGAAAGAGGGAGATAGCTTTTAGATCAGTTTTACTCCTTTATTCCATGTTATTTGGAGTTTCTTAGCCTCAGACCGCGTGTACTGATTGCTGTTATGGCACGTGCAATGCTGGGATGCTTCAGAGAAGGAGTAATTGGTAGCCATAGGACACGGTGAGGCTCCTGAGCAAGGTGGCATTACATTATGTACAGCACTGTGGACCGTGGAGGAGAGCAGTGTTCAGGAAACACCAGCAGCAAGGAGAACAGAAGGCGGCAAGTTGACCTGATCAGGAAGATGGGTGGATTTCTGCTCCGTGGCAGGTTCATCCTAAGACACAGGAAAAGCCGCACCTTCCTGGGGTGGCACGAGTGATATTTAGAAGGCTTCAAAACCTGCAATTATCCCGGTACTTTATAAATACCTGTCTACATTACCCTCCAAATGACTCCATTTCAGATGCTGCTGCTGTCACCACGATGAATCATTTCACGTACAACTTGGAGATGATGACTTCTAAATTTAGGGCTTGGCATCATGAAACCTCCCTGAATGCCTGTATATGATGAAGAGGAATCCTGCTCATAGGTGCCTAGGCCGAGGTGGATGGATGGGTGCTCATCCCTCTCCAACAGTTGAGGTTTTGCTTTTGTTTAAATAAATAGTGTGTGGTTGTATAAACCAGTGGATAATCTGTACTTCATTAGCAAACCCAACCAGGCTAAGTCAGTACCTTCTGCAGTGAAAAGTGCCTCCTGTAGTGAGAAATGCAAGCTAGAAAGGCAAAGGATGTTTTCTACTCTAACACCATAATGGCACTGACAGTGTGAATTTAGGTGAGTTATTTGAGCTTGAGTTGTCATTTCTGATAGCAAATCCTGACAGCCAGAGGATGTGTTTTATAGTGCAGGTAACCAAAGGGTATGGTGGTCCTGATGGAAATGCTCAGCCCTGTTCCCTGTGCTGGTGTTTGGGATGATGCTCTTCTCCACTTGCTCGCTGTGCTGGTGCTCCTCTGACCCACCTTTTCCCAGTTGCAGTTTCCCTCAGTGCTTCTCCTGCTTAACCAGTTCTGCCAGTTGTGTTTCCATCTCCATTTGCTGGGTGTATGTGTTACACTGAGAATGGTTCTGCTGAGCTTGTTTCTTGGGTTTTGGACTGTGTACCTTGCAGGTATATTTACTTCAGGTAAATGACAAAGTAATGGAGCTCTAGCTGAGTGTGCCTTCATTTGTTTTAACTGTCAGAACCTGAAGAAGATCATTTAAATGGCAGCAAATGATGCCTGTGGTCCACAGAAGGTAGTGTGGGTCTGTGTCACATGCTGGGTGCTGGAGGCTGCAGTGTCTCCCTTGATTGGGGTTCAAATGCTCCATGTCATTACGCCACCCATGCTCTGCCCATGGTGATGGAGGAAGGAAGCCTGCGAGAGGTTGTACAACTTTAACTCAGATGTGAGGGAAATAGGGTGAAAAATACAGAGGATACTTTCAAATGATGAGTGAAAGAGGGGCTGATGCTGTGCTTGGACCATCTACTTGCTAAGGATGCAGTCCAAGACTGAGACCCCACTGGGTAAGGAATATCCACATCTCAGTAAATGCTTTTCTAGGAATTGCTTTAAGTAAAGAGTCTGGAGACAGTCTTGGATTCCTGTAGGAGTTAAGTTTAAAAACAGATGTGTAGACGTGGCACTAGACATGGTTTAGTGGTGGACTTGGCAGTTCCAGGTTAATGCTTGGACTCAATGTATCTTAAAGGTCTAAATGATTCACTGCTTCTTTATCAGTGACTGTCTTCCATGTGAGAGCATTTCTCCTCTTCCCGCAGTACTTATGCTGTTATTCAAATAATAAAGAGCAGTATTATAATTAAATAAGTAAGTATAATTAATGAATAATGGTCATAGCTTGCTTTACTGGTTTACCCTTGACTGGTCCCCCAGAAACAGATGCCTGCAGCTCCCAGGCAGGGGAAGCTTCAGGCCAGATCTGCTCAGGCACGTGGTGTGCAAGGTAATTTGCCTTGGTTATTAGGAGTGCTGTGGAGGGAGAGCAGACGAGCCCAGCAGCACAAGTGGCTGCCACCCCATCACCCTGCAGCTCCTCGTGTCCTGCCAGTGGGTGCATTCTCATTGAGGCAGAGGGAGGATGAAGGAGGCAGGACCATGGTTTCCCCTTTCATCTGGCCTCCTTCTCTTTCTGCCTGAGTCAGGTTTATTGTGACTATACAAGCCCCGAATGGGCAGATATAAAGGTAAGATTAATCAGGCTGTGTAGGTGGGTAAAGTACTGTGATGGGTGCTGCTGCTCTGCAGATTAAGGCAATCAGCCGGGCACTGATGGTGTCATCACTCCATATCCTGCCTGAGCTGATGCTCTGGGTATTTGATGAGTACCCATGGATGGAGGAGAACAAGCCAGTGACCAGACCTGTGGTCAGCCCAGCCCTGGCATTGCAGACATCCTCTTGGCACCAGCATGGATGTCCTGGTCCTGGTCTGATAGAAACCAGCTCCTGTTTATATCAACAGGGTAACCTCATGGGATTGTGTCTGCTCATGGTTCTCCTGTGCTGGCAGGCCATATAGCCTGGGCAGGGGGCATGGTCCAGGGATCCCTTCCCACCCATGATTCAGCCTTTCTCTCCCTCTCCATAGTCAAAAAACAGTTTCAATATTTTATGAGAATTCAGTCTGCTTAGAATAAGGTAATTGATACAAGCAATTTCAGTTCCTTTAATATAACAGATCTCAAGTGTGAAACCTCCTTAGTTAATGATCAGCATAAAATAAAAGTCTTTTTTTAGTGTAAGTTCTCAGTTAATTTTACAGTTCGGTTGAAGTGAAAATATCATTAAACAGGCTAGCATTAAACTTTATACTTATTGGACCTCCCCTACTCTGCAAGGGAGAGATAAGTTGGTGTCTCAACAGTCACTCTGGTGAATCCAGTGCTCTGTGGTCCCTGTTTCTTGCACACATCTGGCTCTGCCAGCATCATGAGTGTGAAGATGCAGAGCAAAGAGAGGCATGAACATCCCTCCTGGCAGGGCAGGCTCCATGCAGGCTGTGAGGGGAGTAGGAGCAGGATGGGTCTGGTTTGTGGATGTGCAGGAGGAAATCTGATAAAATTGCTATTTCTCAGCCCTGAATCCCCATCTCTGCTGTGCGTCACGTAGGGCGAGACTCAGACGTAGGAGACGCTTTGTACTGCAGGGTACATCGATGACGGCAAAACCACGTCCCACGGGAAGCGTTTGGGATCCTAAATTGCTTTGTTCGCTGGCACTGGGAGACACTAATGGAAGGGACTGGCTGAAAAATGCATGTTTGGTCTGGGACGGGCAGCTTGTGCTGAATGGTGCAGGGTTTCCGTACCGGCTTGGGTTCCAATTGCTTCGCTGACGGATGTGAACGTGGCCGCCCTGTGACAGGTCTCTGCCTAATGGTGTTCCTCACCAGCTCCCCTTGAGCCCATGGTAACAGAACAAGGTGACTGCTGTTTTGGTGCGGTGCCCAAAATCAGCTGCGGGAGAGCACTGGGGCACTGGTCCTGTTCAGAAGAGTCTCCAAGGGTACCGTATCCTCCCCAGACCCTGCAGGGATGCTCAGCTGATAGACGCGGTCAAATCCAGCCTCAGCACGAGTCAGACCCTCTCTTTTCCTTGACATCTTCAGAGAAACACCTTTTTATTCCACATTAAACTTGCAAGCAGACCTTGAAATAAAGCAATGATGCTCACACTTTATACAGGTACTGCTGGCATGGGGGGGTGGCATCCTTAATATTGACGAGGTAATGCCTAATTTATTAAGAGGGCATACTGAGTGTAAAGAACCCAGGGCTGGAGATAACCTCTGTTGATGTTCCTTTCAGCTGCAGTGCTGCTCAGTTCAGTGCTGAGCTGGAAGAAGTGCTCAGTGCTGGTTGGAGGCTGCGTGCATTCACTGTGTGAGGACGGGTGAGCTGATGAGGAGGAAGCACCCGCAGGTCCCCTGTAATTGTTTGCCATCCGCCTGCAAAGAGCAAGGAGCTTTGAAGGGTGCGGGAGCTGCGGAGCTTTGTGCTGCTGACAAAGGGCAGGGGATGTGGTTTCGGCTCCTCATCCCGCTGCTCTCCCTTCCTTCAAGGAGAGCATTAAGTACAGGTTGTGATTGATTTGCAGTGAGCCAGGTGAGAGCCAGCTTCCTTCCTCGAGGCAGGGGAGGTAAATAGCCACGTTTGCTGTTTTTAAAACCAAACTAGGCTGGAAGCTAGACCGTGTCAAAATCCAGCCTTGCAATCAATGAGCTTGGGAAAATGAAGGCAAAATAAAAGCCTTTAATTTAAAGGGAGAGTTTAACACTGAAGAGATAATGAGGAAACAAACTGTTATTTACTTGAACTCCGGGAGACACGGTTGGTAGAGAAAGAAACATGAAAGAGGCTCTGGAGTTTGGGGGGGAAAAGGTGTTTGGGAGTCAGAAGGTTTTTGAAGGAATGGTACCTTGTGTTTCCCAGTGAAGGGATGCTTTTCTGTCCTCTGAATTAACATTCAGTACACAGTGGGGTCTTGCCAGGGGTGGTTTCACACCGTGATTCTTCTTGCTAAAAGTCCCACTCTTCTGGCACGTGGCTCTAAAGCCAAATACCTCTTAGTTGAAAAGGGAGGTGATGGTGACAAAGCTCATGGGAGGCTCTGCTTGCATCTGGGAGAGTGTCCCCGTCCTTCTCCCTCACCTTAACCAAGCGACACCTTCAGCAGCCGCCCTGCTGCTGATGGAGATTAATAGAGAAAATATTCCCTAAACACTTCCCTGTGTGCTTTCATTAATGTGTGCTCACACAATTAATCTTGTGGGGCAGCCTGCAGGAGGTGGTAATTGTGCCTTCAGGGGAGGATTCATCCCGAGGTTGAGGAGGTGCCGCAGGCGGTGGCAGGGGAAGGTCTGAGTCCTGCAGAGCCTTGGATGCAAATAAACCCATGTCATTTTAAAAGCTCTTTGAAGGCATGTGTAGCCTTGGCTCTGTGGGGCCGTGTGGCCCCTTCAGGTTCAGTGTGGGATTAGAGAAAGAATAGGTGAAGAGTTGCATTAATATCCATCCTTAATACTGCATCGTTAGGTTGAAGACTGCTCAGGTGGGGAGGTTTTACTGGGTTTGGGCTTGGTTTTATAGTTACCAAGAATAGCAATTGGCATGAAGCTGGAGCCGTGTGTGTTAGGTGAGTGGCTTCGGTGTGGTGATGATTTATTGTCCACTTGAACATACGAAAGCACACTTGGTAAATTCCTTGTGATTTGTAAACCTGGAGGCAAGGTATTGGATATAAATGATGAATTGGGCAGCTGAGGGAACAGATTTCTGTCCACTCCTGGGACTCATTTGTAATGACACCTTTTGTGGTGTTAACGTCAGGTTAACATTGAGCAACCCTGAGTTTTCTGTTTGCTTTTGCTTTTCCTTGAATCCTGAACTTGGTTCCAGTGACTGAGAGGAATTGGTTTTCAGTCTTGTGCTGTGGCTGCTTTAAGTAAGACTCAGTGTACGGTCAGTCTCAGTGAAGCATTTGAACTTGGCAGTAAACCAGTGTATGAGCGTGTGTTTGTGCCTTTTGTCCCAACTGCTGTAGGACTGCTTAGACAGATGAGACAAACAGTGTTTAACTTTACACGTGGTGCTGTGGATCTTCCGTGATCTGGATGCTGGGAGTTACACGTGGAAGCATCGATCTGCTCTTGAGCTGTGTTTAGCCAGGGAAGGCTTTAGAAAGTGGAGTTTCTCTGTATGGACACTGGTTTAGTAAGAAGGGACTGCTCCCAAGGGGCAGCATCTCACCATTTCAGTCTTGAAACCAGCTGAACTGGGACGTCATTCCATGGTCAGGTAACGTTTCAGCTCTTGCTCAGATGACATCCGTAATGACATGGGTGCATCTCACCTCTGGGCCGTGGGGAATGAAGAGCAGCCCTCTGAAACAGAAACGTCAGCCTTACAGATGGGGATGTGAGGACCTCAGAGCTGCTCTTGTAAGAACTAAGCTATTTGTTGTGCTGGGCATGGAAAGAACATGGAAACGCTGTTCTCCAGCAGTTCTGTTTCCATCCCTCAAAGGGACAGAGGGTTTTCGGAGCACCTTGTCCAGAGGAGCAGGGGTTCAGCTGCTGCTGCTGCTCTGGAGGCAGATGACTTCTCTGTTTGCTTGCATCACTTGCATTGAAGGAACAAATGGGTTGGGTTGAGAAAGATGCTGATGTGCCACACGCAGTAAAACACTTTGAGAACCAGGGGTGTGAAAACAACAGACCTAATGGTGTAAAGGGTAAAAGTTTGTTTCATGCAGTCTCATGGTCTTTCCCAAGCACTGTCAGCCTAGAAGAAATCGTCTGGATGTTTTAATTGCCTGTGATGGGGAAGACAGAAGATTCCCTCTGCGTGAGCAGAGGTGATGCACTAGAAATGATTCAGCGTTCTGTTTTGTCAGATACCTCATCAGCGCTGTCTTGCTTCTATTGAGAAAACATGCAGAAAGCCCTTTAGAAGCAGAGCTGTTGAAGCTGCCAGCTAATCAGTTGACTTTCATTTGTCAGTGCCCTATGACCACCTGGGTCTCACCCCATCTGCCCTGTCCCTAGCTTCTGCAGTGCCCAGGGCCGTGCCACTGTGGTCACCCTCCAAGCAGTGAGGTCTGGGTCACCTCCGTGGATGTGGGGTGCTTCCCAACCCTCAATACCTGCTAAATGACCTGCATTCAAGTGATGCTGTTTGTAGCATTTACAGGTTCTTAGTTAAAAAGTACAAAAGGTTGAAGAAGGATGCCTAAGATCCCATCTGTGTGAGCAGAGTTTATAAGATTAATTTGTGTGAAGGCTTGCATGTAGTTAATCCATAATTAATCAGCAAAGCCCACCGGTTCTATAATTGGATGCTAGTGACAAGTTAGTTAAAGCAGAATTAAATCCCTTCGTGTCACGTTCGGGTATGGGAGACATTGCAGGTTGTGTACTCGGTGGATGCGCCCTGGCTGAGGGCCATTGCCACACCATGCAGAAGAGTGCGGACACAGCTCCTTGTGGTACAGCATGTACCTCTTCTGTCCGTGTGTTGGCTGAGCAGCCCAAAGAGCAGGAGGAAAGGGACCCTCCAGACCTGAGGTCCAAGATGCTTCCACCTTGAGGTCTTATTCCACCTGAAAGAATACAAATAAGCCTTTTGTTGGCACCGTGTAGACAGATCCTTTTTAGACATCTCTACTTTGATTGCCAGGGGTAGAAATTACTTTACAAATGTGAAAACGATTTGCTTTTCATTTATAGGTTTTGCTTGTATTCTCCAAAATATCTCAGGGCAGAGGGAAGACACTTGCTTTTACGTTCAGAGTTGTCATTTCCTTCCTCAACAGCCCAAGTGTCATAAGTGTTAAACAGTCCTGGAGAGCCCTTCACAAAGCAGAGCAATAACTTGTAAATTCTCACAGATAATGTCACTCAGGAAGACAGGAGGAAGGGATCATTGTTCAGACAGAGGATGCGCTGATCTTGTGTCTCTTCCCATAGCAGAACTCTTCCAACATTCATTATCTGCTCCAAAATCGAGCTTTCCATTCTCTGATAAAAAATTAATACAAGTAAAACACTGACCTTTTTTGCTGCTTCTTGAATGTCAGAAACGCTCAGCTGTTTGCTGGGGGTGAACTTCAGGAAATTTAAGCACATTAATCTTGAGAAATGAATGGTTTGGGGTTTTGGGGACAGGAATGAAATATTTAGAAGTTGGTTGCAAGCAGTAGGAACTTAGTATTTCTACAACAGCTTGTCCAGGAAGGCATTCTTAAATGCTTGCTAACTGTAGCTTCAGCTCTTGGTTGTGAGCAGTAGTGAAGCTCTTTGCACAGGGATGGGAAGATTTAGTATTGGCATATGTGATAATTTTAGGTTCTGTAAATGCTTTTTAATTAAGGGGTTCACTGGGAGGAGGTTTGAAAACTCTTCCAAGTTTTCCATGCACTTAGGTTCAGTTTTCAGAAGTCAGGAGTAGCTGCAGAGCTTAAATGACTTCCTGAAATGGGGAGTGCCAACTTCTGAAGCTTCTGTGCTTAATGGGGTACAGAGAGCCCTGCCTCTGTCTTTGAGATGCTCTAATGTGAGTTAAGGCACCTTTGTGAAGTGCCTGAAGTGAACAGACAGGGAAGACTGCGTGTTGATCATTGAACCACTGACTTCAGTGGCTTCTGATCTTAATGTAAGTAAGCACTATAAAGAGATGAGGTCCAAGAAAGCGGGTATCTCACAAACGAGCTGAATGTGTCACTTTGCAGGCACACTGGAGTGTGTCTGCTGGTAACCCCAGGGCTAATTCTGCACAGGGGAGGCTGCCAAAACAAGATTGCGGCTCAGGCTGCTGGTCCATTCCAGCACAAAATCACTCCAAGTTCGAGCTGTGTATATAATTAATAGCTCCCAAAAGTTCTTCTGTGCATTTATATACGTGATAGAAGTTGTGTTTGTTAGTCTTTAGGTCCTTACGGGCCTAAACCATGAAAGATGGTGAATGCATCGCACCCTCTGCCCTGTGCCCCACCGTGGTGTCTGCAAACAGCACTGGCTCAGCTTGCATTGCCCCAGGGCACTGTCATTTTTGTCTTGTTTTCCCATGCTGTAATGGTCTCTTTGTTCCTGAATGAGAGATCCAGCTGGATAATACAATCTTTTCTAACTTCTGCCTGCATGATGGCCTCAGTAAAGGCAGCTGGGCCTGAGAAGGTGATGGATATTTGACATCCTCACCCCAAGCACATCCCGGTCTCTTGTCCTACAGAGCTGGTATTTGCTTTTCACCCTCCTGCCCCCCACTGGGTATCCCATAGGATTCACTTCCCTGCTCCCTCTTGGTGTCCCTGTTGAACAGAGCACAGGTGGGAGCATCCCGACAGAATCCCAGGGTTGAAATCGAGACCCAAGGTCAGGTGGGGTACTGACACTCTCCCTCTTGATGCCTGTTACCCTGGCTCTGGGTCTTACATTCTTCAGCCCTTTGCAATCCATCTGTAGCATCAGCTCCCCCTTTCCCGTGGTGCTGACTTCCAAGGCCTGGCTGTCCCCTGGCAAAAAGAGCATTCCCTCTTTGTTCGTTCTGAGTTTATCAGACATTAATTTAATGAAGAAAGCCTTTGTTCTTTTCTTGCAGCACATGCTCAAATGCAATGACTAATCACTTTCTAAATCTCTTTATAATTGTGTGTTTGCCACCTCAGTCGTGTCTCCACTAAGACCAGCTCCGTAATCCTTCCTGTGTGCAGGGTTTCCTCAGATGGAAATGTATTTAGACCTCTACCTATCTTCATTAACCTCCACCAAATCTGTTCGGTCTCAGCTCCTATAACAGCTGAGACAACCAACACAGACATTAATGGTTTGAACAGGTGTGTATCTGATTTTCCATTTACGTTGCACTAGACATGATTAAAGCCTTTGAGTAAAGTCACAGCTAAATCCTGTCATAGCCTAGCCCATTATTTTTTTTGTTCTCCTATTAGGATTTTAGGCATTTCTTTGACGTATTTTTATTGCCAGATTAGGAGGAAAACACTTGTTTGCAGTGTTCTCATTATATTGTCTTTGTAACATTTCTAAAAGAGAATAAATATGAAATACTTGTGTGTATAGTGGTCATATTTCAGGATGACATTAATATGCTCCATGATTTTCCAGCTCACAATTCTTCTAACCTTGTGGTGACAGTCAAGAAACCTCATACCTGGGGAAACGTGCGGCTGCACAAGCTGCTGGAGTCAAGATGATGTGCAGGGACCTGGGTAATGTCTCTGTCCTGGAGGTTTTATGTATCCCACTTAGGAACTGCTGAGGATTGGGTTGGAAAACCATGGAGCCAGGCAGCCTGTTGTACCGCTTTTCCTCTTACTAACCCCCCACTGATGCTGGTGTTGTTGGGCTTTTTCCCTACCTGTGAAATTGGGAGTCTGGGCTTTGCATTAAACTTAAGTCCCCCAGATCTGCTCTTAACCATCTCTTTTTGCACTTGCACTGTTTCATCCTCTCCAGAGCCATCATTGCCCTCCAAGAAATGTTCCCTCATCTTGGAGAAATGGTAACCAAGGCACTTGTTTCCTTGAAAGCAGTTCATCTTCCCCAAACACCCTGTTCCTGGCTCCTCCACGCTCCTTTGGTCACTTGTAATTCCCGTTTGCAGCAATTCCCCGTTTGTTGTCGGATCAGTGATGCAAAGATTTAATAATGCTGGGCTTCAGTTCCTGAAGAGCAGGATAGGGAGGCTCTGAGCTTAATTTCCAGTGAGTGGCCATGAGACAAGGCTTGGCAGGAGGACAGCTCTGGCTGATTTGGAAGCAATATTGACTGGTGTATTCACAAGATGCCTGTTATCTTCATATTCATGAGGAGCGCCTGCTGCTTTGTCATAGAGCTCAGCTATATCTTGTCTGCCAGCAAAGAGTGGTACTTCTCTGTCAACTTTGCTTTCATGGAACAGAAGATGATGTTATTCCTGTGGTTCAGTTGTTCTGTAAAGGTTTTTGGTTTTACCATGTCATTTAGGGCATCCACAAGATTAGCTTCACTCTCCATGGCCTCTGTTCTAGGTAATCCTCCTAGAAGTTAGTGATTTGTGCTCAAGCTTGCCTCTTTCCCATCATCTGAAACACCTCTCTGGTCTCCTGAAAACCCTGGAGATTATTCTAGAGCATTCAAGACAAGCTCTAATGAAACCCCAAGTGGGTGTTTTGTGGCATGGGAAGGTGATGGATGGGAGCTAATTTGGAGCAGCATGCTGTGCAGGATGCCTGGCTGGGTTATCATCTCATCCAGAGCACTCATGGCCTCCAGGATGCCCGGCTGGGTTATCATGGTCATCCCCTGTGGTTCCCACCAGCTCTAAGGAAGCTTTCACCTCCTGGGAATCTCATAATCCCATTGAGGATCCCATGCATGCTCCCCCCTTGCGTTGTTCCCATTTTCCTCCTACGTCTCACAACTTTGTCCCTATCCAGGCAGCATCCCTCCCCTCCGGTTCTCACCCTGGCCAGAGTGATTAAGCACTTAAATTGATTAATCAGATTTCTTGTGATGAGAACTACTGTCATTCATTAATCTGAATGGGATTATAAATAAGAGTTGGCAGATAGGGGAGACAAACATGTTGACAGATAGACCTGCTGCTTTGAATACAAATCACACCGCTGCATCTGGAGGGTTTTAGCTCCTGGCAGCCTTGGGATATAGCTTCCCTAAAGGTAAAATTAGGCTGAGATTAAAGTTTCCCCATATTAATAAAGAAATATGCATTTATGAGCAGGCAGCTACTGCAGGTGGGTGTGTGGGGCTGCATATCAATGATCCTACAGCAGGACCAGGCTCTGGATTTGTGCTTCCTATGGAATTCATGAAAGATTTTATGAAGTTAGTTGTAGTCAGAACTCAAGGATAACCCAGTTGCAAGTGTGTGGCTAATACCAATTTGAGCAATGAAGTAGCAGGCTAGCGTGGGCAGTTCCTATTGAATCGTCTCACAGTTGACAGCATTGCAAACAACAGAGAATTCCTATTGGATTTTGTGCTTGTAGAGACGCTGTCTGATGCTCACTTGTTGGAGAAACAGCACCTTGTGCCTTTCACTGTGATTCCGTGCAGGATGTGGTGCAGGTGATTCGGGAATGGTGTTGAAAGCCTCACCACGTTGCAGTGGATGGCACAATTCCCACCAGGCAGGGTTGCTGCCACGCACACCGAGATTAAAGCTGTCGCTCCTTGCTGAACTGGCCTCCTGCTTTGCTTTTCATACATAATTAAAGAGTTTTTATTAAAAGAATTACCAGTAGAAACACTGAAGAGGCTGGTGCTGCCTGCACCGTGCTGCGGTGGTGTCAGCCCGTGGTGCAAGGTCAGGGGAAACCCCACACAGGTACTGCGAGAAGAAGCGTTGCAATCCGGTTTCATGCATCAGCACAGTACATAGAGAGTCCAAAGACCAGACCTAAAGGAAATGGTGTTCACTGGAAAACTCTAGGGAAGAAACACGTTGCTTTTTAGGGACTGCTCACCTTCCTGCAGTGAGGAAGATGCAGCAAAGTGCCCCAGTGATAGGAGGCGTTTGGGAATCATTTGAGTGAGGAGTCTGCAGGTGAAGGTCCATAGTCTGGGACAGAAAGGTGTGAGGATCAGATTGGGGAGCGGAGGGATGTCTGTCAGGCAAACAGTTTAGGATTGCAGGCATGAAATGTAGATTTTAGAATCTGGGATACTGAAGTTTGGTACTCATAGATGCAGATTCCTGGCAATTAGCCCATGTCATCAGGAGCATCATTTCTAACAGTAAGAAAGTTAAACCCGCAATCCTTGCAGTGACTTCAGAACTCCACAGGAGGAAAACAGGGTTTGGAAAAGAACCCATTAAACATTTAAATATTTCATTAAATATTGAACATCTCAAAAATTGCTTTCTAACGAGTCCCGAGGTAAAGAGAACAATATTGGGTAACAAAAGCTTCCAGAAGTGACAAGGTCCTGCAGCGAACAGAGCTTGGCTCTGGGTCTGGAGGCTGCGGTAACCTCTCCTCCTGTGATTAGCCATCAAATGAGATCCCTGGGCTCAGTCCAGAAGCCGTTATCTAGGTGTAACTGCTGGTGACATCAAGGGCATCGGGAGGGTTTGAGGCACGTCAGATAAGAGCCAGTAGGATTCAAACCAAACTCTGGCAGCTGGAGCCGCAGCCAGGCGCCGGTGCTGCAGCCCTGCAGCAGTAGCCCAAAAGGAAGGGTCAGGTTCTGTGGGACTTTGTGACCACCTAGAGATGGTGTTTGAGATCTCCTGTTAGTGCACAGGGACTCCGTGCCCAAATTGGCGAACTGTAAGCACTTGCCTAAGTTTTGTTGTGGTGGATAAAAGGCAAACAGCAGCAGCAGCACAGAGCGATCCAGCACCGAGATCTGAGCAGGGTTTCGTGCTTTACTGAGTCAAAGTTACCATCTATACACATCAGAGGAAAATCCAACCCATCTAATGTCTGTGTTTCACTAAGATCAGGAGTGAGAAAACATGTTTAGCAGTGTTTTACTTGAAGATTTGCAGCAGTGACGGGAAATTTTGGATGCCTCCTTATGTTATGACACTTTCATCTCTTTTTAGATCAAAACAGGACCTCTGGGTGCAGCCTGCCTCCCCCCCTGGGTGATTCCTCAGCGCCACACAGTTCACCCACAGTTACACCTCCCCATATTCCCATTTATAAAGCTGAACTGGGGCTGATCTGTGCGGAGGAGCATTGGGGCCGGTGTCTCCTCGCATCCCTGTCAGCTTGGTGTCACTGAGCATCACTTTGCTGTCAAAAACCTTCTTCTCCTGCGCCTGGCCGAGCCCCCGCCGCTGCTCCCCCTTTCCCCAGCCACATCTCGCTGTCAGGGGAGGAACAGGAAGATTGATGGCTCAAGGTTCCCCGTGCGTGGTGTTGGCACCGAGTCAGGGGGTTTATAGCAGCACGTTGCCTTTTCTCGCTGAATGTTGATTAATGGAGCAGGCGGGAGCCGCTGCTGTCTCCCAGCTCCGGCGGCTGACAGGGGCAAGCCTAATCTGATGTTTAAATGGATTTGGAACGTGTCCGTGGCTTTAGCATCTCTGTCCTGAAGGAAGGCCCATCTGCTGCGAGATAACCCGATCTCGGAGGGTGCTCACTTCCAGTCTGTTTGAGAAGAGAGGTGATACACATAAAATCAGAGGGGTTTCCCCAATGCTTCTAATTTGGTGGCCAACAGGCAGCTCACGTTAGAGACCTGAGGTTTTCGCTTGCCTTGCTTTTCCACCCGTGCTCTGCCCAAGTGAAAGAAGATTGGCAGAGAATTTAGTGGGTACTTGTTACAGACCTGGATGGGAAATTGCTCCTGTGTGTAAAACAAATGAATTACTACAAAGAGCTCACAAATTTCTCTGATCACAATCTGTATGAAATCCAGAGAAATCGATTTCAGGTAGATTGGGCAGTGTCTCTGCTGGGATATGAGGAAGTTGGTGACATGAATGGGGTAACAGTGGTATATATAAATGGATAATGGAAATGTCTGTGATAGGGATGGGAGAGTTGGTTTTCTTGTATTTTGACTGGTATCTCTGGAACTCAGGTTACTGCATTGAGAGCTTACAAGCTGCTTTTCCACACTCTTCTCTCCATCTGAGAAGCCTGTACCAGGGCAGCCTGAATGCTGTCGCATGGCTGTGCTGCACCTCTCCTGGTGCAGCGGTAATGGGCAGGCTGAGGGTGAGGGCAGAGCTTGATTGGGCTCAGACAGAGCTGCTAATTTAGGAGACCTGTACCCTGTCATCAGCATGATGAGAAGAATGAAGCTAACGCCTCACTCAGCTTTCCCGGGAGGTTTGATCCACAGTGGCAGTGCTGCAGCTGCAAGCTGTGTGCTGTTCCCTATGGAAAGGGGTGCAGAAGCTCTGAAGTCGCTGGTGTAATTACAGGAGGAGATCCTGAGTGGTGTGGCGGTGTAATGGGGATGGTTTAACAGGGTGGTGTAATGGGGATGTGGTTGGAGTGCACTGCTTGGCACCACAGCAGGAGATAGGAGTGGCGGTGGTGGCTTTCCTTGCCCGTGTGCTACCAGCATCCCAGGGCATCAGGGTGGTGGTGTCCCTGTTCCTGGTTTGTTAAGCATTGGCATTATGTTCCTGCTGGGGGTTTTGATGTCCTGCTCTGGGCTGTGGGGAATGTGATGCTCTGGCACCAGAACCAGGCTCCAGAGATGTGTCTGCCTTTGCTCGCCATCCATCATGGAGCACAGGACTAGGCAGAAGCCAGCACGTGTTGGAGCACAAATCCAGGCACTGCTTGGGGCATGATCCTTCCCTTGCACTGGGCTCCTTGGGGTATTTGGTGGCCATTTGTATGTGGGCTTTGGGCTCTTACCACATCTCAGGGGGCTGCAAGCAGCAGCCTTGTCTTTTGCAGGTGTATTTGCTTGATCCAGGAGCCTTTTTCTGAGGAATTTAACATCCCCTATTGTGGTGATTTCCTGCTTTCTTCTTTTTACTTTTCTTTTTCCAACATACTTTGGATTTCACTTGTCTCGTAGTCACATTCCGTTATTTGTGGCATTTTTTTACTGCTGTTGCCATGAGCACAGTGCTTTGAAAAGTCTGTTTCATGAACTCGGTGCAAATCTGAGCTGTTGGGGTTCGCACATGGTCCATGGTGCTGAGCAGGAGCCTGCTCCATCCCATGCCTGCCGGCACAGTCCTTTTTCCCTGGTAACCTGTGGTGCCTGCTCTGGCCCTGCGGGCTGATGGGGCGTTAGAACTTGAAGCCTTACACCAGAAAATGACTCCAGTATATTTGAATAATTTAGAGCCACAGGTCTTACGTGATTTGTTCTCTAAAGATTGATTTAGCTCCTTATTAAGGGAATTGGGGCTCAGTGTGAAAATCTGAACAAAATCCAGGCAGTTGTTATTTCTTTTAAATATCCACTGGGGTAACTCACTGGGGAGGAGAATTTCAAAGCCTGTCCAAGCCTATCTTGAATATTTGATTCTCTCGCTTTCCAATTCCCGTTCCCAAGGTGTTCTCGTTAAGGAAGAACACCTCAGCATTATTGCCTTATTTTTAAATAAGCCACAATCACTTTAAGGAGCTCAGGATTAAAAAAAATCCACCAATACTTTGATTCCCCCCCTCCAGTTCCCCGAAGTTTGATAACACAAGATGTGGACTGCATTTCAATGGAGGGGTGGGCAGCTGTAATTGCACAGCTCCCCTCTGCTCTGAACATGTGCAAGGACAAGCACAGCCCTCCCCAGAAGGTGGCTGCAGGAGCTGATGCTGCAACCCTGGACCACACGGCAGCAACCGTGGGCATCCCTGTCCTGCCATGGCAACAAGGATGGGAACGATCCCATGGCCCAGGATCCGCATCCCCTGGCTTCCGTAGGGGTCGGGCTGATGCCTGATGCTGGTCCCGGCGCTGGTTCCTGCTCCCGTCTCAGCTCTGTTCTCAGAGCAGCAGTCAGGCTGCTGGAGTGGTGTTTCTCCTCAGACCCCTTGGAACTGCCTTCTCTTCTCTTCCCTCCTGGAGATTTGGTCAACTTGAAAAAGGGAATGGTGAAAAATGTTCTCCCCTGTCCAGCCCATTAATTCCGGCTGCTCAGGACGGAATTAACCTTGGCAAGCCTTCCAGAGGAGAGAGTCATTCTAACCTTAAAAATCTGCTGATTAAAGCTGGTTTCAGGAATTCGATTTCACTTAATGCGTTGGCTGAGCGCCCAGCCTGGCATTAACATAGCCACAGACACGCAGCCCTGTGCTGCCTCGCCCTCCCCAGTAAAGACCCGATAAAGAAACCCCAGTTAATGAAACCCCTTCTGCCTGTTCTGAGCAAGGATTCATTTGAAGACTCCTTTAGCTAAAGGCATTCCACGTTCCCTCCATCCAGTCTCCTAAGGCCAGCCCGGCAGGTAATTCCCTTCTCCTAATGAATTGTGGTGTGGTGTGGAGCAGCTGCCACTGGCTCTTGGTGAGGCAGAGGGACCATCCCTGTCCTTGTTGGAGGTGAGGATGCACCCGCTTCTGTTAACCCACATGTGCCATGCTAGGAGATGTCATCTAACAGCCCTTAACTCATTAACCTTGAAAATCCTCCAAAACAGGGAGGCTCGGACTTCTGAGGTTTCTATTTATATCTTAAACATTTTTTAATGCCTTTTTATGTGAAAATTAATGTAGCTTTTATTGCTGCCATCACTCATTCCGTCCTTCCTCCAGAAGCTGGGTTTCTGGGGTCTCTTTCTCCCACTCCATCTCTCCACAGGCTCAGTCCACAGTGAAGAAAAACCCCTCCTGTCTCTCCAAGGCCAGGGGGTTGCTTACACGTGGATCTCCTTCATCTCAGCTACCCAAGTTAGAACATCCAGCCCCAAAGCATCAACCCAGAACTGGATTCCCATGTCCTGATGTACATTCTGTGAGCCATTAGGAGGCTTTTTGTACCGGTTTGCAGAGATGTTGAGAACCAGTTCTGTGGAGGTGGGCAGCTTTTATGTAATTCATTATTGACACCTCTAGAATTATATGTGAGACAGATCTGGAGGTAGAGAGCAGCTTTCCTACCTACTGACTGCAGGGAGCTACCAGGAGCTCAGCACTAGTGCCTGTCATTACATGTCTTAATCCTGGTGCAATGTCAGTCAGGCTCCCAGCAGCAAACAATGGGTTGCTGGTGTGTATTGATGTGCACTGTACGAGGTGCTGGGGATGTTCATGGATGCTCCTACCTGCTCCGGTGGCGTGCCCCAGACCAGCTTGCCCATCCTCGCTGGGAAGCTGGTCGGAGTGAGAGATGCTGCACCTTCCAGTCCGCTTTCCATAGCAGGGACCAGCTCTGACTCAGCAGAACTGAACATTAAAGACCTTTAAATGCAGCCCCTGGTGCCATGCAGCCAGGAGTCGCTGTCAGGGATTATCTTCAACAAACAGCATCCGCTTTTCCTCAGGCTGAGTGCTGGGATTTAAGTGTTAAGCTTTTCTTTGGATTATTTTCTGCAGGTTTTTCCCCTCTGTTTTCCTCGCTGGTTTTGTGTTGTGGATGTACCCTTGACACATTTAAAAACATTATTAATCTTTGTCATTTGTATTTTAAAAATAACTCCGTGATAGCAGCCAGCAGCCCTTAAATCCTTTTTAATTCAGGCTGACCTTGTGAGCGCAGATCTGGGGAGGAGATGCTGCCATAGCGCCGTGTGCTCACCGGCAAGTGCTGCTGCTTGACAACGCACCGGCATCACTTGGCACTGAGCGTGGGCACCCCCACGGCACCGGTAAACCCTTGATGCCACGTGTCACCCTTCACATCACTAGTGATGCTGTGGCATGAAATACCTTGACAGGAGCTTCCTGAGGTTATAAACCCTAAGTTTTCAGTTTACATACCCTGGTGATGAGACAGAGATGGGTGTGTTGGGTTTTAAAGAATAAAACCATGCTGAAGTGAAGATGCAAGTGCAGCTCAGGGGAGGCTCATGGGTGGCTGTGCTGTGGTGGACTGCTGGGAGGGTGATTCCGTAACCTGTGGTGATGCTCAAATAACTGGGGGGTGCCATAAGCTGCTGTTGAGTGTTCCCAGCCCTGGACCGACTTCAGAACAGCATCCTCTAATAGCAGATAACATGCTGCCAGTCTCTTCCCTGGTGCTGCCTCCTGGGTGATGGTTTCCTTTACTAACCCAACTTTCCTTCTCTGTTCTGTCCCTAGTGCTTGTACGGCTGCTACGTCCATTCCTCCATCATCCCCACGTTTCACAGAAGGTGCTACTGGCTTCTGCAGGTAGGATGATGACAAGTTCCTCTCTCCAGGGTCACCCCGTCAAGGCTGTGTTTGCCTACTGGAGCCTGCGCTTCCTGTTTGTGGGATTTTCTTTGGAAGGAATATGGATTTTGGTTGTTGTATATCTCTGTTCAGAGGCACAATATGTTTTCTCTAGCAGATGTAGAGCTGGTGATAGCTCAAATGTTCCCTAAATAGAGTCAGCTCAAGTGAGACTTTCTGGAGGCTTTTAGTTGTCTTTTCCTGTTCCAAAGCAAGGCAGGCACAGGAGATCGGGAAGCAACTGCGGTACCAGCATGCGATGGTGCGAGAGGGAATCAGCCCCGTGGCTGTGTCTGAATTTGGGCTGAGCCCTGTGGCCAGAGCTGCTTTCAGTCTCAAGGGAGTTCCTGGGGGTCACTCAGTGAGTTTTCTTGGCAGCTGTGGGCACAGTGAAGCCAGGTTTGGGTAGTGGCCTGATCCCCCTCATGTCTGTGAGCTGCGGTGGGGGAGCTTGGGTTCACATGAGGGAGTTTCCCTGGGGTGGGTATTTGCTGGGCTGATGCTCACCCCACCGCTGCAGAGCAACGTTATTGACTGGGTACAGTTGTTACAAAGGGGAAGCAATTTGTTTTGTTTTGTTACAAAACAGCATTTGACAGATATTGTAATGACATTATTGTTTTAAAGATTAAAACCCTGCAGTCCTGAGAGCAAACAGGTCTGAGGGAAGGGACATCTGTTTCAAGAAGCAAATGGAAAATAATCCCTTCTCCTCCCCCGGGTTTTGCAGTTGTGCTTCTGTATCAAAAAGATGATGCTGCTGTTGTCACTGCTGCGTGAAAGACACACCATGACCCTCAGGGGATGGTGCCCACACCACGGATGTAATCAGATGGAATGTGCACAAAATGTCGTTGTCCTCTGTGATGTTTATGTGTGTCTCAGCTCTGTTTGTATCCTGTGCATGTAGTTGCCATGTGGAAGTGAAGGGGAGGATGCTTTGCACCTATAGAAGTCATTAAATATCCATGGTTCAGTGCACTGAGCCGAGCAAACCCTCTGAACTTCGGGTCCTGTTTGCTCAGGGAGCAGACAGTGCTCACATCATTGTTCAGAATCCATCTCTGCCAGTGCCGTGGTGGATGCATTCAAGGAAACACAGGCATTCAAAGGAAACTAAATTCCCACTGAGCACCCTACAGCACCATAGGATCTCCTTACCTGTACCCTGAGGTCTGGCTTGTTCAGGTTCGGAGGGTGTGTGTTGATGTTCAGGCATCCTCTTTGCTCTGATAACTGCTTTGGGTTGAGATGGGTGGGTGGGAAGTACCTTTCTCATGAGGCTGTTTTTAAAACACGATGCAGAATGTTTGGGATGTAGCATACTGGTATTGAGAAACAAGGACACAGTGTGCATTTGCTGTGGGAGGAATGGGGGTCTGTGATTCATGACAGCAACTCCCAGGCATAATGGGCATCCTTCAATCATGCGCTCAAGGTTATGCAGCCGGAGAGGAAAGAGCTGGCCAGGAATAGATGATGCTTTTCTAACATCTGCACAATGTCTGTGTTCAGATCCACAGTGAATTTAGGGGGAGTGAGACCAGAAAGAGAGAGGGAGAAAGTACTTTGTGCATCTGCTTCAGTTTTCTACTTCAACACCACCCAATAAATGACTTTGATACTCCAAAATGGGTACAGAGAGAGCAGTGTCTAACATTAACCTCCAACATAATGTTGGGCTTTTTAGTTTATGGAGCAAATGGGTGATTTTCACTGGTTTGAGAGATAGGTAGCACCTTCCTGGGGCATGGGGCGCTCTGCCTGCGAGTCTCCAGTCAATAGAAAGTAAATACAATTAGTTGGCGATGCCGCCTGTGTTTTATGGGATGATCTTCCTCCAAATCCTATTGTCAGGTTAGATATTGATTAAAAATCCCCATGCAATTGTTCTTGATCTTTTCTGACTAGCAATTGCAGCGTAAAGGCCAAGACTCAAACAAGCCACAGAGACTGCCAGTCTCTCCCCTGCATTTATACTGTGCTGTAGCCATTAATGCCATTACAGTGGTATCCAGTTTCTTACTTAAACAACTTTGCACTGCCATTTATGATGGACACAACGTGCCTTCTCCCTGCAGACTGCTCAAGAGGATAAGAAATGAAATCCAGTCAGCTTGAACTGTCTGGGGGCAAAATGCAGTTTCCTGAGTCTCTGCTATGAGAAGTTACCCTGCCATGGGCAGAGACCATGGCACGGTGGCGGGTTTGCAGTGCAAGGCACCATACATGAGGTTTCCTCTTCTACATGCTGACAGGGGGTTACGTTTTTGAGACATTTTGGGTGTTCTTGATAATGAATTTTAACCGTTGCCTTTCCCCAGACACCTTTAGTGTTTTCAATAGATGTTGTAAATGCTGAGCAAGCGTTGTAGTGTCTGCAGGAGGCAGTCCAGCCCTGGGCACTGACATGGACCTCTTGGAGCTGAGTGAAGGAACCGTCACCGGGGTGATGGTGTTCTCCTACATTGGGTTCTTATAGTTTTCTTTCAATTTCCTGATACCAGAAATAGAGGATCATGCTCTGAGCGAAAGGCAGAGGAGGAGATGGGGCTGAGGATGCCAATGACCTCTCCAAGGGGCGCTGCGAAGGGCTCTTCACTAGCACATCTTTCTTTTATTGCTTTGCATTACTTTTTAGCATCCTAAAAGCAGCAGTGCCCTGGCTCTTCACAGTCAGTCAAGCGCAGAATGGTGCTGCCGAGGCCTTTTTATAGGTATGAGGGATGGCAGGTCCCCAAGCTCCTGGAAAGGCTTCAGCACACATCATGCCACTGGGATGCTGGTTCGGCTGCCAGCAGGACACGCATGTGCAAACAACCCTGTGTGTATTTAGACCTTCACAATGGCACCAGATTTTCTGTCAATGAAAAAAGAGGAAGAAAAAGCCCCTGTTTGTACTCATGATGACTAATGCAGGGAAAACGTGGAGTCTCAGATAGAGACAATTTTCAAACATTGGCACAGCTGAGTAGCACAGTGCAGCGTGTTCTTCTGCAGCGTGGTAATTGGCACCCCAGGCACTCAGAATTACTCTAGTGCCAGGCTTCAGGGCAGGCTGCTGCTTGCAGAGGTTACTGGAGGAGAGCTTCATCTTTACTAGTGATGTGTCTCTTGCTCTCTTCCACTCCTGCGCCCTACAGCTGGAGACTGAGTTTGTTGGACAGGCATCGCTTTCCATCCTGACGTTCTGATACCTTTTTAGTGCTGGTGTTACGGTGCTGGGGTTATGAGAAGTAATACATTAGAAAGGGTATTGCCCTTTTTCTTAATTATGAAGTACATAAACTGTGCTATAGGATCATACTAAAAACTTCTTGTGAATTTAGGCAGGAGCTGAATATTAGTTCTTCATGAGTGGGACAGAGATTCTCCTATCACCGTCTTCCCTGTGATTGTTTGCCTAAATGCGGGAGCAATGTGCGTTTTACACACTCAGGTTTCATTCATGTTAACGCAGACATTTGGTGTTAATTCTGTATATTTTGCCTCAAATTTTCCATTATGTCCTAAGCAAGAAGAAAACCTTCCCGTTTCCTTTTGGCAGCGCCCCGGCAGGGCAGCATTCCCTGTCTCATCACTTGTGCTGCATCAGCAGCATTTTTCCCATCCCTGGCTGGAGGAGCAACAGCCAGCTTGAGGATTTTGGTCTTTTTCAACCCAAATTGGAAGCATTACAATCTCATCAAAATTCCTGAGACTTTTGCTTAGTAATGGAGTTTTATTTTTCATGTGGGTAAAATAGAAATGACTGGGCAATAAAGCACTGGGGATCGTGCACTGCTTGCGGGCACTCCAGGCCTGTGTTGTTGGGGAGCAAGGTGTCAGTTAAGCTCTCAGCATAATGAACCTCTGCACATTTGCTAACGGGAATATAAACTGTTGCTGCTATGACAGCGCATTTTCTCAAAGTGGGTTTCAGCCTCTCTGATGAAGTAAGTGTGTATTGGAGTACAGTGGTGTGCCACACGGTGCCTAACGGCGCCAGCGTGGTTCAGCATCCTGAGCACGCTGCTGGGGTGACCCTCAGCATCACAGAGCAGATGGGCTGGGTGACCCTGAGACAGCAACTGGCTGGTCCAGGGTCCAGGATCCCATCCAGGAGTGCCAGCACTTTGGGATCTATGGCCTTTAGCACTCTTTACCTCTGATGTGTCTTCATGGCCAGTCTGTGCCCCCTTGGAGAGGCTCAGAGCTGCCACAGAAGAAGTGCTTCCGATACCCCCTCTGGCCAGACGTTGATGGCAAAGCTCTGTTTACCAGCGTGGTGAACAGTTAAATAGGTTTAGAAGGTGCCACATTGTGTAAAACTCAAGTTCTGTTTAGCACGAGTGCCCCAGGACTTCATTTTAACTATCATCAGAGATAGCTTTAACGATAACGATTCATGTCTTGCTCTTCTGTACTCCAGTGTCTTAGCGAAATAAAGAAGCAGCAAAAGCCACGGCGCTGCAGTGCTGGAAGACCTCTGTCCTTTGCCTTCAGCATCAGAAACCTGAGAGGAGCCCTTCCTCTTTGATGGGAGCCAGCTGCTACGGCTCTGCTCTTCGTCATCTCCATCCCAGTCACTCCTGAGTCTCCCCGAGGCATCCAGGGCCGCTGTCACTGCCAGCGCTGGTGATGGGCACTGAGAGTCACTCGTGGTGACAGCTGCCCTCTTCTCCCCGCACTTGCTGCCTTTGCAGTGTCTCCTGTTGAGGTTGGAAATGCTGCTCCCAGCTCGTCTCTCTGTCTCCAGCCTGTAGCTCATGGATGTGCAGCTCCTCTTGCCCAAGATGCTCACCTGAAGGTGCTTGGCACATGGAACTCCTGCCAGCTTGAGCAGCCCTGGCAGCACGGGGTTGGCCTGGGCAGGCCAAGGAGGATGGGGACAGCAGCACCCAGCCATGCCAGGGCTTCCAGAAGGGGAGCAGCCCCGGTGATGGTACTTGGGTACAGGCAGTGGTTTGCCTGGGGGTGGTCCCCGTGAATACTGTTTCCCACTTGTTTTCTTGTCCCCTGATTTGCATCCATTGAAACCCACCTCCAGTCTTGCAGTCTTTTTTTAGTACAGGCACAGAGAGGATCTGTTCCAACTGAAGGCTGGTTTTGTTTGATTTCTCCTCCCTCAGGTTGTACTTGCTCACTAATGTTAGCTTCCCATACAGTGTTCACCTTCAGTACAACTAACTTCCATCTGGCCCTGCTCATCACAGCCTCTCTTCCTTCTGACAGTCTCCTTCCTAAGAACAAAACGGTCCTGTGCAGTGTGCTGCAAGCCCACCCTGTTCAGCTTCACAGAGCATGTCCTGGGGAAGGACAAAGCGCTGGAGGGAGCAGCTTCCATAGGAGCCCTGCTTCCTGGAAGAGCCAGCAGCACGGCTGCCTTTAACATCCATCCCCACGCTCAAGACCATGAAATAAATCAGGATGTTGCTTTCCTGAAAAACCCTTTTTTATGACAAAAATCTGCAGTAGATAAAATTGAGCTTGTGACTCAGGCTGGGCCATGCCCCTTTTATCTGTCTGGATACCTTCAAAGCAGAGATGTGTTTTGACACCTGCAGGATGAGTAAGATGGGGATGCAGAGAAAAGCAAGCAATAACCCTCTGCTGATGTTCCAGCCAAGGGGAGGCGGAGAGGATTACAAATGAACTGGTATGTCGGAGGCTGGAAACATTTGAGCAGGAGTGCTTTATCTTTTGTAATGTTTGTGTAAATTATTTATTAACACACTTGCTGCCTTTTCCTGAGGAATTGGATGGGAAAGCAGAATGGAGAGCCGGTGGATTATATGCCAGAAGAAAGACGCCAGTGATTAAAAAACAATTTCCAACCCTTTCAAGCACATAACTTTATTTTCAGAGCAGCTCTCTGCTATTTTTGTCCATCTCTCCACCATTTTAAAGAAAATCCCGGATTCGTTCCCTAGATATATGAGGAGACTGACGTTAATGTGAGCACGCTGGAAAGCAGTCGGAGTGCTTTAGTTGTTGCTTAAATAATCTGTTGTCATTTAGAGGAGAGATGCGTTTCCCCAACTGCTGTGGGACGTGCTGGGGTTGCTGATAGAAGGGAGGAATTACAGGGGTGATGTGAAACAGTCCAGGACATGGACTATCATGGGAATGGGAAGGAGCTTCCGTGCGTGGGCTCTCGTGCACTTTACACCATTGATGGGGAGCATTGACCTCTTCACAGCGGCACCCAGAAGTGACACCACTGAAGCTGGATGGCTTTTGCTCAAGCATACACCCCTGTGTTCACCCAGGAGGACCCCAGACAGCAGGACCCTCCCTCCTCCTGTTCAGCTCTGGGTTGGAGCAGCGATGCCATCACCAAGAGATCCTGGTGCAGGGATCGCAGTCAGGCAACAGCGCAGCTCGGCTGGAAATTAAATCAAAGCACAGGCTCCAAGATGCTTATTAATATGCTCTGTATATGGAGGATTAGGCTTTTTGTGACACTTAAATTGAATTCTAATGCTATTTTGAAATGTGTAATACGCTGAATTTACTTCACCTCAGGTTTGAGTTAATGGTTTATTAAATTATGCACCTTGCAGGAGCAAAGCTGTTTGCTGGTGTAGGACACTGAAGCTTGCAGTAGCAATGCAGCAGTTTTGCTGATCTCATCCACATCCTCCCTGGTCAATTATTAGGTCTGCAGGTGTCGATGAATGTATTATTCCTTCGGCTGAAGTTTCACCCTCTCCGGAGAGGCATAATTGGGGATTGGGCTGGAAATTCTGTAGTGAAGCAAATTGCAGTTTGAGTTTAGAGATTTGGAGTTCGTTTTGGCGTGGGCAGCGGGGGACGTGCAGCAGATGCTGCCAAGGCTCAAGTCTCTCCTCCTAACGCAGGGTATTTTTTGACTCTAATGTGCAGCATTCTGGCCTGCAGGGATCTGCCCCATTTGTGTTTGATCTGTTAAGGCACACTTTTGTAAGTGTTTCGGATCAATCACCTCCCGGGTGCCTGCAGTGCCCAGTGCTCCTCTCGCTGTCCTTCTGCCGGTGTGAGCACCTCCCTTATTACCCCAGTTGCTTCTATTCTCAAAACCATCTTTTATTTCTGAAGGAGTATCTGACTGTTCCCTTCCTATCGAATGGCTGCCTTCAGCTGACACTGATGTCTTGTGTAGGCCCCCCAGTTAATGACCACTGATGCCTCCTGTGTCTTGCCCTGCATGAGGACCCATCCCGGTCACCTCCTGCAGATGCCGCCCATACCACCACATCCCTCTTGCCTGTCCATGGCCACTCATTCATTTAATGCATTAGTGAAGGGGCAAAAGCTGGAGGAGAAGGACCTAAATGGTTTCCCCCCCCGAACAAGTGCCGTACCTCAGGGCATCATGTTCTGTGTCAAGGAAAAAGTGCAAGGTTCTTCTTGTCATGCATTTGTTTCAGTTAAATGTCAGCCTCTTTGCATCTTCTCCTCGTGCTGCTGCAAGACGTATGTCATCTGACAGCCTGCTAGCTCGCGCTGGAGTTGTTAGCCATCAGCAGCAACGAAAGCACAGTTTAGACGCAGAAAATAGAGGTTGAGGTTTTTATCAGTGTAGTCTCTGTAAAATGGGATGGCCTCTTCCCTGGAAAGTGGATTTCCTGATAACGTAACCAGCACAAAAGAAGTCTGTTGGATTGAGCATGTCTTCATATTGTTCTCCTTTTACAACCAAACAGTGCAAACAGCTCCTGAGGAATGCTGAAGGCATTTCTGATCTCCTTTCAGCAAGTGAAACCAGTGCACATAGCGGCAGGGATGGGTGCTGTGAGCACAGCCCAAGTGGTGGTCACTTTGCCCATGACCCAGTGCCACGTGTGGAGCATATTGCATATGTATTGCCTGCCCATAGTCCTTGGGACATGCAGGACAGTATTCGTGTTGGACAGATATGTTTGGCTGGCATCACTGGTACTGGGTTTGTTAGGAACAGCGGCTGTTAAATGCTCTGACTGACCTCATGTAGCCCCCTACAACAAGCATCACAGACTAAAACCTGCAGAATAATACTTTCTGAAGCACATCAGTCAAATTATGCTCATCCTGTGCTTCTGCACTTCACACATCTGTCCTGCTAGGAATCTGCATCACATGCAGGGTGTAAAACTTTGTAGGAAAAGGAATCCGCATAGAAAATAAATCCCCTTCTCAGCCTACAGTGAAGAGAATGGAGCTGCGGCATCAGTTTTGCTGTGAATGGGTTGAGCGAGGTGCAGAAATCAGCCCTGAACTCATCCTGCAGTGCTTGGCACTTGCACAAATAGCTCGAGCCTCAAATGCTGTTATTTTTTTCGGGTTTATTGAACATTAAATCCATCACAAAAAATATGCAGAAAGAAAAATGAATGCAACATCTTTCAAGGTCACTTGTTTCCGTGGAGGCGATGTAACTGCGCGGGGCTTTCTGTACTGAAGCAGTGTCGGTGCAGGAAACCATACATTTCATACCATCCACTCCAGATCCTGTAGCAACCTGCCTTTTTCCATGGAAAAATCCAGCAAACGTGTCCTGTCACCTGCTCCCTGAGCAGTGGGGCACTCGGATCAACAGTAATTATACCTATTAGGGGCTCTCATCTCCTGTCTGCCATTTATTGACCTCTTCCTCAGTGTCATTTTCTGCTCAGGAGCCCAGGTAACTGGATATCCAGGGAGGACCAGCCATAGGAGCGTTTAGGACGGTGTCAGGGACCCGCTTGAGTTCCACAGGGTGCTTGTTTCTAGACCCATGTGATGTATGCATTATGCTGACAGATCTGGAAACCTTGGAGAAAGGAATTTTTCTCTGAGTGGGATAAGAAACTACAACTGTAGGTGCTGGGAAGCTGCTAAAACAAATTCTCTCAAATAGCTTTTCATTGTGTAATACCCTTTTAGATCCTAGAGTCCTTCCAAGCTCAAAGTGACCCACAGTCTTGTACATTGTCTTTTCAGGGAGCTAAACCCTCATTTTTGGGTTTAGAATCAAATAACAATGGGTGGAATCAAATATGAAGTCCAGTAAGGATTCAGGAATTAATGTGACTGGTGTAACTGGAGGGACAGCTCTGAGCTTGGGGAATGAAGCGGTGTCAAGTTTGGGGTTTAGCAGTGATTTGTGTGAATTAGCATCGGGAGAAAAGAGCATCAGTGGCTTTAAAATGTCAGCTTCATCATAGCTTTACTACACGAGATACAGGCCTGGGCATCATCTTTAGGCATGGCAAAGGGTGGATTATGTGTGTGTACCCCCTCCATGACCTTCAGGCAGAGCATCCCTCTCACAGAGGCTTCCCAGGGGCTCAGGTTTCCAGCCTGCTGGAAAGGGAAAGGAAGGAGAAAGTGTGGAATGGGCTTGATTAAAAAGTGTTTTGGCTTTTTCTTTTGAAGGGTATTTGCAGTGGAAACTCTACATGAAATTTATGCCCCTCTCCTATGATTTTGACTGGTTTTAGTGCCCAAATTCTCAGTAGAAAATGTATTCAATAAAAATTTGATGTGGAACTATAGCTCAGCAGAATCTTTTTTAAGAAATCCAGCTCTGGGATATTTATTTTGTATCTAGTTTCAGTTTTAGTGCCTGTTCCTTCTGCAGATGCCCTCGTTAGCCTGCTAACAGTTTATGAAGAGCTCAGCCCCTCGCATGCCTGGATCCCAGCATCCCGGCAAGCCCAGAACATTCCTGCAGTGTCTGAAGGTGAAGTCTGGGGGGAAGCAGAGCTTCTGTTGGCTTCTTCTGCAGGCAAAGCCATGCTTTTTGTTCATGAAGAGATCCAAGGGTTTGGGGCTCTCTTGAGCAGGAGGGATAAGCCTGCAGCAGGTAAAACGTTACCACACCATGGGCAGTGATAGGGGCAACAAGAGCGCAGTGCGCTTGACTCACAGCGAGTCTACTGGGAAGTAGTTTTAGCAGGATAAGTGCAGTAAATGTGGATTTATTCTCCTGTGGTGCTCAGCGTGCAAAAGGAGACTGTTTAGAGGAAGCAGGAAAGAAATCTGGGATGACCACAATGGAAATTGCAGGATAACCCAAGAGCTGTGAGCCCCCAAAGTGTCGCACCTGCTGTGGGATGACATTGGGAACAACTGGGATAATCCCAGCACCTAGAAAGAATTAATTCTGATGTATAGGGGAGAAGTGGTTTTTTTGCAGGCTTTGGAGCAAGTGCTTTGAAGGACATCCCTGTACACCTTGATTCCTGACCACTGTGCCAGGAGTTTCCGTTTGCTTCCCATAATTGCAAGCGAGCATCACTGTATTACACAGCCGTTTGTCCAGTTCCCTCCTGCTCCAGGCTGGAAGAGGCATCCCAGGGTAGTGATGGGCAGAGAGGCCCAGAGTGACTCTCCAGACATAAATCCCAAGGTTTAAACCTCTGCTTTAGCCCTTCAGAGTCGCCATAAAGATTTCTAACAGGTTTCTGGTCCAGCGTACTGCGACAAACCGCATCCTGAGCAGGGAGCTGCCCTGTGAATTACCGCCTCCTTTAACACAGAGCTGGAGGCTCCAGGCACCGAGAGCTTTCTCCTAAGCTTTAGTGATGAACTTGTGTTCTCCTGTGAGTAAACAATCTGCTTTGCCACTTCTTTTCAATTTAAACAGGAGTACACTGAAGCCCTCTTGCAAAAACATCTCTTGTGTCAACCAGAGCGGAGGCTTTGGGTTGTGTTTCTCTCGTCTTCCTATTTTTCTCTTTACTTCCAGTGTTCTCATATCAAATACTCACTCGGAAAAATACAGCCCGCAGGCATGGGAAATGGCACATGGCTCTATGAAATATCCCCCTGTCCTAGGATACACCATGTTTTCATTTGGTGACAGGCCAGGATTCAGTGCACGGCCTCAGTGTTGTGGCATCCGATTTGATTTTTGCCTCGTTGGATGGACGAGACGCTGTAGCTCACGGACAACACGACCATTTTTCCTTGTGGTTTCCCCTTTCTCTAGATTACTGTCTGTACGTTTCAGAATGGAGCAGGATTCCTCCGCGCTTTATAAATTAGGGCCATATTACAGCAGCACCCAGCAGTGCTGCTATATTTCACACGGTGTCAGGGTTTCTATTACAAACCTTATTTTTCAGAGGTTTATAGCTCAGCCATAAAAATTCACTGGATGCTGAGGCTGGGAACGTAACAGCTGCATCTCAGCCATGCAGAGGATGTGTTTGCATGGGGGTTTATAAGCAAAACAAAACAGGCTTTGTGTTACATTTATACACAGAGATCTATATGATTATGTTAAAATCAGCGTAAGTTTATCCTAGCTGTGATTGCAAAGTTAATTGGATGGAAGTTAGGAAATGCCCTGGGTTTGGCAGGTTTATTTCCTTCTGTTTGCCAGACAGGATGCTGGCTGAGGAGTAACAGGCTGGGGGGTAATTAAAGACCATCCTGGATTGCTTGTGCCCACAGAGCATCCCGGCTGGCATTGGGAAGGGCTGTGTCATCAGAAGCTAAGTCACTAATAGCTTTTGCTTACTTGGAGCGGTCAGCTGGTGGCACTGTTAATCATAATGGCCATGCTTGCTTGCTGAGGGGTATCTGGCTTGTGCCATAATGATTGCCCATAAATTCCCACTCTACAGAAAAGAAACCCTGAAAAGAGATTTGTGACTCAGGCTATGCCTCCAATAATTAGCTCCAAGGGCATGCAGTGGTAGGACAAGGGAATGGCTTGAACCTGCCCGAGGGGAGACTGAGCTGAGCTCTTAGGCAGAAGCTCTTCCCTGTGAGGGTGCTGAGGCGCTGGCACAGGGTGCCCAGAGAAGCTGTGGCTGCCCCATCCCTGGCAGTGCTCAAGGCCAGGTTGGACACAGGGGCTTGGAGCAAGCTGCTCCGGTGGAAGGGGTCCCTGCCCGTGGCAGGGGTTGGAGCTGGAGGAGCTTTAAGGTCCCAGGCTGGGGTTCTATGATTCTACATGCGTACGTGCCTTTGAACGTATATAATCATTATGTTTGCTTATGTTGACATATGAGTAAGATACCAACCTCCTCCTTTTAATAGCCTTCCATAATGCTCACACCTGCTGTAGTGTGATTTGCTGCATTTCAACAAATAGGCGAGCTCAGATGAATGAAGAATATCTTTCCACAGGGCTGCAAGCAAGCCTGTCAAAAGAAAACAAAAAGGGGCTATTTGTGGCCCTGCACTATATGCAGCCATCACACAACTGTGGTTGTGCCTCTATACGTGCAGTTCAAACAGTCATCAACACAGAAGCTGTTTCATATATACAAACAGTTAAGGAATGAAGGACACGGATTTAGTCCGAGTGTTAAAAAGAGAAACCCCTCCACAATCTGCAGGTCAGTGTTAACCTAACACTGTGTCTTCTGTGACCTCCTGGCTGTCGTCACCTTTCCAGCTGCATGAGTTTTAACATCGATGTCACATAGGCCTGTCTTTAAGCTTGTGTTTTCTGTACGTTAAGGCATTTTGACCTTAGTGCTGTTGGCCTGTGTTAATTCTCACTCTGATATTCTCACTGGTAGGAGGCACCTGACCAGCTCTGTAGAGGCACGAGGACCACACGGGCTGGTTTAGCTTTGAAAGTCTGGTTGGGTTCCTGCAGGGAGCACATCTTCACCACCTCCTCCCCAGGTGCTCCTCAGTGTTTCTCGTGTGAATTCAAAGCTGAGCAACACCACATTGCTGTGTGTGTAAGATACAGTGACAGGGAACTTCCTATTGCACAGTGATAGGGGTGTTACGCTGCAGCTAACCCCTTATCTGGCTCCCTTCCACGCGTGCGGAGCCAGGCTGCTTCCATGGACACACCTGCACAGCCTCATTAATTAATACCATGTTTTACATTTCATTTTAATAAAGCCTTTTCATTACGGAGCTTGTTCCCATGGCAGGAAGAATTGAAATTCCTTGCAAGAGCATTATAATTAAGCTGTAAGTGCAGTGGGGAGGAATTCCTGCTTGGGAAGTGTATCTGTCTAAGCTGGCTCGTTGCAGGGGTGATCCCAGCAGACTCGGGCAGGGCTCCCTTGACCTGAGCTTTGGAAGGTTTCTGTCCAAGAGGTGCTGTGTGCCCAGGGCCTTTCCTCAGAGTAGGTTTCAGGTTCAGGTCCTACTTCACAGGCTGGAAGAGATGGAGATCAATCTCTCCAGGGCAGTAGTGCCCCACTTTATGGCTTGCTGGACCAGTGCAGCTCCCGATGCGCTCGCGGTCAGCCAGGGCAGCAACATGGGAGCAGCTTTTTTGCTGAGTTTGGTCCTGCAGTTATTTACTTCCTCACTGTTGGCTGCATCCGGGGTTGTTCCCAGCCAGCACTGCAGCAGAGATATAGGCTGAGATGTCTGCCCTTTGGGGCCAGTTTGGGCTGTTCGTTCTGTTTGATAGCAAATACCAGGAGTGGCAATAGAGGAGGTGAAGTACTCTGATATCCTAGGTCTGTTGTGGCTTGCTCCTCTGGTTTAAAAATCGATACACCTCATGTATGCACAGCTGATCATAACATGGGGATTCATTTGGATGAGCAGAAGGAACCTGGGGTTCACCATGACCTTAAAGCATCACTTTCAAGGAAGGCAGCTCAGCAGAAGGAATTAATTCGGTTGTGTTAGAATTACTTGTGAACTTAGAAACAGATTACTGTTTTCTCTTTGGCAAAAACTAGGGCTTATAAAATGAGACAAAGCCTGCCCAGGAGGAACAGTTGTGTTTCTGCCTCTGACCTCAGGGATGCTTATTGACGAGCTATACAGCAAGAAGATGGAAATGCTTCATTAGCAGGCATGTTATCTGGAGAAGATCCTAATGGAGTAAATTAGGAGGGAAACATCTGTTGCTTTCTGTCTCGGGTTTTAGTGCTCAATCTGATGCTAATTCTGGCCTTTTGCGACCTTTTATATGTCCCTTCATCCTAAATGGGGGACGTGTTTTGTTCGTTAACTGTGGATGTGTGCTGCAACCTCTGAACTTGAATTGCTTCAGAGTTCATCTCTATCCTCTAGGAGAGATTGGTCCCCTTCTTATTTTCCTGCATTCCCAAGGCCTTACAGACAAAAATGTTAGTGGTGGGAGTGGGGGGAAAGGAGGCTGAGAGGCAGTAAAATCCTGAGCCAGGCAGAGGAAGAGATGTGTGTATATACACTTGTGTGTAGATAGAAGATGCCGAGTTCTCTGCCTTCTTCCCCCTTTTGTCTAATGATGTTATCATTAAAAAGTAGCTACAGCTTGTAACAGAAAATTACAGGTTTGGTTTGCACAAAATTCATGGCATTTTAGGAAGAAATACTCGTCACAGCTACACGTCTAAAGATCCAGGTTTGGAGCTCCCTGGTCCATAGGGAGGGGATGCAGACCTGATGCTCAGGTCTGTGCTGCTCAGCACCACGTTGCAGTTGCAGAAGAGTTTTGTTCAAGGCTTAAAACACTCGCTCAAATTAATGACCAAAAATGTCAAATGTGTCCGCAGCTAATTATTCATTAGCTGCATAATTAGTGTGAGATGATCATGACATTTTACTGTGAGTAATTTTTATACTCTAATAGGAATGAAATCAGGCTACGATCGCAGCACAGCAGTTTGAACTCTGCACTGGAGGTGCTTGTTGCTGGGCTGGGGTTTAGGCTCAGACGAGCTCTTGCTGCCCAAGGCTGTGTGTTGCAGCCTGGAGTGGCGTTATCCTGCCTTGCTTCTTAGCAGGGATGCAAATGGGAAGCATTGTCCTGCAGGAATTTGGGGTGAGGCCGTGGGCATCACATGGGCCGACAGCTTGCAAAAAGGGTACAAAATTACAGTGAAGGAGCTGGGATTTCATTTGAGTTTGCTCTGAAGGGAGTGGAAAGAACTGGCTTTGGTGGAATCCTCCAGCCCCCAGTCAGTTGTCACGCTTAGGTCATTTAAAGAGGGGTAGCCTCAAGTGTATTGCAAACAGTGCACAAAATACTTTGCATTATAACACACTGTGTCCCTCAACAGTATATTCTAACTGACCACCTTCTCCCTCTTCTGGCTAGATAAGTCTTCGAGGTGGCTGTGGTTTCCCTAATTGCATCTTCTTTCAGTCCTTGCTGGGAAACACACCTTGCAGATTCAGTCTTGTGATTAATTTATGTGAAGGGTGCAGTGTTGAGCTTCCTGCCTTCCTTTCCCTCACAAATATGTTCATTCCTCAAAGGACATCCCGAGCTTTTACACCAGCAGAAATTCCAGATTCTCTAGCAAGTATAAGAACAAATGAGTGAGACACAGCGTTTCTGTTAATAGTATTTGTCCATGCTGTGCAGTGCCACCATCAGTGCTGAGGTACATCTAAGGAGACGTGGATGGTTGTCTGTATCCTGGCCCCCTTCATTTCCCATCAGAAGAACGTAAGAGATAACAAAATGGGAACCTGGGCACCTTTCTGATTTGGCCAACCCATCAATCTTAGAAGAGAGTGCATGGAGGCCAGCTGCTATTAAGGAAGGGCTGTCTCTCATACATGAACTCCACTTCTTTCTTGAAGAAAGATCCCTTGAAATACAGGATTTCCTAAGCATGTGGCTTGGCAAATCCTGCTGCTAAAGAGTCATGGTTCTGGGGAACATATTAGAAGATCTATCTCTGCAAATGGTACTTGCTCAGGCAACCGGAGTTTCTTGCATGGATGTCTCTGCTGACATGGGGAGCAGCCCAGCCAAGTGAGCAGTAAGTGCCATTGCAAGCACAGTTCAATGCATTAACTACAAACAAGCCATTATTTCTGCACTTGATGTTTGGGCATTTTGTTCTGAGAAAGTGTTGATGCTGTTGGGTTTCCTGGGATCAGTTTTTAACTTCCTACCACATCTCTGCTCTAAATAGAGAGTTGTGGGATGCAGGTAGGAGGCTGAGCCTCCTAAATACCCAGCCTGGTTGTCTTCATTAAACTCAAAAAGAGCAAAGCCAAACATACTGGGTTCTGTTCATTAAGAGACTGGCGGTTTTCTGGCTTTGTTGCTTTTCAGTACACCAAGAACAGATGCAGTTGACAAGTGGCATCAGCCAAGGGACACGGCTTTATAAGGTTCTGTTGAAGCAGGGCTTGGAAATAGCCAGCTGAAATCTAATTTGTAGCCAAGTGGAATAAATTGGAACTGATAGTTATTCAATTAATGGCATGGGCAGCAAGGTGAGGTCTCCTCTCAGAATAGCAGAATAAGGCTGCTTGATGGGGAGCTTTGGGAAAACGGGGCATGGCACCAGGTTCTCAGTCAAATCCAGCCACTAATCATCTAAGTAGCAGGAGGGAGATGTGATTATTATGGAGAGGCTCAGCAAAACGGTTTGAGTGAGCGCTTCCCAAAAGCATGATGGAATCCAGACCCAGTGGACGTGCCCTGGAGCCGAGGATTTCCTTGACAGTGCTGCATGCACCAGTAACCTGTGTCCTGCAGGAGGCAGCAGTTGGGACCAGAGGTATGCTGTCCTCTGCTCCTGGGGTTCTTCATAGGCACCGATGGCATCTCTGGGCACAGAAGCTTGTTCTCTTCTGTCATTCACCTGCTGAATTAGAAGTTCCTTTTGTATCTGAAAAGGTTGTGTTTGCTTGCTGAGGAGTTCAGAAAGAATGGGCAGCTTTGCTGTCTTTTAGTCCTTTCTGTGCATCCTGTGATGCAGAGTAGGTGGTTCGCTAATGCAGTCGCCACACTCCATGCGATCTCCCGCGGTGCAGCGTTTCACATCCTTGGATAATTGCATAGTGATGAAGCTGCCATAGTTCTCTCCACGTAAGCAGACCCAGAAACGTAGAAAAGCTTTTTCTTTTCTTTTTTTAATCAAAAGAAAGATTTCTTCCCATGCAAATGGCCTCTGTGATAATATTATCAGTGTTGCCTCAGGCTTGCACAAGCTGAATGGAGTTTATGGTTTTCAGCAGAATGGTTTCATGCTTTACCAGTTCAGTTTATAAGGAAAAGGATGACTAGTTTTACCTGGAATAATGGAATTCTTTGGTTGCATTTAAGGGCAAACAATATAACAGGAAAGTTCGTATTCCTGGCTGGAAGCAACCCCATGGGTGAGCACTCCTGTCCCCGTGTGTGCTCTCTGCTGTGACCCACACACTGTGCCCATCCCTGTGCACTTGGGTGTTGATGAAGTTTGGGGTCAGGCTTTGCCTTACAATGTAGAGAGTGTGAAGGTTGTTGGCAGCAAAGGGCTGGTTTGCGGTATTCATGTGGGCCACGGGCGTCTTGTTGGGGCTGCGGGACACGTGCTGGGCTCTGAGCAGCCTAAAGCAGCAGCAGGAAGCAAAAAGCTGGTTTGAGAACATGGTTAATGCCCCCAGCCTGCGCTCTGCAGTCACTGCATTACTGAAGCATGAGAGCAGGACTTCCCTCCTGCAGCACTTGGCAGATCCCCAGTACTGCTGCATGGCAGCATGCTGCAGTTATGCATCGACTGATGTCCTCCTGGCCAGAGCCGCAGCGCACACTGGCACATGCGAGAGACAGCAAAGCAAAGGGTGACAAGGGTCTTTCCAAAGCCTGAAAGTTCACCTTTTGGTGATGTGTTGGTGCTGAGGTTTGGTTTGATTTGGTTCTGGTGCAGTGCCCTGTGCTTTGGGCTCCCTTTGCATGGAGCTGGGCAGCAGCACCCTGCAAGCTGCTTTTCACAAGAACCCCAGGGTGCCGGGTCTGAGGCTCTCTGATCTGTGCTGGCACTTCTCTGTGCTCACAGTTATGGGTGAACAAGTAATGAAACGTGCTTCAGCAGAGCTGTGGTGGGCTTTCCCCGTAGCAGGTCACATTCAGGTGATGGCACCAAGATTGTCTTGGTCAGTGTGAATGGGAACAATAGTAAATTTATGCAGATCAGCTCATATACTGAGGTCAGCGTAAATGAACCACACAGATGCAGTCTGAACTATGGAGCATTTCTCAAGTTGTGATATAAGCATAGTCCAACATCTGTGGTCTTCCATTGGAGGCAGAGCCATGAGGGTGAGGTTTCAGTCAGCGACACTGATTTGGTGCCTGCGGAATCATTGACAATTTGATATTGCAGCTTTCTCATTGGAAACTGCTGCAGGAAAGGGGAATTAATTTTCCTGTGCAGTCAGAAGTTGTCAGAGGAGATCCCTCCCTTCCTGCATAACCGGATCAGAAATCCCTCCCGTATGTGCCTTGCCCCCTCCTCTCTGGGGACCACATTAGCTGAAGTTGCACTTCTCATTAAACTGCTGCCGAAGACGAGCGTAAAAGTAATGCAGGGTAACAGTGGCAGGCCTGGAGGAGTGTGGAGGAGTATTAAGCAAGGCAGAGGGTGATACATCAGGCTGCCTTCAGATCCGGACTCCAAAGAGGAGGCTGCCCAGGGCAAATCTTCTGTGCTTGTACACAGGACGTTTTTCTGTAAGCAAGAATGTAAGGGCAGTCATAGGATCCTCTTATTGCGGCAGCATCCCGAGCTGCCTCTTGACGTGCAAGCATTTTATCATCTCGCTGGGACACAGAAGCTGTTCCAGGATGAAAAGTGGTTCCCCCTCCATCTTCATCCCTTCTGCTCCCTTTGGAGCCTGTTACCACGTGTGCACCTTCCCCTGCTCCCTGTGTGCACCTTCCCCTGCTCCCTGTGTGCACCCAGCGGTGCTGGAGCACGCCCCACGTTGAACCACTGGCGAGTAGCACACAGACCTGCTCTTGTTTCCCCATTGCGTGGCAATTTGTTATCTTCCTGACTTAGATTAATGTCTGCTCAGAGAGAGGTGTAAATTCAGCTCACCAGACCCGTCTGACAGGCACACGGTGTTCCTGGCTGCTGGCTATGCTGGGTTTGCTGATGGATGCTTCTCCCTCTTCGCATTGTGCCCAGAGCCAGTGCTTCGAATGCAGCTTCTGGTGAAAGCAAAGGAGGTTGGCTCCGTCTGGCTGGAAGTGTGTTCCCTGGGCTCTTGTCCCCCATCATAAGCACAGATAGGGCCAGCCTGCACTGCTGTCCCTCATCCATTTGTCTTTCACTTAGGATGCACATTAGCACCTCCATAAACAGAACAGGAGTAATTACGTTGTGAAGAAAGCAACCTACATAAATAGGGAAAATGGCAAAAAGTGCAAATGGTCTTACCTGTAGATATGAAATCTAGAAGGTAGGCAGGACCTGTATTCTCAACAGTGCTCCATCTTGACATAGTAGTGATGAGTATTTCTCTTTGGCAGTGTGATGCTGACAGGGGGATTCACTTTGCCTTGATTGTGTTCTTGGAGAGGTCCATGTGTTCTCTCTTCAATATTGCAGTGTTGGCCTCATGGCTTCTTGCTGACAAAACTTCCCCACTTCTTAATATCAGCCTGTCTGCATTCATCAGCTGCAGAGGTTTTCCATCCTGTCAGATACCAGAATTGCACAAGACAGAGGATGGAGAGAACCTGGGAAGCCAGTATGGTAATTATTTAATCTAACCCTCCTGTACCAGTGGCTGTGCTGTGATGACTGCAGGTTGTGATGCAAAGCTAAGAAATACCTGATGTTGTTGTAGTGAAGCCTGGGGAAATTGTAAATGCCCAATTACCTGAGCACTCTCTTGATGCTATTTTGGCACTGATGTATGACACGGTGATGGAGAGTGCAGTGAGAGCCCTGCCCTGGTACCCAGTTTGCAGTAGACCTGACCTATTGGCAGTCATCCTTTGTGAAGCATCCGCTTTGCACCATCCAAGAGCATCAGAAGGGGGTCCCAGATGCCTCAGGCTTCAATACTTGTGTTGCCACTGTATTTATTAAATAGATATAGAGCAATTAGGAACGAGTCTAAACCCAGTGCATTGCATTGTGTATCGGTCTCACTTGGAGTTTCTGGGATGTGAATGTTCTTTTAAGAAGGCATGGATGGGTTTTTTGGAACAAAGCACAACCTTCTGGTTTTCTCTAAAGCACAGTATTTAGATATATGTACACATATTTAAAGCTATGCCACTCAACTGATACTAATATTATGGGTGAGAATCAGTATTCAGAGAGAAAGATGATGCTGGTGGAATGATATAAAACGTCCTTTTCAATACACACAGAAAGCATCCCTCTGGCAGCTCAGGTGGCACCTTTCCTTTACGGTTTCACGTTTGAAAGGAACATGGTGTTAAAAGAACCTGATGGTTTTAAATGTGTTTCTGTGTCAGTGTTGAATTTACCTGATGCAGGTGATTGGCAGTGTATTATTAAATAGGAGATGGGTCTGTTGGGCACAAAGTGAGATCTCCATTCGTGGCAGTGAAGCGTGCGCTCGGAGGAAATGCTGCACAGAATGCAGCTTTTTCTGCTGCCTGAAATCATTCCTCTTCCCAGAGCCAAGAGGTTGGGGATTTACCTCCTGCCAGCTTTCCAGAGAGATCCCCATGTTCCTGTCACACGGAGGAGATCAGATCAGAGGAGGTACAGCAGGAGCTCGGGAGGCTGGTGATATATGAGCCTTTGAAATGAAGTGCTTGCATATAGTGGTGGTGGAAACAGGTAGCCAGTAACTCACACGCACACCCATGTGCTCAGCATCTCTCTAGCCTCTGGGAAAGCACCTGCCTTCTGTTTCCAGCAGTACAAGCTATGCGACTCCAGCCTTCCCCCCCCATGAAAAGCAAGGAATGAGATGACATGCACAAGCATCCGACACAACGGGAAGGACCATGGCATCCTGGTCAAGCTGGGCAAAATCATCCCATGTAATTTTTGCTATGCTTTCTGTTGGGAAAATGGGGTAGGGATTGAGCCTTGTGATGGAATAGCTTTCAGGGCTGTGTGCAGGCTTGATTGCAGCTCTTTCATTAGCTGTTCGGTACAGCTTGTCCCTCGGTAAAAGGATGCCACCAGCGGTGGGCTGCACACCAGGAGAGCGGCGCTCGGTGCCCATGGCATTCAGGTTAAAGCCTGGCATATGTGCAAAGCAGTTTCCTTCCCAGGGAGCACTGATGGGAATAAAGACATTCCCCATGTCCCATGAATATCTGCTGATCTCTGGTGCCTCGCTGGGTGTCTGAAAGCGGTTTGAAGGCGAGGTGCCCATAAAAGGGAAGCTGCATAAAACAATGCCAGCAAAAATAAATGGAATCCTTTTATCTGATCCCTTGGCAGTCCCTGGAGGATCCCGAGGCGTGGGGTGGGGGGACTGCAAGGTCATCTGTAAAGAGGAAGCTGGAAAGGCTGGGTTTGTGTCTGCATGAGCAGTTAAGTGGAGCGTGCCACAGTGTTTACAGCAGGGTTTGGGCTTCACAATGGATTAAAGACTTTCAAACCCCTCTGCAGAATGGCTTGAACTTTAGCAATGCACGCTCAAAATAGCGCTGGTCCTTTAATGTTTGATGTGCTGGGAGCCTTGAGGGGAATCAAAGCATTTGGAAATGGAAGGAGAAGGGGAGGGTGGCTCTTGGGGTCAGTGGGTCCTTCCTGAATCCATGGCATGGGACCCACTGCTTGGTGGTAAGCTCAGGGACCATCCGCACAGAGCCAGTGTGTGAGAATGGCCAGGGAGATGGAATGCTCAGCTCCAGCATCCTCAGCCTGTGCAGTGCAACCTCCTTAACAAGGAAGATATTGAGGCTGGTCTGCTCTATGAGCCGAGGCTTTCTGTAGAAGATGCCCTTGAACTTACAGCATGATCTTACATGGGAGTGTGTTGAGAAGGGCTCTGCCTATTGCCTTGTGTTACAGTTGGAGGTAGCCTGGTGTTCAGAGCATCTTTGTGTGCAAATGCCTCTTCCCTTTGGCTTTGTTGTCCCTCTTGCAGAAGACATCCTTTTCCACACTGGGTAGTGGGGGAGCTGGAAATGTGCAGCAAGAGGAACAGTGGCCTGGCATGGTTGAACTATGGGCACAATAGAGGAGACTAAGTTTGCTCTGTCTCAGGGTAGAACTCTTGCTCCATCTTCCCTGGGGCTCATGTGTATTTGGGAAGCCTCTTTTTAAACCTGTTTTCAGAATTATTCAGGATTATCATCAGAATTAGTGCCAAAGTCCCACAAAAGCAAAGTGAAGCAGTCAGAGAGAACATGACCTGGCAGCTCTCAAAGGCTCAAGTCCTGCTGCAGTGACTTGGGGCATTGGGATGTGCACGTGTCTGGTGCTGTCCTGGGACAAACCCACTTCCACCACCAGCTCCTGATGGCCTCCCCTGTCACGGGGGACCTGCCAGTACAGAGCCACGCATCTGGAGCGGTGACAAATCGCTTTTTAATTGCCTCAAGGAAGAAATCCATTAGTCTTCCCTTTACGTGAGGATCATAACAAAATCCTGCTAAACACGAGCAGATGATGCACTCCAAATCATGCAGGCTCTGCTGCTGTGCTCACTTTACATCACTGTCCAGTTCAGAGCATTCATTTTCAATCTGACAAAGCTGAACTGGCTGAGCCTCCTCCAAGAGATGCTGCAGAAAGCTCTGCTGACACGGGGGACGGCGTTGCAGTGATGCATTAATTGCCAAAGAAATTCATCTTGTCTTAATCCCAGTTCCGTGGTTTTTTCCCTTGGTTTGGGAGGTTTTTTAAGCAAATGAGAGTTGTTTCTTTTCTTACAAGTGCAGCCATTAGGCCCTGGAAGGTTTTGAGCCTCCTTTGGCTTGCCCCGTCTCATGGTGGCAGCACACAGGCAGAAGCCCCAGTGCATGTTATAATGGCAAATCCTTGCCCTGCCATCCCACTTTCATGTTACCCCCGAGCTGCTGGCGTTGTGGCAGTCACAGTCCATTTGTGCTATGGCCATTGACTGTTTCAGCCAGGTTTGTTGTCGCTTTCAGGTATCTTCTATAGGAAGAAATCCAGCTAATGGCAGCATCTGAATCTTGCCAATCTGCCATGGGATTTTTCTCCCTGGACCTTTCCCATTTGGTGAGGATTCCCTGCATCCTGGCACAACTGGAGCAAGAATAAAACCCAGGATGTGGGAACACCTGTAACACCAGCCTCTCTGTGTGCCTTTCCATTGATAGCTGGTGATTTAGCATCAGAGGTTCCCTTCATCATGCTCCTTCTTCACAGCATCTGTTGTGGGTGGGAGACCTGGCAGGCCGGTGCATGACACGGACATCCCAATCTGCTGTGAATGTTCCCACTGTTTAAATGGTTGCCAAATCTCAGTTAGAACAGTAGCAATAGGTATTACTTCCTACCACACTGTCAGGACATACAGTGCAGGGAGGACCATTTTTCCATGCAAGGAATACCACTGTTGGATGTTTGAATGTAAAAAGCAAGACCAGGAAAGGTGACTGTAATTGAATTTGATGTGTAGGAAAGGATTGGTGCTAAAGGAGAAATGAGGGGTCAACAGAGGGGGTTTGCCAGCACTCTGCAGATGTGACTCTGTTGACTCTGTTACTTAACTCTATTTCTAAGTTATTCTATAGAAACAAATGTCTTACTGCTGCTGCATTTGCTCTGCTCTTATAAGGAATATGTATCTTTAAAATTGCAGATTAACATTGCACTGAAATTCATGATTATAATGTGCTCAGGGAAATTACACTTATATAAACATTTATGATGGAGTGTAATTGTTGGAATTTCAGTAAGTAGTCCCAGTTTAGTCCCCAACCTGTAACATGAAACACTTCTCTGGTCACAGCTCCTTCTTGCTTATGGGACCAATAAATGAATTCACATCTGCAAGTTAGATAAATCCTTTGAATGTATTATTGATGCAAACAAATGAGGATTGGGGCTCTAGACAATACCTAATGAAGCTGACTCGACACAGGCTGTTCCTGCTGAAGGGTGCCAGGTTTCGGTGGGGGAAGATTGATGCCTGTTTCATCCCATAATTATCCCGTGGCTTATGCTCTCTATATACATTCCTTGGCGAGGCACAAAGCTAAGGGCACCACGATAAGTCATTAATTACTGAGGATCTGGTAGCAGCTACTACAGAAAGCTCATGCTCGGTTGATGGTTCGTGACTGAATCTGCCTTTGATCTGCTCGTAGGCTCTCTCAATTATTTTTCCTGATAAATACTGCTAATTGAGGCTCCTTCGGAGGAGGTTTGTACCTTTCTGAACATGGGTGCCTTTTTCACTGGCAGGCCCCAACTGGGGCTAAATAAACTTAGTTTAAAAGCCCTGCTCTATCCATAGACTCATAGGAGGGTCGGGGTTGGAACGGCTGGGTTATAAGTGATGTGTGCAGCATTGAAATGAATGCCAGCTGAAAGGCTGCAGCAGTACACAGTGGGAAGCCCCTTTAACCTGATGGAGAACTAGCCATTTCCCTTCCCTGAACCTGAGAGCAAAGGCCACTGTCCTCTGTGTGATTAAGGAAGGCATTGCCAGCTTCAGGACCGAATCCAGGAAACAGATCAGGTGCTTTATGCTGTAGAGTGGAGTGAAGCTGCTACATGTGCTTCAGAACTACATCCATGGGCTGCAAGAGCCAGTGATTTCCACACTGACAATGAATGGAGGTGATATTGTAAGATGGACTCAGCTCAATAGGATCCTGTTTCTCTCCAGCCATTCCTGGTCTTGGCTTGCTTCTCCCTGCTTCCATATCCATTCACGCATGCAGCATCATGCAAGGTGCAGAGCACAGCAGGCACCCATCAGCCCTGTCCCACCAGCTCCTGCTGCACTTGGGTTTGTAACCTTATTTGGAGCATGGCCATTCATCTCCATTCCATGTCTTTGCTCAGAGACAAGTACAATACCTAAAGCAGAGAGGCCAGACACCTTTCACAGTAGGATTGTTTCTCCTCCTCAGGAGGGCAAGCACGATTCCAGCAGATAAGGCTTTTCTTTCCTAACATAATGTCGAAAGCAGTCTCCATGCCAGCCAAGGCAGAGCAGCACCTTCTTTAAGATACAGAGGTCGTTTGTACATGTAGCTTTTTGGCTCTTGTGCTCTTTAACTCTCCTTTTAGCACTGTAATTCGGGTGTCTCGGAGAGGTCACATCCCAAATATCACCCTTGACGGGCCACAACCGTGGTGCTTCCGCAGGCTGTACTGCCTGAAAGCCCATTAACTGCAGACGGTGGCATTGTAGGGCTGGAGGGATGATGCTGGGGTAAAGAGAGCCCAGATGTGGCTCCACTCAGTGACTCTCCTCTGGCACAGTGTGGCAGATGGTGTTGGTCGTTCCTGTGCTCCTCTGAACTGTACCTGTGTGGTGCATGTCAGAGAAACGGGCATTTACTGGGCAGCTTCCAAGGAAGAGGAGCTCAGTGGCGCTGAGCTGGACTCTTGTGACCTGGGGATAAGGGAGAAAAGCAAAAGTTTGCTTTGAAACCCTCCATCTAGAAGTGGCAGCTGGAGTTTGCCTGTTCCTCGGCTTTAATTGTCACTGGCAGCAATCTGCATGCACAGAACTAATTGGTGGTTCTCTCTTCTGTGCAGGTGGCAACCAACTGGCCGGTTGGCAATGAATAATGCATTGGGCTAAAGGCTTCAGAGGGACAGTTACATGGTCAGAGAGGTCACAGAAACTGTTGTCAAGGCCCAAGCAGCAAACGGAGCCATAGCAACTTGATTAATGGGCTAAATTAGAGAGGCTTTGACCTGCCTCGCTGAGTTTAATGAATTAGTTGGTTACTTACAGAAAGTTGTTTCTCCACAGCAAAGCAGGGAAGGTCGCTGGTCTCCAGGAATGACCTCGGCTGGAAACAGCTGGAATAATGCTTTTCAGGCAAAATTCCACCCTGTTGGAGTGCATGAGGTTTCCAGCACGACAGAAAGGACCCTGTTAAACCCCTGCGAGTCCTGCAGTGCATGGCTCCTCCTGTTATTTTCCAGCATCCCAACACTGGCTTTCCTGTTCATGGCTTTGTTCCCATTTTCCTCCCTTCTTCCCACCTCTTCATTTGCTGCGTTGATGCGTTTGGAGAACTTGCCACCCTCCCTCCTGTTTTGTGCTAACTCTGCATTATATTCAGTAGGAAAGCTCCTTCTCATTGACAATGACCTAAACAGATCATTTCTGACCATGAATTCAAATCTGATTATATCTCCAAAAATCCCTCTATCAATAGCTGCTTATTCTTAAAGAAGGATGTCATCTCTTTCACAGCCAGTGCCGTTGGGCAGGAACTGTGAGTTGGGCTTGGTAGAAGGGTTGGTACCATGGCCCTCCAAACTGATTTGATCAATAAAGCCAAGTGCCTTAAGTGAAAATTGAACAGCAATTGTAAGCGTGTTAGACAAATAGAGTAATTGCAGCCTGTTGTACATGAAATGAAAATCCCGGTTTCCGTGTGAGTTATTAGAAAATGTTATTGATTTCACAAAAAGCAGATCTTTTTCATTTGTATTTTATTAATTTGTGAGACGTTTAAGACCTGCTTCGTTGCGCCTAAGGAAAACAAAGGAGTTGGTAGAGCTTTGGTAAGCGTGCATTGGTGATGCAGTTACAGTTTTCATTATGAAATACCCCATAGCGCTGCTCCTGCCTAGGTTTCAAGGCTTGGTGCTGATATGCACTGCAGAAGGATGCTGCAGATCTGCTTTTGGTTTGGCATACTGCAGTGTGGTGGAAACAGTCTGAGGTTAATCATGCTTATGATATAACAGCTTTATGCGGGGATGCTGAAGTGCAGTAGTGTGAGTTTGGGCTTCTGCCTGTGTTGGTAATGTTGGGGAAACGCACAGATAAAAGTGGGTACGGAATGTCTGCTGCAGCCTCAAGGGAGGCTCCTTCCCTGAGATATGAGGGGAGAGCACAGGATGGGAATGGAGCAGGAGGATGCTCCTGTTTGGGGCTGCACTGTGAGTGCTGCCCATGCTCCGACCTGCCAGTGACACAGCAATGGAATGGGATCGGGGTTGATTTGCTCAGCCCCAATCCTTCCTGGCCAGTTCCAGACCACTGCTGGGATGTAGTGGGAGCCTTTGTGTAGCTGTCAAACGCCTTGGTACACCCCAGCACAGGGAAATGTATTCTCTTCCCTCCAACACACCCAGATACAGTTCATCATCAGGAGCCGAATGCAAAGGGATTGCCAGGATTAGCTCTTTGGAGCTTGCTCATTGCAAGTCATTGCACTTTTAAAATGAGTTTCCATTTACATTTATTTTTTGCCAAAAGGCAGCTGTGAAGAAGCCCTTGGACTAAACTCTCTCCATAGGGGGTAAAGCAACCTCCAGTCTGTTTTAATGGATTCTTGTCAAATTACTGATCAGAATAAATCCGAGTGCTCTTGGAGACTGAATGTTTCTTGTTAAACTCTCCAAAAAAGAATAGGATTGATTTGGAAATGTCACTTGTGATTTGAAAGCTTAAAGGTGAGAACGCAGGGATATAATTAGCAGGAGTTGGTCTGTCTCTTATTTACTCCTTGTTGTCTGTGTGAAAATGTGATGCCCCCCAGTGACTTTCCAGCCACTCCAGACTGTTGGCCAGCACAGGCGGTAGCTGAAGGTACAGGTGTGAGCTCTCAGTTGCCTCCCGTGGGTCAGGAGAACCAAGCACATTCAAGTGTGCGATGGACACCTCCTGTGCTGCTTTGGGATGAAGCATTGTATTAAAGTTATTGCAGAGTCTCCCAAGTGGCTCCCTGTGTTTCCAGGCAGGGATATCCTCACTCTGGAGCAGCCGCTCGTCCTTCACCTCTCAACACCTCGGCTGGCACATTCAAAGCCTCTTCCCCTTTCCATGTCTCTCTTTGCAGCCCATGTGAAGCTGTGATGAGCTGTGGTCCCCGTGCGACCATCACATCCCAGGCTCCCTGTCTCTTCCCAACCACTTGGGAGCCCAGCACAAACATCTCTGCTTGGCTGGCTCAGGAAATGAAAGAAGTGGGGCAGGGAGACCCGTGTGTCCCTGAGGAATCCCCAGCCTCGCCCCTCCTGCTGTGTTCCCTGTTGTTTTCCCTTTGGAAGACAAACCAGACATGAGCCATAAGGAGTCTCAGTCACCCCCTGCTGAGGCACATGGATGAGTTCAGCCTTTGCCTGTCAGATGCTGGGCTGCCCTTCCCTTCCCAAAGGAAACCCATTAACATCTATTTAGGGACACTTGTTTTTCACCGCCTTGCACAGGCAGCTTTAACCTTGCCCTTGCTGCAGGGCTGAAACTGTGGAGCCAGGCAGGAAGGATCATGCCCTTGCTTACAGGGGCAGCTTCTGAGGCTGCATCCTACCTCCTGGTTCTGCTTTTACGTCCATGCATTGAGCAATGACCTTCTGCCTTAGTGGGCTCGTTCTGTGCAGGGGAGGGTGCACGTTACCAGTTCTTGCTGGATTAGCAGTTGCAGATGCAGTTGATGCTTTCTGAAATGAGATGTGCTGCAAGTCCACAGTTGTCGCCCTGATTTAAGAGACTCCTCTGCCTTTGGAAAGCCATCTTGCAGCAGTTAATTGTAAAATTGCATTCATGTGAACAGCTTACATCAGTTTAGAAAGTAATCCTTCTGGAAATACGATCTTTCATCACCCTAGGTAGTACTTTTGAAATAAACTCCTTTATTTCTCACAAATAGAACGACGGCCTATAAATAGAAATCATATTGTGAATTCAGATTTAAACTGAAATCACCGAAAGTACTCAAGATGCAGTCTTTGAAAACGCCTGATTGTGATAATCCCACAGCATTAGGGTGATATTGTGCAGCCAAAGGTATGAAAAGACCCAGTCTCCTTTTTTCACAAGTACAGTAAGTGCAGCCAATTGATCGGGATCACCCAGCCCATTCTCCAGCCTAGCTTGCCCTGATGATGTGCATTTCTTCTGCTCATATAATCTTTGTGGAATTTGAATAAGATTCAATTTCCTGGCATCTAAGGCTCTTTGTACCTTGCAAATTGTTATCCTTAGTTAGAAAAGAGGACACATTCATTCTGCCCTCCGATAACTGTGGACCAAAAAAGCATGCCAAAGGTGCAGCCTGTTATTAGTGTAAGGCAGGTGTGATGCTCTGCAGGTAAGTGCCACGTGCCTGGATGGGATGCTCCTGGGACACTTTAACCATGGTGTCTGTAACGTCTGGATTTACATGAGGGGGGCATGTGAATCCCACGCCGAAGGCTTGTGGTAGCAGAGGTCAAGGAAGTGTTGGATGCTGTGCCTGGAGCAGAAGGGAGAAACCCCTGGTTTTGCTGCTGCTGCCAGAGCACACAAACCCATCCCCAGGCATCCGGGGAGCCATCGCTCTACAGTTGCCTGTGCTCTCCAGATGAAACAAGAGACTGGGCAGGAAGAATTGTATGTGCAGGGCTGAAACCAGCTTTACTTCCCAGGTACTGGCAGAAAACAAGCCTGTGTCCTACCTGTGCCTTTTTACCAGGTAAACCTGTGCTGCCAGCCAGGTACAGCAACACCAAGGAGAAACAGTGGTGAAGGAAGGAGGCAACCCAGGGGCTGACGGAATCTGTAGCTGGGGGAATGCAGTGTGATGCATTCGCTTGAGCTGCGGGGCTTTGGCATCAGCCCTTCAGGGAGTGTGCGTCTTCCAGTGCCAAATTGGAGTGATTCCTGGAAACCACATCCCACTTGGATTCTTCTTTTTTCTTTATGAAGGGAAAACCCCATCTTTGAAACACGTAAGAACGACTGCGAGCAACAGGGGGAGAACGCTGATGTTCCTCTGATGGGAGTAATGCAGCATATGGATAGCGTGAGGCTCGCAGCACCTGCAGGGAGCAGACAGCAATATTAATGCCTTTTACGTCTGCCCAGGCAGTTGCTGGAAAAATCCTTCCATGAGTCCTTGCTTATTGGCAGGGCGAGGAGGATCTTCGGGGCAGGAGGGTGCTGAGCTTGGCAGAGATGCTCCACTGTGCTTGGCCGTCAGTGTCGGCTTTGCTCTGAGGACAAAGCTGAGGACAGAGTAACTCCATACACAGCAAGCTTGAGGAGCTGGGCTCCGCTGTGCTTATCCCAGGCCTTGTGCATCCCCTCCATCCCTGCAGGGCTCCATAAGGGAGTCAGGGGCATGGCCTTAGTGTAACCGGCTGCTCTTCTTTTACATGGCAAAGCAACAGATCCCACAGCAGAGTCCCTGGGCTGGGGCATGATCTGCTCAGTTCTGCTATGGCCGATCCTTTCATCCCTCCATCCTGGTAGCACGTTACCTGCTGTCTCCTTCCCAGCCCCAGCAGCATCCTATGGAGGCTCTGGAAGCATCCTTGCAGAGTCCTTCATCCGTTGGTGTTTTCCTGGTGCTGGTCCGGTGACATAATGAGCCTTTGTCGAGGAGTAAATGAGTTCAGAGGAGGAATGACCCGACCCAGCGCTTTGCAAGCGAGTAGCAGTGAGTGCTGCTGCCTGGGACGGAGCAGGACATGCCCATGGGTGCTGAACAGAGCTCCCTGTTCCACACCCTGGCCTGGCTTTCTCTGCAGAGCAGTCAGTGCAGACAGAGGGTGGGAAGCTGGAAATTCCTGCAGTCCTTTCCTTGCTAAATAAGGTTGAAGTGATTAAGAGGGAGAAGCATCTTTGGTTTCCCTGGATAAAAGCTAGGCTTTCCTGTGGTCACACGCTGACGTGTGGTTTCCCTTTAGTGTCCTTGCAGCCACCATGATCCTAGGGAAAAGGCTGCAGAGGTACTGGTGAGGAGAGGGTCTGGCTCTACTGTAGCTGCAGAGGATGTGAACTCTTGGTGCTCGCTTGCTCAGCTTCTGCTGCCTTTGCCATTTTTAAGAAGGAAATCTCCATTAGGCAGCTGTTCTCACCGTATTTTGTGGTATTTTGCCCTGGTTTGAGTGTGTGAAGTTAACTAAGCTGTTGAATTCAGCACTTTTCCTATGTAGTTGCACAGCATAACTCGGTCTGAGGTCAGCAGCGTGGAAAAAGGACAGTTTGGGGAAACTTGCTCTTCGATCTTTATCTTCCCGATAGCTGACCTGTACTCACCTGAAGAGCAGCTCAGGGGCTTGGGGTTCTTTATTCCTCTGGTCTGTGCCCTTCTGGCTCACTGGCTTTAACTTCTTCCTTTATTTCTGCGTTCGCCCAGGGAGGAGCAGCATAGCCCCAGCAATAGCCAGAGGGTTCTTAGCATCACCTCCAGGTTTGCTCTCAAGTGGTCTCTGAATGGATCTGACTGTGTTGCATCTAATATGTGCCAATAGTAAGATATTTAGCAGGAAGCATCCCATCTTTTACGCGCCCATCTCTGTATTCTCAGGTATGTGTCCAGCCCTCAGGATAAGGGCAGAGATGCACAAGTGTATGCATGCTGCTCCAGCTTGTCCATGAGCACCTCCAGAGCAGATACCTCCTGTCTGGGACTGGTAACGGTGCTGTTTCCTGGGGTGGCAACCGGTGACCATGTCTGGAGCAGCAGCAGAATCCATCCTGTTTGCAGTTCAGAGTTCAAGCTTGCAGCAAAAGCCCTTTGTTGTATTGCTTAAAGCAGAAAACAGTTTCTGTCAGTTCCTGCAGGACACCTTGGGCAGGACTGGCTCTCACATGGGCCTGCCTGCAATGAGGGGCAGCGGTGTGGTGAAGCAGGAGTGACAGCAGCTCTGTCTCACAGCAGTATCCCATCTCCTTGGGTCTGGTGGGCAGGGTGATGATGGAGTGTGCTTTGGGAAGGGTCTTCCCAAGGCATCCTCCTGCCTCCTGGAGGCTCCCTGCTGCAGCATCTCCTTCGTCGCAAAGTCTTGGTGTTTGAAGAGTAAGCATGAGGCTGCCCTGATTAAAATGTAATGAGGCTTGGTTTTACTGAGGGCTTTTTAGTGCCACTTCTGCCTCCTCAGCAGATAAATACATCAGCCAGTGGTGTGGGGCAGCGGGGTGATGGGTGAAGGGAGGGCGGCTCAGGTGAGCTGGGGCCTGGGTGGCTGCTCTTCCCTCCGGCAGCTGCTGGAGCAGGGGTTCCCTTTTATTTGTTATTTGCATACTTTAGCCATTGGAATTGAATTTGTGCCCATTAAAACTAAATTAGCACTGCCTGGAATTTTAAATAGGCTCTGGCAGAGCAGCCCATTAACTCTATCGGAGCGGTGTCTGCAGATCCCTCCTCTCCACGCTGGAAACCACTGCAAAAGGCTGGTTATTTGCACGTTCCCAAGGATGACTGGTGCTGATATTAGAGACCCTGAATTAGGGGTTTGATAGCCATCAGCATGGCTCAGAGCTGGGTTTAGCTGCCTCTGCTTAAAAAGGTACGGTGTAAAAGTCTCAGCACATCGGTTTACAGTTCCTTGGGTTTAATGCTATATTAAAGCTATGACCTCTGGGTCCATGTGCTCTGCTCTTGCAAGCCCATTGCCACCTCTTGAGGTTGCCCTTCTCCATCCCTGCCAGCTCCACTGGCACCCCAGGCCCCAGCTTCTTATCCTCATCCCCCCAGCATCCTTTCTGCTCTCGTGGGGTCTCTGTTGATGGCACACCTGAGACCTTGGCTGCTCTGACCGTGGGTTTGGAGCTCTGTTGACTGGGACCCCCGACCCCTTGCTGTCTGAAGGATGATTTGTGCCTTCCTCTCAGCCCTCATCCCCCTCCCAGCCATGGGAGCCCCATGCTGGGTCGTTCCCAGCCCTCTCCTGGAAGGCAGTCAGGACTCAGGCAGCCTCGCCAGGTCTGGCAGCACGTCTTGCCCAGCAGCTCTGGGAGTAAATGGATGCTACGTGTTGGACTTGCTATTAAAATAATGTCTTTTGTTCAATAGTCTCTAATGAGAAAAGAGAAAACACACCTGAGCAAAGCGGTGCCTCTTGTTTACAAAGAGGGGATTTAATTTAAAGCTTAGTATTTGCAGAAAGAAACCCTCATGTTCAATCAGCCAGAGCTACTAGAGCAGAGTTTATGAGACAAGGCTTGGCTCTCTGCTCCTGGTCCCAGCCAGGATCCTCAGATTCTGTTGGATTATGTATTGGATATCTTTAATGATTATGAAATAGTGAATGGAGCATCACACTGGTGTTCTTCCAATGTTACGCACTTCTCAGCAGTCCCTGCTCCAGACAGTTCCCAGGCACTCTTCCATCAGGCCCTCGTGTTGGCTTTATTTTGCTTGGCTGCGTGCGTGTGTCTGTGCATCATAAAACAACCGCGGAACCTTCTCGTTTGAGCGCAGAGAAATGGGGCAGCACGACACAGACACAGAGCCTTTGTCAGCCTTTCATTCTGCTCCTGCAGTGTCCACACATGCTTTGTGGCTTTCCAGGCTGAGGAGATCGCACAAACGTAGGGCATGTAGTCCTTGAGTACGGAATGATGTGGTTGCGCATCTGTTATTACTGCTGCATCTCTTCCCTCCCATCCTGTGGTCCTTCCTCATCTATTACACTACAGGCATCGATCTGCAGCCAACAAATTCAGCTCCTCTGCTCCTGCAGAGCCCAAGCACAACCTGCCCCGTTGCCTCTTGTCCAGGCAGCTTGGGGGGAGGATGGGAATTGGCCCTGGATCTGGGAGCATCACAAAGCCAAACTTCTAGGATTTGATATAAAGTGGCCACCATGACTCCTGTGTAATTGCTCTGAATCCAATTAATGCTGCCTGCGTAGATGTTAGGAATTACAAAGAGGAATAAGAGTCTGAGCTTGTCACCTGAACTAAGATAATATTCCTTCAAAGGAGGCACATTTGCAAACATTATTAATTACCTGGGGAACAGCTCAGGGTTTAAACTGAATTAAGGGGGGATGTGGTTTTGTGATTCCGGGTTTGATTGAGAGACGTTGCCATACGCTCCAACACTGGAGCATTTCTTTGTTACAGACCTGGCAGCAGAGGCAGGAGGGAGTTCATCTGCACCGAGTCCCCCGCCCCCAAAACCAATTTGCCAGCAAGGATATTATGCCAGGAATTACCTGGGGCCAAAAGAGCTTTTAAGTGTTCAGCACGAGCTTCTCTGATAGAAAAACCCAGGAGTACGTAGCTAGAATTTGGCTTTTGTTCTGTGAGAGCAAGACTCAGCCCCTGTTAGCCAGGGGAACACCTCGGAACTCACTTCTTTCATTCCCTATTAATCTTCCTGGTGTCCTGCCCCAAACATACAGAGATCAGCAGCTGGTCCAACAGGAAGCCATCCTGAGCCAAACCTGCCAGGCAGACCCACCTCCATCAGAGGCCTGCTTGTCTGAGGAGGCACCTAGAGCTGCTTTCAACCCCCAGTTTTTCCAGCATCGCCTCACCTCAACAGGATAGAGCATTCCAGAGATGTAATTCCTGTAATACAGAGCAGAGTTGTGTGAGTCCCTTACAAACCCTGCCCTGGGGGGGACTTGGCAGGTGCAGTGTTCCTCATTGTCCAGACCTATGTGCCAATAGAGCATCTATCCTGACATTGAGATGACTTCTCCTAAAAGCCGCAGGAATCTGGCACTTCCTCACTCGCAGTGTGCGAGATGCGCTTGAAAATACCCTCAGAAAGTATTTATTGCTTGGCTCAGCTACGAGCTGAGGATTTCAGGGATTTCTGCATGGGAATCGCATCTTCCTTCGCCCCCCGAGTTGCTGCTGTCACAGAAGGTAAGGTTTAATTCACAGTGCTGAAAGCCCCAGTGCCTTTGGTTGCATCCCTGCGCGTCGGGAGCCGGCAGTCACGTCCCTTGAATTGCTAAGCAACTGCGGCCCATTCGCTCTCCTGGAGCAAATTGAAGCATTGATTTATCTATTTGTTTTGCAACCAACACCAGGGCTCCGTTGCGCTGTTCCCTGCGGACACAGGCCCACGTGCTTGGGTTGGGAATTAACTCCTCTTACCCCAAAGGCTGTGTGGGTTTAAGCCTGAAGGAGGGTCCAGGAGTGCAGTGTGTGTGTGTTTGCATGCGACCGTGGGTTGTTTCAGGAGGAAAACATGGAGTCTCCCTTCTGTGGGCTGCTGGATGCTGGTTTCACATCCAGATCTGATCCAGGGTGTCGTCTGAGCCTCCTGTGCCATCTATAGGTCTGTGTGCACGCTGCTCACAACTGTGCTGCAGCCCGGTACTCGGAGGCGGCTGAAGGCAGGATTCAGCAGCAGTGCAGGGAGAACTTCAGGATGCTCATCCACTTGATGGAGGGAAGCAGCATCCCCAAAACAGGCAAGGAGCAGGTGAGCAGAGGGATGCAGGTGCAGGAACCTGCTTGAGAATCACAGAATCCCAAGGGTTGGAAGGGACCTCAAGAGATCATCTAGTCCAACCCCCCTGCAAGAGCAGGGTAACCCAGAGTACCTAGAGTACTGCCAGACTTTGTGCAGGATCCCTGGGAATATTTTCCAGGAATTAGCTCCCCACACACATGTGTGAATTTGCATTGTGTAGGCAAAGCACAGCAGCCTTAGCTTCACAAAGGGTGTCAAAGCATGGTGCTGCTTTCTCATGCTCTGTGAGGTGGTACCGGGTTGTAGGGACAGGCAAGCGTGGTCCATGGCAGAACAGCTCTGAGCCTTCACTGTGTCTGCTGGTTACCTTGCACCTCGTTGCAGGAGGAGAGGTTTGAGACCTGGACTGTGATCTGTTGCAACCAAGCATCCCTTCGTTTGTCTTTGCTTTCCCTCCTGGAAACATCACAGCTAAACTCTTCCCTGCCATTGTGGTGTTGGCAGCTCCCTCTCACAGGGAGACCAGAGACCAAAGGGATGCTGCAGAAGGACTGGCTCTGCTGTGCCTTTTGGGTAGCTCTGCTCTTCAGAAGTTCTCTTTTGAGCCAGAAGGAAATGGAAATACATGGGGGAAATAGGAAGAGGAGGGAGGTGAGAGGGTAGGTCAGGTTTGAGGAGTCTGGCATAATAAACCAACAGATAAAGATGCTGTGTTTGATAGTGTGGAACTCGCCCGTGTCAGTGAGCACAAAGTGGTTTGTGTTTTCTCACTGAGCCCAAACCATGCCCACAGTTACTTTTCAAAGCGTTTTCAGGGCACTAACAACAATAATCCTGAAGGTCTGTGTGAGTGCTGCTCATCCTGAGATTCCCTTCTGGACTCCCTGTGTGTCCAGCTCCCTGGCCAGGCTCCGGCTCGCCGCTCCTCGCATGCAAAATGCATTAGTGAGATGCACTTAAGCAACACACAGCAAATGGCTTCCCATCTCACACAGAGCAGAGCTGGCTGCCTCTGCTTGTACCCACGACAGTTAGCTGCTGAAAGAGGGGAAATGATGGAGTACGAGGTTATTTAAGGCTCAGTCTGCCTTGGTGGAATGTGCTTAAAATGAAGATGTTGCTGATGAATAGGAAAAGAAAGAGGAGTAGAAGGCCCTGGGCCAAGGGTACTTTGCAGCATGGATGCTTTGCCTGAAGAACTTTATAGCCAGGGTCTGAATGGTGTCTGGCACCTCATCCAGGAGCTTTGGCATCACGGAGGGCAGCACATGGTAGCCTAAGACTGAGGGGGTCCCATGCTGCGCATTTCTTGCCTAAGGCATCCAGCAACACTTGCAGAGCCACAGGTCACCGTTTTGCTGTATTCAATCTAAGTATGCAGGAGATTACTGCTGAGGGTTATGTAAGTACCATTAGGGCTGTTCTCTGGGTTTGGTGACAGTTGTCATCACAAGAGGATGCTCTGGCAAAACCACTGCAGTATGAGCGGTGCCCCCTGCATTTGGCTGGCAAAGGGATTCCCAGTAGCGAAGGGGAGGCATCAGCAATGTCTGCATGTGGCCATGCACCCTGAGGAAAGGTGAGCTTGCTTTTCCTTTTCCCCTACCCATCTGCCATCAAGTTATTATAAGGAAACATCACTTCCCACAATGGCAATTAGCCACCCATGCTCTATGTGATGCTATGTCCCATTAGTACAAGAGTATTACATGTGCTGCCTATCCCAGGGCAGCTCTTAGGAGCTGATAAATGGTGACACCTTCTGTTTGCTTTCCTTTCCCATGGGGATGCTGCAGTGCTGGTGGAGATGCTTTAATCCCATTGTGCTTTGGTCACAGCATCTGGGATCTCATGTCCCCCAAGGGCACTTCCCTGAACCATGCAGTGAAGCACATGCCTCCCTGACATGCAGAGCAGCAGCCAGAGCTGGCAGTTGCACTGCATCCGTCCCTTCTCCAGAAAACAAAACAGAAGATGGGCTGTTTTTCCTGCACTTGGAATCAGTTATCCAGTTTAATTCCAGCTGAGAAACCAGGGCAAGGAATATGCATCAACACCGTACAGACACTTTCTAAATCATGACAATCAAGCTTAAATTCTTCCTGTTCTTCACTGTAAACCTGTCCTAAAGTAGGTTAGTGGATCAGAGCAGATCTGCTCTATATTATTTATAGGTTTCCTTTTGGTTCTTGCTGCTTGGCTGGATGCTGCTGAAGAGGACTCCATGTTCAAGCAGTCAAAGCATGCTCAAAGTCTTTCATCGTGTGCCATGCCAAGGTCTGACTGCGGTGAGGGCTGAGCACGGGTACCAGGGGCAGCACTAGCACCTGCATTTGCCAGGCTCTCAGGGCCAGCATCCTTCAGGGGACACTTCTAGGGGAAGCTGCTTTTGTCTACCAAAAGGATGCTTTGATGGGATACTGCTGTACAAGCGCTTTGAGCCACACAACCGTTGAGGAGCAGTTGCAGCACCAGCAATAGAAGTGTTTGCTGGGCCACTCCAGCAGCCCGGCGCAGGGCAGGAGTCCTCATCATTCTCCAGGAGCCACGGAGCTGCTATAATTTAAAGCCACTGTCAGGTGAAGAGGCTCTGTGCAGCAGCCAAATGTGATAGGCAGGGCAGGGCTGCATAATTTATGAAAGTGCATCTCTTTTTGATGAGGTTTGGAGTCTGAATGCTCTGGGAAGGGTGCGCTGCCTTTATCGCATCTCTGAGCTCACGTCCTGTCAGGTTCTGGGGGCACAGGCTGTGCCTGTAGGAAGGGAAAAGGAAAGCACAGCCTGAGATTGCTGTGCCTGTACAAGGCAAAGGAAAACAGCTCCTTGAGCATCTCTCCCATGGGCTGCTGGGGATTAGTCTCCATGTATCCAAATGGAGACGGGCTTTAGTGGCGTGCCAGGGATTAGATGCATGTCCCCAGCAGTAAGGAACAGGAGGTTTGGGTGGCCAGGGCCCAGTTTGCTCCCAGGCACTCTCTGCTGTATCCAGAATTGCAAGGTCCAGCTATGTGCTTCTAAATGAGTTGGCTTAGATCGCCCTTGTGTTCAGTATCTTGGTGTCCCAGGCCCCTTTCATGTGTATTGCATGATCTGGCTGGAATCCTGGGTCAGAGAGGGGCTGAAGCAGGAGCCAGGATCATCCTTCCAGGCATTCTATGGCCCTGGCTTGTACAGGTCATGAGTTAACTCCCAGCCACACCATCACCCCTGAAAGGATGGAGGTTTGGGGTCACTGTCTGCTCTTCTGCATGCTGAAGGTTGCTGTGTGAAGGGTGTGTGGACAGTCATTGCTTGGAGGAAATAGGAGCACATCAGCCCAATGAATTAATACAATACAATTAAGACAAAGAGCAACAACAGTCAAATCTGATGTAGGAAAAGGAAATACTGTGAAGCTGCTGCCAGAGGTCAGTTCAGATGAGTGACTCAAAAATGGAATGCAAATATGTGTGAATAGGGAGGAGGCTGGGATTGGCCACCCTTTTGGGGCTACTCCGGGTTTTTTGTCAGTGTTTTACCCCCTGTGACATCTCCCTCCCTCACCATGGCACTTTCTCTGGCTCCATGGTTGAATCTCCCAGTCTCAGGTCCAGCCTGCTGCCATCCATCCCTTCCAGTTGGCTTCAGATTCACCTCCTGGGGCCCACAGCAGCCCTGATGTGGATGTGGGCAATGGAGGAGCATCCCTGGCGGGACAGTGCTGGATTGACCTGAACTGCAGGCCCTGTGCTCCCTGGATGCAGCCTGCCAGCCCTTCCCAATTAGGGTGATGGTTTTCCTTGCGAGGCTGGGGTGTCCCCTGGAGACCGAACTGAGCTCCCGAACCTGGTGCTGCGGGGAGCGGTACGGAACTAATGCAAGGCGGCAGCACTGAGGGTCCATCGGCATCGCTGGAAAGCGTCCAGGGGAAGGAAAACCCTGTTCAGGCGATGCTGGTGCTGGTGCTGGGCTGGAGCAGGCTCAATCACAGCCCCTTGCAGTGGGACCCCACTGCAGTGCCTCCTCCCCAGTGGCAGTGTGGGTTTGCTGGGAGATGTCCTTACTCTGTTGGGTATTCCTTGTTAACAGGAGGCATCCCGAAGCATCAAAGTAGTTTTCCTATTAGCTCTGGTGGTGGCGTGAGCAGCATCAGAAGTCATTAATGCTGAAACCTGGACTCCAGGGGACACTTACAGCAACTTCAGCCACAAACAAACCTTTCCTTGCTAATGCTTCTCCTGTTAGGAAGGTGCTGGGCTCACAGTCACCACATACAACCCTCCTCAGAAAGCAGCTTTTCTCATGGTCCCCTTTCTGCACCATCCTTCTGAAGCAGAAAGGGCAGAAGATTCCCCAAGCCCTGGCAAAGCTCTGTTTGTCCCAGGATAAAATACTCCTTCAGAGGAATATGGCAATGATGCAGTCGCCTGATGGGTTATGTCAGCTGTAATGCTCTGTTGTTTTTGTTTTCTGTTTGTGGCAGCACATCCTCAAACGTTCTTTCTAATGTAATTTGGGTTTACGTGCAGGTTCAAACTACCTAGTTGAGGCTGCCTGTTCCAGTGAGCAGCAGTTGGAGAAGGGCTTTCTGATCTGATGGCTTTTGATTATCAAGCAGGGAGGTAATACCTAATACTCAATAAAAAGCCTGGATCCAGCCTATGGAAAGGAATGAGTTCTTTCCAAAGTGCTTCAAAGTGTTGAGATGCATCTAAATCAAATTATCAGGCGAGGGGGTGGGTTTCTGCCATGGGGCGAGCAGCTTCCCTTAAACACTAACTGTGTGCGATGCCTGAGCTGAATACCCTTCAGAGCTGCTTAAGAGCTTCTCTTTTCCATTTTGGTGATATCTTTCTAAATTATACATTAAACTTATCAGGGTGAGTAATGCATCACAGCTTCCCCGTGTCAGCCTTAATGTTACTTACTCAGCTGTAGCTTTGTGTTTGCCTTTCCCTTCCGTTTATCTTCAGGCTCTGTGCTAGGATGGAGCAAACCCTGGGTCCTCCTTGCCAAAAGCTGTCTGCTGCAGAGATGCTCTGCAGGAAGCCAGGACGTGACTGATGTCCTGAGCACTTTAGGGGGGTGAAGAGCTGCCCCGTACCAAGGCAGAGCTGTTTCATGGGAGCAGGATGAAACCACGCTGTAATTTCTGTGTTCGATCGAACCCAAGCTGCTGCTCCATGGGATGCAGGCGCTTTGCTGCAGGTTGCTTTTGTGCCTGGGAGGAAATCAGCCAGAGCATCCAAAGGATTTGAGCTGCTGCCCCACAAGGCAGCGTGAACAGATACAGCAGCTTATCAGCCCTGGGAGCAGTGATTTTGGGTAACGAGGATCTAAGATGATAGCTGTTGTAATTTTAGGTGCCATAGGAGGAAGTGATTTGCTCCTTTTCCTTGCCAGTATGTCTGAGGAGGGATGGTATTTGCTTAAGTGCAGCTTTAGGTTTGAGACCATTTGAAGTGCTGTGCGTTAACGCTGGTTTCTGCTCTGAATCACCAGGCTTTGTTGCTGAAATCCCGCACCTATTGGCCCCTTGTGGAAATCATATCTTGTCTTCAGGCGCTGATGACAAGCGTGTTTCTAGGGCTGCTGCAACCTCTTCTGTGAAATGTTGATATTGCACAAGGATGACAAAGGAGGAATTCCTGATTTCAGGGGATTTTTCCTCTCGCAGGCTCCTTGCATTGCTCATGTCTTTGACTTCAGCTGGCTGCTGAATAATTCACTCCCAGGAAACCAAGTGGAGGTTCCTTTCTTCCCACGCTGCCTCTCTGTAGCTCCCTCTGCCACAACCCCCTCTTTGAACTGCCTGTTTCTTTGGCCACTTCAGTATGCAGATGCTCTGCAGGACTGATGCTGTTTCAAGCAGTCATAGAATCATAGTCCTTTCATATTGTCCCACTCGGTTTTATTCTGATGTATATAGAAATAATTGGATCCCAAGTCATACACCCACCACTTTTCCTCTGCTTTTTCCTTCCCCCCCCACCAGAAATCAGTAGGCAGATGTGGGAATTGCTCTTTTCCTAAATGCAGTCACTCAAATGTCTGTAGCACCTGAGTGGCTTTATTCTGAACAGCAGTCAGCTTTTACTGTTTGTGTCACCCTTTCACCTTACCATGTTTATGTTTCTATAGCAAAACACTGTATGTTTTCAGCAAAATTAATCAGTGTAATTATATGTGATTTCCAGTGTCAGGTTCAGCTGAAACACTGATTTAGGGTGGTGATTAGCCCTATCAGAAGCAACGAGGATGGAGAGCTAATCTGTGCCTAAAACTGTTGTTTTGAAAGATGCCATTTATACTCTATTCATAAATGGAGTATTTCCTCCGAGCCCCCTCAACCAGTTTGAATAGGAAAGGGATTTATGTTAGATGGCAGTGCACCTTGTTTGGTTTGGACTGCTGCTGTTTGCAGAGGGTGCCGTTATTCAGACAGAAAGCGGCTGAGCTAGGGGTGGGCATTGACTACCGGGACCTTTGCACCTTTGTATTTGGCTGAGGTTGTACCAAGTGAAATCTTGAGGTTATTTACATCTCGGTAGTCTTAGGGGATCACCCTAAGTAAGAGCAGGCACATCCTGAAGCGTGCTCCTGCCATGCAGAACTCCTGCAGTGTGGCTTGTGCTCTTGCCATGGGAAAGCCCTTGAACCCTCACAAGGTTCATGAGACAGGCTCAAGGCTCATTACAAACGTGAACAGGAAGGAGTGGGGAACTGTGCCTTTATTCATTTCAGCCATGCCGCCTTTCAGAACGAGGAGCATTTAAAAGGTTGTGAGCTCCAAGAGCGATTAATTTGCTATTTCAGTCCTTTAGCAAGTGCAATTAAAGAGAAATGAAGTTTCTGCATCATAAGAAGGTTCAGATCAATTAAAACTATTTACTTTGTTGCTAATGATTTCAGACCATTGTAATTTATTGGTAAACAAGGGACTTCAAAAGCACGTTCATTCCGTGAGTGCACAGAGGACATGTTAATGGGTTCTTGGATAAATTAAGGCTGGGATTTGGTAACAGGCTCTTACTGCAAACCATTTAGGGTGGGCTCCCTGCACAGCTTGATGGATGCCAGCTCTGGGAGGGCAGCTAAAGCTTCCCATGGGTGTTCAGTGTTCAGGTAACAGGGAACAGTAAAGGCTGGACTCCTGGGTAGCCAGGGTTCCTGCAGAGGAGGGATGCGCTCTCTTCCCTGCTGGCTCCTCTTGGGGATGTGCCCCTTCTCATGGATAGCAGCAAAGGATGCGTGAGCACATGTACATACAGGTGTAGTCTGTGAAACCTTTTAGATGGTCTTTCAAAACAGGCCTTTTTTTGGTAGCACTGAATGGCATTAAAAAACTGGGAATCAGTGCTGGTTTTGTCAGGGTCTCACTTATCCTGTGGACAAGTCTGCTGCAGCTTCAATTTGCCTGCTTGGTAAAATAGGCTGTCACATGCCAGGGACAGCCAGATCTGTCAAGCTCCACACAGTTTTCCTTTATTAGTTCTATTGGTTTTATTGCCTTTCTTATGCTCTGAGGGATGATGGTTGTTTAGTGACAAGAACCTGGAAAATCATTCAAGTTGACAATGCTTTTTAGATTTCGTTTTTTCCTTGTGTCTCTATCCATAAAAAGGAATGACTTGATGACACAGTGAACTTAGCGGGGAGCTTGTGCTATTACTGAGAAGCTGCCTTCAAGTTCTGGGGTCTGCCTCTGCTGCCCTCCCCACATCACATCTGCACTATGGTGACATGCAGGCTTTTACCTGTCCTACTAGAAACCCTGGCTGGTAGCTCACAGCTTTTTCTATGGCAATGATGTGCTTTGTTTCATGGCAAACAGTGACAATTTGGCTTTAATATCCTCAGGTGTGGTGATGGTTCTGGTCATTTCCAAATGCCCCGTATGCATCCGGAGGGGAGATTTCTGTGGATGTTTTCCAGGTTCTTGCAATACTGAGTCAGGTGAAATGCTTCTGACGTGATGCCAAAGCACCAGGAAGCCTGGAGAAGACAAACTTCAGGCTATGTGTGATGGAGGGGCTCCTCCAGCTGTGCAGGGGTTCTTCTCATCATTAAACATCCTCTGCCTAAAGAGAGGGATGCCGTGTTCCTAATGCAGAGCCAAAGGGAGACTCCGCAGGGAATCTGCATTCACCCACACAGCTTGTGCTGTTTGTAGTCTCATTATGTATTCCTTCACAGGTTTCTTTAATACTCCCTTATGTGGCAGGCAGACAGCACGTATGATGTGCAGTACCTGCCCTTCAAGCGGGCAGAGCAGGATGTGGTCTCCTTCGTGCTTTAGTATCACAGCATCTTCAGTAGCCCTGGGATGGGCAGTGCTGCTCCTCCAGTCCAGGGTTTAGGAGCAGCACAATCAGCTTTTGCATGTGTAGAGAACAGAATCCCCTTTGCTCTTCTGCTGCTCTGTGTCTGCCATGGGGGGAAGCAGAAGGGTGGTGATGCTGGTGGAACTGCTCCAGATGGATGGTGGTGCCAGTGGAGCCAGTGCCACGCTCTGAGCAGGCACGGGGAGAGCAGCCACTTGTGCACAGGGTGTCTGCTCTGTGGATCTGTTGTTCTGAGAATGAGCAGGCAATAGCTCAGGGAATCCCAGTGACTTCCCTTCCTGCTGGAGGTGATGCTTCTGCTGGCTCCTGTGCTCTGCAGCCGTGGTGGGTGACAGGAACGTGCCTGCTGGCAGCAGGAGCATTCCTGAGGAATGGGATAAAACAGGCACAGCTCCTGTGCCCCTGCCAAGGTGCAAATCTTTCCCACTGAACTATGTGCAAGGAGGTGCAACTGCAGCCACCCCAAATCACACTGTTGCTGGGGGGGCACCAAGTCTCCATTCTGGTAACAGAGGGTAATGATGTGTGGCTGGATGAGTGAAGGCATTCATACCTAGCAGCAAACAGGAGGCATCTGGGCAGGATTTCTGCCTCAAAAAGGAAGTCTTTGCTGGTGAAAGAGAAGTGTTCCTATATGAAAAGCCTATGCAGGATGTACAGATGCTAATTACTGGCATTTTCTGGCTATACACAGCACTGGGTAGCTCAAGGTAGGTCATGCTATGAAGATAACTGCAAAAGCCTTTTGATGAATTCTGTCTCTTAATATAAGGGGTATAACTGTGCCTTTAAACTGGAGTCTAGTGGTGTTGAACTGGTACAATTTGTCCCAGTGAAAGGGAATAGGAAGTGGAGCAAAAGAGAAGACGCTTCACTGTGAGTGTCCAGAGCATCCGTGAGGGAGGCACAGGGGAACACGGTCAATATCCCTCTCAAAAATAATCTTATCTGCAGAAATATGTGGGCACTTGACACTCAGATCAATTCTCTTGCTTTTATATTCCTTGAGGTGCTGCGTGGTGAAAAGTGACCTATATCCATGTTGAACAACAGCCAGAAACTAACTGTAGCCACCCACACCCAGTGTTTGCCAGCAGTTACTGCTGGGACCATGCACGCCTGTGGAGCAGTGGCTTCCCTCATGGCAGCACCAAATCATCATGTTCTGTTTCTCCTGTGTCCTGCGCTTGCAGGGGAGGCATTTCTAGCTATTAGTACTAATTAATAACACTAATAACTCTTTATAGTAGTGAAAAGGTTACAACAGTGTGTGAGAAATGCTGATTGAGTTCAAGATCTGAGATGTGCAAGCTGAAGAAGAGAAACCGGTGCATCCTCCTGTAAAGCCCAGTAAGAGAAGGGGCTCCATTCCTCTCCTGTGTTCTGTGCAGCCAGGAAGAATATGAAAGCAGTAAATTAGGCAATGCACAGAGCACTGTGGGGCTGGTAATGCAGAATAGTGCTGTTCCTGGCACTTTAGGACTCTTTTCATAAGCTGTTCATTCCTTGGTGTTACCTATTTCTTAGATGCTGCTTTAGATGCATCGGTGCCTAAGCTGAAAAACCCCCTTTGATGTGTGCTCGCTTCCCCCAGCATTTACCAACTTAAAAGTGCTCCTGTTAAACTTTAATTATTCCCGTGTCTGGCACTGGATGTTCCGACTGCTGCTGCTTTTTTGGGCTGTCTGGGAAGATGCGGTGTATGTAGCTGGGTCAAGCAGCTGATGGGTAAAATGAGTAATGACTTGCTGTGTGCTATAGGCTGCATCTGTTGCTGGAATTTAGAAGCTTCCCTGCTTTTTCATATTCTCTGGAGTGTGCAGTGTTATGGGCCTTGCGTGTTCCTTTCTCTTGCTAATGGGAGTGCACACCACAGGCAGCAGCACTCCATTTCCAAAACACCTCCACTTCACAGACACTTCTGGTGAGTAAACTTGGGAAAAAAAAGGAAAAAGGAGACTTTCTGTGTATAGCAGCAGATGCATTGCTGCTTGTTATGTTCTTCCAAAGGCGTTTCCAGGACTCCTCTATTGTTTATTAGAGCATAGTGTGAAATAAGATGGGGGGGAATCTCCAAAGGAAGAGGCTGAGACAGAGCCATGGGGTTGCCAAAGAAGTTGGTACCTTGCTTGTGCCATCTCTCCAAACACCCACCTGATGGGTCCGCTCTCACTGCTTACAGATCTGATTGGATGTAGCGTTGGCATCTGTCATCTGTCACCTGCTCAGATGCCAAGGGCTAAACAAAGCTCACCTTCTTCTGCTTAAATAACACAGCTTCAGAGGTTATCAGTGCCCTGTCATGAGGTGGGAAATCACCAGCCTGCTCCCATGCGTGGGATTTGAGACTGATGAATGAGGCTGAAGGGCAGTTTGCTCTGCTTTGGCCAGGCTGGAGCAGCCCTTCTGCTCATCACAGCACTTGTAATCAGTTAGCAGCCAGGTTGAGTGTTCTGCGCTGGGAGTTTGAGGCAGGATGGGCTCATTGTGCCAGTTTACCATTCTCAATGTATGGAAGAGGCACCTGGGAAAGAGAGCCCTGATTCAGGGCAAAAAGGGGCCAGGAAGGAATGTGGGCTTCTCCTTTGAATTCAGAGTTGTTTGTCCACCCTGGGAGTGCTTCTGTGTTTGTGCTCTTGTGGGACATAGAGAACCAAAGTCTGATTGTTGGATGGTGTGAGAAGAGCTCCCCAAAAAAGCCTGTGTGGTCAAAAAGGACTTGGGGTCCTCAGAAGGGTCGGGTAAGGAGATAACTCGGCTCTTGTGGCCCCTCTGAGCTGTACAGCAGTGTTGGTGGGATTCATGTTTCCTTTTAAGATGCCAGGGCATTCGCTTGGGAGTCTAGAAATACACATACAGCAGGCCTTGAGAGCTGGGCTCAGCCTAACACAGCCTGCAGCAGGAGCTCTTAGATGCTAATCTCTGTTTGTTAATCTCCTCTGTCTGGGGACATTCGAGGCTTCTGAGTGGAAGTGAAGAAGAAACGAGGGTGTCTCAATAATCTTTCCCTTGCAATTCAGATGAACTTCAAGCCTGATCCTTGCTTTGCCTTAGGATTCCATGTTTTCAGTTTCAAATGGTGCATCAGATCCCAGCTGGCTGCTGTGAGTCACGGGTAGGACACCATGCCTCATGAGTAAAAGCCAGCCTGGAGTGAGCAGGGAAGAGTCCTGCATGTCCTTGATGTGGCACTTTGGTGTATGCCTGGTTCCTGCGCCCTGGGGACAGCCCCCATGCTGCTGGCCTCCCTGAGCAGCTTTAGTCTGACCCTCACACAAGGTACAGTTGGGCTCTGAACCATGGAGCAAAGAGGAGAACTTTGGATTTGCTGGCACTGGGGGTTACTCTTGTCTGTAAAGGTTATTCAGGCACAGCAAAGCCTTCAGTGACTAACCTGGATGCTATATAGCGGTGTCATAAGGGTTATGCCATAGGAACAGAAATGTTGCAAGACTATCAAAGCCAACATTATGAAAGTGTTTTGAAGGTTATTGATGTTCTTCCCCTGGGAATTGTATTACCAGTCACTGATATCAAAAGTAACAAATTTAAAGAAGCTATAAATGACAAAGCCCTTGGAGCAAGAGCAAAGAGTGAAAATAAAAAGGACTTGTTGGCTTATCACATACCATATAAGCTGCATGGAACATTAAATAGCATTTCTCTCCTGTTCCTCCAGGCAGGCGGCACGGTTGTGCTTGCATCCTTTGCAGGCACCCACAGCCCCAGTCTCCACACTTGCTGTGCAGATGGATGGGAAGGAGCCAGGGCTGGTGAGCACTGGGTCAGGGTCGAAAGGAGTGGAACGTGCTGCGAGGGGCAGACCTGTCAAAGCCATTCCCCTGATGCAGATGCCAACCAGAAACAGGGGGTAGTCGAGTAATAGGAACAGAATGGTTGTATGTGAATAGTGAGGGATGGAGAGTCCTGCACTGTCCGGCGGTGCATGGCTGCTGGCCGGCAGAGCTCCAGCCCCTGGGATGCTGCAGGAGCGGCCACCACCTTCCAGTGCTGAGAAAGCTCCTTTTCTGGTTGGCCCTTGTGCGGACCAACAGCCCCCTGTGAAACACCAAGCTGCTGGTCTGCTCCATCTCTCATGCACATACAAAGCCATGGACACATCCTTAGTCCTGCATCCTCCGCTCCTGGATGCTGATGCTCACACACTGCTGCTATAGGGACTGTACATGGGCTTTGAGGGGCAATCAGCTTCCAGATGATTTTAACTCATTTGCATACATACAAAAATAGCTTCGAGCTTGATGAAGCTTTCTGAACAGCACCAAGGGACAGCGTGTCCCTGAGGGAGAGCTTATCAAGAGCTCTGGGTGCGTTCTCCTGGGCTTTTCTCATGTGGCATTTGGAAATGTCAGCTTCCTGTTGCTCGGTCCAGCTACAGTAATTCCAATTAAAAACATGAAAAGTTGAGGTATCTTCAGGTACACGTTGAACTGATCCTAATTCACAAAGTGCATTCGTATTTAAAAGTTAATGGTGTTGTGGAGGCAAACTAGGCCATCAGCACATGAGAGAGAAAACGCGCACCATCTGCATTCAAACCAGAAGCAGTGCATTCTGTTGATATAAACTTTGAAAGCACTTGGTGAATGTCAGTGGAGCTTTGAAATTAAAATTCCTTCTTATTCCAGACCAGCTATTGTTGCATCTCTGGCTTGGGTGAGCTGGCAAAGGATAGAAGCCACTTGGGGCATGCTTTATAATGCTGGCATTTCTGGAAGGCAGTGGGGATGGAAGTGTTCCGAGCTTAGCTCTGAGCCTGTTTGAAATGCAATGACACAATTCCCATGTAAAGGTTGTGATAAAAGCAGCAAGAGGGAGGGGGTTTGTGTACCTCAGGATGAGGCAGATGTCAGCTGAGGAATCTCTGGCTTGCACTTACTGGGGGAAAACCATGTGAATGTGGTAGCAAACCTTGCAGAGTGGCCGGCTGCAGGGGGGCTGGCACCACTGCATCAAACTCAGTACCTCCATGCTTACGTTTGTATGTGCTAGTCTGACACAGCTTTGTGTTTGCATGGGGAGCATCGTGTAGCTTTGAACTGTTAATGCAAGTGCAGGGCAGAACTCTGCAGCTTTGGTGGCCTTTGGTGAGGTTCCTTACTGACACTGTGGGCACTGTCAAGCATTTGCTTTGTTTTCCCCTAGAAAAAACTCTGGTTTGCTTTAAATCAAGTAATCCCTGTGTATAACTTCGCTAGGAAATCCTTTGAGATGTTCTGACAATGAAAAGCCTAATTCAAGTGTAGGACACTTTGAATTATAAGATGCTCTCCTCTACCCCACTTTCCATGCAAAGCAATTGCACTGTTCTGGAAGTGGGTGCAGTATGCAGGTTTTCATTAAACAGAGGCATTGTGTGAGTGTCAGTCTTCAAAGGTGGCGAGTTGGAGCAGCAGTATATGCACAGGACAGCCAGAAATTTGTATGGATGTAATAAGCCTCATTTGTCAGAAAGAGTAACTCAAATTGAAACCAAAGAGACCTTTGCTTTACCCTCATTTGAAGAGCCTCAAGGCTTTTGCAGGATGAGTTGTAAAACCTTGGGCAAGGCTTTGGCAACAGAGAGAGTGACAGAAAGGAGGAGGAGATGCTTTGGTGATTGCCATGGCGATCGATACTGGCATCCAGGTTAAACACATCCATTTCTGTTGTTATGTGGCTTTCATGAGCGCGGTGTGTTACAAAAGGATGTATCTAAGCAAGGTGAAGGAGGGCAAGTTGCTGTCTTGAAGTTTTCTCAGCATGCTTTTATCATGGTTATGCTTTTATGCATGAGCAATGGCATAGCTTTAGTTATTAAACTGACTCAGACAGCTGCCCAGGCACCTTCTGTGACTGTTCAACAGGCTGGTCTTTCAAGAATACAGATGCGCAGCCATAAAGGACTGAGTGAGCAGTCAAAACCATGGCTGGGAAACAGGGAAGAGCAGCTTTGGGTCCCTCAGCTCCTCCCTTTGCTCTGTGTTTTGTAGCTTGGAGCTGAGCTGGTCCGTGCCCCTGAGCAGGGTGTTACCAACGCTGCGTGGCCAGGACTTGGGGCTCCCCAGCCCTTCTCAGCCAAATGCTGTTGTGCTCTACAGTGGGTTCAATGCTCCAGAGCAATGAGCAGAGCAGGAGACTCCCCTGCTTGCATTTCTGTCCCCAGGCACCAGGGCATGGGACTTGTGCATCGGCACCAGTGGCTCCGCTGCATGTTCCTGGATGAGCACAAGCAGTCCCAGCTCATGCCAGCATTACCTTGTCCCTGTCAGCTGCCCGTGGGAGTTAAAGCTTCCATCTGCGACACAGATGAGAAGAAATCTCCATTGTCCAGAGGAATAATACCTGCAGGAGAGGGAGAAGTGCCTTTTGTTTTGCTGCACGCTTCTAGTTGTGCACTGTTGTCCTTCTGTTACACCTTTCATTAGCACAAGAGGTATTGCCATGGAAGATAATAAGCAACTCGGACATAAATTCCTCCTTGGAACTTTGGAGGCCAGGAATTATGGTGCTGTGTTTTTGGGGACCTGTCAAAGTGCATGTTAAATAAACATGATCCTCGGGAGGATTCAGAGACAGCTCTTTGTGTATAAAATGTCCCCAAATACATCACGTTTGATGATGGATCAGTAAGTGTTTGGTGTTTGTTCTATATTAAGACTCTCTGCTGCTCGCGCTGTTTAAATGCTGCCTGGGCTGATCCGTGTGCTGTTTGTAACCCCATAGGATTGCTGCCAGGCTCACCTACAGAGAAAAGCTTACCCAGAGACCTCATGACTTTTCCCTGGACTCTGCTTGTTTCTGGGGGTGTCCTGGGGCAATTCAAGTCAAGCCTCCTGCATTGCTAAACCCTGAGCATCACCCTAGACCTTTCTTTTAAGTGGGAGCAGAAGGCTTCAGGCCAGTTTCTGCTCCCCTGCTGCCTTCTAAGATTGTCCAGAGCAGCATCCTCTGCCTTTGGCTGTGCTGGAGGTCTGCCAGTGGCAATGCTTCTGCAGGCCTCGGGGAGAAGGTGCTCAGGATGGGGCTCTTGCTCCTCTTTGTATTCAGGTGTTGCTGCCAGCACATGGAGGATAAATCAGCATCTCAGCCAAGGATGGCTCTTAAGGACCTGAGAGCAATGCTCCTGAGGAGCAGTGGGGGTCTGACTGTGTCAGTGGTGTCATAGGGATGAGACAAGCACTGTTTGTTATTGGGAGAAGCATATGGATGATCAGGGCAGGGCAGGAAAATGGGGGGAGAAGAAAGATGGGGATTAAAACCCAAAATAACAAAAGGAAAACCTGCATTTTCCCAGTCCAAACCCTGCGGTGGCTCTCTACCCCCTCATCATCCTTTGGAGATGTAAAATGTGGAACAGAGTGCAGTTACTTCCCTGATTACACTCTTGTCTTCCCTTACCAAGCTATTGAAGAGGAACTGGGGAGCACATTATGAAGGATACAGCCCTGTGAAATCTGGATTATTCCCTTTAAAACAATCGCAGGAATCTCAATCTTGTCATTCCATGAGGGTCACAACAACTTCACAGCTTGCCAAGCCCTTCACCATCCACCATTCCCTTGTTGGGGGTATGTGGAGCTCTGTGGGCCTGTCCCAGTCTCTTCTCAAAAAACAGTGAATTTAAACAGAAACCCTCAGAAGGGTTTGGGCTGAAAAACTGGGAAAATTCCTTGTTTTGGAGTTGTGGGCATGGAGTTTGGAAGCACACACGGTACCCGTCCTGTGCCTCCAGACATGGCTGGGATGCGGTGACAGTGAGGATGGAGGGGACAACCACAGCCCCAGAGGGGATCTGATGTTCCTGTACCCAAACAAGGAGGATGACATCTGGTAACGGGTGGTGTGTATACAGGTGCTGATTTAACCAGGTTAAATCTTGCCCAAAGCGAGCATTTAGTCTCTGGAAAAGAAAAAAATCCCATTACTTGCATGTCTGGGTTGTGTATCTGTGCTTTGTACTTCAGCTATGCCGGGCTCCGCTCTCAAACCATTAAAAATCCAGAGGAAAGCCTCCAGAGAGGCACTGCTATAAATAGCAGGAAATTCTCTCATCCTCCGTGTGTCTGGGAAGGGTTTCATTCCTTGGCTTGTTCTTAAATAATATATAGATGATACACAGGCACTGTCAGTACCTGTCTGTGCATTACCTGTGGGTACTGAAGCATCACTGCAGCCTCTCAAAGCCACAGCAACCTTTTTGTATTATCTTCTTGTGGGTGATAATCTGTTGGATATTAATGCAGTCACCCCACAGTGATGGATGTGAATTACATCCCCAGGAAGCTGAGATTCCTTTTCAGCCTTTTTGGATGGTTTGAGGAATACAAAGTAAACCTTGTGAATGAACAGGAAAGAAAGATTGCTTTTATAATTTTGGGGTGAAAGGAAAGGGAGGGGGGCACAGGAGCTGCCTCTGCTCCTTCTGCCCTTTTGCTTGGTGGTTTAGCCATTAGGACCAGAAAAGGCTGATTTCACCGTGTTCTTATGATGTGTGGTACTTTGCACACAACAGAAATAAGATGGGTTTCTAGTGATGGCCAGGGTGATGGGATGCACAGCACAGTGCCTGGGCTGTATTTGGGGGTAATCTCCTTGTAGGGTGGCTGGGATTAGATTCACGGATGCTTCTGGTGCCTGAGGATGATTTCTTTCCAGTCATTCTTCCATCAGGGAGCAGGAATACAAAACTTTCAGTGGTACCTGCCATTCCTACATCCCAGCACTGGTGGTACCTGCCATTCCTACATCCCAGTGCTGGTCGTACCTGCCATCACTGCATCCCAGCACTGGTGGTACCTGCCATTCCTGCATCCCAGCACTGGTGGTACCTGCCATTCCTGCATCCCAGCACTGGTGGTACCTGCCATTCCTGCATCCCAGCACTGGTGGTACCTGCCATTCCTGCATCCCAGCACTCCTGAGGCTGTGCTTTGCTTTGCATCCTGCCCTCCCCTCCTGCCAGCCTGGCTGTTTTCAGCTTTGTGTTTCTGCTAATGTGAAATCCAGGAGCACGGGGTGGGCTGGTGGAGCAAACAATACCTGATTTACTTGGTTAATTTAAATAGTGTCTAGTGGGTAGCACAGGGAGGCTGCACCGCTGCTCCAGCAGTCACGCTGGGAGGCAGGTCTGCAGCCCCATTACGTGCTATTATTGCTTTCAGGGTAATGTATACATTTTCTTTCACTATCACATAGTTTTTCTCCTTCATTTTTCATGAGAACTGGCATTAGATTAATGGTTAAGCCATGGAAGAAACGTAACACCGTGCCAGTCTGATTTATTGACCACTTAGTGCTGATGAAGCTGCAAACAAGAGTCAGGCAGATGTTGCAGCTGCATTTTTCTTTATCAAAGCTAACAGCTTTGTGTGTCTTTTAACCACTTGTTGCACCATCTCCTGCTTACCCTACAGCACTAGGGACAGTGGAACAAATCCCTCCACCACCCTAAGGAGACTGCTGGGGTGCAGCATGCCCAGGAGCCTGGACCAGGCCAGGGATAGGCAGCAGCATCTCCAGCTCTGCAGATGCTCTGGGCACTGAAGTGATGGGTGGCTTTCCAATGGGCACAGTTCCAGAGCTGTCTGCAGCCCAGTCCAGTGCTCCCTGTAGGACTTCCCTCCACTGTCCTGGCTCATTTCCCACATGGAAGTTGCATTTGTCATGTTTTGTTTCAGTCTTTCACATTTCTCTTGTTCTGCTGGTAGGTCTCCAAAAGGAAATAGTGATTCTCTGCTGATGTAGAGTTGTCCAAAACATGCGTGTTCTCTTCATTCGTGTTAAAACATCTAAGTTCTCCAGGTAGATGGGCATTCGTGAGACTTGCCAGTCTGAGGTCAGCTTCTGGATGTAGACATAAGGAGCAAACCTCTTGATTTTGTGTTTATTTTATATGCTTTGATTTATCAGAAGTATAAACTCCAGTGCCAGTCTGCTGCTGAGGTCCATGTGCTACTGCTGCCATGAGCCCCATCGCCCTAACGTGCCTGGTGACAATCAGGCACTGTCAGGCTGTGACAAGCACAGTTAATCTGAACTGAAGGAAGCAGCATCTGCGGATCAGCAGAAGGCAAATGTGGCACCATGTGTGTGCTGACCACAGGATTTGGGGTGGAAAGAGAGGATGTGGTGTTCTCCTGTGTCCTCCTCAAGTTGTCTCTCATCTGGGGCAGATGTGCCCTGTGAAACAGAAGGTTTGGAACACACAAAGATTGAAGATAAAAGGGGACTCTTGAGAACAGATCTGATGGTTTGCTTTGCTTTAGCACTTTCCAGAACGACTCCGGAATAGGTTGTTAGCAGTTCCTCACTAGTTTCCTTGCCTCTTCCCTGTGCAATGCAACTTTTATCTTCTGGGAGATACTGCAGTCTCAGAATCTGCACTGAGAATCGCCCACTTGCAGTTTGCATCAGTAAAGGGGGGAAAATGCAAGTTTCTGCTTGCATATCTTCCTCATTTAAAAGACAGCTTCTCCAGATAAAGGGACATCTCAGGGTGCAGAATGAGGGATGGAACTCTCAGAGCTGTGTGTTTTACCTGTAGCAGGTTACCTTCCCCTGGTCTTCCTTTAGGGCAAGTGTCCATGGGCTGCTCCAGCCTTCTGCGGGTTTCGTAAGCAAGCACTCCCATTAGCACAACCTTTGCAAATGAATGACGGCTCGCCTTCCCTCTCCCACTCAGAGCAGGGCTCTAGCAGCATTAATGAAACATTAGAGTTTTAATTACACCATTATCCTATTTATTTTTATAAATAATTCCCAAGCAGTCATTAAGTTTGTGAACTTCGGAGTAAACGACTTAAGGGAGAGAGATCAGCTTCTCCATCTCGTTATTATCTATTGTACAATCTCGCTGGGATGCTGTTGGGGAAAGTAGCCGAGTTGTTGCTGTTGCTGTTGTTAAGATGATTCATTTACTCACAGGGTGGTAGCACACTGCTCAGCTCCCGACTTGAAGCGGCTGTGTCAGTGGGACGGCGCCGCAGTGCGTCAAAGCCAGCTCCATCCCTGTCTCAGGCCCCAGACAGCGGTGCATGGGGGGAGAGGGGAGCATTACCCAGCCCTGCAGGAGCCTTGCAGTCGTTCTGCAGCACTTCTGCAAAGGACGCAGTCTCTTGCAGCCCTGACCTTCTGCAGCTTGCTGCTTTCCTTGCAGAGCTGCAGGGTCTTCGCAAGACAAGGAGTGTTGGGATGTGTGGGAAGAGCCCATCCTTGGGGCACTCTGAGCCTCCTTGCCTCTTCCCTCCCTCTTTCTGCTACTATAGAGAAAGCATGGCTGTTATTGATGTTCCAGGGTGAATTCCCACTTAATCGAAGTAGCTTTATGTGGACCAGAGCTGACAAAAGCATTGGCTCAAATGGACTGCAGGTCCCTTAAACCAAAGCAAATTACCTGGTGTTTGTTGCAACGGCTGATTGCAGAGCTCCTGCAGGTCTTCAGTGTTTTATGGGCTGGAGGAAAGGTTCACCCTGAGCACACAAGGGGAGCAAGGGATTTGCAAGCAAAGGGCACTTAGGATGGGAGGAAGCTGTGTGCAAGCTCTGTTGTGCGTCCTCTTAAAGGACAGCTCTGATCTTGGGAAGATGTGGTCCATACTGGGATCTAATTACGGTGCTTTATGGCAGGTTTAGGAGAACATTATGAGGCTTTCCTAGTTCTAATTAGGAGGATGAATACAGAGAGGCCCAGTGGTGTAACTTTTGCTGTGCTCTCTCTGCAGAACCCAGACATCGTGTTGGTGCACTACCTGAATGTCCCTGCCATCGAGGACTGCGGCAAGCCGTGCGGCCCCATCTTGTGCTCGATAAACACAGACAAGAAGGAATGGGCAAAGTGGACAAAAGAGGAGCTCATCGGGCAGCTCAAGCCCATGTGTGAGTATCTGCTGGAGGCTCTGCTGCTCTTTGGCTTTATGAAGGGTTAGAGAACGATGTCTCACTGCCACCAACTGCCCCTGTGAAGGAGTCATTTGTCAAACTCACCTTGCACTGCATGCGCTGTCTTTCTCCCAGTGTTCAACACTTCTGGAATGCATGGGCTGAGGGCTGCCCAGGCTGGCCCAAAACAGGTCCTGGTCCAGAAAAGGTCCCTTCCACACACTATAAAAACTGTGCCTTTGGTCTTACGCTTCCAAAGCCTTTTGTAAGCACATAGTCATCTGCAAGGAGCCTTTGTATTATTAGGTAGGTTTCCCCCAGGGGCACTCCATGTTTGTGTCAGATGGGAAGGGGTTGCTGTTGCTCAGATGGGCTCTGGAGCTGGGTGCCTCAGGGTGGGTGTCGTTTACCACTGTTCTTTGCAGTGTAGTAAGAGGGCCACTTCGGTGTGTGCAGTGATGAGGAGGTTTGCTCTGCAAACAGACCTCTGTGCATCTGCCTTGGACTGTGTTTTCCTTCACATCACAGCTACGGTGTGTATCTTCCCCTGGAGAGCAGGTCCCAGTGTGCGTGCAAACATCTTTTGTGCAGTGAAAGACAGGTTTGGTGCAATGTGGGTCTGTAAGAAGGAGAAAATTAACCACAAGAGCCACAATACCCAATGTAGGTGCTTGCATCTGAGTCAGCAAACCCCAGGTCTGCTTTCCACCCTCACCCCTGCCCCAGCCAGACGCTGGTGTCGTGCCCAGCTCTCTGTAATGAGAGGTCAGAGCCGTGAAGTCCATTCTGATGTGTCTCAACCATCAGAGGGGGCTCAGTGTCGCGTTGTGCTGAGCACAGCATTAGTGGTCCAGGTTTGCATCACTCCTTTGTTGCATCCTGAGCAATGCAGCCCCATGTAGTCCTTTTCCATGTAAAGCTGGGGGGGTGGAGGGCAGGGAGGGGGCAGAAGACAAGCACAAGAGAAGAGAGAACATGACACATTTGCTAAACAGAGTATTGCCCCCGGGACCAATAACCTTAGACAGAGATCCAGGATGCTGAAGGTGTAGCTGAGGCTGGACAAGTACCTTACCATTAAACAGGAGGGAAGTGGCAGCCTGTTAAAAAATCTGCAGTGCATCAAGAAAATGATGTGAAAACTGCAACGAACTCCCCATAAATTTAATAACACTTGGCTCTTTTATGTCTCAGGAGGGAAGAGTGAAACTCTGCGCAATTATTCAGAGTATATATGCATGTACACGTCTCTGTTTATGGGTACATATCCTGGGAAACGCATCCTTAGAAATGGAGCTCAAATAAAAGCTTTGGATGCTGCTCAGACCTCGGAAACAAAGAGGACATGGATAACCGTGTCTGGGGAGCGCAGAGGGGCACTGCTCGCCAAGAAGCCATCAGATTTGGTTCCAGTATTGCGTGTGCCATTAAATCCTGTAGCCAAGCACATTAGTTTCATCACATTTTTGCATTAATCACATTCTTTCACAGACTTCGCAGTTTGATTGCCTCATGTTTCCAAATTTCTCTGCCCTAAAGCAGATTTGTCAGTGACTTAATCAGAGCGTTGGGCATGGTGTCACTGGGGAAGCGACAGTCTCACCCTTTTGCCTCTTCCATTCTGGGGTTCTCCTACATGTGATTCCTCTGGGCTCGGAAGCTGTGAGAGGGTTTTTTGGTGATTCTCTGGTTTTCTTGGTTGCTGTTTTTAGTGTTTCAGACAAGTTAGTGCTGATACAGCCAGGCTGTTCCTGCAGGGAGGCTTGAGCATCCTGTTTCATTCCAAACTGGGAGAAGCCAATTCCCATTCTACCTTTGGGGACAATGCAGAGGGCAGTGTCCAGGTCTCAACTGGCTGAGTACAAGTGCTGTTTGTTCAAGCCCTCCTCAGCCTGGACCACAGTCAGATATTAAAGCTTTTGACCCCTGTCAGGTATTAAAGCTTTTGTATCAGAATCTGGGCTAACAGAGCGTCTGTGGTGCGGCAGCCAAAGGCTGGGAACATGTTCTCTTGGCCGTGTGTGCCTGGAGAACTGCAAGTGATGTGGCAGATGGCTGGCAGAGAGAGAGGCATCAGTCTGAGAGCCCGAGCCAGACAGATACATCAAACTGGTTTTCCTGAAACGCAGAGAGCCCCTGCCTGGGATGAGCAGGAATCTGCTCACATTGCCCGCATCCGTAACTCACCCTGCTCCTTCTTCCTTCCCTGCTGCATCATCCCAAAGTCAGTCCAGGCCTCAGAAGGCATCTGGGACAAGCACAGGACCCGGGTACCAGACTGTGTCACCTCTGTGGGCAGAGCAGCGTGCTGAGGTCTGGGATGCTGAGAGGGGGCTCCTGCTGTCCTGGTTAGAAGGAGACCTCTGCAGAGGTGGTTTTTCCTAATGCCCTGACTGTGCTTATGCTTATGGTTATGGATGAGAAGATGCCTTTTCAGGGTGGCCACAGAGCTCTGAGAGCTTCATGGAAACACCATTAACTTGTCCTAGCAGAGCTGCTCTGTGAGCTAATTCAGAGACTGAAATTAGCCCATTTGAGCATCCATAGAAGGTAAATAGTTGATGCGGATGCTCCGAGGGTTTGGGGTTTCATCAGCATCTCCAGCTGAGACTGTACATAATGAACTGATCAGCCTGACTTCAGTTTTCACAGCTTTGGGTTTCTGGTTTAGTTCTGATGTATTTGTTACCTGCATTCATGCTGGGACATCCATGACCTCCTGATTGTCCTTTCTGGACTATCACTGGTGGCTTCTCAGGCCTCAGTTCCGCAGTCCTTGAGACTGAATCAGACGAGCCTGGAAGAGCTCTGGATTCATGACCTCCAGCAGGATGAGTCCCCTCTCCTTTCAGGCTAGGAGATAGGGCACCGTGTCTTAGTCATAGGCATGCTTAGGGAGCACACAGAGGGCTGTGAAGCCTCCACTGAAACATGCTGCTTCTGCTGGCAGAGCTGCGATAATCTGTGTGTCAGCAGCATCCTAACTAGTTGTCTGAATCAAGCGGGTCATCGTGTGCATTGCTCCTGTCTGAGTGCAGCTTTTGGGGACATTTGTGCAAAGTGAACAGTGATAATACATGGAAATTGTACAGGACCATCATCTGAGACACCTGTGAGTCATTTCAGGATGCCTGCTATGAAAAATGTGTCTCAATTTGGCCTTGCTTTCCCTTTCCCCCCCTTTTGTGCCCTGTTACAGTCTTGCTTTGAGATTTCTGTGAACAGATTTGCAGATGTCCTTAGAGGCATCTGGTGGTAAAATCAAACCGCAGCGGCCGAATCCAGCACAGCAGAATTCTGTGTATGAGCTCCATATGATCAGCAAATTGCGGCCAGCTCATGTTGGGGGTTTCTCCAAATCATCCCCTTTCGGCTTTCTCATCCCTCAGCTGGCAAAGTCTGAGTTACAGGCTCACAGCTGGTGCTCCTTGGTTCAGGTCCATTGTAATTAAGCACTTTCGTTTGGGGGGAAAAAGAAGCTTTTCTTCATTCCTCTGCTGCCTGGAAGCTGATTGCTCCCACCACAGCTGGGGATGCTGGGGCTTCACATGGCACCCAGCACACTCAATACCTTTGGGCATAGGCGGTGGTCCTGTCTGGAGTCACCAATTCAGTCTGTGTAAGTGAAACCATCGGGGATCTTGGAGCTCACCTGAAACAGCATCCCTGTTGTCACAGCTGGAGAGGGCTTTAAATCCTCCTAACCCAGAGCAAAGTCTGAACAGCAGAGATGTGCTTCAATTGAAGAATCGATTGTTGGGTATTTTTATCTCGGCTTAAATTTACATTCAGTTTCAGTGATTGTGGGTGAGGTTTGGGGTTTATAAACTTAAGATCAGTTGCACAAACCTGCCCCATGGGATGATTTTTACCGTTCCCCAACCTGTTTGTCAGAGCTGCAAAGTGGAACTGAAGTTTGCCAGCTCAGCACCAGCTGAGGGCCAGGCAAAAAGTGACTGAGTCTGTGGAAGAGTTTGGGTTTAGTAATGCAGGTGTCCAGTTTTGGACAGGTTCTGATACCCCAGTGGCCACTTGGACTTTGAGTACCTCCCATTCACATCCGCAGCGGAGCCAGGATCAGCCACCTGCTCCATTCCCATCCTCTCACCACGGTGCAGGCTTTCAACTGCAACTGGAGATACCCCAGTGAGATAATCCCAGCAGCTGAATCCGAGCGTTGACAGCAGTACAGTATGAGCTGGACTGTTGGCAGTGATGGGAATTAACTTGAGGAGAGTGAAACCAGTTCCCCCTGGAAGCTGGGTATTGAACCAGGTGCAGCAATGGCAGAACTGAGGATGCCACGGGCACACCAGCCCTTGTTTTCTGTGCCTCCCCTCTTAGCATTCAGCTCTGCTAACAGACTCAAGGCTGTGGCCTCTCTCCGTGGCATCTCACTGGGATGCTGTAAGGTTATAACCAGAGACCCTGTGGTGCAGCCCCAGCCCGGGAGGGGCTGGGAGGCCGGTGGCAGGCCGGGAATGCTGGGCTTTCTCCTGTGCTAATGAAGTTTTGTCTTTTTTTCCCAAAATCGCCCAAAGGGAGGCTTTTGCCGGAAAAAAATGGGGGAAAAAAATAGCTCAAACACGGGATGTTCCTGCGCGGCCGCGGAGCCGGCGGGCGCCGGGACCTGCGCGCGTTCCTTATCCCATGGCGCCACCTGGCGGCGGCCGGGCCGGTGCCGATCCCGGCGGGATGGAGGTGGCCGGGTACCGAGCCCTGAGGGATGGAGGTGGCCGGGTACCGATCCCGGAGGGATGGAGGTGGTCGGGTACCGATCCCGGAGGGATGGAGGTGGCAGGGTACCGATCCCAGCGGGATGGCAATGGCAGGGTACCAGTCCTGGCAGGGTGACGGTGCCTGCTGTTGATCCCAGCGGGATAGCAGTGGATGGGAGCCGGTCCCAACGGGGTGACAGTGGCTGCGTACCGATTCTGGCAGGGTGGTGGTGTCTGGGTGTCAATCCCGATGGGATGATGCTGGCCAGGGTCTGATCCCGGCAGGGTCTCAGTGCCTGTGAGCTGCAGATGAAGAAGGGAGCTCCCACCGGTGGGTGCAATTGGGGCTGGAGGAGCAGTTAGTACCGTGGTTGTTCCCTGTGGGCTGCCCAGTGTGGGACTGTTCCCTCTGTTCAGCTTCCAGCACCAGCAACACTGGAATGCAGTTGGGACCAAGCACCTTTGCCCCACCACACACAATTCCAGAACTCAACAGCAGGGCTTTTTAGCAGATCAGGTCAGGTATTTGGAGTCCTGTGGGTGGGAATGGCCCAGCCGGTGATAGCAGCTCTGTCCTGATTAATGTTATCAAAGGCAAGAACCCCCCCAGTGCAATTTGCTCTCCATTATAGGTTACCACATTGGTGGCTTAGGAGAACGATTTGCCAGAGTTAGCTTCAGCTCTGGTCTTTCATGTGTGAGCAGCCTAGAACTTCGGGTGGCTGTAAGTACAGATTGCATTAGCTGTAGGTAAGAGCTGCAGAAGGCTCACTCCAGGCAGCTTCAGAAGAGTTGTGTCCCTCTGGTCCCCTCCAGGTAACTGAACCCTATGTACTTCCCGCCTGTGCATCCCGTGGCATCTGGGCAAACCTTTAAGGAAGGGCCTTATTTGGGAAGAAAGGCTCGTCTGGAAAGAATGGTATAGAGTGAAGTGTCTGTATGAGTCCTTAGGAAGACATTAGGATTCAGGCAGTGTGATGCAGCAGTGGTGGAAGTGCAGGGTGATCTTCCTGCCCGCATCCCTGGCAGTGGGGCTAAGGAAATCTGTCCTTTGTAACCAGTGATGAGTGGAGGTGGAGGGCTGGAAAAATCAAAGCTGAATTGCATGTGGATGCAAGAGGATAAATCCAATGGAAATCTCCTCCAGCCGAGCTGTGAAATCAGAACAAGGCCTTTACTTGTGTCAACACCAACGCAGTGAAAATTGAAGGGACAAGGCTGCCATTTCCAATTGACCATCACTATGGAAACAGCCTCCCGGTGTCAACAGTTGGTGGAGTGGGATGTAGGAAGCGAGGCGGCTGTCCTTAGGGCAGTAGGACAAAGGACCAGTCAGTGCTTGTAGGTTTGTAGAGCAGCCAAGGGCAGGGCTGATGCAAGGGTTTGCACGGGGCCATCCGAGATGCAGCAAGAGGGAGAGGCAGACAGGAACCTGGCCTTGATTATTCCAAATACTCCAGCTGTGTCAGTCCAGCCACGTTATCTGGTTAATGTGGGAGATGCCATCGTTGTTATTCAAAAGGCAGGTCCTTACCTGTCAGAACAGGGCAGAGGAGCAGCACACAGGGCATAGGGAATGGCTTCATTCTGTACGATACATATATGTGTTAAGAGCTTTGGAATAGAAACAGGAAGCCTAAAAATGGATGAAGTTGCAAAAAGGGATGTCTGAGAGCATTCAGAAAGGGTGGAATGATCAGATTTAAATGTGAGGAAGTATTTTAGGGACAAGTTCTGCTTTGGGTGGAAGAAACCACAAAGAGGGAGATGGTCAGGATTTTAGCCATTGATGGTGTTTGATCTAGAGTGAAGGTGAGAGAGCAATGTAGGCTTTAGGTGATGGGGAGGAGGAAGATCTCTACAAGACGTGGTAATTGTGGAAGACCAAGTACCACCAGCAGGGACAGAAAGCAGAAATAGCCGGGGTGTTGTAAGAAACCTGGACAATTGTATGACTTTCCTTTGCCTTCTAAGCTGCCTTTTTGCTCATAATCCAGCTAGTTTTTCATTCCCATGCTCCTGATGCTCAAAGTCCTGACAGCACTCATGAACAGGGACCAACATCAGGTCATTTTAATCACCTTCAAAAGGGAAGAAAGAGAAGAAAGGTGTGAGCCCGTGCTCACAGAAAGAGGGTAGAGCAGCATTAGCATCGTGAATCATGGACCTTCCTCCAGCCTCAGTTCTCTTCTTCAAGCACCCAGTGAAAGAGCAGTAATTCTCCCCATCTCCAGTGTGCAGAGGGTGCATGGCAAGAGGAATGTGTTGCTGCTGTAATGCAGCGGCTTTTAGACCCATTTGTGGTCTCACTGGAAGGGAACATGTTGGAGCAGTTCACAGCTTTCATTTTAAATTATAAGGAAAAGCAGGAGGTGTCTGAACAGAAACACATTAAAATACTTCCCAGAATTTCTGTTAAGCTTCAGTCTCCCCCCCTCTTTGTTTGTGTTCCTGCATTATGACTATATTTAATCAAACATAGTTCTACAGTGGTTTCACTTCTTGAACCACTAAGAAACAGGAAGAACGTGCATATGCTTTTTATTAACCTCCCTTTCATAATGCACTTTCTTCCCTATAGAAATCTCCTTTCCTGCTGATTCATTATGTGTCAGGAAGCCAAGCGTGACATGTTAAAAGCCATCTTGATAGTATTTGGTATTCAGGACTAACAGCTCAGCAGCTCACAGGAGTTCTTCTTTCAAAGGGGGAGGGAGAAGATGTGCGTGTTGGATGTGCCAGGATAGTGGATAATTTGCATTAAGCATCCAGGCAGTCTATTTTTTTGCAATCTGTCACCCTTCACTGGCTCTTTTTATTTTATAACCTTTATATCATAAGGGGAGCAGAAGCACTAAAAAAACTTGCACCACGTGGACAGAAACTGGAATTGGAGCCATTTGGGATGAGCTGGAGCAAGGCTAGAGAAGGACTTTCCTCAGCAGCAATAGATCCACAATGGGACTTTGTTATACGGGAAGCACCTGAAAATAATAGGCAAGGCACTCTAAGTATCCATCTATAAAGCTGTCTGTTATTGCTTAGCTTCCAGCTCACAGCTGGATTCCGACTTAGGAACCATCATCATGAATACACAAACCATGAGACATGACTCACGTACCAGCCTTGCCCCCTGTAATATGCTGCTCATCGCAGGGTTTAGCAGCAGGAGGGTGCAGACTCTGTCAGAGTGCTGTAGATCAGCCTTTCTGTACCTAGCAGCATGTGTGCCAGCTCTTTCCTGTAGCAAAGCACTGCTGAAGTAACCAGAAATAAGTTAATGCAAAGTTTCTCGGTGATAACTGCAGTCCAGTAACTTCCTATACTGTAGCCAAAAGTATTCCAAATGCATGACTGCATTTTAATCTCCCTGGCAATGTATTTTCTTCACCAGTGCTATTTGAGCATCACTTATTAGGAATAATATCACATGTGACAGAATAATGCTCCTAGAACAATAAACCGAAAGCGAGCAGAGGTACTGAAGCAGTAAGCGTCTATAACCTTAAACGTAGACATAACAACAGGAACTGAGTGCTAAGAGAGAACTCAAAACTGTGAACATACAAGAAAGCAAAATCTGTTGGGTACGATAACAATAAATGTGGCTGTCAAGCAAGTACAGAGGGACTCATTACTAAGCTAACTGCAGCACTTTAAATAGTGATACGAGGAGGAATACTTGTAAATCTTATTTACCATTATTTCTGCAAGTTAATCCCAGAAAGCTGAAGTCTGTGGGACTTGTAACTTTGCTTTGGTGTATCCTGGTTAGGGATTTCAGAATATAACAGGCAAGGAGCCTGCTTTGATAGAGTGTGACAATGGAAAAAGCAGCTCTTCAGGCCTGAGCTGCCAGGCACAGGGACAGCTTGGAAATGATGCTGTCATCAACCATCACTTCCCAAAATCTGCAAGTGAGCTCTAATGCACACAAAGGATAAATAATACCTACGTATAAATTGCTGAGAGAGACGTTAAAGGAGACGAAAGATGCTTCGAGTCAGTTATTATGGAGAAAACATTTTACAAATGCTTTTCCATTGTAAGTCAAGTTGGGAGTATCATTGTTGTGTGAAGTTCTGCATCTAAAAATGCTGAGCTGGAGCCTTTATTCAAGTAATACATGTGCATGCAGTTTAGCATTCTTATTTAAATAGCTAACAGGCCAAGGGAGTCCCCAAGAGACCTGCAGTTTGCAGTGTGTTCTGCAGTGTTACCCCCTTGTTCAGGTCAGTGGAGGAACTTGCACAGTGTCTGCTAGTGACTCCCCAAAACGGAGTCAGTCTTCCCTGCTGCCAGCCAGGATCTGACAATGAAGACAAAAGGCAAAAGGTTTGTATTTGCTATTATCCTGGCATATCTTTGGCTGCTGATTTTATTATAAAACTAACTCATTCTGGTTTCATATTAGACAGGAAAATATTCCAAAATGCTCCTTGGAACAGTACTGTTTTACTTTAATGAAACACAAGCATTTTGTTGCCTTCAGGTTACATGCACTAGTCATAGTCCTTACAGTTAGCCTAGTTGGAGAGCCACCATTAACAGCAAACTGACATACAGCAAGATATTCTACTGAGGATTTTTTCCTCTGTATGTACTTAATCTAGGAATTGCATTTGGAAGCCCATAGGTATCAGGGAGCAGAGAATAGTAAACCAATAACCATTACTGTGGCTTTTTATAGGTCGTCTTCAGTTCTGATACCGAGCAGCAGGACTGGGTTTCTGCTGGTTTTTTGCAGCAGCTTTTGATGGTTTCTAGCATGGTTTTGATGGGAAACTGATGGGAAGTTTTACTGTTATCTTTGCAGTTCATGGCATTAAGTGGACATGCAGCAATGGAAACAGCAGTTCAGGGTTCTCGGTGGAACAGCTCGTGCAGCAGATCCTTGATAGTCACCAGACCAAACCGCAGCCTCGGACACACAACTGTCTCTGCACTGGTACCTTGGGTGAGTACCTTGGGAGGGCACAAAATGAGCACAGACTTGGAGGAGGGTTTGTGGCACTGGAGGGCTAAAAATGCTGTATCATGAAGCACTGAGACACAGTGAACTCAAAGGTGACAGAAGAAGTCTTGAGGCTAAAAAGATAGAGCTGGAACTCCTGGAAAATACGTCACTACTTGTAATGTGCAAGTTCTGATAAATGCTCTCCATATGTGACCTGCTCAAAAAGCCATGTTTTCTTCTTCATCCTCAAATTTTGTTACCGAAGCCTCAGAACTTAATGTTCACCCTCTCAACTCCTTGCCCTGCAGCCCACTTTGCTGAAGACAGTGGATACAAGTCATTAATTGCAGGGCATCACCAGGATGAGGCAGGTTTTATTTAGGTATCATGAAAATACAGGAGGTTTCTTTCCTGGTAAAGAAGGTGGCTTTGTTTTGAGTGAGTCTACAACAGCAAGAAACAGCATCCTTAGTGTTACCTTTATATGGAGAGTGGGAAGCTGAGCGATTCGCTTTTCCAACTCATCTAGCCACCCTCTCCTAGTACTTTGGTCAAGTAAAATGTATGACATGTTAATTAGTCTTTAGCAAAATGTATAAAGGAAAGCTGTCAGTGCTTCAAAGGGGTTATTTTCTTCTTTTTGGGGCAGCTGCATTATATAGTCAAGGCTTAAGTAAGAATTATGACCTCTGAAGTACCTGAGTTTGGATTAAAATTCAACCCTTAAGGCTCAGCATTTGATCCAGGCTTGCAGATCTGAACATAAATCCTTTTATTCTTCCCTTTGATGTTTTGTCTTGTGCTAAGTCTACTGCATGCTTTTTAACATAACAGTAGCACTTTGTTTTGTAACGGCTTGCACATTGACACATACATCCCCAGTTCCTTACTGTCATCTGCAAAGGCAGCAGCATGAAAGCCTCTCCCTTGTTCCTGCTCATCTCTATACCTAGGAGAATAGAGAGATTTAATATTGCATTTGGTCTCAAAAGCACTGTCCTGAACTACTTTAAGTGACCTGATTCAAATCTTGAGCACATAATAGAGAAGTTCCCTTCCAAGGGCAAGGAACAAAAGATTCAGCAAATTGCAGCAGCTATACAGAGGCTTTATGTTACCCAGAAGATGGCATTTATAATTGTAGCCATTAGCTATAAGGAGGAGGTTTCTTTCCCCCTTTAGTCATTATACAGTACCATAATTAATGTTCTTACCTCATTCGAGGGAAAATGAATCAATTAAGGAAAGAAACATCAAAAATTCATGGGCTGCTCTTTAAACAACCAAAGCAGTCCCTGCACCAGAGTTTGTGGCTCAGATGCCTTTGCAGGCAGAACTGTTTACTTTGTCCTACCTGATTTCCAAGCTGCCAGGAGCTTGGGTGATGTCCATCTTCTGCTAGGCCAGTGAAGGCACCAGCTGGATCAGTGCCATGGAGGGGTGTTTGCTGGTGACCTTTACTTGAGCATTCTTCAGTCACTCCAGTACTCAGCTCTAGAAGTACAGAATGTTTATCTGTCAGCATATGAATGCCTTAGAACAAAAGAAATCCATTGCCATCCTTATGGGAGGGAAAGCTGCTTTGTGATGGTTAATGTACTACTACTTTAATAATTTGATTGGCAGCTGTAATAGATACAATGATGACAAAAGATAAGGGTCGCAATCTGGGCAGCAGGATGTTGCTAAGGACAGGAGCATGGTATGGCATCTGTCACCTCCAGGTTACCAGTCAGCATCCAACCTGGGTCTGACAACGGGGGCTGTTGTCAAACCACCCGACATCAGCCAGTGTGAAGAGCTGAGCATCTTCACGCTGTGTCACAGGGGGCTGAGGTCTTGTCTGTGGTGCAGATGAAACGGGGCCTGCGAGGCAGAAACCCCCTACCACAACTGGCAGCAGCAGCCCTCCCTGTGCAGACTGTGCTGACATTGGCCACGTTTAAAGAGCTTTGAAGCTCATCACAGATGCTCAGTCCTCTCCTGTTGTCTGATCAGGGCAGGGAGGAAGAGGTTGGGTGCTCTGTGGGTGAGAGGAAGAGTGCAGATGTGTCTGTTTTGAGGTGGTTGTCCTTGCATGCAGTGTATCTGTGCATTAGAGAGAAAGGGAGCTGTGAATCTGGCACTGGTGAGAAACAGTTTTATTTCTAAGGTGTATTTTCCATTCTCTGTGTGCTCACTCACTCTCACACACGTGTATGTTCATAAGCACAGCTCTCCTGTGCTACAGCGAGATACACAACTGGCTTAACTTTGTTACGTACTGAGTGGCAATGTTGTTGTTCTCTGGCACAGGGGCAGGAAGCAGTGTGCATCACAAGTGTAACAGTGCCAAACATCGCATCATATCACCAAAGGTTGAACCAAGGACAGGTGGGTACAGCGCTCATTCAGAGGTACAAAATAACGATGTCTCTGAAGGCAAGAACGAGCACAGCCACGGCAAGGCCTCCAGCCGAGAGAAGAGGAATGGCAAAGTGGCGAAACCAGTGTTGCTCCATCAAAACAGCACTGAGGTTTCTTCCACCAACCAAGTGGAGGTCCCTGACACGACCCAGAATTCTCCGGTGTCCATCAGCAGTGGATTAAACAGTGACCCGGATATGGCGGATAGCCCGGCCGTCACTGGTGTGTCCAGTATGGCTGTAGCGTCGGTTATGGGAAGCTTGTCACAAAGTGCCACCGTATTTATGTCCGAAGTCACCAGTGAAGCTGTGTATACCATGTCACCCACCTCCGGCCCAAATCAACACCTTCTGTCCTCAGATGCAGCTGCACAAGGACTGGTACTTGCTGTGAGTTCAGATGGACACAAATTTGCTTTCCCAACCACCGGCAGTTCAGAGAGCTTGTCGATGCTACCCAGCACTGTCTCCGAAGAACTCGTGCTCTCCACAACTTTAGATGGAAACAGAAAAATTCCAGAAACCACCATGAATTTTGACCCAGACTGTTTTCTTAACAACCCCAAGCAAGGGCAGACTTATGGTGGAGGAGGTATGAAAAGCGACAGCATCAGTACCAACATAAGGCAGTCTCCCACAACAGAACGTAGCTTCAACTTCAATACAACCCTCACGAAAGAAATTAAAACTGAGGACACATCTTTTGAACAACAGATGTCCAAAGAAGCATTCTCCTCCTCTTCTGCATCTAACACTCTCACCCTCACTACTGGTTCAGGTTTGCTTCCATCTGGAGGAGGTCTGAGCCCAAGTACCACCCTGGAGCAGATGGACTTCAGTGCCATTGACTCCAACAAGGACTATTCTTCCAGCTTCAATCAGACCGTCCAGAGCCCTCATGTTCATCAGACCCCTTCCCCCAGCTTCTTTCTGCAGGATGCCAGCAAACCTCTTCCCCTTGAGCAAAACACTCACAACAATTTGAATGACACAAGCGGCTCATTTGTGAACACGTTAGGAATCCCCAGTGTGAAGACAGAGTCCTCCTCCCAAACCACTTCCAACTGTAACGGCACAGTGGAAACCAGAATAGAGTCCACCTCTTCTCTCCAGCTCATGCAGTTCCAAGCAAACTTCCAGGCTATGACTGCAGAAGCTGAAGTTCCCATGGAGACCTCCCAGCAGGCAGAAGGGAATGAAAATCTACTTAAATCAGGGGATCTTCAAGCCTGCAGCACAGAACACTACTTGCAGCCTGAGGCCAACGGGGGTATTAGGAATGGCAACAATCTCCCTATTCTCCAAGGAAACATGGTACAAGGACTCTATCCTGTGGCCCATCCCAGCTTAAATAACTCCTCCAACATGGAGCTTAACTTGGACCACTTTGACATCTCCTTCAGCAACCAGTTTTCTGATCTAATTAATGATTTCATATCGGTAGAAGGTGGGAGCAATGCTCTCTATGGACATCAGCTGGTGTCAAGTGACAGTGCTGGACTGTCTCAGCCTGAAGACAGTAACAGAGCAACCTACAACCAGGCTGAAATGTGCATTCCTTGCTGCAGCCCTCAGCAAGCCAACATGCAGCTCAGCAGCACAGAAAACGGAGCCAGCACCATGGCGTACATGCATGTGGCTGAGGTGGTCTCGGCAGCCGCGGCACAAGGCACTTTGGGGTTGCTACAGCAGAGTGGGCGCTTGTTCATGGTGACAGATTACTCACCAGAATGGTCTTACCCTGAGGTAAGTCCAGGGCTTTTGCTCCTTAACGTTTACTGCCTGATCTTTCATTGCTTTGTTAATAAGGGCTCCCAAGACCTGGTTTGTTAAAGCTTTGACAAGGCTTGTAAAATACTTCTCTTAGGAGTCAGAGCATCCAAGGCCATTTCCATGTCTGAGTGTGCTTTTAATTACTTCATTACCCTGACAGGCCCTTTCTTCAGTTAGGAAGCATCCAAACACAAATGTTTTCTTTCATTGTAAAGCAAAGCGTGTCCCAGGTGATGGCTTCGTGATGCTACCTGGCCACATTAGAGCAACAGAGTTTGCTTAAACCTGGCTCTGATGCTCCTGGTAGAATAATTCCTGACCTGCACTGCCTTAATGAGTTCAGCATTTACCTTCATCCCAAATTCGCTTGCATGCACCACAGTTAAAACGGAAGCAGCGCAGACTTGAGCCAGAAATGGACAGGCAGGTTGCTTTGAATGAGAAAAGTGGTCCTTTGTGGTTTTGTAAGCCTGGCCTTGAAGTGCTGTTGTACCTCTTACCTTCAGAAGGTGTCTGATCAGGAAAAGATGTAGCACACCCCAATTGGCAGTCCTGTGGTGCCACCCCCAGTAAGTGTGCATCTGACACCACTGCATGGCAAGTTTGCCAGTAGGCGAGGCAGCAGAATATGCAGTAATAAGCAGAGGAGGTGGCTTCACCTTCAGCTGAATGATGCCATGACAGCTCCGGGAGCACAGTGTGAGGTGATGAGGTGGTGTTCAGCAGCTCTAAGAGTTCACATACTCTGCAGTCTCAAACTTGGTGTGAAAATGTGGGTGCTTGCTCTGTAGATGGAAGAAAGGCTGTCAGCATGCAGGAATGGCTGGTGGGCACTGGCAAAAAGCCTCCTGCAGGAGTTTCTGCCCTCTGTTTAGCTGATCTCTCCAACGAGTCCTTTGTGCACAGGCGCAAGCACGGGGGGCAGCTGAAGGCATCCAGAGTTACACAAGCTGAAGCGTGAGCGCTGTGTGGGCACTACCAGGGTTACCATACCGGCTGTTTCACGTGCAGCAGTAATGGAGTGGTGGCTGCTTTGGCAACAGAACCCAGCTAGGCTTCATCTGGAAGCAGTGTGCTGGGGGCATTTGGCTGTGCTGGGCTATGATACTGCTTCTGCCGTGCCTGTTTGCTTGCGTGTAAGGTCCCAAAACTCAACGGAGAAACCCCACCAGCCTCTGTGGTGCAAACCTGCCTTTTTTGGGGGCTACCATGGAAACACTGTTGTTGCCCATCGCTGCTGATGAGCTGCTGACTCCCGCGGAGCTACCTGTGTCTCACACACCCCAGGGACGGATGCGTCTGCACAGCCTCCCCACAGCGCCTTCAGAGCCAGCACAGCCCCGGGGTCACTTCTTTGCCTTGGGGGGGGGGTTCGCTCCCGGAGCCTCGGTTTGCCTTGGAGCAGTGCCCGGCTGTTGTGCTGGGGAAGGGTCAGACCAGCGGCCGCAAGGAGCTCCCTAGCAGGGTCCCTGCCCCCGGCCGGGCTCGGGGTGACTTCGGTTTCTCCCCGCCCCGCATCTCCGGAGCCGGCCCCCGGCTCCCGCCGCGGTGGATCCGGCTCCCTCGGCCGCGCAGGCCGCGCTCCCGCCGGCGGCCGCCCGAGGGCAGCACGGCCGCGGCGAAGGCCACGGGAGGGCCGGGGCAGCCCCGCTGGCGGCGCGGGGTTCGGCCGGCGGCTTCTGGCCCGGCCTCGCCTCAGCGCAGCCGCTGGCAGCGCGCCGGGCCCCGCGGGCCTCCGGGAGCCGAGAGGCGGCCGCTGGAGGCCATGAGCCTGGCACAGCCCTGTCAGGGGAAGGACGGGGAGAGGCGCGGGCAGGCTCCGGGCGAAGGAGCTTCCCTGCAAGCACAGCCTGGGCCTGGGCCGTGCTGCCCTGTCCAGCCTGGTTCCCGGGACCCAGAGAAGCACAAGTTGTGTGGCTGCTGGTTTTAGCCGAGCTCTTCCTACATCACGGGCTGTTGGATTCGCGGTCCGGTGGTGGCTCTGGTTGACAAGCGGCACTTTTCAATGGCCAGGAGGCAAGCGTGGAACCTGCGCCAGCAGCAGCCATGGTGGGCATGAGGTGGGGATGGAGCGCAGGAGCTGCCTGGTGGGAGGGAGGTCTGGCTTGCAGCGTGGGTGAGGTTTGCCATCGCTGGTCACATTCCCTGAGCGGTCCCAGTGACAAAAGACAAGCAGTGAGGGTCACACGGGCAAGGCGGACACACGCTGACTTGAGCGCATGGGCAGGAGTGGGGAACAGAGCAAGTGAAGAGAAGCAGGGATGCTCCACTATGGAATACTGTTTGCATTTCTAGTGGTGGGAGACTGGGGTATCAGTGTTGACCAGTGCCAAGGATCTGTGTTAGCTTGGCACTTCTGTTAGCCCTCATGATGCTGTTTGTCATCCAGCCATTTGCATGCTTCTCTTTTGGGATGACTTCTTCTGTAATGCTTTTCTTTTCCCCTCTTTTCTTCACAGGGAGGAGTAAAAGTCCTCATTACTGGTCCATGGCAGGAAGCCAGCAATAATTACAGCTGTCTGTTTGATCAGATCTCAGTGCCTGCATCTTTAATTCAGCCAGGGGTACTGCGCTGCTACTGCCCAGGTAAGGAACACTTCTATCCTAAAACTGCTGGTTTCAGAGCAAGTTCATAGCCTAATAGTGTCATGTGTATGGCTTGCTGGACCCATTGTGAAAGGCAGTGCATAAACATCAAGAAGCTTTTCCTTTTTCTTTGACCTGTTTAATGTGAGAACAGCAATTTAGGATCAGAATGTATCACAAGAAATCTTGTTTAGGAGTTCTGAATGAGCTTTAAAAATAATGACTTAAAATAATTCTAAGCATTTCTTTAGTTTTGAAGTAGCAGATTAAAGAGCAGCTTTATTCAGGGGCATGCTCACTGCTCTGCTGACTCTGTCTATATTCTGCACTTTGTCCTTGATGCTTACAGAATGAGAACATCTCCAGCCTCTCTGCAGAGACTTCCAGTAATGCTGGCCCTTAGCATATGACTTCAAGCAGAATAACTTAGCTTCATTGTTAGGCCCCAGCTTCCAACTGGAAACACAGTGAGGCTGGTTAATCTCTAGGAGCACGCGATTCCACCTCCTGGCAAAACAACCCATTAGCTGACTCTTAAGCTTACAACCTTCATGTTTGAAAATACAGATTGTCATTTTGGACTCCTTCAGTTGTCTAGTCACACAAATATTGTCAAACACCCCCTCTCCTCTCATTGCATCTGCTCCCAGCCTGACGCTTGGCACATTTGGAGATCCATAGGATAATTCCTAGCCATGCATTTCTCTGCAGGGAGGGCTCTTGTCTTACCACATGCGCTTTCCTTTTAGCTCATGACACTGGGCTTGTGACTTTGCAAGTTGCCTTCAACAATCAGATCATCTCCAATTCTGTGGTGTTTGAATATAAAGCCAGAGCTCTGCCAACCCTGCCTTCCTCCCAGCATGACTGGCTGTCCTTGGATGGTAAGAAGCATGCAACATTCTTTAACAAAGCTCACTGAATGGTAGGAATGTGAGTGAAAGGAGCAGCTCCTGGTGTGGCCGAGGGATGTAGAGGGATGTCGTGCTGTGGGGAGGGGCTATTGCATGTAATCAGAGATCTCTTGCAGAAATTTCTTACTAGTTCTTTTGATGTGAACAAAATGTGGCTGCATTTGATGGGAAGGAGACAAAGGGGTGCTTTCCTTGTCTGAACAGAAAGCTGATTGTTTCCCCAAAACAGGGGCTACCCAGTCCAAGCCAAGCAGTTGGCAAAAGAATCCATGTTCTCAGGTACCTAAATGTCAGACCAAGGGATGGGAACATAGGCTCTGGATTTATATGGCAACTTTGTGCGTGCAAGTTTTAGGTTCAGGTTTACCTGGTCACCGTGTGCTCCCAAAACACTTTTATAAAGGAGCAAGATGAGAAGGATGTTGGAGAACTTAGGAGCCTGAAACATTCATTTCCCTTCCTGAGTGTGACTGCTAGAGAGAAGCAGCTTCCAGCTTGGACCAAGGAGATGCAGGGAAAGAGCTGGTTTGTGTGACAAGCTGGGAAAGGACACTGCTTTCATCTTTCTTCATCAGAGAGAGTCGGCTGCGGGGGCACTGCATTTTGTGCAGTCTTGACAAGGTCCCAGCACTCCTGCTTGGTGTGAGCATTTTGTTTTCTCTGCTAAATACAGGAGACAAATATGGGAAGGTCAGGTCCTTAGTCTTCACAGATTTCATAGCTGGGAAATGAATACTGATGTTACAAAGTGTTACAGAAAAGGAGTCACAGGAGTAGTTGTTTGCACAGGGCCATACTGAAGTCAAAAGACAGATGATGAGCTAATACATTGATGCAGTTTGTTCCTCAGTCAATTAACCTCATGCTATTTTGCCTGTCAGCTGCAAACATGGTAACTGTAATACAACAACACATGCTTTGGGAAATCTACCGTGGATGTTACTTCTGATACCAGCTTAATGTCTTTAAAATATTGCTATCATTACCAAGATTTTAAGCATATGTTACTGTGTTGTTGTTGTTATTTTATACCTTTGATTGACATGGCAAATCCTTCAAACTGTTTTACTGGATAAATGTTGAACAGTTTCTAAATCAGGACACCTACATGTCAGCGTAGGCAGGTGGTGGTTGAAGGGGTTTGGGTGGGCTCCCTCATTCTGTCTGGGAAGCCCTGACAGGAAAAGCTTTCTTCATTAAACCATGCACTGGAAGCTTTCTCCATACCATAGCAGTTGTGAGCCTAGGGACTGAGGACACAACGCTGCCATTGAGCATCCACAGTTCATCTGTAAAGCGTGAGTGCCATGGGCAGCTGAGGAGGAGCCATTCCTAGCTGGATTCTGGTGTGTACGCGTGCACAGCCTGAGCTGGGAGACAACTGGGGGAGAAATAGTAAGAAAATAGGGTTTCCCTCATAGTAGCACCAGACGTTACTCCAGTGGCACAGAACCTGTATCTTCAGTTGTTCAAGGTTATCCACTAATATTAGCAGCAAACTGATGCATCCTTCCCTGGCTTCCCCTCTCCCTGTAACGTAACAGAATGCAAACGTGTAGTTTGTCTCCTCTTTCTGATCTGTGGCTGCTTCATTTCTCGTGTCACATACAAGAGAGACAAATCAAGGTGTTCGGGGGGGCACTGCTTCTGATGCTCATAGACAGGAGTGGAACAGAGACACATCCCTGTGGTTATTGTGGAGTAAAGGGAGGTTTGTGACTTGGCTATAGAGGCATATTCTGTGAACAGAAATAGAAATAGCTCTTAAAAAGGAAGTGCTTGTAATCATGTTCAGCATCAAAATTGAGTTTGCTTGACTTCTGAGTATCCTAAGAGTCTGCAGGTGCTTTTCATCTGCTGCTGAGGCTGCACACTGCATGTGAACTACAGCTGATACTGATGTGATGGAGATTGATATTCAGCTGTTAGCAGTCCCTGCAGCGAGCATGCAAAGCAGATAGGTTTTAAAACGCTTGTTTAACAACTCCCTCAGTGCTGGTGAATTCGGAGGAGCTGCAGAAGGTGGCTGTGAGCGCTGTCTGTGGCGTTCCTGCAGTTTGGGTTAGCAGGCGAGCTCTCACAATTAGAGATCGTTATGATGTGGTGATGGTGGAAGGAAGGGGGACTGCAGCAGAGAACAAACTAGGGCATTGCTAACATGGAGGGCTGAAAAAAAAGTAAAAGGACCGCTGCATTGCAGAGGGCCTTCAGGGAGAAAGCCTGAATAATTATACTAACCATGCCTTATCAGAAGCCTCTGCCTTGATGCACTGTGTTCCAAAGGGAGCACATTACACTGTTATTTAAAGGACCAGAAACATCTTTCTGTTTATTCTTAGAGAACAAATGTTAGCTTAGCTAGCTAAGGTGTAAGCTAATGTGAGTTGATTCTATCAATAGAATATATATGCAAACCACTGTCTTCTCTGTTTGCTTCAATTGCCCTGATTCAAATCCTTGCCCTACTGCCTATTACATGGTCTTGAGGGAAGGTTTTCAAGGAATACTTGTAGTCCCAAAATATTGACTGGAATTTTAAATTGTCTATAATTAACTCAGTGGAACACCTTGAGTTCCTTCGCACTCCACTGTTAAAACACAGTGAATGATTCCAGCCCGTATGGCCACTGCAAGGGAAGCAGGTTTAACAGTCAGCTCCACCCCAGGAACAGCATGCTAAAAGAATCAGCAATTTCTATCTCCCGTAAATTTAGACAAATATTTGTCATCCACAATCTCTTTAAAATAAAGATAGAGGCATCCTACATTGAACTGTGTATTTCTGGTCATATTAAGACAAATTAATCTGCTGCTTTTGTTCAGTTCTGCAGGTAACTGAAAACCTTCAGTCTCTGTTTCTTTCTTCAGGGGGCAAATCTTCAGCTGCCTGTCCATGCCCAGCTCACAGCATATAGTGGCTTTGACTTCTCTGCAAGCTCCTCTTGAGAATTTACTGTCCAGTTACAGGACCTGTGTAGTTGTTACGTGCCTTTGCAGCAACAGGCTGTGCTACGCAGGGTGTAGCTCAATCATGAAAGGATATGGCATAAACAAAGCCAGTAAATAAAATAGATGTGTATATACAATTGCCACTCTCAGGGATGGATGGCTCACAGTCAGTGCTAAGGTAGTAGGCACAAATCACAACTCTATAGAAGTTTTCAGATTTTAGCAAAGAAGCATCAGAAACCAAGTGTGCAAAACCAGAGCTCCACAGTGACCACAGGAAGAAGTGAGCACAAACTTTTTGCATGGTGAGCAGCTCCCAGTGCAGGCTGAGAGCTCATGGTAATGCCATGAAATCCGAGCATATACCTGTGCAGTGTCACAGCAGGATCTGTTTCCACCTTGGTACAATGGGAATTGTGTTTCCCAGAGAAAAATGTTTAATGGAATCATAGACTTAATCAGGTTGGAAAAGACCTTTAAGATCATCAAGTCCAACATTTACCCCAGGACTGCCAAGTCTACCACAAACCCATGTCACTTCATAGTTCTGCTACTCTTTGAAGTGCTGAGCTTGGGTCAATGATAAAATCCCACTTTTCTGAGCACAGACCAAGTATTGGCCTTTGGGACCAGGGAGCAGTACTGCAAACAGCTGACAAGTGTTGGGAGACCATATCCCTCCATGCCTCCTGTGTCAGGCCAAGTGAAGGAATGTGCAGAGGGGGTTTTAAGGGGCAACACTTTGGGTGGTTGTCCTCTGAAGGGCTTCTTTCTTTTTCAGTGTCTGTACTGTGCTCTGAAGGATAGTGCATCCTTTTCTGAACTATACATAGCCACACTTGGTTTACTCTGTTTTTCCTTATTTTACCCAACAGATGAGATAGATCCTTTACAAGTGGACAGTGGACACCAGTTGCTGATGTTCTTGCAGTTTTGTTCTAGTTAGTTAGAATATTAATGTTCTTTCCTTTCAAAGAAAGCCTTTCTTCTCCCAAAGGAAGCACTCCCACATGATCCTGATCTCCTGTGATAAACTTGGCAGCCTCTTTTTTTCTCTATGAAGCTGAAAGTTTTCAGAAGCTATCGTGTGTTTCCATAGCCATTTGACGTCTGCACAGAGGTTCTCTTAGAACAAAAATCAGACAAGTGCCCTTCTGAACTGAAGGACAGAGATCTCCTAGTGACAGATGTGTAACAAACTAGAAAGGCCTTTTAGTACAGATTTCCAGTGGGAAGCACGTATGTTTGCCCTCTCCTGAAGCCTTTGCTGCTTTTAAACAGCATCTGTAGAGATGACGTTTCCTTGGCATGGGACATGACCTCAAATCCCAGGGAGACTGGTGCAAGTGCTCCTTGGCGTATCTGTTCTGCAAGTGCATGAAAGAGGCTCAAGAGGAGCAAGTGCTGCCACAGGGAGTCCAAACAAGAACTTAAAATACATGGGCAGGCAACGTGTGAACTGATGAGTCAGGCGTGTATGGGATGGACAAGGGTGTGACTGGTACTGAATGTAAGTGGTGCTGACGCAAGAGAGCATGACAGGCAGCCTTTCAGCTACTCTTGGCTTCTCAGTTCAAGATCTGGCTGTCTTTCCCAGCTGGGGTGTTGGGTGGCTCACTTGCGTTAGCATGACGTGGCCATACCTGTGGCACCCAAGCTCTTGTTCTGGCGTGCTGGAGGTAGATGGGGCACATGTATTCAGGTTGTCTGAGACCGTACAGTGTGTGCTGCCTGCGGCATTCCGTGTTTCACAGGTACGTGATTCCTGCAGTGCCAGATGCTGGATGTTCATTACCAAAATCCACGGTGGAGGTCTGCTGACCGGGAGTGGGTACCCTTTTTGGCATCAGGAGATGATGTAAGAGAGATGTGTTCAGTATCGGTGAGGTCCTTAGAGTGTTTCCATAAGAGGTAGGAAGGAGTTTGTGAGCAGTAGTGACGTGTATCGCTCCTCTTCCACTCTGGGTAGAGGTGACTGGATGCTTAACTTTACATCTTGGATTTTACCATAAAAAATATATATTATGGTTTCCTCAGGAGGAGAGATGAAAGTTCTGTGCTGTGTTACGGGGCTCACTGGGATGAGTGAGCCTTGGTAGAGGACGTGCTTGCTCCTTACTAAGAACTACACTATGAACGTTAAGTGTTCCATTCATCCTCCTCTTCTTTACCGACTCCTGACTTTGTGGAGGCTTTGGCTGTTCTGTTTATATCCCTGTGGAGATTTGTTTGGGGTTTTGCTTTCACAAGGGATCCTTAAGGACAGGCTGCTCTGTTGCCTGTCTTCTGTTGCTTTGAGTGCATATCCAGACTGTCCTTTCTATTCTGGCTCTGTTGTGCCTCAAGTGAGGAGCGTTTCATTTTATGCTCTGGATGTTGTCTTTCGAGCCAGCCTGACTTCCCGCTCACACCCCCGCTGCCTCGGGAAAGCCTGTGCTTGCTCCGAGCTGCATGACGGACCGCGCTCCGTGCGGGGGGGGCCTGCAGTTCCTCCCGGCTGGGAGCGACTGCACAGGCGGCCCCTGGAGCTGCGTGCCGGGGGTCCGCGCTCGGGAGCGATGGATGAAGTGTCCTTGTTCGCGGTGCAGCGGGATGGGAACCGTGAGGGCACGTGTTCCGGAGCCGCCCGGTGCCCGCCCGGTGCCCGCAGGGGCGGGGCCGGGTCCTCCGAGCGTAGGGCGCGCGCTTGTAAACACGGCGGCGGCAGCCAATGGGAAACCGGTGACGTCACCGCGCGGGGCGGGGCCTGGCGGCCGGCGGCGGCGGAGGGGAGCGGCGCGAAGCGGGGCAGGGCCGCCCGCCCGCCGGGCCGCGCCGGCACAGACAATGGAAGGCGGCGACCGCAGCCGCTTCCCGCCGCCCGCGGCCGTACCGGGCCGCCGCTGAGCGCTGGGGCGGGGAGGCCAGGCCGTGGGACGGGGCTGCGATCCCGCTATGGCGGCGCCGGGCGGCCCCGGCGTGGGCTGAGGGCGGTGGCGGGACACAGCACCCCCGAGGCAAGCCTGAGGTGAAGCGCCCGGCGGCGGGGTCTCGGGGCTGCACTCACACCCCCGCTGCAAGCGCCCCGAGCCCGGTGAAGTGCCGCAGCTCGGGCCGGTACCGCTCCCTACGGGTGCGAGAGGGTGTCGGGCGCGGCGATGCGCCCTGGGGCGCGCCCGGGGTAACCGACTCCCAGCCCCTCGCCTGCGCCGCCGCACGGGACACCGGTGCCTTTGTTGGCCGCCCGCTGCCGCGGGGCTCGCCCGCAGGCTCCAGCGCGGGTCCGTCCGTCCGTGATCGCCCGGGGCTCTGAGGCAGCGGCCGCCCGTGGCTGGAGAGGGGTGGCCCATCTCCGCGCAGAGGCTCCCCCGTCCCCCCATGCTGGACCGTGCCGGAGCCCTTCGGTCCTGCGAGGCCGCCCCGAGGCTCCAGTCCCCGGGCACTTGCGTGCCGCGCCATGCCCGCAGCCGCTGAACCTCCCTCGGTGTCGTCTTCCGCTGCGAACGGCCGGACTCTCCCGCTTCCGAAGCATGCCGGTGAGCGCTAGCCAGAGCGGGCAGCGCTGAGCCTCCCGCCCGCGCCGCGGTGGGCGGAGGAGCTCCAGCCGGCTGCGAGGATGCCACAGACGCCAGCCAGGTCCGTGCGGGAGCCCGCTCTGTCCGCCCCTGCCGCAGGGTCTGCACCAGATGCTGGCTGGAGCCTCCACTGATGCCTCTGTAGACTCCCAGGTCAGTCCTGTGGTGCCAGATGTTGTTTGGTTTATGTCCCGGGAAGCAGGTAGAGGTACTGCAGAGGGGTCCGGGACCCCCGTCCTATGCAGGTGGCTGTGCAGATGTGCCAAAGTACTGCTTTCAGTAAGTATTACAGGACGATGTGTTGTGCAGTAGTTCGATTTAAATCTGCATGCTTCTGTGTTGTCCAGCACCCTGCTGTACTTAGGACGTAAACGCGCGCCTTTTCCAGCTCACTGTTCCTCCCACTTCTCCCTGAGCCTCCAGCTGTGGGATGTGGTTGCATTTCCATCTGCTTGCCCTCCCTTGTTGGTCCCCATCCCTTCCAGAGGGACGTTAGGATGCAAGTTTAGAGTTACGACAGCACTTTTATTGTAGTATCACGAGTGCATCCTCAACCCTCTAGCTTCCAGTCTCTATTCTGTGTTGCTACAGTGTAGGATGAGGTCAGCAGCCCAGACCTTCCCTGGGGAGCATAGGGATGCTTGAAGCACACACCTTCTCTATACCTTGCAAAGCTTGTTTTGCAGGGTGCTTCATCAAAGAGAGTGGGACATGAAGGAGGCTTTAGAAAATGATGTAGGCCACTCCCAGTTTAGAGATGGGGTAAACATGAGTGATGTCTGAAAGCTCCCGGTAACGGAGGTCTTGATCTCTTTTGCTGACCTGTTCTAGTGCTTCACAGCTTTGTCGTTTGCAGCAGTTCCTGTTCATCTAATTTTGGAGCAAATAGAAGCTGGTTTAGATCATTCTGCTCCTAAGTCAGTGATTGCTGAATATTTTGATGCTGGAGTTCGCAGGTTTTGCAAGAGGGAGTCTCTGTGAGCAGTGGGTAGGTGAGCAGCAGCACGGCACGTCCTCCTAGGTTGTTGCTCTTCACACACATCCACAAGCACATCTTTTGTAGTTGGTACCTGTGGGAAAGTACAGCCAATTTCTGACCTGGGGTGCAGAGAGTGACCTTAGGCAACTGTTTTTATACAAATTACTAGGTAACACAGGAAGTGTTGTCTTGTGTGCCCTGCTTAAAATGCATCAAGGCTTGGCTGAAATCTCCCCTGCTTTGCTGAAGTAGCTGTTTCTGGATAGTGTGAAAATCTTGCCATCCCTAAGCTGTGGGGAAGAGAAGGCTGAAATGAAAAGGCAGCAAGTGCTTTTCGGTGTTGGTACAGAGACTGTCGCTTGGGAAGAAACCAGCCTGAGCTACCCCCATTCTCCTCTGCTCTAGTAATGGCATGATGAAAGTAGGGAAGGATCATCTTTGGAGAGAGCACTGACTGCTGGGAATGACAGGGAGGAACAGAGGAGTCCCAAATGGCATGTGAGTAATAGCTGAAGTCCTACAGCTTTAGAAGAACCATGGGAAAAGTGTGGCCAGTCAGAAGGCTTGCTCTGGTAGGTGGATTAATGGCTTATAATCAGAGACAGTGGATGTGCAGGTCTGGACTAGTTCAGTATTCCTGCCCATGCCCAGTAGTGTTTATTTCTTCTTTGACACACACACTCTCTTCAGCTGTCACTTAGGTTCACAGAGTGAATACAGTGTTCTCCTCATCTCATGCCTCAGTTGTTGTGGCATTTCTCAGTAACCAGAAGGCTTGGAAGTGACCTGCCTCACTGGCACAGGTATGCATTTGTCTTAGAATACTAAGGAAAAATGCAGAGTGCTTCCATTTGCTGGTAGAGACTATGACCTGTAATAGCTCACTGCTAAACAGCTTTTTGTAAGATGCATTGAGGTTGCCACAGCAGTTTCATTTCAGAAATGTGTATTCCTGCAATGATGACACCTCAGAATTAAGAACTAAACCACATGAAATTGATACTGCAGCCTGAAAGGTGTTCAGGGTTTTTACATAGAAAAGAATTGGGCAGGATTTTTATAGGCAAGTGACAGATGATTTATAAAATAGGAGCAGCACAGTGGCACTCAGGAAGGGATGTGTCCTTAGGCTGCTTCCATCCCCACCCACAGCTTGCACTGGATGAGAAAGGATGGTATGTCTGACTTGCTCTGCAGAACAGCAAAATGTCTTTGCACTGCAGGGGTTTTTACAGTGCTCAGCTGTTGCACTTGTTAGATCCAGTCTGTGTGTGCTCATGGAGTGACTCTGTAACACAGGCACTGCTGTTAAAACTGCACGTGCTGAGAAGCCAGTGCCCTCAGAGTGGCTTCCTATCTTCAGAGTATTTAAGCACACTACTTGGGACACGTGAGGATGCAGGTCTCACACACTAGCATTAGTTCAGTGGTTAGAAGTCCGTGGGGAAATAATTATTTCCTGTACAGATAATGCCCCTATGGAACGTGCAGGAAACCATGCACCTCATCCTTTAGTCCATCCTAATATTGTTTGTTATTAGATTGTGCAAAACCAAACCCAAAACCCAACCAACTAACCCAGACCTCAGGTGAGAGTGTAAAACAGAGCAAGTGGTCTGGACACATCACTCCATGCCTGGACCGTAGTGGTGTTCCAGGTACCCCACAAAGGAAGTGCAAGTCCTGAGATTCCGTGTGTGCTGGAGTAGCTTTACCACGTGTTGTAGTAAAGCATGAGCAAGGGGCAGTGATTTGAGCCGATTCCCATTGGGAACACTGCTTACATAGCTCCACAAGAGAAAGAACGCAGTGTTTCTTCTTCTTGAGAAGAGGGTTAGGAGATGGGAAGGGCCGTGCAGCAGAGGGGCAGGTGAAGCATTGAATGGAAAGCTACACTGCAGCAAAGCCACACCTGCTTTGGTCCCTGTTTCTCTATATCATTTAGGATAGGAACTCCACCCTGACTCTCACCAAAGTCTCCAGTGTCTTCTCTCCTAAGGGCAGATGAACTGGCTGAGTGAAGGAATGTAGAATGTCTTGTGGTGATTCTTCAGGCACTTGCGTCTAATCACATGTGCATCCATTACCCTTTCAGAGTCTCACTTAGGAAATGCAGTATTTATTAGAGGCCACTAAAGGAGAAAATGGAGGTGTGACTTCCAGAGCCAGGGAGTTCAGTTTACCTCCTCTGCTGCATGTTCTATCTGCTGCCTGCTGTGGTGGCTCATAGAGCTCTTGGTACAGCTCTGCTTTAAATTCATCAGTGAAGGGATCAGGGCTAAGAAAATGCCAGTGGTTTGAACCAGCCTGTTAATGTGAAACTCTATCCCCGTTATCTGCCTGTAACTCTGCAAGTGTGCTTGCTGTAGCTCTGTAAAATGCCAACTGAGTGAGTAACAAGGCATTAAAAGTCTTGTACCAGAACAGTTTTGCACCTCAAGAAATGTTCTGTCCAGAACCTCCTGTTGTTACTGTCATCAGTAGTACAAATTACAAGCAGCTCAGTCTGCACTCAAAGGATGGTTCATGTTTTAGGGAAATGAGTGTAAGATGCAAGCTCGTTTCTTAATACAGGTCAGTCTGACCAAGCAGCTCTATCCAGTGTCTCCCAGTCAGGCTGCCCTTGGGCTGCAGGGCAGCCCAGCATGACATGACACTGGGACAGCTGGTTTCTTCAGGAGGGCTGAATCCTGCAAATAAACACCAGCAGGAATAGAGCTGTTTCCTCTGCTTGGTTTTGAATCCGTGGCACAGCTTCTCAGCCCCCTGTGAAGGGCTGAGGACAACAGAAGTGAAAATGGCTTTGTGTGTGATGGAACAGATCCCTAAATTACACGTGATCTAGGGGTACACTTGGGGATTGCAGATTCACAGGAGGTGCAGGGTGAGAGGGGTAAAGCATGAGTGAGTGGATGCCTGTAGCTCCAACAGATCCCAAAAGCTTCAGAGCTCCCATCAGATCACAGCAGCTCCATGAGACCAGGCTCGTGGGGCTCCTCTGTTCACAAAACAAGCCCTTAGGGCCTGAAGCCACCACCTCTTCATGCTGTGCTAAGGGATAATGGTGAGAAGCAATTCTGATGTTACATTTCTGTTGTTAAATTTGAACAAGAATAATTTCCAGGGATGATTGAATGTTCAGAATGGTTTTTGTGGATTTCTGAGGTGTTTTGGAGCTGCAGGAGTGTGGTCATTTCCACTGCCTTCGGTGGAGGCAGCCTTGAAGAACAGCTTCAGAAACCTTCGTTTGGGTTTCTTAGAGAATATTGTAATGTTTCTTCAGATTTATATGCAGTGAAAAACTCAAAAAATGGAAACATTTACAAGTCTAATTTTTTGGCTCATAAATCTGGAATTTCATCGTCAAAGAGCAGTGTCCTTGGGTAAAACCTTAAATACGTGGAAATGTTTGTATCCACACACATCTTTGCTGCCTCTGAAAAGAGATTGCTTCCAGTGCAAGACATGTGCTTGTGCTGGGCTGGACATGTTTAGATTTCCTATATATAATGTGACAGGAGAAAAGCTGCTTTTGATGACAATTTGTATGCTGCTGAGCTCTCATCGTCAGTGCACTGCGAGACAGATCCTTGTCGTGAGATCCTCTGTTGAATATAGAAGACAAGAATGTGGAAACTGTGTTTCTGTAACTTCACTGCCTGCTAAGCAGCGTGGCTCTACACAGACCCCTCAAGTGAGAAGACAGGAAAGCATGTGGCTAGCAAAATAATTAACAAGGGATAAAGGGTCTTGAACTTTCCAGAGTGATACCTGTAGTGTGCAGCCCTATGGCTCTTATAGCCCATCTCTTAAGTATTGTGAGGTAAATTGTGTATCTTCAGCTTGTCTGTTTTCGTTTACACTCCATTTTCATCCTGTTTGTGGGAGGTTTTCTTCCTGCTCCACAAACAGATGTTCTGATCTTCCACTCACAGAGTGATGGATGTTCTCACTGCTGCTTCCACATGCCGTTAATCTGGTGTGCGTCCAGGCCTTGCTGTGTAGATTCCAACTCTTGAAGCACAACCAGTTGCTGTCTTCCCTTCCTGTACTTGTGATCAGTTGCTTTTGAAGGGGACTCCTTGATGTACTTGGTACCATGGAATTGATCATGGAAACAATAGACATAAATACCTTTGAACTTGCCATCAGCTGTGGCTTTGTTCTAGCTGCTTTAGGTGACAAGTTTGATCCCATGGGAAATGGGCAGCACAGAGATATTTTCCATCACTACCACCCCAGGTACCTTGTTTGCTGCCTGGAGTTTTCTAATCCTGCTGTTGGGTAAGTGGGCAGTCTCTGCTACACATGGAGAGGGCTCTGGTGCTCCAGGATGCTTGTTTCCGCTTCCCATTTTACTAATAGCAATGTATTTCCCACCTGCTTGTAGAGTGAGCAGTGATTTACAACCGTCTATGAAAAGCATCATTGTCTTGGTAAGATGCTAAAGGTACAGGTTTAAGACATTGTTGAGTTTATAAGGTCTGTCCTTCATACTCCTGTTAAGTCAAACAGAAACCCTTTACTACCTAAAATCAAGTAGTCCTGCCCTAAATACTTCATGGGAACAGTGTCAGTTGCCTGAATAGGAATACGTGGGAGCACTAGATGCTGTTTCCTAAGAAAAGTTCCCTGCTTTGCTTGCCTTGTTTCAGTGTTCCCATCTGGGGACAGTGGTGTTCGACAGCACCTTTAGTAGCTTCAGTCCTCTGACAAGAAGTGCCAAGAGGTGCTTGGTATCGGGAAAGATCAAGGCTTCACTCGTTAGGGATCACAGAGCTTAAAGAGCCTGGAAAATGGACACAAAGATGGGGCTCTCCAGTTCTGTTCCACTGGTTTCAGCTTAGAAAGAAAAAAGGGTGGTGGGGAATAGTATTCTGCACAGTGTTATTCTGCATCTCACTGGGATAGTTTTCTCCTGCTGTTTCTGGCTGTACAGAATAATTACTCTCTTTTGACAGTTAAATGGGTAGGAGTAACTCCCCAGTATCTTGTAGCCTTGAGCTTGTTGTTGTGTAACATCAGTTCAGGCCACATTTCTTCTTTATAAAGGATGCTGCTTTTGCTCATGCAAGGTGTGCTACCCAGGGTGTGTTGGTACTCAGCTGTAACACAGTGCACATGCTGGACACGCAGGGAGAGTGGCATTGAACATGCAGAGCAGCACCATGAGCCTGCATGGCCGCTGCTCTTGGTGCCCGAGGTGCAGCAGCTCTGTTTGGCACAGGCCTGCAGGGTGCGGGTGGCTCAGCGGTGCCAGGTCTCTGTCAGTCTCTGCAGTGTACGTGCTCTGCCTGGCAATGGGGAAGGAGGAGACAGCGACATGGACTGCACTGCAGCACACTGCAGCACTCCTGGAACAAAGACGTGCTGGGATAACACGGCTTCTGCTGCTGCTGCTGCTGCTGAGGGCTAACAGGGACACAGCTCCATTTCCTCATGGAGCTCAGCCGCTTGCCCAGAGGCTTGGCAATTAACAGGACAACTCAAGTATTAATAAGGGTCTAATAATAAGTAGCAGTGGTTTGGAGTAGGTAGGAAAAGACCCTAGTGAGCTCCCCTCTGAAATGAGGTGAGGCAGGGTGCTGGCTGTGCTCCTTTGTCCCTGGCTCTTGAGCAGTCAGACTGGGATGCTGCGTGACACTGCAGTGGGGCTGGCCAGGAGGGTCTCCTATCAGACCACAGCATCCTCTTGGAGAGAAGGATATCTTCAGCCAGTGGACCTGAGCTGTCTCTTATCAACGGTCTGCAATATGGGTCCTCAGTGCAGTACAGCAGAGAGATTGTCTCTCTAATACCCTCTAGTGAGCTGTGCTTTGCAGAGTGTAGTATACAAGTACTCCTGTAACCTTCCAGGGAGGATTCTGCATGGAATCAGGTCACTCAAAGAAGACTTTCTGGTTTAAAACTTAATCAGTTTGTTCATTTTGATGTGTATGACTGTCAGTGGGCTTTATTCTGTGCTTATCAGTGCTCTGCACCATCACATCAACTCCATGGATGCATGAAACCATGCAGGATGAGGGTTGTCTTTTCCCCACAGTTTCTTATACGTGCACAATAGCAAGGTTCATTAAATGTTCCCTATCCACAAAATCAGGCTGCCCAGCTGTACATGAGCTGCATGAGGCTTGTGGGTCACAATACAGAAGGAGCCCTCTGTGTTTGCAGCCACTTGAGCTGCACTGACTGGCTCTGAACACAAAAGGATTGCTCTACAGTATCAGGTTTAGCAATGTCCCATCTGAATTTCCCTGCTCCACAGTTCAAGCATTCATCACTGTTTTGTAGTGCTAGGTTACAATGGAAGGAGGAGAAAACAACTAATACAGCCTTGAGACAAGGCCCCACAGAGACAAGGGGGCTCAGGAGTTGTACTTTTCAGAATGACGTTAGTGGATTATCAGTACCCATGCTCTGATTTCAGGTACTTCTGTTTCTGGTACTTGACTGAGGCTGTTTCCCAAGAAAGGGAGTCTGTCAGTGCCTTTCTAAAGGCTCCTTTTGCTAAGCACAGAAGGAAGCAGAGGAATCTTTTCCTCCGGGTACCATTCCTGCATGGATTCAGGAGGCAAGGCAGGCTGAATTCAGCACTCTCGTCAAGTAGATTGTCTCTAAAAGGAAGAGTATTTTGCCAGGTATGACCCTGCTGAAGTGCTGTCTGAATGGTTTATACTTGCTTAGGGTTTACTTATGTTCATAAAGAAGTTGAGTTATGCTGGTGCTTTACTGTGTGCCTGCAGCTAGAATCACTGTCTTCTGCCTGCATTTTTCATTTCTCTGCCTGTTTTCTTTAAGGAATTTCTCTGGAATTGCAGTCAAAGGGCTGCTGCAGGAACTTGCAGCACTAGGATGCTGCAGGGCAAGTGTCCCTGTGCATTGCCAAGCAGAGCAAATCTCCTGTGTGACTTCCAGGATAGCTGTTAGTGGCTTCCTGCAGTAGGCTGCCAAAACCTGAGCTTTCTTTCCATGGCAGTATCATCATTCTGGCTTTCTCCAACCTAGATAACCAGTTCAGGATGTCAATATTGGAGCGACTTGAGCAGATGGAGAGGAGAATGGCTGAAATGACAGGCTCCCAGCAGCACAAACAAGGAGTAGGAGGCGGGAGCAATGGGAGCGGGAACGGAGGAACGCAGGTACAGGTACGAACCTTGCTGTGTCCAGACACGGCAGCTTTATGCTTGCTTTGGGGGTTGGTGGTGGTGAGAAGGGCTGTAGTTTTCCCTAAGCAAGCCTGGTTTTGGGTGTCTTTAGGAGCAGTTGGCTTTCACTTGCATCTGCCACTGTCTCAGTACTTCTAGGAGGGCCAGGCTGCCTGCTCCGGGCAGGTTGCGGCTCCCGTCAGTGGTTAAACTGGGATGTGTGTGGTGTTTCAGTGCGTTTCTGGGACTGGGACACTGGGCAGCTGCTTTGAGAGCCGCGTGGTGGTGGTGTGTGAGAAGATGATGAGTCGTGCTTGCTGGGCAAAGTCCAAACACTTGATCCATTCAAAGACCTTCCGAGGAATGACCCTGCTCCACCTCGCTGCTGCCCAGGGCTATGCTACACTGATCCAGACCCTCATCAAATGGCGGTAAGACCCAGCCCATTGGGCTCTGGGGTGTCAGTACAGGCATGGCAGAAGCATGTGTGTGCTCTGCTTGGTGGTACAAACAGCCAAGTCCCTGAACTCGTTCCTGTCCCTTGATCTGATAGGACCTATCTGATGGGACCTATCTGATGGGACAGCAAGTCCAATCACTGGCTGTAGCATGCTCTTAAAGTCTCTGGGGGGGGCACTATCTGTAATAAACGTGTCGTGGACATATGTGTGACCACTTCTGTGTTGTGTGGTGTGCTGGGAAAAGCTGTGCATTTAGGCAATGTTCCTAACATAGCTACAGAGCATCATTTGTTCTGTTGTTTCCTCTGCAGCACCAAACATGCAGACAGCATTGATCTGGAGCTGGAAGTTGACCCTTTGAATGTGGATCATTTCTCCTGCACTCCTCTGGTAAGAGCAGGGACTGAAACTTCTGGGAGAGTCTGAGGACCCTCTGGAGTTCTTCCTGATGTGTTACTTTCCTAATGTGTTTCACACTCTGAAGAGTGGGTGTTTCTTGTGTGTCCTTGCTGTGCAAACGGTAGGACATGGCACTCTCAGCTTCCTGGTATTTTGTTGAGAGAGACCTCTCTGATCTGAGAGACTCCTTTGCATGTGAGGCTGCTCTGTCTTTGCGGGGATGCTAGTGTCCAGCCATGTTATGGTTTTGCTTCTCAGAGGTGTTTTTCCATGAGCTGGGGTCCAGACTCAACTGCCTGAGCGAGAAGGAAGGAGAAGGAAGGCTGCCCAATGGGTCAGTTGTCTTTTCTTTTTCAGATGTGGGCATGTGCCCTGGGCCACATGGATGCAGCTGTGGTGCTGTACAAGTGGGACCGCCGAGCCATCTCTATCCCTGACTCCCTTGGGAGACTGCCACTGGCCATTGCCCGGTCTCGGGGCCACGTGAAGTTGGCAGAGTGCTTGGAGCAGCTACAGAGAGATGAGCAGACTCAGCTTGGGCAAAACCCCAGGATCCAGTGCCCTTCAAGCACAGACTCCAACACAGAAAACTGGGTGTCCCAGTGGCAGAGTGAGCTTATTGCCTCTCAGGAGCCTCAGAAGGGAGTCACTGTGATTTCCAGTACAAACACAGGTAAAACAACGCAGTGGGTAGTATCATCCCTAGGTGATAGTTACCCCCTTTGCACATACTATCTTAGAGCATGGCACAAACCTCTGCCTGTAGCTCTGTGGCAGAAGCTGTTGTAGTTCCTGCAGCAGTCATGGGTTTGCATCTTTCCATTTTGACCATTGATCTGTTTGTTTCCAGAGCTGAGACGACCAAGATCAGAACCTTCCAGTTACTACAGTAGTGAGACTCAGAAAGATTACCCTGCACCCAAAAAGCATAAGTTGAGCCCTGAGTATTTTCAAGCCCGGCAAGAGAAGCTGCTTTCCACTGCGTTGAGCCTGGAACAACCAAGCATCAGGAAGCAGAACTCCAGCTCCAAGCAATCTGCCACTGAGACAATCAGCCCCAGTGAAGGGATAAGGGACTATGGCCGAGAGCTCTCCCAGCACATCCCAGAAGTTACGGGGTACCGGAGCTCTGGCAGCCAATCGGGCATCAAATGGAACCCAAAAGACATTTATATTGGTGTGTCTGCAGTGCAGGTGGCAGGGAGCCAGAAGGGGGCTGTGCTGGGGAAGGACACGGTAACCCATCGGCTACGCCAGCGGGAGCAGATGAACGTGCTGATGATGGCTGACAGGGAGATGGTGGATGCAGAGCTCTTGTCCTATAGGGACAATGCAGGGGATGAGGACTGCTTACACCAAATGGATGACTTGCAGGTAAACATACCCATAACAAGCAGCTCAGCAGACTAAGAGAGCAGTGACTGCACAGAGGAGCCTAAGTGTGAGAAACTCTGGAGGCCTTAAGGGACTTTGTGTTGTGCTTTGTGAAAGGAGGTGCTCAGTGTATGGTTTGTTCCAGTTTCAAAGGGTGTCCTTCCAACATGGACACACGGGTTCATGGCTATCATTTAGGGTCATGCACTGGCATATACTTCAACCATGTACAGAATGCACAGAATTGCAAGGGAATTGCCAGTTCTCTCTCGGCAAAGGAGTGGCAGGCTTGCTTTTCCTTTGGAAACAAGATCGCAGTGGCAGCTGTCAGTGGCATACAGCAAAGGCCCAATGACATAAAGCTTTCACCAGGTCCCTGTGCACTCAAAGGGGTGTGGGGAATAGGAAACCTCTCAGTACTTTGTCAGAAGAGACAGAAAATGAGCTTTAGTTAATGAATTTCCCTCCAGTGCTGAGACAAGCAGTAGACTCCAGCTACCACAAGCTGGGGGGAAATGGGGCAGTCTGAAGCTGGGCTGTAACATGCGAGCTCCTGCTGCCAGGCAGCCAAAGTTTGCTCTCCTCTCCCCCTCCCCAGGTGAACATGATGACACTTGCAGAGCACATTATTGAAGCAACGCCTGACAGGATCAAGCGGGAGAATTTTGTGCCAATGGAGTCACCGCTGGTGGAGAGAACAGACAGTGCTGCCATGAGCACCACAATGAGCTGGCTGGCCAGTTACCTTGCTGATGTCGATCATCTGCCGAGTGCTGCACAGATAAGGTCAGTAAGAGCTGGGGAGTTGCTCTGGGTTTTTGAGTGGACCGAATGCTGGGCAGCATGCCCTGATTCTTTAGCCTGCAGATGCTGGTTCTCGGTGGGACTCGGTGCTGGTGTTCCAAGCCCAGCCACACTCTCATGGTCAAACATAATGCTGCCAGCACAGCCACAAATGGGAGTGCATGCAGCAGGAGGGGCAAGTGGCCACGAGGTCTGACTTGTGACTTCTCTTGAGGTGCCAAGTCTGTGCAGTGCAGCTCAGGAATGTGGGACGTTGCTTGGAGAGAGGGAGGGGAGCATGAGCTTCTACCTTGAGCTCAGAAGTGTTGTAGTCCTTATCTGTGATGCCAGCCCAGGTGCTTTATGAGCCATTAATTCCTGCTGTGATTGGTATTTCAGAAGTCTGTATAGTGAACCCCTGACCCCTTCTTCGAACACCAGCTTGAGCCCTGCAGGCTCACCCATCAGTGAAATAGCTTTTGAGAAACCCAGCCTTCCCTCGGCAGCAGACTGGTCTGAATTCCTGAGTGCATCCACCAGCGAGAAGGTAGAAAATGAGTTTGCACAGTTAACTCTGTCTGATCATGAGCAGAGAGAACTCTATGAAGCTGCCAAACTCGTCCAGACAGTGTTCAGGAAATATAAGGTACGTGGCCAACACATCCAATGTCTTCCTTGTTAGGTGTGAGAGAGTATTTGTAACACATGGGTAATACATCCTTCTGGGACAAAGATAGACTTTCTGTCATCACCTTTTCAGTGATTCTAGCATTTGCTGGTCAATATTTACCCAGCAGCTACCCTACTGGAGAGAGCATGCCATGCCATAGCATGTCTTCCGTGCTGGAACAGCACTCACAAAGTGTCTCTTCAAAATATACTCTATGTATATGGAGAGAAATTGGTTGCTCAGTTGGTGTAAAGCTCCAGTTTCCAGGGTTTGTCCCTAAGTGAATTGATGGTAGAGACATATCCTGGAAGTGCCTAGGCCTGAATGGCACTGATAGGAGAGATTTAAAAGTAGATGCTCTGCAGGATGCTGTGAACCAGTTACCATCGCCTGTCCTGGTTTTCAGTGCACTGTGCTTATTGCTTCTTTCCTTCTTGGCACAGGGTCGTCCTCTTCGGGAACAGCAAGAGGTGGCTGCTGCCGTCATTCAGCGTTGCTACCGAAAATACAAACAGGTAATGAAAGAAGTGAAATGTTAGGAAACACATGTAAGTGCCATGGACACAGCCCTTTGTAATGGGAATTATCCCACTGTTCCTCCCAGCATGCTGTAATGAAATAGCCTGCTCAGGCACAACTGAAAAGGAAGGAAAATTCATGTCCTGAGTCTTAATTTTGGAGGGAATCCTTAAAAGTATTTTGTGTTGATGCCTGCATTTTTGCTGAGACAAGAGGGCAGTGATGTTTTCCATATTGGCCTTTATGCATGCTATAACCTGGTGAGACTATTCTCTGACTAGTTGCTTGCCAAATTTCATTGTGAAATTGAAGTTGGTTTTGCCTTTGCTAAAGGTGAAGATGAAAACTAGGTTGTTTTAGTTTGCACATCCTAAACTTTTAACCTATGGGAAGTCCCGTGTTGTAGCTTGATGTGAGTTGTTCCAGGACTGAGGCTGTTCTCCAGGCTCTAGTTGGAGACACGCTTTTAGGCTGAGTTCTCAACCCCAGAAAAAGAAGATACCTTTTTGTTTCTCTGGTTGGGTTTTGGTTGGTTGGGACAGGGGCTGGAGCCCACATCCCTCTTTTCACTGTACCTTGCTAGACTCAGGCTGTCTGATGCCAGGCAGCATGCTATGTAAAATAAAAGGCACGATGCCTATGCTCTTTCATTACCTTTGGGAAGCTTTTCTAGTGTTAGGCGACTGCATCATGATTCACATTCAACCTATCACATGGCTGTCATTCTGGAGTGAAGCTTCCTGTAATAGGGAAGCTTAATTCCTTTCCAAAACTGCTTGACAGTCTGCTTTGTCCTGGATCCTGGAATCGCTTCTTTTAGAAAGAAGATGGTTTGGGGTTTTAGTTTTTCATTCTTTATTTGCAGAACTAACATTAACTGTGTATTTTTCTGTTTCTTCCTAAGCTTACTTGGATAGCCTTGAAGGTAATACAAATACAAACACTATTTTGGAAACGATTCCCTGTGGGTCACTAAGTTTCACATTCAGTATAAACCAGGAGAACCTGGCATTTAGTGCAATGTTTTAATGGTATCCACTAAGAAATCACTATAAAACGTTATGGGAGCCATGTAGGGGCTGCCCTGCCGCAGTGTGTCAATGTACAGCTACAAGAAGCTCAGTCTCCTCCTACAAGCACTCATATAAGCAGTGATGGGCTGAGGTGTGGGGAAGGTTTTGAAGCCAGTTTCCAGAGGACAAGTTTTACTTTTGGCTGCTGATTTGCCATCCCTCAGTGATCTTTGCCTTGGCATTTGGGGAACACAGGAGAACATTTATCCCCACCCATGTAGCCAATGTCCTCTGCATTCTGCCTGCCTGCTGAAGTATTTGGAACCTTTGAAATACCTGTGTCCTGAATTCCTAAGACCACCATCTATATTCATGCTTATACTGGAGGCATGACTGTTGGTGCCAGTCTTAAACTGTTCACAGCCAATCATTTTCTATTGTAAAGATGGATTTCTGTGCTGTGCAATGTCCTGCTTTCACTGGAGAGTAGAGTGAGCTGAACTCTTCTCAGAGGTACCCAGGAGGCAAGGTGTGCACTTCCTGTCAGCACAAGTGAGCTTGGGATCACTGCACTACCTGAGCCTTAGCACTTCCCAGAGGTTAGGTGACTTCTGTTTATTCTCTTCCCAGCTGGAGGGGAAAAGGAGAGGGAGCAGCTAGTAAGCTAAGTGGGTCTTAGAGGTGAATGCAAATATATTGGGATCTAGCCTGTCCAGTGACTGCTATTTTCTCTTTCACCTGCCTTATTCCTCTATCATGTACTCCTCAGATCAAGCTTATGACTAGATTGGAACAGTCATAGCTCACATCAGTTTTGTATTTGAACCCTTCTATTTGGGGGTTTGTAACTCAGCCACAGAGATCCCATCTGGGCTAAAAATGTGCAGGGTAACCGTGACCACCCTGTGAGTGGACTTATAAAATAGCTGATTTAAAATCAGAATCTGATCCATTTAATGAAAAATGACAAAAAGAAGAAAAAAAAAAAGAGGCAATTACGAATGGCAAAATAGAAGTGCATCTGCTGACTGCTTCAATTCCAAAAAGTGAAATTTGGTAAATGGTGGTCTGTGATGGTATTGGAGGGGGTTTTGCTTTGGGGTGATGTTGAGGGGTGGGGAGGTGTTTGTTTGCCTTTTGGTTGGGTTTTTTTGTTGTTCCCTCCCTCCCCCATTAGACAGAAAACTCCATTGGGATCTGTTAGGACATTACCCTGTTCAGGGCAGTGGCTGCACTTTCTGTGTCTCATCTGTCTGATAAAGGGAGCAGAAGTCATCACAGATAAAACATCCACGAACAGCAGACACATAAGTGTTGAAAGTGTTAAAACTTTCAAACTGCCATCAGTAAAGAGGAAACCTCTGCTGCAGCGTTAGCTGAGAGGCGTGAAGTCTGGACATTATTCTACATCTTGGGCTTAAAAAGGGCTTTTAAAGGCATGCATGAATGCATACAGTATCTGTGAAGCAGCCATCTACTTGCATGAAAGGAAAAGGATGTAGAATAAAGACTTTAAGAGTTTGTGCCTGATTTATTTGGAATCATGGGCCTAGAAATAATACAGTGCTAGAGGGAGATTTGGATGCTCATCCAGATTTGCCACGTCAGTGGATGCTTGGTACAGACTTCTAATGAGATTTAGCTTTGCTTGTGACTTGGGCTCAAGATTAGGCTTGCTTAACTAACTGTTGTGGGGTTTGGATCATGTTATTCCATTTGGAATGATTGCGTTTACATGGCTGTGTGAGCAGTCAAAACTCCTGCAGTACTGTGCTGTGGCACAGGAACAAGAAATGAGCTGTTTAAAAGTTATTCCTCCCAGGAAAGTGCAATAACTTGTAAATGGCAAGTTCAGTCCTTATAAAAGCAATTTGTTTAAAAGCTATTTTCAAATGAAGACACAAGTGTCTTTTGGTTTTAGTTATAGTCATTCACACTGCTTTATCCTTACAGTCACTTAGTTGGGCATATTTTACTCCTGGTATGAGTCTTTACAAACAGTGGCTGCATAGAAATGAGCATCCTATACTTTGTAAGGGAAACAAACAGTTCCTCTGAGTGCACTCAGTTGATTCATCTCTAACACAGGCCCACTACAGTGTCAACACCACTCGGGATCAGCTTCAGCTGTTCCAAAGGTGTCCATAAGTAATAGTACCACTGGATCTGGTCATTAGTGTATCATGTAAAGCCTCTGCAGACTAGGGATTAAATGGAATCTCAGAGGGATGGAGCACCTCTTGTGTGAAGACAGGCTGAGGGAGTTGGGATTGTTGGAGGAGACTCTGGAAAGACCTTATAGCAGCCTTTTGATACCTAAAGGGGGCTTTATGAGAAAGATGGGAACAAACCTTTTATCAGGGCCTGGAGGGATATGACAAGGGGTAATGGGTTTAAACTGAAAGATTCAGATTAGTTTTAAGGAAGAAATTCTTCATGATGAGAGTAATGAGACACTGGAAGAGGTTGCCCAGAGAGGTGGTAGCTGAAGGTCAGGTGTGACATGGCTCTGTGCAACCTGTTCTAAAGATGTCCCTGCTTATGGCAGGGGGGTTGGACTTAGGTGACCTTAAAAGGTCCCTTCCAACGCAAACCTTTCTGTGACTGTGAATCCTGTCAAGGGGTCAGCAAAGCAGGGAGTTGCTTTCTTGATGCAGACCAGGTTCTGCACCTGATCTCACACTTGGTCCAGTTTGCCATCACCCTTTTCTCATACAGCTCCCAATCAGCAAGTCAGAAACCTGTTTGCTTCTCAGCATGCCCTAGTGCCACAAGACCCTTTCACCACAGGAGCCTGCTGGTTTGGGTGGACTGCCTCAGCTGCTTTTTGTTTCTCTTGCAGTATGCACTTTATAAAAAGATGACGCAAGCTGCCATTCTGATCCAGAGCAAATTCCGAAGTTACTACGAGCAGAAGAAGTTCCAGCAGAGCCGCCGGGCCGCCATGCTCATCCAGCAGTACTACCGCAGCTACAAGGAATGTGGGAAGAGGAGGCAAAACCGTCGGGCAGCCACCATTGTACAGCAGAAACTCAGGTGAGCTCTTGGGCTCTTAGATGCCACCACTACCTTTATATGTTGTTTTGGCACTGCTCAGGGCTGTGCTGTAATACACAGATGGATATAGGATAATTACTCTTGCATTTAGCGTTATTCTCCCCAGTTTTGCCTACACTTCAGTGTTGGGTTTCTTGTGTTTAGAAGCAGTCTGCTTACCAAGAAGCAGGATCAAGCTGCTCGCAAGATTATGCGGTTTTTACGACGCTGCCGCCACAGGTATGGCACTATCTTCTGGTATCTGCCCTTCATTAGAGCAATGCAACAATGTTCAAGTGTGTCAGCAGTGAGTGCGGTGTAAAGGATAATAGAATCAGCTCATTACAGATCTGTTAATCAAATAACAAAGCCCAGCTGCTTCCAAGTGTCACTGACAACAATGGAATCTAACTTGGGGCTGTTGCTGAAGGAGAATCATGTTTAGATCCATTGCTGGTATGGTAAAAGAGCCCTGGTTCTGTTGGGCAGATGCAGAATAAGGAAACTTTGAGCAAAGCAAGACATATGACTTTGAAAGTTGGTCTTAAGGAAGTGTGGAAAAAAAAGGCTTATTGAATCATAGCTACAGCTTGTAAGTGCTGCACAAAGCAGTCATGGGATGTGGGAAAGTGCAAAGTGTGACAACGTCTGGTGTACACTGGAAAACCCTTCAGTTTGGTCTCCTGATCCTATGGTGAACACTCATCAAAGGCAGGTTCTTTTTAATGTGGATATGTGCCAGCAGAGCAGCAGATGAGGTAATTCATGTCAGCCACCCCACATATACCTCAGAATGGGAGCACAGACACAGACTTGAAGGTGAATCATCTCCTGCCAGCAGGGAACCTCTGCCAGCTTTGCCAGAGTGCTCCCATGTGGCAGCTAGCAGTACTCTGCTACAGGCAGGGCATTTGATGTTGCAGTGGAAGGATCCCATATATGATCAGGTTGCAAACAGGGACTTTGCCTAGACAATACAAATTCAAATGTTTCCAACTCTGCTCCCTCCATTCTCACCACACATGCATTTCATCCACTCAGGAACTGGTCAGACCTGATGCATTTTGAAGCGTGTCTAGTTCAGCCCAGTGATGTTTGAACAAGGAGAGCTCTGAGAGGCAGAGAGGCATGTGATAAACTTGATTTTAGACACAGAGTTGTTCCTTTTTGCAGGGTTGCAGAGCTGCAGCTTGCAGGAGGTCAGTGTAGCTCATGTTGTGGAAGGACTCCATACCTGCAGGTCCAGTGGGAAGTAACATGTGTGGACAAGAGAGAGGGCTTTATAGTTTCCAGGGCAGTTCCAAATGCACTTGAAACAGTCGCAGTTGTTCATGATGAAGCACGTGGCTTCTCGCTCTCAGCAGGGCATGTGGAAGAGACCAAAAGGATTTGTTGTGTCTGTTGGGCAGCATGTCCCACTGAAGCAGGCAGAGGCTCAGGACTTCTCTATCCTCTCAGACCTACTTGAGAGCCAGGCAGTCCCTGGGAAAGCCACATGCACTTTGCAATCCATGGAGGCTCTGGGGTCAACCTGCCAGAGGTTCTTCCAGCCCACTCTCACACACAAGCCCAGAGAATGCCTCACAATAGCTGTATCCCTGGGTTTCCCACCAGTTTCCAGGATGTGCCATGCACTTTAGCCATGCTCAGTTAAGTCTTCAGCTATCAAGTAACTTAGTCTCTTCCAGAGCTTAAATTGCCCATGATTCCAGCAGGTTTTCTTGCCTTCACCTCATTGCTTTCCTGTTTCTCAGCGTCTTCTTTGTAGAGAGAGATCCTCCTCATTTGCATCACTGAAGTTTGCAGGCAGGACCCTTCCCTTTGCTTGTTGTCTGTCATCTCCTCTCTCTTCAGCAGCTGTGCATCTCTGGGAGGTGGCTTTAGGTCTTGGGTGTGTATAGAAAGAAAATGAAAACTAAGGGGGCATCCATTCTCAGTAGGCTCTCTTGGCTTATGTCACACTGCACAGTATTTGAGTTTCCACAGTAGTAAAGTCCTGTCTGTGCCCATAGGCACTTTGTTAGTGGTTATGGTTATTTCGGAGCTCATCCATGGTTATTGGCTAGGATGCAGCAAAAGGAAAAGGTAACTTATTTCCACTGAAGATGTTAACTGTGTTTCAGGACAGCCTTGCCTTTCCTTCTGAAGTAACAATGATCACACATTTGTGGTCATGTGCCTTCTCCCAGCAGTTGTAACAAGAGCTTTATTCTTGGCTTTGAAGACAGATTGAAGTCTTTTGCTTGTGTAAATATCTGCAGAGGAAGAGAATAATACTGGAAGTGATAGGAACCTACTTATTCAAATAGAGCTTCTCTTGCTTTAGCATCTCAGCTGACTCTGACCTGTTTGCTTCCTCGCCCCCAGCCCAAGGGGGGGGAATCCAGGCACTTTCCCCAGCACAGCCATATCCTCTAGACCACCTGCACTCGTTCCTTTGCAAGCTTGGCTCTGCACCCCCTTTCTGGGCTGCCAATTTGTGGTGCATGTACACAGGGGTACCAGGTGGAAGATGAAGGAATTGCTTCCTTCTTACCTGCTCTCTTCAAGCATCCTGAACTTTCAGTGTCAATAATTGCATTTATTCCTTACTGCTTTTCTTGCTTACCTCCTTCTAAGGATAGAGTAATAAAACTTGGGATGTTAAGTAAGTTGAAATCCACCTCTATACAAGCCTCCTAATTATTTCTCTGCAGTCTACTGTGTGTGATGCTCACACAGGATGCTGGTGTGACTGGTGCTTAGGGTAACAGCCCCATGCACTGCTTGAGGAGTACTACTTGCTGGAATCCTACTGCAGACACCTCTTGAAACGCTCAAAATTAGCACACTGCTGCTATAGACAAGAAATTAAGAAAGCCACAGGCTCCATAAAGAAATACTTCAGCCATCCGAGCTCCTGAGCATCCAGGGGAAGCCGTAACAACTGACATCTAGTATTAAATGCCCTGTAGCATGAAGAAGGCACTGTGGAGCCACTTGTTAAAGCACAAATGCCTTGTCAGTACAAGGGATGGAAATGATGGATATTTTTGGAATATCTGAGGGAGTGAGAGAGAAGAGAGCATGCACAGGAGCATCGAGGGAAGAGGATCTTGTAGAGTTCTGTCAGCTGACAGACAGAGGTGGGGAGGGGGCTGTAAAAGCCACTTGCAGTCTGTTGTGAAGATAGTGAGCGAAAAGAAAAGACAGTCAATTCTTAGGAGTTCAGAAATTCAGCCATAAGAAAGAACAAGAGAGACACTGTTTAACCCAGGGGTTTGTCCACAGGCAGATTCTGTTGCTGGGCCTATAAATGGCTCTTACTAAGAGCTTATTCTGTAGCCTTTAGGCAAGATTTACTCAGGCTTTCCCCTGGCAACCATCTGGTTGGTTGGTTTTTTCTTATGTTAAATTAATCAAAGCCTACTTTCAGCCAGTGATGAGAGCACCTTTTCTGCGAGCACTTAGAACAGCTCAGATGGTCATCTTGTCCTGGTTTGCTTATAAGCTTTTTGGCACAAAGGCTCAGTGCACAGACTAGCGGTTTCTGTCAGCTTGAGGATCTAGGGCGTGCAGGCTTGTTGGTCTGGTGTTTTCTGAGCTCTTAGACTTAGGCTTGTTGCCTGATCAGACAGGGAGAGATCCTGTGGTCAGAACTCTCAGTAATGGATGCATAGACATTGAGAAACTTAGGAATGTAAGTTTTGGTTGAGTGTATTCTTAGAGAAGATACTTGGGCTCTAGTAGCTGAATATTATCAGGTGTCACGGAGACAAAAGCGGTCATTCATCATTTTGACAGTCAGAGCATGTATTGTTGTTTCCTTTTGGCTTTGAGAGAAATGATGTATTTGTCCATCTATGCTCATATTCCAGAAACTCTGGTGAAAAACATGCATTAGCCATAACATGGTATCAACATGACTTGTCACCAAAGTGGTGTTTGTTGAGAATGAGAAGCAGGAACTTCTCTGAGGAGAGCTTCACCCATCTTCCCATGGTGCCCGCTCCTATTGGGTGGCCCTTGACTAACTTTGAACCTCAAACTTGCCATTACACCTCCTGTGAGTTGAGCTGTCTCCAGGCATGCTGTCCTGTGTGAGACACAGTCAAAGGTTTGTGTATTTAATGGGTTTGGAAAGGCTCCACCTTGGTGATCCCCAGATGTGACACACGTAGGAAAATCCAAGAGCTCTGAAGTGGGTTTGGGTTTGCTGAGCTGAATCCATACATGGTCCATAGAGTCAGCTTTCACTGGGAAGGTAACCTCCTATGTCCTGTTCTTCCTCTGGCTCTTAGGAAGCTTCTCTGAGAGATAACGACACCATTGCTAGGCTGTGATTATGATCTGCTGTGTTTTTGTGGAGGAGCATTTGAAATAATATAGAAAACAAATGCTCACTGCAAGGGAGGACAGGATGCAGGTAGAAATGCCACAGGGATCGACAGTACTGGGCTTATTTTACTTGCTTACTACTTCCTGCCCTACAACACCTAAACACAGGACTGCTCTTCCCTGGTAAAGAGGAGGAGTCCAGTAGGCAGGAGCGGGAAGGGTTCTTTCTCTCCAGGCAAGCAGAAGTGTTGTCTCCTCCTCCTTGAAGTGAAGCTCTTGGTAAGGTACGGTTATTGCCATGTGTGTGCTAATAGCTCTTTGGTATTGTTTTGCAATCTGAAGCCCACTGGTGGACCATAGGCTGTACAAAAGGGTGAGTGTAGCTGCCTGCTAGCCAGTTCCTCTCTTCCATTTTAAATATTTTTGCTTTCTGCTTGCTTGCATGGGGCTGCAGCCAAGATATGCCAGTAAGTTTCACCTCCATTAATGATCTCAAACAGAATCCTGTATAAACTAACCCTACTGCAATGACTAACACTGCTGCTTTTGTAACAGGACAGAGCTCTGCAGTAGATGTTACCAGTGCATGAATGTGTGAAAAAGGACATGTATATTCATCATGGGCATGCTTAGGCAGCGTTGTCGGTGGGATATTGTTTCAGTATCCACAACGGCTGTTGGTGGACCTTGGAACTTACTGGGGTCTGCACTCACACACACTCTATGAGTAACGATGTCCCTTGTCGAGGGGCTGCAACAGCCTTCAGGCTAGAGTGTAGGAAGCTGCAGTACAGAGGCAGCCTACATTTAGAGTATTTGTTTGTGGGTATTTGTTTCTGCCTGAGCCAGGTTGAAGCAGAAGAGCTCTTCACACTGCTTTTCACTCCCTAAGGTGGTTAAGTACCAGCACTTGCCTTCTAGAAGTTGGTCTTCGGTAAGTTACACGTCTGGTTGCCTTACTAGGACCAGCTTCTGACAGCTGCTTCTCTCAGCTGTTTACATAGCAGGAAGGAAAACAAAAACCCTAAAATGAAGATGAAGCTGCTGTGACTGCGTTATAGTAAGTGCCACGTGAGCTTCTGTCAGGAGCTTCATTCTCAGCATACAGAGACTCCCTTTGCCTTTGTGCTCAGTCACATGAGTGGGCTGGTTTGCTGCCTGACAGCAGGGAGGGAATACTCCAAAGCATTCCCATAGCAGGTTGAAGGGAATGCCGAGGCTTTCAAGGCACACGCTTGAGTCGTCAGCAGGGCTGCTCGGTGCCATCCTGCACTTGCGAGGCTGTAGGACAGCAGGGTGTTTGTCAGCAGCTGCAGTCAGGAATAACACCGTTTGTGTGCTCATCACTACTGTTTCAACAAGGGGGGAGAGGCAGGGGAAGGGGTGACCTGGACTCCTGCTTCCAGGTAGCATTTAGAAAAGAAAACTGAGTTGCTGATCACAGGGGTTTGCTGACTTTGAATTGCACAGATGCCTTTTATGACTTAGGAGTAAGAGTATGAATCGGGCTAAAGCCTGCTCCTTTGTTAGGCTCAAAGAAGCAATAGCTGATGACATTTCTTAACTAACTCTGACTTTTGTGCTACCATTTTACCCCAGTTGCAGACACAGCAATGCTGTGAAGTTGTCAGCTGGAAAAAGAACAGCTCCAGGTCTTGGCACGTCTGATAATGTGCTTTACAACTAGCGCAGGTTTATTCAGGAATAATGGTGGACTAGCTAACTGGGTGACTTGGTTTTACTAGCCTCCTGCTTTGTGTATGACTAGGACGGATGAGTTTTGGTCTGCAGTTGTGTGTTTGGTTACAAAAAGCCTCTTGAAGAAAAAACATAATTTGTTTTTGAAAACTAAAATTCACTGTAAGTCACTTAGTCATTTGTATTAGAGCAGCCTTCCTCTGTTGTAAGGACAGAGTAAGTATCTACTTCGATATGAAGAGACGTTTGCAAGTTCAACCGTTTTTAGTCTTTGGGTCAGTCACTGTATCCATGGGACAGTAATGAATGCTGCATACAAATGACCACGTTTTAGTCATAGAATCATGGAATCAACCAGGTTGGAAAAGCCCTTTAAGCTCCTCCAGTCCAACCATTCCCCAGCACTGCCAAGGCCACCCCTAACCCATGGCACTGAGGCCTTGTCTCCATGGGGTGTGAACACTTGCAGGGCCAGTGCCTGCAGCCCTGCCCTGGGCAGCCTGTTCCAATGCCTGAGCACCTCTGGGGCAGGAATTGTTCCTCAGCTCCATCTAAACCTGCCCTGGTGCAGCTTGAGGCCGGTTCCTCTGGTCCCATCCCTTGTTCCTTGGGAGCAGAGCCCAGCCCCTCCTGGCTCCATCCTCCTGTCAGGCAGTTGGAGGCAGCCATCAGGTCCCCCCTGAGCCTTCTCTTCTCCATCTGAACCCCCCAGCTCCCTCAGCCCTTCCCCATCACCCTTGTGCTCCAGGCCCTGCACCAGCTCCATTGCCCTGCTCTGGCCCCGCTCCAGCCCCTCAATGTCTCTCTTGTAGTGAGGGCCAGAGCTGAACACAGGATTCAGCGTGCAGCCTCACCAGTGCCCAGTGAGGGCACTGACAGGCCAGTTCTCAGCACTGGAGGAGAAATAGTTGTAGCACGTTAAGGCTTTGTGTTTGTAACAACATGTGAGAAATCAGCAGGAAGCAGATTCTGGAAGTTCAGTAGTATTTGCAGGTTTTGCCTTAAGTGCCAAGTGTGGGATTGATTGGGAAATCACGGAATTCTCTGCTTACCTGCATGTTTGCAGGTAAGCTGTGAACTATCACTAAATGTCTTAGCTGCTGTTCTGCCCAACCAGCTCTATTACAGCAAAGAATCCTTTGCTGCTCCGCATCCTGATAGCAACCTATGTGCATATGCTGCTGGAGTATATGCACGTAAGTGTTTCTGATGGACACAAGCTGACGTGCATATATGCTGAAGGAACGTATGCAAGCACATGTCTCTCTGCAGTATACAGACTTGGTGAATTCTGTACACTGACACTGTGCTCAGGTAGTCTGTGCAGGGTCAGATAAATGATCACAGCATTTACTTCCATGTTTCAGTTTGAAAACCTCTTTTCAAATTGATTCCACTACTTTCAGTGTATATGGGATACATTACATCAGGATCAGGCAGGAGGGAGAGGTGGGAAATTTGTGTGAGACATTTGATGTAGGGCATGGACAGCCTTGAGCTGTGAGCCTCTCTGCTGTGCTCTTGGTAGGCAGATGATCTGCAGCCATGACAAGGAGCGAGTCTTCTCACATCATTAGGCCAGGCAGTGGCTCTCTGCCTACAGTGAAACTTCCCTCTGCTCTGGGGCAGAATAAGTGCCCTTGTTACCTGCAATCATAGTAATAAAGAACATATTAATTCACAGCATCTTTCATTTAAAATAGATTCCCTCACACCCACCCTGTTTCTTAATGGTTTGATTGAATGCTTCTCTCCAGTTTGGGGAGTGTGCATGTAGCACCTGAAGTCAGTTTCTCTGGTAAGTACAACTTTATTTCATACCTGAATAAAGAACATCTACTATATTTCATTGTTGCTTGCACACCCTTCCCTCTCAGTACTTCAGCAACAAACCCTTTCCTACTCCTGTGCACCCAGGACTTGTATTGTTTGTGTGTTTTAATGTGTGCTATGCAGAGGCCATTGCATTTGAGTACTTGGTTTCTTACAGCTCTTAGTGAGATTGAGAATGGGGGAGAACCTTAAGGGATTGAAAAGTCCCATTCGTTCGAGTTCAGGATGTGTGAGAAAATGTCATATTGGGGTATGTGTCACTGTACCTGCAACGAAAGGTTTCCAAGTAATTTCTTTCTTCATTTACCTCTTGCAGGGGCTGAATGTATTTGGAGCTCAAATGTATGTGTTAAATGGCAGACCGCATGCTTGGGGGTGTCATTCTTATTGGGCCTTTCTGTCTTTTTTGTTTTGCTGCCCAAATGAGGTATCTGGAAAAAGGCAAGAGCTCCCTTTTCTTAAATGTCCCACAGGCCATTTCAGCTCTCAGAGCAACAGGTAACTCGCCAGACAGCCGCCTCTGGCTCCTGCACCCTGTCCTCTATACGGATCTTCAGCATTCAGATTCATTAAACATTTCCCTGGCTGGGCATTATGGAGTGGGTTTGATGAAGCAGCTTTGTGTTACGCTTTACTCATAAAGCCATTGTTTGCTGTAACTTGGTCCAAGTAGGCCTAATTCATTCGCTGACACACTCCCATACGAGACTGGGGAGGGTGTGCTGGGAGAGGAGCTGCTGCTCGCTTCTGGGGCCGTTGCTTTCTACATTGCTTCAGCACATAATGATGCAAGCTCCTGTACGGTGTCCAAGTAAGTAACACACTTTGAAGGGCAGAAGCTTTGTCTGGCTGGAGCAATCTGGGAACCGGGACACAGCTCCCGAGCATCAGGGTTCAAAGCTCATTGTTGAAATCATCTTCTTTTCCCGTTCTATGTCAGCACCAGGGCTGTGATTCAGACAGCTTATCAGTGGTCATCTCTATTGCACGTGCTTTTTCCTTCCATCTGCTCTTCAGCAATTGCTGAGGGAAAGACTTTGTACCTTAGAGACGCTTAGTGTCTAGAGGAAACGTTATTTCAGGAGGCTTTTGTTGAAGGCTTCATCAGTGCACAACCAAATACGTGGTCCTTGCAGTTCTGTGCATGGTTTTAGTAGCTGCTGAAGTAGGACGGTGCTTCTTGTTGGGAGTCTTGCAACAGCCACAACCTGTTTCCCTTTCTGGGGCACTCTGGCTTGCAGACGTGTGTCACCTCCAGTCCCCATCCCACTGGAGGCACTTCCAGAAGTGATCCAACCCAGCACGAGTGCTGTGGGCCTCTGGAGAGGTTTGTGCCCAATCCATATAGTCTCACTGCAAGTCTGCCAAACTGGATTGAAACATCTTCTCTAAGCACATCCTTTCTGCTGTACCATCCTACAAATTCCAGTAGCGTCCCTTTTCTTAAAGCACTTTATTAATGCTGTAACTACAAGGGCTACACTTCAGCCCTCTTCCCCTGCCTGAATTTACGAGTGGAAGAATAGGAACCAGCGAAGATTCCTTCTAGCAGGAAGGCAGTGCCATATTGTTCACTTAAAAGCTCTCCTAGCAGCATTTACTCGGTGGATTTCTGTTTTCAAGGGTCCCAATTTGTCTAAAATTCTCCCCTGGTCAAAGTGTATTTTAATTGCATTTGAAAACCTAGTGGGTTTATTCCAGCAAACACTAATGAAGAGGAGATCTTAGCCCCAGTACAGTGGATGGTCATCTTGAAGCTGAGGCTGATAAATTCTGTGGAACGCAGGGTTTGTTTTAAGCCATCTTTCAGGAATGTACCCATGACAAATGTCAAAGTCTGTAACGCTGTTATAGGGCAATCCTGTACTAGTATGTGCCTGTGTTCTAAAGCAGTGATTATCATTGCACTTGCAACCTTTTTCAAAGGCTGAAAATCTGTAAACCAATGTAAAGCACACTTGAGCAAGGCAAGTGTGCGTGTTTCTGAATAGAATCTGTACTAGTGCAAATGTTGAGTGCTGTAGTCATGAACTTCTGTTGGCATGTGTGTTCCAGTTAAACAGATCTGATAGGTCTGCACCAGTACAGATACTGCATGCTGTAGGTTGAAGTTTGCAGCAAAGCATGTCTTGCATTCTTCCAGCAAAAGTGCTTTGTTAGCGTAGCTCTTGCATGTTGAAGTGCTAAACTAAGGTATAGCATGTGTCAGTGAAAGAGCTACCAGCTTATCTAACGTGCATGTTGTCAGTAAGAGATCTATAATAACAGGTTAATTTTACATTGCAGTGCTGAAGTGCAACAGAAAACACCTGGAAGTTGCACTGCAAATCATGCTTTAATTGATGGTGTCTTGAATGTAGCCTACCTAAGCCTTAAAAATTGCCTAGTGCACAGAGGCACACTGCTTTTTCCTAGCACTGCAGGGGCTTTGGCTCACCTTCTGCTTCTAAGTGGTGCAGTAACAGAAGTGTTAGTAATGATTTCAAGGTAGAAGCTGTTTTCCTGCTGCAAGAAACCTAAATATACTGCAGATGGTCAGTTGGTCATTTGTGAGCCTTTTCAGTTCACTGTGTTGGCTGTAATGAAAAGATGCTCTGGACTTACCCAGCAGGTAGCACCCTGATATGCATCACCCACTGGGAACAAGCAGGGGCTCACTGCTGCCTCTTTGCTATGCTGAAGCCCCAACTCCCCTCATGTCAGCAACATCTGCCAGCTTGTGTAGAGCCAGAATACCTCTGGAGAAAGCTGCTCTGTAAAGCTGTAGCAGGCATTTAGGCTCAGCACGGGGCTGCCCAAGGAGGAACCCAGAAGCAGTGATGCTGTCAGCTGCCTTGCCTCTTCCTCAGCCTGGGGACCAGAGCGCTTCTTGGCATCTGGGAGATGCCTCTGCACTGAGGCACCCCTCTGTTGGACTTGCTTTCAGAGGAGTATCATGGCTCCTTTTGGATGTAGGTCTTGCAGCTCTGAAAAGGGCATGTGCATTTGGACTAGCAGAGCCCTCTGTCTTTCCATACATGGTATTCTCAAACTGCTCAGTGGAATTCAGGTAATTAGCAAAGGTCTGACCTGCATATGCGTTAGTGCGATTTAGCCACTGATTCCTGTTTCCCCCAGTTTCACAGAGAACACCTCTGAGTGCTAGAGCTTTGAGTCAACTCAAACAAAGAGTTAGAAGCAGCCAGCTCCCTTTTGGTTGTGATTCTGAGTAATAGTATGTGCAGAAAACCTGATAAATAAAACAGTGAAGTGGAGATATATTTATAGGGAGATCAGTTTATAGCCCTCATCGTATCCTTATATTAGCAAGCTGGTGTAAGAGCCAAAGGAGGATGTGTGAGTGGAAGCCTACTACAGAAGCTATAAACTGACATTGCTGCTGCTTAGCTCTCCCAGCATCCTGTGCTATCTGTATTTACCTAGGCTTTGTTAAATTCATCACTCTTAGTTGGGTTCTGTTACACAGAGTTGCAGCTCTGGCACAGTTCTTTGTACCATACCTTTGCTGTTTGTCCTTTCAGGTTTCGCTGCATCAGTTGGGCATGTACGTGCTTTGTTAAATCACCTCCATTTAGGTCCTTTTGGGGGTCCTTCTCTCACAGTAGCAGGGGAAGGACATGTGGAGGCATGTGACAGAGAGGAGCTCCCTGCTGGGGGAGGCAGAGCCGAGCTGCTCCTTGCTGAGTCCAAATCCAAAGTCCCTGTGGATTTGCTCTGGCTCCTTTGCAGGGAGCCCTCACTGACACACAGAGGATTGCTGCTGCTCCAGCACCGATGCAGCTTCTGCTTTACTCGATGCGATTGAAATGATTCCCTTCTCTTCATCCTTTTAATTACTTCAGCTTTTAGGGATGGTTTAGTTCTTACCACTGACAAGTGCTAGAGGAGGTAATGTATTGCGTGCATTTTAAAGAGCTGAGAACTGAAGCGTTAGGCTACATTTAGGGAGAGTGACTCTTCCATGTTGTAGGCTCATCTCCCTCGTCACACAGTGTCCTTCACTGCTTGCTGGGGGAACCTGGGAATCTACAGCTAACACCATGCTAGAAAACACAGGCTCCAGCCACTAGCAGCAGCTGGAGGAAGTGTGAAGTAAATTGCCTTCACACCCATACCGGTTCTTCTACTCACACATAAACACTTTCTTATGTGAAATTGTGTATCGGGATCAATCTTCCCGTATGGCTGACTGATTTTCCCTACTGCACTGGGCACAGCATCGAGTTGGCACTGCTTCAGAGATGAGTGGAGACGAGCTCAGTGCTGAGCAGCCCCTTTGCCATAACAGCTGGAACAGCAGCAGGATCAGTTCAGGAGCCCCCACATGACTATAAACAGGCTAATTCCAGAGCAGAGTCTGACCAAGGTCAGGGACAAACAGGAGCTGGAAATAGGTATTTCCACATGCATTTGTGTCAGGTTTCTAGCGGCCCCTCTTGCGCTTCCAACTGTTTATGGTCTCAGGAACATCTCCCCCTCCTGTCATTCCTCTGGGAGCTGGCTCTTTTGCACGGGAGTTGAGAGTGAGGAATCATTTTGGTTTGTCTGTGTGGAACGAGGTTTGCAATGGAAGTGTTACATAGCTCCTCTTTGTTTTTTCAGAGTGAAAGAATTGAAAAAGGCCAAGGAACTTGAAGATACGCAGCAGCATCCCGTAGCAATGTGACATTGCTTTTCAGACTGTTTTCATTTTCTGTTTTTAGCAGAGACATGCAACAACAACAACAACAACAAAATACCCACTGCAGGTCTGGGAATACCAGCTGCAGGATTTTAACAGTAATGTTTTGGTCATTGCATTTGCACTTTCATGGACAACTTTTAATTTGTTCAGCAAGACATCTTGGAACTCAATCTTCTGTTGGATCATGGGGAAAAACAAAAGACACCAGGAGGAAATTGTGAGTTGCTTCATTCTCCGAGAAGGAAGAAGCGATTAATTATCCTTTTCATATAGGGCTGTATTAAACAACATGTGGAACTGTACAAATATTATACCAAAAATATTGTTAAGAAAAGGTGGGAATGCACAAGCAACACGAGAATGCTGTTCCTGCACCTGTCGGTCATCTCCAAGCAACTGAAGCTTTGAGAGTCTCAGTGGAGGGGCTTTAGATCAGTCCATCTTTATGGGGTCCATGCATCCTCATTTCCTTCGCACTTCTGTCCTTTGTGTTTTATTTAAATCTCTACAGCACACTTAATGCAACTTTTTTAATCTGCAGGTTTTTAATACATCCCGTGGGAACTTAGAGGAGGGGTTGGTGTGCGAGACAAACGGGTAACGCGAGGAACGGAGAGAGCAGCTTAAGCAAGTTTAAACACTTCTTGTTTTGTTCTTGTTTTACTAGAACCTGCAAACATATCAATTGTCATGTCCTTCCTCTCATGTTCAGCACTTTATTTTCTAGCCTTACTTTCATGGACTGTTGTTTTAATTCAGTTCTCCAAATGGGTTGTGAAACACGTAGCTTTTTATCTTGAGTACTCGTCAAACCTCTTGTCGTTTTGCAGTCACACATACGTTGCCTGGACATTTTATACCACCTAAAGATCAGAGTGGTGCTGCATTCTGGCCAGTAACTTTCTTATTTTGGCTACTTCATCAAAATCTGGGCAGTTTCTGTATATATAGAAGGTAGAAATGGAAAATGAGAAAAAAAAACTATTTGAAAGGGAATATATTGATTAATTACTAAATATTTTATTCACAAAGGGTCAATAACTTGGCAAGATAAAATTATTATTTGTATAGTTTTGTCTGAATGAACGAGCAGAGTGTGGATGTATTGTTTGTACATACTGTATATAATAAAACAAAGAGATATGTGCATGAACTCAAGACAAAGAAATGAACAAAGCAAAGCATTAGTGGCTATGGTCTGTACAATGAAACAAAAAAAAACTTTATTTCACTATAAAAATCTTTATTTTAAATGTTCTTTAGAAGAACATTTTTGCTAAAGCATGACTTAAATGGCAAAAAAAAAAAAAAGAGCTGCTGTATTTAGACTTAGGAAAAAAAAAAGGCAGAGCAACATTAATTAAAAAAAAAAAAAGGAAAAAAAGAGAAAAAAAAAAAAGGATCTGTTTACATTTGATTTTGGCTACCAGGACCTTGGGTTGGTTGGTTTCATTTCGTTCTTCCTTCCTCCTTCCTTCCCCCCCCCCCCCCCCCCGTCTTTTCTTTCTGGGTATATTTTATTTTGCCAATGGTGCCAAGTAATGTGAATGCTGATATCGCTTAAGAAAATTGAGTTACTTTTGCAAAGCAGATAATCATAAGAGTACAAAGAAACCTGTATCTAGCTTAACACCATACACTCACTCCAATAAAGAACACTTAGAATGAACATAAAACCTTAAAAAAAAAAGACAAAAAAAAAAGACAAAAAAAAATAGTACAAAAGTAGGAAATATGTTTCACACGTTCATCTCTCCTGCTGGAAGTCCGAAAATGTCATAAAATTGCACAAAAAATTAAAAAAAAAATTCAGTAAAACTTAAAAAAGATGCAAACTGATCTCGTAGGGGTGTCATGGTATATTATTGCTATTTCCACATAGTGAGGAGCCAAAGAAATTAGGTGGTTTGTAAATTGAACTACGCACTTAAAGCTGTCACTCACGCAGTTCTTGGCGATGGGAGCCAGGTTCTGATCTCCAATACACAGGAATGTAAGGGAAGGAACCTCTGAAGTGCGCGGCGTTGCGGTGGGTTCTGTCCGCGTGTCTGAGCTCAGAAGCTGCTCCCGTGCCTTGTTCTGCTCGTGGCAGTTGGCATGGACCGGTGTCAATTTGGGATGTTAGGTTTGGAATCGTTGTTCTTGCTTGATCCCGGCCACCAACGCAATGTGTAAATGCGAGGCTTGTTGTGAAGCCTGAAAATACTCACACACAAGAAGCTTTTAAACTGGTGTCTTTAAAAAGAAGAGTAAGAAACAAAGATTGTTGGGGGGGGGGAAAGGAAAACTGGGGTCAGTGCTCTTGGTGCCTTTTCTATAATTGTACCTGTTTTTAATTACTTCTTTTCACTGCCAGCATTGAATTACAGTAGATGTGCTCTAGCTCATTATCCGAATTCTCGTGTACATTTCTGAACTGCTGCTTTATGACCTGATTCAATTGGAAATGACAAGGAATTGGCCTGGTGCTCACACCTGCCTGTGGGCAGCCTCCGGCCTCCATTCACTGGGTGGAATTGGGACCTGAACCGCTAAATTCTCCTCTCACGCAAAAAGGGAACAGGAGACGCCGAAGAATTCCCTTTGGAATGAATTGGAAATGCTCTGTATTAATACTGGAAGAACTCGTTGACATTTTGAAAGCAAAATGTTGCTCCCATTCACCAATACGTGACAATATAGAATCGACCTTTTCCTGACAAGAGTAGTGACCTCAGTGGAAATGTTTGAACTCCCTGTCTTTACAGCAAAGTGTTCAGTAATATACAGAGCTATTTCAAATTACTCTTCCAGATCCATGGGCCTGGTGGTGTATCTACCAATCTAGATCCTGCTTCAGCCAAACCTGTAAGCGTGTACTTGCTGTTAAACATGCAAGCAATTCCATGGGCACACTGGAACTACTCGCATGCTTGGGGCTAAGTACGGCTTCGAAGTGCTTTGTTGTGTCGGGCCATAACCCTTCAGTGTACCACTGGGGAGTTAAAGACTCCCCTGCAGTGAAGTGATTCCGCTCACCCTTTTCTTGGTTGTGGAACTTAACGTTTTCATGGAAGATGAGTAAGTGCAGCTTTCCAGGAAAATTCGAATTCCCAAGTGCTAGGAGCCAGAGCTTCTGTCTTCTGATCATGGAATTGCTCCTTTGTGAAACACATTCGACAGCAGAAATACTGTGTGAAAGAAATACAGAATATAACATGAACCCCCTCTCTGGTTGCACGCTTATGGCAGTTCCACACAATAGCTGGTGCCCAATGGGGGGTCCCCAAGACTTGCATGTAAAACTAGTATAGATGTCTTCTCTTTTGTAAGTTTTATTTTTGTAACCGTGCATGTAAAGCATCACTGAATCAATGGATCTGTTGAAGAACTCAGCTGCTGGAACCATGCAAAATGTTTTGAATTGCCCTTAAAATATGGAAAATGTTTTCTGAATGCTTTATATTCTTTCTGCTGTAAATTAAAAACAAAGAAAATTTCCCCATACAAAGCGTGTGCCTTTCTGTAAGCACGTCCCTCGCATCCTGCTGAGTGCTGGAGTGTCCTGTAGACACTGTAACCGTGACAAAAGGGTGTTTCTTCTATTACATGACCTCTCGTAAGTACAGTCTAGTTTCTTATGGGTTGTAATCTGAACAGCCCACACCGTGCCCGCAAGCAGGGGAATGGGGGAAGAGAACTGAAGGGTGAACATGGATAGACATACCTGGGCTGAGATAAAGGCGGTTCAGTGAGCGATGGGGCGAAAGGAACGGGATAACGTAAGAGCAAGCGATGCAAAGGCGGTCGCACGGCACATCCCGGAGCCGAGCGTTCGCGGCGCTGCTGCACCGCTCCCAAGGGGCTGCCGCATGGAGCCGGGGTCCTGGGCGCATCAGTCCCGCACCGCACCCGTGTCCGCCCCGAGCAGGACCGGCCGCGGCCGGGGGGGGAGCGCCCCTTGCGGCGCGTACACAGCAGGGACCCGGGGCGCGGCGGGGCTGAACGGGGCGCGGGGAGGTGCCTGGCACGGCGGTAACAGCCCCACGAACACACACCCCCCCTCGTCCCGCGCGCCCAACGGCTGCGTAAGGTCCGGGGGCGTGGCTTATCAGGCTCCGCCCCTATGGGCTGGTCGCATGGCACGCCTTGCTTGGGGGCGTGGTCTCCATGCTCCGCCCCGACCGCGCCCGGGTGTGTCGTCATTTCCTGGGCGCTGCCGGCCTGCGCGCAGCAGAGGTTGGGTGCTGTCTGGGTGCTCCGAGCCGCCGGCAAGATGTGAGTGCGGGGCCGCGGCCCGGGGGGCTGCGGAGCGGCGCCGGGCCTGGCCGCGCCGAGCCGAGCCGCGCCGAGCCGAGCTGAGCCGAGCCGAGCCGAGCTGAGCTGAGGCGGCCGCGCCCGGGAGGGGGTGGCGGGAGCAGCCGCGGGCCTGTTGCGCAGCGCGGGGTAGGCCGGGGCCTCTGGTGGCTTCCGGGAGCGGCTGTGTGGGCGCTGCGGTGGCTGGAGGCCGGGCCCCGCCATCACCCGGTCCTCACGGCCTGAGGCGCGGCCCCGGTCTGTACCGGAGTGCTCGGCTCCCGCTCGGGCGGGCGGTGCCGTCCCGTCCCGGGGCTCTGTGGTGCCTGGGTGGAGTCCGGCCAGCCCCAGGCGGCTCTGAGAGCACTGGAAGCGCGTTCTGGTGCCTGGGTGGGGGCTGTGTTTGGACCCGCTGCGCTCAGGAAGAGGCTTCATTTCCGACCCTCCAGTCTGGGAGCAGCGGTGAAAGAGCGGCTTCAGTGCCAAAACAGAGGAGCGGTTGTATTGTGTTGTACGTGCGCTGCTTTTGAGCCTTGTCACAGGCTTCCTGGTTCCCTCGTGTGTGCGTGTGCGTGCGTTTATTCTTGCTAAATGTAACCTAGAAGTCAGCCTGTAAACGTAGCCAGTGCTCAGATTCGGCCCTTTCGAGTGTGCACTCAGCAGTAGGTGCTTCTGATGCAAGAGAAATGAAAATGTGGGAAAGCAAATTGAGTACAAATAAATCTGGAGGGATGCAACGAGCACGGTGAAAGTGGTGTGAGAGGCACATGCAGAGGTTCGTGCATCTGTTACAGAGATGCAGGGTGTTGTAGCTGGTAGAGACAAGTGGATGGCCTGAGCTCAGAGCTGAGCAGAGATCAGTTCTTGTCTATGCTGAATGCTTTTTCTTTCTTGTGCGTTCTCTTGTTCCGTGTTAACTGCTCAGAGGAGCAGACAGAGGCAAGCACTGTTAAGTGTATGTAGTCAGAATTACCGTTAAGCTTCTGTATTTAATATTTTGTAGATTTCTGTAGCTGAAAACTTGGGCCCTGTGAACCATTGTAGTTGTCACATGCGTTACTGCAAACCATAGTATTAACAATCCATGTGGGGCCGTCTTTCAGCATGTTGAGCAATTCAGTGGCAAGATGTCTGGGACCCTGCATGGCTTACACCTCTTCTCTGTTGTTAAAGCATCACTTCTCCAGCAGGAAACTGCCCCATATTTATTCCAAGGCTGCAAGTTCCCAATGGTCAGGAATGTCAGATAACTTGTGTACAATAAAGGTATTGACTTGAAACCAACACCACAGCCTGTCCAAAGGTGAACAGAATAATGGTGACTTTCTTTACTGCAGGTCAGCCAGCGTTCCTGGGGGCTCAAATGTGGCTGCTGGCAGTAACCGTCGTCTTCAGCAGACTCAACACCAAGTAGATGAGGTAAAAGTGTAGTCTGATATCAGCATAACTGTTTTACTTTCAGGGAACTGGTATAATTTACATTGGAGGGGATGTTTTGGGTGGTTTCCTCTTCATTATGTGAAGGAGAGGCCTGGCATCATTCAGCTTGCTTGGTTATACGCATGCCATCTTAACTCTTGCAAAGGTTAAAAAGGAAAACCCATTCAACTGGAGGAGAGGTGGAGCAAAGTTAACACAGTCAAGCATTAGCTGCAAATCTAATACTTGAGGATTTGGCATAAGTAAAGATAAAAACCTTTGTTCTTACAGAGAACAGGCTTGTCTCTCATCAATAGCAATGGAGGCTGACTGTCAAATATGACTGACACCTATGGATTTCTGCAGAGCCCAGAAGCCAGGCTGGCTACCAACAGTGGTGTTTGACGTGTGGTTGACTGTCATGTGTATATGCTTCACCTCCTTCTGATGGGGATCAGGAATTCTGCCCCATGTTCAAGGGAATGCCAGCACTCCTGGCATTTTAAAGTAGGCATTAGGGGCTTGCAGCACGCAGTTTTGTGTAAGCTTATGGCTGGGTTTACTAAAGGCAGTAGCTCCTACTTCTGAGAAAAGCACATGAAGAGTATTGTGTGTTGCTGCCTGTTGCCTGCAGTTGAGTTCCACACTGGTTGGTACAACTGATAACTTCAAGTATTAACTGATGCAGGTTGTTGACATCATGAGAGTGAACGTGGACAAGGTACTGGAGCGAGATCAGAAGCTGTCTGAGCTGGATGACCGTGCTGATGCGCTGCAGGCAGGAGCTTCCCAGTTTGAGACCAGTGCAGCCAAGCTGAAAAGAAAGTATTGGTGGAAGAACTGTAAGGTAACCATGGCTTGTCTACTATACAATACTGCAATGAAGGCTATTACTATTACAGTCATCTCAAAGGGCAGAAGTGGCTTTATCCAATGTTACTTAAGTTATGGCATCTGTTTTTTACAATGTGGCATGGTGGTTAGATAAAGTAACCAAAAGCTGGATTACCAGGGGTGCTGCTTGGTGCAAGACTGTATGATGTGGTAATGGCCAGGGGGAAACACCTCAGTAATGTGAGGCTTTGGGGAACAAGAAGAAGGCAGCCAAAAACGCATGGGTTGAGTAAAAGTGCAGGAGGTATTAGAAAGCAGAAAGAGCTCACTCTGACTTTGGAGCTGTTGGCAAAGGTTGGAATCATCTTCAGTGAGCAGCAAAGATGGTGAAAGAGACGGTATAGGGTGAGTGGAAATGGTGTTTAATAGTTCTTGACTTCTGCTTGTATGGTCACCTGAGCCAGGCTTTGCATGGAGGCACAGTGGAAAAGGACTTGCTCTGCTTTGCCTGTGTGCACAGCCTGCTTTAGAGTGCGACTTGAGCTTGCTTACTGAAGAAGTGTTACTTGCTGTGTTGGATCTAGCACTTGGTGCAAAAGTACCTTTCAGTGGCTGTGTTTTTGTACCCTGAAAGCCAGTTAATGCTGCTGCCTGCTTTGTAGTAAGTGTGTATGGCTTTTTTCACAGATGTGGGTGATATTGATAGCTGTTGTTGTCATGATCATCATCATCATTGTTGGTAAGTTTCACCAAAATGGGGATTTCTCATAGAGCTGGAATAGGTGGTGTTAATTCACTGATGGGTACAGCTTAGGTAAAGCCAGGATACTCAGCTGGAAGTATATAAACGTTAGTTTGAAATAGCAGTCAGTGGTGAACTGTGACCACTGTGGGGGCTCCAATAGCTGAATCTCAACCACTTGCACATTGAAAGGGGTGACAGTGAGAACAGCAAGGACTTGGAAAGCAGGAGCAGCCTTGGTTTTGTACAGCTGTGTGTTGCAGTAGTGTAAAGAGAAATACAATTTCCCTCCCTTGTCCAAGAACTGTTTTTTCATGTCCCCCAGCTTCTGGCTAGATAAATCCAGGGTGGCAGTTCCAAGGGTGCTGCTGTGGTGTTAGAGACTTTGCTGCTGAGTGCAGTGAGACTAATGCTGGGTCATGATAGCAGACCAGTGTTTGATCTGAATTCTCCTTGATCCCCAAGCATTTCATGGGAGGACAAAGTTTCTTTGTGCTGTAACACAGTAAGAAACACTGCAGTAACCATTGCCAACAGGTGTGTAGTCCTGGGTGAGAAATACTGGTGTGCAAGCACAAAGGAAAGCTAAAACTAGGAAAGCCACTGTGGGGCACTCTTAAATCTCTTTAGTTATCTCTAGTAGGAATCTCTTCACCTGCAGCACTGTCAGGGCTGAAGGAGACTGTCCTTTGTCCAACCTCTTTCTTCTTTTTATAGTCTGGAGCATATATTCATGAGTTACAGGAAGAAACTCGGATCCCCTGGAGGTGCCTTATCTTCAGCCTCTCCACTTGAAACCCGCTGCCTTTTTCAGCCCGTTTACTGCTGTTTAAAGCCAAACTGTTTTCATTACTGAGATGTTATCGCTAACTTCACCTTGTTGCCTTAAGACACTCCTGCCATTAATCACTAACAAGCACGGCCCGGCTCACGAGGTGCCTTGCCTGGCGCTGGGCTGGCCCCGCTCGGTGCCGGGCTCCGTATGCTGCCGTTACCGGGACCAAGCAGCGCGGGAGCCCGTTGGGGGGGGGGGGGGTTGGCACCGCCTACCGGGGAGGGGCGAGCGGTGCCGCACGTGGCGGCGGGGCAGGCGCGCGCACGGGGTCCGCGTGCGGCGGCGCGTGAGGGGCGGGGACGGACCCGCCCCGCCGGGTTCGCGCTGTCCAATAAAAGAGCGGCTCCGACCGTGGCTCCGCCTCCTCCTTCCCGCGGGGCACGCGGCCGCCGTGTGTGGGAGCGGGGCCGCCGCGTGCGGCCGCCGTTACGTAACCGGGGCGGGGGGCGGTGCCTCGCCTCACGGCGTGCCGGGGCCCGGCGCAGGTAGGACCCCGCGGCCGTGGGGCGCGTGTGGAGGCAGAGTGGGAGGGCCGGGCCGTTCCGTCCCCGCCGCGGTGTGTGTTTCCCTGCAGGCCCGGCTCCGCTCCGAAGGGCGAGGGTCCGACCGCGCTGAGGAGCGAGAGGCCGCCGATGCCCCCGCGCTGTAGCGGCCTGCGGGTCGGAGATGGACGTGGGCAAACTCCGCGGCGCCGGCTCTGAGCGCGGAGCGAGTTGGTCAGCGGAGCCTGCGGACGGGTCAGAGGAGGTGTTGGGCCCCGCCGGCAGGCCGCGGGGGGAGGCGGGCGCGGGGTGCGCCGGGGGTCGGGGGACCGGCTCTGGCGGGACAGGGTTTAATGGTCCAAACGCCAAGGAAGCGGATTTCTGCAGCCGGGAGGCGAATGGCTGCTCAGCTGGAAGTTTCGGCAAGGTTAACAGGTAACCTGACAGCGCGGAGCACCGACTGGCCTATTGCTTGAGGTGATGTCCTGACCTGAGGGCTGAAGTCGCAGTCGGGGACCTGGGGTAGCTGGGATGCAGCGTCCTCACTTACTTCAGTGCAGCAGGGAAGCCTGTATCACAAATCGTGACGCTGATGATAGCCTCACGTGTAGATCACGCATCACTGTTGCATAGCTCCTGATGTTTGTCTCGGTTTTGGATTGGCTGAATAGATAAGCCGTTGCCCTTCTGTGGCTTCTACATGTGCTTAATCTAAAGACTACATTGAGTAGAAGTAGAGCAGAGAGCTATAGTTTCTGCAATGTTGATCTAGCATGTGAAGTTAACATGCAGTACTTGAGCTCATTTACAGATTCATGCAGTCACAGTATACTAATAACAATGCCAGATGGCCAGAAGTTATTTAAACTAATGGTGTTCCTATCCAGTCTGTAGGATTAGAATCAATCAGTGTTTTGAGGATACTGGCCCTTAGTAACTGCTTATTATTCAGTTAAAAGAGGGAGATCTTGTTACTAACCTTGCTGTTGAAGCCTCCCAAATCACATGAGGAGTGAAGTCTGCATCAGGTGTATTTTCAGTACCTCACGTTTCCCTGAAGTGCTTATATTCAGTTGCAGACTTCAAGGCTAGAAGGACTTGTATGCGTATAGAATTGGCGTCTATTTGTTATTTTAATACCAGTGACATTTAGAGTAAACATCAACTTATTTTAATTGATCATGATGTGACTTTGCCATCCATGACATGTCAGAATTGGAAAGGAGGAAATCAGAGGAGAAAAGATCAAGCATCAAAGAAGTGAGATACAGCAGGAAGTGTTTCAGGTTCCTCTGTGACCCTGCAGCTAAGGCTATAGAGTTAATTTAGTGAAAAAATTTAATTACTTGACAGAAAAGAAGCTCCTATTCCAGAAATCTCTGGTAAAGTTTAACCTCTGTTTCCCAGTGAGCAGCTGAATTGGAGCCAGTCTCACAGAGATATGGTGATGATGATCCAAGAAATGAAGAGGTGTTTGCCTGAAGACAAAAGGAGTTCCAGCAAGCCCAGTACAATCAGTGCTCTCAACTATGCCTTGCGGTGTGTCCAGCAAGTCCAAGGTATGTGGAAGAAGTCTAACAGCATAGAAGCTATACAGCAGCTTCATTTGGATAGATGTGTTTGGCAACAAATAGCATTAAAACAGTTATCTGGCAAACACTTGATTTTCTGAAGCACTGAGAATTATTTTAAATAGTCATGGTATCTTTTTTTGTTGAAATGCCCACCTACTGCTTCTCTTCTTCAGTATCCTATAGCTAATAGGTGCCTGCTAATAACTTTCTGTATATGTTGAAAAAATAGCATTGCTGTTCCACTTTGAAAAATTACTGATAGCCTGTGTTTTGCAACACAGCTAAGTAGCTTGAATTGTTCTTTTGCCATCCTGTTCTGTCCTTTCTACTTCCTCATGCTCGTTTTCTGTAAGATAAGTCACTCCAATAGTATAAGCACTCTTCCCTTTGTCACTACACAGACTTTCCTCATCTCATTTGGACTTCACCAAAAAGATGACAAGAGTACAGGGGCTGTAAGAAACACTTTCAAAATAGTCTCCTTACTGACTTCCTTGTGTTTGTTTTGCTTTTCCTGTTTTTCTTCAATTTAGCAAACAATGACTTTTTCCAGGCCCTGAGTGACCGAAGAGTGTTTCAGACAGATGTGATGACATACAGCATAGAAGAGTTGGTGGCAGTTGCATCTGAACACACTCCCAAAAACACTGTAAGGAGTTCAGGCATACTTAAGGGGTTCATCACTGTTTCACTCACTGTTTAGTCTCCTTACATCAGTTTATGGAAATAGCGTCTCTTAAAAAGCCTTGAAGTTTTAGCCAGACAGACCTTTGTGTTTTTAAAAGTAGATCAGGACTGTTCCTTATCTGTGCTGACTCAAGGTACCCAACAGCAGCAAGTAAAAAAAAGACCTGGGTTGGTTTTTTAGTCCCAGAAGCAACAAATAACCTCTTTTGAGTATGTCATTTGAGAATCCAGTTACAGCATAGTGATCTCTTGAGACCCACTTAGAAAGCTTTCGAAGCTGATCAAGTCCATAGTTGTGAGGGACTTTGGTTTTTATTTGTGCTCCTGGACTTAGTTATTCTGTTGTTTGGGGTTTTTTTATAGCAAATCATTCTGGATAATTACAAGCATCACTGTAATCTGTTTCGGTTTTGGTACTGAAGTTTTATTAGCATTTGTAAATCCTGAGTAAGCTATCTACAGCATTGGAGATTGGAGTGGCTCATGCATAACTTTAACTGGATGCTAAGTTAAGAGCCCATTTTTGAACCTCTGTCTTAGGTTGTGGTGGGTTTGAGTTGATTGGGTTTTTATCCTTACAACACTGGTGCCATGTGTTGGGGGTTATTTTTAACAATGCTGTTTCTTCCAGGACACGTTTGTGGCTGTATTTTCCTTGCTTTCTGGACGCATGGTGCATATTTCTGAGCAGGCAGCATCCATTCTAAACTGTAAGAAGAAAGTGTTGGATTCCTCCCGGTTTGTAGAGCTGCTTGTCCCTCAGGATGTGAGTGTGTTCTACACACACACGGATCAGTCCCACCTGCCCCTTTGGAACATGGAAAGTCAAACAGGTGAGGCTTGGCAATGCTCTTAAATGCTTTATGTGTCTTTCTGTCTTTGCAGAATGAGGATAGAATAGCTGTTCATTTTAAATGCTTATGCTAGCAATATACATTAGCAACACTTGTTCCCTTTTCACTTTGAAAACTCAGGTAGCTATGCAGCTAGTCCTAGCTAGTCTCCCAGAGGCTTAACACTTACTTTGGGTAAGTAAAAGGCAAATAGATCATTGTTTCGTGCATCATCTTACTCATTCCAAGTACTGCTGGTTTTTAAAAAGAAACTAAAGGTCTAATTGTGAGTTTAAAGTTATTTAATCTACATTTTACGGTTGCTCAGGTGCTTTGTGGTCTGCTTGCAGCCTGCTGTGAACATAGCTCACTAAACCCAAGTTATAAGCTGACTTGCTGTTTAGTGCTGAATGTGCTTAAATTGTGTCTTTTGAGTCCTATATTATTTGTGAGCAATTCAAGTGTAGCTTGCATGCCACAGCCATGGCTTTTGCCCACCTAACCATGGGGCTGTTCTGGCATCAAAGCTGAGAAATCCAAAATCCTTGCAAGCAAAGGATGTAAGATCTCAGAGGCTGCTAACACTGACATGCCAGGGATTACACTACTTGAAAGCTAGTCTTGTGCCTACCCAGCACAGCAGTGGTGCCCCTAGGGAGGAGTTGTTTTTTTGCTTTGAACTGTTACTGAACTTTCCTCTCCCCATAACTCTTAGCTGTATATAGGTTTTGGTCCATGACTCCTAAAGCCAGGAATTTTCTCCTATCCTTCCCATAATGATACACTGGAAAGGAGGGTTTTCTAAAGATCACAGGTGTTTCCTTTGAATTTAGTTCCAGGTCAGCTGTTTCTCCAGGAGTGAATGGGGTGGATTGGAGGGAGAACACTTAAGGTGGAAGCAGACTGTTGAACAGCTAATTAAGAGCAGGGTCAGAGACTTTGGTCTAGGTCAGGAAGTCTGGAAAATGCAGGGATTCAAATAGTTCTTATAGGTCTTCATTAACTTACACTTCCAATGTGTGCTTTTCTTACTAGCTTCTCTGTATGAATATGCCCAGGTGAAGTCCTTTTTCTGCAGGATCAGGCAAGTACATTACCAGTGTGTTGAAGGTTTGTATCTTTCTTTACCAGGAGGGGGAGCTGTCAGTAATAGTTTTTATGACATTGCTCTCTAGAAACATGTCACAAAACTAAGAGTGGAATGAGAAAGTAACTTTTAGTGTGATAACGTCCAGAAAGTTATCTCAGTTCTTTGTCAGAGCTGGAGTAGATACTGAAATCATAACAGGTGAAAAGAGTCATTACAAAGGCCTGGTTGAGATCTTATCTAGGATGTTGCATGCAGCAGCTGCTCACACATGTTCTAGGAAGACAAACTCTCATGGGAAGTCCATCCAAGAACAACAGCTATTTGTGAGCTGAGGCTGGAGTCTCTCGTGGGTCAGTGAACTAAAGCTTGAGAGGGACAGAATTCTGTTTTTTTTCCTAAAAATGGTACAGAATAAACAACTGTTTAACTGGAGGAGAGCACAAAAACCAAATGGGTGGTTCTCGTGAATGCATTTCGGACTGAGAATTAGAAGGTTAGAGTAATGGCATTTCTAGAACAGCCTCTGAATGCAGGTATTGGAGGCAAAATACCTGCTTGGTTTTAAGGGGAGTGAGAGCAGTATTGCTGAATGTGTTGGCCGTTGATTGCAAAGGAGTGTGCTAAGGACCTCAGGAAATCCTGATTACCAGGGTCTGTGCTTTAGCATGACTTCTCTGCAGGGCTCTAAGCCCTGGCATAAAGTACCTGAGTCTTGAAACCAGTGCATTAATCCCTTTTACTTTCCCTCAGGAGTGGTAAAGATCAAGAAACACGTTATTACCCCTTCCGAATCACACCATACTTAGTCCATGTGTGTACTTCTGTCCACGTGGATACAGAATCCTGCTGCTTAGCTTTGGCTGAGAAAATTCACTCTGGATATGAAGGCAAGTCAGGAGACTGCAGTCAAGAAAACCAAGCCAACATTAAAATGCAGTGTATGAAAGTCTGTTGCCTTTGTTTAGAACTTGTGCTTGGGTAGGATCACCCAGGTAACTTCCAATCTGTGTGTGTTCATGCATGCAAATCCAGAGCATCCGTGCCTTCTTTGCGAGGTCCCAAAGAATCTCACTTCTTCTCACTTTATCTATTTTTGAGAGAAGTCTGTACCACCTAAAACTGTGTAGTGTGATGTTTCAGAAAGCAGTGAGCCATTAAAAAAGCTCAGGAGCTAATAACCTTCTGTCACGAGCAAAAGTAACAGGTTTTCTGCCTTAGTGCATATTTTGTTTCAATAAATATTTCTTTTTCTATTAGCTCCTCGAATCCCTATGGAGAAAAGAATCTTCACCACCACTCACACCCCTGGATGTGTTTTTCTTGACATAGATGACAGGTGAGATTTGAGTCTTAAGACCTGTGAGGTGTGTATGGAGAGGTAGCAGAAAATCCTTTGGTGATGGAGCTGGAGACACAAGTAATGTAGTTGAGCTGTGCAGCTGGCAGTAGTGAACTAAACAAAGTAGTTTTGTGTTAGTAGACTCATGGAAAAACATCTAGAGCTTGACAAATATCATCTTTGTTGACTTAACATGTGAATTAAACAGAACTGCAGTCAGATTTTGTTATCCAGGGCAGTGGGGGGTCTGTGGGAACACAGAGTGGAAAATCTACATAATGCAAAGCTCTGGGGATTGCAGTGTGGAGATACAGCTGGGCCAGATTTGGCAAGACTAAATCTGTCTGCTGCTGAGCCATGAGTGTTTTTACAACACACTTTCCAGCCTCCGTGTCAGATTTCATAGTGACACTTATTCAAGATCCTTTTTAATGTTATATTTTCTCTTTACATATGAGGCAGGCACAAAGCTGCCTGCAAATGTGAAAATCTACCAGATCTCCAGGCACAGAAATGTTTGTCATTAGTATTTACATATCTGCATTGCAGTGGATGATCATTAGAATGATCATACAGAGCTGGAAAATGTTCTGTAGGCTTAGTTCATGCCTCTGTGGATCATGCATGGGAACTTCACTGACAAGCAAAGGGTTAAGTATTTAGATACTCAAAACTGTATTATAATCAGTGATAACGTGTTTGGGTTTCAGAGCAGTGCCTTTGCTGGGTTACTTACCTCAAGATTTAATTGGAACGTCCATTCTGATGTATTTGCACCCAGAAGATCGCCCTTTGATGATTGCTGTTCACCGTAAGAGTAAGTACAGTTGTTTTAAGAGGGATTTCTACTGCTTTTAGCATTCTTTCATTATCCTATTGCTTGGCATGTGACTGATTTATAGTGCAGACAAAAAGAAACTAATGAATTAAAGCAACCAGTTTGATCAGAGCAAATTCAAGCCCAGTTTTAAAGGAGCCCATTGTTAGTGTTTGTGCTTGCACTCCTGTGTCGTAATGCAAACTAAACCTTGTTTCTTGATTGGTTGGGTTTGTTTTTTTCAGTCCTGAAGTTCGCTGGTCAACCCCCTTTTGAACATTTACCTATTAGATTTTGTACTCAAAATGGGGATTATGTCATACTGGATACCAGCTGGTCCAGTTTTGTGAATCCTTGGAGCAGGAAAGTAGTGTTCATCATTGGCCGACACAAAGTCCGAACGTAAGTCAGCTGTAGAATTGATCTCTTAAAGTGCTTTTCGTTGAATGCTCTGCAAAACAAAACAGTCTCAGTACTGAACTAGAGACCTGGTGTTGCTCCTGCAGTCTGTGACAGCTATCTAGCATCTGTCTTGCAGCCCATTCCTTCAGAACAGCATTCATTTTGTTTAAGTATAAAAATAAGTAAATTACTTTGAAGTAAAAGGCAAAGCCAACTTTTTGGGGTTTTAGCATATATTGTTGCACGTGGCTGATGTCCAAATACCCTGATAATGGACATGTCTAAATCAAATATCAGTTATAGAAAGCTGAGTAAAAGCTAAAATGCCATGTAAAAAGTAGATGACTTTAACAAATGATTAGCTTACATTCATTCGTGATTGGCTCACCAAAACAACAGCAAAAAACTTTACTTGAGAGACATGTAGCTGAAATGACCTTCTGATCTTTCTTCTGGAACATTCACTTGCTACAGAATTTAAGTATTTACCAAGATAGCCTCTTTTAAAAAAATGCAGTTAGTATTGAATGTGCAAGTTTATTTTTTACATGTTTCTCCTTAGTTTCCAAAAGATTTGGAATACGACTGTCTGCCTGCCTCTTACCTGTTTTTTCTAGGAAATGGCTTTTTGAGATGGCCTTTTGGCTTTTCAAAGTGATCTTTTATGGGGTGCGAATTTGTCTTCTGGGTGAAGGAGACAGAGGTATAGATGCTTGTCAACCTTAACTCCTGTCACTGTGCTGGTGTGCTGACTTCCCTGGGGCTTCACATGAAGCACTGCTCTCATAACACTACCTCACTATCCTAGCAGAGCTGCTAGTGGAACAGAAGACATCCCCTTGTATTGATTCAGTGAAGTAGTAAAAACAATGATGATAAAGAATCTGTTCCAACTGTTTTAGCTACCTTTTCTCATCAAATTTAAACGAGTAGTGAAATCTTGTTGTCTCTCTCCAGAAGCCCTCTGAATGAAGATGTCTTTGCTGCAAGAAGTAAAGAAACAGGCCATGTTGAGAAAGAGATAAGAGAATTGCAAGGACAAATTTACAAGCTGCTTCTGCAGGTAAGGAAGGTGAAAGACTTTGGAAACACTGGCTGGCCTCAGTGAGGGGCTAAAGCACCTTGTGGTGTTTAGCAAACTACTTTGGGGATGATCTTTTAAAAAGCTCTGAAAGGAAAGCTCTAAATGGAGACACTCTCATGTGACAACATTAGAAGTATGGCTCTGGGTAGCCTACCTGATTAGGAAAAAGTAGTTTGTTTGCCACATTTGCCATGTCTTTAACATAAAGAATAAATGTAAATATATATATGTATGATATAATTGATAGAGATAAATCTGTATCCTGAAAGAGCTTTAAGCATGGTAAGGAATTTTTCCCAAGCAAGGGGCAAAGCCCAGAGCAGTACTGATTTTTCACTTAATGTTTTTGTTTAGTTGAAGTTCTGTGTCTAAGTCTGTTTTTTTCTTCTTTTTTGTTCTCTAAGATGATGATTTATTTTCTTTAATTACTATTTTTCTCCCCTTGTACAGCCAGTTCACAGCAATGTTTCCAGTGGTTATGGAAGTCGTGGAAGCAATGGCTCTTATGAGCACTATATGAGCATAGCATCTTCAAGTGACTCCAATGGGAATTGTGCAGAGGATATACAGGAACCAGTAAGCCCATAAATGTGTCACTGCCTGCAGAGTAGTACAAATACGGTTTTAAAAATGACAGTTTTTACTGTGTGCATGTACAGAACTCACTATGGATTTAGTTTAATTAAATCAACCATGATAATTAGATTAATTAAGTTTACAAATACCAGTAGATGCTAGGCTTAGGCTCACAGTCTGCTGGAGTTTGTAGCTCCCTCGCAGTTTGGAGAATACAAGACTCCAGACCCATTTTAATGGTCTCATTTTATTCATTTTGTTCTGACTCCACGTTTCACTTATCTCGAGATGACATTGCAGCAGATTTGTGCAGATGTCAACCGCATCAAGAACCTGGGCCAGCAGCTGTACATTGCATCAAGGAGCAAGCCACAGAACGGAAACGAACAGGCTGTGAGCTCAGGAATACTAGGAGGTAAGTTAATGTAATTATGATCTTTATGGTAACGTGAACTCTCTGTAGATCGATAGCCATGAGTTTCTAGCATGGCTTAAATGTACAATAACTTTGTAACTGCTCCCTAAGGTACAGAGGAACATATCCAGCTCTTTCTAGATTAATAGAGTTTTACTTCTTTAACATTTTCTAGTGAAAATGCAGGCTTACGTGTAGCAAATGTCAGTCTACTGGAGTAGCTTCCCAAAGCTACTTTATGTGGATTCTCAAAACATGTAAATTGAGATGAAAATGCAGAATAACTTAGTAATGAGAGCTGTGCTGTCATAGGCCATATATCCCTGTATAATATATATGTATCCCAGTATGTGTGTGTGTATATATATATATATATATATGTTTATCAGTGGGGGTAGTGTTTAAGTGCCTCTGAGAGGAGTCTTTGAGGATTTCTTCTTTTCTAGGGAAGAGGCACACTGCTGCCTGTTCTCTTCAGACAGTGAGAAGTGATAGCACAGAAGAACCAGGCAATGTGTTTTATAATGATTCAAAGAACACTCCACGTGTGCCTTCCTATCAGCAGATCAATTGTGTTGATAGCATCATCAGGTAATAAACTATAAAGTGATTTTAGTGATACAAGTTTAAGAATAATTGTTGCAAGGTAAATATCTAGGCAGTTTATATTGGTCTGTACTGTTTGGGGTTTGAGTTGTGAAATAAATTTGGGATGTATTGGGATAGTTTGTAAAGTTTTCTGCCCCTCTGAGCAATCCATCCCAACACTCAATCAGTCTGAATTACACAGTAATGAAGTATTTAGGGCCCAAAGATTCTGTTTGCTGCTACTGATGTTTGCCTACTGATAGTTTCACCACTGGTGCATAGGGGTTTAGGAGGATTTCAGTGGTCATATTATATCAGTGTCTTCTCAACATACATCTTGAGAATATCCGTGTAAAACAGTTGATATAGTTTATAGAATGTTGGTATATTTTAACCCAGAAGATAACATTTCTTTTTCTTTTTTCCCCTTTTTTCTCTTTTTCTTTTAAAGAATAAATCAGAGAATTTGTTTAAAATACTCCCTGGAAAGCACGTATGTGCCCAGAGCTTCCTGCAGTGAATTTAAAATACTAGTTAACAACACGTGGATCTCCAGTTTGGATTGTTCAAATGTTTGTCTCTCCAAATGGAGAAAAAAAAACCCTCACAAAGTAGCAAGAGCTTCCTGTGATATGCTTTTATTTCAGATATCTAGAGAGCTGCAGTATTCCAGCATTCAAAAGGAAATGTAAATCTTCTGCAAATACATCATCGTCATCTTCAGAAGATGACAAGCAAGTCCAGCAAAGTCAGCAGGAAGCTGAGGCTCTGGAAGGTAACACAAAGTGTATTGACAGTCATAATAGACAACAGAATAGTCATACAAACAGCACAAATATTTTGGTAATGTGAATAGTTGCTTATTTTGTTTAGATCTCACAATTAAGCTACGATATTAAGTCTTTGAACATAGAATGCATCAAAAGACCCTATTTTTTGTTGTTGCTAAATAAACCTGTCGCTCACTCATTTTATACCATGTTTAGTATGTGCTGACATTGCTTTGGCATATGGATTATACATTTAATTGTACATAAGACTGTCTTATTTAATAGTCTGCATAGTTACTTTCTGTTTCTGAGCCACCTGATGAACTGGGAGCATTGCTTGGAATTAAATTCCATGTAGAAGCTTTGTCATTTACCCACAGATACTGCTATACTTTCAACAGTTAATTCCCAAACTCCGGTGTCTGCTGATCAGGAAGAGACACTGAAAGACAAGGCAGCTGCAGGCATGGTTGGAGCTCCTCTGGCAGACCTGACCCTGTCCAAGAAGGCTCCAAGTGTGGTGTCTGTCACCAGCCAGTGCAGTTACAGCAGCACTATAGTGCATGTCCCACACCCTGAATCAGGTACTGTGCACACTCACAGAACACTGACTTGTCTCACTGATTTTTCCATCTAAACTGTTTCCAGACTGAAGTAACAGCATTAGAAAGTTTTGCCCATTTGAGAGACATTCTCATGAATATGAGCTCTGAAATAGCTGGGGTTTATATACCTGGAAATTTTTACAGTATTTTAATAAACCTAGTTTTAACAGAGTGAACTATTTCTTTTCCCCTTTAACTTAATCACATATCTCAAACACAACACTGTGCTTTTGGCCATTGAGGATTAAAAGAAAAATGACTAGTGGGCCAGTGTTACTTCATTTTAATGCAGTAGGAGCTTAAAATGAGTGTTTAACTGCTACTGTACCAAGAAAATATGAAGAAAGAAGTGCCTCTGTAATTTCAAAGTGAATTTGAAGTTTTCCAGGCCATGCAAAGTAATTTGCTCAGTTGATGTTAGTGTAACTGTATTTGATTGTGAAGGGTGTATTCTGCCCCCACCTCTGCAGCCTTTATCTGCTCAAGTAGCTCAGACTAGATTCTTTTGTGTGTAACCCTCTGGGTGTTGTGGGAGTTGATACCAGAAGGACAGAGCAAAGAGTGAGTAATTATTTTCTTCCCTCTTCAAAGAAGTGACTACAATGGAGGATACTACTGTTGGAAGTGAACAAATTGAGCTGCCTCCTGTGCATGCTCAGAATCTCACTACAGTGCCAGAGGACTTAAAGCCAGTTGGGCTAACAAAAGAGACATTGTCAGCCCACACTCAAAAGGAAGAGCAGAACTACGTTGACAAGTTCCGCCAGAGGATCTTGCTTTCTCCATTTAGGACTTACCTTCAACAGGGGAGCAGAAATAACAAAGGACATTCCTGTGGCCAAGGTAGGAAGCAGATCTGAGACACAGAGACTTAGGAGATGACTTACAAAGACCAACCTAGCAAGGAGTTTGGTTTTCTTTTGTATGATTTAGCCAGTATCTTACTGGGGCCACAAACAGAATACTTCCTTTGAACTGCCAGGGCTTGACAATAGCATTGCCCACACAGAAGGTCTGCTCCATCTTGGATGTTGCTACCTTGGGCTTTTCACAAAGCAGATAATTACTGCAAAAACCCTGCAAATCCCAAGGAATGTAAAAGATGTGATTGGGGTAGGCCAGAACGATGGATAAGAAAACTGATTACATGAAGGATAATATTGCAAATATGTTAGCAAATCCATCCTTGTAGTGTGTGGAATGGTTATCCAGAGGAAAGTCAGCTCTGAATAAACCACACTCAATTGTCTGGGTATTTTTTCTTTCTCTCCCTCTTTTTTCTTTTCTTGTCATTTCAGTGAATGTGTCTCTTTCCCTTCCTCCTTAGGAGATTCCACTTCAAAGCAGATGAGCCCATCTACCTGTAAAAAAGGCAAACATGGAAAATTCAAGCGCCAGAAACCTCAGAGAAAATCCTCAGATAACCAGTCTACCAGTAAAAACAGAAATGGTCTTCCGTGTGTGAAGAGAACAGTTCAGAAACAGTCCTTCTCTCCCTCAGAAGTGTCCTGTTTGAGCTCCTCCAGTATGAATGTCCTTCCTCCTATGGGATTTCCTGCCTGTTCGGATCCCCTGTCAAGTTTTCCAGCCTCTTCTTTAGGAGAGGAGTTTGCCATTCACTCATTAAAACCTGAGCCCGTGTCATCATCACAACTATGCTGTGAAGCTCAGTCATGTCCAGTGTTTTATCCCCCAAACATAGGCACGTTTATGGCTGTATTTCTTCAGAGTTTCCCTATGTATGGTCAGGTTCCTCAGTATGTCTTTCTTCCTAGCCCTCAGTATGTTTATCTCCCTTTTTCATATCCATGCACTGTACTACCTCCAGCCCCACCTCCTCCTGCTCCATCACCAATAGCACCACACGCTGTGGATCAGCCCTTTCCAGTCTCTTCTGCCACATCCGTGGAGGACCGGCAAGAGGGACAGTGTGACCAGGCCCTACTGCTGAGTAGCTCACGGAGCAGCTCCCCGCTTCAGTTGAATTTGCTTCAAGAAGAACTGCCAAAACCGATGGAGCTTTCCACTGGTACTGATGTTAAAGCCCATACCGAAGCTAAATGTGTAAGTAGCATGAATTTTTAATTTAGAGACCCTGACTTTGATGGTGTTCAGTCACAAACCAGCAGTGATGATCTCTGTTTCAGGGTCATCAGGTTTTGTTAGCTGCTTTTTCCAGTGGCTGTGCTATGTAGACTACAAGGCACAAAACACAGGAGGTGGAGAAAGCTGTTGATACTTGCAGCCGTGGGATCTTGTAACAGTACGGTGTTGGCACTTAGCAAATGGCAGAAATGTGACATCTTCCAGTCTAGGCTGCTACGAGCTGCTTTGAGACAGCACTCTGGCATCAGCCTTTTCAATTGTTGGCCAGAAGTTTGGGTTTGGGGCTCTTATGCATGTGGAACTTGGTTAGTGCTGCACAGTTCGCATCCTTTTTCAGCCAGTCCCACAGTCTCTGTGGAGAACCAAAACAAAGGGAAGATGCACTTCTAATTACTCCCTCTGTCTCCCAGGGATGCAGCTAATGACCGAAGAACAGGGATCCGTGTGGGGCGGTTTCCATACTTGGGCATAGAAAAGGCCTCTCCAACTTCCGCGGTAAACTCAGAGGCAGGAATCTGAGCTCTGCAGGCAAGGAAAAAAATGCTGGCTCCTGAATCCAGGTTGGGCTGGAAAGGCTGGATCAGCTGAAACTGCAGGGTAGGGTCCTGGAAGGGGAGTTGCTGTACCTGTAGCCACTGAAGCTTTGAGCTTCACAGAGTGAATCAGGGGAAGACTCTCGTACGTTCATGGTAGTGCACCATTGCCTGGCACGTGTGACTGCTTCATGCCATCTAACAGGATGTGAAGGGAACTGACTCCTGCTCTCTTGTCAGCAGAAAATACTGACTTAATGCAACAGTACAATATCTTGACCCAGTGGGGAAGGATCTGCAGCAGAAACCAGTAACCTAGAGTGCAGGTGCTTGCTGATTTCACCATGAAGAGTTGTTACCCCCAGTTTTAGACTGCCTTGCGTTTTCAGAGTAGAAACTCCAAACCTATTGAACTGATCTGAGAACTTGGACAACATGTGACAAATTCAGTAAATGCATGAAGTTCCCTTGTCAAACTTAAATGTAATTGCCATGGATATGTTTGGTTTGATTTTTGTCTGCAGGACAATGATCCAGAAGACAGTGTTAGCAGTGCTAACCATTGTGCTTCTAGTGAATTTACTGACCACTCGCAGTATGAGGGGTCCCCCTCAGGTGCAGGTTCAGCAGCATCAGGCAGTGGATCAGCTTTGTCTGGTTCTTCAGGCTGTAGCTCCAGTGAGACTTCTGGTTCTGCCACAGGTAGGGAAATTCAAGATTTGGATGTTTGGTGCTAGATGGCTTGCTAACGTGTTGGTAATTCATAACAAGATACTGGAATGGGAATGGAAAATTTCAATAAGAGGATCTGTAGTCTTGTCACCAGTTTCGCTGTTTGAAGCCAAGTTTGTTTCAGTCACTGCAGTTGGAAATGGCAGTCTAAGCCATTCCTTTAAGCTGTAAGTCACTCTTTTGCTCATTACTACTCTTATCTGCATTAGATACTGGCTTACATCTTATTTGAGTAAAGGTAAATCTGCCTAGAGTATGACCTCTTGAAACAGAAGTGGGGAAGTTAAGCCAGTTAATTTTGAGACGAATTAATAAAGCTTTGGAGATCTTAAGTTACTTAATAGAATGCACTTTATCTTTGAATTCTCAATAGTAGTATACCACTTGCTAGAGCAATCATCTTGGGAGTACCTGTGTTCGTATTACAGAACTAGCTTGCGAGAATACACTGATGTTTTATTTTCTGTGCTGAATTATTAGGATTTCTCCAGACATCTGCATTCCTTTTCTTTTTCATGGTAATTCTCAGGTAGTGGGAACAGCATCAAGTATTTTCCCAGCAATGATTCTTCTGAAGCTTCCAAAGAAAAGAATGAGGAAGCAGAAGAAAAAGGGACAGCTCATAAATCCAGCCATGAGTCAGCCTGGATGATGATGGATCACACACCTGAGCAAGTTCTAATGACTTACCAAATGCCAAACAGGTTGGAAAACATGAAAAATTTCTGACATGTGGTTTGGAATTGTGCATAGAACTGTAGAATTTAAAATGAGACTGTGGGAACAGTGCCCATTCCAATGGAACCCCAGGAAGGGGTATTTTTGTGTATTTTAAGCCCTAGTTATCTCCTTTTGTCTGGATTTTTTTGTCTTCCTCATTTCCCCATCAGTTAAAATGTTATAACATGTAACTTCTTTGCTGAAGTGTTAAGGGGATTGGTTTTTGTCCTGTACTTTGAATGCATAAAGGGCTAAAAATACTTGCATGTTGTTGTCAAATTGCTTACAATTAGTGCTTATATTTGCAACGAGATTCCATTACAAAATCCCAACCAAACAAAACCATAAAACAATAAAACAAAAACTACACCAAACACCCAAAAACTCCAAAAATAAAAAAACAGCAAAAGAACCCCTGACAGTTAGACCACTGTTGAAAGGAGCCTTACAAAGCAAATAAGGTTTAACAAGCTCTAGTTACTTTTCAGTGGCTGATGCTCTCTAGACTTCAGCCATAGATACTGATGAAGAGACTCCCCCAAGGTGATTGTATTTGGTGCCTGCTTTGCTTCATGTAGTGCAGCTGTAGTCACAGGTGTTTGTTTCCTGCAGAATTACAGAGGAAGTTTTAAAGGAGGATCTGGAGAAGCTGGCAGTCATGCAAAAGCAGCAGCCGTGGTTTTCAGATGGGCAAAAGAAGGAGCTTGCAGAGGTACACACATGGATCAGGACCCAGACTGTCCCACTGCAAATCAGCACCCAAGTAAGCAGTTGTGAAAGGGATCTGAATCTTATTGATGCCTTGGCTAGCCAGTGGCAGTGCCATTACTAACCAGTGAGATCTTACAGTGGTGGGGTCACTGATAGTTATTTCTTCTAGATTATATAAGGAAATGAGCTCAAGTACATTAGACAGATAAATGTGCCAAAATACAGATCTTTCCATTGTATTTCTTTGCAAGATGCTTAAATTCTTTGTAGGGACCACCTGTAGCAAAGTTCCTTCAGTCAATGATTGGATGAACAGGAATAGTATTATACTGTCACATAAGAGTCCATATCTAGTAATGTTTTATTCTGTTGGCATTAGGTCTTTCACTCTTTTTCCTACAAAGCTGATTGTTGCTAGGATTGCGCAGCAGGTAACACTGGGCTGTTAGTGGAGATTAGAGCAAACACAGAGGAGGTTTAGGCATATGGTAAGAGACACAGAAATAGCTGCCTTTTGTAGGTGGATTCATTGTTTGAGAATTTTGGTCTCTTATGCCTGGTTATTTTACCTGGCATTACTTTTGGCTACTCTGATAAACTAATTCTGAGTTATATTAGTGTATGTTGAAGAATGCCCTAATCACTTTAAAGTGCTCCCAGGTACAATGGAGAAGAAAAGAGCAGGACAGAACCAGTCCCACAAAGATCTAGAGCTCCAATGATGTGTTGTACAGAGCATTTCAGGACAGAGTGGATTGTATTCATGTCCTCATGCAGCACAAAAATCAAATATCTGCTATAGCACTGTCTGTTCTATGTGCTGGGATTTTCAAATGTGGTTTTCTGAGCTGTGGTATTTATTCCTGGAGCAGAAAAACTGAGAAATCTATGTCATTGGCTCTGGAACAAGACCAGAAAATTAGTGTTTGTTTGCCCAATACAAGAGGCTTGTGTGTGTCAAATTGTGGTTAGGACCACGTGTTTGATTCGCATAGCAAACTGATGTCCAGTGGTCTTGCAGAAAGTACTGTTGAGTGTTAAGATCTCAAATGTTCTGAGATGCATTGGTATGCAAATACAAGTATTTGATAGCAGGATTTCTATTTCAGTACTTGATTTCAGTATCATACCGTTTGTCAAGAACAAGAAAAATCTGGTCTGTCAGTACACTCGGGCACCTCAGCCTTTTGTTGTCGGTCAATAGTGTTGCTGTTCAGACTGCAGTCCAAATCCTTAATGAGCATCTGGGTTGTAAGGCTGAAAGATAAGGCCTTTCAATTCAAGGAAGTCATATGCCTTTTTATCTCAAAGCTAAAACTGTGTTCCACTAACCAAAGAATTCATTTCTGAGACAAGAGAAGTTGGAGATGAAAGTGCTTCTGAATATATCTGTATAATTTCTGCTTGTAGAAAGATTTTGAGCCCGGGGTGAGAAATTTAAAGAGTTTTCAATGTGCAACCAGGATTTGACTCCTCAAAATATAAAAAGAATTTAAATTATTATGTTCTTGTTCCTTTTCAAAGGGCTGTGTTACATGTGGCATCAGGGATGCAAGTTGTGAGGCTGCAATGGCTGCTGACAATATGGAAAACAAGGGAAAATTGCCTCCGCACCTGCAACACTGAAGTCACCAGCACTTGTGTCAGTAAAACCACTTGGTGTAATTCTCATCCTCTTTTCCTCTGCCTTCACTACGTACTAGTGGTGAATCTATCTGGCTATCTCTTCCCAACATGAACAATCACATATGTGAAACTGAATCTTCCTCCATTACCCCATCGCTCCTGGCGTGACTTTGAAGACAATCTTTCACTGTGAGGCTGTTTCTCTTCCTGACCTCACAGACTTGGTGCAGAATGGATTATGTTTCTAACTTCTGATTGCTCAGTGATGAGCAAAATACAAAGGAGTTCTGGGATGTGTTTGTATATTTGGGCTTGGCAAGTAAGAGTCTGAAAAGATGCAGTGGTTAAGATCTACAGTGATGAACCTAACAGACTGGAACATGTAGGCTAGATGTGTTGAAACCAGCATTGAAACCAAGGTCTTAGTTTTCATCTGTTCAACATTTAAAGATCTAAACTGAAGATTCTGATGCTCTGAGGCTCTGTAGCTGGTTCAAGAATCCAAAAAGCTTTTTGATGAGCAGCTGAAAACTGGCTGAATTATTCTGCATCAAAATGCCTTTCACCAGCTTGTGCCCATCAAAAACTGAAGTGAAAAGAAGCAAAGCTATTCCCTATGTTCTTCATGATGAGTGTTTTGGAACCAAGTTGGTTATAACTTTTGCTTTTAAAGCTGTGTTTCTCAAGATGGGTGTTTAAAATGGATTGAGCGTAAGTGGTTTGCAGCTCCACTACAGATGAGATTATAAGTAAAAATCAAAAGAAAAAAAAAGTAATTCAGGAGTTATTTCCTTGTACAGGATCTGCTTTTCAATAAAGACACATGGAAAACCTTTTCTATGAAGGCATTATAGCCTAATTACGAGTTCAAGTAGCTAAGGGCAGTCTTTTCTGTTGCTAGTGCTCTGGGCAGCAGATTTGTTTCTTAGTTTTTTTGTTGCTGATTTAGAGTAGTTGTATGAGCTGAATCCAGATGTAATGAATAGGAAATTTTAAGCCATTTCCCTGGTTTTTGTCATGGTGATGCCAAAAAAAACCCCAAAAGATGAAAGAGATTGAGCTTTATTTCTTCTGCTTTCTTGAAAAGTCACATGTTGTGGAGCCAAACTTGAACATCAGACCACAGATTTCTTATCACTGTTGACTTCCTGTACAAGTTTTAACCTCTTTCTTTATAATGGTGGCTCTGGCCGTAGAAATCCATGGACAAAAATGTAGTTTGTGCATGGTGTTAGTTTGTGGCTCAGAAAGTGGTAACCACTTTCTCTTTCAGTGTGTAAAAGGACTTGTTCTCATGTTAATACTTCTAGCTTCAAGCTGAATGTCTCAAAGTGCTCTTCAAGCAGGACACGCTTCATAAACCTAGCAGGTTTTGTCTGATTTCCCCTTTGTTTATCAAAGCTGGATGTAATCAGATTTTCTCTGTGGAGTTCATCACCTCAGCCTTCTCAACAAACACTGTTGGAATGTAACACATGATTCATCCTTTTGTTCTGTGTAGCTCTTCTTTTTCTGCTATGTGTAGGTTTTTCACATTTTGTTTCATTTGCTGATGAGCTTCAGGTGGTCTGACTGAGTTACAAATACTGTGATCTGCAGAGCTTTGAAGGAAAACTATATTTATGTAAAGAGGTTTGTTCTTAGAATCAACTCAGTGACAATCTTCGTCGTTCAAGCCTATTTCAAAGAAAGGTATTTTTACAGAATTTCAAGTCTGATTTGACCCAGGCAGCATTCTTTGGCTTTATTTTCTAAGTGTGCTCAGTTTATGCCTGTTGCTTTCTATTTATTCTCAAGCTGCATTTCATTGTCTTTCAGTTTTTCAGCTTGAACTTGTCTTCTCTTGTGTTGTAAATCAGCAGAGGTCCACACAGGGTCAGTAGTTTTTGTGTTCAAACAGCTCCTAAAATAAGAGACTTTGATGGGTATTTACATATAGCAGATCATGTACTCAAGCAGGAAAATGTGGGCAATACCTTATACCTTTCCTAGTCTTTTTCCAGCACTTTCCAAATAGAGTATTCTGCTTTATAACCACACTGTCCAAAGTATTTGCTCTAAAACATGTAATAAGATGTTTTCTGTTACAGGTTCTTTTCTTAATTGGGAAGTTTCTTAACTAATTTAGCTGTCAAATTATGCTTATGCACTAGAATCCATTCTAGTTAGATGTGCTTACATTGACTGCTTTAATGTGTTTTGAGACTTGATGAAATAGATCAATGTGAATGCTCCAGGTAGGGATGGCTGTCTCCTTCAAAACAGGTAAAGTGGAAGCCAGAAGGGAAGTGCAGAAAAGCAATTCTTGCTGTATGGCATTTCCTGAGTATGAAAATGAGATGGTTTGCAATGTGTTAGCAGGCATACATGTCATCCACGTTACAAACAGTAGGGCTTAGTTTAGGAGAACGGTACTAATGCACCTAACAGTTGAAAGATGCTTTTCATCCATAGGTCTGGAAACATGTTGGTTGTGTAAAGAGGCAGAGAGACAAAGGGCTTGCACAATATATACCTCCCTTTCAAACCAAATCCAGGAGTATAACTTATGGAGCTTCATTCACTGTATCCTGTGCTGTCTTTGCTACAAGTGGTCAAGTTTCTGATCTTTATATAAAAACTTGATCATATTATATGTGTTTCTTGTTTGGAGATGTTAACCCTGTTTGTACCACTTGCTCCTGTAAATTTGTGCCCAGAAAGATCCTACAGCAACAGAAATCCTAGACATCCTAGTTTTTGAAGTTCTGTGAACATCATACTCTCTGACCATACAATAATGAAGGTGCATGTGCTAGGAGCTTGAATTCAAAGTTTGTAATCCTGGCTAAATCTTAGGTGCAAGTCCTTGTCTGGGGCTATGTTAGTCCTGGGTTATAGAATAAATATGGTGTGGGAGAAGAAAATAAGAATGAAGACGTGAATCAGTGCCCTGTGTGACAATGAAACTAAATATTTGCCCAAAAATCAAGTGGCGTTTGCTGCAAAACCAGATTTAGGACAAAAACCAGTTTCTCAAGCTACTCTTTACCCCACTAGAATCACATCATCTTGCAGTCAAATGCCTTATCAAGCTGTTTGGGAAGGACCTCATTTCCATAAGGTTTCAGGAACTGGTAGTTTCTATGTCGGTTTATATTACTCTTTCAGTCTCTCTAGTTTGCTGGAGCAGTCAAAGTGAGATCCAGTTCTGTTCTGAAAGATCAGTGGAGTAAATAGTGCAGCCAGATTGGCACATGGTATTTTGCTTATGTGACTTTGTCTTACCTGGCATAATTTAAACACTGCAAACAGGTTAGAACTGTTGGGAAGGTCACTTCTTTGGTGACCAAAGGGAAAACATGCAAGTGCAGTAATGATGCAGTTAATACCCCCTGTGGGGGCAGCAGCAGTTTAGAAACCCTCGGTGGATTTCTCTGGCAATTTCTTTTTTGTTGTATTCATAAAATACAGAATTCTGTTCTTAAAAGAGTTGCTGTGCAAATATTTTCATGGCATTGTGAGGAACAGGAGGGACCTGAATGTGTTTTTCCAGTGCGATGAGTATTTGCTGAACGAGTCAGGGGTTGGTAAGTTTATCTTCCAGCTGAATCAAGTTTTAAATCGCAATCAAATGAATTTTTACATCAGGAATATTTTATTGATACAATAATCAGCTGGGGTTGAATTTCCAGGTGTGATTTTTTTCGCTGTAGACTTCAAAGGAGCTTCTGGTTTTATAAATAAAACTGAAAATATGCTGCAAAAAAAAAATGTTTCCAGGGTGTGTTTACTTTTGGTGGAGTAATGTCTAGCAAATAGACTTGTACGGAAATATTCATTACCTCTTTCTGATTGTACATAGGTGCTCTTGTGGGGCTTGCTTATTTTGCTTTATGTTTGCAATATTTGAAGCGCAACTGATCAGATTTCTTTTCCCTGCACTGTTTATAGGCTCTACCCCTTTCCGTGTCTATGAAATAAATCTGTCTTGGATGGTTACTCCTTTAGATAAATTTGGAGTCTTTCTTACAGTTTTTAGTGACTGATGAGGAGGCAGGAAAAGAGGAGCTTCCAGACAGGCACTGACTGCTCCGTTGTGTAAGGATGAATGTTCAGAAGACTTCAAGTAGCTGCACAGTGCATCCAGCTGCTGTAAGGACGTTTTTCTTTGCTATAACTGCCTTCATCTGTCTTGCAGTGTATGTGAGGTGAGCAAGCTGCATCAAGCCTTGTTTAAACAGCACATTCAGAGATTTATGATGTATATTATTGCGATTGATGTATGTGTATTAAGTGAAGTTTGTTTCAAGCTTTCTTTGAGCCTTGATTGGCATGAGATCCATGCAGAGCATGTATTGAACAAGGTAGGGCTTCACAACTTGGACTCAGAATGTGCATACTGTCGAGATTGCCATCCCATGGAGGGGGATCTTTAGTTTTATTCACTGCAGATATTACTGGGAAGTACCTGGGATTGAGCAATGATTTCTCTCCAGTGGTAGTTGGAGCAGATGCTTGATCCTGACACTGAAATGTGCTGATGGTTTCCATGGTGCCTTGTGGATGTCAGGAGGGGATTGGGCACTGCTAAGCTGCCATCCTTCACTGGCTCAGCATCATCAGGGAATGCAGCAATGACCCTCTCTCCCTGGCATCCCAAAGCTAAGTCAAGAGACCAAGCAACAAAAGAGAAAGTCTTCTTGCCTCTGGACTTAGATGCAGCTGAGGCATCTTCTGAGAGGTTTCATGGGACCCCATGGGAATCTTACTTCCCCTGCCCGAGTTCTTTTCATGTTGCATGTTTATCTCCCTGTCCCATTACTTTCTTCCTGTTGTGCTGTAGTCTTAAGTAAATACCACACTGCTCACAGCATCATTGCAAAACATCAAGAATTTATTAATTTCCAAGTAGCATAGAATGTAAAGTTAGGAGCTGTCTTCATGTTTCTTCATTCTCATTTTAAATCAAAAGCAAATCTATAAACATGTTTTCAGACATCTGTATAAATTATGCAACCAAAGTCAGGGGGACTTTCTTCTCCTGCTTACACACAATATTTCCAGAAGCACTCGGAAAGATTCCCACGTTTCTTGTACTGTTTCCTATCCTTGGTCAAGAAGCGGCCCAGCAAAGCAATTCGAGGGTGATTTCCATAGGAAGTCTAAAGTCAAACACCATTAAACAGGTTACTGTTGGATGATAAATGTTCCCAGTGGGAAAGTCCATTCTCCAGTGCCCCAACTGACTGCACAGCCCTGTGTTCTGACCGGGGGAAGGCGAGGCGACTGCCCCATGTGCCCTCTGATTTAGGTGATGCACTAAAACTGGTCCCTGTCTTCTCCCTTTAATTCAGCAGGAATTATGTTCTCTATTTATCTAATGGTTCTTAACAAATATGATAATACTGTGTAGCCTATGTTGTAGTGTTGGGAGGAAATGACATGCAGCTTATACTGGTTAATGGCCTGGCCTGGTGAAGCTGGAAATTGGCCTTTATTTAGTAAAGCAGTTTTTTGGGGTGGGCTGAATGAAGAGCTCTGGATTATTTGCTGTTTTCCCCACCTCCCACTTACCTAACAGCTAAATGATTCCTGCTTCAAGAACACTGTGGCATGTTTTACTCTATACTGTTTATGAAGTCTTTGGTTCTTAAATGATAATAACAGTTCCATGTATTTTAAAATGTGGGGTCTTGTTTTTCTTGTTTCAGTGACAGATGGTCATTTGCTTACCTCTTTGGTATTTTCCCTTGGGTTGTAGCTACTGGGGCTAAGACCTGGAGAGGGGAGACATAATGAAATGTTTTACCATTTAGAAATGAGGAACCTATGCAAGGTGTCTTGTGCCAGGATGCTGAAGCCAGCAGGAGTGTGGAATGTTCAGTGGACCAAACAGAAGACCCTTTTGATGCAGCAGGGCCAGTTAGCCTTGCAGGATCTGGGATTCAGCAGATGCAAACTATATTGTCCTCTTCAGCAGGCATCTGTTGCCCCCAGAACCATCTGCTGCTGTTGATTCTGATTTTCTGCAAGTACTGATGGTTTTTAAGAGACTGCTGTTTTGTTTTGTCTGCTGGCTCCTTCTAGGCCAGTTTCTGCCTTGCCCTGGTTTTGTTGTATGGAGGTTTTACTAAACTGACTTGGAGACTTTTACAGCTAACACTGAGCTGCAAGCATGGCTGCTCAGCAGGTTTCCCCAAGGTCCCAGTTCACTAAATGTCAGCTATCTGTTGCTTGCACATAATGCTGTATTCCAGAAAATACCCAGGAGTGGGACAGAATATTTATGGAAGCTGGACATGCAGATCATGGGCACTCCTCCATATATTGTTGTGGTAAATTCCTCACCTCCTTTATTGTCTTCAGTCAGTGTGCCCAAGAGCTCTGGCAGGAACTGAAGCAGGGAAGTGCTTCCTAGGCTGCCCAGCCTCTCCAGGTTTAATCTTGGATCTTCATCTGCTGCAAATGGAAGATGACAAACAAGCATACAGTAAGAGGGTTTTTTGCTTTGAATCCCTGTTTCAGTCTCTCTCAGATGATTTCTCATCAGGTCTGTTGGCAGCCTGATGAAGACTATAATGAAATTGCTCATCCTCATTTAATGAATATAATAGGGATACTTGTGTGTTTTGTCTTGGGTTTTTCTCTTCCAAAGCTTTGAGAAGAGATACCTTCCTGATGTTAATGCCAGGTCCTCATTTCTCTTGCAGATCTTTCTTTAAGAAAGTTTTTTGACCCAACAGCACCTGCTCCCATTGCTTGGGGAGCTCACACACCAGTTTTTAGTCCATTTCTACATCAACTAATTCCTATGCTGGAGCTTTTTCATGAATAAAGACAAAAACGTCCTGTTCAAGGCTTACTAAACTGTTTGGTTTCCCAACTATTAAATGCAATAAAATGAGGTGAAGGGCAGGATAAAGGTAGGAATATTTTGGCAGCTATGCTTCTCAATGCATTTCAGTCATCTCTCTCATTTAATGTCTGTACCAGTTACAGATACTGCTACTTTCTCTGAAACAACAGATTGCCGATACCTGATGGAATTAATTTGTAGGTGCATAGAGAATTTGGATTCCTGTCACTAGGCTGTGCCCCAGGGCAGGTCTTCAACAGGAGCCCTTCGTGGTGTTACACTGGAGGTAAATAAGGCTTTTGTAATCTGAGCAGTAAATTTCATGTTTGCTAATATATAGCAGACATTCAAAACTGGGGGCAATGAGAGGGTGCTGTTGTCAAACTCCGGTTGTGGAGATGAGTGTTGTTTTCTAGTTGTACTTTTAGGTGATACTATGGCATTCTAGTTGCTTTTACCTGCAGGGTGGGTAAGAATCCCTAGCTCCTTAATAGGGTGTATAGATAAGAAAATAAGCTGCTGAAAATAATCCTTCAACACTTCAAAATCTTAGACAAAGATCAGGAACATGAAGGCCTTTGACGTCCACATTGTTAGTTTGCTCACTGTACAAATGGACAGTTGCAAAGGACAGTGGGGATTTCAGTGAAGACATTCTATAAGTTTTGTAACTTCCCAATAATGTGCTATGTGGAGATAATTCCTCTCTCTAGCCTTGTATTATTTTTTAATTCAGAGCAGTGTTGGCAGGTAAATTGATTTTGAGATTAAAAAACCCAAACCAACAAACAACAACAAAACCCAAACCAAACCACAAAGCCATAAATGACAGCCCTCTTTAATACAGAGTTCTATCTTATCCAGTGCACAGACTTTATATTAGCAAGGAAGATTTAATAAGCATAATGGATGTCTTCAAACAAATGCAGTAATGTTAGAGCCAGCTTGTTCACCCTGTGATGTGATAGATGCTATCCATACTGAGTCATGGTTGTCTGTAAATGCAGGTTACGTAGAGGAAGGCTTAAGAAGATGCTGGCTTAGTGAGTCCAAGATGTTCAAAGCAAGCTAGGGACTACTGATACCTATAAACCAGCACAACAGCTGTTGTACCTGAAAACCAGGTAAGAACAGCCACTTCTTAATAGTCAGCTTTATGCAGTAACTTTGGGTTTGATTTGCCTGGCTTTTCAGAACTCATTTCAGAAACTCTTCAAGCATAAGTCAGTTCTGATGACAGCAACCATCCCAATTGTTGTGCATCTTTACTGAGCTCTTTCAATCTTGACTTATGCTATAATGCCAAACTTTGAGGGCAGCGTTTTCAAGCCAAGATTCATTCTTCCACTGGACTGAATGGAATTTGCTTTAGCACAAACAAATAGCATGCTCAATACACTGTTTTTGTAGTATAAGACAGATTTGCCTGTTTTTGATCTCAGTAGGAATGTGTCAATCTCCGCAGTAGGTTTCCCCCTTTTTAAATACAGCTTCAGCTAAATATCACTGTACAGCCAAGTTTCTTTAAGTCACTTAAAGCCTACTAATGCTGCTTCAAAGACAGACGCTGCACATGCCAGCTTACATTCAGTTCTGGAAGGCTCGGATACCTTTGTCTCCTGGATCTCAAAGCAGCAGGAACAAATATTTAGGGCACCCAGTTTCCCCCATTTTAAAGGAAAGCCTTCACTGATGATGTCATGTGTGCTGCCAGTGTTGGGAAGAAATTCCCACCTTTGCTAAGCTGGTCAGCACAGACGAAGGCCCCTCAGAAAGCATAGCTGCTTCTCTTCTGGGTTTGCTGCTTCAGCTCCTGCTTTCTGACCATTAAAATCAAAATGCTCTTACCTGAGAGTTGATACGACATCTCACTGGCATTGATGATGGGGAGAGATGAGAGAGGACAGGAGAAGCCAATAATAATGAGACAGCAGAATACCAGCTTATGCATTGTTGCTGTGTTGAATGGATCTCGTCTTTGCCTACCCCTGTATCTCCAAACTCCTGTCTGTTGCCTCTGCTCCCAGTTTCACCGTTATATAGCTGCTCATGACCTCATAAATATCATCATGTTCTCTCCCCCCTTCAGAAAAAAAAAATCCAATGAATTTATTGCCCATTGATTCTAAATGGAAACCACTTTGCATTGATGTAATTTTTCAAGGTAACAGTTCATAGACAATAAATTTACTGTCTTATAGCTTGGTGTACAAAATGGATATTATATCAAACCAAGCACAGTAAAGTTTATAAATCTGGCATTAAAAAAAAAGTAACTTCCAGTTATAAATCATGAGTTAACAAAAGGGTCAGACATTAGTTGAAATGACCAGGGCAATCAGACAGCTGATTTATGAGCCTTAGCAGCCTTGACGCAAAGCATCTGATATGAAATTCACTGTTTTTTCTTCTTGGGAGATGGATGGATGTGTTGTGTTGTATTTGGGGTTCTTGTGCCAGAAAAAGTACAAGAGAAGGGGAGTTAAAATATCGAGTTCATTTACAAAGGGAGTGGAAGGGGAGTTTGATTTCTGAGCTCCCCAAGCCCCCCAGAGCATTTCACATCTATTTATTTGAGAAGACCTCATCCAATGTTGCCCTAGAGAACTGTCTTGGCAGAGAAAGCACAGCTTCCATCTGGAGACTTGCTTGGTACATATAAACTACTTTGGTTGATATTAAACACAGGTCCCTCGCTAGACTGGGAGACCCTTTTCCATTTTGCTTATCTTCTCCTTCCCCCATTGGAACTAGCTACCTAATTCTGTGTGTGTTAGCTAAGGATTTTTTAACTTGTTCAGCTTTTGCTTTTTTTTAATGCTAGCACAGTAGTTGCTGTATGTAATCTCAAACTTAGTTTTCATTTCCCTCCATCTAGCATATTTTGTCTTCTCTACTTACAATTTAGTATCAAAGAGAGAAGACTAACTGGACTGGTCCCTCATCTTCATTCTCTGTGAAGCATCATATCCAACTGTATAGAGCCTTGTAAGTAAGTTATGACAATTTTGTTTCCTTCAGGTGGTGAGAAGGTTATGGCTGTTCAGGTTCAAAAGAAATTAAAGTTTAGGTAATTTTCTTTCTTGCCTCTCTAATCAAACATGCCTTCAAATGCTCTTTAATATACAGTAAAATCCAACTAATGTTACTGAAGTTCTTTCCCTCTGCTGAATTATGTGATTATTTTAAGTTGCAAAAGGAGTGATCTGCTTGCTTTTTCCTTCATTAACATTTCCTGTTGAAGATTAATTTTTATGTTATAAATTCTGTGACTCCTAGGGTTAATTGCAGGTTCACTACAACCGGCATCTAGAACAGGGCTATTTCTGCTGCAAGTCTAATTCAGAGAGCACACCCCATGTTAACAGGTTGTCCAGAGAAGCTGCAGACTCTGTCAATCTGGAACTCTTCTATTCTAACCTCCCCTGCTCAAATCAGGGTCATCCAGAGCAGTTTGCCCAGGAGTGTATCCAGTCAGGTTTAACAGCTCCAGGGATGGAAGGGGACTGAATTTCAAACCAAGGCTTTGTCAAGGCCGTGGGCATCCCCATGTAAGTTCAAATGTTCTGCTTTGAGTGTAAAGGTGGGAGAGGTAAGAGAGGACCTGCTGAGGTCCTTTTAACCTAAACTTCTCTGCATCCTGTGTGTACAGAGGTCTAATACTGACTTACAGGACATATGCTGCATGTGTCTGAACTACAGATCCTGTTTCTTGGGACTTCTCTTTGCTGAAGTGAATGGATATGACAAAATAATTTCTCTACAGAATTAACCTAATTCCTATATTTTATGCACCTCTTTCCCTGTGTGTTCCTATGAGAGAAGTATCAAGAAAGGAATTCTCTCTCCTCATCTGAGTCATGCAACTCTTCATTCCAAAACTGCAGACAGTAATTAGGTCTGATTTGATGCATGATCTCACTGTTGGTGCTGGATGCCCTGTACAATGCTTCTCCTTCAGTGAACTGTCAATGACAATGGCATTGTCAATATTCACTCCGAGCATCCTCCAAGGAAAGCTAATGAAGCACTCTTCACAAGCAACTGATGTCCTTTATCTTCTGTCAAGGAAGACTCAGTCTCTTAGAGCCATCATGAAGTGCGTCATGTGGAAGTCGGGCAGCTTGCCCACAGCTTATTGCCTTTACTCAGATTTGAAATGGTCACTTAGACACTCTTTCCTCTACCAAAATGTCAAAGGCATTTTCCTCAGGGGACAGTGCACACGTCATCATGCAAAGCAAAGAAACAGCTCATCCTAAACAAAGGTACAAAGCCCTGAGCACATGGGTGAGGGACATAAGTGTGAATTGCACTTTGAAAACTTGGGAATTGACTTAATTTGTATCAAAACTGTTTCGTGGGCAAACTTAAATAAGTTTTATTCTCATAGACTTTCAGGTGCTTCAGTGTAACATCAGAGAGCAGCAGTAGTCCAGATAAATTACTGAGCAAACTCTAAGTAGTAAGTATGTGTTATCCTATCAGAAAATATTATTCTTAATTATCAGAAGAAACAGGTATTCTTAGTTTAAAATGATGGCTCGTGAAGAGTAAGTTGCTGATGAAATCACAAAAACTTTAAGACACAACAAAACCACCCACCAAAATGATGTAAAAATAGGAAGGATTAAATCTAATCTATGATGCAAAAGCTCTTTCCCCTGTTTTAAAGTGCATTATGATAAGTAAGTATAAGTTGTTGGTTTAGTCCAGTATTGTGACAGTTGGCAAGAGCAGGAATTTCAGAGAAGATGCGATTTACCAGCAGCATTTGCATGAGGGACTTTTTCCTTGGTATAACTTTTGATGTAGCTTTTTGGCTTGAATTTAGTAATTTGCAGATGAGCTTGTTTGATATAAGTTTCCAGCTCTTCCTTGAATTTTACTAGAATTTTTAACTTAACCTCTTGTTTCAGTGAGTTACATATATTGGCTGGTGCAAGAGAAAAACATACCTGTAGTATTGCTTGCTTCCCTGCTAGGGTCTAGCTTATCATTGAGGCATTTTGGGGAGGGGGCTTTGCTTTGCTGTCACTGTTGCCTTAGCAGATTGTGGCCTCATTAACACCAAAGTTGTTAACACTAACTTAAAATTTCCCATTTTAGCTAATTGCTCAGCTTTGTGAGATGATTATTAAATCATTGTGAAATCATATGTGCAGTAAGGCTTTTTGCTGCCGTTAGTTTGCATTGCTTTATGTATACTCTACATTCTAGAGTATGCAGAAAACAGCCTATTGGGAGACTCAGCAGATCAAAGGAACAAAAACAACCGTACTTTGGGCACTTGCAGTTAACTTCCTTCTTTGAAGATGCTGCTTCTGCCTAACTGTAATGTAGCCCACGTGGTATATGTTCTGAAGAATCACATAGCACTCCATGGTGTATTTGGCTGTGCATAGTAGCATTTCTATCTTCTGAGTTTCTCTGAGAGGTTCTGACCTAGGTTTTCATGCTCTCTGGTGGGCTGAAGTGCCATAGGTGAGTACGTGTGCTTCATTGAATACATACCTGTGTGTAAAAGAAGATGGCAGCAGGTCCATAGGCCTTTCTGAAGATGTTTTGCTGCAGAATTGGCAAATTGTCTAAAAGTGCTCTGGTAGAGAATCACAGCTGCTAAAACACTGCTCCTTTGTGGTGGAGTTTCCACCAGTTTGGGAGGGAAAAACCCTCTTGATTTTTGGCCCTGATGAGCTGGCAGACTGTAGTCTGGGTATATTCTCCAAGTGAAGCTTGACAAACTGGTCCTTAAATCCCTGTCCTCTCGGCACTACAGAATTAGAAAACTTGACGCTTCACACTGTTGGACATGAAGGAAAGTAAGTCTGGCATGACTGGAGCTTGGAAATACAGCACATCACATGGGAATCGGGTTCTGGATAATGCAGCTGCAAACAGAGGAGCAGAGACCAGATCCTGAAATCAGGTTTCTTCCACCAAAAATGTAATGGAACTAACTATGCAATTGCAGTTTATTTTTAAAACTGCAATTATGAGAGCAGGGAAGTGCTGATTCTTTTCTTAGTAGTTGGGATGGGGGGGGGTGGGCAGCCCAGGCTGTTTTCTTGCTCTTGTTCTGGCTCAAGGGGAAGAAGTGCAGAAATATTAAAGCAGCAAATTGCAAAAGATGGACGAGGTATAAGAGGTGTCTCCCATATCTCCCTGTTTGAAACTGCTTTATACCCTGTCAGCTGCAGGGTGCAGATATTGGACACCTATGAAGAGTTTCCCATCTCTGAAGATGGCCATCTTTCACTGTCTGCAAAGCAAGAGGCAAACAGCTTGCATCTAGAGAGGGCATGGAACAAAGGCAGTTTTGTCACAGGTGTCCTTATGCTTTTCTGTATTTTCTTGTTCAAATGTTCACCTTTGTGTACTTATTTTATTCACCACAGAGTCTCAGGATCACTCTCATACCCACAACGGATACGAGAGGACAAATTTCAAGTAGCTCTATAGAAGTTCAGTGTGTGGGCAGGAGCTATGGACTAATCCAAGAGGTATCCTAATGATCACTGGCATTTAACTGCCCTACTCAGCGTAGGCAGTAAATGAATGGCTCGCAAAAGCAGACTTTAATTTTTTACTTTGCTTTCCGAGTGCATAATCCCTTTAATCCTTCACTACTTGGAGGTTTTTTGTTAATTAAATGGAATCTCTGCAGGCTCTGTGATTCATACTCCAGGACAAATACGTGTACTTACCAGGGGGAAAGTTGGCATAGGTCTCATTGGGCACCTTTAAAGCAGTTCTTTCAAGGTTATTTTGTAAATGAATGCATGTTTCTTGGCAGTCAGCCATGTGGAATCTTCCCTTCACTGTTTGAGGTGGATTCCACTTTATCAAATAATTCCCACTACAAGCAAGAACTGGTTTTCTCTGTGGTGACTTTGTCTGATCCGACTAGAGTGGAAAGCTGTCCCTGCGGATGGGAGTGATCAACGGGATTAGGAATTAACAAAGGGGAAGGAAGCTGATAGCAGATCCTTGTCTCTGATTTGGCAAATTGAGTGTTTCTTGCTATGCTGGAACTTAGTAATGGAAGCAAAGTCCTCCTTCCAGCAAGAATTCCCAGAGCAGATTGGTGATACATGAGAGTTCTGAAGTTGCTATTTAGCTGCTATTTAGTGGTTAAGAAGATTCCTCACATAGCAGGAGGTGAAAGATGTGCAAGACCAGGAGAGGAAACGCTCCAGGTCTTTTGCAAAGAGCCAACACCCAAACTAGCTTTTTAGATGCTCTTTATGGTGATTTTAAGGGTCTTTTCCAATTTAAACAACTCTGTGGTTCCTGTTCTCATTCCATCTGTTTCTCCACTAGGCCTTGTGGCAATCCTCCTTCCTTAAACTGTAGAGGGTAATGGGGAGGTATTTCTGCCTGTTTGTAACTGCTCAGCTGTATTCTTGGCCTCTTCAGCTGAGAAAGTGGGTTGCTTTACAAAGGCTAGAGCATGCATATCATATTGTATAGCTTATCTAAAAATCCTCTACGAGACAAGCAGGCTTTATGCTTAGAAGGAAATAATCCAGTGACAACCACAATCTGTGGACGTAGGGTAGTGCAGGAAGCCTCCAAAGTAGTCTTCATTTACTGCTTGTTTCTGCCACCATACGAATGTTTTATTTACATGATGATCTCTCTGTGTCATTAGGAATGGCTGGGAGAAGGTGCAGAAACAGTTATACGAGGAGGATAATTAGTAGTGCCACAGCACAGTAAGTGCTTTTCCTGTTCTGTAATTCCCTGAGGCACATTTAATCACTTTTGAAAAGCACAGAAATGTTCCATGTTCCAGCTTCACTGTTCCATGTGAGAAGTGTTCTTATTGTAGCCTACCCTGTTGATGAGAGCAGATGTAGTGAGACACAATGACAAGAGAATATGTTATTGTCATATCCAGTGGCTTCCTGACAGCCTGTTCAGATTTTCAAATCCTCTAACTCTCAAGTTAAAGAACAGCAGGTTCATTTTCTCTTATTAGAGCTCCTAAATATGAGGGAACCATCAAGCATGTTCCCTGGTTACACTTCTGCTGTCTACAATACTGCACTTACTGAGGTGTCCCACAGTAGTTCAAAAAGATGCATTATTAAGGGTGGCTGTAATGCTGATAATGTGAATTGGGGAGGGGAAACCTCAGGCCTTCTGGTGACACTGGAGCTTGGTTAAACCACTCTGGTGCTCAACTGTAGTGTTGCAGCTCCTCTGGAATCAATGTTTCCTCCCACCACTCCTTTTATATACCTTTTCACTGTGCTTTCCATTCCAGATTAAGAATAACATGTTATGGTTTAAATACTTCAGTAAAATTTGCTTTAGGCATGTAAATGCATGTTCTTTGGGTCGCTCTAGAATTTGTATAAGGCTGCACCGAGTAAAGCAGTGTGATATCTGCCTTTGCCTGGATCGTGTTCTCTTCAGGCTAAATGGTTGTGGAAGGAGTAAAAACAGCAATGCTGTGTATATTAGAATATTTTGTTTTAAATATAGATGTTTTTGAAGTCTATAGTGTTGTAGCTAAAGGAAAGTGCCTCTTTCACCTCTCCATCCACCTTCCTCTTGTTTTCCAAGATTGTGTTTGTTCTGAACCTGCTGCAGTGTTTGTCTCCAGGAGAAAAGTGAGCTAATGTAATGGGTTAAAACTGACTTAAATGGGTAACTCAGAGATTCTATTTTGCCTTTGAAATGTCTTGTTTCAGTTTGGCTTATGTAAACTGAGAGTAGATTTAACAGGTTTAAGATCCTTAAATTGAAGTAGGTGTCTTTGTATGGGGTTTTGCACTTGGTAAATCAAATAAAACATGATTTGTTTTCTTAATACAAACAGGAGAGATTTTCCCTGATTTCAGCTGGTGTTCAGCGGGTGGTTTGGGGTTTTTTCATTGAAATACAATCCAGTTTGCTTCAGAGTATTGCAGGAATATTCTGCTGCTTTTACTGGCAGGCACCCAGGAACTAGAAGGTGAAAGGAAAGAGTAGGTGATATCATAATAAACTCTTGCCAAATTGAGGTTAGAGGGAATTTCCATTTTCTTTGTACATGGTATTAAAAGTTCTTATTTACAGTGAAGGTAATGATGGTATCCAACAACCTTTTTCATTCCAGGGATGGAAGGATGCTCAGCCATCTGTTCCTGATGCAGAGCTAAGACAAACCTGTGGGATGGAGAACCTCCTTTGACAGACTCTGAAGAGAGCACTGTATCAAGGAAGGCTTGTTCATAGCTGAGAGTAACTGAGGTAACATTTGGTGATGGAATAAGGCTTTGAATTATTTTAATAGTGAAACTTACCTTGACTTTTAGTCACCTGTTTAAAATGCAAGCAAGAGTGGTACAGGTTCCCTGTTTAATACTATTTCCCATGTGTTAATTGTCTTCAGAGTGGACCTCTTCTATGGAGGTTTTCACATTGTTAATCTTAGTATCAGAATGATTATCAAAAAAGACAATGCTTCTATGAAGGATCTGATAGGAAGACTGAAAATAAGACATATTCTGCTTTGAAAAAATGATATGATGTTTGTGTGTTTGAGAGGTTATTATTGTTTCAGTGTCTCAATCATCCAGGTGCAGAAGCATGCCTGTAGAAGAGAGGGAGGTGAGGGGCAGAAACCTTTCTGTTTTCCTTACCCACACAACTCTTTCAAGAAATTACAAAGCCAAGACTTGCAACAAACAGTTTTGATGTCAGTAAGTGTGCTAAGAAATGGTGCCAGTTCTGGAAGCAATAAAAAAGCAGCAGGCTCCCCTGCTTAAACTTATCTATAAAGAGGATTTGTCTCCTTTTTCCATGCCTTCAGAACTCCACCTGACATCACCCGGGCCTCTGCACAGTCTGGCTAAGAGGACATTTTCTGGCTTCCAAGAAAAACAAATGGAAATGCAAAAACTTGCATCTGGCCTGTTACCTCATCCCCAACCACCAGGGTGGTTTCGGAGTCATCCTGGCATTCCTGGTTCCTTTTTTACTTGCTATATAATAAAGATTATTGAGACATGCAGAGAAAGCAGACAACACTTAGACCTCAGTTAAGACTGATCCTGTGTTATTTCCACATGAACTGGTAAGTTTGTTCAGGTATTAAAGAATCTGTTCAATAAAAGCTCCTGTGAAGCCAAGGTGCACGTTTGAATTATCCACATAATCCACTGCTTGACAGGAGGATCGCTCCTGATGTTTTACTCAGAATGTATTTCCTTTCTGTGAATGACTGTCCCTTGAAACAGTTCAGAAAGCCAGTTTTGGTGTAAATGTGTCCCTTATTCTCAGAAACCAATCTGCACTACTCAGGATTATTTGGTTTCCCTTCCACAGGCTTTGTTTTGATTCATGGGAATTTTAGGCCACTCCTGAAGCTTTGGTATAAAACAGCAAGATCAAACTGTCTGGAAAAGCTGTTGTAATGAGCACCTCACTGTTCAGTAAGTACCTTGACTGCTTCAAGTACAGGAAAGGAAAAAAAAGGGGTCTGCACTTTCTTTGGAGCATTTCAAAATATATACAGAAAGCACTAACAAAATATAGAACTCCAACTGCTGTCTCTCCTTTCCAAGGAGAAAACACTGGATGTTTTGGTATTTTTACAGAACGTAGACAGCAATTCTCACACCTTATGTATGGATTAGAAACTGTTCACAAGCAGAACTATTTTATCCTGTCCTAAGATATTGTCCACTGGTGCAAAGGTTGCTTGTTTGTCCTGTTCATGTCTTTAAGTTTGTGAACTTGACATAATAGTCACTTAGTTCTCATGGTTGAAGGTACTAATGAAGAGAAGACTTGGGCTAGGGATAAAAAGTTCACAGTTCAGGCTTCAATATGATATTTTCTGACGTATGGTTTTATATTTACTGTATACAAGTTTATCAGAATATGGAAGTGTGGTCTGATGAAACTAATCTGCTGTTGTAATCTGCTGTGTGGAGAGATGGGCTGTCATTCTTCAAACCCAAGAACAGCGTTCTCCAAGCTGAAATCACACAGAGGGGAAGATCGCCCTTTACATGACACATTGGTGAGTTTTCATTCTATTTTTTTAATAACACTTTCTGAAGAAATAAATGATTTGGTTTTGTAGAAGGTCACAGACGTGAATGCCACGACTCAAACATGCATTTCTTTTTTCTCTTAAAAGACGAAAGTAACATTAATTGAAATTGATCAAAGAGATAGTGTCTGAAGTTGTAACCCTGAGGTTGGAAAGGTTTTAAAAATAGTACCAGATATGTATCACATCTGCAAGGTACAGAATGTCTGCATCGCCTAAAAGATCAGAGGGGAATGATGTAGGGCTGAAGGTGGTGCAGTCTAGCTCCACAGTAACATCTATTGGTAAGACCAAGTCAACCACAGCTTTTCTCAGTGTTTCCACTGCCTCTCTGAAGCCTGTCAGTGTAGTACAACAGGAGATGAGAGCTATTATGGAACACTTCACAGCTCTAGATCTTTATGGCTTCCTCTCTCCTACATATAAGGTGTGCAGTGGTCAGGCCAGGTATCTGCTTTTAGGGCTTATGGGATCTGAAATGAGGTCTGTTTGTTTGCACATGAAACCCAAGCCTCTTGGGTTTGAGCCAAACTTTAAGAGGAGCTCAAGCCCCAAGACAATGGCTGGAAATGGTAGTAGAGACCACAAGTGTTGCATGCAGCTCCACTATGTGCTACAGGTCTTTTCAGTGTCAAATGCTGCATGTAAATTATGGTTCAGGCAGCATTTATATGAGGGACCACAAAGCCATGGCACCTTTCTGTTACTTGTTCTGCATACAGACTTTTTCTACATGTAAATCAAGTACCACTTCTTATAAAAACAATTCCTAGTTCTAAAATAAAGTCAGCAAACTGGAGTTTGTTTTGGGTTTGTTTTTTTTTTAAAGTATTTTTTATTTGTTTTTTTGAGATATGGAGAAGATCCACTTTTCCCTCAGTGGCTGCTATTTAACCCTCAGAAAATCACAAGTTCTGATACCCTCTATTTATATAAACAGGTCCCTGTTCCAAAAGGAAATCCCAGTGTGGATGACCTCGACAGTCCAGTTCCTAGTTCACCAAAAGATCTCTGAATTCCATGGATTTGCCACAATCCTTATATTCACCTTGTTCTTCCTCAGGGAAGCGGCAGCTGCAGGCATCATCTTCCTGAATTGACTGTTCAGATACTGTATGCACTGAAGAAAAAGAAAAAGAGCAAGTGTTTCTGACTTACAAGGCCAAAAAAAACCCACAACTATTTTCAGCTATCTTTGAAAGCATTTAAAAACCTGGATTTCTGATTTCAACAGTAAAAACAGACGAGCATTTCTCTTACTTTTCTTGAAGACAGCACGTAGTTTCTTTTTCTGCCAGATACTGAAGCATATGCATGAAGGCAGCAGAAACACTATGCACAACAACCCAGCTACAGCAAGAGAAACTCTGACAATGTCCATCTGGAGGTCCTTCCCTAGGAAGCAAACAGTATTCCCTAAGAAGTGTTACAGAGCAGAATTCTACTGCCCTTGAATCAGCTGACAACTTTGTCTCCAACTCTGCTTCTAGATAAGTCAGCAACACTGGCAATGAACAGAGGACAGACTCTCGCTTTAAATGAGGTGAGGGCTATAGAATGTTTCAAAGTAAGTCATAATTCTTTAGCTCTATAAGCAATATTATACAATGACTCACCTGGCACAGTGATAGAAAATGGAATTGCAGGAGCCGTGGTAGATAGAGTAGTGACTAAAGTGGGATTATCTGAATCGTGTTTGCAAATGACATCTTTTGCTTCAGTTCCAGGCTCCAGGACTTGGTTTGCAGAGCACCTAAAAGACATTTAAAGCAAAACAGGAGGAGAGGGGGAAAAAACAACCACAAAACAAAACAACAACAACAAAAAAAAAGCAAACAAACCCACAAACCAAAAGCGTGGCAAAAAGTACAGTCCAAATGTAATAGCTGTAGCAGTTCTTTTTTACATGACTTACTTGGTCCAGTTTTTACAGGAGCCATCAGGCTGATCATTAAAAGTTCCATAGCGGCAAGCTCTGCAACCTTCAACAGACAATAGGACAAGGGGTAATGGGTTAAACAGGGGAAGTTTAGATTGGATATAAGGAGGAAATTCTTTCCTCTTAGGGTGGTGAGGCATTGGAATAGGTTGTCCAAGGAGGTTGTGAATGCTCCATCCCTGGCAGTGTTCAAGGCCAGGTTGGACGAGGCCTTGGGTGATATGGTTTAGAGCAAGGTGTCCCTGCCCATGGCAGGGAGGTTGGAACTTGATGATCTTAAGGTCCTTTCCAACCCGAACTATTCTATGATTCTATGACAAGGATGCGTAAACTTGTACAAGGTAAGCATTTAAATCGGCATGTGAAACATTTTTGCCTGCTTCTACAATAATTATACAAAAGTGGATAATTACTATTCCATAAGCTGCTCTAAGTATGCGAGGCCAGTGTGAGCTATGGTCCAGTAGGGTAGTCACTACAGGGCCAGTTTGTTGGCACAGGATGTCACAATCGTGTCTAAATCTCAGGGTTTCCAGCTGTTTCCCACATGGTGATGACAAAAGAGCCTTCATGCGACAGGAACTCATTAGTGTATGATCTGAGCTACAGTTTCGTGGGTTTGTCTGTTTCTGTGCAAACTGTTTATAGCAGTGACAGCTTTTATCTAGTGTGGTCCTTACTCTAATTGTTCCCATGCAGTGCAAGAGGCAGTGGTGCGTCTGGTGGTGGGGAAAGGCAACCTTACCACTCCTGGTGTTCTCCTGGCCCACGCCGCAGCTCCGGTCGCAGCGGGAGCAGCTGTCGCCACTGCAGCGGTACCCCTCCTTGCACGTGCATACAGCATCACTTTTCGAGGTACATTCTTTTAAATACCTGAATATTCCTGAACGGTAGAAGTAAGGTTTGGGTTACCTGCGCGCTCATGCCCGGTGTGGTGCAGCAAAGGCTCCCGACCTTTGCTCTTACAACAATTTGGCTGGTGGCTTCAGCGAGCAGCCCCGCGTTGTTTCGGCAGTGCCACTGTCACTCGCAGGGCAGCGCCAAGCTGCCGCGCCATCTGTAACCCCGCCCGGTACCTTCGCACTTCCGACACAGGGTGCAAACGTCGAGTCCCGCCTCGCTGGAGAACGTGTCGGGAGGGCACGGCCGGCAGCGGCCGCCCCGCCAGCAGTCCGTGCTCGCCACGAAGGTACCTGCGGGCCGAGACACAGAGTGGCTGCCGCGGGGCCTCGCCCGGAGCCCCGGCCAGTCCCTGCCCCGCCTGGCCCGGGCCTCACCCGCTGGGCAGGCAGCGCCGCACGGCACCGCGGCCGCGGGATGCGGGCTCAGCGCCAGCGCCAGCACCGCTGCCGGCAGCAGCGGCAGTTGCGCCCGCGCTGCCGACGCTCCCATGGGGTCAGTGCGCGGCGGCGCGGCCCCGGGCACTGCGAGCGGGGCCGTCGGTACCGGCCCTTAGGGGGCCGCCCCCAGAGGGCCCGGCTGCGTCACTTGGGGGCGGTGGGGAAACCCCGGCCTGGCGGGGGTTTCCGGTCCCGTCCCCCCCACAGCGCGACCCCCGGCTCTTCCGGGCAGCGCCCGCAGCCAGCTCAGCGCTGCCGGGCACCGCTCGCCGGTCCCCATCGGGGCTTCCCGGTGAGTCCTGCACGGAATCCCCGCCGTGGATCGCCAGGCCGGGCTGGCCAGGCCGTGCCCCCGAAAGGCGAGGGTCAGAGTGAGGGTGGCGGGGCAGAGGCAGACACGGCTGCGGCACGTCGGCCGTGCTCGGGTACCGCCCCTGGGACCGAGCGGGACCCGAGCGCTGCGGCCCGGGAAGGGGGAGGCCCGCTCATCCGCGCCCGGTGACTGAAGCTAGAGAGGGAGCGCCTGCTGCGCACGGCCCGCTAGCGGGGCCGCTGTCACCCTCCCGCTCCCGGCGGCCCCGCCCCTTCTGCGCGGTCGCGTGGCCGCGGGCGGTGCTGGCCGCTGTGGGCCGGAGCGGGAGGCGGGAAGAGGCGCTCCGGGGCGGGTTGTAGCGGGCCGGAGGCCGCACCGGGGCTGCGGCACAGGGCAGGCGGCAGGTCCGGGTCCGGTAACCCCCGGAGTGGGCAGCTCAAGTAAACCTCCCCGCGTCGGGAGCAGGAGCTCAGGGAAGGCCCCGTGAGGTCCTGGCCCATGACACACAGAGCCACTGCGGCTCTGAGGGGCCCAGTCAGCAGCTCGGTCTGTTGCACAATACTGAAACTTCCCAAAGCCGGGGGAAACTGCCCCGGAGCCACGGTCCCGGGGAATGGGTGCCGGTGAGGCAGAGCTTGGTTCAGCACTGGGGGTGCGAGGGCCGCTGAGGAACAGCAGCGGCAGCTCCTGTCGCAGGTATGTACTCGCCCTTGCTGTAGGAGGGTGACACGGTCATGGCGGAGGGCACCGGAGCGCGCTCTGAAGCGGCTCCAAGCGAACGGGATAAACGCAGGGCGCTGTGCGAACGGAGGGAGACGACAGCAGAGTGCCGGTGCCGCCGGCAGAGAACGGGGTTAAGCGGGGAGAAGGGGGCGGGCGGCGGCGCTGAGCGGGAGGGCGGGGCCGGGGCGGGGGCTGCTGCAGTCTCCCGCGCCACTGCTGAGGTGAGTCGCGGCCGCCGCTCTGGGCCCCGGCGCGGGCCGCGTAGCGCCATGGGCTCGGCGGCTCTGAGCGGAGGAGGCCCCGGGGCGCCGTGGCCGTGGCGCGGGGGGTGCTTGGGGCCCCGAGGCCTGCCCGAGCGGGCGCTGCGGCGGCCGGGGGGAAGGCCGCCTGTTTGGCCTTAAGGGACCAGGCCTCCCGGCGTGTGTGCGCCGTGCGGTTGCAGGCCCTGCAGCCTCGCTCTGTGCCCCTGCTCGTGGTCTTCTGAAATCCCCGCTACGTCGCATGGCGCCGTGTGCTAAAATAAACATGAGCGTGTAGGGCCGTGGCCTTTCCCAGGGATTAGCTGAGCTGGGCAGCGTTAAAGCCTCCCTTTCTGCGGCAGTCTGCTCGAGGCACTGCAGGGTGTGATTGCTTTAAAGCCGCCGCCTTGGGGTTTCTGATTTAACTGCCACACGTCACCCTCTCGAGAAATGTGCATGTAACTCCATAGGGGGGGAGTATGCGTACCTTGAAGGTTCGAAGTATCCTGAGCATGTGCTGGCACTGAGAAGCAAAGGAACGGTTTGTATTTTGGGTGGGTAGTTGGTTAAAACGGGGTGGCTGTTATGGCAATATAACTTGGTTCTGCCTTCTCTGAAAACATTCTTGCCCTGGTAGCGTAGACCGCATGGCAGCTATGTACATATGCACCCACGTAAAGAGCAGTACTAATGCTCAAGAATTTGCCATGTCTAGGGGCAGTAGGGAGAGACTGCACTTTGCTGGATTAGGGGAAAGAGAAAAGCTTTCAGGGTCAAGCGCCTATTTGCTTCTAAAGAACTGATGAGAGAGGGATACAAACTATGATTACAGTATTTTGCTGTGATGAAAAGCAAATGCAGTATTTCCACATTATGGCTATTGATGTCTGTTGGTAGGTAGTTAAATTCATACATATTTATGGATGAATTCAGATGTGTTCATACAAATTTATGAAAATGAATTTTGTAAATCAACATACACCTTCAAGATGAATTGCTAAAAAGCTCCATGTTATCCTGAAGTTATTGCTAATACTTACGATTTCATTGGACTTGTTTGGTTGGCCTTGTGTTGACAGTATATAAAGCTACCCTAAAAGTAGGGTTTGTCATACTGAATTAGTCTGCTTGGGCTGGTTCTGCATGTTATAGGGTGTTCTGCTGTATATTTGTATATTTGTCCTCATGGCATGGGGGTTGGAACTAGATGATCTTAAGGTCCTTTCCAACCTGAATTATCTTATGATTGTGTATTACTGCGTTTCAGAAATAGTATCTTTATGAATGAGGAAAACAGTAGGGAGTGAACCTGGAAATAGACAAAGGTGAAGCAGGATGAGGAGATGGGTTCCTTTCAAGTAGGCAACTAAATGTGGATCTCGTTTTATGAAGAGTTCCCAAGTGCTACTTGCATTTCCGGAAGGAAAGCCCCTACACAGAGAAGAAAAGTCCTGTGTCACAGGGTGGATGACCTGTAAAATGCCTGGTTAAATCACAGATGCTTTCACCGTCTTCTGTCAGAAAGTATAAGTTTGTAAAGTTACTTTAACTTAACCTGCAAATGGAAATCTGGACATTGACCTCAATTTCTATTTAGGAGCTAAAAAGAAGTCTAGTTTGTTCCATTTGCTAAATGCTGTGCTCTGCTCCCCCGTCACACATGCACTCGTGTTTCTCCCCCACAAAACTGTGACATACCCACAAAAATCTGTTACTGAGGTTTTGTAGGGTCAAGTCATTACAAGTCACAGGAAACTTTACTCATGCTATGTGGAAACTAAATACCAGATATGAGGTCAAAGCTCATGTAAGCCCTTTCTGTAAATGCTGACCTGGGTAGGAGTCAGTAGTCTGGGTATGAGTGAGGGTGTGCAAACTGAAAACAGTTCTACCACCCACCTTGAGCCCTACTCTCTGGCACACTCAGTCATGTAAAGACTTGATTAGGCCATTGGTGCTGACGTGCTGTGCTTCCCACTGCAAAATGCCTTAATCCCTCAATACCATAATGCATTCTTTGTAAAAAGATTTTTATTTAAGTGGGATTGCTATGATATGAATTGAAGTTAGTGAACCATTGAGGTGGCTTAAATGAAAGATAACACAAAAATGCAAAATACTCATTGTTAAATGTTTGGAAGGATTTGTAGTAGGGGATTTGCCTTCTTACCACAGTGTCTCTTTCTGTCTCCCCTCCCTTCAGCTCTTCCCTTCACAACCATCTCACCTAACAACAACTGCTCAAGATAATGGCTTCAAAAAGAGCACTGGTGATTCTAGCAAAAGGGGCAGAGGAAATGGAAACTGTAATCCCCACTGATGTTATGAGAAGAGCTGGGGTGAGTATGCAGACAGAGAAAAGCTTTTTGTGAGTGCCTGGTCAAAGGAAAACCTTTGCCTCAAGTTGATGTTTACTGCGAGGAGTTCAAGGTGTAGCCTGTTGTATAAAGTGAAAATGTGTCTTCCCACTGTTAGCTTATATGTGTGCCCTGGCCCAGATAAGCATGCATAACAAGTGACATTTGTGCAAAAGATGGCCTTTTAAAATACAAACCTCATGTAGAGTAGAACAGATGTCTCAAGTAAATCTTACTCTGTCAGAAAACATGGCTACTGCTATGCACAGTGGCAGGACGTGCTTTTCTTTTGTAGGGGTCTGAACAACTCTACATTACAGCTCATGATATTACATAGCTTTCCTTGAGCTACGTTTAAAATCCTGGTATTAACTGGAGTTCTGTCTGGAGGGATTCCTCATCCTCTTTCTTGCTATTGCAGCTGTAGAGGTGTCATCTGATTAGGTGTGAAAATAAGATTTAACATAAACACACCTATTTCACAGGTATAGAAATGGCTAAAATAAAAATTACCTGCTCCCAGCGCACTTGTCATTCCATTAATATACTCCCCATTTTGGCTACCATAAAAAGAACAAACTTGCCTCCTTGTTTAGTGAATGTGAGCTGTGTGATATTATAACCAGGGATCTAAAAGTCAAGGGAGAAAACTGAAGATGCTATAAGTGTGTTTGAGAATAGCTTGAGCCTGCAAAGAGACTTCAATTCATTATCTGGTCTACTTAGTCCAGCTCTCCTGGGTTTTATTTAAATCCTGTGGGATCAGATATTCCCTGAATGTCCTGTTTGAAAAGTTGAATTATTAGAGGTATTTGTTAATGTTTAGTGAAATCACTACTTACCTTGGACATTTGGATTTAATCATGGTTTGGGGAAGGTTAAGTGTTCCCGGTTCTTGACAGTTTTCAGTAATGCTTTGCTTGTTCTGTGTTCTACTTAAAAACTAACAGATAAGTACAATTCCTGAGTTCTTGAATTGTAATGATACAAATATTCTTCTGTTAGATCAAGGTGACTGTTGCAGGCCTCACAGGAAAAGAACCAGTACAGTGCAGTCGAGATGTCTTCATTTGCCCTGATGCCAGTCTTGAAGATGCCAGAAAAGAGGTTGGTCATCCTGATCTAATATAATGGCCAACATTTCTCACAGTTTCAGAGGAATTTGGAAAGCTTATGCATTACCTTTAGAAATACGGTGCATGTTATGGTAGCTCTGTGCAGTAGTGAATCACAGAGTTGTACATCCCGCAGTGCTACCCTTCAGTGATGTCCTGTTTCGTAGCATGTTAGGATCAGACAGATTTCATTCTGCACAAGTATTTGGTTTTGCAAAGCATCAAGCATAGAACTTTATTTTGCATGTTAGTCACCCCAGCCAAAACAGCTGAAAAGTTCAGATGGGAAGCTAAAGGATGCTGCAGTTAGACCTGTGCAGTAAGATTATAGCAAAACCACTTGTCCTTACAATGCAAGAGCTGCATTTGCTTGGTGAGGCAAATTCACTTGGCTTAAAAGGTGATTCTGTGACAGACTTTGTCAATAATATGCTCTCCCTAGAACAGGAAACGGTATTTTGTTCCATGACTGAAACTGGTTCTCTGATTGTAAAATGTTTTTCAGTGAAAGAAAGGTAGATCCTTTTGCTTTTCACTCCACTCAGCTGTAGTGGCCTTAAACCAGTGTAATCTATGTACCAGCCTCTCTTCAACAGAATAATTTTATCTTATGTTTTTTTTAGGGACCTTATGATGTCGTGGTCCTGCCTGGGGGTAACCTTGGAGCTCAGAACTTGTCAGAGGTAAAGTTCTGCTATCTTAAAGATTTATGGGCATCCTCATGAGTAGTGGGCGGTCTACACTTGCTTAGTAATTCTGCAGATTCAGTTCATCTTCTGAATGAAACAGGAAACTAATCGTCTTAAGCCTTTCTTGTCAACATATAGGTGGGAGAACTGGGTAAATTCTTGAATACCTAGTTAAGCAGCATAAAGATGGAAGGGTGCTCTGTATTGTGGGAAAACATCTCTGTTCATAATCATACGAAGATGAAACAGTTGCAAATGAAGATGTAATTCCATGAAATATAAACCAGGCTGAACCCACAGGACTCTGCTCAAGAATTCTGTCTCTGGTGCCAAATTGTTGTAGTGGTAGTATAAATACTTTGTGGAAGGCAGGCGGACAAACGAGTTGATCTATCAGATAGGATTTAGATGGTATCACAGAGTTTGTAAGCGCTGGAATATGAGTCAAGTGTCCCATATAAATCTTCTTAAGAGCTGTAGAGACTGGAGGTATCTCATGAATCTTTCTTATTTGCCTTGCAAAGATTTTAAGCAATGACTTTCTATAACTGTGGATTAAACTAGCTTTGTCATGGGCCAACTACTTCCTTGCAGTGCCTTCTGGTTTCCTTGCTCATGGCTTGTGGGACAAGTACTTACTGGTTTCAGTTTTTCTCCTTAGTGTTTTCATTGTTGTGTCTCTGTTGTGAGGCAGGATGGGGAGCTGTCAGCTGGTTTTCTTTGTAAAACTTGTTTAGGAATTTTCAGTGGGAAAAAAAATCAGCCATGCTTCAAATAATCAACCCCGAACAATGACCTGTGAAATGATCTCTTCATACAGTCTCCTGCTGTGAAGGAAATTTTGAAGGACCAGGAAAGCAGAAAAGGCCTGATTGCTGCTATCTGTGCAGGTGGGTTAACAGGGTGTGTTGATTTGTAAAGCATTTGGGTATTTTGAAGGGGCATGCAGACAGTTTCCTGTCTTAGAAATCAGTATTCCTGGAATTGAGTAGCAGGGATTTGTACTGTACATGCACCCATCAGCATCTAAATGTAATAGAAGAATCTCTGAATTCCTGTGAACACTTAACCTACCTACAAGTTCTGCTTGGCATCTAGCTCTTTTGAAGCAGTTGTATTTAAAATAAAAAGTAAAAGGTGACATGCTAAGATTTTGTACTAAATATGTGCTTATTCTGATGATCTTTCTGTGAGGACACAGTACTGGCAGGACATCACTGCTATAAATTTATCTCACATCTCCTCTCCTGCCCTTTAACTTCAGAAGGAAGGCTGTATATATAGAATTACAGGCTCATCCTTCCTCATCTGTGTGGCAGTAAAAGATGGAATTACCCTGAGGAGGGGGTTGTCTGCTTATATACTCTGCACAGCTGGCTATCCAGTCTATTTCTTTGTAAGATTTGTATGGAACAAAGCAAGATGAATAATTGCCAGTGCTCCCAACTGAACTAAGGGGCTGAATTAGGTACCTGTAGTTGAGAACAAGGAAAGTGGCAACGAGTGTGTAAAAGGCAGTCTAACAAAGTGTGTTTGTGGAGTGTTCTCTGGTACATTGACGGGGGTTTTTTTGCTTTCTTCAGTTAGATGAAATGCATAGAGAGATGTGAACACTCTTGACCTTGGCTGTGTCAGTCTTCTGCTTCTCTATCTCTCTCTCTCTTGCAGAACAATCTCAAATTCATGGTTGCCCAATAAAGGCCTTTCCTTGTGATCAGCACAGTTTATTTAGGCATGATTCTTAGACCTCATTCCAGCATAACACAAAGAAGGTTATTTCCCAGACTGTATCTGAAGCAAATCAAATGTACAGAAATGAAATTCCCTTTAGGCAAATCTTCCCTTCAGGTTTTTTTTTTAATTTCCGTAAGGATTTTTTGGTCAGATGACCTAAGACGTCTTGAGCTAAAGTCCTTCCTCAATTCAGGCCAAGAAGGAAGTATGAAAAGAAAAGGGAAAGACTGCTAAAATAAAAAACTTACCAGTTAGTCCACCATCTGTCCAAAAAACTGCTTGGCACACAACTGCAATATGTAAAGACTTTGTTTATCTGTTAAGTCTCTGAATTCAAGGCTTAACAGGGTCATAAAGTAAAAGGACCTTGTTAATGTCTTCTAGTTTCAAGCAGTGTTAAATAAAATGTATTATCTGGATGTGAAGTGACCAGTGTTCTTGAAAGGCAGCACAATCACATGTAGGATGCTGTGTGCACTGGGTGCTCCCTAAGCCTCCTCTTTTCTTTGTGTGTTTCTCTGCATAGGGCATTTTGTGTGATAGAACGGGAGGGATTATGCAGCTGTGTTCTCTTTGAGGCCTTTTGCTTCAGAGGTATGGCTGGCATCAGTTTTATGAGAAGTAGTTTGTCCACTGTGAGCTTTGGCTGCTTGAGGGCTTAGTGCCTGAACATGTGTTCTTAAAAGTGTTTGTAGCAGGAAGCAGTTTCTGACTGGTGCAGCTTTGTGTCCTTACAGGTCCTACTGCCCTTCTGGCACATGGCATAGCGTTTGGGAGTAAAGTCACAACACATCCTTTGGCCAAAGATAAGATGATGAACGGAGGTATGTACTGACTTTTCAAAGTCTTTCTAAACCCTTCTCAGATTTAATTTAATTTTTTTAGCTGAACCCTTGGTTTCAAGATAATAGCTTTTGTATCGTATTTTGTATCTCTGAATTGCCATAGTGCTTTCCTGAATATAATCACAATTCAACTGAATATGGTAAGACTGTATTTCCAAGTCTGTTTAACTTGATAATAGAGGGCTCTACTGACATTCTCATCCTTGGGGAAAATACACTGCTGCTGTCGTATTAGGAGCATTTTTTTTCCCCATTATCCTCTTGAGGCTGAGCCATCTCTTGCCCTTTGGCTTCTCTGCCTCCATGCTGCCAGCAGCAAACCCCAGTAGCACCTTTCCTGCTCTCCTATGAATAGTGCTTTCATGCTGGGAACAGCTCATGGGTCTACACTTCCTTTTCATACCTGAAGGAAGAAGTGGTGAAGTACTGTTAAGAAGTCATTCTGTGAACATTAACAAATCTGAAGGGGAGCAGGAGATGGCAGGGTTCCTCCAGTTCCCTCTGCATGCTTTTGAAAAAAAGAAGATTGTGAACAGCTATACAAAAGCGGCCTGACTCCCCAGAGTAACCTCACAGGAGCTGACAGACACAGTGAGCACTTCTTGAGGAGCTTGTAGAATCCAGAGGTGCATTCCCATACTGCTGTGTGCCTTTTTCCTCTGAGGACTGCAGGCAGTGAGGAGCTGCTGGGTTCCAGAGGGGCAAGGGTGCAGAACCCAAGGCAGGCTGTGTCCTATGAGGCATAATGCTTCTGTCACTGCATGCTGACTGACATCAGGGCCTACAGGCAGCAAGTGGCAGTGTCCTGGCAGGCAGGTCTGAAGCATCTGTGCGCACTCTGCTGGAGACTGACCCTCTTTCTGTTGTGTGTCCTCCCCAAGCACATTACAACTACTCCGAGAGCCGTGTGGAGAAAGATGGGAACATCCTCACCAGCCGCGGTCCTGGTACCAGCTTTGAATTTGGGTTGGCCATTGTTGAAACACTGATGGGGAAAGAAGTGGCCGAACAGGTGAAAGCACCCCTAATACTGAAAGAGTGAAATCCTAGTGTGGGCCAGGGAGTAGAATTTCAGATAGAGAATCTCATCCTTTGTGGAATAATAGTAAGATGCACTGTTGTAAATGCAGTCTAATTGAGGTGAAATTAGCAACTGTACTTCCCTAACCTGGGACACCTTAGCAAACCAGTGGTCTATATACCTGGAAAAAGAACCCGTTAGCAAAAAGCTTCATCACAAAAAAGCAGTCAGCACCTAATAATCTTAGTTAGCTCTTGGCATTTAAATCACATGGGAAAATGTTTGAATAGTAAATAAAAATGAAGCAACCGTGCTTGTGTGTTTTTTTTCTTTGCATGTTTCCTCCTAACCCAGACCTGTGAAACCTTTTTTACCACTATGGTTAGTGCTCCCTTTCTTTTACCAACTAACTCTGTTGTTACCTGGCACTGTCATCTTACATGACTGGCACATCGTGCTTACAAGGTGGCACCTCTCTGGACTACCCCAGCACCTGGAGACGTAGTTCAGCATACATCTCAAGTGCACAGTCAGAACTTCAGAAAATTATTTCATAGGTGCCTTTTATGATTGCTTATTTTAATGGGAACCAAGTTCATTCTCAATTACTGCATTTTAGTAATGAAATACATAGGTCCTTTTGCAAATTTAGAATGAGGTAATGTCTACGTTATTAGTCTCTACTGGAAGAACTGCTTTAGCTGTGTGCTCTGCCTCTAATTTGTTTAGGAAATCTTCCATATGTTTCTCTAGCTTTGAAAGATGCTCAAGATATGCAAAAACTTGTAATCTCTGTCAGATTGGACATGTTTGTTCCTTAAATCTGCACATTTAACTGGTATTGCTGTGCAAATGTAAAGCAAATGATGGAAGGATTCTTTGTCCTAGAACCTGGAATAAGCACTTTCTTTGTAAGTGGGCATGATTCAGAATACAGGCAAAGCTGCGCATTCCTGGGCTGTAGTACTGCTTTATAGCATTGTCAGGCTTTAGTTTAGGAGCGTATGGTGATTGGATATCTTTTGCCACAGAACTTTGCTTAAACTGAAGAGGGTGCATCCACTCTTCCCTAACTAGTATCTACCGCTTTGTTCCCTGACAGTTGGAGGATTTGGAGGGTGCATTGTTCAAGAAGGTAGTCCATTAGCATTGTCTGTATGCCTTGTATCATCTCTCAGGAAGATTCTGGTTGTTGTGTAGGCTTCAATGCATAGTTAAGAGTGAGCACTTTTACTGAATTGAGATGTATCATATGACTTAGGAACAGGAATATATACAAGGTGGCATAGATGCTAGTGCCAGCAGTAAATACTTTAAATGCTGAAAACTATATTCCTTCAGAATTAAGGAGTTTACAGATGAAGCAGCAGCTCTGAACCAGAAGAAACAAAGAGCAGGTGGAGAGTGAGCAGTCTTGTTCTGCTGTAGTTCTTTGGCAAGTTTCTTTCCACAAAGGAAAAGCAAAGTACACAGGATGGCACTGTGAGCAGGTGGAAATCCTAACCCAGGAATATGTCCCTCGGAGCAACAGAAAAAGGATGCTCTTCTAGAGAGAAAAGCATTGCCTTTAAAATAGGTGGAGACAGAAACAACACGTAACAGATGCAAAACAGCCTGAACTGTAGTACTTACAGCCATAAAAGTACACAATGGAATATGCTTCATCCAGTAATTACAAGCCCTGGACAGCTTGCTAGCCATTTTGAATATGCATCTTATTTGCTATGACCTAACTACAAGGCATGAAACCCACAGTGACTGTCAGAACAAAGAATGGTTACTTAATCAGATCATTTTCAACAAGAAGATGCATTGTGATGCGGGGTACAAAAAATGATAGAAAATGGTAAAAGACAGTTACCTTCCAGCAGCCTGGATGACATGTAACTTGTTTGGAAAGATAAGCATGTACCAGAAAAGTAGGAAGGTGCCAACTAGAGAATCACGAGCATTGCATCCCTACCATCACGTATGTTCACAGCCTGAAGAAAGGATGTATTGCTGTTCTAGACGTATCCACCACTCCTCTGCATGCACGGACACTCAGCAGAGCTCTGTATGCAGAGCAGGTCCAGCCACACAACCCAGAAGTGAGGGAATAGTATCCAGTTCTCTTGAATCCCAAGTACTCTATCCACTCGATCACTAGTTAAGGGAGTAGGCAGCATTATTGGTTTGTCTTTTGCTGGCCACAGTTTGGGAAGCAGGACTGACATACATTTTAAGCTCCAGAAGCAGGTTCAGGCTTGTAAAACCCAGTACCCTATTTTTTAGGTAACTCATTTCCTCTATATTGTCTAGGTGCACTGAGGGCTCCACTTATTGGCACAGCACTTAGGTAATGCTCACAACTGTGTGTTGTACTTAGTCTCTTTAGTGGCTCTAGAGCCTTTGTGCTTTCTACAGGACTGTTCAACAATTATCCCTTTGTACAACCTTAAATAATTCCTCTGTACATAGAGTTTACGGCACTTCTAGTCCTGTAGATACTCAAGTACCTTTAGCAATTTAATTCAAGGCCATTGCACTAATGGTAAAGGGAGGAGGGAATAAAGTTGATGTAGAGCAGTGACCATCATTCCTTCAAACAGCTTGGAAACAGTTTTACCAGGGTTGAGCAGCAGCTGTGGGCCCTGAGTGCTCATCATGGTCCTGATGAGCTGCTCCTGTGCCCTCTCAGCACCCTCACCTGTGGCCCAGGAGCTCTATGTAAGTTGAAGGTTGGGGCTAGCTCTGGTCTTTGATGAGTTGGAGTTGTCGAGGGGCTTCTGGTCTGGCTTTGGGCTTGCCCCTGCTCCAGAGCTGCCGGGTGGTCAGCTGTGGGGCTGCTGGCTGAAGGTGTTTCTGCAAGACATGCTCAGCTCTCCTTGCTCAGGTATGGTGGGGCTGTGCCCCTCACTGCTGTTGGTGATGCCCTGGCTGGCATCACTCTTGCTTTTGGCTCTGTTTTGCTGTTGCTCTCTGCTAGTCAGTACTGCTGTGTTTGCTATTAGAGAATACAGGATTTGGGGCTGAGCAGTACAGCATCATTTGCTGGCTCTAAACCTGGCAACAGTGATACTTCAGTTCTTACAGATTCTATTCATGGATCATGCTTCTGGAATTCAGGAATTTCTGAATTGCTGTCCTCATGAGAGGTGTATTTCTATTGAGGCTTTTGCAGCTGCAGTTCTTTAAATTAGGTGCTTGGTTTCTCTGTGCTGTTCAGTTCCAGTTAATTATTTTGGGAGACTGGTCTCTGTGTAGTTTCAGAACCGCTTTCTAAGTTGCACGTGTTGCTCTGTAACTCTGGGAGCTGCCTGCTTTTGTACATCGAAACATTTTCAAGTTATAATGACTTCTCCTAGGAAAGCGTTGCTTACTTTGGCACACACGCAGCTCTAGCCTCAGGCTCCCACTTCTTCCTGTATTACTTTGTATATGACTTGGAAAAAGCCCTCTCGTGCTGGAGTCCCCAGCTGGGCAAGATGGTGACTGGCAGGTCGGAAGCTGCCTTGAGTGGTGGCAAATCTGACTGCTGATAGACACTGCAGTTTTTAAGAGGAACTCTCCTGTTGGGTAGTAGGGAAGTGCTGTTTCCAAGAGAACTGGCCACAGAGGATGCATTTATCTGTGTTAACTTCTCTCGTTGCCACATCTGATGTGTGAATTGGTTGCTTTCCCACTGTGGTTTGTAAAGGCGTGCTTTCTGTTCCTTTCAGTCGTGCAGAAGGGGAATGAGTGCTTCCACTAGGAAAGTCTAGGAATAATGCAGCTCCAGCATCCTGTATGGGCTTATGGAGACGTGGGCTTTCCCATCAGCTTCCAAATAAACACTTGGAGCAAAAGGAAGCGGGTTGGTTTTGGGGTGTTCTCCTCCTCGGGGAGCTACAGCCCGTTAACCAGCCCATTAAACCCAGGAGCCCAGCGCCGCTGCCGGGCCCTGGTGGCTGCTCCCGCGGTGCCTCCGGTTCGAGTGGGCCCAGCGCGCCCCCGTGCGGCGGCCGCCGCACACACACCCACACCCCCCCATCCCCGGCCTGGATTCCGCGGGGCAGCGGCTGGGCCGCGGGTGCGTTACTTTGCGCGGAGCCCCGGCTGCTCAGAGCTTGGTGGATCCGCACAGCGAGGCCGTCCGCGGCCGGGCGGGGTCTGTGTGTGCCGCATGGGGCGCTCCCTTGTGCGCGATTGCACGTCCCAGTGTAAAGTTCGGGTGTTACGGACTGGACTGCTTGTAAACCGGCCGCCTTACTCGGTGTGCTGCTTCAGGGCGTGCAATGGCATCCTGGCTTACTGTGGAGACTGCTTGTGATTGTGTAGGGCTGATTAAGCTCAGATGACAGGAGAAGCGTGGCCTGGGAGAGGCAGTAAATGGCCTGTTCTGTTATAGCAGCCGGAGAGGCTGAGCAGTCATGAGCCACGTCCTGTGTGCCACGTTGTGTAACCTGAAGCTAGGACTGGACTGCTGCCTGTGCCTGCTGTCCCTGGCTCAGGGGACTTGTTGTCTGCGCCTCCAGTGGAAAGGCTGCTTGGGGAGTGATGGGGTCCTTGGTCATTCCACAGAACAATACTGTTGGGTGTGTGACTGATAAAACCTCTAGACGAAAATAGCCTAACGTGGTCTCTTCACTCCTAAAAACATGTATGTTTAGACTGTTGGTCTCTACAAAACACTAGCATTAAGCCACTTAAAGCTAGGAGCTAAACAGTTCATCCTTCCTTCAGGCTAGTCTTTCATCCTCAGCTCCATGCCAGTTCTCTATCAGCCTCTGTTGAAGGCAGGAGCTCACTGGCATCCATTTTTACAAGAGCATGTCTCAGGCAGGGCTGTCTGTTGCTGTGGCTTTTAAGGTAGCGACCACTTCAGTTCGTTGGGCTTTTACAGCATGATGGGAAAATACTCTGTGCAACGGCAGCCCTCCCTCCCAGCAGCAAAAGCAGTTCAGGCTATTTAAATCCCATGAGCAACAGAACGTGTCAGGGTGTGTGCTGTCATTTCACCTCCGCCCTGCGTTGTTAGAGGCCTCTGCATTGCCACGTGCCGTGATACAGATTCTGCATCACAAGAGCACAGTCCCAATTCAAATTGCTTAAGCTCTAAGTTCAGGGGCGTGCAACCAGGATGTAGGGAAACTTTTCTTGACTAACTTGTCAACGTGAGAGATGACAAATGAAGTCACCAAGCGCAGCCTAATATGGATGGAGTCTCGGTTTTCCTCTGGACGTTGCTTAGCAGCCAGTAAGTGACAACGTAGGGATTGCAAGGCAGTGAGTAACCTTGCAAAGGTTCACTGGCTGTTTGCTTATGTCTCTCTTGCACCTTGCCATGCAGCACTTGGACTTGACATGGCATGAGCTGATGTGGTCCTTAGTATGAACTTCCCTGAACTCGCTGAGCTCCCAAAGACCCTTATGCCTAAAGACTGCAAAGTGTATAGGGCTGTCTGTGTGTTGCAGTTGCCTTCCAGAAGGGCACTTGCTAGTGCTATCTGTGCCTTTGACATTGTGAGCGTAATAAACACATTGACAAAGTTAAAATGAGTATTTTTGATTACAGAAACATGCCTCTCTGTCACCTGGGTTAGGCAGTGGGTAGAAGATCATCCTTCTGAGCCAGGCTTCATGATCCTATGCTAGATGCAGGACTTGGTACATGGAAGAAGGCCTCTTAGTATTTTATCACCATGGCCCAATGTGCAGTGGTGAGCATCCTCAAGCAGATTCAGGGTGGTGATTGTGGGGTAACCTGGCATGTTTTTTTCTCTGGTGTTTCATGGCAGTATATTTGCTCTCTTCTTTTCTTTTGGCTTTCACATGATAACAGCTTTTGGGCAACAGTTTTAATCTTCAGCAAGAAGCTGCAGGTTTTACACACAAAAGCATCTCTTCCTCTGAATCACTTTGTAAGGAAATGAATAGCAGTGCTGGTTCCCATGTCTGAGTGGCATGCCACTTACAATTTGGAATACCTAACACCTTCTCCAAAATTAACCACAACTGGGATCAAGGTGCACACCAATATATAAATAATATAGCACCAGTCTATGAGCAATCACGGGTGTGTCTTCCATATGTGATTCAGAAAAAATAATGAGCTGTGTGGATGAAAATAGGCATTTGGGTGGGGATTATGCAAGGCCTGAGTTACAATGCAGGATGGGTGGGGGTAACACCTCTTGCAGCTTACAAATGCTAATCACCAGCTCAGCAGCCAGAAATCTCTGCAGCGCCATGAACAAGTATTAATAAGTATATTTAACAAATATTAATAAGTATAATTAAGCTTCATGTGCTGAATTTTCAGTGCCAAGGAGCTATGAGAAATTTTGCTGAATGTTTTCAATTTTAAATGAATAGAAGTGCTTTTGTAAGCAAGCTAGCAAGAAAATAAAAGATTAGGCTACTTTAAGTTTACCCCAGGACCACTCCATACACACACACACACACACACACACACAAAGTCAATGAGTTTCCTAACTGCAGTGACCCTACTAGAGATGAAATTATGCATCTTATTACCCTTAAGTTTCCTTCTTGATGGTAATCTAGAGACTCTGTATTTAACATACAGCTTGTCATAGTGTTTAAAGTGTTTATAAGGGCTACAGTCTGTAATCATGAGTTTGAAGGGTGGGAATTCCACCATGACTGATCTGGTCATCATCTTAACCCTGAGTTCCTGACAAGACTCAGTTTGAATTCCATCAGCAACTACTCCCTGCTGTAATAACTGCCCTTGCCAAATTGGTGGCTGTGTCCTGGACTAGATGGATGCTTTCCTTTAGCATGTCAAACCTACCACTTTAGAAGTGTTTAAAAACTGCTTAAGAAGAAACCCAAGGTTGGAGCAGGAGGAAACACAAGAGCTCTTCTGAAGTTTCAGTACAGGGGCAATTGCACCTATTTCAGTCTGGGAGCAAATGGAAAACAGCTGCCTCCTGGCACCCATGGATGGGTGATCACAACAGTGCTACTGAGGCAAGAAAGAGACTGCTGGGAGTGAGCAGTAACCCCCTCTTTCAGTGAGGAGGCTGAGGGAAGCTTTGCCTTTCTCTAGGTGTACATCTCTCTTCCCTGCTGGAACTCAAATTCCTTGACTCTTCAGGCCTCAGTGTATCAAGTTATAACAACTTTGAAGTGTGATTATTCCAGTCAACTCTATCTGGCAAGGGGCTTCCTCCTCAGAGGCACTGTCAGGCCTTGCCCAGGTGAGCCCAAGCTCTAAATATTCAAATGTGATCAGGCTGTTGCAAAAGCATGTTGTGTCCTGACAAGTCTTATCATGTGCCAGGGAACGAGCAGAGAAATGTCTTCTGGCCAGAACTTGCAAAGCTTCCCCCACAGCTCCACAGCATTAATTACTTGCTTGGAAAATGGAATACACTCCTTGGATCATGCAGACTTTGTCCCCCAGAGCACAGGAATCTGGTGTCCAAGAAACACACAAGTGAGGCTTTGACCTGACTTTGTCAGTGACGCCATCACCATCACCCAGAGACAACTATGGAACTGTGGAGTGAGTCCTCAGTGAAACCTTATTGCTTTGAATTGTTAAAGGGAAAACAGGGAAGCTGCTGAAATGCTCAAGACTTGCCTATAAATTACTTTCCTCATAGTGAAGAGGCATGTGAGTTCTGTAACCTGCTTGAATGTCTTGCTCATAGCCAAGCAGTTCCAGTTGCTCTTTTCAATTCAGGTTCGATCTGCTTTACTTCAGTTACAGTTGCACTAAACTTAGATTCATAGTTTAACTTCTGGAATGAGCTGTAACTGTGCTGTTCCTCAGCTGACCCAGCGGGAAAGAGCTTCCCTACAGACTAATTATATTTATTTAAATGCTCAGGACTGAGTAGACAATACCAGAACTTTCAGGAAAGGAGAATGTAGCTTTTGCTTCTGACAAAAAACTGTAATAGATTAAAAGTCTTCTGGAATTTGGAATTTTAGGAGAGGTTATGCCAGACCATTCAAAAGCACAAGCTGTACCAGGTTTTTAAGCACTGTAAATCTGAAGTTTGTACTCAGAAGTAGCTCTTATTCTGAGGAAGCAGAAGGTGTCTTGCTGCTGCATTAGCAGAAAAGATTTTAGCCCAGTGGCTGGGGAACTTCCACTGCTAAGAGAAATGAAAGTGCATTGCCAGGGTGTGAGCTGGGGAAATTGTAACAAATGCCCCATTGGATACCCAAGCTGTCTTCAGCTGTTAGTCACTTCAGAAGTGCAAGTCAGTAAGCAATACCATCAGGTGTGAAGTGCAATGAGTTAGGACAGAAACCTTATCCCATCGCTGTACTCACAAAGAGAACAGGAAGAGAGACCTGGCAGCAAGGGCAGTGGCTCAGACTCGCTGTTTTACTTATCCAAATGCAATGCCTTGTACATCCAGGAATATAGAATGCCAGGTCTGGCCTCCTTGTCTTGTCAAGAGGGGTTAATTTCACAGCGTGGCTTTTCCCCAAGCGCCTTAAGCCAAACCAATCGCACTGAGAAAGCATGAAGAGCTTTCTGTGGGGCACCTGCATAGGGAAGCTTTCTTCCATCCAAGAGTGGCTTTGCTACTAATTTGAGAGTAAATGCCATTAAGAGCCAAACTGAGATTAGGGGTTTGGGGAATTCATGTGCTTCCAGGTAAGGGGGAAAGAGTAGCCTGTTCAAGAACAGGCACCTAGGCTGAAAAAGAGGGTTCCAAGTATTGGGAATGGAGTGGGACCCAGAAGCAAAAGCTGGAATAAAATAACAGGGCAGTTGATTCGTTTTAGGCTGAGTTCTTCTGAAATGACAACTACTGAGTCTGTGCCAAGCCACAATCAACAAGGAACAAGCTGCAGCTTAGCAGTGTCAATCTGTAACTGAGAAAGTGTTATTTAAGGCATTAGGGTTAAAGCTGCTCAGCTTTAAAGGGGAAGGTTGCAAGTACCCATTTGACATTTTCCACCTTGGAATGTGGTAATGATAGGCTGAATAACTCAATCTTGCAGGATGGTTTATTGCCAGCACAAAACTATAGGCACTGTGCTGCCAGGTAGGAAGGAGGAATTAAAATGAATGGTGTGCAATGTGAGCTATTGAACACTCCTGCAGAAATCTGAATTAAATGCATGCTGAATTCAACATTTGCTACACATTTAACATCATTTAGATGCACAACTGCATTCACTGTTCAATAAAGCAAAACCCAAAATGTATCATAAATATTTTATAACTTTATTAAATTCAAGACATGACAATATTCAAAATACAAAGTGATTTTTTTTATTCAATACTGTACACAATGCAGAAATATCAGTGCATTTCTATAGCATGTATTTCACCTTCATTTAGTTTGTACTAAAACAAATAAAAATTAAGCTTTAAAATAGCTCAAACACCTCATTCAGCAGTTTAAACTGTAAACAGCTTGTTTCTTTCTGTGGAGGAACACATTCATCTTCTGCACCTCCGTTAAGGAGCACCCTGTCTCTTGTGCTTATCCGCAAGAGGATAAATGTAGTCAAAATGAGCACGAGAAACTACCAATGCACAAATGTGGCACCTCAATGAACAATGGATTGCTGAGGCACAATGAGGAAAAACTGAACAGCACAAAGCAGCATCTGAAGCAGCGAGAGATGGGACTGACACTGTTCATAAATGGAATCATGTTTTCCTCATACCTTTCTTCTCCCTTAAAATACTGAACAGAAATCAAACCACAAGACCAGCTTGTGCTGTTTCTGTATTTAATACAGTCAGAATTCCAGACTCTAGGTAAGCATGTTGGTGTTGCTGCCTGCCTAACAGCAGCTGTTGAGCTGCTCGTATCCTCTGCCACTTCCAGGCCACTTTCACACATTTTCAGGATCCAGCAGGAAAAGAGCAGCAGTAGAGGCTTAGCAATAGCTGGTCCAAGTCTCTCCTAGGAAAAACTGCAAAATTGAGCCAAGTGTTGTCTAGCAACTGAAAGAATCCACAAAACCTAACTCACTTTAGAAGTCTTAGTGTCAAATCAAGTTGTAAAATAGGTTAATCTTTCGAAATGCACTTCCAATATGCTTGCCAAGTCTTGAAGTGGATATCAGATCTTGCAGCTACCTTCTCACCAGGTTGGCATATCCTAGCCAAAGAGGACAGAGTCTGTTCTCAGCAGAGCTCCTGTGTTAAAGAACTTTTGGAAATGCCTGATGCAAAACCTGTACTGCATTATCTGCCCTGTTGTATCTTTGTAAGTGACTCATAAGCAAAGCTAGATTGATTTAATTCTTAAATACCATGACTACCAAATACGTTCATCTAGGTAGCATATAACTGGCCAACTGTGACTACTACCCCTCCATATGTTTCTATGGAATCTCTGTAGATTTTCAGCTATACATACCAAGACAAAAAAAGTCTTAAGAAACATATCAGAGATACGCAGCATAAGAGGACTTCACCATCCACTTTCCAGTTCTCAGGGACAAACTGGTCCTACTTCATTATCTGAGAACCTGAAGAACTTTGTAACATGATAAAGTTGAGCTCCATCCTGAACAACTGAGCCGAGACCCTGCTTCCAGAGACTATGGAGAAACCACATAGGACAGATGTTTCCGTTTCAGATGACCAGCTATGTCCACTCTAGGTTTTGAGTCCAGTTTTGCTGGGGCTGAAGTAGCTGTGCAGTCATCAGACCACGACTGAACCTCTGTGCTAGAGCTACTTTCTTCTGCTTCTCTGAAGAATTTCTCATACTTGTCCAAATAGGGAGGCCTCTCAGGCAGCAGGTAGTAGTGCGTTGAACTGGCCTTCTTACCATTTTCAATGATTGGAAGAATGCAGGGGACCCTGTTGGAAGATCCTTCACTATTTTGTCTTTGTAGAGCTTTGCTGCTGACATACTTAGGATCAGGTGCAAAACTCTGGGTGGGGGGCATAACCCCATTGAGGTATGATGGCAAGCTTTTAGGACTTGGCGTGCGGGAATTGCTGCGTGACAAAGGTTCTCTGGGGGGCACTTTTGGTGGCCTGTCTTCATCACTGTATGCACTAGAAGCAACTTCTGCTGACCACCTTCTGTAATCCGGTTTGAGAGCTCTTGGAGGTATAGGAACCCTTGGTGGAATCTCTGGTTTATCTTCATCAGAGTTTGGAGAAGACCTGTTTAAGTGTCCAGATAGTCTTACTACTGGTTTGTTAAGAGATCCAGCTGGCCCAGAATGGGACCTTCGCAAACGTCGATGCAGCTGCTGTGGAGGAGGATAAATACTGGATATATATCCACTTAGGCTTTGTGTAGGGTTGGCATCTTCTGGTTTTGGTCCTGTTGGAGTATCAAAGTATGCGTAGTTGATCTGTCCACAGCCCCTAAAGCTCCGCCGGCTTGGAGCACTGGATTTAAAAGGAGGAAGTTCATAATCTCCTAACAAAAAGTCAGTGTCTGAGCTAGTGAGGAACTCCACCTCCCTGTCAACCTCATCTGGAGTAAGGTCTTCAGAAATAGGCAGAGGGGGCAGTGGCCTGGAACTCCGGTCACTGGAAGATGCAGACAGAAACTGAATTGGCCCATTTTTTATTGGCATGTGAGGAGGTGTTTCTTCAGAAACACAGCCCATGGTTAATGACAGTTTACTAAAGCCAGGAACGAGATGCTCTTCATATCTTGAAATGGGCTGTTCAGTTTTGGGACTTACAGGAGGTGGACTGGATTTCTGAGATGGGACCTGGGTGCAAGTTTCAGCAAAGCTGTGGTCATTCACAGAAGCGTGGCTGGAAGAGTGCCCTAAAAAAGTGAGAAAGTCTTTAGAAACACTCTTCCAAGTAATATTCTAGTGCATGACTTTGCCACTGCACAGATAACATTTAATTCCTTCTAATGCAACAATAAATAATGTCTGCTTAACGCTCTGATAGCAGAAAACAGCTATTACGGATCTTTTCTGGTCATGGATTTATGTATTCAGTTAAGAGAGTAGCTGATTACTTTACTATTTCAGGCCAGTCCTCCGGTTAAATAATGTAGCCTAAGAGACCCCAAGCATCAGCAATAGAACAGTTACAGCTACAGAGATCCCATAAAAGGACTATGACAGAACAACTACTATTTTACTAAATGGCTTTTCTGTTTGAAGCGTAACAGCAACTCAGAGGCCTCTAAGGACAAGGAAAAGAGTGGGTTGGTTTGTTTTAACTCGATCATGTTATTGAAAACCGTTTGGGTTTTCTGTTGGGCTTGAATAGCAGCATTTTCTTGCATCCTATCACCAGAGGGCAGCCTTATATCCAGAATGAGAAAGCTTTTAGTGTGGTGAAGACTTGAGGATTTACCTTTTTTATCCCCAAGACAAATCCAATAGACTAAGTAAATACCAATGTGTTATGTCTTTATACTTACCAATGGATGGTAAATGTGGCTCTGTTGATGGATTCAAATTATACGCCACTGCTATAGGGTCCACGTTAAAGAAAGTACTAAAAGAAAAAGAAGTCTTCACTGTAAATAAACCATCGGTCAGCACTGGTATAAGTATTCGTAATGCTCATCGCATCTGTATGAAGATGCAATAGATGCAATTTTAGCCTCACTCACTTTTCAAATCCACTGTGGCTACCCCAGCAGGTTTTCAGACTCCCCATGCCTTGACTAGTGTGAAGAAATCCGGTTTTTAATGGGACTCTCATCTCCTGAGCAGCAACTCCTGCAGTTGACATTGTGCACTGCTCCCTGGTGATGTCTCACAACCCTAGAAAGTCAGTCCTTGACGGGTTTCCTGAAGTTCTCCTTCCCTTCAAAAGAGAGGACACAAATATCAGAAATGCAAACTTGAGGAGTTCATCTCTCAGCTGAAATGTCAGTATTCTGAGGATATTCCAGCTCTCTGGAAAGGCCTCTGTCCTGGTACCTGCCAAGAGGAAAACTTTGCCAGACTACTACAGCATAAAAAATAGGTAACTCTACAGAATTCAACTGCATAGAAGAAACAAAACCACGTTCAGTAAAGCTATTAATGACCACTGCACATCAACAACTTCAGTTCTTGCACATACACTGCTTAGGCAAAATTCGTCCTCCAAAACAACCTCTAACTTTCTAGTAGCCATCTATCTTTAGTTGTGTCTTTTTGCTAGCAAGTTGATGGTTTCCAGTGTAGCCAACATCTAACAGTCTAGTCTGGTTTAACCTTCAATAGCATAACAAATGGCCTTTGCTCCAATAAACAGCATTACTGACTACTTAAATCAGAATCCAAAACTTCTTTCATATAAAGCAGTCACTATTACTAAGCACTACGATCCTTAGATCATCCTTAAGCCTTTTAGCTATTTCAAACAAACTGGAAAACTAGTGATGTAAAAGAATCTCATCTTAAACTCTCCTGCTGTATTCACATTTATCTGGCCTATTTATGACAGAAAAATGTGTTGGCAACTGCTTTATATTGAACACATAATCATAGTCTAAGGAACAGGTTGACACGTAGGGCTTGCTTTGGGACATTCAGAATGGATTGGGGAAGGGGGCAGTGTAAAAGTAGTCAACGTGCTGAAGACAGGAGATGTTAAGGCCAAGACTATAAGCAAAGTTCTCTGGGTCTGTGCTTCATCTACCCAAACATCCTAAATTCAGCAAGTACAATATAGTCTTGTATGGCTGCTTAAAAAGCCCACAACCTACAAAAACCCCAACCCACCCAAAACAGTTTTCTATCTCTTGAGAATCAAGGATATGACCATTTTCTTTTTAGCATGAGCTTCCTTTTTCCTATCACCTGAAAGAAGAAATTCTACCTCAAGAAAAGTCAGTCAACAACTGAGGGGCTACACTTGTGTCAAGAAACCCCTTTCACAGTATGGTACTGCCAGAAAATGGGGTACAGAAAATAAATGGCTTATGGTAAATCTGTTCAAGACCAGGCATCCTGTGGGGATGTGTAATCCTCCTGTCCTTTAAGAGGAAGGATCCATAATACTTATTTGCAACACTGAGGGATGGGCAGACTCCTAAGCAGGGCTGGAAACCAGGTGCCCCAGGATTTAATTTGCAGTCTGACACCACTATTTGCCTTTTATAAACAATTGATTGAGAAAGAACAACTCTGCTTTGCTTTCCCAAGTGTGAACTGTGTCCAGGATTGATCATTCAAGCAAAACAGCTTCTAACTATAATATGGCATAATGTGCAAGAACTAACCACATTCTTTGAGTCTGATGGTTTTTTTGATCCTAACTTGATCCTGTGATTGCTCTTGGGTCAATGGAAGTGGGATTATACAAAGTGTTTTACCCAGGCATTTAAGAACTCTAAACAGGAGGCTGTTAACTTCCTTTCATAGAAGTGAACAATGGCTAAACTGGTGTTCTGTCTGCTGCAGCAGGCTATTACAGCCCTTCCTGATTTTAGTAAAGACTATGTTCTTCCTTTTCAGACAATCTCCTTAAAAGCTAGCTTAGCCTTGGACATTTTCACATTACCCAGTCAAGTTGGGCCCTTCCCAGAAAGAGGAATTGTAGGTTTTCATAGTAAAATGAAATACTAGCACACAGCCCCAATAAGCAATACCATAGTCCTTGATTAGCAAATGACTTCAAAATCTCTAGCAGTCCTTTAACAGCAGTTCTTCCTTCCCATTCTGTAAATGCAAGCAGAACCCTTGTTTAGGGGGGACAGAAGACTGGAGAAATGCATTTGTCAGAACTTAAGCAGCACCATACAAGCACAGCACCAATTCTAACATGACTTTGTATCACGTTAACTCACAAATAAAACATCCATCACATCAGCTCACACTGTACTGAGCACAGATTATTTTGTGCCTCACAGATACCCTATTAGCAATGAATCTTCAAAAGAAATGAAAGAGAAAGATTCATGAACTTAAGGCTGGTGCCTGTGAAGGAGTTTGTGCTTCCATTTCAGTGTATTTTTCATGTCAAATGCAAGTCCCAAGTTGAAAAATCACTGGTACAGAACACTGATCAGTCAGCAAACAATAGCACCCCATCTCAGCACACATACAAGATGGCCATGAGCAAGACATTGATTATGATATTAAAAAAATCAGATGGGGGGGGGTGGCAGCACAGCCACTCAGTTTGAGAGCACATGTAATGTGCTTGCTGTGATAACCCAGAACCCTTGCAGGGCTTGTCCTCCATCAGATCCCCCACCAAAACCACTGCTAGTAATTACTGTGTCAGCTTTCTGAATGCTGTCTAAATCTCAGCTCTCAAGACTGACAGTTGCACAATCGTGCCTCTGAAATCTGTCTTGAATGCTACGCTCGACTTCTGAAATGGACTTAAATATTGACTTTGGGAAAAGGCAATATTCAGTTATTTCAGTCAACTCTGTGTTTTTTAAAAATAGTGCCAGATTTGCAGCCATAAAACTTGCTGCCTTCTAACAATACGCTCTTTGTGAATCCACAGAAGGTGACTTGCCTCGTGAATGGCCAGTTATGAAACTGCCCTCCATGCCTTCAGCTAGGAGTATCACGGAGGTAAGGCATGTGCTCTTTCACTAAATCGTCTAGTTACTTTTGCACTGGAGTCTAGAGAGTTGGTGCTTGTGTTTTAAAACATGCATAAGCTTGTTTGAAGAACCAGTGTCTTACGAGGGAGCCATGAGGACATGTAATCGAGGAGTACAAACTCTGGATTTTATAGACTGCTCTTGCTAAAGCTAAGCTGTACATACTTCAGAAGCTGCTATTTTCTAGTAATTGGCTTAACATTTTTTCTGAAGTCAGTCATGAAGATAAAGACCAACAGTTTTCACTGTAACCGTTGGTCCAGTCCTGCCTCCCTTAAAGACTTAAGGATCTAAACTTCACCAGAAATCAAATCAAGCTATATTTGCTAAAGAAAATGGACACTGTGCAGTAAATGAAGCATTCTGAATCTCATGCTTGTTTGCACAAAATGGGTTTCCAGTTCCACTGCTTGTTTGCCCAGCTATGGATAGAGTGTAGCACTTGGAAAGATGGAAGCACTCTGAGCACTTTTGAAGGTGTTACAGCTTCAGTGTTACTCAAAAGAAACAGTTAGTTCAATCTATAGTTAGTAATTACTACAGGGCAGCTACAAGCCAGGGCAGTTCAAAGGTTTGTCGGTGCATTAAGAAGCTATCAACACCATGCACTGTCAGGTAACTGCAAAGGAGACACTTTTTAATCATTCATGACTGCTCACATTAACAAATATGGTTTATATTCTAAATACTGGAGATGAGATTGATCTTTTTAATAAGGCTAAATATATCTTCAAACTTGAACTGATGAATGATGAATAACAGGATGGAAATGTCTAAGCTGAAAATGGTCAAATGTATCCATAAACAGTAGGGTAGCTACATAGTGAAGAATGTATATGTGAATATATGGGAAAATTTTTGAGACAAAGTTGAGTTATAAAACATCACAAATACACAATTTTCATATGGATATGTGTCCCTAAATACCTGTTATAGAAACTAAGCAGCATTTAATGTATTTTAGCTCAATGCCTATCACTGATCACACAGAGACTCTTACTCTGTTCCCTGCTCTTCCAGCCCCAGTGCAACCAAATATTTGAGGTCGAGTCAGGTTTGTAATAAAGAAAACCTTTCTGGTATGCACAGTAGACCAAAGCATGCTCTAGAATGTTTCACTTAATGGCTATGGAACACAGCAATTTGCTGTACAGAATTCTGAATGCCTGCACTGATTTTGGGCAGCTTTTAGATGTCTTGGAAGAAATGGGAAAGAGAAAAGGGGGGAACTAAGACCTAATTACTGTTTTTGGGAGGGGAGGAAACGTGGCCACCTTAAATCCACCACCTATTTTTGCTCACCTTGCCACCACATATCTTTAACAAATCTCAGAAGCAATTCACAGGAGGAGGGGCACATTTTTGCACTACAAGTCATCCACTCCAGCTAGCTGTTCCTTATTTGACAATGTGATGTAATTTCCTTTTTTCCTTTGACTTTCTATTTAACGTAAGCACCTAAGAGCCACCTCTTTTAATAGTGAAGTATTTTGGACTTCTAATTTAACTTTAGACAGCCCTAAGAGCTGTTAGTGTAACTTTCAGGAACTCCATATGCTTAAAATACTTATATCTTACTTACTACACACCAAACCTCCACAGAGCAGTTCAGTATCCATCAGTGTCACAAACCTAATCGTGCTCAATACAGACCTTAGGAGATTTTTCCATGTATAGGAAATACAGTTGTATAAATGAGGCATAATCTTAAGCTTTGAGAGATTCTTCTACACGTTCTGCCAACCAGAAATAGACGGCTCTGTGGTACAAAGTTTAAGACTACTCACTTAGTAAAGATGGATAAAAATGCTTCTCAAATCACAGGAGGTTGCAAATAATATTAATTCTGCAGGTATACCCCAGCTGATGATAAGCAGAAATTTAAACAGACAAATGAGCTGAACAGCAGACAACTTACTTAGATTACAATAGTTATTTCTGAATATATTCAATGAACCGCAGTTTATCAGGGAGTTTAAGTTCAGTTAATATTTGGGCTGCCATTTCACGGTCCTACACAGCAACTGGGAGGAACCTGTAAATTGCCAGTAGAAAACTAATAATTAAATAGCAAGACAATTGCCTTGCCTCTGCTTGTCAGATTTCAGATGCATGCTTAAAGTATGGTACTTCACCCTCCTGAAAATTTTAATGTGAATATATCCAGCTTACATTCAGGAAATAAAAATTCCTGTATAGCTGACTCAGTCACAAGCATAGCATTAGCCACGCTGTGATAAGTTTTAATTCTGTTTTCCACTACAGAGAAGTGGAATTGTTTTCTTCTGGAATAATTCCCCTATTATAGGGGATGGCAGACACAGGGCTTCACACAGAACATATGCCCCCTCAAAAGATGGGTTTCTAGTATCAAAAACCAACTGAACAAAAAACTGTCCCACGTAGGTAAATTGCTAAGGAAGGATAACTAGCTCTGTGCATAAAGTAACAGGGGTGAATGAGCAGTATGGTTTCCTCTTCTTTAAAAGCTTGACCAGCTTATAAATCCAATTCAGAAATGTTTGTGAGGCAGAGGCATCATTCACCTATCATTCTTGTATGACAGATTCAGGTATCCCCAAACTGAACAAAGAGACCTTGCCCCCAGAGCCTTTCCCACCCAGTTTATCAAGGTATACTTAAGTACTGTTTATCTTTAGATCAAGCCTAGCAAGTGTTTTGCTTATTGCTTCAGCATAGGGTCCTTAGTTTATGCACTTGTGACACGAGACCACTGAAGCCTAAGAGTCGCTCTGGACTGCTCCCTCTGGGTAGCCAACACGGGGCATGTCTGCATCAGGCACACATGCTCAAGAGAGGCACTGAAAATACTTTAGGGGTACAGTGCTATCTCCAGATTTAAACACCACAGACTGGCTATTTTAGAAAATCGAACAGGAGTGTGTACTGGGGTATTAGGTCATGAAGAAATGTTTATTCTAAATTAAGCCATCCTAAATTAGAGTGCAAAGCACAGAGCCTGAGCCCGCAATGCGGTCTCTGTTTACTCACAGGAGCAGGAGGAGCAGCTCCGAGGCGAGTGAGAGAGAACACTGATACTGGGTTCGGGGCTGGCAGAAAACGCGTGGCATGCCACGTTCATTTCCAGGAATGTGGCTCCGGGCGCCCCTGACCGCGGGTCCCACCCGGAGTGGCTTCTGCCGTGCAGGCGCGCTCCCCGCCGCGGCGACCCGAGATGCGACCGCGCAGGTAAGCGGCTCAGCGGCGGGTCTGGGCCCCCGGTGCCCCTTCCCCACCCTCTCGACAGCGCAAGGGCAGAAACCGCGCTCCCACTCCTCCCCAGCGCTCCTCCTGGGCCGCGGCCCGCCGCCATACCCCCGCCCGCCCCGCGCCCGCTGGCGTGGGCCGCGCTGGGACCGCGGCTCCGTGCCAGGGGCTCGGCCAACCCTGGCGCTGCGGCCCGGGCGACCCGCAGGTCTGCACCCGCTCTTTTCCTCGGCGGCGGGGGCCCGACGCGGGAGGTACGGGGCGGCCCCGGGCCGCGGCCGAGCCATACCGGGCGGCTCAGGTGTGCGGCGGGCGGGAGCGTCCTCGGCAGGCCGCGGCGGAAGGGACACCCCACCGCCATGGCAACGGGCAGCGCGAGCGCGGAGCGGCGGGAGGTGCCGCGGCGGGGGCCATCACTTACCCCGACAGTGTCGCGCAGCTCCGCATGTCCCTGCGCGGCCGCCGGCGCGACACGCATGCGCCGAGCCCCGACAGCGCTCGGTCACTGCCGCACCGCGCGCGGACCGCGGCTCTTATACCGGGGGGCGGAGCCGCTGCAGAGCCCGCCGCGCCCACCGCGCGATGCGCTCCAGTCGGGAGCTGCCTTAAAGGGGCGATGGCCGCGCGTGGGTGGTAAAGGTGCGGTGGCGGGTTCCAGGCGGGCGCTGCCGGGAGGGTGCGGGCCTGGCCGGGCGGGGAGCGGGGGCTGCTGCGGGCTCCGGTGGCGCTGTCCACTTCTCCGGGCGCGGCTGTGGGAATGGCCGTCGGTGCGCCTTCCGGGCAGCGCTGCCGGCGCGGTGCCGCCCCCGCCTCGGCGCCCTCCGCCCGAGCCTCCGGGGCCGGACGCCTCCGGGCGGCGCGCGTTCGCCGAGCGGGCTCTGGGCGGGGGTGACCGGGGCACGGGGCAGGCCTGGGAGCTATCGCCCATGGGTTGGCCTGACGGCGCGACTGAGGAGCCGCTGGGGACCGGGGCCAGCGCAGAGGCTGCGCGGCACCGTGGGAGATAGCTCTCGGTTCCTTCACAGCGGAGTGGGGAGCACACCCCGGCCGGCAGAGGCTGTGGGGCACCGCTGGTGAATCCCTGCCGGCGCCGAGCTTTCCCCGCGGCGGCCGGGTTCCCCGAGCACCCGCCTGGTTCCCCAGCTCTTCGGCGTCCTTTCCTGCCCCGGCCGGCTGGTTCCCGGGGCACGGCGGCGGTTCTCGTCCCGCGGCCCTCCTTTCCCTTGGCTCGGGAGCCGCTCCACGCCACCCGCCAGGGGGCGCTCGCTCTCCCGCCCCACGGGCCCTGAGGTGGTGGGGAAATGGCGGCGGGGGCTCCTGTGGTGAGAGCGGCCTCGCGGTCGGTGTCAGGGTGTTTTACAGTCACAAACGTTCACAAATAGTGTTGTGTCCTTCGGTGTCTCCAGAAGGAAACAGTCACCAACGCTTTTCACTGTTCGCTGCTGTGAGTGTTATTTTTTCCTGAGCTTCACGTTGAAATAAATCTAATCATATGTGGGTTATCACAGATCTGACAGTGAATCTTGTGTCTGGACTTGGCATTTGTGGTGGTAGAACACAGTGGTAGAGCAGCAGGTTCTCAGTAAAAGCCACTGTGTAAAGGATTGTGAGTATTTGCAGAGGATACTGTTTATTTACAGCATAAACAACGTGAACCTGGTCTGGTCAGTTTTGCTGCGCAATACAATCGTTTCTTTGTTGGACAAAGGAATGTCAGTTGGGGCTCTAAAACCCCCAGCACTGAGAGCTGCTAACAATAGGATTAACCAAATGTGTCTGCTATGTGCAGTTTGAGCTGCAATAGTTATTAATACTGCTAACAAGAATGCTTGCTTTCACTGCAGGACGTTGTGTATGTTTGCAGGTTACTTCTGCTTTCTCTTTTGGGGTTTCTGGTGACTTGTGGTGAAAGTTCCCCATTTGCCCTGGTTCTTAGGGCCTGTAAGCTCTCCTACTGCATATTTGTCTCCTAAGAACTGCGGTGGTGTTTCTGTGGATGAACCGCACACGCAGCAGGAGTTATTTCATGGTTGCATAGATGTGTTAAAGTAGGGTGCTGGGGGTTTTGGTGGTGGTTTGGGTTTTGGGAGTTTTCTGCCTGGTTTAAATTCTGGTGTATTGATGTGCCCGCTGATGGTGCAAATACCGAGTGTTACAGATGGATACAAAGGACAAACTTCTTCAGAGTGTTGACATGCCTTCAGTAAGACAGACTTCTGCTGTGCCTCCATGGTGTAACGAGGAATAATAGATGTTTGGGTTTGACTTGTTTGTGTCTGAGAATCTGTGGTCCAGGCAAAGGCCATTCTGGTTTCCCCTGCAGATGCTACCCTATGGGCTCCGTGCTTCCATCAGGAGGCCTGGTTTTACTCAATTAGAGAATTTAGGAGTCAGTTCATGCGCGTTGAATTTTTGTCTCTCACTATTAAATGATTTTTGGTCACAAAAACCCACTGCCTTAAATTTCTGATTGTTCTACTGAATAAAAATGTTTAGTAATTCTGTCACTTGTTATATTTCTGTGTTGACTTGTGCACAGAGGCAGTTGAATTCTGAACCAACAGTTACATTCTTATTTCTCTCCCTTCTTTGCAATATGAAGTTATTTCAGGACTCTTAAACCAATTCACAGTTCTGCAGGCATGTGTAAACCACTCTTTGCAATTTGCTAATTGCCCTAGAGACTAACTCCTAAATAATCTTGGACATCCAGGTTGGTTAATAACAAGTCTGCTGGAATAAAAAGCACGACAGTTCAAGTAGTATTACAAGATGATTTAAACCTCTTTTATACCCTGTTTTGTCTGTATTTAATAAATGAAACATCTGAATTTCTTGAGAAAATACTGTTATGGACTTTCATTCATGATATTCCTTTGCAGAGGAAATTCTTGTGATAATGGCTGTCCTTTGATCAGAGCTGTCCTATTACTAGCTTGTTTTGCAGTGTATGCCTCTCAATAATCTCAGTTCCCTTGATACTTCCCATTTTCAACACTTAAAAGTTTTCAGTTGCTATTTCCGTGTGTCTTGAGAGTGACAAGGCACAAATGTCAGCAGTGGGTGCAGAAGTGAAAGGCAAAATCTCTTCAGAAAGCTAGAAATTTAATAAAGCAAAATTTCACACTGAAAGATAACATGGGAAGATATATATTTTAAATACAGAACGTCAGATACTGCTCTTGTACGGTCCTTCTTTAGAGTGTCATGATTGTTTTGGTGAGCCAGCTTCTATAAATATTAACTTTGTTTTACAGTAGCTGCTGTATTATTGCTTAATCCTGATTATTCACAGCAGCTGCTCTTGAGCAGGAAGCTTAGGGTTTTTCCATGTTTTCTGGCAAGCGTGCCTCTCGTCTGGTTACCTGAAAGGGAGGGAGTGAGTAGCTTAGATATTCTTCTGCCTTGTTAATGACTAGAAAAGGTAATTGTGGTAAGTCATCAGAGAGGAAAAGCTTTTCTGAAGAGAGGTAAAAGTGTAACTTGGATGCTGTGGTGGTAGTTTTTGCATGACTAGTTATGTTTATGGGGGTGATGTAGATAACGCTTCTACAGCACCTCCAGAGGTGCTTCTGCAGAGCAGGGACCATCTGTCACATTAGTTAGTTCAGATGGAGCCTTTATGGAGCCTTTAGTAAGGGATTGCTTGGGAAAAGCAAACCTAGCAAAAAGCAATGCAAAGAATGGTCTATGAATAAATATTTCCATCATGAGAATTCATGAATTCTGTAATTATTTGATAACTTAAAATTCCACCCACTGGCCTTGGCTTGGATACTGACTTCCAAAATGAAATAGTTGACATGTCCAAATTCCCTCTTTTTTTAAAAATCACAGCCTTTACCTCAAGCAGAATCAAGATGCACACAAGTTAAACCGTGTGTGATAGTTGAAGTTGTTGCATTTTGTAGGTTTTGTGCAGGTCCTTTGTTTTGTGGTAGTCTGACAGAATGGCTCTGCGTCTGCATATTGAGGTTAAGAAGTCTTCGTGGCACTCCTGCTGTGGTACTGCATGCTTTATGGCAGTATGCAGAACATACACAGGTAATAACATTCTTAGTTGCCTGAGTTTTGAACATCCATTGCCCTGAAGTGAGGGAAAGCAAGTTAATTCAAGGGAGAAAACAGTACATACAGGACACAAAGGAACTGCTGTAGTCTCACTGAACTGATAGCAAATCAGAGACTGTGGTACAGTGGTGTCAAACTCGTGTGTTCAGACATAGAGAAATCATATTGCCCAAATTAGGAGTTAAACTTTTTCCTTCTATTCTTGTTATACAAGGGATATTGTACAGTGTACTGTGGTACTTACTGCGAGGTAGGGAAGGATGTGTAGGTATGCAAGGAAGGGGCAGAAACAATGAGTTCGAGTGTAAGACGTATCCATAGATTAACAGTGCAGACTCTCATTGCAAGGGTAACAATATACTACTGTGCAGATCGGATGCTGAAATTCAGCCTTGTACAAGGGCCATTACTCAGGCTTTGTGCAAATTCACCCTATACAAGACTTAAAAGCAATTGGATAACACTAAATTGCCTCTTAAGTCATCATAGAAACTGACACAGATAGCAAATCTTTTATGCTTCAGGCATATGGAAGTGGTTTGTGATGCAAACATACTATCTAAACGGAAGTACAGCATGGCTTTTGGGAACTCTCATCTGTGTACCTTGATTACATGTCTGTCTGAATGCTGCAAATGTCCAGAACTTCTACATGGCTTCAAAAACCCCATGCAGAGAACCTGGTGAAAGAAAAATCCATTCAGGCTGTAGAGAAAGTGCCTTGTATCAGACTGCTGGGAACTGGGAGGACATTGCCCAGTGCCCTAAACATCTCATTTCCTTTTTCCCCCATGCTATAGCAGTACTGGATTTAATTGGACCTTGGGATTTGAGGCAGTACAACTGCTGTTAGGTTAGACATAAATTTTGCTTTTCCTTTCGTATTTCAGTCAGACTCTTCCATCGTTTCTTGCCTGTGTAATTTGGTACACAATGATTTAATTCTACTTACAAGATACAGCTCTGGTCTTCTGTCCTGAATCCTTCCAGGAAGGGACTCCACTGTTCTTTGAATTTGGAGACAGCAAAGAAAGGAACAGGATTAGGAGAGTGCTACAAAACTTTTTCAGTGTAAGGATTCATCATTGCTGTGAATGAGGAATATGTGCTTGCTTCACTGGTCAGATCTGTATGAATGCAGTTACACCAGGCAGGTATAGGGCAGAATGAGTGTGTTGCATTTCCAGTTTAGCCAGAAGACCCACAAAAGGGAGGAAACTCATGGGTCAGTAAAGGAGGGCTAAATTAGAGGTTAGCATATTCAAGTGTCTAGACAGCAAATACAGACATACTGCAAAAGTCAGTCTGTCAGGGAGTGGAGAGTCTAGATTAAAAAGCCATTTCAAAGGCATGTTGCCTGGATGGGGTAATCATGTGCTGAGACTTTTTCAGTACATAAGCATAAGTTGAGTGAGGGAAGAGATCAAAAAAGGACACAAAGATTGACACAGATTCTGTAGGAGCTTAGACTGGAATGGAACTTGATAAATTAAATATAGCTGGTTGTTCACACTTGTGTTCCCCAGAAATGGCTACAGCTACATCTGTTTTCTGCCATCCGTTCTGTAATAGCTGAATGCCTCGCAGAAGTGTTGCATCCATGCTGCTGCTGTAGGGACACTGTTATGCAGTCCTCCCAGGCTGAGTTCATTCTTGCTCTTAGGCATGTAACCTGGTCATCAGGAAGCTGAGCTTCGGTCTGGTGAAATAACCCAGAGTTCACTTAATCCGTTATTGGATGTTTTTAGAGCAGTGTTGAGAGCTGTTCCACTGCAGGATACTGGGCTGATCAGGAGAAACAGAGGAGCTGACTCAAAGCCCAGTCTAACTGCCCTGTTGCATCCCATCTCCTTCCTTACAGAGCCAGAGGGCTTGCTGTCAGCTGACTGGCTCCCCTGTTTTTATGCCCTTTAGGCACAGTGTTTCAAACAAGTGCAGTGTTATACATAATGACAGTTTGGGGGAAGCTCCTGGAATCTCCGGACATGCAGTGGTAGGGTCTTGCAGCACTGCTTAAGTTCCTTCTGACCCTTCCCCAGAGTGTATCATATTCTTTTACCTTTGTCTTTTATGCTCTTTCTTTCTCAGTGTGCTTTTTCTGCCATGGTCATCTCACTACACAGTCATTGTCTTTGTGGCAAAGCTAAATGGCCAGAGAATGGTAGGATATACTCACACAGTATTTTGCAGGTATCTGTGGTAGCTGTTCTTCAAAACAACTAGAAGCTATGTGAGTAGTGGCATAGTGCTCAGCTTGAGTTGTTATACCCGACCTTGTATGCTGGCTTTGATAAACAGCCAAAGTGTACTTGTATCTGAAAGCTGCAAAACACCTTCTGTGTATGTAGTGTTTCTTATCTCTGCCAGGGAAGGTTTTATGTCTCTTTGCTTCCTGAAATCTCAAAGGGTTTGCTCACTGCAAGAAGCTTATCTGATGCAGGGGCCTCTGAACTGGTCCTTGCAGGAGGTAAAGGTTATATATTACTCTATCAAAGACACACAGGTAAGGGACATGAATGAGATCAGGCAGTTTGTTTGTGGAAGGAGCCAGTCCTGGGTGGTGTGGGGCACTGCAGCCACTGAGCTAATCTCAGCCACGTTGCATTGCTCAGTCTGAGACTCATCAGTTGCTGTGGCCAGACCCTTGTTTGTCAGGACCAAACATGAACTCTTGAAAAATAACTAAATTCACTTAATTTAGAAAGAACTATAGCAGTCAGCTTTTTGCTTTCTTCCTTTTACTGTGGCTTCTTCCATCCTTTCTACTTACTAAAGGTAATGCCATAGTTCTTTTGATAAAATTGTTTTTTTATAGAGTATCATCATAGGTGCAGCTTATGATCTCTACAAAATAAATCGTAAGCAAAACTGACAGCCTAGAAATACAGCATGCCACTTAAAACATAACCCAGGGAAGCTTGGGATGCCTTATGTATCAGTTGGGTCTTTGGGAGACCTCTGAAACCTTTGGAAGGCCTCTGAAACCTTTGGAAGGAGATTTCACACACTTTAAAAGATTGGCAAGTGAAATAGTGTGTGGCTTCAATGAGCTGGGGAGTTAAGAACAGATTGAGAAGGAAGGACAGCGAGGGTAAAGCTCAGTGGGTTCTCATTCTGAACCAGTAATTTCAGTTGAAAGGTTTTATATATAGAGATGGTATTTGGAAACAGTTGTGTGTCATTGCAGAAATTAATAGTTTGGTAACTTGATTCCCAAACAGTGTAAAATTAATTTTATTCATACTTGAGATTCTTCCTGTATAGGGCATGTGGAAGGGGACACAACAGTCTGCTGAGCATCTATATTTTGAGATGTGTACTTGTATTTGCACTACTAATGCCTCGCTACAGACATCCCCAGCAAAGAGACTGTGCTGCTGACCTTGCCTCTGTTTTTTTTTTTTGTCATGTCCAAATCTGGCATATCATTCATAAAAAGACATTAAAAACACATCTTTAATGCAGACCTAATGCTTACTTACCTGAGTGCATCTTTGTGTCTACTAATGAAACACTGATTTTCCGAGAAGCTAAGCACTCTAGGACCTAATGATTTTGCTGGAAAAAAAGATTAGTCAACATCTCTGCATTTCAGCTCTTCCTTGTGTCTACACATGGAATTAAACAGCTGATATTTGAAGTATTTATTTAGAAGTACTTTTAAATTTTGGTGTCTCTGGTGCCCTGTCTCTAATTAAGGTTATATCTGCTCTTAGGAGTGAGAAACAGGAGCTTTTGAGGGTCTTGCTCTGCTGTTCACCGTCTTCACATATCACATAAACTTGGATAGATTTATGGAAATACAGATTAAGAGAATAATGTGATTCTGTGTTTCCACCCCAAGAAAAAAAAAAACCCCAACCCCCCTAAAAAACTGTATTGTCCTCCTTTAATAAACTACACTGAAATATATCGAGCACTGTTTCAAATGATCAATTGAATTCCCTTCTGTGGTCAAACTTAAGAAATTCATGAGGGGAAATGAATTTAATCAATTTGTTGGATTTACAGTGCCGAAAATTCACGTGAAGTGTTACACAGTTGATTTGAGAGATTAATATAAATGATGGTGGAGGTTTTTGGAGCAGCTAAATAGCTTGATTTTAGCACATCTTCGATTTGAACTACTTAAGTTATATGGTTTGTCCTGTCATAAGCATCACCTAACTGTTAATCAAAACCACTGTCAAATATGTAACCTTTAGTCAGTTTGGAGGCATTTGAGTTTTACATTTTTAGTGTAGACTTGTGGTAATGAGATGGAGCTGTTGAAAGTAAAAGTGAAGAGTAAAGTATGATCAAACTGAATTTGCTGTTGAGCTTAAAATATGAGGAGGAAATAAGTATTCTCATTGCATGGCTTGAAGTGCCTTTGCAGGAAGAGCAGTGGGGCTAGGGCTGGGTGTTGAGGCTGCACCTGCATGGCCTGTGGCATGGGCAAAACCAGCATCCACAAGTCCAGAAGTCACCGTCATCTTGAGACCAGACTTTGATGGGAAGGGGCTGGGAGGTGGAGGTGACAGTGGAGGTGGCCTTGGTATGGCAGCTCCTCTCTGTTTTGTTCTCCCTGTGGTGCCTGGGCTTTCTCCTTTCTTGTTCCTATGTTCTCATGAACATAGGAAGAATAATTTTCTTTGTAATTCAGCAGCTGGGAATCCTATCCCAGATAAACTTTAACATTTCCAGGAAGTCATAGGCGCTTCTCTTTAAAACATAATGAGTTTGTCTTTGTTTTCTCCTTCTCTAATTGGCACTTTCCATTCTAATAAACCAACACCCACAAACTATGCAGCCACATGATCTTTTCAGTTAATACAAATCGTCATTTCCAGTCCAATAGACTCTGTTAATTGTGTAAACCTGCAACACACCCATAAAGTGGCTATCTAGTTTGTTATGCAATGATGAATCATGAAGGAAATGTGCAGTGTAATTAAATACAGTGATGCAAAGATAGTAGTATGAAGCCAAAATCAAAGTATAAGTGATAATCATCTGTATTAAATGTTTGTTTCTGCATATTGTTTTTAGAAATTACTTAAATTATAAGTTATCTGCCTGCTGCACACATGCCTGGCATATGTTTTGACAAGTTAAAAAATTACCTGCAAATCTGTAAATAAGTTGAACCAAGTCTGCTATCAAAATAGTATTTTGAAGAAGGAAAGGTGCATGGTTCCATCTCAGACTTGGCACGAAGATGCTTTCTAATTCTGGTGTGATCTCACAAGTTTTCTGGTCTCACTGGAAGCAGTAGTTTCAAAGTAAAGGTTTCATGAAGCTTCTGCTGAGAAATGTTTTCTATTAATACAGGCCTTATGTCCAAGCTACTTTAGTATCTCCTCACACTTGCAGGGGAAGATACTGTCTGTATATTGATGGAGAGCTTTGGGCTTACACAGAGGACAGGTTTTCTGGTGATGGGTTAATGACTTTTTATAACTTTGGAAATAAGCTTTCCATACAGAAATGCACATGTGCAGAGGAGTGGCTGTACAGCACTCTGCAAATAATGGTATTTTGCCCTTTCCCAAGCTGCTCACTATATGAACGCGTTTGCTTATTTGCTTGTCTTCCACACACAGCAAACACTGGTGATAACCTCTGGCACACTGGTGGTAAACACCTTAAGAACTGTTTTCCTTGTCTGTCTTCCAGGGCAGCAGCTGACAGCAGCAGTTCAGCAGCCTTGCCTTCTGAAGTCAGCTGGCTGGCTCTCAAAAGACAGCCCATATTTGAATGGAAAAAGGTAATTGAGAAGTATGTGTAATGAAAGTAACATCCATTTGGGATCTTGTGTGTGTGAATATCGAGACAGTGCACAAACAGAAGTTCTTTATTTGAAGCTTCTGTTTGGGATGTGGATCCCCTTAAAGCTGACAGATTTGCGTGTGGGAGTAAGAATAACATGAGAATTCACCTAATGGATCAGACCAAAGTCTGTTTAGGTGGTCAGACTCCTGTGGGATCAATAGGACAGTCTACTTTGGGGGAAGCTTGCAAGCCTAGACACTTGCAGTCCAGACCTCCTGCACTCCCTCAGAAGCCACAGCTGTTGTAGCCAGGTTCACCCCTGCCTGCTCCTCTATTTTCTGGTTGCAGATCAGTTTTTCCGTGTGTTTTACCTGGTCTCATTTTGAACCTGCTGAGTGTGAGTTCCTCCACAGGAATTCCTCTAAGAAATGGCACCAGCTATTGCTTGTTTGTGATTACTGTGTTACGGGTTGGAGGGAAGGAAGATTAGTTTATTTACCTTTTTATTCAGCTCCTTCAAGCATTTTCAGTGTGAAAAGAGATAGCTGAGGGATCAAAGTGTAGTGGGAGCAGCCAGATAGTTAGTTTGGACTAAATGGGTCAGCACACTGTTATGGTACCACCGCTATTTGAATGCTAAGCTGGCAGATTCAGTCAGTTGGCATGGCAGCTGCTTTCAGGCTCTTTAGTTTACTTTCAGGGTGTTTGTCCAGGATTGTTGGAGGATATGCATTGCATTTTAAGGCTTGGAGGTGTTTAAATCAGTCTATAGCATGAGTTGATTATAGTTTATTTTAAAACAAACACACAGTATGAGGAAAGGGTGACTTTAAGCAGCCTGTGTGCTGTGTCCCAGTACAGTCACCAGCAAAGGTGCCACATTGAGTGAGGTGGTGTGCATCATGTAAAACAAATTTACAGTAGAGCATTAGAACACATTGCCAGGTTGTGATAAAATGGTTCTTCAGTAGGCAACTCCACCACAGGGCGCTTGAGGAGAAGGATATTAGCAAATATCCCAGAGAAAGAGATCCCTACCTTTCTCCTTGCTGAGGAATTGCTGTGTGATACCTGACACTCTGCCTTGAGCCCTTCATGCTTTGAAATTGCCATTGATTGTAGGATAGATTAGGCTCATCTTAGATAAGAGATATTATTTTAAGCTTTCTCTTTCCTCTTTGAGGTAGCATGAATTGCCACAGTCTCCATCAGTATCTGTAAGACTGACTGGTCTGTAATTCACTTCAGCACCAGATGGCTGGGCAAGACTGGGTAGCAAGGCCTTGTATCTCACCTCAAAGCTCCAGGATACCTGCGATTCTCCAGGATACTTTTGCAACATGGCATTTTCAGAGGCCATTTTGCTTATTTTAAAATGGAGATGCCTAAGAATATTCTGTGCCATAAAAAGTTTAGTTAAATGTATTTAATCAATTGGATTTACAGTTTCTAGGAAATTACTTCAATGTACCATTGCTATCTGTACCTGGTAGAAGCTAGAGCAGTTACTTGTACATCAGGTTCTAGTAGCTGGTGTTTATTTTGTAAAGAAGTTATCAACGATGTTCTTTGGCAAGCAAGTGAACAGGAAGAAATGTCACGAGAGTCATTATTTCTTGGTGTCAAAGTGAAAGGATTGGCTTGATAATTTGTCCTGATAGCTGAGTAACCCTGAGTCACCTCAAGTAAGGCTTGCCTGCTGAAGTCACATTTAAGGTAGTTGGGATATCCCAGTCTGTAATGGTTTTGTTGTTGTTGTAAAGTTGAAATCCTTTTTCGCTTGGGTGGGGGTGGGGAAGCAGTTTGTCAGCATTTTCCATCTGTTACTGTGAATTCACCTGGAATTCCTTCAGGGGTGGCTTGTACAGCTGGGCTACCTCTCTCATCTGCCTCAAGTTCTGTAGAAGTTAGCACGTGCCTTCGGAGTTGTGGTAGCATTGGCCCACTGTAGAAGTTGTGGCTTCATCTGTACTGCCCTGTCCAGTAATCTGCAGGGCAGGAGCTGAAAACAGGGTAGTTGCTGTTCACAGTGTCTGTGTATGTGACACCCTGAGGAATGCTGGAGAGGAGAGGAAGGAGAGACTCCGGTGCAGCTTTGGAGTGCAGTTACCTGCAGGGTGGAAAAGTCCTGGGCATCCTTCATCTTGCACTGAGGAACTGAAGCAGAAGACGTGACATGGGTTCTTTCTTTGCAGAAGCTAGAGTAAGGAATTAAATATATTAATGTAAGGTTTTTTTCTATGGTGAGTAAAGCCCTCTTACAATTTCATAAGAAATCATCTTTCCCAATGAGGAGCTAAGGTCAGAAACTCCTGAACAGCTTCTGTGTATAAAGACAGTGAGTTTCACAACTGCCAGACGCAGCTGATGATGAGATGTCCCAGGAATTTGCTTGAACACTTAAATTAACTCTTCTTTTTTTTTTTTTTGTCAGCTAGCTGTGGCATGGCTAAAGAAATGTTTATAAACAGCTCCCATGAAGTTCACTTTAGAACTGAAGTGTCTAAAAGTAAGTCTGTGCAAAGAACCTGGAGTCTGTGGGTGTGTGTGAGTCTGCAGACTCTTAACTTGGACCAAATAGTAAGAGGGAAAAGGACGTTACCCCCTTGGCTGTTCCTTGAGGTCGAGGCAGGAGGGGTGGAACAGAGTTAGCCAAAGTGGGGGTGCTGCTGAGCCCCCACCAGACCCTGGTTGAAGGCACTTGGTGCAGCAGCCTCTGGCCCTGGATATGCTGGGGAGACCAAATGCTTTAAAGATGCAGCCTAGCACCTGAGTTTTTAAGGGTATGTGCAGATTGCAGTGCTGCAGAGCTCAATTGGAAAGAGAAATAAAAAGCTGTGTTTGAAATCATCTTTGTTGCTAAGATGCTAATATATCTGAAATGCATTCTGGCAATGTGGGAGGGAAAAGGTTAAGCAAAGGTACTGCATGTAGTGTCACAGTTGCAGCCTCACCTGGGCCTCTGGCCAAGAAAGCCAGTATTTCAGGTTGGATAGGATTTGGAAGAGGCTAGCCCTCCTCTTAAGTATGTTAGATCTGACTGCTGTCTCTGAAGAAACCAGACTGGAAAACAGAAGGAAGAGAAAAGCTGAGCCTAAGTGTTACCTTCAGTGCTGTTTTTCTGTGGAAACAGGGAAAATGCAATTGTTCTTCACCTGTGTATAACCGAGTGACAAAGATTGTGCTACACACATTCTTCGGGGCTGCTGCAGACTTGGCTTAAGTGGATTCCAGGGCAGGTACTGCCACCCTTGCTGGCTCTTGGGAGCCACCAGTTGTGTCAGAAGGACAGTCCATGAGGGCTCTGTGCTGCTAGCACTGCTGAGCAGTCTGCCCAGAGTCCTTTTCACTAGGCTCTTGCAGTGCTGTGTATTTAAAGCACCATTATAAGGAGTCAGTAGAGTTCCTAGAGAAATTCCCTTGTGGGCAGGAGAGCATCTTGCTGAGCCATATTCAGTCCCAGTGTATCTTACCTGTGTTTGAGAGGCTGTTATCTAAAACCCACATTAGAGGATTTCTAAAGTACTGTTTTTTCCACCTATGGTCAGTCATGCCTCACTGCTGTTCCCCTTTTCTGGTCACCTGCTGATAGTCCTTGCTGAAGGATTAATTTTCCTCAGTTGTAAAACTACCAGCTCAGACATTAGCCACAGTTGTGAAGTGGGAGCTGGCATAAGTCTGTTGGTGGTGCTTTTCCACATCACAGAGGCGCATTGGAGCCAGGAGGATCACTTAGAGTGCAGTGGGTGTTGTAGGCCTTTTTGGCTCAAAGTGATGGGGCATGGCACAAAGAAAACTCGATAACCAGGTTAGCTCTTTCTCTGTGAGGAAAGCACTTACCTGTAGGGCTTTTTTTACATCCTGCTTTAAGGAAATTGGTATTGGCAACTCCCTTGGGCAAAACACAGAATTAGATCTTTTTTTTTGTTGTTGGCCAGAATATCTACTCCTTCATTGCTACTAGCAATGGAGAGAGAACCTCATTCTATGCTTATGCAATGAATGCAATTACTCATCGTGGTGCTGTTAGGAAGTTAGAGCAGTTATTTGCGTTGGGCTCCACACACAGCCTCTGGAGTTGTCAGAGCAGGCAGCTCAAGTTGCTTTGCAGCTTCCCCTTGCTGTGACAAATGCCTTCCCTTCAGAAATGTCCTCGCCTCGTGGTCTCTGCTGTGGTTAAGTCTTTCACAGAACCAGGAAGGCTACTTCCATTGCTCCAGCTTCTAACGCAGATGTTTCTTAAGCAACACCAAAATGTGCAGCGCTTGCCATATGTAAACTTATGTATGTGTGTGTTAATCAGAGGAAAATGAAAAAACCCTTTGTGGTTGATTCCTGTGCTTGGAATGCTGAGAGGGAAAGCTGGAGTGTTTCTTGAGCCACCAGTGGATCTGAGGACAAACCATTTCTACTTCCTACTGACCAAAGAGACTAAAGGAATGGAGAACTTTCATAAGGAGTAGTTAGTGTGAGGTTAATGTCATCTGTTGTTTTGTTGGAAGTTGGCAAGGTAAGATTTTAATATCTGCCTCCTCCAACCCTGTCTAAAATGCTCTCATGCCCACAGTGCAAAGGTCTTGATCAGATTTTTATGAAGCTGAAACACTGTCAGTTGTAGTAATTAGAAGTTAAAAGCTCTTGATGCTTTGTGTGGAGAAGAAAAGTGGAGAACTCCTGGGACCAGAAAAAGCATTTCTAGTTTTGTCAGACTAACCATGACTTGGAGCAGCAAAGGATGATTCTCAGTTTCCAAGTGCAAGGGGAAGTCATTGGCCCTCAGCAACATCCTTTGAATTCCTGCATTCAGTTTAGCACTGGGCCTGGATGGGAAGAATAATTGGAAAGAAAGAAGCCAGGGACAGAATTAACTGTTCTTTCCTAACTTGTGTGTTTCTGAACTAGTGGTAGAAGCAGCTTCAGCTTCTGCTTTCACACTAAGGGCTCTCTAAAAATCCTTTAGAAAACAGCATTTCAGTTTTTTACTAGATTCCTTCATGGAATAACGTGTTGCCTATTTCTGCTTTTACTGTCCTGTGCCTCTTCCATGAATGATTACAAAGCAGTATATGAATCCAGTTACTGTAGGTAAAGTACCATTAGTATTGTTGGTGCAGATTGCAAAAGAGCAGTTGTGGTTTCTAGACACAGAGATGGACGTTCCCTCTGCAGTGCATCCAGGTACAATTACAGTAGCACAAAGTGGAATGGGAAATTCTCTCAGAATGCCAACAGCTACCATGGATTTGGGAGGAAACAGGGGAGTTCGCTCTGCAAAGAGCCAGCAGTTTGGATTGCAGATCACATAGCCAAGGCTTCTGCTTGCCTTGATGATACACCTTGTGTTCTCCTCTGTTCTGCTTTTTTCACAAGAGCTTTTTGCACAGAGTTAGCTTGCATAAACTTGCCTGCTGAGGGTGTTGTGGGGATCGCTGCAGTCTCAGTCTCCATGTTGGTGTGGGTGATGCATGCAGAGTAACACAGCATCAGAAAACTGGGAGGGATGGTAAACTTTTGCCTTTATGTTTTGTATAAAGAGAGGAAGTTTTCTTTAATTAATTGTCATTTTTAAAGCTATAAATTCTTATGTGTGTTCATTGAGAACTACTATCTGTAATGATTACGACAAATAACCAACATGAAGAATGCTGCATTGGCAGGAAGTAAACATCTATTCTAGCTGGCATTCTTTGTCTGGTTTGGAGATGCTCATGCTCGACTCCCGAAGCAGTTACCAGGCAAACTGACCCCATGTTTTCAGACCTTACTACCAGTGATACATTCGTCTGAACACTGACTGAATCTGTTTGAGTCTGCAGTTACATACAACGGGTGATCCTGCCTTTGTTTCTTAAAACTATTAATGTTGTGTAACTGTGGCATATATTCTGCATTCCTAGAGGCCCTGCTTTCCTAGACACTGGCACTTGTCTCTAGCTGTATTTAGTGCTTAAGTGAATTGGAAACTTTCAAAAGGTTCAGTTGGCAGTTCCTGTAGGGGGAGAGCTGTAGGAAACAATTTGGTGAATATTTGGCCTTGACAAATATCCGGACACTTTGAGCAGGCCTGGTGTTAATCTATGGTGCATACTGCTGGAAGGAGAAGCTTTCAGCAACATCTCCCAAGACACTAGGGTTTGAATTTTGCTTTTAACTAAAGGACTGAAAAAGCCAGGGAAGACTGCATTGAGAAAGTGGGTAGATCTATTGGGAGGCTGGAAATGAATTCTACTGGTGCAAAACACCTACAGGAAGCATAAGATTCAACTGCTTAACTTAGACGCTCAAATGGAGACACTCAGATTAGCTGGATAAAGATCCAATGCAGAAATGTATCTATTCTATTAGATAGATGTATGTAAACAGAGTAGCAGAGATCAAGGAGTACTAGTTGATGGGGCACACTCGGATGAGTCACTGACAGGATGTAGTGGGGATGTAGCCAGCATCACGGATGTGCTCATATTATGTGCCCAGTTTGGGAAACATTGGCTTGGAGTAGAAGAACATGAGGAGGAGGGTTACACAAAGCTGTAAGAGGTGCCAAGTCTCCTTTGTTCATGACTCATAAAGGCAGTGGCAGCTTGTGCTTGCTGCTCCCTGACTAATGCAGGGGTTATTCCTGAGTGTTCAAAGAATATTGGAGGTTACTAGTTCAGATTTTTTATGCATTGCATCACTTAGGTGCAATAACTTACACGTTGGGTCAGTTTATTTAGCAGGTAAACAGTGGTAAGGGAACAGCGTATGCCTGCATTGGCTTAGCTGTCAGTACAGTTTGATCCCTGTTCTAATGAATACTTGATAGGGTTTATCTCCTTCCCTGGAGGCAGAGCACAGCAGTCCCTGCAGGCAGTCTGTCTTAAACAGAAAACCATTTGGGGGGGGGTGTGATTTATTTTGTGGATTTAAAAAAATAAATTCCATTATTTCCTGAAATCTCTTTTTCCATGGCTTTGTGTACAGGAAGCTGTATCTTTTATCGGTAAAGCAGCATGCTGTAGGCTGCATGGAAAGGAAAAAGGCCAGCCTCAAAGAATGAGGCTTTAGGTGTAACATGCACACACTGAGGCACATTTATCCTTAAATATCTCACTTTTTTTCTGAGTGCAAAGTAGGCAGGCACTGCCCAACAAACAGTTAAATACAGTTCTAATGTCTTTTCCCCTAGCTGCTTAAGTCTTGAGTGAGTGTGTCAGTCACTAGCATCAGGAACAGAACATTGCCTGTAGTAGTTAGGAACACTTGAATCATCAGGAAATACATTTGCTAAGAGATAGGATTCTGATAGGGGAAGGCACGGTTGAGAAAGTAGTAGAAGGATTCCCAGTTGTATTCCTCCAAATCTTTTAATTTATAAGACTATTCACTTCTTGTACATTCTAGTTAGGTACCATACAAGTTCTCAAGTCTGATGAAACTGAATGCTTACAGATTTTCAGTAAGACTTCAGAAATATGATACAATGCAGAGTGCTTTTTTTACCTTGGACAGAACTCTTCATGTAGAATATAGGTCTCAGGTTGTGTGAGTTTGTCCTGCATCACCACATAGGTTACAGCAGATTCTAGACACTGTTAAAACCTTGTTAAAAGGATATTTATTTAGGTATTTAAAAGCTTGCCCATGATGATACTACCAGCGCTTGAGTTTGCTGATGCAATCTGGCAGATCTCAGTGTGTTCAAGACTTAGGACAGATAAAGGTCTTCCATACGCTATAATGTGTTAAATCGTGAGGAATTCTGCTATTCTGAAGCAAAAAGAAGCTATCTTACTTCTAGTTTCACCAGGACATACTGAGTTTGATCTCAGCATGTAAAAATGTTCTATGTCCTCATGTCACTTCTATTGTCATGAGGTTACGGATGCTTTCAGCATCATGCAGCAGAAGGTTGCAATCTGGAAGGATCTGCAAATAAAGAACCATGGATCCATCACCTGGAGCAATAACGCAGGTGGAATTAGACCTTTGTAAGAAGAGAGGGTAGAGAGAATCTGGGGTATATCTATGGATTTCCTGTACCAGTGAAAAATCATGCAAGGTAAGCTTCCTTCAGAAGGGATGTGGCATTAGAACTGTTTTAGCATTGACTAGAGGAACTGATTTGGTTGGAATTGATGCTACCAAGATGCTATTAAGGTGCTGAAAGGTCATGGGCTTTTAGAGGGCTTATCTCCTCTTCCTGCCGCAGGACCCACCATGCCTTTCGTTGTGTAAGCATTAGGTGAAGAAGGCTAAGTCACTGAGCTCCTTGATTTGCAGTCCCTCAGTTTAGAAATTGATTTAGAAAGCTAGTTCCCTGCCTGATTTTAGCTCTTGTCAGGCACAGGATCTTTCTCCTGATGTGGAGAGAAATACTGTTCCAACTGGAGCCTAAGGCACTGCTGATTCATGTACCTTATCTGTCTCTTGCAGTCTGAAATCACTCAACACAAGCAAGATTCTCCTGCAGCTGCCTGCCCCACCCCAGTGAGGCCTTCTAGAAAATAGCCTCTTGTAAAGAAAAAGGTAGCCTTTGCCTTCTAATTTCTGTAGTGATACAGAGGAGTCAACAGCTTAATGTGAAGGGTTTGAACAGGCAGTGTTTCCTATGGGAGAGCCCTCCCAGTGGTAGGACTTGTGGCAAATTGACTGCCATGTTTTGAGGAGGAATAGGGAAGGCTCTGTGGACAGTATTGAACACTTGAAAGCTAGTAGAAACAGCAGAAATCTGGCTGAGAAAGGGAACAGTGGAGAGAAGCATCCCTGTTTGATGATCAGCAGAGATCAGATGCTGTGCTCAGATTAAAGAGCAGACGCTTCAAGATCTTGCTTCTGCAGACATTCAGGTCAGCTACCTAGAGTGTGCTCTATTTCCTAGTGCATATATTCCTTTTACTGCCTGTGTAAATGAAGCAGGGATGGAAAATGAATTGCTAGCACATGCACAACTCTTACTTCAGCGTAGAGTCAAACTGTGGCTGGAGCAAACACATGCAGAGACTTAGAATCACAGAATCAATCGCAGAATCAGCCAGGTCGGAAGAGCCCTTTAAGCTCATCCAATCCAACTGTTCCCCAGCACTGCCAAGGCCACCACTAACCCATGGCACTGAGGGCCTCGTCTCCATGGTGTGTCAACACTTCAGGGATGGTGATTCCAGCCCTGCCCTGGGCAGCCTGTTCCAATGCCTGAGCACCCTTTGGAGAAGGAATTGTTCCTAATATCCAATCTTGGAAAAGTTTCTGTGAATGTTTTTGTATCTATCCTTGCTTTTATTGCCTAAAAATCCGTGCAGGAAGAGAAAATTCACTGTTACCTGTCATTATGATCAGGATAGCTCTGGCAATCAGGAAACTATTTGTCATTTTTGGCCTTTTCAGTTGTTTTGTAGTGTCTGTTTTAAACATGGAAGTGCTTGAACCATCTGCTTTCTCCTTAAAGGGACCACTGAGCTTTTTCTTCCATCAGCTAAGTCATTATAAGGCTAGTGGAGAGGAGTATAGATAATTTCCTTTCAGCAAAGGATGGCCTAGTAGATCAAGTGACTGTTAAGCACCCATTTTGCTTGAAGAGTGGGAAGCAAAATTAAGAGCTTGGTTCTTGTTTTATTCATTCTCTGAGTTTACTCCCAGACTTGTTTTGTGGAGCCATGCTCTGGCAGCTCTGCATCTGGCCAGACACAGTGACGTGGAGGTGGGCACTGCTGTTTCCAGACTGAGAGGTTTGATGAACTAATATTTGTAATGAGAATAAAAAAGCATAACCTAAACATGAAGCATTTTCTTACCAATTTTGCATTAGGCTTTTGTCACTAGTACAGGAAGTGCCTGAGGGGTAGACAAGGCTTCTCCTGGACTTTCTTGTTTGTGCTTCCTGTGGTCAACTTAAAATACAGTGCTAAATGATGTTTAGAAAGCTTATAAAGAGGCAGGGTTAGCAAGAAATTACTTTGAACTTCACATAGATAATTGAGAATCAGCCTCTACATTTTTGTGCTGCTGCTGTCTCAGTGAAACTCCTACTTCATTGTAAAGAGGAAACTGATAACCACTGTTAGTGGACAGAGCCTAAAAGCTTTGATTCAAGGCTGTAGTTAGTTATGCAGGAGCTGTACTCTGTAAACTAGATTAAACAGGCAGTACCCCAACCCATTCTGCTAATGTGGTGGTAGTGTGGCATGGCAGTGAACTAGCAGCTTGAAGAGCTGTGAGAATACATGGGAGAAAAGCAGTGATATGGTAGAATTTTTGTCATCGTTTACTACATCCTTGTGGTTCTTTCCTTTGGATTTCCACAGATGGTGTGAGGCTGTTTATTGTACTTACGTACAGCTGCAGAGTTTGCAAGATGGGCAGCACAGAGTGAAGTATTGTATGTATTCCTCGAGTAAAGGAGAAGGCAGTGGGGTGAATAGGCTCTGTTCTAGTCTTGACTGCAAGTGCTGCACAGTCATCTGGGAGTGAAAGCCAAGTCAGTCTCGGTCTCTAGCACCGCACAGTGGTGTGCAGAACTTGCTCAGCACTATCTTTGCTGCTCATTGTGAGCCTGATGCTTTGGTCTGTTGGTTGCTGCAAGCCGCAGATGCTAAGACAGCTTTTCTAGCATCTGTGTCTGAGGAGCTGATTGACAAGGTGATTGGTATTTTCTATGTCACAGTTTGTGCTCCAACTCACATTGCTTGTTTCCAGTTCAGTTTGCCTTCAGCTGCAAACATGCCTATGAGGGTATGAAGTTACATTTCAAAGGCATTGCTTATCTCTCATATATAGCTGTAATTGTAGCAACTACTTTTTAAAACAGTCCTTCTCTGGCAGTTCACGCTAAAAAGTGTAACCAGACTTGGCTGATACTGTTAAACACCAGAGTTCTATCAAGAGCATGACAGTTTACTGCCATCATGCTGTGGTTTCTAAAGATGAGTAAAAGTGTGCTATGTGTGTATTAGTATTGCCACATGAACCTACATCCCACAAACATCAGAATTTGGACCACTGCATTCTTCTCCTGTGATTCATGACCATCTTTTTACAATCTGAAAAATTAATTCATGAGTAGTTTTACTCTGATTTCATTGTAACAGGAGACAATGCCCGTTTGTGGTTTCTGACAGATGGATAACGCTTCCCCTTCCTGACAATAAGAAATTAGCCCCATATGAAAACTACTAGAGAGTCTGTTTTATAGTTGTGCCCATATCCATGTGGCTTCCTCTGGGAATGCATGAATAATGCAGTGAACTCGGCACACAGCATAGCCACGACTGAGGAGCAGCCTTTCGTTTCCAGATTCCACCTACATACTATCACAAAACACTTCCTATAAAGAACATGCATTAAAAGACTGAACAGGAATAAAGCTCTGGGAAGCATGAAGTTTACTTTTAGCTTGCAGAAAATGACTGTAGCATATGTCTGTGAATTATATACCATTTGGATGATGTTTGATCTGTAGCAGTACTCCAGTACTTCAAGAAAGAAGTTTAATACTGATATGCCTTTATTAGTACTCAGCTAAGTTCCTGAGAGGTGAAAAGAATCCAAATGAAAACCCCAAGCTCATAAGGTACCTGGAAAACCTTTACAGATATAAGTAGTGTTTTAAAAATATTTTGCAATATTCATTCCTTGGTGTTACCAAATGATAGATAATGTTCATCTTTGTAATCAATAATTTTCAGTGTTTATGCTTACAGACATAACTGAGGGGGGGTATTTACTGTCATAACATCAGCAAGCTGATATTTGCAGTCAGTTGTGTGGTAATAAATTCATAATGTACGTGTAGAAGAAATATGGCCAGTGAAACAGCATGTGTGTTTGTCCTCAGTACCCTGAGCCTTACCTCTCTCCTCCTTGCAGTGTCCCTTTAATCAGCTGACCACAGAGTTTGTGTCACAAAGCAGTCAGTCTTGTGGGAATCCTGCTGAAAGACTCTTAAGGGCCACAGAGATGGTCTGGAATACGAGTCACTTCCTAGTGACTCACCCCCCAGATGAACAATTTTATGACTTTTAAATAACTGCTTATGAATCATCTGGAGGGCTGTAAAAGAAGATGTGTGGCACTTGTTTTCATGCCAGCACTTTTCTCTGACTGCCATAGGATATTAGTGAATCGTAGTCAAGAGGGAAGAGCACTTCCATGAACTGAGATCTCACAGAGCAAAATGTGAAATTTCTTTGCTTTCTTGTAAAACTTTTTAGCTTTGTGTTACCTTTTCACATCAGTATTTCTTTCCTTTACTCATTGACCTGTTATTTATGTCTTGATGATTACATTCTGTCCATAATTTTACTTTTTCTTACCTTTCATAGCTTTAAGCTTGTACACATCTTAACAGCAGTCTTCTCAGCACAACAGAGATGAGGTTACACATGTGTGCTGTATTAAATTAGGCCTTGGATCACAGCCTGAAATGCCATGCTGAGAGTTACAGAGGGCAAGAAGGAAGTTTCCGCACTACACTCTTTGTTTTAATGTGATCTGCACCATGAGAGGAGCACAAGATCTCTGTGCTCTACAGAGCTGAGGTTTCTTCAGGCTCTTCACAAAATATATTGGATATTTGTTCTGTTCTGCTGCTGCTTGTGCTCTCAAATTTCCCTTCTGAGAAGGTTCAAAAGATGAGGAGCAGTGTCCTGATGAAGCACAGCTCATTTCTGTCACTGACTTTTTGCTCTCTTGTCTGCATGAGAGCACGAGTCATTACAGTTCACTTGGTGTCATAAAGCTGTAATGATTCAGCTCTGGAAAGCTGTATTTACAGTCAGGCAAATGAAGCACACAAGTACGCATAAGTAAAGCAGAGGGCTTGTCCTGATTCTTGGAATAAAATACAGTAGTATGTTCTACAAACCACTGTGAATGTTCTTGTTCAAATTCTGTGTTAGCCAAGAGCCTGAGATAAATGTAATTCTTGAGTAATATGGCAGATGGCCAGTATTCCAAGAAATCTTGCTGACAAATATTTTACTGTGTCATGGTCTTTTCTGAGTCATTTTGAAGAAAAAGGAAATACCTTTCATGTTGTACATGAGCTTAGCTGACATGAGCAAAATGTAGATTTTAAATCCACTTGCATTATTTCTCTGACAGGAGCTCGGTACATTCTTTATGCACTATGAAATTACAAATGCAGTGCAGTGCCAGTGGTTTTGCATTTCAGTTTCCTATTCTATAAAACGGAGTGGTTTAGTAGAAGCAGAATGGAATACAGTTATGTTGTTGAAGCACTATATTATATTACCCATTTGTGAGTGGTGTATTGGTCTCCAAACATAGCTTAAAATGCTGCTTGAATAGAATAGTATGGGATATAAGATTGTATAGGGAAGTGTTTTCTCTGCTCATGTATTAGTATTGACTTGGGAATGAAAATCCTGCTGATTTACCAGAATGTCCCCAAGGTCATATGGGAACTTGAAGATTATTTGAAGACTTCTGACCATTTTGAAGTGAAGAGCCTGGTCTGGCTGCTCAGTTCTGATCTATAAAAAAACTGAGCTTTGCCTCCTGATCTATGGGAGTCAGGAGTCTGCTGGCATTGGGTTGCTGTGAATGACCAAGCTCATATCCAGTGATGGGAAGAGTACTTGTGGCCAGAATAGCTGGCCAGGGAATGTTCCTGTCAGATTTGTGAGGAAGAGTTTTGAGTCTTGTCCAGGGGTTTTCTGTGCGCCACTGGGTGATGTGGCTGACTGTTTATAGACTGGACAGTCCTCAAGAAATCCGTGCTTTTCCAGGCAGATGCGTAATCCTGCCGCCGCCTTGAGTCAGTGCTGGAATTTTCAGCCTTTTTAATGAGGCTGGGACTTAGATACATGCTCACTCTTTCAGAAGAGTGCACAGATTGCTTTCCAGTTAGAATGGGGCTCCCATGCTTTTAACCAGCTGCAGAACAAGGACACACTTCACGTATAATCAGCTTAGAAGGGGCAAGGTTAATAAATGTCTGCTTAGTCAGCTATGGTGGGGATTTCTTCTTTAGTGGGGTGGTTTGGTTTTTTACTTCCCTCTTCCCCTCCAGATTTGGGATTCCCCTTGGAAAAGGTTTGACTCTGTGGTTTTGAGGTTATGGTCTTTGAGGAAGATGAAATTTCCCAGACTCTGCAAACACATCAGTCTCTTCAGGTCCTATAGTTAATCCGTGAACTGCTTGCTGTGCTCCAGGAAGAGACAGAGCAGGAGGGATTTTCCTGTCCAAATATAGAGTCCTGCTTTGGAGCTGGTTTCCTTGGCAGGCACTGGAAAGAAGCAGGTGTTGCTGGGTATGACTCACCCCATCCAGGGCTGTGTCCCAGGGACTGTCTGGCCGCTCAGACCATCAGAAGCAATGTGGTCAGAGTTTCATCAGAGCAGGACTCATTCGTGCCAGGACTAAATATTCCACGTTTTCTTCACAAGCTCAGAGCATGTCAGCAATTAGCTGAAAATTACATGATGTTTATTTGACCCATGTATATTCCTCTTGAAAATAATGGCTTGATTACTACTGTGATAGGTTTTCATTGGCTAAACTCAGTGAGGCTTTCCCCTCATGTGAATTGGGCAGAGGAGGGAAACACATACAGGTTAAGAAAGTTTTTGGCTATTTTTAATGGTGTAGGTGGGTAAGTGGCTCTATGAGTGAATTCATTGACTGAGAGCAAACCTGCAGGTTACCCGTTCACAACAAGCCAAGAATAACAGTCTCATTCCTATTAAATGGTTGTTCTTATTTTACCGTCATGCTGTCAAATGTAACTTCTGAAGGGCTCTGAATTTGAGTAGGGTCTTCACCATTGCAAGGGGAGAGAAGTTTTGTGTCGCAGGAAATTCTGCACACTTAGGGCTCTATCTTTGGTATAGCTCTTATTTTTCAAGTGTGCCAAAAAGGCTGGTCTTCAAGGGTAGTCTCAAGAGATGAATCTTTCTCCATTAACCAGTCTTGGTGAATAAATCCTGGCAATGTTCCTCTTTCAGGGTCTTGATAGAATACTCTCAGACTTCTAATGTTGCTTCTAGGGTATGTAACTAGACAGAAGAATTGCTGGAGTGTTAATTTACTACCTGGTGTCTGTCTCCTGGAGGAAGAGGAAAAAAAACTGGAAAGCAGTAGTCTCCCACTGGAATCTTGGCTTGAGGTGAATAGATGAATGACAACATCTCTTTTCTGCAGTGGGGCCTCTCTGACCTTTTGCTTCCTGTTCAGTTGTGAAACAACAAAGTAAATATTTAACTGAATGTGGCAGCCTGAGACAATTGGCCCTATTGTAGAAGGAACACAAGTCCCTTCTCTCTCTGCATAAATTCTCTTTGCTGTCAATGCTAATAGAGCTGCAGTGGAGGAATGCCAGGCCTTTCATTGGGCAAGACCCAAGTTTAAGCAGCAGTGTGTGGTTTGGTTCCTGAAGTGTCCTGGATGAAGCAGAGCTGCTGAGGATCGCCCACAGGCAGAGCCCTTTTAAAGTTATTTTTATTTGTAGCATAGGAAATAGATTTGAGATACTGAAGTCTTCAAACGTCTGCCATGGAGGGTGGTGGGAGTGGTTAGATGTGGCATGATTTTTATAACTGATAGAACCATTCCAGAATGGAATTGCTGAGATGTGTTCCTTGAACAAAGAGGAGTCATTCTGCAAGCACATTGCCTTGATCTCATGGCACTGCCATCACTGCATTCCTAGTGGAGGTAGGCTTCTCAGTGTGAATAAAACTATGAGTTGTAAACCACTGTAAATGTACCTGAACTTATTGTTCATTCAGCTCAGATGTAAGTAACCTGTTCCCTTCTACCAGTCTCACCAGTTCATGCCAGCTTTCAACTGTGCTTTGTGACGAACTGTCATAATGTTGGTGCCTTCATAACTGACTTACATCGTGCATGCAGAGTTGGAGTATTTCAGAGAAGATGTCAAAAAAGCAACAAATAGGTGGTATATACACAGCTGAGACCTGTCATGTTGTGAATGGGAAAGTCTTAGTTGTTTTGGACTCCCTGTGTCTACTTTCTTTTTCTCCAAGACTGTGTTCACAATCATATATTTCCCAAGCTGTTTTTTAGGGGAACCTTTCAATGTCATGAACTTTGATCTGCCAGGTCCTCAGCCTGGCCAGGCAAGCCTGCCACTTCCCTGCTTGAAAAATAAAGTGCTTTAAAACTGATACTTCCTCAGTTTGTCAAACATATTTGCTCCGCTCTTTACCCTTCCAGCACCACCCAATGTAAATGAGTTCCCGTTAGTCACAAAAGCATTTATTTATAAGCCAGCATGCAGTGATGCATTCTCAGTCCAGTGTTCATTAAATGGTTGTACCTTTGTGTTCATAATATCACTGTGTATCAGTTCTTTGTCGAATGGGCACCTATAAGCTGCCTAGGAGATCTCTTGCACATCTCTTCAAATTCTTGTGACTTAGACCTGCCAAACTTCTCATGTCTTCTGTTTTGTGAAGCTCAGTTTGAATGAAGATGAACTTCAAGAGCTGCAGTTCAGACAGTCTGAAATTACTAAGCGCTCATTGAAATTCATTATTTTCAAGGTTCGTTGCTTTCTCACACTTGCCACCATGATCACTGCTGTGCTGAGCACTCCTAGTAATTTATTGCTGCCTGCTAGTGGATCTTTTAGATGGGATTGTAACTCGATGGGGTTTTGATAGGTATGTTACCAGTGGATTGTGCAGAAATACTGTCATGTGTACTGATCATAATACTTATTATTTCTGCTGTTTGACTTAAAATGGATCACTGTGCTGTCTAAAGAGGAAAGGAGCTTAAATAGCTGAGCTGCTGGAGCTGTCCGACTCAAAGCAGTGAATGTTAGAGCCTAAGGCTGGCTTTGCTGGAATCTCAGACAGGACAAAGCCATTCCTGCATGGTCTTTTTCCTTTGTAGCGAGCCGATTAATTCCTGAAGTAGAATTCAGGCTGGTCGTGGAATTCCTATCTTGTCTTTGCTTTGTGTGGAAGAAGGATTCCGGGGGGAGCTGGTAGTGCCAATAGAATGCCACATCCTGATTGATGCTTCTTCCATTATAGTAATTTAAAACTTTTTCAGCTTTATGCCGATGAGCTGCTGTGCCCTCTTGTTTTTACCACAAGTGAAATAAAGGATGAATTGACTTTAGAGGCTAGAATGTAAGAGAGGATTCCTCTCACATGGAGATAGTGAAAAAAAGTGGTGCCCTTTTGTGCCTTTGGGAAAACAGGCTCTTTGCTTCTCATGCTAAGTATTACCTGTATGCTGTGTGGGATTGTCCATCAGTGTGTGGTGACCCTTCCACATGTGCGCAGTCAGGTTGAGTGGGTTTGCTCACGTGTTCTTTCCCTGTTTGTTCCAGGGACTCATTCTCTATGCTTTAGTCTTTCATCTCCAAAATTTATTTAACTTCTCAGAATGCATGGAAGCCTGTGAAGATGGAGGGCTTAAAAACCTATTGTTCAGCTCCTTCCCTCTTGGGAAGGTTTATTGGTGTTCTCTTGGCAAGCAAAACACAGCTCTTTTTTCCACAAGCAAAATTTATGAATCTTCCTGTTTAAATTGACTCGGTCCTCCTGGAGTTCAGCCAACCCAGAGTTTTCAGGCTTGAAACAAAGCACCAGCACTGGTTTTTTTAGACCTATCTCAAGGAGGAGAGTTTTAAAGCTGGTATTCTAAAAGTCATTTCCTGCTTCTTTATTTAAAGAGTTTCATGGAACTGACTCCAAGTAATTTTTTTGGGTACACCACAGCATTCCTGCTGAACTTCTGTGTTGTCTCCAGCTTCTCCAGGAAAACTACATGTCAACTGTCAGGATCAAAGGTGAAAAGACATATATATTTTATATCTATGTATACACACAACCATGGAAACAAAAATTAACCAACCAAAAAACTCTGTGAGCCTTTCCTAGAAGAAAAATATTTCATTTGCTAGTTCTAAAAAATTATTAAAGGCAAGGTGTTTGAAAAGTGAAGAGGATTTGTCCTAGTGCTTCTTATTCTGTCATTTGACATGTCTAAACTCTGGGCTTCTCCATGAGGATTTCATCCATGTCTCACTCACTCTTTGCCTTCAGAATTGACTGTGTAAAGCTTTAGGTCTCTGTGGTGTCAGATCGCTGCCGAGTATCCCATTGGTCTTCTCCAGATTTAAATTCTAAGACTTTTCCTTTTCAAGATCCACCTGTCAGACAAGTTTGTTACTCACAAAAGTCAGCTCTGTCGAACTTTGGAGCGTGTGTAGCTTTTCAAGTGAAGTTGCAGAAACCTTTTGGAATCTAAAAACATTAAGGCAGGTCAGGAGACAGATAAAAGTCTTGCACTGCACCAGAACCTCACAGGAGTTCAGAGCTGCTGGAGAGAAAGGGCTGGTATTGGGACAGGGGAAGAGGGTTTGGATGGTAGGACTGTGGAGAGGAGAGGAAGCAATGAAAGACAGGGACTGTCCTCTCCTGCAGCTCACCTGGAGAGGAGAGAAGGTATGTTCTTCTGCCTGTGAAGTTTAACGTTTATTTTTACTCCTGCCTTTTCCCCAGTCTTCAGCAGTGCAGTTGTGTGTATGTATATCCTGCTGCTCACCAGAAGCAGCTGCTCTGTGCTGCCCCAAGGATCTCTGTTTTGTGGAACTTCTGTGTCCTGCAGCTCTAGAAAAAGAATAGCAGTTACAGAAGGTTTTGTGCAAGCCTAAAATATGCCTTATGGACAGGAGTATTGTGCTGTTATTTCTTAAGGTGGCTTTACCTTCATGAAATTTTCACAGCAGCTGCAGGCATATAGGCTTAGGATGGATGGTGTCTCTCATACAGGCTGTAAAAGACTTAAAAAGGAGTACCTTCGTTTCCATTTTCTGTCACTAACAGGGAGAAGATTTTTACTAGAAGTGAGAACTGGGGTTGTGTGAGGTAAATTTCTTTTTTCCTCAATAAATATCATTCCTTTGGATAGCAAATCCTGAGTTTCCAGACCACCTATTTAATATTTTTATATGTCCTAATATTTGCCTTCAATTGAATTGAAATATTAGCCATGAAGGTGTAATGCTTTAGTTGTATTTCATTTCTGTGTTGTGAGCATTACTTGGGAAATAGAACAAATGCTTTTTAGATGGGTATTTGAGGAGGTGAGGATGAGTACAATCCATCTATGACTATTTCTAGCAAACTGAGAAGGACTGTAGTCCTAGATTTATGTTCATACACATTTTGGAAAACAGGGAGCTGTTGTGCAAGTGCTCTGATTCAAACATTGTCAAGTTTGTCTTTCCACACTTCTTGTCAGCTGCTTTCACTGTGCAAATGCGGCATCTGGTGTGTTACTTCACAGGAGCCTTATGACAGGAAGAAGAGAATTTTATCAGTCTGAGTTGAGGACAGCAGAGAACTGTAAATGAAGCAGGAGCTGCAAAATCCATTTAAACCTGGGTTCTGCTACTACTGCTCAGAGCTGCTTCCTTTGGTAGATCAGTAAACTGTTCTCCACTAAAATGGCAGTGTAACAAGCTGTGCAGTGTGCACTCAGTATTTCCTCACTGGTCAAAAGAGCATCCTTTGCCTGTGAGGGCAAGCCAGGTAGAAGTCACACAGGAAAATCAAACTGACACAAGTGCAGCATCAGCAGAACAAAACTGGGTGGTCAGGAGAGATGCTCAGTGTTAATAGCCAGTTCCTAATACCTGCCTCTCTACAGCAAACTACATGTGTTAGAAATGCCTTGCAGTTACTGTGCTTTAGGAGCTCAGTTTGCAAATACAGGCATGCACAGAGGTAACAAGAGTTTGCCTTGGAGTCACTTCCAGTTGTGTCAGTTGGAATGGCATTCATTCACAGTGATTTCAGTGGCTCCAGATAATACCACTTCATATCCATCCTAAATGAGAAATTTTGGGACATAGAAAATACCCACAGTGTTTCCATATTAAGTGACACAAATGTCCTTAGGAGTGCTGCATTGCAGTTAGCAGATCCCTTCTGATTATTGCCCCAGCATTCCAGCATCAGCATTCTTACCGGATATACTGTGTGTCTTAATCAGCATTAGCCTTTTGAAATATGTACAAGAAATAGTGTCCCTGATGAGAAGAAACACAATTTGTTGCTCAGAAAATCAGTAATCAAATATCCAGTTATTTTTGTGGAGGATAAATAGTCTGTTATTAGGATTATGTGCTCATGCTTCTGCAAAGGTACAGATTTAATCTGCTTTATGATGAAAGACTAAAACCACAAATCCTGTTTAATAGTGGATCTCCACCAATAAGTAGCTATGTCATTTTATAGCTAATGTCCAACATGAGAGTTAATAGTAAGGACACTTTTGTACCTGTTCCAGGGTAAAGATTAACTTGAGTCTTGCCTGTAAGACAGGAATCAAATGCTTGCTTATATGTGGGGAACATGTCTAAACATTCCAAATGACAGCACTTAGTCTTGGAATGGATAAATTATTTTACACTAATTTTGCTAATTATTATCTGCTTACTTTCCAAAGAGATCTCTTCAGACAAATTAAAATGTCCCTGAAGAATGTTTTATTGTCAATTCCTGATGGTCAGTCTTGGTTCCTTTATGTTCCAGTATTTGTTTGTTACAAATAAGATGTGCATTTGAAAAGCATTTGTCAATTTGTCCAATACATTTATTTACTGGCTCGTATAAAACACAACTCCACGTTAATATAGCTTTTGAATAACAGCTTATTCTTATTTTGGGGATCTGGAAAGCTGAAGGTGGTTTTGTTCTTGTGTTGGGTTTTTGTGTTTGTCCTTGTTATTGTCCCCCATCTCCACCCTCAACCTCCCATCCCCAAGTGTGCTGACCCAGTTTCAGTAATCTATCTGTTAGGTATTACACAAATGGGGCAGAGGGAGAAGCATTGAGATGCTCTGTAAACTTTTAAGCAACGTGTTAGAAATCAAAGTGACTGAATAAAAACCTGTTATCCAACTTGTGAAAGCATGTATTAGCTACATGGGGCTCGAAAGAGGATTTGTTGCTGTTGGAATAGTCTCTTCCCCAGTGAGCATCATGAGTTCTCTCAAGGTTGTGTATAGTTCAGGAGACAGCAGTGGTAGAACCTGGAATTCTTGTGAGAGATTTCCATGAATTTGTAGTCTTAGCAGTATGTTTATTTATAACATGTTCTGCTCATAACAACAGTGATTCAGAGCCATATTTGATGGTTTCCTAATACTTGGAAGTAGAAGCACAATATGAGGGTTTGAGATTAGCTTAACATGCCCCAAAACACAATACCTTATGCACAAACCAGAAAAAACACTTTAGAATGAAATATTAATGCTATGACCTTAGCATGAAAATACAACAAAATAGTTGCCACACTTGCTGATACATAAGAAACATAGCAGTAGCAATAGGTGAATAGCTTTTTATGAGCAGGTAGTCTTAAATTTATCAATTGCTAGCCTTTCCCCTTCAGTTTTTTTCCTGTCTTTGGAGAGGCAAAGTGTTTCCTTTGGGAGGGGTGGGAAGGGGGCATATATGCCTGTTCGTATGTCTTACAAGCAGGTTCGTACAATCACAGAATGGTTTGGGTTGGAAGAGACCTAGATGACCTAGGGTCATCTAGTTCCAACCCCCTTCCTTAAGGGAATACCTTGTACTACACCAGGTTGCTCCAAGCCCTGTCCAACCTGGCCTTGAACACTTCCTTTAATTCTTCAGGAAATTACAGTAATACAGATTCTGGTGATTTGGTTTAAGTTGACATAGGGTTTTCAGAGCGAGAGAAAAATCCACGTGTAGTCTGGATTCAGTCCAAAGCATCTTTACCTCCGAACTGGTTTAGGCCAGAGAGACAGGATGTTCCACAGAGCAAAAAACCATGTGATTAAAGAGCATGAACAAACACAGAGTATATTATTAACAAAACATCAGACTGCATTTCATGTTGGGTTTTCTGGCTGGTGACCCAGGGAGTTGACTCAAAAAGTTAACAGACAAAGGTCCAGTCTCTTCTAACATAACTAATAATCACAAAAGACTCCCTGAAGCTGTTCACAGTGGTACAGATACACCACAGTTGAGACTCTCTGCTCGGGAATGTGTGCTGAGAGAATGTTACAGCATCTGCTGTGGAGGGGTTTTATCTTGATTCACCATTCTGTACGTGTCTAGCAATTAGGCTGCCTATTACCTCCAGGCTCCTCATGCTGTCGACAGCATCTTTCGTTTCTCCCTGTGTTCTGACTCACAGGTCTGTCAGTGCCGTTCTGTCTGTCCCACCTTGTGGCTCCTTCCATTTTCAGGATGTGGCTGATACCTCCACATCCTGATCAGCAGCTGTCTAGGCCATGATCTGTATGGGCAAACTATGAATCACTCTGCTTTGTGGTGAGGATGCATGTAGTTGAGGCATGAGGTGAAGTGTATACAGTGTTTGGAGACTTGTGGAATACTCGACACAGCTGACAAGAAATTTTGGTCATAAAATGAAGTACCTTTGGTTGGTCTTGTGCATGGAAGAGAATTAGAAAAAATTAACCCTTTTGTGGCTGTTGATAGCATTGGGAGACTGCTCCTGGAAATTTGCATGACTTTGACTCCAAAAGACATGATGAGATCTGTGAATCATCACCATGCAAAAGCTTCTTCAGGAAATTCAATCAAAAAGTGTTCGAACTGCTCTGTCCCATCCCGTCCATGTGTGTCCTTTTTCCTAGGAGCCTCTACTGCTCTCCTCCTCTGTTAGCAGAGGGCTGAGGTGCCAGTGAACATGTCTGGTGTCTTACAGAAACGGCTTCCTGCTCCGTGGGCAATGTATGGGGATCCCTGGAATCAGGCATTTACTGAAGGTACCTTTGTTACAAATGGACCTACATATTCTGGGTTTTCCTTTTAAGGGCTTCAGAAACGCCATCAGTTTTGCCATTTGTGTTTAACGCTTTTAGCTGTAGTTTAACTCCTCTTTAGTGTTGCAGGCTCATCGTATTTAACATGCATTTTAGCCAGGAGGGAACAGAGCGTTTGGTGCTGTGGAAGCAGTGGGTGTCCATACCCGACAGGAAACGCGTTTCTGGTGAAGCTGACAGCTTTTCCTGGACTGCCCACAGCATCACTCAGGAACATGTCTCCTCCCTCACAGAGATGCCCGCTGCCTTCCCTTGCTGTCCGTTCCTGCTATTAGTCAGCAGATATACTCCACTCCACTCCTGCGGATCCAAAGCAGAAGTTGTTTTCGCTAACGCTTCCTCTTCCTCGCTCTTTGTTAACAAACTCTCCTTTGTTACTGCTGAACCTGAGGTTTCCCGAGGCACCGGGCACGGGGCTGCTCCGAGCGCAGAGGGAGGTGCTGTGGAGCAGCACGTACCGGAGCTGCCAGGGGAGGCCCTGGGGCGCTGCCCGGAGCCGGGGGCGCAGCGTGAGTCAGAGCCCGCGGAACCGGGCGGGCCGGGGCGGCAGCGCCCTTGGCCTGCGCCACTCCCCGCAGCGGGCGCACGGCTGCGGCCTGGGGAACGCTGGGGCTCGCCAGCCCGTTCCGAAAGCGATCATCTGCATTTCATCAGCATCTTGAGTTTTCTCTCTCAGAAATGGCATTCAGTTGCAGGTAATTGGTAGTGCTTCGGTTTCCTGTGGCTTTTCACCTAGTCATTTGTGTTGGGTCAGCTCAGCTGCTCTATAAACATGGAGATGTGCTTGAAATCTGATGAGCTGGCAACACAAAAGAAAACCTACGGTGCAATTAGATCTCAAACGCCAGAACTGGTGGACTTCCTATTCCTAGCAAGCTTCAGTTCAGGTTTGTATGTAATGGTGAAATTAAAACAGCACTTTTTTCACACTCGGTTGGAGAAATCATTCCTAGGTACTGCGAACAGTTAAAGCACCACAGTATTCACTGCTTGTGGTCTTCAAAAAAGCCAAATCTGTAGGAATCCTGTAGCACTTGAGAGGAAAGAGTGGTACCAATAAGGTCAGATGGCCTGGAAACTGTTTCATGTGTCCTTGGAATGAAAAGGCAGTGAAGTTTCGCAACAAAATGGCAAACAAGGTAGTACTGTGACCTGTTTTCTAACCCAGGGACAAGATTAAATTTGAACTGGTGATGGGTATCAGAATATTTGCCTAAGCAAACACGGTAAAAGTTATGTTAAGCCTTTTGGAATGTTCACCCACTTCTGCATGATTTGCATGATAAAATCTCAAAGAATGGAATAGAAACACTTTTCATATGTAAAGTACCAATTATCAGGTTCTTCCAGATGGTTCTATCTTTATACTGAAATATTCTGCAGATTTTTTCTCTAAGTTAGGTGGAGTAATAAGGCAAATTTACCATCTCAAATGCGGTTTTCTGATTGTGTCCCAAATACATTAAGCTACGATTGTGTTTCCTTAATCCAAAAGTTTTGAAATTAAAATTGCTTCTCCGTGAGGTTCTGTCACTATTGATGTCACAGCTTTTTGTTTACTATCAGAGAAGTTGTAATCAAAGGCCATACATTACAGGCTTTTGTCTCTTCATCTGTCCTTGCAAGATCCCTCAAGTTCTTTATGACTCTTAAGAATACTTCTGTTTTTTAGTAAACAGTTTTCCATGGGGCAGACTTAGAGGTATTTTAGCTATTTCCTGGCTGTTGTTTCCAAATACTTGAGAGCTTATTTTGTCCAGTACCCTACTGCACTAGTACTGAACCTTTTTATAGCCCAGCATCCTCCTAGCTCCGTGCTCATCCGTGAACAAAACTCTGCCACCTTTGACACAGGTGCTCTGTGGAGCATCTTTGACCCAGTGCAGAACCGTGTGCAGTTCTTACTAAGGTATTCAGGGAAATCGTTGATGCCTGAGGCTTCCTGAGCAGCTGAGCAGTGTGGTGAGGGTGTGATGGGTGGTCTGCCAGGTCGTGCCTACGTGGCACCTGCTTGCTTTTGGAATGCCCTCCTTCCACAAAAAGGGAGGTCCTTCTCCCACTGTTGACTGGTAGTGAGCCCGTTTATCCTTCTAGAGATCAGCTTTCTCTCTGATCTGTGGAGCTTACTTATTTTTCCATGACTTGCAGAAACTTGGTGTCAACAGTCAGACCTTCAGCCATCGTGTAGGGCTCTAGGGTGCTATTTAAATATCAATCAGAGTTGTTGGGTTTAAGCTATGATATGATACACATTGTCTTGCAGTCCAGAGCAGAAATAACTAGGAGAAATATCTACCTTTTCTGTATTACTGTTGGCAGATGTTACTCTATGACTGCAGTAATAGACAATCTGATTATTACAGATGTTTTAGATTTGCTTGTATCCTAATGTGTTTTAAACACTTGTGATTGTCTTTACTGGAAGGTGGGTTTTGGTTTTGGGTTTTTTTCCCCTTCCTCACTGCCTCTTACTTCCGTTATCTGTTTCCAAGCTGGTTATGTGTCATATATAGTTGCTGCTATTTTTAGCTCCTTTCTGGCTTCCATTAATGTTGATTTTTCAAGATTGTCAATACCACATTTGGGCCAAGTGTTTTCTAATGAAATCCCTCTCTTTTGAACTGCCCTGATTTATAGGATTCAACCAAGAAAAGTTGTATTTTAAATAGAATTTCTGATTGCCAGAGATACACCTTTTCCTGCCACAAGTAGAGCTGGCAGCCCAAGGTTTGGCTGCAAACCTACTTGGTTTCTTGTTTTTCAGGTCAAAGTAGCATCCAGTCAGACTTTGCATGGCATGAGGCAGAAACAGGATTTTCTAGCAGGGTGAGTACTTGCAGAATCAACGGGCTGATGATTTCTAATGACCAAGAATTCAGGAGACACTGTATCCTAAATAAAAGCAAAAGGGGGTCAGTAATCATTGACCAGATTCTGTTTCACCTCTGTTTTATAGGTGGCTTCAGGAAGGAATTTAGGAAAGGAGCATGACTTAATGTGAGTGCTCATGATGATCACAAGGAGTGCTACCATGGGGAAGTTCGTAAATGGAGTTTTGAAGGAACTGTTTAAAATTCTAATATAGGTAAGGATTTAAAGAGGGCATTCATGAGAAAACCTTAAATAGATGTCATGCAGCAAAGGATGTTTTTTCCTTCAGCACTCACTGTCTTTGACTTCAGTTGGAAACTTTTTTGTCACTTTGTTAGATGTAGGCTTTTCAAACCTCCCTTGTCTTTTTCTGCTTCCACAGCTGTACACAGATTAGAAGTGTCTCCTCTACCAGTTTTTAGTTTGCTGCTTTCCCAGGCCATTTGCATTGAATAGTTCCAGACAAAGCTAGGAAAGACCTTGCAAGGTCACAGATTTCCTCTACTTCATCTCCTTGGCCCAAGGCAGGATCGAATAACCCTAGCCTGCTTCCAAGCATCCCAGCAGATGATCTTAAAAGCCTCCAGAGATACAGACTCTCCCTAAGCAATTAAAAATTCTTTTTAATAGATTTTTTTGCCCCTTGTCTAACTTACAAATAATAAATAAATAAAATAACACAATTTAATTAATTTTATTAATTGTACAGGGGCACTCAGGCTTTGACATGGGCAGCATAGGGAGAGCACTGTGAACTTGACTGTAGCTTCATTGTGAGTTCCTGTGTGACACAGCACATGAAAGAGGGCACGATTAAGGTATGTGTAGTTTGCTGCAATAATGCCCCCCCTGCTCACCTCTTGACCTCTTGGTTTGCTTTAAGGTTCTGTACCCTGAAGAGTTCTCATTTATTCTGACATGTTTTTCTGCTCATTGCTCATGTTGGCGTAATGAATAAAAATGTATTTCCTGTACAGATGGGGGAGAGACAGGAAAGGAACTAAATTAGACCCAGACAATACACAGATATGTGGTGTGCAGATTAGGGTCATATTTCACAGCAGGGTTGCCATATAGTAATGATGTGCCTCGGAAGGAATAATGCCTTAAAAGACACACAGAGAAAGTGTATTTACTAATATTGTTTAAGCCCCCAAGGCAGCAATGTGAGTTGGAAGCCTTTGGTTGGATCAGCTGTTTAGCAGCCCTTGATGTGTATCTTGTTCAGGAATTCAACAGTGAATGCCTGTTATTTTGTCCAGATTCTGGGTACTGTCCATTTGGTACTTTTTTCTTTCAGTGTAAGCTTGGGATCACTGTGATCCAAATATAGGAGTTTGGGAAAGGCACTATCCAGAAAAAGCTTCAAGTCACTTTCAAGCTGTGAGGGAAAGAAGGCAAGTGCCAGTACACGTGCAGAGAGTGAGTCAGGTTTTCTGGTCATGGATTGGATCAGTGGTGGTGAATTTATGAGTGGGCAGAGGCAGGCACCCTGGTGCAGAGTGCAGGGCAAGAACCTTTTAGAACTGAAATGTGTCTCATATTTATTCAGGGCCAGGCTGTTCCTACACAGTAGGCAGTCTGTTAGGTTACAAATACAGATTTCTCTGGTAGCCACATGTTCTTTTGATTTCTTTGAATGCGATGATATGCTAGTTTCTTGTGATCTAGGTGCCGGAAGTACACTCAAAAGTGGCTTCTGCAGCAGAAGTAATTACTTTCTCATTAAGTCTAAACAATTAGTTATAAAGTCCATCAAGTTGTACCTACCTACAGGCCATGTTCATTGTGACTGAACCCCTCTGTGCTGTGGTCTGTTGATGCAGAAGTGCCACATCCACAAGGCCCCCTCTACCCCAGGATGATCAGCAAGTGCCACTTTAATGGCATCTTTTCCACTTACTTCTTGTCAAAAGGAAAGCAATCATATAATGTTCAGTGGTGCAGCAGATGTTTCCTTATCAATGAGGAGATTATCCTGTTAGCTGAATTAGGCATATTGTAGAATTTCACAATTACGAAAATAAATACCTGAGCTGAGTTTGAATCAGCTAAGAAAGTTTTGGGACTAAATCGTGTAGTGGATCCTATGATCCTATATCCTATGATACTGACTTTTGACCAGAATTTTATGGTCTTTTATGTGTCTGATTCCTGTTCTGTCCCTAAAAGACTAGTGCAAGGAGCAGATCAGGAGAAAAAATACAATTGGCTGATGCATTTGATTTGCTATAGAGGCATCATTTACCTTTGCATTGCTTGCTTGCCTCCTGTCTTCTGATTTACTGTGACCTGCAAGGGAACATTCTTCTACCGTAGCCAAGACATTCAGGTGGAGCTAATTGAGCAATTAAATTATCAGGTGATGGAAGTAAAAATCTCATCCACAGTGGAGGGATTTAGCAATCAGACTGCTTTTAGTTTATGACTTACTGTTATGTAATGTGTGTGTTGCTACATAGATGCACACTGTGCAAAACAAAGGTTAGCAGCTGTTTTGACGTACGCTTCAGTTGACGTGGGGGTCACGGCTCCTGTCAACTGACCACAGAAGAAGGGGACAGTTGAGGTTTATGAGAATAAACTGTGAATGTGGACAGTCCATGTAATAAAAACTCCCTTCCCAATTCCTCATTTCTTGAAGTCTCCTGCCAGGAGTTTGTAGCTCTGGCTGAGCTAAAAAACACATGAAAACCCCTTTGTTTCAAGTCAGGTGCGTTTCACCTCTAAGTATCCATGAAGGAGTGTGCAAAGCTGGGGAGTGTCTCAAGTGCTGGTGGGTTTAGACAGAATTGCAAAGGGACGCAGATTCCATTTTGGTGAAGAACAACAAACACGACAATGATCTGGCTGAAGACCATTTGTTGCGGCATGTATTTTCTGAGAGCATCCTGGAGATGTGACTTCTGTCTATGCCAGTGGTCCGATGGCGATTCTGGGAATGATGTATGTAATAAAAGCACATCAGAATTCTAGCTCCCTCTTCCTGCACAGATCTACTACTACACAAATTGTTGTTTTGGCTGCAGGATCAGTGATGATAAAAAACACACCTGTCTACAGCAATGCTGTTGTTATTGAACAGGTAGAGGACAGGGCATTAGAAATGCTGTTGCAATACAGGGAAACCTGAAACCCTAGAATGGAGGCTGAAAAGGATGCAGCATGATCATGGGAACAAACTTACACAGTGAAGTTAGACCAGGGTGTAAAGGATAAAAAAATGCTGCTATTGGCTATATTTGCTTTGCTCCCATGCAGGAGTTGTGTGTATTGGTCTGATCACATAATCCCAAACCGTATTAGAACAGAGGAGTGGAGAGAGAGAGGGAGTATCTCTTTTGGCTTGGTGGAAAGGTGTGATCTTAAATCAAAGGGACATTGCAAAAGGTCATGAACGTTGACACTGCAGGTTAAAATAGGCTGTTTCCTTACTTTTTATTGGCAGTGTGAAGGTCTTAAAGGAGTGTACATCTTTCTGCCCTGTTGACATTTTCAAGGGAAGGTAATTCTGAGTGGATGTCCAGACTCACTGTGGTCCAGTATTCCTTAAATCTAGGGGAAAGATTAGCCCTGGTCATCAGTTTTGTTGGGAAGAATGCATAGTATGCATGAAGTTCCTGGGATCAACATTATAATAAGACTATGTGATCCTGTATCAGTGATCTGGATGTCCAGGCTTTGTTGTTACTATTATCCATGGGAAGTAAAAGGCAGGGCCTGTCTGAGGTTCATGGGCTAAATTGGGTGGCAGGAGAATATGATCTGTTTGAATGAATTGATTTGAGGTTATCATGTCCTTCTCTCTGACTTAAGAAGGAGGGGTTTTTTGACTTTGCAAGAGATGGTAGATTGTCTTAGTGTGGAGTGGATGTGATTTAACTCTCTCTACTGTCTTTGGAAAGAGGTGGGTTAGTGCAAAACTCTCCCTTACAGCTGTGAAGGACTATTAGTCTGAGCTCTCATATAGCAAAACCACCTTCCACCCATATTCTCTCTTCCTTCAGTTATCTCCATTTGACTGACGCATGTGTTCCACAGGACCATGCATGCCTACTGCTTCCTTTGGTACCTTATTGCAATTGTTGATCTCTTCTGACCATGAAAAACATGTATTTTACCTGTAATTTGAATTTGTTTGACTTTAGTTTGCAGCCTTTGGTTGGACCAGCTGCTTTAGAAGCCTTTGCTCTGTGTTACATTCAGGAATGCAACAGCTATTATTCTTTAATTAGATTATTGCAAAATGTTTTCCATCTTGTAAATAATTTCTGCTATTCTTCACCCCAAGGCTTTCAACACTATCTTCAGTTGTGGACCCCAGAGCTAGATTCAGGCTCCAGTGTCATTTTCATCTGTCCAGACCTAGAAGGAAAAATACTCCCTGCTGCTTTAGGTATTCAGGGCTGTGGTCAGACCTCTGTGTGGCTCAGCCTCGGCAGACAGGAACCAAGTACTCATTTTCTGATTCCTACATGTTTGGTCTTCAGACCTAAAGCTGACCTAGAAGTTGCACTAAACTTTCATAATAGAATCAAACCTATGGATTCTTGGCAAGCTCTGCTAGTCCTACACCTGAAGAGCTGATAATATTACTGAGAAAGTGACTGCATACTTGCAGAAATCACTTCTCATGGGAGAAAAAAGAAAGTAGAGAAGTTAGACTAACAGCAAGTCTGGTTTTATTCTACCAGGCAGGAGATAAATTAGATTACTTGGAGGCCTGACCTCCAATTTTGTATCCAAAGGTTATGGCTGCTCTTGGAGAGATCAATTAATATGTCAGCATATTGGCCTCAATGCAGAGATGCCGTCCAGTGTACGGGGAGTCTTTGTGTGCTGTGTGTTTGCCCTAGCAGATTGTTAATCTGGGTTACCGCTTACTACCTGTTCCATTCCTCTTGCTCAAGAGCATTAGCAAATGTTTATTTGACAGAATGTTCTGTTCCTCTCCCCCTCTTCCCTGCCTCTTCTTTTCTTTTTTTTGTCTCCTCTCCCCTAAGAAAATGCAGGCTAATCCCAGAGGAACTCCAGGCTGCAAACATCATGTTACAGCCCGGACTCTGGTCAGAGGAGTTTCTTTACTGCTGAAGGAAGAGAGTAGAAAATGTCTTGAAAATGATCTGCCAAAAAGGGAAAAGTCCTTTAACCAAATGGTAAGAAATCAGAAAGGAGATTCTTACAGCACTTTGACTTACCTGAACACACTCAACCAATTGAGTACCAAGGCAAATTGTCTATTTAGAAATGTAGAAGCAAAACTCAGGCTTGTGAATAGCAGCAACCAAGTGTCCAGGAATAGCCCCTGTTGGAAGCAGGACTGCTATCTGATCTGATATGACTGCCTTCCTGTTGGTTTAGTGGGAGGCTGTGTTTGAAAGGTGCCACTAAAAGATCTCCAAGGGCCTACATGCTAGTCCTGCAGGCATTGCTTTCCAGTATAACACTTGATCAGTTTTCTTCAAATGCTGTTCATACACTGTCCTGAAAGAGTAGAGCACTATACAAGTCAGGATACACAGCCCCTGCTTGTTCTAGCACTCTCTGGAAGCCTGCTTATGGCTATACTCTGGTGTTTTGAGGGTTGCTTTGGTGTTTTAGGTCCTGAAAGAGACTGTCAAGCTCCAAGAATGGCTTGGGGTGTCCTTTTACTTCATCTGTGCCCTTTCTCTGCCTCAGTGGATGCAAGAGGCAAGCAAGGGTGTCAGAGTGGCTTTGAGGCCATCCAGGAATATTAAAGTACTTGTCTGCATCTGTGTACCAAGTGGCTGTGCCGCACCCCAACATCTGTCTGTCTCCGTAAGGTAACTGATGGTTTGGGGTGGCACGTAGACATGCCTATAGTCTCTGTCTTGTTGCTAGACACTTTCAGGCAGAAAGGGGATGACAGCCCCTGCCTCTCTTGTCTGACAGGCACTCTATATGGATGGAAGAGGCTAAATTAAAAACAGCAGAAGTAGACTTTCTGGTTTTTCTTGGTAACTGATACAAAGGAGAGAAGGGAGCAGTCTGTGCCATGCAATTAAAATCAAGTGCTATTGCAACTCATTCTGTAATGCGATACAGATACAATCTCAGCAGAAAATTGAACGCTACACTGAGTCAGAAACATAGAGCAATGCTGGATTTTGAAGAAAGTAATTAGCCCCAGGGACCTGGTGGTTTCTCATTTCCCCTGTGGTAAACACAGGGAAGTGGAGCAGTACTTCCCATAGGCTTCCAAAGCCAATTTAGACAAGATACGGAGCCAGTTAATAAACCAAAGTTTTAATGAATGCTTAGCAAGAGGCAGGTGCACCTCCAATCTTCTTCCAGTGCCCACTATGCACCACTCAGTGCCATGCTGCTTTTCTTTGCTGAGCTTCAAGTATCTCTGCTCAGTGCTGAGCCAGCCTGAGCCCCTGCCAGTGCAGCACCTCTCTGGGGCCCTTCACCATTTCTCCCACCAAGGGTGATGCTGTGTGACAGCCCTCACCATCACCATGCTTGCCTGCAGCTGGGTGCAGGGTGCCTCACCCAACCTCCTCTTCATCAGCGCTTGGTACAGTGGTTGCCTGGCACTTCCTTGTGCTGCCCTACACTTGGCCTTCACAAAAGCAATGATTTCAGGTTTCCAGGTCTCGCTAATCACTAGTTCTGCTTTCCTTCCCCAATAGAAGATCAGAAGTATACTGAATCACAGCAAAAAAGACACCTGGTAGACAAGAAAACTTTGGTCTTACTCATAATAAGATCTACTGGCTGGAAGCTGCAGCTTACAATTATTATGAGAAGCAAGGAACTGAGCTATTCATATAATACATCAGGGATGACAGTAGTGTCTATTTATGCTCCATCTTTAAATGAGAATTTAGTTCAGTTCTACAATATACATAGCCTGTGCTTGCCCTGGGTAACCAGAAGTTCCTGCATCCAGGAAAATCACTCCTGCTTTCCTGACATGCAGCTTGTCATCTTTCTGTGGCTTGTCAGATCCAGAAAAAGAACCTGCAGGGTCTTTGGGGCATAATCATATCCTTGTCTCTTGTCAAATGCATAGTCCACTTGAGGCATCACAATGAAATGAAATACTGTACTTCAGTGGGTTTGACACACTGCTTTGTGTGTTTCTGCACCAATATCTTGCATGGTAAATATCTTACACGTCTGCAGTTAACATTTTTGTTCAGCATTTGTCCAGAAGTGCATGATCAATGTACCTTAGCATGCATGTTGCCTCAAGAGGATTTTCCTCAGCCTTCTTTCATTCAGTTACTGGAAAATTGAAGATTTTAAAGATCTTATGAAATAGAATTATTTCACTGGTTCTGTGTTTTAATGTGTTGGTTGCAGGAGCTGGTTAGGAAGTAACTGCAAAACTTGCCATTTGGACTCTAAACTGCTTGTAGGACCGTAGCATTCTGATTCCGAGCGCGTTCTCAATCTTCTGGATTCCGTTAGTGCCCTCTAGTGACTAATTCTCTGAACTGTGCTGGGTTTTCATTCGAGAGAGACATTGAAGGGGTGGGTGGTTGTCTGCTGAGGGCAGGAGACAGGTAAATGCTCTCATGGTATATTTAGGGCAGCACAAGTTTGTCCCGCAGAAGCAAGTAGAAATGCTCATCGAGCAGTAACAAATGACTGAATGTATGCACAGTGCTACTGTGGAAACTGCATGTCTGAAACTAAGCATGAGTCAAATCAAGTGCAGATCAGTCGAAGAAAAGCTACTGGGCTGTCTCTGTGCAACACTTGAATGGTTTCAGTCAAATGTGGCATTAGTGACATTTTCCTGAATAATAATCCGCTGAGGCTTGATAAGGGGCCACAGCACTTTGGTTTTCATTCGATACAGCAGCTGTAGGCTGGGCTGATAGATTACTGACATTTCTTTAGGATGGTGACAGCATGCCAGGTTTTAGAAAACCAGATTGGTTCTTTCCTAAAGACTATTCTTGTTTAAAAATCCCAAAGCAAAATAACACCCATTTTGCAAAGCAGTTTGAACTACAATCCAACACTGTGTCCTGCTGCGTCTATTATTTGTCGATAGTGGGGGCATTTCTGTCTTTTCCTATTATTAGAGCTTTACACACAACATTGTAGTTGCTTGCACGCTTGTCAGGGGGCATCCTGAAGATAATTCTTGATGGATTGTTTCAGAAGCATGGCCTCACCTTTACTTGAAAGCAATATGGTAGATTTGTTCTGTTCCTGGAAAGGATGGGAGCAGTCACAAACTTCTTTTGCACTTTTTGTTATATCCACACAAGTACAGAGTTAGGAAGTGCAGAGGCAGTTGTCAGAATACACATACTTGTTTCTTTAAAAATCATGTTCTTGTGTAGTAGTTCTATATTAAATTTCTCAATGAATTGACAACTCGATTTTAATGCAAATAGATCAGTGCTGTTACCATTGCTGTTCATTCTGCAGCATAAAAATACTGTGTTTAGTTTCCGGTGCTGGTTTTGGTGTTTTTTGGAGGAGGAGGGTGTTTGCCTGTGTTTTTCCTTCTTCTAAGTAAAAATTCAAGTGCCCTTTTAGGTGTTTAATTGCATCCATTAATACAGCCAGCGTAGGAGTTTGGTGAATCCAGGTTCAGGAACTGATTTATCTGGACTATTAAAATCTTATGACAATATGCTGAGGGCCAGATATGGAGGTGGTGTGCAAACTGGCATATATGAGACTTCTTTATGTTCTTACATTGTATTAACCTCCCACTGGCTTCCCTGCACCTACTCAGTTGGCATGTAAGGGCTGCTAGGGCGGTGTAATTTACGTGGTAAGGTCTTCTTACCATATAAGCATTAAGAACATGTAATTGAAATGCATATCACCTTGTTTGAACTCACTTCCTTTTTTCCTTCTTACTCTATATTTGTACTGACAATACCACAGGACATAGACTTTATTGGCATGATTGGCATTTATAGAAATACAAATGTACTTCTTCAACTGATATCTGTCCTGGTTGCGGCTGGGATAGAGTTGATTTTCTTCCTAGTAGCCAGTGCAGTGCTGTATTTTGGCTTTAGCCTGAGAATGTTGATTACACACCAGTGTTTTAGTTGTTGCTGAATAGTGCTTACTCTGATCAAGGACTTTTCAGTCTCTCATGCTTTGCCAGTGAGAAGGGGCACAAGAAGCTGGGAGGAAGCACAGCCAGGATAGCTGACCTGAACTAGCCAAAGGGGTATTCCATACCACAGAACATCATTGAGCATATATTAATCTTTGCTGCAGGATTCATGTGGCCTTTGGGTCTGAAGCAGCAGCCGCTGAGCACAGAACAGCTTTCACAGCGTGTCTGTTTGGTACAGACTTTGATTCTCTCCTGAAAAGAATTAAGTCATGCTTGGAAAAAAAAAAAGGTGCCAGTTCTGGGTGAATCACTGTGGTTTAATGACTGAAGGACATTGCAGAGCCACTGAACCTAACTGAGAAATGTTTACCTCGATTTCAAGATGAAAAAAGAAAAAGGAATACCCAAACGAAACTGTTCAAGAGACAGAGCAACATCCACTCTTTGGTAGCTTGCACAGAATTTCACTCAGCTGGAGCTAATGTTTATCTCAGAGAAAAGGACTATAAGGGGATAGAAAAGAGGTTTCCAAGAAACGGGATGGTCCTGATCTGAGTGAGGCAAGTATGGTCTTCTGGCAAATGAAACAGCGAGCCTAACATGAATCTGTAAACAAGCAGAGAGATGAATACGCTGTCAGAAGCTGCTGCGTGGAAAGACTTAACAAGAGAGTTCAGTGAATGAAAAACATCCTGCAGGCAGAGAAGGCAGTAGGGAACAGTGCAGATTCATAGCAGTAGGCATTCATCACCAAAACTCACTCTTTTGAATGCTGTTGGGTTAAATTAGTACAAAGTAAATTAGTATCTTTATGTTTCAATTCCAGTTTATGTGTGAGCTCACAGGGAAGAGGAGATTTTTGATTTCTGTTTTGTCTAAAGCTTAAAAGGCTGCTGATAGATGAAAGCACAACAGGAACTGCTTTTGTTCTCTACTTTGTTGCTAACCGAGAAAGGAGTAGAATGCCTTGTCCCACCTCCCCAAGCAGACAAACTGTGCTAAAATGTGTTAAGAGTTAATCCTTGTGAGTTCTAAGCAGTCAATTTTATTTAATTGAATATTGAGTGAACGTGAGTTTAATGTTTCAAAATGTTCACAGGAAAAATCAGTGTGTATGATGACTATGACTGCCTGACAGCATCAATAATGTAACATGTTCTCCGTGCCCAGGTGGAACAAAAAGTCATCCTCAGTGATGAGGAATGGGGCTCTTAAGTGTTCATCTGCTCAGTGTTTGGAGAACCTCATAACACATGGATGGTGGGTGGGACTGGGGCTGCTACAAAAAAATTCTGCAAGAGCTAAAGAACTGAGGATTCATGCAGTGTTATAACCTCTGGAGATAAAGTTAAGCATCCTCAATGCTTAATGCCCCGAGTCTGAAGTTTTAAAAGAATAGACAGAGCAGGCTGCACTACATAATGACATCTTTGTTTGAAAGCTGAGGAAATTTGAAACATGAGTACAGAATATGGCACTGTAAACCAAAACTGCCAAGTCATCTTACCCAAGGAAGGGGAAAACTTGTGGAAGAGAAAGAAGTGCAGTGTCACCTACAGCATCTACCCTATGGGCCTATCTAAAGCTATCTCCGCTCTCCCTAAAGCGCTTCCTATCCCAGCCTACTTCCCCTGCAACTCCAGTGCCAGTGTGGGATGAGTCTTTGGAAACGCGGGAACGGTGACCTGCCTCTGCTGGGGGCGAGCGTTGCTACCTCCGGCAGGCGCTGCCCGCCCGCAGGAGGAGCGGCCCCTCACGTCGCTCTTGGCCTCGCCGAGGCCCTGCGGGCTGTCCCGGCCGCGCTCCGGTGAGCGAGGGGCGGCGCGGGGAGGTGGGGGGCGGCCGTTTCCGCCGCTCCGGGCCTGGCTGCCGCCGTGCGGGACGACGTCACTGGGGCTGGGCCGGCGGCGCGGCGCAGTGCGGGGCCGGGCCGGGCGCCGCTGTGGTGAGGCCGCCGGGCGGGGCAGGGCCTGCGGTAGGTGCCGGTGCCGACGGGCGTGTGAGGGTCGGTCCGTGCGCGCCCAACGGGGGCGGGGGGGCTGCGGCGCGTTCTCGGCTGACTCGAGCGGTTGGGAGCCGCGGCCGTGGCACCGGGCAGGTCCCGGTCAGGGCCGGCCCTTCACTCCATGGCTGGTGGCTGCGGCGTGTTGGGTGCCACCGCAGGGAAACCGGGACCAGGGTCTGCCACAGGAGAGACCTTTCCCGGCGTAGGAGGTGCCCAGGCGGAGCAGTGATGGCCGGGCCCTGCCTGCCACGCACGTCTGACTGCAGGTACCAGGCGGCAGAGCCAGTGTCGCCGAGGCCCTGCGGATTGGGATGCGCAGTTGTTGGTATAACAAGCATCAGGTGCCAGAAATCACGGATAACTAGTGATGGTGTAAGCACCACGTTACACTGCAGGAGAGGTTTCCTGCTGTGAAGCCATTGCCATCACTGGGGGGATTTACCTGAGGACAGGATCAAGTCCTCTGAAGATGTCCTCTGGTGAACAGTTCCTAAACTGAGAAGAATGGGCAGTCAGGAATATTAGCCTCAGCTCACAGTTTTAGGCTGACTTGCTGCTGGTTTGGTGATCTGATACGCTGTCAATAGTAGCCTTTTGTTCTAAATAATTGTAGATCCCCATGTGTATTTTTGAGCCATTCTTCTCTTGCTAAAACATTGTCACTTACAATCTCTTTTTAACGAGAGAGGAAAATAAAGGGGGTTCTAGTAGGAAGTGAAACTAATAGCTTAACATAGGGACATCAACACTGGGTGCAAATGGTGAGGTGTTCAGGCACTGCTGAAGGAGAGTGCTTGCACAGCTGTCTTGTGTCTGTGTGCAAGGGTTGTTAGAGCATCCATCATGAATCTGATTGGGTTTTTGTTATGTTTCAGGTATCTCTCTTCTAAGTTTTAACAAATTCTGATTGTGAGGGCATTTGACCTGAAAGCTGATAAAAATACTGCAAAGTAAGTACTCTGCTTATGAAAGACATGGGTCATATGAAATTCTCAGTAATTTGTGAGATCAGTGTCAAGGGCATCTGTACAGTCTGCACACACTTCTCCTTCTGGTGGCCTCTCTAGGGACTTTGTGTCTAATGAGCTTTCCCAACAAAATGCTCCTGCTGCTGGTGCCTTGTGGGGGGGGGCATTGTCAAGGCCCATGTGTAGTTAAGAGTTATGCATTGCTTGTTCTGCTCTCTTACGTGGTATGCATCTTGGTCTGAAGAGGAGCAGTCTTGAGGAGACCTGTGGTACAATGTTAGCAATACTTCAGTAGATGTCTTCTCACTCCCACCCTTCTTTCTTACCCTCAGGCTCCAAATACAGTTAAAGTTACCCCAACTGCAGTCTTCTATGAGGTGCTTGGCATTCAGTTTTTCATTGTGCAGTGTCTATCTTTGGATGCTTACATGTACCTGGGGTTTGTTCTGTGTAGGGCATCTTCCCACAGCTGTGCTGAAGCACACTGAAGTGTGATGGTAAACGTGGGTTTATGGAGTTCTGCTTTTGATCACAGTGGGAGATAGGCAGTGAAGAATGGCATTGCATGGACTGAGTGCTACAGGAAGAGTAGAGCTTGAAATGTGCTGGAGGAAGTAGCAGAAAATGGAAATTTGGGAATTCTGTACAGCCAAAGTAGCAGAACAGGCAGGAGATTTTTCCCTGGGAAAAAAAAGCCAGATATTTGTTTTGGTGACTAGTGTGTGGCTGTGAGGGTTTTCCTGAAGAGGTGTGGGGTGATGTGGAGCCATCCTTGTGCAGCAGCAGCCTTTGGTCTTAGGACAAGAGTGAGTAAAGAAAAGATCAGACTTCACTTATGAGCTATTTCTGTTTCTGGCAATGAGAGGCAGGACATTACGTGTGGTCCATTAATTCAGCAGATCTGTTGGGATCTATCCTGCTATTTGAAGCATTTGGCTGGTTTATCTACCACAGTATGCACACTTTGGCTACAGGATTCTGATGAGACCCAAGGAGGCTGTTCAGCACTTGAATGGCACTAATCTGTGAGCAGGGAATAGTCATGCAGAGGGTGGCTTGTTCTCAGGAATTACTTCTTCTCAGGAATTACTTTGAAACTTCAATTCCTGCACTGAAATGGTATTAACTTCTGGTTCCAAGCCCATTTGTCATCAGCTGATTTCATCCAAGTGTTCAGTTTGTGTAGTCTGAACTTTGAAACCACATTCTTTGGGTGCTCCAGTAAAGTCTTGCGGAAATAGAACCCGCAAGAAACAGAGGATCAGACCCTGTCCTTGCAACATAGTGTCTCTGCTGAATTCAGGAATGTGAATAGGAAGAAAAACTCAATCATTGTGAAAACAGTTTTGCATTGAGCCTTAGCCTCAGCACAGGCAGCAGGAATGGTAGGATCAGTACTGGAAGGTGACTTCACATTGCAGCAGGGGTCTGGATGTGCTTTGTTGTCAACTTAGACTGAGGTCATGATTCATCTTAATTTAGCTTGAGTGAGTTGCAGGTAAATGTAAGCTCATTGCTGCTCTTGGAACTTCTGTGAAGTGTGACATGAGTGACTGCTAATGGTGTTAAATATTTCAGTATCAAAACCCAGTGATGGTAGGCAATGCCCAGGTAACCAAGATAGGCTCTCTGGTGTCTCATTTGTCCAAAGGCAGAGGAGATGTGCCCGTAAAACATATATGCCTTGTGTTAAGAGATGGAGAGAAAAGGTTATAACTAATACGAAGGCTGCACTCAATATGTGAAATGTTGAGGAATGGCTTGAACTTCTGTAAATGGAATTAAGCAAAGATTTTCTTACTCAACCATATTATTCTGAGCTCTTTTTCTTCCAGACGCCTACCTGTGATGATTCCACCATCTACAACAACCCCTGTCGGTGATGCTGCACTCTTGCCAAATGTGGCTTCTCAGGAAATCTGGAGGTCACAAGTGCCAGGCTATTCTGGATCGGTCACACGGCACATAAGTCATCGGGCCAACAACTTCAAGAGACATCCAAAGAGGAGAAAACACATTCGCCCTTCGCCACCACCACCACCAAATACTCCATGTCCTATTGATTTGATTGACTTTGGGGATCTTCAGCCTCAGAGGTCTTTCCTAGAACTCCTCTTTAATGGGTGCATTCTTTTTGGGCTTGAGTTCAGCTATGCCATAGAAACAGCCTATGTTACCCCTGTGCTGCTTCAGATGGGGCTTCCAGACCAACTGTATGGAATGGTGTGGTTCATCAGCCCTATATTAGGTAACTTTTCACTATTTCTTCTCCCTTGTTTTTTTTCTACTACACAAGGTGTATGTTCTTGTTTTCTCTACCTCAGCTGTTCATACGGTGTATTCTGTGTGCTCTCAAGGTTAAGAAGCACTAGCTATAATTTTAGACAGCCAAATGGAGAATAATTCTTGCTGTGTCTTGCTTGAAATGGGCTTGGTGTGATCAAAAGGTCAGTTCTTTTAATGGCTTATGAACCTTTTAGATTTTGTGCCAGGGTAAGCTTTATTTGCTCTGTTCTATATTTAAAAAGTAGCAAAAGAAGATCAATGTATCCATTCATGTCCCTAGGGAAAAAAAGCATACACAGACAGTTCCCTGGGATGTGTGAAAAAAGCACAGTGGTACTGCCTTTTCCTGTTAAACTTTTTAAAGCAAAGCCTTCTGGTAATGAAAGGTCATCAGCCACTACTGTTACAGGCCTTAGCCCACAGGCAGGGGTGGAAGCATATCTATTACTACAGGAAGAACCATAGGATGGGCTGTTACCGCTTGGAAACTTCGTTCTGCCTGTTCCTATACTTGTGCAATGTGCTTCAGGAGTAGATAGGCTTCTACTCACAGGCTGGCCCAGGGTAATGCAAGTACCTTTCCAACTTGCCTGTTTGCTTCCTGCTGTCTTCCAAGTTAATTCTTAACGGGAGTTCCCATCTAGGATGGGGTAGATGAAATAGTGTGCAAGGAACTGCCATGGCAATGAGCAGTGGCACATTATGTTATTCAGTCCCTGGCCTGGACAGTGCCAAGCAGTATGCTTTTTGTGCATCTGGGGGACTGCTACTGACTGGGGATATTGCTGTGGCATGGTGTCCTGTCTTTACTTGCCTTTTAAGGTTTAACTCCCCTGTGAAACAGGCTCATAGAAAAATGCTACTTATTGGTGATTCCTTTTTACTAGGATTTTTGCTACAGCCTTTGCTGGGAGCCTGGAGCGACAGATGCACATCAAGATTCGGGAGGAGACGACCTTTCATTCTGGTCTTAGCAATAGGTGCGTCTTTCAGAAGCGATGGGCATAACACTTGGAATGTAGAGCCAGCTTCCTTCTGTGACATCCCCTGTGGCACTAGGCTGAACAAAAAAATGTTGGATATTGTGGATCTGAAGGTGGTGAGTGGCACCAAGGTGATGCTTTGGCGGCTGGAGATCCACACAATAAAACCTTGTCTTGTCAGAGTCTGAAGAGGTGATGTTTTGAGGGTCAAGGATGTTTTTCTGGAACCAAAACCAACTCCAGACATTTGTTAAGTTTGAACAGTGGAAAAGGGTTATGTATATCCTATAATCCATGCTCATCCGCCAGACTGTATGGTCTGAACAAGGGCAGTTGTGCTTGCTGCAAAGCTGTGCAGGTAGTATAATGCTTTTAGAGCATGGAACAGTGGAGGTTTCTTTACTTACAAGCAGTCAATTGATTGATTTCAATTTGGTTTTGTTCCCAGGAGCGTTGCTTGGGCTCTCGCTTATGCTTAATGGCAAAGATATAGGAAGCACCTTGTCTGACACTGCGAATAACCACAAATGGGGTATCATTCTTACGGTCTGTGGTGTTGTCCTCATGGACTTCAGTGCAGATTCAGCAGACAATCCCAGTCATGCCTACATGATGGATGTGTGCAGCCCAGTGGATCAAGACAGGGGCCTCAACATCCACGCTTTGTTAGCAGGTATGCTTTGTTGGTGCTTCCTGGGTGACACGAGACCTAAGTAAACAAGCCCTCTGCAAGAAGGCAGAGTGTAAATCACTGGTCTTTTCCCGTATAAGCCTAATAACCAAACACTTGGAGAGGTGACACTAGTTAACTTTGAAAACAAACTCATGCTTACTGTAAAAGGCTTTTGTAACTGCCAGAAGTCAAACAAGACACAGTCTTGGGTTGTTCATCTGAAGGTCCCTCAGCATCATTTATAACAACTATGGAAACAAAATCCCTTGAGGGGAGAGGTTCAGCTTCCTGCAGGTGTGGAAAATACCTTTTTTAGTCACTCTGTTGGAGGGGAAAGCACGTATTGGGCACTATGATCCCTCGCTGCTGTCATCTTCAACTGCTGTACTGTTCTAGGCTAATTTTCGTCACCATCAGGAGACTGTTTCACGCTTGAATGTGGTCATAAAAAAGAAAGGATAGTGTCATAGGCCTTCCTCCTTTTTAATGGAGTGAGAGTGGTATCCAATGCCCTCAGAACATCTATGTTCATTGGTCGTAAATGCAGTGGCAGTTTTGTACGCTGTCAACATGTTGAATAATGAGCTTGCTACACTTCTGAAGTGATTCAGTCTGTCTTGGACACAGTTAGATCTGTGTTCCTCTAACTGAGTGAGGAAAATGGATTTTCACTTACTTTCAGGAAAACAGTCTTAGCTGACTGGTTGCAGAGCCTTGCCACGAGGCTGGTGGACACTTCTGTTTTACGGACTGAAATAGCTGAAGGTAAAGTGGTTTGTTCATGGCAAAGAAAGAACTATAGTTTTTAATTATCTGTACCATCACTTTTACAGCACTGACCTTCTCCCTCTTTCTGTACTATGTTCGTACATCAGACTGTCCTTGTGGCATGGATAACTGTGTTTATTACTGCATTTGAATTGAAAAGGGCTTGAGTAGTAAACCAGAACTAACACGTTGGATTCTACTCACTAATCATTAGACAAATAGTGCTGTTACTGACTTCCAGGATTGGCTAGGGAAGATAATCTTGGCTCTGTTTTTCCACCAGGTCTTGGAGGTGGCTTTGGTTATGTTGTTGGAGGAATACACTGGGATAAAACCAGTTTTGGAAAAGCTGTGGGAGGGCAACTTCGTGTCATCTATGTCTTCACCTCAGTTACACTGACTATCACTACTGTACTGACTCTAATTAGCATTCCAGAAAGACCCTTAAGGTCCTTTGTCAGGAAGAAAAAGGTGATGAAGAGTCCAAGTCTTCCTCTCCCTCCTTCTCCACCTTTCTTCTTTGAGGAGGGTGTAAATGAAAACTTTGCTTCTCATAACTCAGCTCACTTACATGCAAGCTTTACGAGCCCCGTTTCCCCCCTGAGCCCACTCACACCCAAATATGGCAGTTTTATCAGCAGAGACAATTCCTTGACAGGAATTAATGAGTTTGCATCATCATTTGGGACTTCAAATATTGACAGTGTGCTTATAGACTGTTTTACAGGCGGGCACAATAGTTACGTAGCACTTCCAGCTAGCCTGCCCAGACAGCCTGTCAGTGTCAGCTTTCCTCGGGTGCCTGATGGCTGTTACCAAGGACAAAATGGAATTTTGGAGCAAGGGGAGAGCAGCATAACACCGGGGCCTGACGGCGAGGTGCTGAGGGTGGGCTCACTGGATACGATAAAGCCACGGTCATCAGGGATCCTGAAAAGGCCTCAGACCTTGGCCATTCCAGATATCGTAACAGGACACTGTCCAGAAAATAGCAGAAGAAGAAACGTAACCTTCAGCCAACAGGTAAGGGCAGAAAATCAATGATATGACCATGTAAACCTGAGCATTCTTTTAATTTCTTCTATAGTTTTAAGCGTGTGATGCACAAATTTATCATTTCAGACTGCTTGTGACAGTTTGCTTATGAAAGTCATGGGAACAGCATACCTGCTATGACCTTATTGGTAAAAGAGGGGATAGGATGTGGATTATGACTGGCAGTCTGTCAGCTGCCTTTGTTAAGACAGCAGAAATGGGAGCATTCTTCTCTCACTGGGCCAACATGTGAAAGTTAGGTTGGTATATTAAGCCCTGGTTCATGACCCAGGGAGCTGCCACACAAGAGCAGAAAAAGACACATTTTTATTGAGCCTGTATCTTCCCTTTTCACAGAAATACCTGCAAGATAGGGCCAGGGATAGGATTCTCCTATGAGCAGTCATGCTATCTGATTCCAGCAGGGAGGTGAGGTTTCCCTTGCCCAGGCGTAAGACTGACCTCACCTCCCACTGTTGGTGAGAACTTGGAATGTCTGAGACCTCTGTATGCTGGCCCATTTTTTTATGATCCAGGATGAGGTAAACTGTCCTCTGTTTGGGTTTGGGGTTGTTTTTTTGGGGGGTGTGTGGGTTTTTTGGTTTGTTTGTTGCTGTTATTGTCCTTAGACCAAGTCTGTGAGAGCAGACTTCCTTAGGGCCAGGATTTTACATAGTCTGCACACAGAGATTCGCATCAAGGTTAGCAAGCAATGTGTTTCAGTTGAAACCAGCCTCTTCTTCCTTGATGTCTCCAAAACTTCAGGAGCCAAATTCACCTGGCTGTGGGTACAGCCTTCCCTATGCTAGCATCTGGAAGTGGTTGCCAAATACCCTAGAGAAATGAAGAGTACTGTTTGAAGTATTCTGAATGCTGTAGCACAGTGCTGCCATTTAACTCTTGTTCCATGGCTGAATTTACAGTTTCTAGACTGTTCTTAATCTCCTGAATACACTGTTCTTAATCTCTGAGTCAGTGTACTGCAGTAGCAGAGTTTAACTTTCAGATGATCAGATAGGCGTGTAATATTGCATAAGTTTGCTCAAAGGATGTTTGTGTTTTTCTTACTGTGTGTGTTGACCTGGGAGTTCTTATGGTGCAGGTTGCTAATATCTTGCTGAATGGTGTAAAATATGAGAGCGAGCTGAATGGATCCAGCGAGACCACTGAGCAACCACTCTCCATGAAACTCCTTTGTTCCACCATCTGCCAGATGCCCAAGGCTCTCCGCAATCTCTGCATCAACCACTTCCTAGGTATGCAGAAATTGTTGTCTTGCTTTCACTCTGAAGTACTCTACCTCGGGTGAATGCTTTAAAATGTTTTATCTATGGCTGCTATCTTGAGAGGACTTGATTTGTTCCATATACACTCCCCAGTAAGGTACTTTCTGGTATTTAGTTTCTTGGAACACTGAGAAAGGTAAAAACCCAAACAACAAATCAGTAAAGCCTACATTCCTGTATTTATTTGCTTTTTAAAACCACTCTGAAGCTGGCACTACCAAGCAGAAAGATGAGAGTAGTTGTATTTCCCTCCTTACACTTCCCTCCCTTTGACAGCATGTGTATAGGGGTCCTAGAACAGTCTGTGTGGGGGTGCAGGAGCGCTCAGAACCTGTGCATTGTTACCTTTACTTTTGCCAGTGTGTGACTGATGCTTACGAAGGGCTTGCAAGCAGTCCAGTTTACATTAAATTGAGCTAAAGGTAACAGGTAGTTAATATGCATTGACTGTGAAAGGAATCAAGATATTGCCTGCATCAGGGCATGTGATGCTTGTTTGTGAGTAGGAGGTTTTTAACTCTGTCAGAGGTGCTCTAGACGCTGCAACCATGACATAAGAAGCACTCCTTCCAGTTCTATGTGGGAGGACAACAGCAACCTGAAACGACTACATGATGAGCCACTCTGAAACTGAGCGTTGTCCTGTCAAAACCTGAAGGCAGCTCAGGCTGCTGTCATCTATTTTTCTGTCTTGCTAAACCAGTACGCTGTGGCCTACAATCAGCCTCCAGAATTCTGCTTAGGAATTCAAGGGATAAACTTTGGTCTTTAAAATCCTAATTGTCTTTGACAGACACTGTAGCATAATGCATGGGGAGCAACAGTCTCAGATAAATGTGGCTGAACCTTATGTAATACTCATGTTGTCCAACCTGTCTTCAGTTGTGATTTGTAGTATAGCTAATAGCATCCTTGTGAGCTTGCAAGGGGAAACAGATACTCTGCAATCCTAATCGGTGACTTTCTGGCTTCTTTCAGGATGGCTTTCGTTTGAGGGGATGTTACTCTTCTACACTGACTTCATGGGAGAAGTAGTGTTTCAAGGGAATCCAAAAGCGCCTCACAACTCAGATGAGTACCAGAAGTACAACGCTGGGGTCACCATGGGCTGCTGGGGAATGTGCATCTATGCATTCAGTGCTGCTTTCTATTCAGGTACTTGGTAAAGCCATCTTAGTCAGTGCTGTGAGAAGGATGCACCCATTCCTTAAGTGGTGTTTCTGCAGCAAGTAGTCTTGCATTTATGTTGCACATAGCCTGTGTGCAACTCACGTGGCATGAGTGCTGAAGCAGATTATTCTTATTCACCGTATATCTCAGCTAGTTAGCTTGTTTTGCTAAGCAGATCCAGTCAGCAGTCTGGTGAAAACACATCTCTGTTAGTGTACAGTTCCTTTCACAAGTGGCCTTTTAAATGTACATTGAATCCAGAAATACATGCAGCCACCATATGCAGAGTTCTGGCACAGCAGCATTCAGTGCCTATGTGCCCCTGGCAGAGTACCCCTCGTCGTGCACCACCCGAGTACCTTGTTGTGTGTATAGTGCATCTGCCTGCTCTGCTTCCTGCTTTTGGGGAGGAATTCCCATTTACTCCTCTGGCTTCAGCTCTGCCATGTCCTCCACACAGATAGGGCAGCAAGGCTGCATCATGGCAGTGGGATTTGGAAGGAGTCCTTGGTGCTCATGTTTAAGCCACCAGTTACTCAACAGTTTAATGGTTGCTGCTGAGATGTGGCTACCCAACAGGTAGGGCCCAAAGGTGCACCCTTTGGGTCCAGTGACAGGCTAGTGGCAGGGAGGGCTGCAGTTCACCCCAAATGCCATGCCATTGTCTTGCAGCCGCACTGGAGAAGCTGGAGGAGCGGTTCAGCACACGGACACTGTACTTTGTGGCATATTTGTCCTTCGGGCTCGGCACAGGTCTGGCCACCCTCTCCAGGAATGTCTATGTGGTGCTGTCACTATGTGCTACCTACGGCATCCTCTTCGCCACGCTCTGCACGCTGCCCTACTCCCTGCTGTGCGACTACTATCAGAGCCATGAGGTGAGCCCTGGGCCAGGGAGGGAAGAGGGGCTCCCACAGCACCGCCAGCCCCCTTATAGTGTGTCCCTCACAGTTTGTAGGCTCACAGGCGGAGGGCACACGGCGTGGGATGGGCGTTGACATCTCCCTGCTGAGCTGCCAGTACTTCCTGGCCCAGATCCTCGTGGCCCTGGCCATGGGACCACTGACAGCAGCTGTGGGCAGTGCCAGCGGTGCCATGTATTTCGCCAGCCTGATGTCCTTCCTAGGCTGTCTCTTCTCGTCCCTCTGTGTCACCTATGAGCTGCCACCCACCGAGGAGCTGCCTCCCACGGAAGAGCAGCGCCCGCTCTTGCCCCACGCGCGGAACGAATAAATGGGAGAAGCCACCACAGCCTCTGCTGCCTCTTTGTGTCACCCTCAGCCTCCCCACCGTGGCGTGTTAGGCTCTTGTGCCCCCAGCCTTGCAGCAGTGGGCCTGGCAAACAGCAAGAAGGTCTGCACTGCTGCACCAAGCTTTCCTGTGCTCACGGAAGGGCGAAGGGCAAGCTGGCAGCACGTGGCACTGCTCATCCTTCCCCTGAGGTGGCAAAGGCCTATCTGTGCCCCCATTCCCTCCACCTGTGCCATGGTACCATCATTCCTGGGGGGACAAGTGGTGGTGTCCAGCCTGAGGGAGGGGATCTGGAAGTCTGGTGCATGGGCAGGGTGACCATGGTTTCTCAGGTGGCAGCAAGCTGCAGGGCTGCACGCGCCACTGAGGGCACTGCCATGGGCAGAAGGTGATGGGCAGAAGGTGCCATCATGTGGCCAGGCAGAGCAGCCCTGTCCTCGATCACTGTGGCCTTGAGGAGCAGTGGGGCCAGCCTGCAGGTCCTGGCCTCTACCTGTGGTCAGCCTGGCTCTGGAAGATGCTTTTCAAAGCTTTGGAAGGGCTGAGGGTGACTGGTCCTGCTCGTGGGGTGTGAGCACTGCCAGGCGCCGTGTGCTCCTCAGTGGGCAGAGCTTGCACCCGCAGAACTGTTCCAGGAAGCTGCTGTGGGGTGAAACTGCAGCAGCCCAGCTCCCAAACCCTGCTCTGTGAGTTCTGGCTGTTCATGGTGTTGGTTGCATATTTCTTTCCACGTTAGACTCTAAGACTACAAGGGCTTATGATGAGTTAGCAAGAGGATGGGCAGTTGTCTGTAACCCAGCTTTGGGGAGAAGAGTTTTTGCATCAGTTTCCCTTGGGCAGAAGCTTACTCTCAAGTTGGTAATTTAAGAAAAATCATTTGCGTGAAAGCCTGCAAAACACCGTCCTTATTTTTTCATACAGTTGTACCTTGAGACAGTCTGAAATCTGCATGGGGATCAGTGACCAGGTACTCGTCAGCTGGAGCTGCATCTTCTGTATCTCACTGAAACTACTAAAATGGTTTTGGGTTCCATTTTGGGTTCTGTGAAAATGCTTATTCTGATTTTGGAAGGTGGTAAATGGGTGAGGTCTCTTACCAGTTAAGCCCAGGAGTCTTTTGAGAGCAAAGGCAAAAATGGAAATAAAGTCAAAACTATTTTTAGGGTCCCTGTTAGCCTGCCTCTCTACTGGGGTAAGCAGCCAAAGTTTACCAAGCCTCATGGGCATTTTGGTACTATCTGTGCTGTGCATGGCATCCCTGTAGAGGTTATTTTAGGTCCAGAAGAGGGATTTCTCTGGAGGGTCTCTTTTTTGGAATGAGTTCTACTTGACTTTTTACCTAAGTTCATTCTGATGCTTCATCTGTGATGCCAAGATGAAACAACTTGTATACATGTATATACAAGTATACTTCTATCTGTAGCTGTTGTGGCTTACTACACTCCAGTGCAGAAAGCATAATGCACAACTCCTAAGATTCTCTCAGTCATCTGCCCCTGAGCATTACTTTTCTTATTTTAGAAGCAAGTCTCATGCTACTCAGCATTTACTTAAGTGGAGGAACACCACTGAAGTTACAAAGTCAAGAACTCAAGAGGTAAAGGACAGTCAGATTGATGAATCTGTTCATCTTCCTTTTCTTTGTTTGGGTTTATGTAGTATATCTGCAGGAATATCTGTGACTTACCATTTCCTTGATTATGGGACAGCTCTATCCAAGACTGTTCAGGATGAAGCTGGAACAGAATAGCATAAGAAACTGCACATTTGGCACTTCTGATTTCTGACAATCTAAAGACTTGACTTTGGAAAATTGCTTTCATGTTGCTCTGCTGTGTAACCTTAATTTCTGTTTGTTATCTCACCAAACTTTTAAACTAAAAAATATGTGTGGTTTTTCTTTTGGTCCAGTGTTAGAGTGTTTTCTCTTACGTTTTGTAGCCAGCATTATTGCACTAAATGGATCGTAAGCACTTTCCTTTTCCAGGCAGCTCCAAGTTGCAGATCATTTTATTGCAAGCAAGGATCTTCAGAAGATTCTTGATGAAATCAATGTAGTTGATGGTAACTTTTGTCTTTGCTTCCATCTATAAATAATGAAATACTTTTATATAGTGATAAAACTATTGCTATGCCCCTGTGCATTGCCCTATAGGATATACATTACATTTTCTATTTTATGTGATACAGACTTTATTTTGCAGATATATTTATGTAGTGTTCACACACATAGGACTTGAAGGTCAACATCAGTGTCTGCTAATTTGGAACTCTGAGCAATACTGGTGATACCTGAGAAAACCGCCAGAGCCTGCCACCACCATGCAGACTTGGAAGTGATACCAAATCCATAGAAATAACTTGAATAAGAGGCATTACTTATTTACTTGATTACTTTCTTCCTTTTAATACTTTGTGTTTTACAGGACTGACTGTGTGCGGTCACTGTTGAGCTGCGAGTGCAAAGTGGTGTTTGGGATGTAAACGCTTCAAATACTGTCTAAACCTGTGAGCTGCTGTTTAAGATGCATGAGTTTAGGCAGGAAAGTGATTTTATGCTGTGCTGTAGTTTGATCTCTTCAGTGGTGCCTAAAGGTTAATTTTGATGAAGTTCTTATCATTAAAGGTTGCTTGGTGGTGATGATTTGTGCATGTTCATAAATGGATTTAGAACACCTGTACAGAAGTAGGGAAAATGGGACGAGGAACAGAGAAAGAAAGTGTTATCAATTGTCTCATGTAATGTAATTAAGCAGCATGTGTCTGCAGTTCACTTTGCCTCTGCCGTGTCTCTCAGAAAAGACAACCTAATGATTTTGGAACTTCTGCTGCATCTCTGAATGAAGAGAATGAGTCTTCTCCAACCACATCAAACTTGCATGACTGAATATATATAAAAAGAAAAGTTATATTGGGAACCAGCTGAAGAGAGTTGTGTAGACAGTTTATTTTCTACTAAGGAACAGTCATCTTGAGCTCCATAGGAGATGCATTTTATTTACTAAAAAAGGAATTTGTCTTCTGGTAAAAGGTGGCTTCCTTAATGTATATGTTGTCCATCCCTCAGACTGGAAGACAGAGACTTTTAGATGCCATTAACACAACACGCAATGGGCTGTATTAAGTACAGCATCTTGGCTTATGCTCACTCCTTGTGTGCAGTTGTTAGGGTTTTTAGCCCACACATCTTCTGGGGGAACAGAGGAAGGTGACAGTAACAGCTGAGTAAGTTCAGTAGCACCTTCCTATCTGGAAAGTTCTTGCTCCATTTGCACTAGCCCTTGCTGCAGGGAGGGACAGTATTTAGTGCAGTGCCTACAGTGACACACCCTTGAACCTTGCAGGGGACTTGGTAGACAGGGCAAGAGAAAAGATGAGAAGACCCCACTGTGGGAAGCACAACCTCAGCACCAGCAGGCTCTCCTCTTGGTACTTCTTTATTTACCTGGCATTATTACTGTGTCTTGCAACAGTAGTGTCTGATAATGGTCACTCACCCTATTGCATTACAGAGCACCCCCACAGCACGTCGGGATTCAAAAGGACATGAAGCAACTCCTTTCCTGCCTTCTGTATGATTGTGGGATGTTTTATTTAATAACAAATTCATTCTTTTTTCCTTTTTAATAGGAAACTGTCACAAAAGAAACCTTGCACATCTACCTTCTGTGTTGGAAGCAGAAAGCTCCAAAAAGGAAAGCTGTGTGGTACCTTTAGATTCTGACAGGAGAAACAGGGCAGATGCAAACAAGTCCAGAGTAACCTAGAGATGAACTTGCTAGAAACTCTGTACCAGAGTATAGTCACTGTTCTGTATAAAATGTGACTCTCAACATCAGCTGTATGGCAGAATGGGAGAGGGAGTATTAGAAAAGCAATGCCACCTTTCACAGCCTCACCCACTTTATAGTTTTTAAAGCAGCTTATCTTTCATCCATAAGCAGAAATGAAGGCATTCTCAGAATCGTGATGTTGTTAAAAGCAAGCAATCCCTCTCTTTAGAGTGGTTTTTCTCCTCTGGCTCTCTCAGGGCAGTTACACTACAAACCTCAGTGCATAACTGAAAACTTGTCTTTGCCTGACCTTTGTAGTTGTGAAAGTTACACCAAAGGAAACCCCAAAAAGCAAGAGGTGCATCTGAGGTGCGAGAGCCTACAGTGCATTTCTTGTTTCTCAGGTAGGTTCAAACCTGATGCAAGTGGCAAGATCTGTATCTTGCTTCATGCAAACCTTGCTCCCTCTTTACCCAAGATGGAAATCTTTCCCTTCTGCCTGTAAATGAATAAATAGGTGCAGAAACTGTCTGGAGAAACTTAAACAGAAACGCAGCTACACAACCATTTGCATTTGTTTGTGTCAGGCTTCTCCTGGACCCCTGCACTGTCATGTAATAATAAATCATTGCCAGGAGTCAAAACACTTGAGCACAGCAGGCAAATGGAAGTAATTGTGCCATTGCTGCAGAAAGTGTGATGCTGGAGCTGATGGAAAGGCCATGAATGCCCGGGAATGGTTCTGTACCTGCAGGGTAGCAGGAAAACCCCTTTTACAGCGCGCCAAGTTTTGCAGCAGGAGTAAACGTTCCAGAGCAGCACAGCGGAACAGAGCGCGCAAATGACACTTTAATGCACTCGGAGGGGCAGGGCGCGACCCCGCTCACAGCGCCCTCGGTCGGGGCCTCTCACGGTTCATCGCCGGACACAGCAGAGCCATCCGCGGCCTGCGCGGCAGCCTCCTTCGCGGCAGCCTCCTGCGCTCGCTGCCGCCGCAGCCGCTCGGCGCCGGTCACCGTCATGGGGTGGAGCGGCAGGAACCCCGCCAGACCTGCAAGGAGAGGCGGTGAGCAGCGGCCGCCAGCCCCGGGCCCCGGCCCCGGAGCCCGCCCGGGCCTACCCAGGAGCTTCTCAGCGGGGGGGGAGAGCTGCGCCCCGCAGCCCAGCCAGTGCCGCAGCCGCTCCAGGTTGAGCCCCGCCACCTTCTCGCCGTGGGAGTTGGGCAGGGGGTCGAGGCAGCCCAGCTGCTCCAGGTACTTCCCGTCGCGGGCGCGCCGGCTGTGCGCCGCCACGAGGCGGTAGAAGGGCCGGTTGGTGCAGCCGCCAAGCGCGAAGCGGATCACGACGTGGCCGCCGCGGTAGCCCTTGAGGAGGCGGCTGCCTGCGGAGAGAGCGCGGCGGTGACGGGCACGGGCACGGACAGGGCCAGGGCCCCGCGGGCAGCGCCCCCGGGCACTTACCGAGCTGCACCATGGCGGCGGCCGGGCCCTCTCTGCGGCGCGGAGTGATGACGTACGACGGACCGGAAGCTGATGCGGGGGAGGGCAGCCCGGAGCGAGAAACCGGCGGAACCGGAGCGGGGAGGTGGCGGGGGGGTGTCCCCTGTGCCGGGTGCTCGGGGGAAGCGAGTTCCGTTTCGCTGAGGTGCTTGTACATGGACGTTAACATAAAGAAGGCGCCCAACCTCCTTGTCTGGGTTTCATTTCCGAATGGAAATTTAAGTATAAATACCTCATGCCTGGTGTGGAGAATGTGACGCCCGTTATGGGGAGAGTGCCCCCCCCCAAAAAAGGGGGAGAACAGCTTAACTTGGGGGCGATTTCCCCCACAAAAAGGAATTTTTATGACAGGCTGCTGCCCTCCAGTGGCCAGAATTCGGTACTACGGGGTGGGGGGGCGCTGTGTGTCTAACTGTTCCCTTAAATACTGCCATCCAGTGGCCAAAATTCGGTACTGCATGGGGGGTGCTGTGTGTGTCGATATTTTCCCCTTAAATACTGCCATCCAGTGGCCAAAATTAGGTACTGCATAGGAGGGTGCTGTGTGTGTCGACATTTCCCTTTAAATACTGCCATCCAGTGGCCAAAATTAGGTACTGCATGGCGGGTGCTGTGTGTGTCGATATTTTCCCTTTAAATACTGCCATCCTGTGGCCAAAATTAGGTACTGCATGGGGGGGTGCTGTGTGTGTCGATATTTTCCCTTTAAATACTGCCATCCAGTGGCCAAAATTAGGAACTGCATGGGGGGCCGCTGTGTGTGTGGACATTTCCCTTTAAATACTGCCATCCTGTGGCCAAAATTAGGTACTGCATGGGGGGGTGCTGTGTGTGTCGATATTTTCCCTTAAATACTGCCATCCAGTGGCCAAAATTAGGTACTGCATGGGGGGGTGCTGTGTGTGTCGATATTTTCCCTTTAAATACTGCCATCCAGTGGCCAAAATTAGGAACTGCATGTGGGGACGCTCTGTGTGTCGATATTTTCCCTTTAAATACTGCCATCCTGTGGCCAAAATTAGGTACTGCATGGGTGGGGTGCTGTGTGTGTGGACATTTCCCTTTAAATACTGCCATCCTGTGGCCAAAATTAGGTACTGCATAGGGGGGTGCTGTGTGTGTCGATATTTTCCCTTTAAACACTGCCATCCAGTGGCCAAGATTCGGTACTGCATGGGGGGGTGCTGTGTGTGTCGACATTTCCCTTTAAATACTGCCATCCAGTGGCCAGAATTAGGAACTGCATGGGGGGACGCTGTGTGTGTCGATATTTTCCCTTTAAATACTGCCATCCTGTGGCCAAAATTAGGAACGCATGGGGGTGCTGTGTGTGTCGATATTTCCCTTAAATCGCCATCCGTGCCAAAATTAGGTACTGCAGGGGGGGGCGCTGTGTGTGTCGAATTTCCCTTTAAATACTGCCATCCAGTGGCCAAAATTAGGTACTGCATGGGGGGCTGTGTGTGTCGAATTTCCCTTAAAATGCCATCCGTGGCCAAAATTAGGTACTGCATGGGGGGCGCTGTGTGTGTCGATATTTTCCCTTTAAATACTGCCACCCGGTGGCCAGAATTGGGTACTGCAGGCGTGGGGGCGCTGTGTATCGACATTTCCCTTTAAATACTGCCATCCAGTGGCCAAAATTCGGTACTGCACGGGGGACGCTGTGTGTGTCGATATTTCCCTTTAAATACTGCCATCCAGTGGCCAAAATTCGGTACTGCAGGGGGGACGCTGTGTGTGTCGACATTTCCCTTTAAATACTGCCATCCGGTGGCCAAAATTCGGTACTGCATGGGAGGGCGCTGTGTGTGTCGATATTTTCCCTTTAAATACTACCATTCAATGGCCAAAATTCGGTACTGCACAGGGGACGCTGTGTGTGTCGATATTTCCCTTTAAATACTGCCATCCGGTGGCCAAAATTCGGTACTGCATGGGAGGGCGCTGTGTGTGTCGATATTTTCCCTTTAAATACTACCATTCAATGGCCAAAATTCGGTACTGCACAGGGGACGCTGTGTGTGTCGATATTTCCCTTTAAATACTGCCATCCGGTGGCCAAAATTCGGTACTGCATGGGAGGGCGCTGTGTGTGTCGATATTTTCCCTTTAAATACTACCATTCAATGGCCAAAATTCGGTACTGCACAGGGGACGCTGTGTGTGTCGATATTTCCCTTTAAATACTGCCATCCGGTGGCCAAAATTCGGTACTGCATGGGAGGGCGCTGTGTGTGTCGATATTTTCCCTTTAAATACTACCATTCAATGGCCAAAATTCGGTACTGCACAGGGGACGCTGTGTGTGTCGATATTTCCCTTTAAATACTGCCATCCGGTGGCCAAAATTCGGTACTGCATGGGAGGGCGCTGTGTGTGTCGATATTTTCCCTTTAAATACTACCATTCAATGGCCAAAATTCGGTACTGCACAGGGGACGCTGTGTGTGTCGACATTTCCCTTTAAATACTGCCATCCGGTGGCCAGAATTAGGTACTGCATGGGGGGGTGCTCTGAGTGTCGATATTTTCCCTTTAACTACTGCCATCCAGTGGCCAAAATTAGGTACTGCATGGGGGGGGTGCTGTGTGTGTCGATATTTCCCTTTAAATGCTGCCATCCTGTGGCCAAAATTAGGTACTGCATGGGGGGGGTGCTGTGTGTGTCGATATTTCCCTTTAAATACTGCCATCCAGTGGCCAAAATTCGGTACTGCATGGGGGGACGCTGTGTGTGTCGATATTTCCCTTTAAATACTGCCATCCAGTGGCCAAAATTAGGTACTGCATGGGGGGACGCTGTGTGTGTCGATATTTCCCTTTAAATGCTGCCATCCTGTGGCCAAAATTAGGTACTGCATGGGGGGTGCTGTGTGTGTCGATATTTCCCTTTAAATACTGCCATCCAGTGGCCAAAATTCGGTACTGCATGGGGGGGCGCTGTGTGTGTCGATATTTCCCTTTAAATACTGCCATCCAGTGGCCAAAATTAGGAACTGCATGGGGGGACGCTGTGTGTGTCGATATTTTCCCTTTAAATACTGCCATCCAGTGGCCAAAATTCGGTACTGCATGGGGGGACGCTGTGTGTGTCGATATTTTCCCTTTAAATACTGCCATCCTGTGGCCAAAATTAGGTACTGCATGGCGGGTGCTGTGTGTGTCGATATTTCCCTTTAAATACTGCCATCCAGTGGCCAAAATTAGGAACTGCATGGGGGGACGCTGTGTGTGTCGACATTTCCCTTTAAATACTGCCATCCAGTGGCCAAAATTCGGTACTGCATGGGGGGGGTGCTGTGTGTGTCGACATTTCCCTTTAAATACTGCCATCCAGTGGCCAAAATTCGGTACTGCATGGGCGCTGTGTGTGTCGACATTTCCCTTTAAATACTGCCATCCAGTGGCCAAAATTCGGTACTGCATGGGGGGGTGCTGTGTGTGTCGACATTTTCCCTTTAAATACTGCCATCCAGTGGCCAAAATTCGGTACTGCATGGGGGGGTGCTGTGTGTGTCGATATTTCCCTTTAAATACTGCCATCCAGTGGCCAAAATTCGGTACTGCACGGGGGACGCTGTGTGTGTCGATATTTCCTTTTAAATACTGCCATCCGGTGGCCAAAATTCGGTACTGCATGGGGGGTGCTGTGTGTGTCGATATTTCCCTTTAAATACTGCCATCCTGTGGCCAGAATTAGGTACTGCATTGGGGGGTTCGTCATTTTCCTTTAAATACTGCCACCCAGTGGCCAAAAATCGGCACTGCGGGGGGTCGCTGCTCGCTCCTGCCATCCTGTGTCCGGACTGCGGTACTGCAGCCCCGGCTATGCGCATGCGCAATGGCGCTTTTATATTCCGGAAGTAGAAACGCGATTCTGTGGTGCAACCGAGATGGTGTCGAGCCCTCGCTCCTGCTTCCCGGTAAAGAAACGCCGCCTCTGCCGCCGCTGCTCCATGTTCGCGACACCGGCGGGAGCTCGCAGGCGCTGCTATCCCGTTGTTGCAGCCCTCCGGTCGCGCTTAGGGTTTTGGCCCTTCTGGCGTGCCGTAGGCGTACTGCGCATGCGCATTTTCCTGGCCTCAATATGGCGGCGCCCACGGAGTGGGTTCCGGCAATGGCGGCGGCGACAGCATGCAAGGCCAGAGGCCATCGGGGAGGGTAGCGCGCACCTTCCGCCGGTGCAGGGGTGTCTCCTCCCGCTGGTTGCCAGCGGTGGGGACGGGAAACTTCAAATCCCCCGTTGCAGCAGCTCCCGGCCTGCTGGAGGCGAGGCGGGTCACGATAGCCCCTGGGAGTTACCAGGGAGCTGGCAGGAGGGAAGACGGTAAGGAGGCGGGCACCCCCCAGGGCTCTCCTTGAGCCTGCCCTGGCCATGCTCACCATGTGCAGCAGCCGCGGCTCCAGTATCCCGGGCGTTTCCCCCCCCACACTTCCCAGGAGCCTTTTCCTTTGCTCCAGGCCTCCCCCGATCCCTGAGGTGATGGCAGCGAGCTGTCGGAGGCACTAGTGGGAAAAGGGCCTCTGGCCAGAGGTAATCTGCATTAATAAAGGTTACTGCTTCTTTCCCTCTCCCAGAGGCCACGCAGAGAACGTGGGTGCCCATTCCGGGATGCTCTTCACTGCACCTACCTCAGGCTCACATGGGCCTTCACTTCCTAGCCTCACTCTGTGTGTGGTGTGGTGGCAGAGGGAGCACTCATTGGCTGTGGATGGGAGCTGTTGGGGCTGAAGCTGGAGAGGCCAAAGAAAGGTAAAGAAATCGGACGCTATCCATCCGGCAGCACCCTACTGCTGCAGGCAAGAAAGAGCCTGTGTCTCTGTGTGTGCAAGGATCCCTCTTCATAGCTCAAAGTAGGCTGGAGCGCTGAAGTGCGCTGAGGGGTGTGTATGTGTTACCTACAGCCATGCGGGACATGTAGGCATGTCTGGGAAGAGCTGTGAGATACCAGTGTATCCTCTTAGGTGGAGGACAGCCCAGTGACACGAGCCATAGAAGAGCTTTGAGAACTGGCTGCTTAGAACTTACCCTTTAGAAACAGGATCCATTGGTGAAACAGTCTGAAAGCAATTCTGATTTGTTTCCTACCCTTTCCAGAATGGCTCCATGCACTACTGCTGACTGCAGTCAAGAGAACTGTGATCCCCACAGGAAGCATGTGCATTAAGAACTCACTCACAGGAGTGCCATGCATTAGTTAGGAACTTTATGTGCATGACTGATCTGGTGCAGACTCTTCAGCTGCTGGGAACTGAAGATTATGCTGTATGTGAACACTAAATACCCCTTTTCCTAGGCTTGTATGACACTTGGGGTCTCACTTCTGACCTTACAGTCATAACTGTGTAATTAACTACCATGTTACTTCAGTAGTTTGATTTCAGGGCGGTTGGAACTTGATAATCTTAAGGTCCTTTCCAACCCTAACTATTCTATGATTCTATGATTCTGTGTTGAAATTTGAAATGTTGGTTTGAATGTCATGTTCGACAGAATGTGCATGAATTTCATGCTGTATTTCATGAAAGGAAACAAATACAAGAGATGCCAGGGCACAACCCCCTGAGGTTCATCAGAAGCTTTTTAGCTATGAATTTTGATGACCTAAAATCTTACTTGCAGGGAACTGTCTGGGAGAAACACCAAAATGAGTTATTTCTGACTGATGGCCAGCCTGCTGTCACAGGCTGTGTAAAGCAGCATTACTGAGCTTGGTTAAAAGCTCACATTTTGTGCTTGAACCTTTTGAGTGTAAGTAAAAAGCTCAGTTAAGGGCTTTGCTGCATCCCACAGACGCTAGAGGGCACCGCTGCAGCTTTTAAGGCAGCTGTTCCCTGGATTCTGCGATTTAATGCTCCTTACTCCCCTCTGTGCAGGCTCTGGAGCAGGGTGGATAGGAACAGCACCTTCGGCCACTCCCTGTGTCACAGACTTGCTTGAATACCCCTGGGGGCAAAGAGACACCTGCTTCTTCTGTCCTCAAGTGGCAGTCCCACATCACAGTGTATAGAATCCCAGACTGGTTTGTGTTGGAAGGGACCTTAAAGCTCACCCAGTTCCAAGCCCCTGCCATGGGCCTTCCACTAAAGCAGCTTGCTCCAAGCCCCTGTGTCCAACCTGGCCCTGAACACTGCCAGGGATGGAGCAGCCACAGCTTCTCTGGGTAACATGTTAAGAAAATAACTTATGGATAGAATAAAAGGTAATGGGAGTTCAGAATGTATCAAGGACGTTTTGCACTAGAAATAGCTTTAATGTAAAAGCACTGAAGTAAGTAGCCTTAATTTGCTGTAGTGTTTCTACCATTAGCAAGCCTAAATAACTGTTTTGGTAGATGTCTGCTAGATGTGACATGGATAGCATTGAGCCTGCCTTGGGGCAGACAAATGTATGTCCTGTTTGAGGTATCACTAAGTCCTATTTTCCTGTGGTCAGGAGTTGTTTAGTAATAGACTTAAAAGCATTATGTTGCTTGCCTGGTTACTGAGATGTTTTCTGGATAACTAATTTGCTGTTTTGCAATAGGTGAATACTTAAGAGAAAAAACAGGAAGTGAAAAAGTAATTTGGGATCACCCACGCTTACTGGGCATCTCTGAACGTTAGTGAGGATCACTGCCAGAACTGGAGACGCTGGAAGGCTTGTCCTCTAGCAGTAGAGGAAGAAATCAGCAAACAGGAAACTAAGACGTGTCTTGAAGAAGAAAACAGTCTTTTAAAAGAAAACACTATCCTTAAGAAAAAGATAGTTACCTGGTGGAAGAAGGTGGAGACATAGGGTGGTGGGAGATGGCAATATGCATAGATGATATTTTGATAGTTTTTTAGATATATACAGCTGCCTGACCACAGAATTGTGAAAATCATCTGTGAATGAAGAAGGAAGGTAAACCAGTGCCTAAGGGTAGCTAGTTAGTAGTCATGAGACATGAACATGCTTCATTTTGGTACTTTTCTAGAGCAAATGTATCAGGGAAAGGATGGGTTTCACTGGGGCCTACAGTCACTGTAAGCCTCTGCCTGAGGTGGTAGGATCAGTAATTTCACTCAAGCTATTGTAAATGCAGGTGCAGATCTCTTGAGTGTGGCATTCTTTGATCTGAAAAATTACCTTCTTCTTTTCTATGAAGGATCATTTAACTATAGTGCAGGCTGCTATTTCAATATGGGGTGTTTGCACAAAAGGAAATATACCTACCAAAGGAAAAGGATATCTTCATCACCTTTCTGTGGCTTTCTGTGAACTAGAACAAAGGTTCTGAATGGGAAGGTTTTCAGATGCATCTGTGATCTGAACATCTGCAAAACACAAGGGAGCTGAATACATGAAAAGGAGAATGTTAATAATGCTGGGGTATAGAGAATTCTGATGCAAATGAAGCAGCAGTTGGCAGAGACTAGTGTCATTTCTGGTTTTGACAGTTAGAAGGGTGTAAGGCTTATATTCTGACTTAATACAATCATACAGTGAAGCTTTTGGACTCCAGACTGGTTTCCTCTGCGTTTGTGTTGTACTGATCACATCAGCTGGTTTTATATGTTTCTGCTGTCTGGAATATATGTAAGTTTTCCCTTTGCATACAGTTTTGCAAGCATTAATTCTGTCTCTTCAAGTCCAGGTTGTGTTGGCATCAGCCTTAGTTTGGCTCATGTCTTGCTCAAATGACCTTCCTCAGCAAACCAGCATTCAGACACTTTGAAGTTCTTCTATCAAGATTTTAGGTTTATTAGCACACAAAAAAAACCCCAAAAAATCCCAAAGAACCCAACAACCAAAAAGCAAGTGTCATGGTAATACTAAGTCACTTCCTTGTGCTATTAGATAATTCCTAGGACAGCACAAACCTAAAGGTCAGAGGAACAAAGACCCTCAATTACAAGAAAAAAAATTACAGAGGAAGAGTAACTTTTTAATCTAGGGACAGATTTGTGTTGTTTTGGTTTTCACAGTGTTCAATACAAGAGTACACTGTCTGATAAGTCAACCATTGCAAAGGAATGCTGACTTCCAGGGACTTCAGAACCCATAGTAAGATGATGGGAGTAACTTTGCTGACGGTGGCCATGGAAGCTCTTGGACTTACAAGTGGGCTGGAAGGACATTTTTTCTTCATGAGCAAGCTGCACATTGGCTCCCTCCTGACTTCCAGAGCAGAAATGTGTTAACTCACGATGAGTTAACAATCACCATCTGCATCGAAGTCATGGCTGTGTGTGTTTGCACACATATTATCGTATGACTACTTGGTGCTTACGGCAGTCAGCTGGGATGTGATAAGGTTTTGTTGTGGTAACCTAGGTAGAAGAATGAGTTTTCCATCTACATTGGAACAAGAGCATGATATTTCATACCTGTACAACACTTAAGCAAGAAAAGCCTGCAGTGATAATTCTTTCACTTGCTTACTCTTGTTAGTGACAAGAACAGGGTTTGGCCACTTTACTTTTCATGTCACTTGTTCAACTTGTGCCTCTTGCTATTTAAAATCATTCTGTGGCTGCATAACAGTCTTTACATGTCAATGTGATTGATAATACACGATAACAAACATGAATCAAATGTAAAGGAACCATCTTACTGGTTCTTTGTTGCTGCTGTTCGAACTGTTTTCAACGTCCGGGCAGGTCTGAAAGCTTGTGACCCAACTTCCTCCTTCATTGCAACAGGGTGTTCGTGTTACTCATTTGACTTGGGTGGCTTCTGGCAAGTAAAGGACTAGGAACAACCAGCTTCCCCATTATCAAGAGCCAACTAGCAGCTAAAGTTGCAATTTCAGTATCTTTTAACTGTTTGTTATGGTGATGAGGTGTGTTCCCATGTTAGTCTAGGGGATACAAATAAAGCAGATTCCTGGAAACACTGAGAGAACTAGAATTCTATAAGGCTGGATCCTGACATCTCTTCTATGTTCCTGTCATAAATCATAGAATAGTTAGGGTTGGAAAGGACCTCAATATCATATAGTTCCAACCCCTCTCACATGGGCAGAGAATCCCCCCCCTCATATGTTCCAATGTTGGAACATAAATGTTGGACAGTGCTGCAGCAGTGTGCTTGCCTAGCAAACACCTTACTCTAATTCCTCTGGAGTAACTGGAGCAATTAGCTTTTAAATGTTCTAATTCATAAAGCTGCTTTCTTACAAATAATCAACGTCTCCTGTGAATCAAGGTCTTCCCTAAACAGAATCACCAGGTTTCCTGTGAACAGTAAAATGGTGTAATAAGTAGACCTGTTTTTTAATTCTTACTTGTATTAGGGTAGCAACTGGAAATGCATAAAATAAGGACTGTGTGCTCCTTGGGTGTGTGCCAAGAGGCATTTCCTGTATCACTCCTGTGTAGTGAGATCTCAGTATTGACAAGACTGATAGAGAGGTAAGTAATTATTTTTACTCGTTTTGAAGGCAGATAAACAGAATCCATTAGTCATGCAAGGAGAGAGAGGAACACCTCCCAGAACACCCCGAGCTGTATCCCAAGCCATTCTCCATAGGTCTGGCTCTTCTCTGAATTCTGCTATGGGATAGGAGGTAAATCCTGGGAGCTACTCCTTGATACAAACCCTTGGTACTACTCTTCACGTGTTAGATTTCTCCAAAATCTCCCCACTCTCTATTACCTAAGATTTCTTTATTGGCTTCCAATAGCTTTCAATCATCATCTGACATTATCAAAGAAGATCTGTATTGTCAAGTGGATTGAGTGTGGGGCTACATGCCAACATTCCTGATGGCTTATCTCAGCTGTGCCCAGCACAGATTCCTTAACCCTTGTGCAAGTCAGTTAATCCAGTCTTTAAAATTGGGATAATGATATTTATGTAACAACTAGAGATGTTTGTAATCAGCCCCAATAATGCAATGCTATAGCATATATTTCTCTGCCTTTATGTCAGTGGCTTTGTAGTTTGTGGCCATTGATAAATAGCTCATTTATCACACTCATGTGCCACCATTTTGATGAGAATTTAACCTTTGTGGTCCATTTTCACTCATTGTGATTCCTCAGGAATTCTGAATCACCAGAGATTGAAAGGAAGCTTGAGAGGTAAGAGCTATGTTCATCAACCTTCTTAGGTGCTAATAGAGACAATCTGATAATTGTTTCCTGTTCAACAGAAATACCTTCTGCTGAACAGGCTTGAGTTGTAGATGGAGGCTGAGCAGAGCCTCTCTCTATCAGGTCCCAGTCTTCTGTCCAATTGGTCAAACAAACAACATTTTTATAGTTTATTAATCTAAACCTAGTCAAATTATATTTCACAAAACTGAGAGCCTTAGTAGAAAAATGCAGTGTGGTTTTATGCTTATTTTTCAGTGTTTCTGCCAACATTTCTCTTTATTTTTCCCCAGTGTCTTCCCTGAAGGAAAGGAAGCACAACCTGGGATAGAGTGCTGAGCTGCACTGTTCTGATCATGCTGTTAGGGAGGACATGCTCAAAGGCAATTTAAGACTCCCCTCTCTCTCATGGCACTTCAGTTTGTGAAGGACAGAAGAGATGTTACCAGTCTGCCTCTTACATTTGTCCAGACCAGCAAACAGAACTTCCAAGGTCACTGCTGAACCTGGACAGCTCAGATTTGCTGTTATAACTGTAGCTCTTTTATAAATAGGATAGGCTCAGCTGATTAGCAGCCTTATCTCTACCGATTAATGAGGATAAGTGTTCATTATGTCACAGTTCATGCCTCTTGCAAAATGTTAAGCAACGGCATGAAGTTTGTGTGGGAAAAAACTCTCCCATTTGGAAATGTTAACATTTTAACAACCAATACATATCCTTCAGGAAAATGGCTCTGGTGGCGATTTCTCACTTTCATCTTAATGAATTTGGAAAAATCCATCCCAAGAGCCAACTCAAATGAAAACTTACTCTTTGGTTAGCTTCTGTAGTCAGTAATAGGTATGGACAGTTAACACAGGCACTGTGTTCCTCTCTGCTGGAACATGTTGTTTTACTGCAGCTCTTAAGATGAGTGCTTTGAATCTGTAAAACTTACTGCTATATTCCTTCCTCGTGTTGTCCCTTTATGGTCTGAGTATCACTTTTCAGCACGTAAAGACATTTGAGTCTCCAGGATATCATTAACTGCAAAAACCTCTGTATTGTTTCCTTAATTCCTTGTAGACAGGGCTTTTAGCATTGTCTGGAAGGAGGATTAAAGAGGAACTGGGACTGAAAAGACTTCAGTTAGAAAGTGGTGTAGCACTGCTACGGTATTTCCCACATGTAGCAACTGCTTCCTCTTTTTCAGGTTTGTGTTGCCGTTTATTGACTGATACTTCTTGGCAGCTCCCCAGTTTCCTGAAAACATGAACTTCTACATAAAGGAAGAAGGACAAAAAATAATCCCAGATTGCCACATTGTCAAATGGTGTGACTTGCTCTCACTTTGTGGGTTTCTCCTGATCTAAAATCCAGTGAGCTGCGCATATATGATCTCTTTAAAGTGCTATTGGTTGAAAATGTAATTGAGAAATTAGAAAACCTGACTGGATTTGGTATGTGTGCAGGATTTTTTTCTTGTTGGCATCTATACAGGGCCCTCAACCTACCTCTGTTGAAGTTTGTGCAAGTTCTTGATGATTTCGAGATCCAGTGACTGCTTGGCCTTGAGTGTGTTTGAGGCCGATGTATCCACTTCTCCTCAGCAAGACCACCACCCGTCAATGCTGTTACGGTGCATTTTGTGTTGCATGTTTGGGGGGGGTTGCCCTTTTCTTCGCGTTTCTTGCTCCTTTTATTGCGATTTTCTGCTGATTCAACCTCACATAATTTATAATTAAAAGCAAGAAGAGAAGGGAAAGGAGAAATCCCCTCACACAAGCCCCTCTCCACACGCACCACGCATGCGCAGCGGCTCGCCCGTGCCCTTCCGCGCTGCGCAGGGGCGGGCCGCCGGGCCGGGAGCAGCGCTGTGGCGCATGCGCACTGCCCCGCCCGCGGGCCCGACGCTGCCGAGGAGGCGGGGAGAGGACGATGGAGGCGCGTAGGGTCCGCCGGCCCCGCTCACTGTTCAAGAGCCGCCGCGACCGCCGCCACCACCACGGTCGGGGCTGACGCTCCGGCCTCTGAGAGGGCAGCGGGCGGGACGCTCCGCCGGGCCGGGCAGCAGCCGAGGGCACGGTGAGTACGGCGCGCCGGGCAGGGTGTTGCGCTGAAGGGGAAGCCCCCAGGGAAGCACGGCCGGGCCAAGCGGCCTCCAGCCACGGGTTGGCCGCTGCGTGTCCCCGGTTCATGTCCCCGCGGTGGGCGGCGCCGCGACGACCGGTCCCTGGAGCCAGCGCGGGGCGGGCGGGAGCTGCGGCGGTCCTGGGGCCGGCCCGGGCCGGTGACAGCCGGAGATCTGCTGCTGCCGGTGACTCGCTTGCAACCCCGGGATGAGGCTGCAGCGGGACTGTGCCCTCCGTGCCGCTGTTACCGTGAGCGGCGAGCAGCCCTGAGATGGGACACGTTCCCGAAAGGGTAAAGAGTCAAACCGCGTAATCTGCCCCGCGGTTTCTGGTCATACATGAAGTGTGTGCGGTCCGGCTCCTCGTCTGTTTAACACAGACATTGCTGGCTACAGGGTGAGTTTTGGGTTATTAATGCTAGTTCTTTGCTATCGTCGGTGCGTGTGTTGGTGTTTGAAGCGGCAGGGCTAACAAATGAACTTGTTTTCCCTGGGTATTGAACATGTGATGGTCATACTGCCCGGTTTTTAGTAGAAATAGCACTGGAGTATGTCATCAAAAAACCCGCTGCTAAATTTCAGCCGCTGTCAGACCGCTGCACTTCAATAGGGAGCGTTACTTTGCTGTTTTCCCTATGCGCACACTAGAATGTGAAGTTACAAACTACACCAAAAAGGAAGTTTTGCCTACCCGCTTGCAGTTGTTTCTTCTTTCGGGGGTGAGAAAGGGAGGTTAGTGCCTTAGGGGTGGAGTTATAGGCATATAACCTCTATTGGAGTTCTTTCTGCAGCAGAATACAATAATACACTTCTTTGCAGAATTAAGTGATTAAGCGAACAGGGATCTGTAGTAATAGGGCATGTGATTTCATTTCTGGGTATAACACTGTCCTTTTATGCCCTAACACAAGACTGATAAATAATGTACAAAAGGAGAAGTGCTGAATGGTTGATACAATTCCTGAGAAATTCGTAGAAATGCTGCAGTCCTGAAGATGTGTAAAAAGTGGTGTGAGCATCATACAGGAGAGAAGATGAGTTTTTGAGATGTGAGCACACATACCTCCTACCACCTGCATGTGGATTATGTGTCTATGGAAGCTTAGCAGAATTATTTCAGATTTCCTTTGTACTTAACGCTCTTGCAGTTGACCTGGAGAGTGATTCCTTAATGGCAATTGAACAGGGAAGTAAAGCTTGGGGGATGTTACGGTCCTGTCTCCTTTTACATAAAGATGGCTTGATGAAAACTCTGTGAAGTTTTGATTCATTTATAATGACAGAAGTTGAAGGTGGGAAACTGCAGTGAAAGGCTGGGTATCTGGCTACTTTATGTCACTATCACAGGCAGTTAATGTTAAATGTTAACACTTCCTCGATTGTCCTTTGTCCTGTAATGCTGAACATCTAAGTCCTTTTATTTTTTTCTTTAGATTTTGGACATGATTTAGACCAGAGCAGCCTTTTTGCTAGTTTGTTGACATGTGCTTGAAGTTTTTGGATCCAATCCTGGGAGCTGTTCAGTGATAGCTTTGTCCTTATGTCAAGTCTGCTTATTTAATAAAGGTCTTGTGAGGGAATGTTAATAAAACAATTGTAGTTAAAGCATCCTGAATTGGAAAGTATTACATAGAAGGAATATCAAGTTCTTAGGCTGTATTTAGTAGGTTTGTACACCTCCTTGCTTCCAGTTTTGTGCTAATCTGATTTTCTTTACTGGCAGCACCTGTCAGATTAAGATACTTCAAAGTCGCCTGGAAACACACCTTATTTATTGCTTACTATATCAATTATTGTTCTGTTCATCTCATAGTTATGGTGATGGTGTGGAACAGGACACACATCCATCAGCTGCTAAATTACTGAGAACCAATTCTCCATAAACTGCATTCACAGATGTTGTACTTCCATACACTTGGTTTATGGTTGTAATTTTTATTTTCCTAGGCCCAGACCAAGATCTCAGTGTTAGGATAAAAAGGAATGAGGTGTTTATGACCTGTGTGGTGGTAAAGCAAAGGAAAATTATGTAGTGTTAACTACCCGGACTTGCACATTTTTGTGTGTGCTCATTTTGCAGTGCAGGTTTAGTGCAGAAATAATTACTTGTAATTCTGACTTCAGTGAGTGGATGCATAGTGTGCATATGTGTATGTGGATACATGAATATCCTTAAAAAACATGCAGGTTGTGATAGGGAGGAGGAGATGAGACATTGCTCACTACTGATTGTCACCTTCAATACTTCTGAAACGCTTTGGCAGCAGTCTGACTCAGTATAGATAAACCCAACTGTTTTGTATAATTTCCTAGGGTAGTTCTGTGAGGATGGGGTTTCTTTTGGAAATACCTGGTTTCTAAGTCTTGCTCAAGTTTCTAGACTTGTTCAGGCCTGTTTGGGATCTGTGAAGTGAAAATGGTGGGCTAATTTAGATTATGATTTAAAGAACAAACAGGGTAAGAACTTTCTTCATGTGCACACAGATGCTGAAAGACCCTTTCCATTCAGAGATACTGAATATCTCATTTTAAAGTGACTTCTTTTCTGAAGCTCAGTTATCTAAACAACTTGTTTTCTGTAGCTGGTTCAGAAACAACCAGCCAGAGATCCATTCCTGAAGCTTGGTGAGGTTGTGATAAAAGGTAATTAAAATAAACACCTACTAAAGATAACTTATGTTGTTTGAGTCAGAGTTTAGTCTGTTTCACATATGTGCCTGCACTATCAGGCATTGTGTACATAAATCAACTAACTGGCACAATATTTATACTGAGCTTAAAGTTGTCTAAAAATGGAGTTAGATTTTTCAAATTTTAATGGTAAAAAAAATCATCAGTGTGTTGAAATGACCGTTTCCCAAGTAACGGGCAGGAGTGATACTAAGCAATGAGTAATCAACAACTACACATTGATATCTTTACAAGTGCAGGATCTTACAAATTATTAATGGATGCCAGTAATTGTACCTCTTTGTAGTGGTGTTCTCTCAGGGTAAGTGTAGGAGCAAAAGTATTTTCTAATTTGGTTAGGTGGTGGTTCTGTCTAATTTAGTAATGAGTCAGTGCTCATTCTGAAATTACAGCTTCACTTCATTGATGCTTTTGTTATCTGGAAGCTGGGATGCTGTGAAACATGAAACTTGTGAAATTGTGGTCATTATCATCCTCTGGTAACTTTACACCCAAATATCTTTGGGGGGATGGTTAGTTAAAGTTTGGGGTTTGGGGGTTTTTATGTTGCAAAATTGCTGCCTAGCCAGCTGTTTATCTTTTATTTGTGCTGCTTATTCGTGGAAGTGAAATACTTCACATTTGTCCTTCTTCCATTTTATTTGTTTTGGACCATCTCCCCAGTTTGTCCCAAATGGTGTAAGAACTTTGGTGTTGTTCTCCAGCTTGTTTTTGCCTCTTGTCAGCGTGGAAATAACGTATTTCTGAAGAGCTAAAGGTTATTAAGGTTATCTCTATTGCATTATTTTTTGCTTACTTTGGCAGGGGGCTTTCTGCTATAGCTTAGGGTATTGTAGTTTTATTTGTTGAAGATATATATCATATAATAAGAGACTTTAACTTTTCCTAAGTCTTAATTCCTTGGCAAATACCTAAAGCTTTCCTTCCTCTTCTGTATCTAAAATAAATATATCTTATCCCATTTGTAACTGGAGATGTGAAGCTGTGCTGGTTTTGAAACAGCTTTGTCTTGAGCCTCTTATGAATCTGAGAACATGTGTTTTAATTCTCATTGCTTCAGATTACCTTGAAGAACTTCTCAATTGCCCAGATCCTTTTGAGAAGTTTTTATCCAAGTGTGTAAACTCAGTGTTTAATACTTACTCTATTAGTTTTGCTGATACTGAAGGTTTTTGTTCTCTTTCCTCCCTGTCCCCTTTCTCCTGGTGTTTTTCCACAGGAATTGAATTTCTCTCTCACTGAGGTTACTTCACTTCCAGTATGGAGATGAATCGAGAAAAACTGTGTACCAGTAAGGCTGATGTGAGCTCAGAATCTGCTTATCATTGCTCAACGTGTCACGATGATGAGGAGTGGAGCAACACGAGCCGGGGACGAGCCAAGTCACGAAGTTTGTCTGCTTCACCAGCCCTGGGAAGCACCAAAGAATTCCGGTATGGCTCTTGGCTCTTCCTATTGTTGCTCCCTTTAAGAAAAATGACAAAACAACTATAGTCTGGGAGCTGTAGCAAGTGATAATGAAATAAAAATAGTGTTTTGTTGTAATAAGTAGAGAGGGAGATGATCAGTGAACCGTCCTATTGTGGGCCAAGCTGTGAAAAGAACTTGATTTTCTGTTGTCGTGACCATGTAGGTGATGGGTTCTAAACTGGTGTTCATGTAAATAGGATCTAGCTGCTTCTGGCCTGTCTCTTGTTTCAGTGTTTCTTGGAAGATCTTAAATTGCTTTTTCTAGATATTTCAGCAACATTATCCATGTGCATATACAGCTTCAGCAAGAGAGCACATTACTGATTTGCTCTGTATATGCCATTTAAAGGTTGTCTGAGCCTGGATTCAGTAAAGTGTTTGCATTTAGAAATAGGTATGTGAAATGTAATAGATCTTTTTGTTTTGAAGACGAACTGTACATAAAACTGTTATTTGTAGTGTCCTGTATTGAAAGCATTTCCTGGTAAGGAGGCTAGTTAAGAAAGTATGGGTTTATTTCCAGCTAGGGGAAGTTCTTAAAGTTTAAAAGCTTTGAAAGTTACTGTTTATGAGCAGATAAACACAAAATACTAATTTTCAAATTTGAGGAACCCACTGTGCCCAGGTACTTCCAGGGTCTGGGGGTAGATTTGAACTTTAAATACTGTGATATTTGTCATATTTCAACCTAGCTTCAGAAGTCTTTAAGTACCTTCCAGAAAGAAAATACAAATGCATCTATACTGAGCTATGTTAACTCATAGATTGATAGTAGCTCGGGTCAGAAGAAAGGAACAGTTCTGTCCTTTGTTCCAGATCTTTAATTAGTAGGGAGCCCTTTACCACTTGCTCAACAAGTTGCTTTTAAGGGATTCTTAAATTGCACTTCTGAAGGTTGTTAGTCCAAAATGAAGGCAGGAAATTAATGGTGGGGGGTAGACGAAGAGCAGACCTGTAATCAAAATGCCATGGCTGTCAAAAGAGGTATCTGTGGAGTTCATAGCCTCTAAGAAGAACCAGTCAACAGTAGAGATGCTTCTGCAGACTTCTGCTAATGCTCTAGTGCTGCGTGTTAAAAACCTGTATGAGTATCTGGGTTATATGATAACATGGGGCAGCACAAAGTAAGTTTGAGCTTGCAGATTGTTTGTTTCACAGCAGTGAGAAATGCCCATTTTTATTTTGAGCCAAATTTCTAATCTATTTGCAAGGCTCTTGTCATGTGGACAGCTTGCATGGAACTTTAGATTTTGTGATCTTTGGACCTATTGCAAATGCTGAGTAACACGCTGTGGTAGCAGCCAGTCATGATCTGTGGGATGTGTTAGCAGAATTTTACCTTACTTAGAGTAAGGTCAGAATTTACGGACAAAATCATGGAGGAGTTACTCAACAGATGAAATTCTCTTCCAGAGTTACTGCTTTGCTGGTAGGAATGCTCTTGCAAGGCAGAGCATACATGGGTGAGGCTGAAGGTCACAGGGGAAAGCTTTATGGTGAAGGGAAGCATAAAAGAAGCGTTTATCTGAAGAGGCTAAAAGGTTAGGAAAATACTTGTATGTATTTCAGAAAGTCAGTGTACTTGAATGCTTTTGGAAATGCTCACAGAGGATTGTGCTCTGACTACTGTTCTAGCTACTATGCTGTGTGCTATAGTCAATATGTAAGGCTTTATGTTGAAAGTGTGCTGTAAAACCGGTGATTTTTCCCTAATCAACTTAAACCTTCAAGAATGTAGACTTCAGGCAACCTGTGTAAAAGACCATGTTGGGTAAATTTTTGTGTATTATTATCTTCTACCTGAATAACTGCTTTTACACTAGAAATGATCTTTGTAGATCTTACCCACTGTGGGTTACAAGGTTATTTTCTTTCTCCATTAAGCTGCTGTGCATTCATTCACTAGCTGCCTTCAATTCAGTGCAGAATTGTCACAAAGCGTTTTGCAGAATGTCAGAAAATGAACTCAGGCTTGCTGTGTAATATTCAGATTGAAGTAGTTGCCTGTCTGCTTTGAACTGACACATATATTTACCTAAAAGATGTATAAGTTCCAGGGCATCGCTGCTTATTCTTAGCAAAGGCAGTCTTACAACAAATAACTTTAAATCCTGTTCACTCATTTTGCCTTCCGCTGATTGAATAGTGCATAAACTGAGTGCTAATAGAATCAGGTAAAATCTCAATGAAAATATATGCCAATTATTAATTAGAACTTGCAAAGAAATGTTGGAATGTCATGAATGTTATGTGCATATTTTAAGTAACAGTTGGAATAAAAAATGGAAAACAGGATATGCGAAAACCAAGTATCACTTCTGTGTGTTAGATATGGGAAATTAAGTACTCGTTTTCATTACTGGAATTCAACTTTTATGCATATTTTACTAGACATAGAACAAAGATGTTGCTGTTACTCCTTAATTATATTTTTTTTTAATCTGTCATCTGGTTTTGATGTTTATTAGATTTCTGAGGGGTTTTTTAGTACTGAAAGTGAATCATCAGGCTGGTCTGAGTTATTTTATGATATACACAGTAGAAGGCAGTGCAGGAACGATTTGTTACTGCCAAGCAATAGGTTATTTCCCAATTCCTGTGTTAATTGAATTAAGCACAGGAAAGGCATATTTCCTCCTTCCTTTAAATTGAATAATTCTAATAGCATTTACCTAGTATTTCAACAGTTCCATGACTTGAGCAAGTTTTACTTCTGCTTATAGATTTGCTGGAGGAGGTGGGAGGGAAGTAAGGCAGAACAGTTCTGACTTGCTCCAGATAATCTCATCCTAGGGCTAGGAGTAATCCTGTGTTCTGTCTGGGATTTATGTTTGGGGATAAATGACATTATGTTTATTTGAAGATAAAGATGGTGTTAGATAAATAAATGATAAAAGTTAGCATTTTTTTCCTACCTATTCAAAACTAAGGCCTGGAACTGCAGATGCATATCTCCATATACATTAGAATTGAAGGATATGCGTTTTATTAAGTGCAAAGATTTAAACAACCAAAAAAAAGCATTTAAGTGATCAGGACACCATTACTGTGACTTGACTGTGGCTAAAACATCTGAAGGAGTTGTTTTGCTTTTGGAGATTGTAAATGCTTGGCAAGACTTACACTAGGAAACCTAATTTATCTACATGTTTTTGTTGTCTCTGAGAGATGCATGTACTGTTCTGTACTGAGTGTCCAAAAGAGCTGAAACTAAATAGAACCTCGACGTGAATTTGCAGAACCAACTTGAGAAAACTTGACCGTATCTTCTCTGAGGCTGTGATGCTTCCTTTGTGGAAAGTGAAGGTGAAACAAATACAAGAATATGCCTGGAAAATATTTAGGAAGTGATTACTCACTGTATGGAGGGGATGTGAACTGTGGGGCTTCAATTAGATTCACTCTCAAGGAGTAGGGATGGGACGTAAATGTTAGATTTGAAATGTGTGAGTTATTATGTATAAAATTACCTTGGCTGGTCAACCACAAATGTAGGTTTAAGATGTGTTCTTAGCCCTATATTGCTTAATGTGGCTTTTTTCAAAGAAGCTGGTGATCTGAGGATTTGGTTTGGTGACTGGGGAGCTAATTATACCCAGTGTGCCATCACATTTCTTTTACTTACTGATTAACTTTTTTCATATGTATCTTCAGGAGAACACGTTCCTTGCACGGACCATGCCCAGTGACCACATTTGGACCAAAGGCCTGTATGCTGCAAAATCCTAAAACGATTATGTAAGTAATCAAATGAATGGCCTTGTGCTTATTCTGTGTGAAAGAGAAAAGCTTGCTTTTACGCTATTCACCCCCTTAATCAGCACTGTTTGTGTTTTACCTGATACTTAGAGACTTTCATGTTGCTCGATTGCCAGCTGGAGTTCTGCATTGCCAAAATTGGCAATTTATCACACATTGACCCTTTAACAAGTCAGTCTAAGAGCAGAATGGATAGCACTGCTAACTATTCTCAAGTAAAACCCTGTTAGATGTGCATTAGGTTGATCTGCAGGCTGAAGGTTTGAATATTATTGGGTACTTTTCCTCCCAAGGGATGATAAGACATAAGCAGTGTTTCTCTGTATGGATTTGTAGTGGTTTTGCCAGCTGGAATATTTCCTGCAGGGTAACAGACATAAAAGGAAATTAATTTTGCTGGTTTTACATTACTAATTCATGTCGTATTCTTATGCCCACTGTTCTACCTGAACAGTATATCTATTTTGGAAGAAAAAATAATAACCATTTCACATACAAGCACTGCAGGGCATGTGAATAGTGCTGGTAGTTTGAATTTGTGTATTTGGTCTATGGCACTTTTGCCATATGAATATCATCAAGGTAAGTTTGCCTTTAGACTGCTGATAAATTTAATGTGAGAATAAGGGTTGCTCTCTGCTTGGCAGGCATATAAACATTTTAATCTTGTAGTTGGGTGGCATAAAAGTGTTGCCTTTTACACCATGTATTTATACTTAATAAATGGTGTCTTGGTCAGACAAGGTATGTTGGGGTTCTGCAGATTAACCAAGTTAGTGGTCCGTACTAGGGTGTATTTCATTGTTCTTTCAGTTAAATACAAAGCGTTTAAGTATCTATTTACCTAATCCTTACCTAGATAGTAGCAGTCTTCCTCCAAACAGGTTGGTGGTAGCCCAGCTTTTCCTCTGAAGGCGTGGCAGAAATCGTGCAGTGTGAAGTAAGTCTGGGCTTCCTCGTTCTTTCTGCCTGTTCTGAAGTCAGGGCTTGGAGAGCTGCGGTTCATCTGAAACCCCAGCTTGCCTCACGTGTTTACCCCGTCTGGTTCCATGCAGATGCTCCTCCCCACAGGGTGGGTCAGTGTGGTACAATAAAATGATAGTGTCAAGATCAGTTGGGTGCAGAGGCTGCGAGCAGTACTTATGCACACTACCTGCCAGGGAAAGGACTACTTAAGCAGTGTTCAGAAGCTTAAGCTGGGGAGTAGAGGATGATCTGAGATCATTGAAGCAAAGAACTGCTTGAAGACCAAGTTGTGAATTATTCTTACCACAGCTAAGGGCTTTTTTCTTGTGGCTTCTAAAAGCTTTTTGGTTGGGTTTTTATTCTCTACAGACAGTAATATTATTAAACTGTCTTCACTGGAGAGATTCTTTTTAACAGAAAATTTAGGTTTTATGTGCAGGCATAAGTTAGCGAAGGTCTTGGTGTCTCTTTTAAGGTCTTGATGATTGTATTGAAAAGCCTGCTTTCAGAAGACTGTTCTGTAGGATGACCAGGTGAATTGAATGACTAGCCAGTGAAAACAGAATCAAGTGCTTGTGTTCTTGAGGAGAGGGGAGGTCAGATGCCTGTTTTTAAATTCTTCCTGGAAATGGAATTTTTCTTATGAAATCTTGCCTTTGAAGATCTGTAATAAACATTTTATGCAGGATTTTCCTCACAACTTTTTATTGGGAATGATTGAAATATTTAACTGGGCAGAAAAAAGGCTTTCAGAGAAAAATATTTCCTTCTGAGGCAGCACTTTATTAATAAGTGAAAAGCCTTTTTTTTCCCTTGGAGCTGTTACATTTGCTTGATTCCTGGAAGAAAACATGAAGATCTTAAAGCAGGTTATGAATAACCTTTCATTTAGTAGAACTACGGGGAACTGGTGAGTACAGTTGGAGTAGGCAGAGTGTTCTGTTTGAACAGAGAGATAGCATTGTTTGATAGTAAATGTTACTTGTAGTAACTACTTCATTAACCTACAGTTTCTGCTGTGTTTATATGTAGAATATAGGCGGTTTGGAAAGTAAAACGAACTGTTTTTTCCATCTCTGGCATCATCATCCGTTTTATTTTAACCCTTGCAGTGCAAAATCCAAATCTCTGTGAATTTGGCTTGTTCAGCATTTATACTAATGTGCTTTGCTTTTATGGGCTATATCTGTACTGTAGAAAATGGTGGGATACTTGTTATACGTGAGATAAAACTGTGAAATTAGGTAGCTTAGAAGTAGGTACAAAAAAAGGAAAATACAGCTGGGTATTCCTAAAGCAGCTAAGTGTATTATAGAACAGCTTGAGGGTGCTGTTACTGAACTCTATTGAAAGCTGCAAAATTACTTTAGTTCTTGAGCTTCTCAAGTCTTAGAATGCTGTCTGACAATAGGCACACAGTAGCCTTAAAATACTTTTTAATTATTTATTTTTTAAAACATTTAAAGTAGTTGTTGTGCTACTTTCAGCAGATAAACTCCTTTTGGGATCAGTACTAAAATCTTAATTGTTTGCCCTTCTCCCATGCTAGTTAGGAAAACCTGTAGAATTTGTGTCTACATTTGCAGGCTTCAAAATGCATTGAGAAGACTGTGAAGATCCAAGAGCTTTTGTAGTGCTTCTGTTAACAGCCCTTTTTGAACATGCTATGAGCATGGTAGCAGTTACCAGAACGGACACCTTCATATTGTGTTACTGTCTTAACAAAGTAAAGCATTGATTGGTTTCATGGGGGAAGAAACATCATTACAATGATTATTGCATTCAGATGCTTATTGCATACGAACTATTGCATTCTTCTTTCTGTCCTAGGACTGCAGGCAGTTAGACTGAAAGAGATATTCTTAACAGACCAGAATGTTGTCAAAGCAAACTGTAGTAACATTGTCTTTATTTTTCTGTTCTCTAGGCACATTCAGGATCCAGCAAGCCAGCGGTTGACATGGAACAAACCTCCCAAGAGCGTCCTTGTTATTAAAAAGATCCGTGATGCCAGTCTGCTGCAGCCTTTTAAAGAGCTTTGTGTGTATCTTACTGAGGTAATAAAATGTAAATTCCATTTTTGCTGTGCTTTAAAGTCTAAAATGGTTTCAGTTACTGATTTTGTTGAATATGGAATGAACAGAATTGCACAGTGCAAACAAATCTTTATACTCGCTCCCACTGAAAGTAGTAAAACTTGTTTCAGAGTTTAAGATCAATACTTAAGTACTTTAGGTAAAGAGCTTAAGGGGGAAAAAAAAAAGTAAAGTAAAAACTTTCCTTCATTCTATTTTCAGTTCTGAGTTGCAGGGAAAGGGATATAAAAAGCTTAATCTTTTAAGCCCTGAACAAACATAACAGCGTTACTGTATCATGTAATCTGTGTTCCAAAGTTTAATTAGATGATTTGTGTGCTGCAAAACTCTCATTAGAATTGACCACACATTAAAAATAAACAACCCAACCAGCAGATGCAGACCTCTCCTGTAAAATATTATTTGTATGTTTGAAACTAATGGAAATTATGGAGTCAAAATATTTTATCCTTTTAAGAGGTTATTAACAAGCTTCTTTTACTTTTCTTAAGGAGAACAATATGATTGTGTATGTAGAAAAAAAAGTATTGGAAGACCCCGCTATAGCTAATGATGAGAATTTTGGACCAGTGAAGAAGAAATTTTGCACCTTCAGAGAAGGTATAGTAATGATTTCTTGATAGTAGAGCTGAAGTATAGTGCTTATTTGTCCTTATTTCCTTACTGGTTGAGTTAAGTTTGTTAAACTAAAGTGTCTTGCAGTTTGCTGTTATTAGTTTCAGTTGGGTTTTTTATACTTGAGTGAATGTTGGCATGCTGCACTTAATTTATGGTAGGAAATTACGACTGTTGATGAAACTTAATTAAGAACTTGGATTTCAATGTTGCTTCTAGATTATGATGATATCTCCAATCAGATAGACTTTATCATATGCCTGGGAGGAGACGGGACCTTGCTTTATGCTTCTTCACTTTTCCAGGTTGGTCTTTTTGGGAAATAGACTTAAAGATCTCTTTTCTTCTTGAAGTATTTGAAAGTTGTTGGGGTTTTTGTTTGGGTTTTTTTTTTTAATTCAGATTTGTCCCTTGCTGTTCATTCAATTTTTTTAATCAAGCCTGGTTTACCTTACATATTCTGAAAATAATGTATGTGCTGTGTTGTTTTTATTATGCACAGTTGAAGTTACATCAATAGTCAAAATATTAACAGGCAATTAGTTGAAGTATGAAATGCTTTTCTTCAGTGGCTTTTAAATTCTTTTCTTTATTGATAGGGTAGTGTACCTCCAGTTATGGCTTTTCATCTGGGATCCCTTGGATTTCTTACTCCATTTAATTTTGAGAATTTTCAGTCCCAAGTCACTCAGGTTATAGAAGGTAAATTGAAGGGGACAAGTTGTGGTGTTTGTTTGTTACATTTTCTGTAGCTTTTTCCAAGGCTAGTAAATTTTCTTAACTGACTCATTTAGGTTGTCCCATAAGACTGAATCTCAAGAAATATATATTAAACTGACAGAAGTATTGCATTGCATTGACTTATCCAGTGCTGCTTTCCATACTATTTTGTAATGGAAAATGGCTAAGAAATTACTTTGTCGTTTGTGGGGTAAATGAGTATAAGGTAGTGCAGAACTTTCCTTAAATTGCAGCTAAACATACAAATAGAGAGTAAATATGAAGTCTGTGATAGTCTCTTTCTCTAAACAGGACACTGAGAAGTGGGGCAAATAAAATACTTGAGGAAAAAAATACCTTATTTCTTCAATACTGAGTTGAATCCAGACTGGATTCCTGAGAAGAGATATAAAATTCTCACATTCCTAGAATATTGTCTTAATAGGTATTGTTAATGCATTTTCTTTAAGCTTAGCTTTTGTCTTAGTGAAGATCATGTAAGCTTAACATTGTTTTCCAATCTTGATCGTGTCCACATAAAACTTTCAAGAGGAAAGGGAAGAAAGACTGAGTTCAAATTTGACTTTCATTCTGTTCATTAATACTAAAAATTAGTTTTAAGCTTTAACCAAGTGTAGACAATTATCTTGCGAATGAAACCGGGAATGTTGGGCAATAGGTGATGGCATTTCATACAGTTTGTTAGTCATTACAGGGTTATATTTACTATACCAGCATATTGGTTTTGTGAACTTTTTCCTCTGTTTCACTTCTAGGCAATGCAGCCCTTGTTCTACGAAGCAGGCTGAAAGTGAAAGTAGTTAAAGAGCACAGAGAGAAAATGACAGTACAAAATGGCATAGAAGAAAATGGAGTAGTGTCTACAAATATAGAGAAAGAAGTGGGCAAGCAAGTTATGCAATATCAGGTCAGAGGGGAAAATAGGCAAAAGAACTAATGAAGTGTTTGTAAATTGCTTTGTACTTGCTTTATTACAACTTTCCCCCTTTCATTAGTTTACTTACATTAGCTCAGTGGTGTGGGACTGATCCATATTGCTCTGATTCAAAATATGGGAACTAAATAATGAGGAAGTGGTGTACATTGCTACTTTCTGCAATCATAAGTGCTAATATTGTATTTTCCTGGAGTAATATTTTCCTTCTATTTTGTAAACGAAGAAGTAGTTCTAAAATGGGACATCCTAAAGATTTGTGTAAGTGGAAAGAAAAACCCTCCACATTGTTGGTAACCAGCTTCTGGAATGAATCTTAACATCTAAAAACTCTGCTGGCACTTGATAAGGCAGAGGTGTAAAGAGAGTCTAATTTGGCAAGGACTAAATCAGCATGATTCTTTCAAAGTCAGCATGTTTCAGCTTGTTATTTGTTATATTGCCAAGTCAGCAATAATGGACTGGTGTAATGTTTGATGTCATGGCAGGTCTTAAATGAAGTTGTAGTGGATCGTGGTCCTTCATCTTACCTTTCCAACGTAGATGTCTTTCTTGATGGGCACCTGATAACAACAGTGCAAGGAGATGGTGAGTCTACTTCTTGAGTTAAATTGCTTATCAGTTCATGTGTGGACCTTTGCTATTTTACTGGAGGATTTTTTCACATGGAAACAAAGTCTGAAGCTTCAGTTCTCTGTGACAGAAATCAGTGTGCAGTGAATAGGTGTGTGTATTCACTGGTAACATTCCACAGCGGAGTGTTGTAAGCTTTGTTTATGGACTTGTGAAGGCAAGCAACAGTTTTATGAAATACAAAAGCTGATCTTTAAAACTCTTACCCTGAAAGCAAATGAATGTCACTGTTACAATTACCTAACCTGAGATCTAGATGTTTATGCAACTTACATGAAGCCATAGAACCAACCTGCTTTGTCAGGATTAGAGGAGAGCTGCTGACTTTTTGAGTATTAGGCTGCAATTCTCCTGTGAAGTACAAATTGTGTTTTGTTCTGTGCCTTTTTTTTCCGTAACAGTGCTATTTCTTAGTTATCTTCCAAAGTAACACATTGATTGTAATGCTAATGTAAGTGAAATTTTTGCTTCTTTCACAGGAGTCATTGTCTCCACTCCGACTGGTAGCACTGCGTATGCAGCTGCAGCAGGAGCTTCTATGATTCATCCCAATGTTCCTGCAATAATGATCACCCCAATCTGCCCTCACTCGTTGTCTTTCAGACCTATTGTTGTTCCTGCTGGAGTGGAACTCAAGGTTAGCTTCTGTTGTGTTATGTCTCTGTCTAAGTTAAAAAACTTCTGTAATAACCACATGAACCAGACCAAAGCAGAAGAGGTCAGGAAATGCCGTGTATCTCTTGCATTCTTTTGTTTGTAGGAGGATCAGATCAAGTCTGGTTGAAGAATGCATCTTTGTTTAAAATAATATACCCACTAGCAGAATGCTTCACACTGCTTCCTACTGGACTGTAGTTGTGTAACATTCTGCAAAACGGGAATGCATACATTAGCATGCTGACTGTAAAAATTTTATGTCATTTCAGCTAAAGTGTATGTAAATCAGTGTTCAAGGGAATGAAGAATTCTACTTTCATGGCTAAAACAGCAAATATTGCAGATTTTGAGTGTATTGGTAGAGTTATCTGTAACTCATTAATCATTTTTAATGCTGTCTTGCAGAAAAAAAAAAGGCATATATTACCTGAATATGAAATGGACTTAGTTAATGTGTGTTTTTAACAAATACCTATGTGTAAGAAAGAAACCTTTGCTGCTGCTTGGATCTGTTACAAGCCTTCAGTCTGTTTCAGTTAGAAGAGAGGTAGCGTGCTTAGAAGCACTCCTCTAGGGACGTTAGAAGATTAGCATTAAGAAACAAGTGTGCACTGGGGCTTTACAACATAAATCAACTGTTTATTCATGGCACTGCTCTGTCTGCAATTACTTTCATGTCAGTGGGTGTTACTGGCCCATATTAGTCAATTCTGGGAATGTATATTAAATATGAACAAAACTTCCTAAATTTGGCAGTTTTGGATTCACTGTGTACTAAACTGTATTTTTCTGGATTAACTTTATTATTTTTATTGAAAGAGATGCCAAGTTAACTCATGCAACTGAATTAAAGTGTGCACTGGCTGTAACTGAAAGGTTTTTCTGGTTTATGACCTTGTACTTATAAAAGGAGGTTTATTGCATGTAGAAAACTTATGTATGCATATATATCGAACACAAAATGAAGATTTGGAACTTGTGTGGCATGTCACTGTACAGTTATTATGGACAGATTACCAATATCAGTGCAACTGTAATGTTATGGAGAGCCAATTCTCCACTCAAAAGAGAGGATGGAGGAGCTGTTTGTTCCTTGCCCCTGAAAAATAGGGTTTGGACCTGAAGTTTAGTTCTTTTTCTCTTTTTCAGATTATGCTCTCCCCAGATGCCAGGAATACAGCGTGGGTTTCATTTGATGGAAGGAAGAGGCAGGAAATATGCCATGGAGACAGGTCAGGCCTTTTTTTTTTTTTTTTTTTTTGATTGTATCATTTCTCTAGAAGTATATAAAATAATGATTCATGCACTTCTCTCATTGCCTAACATGTCAAAAGTATTGCAAACAGTGAAGAAACAAGCTTTTATAAACCCTAACACCTCTAACATCAGAAACTGCACAAAAAGTATTTCATTTCCAACAAGTTTTTTAGATCTGCCTATGAAAGCAAGTGAAGTGTTAAGATAAAAGCACATAAACATTGCGTGCTTAGCAAGGAAGATGACATGTCTTTAGAAAATTCTATATACTTAACATAAGGTGTAAACCAACAGGAGCTGCATTGTACGCAGTGGCTCTGAATAATGCCACATGGCTTAAACTGTGTGAACTTGGTGAATGGTTTTGGTCACTTGTGATGCTATTGCCTGGAGTGAGCAGAATGCAGTGGCTGAAGTTTCCTCAGTTTTTATGTGCAAAATATGATGGCTTTTCCTAATAGGAGGTGATTTGGGGCAACTGAGATGTGACTGTAGACTTGCTGTTCAGGATGACTTTTTATTCTTGGTCCATACAAGTTGCTAGAAAGGAAAATATATAGCTGGTGTGACACCCCATCTTGAGCTGATTGTATTTCGTGTGATGTTGAAAGATCTATAAATCAGGAGACTAGCAACGATTTAAACATGAGCTCTGTCCCTTTGTTAGGTGTTGGACTTAGTGCTGCTGCTTTTAGTTGAAACTTAAAGGCTGAGGTGGTGACATACATTTTTCCTTTGTCCCTGAATTGTTGGTGTAAAGACCAGCAAGAGACTGCAGGATGTGGAGTGGGTTCAGTATTCTGACTGTGTCAAAGAATGCTCACCACAGTGTGTCTGTTAACCATTTTAAGCTCTTTAGATGAGGCTGCAGGCTTAGTTATTGCTTGATTATGGAAACTTGCTGCTTTACCAACTTGGCTGAGCCTAGCACTGTGTTAGCTAGTGACTTGAAGATTATTTTTTGAACAAATGCTTTTGATTGCTCTTGACTGACTGGGGTGTTCCTGTGTTGTTGCAGTATTAGCATCACTACCTCTTGCTATCCCCTTCCTTCGATCTGTTTCCGAGATCCTGTGAGCGACTGGTTTGAAAGCTTGGCTGAGTGTTTACACTGGAATGTTCGGAAGAAGCAAAATAACTTTGCTGTTGAAGAAGAAGAATTTTGAGTGTCTACATCTAACAAGACTCATGGGAATGGAAAGTGGCAGTATCCCTTCTGTATGCTTGGATTTTAAGGTTTTTGGCTAACAAGCGTGGTCACCATCTCAGACATATATAGTGATTATAGTTTATATTTGTCTAATCTGCTGATGGCTGGAAATTATTGTTACTCCTGTCCACCAAGAGTAGAAATGGAAGAAATTAGGCTCTGATTGTTGTAATTCAGTGTGAATTTCCTTCAAATGAGCAATCTGAAGATTGATTCTTTCTGATTGGTATTGACAACTGCATCTGTAGATTTGATTGTAACCTCTAACTTACCAGTAACATGGTAGGCTGAATGTAGATACATAACAGAAAAGTGGTATTAAAATATTCTGTTTCATTTGGTACATTTGTAATTCCATTTAAGACTGCTATGCACATAAAGGCTCTAAGAAATTTTCTTGAAGAGAAAAAAGAAGCTCCTCTTTGTTAGCTTAAATACATCTTGTCCAGAACAGCTCCCTGTCAACACAGTGCTTAAAATACTTTCTCCTTACCTGCCAACGTGACACTGTGAAGAAACACCCATGAAGAATGCTTTTTTTCATTAATAGATGGAATTAGTTAAGTAAAAAAAAGTATATTTTTTTTAAATATATATACATATGTGTTTCTTCCATTTGAACAGCGTTTGACCTTGGGCTGCCCACAAATAGCATGGGCAAGCATTAGTGTGAACTGAGTTGATTATTACAGTGATCTCCATTTCTGTAGCTGAGCTAGTTTATAGCTCTGCAGTTCCTGTTGGTGGGAATCATCAATGTGTTGTTTTTTCTTACCATTGTTGTTTGATTCTCTGGAATACATAGTAGCATTAGAGACTATAAAATCACAAAAACCCAATTCTCCAAATCTTCAAGAAGAATCTGGACTTCAATTACTACTACATTGTCTAGTTTCACTACTGTCTTGAATAAAGAGTATCCTATACTAGGCCCTGAATGCCCTCAACTTCCATAGGTACCTTCCAGCTCTTGGTGCTGAGTAATAGAAAAAGGGATGCTGCATTGATACACAGGTAGATAAATGAGAGGACACATTCCCAGTAGAGTAGCAACGGTGCCTTCAGCACACTCAAGATATTCTAAGTCTCGTATTTACTTTTGTAAGATGCTTTCAAATGTTTCTAACTTCTCTATGTACATATTTTATTGTATGTGCTTTTATGAAAGAAAAAACCCAACAAAAAATCTAGTTGGGAATAAAGGGTTTGTACTGTACTTTAACTGAAAAACATCAAACCCAACTATAATGTTTACATTTATGTTCTCTGTTGGTGCAGTCTTACGATCATACTATTCAAACTTCAGCATTTTCAAAGTCTTGCTGCATTGGTCATTAAAGGAATGGACATTATCTGTTAAATCTAAGCCTGTGGCATAATACTGTGGAGGAATTAATTTACTGATTAAGGTGGGATTTCCTTGAAAGTGGAGTGAGAACTTTTCATGATTGTCTTACGTTGTTTATGTGGTCCAAAGTGGTAATGGGAAATGTATTAATTTCCAAACTCTGCCTAACCTGCTGTCCTCTGATGGTTTCAATAATGTCTCTTCCATTTTGGATGCCGCCCCAGTTTGTCTGATTTTGCTAAATCCAGGTGAGAGCACTTTTGCAGAAAATAGAAACAAAACTCTCCATTAGTGATACGAATCACAATGAAAAATGTGTTAATATAAATTAATACTCAGTTTGTAAATTTTGTAAAATATAATATTGGTTTGATTTGGTCTAAATAGATGAATTTTTGTGCTATCTTGGAGAATATCCAGGTAGCTTTTGTGATTTCTCTTTCACTTGAATATGCAGTAATTGTTTTATCACTGTTTTGAAGCTGCTTACGGGTTTCCTAGGTGAAGTATTCAGTTATTAAATAACTGTTTACTTTTTGAACTATAGAAGTGTCAGACTTTTTGCTTTGAAACTATTTTATTTAAACATGCAATAATTGAGAAAAGGAACAGGGTATGGTGGCTAGGTAAAGGTATTGTTAAGTGGGATAGCAGGCACGCTAGGAAGTGGAAATCATTTTGCGGAGGTGAGGCGAAATGGTTAATGAGCCTTATCTAGTATTTTTTAAAGATAAAATTATATTCAGCACTTTTTATTTATGCTTTTTATAATAGTAAAGCTATTATTGACTAAATTGCTGAACTTTGATTTTCAGAGTGCATAGTTCATGAGATCTGTAATCACAACTTACCTAACTACTTTCTCTAGATTAGATCTAGATTAGGAGTTGTCTTTAAATTTATCATGTACTGCAATTGCATCACTGGCTTTGAGGCTTCTGCAGTTTTGCTTGTACAACTATTCCAGCTCGATAGCAATGTTATTTGGATCATTGATCCGCCAAGTAGAGAGCTCCAGTCGCCCACTAAAGGAAAGAAAGTCACACGATGACTTTAGTCTTTGCTTTTTCTTCAAAAAGCTGTGTTGATTATAATTGTACTAGCTGCTTTATAACAAAACACAACCCAAACTGTGTTAATACATTACAAATTTATCTAACTGTACAAAGTCCCTTTTTGAGGCCTTTAATCTGCAAACCAGCAGCTCACAAGCAGGCTAGTGGGGTTTAAACAGCACCTAAGTTGTGCATATTTAACTGCTTAAAGTGTGAGTAACGTCTGTGCAAACCACAGCACAACCAGGAAAAAAACAGCTGTAATGCAGACTTGGTTATATTGGCAATAAAAGCTCATTTTGCAGATGTAGCTTACTCAAAGTAACTTGTTTAAACTGTACTGGTAACATAGGGGTTTGCTGATTAAGAGCTGTGTTTCTAAGGGTTTGTAAATGTCACTATACCTGCAAATCCTTTCCAGTCTACAAAGGGTCAAAATGGATGCTAGGAAAATAATTTGGGGTTTCTTCCCTTTAAAAAGTTATTCTCTACTAGAGAGTTTCAGAAGTTACTAACAACTGATGTAGTGTGGAATAAAGCAGTGTACTGAATTTTTAAGAGGTAAAAATCCTGTTACATATTGTTAATGCTTTGAAAACTTGTTTTAAATATTGTTGAAGACAAATATTTTTCAATCCTTTCAATAAAATCTTTTTGTAAAGTTGGATTTGTAAAGCAGCACTTTGACTGTTGAGAGTATAAAATGAGGGAATTAACTTGCTTGGAAGGGAAATGGGGGGGGGGGTGGTACATTGCCTCGGGGGACAGGAGCTTTTGTTTTCTAGGAATACACCGAAGGCTTTTTGAATGTACATGTCTGATACCAGTCTTTTCTCCAAAGTTTCAAAATAAAAGCTGGATTTGCTGTGCAAGCTGAAACAAATCTTCTATACAACCAGCTGGGCTACACTAACTGCTTGTTTGAAGGCCCAAGAGTAGAAAAAAGAGGAAAGAAAGAGGTAAGGGTAGTAATCTGCAATAATCTTTTGAATATTTGGATGCCCAGTATTTTAAGATTGAAACATAATTTAAATGCCCACTGTAACCCTTGCCTCTGCACATTGTGACCAAGTTCTAGACACTTCTTCCATGAAACTTCTAGCTAATGATTGTGATTGAGTCTTCTTATGAGTCTTCTGATTTCTTAACAGAAAATGTGAAGTTGGTTGTGTAAACCAGTTGGTTTAATGACTGTGTACATCTAGGATTAGAGTGGCTGAACAAAAAATCAAGTGCTTTAATTCAGAGTAGGCCAAAGATACTGGCTGCAGGTTGTATCAGGAAGCTTTCGCAGATTGAGCCTAGTAGCTCTTATCTGCCTAAGTGTTAACTTCAGGACCTTGTGAAAAGAACACGAAGATTTCCACAGAATTAAACAAGGCTTTAGTCAGGAGTAAGAATACTTTTCTGTGAAAATATGAAGGTTAATTCTTCAAGATATAACAATCCATTTCTCCTTTTGAGGAGATAAATGTTTGAATGTAATCTCAACCTTTTTTCTTTTAATGATTGTTTCTGCCATTTCTTTACTATGAAGATAAAAAGCATAGTACAACCTTGCTTTCTTCAGCTAATTTTGGCTAAATACAGGCTTACTACAAGATCAAAGTGTTTCCTTACTGGTCCTGCTCTAGGGAAGACACGTTTGCTTGTTTTGGACAAGGACTGAATATACTTTTAATTGCATTCCTTCATTTCAGTAACAGTTCATAGTCACATTTTGATTTAGGGAATGAAGTCACAGTCATCAGCTGGTGCTCTGGTGCTTTCTTTTGATGTCAGCAGCCTGCAGCCTGACCATAGACATTTAACCTCTTCACACCTCCACTGTGCTATCTATAAAGTAGATCTGTTTCAGGTTTAGAAGACACAGATGAGAAAAATACTTTCTTAATAGAAATTTTGAGATAATCTTTGTAAATTTCCTTAATAAACTGCAATCAACTGTTTGAACTACTTTTAGCAGTGTACAGGTATCTGCAAATTAAAGATGTAAGTGAAGAGGAATGTGATGGCAATGTTCAATGTCAATTGCTGTTCCATCCTTCCACACCCAGTTTGTAAAGATGCTTCCCACTGAACTCATGCTGTTGATAGGAGATACAATTATCTGTGTGCAAACTGTGCTTGTACTTTATTAAAAAATAGCCAGTAAGTAGCTAAAGGTTCAAATGAATAAAATACCAAACTTTTAAATTACAATATTAAAGGCTTATTTTAACAGTCACAGTGGTGAATGAAATGGCACGTTGGTTAGATACACTATAGGGAGGCATGAGATTACATTGTGTAGTTTTCAGGTGTAGCTGGTATTTAAGAAAAATAAGTATTCTGAAGTCAGATGAGGAAGAAGAGCCCCAGCCATTCTGTTGGGGTTAAGCCATCACACAACTGTGGAGTCAGGGAATACAGCTGCTACCAAAGCAGCTTTGGGGCTTGACTTCTGCTCAGCAACAAATCTGAGGTAAGAAATGATGGTAGGACGATCCACTTCCAGACTCAGGTCTGTTAGATGGTGTGCAAATTATTTTCATTATGTTTGTATATATCCAGAAAACAGCATTTATATTAATATCAGTCTCTACTCACATGCATGTTGTGAACCTCCTGTGGTTACAAAGCAACATCAGGAAAACAAGGAGTGAAAGATGCATTGTCCTGTCAGCAGAACTCGCTGAACTGAGTGGATTACTGTTAATTTCCCGAGAGCACTTTGCTTTTTAAACTAAGTTACCAGCTGCACTGTTAAAGTTCCATAGCACAATATGAACCAAGAAATGTATAGACATTTTTCTGAGCAACTTCCTCTACCTCTGTGAAAGAGACCCATTGTCTTACATCCCAAATGCAAGTACTTGATCAGAACTTCCCCTGCGATTTCACTCTGTAAGAGCTGCAGATAGGACACAAGGGGGATGCTCAGGAGTCGATCCTTCCATAGGAAGAAAACACTGTGGGGAAAAAAGAAGATCAGTCAAGAACCAGTGCCTAGCAGTATTTATGTCCTTCATGCAAAAGAAGGTTTGTGTAGTTTAAGAATAGTGGCTCTCTAGGTCACTTTACTATCTCTCTTTTCATTATTGTAAGCCAGTTAATTTTACAGTGTGATAAAGAAGAAAAATTATATATATCTTACATAGAAGAGATTTTTCCACACAGGTCTTTTTTTCTGGTTAGCAACAGTTCTTGCATAGGTTGACTATACCAGTTTGCTTCAGGGAGAAATCACATATATTTCATCCAAGCTTCTGAACTTTGTCACACCAGTAAATTTTAAGGCTGCACTAGTGACAAATTATTAGGGATCTGCCTTGGTGCGATTATCTCTATTTTCCTGGCTCAACAAGCTCTACTTAATCTTCATAGTGAAGTGAAATTTCTTAAATACTTACTTCTTTCTCTCAGCCCCTGGCCAAAGCTGCGGTAGACATGAATCAGTGCCCAAAACAAAACGGATTTTATTGCAACAGAAATGAAAGAGCCGATAATGAAAGCAGCTTCTAGGGTGTAAGAATTCCCTTTGCCCCACTCTCTTATCACCTGCAGCAAAACAGAGACATACAGCAATTAACACCTAGTGCCACAAAACCTTGAAGCTATAAAATGCAATCAACCGCTAAATCTGTGAAAGGAGTCACTAGATAGTATCTGGGGGGGAAAACCCATTCACTTTTAAACCATCTTGCTTTCCTGATGACATGATTCCCTGGCTGCAAACCGACAGGCTAAATGCATTATACCTTTTGATCTCTGCATCACTGAAGTCATATGAAACAGTATTGTGCCCAGACTGAACAAGCAGTTAAACTGGAGATAAGGAAACCAGACTTCATCTTACATCTCAGCTTGTTTCTGCTGGAATGGAGTTATGTTCCCTGGCTGTCATTGTACTGTTACTGTCATGTGTATGGGGGGGGACAGCTTCATGATCCTGTTTTCATTCCCTGCTGGCCTGATTACTGTGCTTATGATGTTAGTAATTGCCTCACCTGTGATCTGACACAGAGAAAATGGCAAATTTTAATTAAAAGCAACAATATTTATATCCTGCAGCTATCTGCTGCATTGAAGAAGGATCACTGCTCCAACATGGAGTTGGAATCCAATAGTGATTATCAGGATGAGATTTAAAAAAAAACACAGTTCTGACTCCTTTGATGTTAGCAAACCTAATACTGTATCCCAAGTCAAGATGCTAAAATAATTGGGTTTGGAGAAGTGACTATATTACAGATCTAGCATAATTGCATTGCGTGTCCATGTCCTCATTTGCTGGTCACTCCTGTGTGTGCATTAGCATGCAAAAAAGGAAGGAGACTGAGCTACTTTCAAGTTGTTACCTTATTCTTGTATCAGAAGTCATCCTCTGTGCTTTTCTTCCTAACTGCAGTACAAGTATAGCCATCAAAGACAGCGTGTGGTCCTTCCGTGCTTTGCCAGATCAAACAGGCCCATGAGTAATTGGAAGAGCCTGATTTGACTACATCCTTCAATAAATAAAACCCCAAGACTGGATGGACTTTTATCAGTATCTGGAGATTATTTATGTGAAGAATGAAAAACACTGGCTCCTCTCAGCATTCAAACCCTTGCTATGATGAACAATCTGCTGTGCCCTTGCCCTTTTTCCTTACCTGCTTTTATATGTGCTGTGGGAGGTGCTGGAGTGTCCTGGTGATAAGTGCTTTATCACTATTACAGTGCCAAAAAAAATGCCTAACACTAGAGTTTGTTTGGCTTACATTGTCTTTTGTTTTGGCTACAATCAGGATGGAGAGCTGGAGATGCTGCCTAAGAAATTCTTTCAAATATAATGACTTGAGGCCCTGCAGATGGTCAGATGCTCTGGCATCACTTCAGACCTCTTGTGAAGGAGGGGAGGCATTTTTTAGGAGCTATGTATCTTCTACTGGAAGATTTTGTGGTATCTTTCCCTAATCATTCTGGACACTTTGCCAGTTGCAGAGACTTCCAGAGCCTCTCCCTCTGACTAATCTGTTCAAGAGCACTTTGGCCTGGTTCCTATGTCGAAAAGTTGATCCTGAAGAGGTAGAACATGCAGTAACAAAGAGGCCTGAGCCTTGCTTCTCATTATTGAGCAAGTAAGTTGCATGAATTACCGTGTAAAGCAGGTAGATGAGAAAAGCTACTTCAGGTATGTTCTGAGTCAGAAAAATCCACACTAGAGGCTTCAGTTCTTTTAAAATCTGTAAAATAAGATGAGGTATATACAGGTTTATAACTTGCTATATGCTCTATAAGGCTACATATAGTTGATTTTTCAATAGCATTTGAAGTGTTGGTCTAGCTGAGCTCTCAGTTACAGCTTTGGTCTCCACTTGCCTTCCCTACCTATGTTTTTAGCAGGAAATGTGGTCTCTGTTTTCCACTGATGTACTCTTTATTTGGATTTGCTCAGACTTAAACAAACTAACATTTTCATAGCTAACAGACTGAAAGTGCTCTATGACTTTGTTTCTAACACAGAGAAGTCACTGAGAACCAAATGTGGGAGAAGCAAGAGGATTTAACTGTCAGGAAAACTTTGTTTCACAACAAACCTTGGGACCTTCCTGCAGGTAGCAGCTTGCAGCTCTCCTAAACTGGAAGGGCAGGTCTGAAGAAAGGAAAGAAAACCAGCTGAGTCACTGGGAATGAAAGCAGTGACAGCACCAGTGCTATGGTAAGATTTGATGTATCTGATCAATCACAGATTTCCCCCTAGACCAATACTGATTCTTCTGCAATGGTCAAGATGCAAACTTCTACAAAAGCATCAAGGGAATTATCCGTCCCCTAAGGGAGTTTGTTCTCTGCCACCTCTACTGTTTCCCATTTTCCATGGTACTGCATAGTGCTCCTCTTAGGATAAGACCAAAAGGGAAAGTTAAAAAAAAGGCTGAGAAACAAGAGGAGGAAAGGGAGAATTAGTAATGAATGGGAAAAGAAAGAGAAATAACAGAGATAGGAAAATCCACTAAAGTAAATGGGGGAGCACATATATAAATAGAATTAAAAATAATAAATAATCCACTTGTGAAATAGCATCAACTCAGAAATAAGGGCACATGAGGTTTAACTCTGCTTTCAGGTACTGCAGTTACCAGAAACAACCGGGTATGAGGCATTTCCAAGTTTTCCCTTCTATTATGCTTATATTTTCTGGTGGATTATGTATTTGTCCATAACTTTCTTACCCAATAACCTCACAGCAGGTGCAGCTTCTGAGAGCACCAAAATAGACCACAATGTATGTTTCTTTACTGCTGCATCACCTGCAAGAAGCTAATTGTGGAAAACTTGTCTGAACAGGGTAAGTAAAAGGAGTTCTTATTGTCACCCCTCTGTCAAGCTGTCTACATTCTCTAGTCTGAGACAGAATCTTTTACCTTGGCTGCAAAGCTACTAGACTTTCATGAAATGTATCCACCTGTAAGTTGCTGCTGCCCTGCAGTGCTGCCACTTACTGAAAAATAATTTAATGCTGTATTTAATAATTATGCACTTCCTATTTCTAGTTAGACATGAAGCTGTTAACTTCTTCCAGTAGATAAATCAGTAATATACCTAGACAGGGTAAAAAGTAGCTTTCAAGTGGTTCTAACATGAGCAGTTTTGAGCAAAGGGCAAGAATATGTACTTATCCCTAGGACATTTACTACTTGAACTATTAAGAAATACATTTTCTATTGCATAAGGAATATCTGTTAAAACAGAAGACTACATAACTAAAGCACCTCTTTCTTTAAAGAAAGTGTCTCTTTTAATGCCTAAAAGCAAATCAAGGCAAAGCAAAGAATTTGTGAATAGCAACTGGTCAGATCAACTTTGTTTCTGATGGTGGAATAAAAGTAGCTGAAAGGTTTACATTTTAATCCTAGCAGGAAAATAGACCTGGTTCTGATTCCTCCCTTCTTTCCACACATGCTACAATTTAACTGAAAGCAAAGCTCCAGTACTTCACAAAAGCATACAAGGAGCTCCTATTCACCTAACATTACCAACGTATTTGAAAAGCTCAGTGCTTTGTGCTATCTCCATTTTTAGCAAGAAAAGTCATCAAAGTCATCAATTTACCTGAATGCTTAAAGCAAATACTCCAGGAGCCTAAAACAAACCTCCAATCCCCCTAAGCTCCTTCCTGGTAATAAAAGACTGACATATCTATCTGATGTACTTTGGCCCTGCTTCTGCAATCGTTCTTGCAACAGAGTTCTCAAGATATCAGAGGAAGTTGTCTGATTGGCAAAAGAAATCCTTATGTTAACCTGAAAACTGTCACTGACCTTGAAAGAAGCTGCTCCAGTAAAAGAACACTCATCTTCTTGGTCAGGTTTCCTAAGGATGTAAGGCCTATACAGTCTCACTGTGTCTGTATATCCATCTTCTTAACAGTTTCACCTAACCTTGTCAGGTAGAAATACTGAAGACACTGTAATCCTATAGGTTTCATTAAAGTAGGTGATCAAGGACTGAGAATAAAACAATGTCCCTGAGAAAGGAATGATGACAGTGTGATGTTTCAGCCTGCACGCTTATTTGAGAGAAGCAGATTTACAAGAATCCTGACTTCCTTGTTGTTGGTGCTCTTGTTCTCTGCTGGGATCCATTCTGGAGCCCTTCTAGTTAGCAGTGTTAAGTAGAATAGGATGGCTGTGCCTTCCCAGCCTGTGGTAATTGCTCAGGATGTAGTAGTCTCAGAAGTTGACTTGACTTGCTAGTCAACAAGAAGTTGACTTGCTAGCGTTGCTGTTAGCTTAACACTTACTGCGATGATGCTGATGGACACCTTCAGGCAGGCCCAAAGAACCCCTGTTGCTGAGATGATGTTATGTAGAAGGGTAATCTCATGCAGGCTTATCAGAAGAACACACAAGCAGAGCTGAAGGAGAAGAGGCAAAGATTTTGCAAAATTACTGGTTTGAGACAATACAGCCCACCAAAAAAATATCTGACACAAACTAAGCAGTCTTAAGATATTCTCAACAGGAGAGAAAAAAAGAGAACCCAGGGGGAGAGAGATCTATACCTGCGCCTGAAGATCAAAGGTCAACATAGAAAAGCAGAGGTTCATCATGAAGTATTGTGACTGCAGGCTTTCTAGAGCACCCCCTACTCGAAAGGCCATCATGCTTTGACTCTGGATAAGGATGATGGCACAGATCACATCAAAGGAGCCAACCAGGAGGATCAAAATGAAGCGGGCCTGATGGGAGAAAGAAATAAGGATGTGACTGGCCATGCAGTGAGTAAATTATTTGACATTCATGCTACTTTCAGATACTGTCATAAAGAAGCCCATAGAATAGATCAGAGAAAGAGCTGCAGTTGCGGGAGTGCACATTTTGTTACTCAATGATAGGAATAATTCAGCCTGATTTTTATATTATCAGGTATCTTGCTTTTCTAAGATTTTTAAACCCAGAAAGTGGAGAAAAGTTAATTAAAAGAATGAGACTAACCAGGAGTTTTGGCTTTTGCTCAGCAGAGAGAACTGTGAAGTTGACAATGGACCGAAACATCACTAGCAGGATGGAAAGAACAAAGACGATGAGCTCCTGGCGATTCTCCTGCAGGATTCCTCTAGTCACATAGTACACACAGAACACTGGGAAGGAGAAGAAAGGGCAGTAGTTACCAGGTGCACACAGACTGCACGTGGTGCAATTTTTCAATGTACTCAATCCAGATGACAAAATGGAAGTATTAAAACTGTAACTTGGGCTTCTCAGGCAAGAGTGTCATTATTCTTACCAAGGAGACTGAATCACATATTTAAAATGAGTACTCCCCTGTGTTTAGCATGCAAAAAAAGCCATTTGTGCTATCCAAACTGGCAGCTATGGGATGTTACTCTTAATACTCTATTGAACATTGTGTTGAATAGTGTATTTGAATGAAAAGAAGCAACAGCGTTAAGAACTGTAATTGCATAATCCTCCCAGAGTAATTCAAGTGACTAACAAGCAATTTATTACTCGTACACGTACCTTTACAGCATTGTTTGTGTGGTTCTGACCACTGTAAATGGCTTGTGTGTTGAACGGAACTTAAAGTGGACTCCTAATAGCTTATTTCTATTGTGGAAGTTTTGAAACACCCCACCTGCAAACTATAGTCCAGAAAAGAACTGGTTCAGGAAAGTTCTGAGTTATGTTTTTGTAAAATATATTGCTATCATTGCTGAAGTCCACATTGTTTTGAGAAAGCTTAAATAAGGAAAAAGCTTTCCTTTCATAAAAGTAGGAATCAGTTCTTTGTTCTTATCTAGGATGCTCCTGCAAACACTAGTTAATTCTTACTGTAAAGAAAGTAACAATAGATTTATTTTTCCACAGGGTTACTTCCTTAATTCTGTACATCAATTTCCTTTTGCTAGGCCGGGACAAAGTATTGTAGAGGTTTTCAAGGTAACATCATAACTTGAGTCTCTCTAAACAAACCTTCCAGTGAAAGAACTTCCTTTTGGTTTTTTTTTCACTTTTATTAGCAGCAATTGAGAAAACTGCAAATGATTGGGAAATCACAAAGCAAATCATGGGATTTTTTGTCAAGCTTATGACTTCAGGAAGACCTCACGGATTTAAGTCAGTATTTCCTTGTTTTGCAAATTGAGCTCCTAAATCAGAGGAAGACTGTACAAGTAATTGGAAAATACAGCTTTTACTGAGCCTTAAGATTTTTTTAAAGACAGCAAATGCACATTTCTGAAGTCAAGGACATCCCCTTGGTTTTAGTAAGTGAACAGTTTTCAACAAATGAAATCCCAAACCCTCTTTAAACATCTCAAGTGGTAAATCCAAGAAACTCTTACCACCAGGGCCTCTGTTTTTCCTTAAAGAGCTATCATCAGTTCTGTCTGTCTGCCCCATAGAAAACATGGGTTTTGCATGCTTATGGAGGTTAACTTACACATCTCAAAATCTCAAGGTAGGCATATCACAGTTTTAACATGTTTGATGAATGATATTATCTTTACTGACTAAACTGTTGAAACAACTTCAGTTTACATTAAAGCTTTGAAATCTGAAGCAATGTGTTAAAAATACACATTAAATTTTTCTTCTGATTTAAACCAGAGGTTTGTGAGAGGGATGCATGTCCTCCTGCCTGTGCATTGCAGCATAAAATACTAATCAATGGAAGGTAGGAGGGGGAAAAACAGACTAGCAAGCATGCTTTCAACTTGCCCATTTATAACATCACAGGATTCATCTGGTTTATTACAAAGGTTCATTTTCCTTTGAAGCCCAAAACAGTGGTTGCTAACAAAACCAGTGTGTGAGAGGGGAAGCATCAATGGTCTGTTCTAACGTAGCAATTTGTGTTGGTAGGCTGAGTCCTGTGTGAAAAGCTGCTAATCAAAATGGTGTTTTGGGATAAAAGTATTGTTTGGATGTGGCTAATTATAGAATCTAGAACAAACCTATTGTCTTTGTTCCCTCTGGATGAAAGCTGGGAAACTGACTGATTATGATGAGTGTGCCCTGCTCCTTCCTACACTCCCAGTGTAGGAAGTACTCCCATAGTCTATTCTTTTCTACACTGTTTTGGCCAGCAAGCCAACAGCCAAGACCTGCTAAAGCCACTGAAGAGGACTCCTGAAAATACTTACAGGTGTACTTATTTTAATGTTAAGTTTCATTTCTGCTTAATGGAAATAGACCCAGGAATATGAACATCAGTTTCTATTGAAGCTCTAATGGGAAATATCAAAGGAAGTTTGGCTTTTGTTTCCAGTACGGCAATAATGATCAGACAAAAAGAGAGCTTTAAAAAACCAAGGTCCTTATTCTCTTTTATTAAAGTACTTCAGGTGAAGCGACATCCTTTCAGGAGCTTAACACAGAGAGATGACTTGATGTTTTCTTTTTCAGATCAAGCTATGTACGTTTGGTTTCTTGCCATGTAAGAAGGTGCCTTGAAGCTAACTAAAACTCAGTATAAGCATGGCTCATGTTGGAAGATGTATGCTCTATGACAAGCCTTGGAGCTTGGATATCTCTGAATTCCCCAGCATATTATGGCACAGACATTAAAATGGAAAATGGTAAGCTCTGAACATTCAGTATGTTTTACATGAAGTGACAGCAGTCTGAAAGCAAAACCATTGCCACATCTGCCTGAGGAAAGGCCAATGAGAAAGCAAATTAGAGGAGAACTCCCTAAAACCTGAGTATTTCTTCATACTACTCACACATGAATCTACTGTGAATGACACCACATCTATTAATGGTCTTTTCACTAAAATACCACTGGGAAAAGCCACAGTGGGAAAAGCATCTAGCTTCTTAGTGCTGAGCTATAGAAAATTCTATGTGGAGCGCATCAGGCCAAATGGACTGAAATAAGAAACTTCAGTTGCTGCTTAATGACTACCCTGGGGAAAAATGTATTTGTTTTAAAATACAAACAGTGTGTTTCTTACCAACTCCGATTAACTGAATAAGAGAAATGGTGAAATCTTCCTCAGTCTGTCGAACCAGTGTCTCTATGGTTAGCCCTATGACACTCAGCAGAGACAAGATAGTGACACAGAAGTAGATCTTCACAGGAAACGAGAGCTCTGAACAAGGCTTTATCTGTAAAGGAAGAACATTCTTAAACATGTAACACAGTACAAACTAGTTGCTGTTCCTTAAAAGATGGCACCAGGCCAGCAACGCCTGCTTTGCTTCCACCTGAGGTTGGCAGTGACAGGACAAAGGAACTGGAGTTGCTGGGAGCTTGGGCTGAGCCACGGCTCCATTGGGATCATTCAGCATTGGATTGCCGTGCTTTTCATGGACATCAGGAATGCTGCTTTCTGCACATGCAGGAGCTTTTGATGAGTTACATGTGGGCTATTGGAAACCACAGGTTTATTATCATTATTAAACAGGTTTATTTAAGTAAAACGAGCTGGTTTTGAGAACACGGCAGTGCTCGAGTCACTGCACAGTCGGACCGAGGCACCAACAGCGCCGTGGCTGTTTGATAACACCGTTTTAACGGGCATAAACGCCGTTTGCCCTCACGTCCCCACCTTCTTTCGGACTCTCAAAGTTGGCTTTACCGGGGGAAGCAGTCACCGCGGGACCGTGTACTCACTGGGCCACAGGGCGTGGGGATGAGCTGCCGGTGCCGGGGGGTGAGGTTCGGCTGAGGGGGGGCTGCGCTGCCGCTGCAAAGGAGAGAAACTGGGAATGGGAATGGGACCGGGAATGGGACCGGGAATGGGAATAGGCACGGGAACGCTCACCAGAACCGCCCACCCTCCGGCAGGGACCACTCGCGCCCTCACAAGTGGGCCGTACCAACCGGAGGAGGGGGCGGAGAAGTAGCCCAGGCCCCTCCCCTCTCCGGCTCACGCCCTCCCGGGTAACGGGGCGGGGGAGCGCCGAGAACCACCCTCTGCTCAGCGCTTGGTTCCGCCCAGCCTCCCCTCCCTGCGCCGCTGATGGAGCTCAGCGGGTTCCCGCCGCTACCTGTCCTCGACGCCCTCCATGGCCGCTCCGGTAACGGTAACGGGACCTACATGGCTGCGGCGGCCAAGCGCGGGTTCCGGGCAGCGCCCGCACTTCCGGGGCAGGCCGGGCGAGCGCGGGACGTCACTTCCCCGTCGCGGGTAGCGGGATGCGACGCTCCGTTGTGCCCCACGCTTCGGTGCGCTCCTCACGCGGAGCGGCCGCGCCAGGGGCAGGCGGGCCGGTGCTTGCGGCCCGGCTCGGTGTGAGACGTGGGCCTCGAGTGAAGCGCCTGGCGGAGCCGTGTGTGGGCTCAGCCGGCTGCACCCGGAGCTGCGTCCCCTGTAACCTCCCTTCCTTTGTGCTCACTGTTCTTTTGTGGTGGTTTTCTCCCCAAAATGGCGCCCTGTTGTCCGCATGTCGCGACAGGGCGGCAAACGGGTGCTGTGACAAAGGGGCCCAGGCCCCAGCTCCCTTCCCGGCACAGGGCGGCTGCCGGAGATGCGCTTTGCCCGCCGGGGCTGTTGCCTCCGGGGAGCGCTCCCGCTCCATCCATCACCCATCCGCGCAGCTCGGCGCTGGGGGCGGTGCGCGGCGGGGGCGCTGCCCCAGGCTGGGGGAGCTCCGCCCGGTGCGACCGGGAGCGCCGGGGCTTTGGCAGCGGAGCCCCCCGGGGGCGCTGCCCAGCTCTTGGGAGGGAGCCCCGGGGCCGGGCTGTGCTGCAGGGGAGATCCGCAGCCCGAGTGCTGTCTCGGCGGCGGCCGGCCCGGAGGAGGGGTGGGGATCCGTGCTGCTTCATGCAAAGGAGGTGCCCTCTGCAGAGGAAAGTCGGGTCTGAAGGTCGAGGTACAGCACCGCTCCCGGGAGGGGATCTGAACCGCCGTGAAGCCGCTCTCCCATTCGGGATGCTCGGCCGGCCCCGAAGGCTCCGTGATACGGAACAGCCGCGGGTCTGCCCGGTGCCCGGTCCGATGAGGGCAGGGAAGGGTTTAGGACTGAGTGACTGGAAGTACAGCTGGACTGCGAGAAAGTACTGAGCTATTTCCATCTTTTAGCATATTTCTCATTTTATTTTTCACTTAAAGATCTGTTTTAGTGACAAGATAATGGGGAATGGCATTAAAATGACAGAGGGGCGATTGAGATTAGTTATTAGGCAGAAGCTCTTCCCTGTGAGGGTGCTGAGGCGCTGGCACAGGGTGCCCAGAGAAGCTGTGGCTGCCCCATCCCTGGCAGTGCTCAAGGCCAGGTTGGACACAGGGGCTTGGAGCAAGCTGCTCCAGTGGAAGGGGTCCCTGCCTGTGGCAGGGGTTGGGGCTGGAGGAGCGTCTTAATTTTTGATAATTTCTTTAAAAACAGGGTTAAATCTGCAGTTTCTTATGAGAAGGAAGTTGAAGTGAATACCATTACGAGGTTTTTTGACATGTGTCGGTGATAATTACACTGAAACAGTTCAATATTGAGTAGGGTTTATCTCTTGCCAAGCTTATTCTCTATATTTTTCCACCTTTAATGCAGCATTCTTATTCCTAACATAGTTAAAAGTTGGAGAAGATACAAGGAAGAGTGCAAAACACGCTGCAGGCTGCTGTTCTTTTGAGCTGCGAGACTGATTCTGTGTGTGTCATCCAAGAGCCAACCACTGCCACGTTTTCATCTATTGGTAAACATCAGCTGCGAGTTGGTCTTAAGGGAGGATGACTGAATTGGTTCCAGATGGAAAACTCTTTCAGCTCATTTAAGATCTTCCAGTTGATTTCAGACAGCAGGTCAGTAATTCAAGTGTGTAGTGTTGTTCTCTTTTGCTGTTGTGCTTCCTGCCACGTGTGGTATCAGTGCTATCAAATATGATACCAATGCTGCTGAGGGTGGGAGTTTTATTGTGCATAAGTGCTTTTGGTTTTGAGTAGCAGAAACAGTAAAAGTATTACAAAATTGTGATAACTGTTCTGAATGTGGAGGGCTTTTAATACAAGTATATGGTTTTAACATGAGTGTGTCAGAGGGGCTTGTACCTCAACACGCTGCTGCCTTGATTTCCTGGTAAAATGTCAGGAAATTAAGGGGATGGGGTGGAAACCTTCTGTGCACGGCTGTCATACCAGAAACAGAACCAGAGGGATGGAAAATTTCAGTGTAAAGTAGCTGCTGTTTAGGAAATCAGAAGTGAAACACTATGTTTAACTCTTTAGTACACATTTATGATTTACTTCAAGATGCTGTGTCCTGTTCACATGCTGACAAAATCAGCAGCAGCTCTTGTTATAGCTCCTGTATTTTTGCTTGCCTTTGATTAGTTCTTATGCTGCCACTGTATGATGCACTGTAGTGCTATGATCTCATTTCAGGCAGCTTTTCCAAGGTGTTCAGTGATCCCCCTCCAGTGATTACTTTTTAACTGCATAACATTCTCCATCTTGTTTATCCAGCAAATTTCCTTCTGGATGAAGGTATTTCAAGTGTAGTTTCTCCTAGTGTGTATTTGTTGAGGAACAGAAGAGGTCCTGTCCATCCATTCTTATCTGACTCATCCTGTTTTCTTTTGCTCCTAAAACATAGACTGCAAAATAGGAAGCAGGAAAGCCAATGGTGTGTTTTAGTGTTGTAGATAAGCTGCTTGCATGCAATTTCTTTCTTCCTTAATATGGACTTTGAATCTGTTAGCATCATGATACCAACCAACATTACATGACTTAAGAGTAAAGGTCACCATATGTTTTTGTTAGTCCCTGTACTCTTCTACTGTAACTGGTCATCCTTCAGGTAATTTACAAAAGGAGAAACCCGTGGTTGGAAACGATTTGATGCTTTTTCATCTCAGATCTTTTAAAAAGGCTTTAAGAATTACTGCAAATACTAATACTGAATTACAAGCTCACATTTACCAGGATAACTGTGGTTATGATTACTAGAACTTACAGTCCTTGATTATTGACTCCAGTTGATAACAGGGTCAGTTAGTGCTAAGGGAACAGGCTCCTGCCCAGGTTTTCTGGGTTGTGAAGATTTTTCTGTTGAGTGGTTATAAGAAGACCTTAGACTGAGATCAAAGAAACTGTAGAATCTTGAAGAGGAGCTAACTGTAATTGAAAAGGCTGTGTTGATGGGTGAAGCCTTCTGTGTTTGTGCATGCTATTTTATATCTCCCTTATCTAAGTTCGTGCTTAGTCTTGGTATCATATTAGGAGTGCAAACTCCAGTCTGACAGACAAGCTACTGAAGTCTTTTTTTAGCTTGTGTAAACTGCAGGTAAAATGTGGTATCTTTGCTGCATCAGGAATTTCAGATGTCACTATGTTCAGAGCTACATGCTTTTTTACTTCTTTGGTTTTTTTCATTCTAGGCAGAAAAAATGGAATAGACCACACAAAGCAGCATGTGAAGTTCACCTTTATGCAAGATGTAATTTGGAGGACCAAGTACACTTCTTCAGGCCATGGGAGACGAAATACTGAGCACATGATAGTTTTGTTTCATCCAAGTGCTGTTCTGTGCTGAGTCAATGTTGGTTTGTATTAAGGACAAGTACTGATTTCTTCAGGTCAGCATGTCGACTGTGACGAGTGCTCAGACACCAGAGGAACCTAATCCTCCTCCCCTTGAAGAAAAGCCAAAGGGAAAATCACTGTTTCAATTGGGTTCGCTCTTTGCTAACAGGAGTGAGAAGTTTGTAATTGCTAGGAGTGACAGTGTGCCAGAGGAGAACGTGCTGAAAATAACCATCACAGAGACCACGGTCATTGAGTCGGACTTGGGCATCTGGAATTCTCATGCTCTCATCTACCTCACTTTGTGGTTTTTCTTCAGCTTTTGCACCCTTTTTCTTAACAAATACATTCTTTCATTACTGGAAGGAGAGCCCAGCATGCTAGGTAACCGTATCTCTGTTACGCTTTAATTCCAATGAGATATTTGACAATACCACCTCCTCCAATATAAAATTGAGAGACAGAATGGTTCAGCTGAAGTGAAAGAGACCTAGTTAGGAGGTGTGGGTTGGATCTCTGGGCTGGGAACTCAAGAGTTGTGATCTCAGCCTGTGAAGGGGAATCTGACACTGTCCTTTCCTCCGCTTCCTGAAAGATGGTGTCTGAGAGCTAAGAGCCATAAAGCAAAATGCACTTTTTTTTCTGTGTTGGAGGGTAGTGTGGGTTTTTACAGAAAATAAAATCTTGTGATTTATGCTTTTTTCCCTCTCATCTTTCTTTAGGTGCTGTTCAGATGCTTTCAACCACCTTCATCGGCTGTATCAAAATGTTTGTTCCATGCTGCTTATATCAACACAAAACACGCATCTCTTATCCACCCAATTTCATCATGATAATGCTGTTTGTTGGATTAATGAGGTGAGTGGGTAAATAATTCCTAGAGATCATTCTTCTGAACTAAAGAAATCATAATGCAGTTCTTTTTTCATTCTAGATGTCTAAGAGTAGCTCTTAAAGCATTGCTCTTTCTGCTTCATTTCATGTGGTGTTCCACTCCAGATTTGCAACGGTTGTCTTGGGTCTTGTCAGCTTGAAAAATGTGGCAGTTTCATTTGCAGAAACTGTGAAAAGCTCTGCACCTATTTTTACTGTTATCATGTCTCGGATGATACTGGGGGAATACACTGGTGAGTACTTTTACATTGAAATGTGATTTCCACTTGCAACCTCATGCTCTTTGCTTGAAGAGATTTTGCTTCTTACAAGATATAAGTCATAGAAGTAATACAGAAGCCACATATAGATTGGTTTGTGATGCAAATGGCAGAAGGCCGGAATGAGCCAGAGGAAGAAGAGTTAATTCAGTCACAGAATAAGCAGGGAGATTGTAATTTTTTCCTGCCATTTGGTGAAAAAAGATCCGTTTTCTTTCTCCAAGGGAGATTTATCAGAAAGCACATGTCCGTATCGTTTTCAGGAGCACCCTGCTCTTGGCTAAGATCTCTGTGCTTTAAAATTCAGTCGCATAAGTTGCTCTTTCTTTCAACTAAAGAAATTAAGGTGGAATATAAGCTTTCAAAAACTACAGTATCTGGTACCTGTAACTGGAAGTGCATGAATTAAACTCAGATTTCAATTTTTCCTTTCCTTTGCAGGATTGCTGGTTAATCTCTCCCTGATTCCTGTTATGGGTGGGCTAGCTCTGTGTACAGCTACTGAAATCAGTTTCAACATTCTAGGTTTCTCGGCAGCTTTATCTACTAATATCATGGACTGGTAAGGCAGTGATAGTTTCACATTGTAGAATAGAAGATAATTGTTAGAAGACAATAGTTGCTTGTAGTTGGGTTTGTACACTACATTAAAGTCATGGTATTTAAAGTTATTTTAACAGAAGATAGAGTTTCTCTATCATGTCTGCTAGCATTAATGTGATTAAAAAATAGTACAACTCTTAGTTTAAAGGAGTTAGACCAGACTTCTTTCTGTAGTTGTATAATGTGTGGCAAACTTATCTACCCATCTATGGGAAACAACTTCCTGATTATTTGTCCTAACTAAAATACAGGTAAATGGTGTTTGTGTTTTCCAGTTTGCAGAATGTCTTTTCCAAAAAACTACTCAGTGGAGATAAATACAGATTTTCGTAAGTATTAAAAGTATTTCAGGATTGCTTATAGATGGAACCTGGGCTGCATAAAAAAGCATGTCTTTATGATTATAGTGCACCAAGATTTTCTTAGACTGTTTACAGACTGTTTATCATTTTATTAGGGAAAGAAAACCCCTATCCTCAGATCCCACTGCAGCAGGTTTGAGTTTCATAGCTGACTAGAACTCTCAGCATACCCACAGTGAGTTATCTTTGCACAGAAATAACTCAGTACTCTGTTATCATTAACCATCCCTTAATGTTATTAGGCATGTAGAAATGGACTTAAGAACTCACTTCATGTTTTAAAACATAGGAAACTTGAGCCAAGAGTCAAAACTTGGGGTAAGATACACCTATAGCTGTGTGTATGTACTTTAACACAGGATAAAGTGCTAGTTTTGGTCTTGAAGGCACGTGCCTTTTATCTTCATCTCGGCCAACACAAAAAGCAAAACACTATCTTTGCAAGAGACTGCTAAATTGATTGTCCCCAAAGCTTGGTAAATGGCATTTATTACTTTTGATACCTGTAAATACAATAATGATGCAGCTTTCTTCAGCTCTAAGAAAGAGGAAGCTTTTAACCATTTAATGATTGTTTCTTTAACTTTGCAGAGCCCCAGAGCTTCAGTTCTACACAAGTGCTGCTGCAGTGGTTATGCTTATTCCAGCCTGGATATTTTTCATGGTAACATAGATTTAGGTTTTCTTTTTGACTTGTGATCAGAATGTGCAACTGGGGTTAGGTTTTGTTTTGCTGATATTTAACTGTAAAACTCTCTGCTTATAATAATAATGAGTTGAATGGGAAATCACTTTTAGATTTGCTTATAAACTAAACTCTTGAATTCCTCTTTTTTTGTTGTTCAGGATGTGCCTGTGATTGGGAAAAGTGGGAGGAGTTTCAGCTACAACCAAGATATTGTCATACTTCTCTTAATAGATGGCGTCTTGTTCCACCTACAAAGTGTTACAGCCTATGCCCTGATGGGAAAGATTTCTCCTGTGACTTTCAGGTAAAACTGTTCCTGTGTCAGGAACACTGTTTTATTTTCTCTTTTTCTTGCTTAGTATTGCTCTTGAGAACTAGGCAGTAAAAGCATTGTGCAAAGAAAGAAATAATGGAAATGCATAAATGCATCAAGTGAAGAAGAAAACTTTTCACATCTGGATGGCAACACTTTGTGATTGCTCCCTCGCTGTGAGGAGAGCAGCATTTGAGCCATGCTGTTTTGCTTATGGAACAGGGATACTCTATTCAGGTTTAACAGCCATTCCTTAAAGCTGGTTAATAAGGAACCCTAGATCCAACATTGAAGCTGCCATTTGCTTCAGTACAGAGTATGAGCAATTACTTCTGCCTTCCTTTTTTCTGAAGCATGACACGTCTCAAGCTGTATTTACTGAATTATGTGTAATTTAAAGGCAGCTTCCACTTACATTGTCAGATATCAGCAGCTTTGTTAGGCTGTTGCACAATTCTGATTCAATAATTGCTCTTCTGTATGGCTAGCCCTAGGGCATCTGGGGTAACCCTAGTCCTAAGCTCTGAAGGTCTTAAACTTGTATGTGGGATATGAGAGCTTGCTTTGGGCTTAATTTCTATATTCCTTTTCTAGTGTTGCCAGTACTGTGAAGCATGCACTGTCGATCTGGCTAAGTATTATTGTGTTTGGTAACAAAATCACAAGCCTCTCAGCCATTGGGACTGTTCTAGTGATAATTGGAGTTCTACTATATAACAAGGCAAAGCAGCATCAGCAAGAGACTATACACAGCCTGGCAGCTGCAGCCCCACAGTCGGCACAAAGTACAGCTGAAGATACTGAGCCACTGATTTCCAAGGATTTGGAACCGTATGATTAATGTGGCCGTTCATTCTTTCAACCTAGCATAACTCAGAAGAAGGAACTCTTTCTGAAAGTGGTTGTTTCTTCAACTGTTGATGCTGATTCAGTACCTTTGAGTTCATGGCAGGTCAAGCCTGGGACTTGAAGCAGAGAGAAAACAATGGGAAGAATGCAGTAAACCTGGATATACTGAGAAACTGGTGGACCAAACAGAGGACCTAATGTCATATAACGTGGTAAATGTGGGCTTTATTGTCTGTCTTTGACTGCAAGTAACGTACAAGCCTTTATTAAAGAAAGAACTTCAGTGTCTTGTGGGAAAACCATTCCTTTCTCCCTCCTCATCAAAATACTGTGAAAACATAGACCCATCACTGTAATTTACTTGCAGTGGAATGAGCTCGGTACAAAACTGATATTCCTAGTTGGGTGTTACTGTACTTTGCCTGCACCCTCCGTCATCTGTGTACGTCATAGAGCTGGAAGAAGGAAGCTCCTACTCTCCCAGCAAGTGACTTATTCTGGTATACATTTAGTTGAAGGGAACTCAGGCAATGAGTCCATGCCCCAAAGCAGTGACGAGCAGCTATTTCTGACCACAAAGCTAGGAATGAAAAGTGATTTTTCTACTGAACTATAACATGGAAATATTGCATCCTGGTTGCATTGACAATATTGAAATGCAAGTGTACACACCTATACCTACACTGTATAAATGGAATGTGGAATATCTGCAGTTGCTTAGAGGTAAAAAACACTGAAAAATTGTGGTGACAAAGGAAAAAGGATCTCTGCATTTCCACAAGAAACCATTTTACTATTTTAATTTCTTGCATTTTATTGTGTATTTCTGTTATGAGGAAATATCTTGGTATTATTTCTAAAAGTGCAACAAAATGCTGCCTTTTAGAAACTCAGGGTTATAATTGTCACCTATGTGCGAAGTATTTCTGTCATTTGTGCTTATGTAAAGAAGCTCAGAGCTATCTGTGACAGAGATGCAAGAGGGGTCATGAAAGGGAGGAACATTAACCATAAACTGAGGCTGATCTTAGTTTCTACTGCTCTTAAGTTTTCTTTTTGAAGGAAATTCTGTTTTGTGGTAGATTAAAGTTTAACTTTTCAGTAAAAAAACCCTTAAGTATTAGCAATTAGGTCTGGAAAAAAAAAAAAGCACAAAACCAGTCAAATGGACTTTTTTGGTGACAAAACTAACAACTAAAATGACCTGGTTCTTAGTAATTGCCACTCTTCTGACTGCAACGTGGAGTTAGAAGCATGGATAAAATGGTCTTTATGGTAAAAACAATTTCTAAGGGGAAGTTACCACTGGAGTTCCTGCAAAGTCTGAAGCTCAAGCTTAACATTTCCACATGTGAAACGTTGTTAGCTGTAGCAAGCTGTTCCTGTGGAGCAGAAATGTGTTCCTAGAGTCTGAAGAAGCCTGTGTTCAATATTGTGTGCTTGTTTTGTCTTAGCCTACTTCAGGTCACATTCCTATAGGTGACTGGTTCCCTGGGGCATATCCCTGGAGATGTAAGCGGGAGTGAGATGTCAGATGTTTTTCATCACTGTGTATGTGATGCCTGTGGATATTTTGTTTCTTTCTATTCCTGTCCCTTCAGTAAAAGCCCTGGACTGTGCGGTGGAGCTCTGTGGTTTGTCTTGTAGTTAGGCTTTCAAAACTCTCACTGTAGTTAGCAGAAAACAGAGGGGTTTGCATCAGGTTCCTCCTCTTGCTGAAAGTGAAACAGAGGTGGTTTCCGGGTTGCCCTGCTCCATTCTCATGTAAACCCCTTCACCAACGGATGGAGCTTCATTTTGAAAGCTCACAGGCTTTTGCCTTTCCTATTGTGGAGAACTTTGTGTGACCCTAGCAGCTGAGAGGATTTTAACTTGTTATTTCTGACACATGTCCAAGCTATTAGTGGCTGGTTGAGCCCCACCTGTTCTGTGGCAGCACAGTAATCCTCTTTCACGTGGAGTTTGTTTGCACAGGGTTGATCTTATGTACTTTTCTATGCAGTATCATTGGTCTTTATTAGATTAAACAAACCAACCTCTTCATTGTCCGTCCACTTGTCAGACCTTTCCTTGCTCCAGTCACAAGAGGAATTCTCTGTTGTTGTTGTTCCTGTTGGGTAAATGAGGGTTTCTGTTCTTTGTATCTGCCTTCCTGTTGCTTTGCACGATGGCAGTAGTGCTGATTTCTTCTGGAAAACAGTCTCTTGGAATGCTCTTGGGATTCTTTCAGTGTCCTTTCTTGCAGCCTCACCCCGATGCTCGAGCAGTGAGCCCGGAGCTGCACCTCTGTGGGTTATGTGCTTTACATTTGTTAAGTGCATTCTCATAGGAACAGCACCTCTTTCCTGAAGAATTCCTTGCTGAGTGGCAGCCTTGCAAATGTACAGTGACTTGCAGCAGCCAATGCTTCTGAAATGGCATTGCTTCCCAGTAACGAAGTAGCTGTATGTGATGATCTGTTCTATGGCATGCTGCGTTGTAACCTCTGGTCACCATTCAGTCACCTCACCCCATTCACAATAAGCGTGTTCATTGAGTTCATTCAGTTCTGTCTTCATCCTCCCAACTGATTTTCCTGTATAGGAGTTGCCCTTCTCACACTGAATGTAAATTGCCCCTCACTTGTGTTGCCATTCCGTGACGTGTTTAAGCGACCGTTGGGATCCTGCGTTATTCAAATGAGTAATAAACGTTAACTCCGGTTTCTCTCTGTACTTACACGGGTGATCCTATGGGGTGACGCGGGTGGGGGGGGTCACGTCACGTCTCGGGCGCGGCCGCTAGCTCGTTAATTACGGCACCAGCTCATTACCGCTATCTGCCACCGCCTGGGTGCCTGCGCCTGACGTCATCAGCCGGCTCCGGCGGGCGGAAGTGACGTACTTGCCCGGCGCTGCCAGTCGCAGTCTCCGGTAGCGGTGAGTGGGCCCGGCGGCCTCTGCCTCCGGGCGGCGGGGCCCGGGCAGACCCTGAGCAGCACCGGGGCTGAGCGGGAGCGGGAGCGGGGCGGGGAGGGTCCCACAGGTGAACTCGCTCTTTGAGGCGAAAGCGGCGGTGGGCCGTAAGGCTGTGTTATCGCCGCGGCCGTTGACGATGGGCAGGTTCCGTACCGGGCGGAACGGGGTCTGCTGGGGGGTGTTGTGTCCAGCGTTCCGTGCCGCAGCCGTACGGACAGGGATGGGCCGGCGCCTGCCGCCGCCGCTGCGTGCTCCTCGGTGGAGAAACGCCAGAGCCTGCTCGTAAACGGCGTTTGTGGTTGACTGGCGCAGGCCCCTGTGCTCAATAGTGAGGGTGGTGGGAGCTGCCGGGGGTAAAGCGTCTCTTGTGGTTCAGGCTGAGTCCTGCTTCACTTGACTTGAATCAGGTGTATTCATAACCGAACTTCCCTGCGTACGAAAAGCCAGTGTAAAACTGATGTAGTTGTGTCGGACCGTGTGGCTTGTGTAGGTTTCATTGACGTTGTTCTCTTTTTCAGAGGTTTTTTTGTTTTAAACTCCAATGGGTGATGAAAAGGATTCTTGGAAAGTGAAAACTTTAGATGAAATTCTTCAGGAAAAAAAACGAAGGAAGGAGCAAGAGGAGAAGGCAGAGATAAAGCGCATGAAAAACGTAAGCTGCCCTTTGGTGTGTTTGGGATGAAACTTGAGTTTCATTCCACGTCTGTATCTTCATGTCCTCATGAGAACAGGGCTTCTGAGTGTTGTTTTTTTCACTGTGTGGTATAACAATTAATTGCATTTTGGTTTCCCCCTTTCTTGTTCTCCTGTGGCAGTCAGATGATAGGGACTCAAAGCGGGATTCTCTCGAAGAGGGGGAGTTGAGGGATCACCGCATGGAAATAACCATCAGAAATTCACCTTACAGGAGGGAGGACTCTATGGAAGACAGGTAAGGCTAAGAGCATCACCTTGTTGTCTTGGGAAGAGCTACTGAATTTAACCTTAGGAAGCTGAGAAGAGGGTTTAAAAATATCCGAAGGGAACAAGTCTAAGTTCTTTAGCAACACAGGTGTGCCATGTGCTGCTTCTAGAACATGCCAGGATATCTTTTGAGGTACTGATTAAGGTTTAATGGTGTATTGTGTCCCAGTTTTGGCCACTGCCTAGTAATATTTCACTTAAATAAAGCTTAAGTTAGACCAGGCCTGCTAAGTTCTCTTCAGTGCTTAATTCACCCCTAGTTGCTTGTGTATTCAGAATGTGCTTATAGTAATAGCTTAACTTCTCCTCTATGTGACTATGATTCTCTGTAACATACTGTTAATGCCTTGCTTCAATGGCATTATGGAAATAATATAAATTAATAAAAGAGGGAAAAATGTATTCTTTTCAAAATGGAGAAGAGAGGAACTGACCCCCACTGTGCTTGAGAGTCCGTGAAACCTTCCTGAGTTTGTTACCTTGCCTTGTGTTTTAGGGGAGAGGAAGACGATTCCTTGGCTATAAAACCACCGCAGCAAATGTCACGGAAAGAAAAAACCCATCATAGAAAAGATGAGAAGAGGAAAGAGAAACGCAGACATCGCAGTCACTCAGCAGAAGGTTCTTATTCCTACTTTTGGATAACATTCCTGGTAGCTTCCTGAAGTGAAGCCAAACAGGGGCTCTGTTGGCAGTAAATAACAGTGACTACAAACCAAAGAAAACCTGACAGTGGATAAGGCAGAGGAGTTTAAACTTGTATTATTTCCTTGGTTCTGTTTAATGCCCTTATGGGAGCGACAGGGGTTTGTGTGTGTTTGAGAGGACAGAAATCACTTTGGGATAGGGACACCGAGTCTACTTTTACTCTTTGAAATCTGTTAAGCTTCTTTCCTGGCTTCACTGAGCGAGTGAGCTGAGGTATGATCTTTCTACCTGACTATAACACAGAAAACACTCTTTCTGGGAACATCCCTGTTGTATTCCTGTTATTAATGGCCTTTTCCTATTTTAATGTCAGTATTTGTGCAAGATCTTCCAGTCTTTAAATTTTCCAACACCCTTTCAGATCAGGTTTTTTCTATTAAGAAAATAGCAGAGAACATGACAAAAGGTTACCGTAAGCTTCATCCTTTCTAGTTTTGCTTTCTAAAAATAGGAGCACTCAATATTTTGAATAGTAACACTCCAAAATTCGTTTTTGTTTGTTTAGGGAAACATGCCAGAGTGAAAGAGAAAGAACGGGAACATGAGCGTAGGAAGAGACATAGAGAAGAGCAGGATAAAGCCCGTCGTGAATGGGAAAGACAGAAACGGAGAGAAATGGCAAGGGAGCATTCCAGGAGGGAGAGGTACATCCATCCCTCCCTGCCCTGTGACAAAGCAGCAGAGATGAACAGCTTCCTTCTCTTAATCTGTCTCTAACCTTTCCTTGTTCTGAAATGACAAGTTCAGAGCAAAAGCTTGCAAGCTGTGGTGCCAGTGCCATGTTCTTTGAATGTGTTGCCTAATGACGATGTGTTCTTGGCTTTAATGACCTTTGTAAGTGGCTTCATTACAACAGGTGAATTCATTGCCAGTGGTGAATTTGTAGGTGAACTCATTGCCACTGTTATAATATAATGAAAAAAGTGTGAACCAGGGGGTTTATTAACAGAACTTGCTGAAGTTCTGTGTAAACCCTGGGAAGGTGCTGAAGCTTTTGTGTTAGAGTTCATGGACTCTGTCTTTGAAATGCTGCGTTTAAAGCATCAGCTGAAAAGCTGTGTGTCATTTTGACTGATACACAGTCAGTGTTATTGTTGCTAATGAAATCAGATGGCCCTGTAGTTTCTTATAGCAAGAAAGTTTTCCTTCATAAGCTGAGTTTTTAGTGAGCTGTAGTGTAACAGCGGATAATTGTGTTCTAGAGATCGCCTGGAGCAACTTGAGAGGGAACGAGAGAGAAAAATCCGAGAGCAGCAGAAGGAACAAAGGGAGCAGAAGGAACGGGAAAGGCGAGCTGAAGAGAGACGTAAGGAACGGGAAGCCAGGAGAGAAGGTAAGTGTCTGTGTTAATGTAGTTTGGGCTTAATATCTGCTGATACAGTGGGGAATGGAGGTGTAGAAAACATCTTTTACTTAGGTGAGTGCCAGAGTAAAGAAAGAATGTTAAAGTGGAGGGGGGCCTTCTATGTTGGAGGGGAAAAACCCCAATCTGTTAAGTTGTACAGTATCATGTACCTTAAATGTTGCAACATAACGATCAGTTAGTGGGTCTTTGCCACTCTTTTGGCCTGGTTTCCTATGGAAACAAGCTTTAATTGACATTGTCTCTGTGTGTGTGCGTGTGTGTGTGTTCATCCCAATCCCAGTTGCTTCTGAACTCTTTGGCTGAGTCTAACCCAATCTGACAGAGACTGAAGTCTCAAAAGTAAGTGTTTTAAGGATTTGGGGAAATAAATTACAAAGGGAGGGAGAGAGATCATGTAAGTACTCCAGCCATGGAAATGGCTGCAGTGGGAGTCAAGTGGGAAAGATCTGGTAACTGAGCAATTTAAATCAACTTCTGTGTTCAAGCCTCGCTTTGCATAGCACAGAGGATGCTTGCAGTCTAAGTTCAGATACATTCTGGTCAAAGGATCTCTGTCCCAGCTTTCAGAGGTAAAAATCAGTGCCCATTCACATGGTCAAGTGACAGAGACTGTTCCTGTGGAGCAGACGAAGCCATATTATTGCTGCTATTTCTTGTTCAGCTCATACCAAACAACTCTTTGTGCTTGGTATTTGCACTGATACTGCTCAATCTACTTAGCCTTTCATTTTAGTCATTCTTATTGCTCTAAATGTTCTGTCAGCTCCTTCTAAACCTGGTTTTATTCTTTTATGCATTTTCCTGGTCTGTTCACTTCTCTCTTTGGCACTGATGGCTTAGTTTCAGGGTATTTACTGTATAATATGTAGGGCATCTTGCTTCCTTTTCCCAAGTATGGCAGCACCTTCCTCTAAGTAGTACAAACCCATGGATTTTTGTGCATGAGGTAAATCATATTCCTTTACTCTGCTACATCTGGTTAGGCTCTACTTCCACACCTCTCCATTACCCTTTAGTTGTAAGGAAAAACCTAAAGGGTGCAAAGCAGGAGGTTGTGGCAGACAGAAACATTCTGCTTAGGGCAGGGAGATGTAACAATTTCTTCCGGTTTTGTTTTCACTAGTTTCTGCACACCATAGAACAGTGAGGGAAGAATATGGAGACAAAGTAAAAATGAGACCCTGGAGTCGCAGCCCATTACGACAGCAGAGAGACAAGCTTGAGCAAGGAGATAGCAGGAAACCAGGTAGCATTTGCCACTTTATAATGTCTTTGCCTGGGGGCTAGGAGGTGTAGTGTTTAATTTCTAGTAGCAAACACACATCCTTGGTACTCTGCTGAAAGTGTTGCCACTGCATTGGTGGTAAAACTCTGGACTACTCATAAACTTGTACTGCCTTCTAAAGCAATGCTGGGTTTGCAGGTAAATATGCAGGTGACAAATGGAATGAATCTTTCCTTAAGTAACAGAAGTAGTAGTGTAAAAAGTTTCCAAGTGAGTTACTTTGTTCAGTGATGAAAGAAGCAGCTGACTGCAATTCTAAATGTTGCAGTTGGATTCCCTTGCAGGTGAAAGGGATTTATACAGCTCCAGTTGGGTTGTTGTTAGGAACTAAGCTACCTAAAAAAGTTACCTTACTGGGATCAGTAGAGTTTAAGCATCACTGATACTGTCATCTTGTAGAACACAGTAAGTGTTTAAGGCAGTATTCTGGTGAGATGGTGAATTTTGTTTTCTAAGCCAGAAAATGGGCCTTCCCATGCCTAGGAGGTCCTGACTGTGAGTAGAGAACTTGCCTGATTGACAGTAAAGTGTCTTTGGTTAAAGAGGAAGAGCTCTGTGTCTGCCCTCTCCATGTGTGTAGCTGCAAAACTAAGTGTAACTGTTTCAGTGCAGCTGATTGCAGAGTGTAATGAGCTGCAGTTCCAGGTGGAGGCAGAGGCAGCAAGTCCTTGGAAGCTGCTGTCTAATCGATCAAGTTATTCACACATCCTGTTTCATGGTGATCCAGAGGGACTGCATTAGAATAGTAAGCACTGATAGAAGGGCTCTGTGTACACACATTAGTGAGACTGTGTTGTGGTGATACTTGTTACCATATTACTTTTTAATTTACTTTTTATTTTTTAATCAGTCTCATTGGAGCTTTGGCATATATCCTATTTAAAATCCCCAAGGGCAGTATTCCATGGTTTTGGCTGTTGGTTCTGCTCTGCTGCAATTCATAAAAGCTGTTTGTCTTCTGAGCAGAGTGTAGAACTTTTTTAGCACTCTGTATGTCCAATACAGCACCTTCAGCACCACAGAAAGTAAAGCAGTTATCTGGGTGTTCAGAATCGTGTCAGTAGAAGCGATCCTCAGTCTGCACCCTGTTCTTAATTTTTGTGCTCTCAGCAGTAAAAGAAGAGAAACCAGAAGAGAGAGATCCTCTTTCAGACTTGCAAGATATCAGTGACAGTGAGAGAAAAACCAGCTCAGCCGAGTCTTCATCAGGTGATGAAATGCAACTTAGTAGATGTAATTAATTGTACCGTTGTCTGCTGAGGAAGCTCTGCGCTAGAGTGTGTGCTTACTTAGTTATGTGTTTCATCATCCCTGAACAGAATCTGGATCAGGCTCAGAAGAAGAGGAGGAAGAGTCTAGCAGTGAAGGCTCTGAGGAAGAGGGAGAAGAAGAGGAGGAGGAAGAGGAGACAGGAAGCAATTCTGAGGAAGTGTCCGAGCAGTCAGCTGGTGAGTTAATATGAGACAGGCCATAGAACGATGTGTTATGATTTTGTTTCTCTGCTGTATTGTTTTATTTGAACATTTCCCTTCTCTCCTAGCCTAGGATAGGCTGAGACCTCACAGGTCAAGATAACTAAAAAGAAAAAAAACAAGTACAAATAATATTCTCTCCTTTTATATAGTGGTAATACCAGTTATTTGATTAGAGAACCGAAAGCCATTCTCGTCTTCCTCAATGGTGTTAGGCTACAGTTTGAGTGATTTTATAACATAACCATTACTCTATAGAGAACAAGTCTGCACTAATTTGGGGGGTGGTGAAATACAAATGTCTCTTGTCATTTTGAATTATTTTCTGTTGCAAATTCCACTTTGTTTTTGTTTTCCTGCCAGTACCAGTAAATGAACATAAAAAGTTTAATAACAAAGTCTATTTACAGCCATTTTTTAAATTGATTAGTAAAGGCACAGAAATGTGCTCTAATGGCTGGTATTTTTCTTTAAAATGAATTACAGTTCATAAGCAAATATTCATCAGTTTCCTAATTTTATTTATTCACCTGCCCCCTCCCCAAATTCCCAGATAATTGGCAAGAATTGTATTCCCCTTTGGAAGCTGAAAGGTACAGTTTTCTTGAGTTAGGGGAAGCATTTAAGGGAAACAGAAGTATAAGGCCACTAACTAGATAGTGAAGAAGGTGAAGGCCTGGTGAGTTATAAAAGCTTTTCAGTAGTGATCTGCCTTACAAAGAACCTCAGAAGTGTTGAGTTTATTCAGTTGAACTTGTTTGTGTTTTGCAGAAGAGGTGAGCGAAGAAGAAATGAGTGAAGAGGAGGAACGGGAGAATGGAAACCACATCCCAGTTGGTACAATGCAAACACTGAATGTTTAAAGATGGGTTGGGCTGAATTTTTGCAGCCATAGAAATCTTTCTACAAGTATTGAAAACTACTTTGAAGTTATTTCTTGTTGCAGTTTTGCCATCATTCCAAAGCAGAATGAGAAATTCCTTGCAGTCTGTTCCAAGGTCTATGTTAGGAGGAAATCAGTTCTTAGTCTAATGGACTAATGTTTCCTTCTTTTTTATCTGGGTCTCTTGTCCTGTCCTCTCATCAAAAAAGCTTTGCAGTCAGAAGAGAGATGCTGGGTCAGTTTTCTCTTTCATTCTGTTAGTGCAAAGGTTTATTCTTCTGACTGCTGTATTTAACACTGGAAGTTGTATGTACATGACTCTAAATGAGTTATTAAAAGCATCACCTCTGCAAAGAGGAGAAATTTGGCTTCTTATTGATCTTTATTGTTACAGGAGTTTAAGTTGCAAAAGTTGCACACCTGTACCTTGTAATCAGAGTTTTACTATCTTTAATTGTTTAAGGCTGAGCCTAATTGTCCCAAGGGCTCTCTCTTTCCAGAACTGATTCTGACTTTTAAAGTTACAGAGTCGAGATTTGACCGAGATTCAGCAGGAAGCGAAGTAGAAGAGGAGGAAGTAGGGGAGGGGACCCCCCAATCCAATGCAATGACAGAAGGAGACTATGTTCCTGACTCGCCAGCTTCCTCCCCCATTGAACTGAAACAAGAGCTGCCCAAGTATCTTCCTGCACTTCAGGTAGAGAATAGCTTGAAGGATGCTTGAAAATACCATAAGCAAATGGATTTCTCTAGCTGCTTTAACAGCATAAACACCTTCGTGCCTGAGACAGTTTATGGGCAGAATATGCCTTAGTGATTGAACATCACAAAATACACATTTCCGTGTGAAATATTGCTTTTTTGACAAGGTTAAAAGTGTGATTACTCTCTTAGATAGTGCTAAGAATGTGACAATACATTTGACACTGCTATCTTGGTAATGCTCTCTGAAATTAGATAACTTGTGAGAGGAGAGGTTCTGTTAATGTGGATAGAAACTGATGGGTGGTTGTTCTTTTTGTAGGTAACAACCAAGTGTAGAAATAGGAAGAGAAAGCATGTTTTTATTAATTATGTGAAAGGTGTCAGGCTGAGGTGCTGAGCTGCTGCCTTTGCCATTGTGGCAGCCTCTTTGTGGCAGTTTAGTCTCTGCAAAAAGGGAATGAGTGATGAGTTAATGAAATGATTTCATTAATGTACTAAACCACAGACTCTGTCTGGGATTCCTTAAGACATTAAAGGCATTCCTTAAGTAAAAATTAACCCCAAAGACACCTTTCTCATGTGGTATAGCCACATTGTTGGATTATCTTGGTAAATGTTAACTATTTCTGTGAAGGTGTTGAAGTTTACTATATGTTGTTTTAAAACACCCAGGCAGATGCTGGAGGAGTAACTGGTGTCCATCTGTCTGTTTTCAGGGATGTCGTAGTGTGGAGGAATTTCAGTGTTTGAACAGGATCGAAGAAGGAACGTATGGTGTGGTGTACAGAGCAAAAGACAAGAAAACCGGTTAGTACAAGCGGACTCCAGTTGTTGTCTTCATGGTATTTAGGACTGCAAGTTAGCTCTGCATTTTTCACTGATGAACAAAATATGTCTGTAAGATTTTCTTCTTTATCAGGAATAATCTAGGCTTCTTAATAGGATGTGGACTTTGACATACAGGCTTCACTAGCAGCTCTTTGAATTCAGAAGTGATCTCTGTGTTGGCCATTGTGGTGTAGGATACTTTCTGGCTCCAAAGGCAGTTATTTCTGGATTGGGATCTGCTCTAGATAGTCACCTGGCTGGAATCTTTCATAATTTGCTCTAAGTATTCCACCAGGAGTCACTGTGAGCGCAGCTACCAGTTAGAGAAGTCATGAAAGCAGTGAGGATACACTGTACACTGCAGTGTTTTGTTGTAGAAAGAAATTTCACTCTTCTCAGTTTTAAAGCTCCTTCTCAACCACTTTTTGTATATACAAGTAGATTTCTATTTTTTTAAACTCAATCTCTTTGCTTATCAGGTTTGTAGAGGCAAATGTCTCGATAATATCTGCAGTTTGGCAGGATGGTAAAGAGAGTTGTGCTAACAACTATGTCCCAAAGCAGGCCTAGACAGAAATTAGGGTTATTGTCAGGTTCCAACTGACAAGCTCGTGATTCTGGTGGGAGGTTTAATTAAATCCTGGATGCCTTGGTGGTTCTGTTTGTTTTAGAATAATAGGACCATTTGGTTTCTTCTGGGGAGTGGAAGCACACAGCTGGCATTGTGGTTTCTCTGGGTTTACTTGTTTACTGGACAACTACCATGAGCTTGTTTTTCTTGTCCCTCTCTGACTTGAGGTCTGTTCCAAGACTAACACAAGCATTATTCTCCACAGTATCATGCATAAAGCAGGTATTTAAATAATGCACTTCAGTAATGTTTTGAGTAGCACCTTTTGAGTTGGGTCTTTAAACAGAGTTAAACTACATTTGAGGCATTTCTGTCTGCTCTGTCCTTCCCAACTATGGCGAGGAGTTTAGAGTTAAATATACTTTTAGTTCCTTTCCTGGTGAATTGTATTGGAATACACTAAAATGCGTTGGTTGTGTTGTTGGATTTTATTCTTTAAACTTGGCAAACCTTTGGTGGTTGTGGTGGGGTTTTTTTTCTGCTTTTACTTTGCTAATGTGAGACTGACTCTGCTTCTTGGTTCAACATTATGTCTTGACTTAATGGTTTTCATTCAGATCAACTTAATGAGAGAGCATTGTGGGACCTTATGAAGTGTATTTTATTAACTGTGATGGGAGAGCTGCAGTTAATTCTGTTTCCTTTGCAGATGAGATTGTGGCTCTGAAGCGACTGAAGATGGAAAAGGAGAAGGAAGGCTTTCCCATTACTTCTCTGAGAGAAATAAACACTATTCTGAAAGCACAGCATCTAAATATTGTCACCGTCAGAGTAAGGCTCAAATCTTCTGTTTCAAAAGTAGTTTTGTTCTTGGCTTTTAAAATGCCCTATAAAGAAGGTAGCATCCATAGCAGAGCTTGTTTCTGTAAACAACTGTATACTGTCTGTAAAACCATATAGACATGACTCTATGTAAATCTGAGGTTTAGCAAAAATGACTTGGGTTTTTGTTGATTTTTCTCTGGATTTCACCAGAGGCAGCTCCATTTATCCTCCTGCCAGTAAATCTCTAAACCTCAGTTTTGCATGCCTTAAAATCCTGTGTGCTTGTTTTGATATTTGCTTCTGCGTTACAGGAAATTGTCGTAGGCAGCAATATGGATAAAATCTACATTGTAATGAACTACGTAGAGCACGATCTCAAGAGTCTGATGGAAACCATGAAGCAGCCATTCCTACCAGGTACTGTTTGCCATAGTCTCCTATAATTCTCACAACTGGAAAACTGGCCAACACAAACCTCAGTGTCCTTGGGCTGTACTGACATCAGTGAACTAGCTTTGTACAGTGACGTGTATTGCCTTGGAATGTCCTATGAGTGCTCTTTGGAACAGAGATTTTTGTTGCTTTTTCTCCGTTCAGTCTGATTTTACCAACACAAGATAGGGTTGTAGGTGGGGAGTGCTGATACTCATAGTGACACTTGGCTGATGAATCCAGTTTGCTTAGGGTGGAGGTTCAGATGTGAGATCAAGGGAGTTTCCCCTGTGCTAAACTGGAAAAGAACACTGGGGTTTAAATTTGGCCACTTCCTGTGTTTTTGAGGCATTGATTTCTGAGCATTGTTTGGAGCATTCCAGTTATCCAGATGAATTCTGCTTTATTGGCAGCTCTCTGAGTTTAACTGCTTTTGTTCTGTGACATACTCTTATATACTGTGCTTTTAAATGCATTTGGCTTCATGTCACCATTTCAGGTGAAGTGAAGACCCTGATGATCCAGTTGCTGCGAGGAGTCAAGCATCTGCATGACAACTGGATACTTCACCGGGACCTGAAAACTTCCAACTTGTTGCTCAGTCATTCAGGCATTCTAAAAGTAAGAATTACATGAGATCCCACACTTGTACTGCAGAATTACACTGCATTAGAGCTAGGTGAGGAGCTGGGCGGGATGTTTTGCATTAATCTGTAGGAGGTTTGAGGTGTAAAACATATGGTTGTGAAGAAGTGAACTTCACTATTGAAGAGACTGCTTTGCCAGCTGTAAGATCTATGCTGAGATGTCACCAATAAGCATGGCCTAGTGAATACTGAACTCTTTATAGTGTGGTTATAAAGATCTGTGGTGTCTCTTCTTGGTGATGCAGCATGTGTGTGACAAAATTATTTACTTTTTCTGTATCAGCATCACAGTGTTTGAACTGGGGTTGCTCTTTTCAGCTTGAGAGATTGTAAGGCTCAAAAAAGAACCTAAGTCTCTACAGTAGTGCTGAATTGTGCAGTTACCGGTGGAGGTGGAGATTCTAAACCTTCACTGACTCACAGAAATCTAAGAGAAAAGCAGTACTAAGATGAGGACATAACATTTCAATTTTTACATCTGAGTTCTAGATGCCAGTTGTATATTGCCATTATTTACATCTTGCAGCTGCTGTTAAGCCTTTCCCTTGCCCAGGAAAACTGGACTTCGAATTTTTCCCTTGCTTGCAAAATTGAAGTCGGCATCTGTTGTTGGTTTTGGCTTTGTTCTTGCCCTCCTATGCAAGCTTTCTGTTGAGATGATCAATAACAGGAGCTCTTACTTGGCCTCAGGCAGGGAAAAATGTTTTTTCCCCAGCAGTGGAAAAAGACAAGGAAGGGCCATAAGAAACAGCAGATTCTGTGTGGCTGTTTCTGGAGGCTGGAAGCTCTGCAAGAGCCAACATGGCCAACACAAGCTGGCACTGGAATGTTGGAAATGTTACTGATCACCAGTTTTCATTTAGGTTGGAGATTTTGGACTAGCCCGAGAATATGGATCTCCACTGAAGCCCTACACACCAGTGGTTGTGACACTTTGGTACAGGGCTCCAGAGTTGTTGCTTGGAGCAAAGGTATGTTTCTCCTTGTTCCTCTGGCTGCTAAAGGAATGACTCTTCAGACTATGTAATTTATGAACAGAGTATGCTTAATGCTTTATATTGATTTAGAGGTGGAAATTCTGGAACTTCAGTGTTATTTTCCTAATAACACAGCTAAAAAGCTTCCATCTTCCACAGGCAGAAGGTGGGTGGGTGACAGATGAAGTTTTCTCTGTTAGAGTGCTGATGTGGTGGTACTGAACTGGTGCAAACTGTCCCTGGCACCTTGGGCAGCTGGATTTGTATTTTTAATGCTAGTGTATAAATTGTGACACTGGAGAGCAGAACAAGGTAACAACATTCTGACAGTGTTCCCTACTGATTACCTGTTTTATAATGGAAATCCAGATGAAATCTATGGGGCTTACAATGGTGATTTTAATAGAAATTGTTGCATTTAAGAGATGTACCATGGCGACCAGGCTTTTCCCATAACCTGAGATTGCTGTTGTGGCAAAATAAGGGGTAAAGGTCTCTGCAAGAGAGTGCAAGTTAGAGTGTTTTGTTGGTTGTGATGTTGTGATGCCCTGTGTGTGAGTGAAAAAGAAAGGCAGCATTGTGGAGACTTGTGTTTCATCCCGAAGTGTTTGTGTACATGGGTATTACTCATAATTCACAGTAATTTTAACTTTCAGATGCAGAGATCTGTGCCTTGGGTATGGGAATGTCATATATCCCTTCTTTTCAGGAGTATTCAACAGCGATAGACATGTGGTCAGTGGGGTGTATATTTGGAGAGCTCTTAACGCAGAAACCCCTGTTTCCAGGGAAGTCAGAGATCGACCAGATTAACAAAGTTTTTAAGGTAAGGTTTTTAACACCAGTGGGTTCTGACTGACTAGGTTAGAGACAGGTACATGAGAACAGTAAGATATAAAAAGTGCTTATTGCTCTTTTTAGATTCAACCTTAAAGAATGACTCTTTACTCTGATTCTTGTTTTACAATATACAGTCAGACCATGGTTTTTGGTTTGCTTTGTTTTCTCTGAATATGTAACCAGCTCCTATAACTACCTAATGAGTAAATAGAAGAGTTTCCCTCTAGAATGAGTTTAATAAAGAGGTGTCTTAATTGGCAGGACCTGGGTACTCCAAGTGAAAAAATCTGGCCTGGTTACAATGAGCTGCCAGCAGTCAAGAAGATGACGTTCACCGAGTATCCCTACAACAACCTGCGCAAGAGATTTGGAGCCCTCCTCTCTGATCAGGGGTTTGATCTGATGAACAAGTAAGTAAGTGCTTCATTGCATCACTGGGAATTGTACCCATATGCTGTGACAGTGATAGAAAATGATTCATAGTGAAACATGGTATTTCAGTGCATCTGACCTTGTCAAAACATGCTGATGTTGCTGAAGTCTGTCTGAGACATCCCTTGCAATGCTATTCCTCACTCTCTCTCTCACAGCAGCTTTATTCAGTGTACCATAACCTGCTGTTAAATCTCAGTCCAAGATTATTCTTGCACATCTATATCCTAGAAGAACAGAAAAATGTTTTAGTAGTAGTTTTAGTTCATTCACGTCATGTTTAATTACATGGTGGGTCTTCTCTTATGGATCTTGTTAAAAACAATTCAGTTGTTTAAACAATTGTTCCACTTTCCAATTACAATTGGAAAAAGAGGAAAAAAACCCAGTACATTCAGAAATTTAACAGAATTTCCTAATTCTATTAAAGAATTAGGAAATAGCAATTTTGGGTTTGTTTCCTACATTTTCACAAGTTCTTGAGTTCCATCATATCTGATACTCTGGCAGTTCTTTCTAACTCTGCTGGTGCATTCTGAGTACATTTCAGTTTTTCTTTACAAGGTTGACAGTGGCTTGAGAGATTTTTATTCTCCCCTAATACTCCCTTTAAATTTCAAGACATGAAGTAAATGATTGTTTCAGATCTTAGAACTTTACTAAAAAAATAGAGATGTTTCACTCTTCCCCATTTTTAAGACTGAGGTTTTAAGGTTTTTGACTGAGTTGTGAATAATTTATTGGCAGTTAGATTTCCTTTCAGAAGGTCCAGGTCTTCTTAACAAAGACAGACATAGCCCTGTCATAACCAAAGCAATTAAAAAGTAGATGACACTGATGTGATGTCTATCTGTCTTCATTAGTTTGGGTAAGAAAATAGTGTTGAATGTGGGTCTGGAACTTGCAGAAAGATGTAAGTGTAAAATACATTGCTGTGTGGAATGAATAGCAGAGTAAAACATGTTTCTGTATTGCAGGTGGTTTAAAATACTCAACCCCAGGGTGTCCAGTTACGTTAAACTGTGTTTCAATATTCTTTTATGACTGTCTTCCTAATTTCTTCTCAGCTTTTTGACCTACTACCCAGCACGAAGAATTACTGCTGAGGATGGGCTAAAGCATGAGTATTTCCGGGAGACTCCACTTCCCATTGACCCCTCCATGTTTCCCACCTGGCCAGCAAAAAGTGAACAGCAAAGGGTGAAACGTGGCACCAGCCCTCGACCACCTGAGGGAGGCCTTGGATACAGTCAGTTGGTGAGTACAGCAGCTAACATCAACATCACAGAAAGGTTTGGGTTGGAAGGAGCATTAAAGATCATCAACCCTCTGCATGTGGACTTGTGATGTCCTTAGACATGTCCAAATGCTGCTTTAGGAACAGTTCACATGAGCTGCACTGGGCTGTGTGATGCCACTGAATCAAACATTTATTTCTCATCTCCTAAAGATACTTTGATGGGGTTTTTTATTGTCATTGTTTAGATTTTGGGGTTGAAAAAGTAACAGACGTTTAGTGATAAATGAATTGTGCTTGGTGTTCACAGGGTGATGACGATCTGAAAGACACAGGTTTTCATCTGACCACCACCACTCAAGGAGCATCTGCTGCAGGACCTGGCTTCAGCCTCAAGTTTTAAACTCGATGTGAAAAGAGGATTAAAAAAACAAAGAAAAGAACCATTCACGTGAGTGGATTTCTGAGGGCCCCAGTTCAGTTCTTCACATCAGGGAGACTAGATGTTTTTCACAGGGGAAAAGTCTATCATCACAGATGCAAAGGCTCTTGCTGGGTGTGGAGTATGACTGCTGCATTCCATTAGAGGACTGGAATTAACCTGAAAAGCCAAGGATCATTACAAAATTTGACAAAGCAAAACTTGAAGTTCAATCCTGGAACAGTCTCTGGTTTATTTTTAAGTTTTGTTGGGTTTATTTTGTTGGGTTTTTGTTTTTGTTTTTTTTCCTTGTAAATTTGTAGAATTAAAATACATTTTTAATTGTTTAACGGTGGGAAAGATTTCATTTCTTCACATGCACCAAACTTGGATGGTGGTGGCATTAAGTCTTCTAGAACTATTGCAGCATATTGTCAGCCTGGACAAACAACCCTTTTGTACTGTGTTTGGTGTTAGTAAATTGGAGGTGTTTGAATATAGTTCAGGACAAAAACTCCATTCCAGTCCTGAGGTTTCTTTCCTGTTAGGCTTTTGATACTCCTCCCTGGCAGTATTTTTGGGTGCTCTGCTGAGCTGACTGTGGTTTGTTGTGCTGTATACATGTATTTACAGTGGCGCTGGTGCAAAAGGAGTACTCTATTGTTTTGTAAATCAAAAAGATTTAATATGGAGACTTTGAAACTTTATTTTCTATAGGAAGTTCTTTTAAATACACCCCTTTTTCATAAAAAGAAGAGCTCAGCTTTACCAGTCCTTTCTCCTGAGGAATCGCATTGGAGTATCACATCCTTTTGAGTATCTGATTTACAATGCTGCTGTTCTTTTCTGGGAACAGGAAGATCTGGAAAATACTGAGGTATTTGTGCAATCAGAGCTAGGCACCAGTCCAATAAAAGGATTAACTTAAAATGTACTGAAACTGATAGAATGTTTATAATTTAAGAGGTTTTTCCTGGGTAAAGGCCTTGGAACTGGAATTTGGATGTACTAAAACTGTGGTAAATTTTGGAACTAGTTGGGTTTGTTTGGTTTGGGGTTTTTCCGTGGAGGAATGCAGAACTGTTGTCTCTTTAGACCCAACTGCTTGTCTGGTGCTGAAGGAAAACCAGTTTATTACTGGTCTGTTAACTGAAATGCGCATGATTTCAGCAAGATTTCCTCCTAGGTGGAGATCAGTAACACCTACTACGAAGCAGGGTGTTACTGCAACATCTCCCAGAGTACAGGAAAAGAGAACCCGTGGGCTGTGCTAAGAGCATGTGTATTTTGTGTTTCAGGCTGTGCATCTTTCTTGCACTCTGTGAAGTTATTTATTTCTTTCCTAGCTTCCTTGGCATTGCTGTGGTCAGGGAAAAGGCTGAACTTAAGGAAAGAGCAATGCAGGTGCTTTAATCCTGCTAAATGTCATGACTGTCAGGGATTCCTTACTGTGAGGGAATGCTCCACCACTCCACTGTGGACACTGGAGTGCACTGGGTGTTGCCAGCCAATACTAACACAGTTTTCCTGTTGGATGTGGCACATTTAGTTCATGGTTTGGTGACTGGGGGAGGATAGTGATGGAAATTACTTATGGAAATTACCTCATCTCTGTTGCACCTGAAGGATATGTTAGAGCTTTCAACAGAGGTAAACAGCCTCAGGGATGAGATTACATGAGTAATAAATACAAACCACAGGAAAGTGGGTGGAGGGACAAAAGGTGTTCTGTGGATACTGGAACTAAGTATGTCAATATGTGGAATGGCATCATTAGAAAGGGTTTGGGGACAAATAAAAGAAAAGGTAATACTGGATCTTATACTTTTTCTCAAGTTCTGCTATTGCTATGTACCAGGATCTAAAAAACAAAGGTCAGCAAAACACTTACAGAGTATAACTGATTGTTTTCCTTCCACAATACCTCTGCCTCCATTGCAGCAGCTGGGCCAGCAATCCATCCATCTGTTCCTTTGATGAAGTGACATTCCTATTTTCCAGCAGTCTGTGGAGTTCCACACTTTAACTGCAAAATCTGACACTTCATAAAAAACAACTCTTTTAATTCTCTGTACAGCACATACTTGATAAATTCTTTATCATTAAAAGTAATTTGGAAAAGTTTTACATTCCAGTAATCGAGTCTCTTTTGCCCAAGGTATGGAAGCAGCTGATGTAGAATTTCAATTGCACAACTGGAGATTAAATATAAAATGCCAAAGAAATGTTCTGAATTTGAAACAGAACAAGCAGAATTGAAGCTCTCAGTCCTCTGTTAATGCTTCAGTCTGATCCTCCAGGAATAAGTAGTCAAGATTCTTTCTTTCTTCTTTACTATGCAAGTGTAAGTTCCTTCATTAATTGCATTTGCAATGATGCTCATGTGATCTTCATTTAAGGATAAGTAACCTGGATATGAGTATTCCAGAAGCTCCTTATCTTTATACCAGCTGTTGCAAGGAAAATAATAGAAATTAAATTAAACTCCAGAATGCATTCTACCAGTTAATATGTGGGAGTGGTTCTTATAGTACATTTTGCTGAATAAGTGTACAGCAAAGATGGGACAAAACAAGGTCAAGTTACAACAGGGCACTAAACTGAGTAATTCAGGAGCTTGAATCTTACTGAATGTTAATGGGAATTTGGGTCCTCAGGCTAAAGTAACCCATGGACTTCCAGTTTTAGATGCATCCAGAAATAACACACTTGTTCATCAGTTAACAGCTAACAAACTATTAACTGAAAGGGTAAATGTAAGACTTACAAAATACAGGCCAGGGAATTTGAACAGTTTTTAAGAATTACCTTTGTGCTATAGGTAAATTGGATCTTATCCTTTTTCAACCCAGCTCTGCTTTCAGACTCAATGCTTTGCAATGTTGTGATGGTATCTGTAAGCTCCCTTCTCACAGTGAGCCTCTCTACTCTGGTATCAGATGGGACAGTGACATGCTCCAGAAGATAAACTCCATTCTTATTTACATGGTTTTGCTATCCTTTCTCCTCATTTTTGGTATGTAAACTGTAAAGCTTCCTAAAGGACTAGAAGAAATGACAGAGCACTTACTAAACTTTGCCTTTCTTATGAATGATCTTCTGTCCACAGCGGAAGGTGACGTTCCTGCCTTCAGAAACAGTCTTGGTTTTTGTCCTTGGGGGGGGCAGAGTGGGGGGGACTGTTGGAAATGGGAATTCTGTCCACCAGAGATGAGAGAAAGAAATGGTAAAAGTCAGCATAGCTCCTGGCTGAGCTCCTGGCATTCCAGAACACTCACAGTTATGTTATCACCTAAGGAACCATAGAAGTATCAATTTATAAATATATATATATATATATATATATAATTCCTACTGAGCAGTTCTTGGGCAGACATGTAACATATTCATGTGCAAAGGTAACAGTTTTGTGACATGTAAAGTGACAGAGGTAGATAAAAATCGACTTGCCCATTTCACATATATGGAAGAATATATATTCAGTGTATGAACAGTTCTGTAGACTATATGGTTTGTAATTATATGACTGCATCTTTAGCATTAGTCTGGTCTAAAATAATACCTCTGTCCTGGAGAAAGCAGTGCTAGTTAAATGATCCATCTTCTTAAGGTGTGTAGGTATTATCTGAAGCTGAATTGCCCAGATGTGCTCTGAGCTCATGTGGAATTAAGATCCTTTCTACCCCTGCAGCAGCCACCACTTAACTTCCCCCTCCTCCCTCTGTGCAAGCCCCACCAAGAACAGCAGAAGACAAGTGCCATACCATAGCAGAAGTCACAAGTAGATGGACAGTGCTTTTTCATCAACTTCCTGCGCTTCTCACAAAATCCTTTTTGTGCCCACGATGGGCACATAAATAATCTGTCTTTACATCCTGAAACAGGAGGAGACAAGGCATTGGAGGGACTAGGGTAGACTCTTCCTTCTGAGAAACAAACGGACATTTCACCTAAATCAGATTGTTCAAGGTAAATGGTAGAGCTGGGACAGGAAAGGATCTAAACCAGGAGTACAATAATGAATACAATAACTAGCTAGAGCAGGGTGCCATTATGGTATGCATAGCAGTCTCAATATTGAGCAGTAGCATCAGTGGTTGAAGAATATCCTTCTACATCCTACACTAGGTAATGTTTGAAGAGTAGCAGGCAAATATGTCAGAGCTTGAGAGAATCTTGCCACAGCCAGTTTGGTTTACAGATAGTTTTATCATCTTGTATTAATAAATCTAAGTCCAACCAAAAGAGAACACAGAGTGGACTGAAACCTCCTGTCCATCACATTTGGAGTGAGCAGTGCTGGAAACAAACACTACACCTCCTTTTAGCTTTGCATAAAAAGAAGTATGCTTGCTGGCTTAAGGCCTAGTCCTGCCAAATGCTGAGGGTCTAACAATATGACAGCTCCACAGGATGCAGCTGACATCAGATGAAACTTTACACAGCACAGCCCAGAGCAGAACCCTGCTTTGCTTACCATAAAGCCTGTGAATTCCCCAAACTTCATCCTGAGAGATGGTCTTTTTCCCAGTCAACGTGGCATTGATGTGCATGAGGGCATTGGGGTTCAGGGAGTGCATGAGACCCAAGGCATGTCCTATTTCATGTGCTGCTACATGCACCAGATCCGTAAGCCAAACACCTGGAAGAGACATGGAAAACCAGCTGTCAGTGTGTGGTGAAGTACGTTTGCCAGTCCTGCTGTAGAACCAAAGGAAGTATTTTAGACTAGAACCATACAGTCTTATCAAAGGTCACCCAGGTTTCATCATCTCTGTAGCTGTTTGGGTGCAAGCAGACGAGCCAATTACTTCCACATGCTTCTCATTTCAAACAGCAGGACAAAAAGCAGCACTGCCAGACTACAGGAAAACTGCTCCAAATGAGCCATGTCTGATATGAAAGCAAGTGGCCTGTGTAACACTTAACTCTTGTCAGCTTTCTGCTAACTCTGCTGTAACTGGAAGTGGCTGGTAGGGAATGAGATTCTTAGCTGGAATATTCCAGTCTGAAGGAGCCTCCAGTTGACCTCTGCATGCCCCATAGCCTGTAGATCAAACTCGAGGTTTGCAGTAGCAGCTTGAAGCCTCTTTCCAGCAGAGAGGGCTCTTAACTGAAGGATGACTCACAAGAGGTGCTATTGCTGACGTCTGTCTTGGTATCTTGCACAATTATAGGCCATGAGAATCTCACATGATTGGGATGTTAAACTGCTTATGGAAAGATATCATCTGGAAGGGGCAGCTTGCACATGTAAATTATCAGTGCATTAAACAGGAATCCCCAGTGGGTGGATTTTTTAGGGCTCTTAAACACTTCTGCTAAATCTCTCCGACGTGATTTAGAAGAGCAATGATTTTGTTCTGCTTTGTTCCCATTCTCTCCTTCATGCCAATAAAAGAGCCTAATTCAGTTTGGAAAGAGAATCAGGCATTGTAAACAAGTAGCAAGGTCTGCCACTGGCCTTCTGAAGTCAAGGAGCAGTGTTACTGTTTCACAGAGGTGACTGATCAACTGCATGACTGTCTCCATGTAAAATGAATGGAGTTATATTGCCACAGGAAAGAGGATTCTGATTCATTTCATAACCTTGGTAAAACTTGCCCAAGAATCAAGTTTTGCAGCTGCTGGCAGAGCAACACAGCCTAGGGAAATACACTGTCCCCTGATAACTGTAACTTCAAGGCACAGGTTTGTTACCAAACTCCCTGATTTTTATTATCCCTGACAAACACTGATTGCCACTTGATATAATGAGCAGACTTCAGGAGTCTGATGGAGAAGGACATCATTTCAAAGCTGAGTACTTACAATATGCAATCTAATCAGTTCTTTTCTTAACAGACACTGACATTTCCTGCTTTAAGAAATCATCTCCTAGGTCTTTGTCCCTAGATCTTACATGGAAAACAAGGACAGGAGAAGTCCCTCTGTGTCACCTAAAATCTCCTCTCTGTTGAAAAGCAGAATTATCTTCCTTTCAAACAAAGTACTGAGTTGGCTGTACAGTATGAACTTCATTTGCTAGTTAGCCAGGACCATCTGCTTTTCATTTAGAGTTAGTTTTGATACTGCTTTAAAAAATAATCAAGAAGAAAATAACCCACCAAGCTGTGATACAGACTCCAAGATGTCTATAGACCCAGCAGAACTGCAATGCAACAGCCATGCCAGCCAGCTGAAGTAATAGAACACGGGGCTTTCTGAGAGATATGTCAGGATTAAGTCCACTAAACTACTCAGAAATGGCACTGCCACCAGACATGGTTCAATCACAGAGACAACTTCCAAAACTACAGAAAATCACAACTCTTTCTGCTGTGTCTTTCCCAGATCAGGTAAATCCCAGCACAAGAACTCATCTAAATCCTACAGGCATTCATTATGTGCTCCAAGACATGTGTTACCTTTTTTCCAGCTGAAGCGGGTGTTCCCCAATATCCAGTATTCGTGGTCATCAAAGTGGATTTCCCCGTTGGGTGGGAAGAAGGCATGGGCAAGCTCCCCCGTTGTGCCATCAAAGCAGTGGTGAATGAGGGACTCCAGACAGTCCGTGTGGTTGATAGAGTAGAAGCCTGTGGAAGATGAGGATTTAGTGTATTTAGCAGGGTAAGCCCAGCAGGATACAACATCTGTAAACCTGTGGTTTACTAAAAATCCCAAGCTGATATCCTGTATGTTTTCCAACCTACGGAGCCACAAAAGGAAAAATAAATGCAAGCCATTGTCATTGCTGTGATGCAAACTGTACTCAGTCCTGTGAGACCCTAGACGTAGGTTTCCAGTGGTCACAAATGAGGCTGCTTTTCCAAAAGGAACACTGAGCTCTTTTTGCAACATCACTTGGAATTATTTTTCATTTGAAGAGGAGTTGCACAGCAAGATGACAACTCCAGGGTGGAACCATTCCCCGTTTACACGTAGATAAATAGATAGCCATAGAGCCATAGCTGCTTCCCATCTTTTTAATAGCACTGTGATAGCATCACAGTGTACCATGCATCCACTGGGCTTTGGCCACCTGGACTCACATGTGGCAACAGGACAGGCCCCTGGGAAGGCAAATCACACATCTGAGGAGCATCACACAACATGAGAGTGAAGAGTGCATTGCAAAACAACAGTAGATGTGCTGGTTCTGTCAGTGCTGCTGCCATCTGCACAGGAAATCATCATTTCACACAGACCATAAATCCAGCAAGAATTTACATCTGGGCTTGAGACTGAGCAGATAATTTTTCCTAGGCCCGAGAAACTTGGGAGTAACTACTGGATAGCAACACAGGGGCAGAAGGAAGGGTTTAGATTAGGTGTTAGCTAAAAATTCTTCCCTGTGAGGGTGCTGAGGCGCTGGCACAGGGTGCCCAGAGAAGCTGTGGCTGCCCCATCCCTGGCAGTGCTCAAGGCCAGGTTGGACACAGGGGCTTGGAGCAAGCTGCTCCAGTGGAAGGGGTCCCTGCCTGTGGCAGGGGATTGGAACTGGATGAGCTTTAAGGTCCCCCTGAACCCAAATCAGTCTGGGATTCTGTAACAGATTAAAAATGGTGCTTCAACAAGAGCAACAAAAGGGAGACTGAAGCCATAAAGAAGCTGTTCTTTGGCTCTGTGCAACCCTGCATATGTCATTCACCTTTCAATATTCAGCTTCCCCACCTGTGGAATAGAGATAAACCTGTCCCAGTGGCAGATTCTGAGAATGTCTAATGCTTGTCAAACATCTAAAGCTTCCTGACTGCAGAAAAGTGGTAATTCTGATACTAACATTTACTCAGAGCAACTGAAAGTAGCTTCTCTACCTGACTGAGGGCAAATGATGCCCCAAACATTAGCCAAGTGGCCCTGCTGAATCCACACAGCAAAGACAGACCTCTCCTGCCTCCAAACTTCTGGTTTATGTACTGAAACCCTACAATCCTTGGTGGAGTTAACACACACAGTGTCCCCAACCCAGCCTTACCTATTTTCAAGTCACTCTCCACGTGGCGTGGCACCTCTCTGAAGCTGAAGGGTGAAACTTCACTCCACATTCGGAAAGCAGCCGCCAGTCCCCTGCGTGTGTCCCTGGCGTTTATGAGGTTTCTTGGGAAGGACAGGATTCTGTAGGGACATACAACAGCTTCAGGGAAGTGCTCTTCTCAAACATCAAGGCAATCAAGGCTTTATATTCACTTTAATAGGTTCAAAACAGAAGTCTCTTGAACTCAATATTAAGAGGATTTAATAACCCCCCCCCCCAAGGACTAATATATTAGTGATACTCTAATATCACATGCTCTGGACTACGGCTTTTGTCCCTCCTCAAGATCATCATTTTAGATTAGATTCTTCTGGAAAACTATCCTACCATCTCCTGTCTGTTGTGCAGTGCTGCTAGAAGAGGAAACAACTGCATGTCAGCAGCAGGGAACTCCTGTTCATAACACTGAGACTACAATGAGAGCCATGTATGTGCACACACTCAATTGTAACACACTCAGGCAGAATATCAAAGGTCTGCTAGTAAAATAAGTTACTTTCTTTGAGACAAATTGGGAATAATGCTCAAGAGAGGTTTTGCTTAGGCCACAGGTATAGATACAGCTGAACCGTAAGAATACTACTGGTACAGGGTGGCAGAACCCCTGTTTGTACCACGGAAACATACAGATGGCTCCTAGAAACTTACCTTGTCCCCAGTGAAGATCTGCATTCAGGAAACTGCCTGAAGTGTAGCAATTGGGAAAAGCTGTGTATATTCTGCTATCCCCTCTGGTTGTGTTTTAGCTATGCTCTTTATGCTCTCCCTTCGGCCCAGCACATCCTAAAGGGAGCAGAAGGTTTCATATCAAGCCAGGCTGTTAATGAGTGTAAACCTGGACAATTCAGATGGGATGAGTGTAAAGGGAGATATATTCTCTGCTCGCTGTGAAGGAGTTGGGTTCATGCCAACCACTTGTTCGTCTTAGAGGCAAAACTAACCTCTGCTGTCCATAGGAAGGTCAACATGTCCTGATCAGCACTGCAGCATAGAATCATAGAATGATTCTAGCTTCTAACATGGTGACAATGCTTCATGTGATCCACAGCTGAAGTAAGACGTGTAGCACTTGAAATTACTCCTACTTGAGAGTGGCTTTAGCAACAACCCATTCACTAGCAAATGGATTAGCAATACTCATCTGGTTAATATTTACACCCATGGCAGGAAAACTCAAGACCCCGGCATCGCTTAGTGCTACCTCTTAGTGCTAATACAAATCCATACTTATATGTCAAGTTGAAGTGGTCCCATTTCAAGTGTCCTGGGGTGATTGTGTATCGTTTTCTCCGTGCTGGAGGCCGAGGAGGGAAAGCTGCACTGTGCAACGCAGAGGCACTCTCTCCATGAAGCCCAGGTGATGTGGCATCTTCCTTAAAAGACAAAACAGGAGGATTGAGCAGTTCAAAAGAGAAACTACCAGGTATGGGGCATGTGGAGGCTGGGGAGAACAACTGGTACTCCCTTAAGGGTGTCTAAGGGACAAGACTAGTGCAGCAGCTGGTAGTGCTGTGCAAAGTGTGACTGTTCCAAGTGTGCTGAATAAAACCAAGGCAGGAGAGACAGACAGAAAGGAGGCCTCAGTAGGTTTCTGGCCACAGCCAGTGCTGCAGCTCTTCCTGGAAAGTTTTCATTTCCTCTTCACTTTGCTATTGCTCTCCAGCTTCACCACAGGAAAAAATGAAATACTGGATAAATGAGGAAAACAGGCAACTCTTTGTGCACAGAGTTCTTTATAGAGCTACACTGGTGATCTGAAATGCTTTCAAAGTAAATCGGAAACCTGGAAACCCTGGAGTGCATTTAAAGCCACCGTACAGTAAAAGACATCAAATTTCATGACACGTCCAACTCAAGCTATAAAAGCCTTTTTGCCTTGGGTAACAGAGGTTAAAGAATGGGACCCAACATTGTTCTCTGGAAGCCTACCTGCTCTGCCTCCCCTCTTCAGGTCTAAGACACTGTGTATCTCTGAGTCATCTTTGCTCCAGAGGCACCAAGACACCTACTGATACATACAGTGCCAACATTACAAAAGCTGCACCAGTATGAGTTTGTTCAGCCTCACAGCACATTCTACAGAAAGCAAGAGCTGTCTTTGTGTTACTCATGGAAGAGCTGAGGCTCTGAGAGTCAAAATAGCATCTCTCTGGCCTCACAGCAAGCCAATGGCAAGAAAAGACAAGGAGCCCATAGCAGCAGCTGCCAGGTACTGCTCAAATCACTAGCACCTCTCTGTGACTACAGCTAGTCATCACTGGCAACAGCCTGAGGGACTCCAACAGGCCACCAGGCTCCTTTGCTCCCATCTCTGAGCTGCACTAGTTTCTACCTTGTTCTCATCTCAGTATGTTTCTTTTCTAGGACAGTCTTAGTTTTTCTTCCAGCTCAAGCTGTGATTCTGACTCACAACGCGAAGTCAGCAGAGCCCTGGAACATGAGGAATGCAAACACCATAGAGCATCACCTATGAAACAGAGAGATGTTACTTAATGCCTTGACTTGTAAGCTGCAAGCTTTTGGCAGAGTATTAGATCACATTTGTGGGAGCCTTCAGATGCCAATTTGCTCTTGAAAGAACACACAGGATCACTTTTCCCTTTTACCACTTTGCTGTATTAAGGGATCTGGCTGAGGAACACATACTTGTAGGTCTGCTTAGCTCAAGGCCTGGCCCCTTCTTCACCAAGGCACACATATATGAAGATAAACTGCCTGATTCCTCTTTCCCTCCATTCCAGTGGCTTTTTACCTCTGATTCTACTCTATGAATATCATTTTGCCTTGATATGAAAGGAAAATTGTGGAGCACAGGCAAGGTGGTGAAGGATCAGCTAGTCTGTGTCTCAATGATCTGCTGGAGCCGAAAGAGAAGCCATTGACCTTAAAACTCTGAGGCCATAAGTGCTGAACAAGTGAGGGAGAGAAAGTCATGTGTCCCTCAAATACAGACCAAAGTAAGGGTGACCCAGGGCCAAGAGCAATCACTGCAACCTGTATCTGACCCGGTCACTAGATCAAGACGGTTGAGTTCCCTTGCTCAAACATTCTGTTGTTCTCTAGCCTTTGTTCTACCTCCCACTGGTGCAAAAGGATGCTTTTAATTAAGGAAGTCTTGCAAACTGAATTGGGAAGGGGAGCAGAACCACACATGCTGCAGCTCAGATGTAGGATTCAGACAGAAATGGGATGACCTGGTTAAAAATTTCACAGTGTAGTTTGGATCAAAAGGGTCTGCCTGGATGCCAAAGAACCAAGATTATGGAAATACTGGAGAAGAGGTCAGCTGCTCCCAGTTGGAAACTCATGTGATTGTGGGTTAAGGTCTCAAACATTCACAAAGCTTAGAAGGTACTAAAGGATGTTTCGATTCTCCATCTCAACCACTGCAATAAACACCAACACATATAAAGGCAGACACTGTCCAACATCCCTGCTCTACACTATTCACCTTGTGCAGTCAGACCTCCAATAATTTACTTCATGGAGTTGTGATGAATGCAATTCATTCCCCTCTCCTCCCCCAGTCATGCAGTTCCACTCAAACTAAGCAGTAATGTAACTGACTTAGCACCAGTTAATAAAAGTCCTGAGCACACAGTACAAACCAGGGGTGCTATTGCCAGGATCTTCATCGACACCAACAGCAGGAGAGGATGTGAGCACCTAAAGACTGGGCTTAGTTTTTTTTTTAAATCAAAGGTAAAATTAAGCTAAAAGCAGAAGTTAAGAACAGTTTCTGAGAGTCCCAGAGCTTTAGTACAGCTCCTCCTGAATCCCAGTCAGTCTGTCCTGCAATCTCTTGCTGAAGATGGACCTTGAAAGAGAGTTAGTATCAGTTAATGGTCTCTGTAGGCTCAGCGCTAACTCCCAGTTTAGATCTTAGAGCATGAGTCCTGCCTCTGGAGTTCCTAGGAACTGCTGCTGCAGATATCGGAATACATGCATGCCACATCACACCAAGCTGGGGAAGCAGAGGTACTCAGAAGAATAGCCAGAGCTCTGAGGAAAAATATCCCAAATCTTTTGTGCATTCACTGTGTGGCTGCCTGCAAGCTGCACACACACCTCTAATGACCTGGCTCTGTTTAGATGCATAATTACCTTTTAGGATCCTTTGCAAAAAAGGGACTCAAACAGCCACAAACAGATCCTGTTGCCTTTAGAGCTATTTATATACTGTTTAGATTGCTTCCTGAATGTATCCATCTTCTAAAAGAATACACATGCACATATGTTTGATATCCCCACTCCCTTTTCAAGCATTTGAGAATCAGATCCTTTCTCCTACCTGACTTTCCTGAAGCGCAGCTCCAGCTGGATCTCCCACAATAGCCAGCAAAGCCACCACAGGGAATATGCATAAAAATCCCACCATGGTTTTACAGCCATTACTCTTTTTCTTGTCAACCAAGAGGAAGCTCTTCCTTCTGTTTGCAGAAAGCTCTTCTACTTGATCCATGTCTTTCCTCAATGCTTCTTAGAGGGAGATGTGACAGATACTAAGACATTCTCTTCACAGAATGCACTGGTAATCCTTTTGCATTTGAAGCATTTGTGAGCAGTCCTGCAGTGACTGTCAAAGCTGTGCAGAAGCACTGGAGTTTCAATAAGCTTTAAAAAAACTAAGAAATAAGAGAGTAGACTTTACATTAAGGTTCTTTCCAATGTGCCAAAGATTCTCTCAGCCTCTGCCAAGTGGAATCATGTTACTGCAGCTGAAAGTTGGGCTGGCGGAGGAGAAGCAGCAAAGTGAAACAAGCTGGGATGGATATGAACTCTTTTCTTTAACTGACTGTAATCAACAGAGGACAAATGTGCAGTTGCCAGCTTTATGTAATGAAAAGAATTGGGGGAGGGGGTAGAAAAAGGAATCCAGAAGCCAGCATCACGCCCCTGGAATGTTGCATTAGGGATGCTTAACACTAGAAGAGCTGTCATTAGTCAAGGGCTGTCTTCTGGAGGGAAATGAAAAATGAGATGCTGTGAGGGAGCAGGGAGGGCTTCTCTGCTTGGGACATTCTGCTCAGGGAGTTTACAAACTCAGATAAAAGTAAACATGAGGTTTACAGGCTGAGAGAGTTGTACTTGTTCAGCCTGGAGGAAAGGCAGCTCCAGGGAGACCTTATTAACAGTCTCCCAACACCTAAAGGGGCTGACAAGAAATCTGGACAGGGACTTGCTACAAGGGCATGTAATGACAAAGGGGAATGGCTTTAAACTGAATGAGAGATTCCCTCAGTTCAGGACTTCTTACAAAGCTTACTCAGAACTTGTCAGGTTTTCAGAAATAGCATCATTTTTCTGTCTGGATGCTTGGTGCTCCTGAGGGGGGGTGTTCTCAGCTGAGCATTCAGGCAGAGGAAAAGGAACTGTGCAATCTCCTGGTTTCACAAGCAAGTGGCAGGGAAGAAGTAGCTCTGTTGCCAGCCACTGTAAAACATTCCTAGGGAGTATCTGAAGCATTTGGGAGGTTTCAGAAAATTCCTGCACTGTTAACAATGAAAAATGGGTTGATTTATTTCCCCTAAAACATAACCAAGTTTGCAACATTTTGTTGAGAAACTGGTAACACCAACAAACCTAAACTTACCAATGTCTCAAGTCCCCTGAACAAGTTTGTCAGTCTCTGATGAATGCAGCTACTAAAGGTGAGCACACCAAGCTCTTTCCCATGAGTTACTGAAGTATTCTGAATGGGGAAAAGGACAATATTGTACATCAACTATTTACCTTCTTGTGCCACATGTGGTGGGTGAATGAGAATCTTTACCTGTAGAAATGATTCATAGCCTCTGTGACACATTTAGGATGCTGCTTTCCAATCAAGATATCAAGCAAAGGAAGCAGGTTAGACCTTGATGGATCAGAGTGCTGGGTTTCTTGGAAAGCACAGTTTGCTTCCCCCCATAAACTGGGAATGCACTGTGCCCATCCACACAGAAATTCAGCGCCTCTGCATCCAACTTCACCAAACCCCTGGCTGCAGAATGCCTCTAGAACTTTAAAAACTGAAGCCAAGTATTTGCTCAGAAACCAGCTCAGCAGTAAGGCCAAGATAAACCTCAGTTATCGTGGCAATGAGAGTCAGATGAGGAAAGCTCTTATGCTGAGGTATTCAGAACTTACAGATGCAACTTGGGGAGCTAAGGGAGACACATGAACTCGATGCTGTGCACAGTAACAATGCTTCTGATAAAGTCTCTGTGCATGTGGATTCCTTGGTGTACAAGCTCTGGCCAGAATCCTCAGTGACATGCTGCTGATAAAAAGCAGAATTTCAGGATTACACCTAGCTCATTAATACTGTGGTTGTTAAGTTTCAAGCCCAGCTCTTTTCCATAGATATTTTAAGGATTACTAGGACCAGAGCGCACATCTATTGACACTTCACCCCTTTTCTCTGCCCTGGGTTAAGAATCTCATGGCTTTCCCAAGAGATACTTGAGCTTAAAGGACTCTCAGATACAGCCACCAGTGGCCTCAAATCTAGAGCACTTATCAGCATTTAAGCCTCTCTCAGATGCTTCAGACATCTCCCAGGAGGACACTGCTGCCCTGTGCCAAGGGCAGGTAGTTAGTCAGAACTCTAAATTCATTTCATCTCTGTCTTTTCCAAGAGCTGACAATACCCTCCATGAGGGCCTGAAGGCACTGCTTTTACACAAGGGCAGAGAACTGCTGCTGCTGTGACAGAACTGAGTTCTGATGGCTTTTAGAGGTCTCAGGTTCTCAAGTACGGATATTTGGTTTGGACTCCAGGCGAGAACTGTCATCCTGACTATATTTGGACAGAAAAACATTCCTGGCTTGGGTTTCTGCACAGTGTCTAAAAGCAATGGAACACATTACACTTTGAGGGAATCCATATGGTGTAATGGGGAACAGGAAAGGAAGGCAGGGTGCAGAACTGACTTTGCTTTGTCTTCATGCTGTTAGCAGCAGTGACCAGGACCTGGATATCATCTGTAGGGAGATGGGATTTTCTAAGTAGTCAGGGGGGCATATCCTGAAATCCCTCTGCATGCAATAAACATCACATGAAAAAACAGACTTTAACCAGCTGTCAGAAGGGAATGAATGCTACATAATGCTGCATAAAACCTACAATGGTCAACTAGAGACTATGGGGAACATAAAGCATTGGATCATTTGCACAACACAATATGCTTTCCTTGTTAAATCACCTGAGTCTTGTTTTGCTCCTTTCAATCTTAGTTGCTGAAATGTTTAAAGGGGGGCTGCTGTATAACACACAACATGTGGCTCCATTCCCAAGGGTAAGCTTTAGCTCAAAAATAAATACTTTCCCCCTTCCATGATGTATTCTTAGCATTTCTCCCCTTCCCTATATTCAGCATTACTAACAGTAAATGTTATTTTCAGCACTGTTTCTAAACATCTCTGCTGTGTTTGCCAGATTTAAGAGCAGAGTTAGCCCTGGTGCAGCAGGTCAGGAAGCACACGGGCACTGCACTGCTCAAGTTCCCCAAACACCACAAGAACAATCTATTACAATATATATACTCATGCTAAGAGGTGCTACACAGAGAACAACCATTAGTGCTACAACTGCAGCTGTCTGACTGTCTAAAATCAATCTTGCCTCTTACGAAACCTCTTTATTCACAGATTGTGTATTGTTCAGCATTGGAACAAACTGCTCCCATTAGCTTCCCCTGTTGTGAAGTGGGCATTCTCCATGGAGGTGGGCAGACAGGGAAAGAAGAAAGACCTAATATCTCATGGCTCAAGGCACGAACATCAGCATTTCATCTCTAGGGCACCAGTCCAAATACAGGCCACAGGCAGGGGAGGGAGAGTGCAAGCAGCTGAATGTGATTTACCACATATTGGCTCCTTGGTGGCCCATGTGAAAAGAATTAGCAAATCCTCATATAGCTCTTTATTTTAAAAAGCACTTACATATTTATCCTCTATCTCACAACTTGGGGGAAAAAAAAGGCCCACAACAACCCAACATTCCTGCATGGTTCCTGTGGGAACAGCGGTTAAAGCTTGTACTTTCCTCAGTGGGTCATGGACTAAAAAGGATTGTATCTGCTGTAGCAGGGAGCAGCACTCCCTAGGGAGAGGCACAAGAAGAACGTTCTTTAGCCCCCAAGCATTCTCCCACTTTCTATCATGCAGCCCCTCGTGATCAGCATCTGCTGGTGTTCCTAGAAAAATCTATGGTCTGCTGAATAGCAAAGGAGCTGCAAACAAGGGCTAGCTCCAGCTGGCAAAGAAAACGGAATATTTTGCTTAACTGTCAGTTTGGAGCTGCAGCTCACACAAATGCCTGTACTAGCCTGACCCTGTGTTACCAAAGAGACATGGGCTTGACCCTGCCCTGAAGTCTGTCATGGCCACGTAGCGAGTAGAATTTCAGGAATTAAATGAGGGAGAATTTTTTTCTCAGCTCTCCTCAGGAGGAAGAATTGCTTCCCTGGGTGGGAATATCTTTGTTGTTGCTTTTTGGTGGGCTCCCTTCATGATCTGTAATTCATTCGTGGATGCACCAATCCTCCTGAAACCCTGGGAGCAGCAGGGACTAGTGGGAACATAATCAAAGGAGAGATGGGTTCTTTTCCTGACTCTGCCTTTCAACAAGCCATCTCCCTCCCTCTACTCCCTCAGCCTCATGCTGACTGTAAAACACAGAGTTTTGGCCACACTTCCAAAGGAAGTGCTTTAGAAACCCTGGTTCTGAGCATGAGATGAGCTGCTGCCTCATAGTTAAAGTTTTAACCAGAAAGACTCAGCAAGAGCTTCCCCTTCCAAAACCACTGCTGCATATTGCTGCAAGGAACAGAGCTGCATTTCAGATGGGAGAAGTCCCAGTGAAAACCAGGAGCTCCCCAGCTCACCTGCAGAAGACCTGTCATTTGTGAGAGAACAACTGTTAAGAAACATCAGGCAGAAAGTTACTGGCTATCCACAGACCAGATTAGACATGAACCAAGCAAATTAGCAAGTAGGCAAAGCTAATCACTCACTGTGGTACTCCACTGGCCACAAGTCACCCCCTGATCCTGGCTCTCCACATAAACAGGCTTATCAGGAAAGATAAAACAGCAGATCCTTCTTTATTTTCCCAAAGCCATGGAGGTGAGCCTGTCATGGGCTTGTCAAAAACATACCTGGCACATATGGGCATCTGCTTGCCTTCTGTTATCTCTTGTTCCTGTAGCTCCACTGACCATCTTGCTTCGCTGTTGTGGTGCAGCAATTCCCTTCTTCTTACTAGGAAAATGAATGGGTTAAAATAGGGCTTAACAGCTCAATTCTTGCTCCTCAAAAGCAACCCTAGCAGGCAAAGGGAAATGAAAGAACACATTCCCAACCCACATTCTATGTTTACAAACCATTTCTGTAGGTCTTCAGCTGGTATGTTACACTGTGCAAAATCCCATCTTGATTTTGGCCATACCGTGAATTTCAGAGATGAAAGTAAGATCAGGAGATACTAAAATGGAACTTGCCTTTTAAAAAGAATTACAACATTAAACTGAGGTGAACTCTTGGTTCCCTACGAGAATATCTTCATTAGCCAGAGGGAGGAAAAAAACAGTCTCCCTTTTCTGCAACAGCTGCACAGCTTGGAAGTCAAAAGTTGGTCTTCCTACAACTTCTTTCCTTTAGGGAGAACAATCACTTGGAAGCTTCCCTTCATTTAGTAGCCAAAGAAATCATTAAAACCAAATGAAGCAGATGCTCCCTGATGGTTTTTCCTGAATAAACTGACACCTTAGGCAGATCTAAAGAGATGAGAATAACATAACAGGTACTGAACAGTTTGTCACCCATGTCCCTTCTTCCCCAAGTGCCAGCACACATACACGTTTAACACACATGATGAAGCACTGATCAGTTTTACCTTCAGTAAACTGCTTCTGGATTTGATGTAGAGCCTTGGGAGAGAACTGTATTTCAAAAGGAATGCTTAGCATTAATACGTTAGATGGGGTGATCTATAATCTGGAAAACAACTGACTAGCAACAAATAGTGGTTAAAGCAGCTCTTACGATATTTGTCTATTGCTGCCCTACAACAAACGTTTTGGGCAAATGTCTGCTTTATTCCAGAGGAATTTACACTACCAAGAACTTCTAGGATATAAGTATCTGCCCCTCTGATAATGGATTAGATGCCTCAGCCTTGCACCTTTTGAAAACAGCCTTTGCACAGTAAATACTTGGTTAGATTGTATTTAACACCCATGGAACCTAAAGCTGATTTCAGAATTAGCTTTGGTAACAATCAGAGATGCAGATAAAGACTTAAATCTGATCTATTTTCATAGCTCAAAAGGCCACTGAAATTAAACAGCCTCAGGTGAGTATGTTGACAAAGATTATCTATAGGAGTCAAGGGCTGTGGCACAAAACCACACCAAGGGACTATGAAGTTGCAAAAACCACTCCTGTAACTCCCATATATTCCACAAAGTTAAACATTTCTTTAAAAGATTTGCCACCTCTTTGCTAATGAACAAAGACAGGAGAGAAATCCAATGGTTTGTTTTAAACAATGCTTGCAATATGTAACAGACAGTATGCTTGTGTATAACTGTGTCATTAAAGATGTTCACCACACACAAACACCTATGTACGTACACACACAGCACGCTAGCCCTACAGGTTGCCTCTTCCAGCAACACATTACAGGATGGACTCAGTGGATAATATTCCTTCAGCCACACAGTTGGAAAACACAATACAGCTGGATCCATATCTCAGCTACTGTTTGTACATTCATTTTAATGCTCAGGAAAATATAGATTTTATTTTATTAAGTTTTACTGCAAAACCAAGAAACAAAAATGAAATCCCTTTTTCTCATGTCTTAATTATTACTATTTATTTTCTTTACACTTTGATTGGAGTATTTAACACCTGCCTTTGGCATTATGGATAGAAAGCTCAGGAGTCTCTGAACACATGGTTGTGCCAAAAGAAAAACTAAAAATGGAAGAAGAGTGTCACTTAGAGGTTAGAAATATCTGTTGTAACATTTTCTCCAATCAGTGTTCACTACTTTATCTCTAAGGCACACACTCTGTCTTTAGGACCTCATTACATCCAAGATCTTGCAGAGCCCATATGTACTAGTGCAGAGAGCATGCTGTCCTAGGACATTACCCCCCTACCACTGACAGGCATCTGGCAGAACTGATGCCGTGACTATCTCTGGCATCTCACGTGAAGTACAAGGGTATGCTTTGCCATTGCCTGCCAAGGTATAAGGTACATCCTTCTACAGCATCTCCCTTTGGAGCAGTGCAAGGCTGACACTGCAGGGCACTCAACACGATGCAGTCACTGGAGCTGGATGCCACTGAAAAGATCTGCGTATGGAAGTCTATTTGCATCCAGTCTGGAAGTCTCTTACATCTTCAGTGAACAGGCCAGTGTCCTTTACTTCAGGTCTCTGTGATGGATCAGCAGCAGGGGGTGAGGGGGCTGCCTGCCCTCAGGCACCGCTCCTTGACTTTTTGACATTACATGTAGAGGGGACTCCTACCTCCACCCAAGTACCATCACTTCTTGGCTTCCCTCTCTTTCAGGATGGCTTTCCAGGTAGCCAAACACATCAGCCTGACTAGCAATTCTCATCTAAAACGCAAACAAAAAGGAAGGAAAAGAGGGAGGTGGGGATGAGAAGGGAAGCAAGCGTATCCTTAGACAAAGATCTGAATCCTTTCCCGGATAGCCTGCCTGCAGATGGGGCAGACAGTAAGGGCTGTGCTGCAGTCTGGGCAAGAGCCATGTCCACACTGGAAGACCAGTTTGATTTGGTCATCGATGCAAATGGGGCAGGTGATGCGCTCTTCCATCTGCCGGTAGCGGCTCTGCAGCTCCTCCATGAGCTTCTTCTGATCTGTGGATTCAGAGCTGGGGCTGCACTCCACCTCAGTGCTGTCTGCAGGGGTGGAGAGCAGGAAGAGAGTTAGTCCCTGTGTGCTCTGCCTCATGCAGTGTCTCTTTAGACTGCCCTTCAAAAGCAGCAACGAGTTCAGGCTAAACTCTCTTCACTGAGCCTTATTCAAAGATTCCTCAAGTAATAAGCCTGAGATGATGCTTTCTTGAGTGTTGCTTTTGTCCATTTAGATGCTCAGCTGGTTTGTGTGTGTGTGTGCTTTACTTTGAGTTTGTGTTTCTTAAAGAAGCTGTCTGAAGCGTCCTGCCTTCCAGAATATCCTGTGCTACCTGCAAGTCAAAACACTCAAAGCTGGTTGAAGTGCTGTACCATACTAGTCCAGGAATCCTGACAGTGCTGTGAGTACTACGTGTTCTCAACCTCCTCTTCACAGTTAGGATTCAAATTTCTGGTTGAGTCTTTCAGGACGTACATGGTAAAACAAGAAGAAACTATTTTACATCACTTACACTGACTTTGTGTATTCTCATTTTGAATTCCCACCATTACCTTGTTGCCAGTCTGTAGCCAAGACAAATGCTTCTGCCTACTGTCAGGTAAACGTCCTGTTTTTTGCATTATGGAGTTCTAAAGAGGATTTCTGGTTTTGTCAGCTGTGTATGTCCAATACTATGAGAAAGACCCTTGCTTCCCCTATGCTTCTGTACAGGTATCAGGTCACAAGACTGTTGCCTGACTCCAACAAAGGAGTCCACAATACTAAGCCATGAGCAGCAGGACATCTAATTCATTTCCACATGCACTTAATCCAAGAGTGACCTCAGCTAGAAAGAGATCAGCTCTCATAGCTGCTATAGAAAAAGCTTCAGTGGGCAACACACATTAATTCTAAGGCAAGTACAAACCTGCTTCTGCCTCCTGACATTGCTCATTCTGGACACTGACTGATGTGGATAAAAAACAATCTGTTTAAAACCAGGCTAAAGAGCTTTATGAAAACAGTCCAGTCTAATGATTCCTGGCTAGCTGGTTAATGCCAGCCCTGCACAGGCACTGCAATTCCAGCCAAGGGAGAAGCAAGATGTAGTTTTTCCTTTCTCATAAATTTTCACTGTTTAATTACCAGCTGTGAAAATGGTTACACTGACACATGGAGAGCCTCATATTTGCTTTCAGTACACAAAATAAGCCAGGCACAGGACAAGCTTCCTCAAATGCCCTGTCTATGCAGCTTGAGCTTGGTCCATGACACCCGAATCTACCTTTTCCTCTCTAAAGGTGGTCAATGCAACAGACAAAAATAAAACCTCAAACCAAAACCAACCAAACTCCTTCCTTACGCTTATCTCACTGGGAACATTGATGCTGCTCAAACTAACACTGTACAGGACCCTTCCCACAGCACCTGATAGTAGGAATGGCAAACATACCTTGTTTCAGTTTTTTGGTTATTGTCACTTGACATTTGATGCACTTCTTCATTCTCCTGGAGCATTCTACCATGAACGATACAAGAAGAGATTACAATTAAGCCCACTGAGCCAGACTCAAAGAGGAAGACAACAAACTCAAGAACATCACCTTTGAACAGCCTGAGACCTTCCTGGATGATGAAGAGATTGTTTCTGCATAGAAGTGAGGACACTACCTTCTTTTTGATCTATGTCCTAGTCTCTTGGTTTAGTCTTTCCTACACTAGTAGCAAATACAACACTTATGTCCTCAATGATCTGTGCTACTGCAACTGTGGATCAAAACAGCCCTTTGCTCCGAGGGAAGAAGATGCAGCTCTGGCACAGAGTCCTTACCAAATTCTCTGTGATCAGACTGTGAGTGCCGTGCAAGATAAACTTGCTGACATGTTTGAGCAGGCTGCCATTAAAACAATTGAAATGCAAACGAGTAACAAAAGCCAGAGAAGATGGAAATCCTTCTCAGGAGGCTTTTGATGGATAAAGCACTGCCAGCTAGAACTGAAACATCTGGCTTGCCATCTGAATTATCCAGGGCATCTGTAAGCACAAGTAAAGCTGCCTGAGGTAGTCAGACCATCTTGCTTTTCATAGATAGCTTTGGACATCTTAAATAAGATGGTGGCACTGAAATCATGCTGAGGTTGTTTCAGGACACAAACAGCACGGTAGCTTTGTGTCTAAACAGAGCTTGATTTATGAGAGTCCAGCTAGAGAAGCGAATGATGGACTTACCTTCACACACAATACTGTGCTGGCATGGGAAGAAGTGGATGAGCAAGGCCAGCTCTGAGCAGACCAGGCACTCTGTGGGGACCGCCACACTCGAGACACTAAGGTTGGTCATTGTGTTGGGGGTGGTGTGCACACGGCGAAGGCTGCAGGTGATGGCAGAGCTCTCTGAAGAAACCTGCTGTTCCCTGCAATCATGAACACAGAATAAGATCTGAGCCACACACTCCAGGTTGTCCTTCAGCAATCACATAACACTGTACTGATCCCTGGAAAACAGTACATGGAGAGCAGGAGATGCTCAGGTAGCAAAGACTCGTGAACCTTCACTGCTTTGGTGGGACCAACTCAGCCTCTAGTAGCTGGGATTCTGACTGGATCTATCTAAAAAGAAAGGAAAGAGCAGGGATGACTGATACTTAGACAAGCTGAAACTGCTCTTTTGGAGGGGTAGTTTTGGGTCATTTGATACAAAGTCAGTAAGTTTTGGGGGGAGGGAAATCTACCGTGCAGCTTCCTACCAAAGCGGAAGTAGCAATTCCAGCAGTAATGTGACTGCGGGTCTGTGCCCTCAGATCAAACAGAACTCTGCCTTCATGTTTGCAAAGTCAAAATCCAAACAAGTGTTTCTCAGAACCAGAGATAAAGCCAGCTCTGACTTGTTGCTCTCCCTTGGGCATTTTCTCAACAATCTCTTTATCAGTTGAAAAACAAGCATTTATCCAGCTCTGAAATGAACTCTGTGGGTTTCGGTGCCACTCTTTTGTCGCACTTCCTCTCTGTTTAGACTTTAAATATCTGTAACTGCAGAATCCAGCAAAAGTAAAACAGAACCCAGAATTACTCTGCAAGAGAGAAGCTGCTCTTGGCTTCAGTGGCCCGTCTTCTCAGGGCTCTCTGTAAGTTTAGAGGCCAAGTCTGCACCGAGCAGTATTAATCTGCTTTTCCCAACTCTTTCAAATGGCACTATGCAGCCTTAAATAACCCCTGGTCAGTAACCAGCTCCAGATGACACAGGAGGTGCCCAGACTGACATCCAAAGTGATTCCAAGGTGCTTCATCCCTCCTGGAACAACAGCTGCAGGAGTGACACCCGCGTGCTGTGGGAGTACTCTGTATTTGCAAGGAACTACCTGTAGCCAGTTTCCAGAGGACACGGTTTACCTGAATTTCTGTGAGAAGTCCTTGACAATCTGGACAATCCTTCCATCTGTGATGAGGTCTAATGGAGCCTTTCCCCTGTGGTTTGCATAATTGATATCTGCTCCTTCTTGTGCTAAGTAACACGCAATTGCAGTTCCAACATTCAGTTCCACATTTCCAAGGAAGCCAGAAGCCTGCAGCTAAAAGATGTGGAGAAACATTCTCTGTTAATGGAAGTTTCTGTTATGGGCTTTGATGTGTAGCAAATTCTAAACAACGTCTTAATCCTGGTACTTACAATTTGAAAGTGCACGTTAGTGTTCTTTAACGCACAGAAAGATCCTTCAACATGTAAATAGCAGATTAAAATCTTGCCTTCAGGACCAAAAGTGCCTAAGACTGGTCCTCACTTGTACCAATCATTACTAATCACAGTCATAGGTATTCACTTCTTCAGGTAGTGAAAAGGAAGTACATTGAAGATACCACAGTACTTCCCAATAGATGAACAGCTGGTGTATGGAGCCCTAAGGGACAGCTAGTTAAAAAGCCAAGTTTGTGTATATTATCCAAACAAACATCTTCCATTGACTTAAAAGCCCAAGGCATGTAGATCAGGGCAAGCAAAATCAGACTGGAATGAGCAGAATGGATGAGCTTTTCAAGCACCAACAGGTACAAAATAGGACTGGGTAGTTTGGCACAGAGTATGCAGCCCTTCAGAATGGATCAGGATTTATTCTGATCAGTTTAAAATGCAATAAAACCTACGCCAGGTTTTCCAGTGTGCTAAATCATCTCTACATGGAATCATTCTCACTCCATCCATAAAGTATAACCAATGTTTGCATTCCTGGTTTGCGCTGGTGTGTGCACATGTTGGTATTGACATGGATGGCAGAGTCCACTTTGAATGTCTAATTTCTTTGCCAAAAAGCCAAAGTAAACTCCCAGTCCTTGGCATATCATGCACTGATTTCTAGATCAAAGGCATTTCCTCAAAGGCCATATGTATCCATGAATACAGAGCAACATAGTGAAATCCCCTTCAGGCTTTATAGCAATGCTCAGCCTGATGTGTCTCACCTCTCACATTCTGCTCTACATCTGCAGATAACTGGGCTGTTCGTGGTTAACTCTCCTCATATTTTCCATACCATCAGACAGAAATGAATTGCTGTGGTTCTGGGGCATGAATTAAACCCAAGACTCTTGGCTCTGCAACTGGATTCATGACCTTTCCCATGTCAAGAAAGAAGCACACAATGCTAATAAAAAAATATCAGGGGAGACGGTATGAATTGTTGTCTGACTATGTGAAGTTTCATGCTATAAATTCAAGCATACCCTCAGAGGCCTCAGAAGCATCTGTTCTTGCTTTCCAACAAGCAGAAAGGTTTGTTTCCATGCTCCCCATCTGGATTGGCTTTAAACTATTTTCCTGCCTTCCTTTGCCCCCTTAGATCCCGCTATCTGCTGTCATTCTAACATTAAGTGTTTTCCTGCCCTTGGTGCTGGAATTTCTCCTACTCCCAGCTCACCTTGGAAAGGAGGGTTAGCCCCATCTCCCCTTCCCGCTTCTCCATCATGACAGACATAAGCTGCTGCCGTTCCAAGGCAATGTGCATGGCTGTGTCTCCGTCCTCATCTTCAGCATTGACATCACTGCCCTCACTGACCAGCAGCTGCACCAGCCCTACGTGTCCCTGGATGACAGCCAAGTGCAGCGGGGTCTGGTTACGGTTGTTCTTGAGGTTGACATCACAGCGACCCTTGAAGAGAAGAATTACATCAGTGAGCTGTTACTGCTGATTTTGGCTGAAGAGCAGCCTTGTTATAGTGGTTTGGGTCCCCTTGTGGTGGTGATTGAGGTTTTTACCTCTTTGATGAGAATTTCTGCCACTTCTTTGTGATTATTGAGAGCAGCAAGGTGCAGGGCAGTGAAACCATCTTCCTTCTTGGAGTCAACCAGCTGCCGAGCTCTTGCTAGAATCTTCTTTATGGCTCTAGAGTGTTGGAGTTTAACAGAGACAGAAGAGTTATTTTATCAGGCCTGCCTCTTCTCAGTAGTTCTGAATGGTCATGTTTTAACAGGCAGCACGATGAGCTGGCACACGACAGAGTGCTCTATCTCTCAGGCTGAATTGCAAGAATAAAACAAAAGCCCTCAGTTATAATTTAATAACGTAGGGTAAACTCAAACTACTATGAAAGTAACAAGCACATTTATTCTTGGAAGAATTCCCAAGGCTCTCAGACAGTCTTTTCAAGTACTGTTTACTACAGACCTTACGCTGTCCTCCCATGTGTGAACCCAGACATCTAAGAAGACAGAAGCAGACAGATTTCTTAGCCAAGCTAAGGAGGTATGAGAAAGGTGGGATGTGGAAAACAGGCAGCAGTTTCCTGTAAATGCATGAAGGAGGGCAACAGCTATACCTAACCATACCTAAACCAAGGAAAGTATAACCAACCATATCCTTTCTAGCTATCTAGAAGTGTATCTGCTCCTTTCTTGCTGTTGAGACAGCAAGCAGGAGTTAACATCTGTAAAAGCAGTAAAAATGAAGTCACTTACAGCTTGTTGCCCTTCAGAGCAGAATAGTGGAGCAGGTTGAAGCCTTGACAGTTCTGGATAGTGAAGTCTATGTTGGGTACTTCAGTGAGAATCTCAATAATAACTTTGTAATCTGCAGTGATAGCATAATGCAGAGGGGTGTCTCCCTGGGAATCCTATACAAGGACATCAATGCAGAATATCAATGCAGAATATACGTTACCTACCTCAGAATATCAAATCAAACAGCTCGCCCTGAGAGACAGCTCAAGACAAGAAAATCTGCAGTGTCACCAGGTCACATCAACTCTAGATCAAACATCCAGATGCCACTGCCATCCATGGCAGTTGCAGAGTCTTTTGAAACCATTTCCCCCAGGGCTTGAAACCAGCTGCTGAGTTGCCAACATTCCTACCTAGCTTAGAGACTGACCCAGCACCGTCCAATCCCACCATCCTACAAGAACACCCTAGAAAATGGGCTGGCTCCAATTCCCTATCACTGCCCTTCAACTTCCTAAATGCCAGGCTTAAAAATCTCACTACTCCTCACTGCTGGGAACAAGAGTGTTGCAGCAACACACAGGTCAGCTCTCACTGGAAGCCTGAGTCCAGTACAACAGTGCTACTGAATTGAACTGAGCAGGCTGATGAGGATGAAGGAGCAGACCCAAACCTGGATTTTCAGAGTACTAAGTTGGAGGAATATTTCCTCTGTGTAATGCACAGCAGTGCATTTTAAGGGAATGACTTCGAAATTGTAGAAAGCAGCAAATAGTGTAGGAAATAAAAAAAGCACCTCCCAGCCTCAAAAAAACCAACAAACCCAAACAACCCCAAACACACACATCCCAAATCCCACAAAAACTAAAACTTACTGGGAGATTGACATCACAGTTGAGCTCACAGAGGGTCCGTACCACCTCTATGAATCCCTGACTGACAGCAACATACAACGCTGTGCACTTTGCGTTGTTCAACAGGTCTGGACTGGCTCCTTTACCAATAAGCAGACGGGCAACCTCAGCTTGGTTTCTGATTTAAAAGCAAGGAATAAAGCAGATTAGATTCAAGCCTATGCAGACATTAAGTTCTTCCTTCTTGCAAGTCAACAGAACTTCCTGCATTTTGTATCCTCTTGACCTCATCTCACTTCCTCTTAGCAATAAAAAAAACCCCAAACCACACACCAAAACCTTCCTAATCTGTACTCAAGAATCTGCTCTCTCTTCACTCTAAATCAACAAGAACCTCCTGCTCTTAATGACAAATTCTTCTCTGGTAACTGATGACACAATTCTGTAACTGCAGTCCCAACCAATCAAACCACCCTCCCAACCCCCTGGAAAAATCTGATCACCAAAACCTTATCATTTATTCTGATCCCCCCCTCCCAGTTCCTAACATGGAAACCAACCCAGCTGTAGAGGTTAAATTAGTGTACTAAGAAACATACCTGTGGCCCTGAAGCTCCAAGGCCAGTTTTTAAACATAAGGAAAATCAGAGAAAAGCCTCCATCAGCCACACATCCTTCAAAACAGACTGCCCATTTATATCTAGAAATGTCCTTTTGCAGCCCTTCAGGTCTTGTATTCGACAGCAAGAGGAAAAATATCTTACCCAAAAGCTGCATAGTGCAATGCCGTATCCCCCTCTTCATCCCTTAGGTTGACACTGGCATGTGCCTGCAGCAAAATCTTCACAACATCCAGATGCCCCTGATAAGAGGCAATCTGCAGGGCAGTTCTACCTTGGTTCTTTGCATCCACCTACAGGAAGGGCAGAGATACAGCAAACAGCTTGGTTAGGAAAGACCTGGCCTTGGGTTCACGCCTTAGCTCTGTTCTAGAGCAGGCCTAAAAGGATGGAAGTCACTACCTGTGGAACAACTGAAGGCTCAGAAGTGCTTAACAGTATCTGTGCCCTGTTGGCTCCACTTTATGCCCATCAACGACAAGGCTGACCTTGTCCCAGAATATTTCTGAAGGAGGACAGCACATGTAGCCAAGAAGGGAGAAGCAAACAAACAGAGCTAGAAGCCAGGGCTCTAATTGCAGCTCTGATGCCAATCCCTGTATGCCTGCAAGCAGAATACTCTTGACATCTCTGCCAACAATTCCTTTCACAATAGGAAAATGTGTGAGGAGATCAAATTAGCTTTGCATACAGCTTTGAAGATGCCAAGTCCCCGTTGTTTATGTTACTCCAGGTACTTCACAGAGCACAATGGCTGGAGGATACATCACAGCATTGAAGTGCTGCAATGAGTTTTTGAGAATTAAAAAGGACTGAAGAACAAAGAAAGGCTGCATAAAAGGCAAGGGGAAAAGAAAAGAAGAAGCTACTGAAATCAGTGGGAGGTTAAGGAGAAGAGATGAAGGAGGCAGCAAAACCAAAGCAAACTGTCAATGAAAACAATGGTTTTTCCCCTGCAGCTGGTTCTGTACAGCAGCCAGAAGAACAGAGAAGGCAACACTTTCCTTGCTTCACCCCAAATGATGGGGAAGTCATTTAGGCAAGGAGGCATTAGAGGACACTGCGTCATTCTGCCATTTATGCAGACAATGCTGATAAGCTGGAAAGACCTTGGGAAGCAGTTCCAGCTAAGTGAGTCTTGAATCCAGGCTTCTGATGCTGTAGATAACACTCTAATAGACATGATTTATCAACAGAAGTACTAGAACAGAAACAGAAATCTAATAAAAATAACTAACAACATAATTGGTTTCTGACTCCTGGCACTCTTATCTGGGATACATCTGACAACTGCAGGTATTTGTCTATTCCTCCCATCTCCAGAGACCCCATTAACTTTGTAAATGAAGGCCTATAATAAACACCAGACAACAAAGGACTGAATCAGCTTCACAAGGGTCCCTTCAGAGTTGATTCTAGTTTTTCTGGTTCACACATCCCGCTGCTCTTGCCAGCCATGCAGACATAACCTCAACAAAACTTATGTTTTGGAACCAATGCTGAAGTACTTTGTTCTCTGCTTCTCCTTTTTTAACCTGTTCATAAACCTGCATTGAAGGAGCCTGAACCTTCAAAGAGGCAGCCTGAAAGAGCAGTGATCTCAGTAGATGCGATCCTAACAGTCTGGCACTCTGCAAGCACATAAATTGTTCAGCACAAGTCAAGCCCAGTTCCCTGCTCCAGTCAGACATGAGATAAGATACTGCACAGACACACACAGGATCAGGATCTGGGCAGCTTTTCTTTTTCCCGACTCCAACATACCATTCTGCAAGGGTCATCTAAGGACAGACACATTCAGCCAAACACAACCCGTGGCTTTCTCTTCAAACAGGCTGGATATTTGGACATCTTGCTACTGGTTTAATATAGATCAATACCTCTTCTCCCAGTTCTAGACACCTCTAGCAATCATACAAGAAATCTGGGAAAAGCCAGCTCTGGAAATGTGTGGTAAGGACTTAACACTAGTCAAGATGTAATGCCACAAACTGGTGCCACAAAGTAGGCACATTTAACACATATTTAATCTTAAATTGCAGCAAAATAATTTTCCAGCTGTAAGAAGCCAACAGGCCTGAAAAAAATCTGTTCTTTTTCTCCCATCCTTTCCCCAGCTTGATTGCAAGTTTTTATGACAGCATTTTAAAGAGGAGTAACAAAAAGTACCCATTCAGGGTGGCTTCAAAACTCACCTTGTCTGGGTATTTCTGCAGGAGCTCCCGAACTTTAGCTGCGTTGTTAAGTGCTGCACAAATGACCAGGCAGCCTGCATGCTCTGACTCTGCCTTCTGGGACAACAGTTTCTCCAGTACAGTAATCAAAGTACCTGGTAGGAATGAGAAACAGCCACAGGTTAAGAGGGCCAAAGAGCATATGTACAGTTGGCATACTACAGCTGAATAACCACAGTATTGGCCTGCTTTACCTGTAATACTTAGCTCACACAAAGAGCTCTACAAATCTGTGGCTTACACAGAACTTCTGCTTCACAAGTCTGATGTTTTGAGAACATGAGATCATGCTACAGCAGATCAACACAGAGCAATCACTACTAAAAGGCAACTGATCTGAAGAGGAATGCATGGGTTTGGAAAGCATGCTGTAAAGGGCCCATCTGAAAAGACCCTTAATAGAGTTCAAGTGCTTGACAGGACAGAGGTGTTACAGTCCTCCAGATAGAGCAAAGTTTAAAAGTTTGGGCTCATATGAAAGTTCTCCCTGAAATCTAACTTAAGCAAACAGTTTAAGATCATACCATATGAGCACATGTACAAAATCTCTCAACACATCTTGTGTCCCAGATTCAGTTTTGAAGTCGACTGGGCAAAACAATCGTTGGTTTGACACCACTTCCATACAAGGACCTGGGAATAATCCATAAGCATTCAAGAACTGGTATATTCCTACAGGAAATGCAGCAGGGTGGAAGAAGAAACTGGGACAGATCAAGGCAGCAGCTAACACTGAACCTAGGGCCATGCTAGAGTTAGCATTTATGAGCCCCAAGTTTTGTATTTTGCTGCTGAGGCCAGCTTTGCTTCCCCAGTAAGGCACTGCTTGGTTCTGAAGCTCTGCCCGAGGAAGAACAAGCAGCTGGAGTTTAACACTGTCCAAAGAGTGCTGCTGTTGTTACAGTAAAGCAACCATTTCACAACCCCAGAGAGATCAGACATCTCTGTTCTCACTATCTCACTTTTTGACTCCTTTGCATTGTCCGTTGTCATGAGGTTTGCCTCCTCATCTCTCTGGTAGGCAGTCAGGCAAGCTGGGTTAAATGTCCAGGACTGCCCTCCAACTGACACTCGTAGATCTCCGTCTCCATAGACTTTGATCACTTTGCCAATATGCCCAAGGGTCTGCAATGGAAAGAGAAATGATTTTTACAAGGTAAGACGCAGTAGGCTTTGCATCTCAAGAGCCAATGCAATGCTTTAAGAGTGGCTTCGCAGGCGGCACTCCTGCTGTGTGAAAAGAAGCACTGAACAGTGACACACTCACAGACAGCTCCCAATTCAAGGACACCAGAGGGTTCTCAGGAGTTTCTCTATTACTGGTTTTACACAGGAAGGGTTTTCCAGACTCATTACAAATGTCTGGAGAAGGTGATGAAACAACATGACATGGTCTGAGAAACCCTGAGAGAACTGATAAAACTGGAACTAGGAAAAGGGTCCTGTGCATTTAACTGCACCAGAGAACACCTGCATTCTGCTTTTTAGCCATATTGGTCTGATCAGGCCATTTTTCCACTTGAATACTTTCCTGCCTTGTTCCAGAAAATTAGGGGTGGTGTAAGAGGACTTTGGTTTTCACCTTGGTTAGTGAAACTTCTCGTCTGACTTACTGGTAGCCAAATCCTTTGTCAGATTCCCCATTTCCCCACTTTGCTTTGGATGCTGCAATAGGATTGCGTTATTGCAGCAACAGCACTAGGCAACGTTCATTTTGCAAGGCCTCAGCAGTCCTGGAAAGGTCTGTGTGCTCACTGACCAGCAGGAATGCTGGAAGGCAATGCAAGCCCAGTCACTAATTGCTTGGGAAAACTCAGGAAGTTACTGGACTGTCCTGGAACTGGCGCGCACTCACAGGTGCCATTTCATCTGTCCACTCCCCATGACCAGGTTGGAATCGCTTCACTGTTTCCATATCATCTATCACTCGGACAACATCACCAACCCAAAAGGTGTTGAGCTACAAGAAAAAGAAAGTCATAAGCTTTTGGGGGATGAAGCCATAAAAAAAAAAATAGCCATCAGCCACTCCACATCACCCCCACCCTCAGAAACCCAACCAAACAAGAAGCCCATTGACTCAAACACCGAGACATTACAAAACTTAAATACAACCACCAAGAAATCCGTAAGCACTGCCCTACAAAGTAAGTGTAGCTCCAGGACTGGGGTATTTTCATACCCCAGTGCACATTTAAGTAGGGAAATAATTTGGGACAGAACTTCTTTGTTCTTTTCTTTCTTCTTCAAATCATTTATAAAGAATACCAGTATCAAGTGCATATGAAACTTTCCTCGCTATACCTGACTTGGCACAGGAGATTTTAATTCACTTTAATAAGGAAGTTAAATCTGTTTATTATTAAGACAGAAAAGAGAAAACAGTTTATCTGTACTAGTAATTTGGCAGATGTTTCCTCTGCTCACTGAGCTAAGAAGGAAGCACTGTCAAAACATACTTTTCAGAGCAGACTAGTTCTGCACAAAACAGTCTGACACTGCATTTTCCATTGGTGTTGGAAGCTTTTAGCACTGTGATCTTGTTCAGGTCTTTCTGAACTCTGTCTTCCAGCAGCTGCTTCTATACCTATTAGCTCTGTTTCTAATCATCCGTCTTTCAAGTCCTGAAACCTCTGGGGAAAGCCAAAACTACAAGCTTTAGAAATGCAGACACAAAATTAGAAGAGCTGGATTAAAGACTCGGGTCACCCAGAAGAATTAGAGAGAAGCGAGACAAAGAAAGATGTAAAAAGGAGCATAACATGAAGACACAAGAACAAGGAAGAAAATCAAATGGAAATGATGCAGAAGTAGATTCATCACAGATGACAGGTAGCTGCAGAAGGATGAGCTACTGTAGGTCTACTGGTACCACTCTTATCAAGCTGAAATTGAGAAATGGAATTTACCTTAAGAACTTACAACATTTCAAATGCAAAGGTTCATATAACTGGTCAGCCTAATAGCCCAACTTCACTGTCTGCAACCATCTGTCTTAGCTCTGATGGCATGCAGGAAATTCTGCCTTGAACTACTGCTTTTAGAACACCAGTTTATTTCTTCAGCACTTGCTAGGACACAATGTGTCTCAAACACAGCAGGTTAGATTAACAGCTACTCTCTGAAGCATTTCCAGTCATGGCCAAGCTCACTCATCAGGCACCTACCTTAGTCAGAGCTCCAGGATGGAAAGTCCAGCGCGTTTCACTGTTGAACTGGACCCTCACGTCCCCTCTGTCCGTGATTCTGTGCACAGTCCCTGTCTGGCCAATGAACTTTTGATAGGGAAAAAAAAAAAGTAGGGGAAACCCCCTAAATAAATCACATTGTTTAACAGTGGGGAAAGCATAGATGGCTAAATCACGCATCATTTCCAATTCACAGACTAACAGTTCTCCCAACCCTGCTGAAAATGAGATGCAGCCATTGTTTTTCTGCAAAAGGAGGGAAAAGCTGCTTAAGAAGCCCCCTTAAAATAGCAGCACACTGGGGGAGTAGAGTGATAGGAATACAAAGTGTGAAAACCCTTGAAAATGCAGCACAAATTGTCCTTCTCTTTCCAAGTGACAAAGATGGGCAGAGATTACAACATTGTTCTGCAGTATAATATCAGCAAGGCATGCTTTGAGAGGGAAAAAGGAGCATGGCAGAGGAGACTACAGAAAACAAGTATAGTTGTGTAGTGCTCTGTTCTATAGCTGTGATTCTGGCAGGTCCTGAGAGTACTGAAGGAGACAAAAAGTACCTATTTCTGAGATGACAGGCGAATCCCTGCCTGCCAGGCTAAAAGAAGAGGCTGATGCTCAGTTAATAGATTTCCAGATTGAAACTGAAATGATAAGAGTTTGTCTTGATATTTTAAAGTCTTATTTCACAAAGATTGCTCACCTACAGGGTGGGCTTGGATAGAATATATACAGAAGGTATCCTTATCATTTTACAGCATTGCTTCATGTATCAAGGCTTCAGACAGCTGCCTCAGAATCAGACCTGCAAGCTATTCATTTACTGAGTCAAGTGCAGCAGGCATTTGGGTCACTTGTGGCTATGTATTTCCTTCTCTCTCCAAAAAGTCACTTTTATACAAGTTACTAATACAGGCTTAGAGACAGGTTTTATTACTGGACTGGTGAGTATCAAAATGTGATTTGATTTTGTCTTGCAAATCTACTATGTAACAGCAATAACGCCTTTTTCAATACGTGAAGGTAATTTAATCTATTTGGGGCAGTATCTGAAGTCTATGAAAAGCAAAAAAAAAAAGTTGACTTGTGGAGAAACGAAAAGCACAAACCTTTTAAATGGCAAATTTATTCATTTACCTATTATTATTTCATCTAGATATAAGCACATCCCCAGTGTTCACAACCCCTTGAGATGCTCCACTACATTAATAGGCATCATTTCTGTCTTTACTTCCTCTACTTTTTAGATAACAGGTGACAACAGACTGACGGCTCTTCAAACTAAAGCCAAGGTAACAGGCCAAGGTCCAAGAGACATTGTATGGGATGAGAAATTTTAGCCCTGGCTGGGGATAGAGCCCACTATTGACAAAACACATAACTTTTATTAGCAGCAATGCCAAAGCAGTGAATGGATCCAGAACTCCAAAGAAAAGATCCATGGCTCATTGCAAAACAAACAAACCAGCCCTTGCTTTTTATATACTGACTTCCAAGACTTTTGAGCAACTCTTTAGACGCATCAGAGATTCTTAGGAATTAAGCAGGGCTCCCCAAGGCAATTCTCATAAAACACAGACTTATCTGTGCCCCAAAATAAATCCAACTCCAGTGTCCTATCACTAAATTTGTATTTGTGATTCAGTCAATACAATATACATGTAAAAGGTAACAATTTACACAAAGATGTTCTGCTAACTTCCTAGCCAGGGCCTACTTATGTAGGCTGAGATAGTGACTATTACACTGCTGAGAGAACAGAAGCAAGCAGAAGCATACCTCAGCCATTTTAGGATTCCAGCCACCATGGCCTTCCTGCATCTCCCGCAAGATGTCAATGTCCAGAAGGCATTTCACTTTGTCCCCATGCTGGAAGGGATGCCTGTCTGTGCTCTCCTTCCGCTGCAGTTCAGCTGGCCTTCCTAAAGAGAAGGACACCACCACCCATAGAGATGAAGGATGCAATAACACACTTTATGTCTCGTTTGGCTTTATAACAAGGGTTGCAAACTAATAGTCTTAACTGGGGCAGAATGGCTGTGGGGCAACCTATGTAAAGAGTTCAAGAGAATTTAGCTCTCACTAAATATTGGTACGGTTAAGGACGAGTTAGCTCTTACAAGACAATTTTATCCCTTCTCAGACAGAGGAATGCCTTTGAATGATGCCTCTCATGTCATGTCAGACATCAGTAGCTGTTCTTAGCAATCCAGTCACCCACACCAGTTGTTGAGCAGGCACACCCACACAGGACTCGAAGTTCTCTTCCATAGGCAGCCATATAGCCTGCTTCATCCTCCCAGTTTCCTGTGTAGCAAGAGGCCATTCCACTGGAAATAGGCTCCCCATCCAACCCTTCCCTTCCCTCATGCTCTTGCCAAGCTGCTCAGGGAGAGAAAAGAATGAGAAAGACCTAATTCTGCTGCTGCAAACTCAAGAACAGACCTCCCTGTTTTCCCAGGGGAGCAAAAGATGGTCCCTGCACCTCATTAAAAAAAAATTACAACTAAATTACACCTTAGTAAAAAGAATCCAAAACCACAAGTAATTTCCTTGGTGTCATCAGAGAAAGGTGAATTGCAGCAAGTTGCCCATACAGACATCACCTTTTCCCATTACTTTTCCTAACAACCCTGCTGGACAAGTATTTGGGAGCTCCTTTCTTAGACACCTCCCTTTTGTCACCATTTCTCAACAAAAGACTTATGTCTACGTACCTAATTTTGGGAGATGCTCTTTGTAGTAAAAGCCACCAGATGCCTCCACAGTACATTTCAGGTCCACTTTTCCCTTGTGTCCAACTCTGTAGACATTGGTGGTACCATCAGACCACGTTACACTGGCCACGCTGCGTCCGGTCTCTACATCCCAGCCACGAATATCAACCACTCGTCCAACTTTACCTTCTCCACCTGATGGAAAAAGAGGGGGACAAAGTGTTCAGTTTGCATTTTCACTGAGACCAATACACTTCCTGTATCACCTGACACCAAGATGTTTGCTGAGATACAGCTTAATGAGATTTTTACCTTAGCTAACTAAAAAAAAAAAAGGAAAAAACGGTCAGTTCTCCAACTATTCACCACAGAGGAGTAGGTACAGAGCCACAAGTCAACAGCTGGGAAGACAGTATTCTGACAAAGAGGATGCCACCAGGAAGGATTTCTGTGGGGGCCTGTCCTGGGCCAGTTTACGTATTAAACAGTAGCACACTGCTGCCTGAAGCAATGCCCTGCAGTCAAGTGTTCATATAAACAAAAGGAAACCACACCAAAAATACCCTCAAATTATTCAGCAACTTATACAACTTCCTCAAAGCTTGCATGATTCACCTTGATTTGCAGAAGGCACAAGAGATCTTAGTCACCTTTTTAATTAGGGAAATTACACCATGAGACAACTCAGTTTGACCAACAAGGACAGAATCTCTGCATTAAACTCACTGAAAGCCAGCCAGCCATTTACTTAGGAATACAAGTATGGAAAAGGTGAATTCTGTGTAGGAACAGCCATCCCTCAGTGTACAGAAACACTGCCTAGCTAGACAACACAGAGTCACGGCACCACGCTGTGGCAAGATAAAAACACAGCAGTGGTGTAAAATCCACCCAAAGTCTTTAATCTCTCCCCAACAGTGGCCAGGCGGAGGAACACCAAGTTTGTCCTGGTTCTTCTCTTTATCTGCCCAAGCAAGGAAGTGTACTACTGAACCATCTGGACGTGGCTGGGCATGGGGAGCATACATCCAATATGCAGTTATTGACCAGGGGAAGGAACAATCTCTGGACAGTATCAAGGTTCAAGTACAGGAAAACACTCATCTTGCATCAACACTGTGTTCATTTGACCATAATAACATGGACAGGATGTAGTAGATGACTGTCCTCTCCCTACTCTTTCAGTCTGTAAGAAACCTGGTATGCATCACTGGCCTCAAGTTAATGCTGACAGAAACTTCGCACCAAAATAACTTGAATGACCAAAGTGACACAAGAATTTATGTTTGTCTGTTGCAGCAGGGATTCAGACTGAACAACAACAAGAAGTAATCTGCTTCACCCTGTTCAGATGCTTTTCTTTGAGAAGGGCACCAGCTTCCACTTCCACAGTGTTTGGACTTTGGGAAGCGGTAGTAAGGAAAAACATGTATTCAGTGAAAAAGCTGAAGTGGCTGAAAAGCAACACCATCTGATCAGATTTCTCAACTAGCTACTATTGCCCCTACCAAGTACACAGATTTACCACGACCCTATCACAGAGTTTGTAAGGTTATTTATTACCAATCTTACATGTTACCTCCTTAAATGTTAACAGAGCTGATGTGTTAGTGCTACCAGGAAGCTAAGTTCAGAACAGCAAATGGCTGTGGATGGGGGCAGCTCCATCAAAGACGAGGCAGTGCTCATCAGAGACCAGCTGAGTGGCTGACCTTATGCTTCCTCACTTGTCTTGCACATGTTAACTGCTTTCAGGTCACAATCATTGTAAGCAACACCAGTCTCAGACGTGTAAATGTTGATCTGATCTCAAAAGGATGGATAAGCTGTACTGAGCATAAGCTTCTTTTGCTCTCATACCCTGCAAGTGTCCATATGCCCTGCACTAAACTCGGAGCTGCAATAAATGGTGGAGTCAACACTGGAAACCTTTGGACTTACAATGTAATTATAAAAGGGAAAAAGAAGCTGTAAAAGGCTCTGGAATAGAAATGGACAGTAACACGTCCTTAACCCTGCAGCACTACACAGAAATTGTCATCAGCGAGTTCAACTGAGTCATACCCCAAAAGCAGCTCTAGAAAAGGCATCTTTTTTCTTCTTAGATTTTCAGCCTGAAGTCACAATTCATGCAGAAAGCAGAAACAATCCACCAGCAACCACAGCAAACAGTTCTTCATTAAAGCTCCAGGGGAAACACTCCTAGATCATTTCTCTTAACTGTTCTTAAAAGTGTGCAACTAAGGATATTCCAGAGAACTCCAAAGTTAAAATGGAGTACTGCACAGGAAGGCAGACAGAGCCTGCTCCTCCTGTGAATGGAAGCCTTTCCAGGAAAAGGTGGGATGCATACAGCTTATGTCGCAAGTTTGTTTTATAGGACACCTCAAAAGCAGCTTACCGTCCTGGTTACCCCACTCCCAGTCAGGGCCACGCACTACTTTAGCCCCCTGGAAAGTTCCTTTGAGTGTGATGCGAGTCAAATTCTGTCGAGGGCTCACAAGGACTCTGGAAAAACAAAGAGAAAACACATGAATTTGTTCCCACTTCATAAAGCTCTTTTCCAACCGAGCTCGTGAGGACCAAGTGTACCACACACAGAGAAAAACATGGCTTGAGTTCTGAAGAGCATGTAAGAAGTGAAAGAAAACCATAAAACAGAGGGTCTTTGACCCTAAAAGCTGGTCCCCCAGGAAGGTCAGAATATTCAGGCACTGTTCCACTGATGGCAGCAAGACAACTAACGAATAATACACTGGGCTAAGGATGACACAGGTTTTATCTTCAAATGTTACCAAAAATTGTGAGATTCATGCTACAGAACTTAAAAAAGCTGTGTCTCTCTCAACTGTGAGATGCAGGTATTTGGGGATGGAGGCTGCCATGAGGAACAGGCACACTTCAGTGACAGTCTGTGGAGACCAACACAACCTATACACAAGCAGCAGGGCTGTGGTGGGGTGTCTCTCTCATGCTGGTAGCCACCAGAATTGCATCTTGCTGATTCAGGAAGCTGAACACATACAACACCACCCAAGTCAATTAATTTGTTTCGCAATTAAAAACCAGAGCCTCTGAGAGGAAGAGAAAGAAAAATCAGAGGAATAAGAAAAAGTCATTTACACAGGAAGTCTGACATCATGTCATAGAACAAAACTGGCACTCAGCTGCCCTTGTATCCCATTGTTAAGTTTAATGCAACAATGGACATCACTAAGATGTACACAGCATGGAAGCATTAATGGCTTAGGCAGTCTCCTATTTGATAAGGAGTTCAGCACATTTCATAATCTAACCTGCAGACTGCACAGCCCAGTTCACTGGCTGAAAAGCAGAGCAGATTAGAGCAGCAGTGTTGTGGCTAGACTGCTTCCAGGATAACAGAGACCTTTCTGTCTGCATCACAGACACACACTGACCCAGATAAAGAACAAAGACAAGAAATACCTACGTGATAGTAAACAGGGGGTCTGATGTCCTGTTAAAGCAGCTTCCAATTCCCATAATGTTACAGCAGCTCCTCTGCTGGTTTTGTGCGTGCTGCTCCTAGTCCCTGTTCCCTAGCAGAAAGCTGTCTCATGAGACACCAAGCCACCAAATTCCTTATGGACCAATTTGTGTTGCTCACTCAGGTACAATCCACTTTGCCAGGTGACTGCAGAGGTGCCACAATCCATACCCATAACCATGCACCTCCTCCTGACAGGCTCTTGGCAGCTCCCAGAGCAGACAGTGCAAACCCAAGCTCAGCAGCTGCTCCAGCCCAGGGAAGGGGAGGGGAAGCCTGACCTCAGAATGCTGTATTTATTTTCCATCTAATACCTAGAGAGAGAAGGTGGAGACTCAGAAGGATAAAAAGCTTATGCCCGAACTGTTTACTTATCCATCAAACGCCTATGTTTTTTACCTTCCTTAACTTGGGAACTGTGCTTTACAACCTAATGTGTTTTTAAAGAGGGAGAGATTATTTACACATGTTCTTGTAATAGCTGAATGCTTGTTACCCAGACTGTAGCTCAACAAGAGGAAGATGGAGATCATCTTCTGAATGACTGCGATTTTGTCTGTTTTAAACACCATCAAGGCTGGCAGTTGTTATGAAAGAAGATAATGAAAGAGGGCCAGGAAAAAACTCAGCTAAAAAGAAACACTGATCAGCATTCATTTCATCACAGTGTCATCCCCTATAGATTTGCTACAAAACCCAGCATGGATCTGTGTGCTACAGCTGAAGCAACTCAGCTGCAACATCCTATTTTCACAGTATTCTGCTGAATGCTTTTCTAGCAGTTTATCAAAGATGTCTTAGTCGAGCCCTGAGACAAAGTGATAAAAATACACTTCTCCTCCAAACCCTACTCTCACAAGGGGTTTCAATGCAAAGATTTTCAGTGACAGTAAAATAAAGCAGCAAGATGTTTCAACTACAAAATAACCACCATTCCTTATATTCCAGCACCATTTCCCTTTGTGTATGAATCATATAACAGCAGCAATCTCCTATCTCAACAGCTCTCATATTAACTTGCCACTTTGAGTGGAATTTGTGGGTAGAAACCAGGAAAACAAAGGTGCCCAATTCAGAAAACTGATCCTTAAAGAAGTGTAAGAAACTCCATCTCCCATTTTACTTACATGCTGGAGGCACCCCACTGTAAGTGCCTTCTTTCCTCAGCCTCACAAAAACATTGACCGTGGGCTGAACCACACACCGCTGATCAGCAACACCAAAGAATGATGAGAGAACCAAATGCCCTCAGCCAATACATCTTTGGTTTTCATCTAATTCAGTATGTTTTGCTTCAAGTACTGGCTAACAACCAAAGTCACCAGCATGTTGCAAAAATACCCAAGGGATAAACTTAATCATTGCAGTATTGCTTTTAATAACAACTTCAATTATGACAGCCAAAGTCTGCAGCCACTGCTGCCCTACAAGTTCCAATGGTATTAAATTACTGTAGAGTGCAGAAAACACTTAGGAGTATGTGCTGGACAGAATGAAGCTGTGTCTCCCCTCAGCATGCTGGGAACCACCCCATGGGGATATTCTGCCTGTGTTCAGTTTTCACTAGGTGCTCACCTAGCCTTTCACATCACTGAGATCTGTGCTCCAGCCAGCTAGAAAAATAGCATCATCCATGCTTTACAGATATTGAGACCCAAAACGACTGATCTGGAGTTTAAAAAGAGTTGTACAGCAACAATCTGAGGCCGTGCAGAAGGCAGAGCCTCTTCATATCACACACACCTAACATATTTTATAAGACAGAGACTTCCTCACTGCAGAAAATTCTTATCTGAAGAAACAAGCACAACAAACAGGACTAGAAAGTCAAAGAGATGGACACCCTGCAAGGTAGCAGCCTGTAAATACTGTGTCAGTCTCTTCAGAAAGGCACTGCTGTAACTAGAATCTCAGCTCATGGTGGGTACAAACTCCTGGAATATATAAAGATCTACACATGCTACACCTCAAGCCAACACAATATCCTGCAGAAATTGTGGGTATAACCAAGCTCAACACTGCAAGAGATTCCAGATTCTCTAATCCTCCCTAGCAAAGCTTTTACTGAAGCACTTCCAGCAAAGGATAAAGGAAGGAAATTCTGACAGATGGCAGGCGGATGCTGATTGCTCAAGTGTGAACCAGACTAAGACAAGGATGCTGGTAAGCGAGGGATCAGGATCGCAGGAACCTATTTCAGGAACTGGCTTTACCAAGAATTTCCATTGTCAATCCTATCCTTCCTTGCCCAGGCACAGTTCTTCACAAAACCAGCTACACATTTATAGCTTACACTGCAAGGCCTGAGCTGGGCTAAATGCTTGTTGTCTTTTTTGATAACCTCCAAAGCTAACCTGTGTCAGACTCAGTTCTGAAAAGCCACATGGGCAAGATTTCAGACCAAGGCTACTAAATGTGTACGAAAGCATGTGTGTGCACTGAAGACTCAACACCCTACTGCAGACAGAAGGTTCTCTCAACTATGCTCTCACAGAGGAGTTCTCTTGCTTGAAGTTTTGATCCAGAAAAGACAAAACACATCAATGAAATTTAATCTCTAATTCCACAAATCAAACAGAATATCCCAAGGGAAGCCTAGTGTGGGGACATTCTCTAGTGTTCTACAATCTATGTGGATTTTAAGGAGGCACATTAGGTAACTTATCCAGTAAATCACGGTGGCTTTTTTAAGAAGTACAATTATTCATTAATTCATACTGATAAATTCATTAATACTTACTGTGCTTTTCTTTCCCAAAAAGTTAGGAAACAAGCACATCATCACATAAGACAGATCTGGTCCAGGATGTTGCTCATCAACAATTCTTGGTCTAGCAGCTTAAATGACACTGCATAAATAACACACATTCAAGAGGCTACTAAAGTACATAAACCTGCATCCTCTATTGACTAGTAGTAAAACAGCAGCAGTTATCACTCAACTACTATATTAGTTCACGTTTATAGTAGAAGCCATCACAGATGGCATGCTGCATTATTAAAGCTGCCTTAGATGGATCTGCACTGCACATGCATACCTACATGGTACCATGCATTTGTTCTTGTATCTGATTCAGAAATCCTACTGGTAACTAGAATAGACAGAGCTGGTTTAAGAACTATGGCTGAAAATAACAGCAGACTCTGTTCTGAGTCCAGTATAAAACACAACACATACTGAGAAAATTCTTGAGTTTCTTATGCTTGATTACACAGAATGTTTCCCTGTGTGCTTTGCTGGCTCCTCAAACTCCATTGTTCTCCAGAAAGAGAACAGGACCTTTTCAAGTGTTAAGGTTGTGATTTATTGGTGAGAGAAGTCTAGAAAACAGCCTGGTAAAATGCACCACATACCCTACTGAAATTCAACTTCGCATCATCCCTGAGAAGAGGAAGCATGCAAAATGCCACTGCTGCTTTTGCACTTCAATATAATGCTATTAAGATTCTGGATGACAGAAAGATTATCTCAGACCTGATTGAGTGTGCCTGGCTATTCCTGCCCTAACCCTGGTAAGTTTTGCTTTGCACTCTGCTTACAGACATTGATTTACCTTCCAATTATTAAGTGTATATTTAGCAAATGGATACACAACTGCCAAGAAAGGTCTTCAGTGAAATTGAGCAGTCCACCCTTTTAAACTAAGGATGGGAGCCTCTCCCAGAACAGCCATTAATTTCAAAGCAAACAAGACCAATAAAACACATCAGCAATTGGCAGATGGCAGGAAAAGATGCCTTCAAATGGCACAGTACAAAAAACACAGTACTTCCAAACTCAGGTTGAAACTCAGGTCACCGAAGACCTGAAATAGCCTTCAGGTAAAGGTGTCTTCAAAGCCTCTTTAGGAAACTGATTGGGAACCCCCTGCAGTGGCTGTCTGGGCTTAAGGCCATTTAAATCCTAGGATTAGTGAGCAGTCTTGAAAGCAACACATTGCTGCACTTGAGGATCATTGTGAAGTGAAAGATACCCATTCCCTGTCAGAGAAAGGAGAGAATCTCAAGACTCATCCTGTGTCACAGCCACTCAAACAACAGCAGCTAGCAACAACATCTCAAGCAAACCCAGATCCACACAGCAGTTACCATGTCTTTTTAAACACACAGCTTTTTTTGGTCCTTGGGGAACTGCCAAAGGTTTTCTCTTCTGTTTTATTAAGCTAGAAAATTGAGATGAGTGATTTAAGTAATAGTCCTAGTGAGTCATAAGTATGCAATTTTTGTTCTCAAAAAAAGATGCTGCATTGCCTAAGGCAATGTAACTTTACAGCTCAGACCTCTGTTATTCCAAAGAAATCCTCTCTGTGGCATTGTTCAAAGGTGATCTCCTTCCATGCCCCTTGTTTCACTTCTTTTTAAAATCAGAACATTCTTACATATTTATATGTATTATTTTTGTATCTAGATATGAAATCACAAAGCTCATTTCACAATAGGATCTGGCTTACTTGTCATACTAACACAAGCTCAAGGAACATCTTAATCCAGTGGATAAACATAAGGCTCAATGAGCATTCTCTGGACAGCAACATCTATCCCTTTGCTAGCACCAAGAATTCTGGCACAACCACACTGACAAAACTGTTGTGATCAACTTCAGTGTGAGCATATGGGAGGAAAACCAGCTGCAAATCCAGCACCACTGTCTTTAGCGAAGTAATTACACTTTTCATTCTGCAGATGGATGCAATGCACAGTGATGTTCTCAAGGGGAGGGGTAGGAGGGAAGTAAAATATAAGAGACAGTGACAAGAGCTGATTTCCTATTACTTTTCCTAAAGGCAAGAGGATTACAAGATTCATCTTCATGTCTACCTTAGTAGGTGGAAATTAAACTGCTGTTTGAGACTGCTTTTCAGTTGTTCCTCAGGACAGGAGAATAGACTTCAATGTCTTGGCACATCACCAACCCCTGGGGCATACACACCCCATTTTGGAGACCACTATGACAGAACAGTGACCTCCAGATCCCAACAGGATTAACTGGACTTCCCCTGCAGCATCACTTACGGTTGTGAGTGCGCCGTCTCGTAGCGCTCGAAGGAGTGGGACAGATCATGCTTGTTGTTCATGTAACACTGTGTGCACAAGTCGTAGTCGAAACACATTTTGCATTTCCACCGCATTCCCCGTATCCCATGCTTCTTGCAACAGTCACAGATGATGTTAGGGTGACGGACACCTAGGAGAACAAAAGCAAAGGAATAGAAGATCCAGAGAAAGCAGGCTGACCAGGCCCTTAAGAACTAAATCAGCATGTTTTAAAGAAATAAAATCAAGCACTGAGCATTGAAGATGATGCAGCAACATAATATCAAGTGATGTGTAATATGAATTATCCATTTCCCAGCTTAATGGACTCTGATCCTAAAAGCCATGCCAGAATTCAACAGAATGACAGTCAGCAAAACCGTTAGGCTCACAGACATAACAGAAAGAGGAAAGAAAAGCCTTTGCATAAAGGCAAACAGGAATTTCATTGCATGAATTGGCGGAATGTACACTGCTGCTCAGCATCAACCCAAAGGCAGCTGCCAAAGGCTTAACATTCCAGCTAGCATATGAGACCGGCGTATGCTAGAGGAGACGGGTTTACAGCACTAGTTTTGTGCTTCTTGTCTGTGCTATACTTACCTATTTGAGCGTTATCATACAGAAGAAGGTCGTAAGCCCCTTGGAATCCAGTCCGATAGTTGGTTCTGTTGCCTTGATCCCACTGCACAACCACAGTCTTGTCTGGAGTGGTTGGGCTGCCTGTCCGACCAATCTCAACCACAGTCCCAACATTCCCTTCTCCGTTGTCCTGGTTGCCCCACTTCCAGTCCACTCCACGAACTACCCGCATTCCAACCTGCATGCTGGCATAGGGGTCCACGTCCATCGATCTGCACAGAGAGCCCTACAGTTCTTCCACGTAGAGGGTCCTGGAGACAGGCAGTATCATCAGCAACACAGTCAGCATCGCCAGCAGCATGGTCAGCACACCTAATAAGGTAACACAGAACTAAGTGACGCCACTCAACACATCATATTTTTCCCACAAAATGACATGCCTACAGAAGAGGCCTGACCTGCTGAGCAGATAAATCTGTACTTTATCGAAACGGGGATCCTCACAGCTTTTGCAGATACACAAACTAGCCAGACTTCCATGGCACGGAAACATCTGTATAACAGCCAGGACACTTATCCCAGAGCACTGGGCATGAAAAAAGAGAACTGGGCAAGAAATCTTTACAGAACTCCAGTACCAGCCCTTGGTTTCAAATTCAGGAACGTGTGCCCAGAGAAGCTGTGGCTGCCCCATCCCTGGCAGTGTTCAAGGCCAGGCTGGACACAGGGGCTTGGAGAAAGCTGCTCTAGTGGAAGGTGTCCCTGCCTGTAGCAGGGAGTTGGAACTGGATGAGCTTTAAGTCCCTTCCAACCCCAACCAGTTGTGATTGTGTACAACAGCTACTAGAGACACAATGGCAACAGAAGCAAAGGAGCACAGTAAAGAGAGTTGAAAGAAATGACCAGGAAAACACCAGCAGCATAATTTTAGCAATGAAAAGCCAATATCAGTCTACTTTTCAGGAAGACTCTCTATACACATCACATCACATGATACTGCAGTGTTGAATTTCACTTGCCCAGAAAGTTAGTTCTAGGTTTGATTTTGGGATACAAGAAGTTTTAAAGATGCATATGGGAAAAAAAAAGTTTGTTCTCCAAAAGTAACAGCAGTTTTAAAGTGCCAATGTCAGAGAAATGTCAATTTTTGCTCCTATTTATCAATGGCAGGAACAGGGAAGTGGAATCGCTTACCTGCAATAAGCATTGCAGATTTTGTGCTGGCATCATTAAAAGCTTGCAATAGCCTTTACAGCTGTTGCCATGACAGGTAATAAATGAAGTGATAAATAAAGTGAATACCACATGCATGCAGCATGTCCACCACTTGGAATTAAATCAGAGTTTCAAAGCCTGGTTTACCTCTTTTACCAGAACAAGACACAGTGTGGCTTTCAATATGTAGGACCAAAATGCTGGTTTGACTTCTGGAAAAATCTACTGCAGCACCCCTTTATTTTTGGGCATCTGTAACATGAAGAATTTTCTGCACATTTGAAAGAACAAGACTCAACAGAGTGCCAAGGCTCAAACAATGCAGATTCCCAAGGTATAGCAAACTTCCCAGAGCAGGTTCAAACCAGGCTGACCAACCTGGTTTAGGTGACAAGCTAATAGGATGTGTACTCAGACCCAGCAACAGCAGCAGCTCTGTGCCATGTGATGTGTTTTTAGCACCACCACCTACCAATAAAGCAACTGAACCCACCGAGGCCTAAAAATAAGGCTCTTTCTCCAGCCAAACATTCTCTTTTAAATGTATGGAGGAGTAACTGGATGCAAAAATCAAGTTTCCAGCATGCAGAAAGAGCCTGATTTCTGTCCAGCTTTAGCATCTCTCTTTTCCTGCTACTCATCCCTGCGACATCCAAACACCAGCCATATGAGAGCAACATCAAACCCAAATGTCCTTGTGAATTTCATGTCAGCTTCATTCTCATCATCACTAAAAATGCCTCAGGCAACACTTGAATTTAGGCTTCCTTTGTGTAGGTGGATGTGAAATTGCCAAGTTTAAGGTGCACCAGTGTTTACTGTCTTTATGAAAGCAAAAGGAAAGAATATGCTTCTTAGAAGGCACTGCAGAGCCTAATGAGTTGTACAATCCCCTCTCCCTTCAGATCAGAGATTAATAAAATGGGCAATTTATTGCTTTAACTAAGAGGCAGAACTGCTTTTTCAAAAGGCTGCTATCAACCAGTCAAGATAAAGCCACTGCAGAGAAAGCAAATGCAAACATTCAGCAATACAAAGGTACATTTTCCACACAAGAAGGCACCAAATGCAGCCTGCATTTCCATCTAATACGCAGGGGCGATGCGTAACAAGAGCAAAGAACCATTCAAAATCCTGACAAGATGAATTACAATGCTCATGCAGGCTGAACCTTGCCAGAGATCAGCATTATTTACTTCCTAAGTGGAAATGTTTCACTCATTGAAGCAAACACTCCTCCCTCAATGTTTTCTGGGTCACAATTGCTCTGGAGAAGGATAGGTAGAGCTGCCAGAAATGATTCACAGAGAAAAATGTCAGTTTCCCATGGGATTTTGAAGTAACTAGGAACAAATAAACCACTGTGACCCAAGCATGTTTCTGAATCCTGACCTAACATTTTGACCCCATCGACTGTGACAAAGGAAAGAACAGCCCAAGTGTAACCTAGGAGTCCATTCTTAGGAAATCCCAGTAATATTTAACTGGAACAAAGGGAAAATACTTTAGTGCCTTCAGTTCACACGTTAATTGCAATAATTACTGCCATTTTCTGCCAACATTCAAACTGATGCTGGTAAAAGGGTGCTCTAGAGACAGCCTGGCATCTGCCTGGCAAGAGGCAAAGGTTGCTGCTGCACTGGATACACAGCAAACAGAACCAACCAGTGGTGCAAGCAGTGACAAAATCAGCACATGTCATTCAGTTATCACGTTGTTTGAACAGTTCAACAAACAGAGAAAGATGCAGGTGATTTTGTTTCTTTTTCTTTTTTTTTTTAAGCAATGCTGTTTTTCTATCTCTGAAAGTGAGATCTGCAGCATCCAACAACTACCGAAGAGCTCACGTTGTCTACTTACAGAATCCCAGAATGGTTTGGGTTGGAAGGAACCTTAAAACTCACCCAGTTCCAACCCCCTGCCATGGGGTTGCCAACCTTCCACTAGAGCAGGTTGCTCCAAACCCCATCTAACCTGGTCTTGAACACTTTCAGGGATTCCTTCTTTCATCCTTTTACTCTTAGGTGGTTTTCCAAGGAATACAAAGCTCACAGAGGCTACAAGCCCCTAAATCTGATACAATTCAATCCTCGGGATGCAGCCCTGGTACATACCCAGCCTTACCCTTCACCTTTCTTTCTTTTCAGCAAACAGTAAGCTCCCAGGACAGCACAGCAGCAGACACACAAGTAGTCTCACTAACAGGAGGCAATGTCATTTCTCACAAGGAGACACCCAATTCCTCACAAATACAGTCACTATTAAGTGAAAACAGACCAAAAAACCCAGCAAAGCACACAGTAAATAATGCTTTTTGACTTACCACCACACAAAGACCACTTTGTAGCTTTTGTACACTCCTGGCTCCCAGGTAAGGCCAGGAGTTATCATCAGCTTTTATTGCTGCCTTCTGGAACTGCAATCCCAGAGGAGGCCTTGGCTGCCATCACACCTGAACTTGATGTACTCAACCTCCAGCTCCTGGTAGAGGCCCCATCTGGAGACTTTTGCCTATGCCATGGCATTTTACCAACTCCAGTTCACATCAGTTCAATGCCAAGCTCTACCATTTGCAAATCTCTCTCCTTTTGCCTTTCTACACAGCCCAAAAGTCCTTCAGTGGAAGTTCATATTCTAATTCGCTCTCATTTCTTCTGAACCAAGTTTATCTACCCCACACCTCAGTCAGTCTCTTACTTTAAACTAGCTCCCCCAGCACTCAAAACCCTTACCTTCTTTAGCAGGCCTCTTAAGGAGCTCCCTGGTAATAGTGCCTTCTGTTACCTATACATAAAACCCTACTAAACGAGAAAAAATTAACATATGACAAAGGAGTTTTTTGCTCTCAGAGTAGTTTCAGTAAACTGTTAATTCACAAACACTAAGCTTTCATATTACCTCATAACACAGCACTAGTACAAGCCCCGCTTCTTGATGTGGAAAAACAGGCAGGCAGGCCCATCTAGTTGTTCATTGTTCTCCAGATCTCATTCCACAGCCCTTGCTCATAAAAAGAGCAGCACAAGTCAGATCAGTCACTGGGACTGAAAGTCTGGTAAGGTCCCCCTCTCCATTTTGGAGAAAGCAGATTCCAAGCTCAATCTTTCATGGCTAAAACAAAAAAGGCTTTAAGAGCCCAGCCCCATTGCAAAGCCACAGTGCTGAATTACAGAACAGAAGACACAAACTCCTCATTCCCAAGCACTAGCAGATCCTCTAAGGCACAGGACTGACACTATCTCAGCTACTCTGTGACAAACTTAACCACTAGAAATTAGACTAAACCCATGAAATCCCTATTCCTCTCAGCCCACCAAAGGATTTGTTGCCCTGACTGAATAGTTTAACATTCCACTGCGAAGCCACAAGGTCTCAATGATCCTTTGCTTCACTTTTTCTTGTGCTGCCAGGATTTCTGCTTAGTCTAAATTTTACGATATGGCATCACTGGCACAGAGGAGGAAAGAGCAGATGATGTTTCTGGGGCTTAAATATTGATAGCAGATAAATGAAGCCATTCTGCTGACAAATTGCTCCCAGAAGCAAGAAAAATAGAAATGGGGCAGCTGCCACTGTTAAAACCAATCAATCAAGAAAAAGCCTGCATGAGGTTAAATCATTTCCATGCCCCAAACCTCACCTGCTCTCAGAGTATATTTAACTGTATTATATAAACAGAATAAAGCAGGTGATTAATATGCCTTTGCTCAGGGATTAATATCTTGTCATCTCAGCTTTGCTGTGTTAAGAGCAGGCACACGTCCTGAAATACTGGGACAGAGAGTGAGCAAGTGCTAAAAATAACTAGCCAGGCAGGCACTAGGTGCCATTGGGTGCATTTTACCTCTACAATCAACACTTGTCCTTTACAAATGCCAGCCCATTGATCTGTTTTGCCTGAACTGAATTTTACATTCAGTTCACACCGAGTGTAATCTAGCACTGAGTTGTTATGGTGAGAGGGGAAGGCTGCCTTCCCTTTCAAGTCGCAGACTCTCAGTGGCTATCACGCTGGTTTAGTATTTATGCTTTCACCTTATTAAAGGATGAAGGCCTAAGAAGCTCCAGCAAATGTATTAATATTCAATACCATTAGATCTGTGCAAACCCTTCTGAGAAGCTTGACCCCAGCATTCTGATTCCCTAAAAAATGTCAGACGATCTCAGAACAGACTCTAAAGATGGAAGAAGTTATAGAGAAGTTACACACTTTACATTTTTGGGTTCATGATGTGCAAGTAATCGTCTGGACTGCAAGGAGGATGCACTAGGACAAAAATGGCTCCATAGCCCAAGAAGGTCAGCATCCCATAATGCTTCCAAAGGTTGAGACGGTATTTAAAAACCTCTGCAGGTTTATCTTCTATCTTCCTTGTTATAAGATTTAAATGTCTTGAGTTTAAGTACATGGGATGAGTATTCTTTGTGGTTATACCTGAACACTGTGAAGTCCTCTCTACTTCTGAGGTTAAACACACAGGAAGTACTGCTGACCTCTGGATCCAGGAGCACCACAACTGAAATCTCAGCTAGAAGACACCTCAACCTTTATTTTAATCACAGATTGGATCCAGAAAACCCCACATCTTCAATATGGCTGAAGTCTCATGAAAAATACTAATCACAAAACTTCCTCCAGTTGGGTACAAAGGCATACAAAAAAGCTTGTAGCCTTCTAAAGCTATCTAACCAGAGCTGAGCTGGCCTTGAACCTTCAATTCTCACTTTACTCAAACTTCAACCCACCTGTGATGACAACAGAGACAGAAGAGCAAACCTGTTCCAAAAACCAAGCACTCATCTGCATAGCCTCAATCCAAACTGGTTTTGTCACCAAGTTCTATAGACCAAAAAGGGATTTTTGTCAGCAACGAGTAACAAAATAAGTTAAATAGAAAGTGACAGTATCAGGCACATGATCTACCAGGAGCAAAGACGTAGCACAGTATTTTTAATGAATCAGCTCCATGTTAACTAATGGACTAAACCCATGAAATAAACTGGATTGCAGAGTAGGTCAATATTTGCTTTAAACCATACAAATGCAAACACAACCTTTGGGAAACACCACCAGCAAGCCAAAAATAGACAGCTGTCACAGGCTTCCAACAACAGAGGTTCTGGTATACTACAGTGTGCTGGGTTTGACTGGGACAGTGTTAATTCTCTTCACAGTAGCTTGTACAGTGCTCTGGTTTGGATCTGTGACCAAAGCAGTGTTGACTGCTGATAACACACTTGTGTTTTAGCTATTGCTGAACAGTGCTCAATTTGACCCTTCCAGTTCTCCTCCCTATGCCATGGGATGGAAGTGAGCTAGCAGCTGTGTGGTGCTTAGCTGCCCACCAGAGTTAACAACACACAGAGAGGTGGGATAACTTCTGCCAGGTCAGGGATGCTGAAAAATTCAGATTTACAAGTCAACATCAGTCAAGCCCTACAAAAGAACAAGTTCCTTCTACCACCTTCTACTGAATACAAAAGCTTCAGGCTTTAAACTGGTGAGATCAGCACTCATGTGCCCACTGGAGAATTAAGAATAATTATAAGTGAAAGTTCACACTGGGCATGTGGTGGATCTTTCTTATTACATCCCACAAGATAATTGCTCATGATCCCAATGATATTTCCTTCTGGCTCTTGATGAACTGTGTTCTCTCCAGGAGGGAGAAAAACAGCTCCAGCCATTTGCTTTAATTGGACCTGACAGCTTGCAGATTGCTGCCTCAAGCCTTGAAAAGCTCAGCAGCTGGGACTGATGAGAATCCACTTTTTCCTCAACAGAGATTTCAGAGTTAAATTTACATTGCATTACAGTAAACACACACACACCCTGCCCCAAAACACACAAAACCACCAGGTGATGGTTTAAAAAACAAACCCCAAACAATTATTTGTTAAGACTGAACTAAGGTCTTTTTCACTTTACATGGAAAAAATGGTATTTTAACTTTCCCATACCCTTCATGGATCCCTGTGGCATAAGGAAAGCAAACAAAAACTTGCTGACACTGTGTTAAATTGTGCTCTTAGACAATGCTCCAATATACCTCTGAGGCCAGATCAGAGCTGGTGGTATTGAACCCTTAAGTAAAGCTCAGGTCTACATCCCTCACACCAGCTTTCAAATCCTATTTACCATGAAAATCTGGGATAAATCACTTAAAAGTTTAAAATCCTCCGATCTAGTTACACAGTTGCCTTGTCTGTCCAGAAAGGCAGTAAGTTTCCCTACAAGTCATTCCAAAGCAGAAGACTAACATCACTGCAGGAGTGAAAAAAAGTCAAGAGGAATTAACACTAATGTCCTGCTGGTAGGCATGTGGTTGGAGAAAACACAGTACGGTGGTTCTGTGATAGGCTGTTCATAGGAACTCACACAACAGGATTATAAATCAGCTGAGTTAGGAACACAACTTCCTTCAACTTTTCGAAGTGAAAAGTAGCTACTTCAGACTCTGGCATAAAGCAAGCTAGAGCACAAAACCTGCTGAAGCTCCTTGATAGGTCATCCTACCAACTTTCAGATTCCCCTTCAGGCTTTCAGAATGGTCAACACCACACTCCTGTCATTTTCCAGCATGGAACTTGCCCTTTCTGTGCTCTGAAAGCAGATCAAAAGGTTTAAGTCTAATCTAACCTGACATGCCTTTGGCTAGAGAGACATCAGCTATATAGGAGCAGAATGAATTGAGCTCTGCTGTTGTTTTCCTCCCTGGTACTTAATGAAGGTTTGAGGCTCAGCATGCACACCAATTCATTTACAAAGTCTGTACATTCTAGAAGTACAGATGTTATCTTTCAGCTCTGGATAGCAAGTAGAAGGTATCAACCCATGATCCAGCGTGCATCCTTGCCTTTGTCTCCCTCCAAGCACACTATATTACAACACCCTGGCCCCTCCACAAGTGCCCTTGATAAGCCATGAATCAGAATCCTTGCAAACCAATTAAGATTCAAATAGTCTGCTTCCAGGACTTTGCATTCTATTCCTGGATCCCTGGAAAACAGCAAATCAAAATGAAAAGGCACGATCAGCACTGTTGCAAGTGCTATGGTCACATTCAGCATGACCCTGAATTCTACCAGAGCCCAGGAGCAGTTCTGCACCAGAGATGATGAGTGAGGAGAACAGATTTGATGGGAACAGGCAGGCAGGGGCAACATGACCTAGGAGAGCTTAATTACCAAGTTGGAGAGAGCCTTCAACTTCAGAGAAACCATATGAAACCAAGCATATGCATGAGCAGCCAATACTAACGCTAGACAAACACAAGGCAAGAGACGAGCTCTGAATAGCCCATGGTGGTCATGTAGCCACACACTTGTTGATCAAAGTAGCCATGAATATACCCTTTTCCAAGTAAAAATGGAAGGAGACAGTTTCCACCTCCACACTTGCAGTATTTCCACAGTTCTTGCAACTTCCAGGATATTTGTTGAAGTTTTAGTGGTAAGAGGCTATGCATGGCCTCCCAGTTCTCCCAGACAATCCCAGCAGTGGATCAGCTGCCACTGCCAACCAAAGCAGGAAACTAACCAGTTCTTTATACACTAATTGAGCACAGGATAGTCACAAAGCTTTAAACATACACCCAAAATAAATATTAAAACATAGGAAGCTACAAGCACTATCATAACAAGCAAACAATTAACCCAAATATCATACAGGTATGAAGATCCTTCTCCTGTCAGTGGCTCACAGAGGTATGCTGTACAAAGAGAAAGGGATGGGAAACATCTTTACCCTTCTGAAGCCTAAAAAGAGAGGAATGATTCAAGAAAACAGAAATGGTGGTGACACTGTTAAACAACAACTAGGTAACTGTTTGCTGACATGCTGCAGGCACTAAATGAAATCATGTCCTTCCACCACAGGAACAGACAAGAATAATATGGAAAACAGGTATAAGGTACTCAAGATACATCAGTGGTAGAGCTGGGAGTAGAGCATGAATTACCTGGCACCCAATCTACTGCCTTGTTAGTCAGCTGAGTTAAGGAGGAACTTCTTGAAGGGAACCAGCATCCACCAAATGGAAGTTAGCTTCTCCAGACACAAACCTAGACACCTCTAACTCATTTTGAGCTTTGCTTTCTGCTCTGGGCAAGAGCTTCCCCAGCTCTGCCGAGGCTATTGAAGCTTTCTTTTTGTGATTTCTATTATCAACGTGACACACAGCATCATTCCAATCATAACAATGTGGGTAATTTAGGGTAACTGCATCCCTTGAGAATTCACTTGTCTTTATCCTGAAACCACAGATGAAAAATTCAACAGGTAATCAAGTATGGAGGAAGGACCTAGAAGGATGCACAACTGCGTTGTTCTTCATAGGAAGCAGGTTTAAGAAACCAAGGAGCTGTTAAACAGACAATAAATACAAATTGTATCCCATTTGAGCCAAATAAACTCTTCCTATAGCAACAGAGAAGTGCAGAGGATGTAATGAGGCTCTCAGCCAAAAAAAGAGAGGGTTGAATAGCAAAGCCAAGCCCAAGTGACCTCCATGAAGGTGAGCCAGAGCTCCCTTGTTTCGAACTGCGTCAGAAATTAGGATTTGCTACGTTCAGAAAGTAAGTTCTGGAGTTGAGCGTCCGCAGGGAAATCAGAACAAGCACACGGACTGCTTCCAGCGCGGCTGTACCACCCGCTCTACGTTTAAGTCTGCCCCTTGTTTGACTGATTCTCAGTTCTTGCACAGAAACACAGGAGAGAGAAAGCCGCATGTGCTTCAGCTCCCTCTGGACCTGAGCACACCTGCCAGCGATACAAAATGCCCGGCAGGAATCACTGCCAACGTTTCAGCTCTCACCTTAGCACGCAAGGACTGACCTGCAGTACCTGTTCCAGAACAGGAAGACAGGATCTGTGTTTACACCCTCCCGGGTACCCAGCACTCGCCACCCAGAAGAAAAGAACAAAACTGGAGCAGGACCAAGCAGACGCACCCTATTACAGCCTCAACCATGGCACCAAGAAAACCGGCCACTTCCAGCAGACCTTGTCACAGCTTAGCCCAAGGGAGGAAAAGGATAAAAACCAGGCACTTACCTGACAGATATGAGAGAGAACGAATTTCGGACAACACTTCACAAAGCCACTGTCCTTAGCCAAGGGCTCTGTCTGCTTCCTCCCCTCATTCATCCTCAGCACAGACCCGCTACAGTGGCCTAGGGAGAAAGGAGAAAACACAAGCAGCGGCCCAGGTGAGCACCGCAGCTGCAGCCCATGGCCACCGGCTCCTTCCCTCTTCAAGCCCTCCGCCGGACGAAGACACGAACCCGGCACCGGACCCCACAGTCGCGGCTGCTCCGGCCCGGCCGCAGCCTCCCCCGGGAGGAGGCGCTTCCCCACCGCCGCCGGCAGCAGCAGCAGCGCCGCGGCCGCCCTTCTCCTTCCCCCCACGGCCCCCGGAGGTACCGAACACCCCGGGCCCGGCGAAACCGCGGCGCCCAGAGACCCACCAAAGGGACTGACAGACCCCGCGGTGCCGCCCGGGCCCTGAGGCGGCCCCGCGCCCGCTGAGGCGGCCCCGCGCCCGCTGAGGCGACCCCGCGCGCTGAGGCGGCCCTGCCCGCGCTGCCGCTGCTCTGCCCCGGCCCCGTTCCGCCCGAGGCGCCCCTGCTTACCCCCGGGGAAGCGGCCGAGGAGCCGGGCCGCGGACGCCCCCCGCCCCGCGGGTGTTGCAGCGGCGCCGCTCGACCCCACTCCCCCGGGGCCGCCCGCGCGCCCCGCCCAGGCCTCCCGCAGCCCGGTGACAGCGGCGGGGCACGCTGGGAGACGTAGTCCTGGGCCTGCCCCGCTCCCCGCCCGCGGGGCGCCGCCGACTACAACTCCCAGGAGGCCCCAGCGGCGCGGCGCGGCCCCGGCCCCGGCTCCGCCCCCGCCCCCGGCTCCGGCCCGGCTGAGCGTGGGGTGGGGTGGGTGCTGCGGCTGACGTGCTTGTGGTGCCGGGGATGATCCAGGTTTGGGAGCGATGCTCAGCGTGAGGGTGCTGAGGCGCTGGCACAGGGTGCCCAGAGAAGCTGTGGCTGCCCCATCCCTGGCAGTGCTCAAGGCCAGGTTGGACACAGGGGCTTGGAGCAAGCTGCTCCAGTGGAAGGGGTCCCTGCCTGTGGCAGGGGTTGGGGCTGGAGGAGCTTTAAGGTCCCTTCCAACACAAACCATTCCATAACTGATTCCTGTTTCCTCTGTGCCATTAAAACCCGCTGGAATGAATGCACTCCTTTTTAAACACTCAAGTGTTCCATTTTTGGGGTGATCTTAGGATAATGTAGGGAGTTTCGGGAATGCAGTGTAACTCCTTGCAAGGTGCCATGTGTCTTTACTCAGCAAATAGCCAGGAAGGCTTTGAAAGCCTCTGCAGGGTAAGATCATAGCTCGGGTATTGCCTGCATGGGATCATTGGTGTGAGAATCTAACAGCATAAGGTAATACTACTCTATAATGACTTTCTCCCCAACGAGGCAGAGGCAGGTTAGGAGTTTGTATCACACCTTAAACCACTCTTATTACCCTTGCCTGGTCCATTCTGTTGCTCCGTGGCACATCAAGCATGGCTCTGTTGAAGCTAATGGACTGGAATTCTGTTTTACATGGAGTCTTTGCTAATGTAGACTGGCAGAGCAGAGCAAGGGTTAAAAGTGCCCTGTGTTGATAGCGAAGAACAGCAGTGAAATTGAGTAGTGTGTTTATGGCAAGCCCCGGCAGCCTCGGAGTGATAAGACAAGAGAACAGGACTTGCCAGTGTCAGACCCTGCACTCACAACAGCAAGATGGCAGCAAGGCCATAAAAACCTCACATGCCATCCCTGTTCCCACTATCCCTTTGGGAATACTATCTAGAGCCCTAGAGGAGGAAACAAAGACACCAGGCAGCAGTTACCGAGGGCTTATGAAGGCTGAAGAGAGCAAAATTCTGCTTCCACTCACCATAACTCATACCTACAGGGCACAAGGGATGGGTCCAAACCCACGTTTGTCATTGTCACTTGATAAAAGCCAAATTGAACGACTCCGTGCCCCTCGTCCTCTGTGTTGCACCAAAGTGATGTTGCCCAAACCGCTCACACGCATGCATGAGGGGGATTGGGAAAACATGAATGTGAAATGAGTGAACTGAATGCGCCCTGGTCCTGAGCAGACCTGCAGTGCGTTTTACCCTTTGGCCAGAAGATGGAGAATGAGCACTGTTAAGTGTTTGGGAATGTGGTAAGCGGATCTCAGCAGGCAGTGATGCTTCCTCCCTCTGCTTGCTTTTTACCAGGCAGATTTATATGTTGGCATAAACATAGAAATACATTGGAGCCAGGGGAGCCCAGCCAACAGCAACTGTCTGAAAAGAGCCTTTCACATTTAAAGTAGCTTCTTTTGTGCTCACTCAACAAATACCAAGGTAACTTGGGCCTTACTTTTGACAGTGCTTGTAAACGTGACCTTGCACGCCCAGACCAAGTCATACAGCATCAGCAGCTTAGTCCATGGGCAGCGTAAAAACTTCACTGTGATTATTCTGATGGGATTTTGCCTTTGTTTGAATGTAACCGCTTTGGAGAGGGGGTATTTTGGTTGTACTGAGCACCAAAGGTACTGCAAACAGCAGACCTCTCCGGTGTGTAAATAAGCGTGAGCTCCAATGAATCCCATCTTGTGGGAAACGTTTGTGACAAGGAATGAGCCATGCAGGGATGTGTAACCCAAAGGCAGCCTGCGAGATGTAAGGAGTTTTCCTTCTGAGGCTTACAACTGCAAGACAGATGTAGGAAGTGCTGCATCTTAGAGAAGGGAGGACTTGAGAGTACAGAAGTGCCCTCATGCACTAGGCTGATACTGAGCAGAAAGAAAGAACCTGGTTTGTGTGCTCAGGGGGTACACCAAGAAGTAATGGGTCAAAATGCAGCCATGAAAACTGAGGTGGGATGCTAGGAGAAGCAGGTTGTCCAAAACGTGTCTTTAGGTGATGTACAGATGGACATCTTCCTCAACAACTCTGTCCTGCAGTGCCTGTTTTGCATGCTTAGTACAGGAATTTGTGTGTGGAAAGACTGTTTCCGAGGATTCTCTCCCTAAAAGCAAAGCCTGGAAGTAGCTTTCCCTAGCTCATGCGCTGCAGATGTGCACTGATGTTACAGTTACACCTTGTGGCACTGCCTTCAGACGCAGTGACCTGGATACAACAGAAGGGATACGTGTGGATTCCACTTTTTAGGGAAAACTGAACAGTATTTCCAGCTCAGCTGAGCCTCAGAACAAGCAGAAAGTGACCTACATCCAATACCCAGCTTTGGGAATTACCTTTGAGGAAGTTCAGTTCCATATCTAGGTCTCCTCTGGAGCAAATGGAATCACAGCCTAATAGAATCCAAACCCAAGGGAATTCCTTTTTCTTCCTTTCCAACAATTTTTAGCACTGAAAAACAACTATCCTGGTTTTTAAATCCGTATTTCTTGTTGGAAAAATGTATGATTCCAAGGTAAAGGAAACCTTGAATCCTTCAGATTGTAACAACTGAACTGTCCCCTGCTGTCTTGAGCCATTGGCCTTTCAGGAGCTGCTCTGAACAGCAGGAGATGTGAAATAAGCCAGGAGTTGTGGCAAAGATGCCGTGACAGTTATCTAACAGATGTATACACTAAAAGGCCTGCGTCTGGGGGCACCATCTGCATCCAATAAACATGACAGCAAATATTTAACTGATAAATAATAGCAAAGCGCGAGTCCAGCTTTGTGTGACTCCCAGGGGTGTGAATCCAATCACTTTGGAGTTCAGTGGAGTCTTTCCCCCGAGCCATTCTTGTGTGTCTGCACAGGCTCCTGAATCCCTCAGCTGCCAATCCCTTGCCATCTTGCTCTTTGAAGTGTGATGAAGAGTACTGGCGACAGCTTGGGTCTTCACCCATCAATTGGAGCTCTCAGGGGGAGCTTTAAAACACTTGCTACCAAACTTTGGCAAAGCATCTGCGGAATGGAGCCTGCCATCAACAAGGCAAAGGGCAAACAAATACACTGGTGGCAGGTATTCAGCCTGGGGGCTGCCAGAGGTGTCCAGAGGAGCACTGCTTTCTGCTTCTGAAGCAGCCCCTGTCTTGGTTTCATCTATAAAATGACGTGAGTGGGATCTACCCTCTTATCCCATTCACTTCCGAGTGGCTGAATAGACTGAGTAGAGGATTCTAATAGGGAAGCTCTTAGTGAATTGCCAAATAGGGAGTTCTTCCCTTGCCTGCTGTCCCATTTCGGCATAAGCACATGGAGAAGCATGAGGAAATGAGATATAGATACAGATATATAGAGATAGGGATAGAGATACAGAAATATAGATATATAGATATATAAAAGGCAAATTTCCATTGATTTCTTTAATATATTTCTAACTTTAGGCTTAAGGAATTTCAAAATCACTTTAATATGGTTTATTTATTGTGCCTAATGAATATGGCATATGGAATTCTGCAAGGGAAGTCTGTCCACACTGCTCTAAGTAGCTAGCAGTGGTGACAGCAGGCATCTTTGCTTCATTAGTACTTTAACATTCTCAGTGCTGTATTATGGGATGAATTTCTACCCCATCAGAATGTTAATGCTTGGGAAAGCCTCCATCCTGCTGCATTAATGTAGCTTTCAAAATCCCAAAGTGATCCCAAGTGTGACTGCAGTGAAATCAGCAGGATTAGAGCAGTGATGAATCTGGTCCCAGCCAGAGAGCAGACATGGAAACTAATCCTCCTTTTTTCTGCTGCTGCAATTATTTAAGCAACTTACTCATGTACTGGGGGTCAAGTTGTTTGTGGCTGTAAATGAAGGTTTGGCATCGTAGCTCCCTGCACCAAGGGGAATTAGGTCCTTAGGCCTGTCTGGCTGTGCTGGATACACAATCTTGTTATGGAATAGTTCTCTTGCTTTAAATGTTGCCAGATCCTGTCTTAAAACTGTATTAATCTTTAGAAGTAAACAGGCACAAAGCAACCCCACCCTTTCAGTCCTCAAACAAAGGCCTTTTGGAAGTCCAGGTTTAAGGATCTTTGCACACACTGGCTCATGCAGCACACGGAAGCCCAGAGCATGAAATCCCGTCATACACAGGGAGCTTGATCAGAAGGGACAGTACCTCTTTGCTGTAGGACTGCCTGACTTTTCAAGGCTGTTGAGGAAGGAGACCTTGTAACACTGAACATTTGCCACTTCTCTCTTTTTCCTACCAGAAGAGTAGAATCATAGAATAGTTCGGGTTGGAAAGGACCTTAAGATCATCCAGTTCCAACCTCGTGCCATGGGCACGGACACCTCACACCAAACCATCTCATCCAAGGCCTCGTCCAACCTGGCCTTGAACACTGCCAGGGATGGAGCATTCACAACATCCCTGGGCAACCCATTCCAGTGCCTCACCACCCTCACAGTAAAGAATTTCCTCCTTCTATCCAATCTAAACTTCCCCTGTTTAAGTTAGAATGCGTTACCCCTTGTCCTGTCACTACAGTTCCTAATGAAGGGTCCCTCCCCAGCATCCCTATAGGCTCCTCTTCCAGCTGTGCATGGGGGGCAGCTGGTGCCCAGGCTGGGTTGGCATTCCCTTACAGGTATCTCTCTTCCCTATCCATATGCCAGATACGAAGCCTGGTGGGAGAATGCAAGATGCTGCAGTGAACCTTTGTGCTGAACTGGAGGTAGAGAGGCCATGCCAGTGGGAGCCAGAGAGCAGGCAAATAAAGAGGGAAAAGGGAAGTAACTGGCAGACTTGCAGAGATAAAAGCTTGAATATCAGCATAATTGTCCTGTGCTGTTCTCCTCGGGGTGTTCAACAGTGCACTGTAGAATGAAGTCTAAGAGGCAGTGCACTAACCATCATGCTCTCATCATCTGGAGAAGAGAGGCTTGAATTGCTTTGCCCTAAAGGGGCTTTTTTTCTTGTCTAAATCCTATAAAGAGGGCCAGGAGAGTCACTTTCTATGAGGCTTCTTGTTTAGTGCTATGTAAGAAACAGAGTTTATGCTCCTTGAGGTTGGGCTTTGCAGGCAGTGCTGGCTGGAACAGGCATTTTTGTGCAAGAGCTGAGTGCCTATGTGCCAAAGTGGCTGTTTGTGCTCACAGGCACAGCAGCTATGAGAGTACCAGGCACTTCTGCAGGCTTTCTGTACAAGGGGGGGCTCTGGTATGTGTGCAGGGGGGCAAATGAGCAATAGGACTTTTAGACTTGTGGGCTGGTCAGGCATGTGGAGCTGGAAATGGAGGCAGGTAAGAGCCTTCTGTGTTTAAAGGTCTCTCTGTAATTAGCTTAGTGTCAACTTGATCGTTGGCCATGCAGAGGATTTTTGACAGGTTAATATAGAACAGGAGCTGATTTCCATCTTTATAGCTCTGGGTTGTTCTCCCTGTTGAATTCTTACTATTAAACATACCCATTCCATGCTAGCTGGAATACCTGGAAGGAGGCTGCTGAGGGCAACTACCTTAGAAGGATTCCCAGGTAGCCAATCTGGGTGGTAGATGAGATACTCATGTCACTGTTCTGCAAACAGATGTGGACCTCAGAATCAATAGAGCATCTCTCTGGCAAGGCCATTTAGATTATGTTCCCATTATCTCTGTGCAGGAGTAGTGGGACACTGAATGAAATTTGCAAAACCAAAGACATGATTCAGGGAAATCTATTGTGTTTTAAATCAATAATTTAGAGAATCTCAGCCTAAATCTGTATCCTGTCTGCTGATGGGCACAGCGAAGAGACAGTGGCAAAGCAGAGATGACGTAAGCTCTTGGCTTATGGGGGTATTAAAAACCAGATTGAAATCTCCCTGGCTGACACCCAGTGTGCAGGGATGCCAGCTTAAGTTCCTCATAAATGATCTTTCCAGCTTGACGCTCAGAATGCAGCATGGACATCTGGATAGCATAAAACCAAACTTAAAGTAAAACAAAAAGGCCCTGTGTCCTCACTGATTCCAAGAGAATGCTTGTGCAGGCATAAAGCTTCCCCTGGAAAAACACTGCACTGTAGAAGAAGAATCCACCTCTCTCATTCCAAGATGCTGCATGGGGCAGATAATCCCTGTGGCACAAAGCATTTGGAGTTGGAATTGAAGAGAGCTGCCACCTATGGTCAGTTTGTTCAGCTCAGGGCACTTCTCTGTTTAGGCACAATAAAAATGATCGCTCTGAAGATGGGGTTTGTGCCATGGGTCCCAGAACAGACTTTAGTGGTGGGGCCCTTATATTGTTTTGATGTGGAAGACCAGGAGCAAAGTGGAGGGGTTTACCCCTGACTGCAGGGGATGTGGGATCAGCTCTGTTTCCTGGGATTTCACTAGCAGGCCACATAACAGAAATCCTGGCAAAGCATGAGCAAGAAGCAAACCCTTTGGCTCTTTGCTGGGCCTGTGCTGTTCATCTGGCCCTAGATGTGGTGCAGAAATATGGAGCTAAAGCTATAACTTGAGTTTATTACAGCATAGAAAAGTGCTAGATTGCAGAATCTTTGTCAATCAGATCTCTCTCAGATAGGCATTCCCTAATTCAGGATTTTAACCTTTTCCAGAGTCAAAACCACAGAAATTCCCAGTATTTCTCAGGCAGGAACCAGCACATGAGGAAGTAATTAATGAGAGCAGGAGGGGGAAAAAGAATGTCCTGAATAGAGGCAAAACAGACTCAGAATCCTCATCCCACAGGCTGCCTCCTCAGTCCTTGAGATGCAGACAAAAGACATTCCAGCTCCTGACAAACAGCCTGGAAAGATGCTGAAGCATCCAGCAATCCCCCAGGACATTTAGGTAAAGAGACAGTCAGTGTCTGTGTCTGTAGGTGGAGTGTCTCTTAAACTGGATATGGGAATCAGCAACAAGATTATCCCTGTCCTACATGCAATGGATCCACAGCAGACACAGGCTGCATGAAGCATCCCTTTAGTGTTATTCTGGCTTTCAGAAAGAGCAGAACAGGGAGCCTGGAATAATCAGTTAATTCATTAAGGAGAACCTATAATGATTTCTGGAAGCTGTACTCTGAGCCAGGACCGGTGGCCAAATCACCCGGTTTCCAGTAGGCTGAGTCTCCCCTTTGGTCTGGCAGAGACCTCAGACAACATACCCGATCCACTTAAAAGGCTTGGGTTAAAAACCCCACCATAAAAACCTGCGTTACTCTGGATCCTTACAGGAATGCTGTGCCTCAGTTTTCCCATCAGAAAACGAGGGGGACAGAAACGCCATTCAGCTCATTCCCAGCAGTACTGTACTGCTCATTGGATTAACATTTATAAAGCCATGCATGATTCTTGGAGGGGAATTGCTGCTGAAGAATTAATTGTTATGATTTTTGCTTGCTCCCCAGATGCCTGAAATACAGAACTTGGCAGAATTCCTGAGGAAGTGTCTCTGTGCGCACAGATAAGAGATGAGCCAACCTGACAGCCAGGCTGCTGGTGCAGGCAAGATTCATTACAGATCTGGGATTCTTCCATAGCGGATCTGAGCTCAGAGCATGAGCAGGGCTCCGGAAAGCTTTCTCTGTCCCATGCAGTATAAAATGATAAAATGGTTTGGGTGGGAAGGGACCTTTAAAGCTCATCCGAATCCAATCCCCTGCAATGAGCAGGGACATCTTCCACTAGACCAGCTTGCTGAGAGCCTTGCTCAGCCTGGCCTTGAACACTGCCAGGGATGGGAAAGTAGAACTAACAGCTTTAAAGTGGCAGAGGGTAGATTTAGATTAGATCTTAGGAAATACTTTACTACGAGGATGCCCAGAGAAGCTGTGGCTGCCCCATCCCTGGCAGTGTTCAAGGCCAGGTTGGACACAGGGACTTGGAGCATCCTGCTCTAGTGGAAGCGGTCCCTGCCTGTGGCAGTGGTTGGAGCTGGATGTGCTTTAAGGTCCCTTGAAGACGTCCTTGTTAATGTCCCCATTTGTTACCGCAGGTGTCCCCAGCAGCAGCAGGTGCCAGCAGCGGGTTTGTCCGCTGCTTTGGAGAAGGGAGGGGAAAACAAACACGTGGGAGAGCCTGGGGGGGGCTCCGCTCTACCGGCGGGGACACGGGCCGGTGCGGCGGGGGCAGCGCAGGGCGATGGGTCCGGCATCCCCGTCCGCTTCCCGAGGCGCTGCGGGTTGGGTACCCCGGGCACTGCTCCCATCCGCCGGTATCGGGTTCCCTCGGGGGCTCCCCCTCGGTCCCGCCGGATGCCGCCGCCGGTTTCCTGGCCCGTCTCTCGGCCCCGGTGCCGCCGCTTCCTCCCGGAGCTGCCGCGGGGAGGGGGCCGAAGCGCTCCTGGTCCCGACGGGTTATTTTTTCCGGTCGGTGCTGCGGCGAGGGAGGTGGGAAGAGCCAAAGGCGGCGGTGCCCCCTTCCCGCCCCCCCTGCGCTGCAGCACATGGGAAGCAAAAGTTTTCCTCCTCCTTCTCCTCCTCCTCCTCTCTCCCCTCCGCCCAGGCGGCCCCGGGCCGGTTCCCCGGAGCGGTTCGGAGATGAAGGATGCTCCCGCCGGCTCCTCGGCGGCTGCTGTCGGGTACCGGCGCTGTGCTGCGCTTCCCTCCGCTGGGCGATGAGGAATAAACCGCTGCTGGAGCGCCTGAGCCTCCCTGAGGGCTGGGAAGGAGCTGAGAGGAGACTTTGATCGCGCCTTGCCGAAGGATCTGCGGATCTGCGGAGGAAAAGGGCTGGTGGGCAAACCCGAGCAGATGCTTTAGCAACGCCGGAGAGGCAGCGCTACAGCATCGCTGTGCCCGGGGCCCATCATGGGCACCAGCATGTGTTCGAGGAGGCAGAAGGGGCTCCTGCAGACCGGGTTTTGCCTGGTGACCGTGGCGTGCCTGGGCTCGGGAGTTTTCATCTACAGCCACTTGCAGCAGAAGGTGCAGAACGCTGAAGCCCTGGCCCAGAAATACAAACAGCAGCAGGAAGCGCTGTCTGCCCAGCTCCAAGGTGAGTACTGACCTGGCTGCCTGAACTTCCCTCCTTGTGCCTCTCTCCCAGCATAGCCTGCTGTCAGTTCTGCTGCACAGCCTGCTGACGAGCAGGGTGCCTTTGCGGTTCAGCTTTTGGCTTTAAAAAGCTCCAAAAAGATGCTGTCATGTATTTTCTTTCCCCCTTTGCTGTCTACAATGGGAAGAGCCTTGAATCCAACTCGCTGCTCACAGCAGTAAGGGGAACAGAGGGTGCTGGATTGGTGAGTTCAGCTGCGTCACATCTATTCTGTTTCTTCTCCCTGTACTTCTCTTTGGCTGTGAGGACTAGTCCTGTGTCACTGCCAGCAGGACTTGGGGAAGCTGCTTAGGCAGGCTCCGAGATGTGGCTCTGCTCTCTGGCCTGCAGGAGTGTCAGGAAAGGGAAGAGACAGGCAAAGGATCCTTTCAGAAAGTTTGTCATCATGCTGCCTATTGCCTCTGCAAGGAGACAACCCTCAACAGCCCACCTGCTTCTAAAGAGACTGACCTGTGACTAGGAAAGGCTTGCCTGCTTGTTTGGGGCTGGCACACAGCTCCCTAAGAAGGGGCGAGGAGGAAGAGGAATTGGCTTTTTTGAGCCTGTTAACCAGCACTTGGTTCCTCTGGCAAGAGCTGCCAAAAGGGAAGCATAATGTGTACATTCCCCCTTCCTTTTCTGCCCTCATTTGTCCTCCTTACAGATGTGTTTAACTGTGTGAGAATGGCATTTAGGCCATGGAGAGATCCCAGCAGGGAAGGCTGAGGACATTACTCCCTTGCTGAACTCTTCTTTGTCTTGTCTATCATCCCAGCCTTACTGCATCTGCCAAAGTTTCCAGCATCTGTCACTAGATTTGGAGTCTCCAGAGGGTTTTGCTGAGGTCCCTGTAGAGAGGTTTGGTGGGAATCAGCTCTTTGGTAGCCAGTGGTTGTGTGTGGAATGCTGAAGGTTCCGGAGTGCCCACAGGATGGATTCTGTGTGGACAAAGTATGTTTGCCTGTGGGTCTAGTGAGTCAAGGTCAAGAGGTTCTTACAACAAGTGGGTTTAGACCACTGTGCTTCAATGCAGAGCTCTTCCTTGTGCTCAGGGCTGTGTATTTCTATCTGTAAACTGGGAAAGCAGTGTTGTGTATGTGTTTGGTTTGCCTCCCAAGGAAACATGCCTTAAAAGAGCCAGTCAATCTTGTGGATCGATGCAGTGTGTGTATAGATCACTGGTATGATCTTATGTCTTGTTTCTACTTCTTGTTGCTCTATCACACAGCAATCAAACAGCTACAGCTCCTAATGTGTTGCACAGTCCCAGCCACAGCAATTCCCACCTGCATCCTGTGTTTCCGAGATGCGAAGATCAGCAGGGCTGAAGTTAGCTCACATTCCTTTCTGGTGTGTCAGCATCTCTTGCTCCTCTTGGAAAGAGGGGCTGGTTCTTCAGAGGATAAGCTGACAGTGGTAGCCCCTGGGTACCCCAGTTTTGGGAACAGCAGGCCCAAGCAAACAACTGAGAGAGGCTCCTGTGTTTTTGGACCCAAATACGTTGGAATGGCAGAGCTGCAGCCTGTTGCTGGGATTTCTAACCCTCTCTCAGTCCTCCCATTCCTAAATACAGTTGTTGCCATAGCTACCCCCTTTATTTTGAGAAGACACTTACTTGTCCAACAGTTTTAACAAAGGCAAGGCTTCCTTTTGGATTTGGCTGGTGGGAGACGCCTGGTGACTGGCAGACAGGAGCCACACTCATGGAAGTCTCACTGTGCAGTGGCATCTTGCACACATGGCCATGGCTCTTGTGCTGCTGGTCCTTTGGTGCGGGGAGTAGGGGCTCTGGGCTCTATCCCTGCCCCTGTGCTGCCTCGTGGCCTGATTTATTGTTGTGTCTTCTGCATCCCATTTCTGTCTTTCCAGCTCTACAGAGGGAGGATGTGCTGTTCCAAACGGAATTCAGTGCTGTTTAACCAGTGCTTCAGGTGTCTCCTTTTACCTGTCAGCTATTTCCTACCCTTCTTGTATCCGAGTACAATATTTGTGAAATTAGGGAGGTTTAATTTGGTCAGTTCACTAACCAACAGCACTCCTTGAACACATGGGAAGGAAGGTGCAGTTACAGTGCACTTCCATCTGACATTCCTGGTGGGGCTTGACAACATCAGACTGCTGTCTGGATGGGGCTTGGAGCAGCCTGCTCTAGTGGAAGGTGTCCCTGCCCATGGCAGGGGGGTGGAACTGGATGAGCTTTAAGGTATTTTCCAACTTAAACCAGCCTGGGATTGATTCCATGATTCTTTGTCACAAGAGGCTATCATTGCACGCTGGCTGAGCCTGAGAATGCAGCACTCCTGTCCTCACCAGCGGGTGTGTTGTATTCTGTCCCTGTCCTTTGCTGTCTCTCTGGATCAGAGAGGGAGGTGTGATGAGTCTGGCTTTCATTCTGCTCCCCTTGTCTCTTGCTGTGGATGATTCTTGAGCCTGAGTGACTGATGTCCATTGGTGATAGCTGTGATGGGACTGAATGGAGACTGGCAGGAGTATCTGATGCTTCTAACAAGGAGAATAAAGCTTTTTCTGAGTGATGAGCTATGGTAGGGGAAGGAGCACGGTGCAGTCTAGGAGTTGGTGTGGATCTCTTTATGCTGAGAGCTGCTTGGAGCTGTGAGCCATGGGCAGTGTGGGGACTCTTGCCACAGCACATATTGTTGGCATAGAAGTGGTCTAACGAACTATGTGCATAAACTAGCAGAACCAGAGCAACACATCTGATGCCTCTGCTGCCCTGCTCCATGAAAGCAAGGAGCTAGCACATGCTCATGGCTTACTCAGGCAGGGGTAAATTGAGGACCAGAAGAGTAAAACCTGAGACTGGTGGCAAGACTGGAATCGCCCTCTCTTTATGGATCAATCAAACATCTGCCAGGGAGAGTTCATCTTAGCACTGTGGGGGTTAGGAGGCAACCCATACACACAATCACCCTGTGCTCTATGAGAGAGTGAGAACAAGTCAGTGCAAGACCTGACCTGTTCCTTCCCAAAGGCAAGGCCCTGTCTCAGCAGACCCAGTTCTGCATTTCAGCTCCTTTGGCAGCAGGTGACGGGGCGTTAGTGCTGAGCTCTGGCTGAATTCCAGCCTGGATTTAGGCCCTGACCACCCTCCATTCTCTCGTGTAATTGAAAATTGTTAAGGACTTCCTGGCTTCCTGTCCTCTGAAGCCACACTGGACCATTTTGCTGAGCTGAGTTGTTGCTCTATTCCACCACAGACATGAGCAGAGAGAGCGCTGACTGCTTTGTGTGAAGCTGAACCCACCTTTTCTGGGCCCTATCAACCTGGAGGAATGGCAGGAGAGAGGACGACTGCATTTCTAGGTGCTGGAGGTAACTTCAGCTTGTCCTAGTAAAAAAACAAGTGTCAGGGAGAGAGATTTTGTCCTAAACTTTGCAGTCAACAGCTTATGGGATGGAACTGTTCTTGATGACTCCTCTGGGTTGTGATGCTTGCATTAGGATTTGTGGTTATGGGTGTGTTAGCATCTACAGCAATAGGCTTGTGCTTTCCTATGCTTTAGTTTCCCATTTACTGTGTGAGACCTTGTGGCTTGGGGTCATCTCAGCAGATATTTCTGCACGCAGCAGTTATTTCTTTGCCTGGTCCCTGCTGGGGGTGCTTGGCTTGTTTGAGTGAGGCTGTAGCTGTTGAACTTGGCCCACTGTGCACTTTGTTCTGGGTGCCACAGCCACAGCTGTGAGGCTGGTGCCTGCCCCGGTTCTTCTGGGACCTGGAGGGGTGGAAAACCTGCTCCTGCCGGGGGGATCCCTAACCCTGCTCTTCTACCAGAAGAAAACAGAGTCTACTCAGGCGACTGGGAAACAACATGGAATGCTTGCAGGAGGAACTCCTCCAAGCCCAGGACTGCTGGGGCAAATGCAGACTTGAAGCTTGGAGTACATGGAAGGGCGTGGTAAAGCCTGGGAATTGCTGGGCATCCCCAACAATCCCAACAGCTGTGACTTTTCCTTGCTGGTGTGAGGTCCCCATCACATCAAAGGCTTGTCCTTGGGTGCTCTGCTAGATAAGACTGCAAGAAAGCGATGCGCTTGGGGCAGAAACAAGTGCCCAGAGCCCACAGGTCTTTTGGGAAGTGGCTGATGTCCTCAAGATGACAATTTCATGGAGTAAAGCTTTTTATCATGTACTGAAGAAGCACCCACAGTCTCTTGGGTGCTTGCTGGGCTGGGAAGCTCTCAGGGTGACATCTGAGTAGTCCCATGGGAAGAGTGTTTCTAAACCTGAAGCTGTTATGAAGCAGACACTTGGGCAGCTGCAGTGATGGGTTTGCTGCTTTGCAGTGTGCTCAGCAGGGGAAAATGTCCTTCCTGATGGAAAACAAGTATTTCTGCTCTAGTGGATTGGAGAATATGGTAGTTTCCTCACTATACACTGAGTGCAGCATCTGCACTACCATTAGTGCTACTGATGATCAACACTGTGAATACTAGATATGCATAAGGATGTCTTGTGTCTCTTATTTCTCCAGATTGAAGTATCTGCTCTTAGGCAGCAAGCCATCTGATAATGCAGGACATGCACTGGCTTTGCTGCTCCCATATAACCTGAGTGGAACTGGCTCTCTCTCTAGATTCACTTGTGAGAGCAACAAGTCACTTGGGGCTCCTGGAATGGGTTAACACTTGTTTTATGCATGCAGATATCATCCCGCTTTGTTCCTTTTCCTGGACACTGCATCATGGCATAGCCTGACCCCAAAGATCTTGGCTCTGGAGGCAAGTTTCTCCCATTCCTCCTCCCCTCTGAACTGCTGCCCGGTGCCATTCTGGCATGGTGGCAGTCTGTGGAGGGGATGGAGGAGCCCGTTGCGGCTGAGTGCTGTGTCTCTGGGAAAGCTCGTGGGTAGCATTCAGCCATCAGAGTGGATTAACATCACCATCCATCAGGAAGCTCCTCTGACACTTTCATTTGTCATGTGGCTGCTGTGTGGTGCAGCCTCATTGCTCTCCCTTCCCAGCTCCTGTGTGGAGTACAGATGCTCTTTTGTGTGTAATGGGAGAGGGAGCTGCTTGGCTCACTTTGCCTTAGTGGCCTCAGGGCCACTGAATGGCTGGGTTGTGGAAGGGGAGATGTCTCTCCTGAATGCTGCATCCCTGGCAGTGTTCAAGGGCAGGTTGGGCAGGGCTTGGAGCAAGCTGCTGTAGTGGAAGGTGTCCCTGCCCATGAAAGGGGGTTAGAACCATGCTATGGTTGTATGATTTCTCTGCAGAACAGATGACCTGAAAGGCTCTGACTGTCTCGAGCCTGGCAGCGGATTTGTTCCACAAATACAGAGTTTAGCCACTGGCCACTAAAGCCAGGTTTGCAGCTTTGCAGCTTAGGCTCCAAAGCAAAACCCAAGCACAGATGCTCACAAGATGCACCTGACCCTTTCATTGTCTAGAACATCAGGTATCTGCATGTATGGCAGGACTGTTGCTTTCTTGGTGTGGATTTTACACATGAGCTACCGCATGCTCAAGCCTGGAAATCCAGAGTGATGCAGGCCATTGGAAACAGGAAAAGCTCCTTGGCAGTCCCAGGCAGGATCTGAGGTCCACTTATGCCCATTTTGGGGAAGATGTGGGAAGAAATCTCAGGGTTTATCTCACGCTCTGCCTCTTTCTGCTTCCCTAGTTGTGTATGAGCACAGATCCCGGCTGGAGCGATCCTTGCAGAAGGAGCGAGGGGAACACAAGAAGACAAAGGAAGGTGAGCCTCTTGCATGGGTGGCAGAGGGGTGGCCAGCCAAGCCGCAGCTCTTCTGTGGGGAGGTGTGTGTTGTACACAGAGTGTTTCCTGAGCTGCAGCTTTTTGCTCAGCACGAGGCTGATTTCCTTATTCCATCCCGTTAAATCCCAGCTCATTGAACTGTTTTCTCTTCTTCCCCCTCTAGATTTTTTAGTGTATAAGTTAGAGGCTCAGGAAGCTCTCAACAAGGAGAAGGTAGGTTCGCTCTATTCCTCAGAGTTGTGTGTGTGATAATGGTAAAGATCCTTCTAGTACCACCACAATCATGAGGCCAGTGGTGTCTGGAATGTGTGAGACTGCGAGTGTGTATGGTACAGGGTGAACTTTGGCTGACTCCACTTTGCAAGGCTGTTGGTGTGTGAGGATTTACTTCATCTTGGGGCACGGCTCTGTTGTGCTAGAGCTGTTCTGCCTGTTCTCCCATGCGTGACAGCAGAGCAGCTCGTGGGGTAGCAGGGAGTCCTGTGCTGCAGTCTGGAAAGGGAATTGCTGTTCCATGGTACAGAAGAGTCCTGGGGAACTTGAATGCAAGGCACACCACAGGGAGCATGGAGACAAAAGGCCATGGTGGTGTTGGGAAGCATATCCATTGTTTTCTGTCTCCAGGGATTGTCAAATTCTTTCCACCAGCCTGTGGCCTTCTCATTCTGCAGGAAGAGGAGGCCTTCCCAGTGAGGGTTAGGAAGAAACATCCCTGGGTGACAGCCTGTCCCCTTCACTTCAAGTTATAAGGCTGCTTATATTCCTTTCTCAGAGCATCTGTTGATGAGATGCTGGAGGAGTTCTTTTAGCCTGCTCATCTGTGAGTGAATGTCATCCTGTTAACAGAAACTCATGGATGAATATCTGAATGCTCTCACGGCTGGGCAGCTCCCTTGCAGTTTGTGCTGGTAATATTTCATGCCATAGTGAGTATTTATCCTATCAGTTACATTGTGGGCTGTAGTGGAAATCTCTGCACGGTGGTTAGTTTGCACTGCCATGGTGCTGCTTAGTGTTTCAGCCCTGTTGCTTTAAGCTACTCAACCACAGATCCCAGCAGATGGTTGTGAAACTGCCTGTAACAGGGAGAGCTGCAGTGTGTTCTCTCTGAGGTGGGTGCCACTGCTGCTGTGGGAACTTGCCCTGTGAGTGCTGGTGGCTTTCACACCTCCTGTGTTGAGATGCGACAGTGAAGAATGGTACCCTGGGCACAAAGGAGATGAACGTGACCGTTAGCAAGGCATAAGCACATCCATTAAACTGGTGCAGACCCATCTGCTCGTTTGTGTCAGTTGAGCTCAGTTTAACTGTACCTGGTGGCAGGAGCTTCCTTTAGGCTTACCCAAGTGCTCAGTGATGGGTTTTGGTTGAGTGGTGCAGGTTGTGTGTGTGGGGGTGAAAGCCTCAGCTCTGGTGCTGGTGCTGGTGCCTCCTCCTCCTCCTCCTCCTCAGCTGCTGCAGAGACTGCTCAGCCTGCTTTGGGGGGAGTTTACTGTGCAAAGCTCTTTCAGCACTGGGCCTGTCCTAGATAAAGGACTGGGGATAACTACTGGGAATGTGAACCAGGGGTGTGCAGTTAATTAGCTCATTGTTAGTTAATTGGCTGGGTTGTTCTGAAAAGGTTCTCTTCCAGCTGTGCCCAGCTGCCTGTTCTGCTGGCCACCCTGGTTGGCTGGTCCCAGTCAGTGTGTGTGTGTGTGTGTGTGTGTGTGTGAAGGACCAGCAGGAAGCTGCTGGGGGTGCAGTGGCTGGGCAGGTGCTGGGCTCTGTTGTTTCCTGTCTTAGGTTTTCCTGGGGTTTAATGACACTGTTGGATCTTTTTCTTTCCAGCAAGATTCTATGAACAGATACGGGGCCCTCAGTTCCCAGCACAAGATACTTAAGGTAAGGGAGGAGTCTGGTGTTGCATCTGCATTAAGGAATGCTCCCTGGAAGGAGAGTCAGTGCCTTTGCTGACCAGAGGTGCCTAGGAGAGACCCAGGGTTTCCTGCAGCTACTGCCAGCACAGAGGGAGGAGACCACACCATGGTGTTGCTCTACATTCCTTCCTGGCTATTCAGGTTCTTGGGAGTTTCCTACTTATCCTGTTGGGCTTTGTATCGGATTACAGCCTTCACCTATACCTCATTTCAATGGAAGTCTTTGTGCAGTTTATCTCACAGGAGTTCTGTTGTTCAGAGTGTTCTTTTCTGGGTCTCTTTGTGTGAAAATAGGTCTATTCATTGTAACTTGCCCTTTTGGGCTAATACAGTGTATTCCAGGCCTTGCAAAAGGCTCAGAGGCAGGCAGCTTATAGCATTTGATAGCTTATCACATGCTATATCTTGATGTTCTAAAGCATATCTTGATGTTAAAGTTTGCTTTTGTTAGAGCAGTGCAAGTGTGCCTGGTGATGGTGGGGGTGAGATGGTTGCAGTTAGAGCACTGGCAGTGAAACGGTAATTTAATTCTGGGATGGAGAAAGAGGGCTATGTTCCAGCAGCCCTTAGCACCACTGGGTTGTATTTCCTGAGCAGAGCTGGACCTCCAGCTGCCTGGCTTTTGGATTCAAGCGTCGGGAAAAGGGAAGTACAGTTCTGTCTCTTGGGTATTATCCAGCACTGCGGATTCTGGGAACGCTTTGCAATAGTAGTGTTCCTCTTCATAGCAACTGCAGTCTGAGCAGAATGCTCTGGCTTGCTTGTCTCAAGGGGACACTGGGAGCCGTTTGTCCTGGATCCCTTTCTCTTGCTTCCTCCTATTTTTTTTGGGGAGAAATCTGGGGTTTTAACTGTATTTACAGCTGCTGTATTTACAGCCCTTGGGACTGCAGGGAGGGAGATTTCAGCCTCCTCCCCAAGCCACCCCCCCCCTCAAGAAAACCAGTATTCAGCTCAACTTCCAGCTAGTTCTGAGCCTGAGTAACACTTCTGTTACTGGAGCATAGGTGAAAAACGCTTCCCACTGGTGCTGCCTTCCTCAGGAGGAAGACTGCTGCCGGCAGTGGCATCACCTAGGAAGCAGGCTTATGCTGAACAGAAGCATCCGATTCTATTACGCTTCAGGTCCCAGATATGACCAAAGACATCCATGAAGCCACATCAGCATAACTGGCTTTGGTGTTTCTGGCCACTGCTCTTACTCTGCTCTGTTCTGAAGTCATCTATGTCTGATGAACATCTCTGCTATCTACAAAGCTGCTTCTAAATCATGGCAGCAATACATGGTTTTGAGGTACTCTTATTATCTTCTTTCTCTTTACCTGCCCATTGCCCCAGAGATCTCAGTGAGATAGAGCTGCATGGCTCATGCATCTTGGGCACTACATGTTGTCTGAACAGCAAAGGGGAGGTGGGATGAGAGGACAAGCTGGCCTGAATTCATACAGCTCAGCTGAAGGACTCCTGATGTTTGGAAGATGAGTTGGCATCCTGGATGAGATGCTCCTCTGGAGGAAACCCAACACAGAGCATGTTCCAGACAAAACCCAGCACCTGCAGAGTCCTCCTAAATCTTGCATCCATTGGTCGCATCCATCCTTAGAAACCAGCAGAGTGAGGATGTTCTGTGTGCTTAATGAGCTGCCTGGGCCTCCGGTGCTTTGTGTGACCTTGGTCAAGGCACTTCAGCTTCCTGCTGCTATCAAAGGATGAACATTCCCTCCCTTCTTCCCGGCTGTGAGCAGTCTGGGGACAGGCATTACGCACACCCCTGCCAGGCAGAATACGGGCTAGAAATTAATTGACCTGAGCTGATGAGGACTAAAAATGCCTTCAATTGTTTAGTTTAAGAAATCAATTCTCACTTGCTAATGCTGGTGGCTTCTGAGGTGTTCAGTATCAGAATGATTTCAGGGATGTGGTTCCTCTGCAGTGCTTTCTGCCAGTGGCTCTGATGAGAACAGTAAGTACCGAATGTCTCTGAAAGCCGAAGCAGGAATCTTTTATTGTCTCTTTTCCCTCCTGATCTGGTGATGTGATTAACCTGACATCCCCCTCTCACTTCTTTGTTCTGTCTCTGGGACCCCTCCATACCGATAGCTTTTTCCTCTGCATTGCATGTATTTTTGGAGTACAGTTAGTTCTTTTCTTTTAGTGGAGGATAATTGCTTCAGGGGAGAATGCCTGGGCCACAGATGCTTTGTTTTACTGGGGATAAATGCAATCACTGATAGCACTTAGAGGTTTGGGGCTTCTAGAAAAGAAGATGAGGTGGTTTTTACAGGAATGCTGCTGGAAATCGCAGCCTGAGTCCTGAGGAGCTGCTGTGTGGAAGGGCCAGCGTTCACCTGCAGCCTGTCCATCTGCATACATGGTTGGTGTGGACAAACTGAATGTGGAAGGACTCTGGGGGTTACCATGGGAACAAAAAGGGAGGTGAATTCTGGTTCAGTGGGTCTGAGCAAAAGGATGTCTCAGCATGTTTTGTTCTAGGGCTCTGCAAGAGAGAAAGGGAGAAGAGAACAGCCCTTCAGCCCACTTCTGCCTGGTGTATTCTTGGCCTGCTTGACATAGTCTGTGGTCTTGTGAGAGTCTTGTTATCCTGGCATTTTATGCCTGTGAGCCCCACGTTACTGGGTGGGATGGGAGCTCTCTCTGGTCTCATTATGTGAGAGGATGTGATATCCTTGCAAAAGGTTCCTCCCTCCTGTTCTAGCAGCTTGGAGTGGTGGGTGGGAGAACAGCCAGGCGAGCAGGAAGCGAGCCAAACAGGGAGAACAACCAGAGTGGTTGGGTGTCCAAAGGCAACGGGAATTGGACCTTAGCCCTACTTAAAGGTGAACTACTCCTGTAAAGAGATGTGCAGAATGATGCTACACGCACCAGGGAAACTCTCTTGCAGGCAGTCTTGTCCTTCAGCATGTCTGGGAGTCTGGAAAAGACCTTGGCTTTGTGCTGGATCAGCCTAATAACACACACAGAGCAGGGTGTGCAGGGAAGTTGGGAAGGAGTAGGAGTAGTTCTTGGCTGTGTCCCAGAATCTCCATCTCTTTTTCAGGCAGGAGTGGACTTGCCATCACGTTCTGCTTCCAGTTTAGTAGCTTTCAAGAACACCTCCCAAACTGTTTCACGCAGCAGAGTTTAACTGGCATTTCACATCCCTCCTGAACCACTGAACACAAAGACTTATCTCACTGTATCTGGGGTTTCTAGCTACCTCATTGGAGGAACAACCATCTCTTCTGCCTCCCCACGCAACTTATTAAACAGGCACTCGAGTAGCACTTGGCAATAGCTAAATCACTCTTCTTCACCTTGTACTGACTTTGTGCCCTCTTTTCGTATTCAGAACCAGCATGAAGATGTCAAGAAGCAGCTGCTTGACCTGCAGCTGCAGCACAACAGCTTGAAACTGGAACATCGCAAGACACTGGAGACTCATAGCCAGAAATATGCCCAGCTGCAGCAGGAGAAGGACAGCGAAGTCGCGAACTTGCAGGGTGAGTGTGATGGAGAGCTGAGAAAACACCAAAGAACTGGGTTCAGGAGAGGACAGTTTCTTCTACAGGCCCCCAAAAGGTCTGTAAAGAGTGTAGGAACACTGTAGGACTATGAGTGTGCAGTGCCTTAGCCCTTCTGTACCCCAGTTGGAGCTCTCTGGGGTTCAGAGGTGCCTGTACTGTTAGACCACATGGGGCATCCCTGGCTCCTGTCAACACCAGCTTTCACAGTGTTCTTTTAAAAGCGTGGTTGACTTTTGCTGTGCTTACTCATAGTACGTATTCATGCTGCTTATCTTGTGTAGGATTTGTGTAGAACCAGGTAAGAGAACAAATCATTGCTCCAGATGTTGATGGTATTCAGCCTGTGAAACAGTCCATGTCCCAAGGAGGTCACACTCAGGATAAGGTAATCCCAAAGTAAAAGGCATGAGGCTAAGGTAGAGGTGCATGCCTGTGGTTCCACAGTAGGCTGGAGAAGAAGCAAAGGTTCATCCATCAGATAATGCTGCCTTACCCTATCCTTTCTCTGGTGGATGAGTGTAACTAAGCAGGCATGGGGCTCTGTGGCACAGATAAAAGTATTGTGACATTTAGGTATCCCATCTGGTTCAATATACATTTCCCACTTCTCTGTACATTTTTGACAATAGAAACCAATTTCTACACTACTAGAATTCTGTAAATGCTAACATTGAAGCAAATTAAACGTACTTTTTGTAATTAATGGTGTAGCTCTATAAAATGCATTTACTATTGCAAATATTGCAGAGAATGCTGATCCCTGTAATTCCCAAAGAGCAGTTTCTATTTAGTCTGCTCTTTAATTAGATTGGGGGGGTTAAGGTTCACATCTGTTCTTACTTATGCTAGGTCTGGGAGATGGAAATCGGCTCCTGTTTTGGGTGTTTTCTCTGAGCACTCCTGGGTTCGAAGGGAGGAACTGAACACAAGGAAATGAAACCTAAATATTTGATTGTCTCTTTCTTGCAATATGCAGCCCCCAGTGAAGAAGGAAAAGAAATTGTGCAGAGGAAGGAGAATAAGGATCAGAAAAGGAATTCCAAGAGGGAAGCTGGTTGGGAAGGTTGGCTTAAGGCTGAGATACTAACATTCGCTGTCCATCTTCCCAGGCACCCAGCCTCAATGGCAGAATGTCCTGTCTCAGGGATCACTAGTATATAAAAAGATGTACCACTATAATCAGAAATATCTATAATCTAGAGCTGGAATCTTGCATGGAATTCAGCATATGGCAAAGTGACCATCCTTTTTACAGGGAAACATTCCCATCCCTGTCCATAGTGGCAGATGCAGCTATGTTTGCAAAGAAATCCCAGTGCATGCAGCAATGCTGATATTGTGAGAGAGCTTCAGCATCCCAAATAAGGCTGATATTCTTTGACAGTCCTTATTGGAGGATACACAATTATGTTCCAGGCAGTGAAATGTAAGCGCATTGTGTGTCTTGTCACTGGAGTACTTAGTGTGCACAGAGCTTGAAAGGAGCCCAGCCTGGGAGCTGCAAGGCACAGGCTTGTTACTTAACAGCATAGGGAATACATGTGCCTGAGGACCAAGCTGTCTTGTGATTGCTTTGTGTGTCGTGGGTCTTTGTGCCATCCTTTCAAGAGGCAGCTTCTCTGTGCAGTAGGGGGGAACCTGCTTGGATCTGCTGTGGGTTCAGGAGACAGGACAGACCTCTCCTGTAGTTGCTCCTCAGCCTCCCAGTTACCACAGGTAGGGGCAGTGACTGTTGCTCTCCTGGTATTCAGCTGCAATGGGTAAGGGAAATGAAGAAACACTGATAGCAAGCACAGCCAGAGCCTGACCTGATGGTGATAGCAGAGACACTCTGGAGATGAGGAAGTACCTTGGATGGGCAGGACTCCTGAGTGCTGACAGGAAGGAGGATTCAGGTTTGTCAGTGTGTTTGCCTAGTCCCTAGCTAGTGCTTCACTGTAATCCCTGGGCTTGGAGAGATCAGTGAGGATCAAGAGGAATTGATCATAAGGAAGAGAGACACTTGCAAAAACAGCTCTCTTAAGTAAGTATCTTCTTCTCCTCTTGCAGATACAGTGTTTAAACTCAGAGAAGAGAGCAAGCTGCTTCGGAAGGCCCATCAGGAAGTTCACTCTCAGCTCCTTAATGCCCAGGTAACCAACAAGGGGCTGTTTGTGGCCACATGGGACAACCTTTCACTGGGGTCTGGATGCACCATCAAGTATTCTCTAAGTAATAAATCTAGTTATCCACTGTACCTCAGTGTGGTCTGTTGCCAAAATGGTGCTGGTTTTAAGATAAAGTTCTCCATCCTGGAATCTATCCCAGTAGCTGAAAATATGGATATGCTACACAAGCCACTGGTTCAAGTGAGTGTGAACCAGCATATTCCCAACCCTTGAATGCCTCCTGCCACTCACACACATCTCAAATACTTCCACCCCGAATGATGATGAAATGTCTCTGTTTATGCCCATAAGTAATTGCAGAGAGGATTAGCAATGCAGAGGTGCTTGCTGAGACTACAGACACTCAACAACCCTGGCAACAAGGTTCCTTTCTACAGCTCCATAGTAGAGAGGGAGCTCTATAAGGAATCTGGAAATTGGAAAGAGCTAAGTAAAGAAGCTGGTGTTCAGTTAGTAAGTGTTGGAGCAATACAAGTGGTGGTGGCTTAAAGCTAGAGAGGCAGAAAGGGGAAAAGACAAACCTTTGAGCCTCTTCAGCACACTGCAAGTCCCAACCTCACTGAATTCTGCTCATCCACCTGAAGCTGGGAGATTTGGGAAAGGGAGAAAGGGAGTATGCTGGCAGAGGTAGGAGGATTTAATGTCTTTACCGTGCCGGAGGCTCTTGAGCTGAGCCAAGACACAAGCAGCTTTGTAAATATACTGTACAAGTCACTTTGCAGTCTGAATTAGCCTTTTCTGTTGTTAATTAACAGCCTTCTGTCAAGCACTCCCTGGGATTATAGGATAAGCCCAGAAGCAAGGAGCTGGTTTTGGTTAGATGCTGTTGACAACTCATTCCTCCCCTGAACTGGATGCTGAACTTGAACTAGAGGTGGAGGGCGCAGTGGGCTTTGACTCCAAGATTGTTCTTGAGTTCTGCCCTGCAAAATAGGAGGGATTTAAATGGCTCTGACAGCTCTCTGGCTCATGTCAGATGTGGTTTGAGGGGTCTCGGGTGCACCATCAGTGTGTGTGACTTGTCTGCCTTAGTGCCTTAGCACTGAATTGCTCTTTTACCCTGCTCCTCCACACGGCTGCTGGGATTCTCTGCAGTGATGCTGCCTGCAGTGTACTTGCTGGAAGCTAAACAAAGACTTCTAGTCTCTGTAGGGGTCAGTCCAGCGAGCCCAAACCAGGAATTGAAGCAGCATGAGATGATAAGCTTCCCCGGTGCCCCTGGCAAGCCCACATTCATTCACACCTCCTCAATTCCACTTCAGCAGAGTACCCTTAAAATGCTGTTTGCCTGTGCTGTGTTAGAGAAAGCAATCAGCAGTTCAGCTGGGCACACTAGCGCACACTGGGAAGGAACAGCATCAAAACCCCTTGGGCAGAGGTGGTTGAGCCTAAAACATCAAGCACTTCAGACTGGGAAGTGTGGTGGCAGCTTTTAGGCCCTTCAGCGGTGAGCCCAATGGGAAAAGTGGTTTGTAAGAAGCAGCTCCCTCTCATTGCTTGCCAAAGTTAAGAATGAGTAAAAGGATTTGCCCTGGGTGAGGGAGACAGGGCTCTGTTGCCTGCTCTGGGTGTACCAGACAGTCGTGTAATGAAGTTGTGCTCCAGCCATCTGTCTGCCTGCTATTTCTGGCTCCTACAGAAGAGGCAGTGGTTGATCCCAATGATTTCAGAAAATTCCTTGGATCTTTGGACAAAGAGCCTAGTGTTAAAGCATTCTGTTTGCGTTTCTGATGAGTCCTTTGTGGCGTGTAATCAGTGATTCCTATCACAAAGACGACCGGAATCGTGGTTGCCATCAGTGGGGTGAGGTGCCATGTGGAGGAGCAGACACCTACAAAGGCTCCAGGCTTCTCTTTGCCATGTCAGTTTGCTCTGTATCCTGTCTTGCTTCCTGCTGGCAGGTGAAAGTTTAGAGGAGTAATTTGCATTCTAGACAACACATTCCCCTTCCAAGGATTCTGACACGTTCCCCAAGCCCAGCCTGCAGTAGCTGTTGCATCAGTTGCTCTGCCAGGTAAAATGAGGCACGGAGGCATCAAGTGATACAGGCACAGCTTGCTGTGATGGGGTGCAAACGGCGTGTGGGAGGCTGTGCACTAAGCCTGGTTTGTAGCTTTCCCTCTGGGCTGACCACCGTAACAGGCTTTTGCTGGGTACAAGTTCTGCTTCCATCTGGTTTGTTCTGACTGGAAGCAGTCTCCCACTAGCTAGGGCTATATGCCATGAACTTGGCTTCCTTTTCCTTTCCTCATTCCTTTTATGTTAGTGTTGCTGAGTGGTTTTGTTGGGGTTTGGTTTGTTTTCTTCACGTTAAGGTCAAATTTCAGGGGGAAGATCACAAATCAGCAGAGCCTGCTCAGGAATTCATTTCCTGCTGCACTTTCCTTGCTGCTTGGAAGCTTTCCTGCTCTGCCCAGACCCTAATTTGGTCCCTTTCCAGGTACCTTTGGCAAGCATATGAAAAGCTTTCCCCGTCACTTTCCTATAAATAGCTGGGGTGGGAGTGAGGAGCTCTTCCTGAGTAGCTTTCTCAAGCCCTACTTTTGGGGGTTGGAGATGGAAGAAATAAGCTGCAGTAGAGAGAGAAGCGTTGCATTTGCTGAGGAGTCCCAGAGAATCGGTCCTCATTTGTCTTGCAAAGTGAATTGAATTGTCAAGGAGGATTGTGCCAGTTGTTGTCAGCCCTGCTGAGCTGAGCACATCCATGGGGAAATGTCTCCAAAGGAAGGGAAAGAGAAAAGCTGACTTGGAGGTACCCGTGTGTGAGCACAGGAGGAGACGGAGCCAAACCTAACAGGACCTAGGACACAGCTCTTGTGCAGAGGCGGAGTAGTGTCAATGGCTTAAGCACTAAATGCATTGGGCAAAGAATGGGTGTCATGGGCCAGCACTTCCAGAGTATGCAATAAAGTAAGATGCAAGACTGGAATCTGGAGGGAAAGCTAAAGACTAAACATTAATGGTGTTATCTCCAGCCTTTCATATACATGAAATTCTATCTTCTTTAGCAGTGTATCCATGCTGAGCAACTGGCTATAAAGAGTGGCTCTTCTCAGCAAGGAGTGGTTTAACCCTGTTATTGTGTGAGGTTTCTCTGTACACTTCTCATCCCCTCAGGCCCAGATGGAAGAGTTCAGGCAGCTCAAGGAAGCTCTACAGAAGATGCCAAGTTTCAAAGGAGGAGGTGCTGGGAAGGGGCAGCAGCAGTTTCAGGTGCTGAAGGAGCAGCCCATGGTGCCAGCCAACAGCCAGTTGCAGCTTGTGAGGCAGAAGGTGTGGTATTCCCAGGACACCCCAGGGAGAAGAGTTCTACAGGGGTTTGAATGGGAGGGAATGGAGCTTGTTCCTTCAGAGTTTGTTCTCATCCTTTCTTCCTTGCAGGCTTTTCCAGTCAACCAGGAGAGCCGCCCCTTTGGGAACCCGCTGGCTTCACAAGTGGCCGGGGCTCAGAAGCAGGCAGATGGCCCTTTGCTGCAGGGCCAGAACTCGTACAGTAACGATGGCCCAAGGCCACAAGCCAACGTGCTCTTTACCCATCCACATCCAGCCCCAAGGCAAGATGCCAACTCGCTGCCGGATGCTCTGCCAGCCTGGCCGGCGAGACACGGGGATGGGCACGTGGTCCGGTTCACCCGCACCATGAACAGTCTGCCAAATGGGAACCCTGTAAGTCCTGCACCCTTGTTTTGTTAGCCCTTGCTTCTGAAGCTCAAAGCTCTGGTATTTGTAATGACCTCCATGTGTGCATCCCACTTCCCTGATGTGGAAACTGTCCTGGCCTCAGGCCTCAGACTCCTGTGCACTCTTAAGGGTTTGTGGTTTCAGATGAACGGGTTCTTGTTCTGGATCCTGCTGGACCTGCAAAGAGTAAATCGTAAAAGCAGCTCCCCTGACTCCTGGGGTGATAGAGAGGGAGCTTATGGAAAGCAGATATCTAAAAACCAGACAATTGCAGTGTGGTTCCACTGGAATGACAGTAACTTTCCAATGGGAACCTGTAGGATGTTTTTTAGAGGCAGTTTTGTTGTTCCTCCTCTTGGAGATTCACCTACCCAAGGAATGCTTGGGTCAGATAAATTCCAAGTTTTCCTCTTGGCTGTGTGGAAGGAGAAAGACTTCTCTTACTGCAGGCCAGCTGGGTAGGGCTGTAGATCTGCTTTGGAGCACTTCTGAATCTGTTATTCTCTGATAAAGGCTTGCCCTGGCCCATAAACCTGCCTGACTGCAAGGGAGATGCTCAGGTATCACACTAAGAGCTTGTGTGTACCCCAAACATGTGTCTTTTCTGCAGGATCTGAAGATGGTGATGCGCATTCATGTTCAAAGCAATGAGGAAAGCCGGGCTCCTGGATTGGCACCCTCTGACCTGAAACAACCCTCTGCAGCAGAAAAACCTCAGGCACCAGACAGCCACCACTCTCCAGGGAGCAAACAGGTCCAGATGCAAAGGTTGGTGAAGTAAAACTCCCTTCTATTGTAGTATTCAGGCTCAGAGGTACATTACAGGCTCATCCCTGACTTCTTGTGCTTATTGTGGTTTCTACTTGAAAGGTGGTTAAAGAAAGTGTTTGTTCCTGGTTCCACTGCCATCTAATGCTTGTAACCGACTTGCTGCCAGGTCTTGATCTCAGCTGAAGCAGAACACTACATGTTGCAGGCAATGTTGTGTGGTTGAGCGCACAGACTGCTGTGGGTGCTGTGCTGCAAAATAAAAGGCCTTATGTTGACGGTGCATGCTCTATTGGCTGCCTTTGTATTTGAACTGTTTAGTGAAGTGTGTGTGTGGGGAGGAGAGAGAAAGAGGAGTTCCTGCTGAGTGAGATCAGGTCACCGTGCATTTCCTGCTAGCTAGAGGAGAGAGTGGGATGGGAGGCTGAACTCACTGGAAGAAATTTCCTCCCTTTCATAGATGGTGACTGAAATACCCTGTTTTGTTTAGCAAACTGGAGATACTCTGCACCATATGCAGCAGCAAGGGTGGCTAAAAATTCCCTCTGTTTCTATGAATGAGAGGCATGAGTTGTACATTAGAGCTGCGATCCATTTTTCCCACTAATTAATTAATCCGTAGTGTGCCAAGCTCTGCAGGAACAACCAGACCTTGAAGATCTGAGAGCTTCTCATCTCCAAGGTTATTTGGTAGTCTACAGGCAGCTGGCAGCCAGCCCCAATTCAGGTACTAGGATGTTTTCTTTGCTTCTAGGACAAAGACATCCCAAACTCTGTATTCTCTCTCCTTTGTTTTCTTTCCTCCCAGGGAATGGAGCTTGGCTTCTTGTTGCCAGTGCATTTCTGAGGGATGCTAGGGGTTCTCCTTCACAGAGCACACGAAAAATCACACAGGTCTGAGACCTCTTGTCCTGAAACTATTGGGTTTTATCCAGAACGGGGTAGAAGAGGTTACAGCAATAGAGGACATAGCAGAATCCACACGACAGCCCAGGCTTTCATCCTGTCTGTGTTCCTGCATATCTGCAGTTGAGATGTTCATATAAACTTTAGCTTCATCTAGACAGGTCAAACAAACCAGTTCAATCATATCAATACAAGGATCAGGGTTTACAGTAAGAAAAGACTTGGAACTGGTACAATCTTCTGAGCTTAGCTGAAGCCTTGGCATTAAAATTCTCTGGGATTGTTGCTCCTATCTGGCACCCTCAGCACAGTGTGTTCTCCAGACCTGTTCTTAGTGCAAGAAGAGAGAGCTCTGTGGAGGTGAGTCCCTTATAAAGGGCAGAGGTTTAGAGAACAGCGTGAGCCATTCCACGCAGGTAACAGAGTGGATCATTCCTACAGTGTACTTGTATTGCTGTAGTACTTGGGAGTCTAGTCAGGGACCAGGATCCTGCTGCTGTGGATGCTGTACAGGCACAGCAGAAGCTGTTTTGCGAAAGGAAGAACATGTCTTTCTCAGGCTGCAATTCATCAAAGCCTGGCCATGCTCCAAAACCTGGCTCTGAAAATAGTGCTTCCTTATTTAACTTGCTTATTCCCTGTTTGTGTCCAGGCCATATCTGTCCAGTTCACTGCAGCAAATCAGATTTCATTTCTGTTTTATCCATAGAGGAGGCTTCTGGATTTAATTCTAGATTCAGCCTAATCCTTCCCATTCTTCTCTGTCACTTTTGTTTGTTCACTTAACCTGAAATGTTCCCAGGTCAGAGATCGTGCTTTGCATATTCCTTCAAAGGAATTTGCATGGACCCAAGGACTAACAGCACAGAGAACAGTCTGCCTTTTTATAGGGAGAGACTGGTGTGGGTGCAGCTGAAGGTGAGGGTTGAAACTGTGATGGCAGAATGGCCTCTCCTCAGCCGTGTAGAGCCTACAGACGATGCTGTCCCTCCTCTGTGAAACAGGAAATGCAAGTGTTGGATTTGTTTGGCAAGGACAGAGATCATGGTATGTTTGTTTGATGTGCTTTTCTGTGCCTGGATCTATCATACCGAGCAGCTGGAGGCTGTTACTTAACACTGCATGAGCTTGGTGATAAGGAGTGCATAAACCAACCTTCTCCAGAAGGTGTCAGTGCCAAGAACAACAGCAAACCACAGCACAGTACAAAGGAGACCATGCAGCCAATGCCAAGAACCGCTGCATTGGGTGGCTGAGACCAGCAGATTCCAGATGAGCTCTTGATGGCCGGTTTGCATTTTGATGGGTTTGTAATGGGGAAAACTGGAGTGAAGGTTATGATTTTTCTCACTGAGGGTTTGGTGTGGTAGTATGCTGGCTTTGAAAAGCTGCTAAAGCAAAGGCCACTTGTTCTTTCTCAGCACTTCAAAACTCAGGTGTCTTAGGTAGACTTCTAAATCTCAGCTGGCTGAGGCTGGGCCAAGCAGTAATCCTGCTTGAAACTGGTGGTAACTTACCCAGGTTAAAACTTTTTGTTTCAGTCACTTTTGAGAATCCCCATTACTGTGATTTCATCCCTTCCTTGATCCTTTGTTTCTAAAGGTGTCCTTGAGTAAGGATATTTGGGAAGAAAACATTCCTTGTGAGGCAGTGTCTGGGGCTTTTCAGGGTTTCATTCAGTAGTATTTGTTCTCTGACCTCCAATCCATTTCCATGCAGCAGAATGGTGCTAAGCTGCAGAGTCCTCTGCTGCTGAGCCTCTGGGTATCTGTGTGAGCGTGCCATTGCTGCAGGCAGAGAGGCATTAATGAAAGATGTGCTGCATTTGGCAAGTATCTTGATATCAAGTACTTGTCCCTCTGGGGCACTCCTGCTATGAAGGAAGGAGGCATAGATATTGATGTGGACAGCAGGAGAATGTGAGGTGGAAGCGTTACAGAGGAAGCAGTTCCTGAGAGTGGCTGCCTGAAAGGGGTTGCCTGAACTCTCTCAGATAGAGCTGTGTATGAATAATTGATTTTTCAGGTCAGTAGATGGATCAAAGTACTTGAGCAGTGGTGGTAGGAGAAGCAGGAAATCACACTGGAACGTGGCTTCCCTCTGAATGAAGCAGTGAAGCATTTTTCCCATGTAAATCAAAGCAATATGCAGATGTTTTCAGCTGGTTCAGTTGTCACTGTTTGGGTTTGTACAGTGCACAGATGCTGTGGAAGAGTTTTATAAACATCTGCTGCTTTAAGTATATGCATCCCAGTTGTGAAGTTTTGTGAGGACATTGTAGCTTTGAAACAAACATCATCAGACAACGGAAACTGTCAGCTCTGCATTGCAGCTTTCCTGGTTATGTGGAAAGGGTTTTCCTCCTTGCAGGCCTCAATTCTACAGTTTTCCTTTAGCATCTTCATTTTAAATGAAGTTGGAACAGTAAAGAGGACTTTTGGGTTTGGTATTTTTTCAAAGACATCATTTCTGTACTGAGGTATGTGTGAGGCATGAGTATCTATTTGGAACTGGAGCTTATTGCTATGGGGATGTGTTATTGTATCATATGAGTAATATTAAAGCAGTTCTACAATAAATCGTGTTTATAAGGCATAACTTTGTACTTCTGGCATATTAAATACTCAGTTTCAGGCAGTTATCACAGTAACTAATGCAATCTGCTAGTCCTGCCAAAAAGTTAAATTAAGGCAAACTTCTGCTTATGATGGAGTTGTTTTTTTCCTCTGCCATAATAAAACAGCAGCATTGTGAAATAGCTCTTGATATACTGAAGCAGAAGAATTGTTTTGTTTCATGCCCTTGTTGCAGCTGGAAAGACATTGTTAACAAAGTGAATGCCCAGATGGATGAACAACAAGCGCACAGTTACCCCAAGAGCCTTCATTTTGAGCCCAAGCCTAGGCAAGAGATGCAGAAAGGCAGCTCACAGGCACCCAAGCAGAAGAGAGGGGAAGAGCATCAGATAGCTGATGAGGAAGGCCAGAAGGAAAGGACAGATGATGAGGAGCTCGAAATGGGTATGGTTTCCCTAACCCTGTGCTGTCCAGTACTAACTTACTGCTAACCGAGGTGGGTTATGTATGTCTATGAGTGGAAGAGGGAAGCTGCAGATTTCCTTGGGAAGCAGATAAAGACATCAAAAATGTATTACAGTAAGCCAGGCAGGCAGGGGAGAGCTAAATTGGGCTTTGAGCAGAGGCATCCAGTCTGAGACTCTGTGCAGAGATGCTCTGCTGTGCTCAAGGGGCCGGGATACAGTGTGAACGCTTTGTAAACAGACTCTGCCATCAATTTCTCTTGCACATGTGGAAATAACCTGTAAGATCTGGAAGTCAGCTAGTTACCTTTGTCAAAAAGACACTGAAATGTAGATGTGACTAATGCTGTTCTGTGTGTTGCCAGGCTGAGGGGGAATGACTAAGTGCATGGCTTTTCATGTAGCTAACATTTTGCTGCAGTCCTGAAGGCAGTGAGACAGGGAAGCTGAGAGCTGAGGCTCCTGTGAGGATCTCATTTGAAATGCTGACTTGCATCCTATTAAACATTATAAAGATGATCTCAGCCTGCTTTCTCGACAGTTGATTTTTAGCTCTGGATTTGGAACCATTGGCTCAGTTCACTCTGTGCAGTGAAGTCCTCCCCTCCAGAACAGTGACACTTAGGTGACAGCTATGGTGTGTACAGATGCCTGTTTGGAGAGGAGGTTCTGTATCCCCATGCTTTCCCACAGCTGTGTTTAGTTGCTATTTAATGTTTTCCTGACCTCATTTTCAACAGGCCCCTTTAGAGGAACAGAACTAATTGGTTCACATCAAAGTGAATTCTACCCTTAAAAGAAAAGGCCTCATGGCAGGTATAAGGGAGGGTGAGGACCCATAGCCCTTGAACTCTGGATCCTGATTGGAATGAAGAACTACAGTAATGGCTCAAATGCCCTGGCTGTGCTGCTGGCCCATTGGAACACTGCTGTCACACAGATGCTGTAGGGAGAAGCATACAGCCCGTGGTGGCAGGCATATGAGTACCAGAGCTGGACATGTATCATCAAGTTATGGGCAGGCTTCAACATGTGCTTATGCCCCAGCCTTAGGGACAAGGAAGCAGCTTTGGCAGCTGTAGCAAGCAAATCCTTACTTGGCATAGAGTTATACAGCTGTTCCCAGCAGTGGGAATCCTGACTGGTGACACTGGCTTTTGAGAGAGTACACTGGTAACTGTCCCTTTTCCTTGCAGATGCAGGAGTGATTGAGAGGGAGGAGAATTTGCATTCTCAGAAAGAGACTGTTGTCCAGGAACCAGTGGTGAGTAACACTGTCATCTGGATGCAGCCCTAGCTTGGAATAAGAATCCAGCTGTCCCATTTAAGTTGATGCTTTCCATAACAAACCAAACTCCTTGGCTCTGGAGGGATTCAGAGGGATAGCAAAGACTGGGGGGGGTGGTTTTAGAATCACTGACATGCTTGAAGAGAGGTGTGACTGAAGTGTTACCAGCCAGCGCTTCCTGCTTGCTGGGGAAGGCAGCAAACCTTCTGTCTCTCAAGGGGATATGCTGCTGGGCATTTACAAGAGGCTTTTCTTGTGCAGATGCCAGATGATGCTGCAGATCCTGCCCAGGATCCCAATAACCAAGGTGAGGACGAGTTTGAGGAAGCTGAGCTGGAGAGACCTGACTTTGAAGAGAAGGTGGGAGGTTTGGAGAAGTTCAAGGAGCCCAGCGTGAAGGAAGAGTCTAAGGAGAAGCCACCCAAGGTGACTGACATGAGGGCAACCAGCAGGGGCCAGGGAGAGATCCCAGCTATGAATGGGGGGAGGCAGGGAGCTTAAGGACCCAAAGGAAAACATCATGTTCCTGAATGGATCCACAGTCCCACTGCAAGGATATGACAGGCAAGAGAAACCTCTTTCTGAGTGAGAATCAATGGGTTGCTCAGTACCAGAACTTGTTCTGGCCCTGCTGTCTGCTTCTTGAAGCCAACCCTTGCATTTGCAGCGTGGCTGGAGAGACATTGAATAGGAGATGGCTCACTCCACAGCTATTACCTTAGAGGTGCTGGGTCTCTTCAAGCACTTGAGAGACCAAAACCAGAGACAATACCATGGCCCTAAGCTCAGGGTCTGGTCAGTGCAGCCAGTGCTGTTGCTGGGCTGGGTGTGCAGCAGTGATAACGTGAGAGCTCTGCCTCTTTGCTTGCCTGCTTGCAGAGGGAATCCATTTATCCTGCTAAGTGCTGCTTGCTGTCTGAACCCAGCCTCTGCATCAGGGAGATGTTAGCTTGTTTTGACAAGCAGCTGAGTGTTGCTTGTTTTTAAAAGGAGTGTTTTATCTGTCAGGCTCTAAAATCATGATTAGTAGTGAGGTTTAAAAAGAACAAAAAGACATGCAGGCCAATGAAATCAAACAAGAGGAAGATGGTGGCACCAGCTGAGCAGCACTGCTTGAAGATTAGTGAAAATGGGGAAAGAATTAGTGACATAAATACCTGACTTTCAAATAGGGCTATGCTGTGATCCCTAAAGCTCTACCCTAAATGACTTGTATATTGCCTGCAGTCCTAGGGCTTGTTGCAACAGCAGCAAGTGCAGGGGCCCTGGGTCCCTCTCTCCACAAAGGAAGGAGCTGGGCAGTTGCTGCCGGGATGTGCGCACAGAGACTGGGTGGAGAAAGTACAGATGGAGTTTGGCTGCCTCATTGTCTCTGCTGTCCCCTGATTCCTGATCTGTTTCCCAGTGTTCCAGACCTGGGGCTCTAATGCAAGACAGCTGTATCCCCGGCAGGGGGTGGGAGTGGGCTGGGGCACTGTTAGCAGTGTCTGATTCCCTGTATTTTCCAGGATGCTGGCAGACCTGCCAAGCCCAGGGAGGACCCAATGGATGACTATCAAGAAGATCAGGAGCAAGAAATTGTACGACACCAAGGTTCTTCCTCTTTCCCTCTCTGGTGTGATTGTTACCTGCATATGTTGGTAGCCAGGAGCTGAGCAGGACTCAGCTGTCAGGAAAGCAGATGTGAGCCCTGACTTCAGGTTTGTCTCTGCTCAGTGAAGGGGGATCTCCAGAACAAACCTGGACCCATTTACCTCTGCTCCCTTTATTGAAGAAAGGTATTTGTGGCAGAAGAAAGTGATGTCCCACTCCTGAGGCAAACAAACATGGGAGGTGGTGTGCAGGTTAGGCCACAGTTGTCAGATAGCAACTGCTCCCTCTGTTTGACTGAAAACCAGGTATTGTTGCTGTATGTCAGAGCTCCAGGACTACTGTAGCCAGTGTCAAGTTGACAATCCCTCTAGGAGAAGGACTGGAGGCCACCAAAGCTTGAGAGCATAAGTACTAGAGAAGATCACCCTGGTGCCTTCTGGGCAATAAGGGATGGAGCTCTGCCCGTGCCCCCTCTGTGTCTTGGCTAAGTAGCGTGCTGATAATACCTAAAGGTCCCTGGCAGAGATGGACCTGGTTTACTTCCTGATTCTTCCCTCTTTTCCTTCATTTCCCAAACTGAGCTGTGTAGTAGAACAGCTATGCTCAGAAGCAGCATAGTGTGCTGCTTAGGGTCTCCTTTTCCAGCCTTTGCTGATTTTTCCTTCCTGGCTGTTTGTCTGCACGCAGGAGGATCATGGAGGTGAGGTGGATGATAATGATGACCTGGAACTTGTCCAAGACCAGAAGGATCGGGCAAACATACAGGGAGCTGATGGCAAAAAGGATGACTACTACTGAAAGACGCTAAAGGAAAGTGGAATAAGCTGGGAGTGAGGGGTCAGGAACCCCTCCTGGGAACTGGCTCCTGTACTGAACACTGCCCAGACCAGACAGAGGCAGGAGGAGGTAACGGTCTTCGCAGGCACTGAGCAGGGTGCTTGCAGATGTGCATCACACCTGCACGTGGGGGGCATTGCTGCCTCTCCAATCAATAGCATGGAAGTGCTCTCAGACTGTAGGGATGGGTTTTATCCTGCTGCTTTTCTTAGAAGCACTTTTTGATGTGTTGTGTTCTTCACCTTCTCGTTTTCCCTCTCCCCTCCCAAGCTGGAGAGTTTTTCTTAAGTTTTTTAACCCCCTGGGCAGCAGAGGGGAGCCTGACCTGGTCCCTGGACTGACTCGACTGATTGCTAATACAAAGGAATCTGTCTTCATAACATACTTTGCTCAGTAGTGTTTCTTTAAAACATCCTTTGCTCCCCTCAGAATAAGGTGGAGAGGAAGTTAGCTTGCTTTTTGTCTGGAGTAATGCAAGGGTGATAACTAACCATGAGCACCAACAGAAATGACCACGTGCCAGCCTGTGTGTGTCTGTGTGTGTGCATGTGTGTGTATGAATGACTGGATCCTCTTCCTGGTGCAGAGATGCTTCCCAGTGACTTGGAGTAGAACCCCGTAGAGGGCTTTCTTTGCCTTTGAAATGTCACTGTCCTGCTGGGCTGCTTCAAGTCTTCAAATGCAAGCAGCAGGATGGGAGCATACATCCATTTCTGTGATGGGTATGCTCCAACCTTTCTGCTATTTATGGTGCAGCTGCAGCATCCTAGCAGAGCTGTACCTCCTCAGGCTATCAGCAGAGCGTATCAGAACATATCCAGCCCGCATCTGCCTCTGAGATCCGTAACCTCCTCCCTCCTTATCCTGCTGACATACACTCAGCTTTTGGTACCTCTCTAAGTTGTTAGCATCAAGCAAGCATGTGAGGCTTGCTAAGGATGGAATTTGGTGCACAGGAGGCGGAAAAAAATAAGGAATAGTACTCATGATAGTATGGAGGAGTATTTGGAGCCCAACTAATGCAATTCCATCCTGTTCAGCTTCTTTCCAGTCTCCCAGCATTTGTCAGGGAGCTAAGATAAATCTTGTTCCTTCTGGACAGGTCTGGTTTTTAATCAGGGTATTTCTGGTGTTCTGTTGATTCAGTAGATTGAAATCTGCAGGACTTGGACTTCAAGGCAAATCTTGCCTGACCTCAGAAAGAAGGAAAGGAGGAATGAGTCAGCTGGAGTCCCTGGCATTTAAAGTGGAGGCAGCTAAACAGAGAATGATATCTCAAAGCCTGGACTGGCTTAGTCATATGAACAGGGCAGAGCTGTCACATCTCCCACCTTGTGCAAGACCCATGCATCTGAACTGCCTCCTCCTTACTCATCACCATGAGCTCGCTCATCAAACACAGCTTGTGGTTGAAATGTTGTGACCTGATAAAGGACCAGGGGAGAGCTCTTTGTTCTCTCTCTGAATTAGTTATGCTTCTTTGAATCCCTTGCTTTGAGCATATTTTGTAAGCGCTTTTAGACACTTGGGAGAACAGTATCTCCCAATAAGCTGGTGTTTATTCACTCAGATAGTATTAATTATCTTTCTTCCACTAGTTCTAATGGAGCTTGAAGTTAACAGGTCATAGCGTGTTTTGGTTCTTTGTTTTTACTCTGCTTGTGTTTCCTACCAACAAAATGAGCTCTGGGCTGAAAAAGCAAAGGTGCCAGAGGCAAAGCAGCAGCCAGAGGCTGTTCCAGTGAGTCTAGGAAAAGGTCTCTTAGCCAAGTGCCATAGCTGCTCACATAGCCCACTAAGGAGCTCACTGCAAAACTGTAATGGGTTTAAGACATCCAGAGTGACTTGAAATGGTTAATGCTGCGTTAGTGCTTTCTATTGCCAACCTTGCTGTATGATGCAATCCATCTCGGCCTCCACTGTCTGCTATAAATAGCACACTCGGGATGGATCAGCTGGAGTTGCAGTTATCATTTTGGATGCATCCTGATCAGAAATGCCTCCAGTTCTCAGCTGGGCTGGCAAGATGCTGTTGTTTCACAGCTCAGTGCAGGATCAATGACCAACAGTCTGTGGCATGAGCTTCAAACCTCCCTGCCCAAGCTGCCCCAGTGGGATATGTGGTACAGCTCTTGGTCTGCTGAACTTCATTCACTCCTCTTTCGTGCTTATCTTAGCCTTTGAGTGTCAGAGTACATAAGTTCAGACCTTACTGGAAGTGAATCAAGGGCTGGAAATAGACCTCCAGTGGGGGTGAGACTGCGTGCTGACTCAGAGAGGCTGCAAGCAGCTAGCTAAATTAGGAGGCAAATGCTCTGCTTTTGCATGTCTAGGATGAGTAATCCTCAAAGTGATGACTTGGAGGCAACTGTAGCAACCCGGCCCTGAATGTAAAGCTGCCTGCTAGGAGAATGCTTTAGCAACCATATGTCGTGTGCTGCCCTTAGCTGAGAGCTGAGCATCTCTCCTCTAGGGAGTCTTTGCCCTGGATGTATCCAAGACTAAACTTAGCATGGTGTTGCATAAATGGTAAGCTGTGGGTGGTCAGTGCTGCTTTATCTGCCCTATAGCAAGTTGCCCCCATTTTAATACTCTGTCATGGTTTCCTCTAACAGGAGATGAAACAAGAGACAATAAACCCAGTGGAGGAGAACCAGAAAAAGCAGAAAACCCATGGTGTTGTCTCTGCAATATGGGCTGTTACTGAGTTTGATATGCTGCCTGGGGGTTCACTGCTTAAAGCAAATAATAGTGGTTTTCCTGAGCAGTGAACTGTTGAAGCAATATATGTGAGAAGTCCAGGATGAGTTTTATTGCAGGCTGGGGCACTGGAGAAGGTCTTAGAAAACAGCTGGATTACTAAGAGCAAACAGTAAGACAAAGTACTGTCTGAAGCCAGTGCTGGCAGACTGACCCAGCCAAAGCATGTGTTTCTGGTTGTCTCTTGCATAAATAATTGTCTTTTGCTTAGAGACTAGGCCAGAGGACACAGGGTAAGTTAACCTGTAGTGGTGTTACAAAGGTTGTGATGGGTTGCTCTTTCTTTTCCTTTGGGTTCCAGCAAGATGCTATAGCTGAGGGTTCTGCACACAGGGTTCACATGATGTCAAAGTATGAAGGGATTTGGCCACATCTTCAGCTGGATAATTAGAATTAATAAATAGTACATGCTGTGCCCTCACAAATAAAGGCACAGATGAGGAAAACATATGCCTGTTGATTAGTTAAATGGAAGCTCTGTCTAATGAAGCCTACTTCTCTGTAATCCACTTCTTGGAAGCCTGTTTAGGATTATTAAGCCTATTCACTTACATGGCATTTTTTAGGGGTTAAAGTGTGACAATCTAATAGGAGTTTAAGGAGATGTTTTTCTCTAAGACAGCTGAAAATAGATGGAGGACAAAATGCCCTGAACCAGTGTGAACTCTCCCCTGGAGTGAGCTGTTCTGAGCTCTGTACTACTTTAGTGTTAGAGAATATCAATATCCATGGAAAAGATGAGTTATGTGTTAAGTATCCCTGACAGGGGTTGGGGTGTTCACTGTTCTGCTCAACAACAAACCTGCTCCAGCCTGTAACCAGAGAACCAGTTATTCTGACCATATGTAAACGGCTAGATAGAAGTGAGTGCACAGGTATACTACTGTCTTAGAGGTTCAGGATGTGAACCCAAAGGGAACAATGTGATTATTCTGATTTCTGGTAAACTTGGCAGTCATTCTGGGAAAGAGGAGGCTCTCACAGCTTCTGGTTAACTTGGTTTTGCCTCTTCTGCAACTTCAAATGCAAGTTTGGAATGAAGTCCAGAGCCAAGTGATGTGGCATGTGCCATCAGGTGCCTTCCTTCACCGCCATGCCAACCATTTTCCTTTCCTGTACTAAATGCCAGACCCTGCTGGTGGATCTCTCGAGAACTCAAAGCAAATCCTAAGCAGCATCAGAGGCTGGTGTCAGATCTCGCCCCTGATCACTGAAACAATGACAGCTCTGGAGTGCAACTTGCTCTTGGTAGAACTGCACAAAGTTCAAGGATGGAAACTTGTTTGGTTTGGCTCCATCCATCTCCTCAACATCAACAAGTTTCTTGGGAAGGGCTGTCACATCTTCAGTTTTGCATCCTGGCTGGAACTTCCACAGGTAAGTTTGCCTCAGCCACCAAGAAGTGCCTTCAGCAGCACAGCACGTCCTGTTGTTGTGTGATAACCCAGTGTTTTCCGAGGAGAGCAGCCATTACTACAGCTTCAGGGTCCTTTTCTATGTTGATCCTGGTTTTTCTTTGATTCCTGTTGATGCCTTCTGGTATCAAAAGAGATTTCTAGCAACTTTATACAGGCAAATAGACAACCTCCTCCCCAACACTGTATCTGGTTTTAAAACTACTTGGTATTGTTAAATTATGCTTAAAGATTTCCTTAAGCAAACCATACACTTTTAAAAGGAAACTCTTTCAGACAGGAAAAGATGTCCTGACATGAGACTGTTGAGTCATGTTCATGTTCAATGCATCAGAAAACAAAACTTAAGTAAATTCCTTATTGCTGCAAATTACACTTTGAAGGTGTTATTTGCATGTATGTAATGAAGTGTGAGGTGTATGATTTGGGTTTGGGTTTTACTATTTAGGCTATGAAATAAAAACCAGGCTTCAGAATCTTATTTTTGTTATATGAAGGTTACAATGTAAGCCAATAAACACTTTTGAAGAAACTTACACAGTCATCTGCACATCTTGTATTTCCAAACAGGTAACACAGTGAAGAAACAGTACACCAATGTGTTCAGGCACGCTTCTGGGAGTGGTAAACATGTAATGTGATAATTGGTCTGCTTTACAAGTCAAATATAGATAAATGCTTCTGTTCTGCTATAAAACCTACAACAGGACACTATGTAAAACCTGATCAAAAGATAAACCAGAAAGAAACAACCAGAAGAGGTAGGACTTAAGACAGCTTTTGCCTATTTAACTGCTCAGAGACTCTTCAAACATTGCTTAAGTATGCATTTTTACTTTTATTTCATTAGAGATCTCTTGTGCCACATTTAGACAAGTCTGGTGTAAATCTTTCAAGGGCTGGGAAAGCGTTATGGTGTAATGCTGGGATGGAGCACTGCTCTATCTCCTCCAGCCCTCTTCTGTGCTGCATCATGAATGGCTCTAGAGCAGGTGGATGGATTATGGGTTGGTCCTGCTGCAGGGAGGGGAAAACGGCATGTATTAGAAGAAGGGGACTATCTTTTTCCTTTGGTCTCACAGACTAGTGCAGCTTCCTCGCTCCTAGCAGCAGTCCTCATGGGGGACTCAAGCCTTTTTCCTTGTATTACATCCTTGCAGAGTTTCTGTGAATTCCTGGTCTTAAGGGGTTAACGCAGCCTCGGTCTGTAGCCTCACCCATTAAAAAAATCCAGGTGCCCCGCAGTTCTTTGACCACACTCGGTGACTTTCCCCAACCCTGTCCTGGACCAGATCCCTGCCGGTCGTGAGATGCGGTGGCCCGGGACCCTTCCGGAGCACCGACGTCCGGCATCTGTACGCAGTGCCTGGACCCGCGTTAGCCTGATCCCCTGAGGACGCGGTCCGGGGGGCTGCCCGGCACAACGGGGAGGAATGGGGGGAGCTGAGCCGACACCGTTCCGACCCTTGCAGGCAGCGCAGCGCTCGGAACCCCCGAGAGCCGCCCGCCGGGGGCTACGGGCCCCCCCCGCACGGAGGGGCCGGAGCGGGTGCGCGTCCTGCGTGCGCTGCCCGGCGCGGCGGGTGCTCCGCAGCCCAGCGAGAGTTAACGGCGGAGCCGCCTCTCCATTGGCGGCCGGCGGAGCGGCTGCGGAGCCCGCGTTTATAACCGGCGCACGGGACGCCGCAGCCCTCCGCCGGCACCGCGGCTCGGCTCCATGCCGCGGCAGCCGGCATGCCCAGCCTGCTGCCGCCTTTCCTCGCCCTGCTCTGCCTCGGGGCGCCGGCACCCGCCCTGAAATCACCGCCCGCCGCGGGGCCAGACGGGTCCGGGTCGGAAGAGCCGTGGTGCCCCTACAAGGTGGGGGCCGAGGGAGCTGCGGACGGGCGGCTGTGCTTCCGTCCGCCGGCCCGCGGCTTCCAGTGCCAGGCGCGGGCCTGCCGCGCACACCGCTCCCCGAGCGGCGCGCTGGTGGCCAACGTGCTGCGCAACGGCAGCGTGCTGCTGCAGTGGGGGCCGCCGCGCCCCGCCGCCGGCCTCCGCGGCTTCGCGCTCAACTGCTCCTGGGACGGCACCTACACGCGTTTCCCCTGCGACAGCGTGGAGCTGGGCGCCGCCTGCCGCGACTACCTGCTGCCCGAGGCGCACGGCAGCGTGCGCTACCGCCTCTGCCTGCAGCCGCGCTACGCGCCGCCGCGCCCCGCGCCGCCCGCACAGTGCGTGGAGTTCCGCGTGGAGCCGGCCGCCATGCGGGACATCGTCGTCGCCATGACGGCCGTGGGGGGCTCCATCTGCGTCATGCTCGTCTTCATCTGCCTCCTGGTGGCCTACATCACCGAGAACCTCATGAGCCCGGCGCTGGCCGGGGCCGCGGCCGCCGCTCCGCGCCGCGCTTAGCCCCGCAGCGCTGCACGGGAGCGGAGCGGCTCCCCCTGGAGCTCGTTCAGAGGACGGGGGGACGGGAGGGGGGTGTGTGGCTCCAAGCTGTGCTGGGAGCCAGGGCTTTCCATTCCCAAACTTGCAGGATTTGGGTTTTCCTCGCTGTTCGGAGCTTTCCTTCCTCGCAGGGTGGCTTTTCAGCCCTACGTGGTTCCTGAATCCGGTGGATTTAACATAAAAGGTCCACAAGTGCCAGGGAGATGCCTGTTTTTAAAAGCAAGCAGCAGATCTCACAGGGGGCCCGCTTGAGAAGACAACAGAACACCCCAGTTTTAAGCCTGAATCTCCTCGCTTGTAGACGTGCTTGAATTTTTTCTTGAGGGGGAACGTGTGAAGGCTGTGAGAGAACAGACCGGTTCCCACACACAGCTAAGTGTGTGTTTGATCCAAAGCCCACCTAAATCTCGTGACTTAAGTGGGTTTTGTATCGTGCCTTATGCTGCTCACAAATTCTGGGACCTGGACTGGCTGCTGTCCAAAACAACGGGGGTTTTCTGGTCAGCTTGAGCGACCATCAACATCCTACACCGGCTCAGCCTGCTTTTCTCCCACTAGAACTGTCACAGCGGTAGTTTCCAAAAAGGGCAATGCTAAAGGGATAATTTTAGCCTGAAAATTCCGTTTTGTTGTGCAAGTATAAGTTGATCCTTAATTATAAAGTAAGTACAGTGTAAGTGAGCACCATCACTGAACCCCGACATCCCACCTTTCAGGAATGCTGCGTGCAGCTACGCTGAAGTAAAGCGTCTTAAACACAGAACTCACTGATGTTGTAGCCCAGCGTTTTGAGCATAGGAGCACTCCCTGTTACCTGCTCACCCAATGCTGTAGTAAGTAAGGTTTTAGCCATACTCTAGTATTAATTCTATTGTGCCTTAGTGCTGAGAATTTGTCCCCTTTATAGCAGTATCTCTGTTCTTGTAGTCTTCATAGACAACTGTATCTCCCCTGGTGTTCTTGTCTCTGAAACTAGTGGTTGTTGGTTGGTTGTTCAGTTGTTTGGGTTTTAAAACCCACAAACTTCGGCTGATCATTACTTGAACTTTAATATATACACAAAAATAGAGCCGGTTACTATCTGAGAGGTGTTTATTTAGTGTGCTAATTTTTACTTAGTGTTATTTGTGTGTAGTTGACTGCTGTAACAGAAAATGACTTTATATCACCAAGCACCTGAAGCTAAAGTAGGGGAACTGTTCTTCTGTAAAGGGATACTGTTATTAAAATACTTCAGTATTATATGCAGTCTGTTTGTGTAAATGTTCATCCCTGGTGAATGATCCCTGTGCTTTTCTTTGTGAAAGTAGTTTATGAAGTAGAAACTTGCTAGTAGAGGGTAAATATAGAAAGTGTATGGAATCCTTCACAAAATGCAGTATTTGTACTAATAATCCCTTCAATAATGTGAGAGTGGCTGAGAAACCGAAGGTCTGTGTTTCATCAGGCAAAACCACCTTTTACTCGTGCATTATTCTTACTTCGTTTTCTTTCTCACATGCAGCTGACTCTTTAAATTCAAGTGTTCTCTCTGTATTAACTGCCAATGTACTTGATTTAAGCAATATCGAGCAACGTGGCAACAGGAGGATGGTGTCATTTGTTGATACTGAAGGACAATGTCATCATTTTTACATGAAGGCAAATTGTACCTAGTGGTTTTGTTCAACTAATTTATACACAGAGTAACTCTGGGACAGAGGTCTTGGATCAGTCTTTCCTGTAGCCAGTTCTTCACAGGGCTATTAGAGCGGCACTGATTTTGTATATCTCTCTCCGCTTCTGTCAACCAAACATTACTCTTCTGTTCTTCATCTTGTTGTGAATTGCCAGATGTGCGAATGAAATGTATAAACAATGAGCCTTGTACCACCTTGGCGTTCACCTTAATAAATGAAGAGAATAATGGAAAGAAATTAAAACATCACAAATATGTACTGGTTCAAGATCTTGTGTGACTCGAAGTGACCAAATCTGCCTAAAGACTGATCATAATGGAATTTATTCCATTGCCTACTGTAAAATTACAGCATTAATGGGAAAATGAGAAGAGATTTATTCTCTGAATACTTGATTTGTTTTTGCGAGAGGTTTAGGTGATACTAGTTCAAGGTGGAAGAGACCTTTGGAGGTCACCTAGCTCAGCCTCCTGTTGGAAGCAGTGTCAGCTTGGGCTAGAGAGATCCATCTGGTGCAGCTTAAAATACTCCTGCCAACCAGGAGGTCATAGCACCTGGTACAAGAAGCTCATGATTTTATGTGTCAAAAAACAGGGGAAAGAGGCACAACACTATTATGATCACTTCAGTCTTTCACCTATTGGAAGCCTCATGTGAAATTTTGTATGCAAACTCACTGAGCCAAACCCATTTATTCCATGTCTTTGGTTGGAATATAAATGATCCCTATTGGACCTTTAGCTCCTAAATCCATCTTTGTTACCAATTCAAGCTACTTCCTTTTGTATGCAGCCAGCACTGTTCAGTGTGGTAATATTGATGTAAGTCTGAGGAAGCTGAGCACCAAGTCTAATTTACAGTTCTGTGTGTCACTACAGACACCTCTGCAGGTATTGGTAGGGTACAGTTACCTGCTAAAACAGCAGCTAGCAGATACAACAGAGATGTTATTTGTAGTCATCCCCCATCTTCACACATCTGTCTCTGGATTGCATTGCAACAGCATGCTAGGCAAAGGAGAGACGAGCAAAATAGTAGACAAGAATGTAGATCCTGATGGAGGAAGTTCTGTAATTCTCTAGAGGATTATTTTTGTCATTTTTTCCCCTTATAAATGCATTATAAATGGGATGTGGGAAACACTATCTCATAGTTTCTCATTCATTTTCGGTGGGTTAAGGTTTAATTGAGCATACCTTGGTGTCTGGAAAAGAAAAATGAGAGTATTCCCTATTTCATTTTATGTGTCATTAAGCAAAGAATTTGCTGACCCGTTGATAAGAGGGTTTTTCCTTCCATCACGGGTATAGACGTTTCAGCAATAATGGGGAAAATTCCACGAACACAGACGTGCTGTTAATTTGACTCCCACAAGCCATTGTGAGACTGCATAGTGAAAGAAAGCTTTATCCAGTGTTTGTAATTCCCCAAACATGCAGAGTAAGTACCTATGGGGTTACAATCAGATCCTGTAATCTATCAATCAAATGGCAGTATGCTGATCCCTAACTGCCAAGAAGTCAATGCTTTGGGGAGAAGTGGAAATAGCTTCTAAGGCAACTACTACATATACAAGTACCTGGGTATTAAAAATCCATCTGGTACACTCTTATATACATATGGTTCTGTGTTTGCCTAGCGATTTCCAGCACAAATATCAAGCCCTGCTTCTGCAGGAGTACAAATCGAGGGATACACTTGTTAACAAGCCTTTTTTTCCCCTTGCTTTGTGCTAAATAGGAGCAGCCAAGTTCAGCCTGACCCCAACTTTGAATCTTCTGGAGGAAACAGCCTGTGCCTCAGGCAGAGCATCTCTCTTAATTCAATTATGATAGTGCTCTTTGTGGGACATAAAAGGCAAGGCTGCTCAGCTTGCTTTGGAGGTGCAAGTGAAAGCTGGTGTTTTGCTTCCATGGAGACCTGGAGTCTTGCAAGACATCAAACTGCTGCTCTCCTTTGGCACTGCGTTCCAAAAGAAAGGTTAGGAAGAGTGGGATGAAAGGAAGAGAAGTGGCAGGTAGCAGTTATCTGTGTCACCTTCCTGTTAAAAGGCTTAGGGATTATAGCAGTGATGCTTGGATGGGGTCTTTTTAGCCTGAGTGAATCTACCCTGACTGCTCTTGTTCCATCACGGTTCTGGTCACTGCATCTCCTGTCTTTACACACTGATCTCATCTAGGAAAAAATTGCTCAAATCCCTTGTTTCATTTTATTTTCACCCAAAAGGATTTGATTTTGATGCAGAAATTTTCATAGCACATATTTGGCCTTTAAAATTCACTGGCAGTATTTTCAGCCTGCTTTGCTGACACATACTTACATTTGATTTAAATCTGATAGCGTTTGATGGCACAGTATAGTACGGTATTTATACAATGTGCCTCCCAAACTGATACTGGTGGAAGACTTTTCCAGGCGACATCTCTGGACCTATAGACCCTTTGTAAACGTAGATACGCACATTCAGGCAATTAATTCAGGTAACTAATTCGCTAATTAAATTGTTCCAGAACTACCAGATGATTCGCAGGGTGCCTTTGCAGAGTAAGAAGTGAGGAAAGAGCCGGCACTGCAGCCAGTGGGGCAGGTTTAGCGGGAATGGCCGAGGGAGACCTGAGGTGAGAGGTTTTTGCAGGAAGGGCCGGACAGAAAGGCAGATTTCCATGGGGAATGCAGAAAGGAGAAGGATAGGTGGGTAATGTGGAAAAGCAGGGAAGGAGAAGGAGGAAACCCGACGTTTATCCGTGCGGGAGGCCGGCGCTGAGGGAGGAAGGGGAAAGGCTTTCCTCATGAGGCTCTGAGGGGGCGCGTTTAGGCGGGAAACGTGAGGTGGGAAGAGGTGAGGGGAGAGGTTTGCCCTAACTTCTGCGGGGAAGATCCTGTCGGGAAAGTCGAGGAATGCTGAGGAAAACAGCGGGGAATTCGAGGGGAAAGCGGGACAGGTTTTCCCAAGCGCCGGGGAGGGCCAGGCTGCTGAGCGCGGTGCTGAAGGGAGAGCGGCGGGTTGTGTGAGGAGGTGCGGAAGGACGGGAAGGGCTGAGGTGAGGGACAGAGGAAGGAGTCGTCGGGAAGCGCCGGGTGTGTGAGGGAGGAGAGGTTTGCAGGGATGTGTCAGTCGGCTGTGGGGAAAGGCTTTCCGTGCAAGGTGCTGGAGGGGAAAAGCTTTTGTGCAAAGCATAAGGGAAGGGAGGAAAGAATTAGCTGGGAAGGGGGAAAAGCATTAATGGGAGGGCAGAAAATAGTGTTGGGAAGCACTGAGGAGAAAGCACCCCTTCCTGGGCACAGTCCTGCCTTGTTTGGTGGAGTTCAGCTAGGCTAGGAGTAGAGTTGTTTCTTCAATGTCCTGATCTTGTCTTCTGTATTTGTCTTGCTCCCAGTTTTTGTATACACCAAGAGATAAGCTTTCACCTCACCAGGCTGCTGATGTGCTCTCACTGCTCAGAAGGACCTTTTCTGGAATGAAGGAGGAAGCTTCTGCATCCTGCTGAAGCCTTGGCTGCTCATCTCTCCCGTTTCGTTTCTCAAGCACTGCAGGGAGTGCAGAACTCCATTATTAAGCACAACGGAAGGCATGTCTTCGTTTGCCTCATCTTCACAGTCCTCAGAACTGAGGTTTTTTTTGGGAACAGACATGGAGATGGGATTGATTCTGGGTGTCAGATCCAGTTGATTTCTTCTTAGGGGTGATTCAGCTCTCCATCCAAATGCTTCTTAACCGGGATCTGTCGTCTATGGCCCTGCAAAAGGGACCCACTACAATATTCGGTTGCCATCTAGTGCCGAGAAAGAAAACTGGCCAAAAGGCCGTTTTTCAGGAATAAAGACGGATTGCTTGAATTACATACTTCTGAAAACAAGAACGTGGCTTACATTGACGGGAATTAACTGCTGTGAAGTATGAAAATAGGGCACATTTTGGAAGAAGATGGGAAGACCCAAGACCTTACATTGTAAATTTGGAGTAATTTCTTCCCAGATGTTGGAAAATTGCCTATATATTTAAGTGACACAGGGTTGTCTAACACCTAAATTAGGGGACTTGGAACTGGGAGCCGCTAGAATGTACAACATGAGGTCACAGCAAAATACTGCATTCCTGTGTCTGTGTTTGGCATGTGCAGATGAAACCTAATAGCACATGAATACGTATACATATGCCTGAGACTCGGAACCACAGAAGTACTAAGCAGGAAAGCTGCTATTGTCTCTGCTGGCATTGTTTAACTGTTGTAGTCAACGTGGAAAGAGCCACAGGCTGACAGCAGCAGTACAAGGCTGTGGTTAGTTGTGAAGACACTACTCCAGACAGGTATGTCACCAAACATTTCCTACATCCCTATGTTCGTGCTTGATTTACATGAGATGTGTGAATGTATATCTAGTAAAATATATATGCCCTTGTGTACAGCAGAGTCGTACAAATCTACAGCATTTAATGGCAGTTGATAGCAAAGCTGGACCTTTCCTCACAACCACTCCCTGTTGTGCACCAGCCCTAACGTAGTTTCATACGATTGCTTCACAGCTGCACGCGTGGAAAACACCCGGTAGCTGGATACTCCCTCAGGACAAAGTTTTATCATTGAAGGATAAGAGGCTGTGTGCTAATAGCGGGGCTGTCCTGCGGGAAATCAGAAAGTGGGTCAGGAACCGTTTGTGGAGCGCTGTTTCCAGCCTCTTGCTCCACTTAGAAAACCGGGAACGCGGTTGGATGGGAGGAAATAAACTGAGTCGCGAGGGAACAGCCGTGTCGTGGCTGTTCTCTCAGCAAGCGGCTGACAAGTCAGGTGGTGGTTTCAGTTCAGCATCAGCAAGATCCACGAATTCAGACTAAACGATCTGCTTTTTTCGATGCACCCTTGAGCCCGCCGGTTCTGCCTGGGAAGCTCCGGGGAAGCAGTGTTAACTGCGAGCAGCCCGAGGCCTGCCCATCGCTACTGGGCGCAGGGGGACACGAAGCCGGTTCCGCAGACGATCGGGGCCGGCCCGGAGGCGACACCCGCCCCCAGCCGCCCCGCCCCGCCCCGCCTCTCGCTCCGTGCGGCGGCGGCTCCCGCCCCCTGACGCCCGCTCCGCGGTTGGCCGCGGCGGGGCTGCGCGGCCCTGGTGACACGTCCCGGCACCGCCCGCCGCCGCGCTCCCGCCGCCATTTTGTGCGAGCCGCGGCCGGGGCCCAGAGGGTTTGGGAGCCGCGGGGAGGGAGCTGGGCTCTTCCCTGCGCCGCCATGCCTTCCTCGCCGCTCCGCGTGGCCGTGGTGTGCTCCAGCAACCAGAACCGTAGCATGGAGGCGCACAACATCCTCAGGTAAACAGAGCCTGCCCGACCGCCCTCCTTCCTCCGGCCGGCTTCGGCGTGGCCTGATCCTCTGCTGCTGGGCCCCGCGACTACGTCGTAGGCCCCCTCCGGCCGCCTTCCTTTTCGGGCCGCCCTTCCGGACCGTATCAGAGCCGCTTCCTTGGCCCCACTGGTGCGGACGCTGGCTGCTGTGCCTGCACTGGAGCCGAGCTCGAGTGGGTTGTCGGAGCAGTAGGGCGCCGTGCCGGGTGCGGCCCGAGCGTGTGCTCGGGCCCCGCGCCTGTCCTGCTGGTCCCATGGGCTTGGGGACTTGGTCCTGTTTACATCCGGCCTCCTCCGGACCCTGCTTCAGGTTGGGTTCGCCGGAGGGGTCGGGGCCGTGGCCGTGGGCTCTGCTCCACCGTCGCTGGCACAACTCCAGATCCAGCGCTGCAAAACACGAGCTGGGGAAATGGACACGCGCAGAGCAGGCCTCGTGTTTCGGCATCTGGAAACAAGTGTTTAGTTCAGCGTACTAAATATCTTTGAGATTATGAGGGTTCATCTGTTTAGCACTGCAAGTATTTTCAACCTGGCTGAGCTCAAAAGAGGGGAGGCTGGGGACAGACTGATGGACAGGAGAGACCTAAACCTTGTTCTTAAAGCTTCCATATACATTGCAGGAACACGGTGAAGATGTTCTGGTTTTCTTACATTTATGCAGCATACCATTCACATTAGGCGATACATAGTGCTAGCATAGTAAGCTCAACCACTGCATGTAAATTGTGTGCTATATTTAAATAAAACCAGCAGCGTTGAAAGGAATAAATAATAGAAGCATCTGGTTTGGCAGCCATTTTACTGTGAGCCGCGTATGACGCTGTTAATCCTTAAACTTGGCATCGGATGTTACCTGTGACAGTTCGTTGAAAACATAATGTTACCAGTGGCTCTTTGGGGGGGGGGGGAGGGTGCTCTTTTTTTGTTGGTTTCTTTCTGCTAATAATACTGGAGCTGAGTTTTAATCAAAACCTGAGTAGTAAGGACAAAATTACATTTACTTCTGATGTCTGGCCTTTTTTCTTCCTCTGTTTTTGCAGAAGTAATAAATCACTTCCGGTGTGACTGTTTCTTTGGCAAATGTGACAGGGAAATGTGGTGTTCTTTTTAAAAGTCTCTTCTTCCGTAAGACTTTAATTAAAAGGAGCAAAACATTTGCATTCAGAAAATTTTTATTTTGAGTGACATTCTATGTAATTATAGCAACAATAGCATAAATAGCAAAACAGATGAATTGCTCTTCTAAAGAAATAACTAGCCCACACAATGAGAATGGTCATTTGCCAGTGAATCTCTGGGAAAGGCAGGCTTTGAGCCAATGCAGGCTTCAATTCAGGGTAATCTCTTGCTCTATGTTGCACTGCTGTTGGAAGGAACACTATTAAGGAGGAAAAAGAGTTAGGAAGAAATGAATCTTAAAGGCATTTCTCAACAGATTACAAGACTTTAAAAGATATAAGTCGTGTAGAACTGCAGGTAATGTTGGAAACAGAGTCTGGAGTGCAGTCTTCAGTGTGAACATCTTAATGAACATTTATAAACAGTGCTTTCTAATGTGTAGCCTAGGGTGTTGCAGAAGTATTTTATATAGGCTTTTATTTTTGCACATATTTATGCTAGAGTATGTATAAAAATCAGTATTTTTGTTGAAGTGACTGTCTTGAGTCTTTTACATTTCTGTAATGCTTTAAGCCAGAATTAACTCCTCTGGTCTATTCAGTATTTTAATGAATTACAGGTTTTAGTGAAGCCAGAGTTTTCATGTAGAATTTTTACAGTAACTGTGCTTAATCCATTCCTCAATTCACAGAGAAAAATATTTAGCAGTAAGGTGAGCTTATTTTACTTTCCTAATATTAGGCCTACCTAATGCCTACTAGAAGTTGCACTGAACTGGATGCTAATGCCTTTTAAAGCAAAAATGGTCTTGCAGAAATGTCTGAATTTTAACTTCTGATCCATTTCTAAAATATCAAATTTAGCCCTCTACATAGAACATCCAGGTGAAATGTTCCGCTTACCTGGTAGGCATCTCTTGGAAGTACCTGCAGTCCGTCACTTCTTGCTTTTATGCTTCTTCTTGGTAGTTTATCCTCTTGAATATACAAACTTATGAAGTGGTTTAAGCAGGCTTGATTTAACATCTTGATGAATTTACATTTTACAGTGTCTTTACGGTCTTTCTCCTTTGGACTCAGAAAAGCAAACCTGTAATACTTTCTTCACACACTTCAGCAGTTTGGGGGCTGGTGGTGTGTATTTAGGTTTATTTTTCTTCTTTCAACATAACATATAATAAGAGTTGCTTTTTTTTGGACACTTACAAACTTTTTGTCTTTCTAAATTCCACTGGTTCATTCCAATAATGAGTCTCATTTCCAGTCTGAATTTCTCACTCATCCATTCTGTACTTGATACTTCCATGTGGCCAGTTGTGCCTGTGGAAAACAAGCACATGTGTTGGATCTCTTTCATATCTTCCAATTTCTGGTGTTATCTTGGTTCAGTAGTTCTCATGTGCTTTGTAGTGTGTTTACATATTTTTCTAATTAACCAGGTTTTAAACATTTCATTCTAATCTTCCAAAAGAATTCAACTGAAGGTCTTTTGAAGTTTGTTGATAGAACTGTTACCATCACCATAGGGGTATTTTGAGACATTAAAGCACGGGGAAAAGAGGAAAAGCTGTAAGGACTGTGGAAAGGCATAATCCTTCCCTTTTTAAAAGCTGTCAAACTGGATGTCTGTCTGTAACTAGCCCCTAAGTCAAATCTTACTCACCCAACATTGCTTGCTTTTATAAGTAACTGTAATCTCTGTATAGGTTTTGGGGATTTTTTTGCTATAGATTATGCAGATTTAGGCCACAGTTCCTCGAGCATAGAGGAAGGTGAAATGCTAACACTTCTCATTACCAGTCTTTATTATACATCAAGTTTGACATTTCTGGTTGTGTATATTTATTTGGTAGTACACTGATGGCCTTAAAAGGAAGTTATCATTTCAGACTCTCCCAGTGTATAGGAGGTGCTCTGATAACTTTGTATTTTCAGGCTGTTAAGGTACAGATACTGTATCTCGGTCTTCTGAGTTCAGGGTCTGTGTGTCACTACTGATAATGAAAGCATGAAGGGTACCGATACATGCTCAATATATATTAATGTTCCTTTGTTTTAGGGAATGAAGTGTGTTAAGAAATTAGGAGTGTGAATAGGAGATCTGTAGTGACAGCAACTAGATTTAAATACTGAAGTCCTCGTAGCTGAAACTTGTATTTCATATTGGTGCCAGGATTTGTAGTTCAACACTGACCACATAACAGAAGTTGCAACCCTCACAGTTGACGTAAGTCACTAGACAGCTTCTCTACTGACGTTATCTGTCAGCAGCTGAATGCAGTGAGGTATTGGAATTTGCATTCCTTAATTTTAGAAACCTTAAATTGTATTAATCAACCCTCAAGAAGAAGGAAATGTTTTAACACTTCTATATATTAAAGCACTTCAATTTGACAGCTTATCAGTGATAATGCAAATTACAGCAAGGTCTTAATGTTTTAAAGATTTCATAGTCAAAATCAGTTAGCATTGCTCCTGTTTTTGCTGTTCAATACTATGGGTTTTTTTGGGGGGGTTGTTTTTGTGTTTTCATTTGTTTTGTTTTGTTTTGTTTTGTTTTTTACATTGGTAACACAAGGTATTTTTTAAGGAGTCTACAGTGAGAGGGGATTGATGCCAGTTATTTTCCTGCTACATGTTATGGAAGGCGATGTATTAAAATTAATTTGTCCTGAAGATCCTCACCGCTCCCAGCTTTGGTGGTCCTGCAGGGTTTACTGCATTTGCTTTAGTGTCTAGTAATAGTTATTACTGGCTATTATAAGAAAAGAAGCAGCTCTGTCATGTGTTAGTGCTTTGTTAGTGTAGGTCCTGTGCTGAGCTCTGCTTTCAGCAGCAGTTGTGTCCCACATCAGAAGCACTCTTTGCTGTGAGATTCTCTGGAGGGTAATGCAGTGACTGTTTACAGGTTCTTCAGTTAAAAGTCTATAAACTCATGAGCATGTGAGTAGTGCGTGTGATCTCATTGCAGTGAGGTGAGTGTACCTGCTGAAAATGAGATCTGTGTACTGGCTTGTATTTACTCACTGTGTTGATAGTTTACACATATTGGTCTTTATCAGGTTAATAGAAACACATTCCCAGAATCTTACAGCATTTACAGATCATTGTTCAAGCTTCACATTTTCAGGAGTCAGTGCTAGGACAGGATAGCGGTATATCTTATCCTTTTTGTGGTAAAGTTGATGCTCATTATTTTCTATCTTCTGGATAGTTTTGCTAGGCCAAGAGGGAACACCACATAAACATTGTCTTGTAGAAAATATGCATTGTTAAAGGCTGTGTGCCACAACAGATACTTAATAACTCGCTAAACTAGATCTGTCCAGCTGCTTAATAAGAGCAGGCTCTGTTGAATATGGTTCTGTGCGTTCTTCCCTCTCCTCCGCCCCCAACTGTTGCAAGAAATGTGTTGAAACATCTTCAGAATATTTCATAATAGTACAGCTAGTGCATAAATAGTGTAAAAGCTGCACCCTGGCTCCTGCTGGTGTCAAAGCATGAAATTCCACATGAGAAATGCATATCAATCAATTTGAAATAGCAGTTTCTTCTGTGCGTGTCACGGCTCTTTCCATGTCTACACAAGCAGTAGAATAAAAACTTAGGTCTGGAAGTATTGCAGGGAAAATAAATGGATTTTTTTTGGTGGGGGTTAGGGGCTGTGGGTTGTGTGCTTCTTTTTTCATTTAACGTTGCTTGCTCTATTCAGTCTGCTAAATTACTCAAAGTGTGAGTCTAAAAAAATGAGATTAAACTGTGGTGCTGACCTGTTTCAGAACTTAGATTATCATTACAAAGGCACATGTTTTTTAACGTAATTTTGTCCATTAGGCCACCAGAAATAAGTATCATTTTTGTCCTGTTATTTAACAAACATCGTAATGTTTTTTAATGTTACTGAAGGATTTTCTGAAGGTCAAATAAGTGTTTATAGGTTAATCAAAAATTTTGTCATTATCCTTAAAGGCAGGCAGGTTCCTGCCTCTTTTTTAATTATAATTATTAAACATACAGTTGTTCATAAGAATGGAATGAAGCTCTCCCTGGCCTTAGCTACTAGCCAGCAGAATATCTGCCCCACTTCTGTAAATGACATGGCATGTTTTTCAGTCCACTTGAGGCACACACATGTTTGTACTCAGCTAATTAGATGACATTAGAGGTAGTTTTGGCAACATAGTAAGGGGAATAATGTAGTTAGTCCAGCAACTTAGCAGAATAATTAAGTATTGAGCAGTTGGTATTGTTACTTTCTTCTATGGGGACAGAAACATCACTGCCTATAGTGTATTGTCTGAGAGTGAATACAGAACACATGGTTGTTGGAAATCCAAGATCCCTGAAAGGAAGAAGAACTAACTGAAACTCTATGTACAGTAATTCTAAGAAGATTTAATATTTTATGTGTTTTCTTCAGAAATAGTTTAAATTGTAACTGCAAAGAAATGTGCACACTGGCTACAATTGGCAACTTAGCTGATGAGTTGCCCATTTGCTTGTTTGTGACTTGGCTGATTGCTAAGAGGTGTATTTAAAATTCAGTCTGTGTTTTTCAGCACTTTGGTGTTTAAAGTCCATCCACTCTAATTGCCTCTTCTCTCCCCCTTTCCCTTTCTGTCTTCCAGCAAACGAGGATTCAGTGTCCGATCCTTTGGAACAGGGACTCATGTGAAACTGCCAGGACCAGCACCGGACAAGCCGAATGTTTATGATTTCAAAACAACATATGATCAGATGTACAATGATCTGCTTAGGAAAGACAAAGAACTGTATCCCTGTCGCATGGCCTCTTTAAAAAATCCAATATGGTTCATCCTTGAAAGGTGTAACTCATTATTTGGCATTATGCATTAGGAATATATAGTTGCTTGACTGGAGAACTTAAAATGTTTTAAGTTTATAGGAGGGTTTTGGGTTTTTTTTCCTTACAATGGGCCTCTAGTGCTCCCTTGCAAATTGCTATTGAGTTACAATGCACACATTCAAAATGCTCTTTTTGTAGTGTGTTACCATGTTTAGCTCTTGAATGAAAGCACATTAATACCATCACAGATTGTCCATTACATCCACTGCACTGTGGATGGTATTTTCTCAGTGCAAAGACTGCCCTGAAATGGATACGTGAAGAGCGAGCCACCTTGCCGTTAGTGTTGTATTTAGCTCAAACTGCCAGGTAAGGTTTCCTGTATACTCTTCTCTGAGAAAGAGGATACTTTCATTAAAGAGCTCACCCTTCTCACTGAGAATTTCTTGATACATTATTTGATTTGTGCACTGAAAAAAAATCCCTCTAGAATATGATAAAGAATGGGCATAGGAGAGCTCAATAATGTGTTTAATCCTGACCAGCAAAGTGATCAAGGTTATTCACACTACTTAAACCCATGAGTAGTGTCCAGCTGCATGTTTTGCAGTTGGATGCTAAAAAAAAAGAATCAAAAAATTTAGAAATCCAACTTGAATTTTCATTTGGTTTTAAGAAAACCCAAAGACCCACTAACTTGGGGGACTCGTTCTGGATACTCTTTCCTCAACAAGGGATCTGATTTAAATTTTTTAGTGTTAAATATGATGGAGAAAACTTGCCCAAAATAAGGGATTTGGGATATGCTGAATTTATACTTAAAAAGATAGAAACCCTTTAGAGTAAAGAATCCCAGAAATGAATCTAGGTAGTTTAATAGAGCAGTCTCTGCACTTCTTAGTGCTGCAAGTTTTTTTCCTAAAATCTTAGGTATAGCCATCTGGAGATCAAGCAAGAATGTTAATATGGCTTAAATGTCTTCTTTGTGCTCAGATAGCCCAGTTTTCTCACATGGTTTTGGGGAGGAAAAAAAAATGGAGTAAAACTAAACAGGTTATCAGAGACTAGAAAACTCGTCACATGGTGGAAACATTCAAGCTCTTACCCAAGGAGTCGACAAACCCAGGAACTTTTGGAAAGCTAACTGTACAGTTGTTGGGTAGCACACGTGATATTGTGGCTTACTACTCCTCAGCAACCTGTTGTATCTGCTGACCAGAAATAGTCAGTTTGGCTCCTGATACTTCAAGGGTGGTGGAGGGTTTTCCACTTGGCATCAAAAGGCTCCTGTTAAGGAGGGCTGGGCTGTTTGATTAAAGCTGTAGAGCACAATGAGAACTGGTAGAACATTGCAGTACCTTTCTGAATGGTGTTCCACACAAATAGTGTCCCTTGCAGGGTGTTTGATTCCTAATATGTAGGTAGAAGTCTTTTTAAACAGAAAATCAAAATGTAAGGTGTAGTCTTAATGAATCCTATGTGATGTGCTGGGTGTTTGGGGGTATTTATCCCTCTGCCTACAAAGAAAAGGAAAACCTTGCAAACCCATCCTGGTCAAAAAAGAATTGCTTCAAGATAAAATTATTTGAATTGAGAAGTAATTTTGACAAGTACTAACAACTTGTAAATTCCTTGTTGCATTCCTCATTGCTGCTGTATAGAATACAGTGATGCTTTGAGAGAAAACCATCAGAAAAACTACCTACTCCCGCCCCTTTCAGCATATTTTTGAGCTACCATTTTTATTCTGCTCCATGCTGACATATGTATATGCAGTGTTACAGTTAAACCTTTTCTCAAGATAAAAGACAGCAAGTTCAAACAACAGCTCTTGCATTTTTGATTCTCAGATAATATAAGTTAAGGTTTCCAGAGTCAAAACTCTCAGCACAGAAAGCAGCTCCATTGCCAGAAACAGGTTTTGGGAGCAAATACTTCTGTGGTAACCAAAACCAGGCCTACTCTCATCACGGGGTTGTGGAGTAATTTTTTGTGAACCAGGGTCGTGGGGAGCATTCCTTTCTTAAAGGTGATGGGCAATGCAAGTGCTACTTGCTACTGAAGGGTGGGAGGGTCTGCTGATGGGCTCTGAGTGAGATGGAGAAACAAAAGAAGGTGTGCTTTTCTCATACAGTTTAGCAGCTTGTTCTGTTCCCCACCCTTGCTTCCATCAGCTCAGTGAGATGACTCAGTTGTAGCCCTTCCATGGGGTATGAAATAGTACTTCTTGGTGACAAGCTGTCTGTGCTCCCATATTGCAGTGGGAGTGCTTCAGGAGTGATGTTCTTCCTCCAGTTCTGTATGCCAGTAGGGGCCCAAAGATGCTAGATACTCCATGAAGTTGTGGCTGTGAGAAGCTTTGAATGTTCTCTGGCCGGCCAAATGAATGACCCCTGTTGTGGGAACCAGTAGTCTCTAACAGAAAGGAGCTTCTGCAGTATTGGACATAAGTCAGGGCAAGGTTAGGGAGAAAAGATCCACTGGAACTCTCCTATTCACTTGTGGAAATGGGGGAGAACTGAAAATCCCACTCTGCAGAGACTAAAAGCACCTTCATTGCAGTAATTAGTGAAATACAAGCTGACATATCTTGAAGGCATATGTTGAATTTCAGAAGCACAGGAATAAGGAATTAATGGAGCCAGGCATACAGATTCAGTTGAGTAGGTGGTTGCAGTGTATCTAAAATGGAATTACTTAAGCAATTTAAGATGTGGTAGTTAAGCCTTACAGTTAAAATAAGTATCCACATCTACCACTGCATCTTTAGAATACAGCATTTAAATTCCCCAAGTCCTAATAGAGGGCTGTGACAAAGCCATTTAAGGCTGTTCTGAATGTGACTTCTGGATGCTTTTAAAGTCCTCCTTTTTTATTTCTGTATCAGCAGAGGGTTCTACTCACCTGCAGGAGACATGACTGCACTGTGCGGTTATCTCTGGAGTTCTGTGTGCATAGTACAGATACACTACATTGTATTTGCATGTGTAACTGGACCTCTCAAAGACAGGCCACTGTGATCACTTGGCCCTTAAAGCTCTGTGAAGGATTTTAAAGACTTGGTTCTAGTTATATGGTGGGGACTTTAAACAAAAATAGAGGAAAAACAGGTGAACTTTGCCTCAATTGAATGCAAAAACTAGTCAGGGATGGAACTTCCTAAATGCCACCTTAAATCTGCAGCAGCAGTTGCATTTATCCTCAGGGACAGGAGCTGTTCAAATGGTAATCTGTCCAGAATTCTGCAGCAGGAGCTGCTGGATTCTTTATTAATATTAACTAACTTAATGATTGATTGCTTCTATCCCTTACCCAACACTGATCAATCTGTGACCCTCAGCTGGAAGATCCCGAGTGATTTCTGTGGGTAGGGGGCTTTGTTAGGATTTGTAGGCAGCCTACCGCTTCACGTTTGGCCTCCTCCTCTGGTTCCTACTTTAACCTCCTCTTTAATTTCACCTGATCTCTTAACTGTAGATAAGATTCCAGTTTTAGCTCCATAGTTACATGATGATACAAAATTGGAGGGAGGGGGTTGGAACATGCCTCCAGAAGTTACTAAAGGTGTGCTTCAGTTAGCATGAAAATGTTTAGGAAATTGAAGAAGCAAAACTGGCTTGGTACATCTCACTTGATATCTAGGTGATTCAGATCTGGTTTTCTCTGTGTGAACTCCATGTTTAAGCTGGATGGCCATATGGGAACGTTTGTGCTATTGCTGATGTGTGGTGGTTGGTTGGATTTTTAATAGTACCCTTCAGGTTCAGGACAAGTGGAACCATTTTTCTCTGCCATATACAGACCTCTTTGCCAGGAAATATTTGTTTGCAATATTGCATAATGTTATGGTTTTCCCATAGCTGATGCTTATCCTTGGTTTATCCCAGCCTTCCCTGCCCAAGATGATATGCTTTATTAACTGATGTATTGTGGTAGAACATTAGTAGAGGAAAATGTCTCGGCTTTGGAGAAAGCGTTAGCTTGAGGGATTGTATACAGCAGTTCCAGAATTGAGGGGAGTGGGAATCTGAAGTATGTTCTGATGCACAGGATCTTCACTGGGTTTAGGTGAGCAAAATGGGAATCTTTATTCCCTACAGAAGAAGAGGAAGGCCAACAGAAGTGTATCATTGAACTAGGTTGGCCTTGCTGTAGAACTGTGTGGGAGAGATTCTATGCCTTTCCCAAAACTTTTCAGTCCAACTTGAGACACCATCTTCTGTGCCCATGAAGAGGAATAAACACAAAGAGGATTAGGACTAGCTGAGATGAGGGGGCACCCAGCAGCAGTGAGACTGTAGGAAGGAATAATTTTTCTGTCTTTGTAGAGTGGTGATGAAGGAGGATCTTTTGGTGCTGAAATCTTGGTCAGGCACCACTGCAGTTAGGTTTTTCTTGCAGAGAAACTGCATTTCCTGTCTTGGAGCCAAGCTTAGCTTTTAGCAACAGTTGGAGTATTAAGTCATCTCTTCCAGAAGGTTTCCTCTGCTTTCCTTTAACATCCACTTCACATCTCTTAAGTTCTTTGGTTATGTAAGATCTTTCTTCCACTGGTCTTAGACTTCCATTTCCTTAAGAGGGTTGTAGTATCAAATAAGATCTTGGGTCTTGCTTCTTGGTTGTGCTTTTTTACTTTCAGAAAGTGGCATAAGATACTGCTACCAGATGATTCATGGCCTGAGCTAATGAGCGCAGGCACTGATGGGGAAAAGCTGTTGGAAGGAAAGTGGGCAGTGACAGGAATATCTTGCTCTAAACCACTTCCCGGTTTCTTTTGAACACCATTTGTTTGTTGCAGAAACTTCTGCCACCTGTAACAAAAACTCTAGGGTCCATAATACTTGAATAGTAATTCCTGACATTCTGAATCATTGAACTACCCTTGAGTTGCTTGATGGGGGAAGTCACAACACCTCCTGTGTTGTGGGGGTACAGGAGGACTACTGAGATCTGTGAGCATCTGCACGCAGCTTGTTGGGGCTATGTAGCTCCATCTTGAGGAGTAACTTAAATGAAATTCTACCTCAGGTAAGCTCTTTATGCATGTATTTATCTTACATTTCCATTTGGTTTTCTTTGTGGATTTTGAACCGATGAACAGTTGTCAGCTTCTGTTCTGAGCTGTCATGCCAGTGGCCAGTGGGAGAGCAAGTGAAACTTTGATGCTTCGTCAGTTTTGTTTAATGATTCTGAACTTTACAGTTTCTCAGTTCTGCCAAAGATACAAATCGTAGAAATGAATTGAACTGTGTCAATCTTCTCTGATAATCTACAGTGGAGATGACTTATGTCACCTGCTTTTATGAAGCATTTTGAAAGCTCACTTCTCTGTAGCTTGCCCACGTAGCATGGCAGAATACATCTCTCAGCAGCTTACGGAGGAGCACTTTGAAACCCCCTAACAGGTAGAAATGAAAGACTGTTTGGATGTGTTTGGAAATATGCTCAATAACCCACATCTAGATAGATGGAAGATCAGGAAAAGGTGAAAGGTAAGAGAAATCCAAATAAGGTGGCTGTTACCATTTTACATTGGTCATACTCCTTGTACTCTTAGATTACACAGGAGTGCGCAGGCACATGCTTCAAGCATTGGCAGAATTATTTGGGTCACTGTTCTGTGAAGGACAGAAGATCTCCTCCTGTATTTCAAATAGAATTGTTTTGGCAGCTGGGGAGCCAGGTGCCAGATTTATTCAAGTGGAGTAAATACAGCCAGGTTTCAGCAATGGCCCAGCATATGAAGAGGCATTTAGCAGTGCAAACTGGAAGTTTAGCATGGGAATGGCAGGAGAGGTCTGTGCCAGTTTCTTGTTTTCCATCTCAGTAGAAACAAGTTGGCTGACACAGCTGTATTTATAAAATCCCACTTGATGTAGAGAGCAGTTACTGGCATGGAATGCTCGTTGGAAGATCTTGTTTATGTGTGCTGCTCATGTACATGCAGGAAGTGTCTGAAGAGCTTGATATCCCAGGTAGAGCTCTGGCAGCCCTGAGAAAGTCATATGCATGAGAGCTCTTGTCAAAAAAAGCCTCTAGTAAGTTTCTGAAAGTCAGCAAAAGGTGGAATTTACTAGAAATATGCATTTAAGTGCTCTCCAAAAGTGATGCTGCTGCTTTATGGGATACTTTATTTTGACTGATTGGGTACAAGGTAGTAAAAGTAGTGTTAAAATCAGTAGTATTAATTACTGAAGTCCGCTTACAGGATGTGTGCAAGAAATTCAGACTGTCTTGCTGCCATGTACCTCTAATTGACATAGCATAGAGATCATTTAGTGGAAAACCCTGAAGTGCTTAAAGTACTGTATTTCCCATAGGTAGTAAGTTGGGGTGGGGGGCAGAAGCTGTTACAGCTTTGTTGCTGGCCAGTGACAGAACTGACAGCCTTCAGGATCTTTAGTGCAAGAACAGAGACATCCTGATGACCCCTGTAAGAAGTGTTTGCCCAAGGCACACAAGCTGTGTGTGTGTAAGCTTTGCAGAGCTGGTTGGTACTCAGACTGTGGATTAACCACATCCCTCTGTTCTTCAGTCCTGTTTATAGTGTTGCACTAGAAGACCTCATCCAGCATGTTTTTTGCTCTGCATGCTGCTGTTTAAAAGTGGTCCTGCTGTCTTCATGAATGTGTTCTCCAGGTTCCCCAATGCGTTAAATGAAACGGCTTAATTGATTTCAGTTTGTAATGCTTGTGTTTGGCTTTATCAGTTACCCTCTCCACCACAACTGTTATTTACTTCAGAATTACCTTTGAGTTTTGCAGTACAAAGCAATGGCAACAACAGAGACTAATTTGAAAATAGTTGTTGCAGACCCCGTTTCTCTGAGACATGAAATGCAGTGACTAATGTTTTTCTCACAGACATCTCACAGCTACCTCAGTACTTCCCCCCACCCAATCCTACAACATTTGCTGCTCATCTTCTGAAATCTGGCACTTGTTTCTAAGACTGAGAAGAGTATCCAAAAGCCAAGTGGGATACTTAGGAACCCTCTTAGGAACCAGCTGGCCTGCTGGTCCCCATAATGATTTCTGTATTCCTTTGTTACATGTTTGTGTCATGTGCTGGAGTTCTCAGTACTGTGAACTGTCTTGCTAAGTGACCAGACACTGTAGATTCCAGCAATCTACAGCAAGCTCCTCTTTCACACTTGGATCAAGTACACAAGGTTTGAATGGCATAACCAAACACTCCACATCTTTGAGACCATCTTGTGTTCTGTCTCTGGTAAGTCTGTTCTGTCTTCAGTAAGTCTGTAATACCCCTTCTCCAGCTCTTTGGCAGTGGACTTAGCCATTGCTCCCGTTCTTTTCCTCTTTGACAGCTTGTAGCTTTCCAGTTTCATCCTCAACTACGATTTCAGCTGTTTGGCAGTGACAAGTCATTGTCTATCTCTTGAGCTCTAGGCTAAACTAAGGATCTTTGCTGCTTTCAGTGATGTGTGGGTATGTAGCCTCCAGCTTCGGCCCCCACCAGACTTGAGGAAAAATCACAAGTTGTGAAAGCCTTAGGGTTTTAATCTAAACACACACATACATATTAGAGTAATATCTTCATCAGTACATTATTATGTGATATCCTTAAGTAAATGGAGAGAATGCACAGTCAGTAACAGTAGAAATAGCTGGGTGTAGCTGTCTCTGTAAGAAAGAGGAACAATGCCATGTCTGTTGGCAAAACTCAACTTGAATTACACCATCTCCTTTTTATACCAAGTCTTTCCAACAGTGAGTTGTCATGCATACATTTCATTATGTTGTAGGTCTGTTAAGCATAGTTACTCCAATAAAGGTGATACCTGAGTTGGACTCGGTGTAAAAATTTGACTGATTTACTATACTAATAGTTTGCAGTAAGTGAAGGCCTCCTAGAAAAATGGATGCATTTCTGAGCATGGTAGTGTTAAGAAGGCTGCTGTGGCCAGACAACAAAGCATCACTGAAAGCCAGGGGAAGATTTAGTGAGTACCTTCTGAAGAAATGACTGCTGAAAGAAAGAGCAGAGGTGCAGGAGGCAGGGAGCATGGAGCAGAAATCTGTTGGAAGGAAAGCAGAAACTCACTGAAATGCCTCAACATCTAGCACTATGGTGGAAGCCATTAATAAGTTGTCATATCTTCGCATTCACCTGAGCTCATGAAGAGAAAGAACTGGGGTTATGATTATGCATTGAAAACAGTGATGCAGATCACATCCCCTGCTTGCTGCAAGGATGGTATGCTGTTCTTTTTCCAGGTGGAAAAAATTCCAGAGAACCAAATATGACAGTGTCATGAATCTTAACTGCTTATTTCAGTCTCCTTTTATAGGCAGATGGACCCTTGGAGGAAAAAAAATAGCTGTAAGTTGGCAGCAGCAAGCTTGACTGTGTGAAGCAGCAAGCTTGACTGTGTGGGTTTGTGAATATGCGTAATCCTGTCTCCAAGCTCAGTTGGAAAGCTGGGGGACAGATGCCAGCAGTGTTATATCCTAGAAAGGGAAAAAAGGAACCCAAAAAACTGTGTGGGACGCTGTGTAGTTTTTTTTTCCCCTTGAGCTGCATGATGTAGAAATGAGGCCTGTAGAGCCCAGGGCAAGGCTCACCTTGAAAGTGAACAGAGCAACAGAACCAGATGTTTGTAAATGGCTCTTGCAGTCACTTTCCTGCTTTGCAAATAACCAGAGGTCTGAAATGGCTACATTGAAGTGGGTTTTCTTCCAAGTATGACAAACCCAGTGAGAGTTTTACAGGGGTGCTGGTGTGCAAGAGCTGCTTGTGAGGTAGCTTTGGGCTATAAAAGTTACATAGTTATACAGGGAGAAATCTTTTGGGAAAGAAGAAAAAAGGCTTGGTGGGGACCCGAAGAAAAGAAACACAGTAGTAGCTAGTTGGCTGAGAGAATTGACACCATATTTGTGATAAACAGTGTATCATTCAAAACTGAAATGTCCTTAAGAAGTTTAATGTGTCTGCACCATTGCACTTCAAAAGCTGAACATATTTTCCATCAAGTAGACTCTTCCAGGTAGAAAAAGGGGTTTAATTTTGAATGGAGCTTAAACACTTCAAAGATTTAAAAGCTTTGGAGGCAGTTTGCTTGAAAACTGTCGAAGAACACCTTGAAGCATATAGATGGGCAGGGACATATCTACCCAGGGCAGTAGAACTGAGATACGAGGGGGACTGCAAACAGGGAGACAGAAAGTTGTTGGCATTTTACAAAGGGTTAGGACTGTTCTCTGAAAAGAATTAAGATACCTGCTAGGTATGTATATGGCCTTTTCAACAAGGAAATAAGCCAAGATGACCTCTTACATATGTGCTACTAATGATGAAGGTTTTTTATTCAATTTCCTTCTGTTATCTCAAGAAATTAGGCTGTTATCCTTACCGCTATTTTAATTTAAAACTATATACTTAGATGGCTAAAAATACTGCTGCTTCAAAGCAAGGAAGAGATGCATCAGTTTCCAGGCTTTCTTTTTCAAAATCTTTCCTGCTATTCCTCATTTAACCATAAAACTTCGCCCTTCCAAGTTTGGTTTTGGTCAAGTGAGCAGATTTATGTGACAGTAAACCCTGGTGTGCTCCTAATGAATCTGCATGTCGTTGAAGGCTGAGAAATGGTGGGATAAGTGAATCCACTTGGAAAGGGGGATACAGCATGTGCATTTGAGCCTCAGGGTTACAGTACCAGCATAAATATAGCTACCAAGCAGCATAACAGATTCCTTTCACACAGTGACTGAAGCTCTGACAGGCATAAAGTCAGTGTTTTTCTTCATTTCCATTTATATGTATCTTGGGATATTTTTAAGGGACTATGCTCCTGTGATTTATTGAGCTTGCTTTGGAAGCTCAGTTGCATAAACCTGAGCCCTGAGCAGGACTTGATGCAGATGTGCAGTGGACAATAGAAACGCCATAGAATTGACTTTGAAGACAGAGGCCCCTGGAGTGAGGGACAGTGACTTAAATGAATGTAGGACATTCTGCTCTGACAAACAGTGAAGCCTGCATTCTAAGCGTTATGGATATAAAAATAGTTGCCCAAGGAAAGTTGTTTTTCTGAGGAACTCTGCTCTTATGAGTTCCGTTAAAGCTGTCTCTGCTATTGTACTAATGCCAGTGACAGGGCTCTGAAACCCAGAAGCTGCACGAATTACCCTGTGGGGATTGTGCTGCTACCTTAGGAATCTATTTTTAGCAGTCACTGATCTTTATATTTGCAAACATAAATGATCTGGTTTTAAAGATACAGTAATGATTTGACTTGTTCTGGTCATTTGCTCAAAAACATGACTTTTCTTAAAGTAAAGGTACTTTACTTAACCCAAGCAACCTCAGATACACACAGAATGGGATTTTACACATGTTGGACAGAAATAAGAGAATCAAGCCACGACCAGAAAGATTCCAGAACTGCAAAGATGTTTTTGATTTGATCCTAACGTGTGAAGAAAGAGTCTATGATCAAGTAGTAGAAGGTAAGGACCTTGAACTGATAAACCAAGTTAACTTTGAGTGCTTTCTCCCCCCTCCTCCTGGAGTGCTTCACAAATCTGGAAAGATCTCTCTCCTCTGACTACTGCTGCTGAACACCAGCAGGGACACGAGCTCGCCGTTCACTGACGTAGACTTTATGTACCAGAGAAGTGGTGGCTGAATACTTATTTCTCAAAGATGCTGGTGTTGGCGGCTACACAGAATGGCAGTTTTAAGGGATGGCATAAGGAAATAACAAGCATTTGGAGAAACTCAGATACAGCTTTGTTTGGAAAATGCTCACGGACTAACAGGTTGTATGTGATGAGCATTTTTCCACCCTGGGTTGATGGAGAAATGAAGTCTAAGCTGTGTTCCTTATGCACTTTCCCTTCTCTGCAGACTTGTGATCTACCAAGCAGTTTATCCATGACAAAATCCTCCTGTACAGGTGGAGAAACTGTTATTGAGTGTGCTTTACACTCTGCAAACATGCAGCAGCTTTGCCCTTATGAGAGTCAAAGCGAGATATGCTAGAAGAATCTCAGGGTTTGGGTTCTGCATGAAGACAATGCAGCAACCTTGATGTGAACTCACTGAAAGTCATGGGGCTTCAGCAGTGATTCAGCTCCTGGGCTTAGAAGCCTTTCTCTCTGGAAATACAGGCTTAATGTGAGGTTTAAGGTGTTTCCTTCACTTTGGAAGTCTAACCAGCTGAACTAGTATCATACACATGCTTTAAAAGGCGGTTACCTTGCCTTTTCCGTCCTTAGTGGTCACATCACAAGCAAGAGAAAGCATGATCCGCTTGGGCTTCTGCAAGCTGAGCAATTAGTGTTCTGAATGTTTAAGTGGAGTGTTTGAAATGTATTAGTAAGTTCTGAGGACAGCTGCCCTGGTACTTGAACGGATCTTCAGCAAGGTGAGCATGTCTCACATAGAAAGCAGCTTTCACTCGAGTGTTTTAGGTGAATATCCTGAGTAAGAGAGGTGAAGAACAACCACTTGCTAATGTTCCAGTGGTGCATCTCTCAACTTCATGGTAATGCCCAGTGAACCAACGAAAGGAAGAACCTTAAGTGGTTCTTCAACTGAAGAAGGTTTACACAGTGTCTATATACTTTAAAAAGAATACTCTCTAAAATATGGTACCATTCCACTCAAAATTTTGCTGTTACATCTATTTTGTTTTCAAATAGATTTAAATTCCAGAGAGCAGGAGACGTGTCAGCCAGTACATGTGATCAATGTGGACATTCAGGATAACCATGAGGAGGCAACGCTGGGTGCATTCCTTATCTGTGAGCTCTGCCAGTGTGTAAGTAGAGAGGGCTCATTGCCTATGGGTTCCTTGGACCCAGCTGACTGCACAGAGGTTGGGGCTTGCTTAGTAGTCTTTGAAGATGCTGCATATTGCAAAAGTTAAGCAAAATCCTTGTCAAAAGGTGTAAGTTCCCAAATTCTTTAGGTTATTTTTGGAGCTGTTGTCTACACAGAGGAACTGTGATGAAGCTCGTGGCTTCCAAAGTGGATTCTGTGTGTGTGTGTGCATTCAAACCAAACCACTGATGAAAAGCAGTGTCACAGAGCACTGTGTGTAACCATTGCACAGGTTGAGCCTGTACTCAAAACACTGTTTATGGGAAAAACAGTGTTTCCAAAGCAGTTGTGATACGTGGGGTTTAAGCATCAGAGTTGCATTCTGAATCATGATACACTTGGAAAAACATCCTATGTAGGTGTATTTTGTAGTACCACTCTGTTGCATGTATGATGTGGAAGAGAAAAATGATACCTTCTGTTATCCACATTCAGGGGCCTAGTCCTTTAAGACTGAAATAAGCTGCACTCAAAGCAGTTGATAAAACTGTCAGGAGACCAGAGGAAGGATCCGAGTCCTTTTACAGCGTGCAAGTTGCTGAGTTCACCTGTTCCAGTGTGGCAACGGGCTTTGGTTTTTTTTTACTCTAGCCTGTTTGATCTATTCTGGTCTTAAATCCCTTCCAGATTCGAAAAGCCTAAAAGGGTTCAAGGACTTGCAATTTTAACCATCTGTTCAGTGTGCTTGTAGCTATTCTGAAGCTTCCATTTGTTACCTAGCGAGGATGAATGTTGCCTACTCAACAAAGTACTAGTTAAGTGCCAGTTCAGTGGGTTGGAGGAGGAAGGATATGCAGATAAACATGATGCAGAATATATGTATATTTGGGAATCACACTAAAGCACCCAGTTTAGATGGCACAGTAAGCCACAAGCATTGAATTATTACAGTTTTCTAAGCTACATCATGTCCTTGGAGTCTGGTTGCTTAGTATTTTTTTTCTTTTCTAGATACAGCACACAGAAGACATGGAAAATGAAATAGATGAGCTGTTACAGGAATTTGAAGAGAAAAGTGGAAGGACTTTTCTTCATACTGTCTGCTTTTATTAAAGCACATCTGTCTCTTAGGCCTTAATAGAGATGAGGGAAGCATGTGTTTCAAGTTCTGACTATACTGTATTTTCCTGGAAAATGACTATTGTTCTTTTTTTGGTTTAAAAGCTCCTTTTCAGTGTCTTTTTGTTTGTTTCAGGTATTCTGTCACAGGGAGGCAGAGATACTGGTTGGCATTGTACATATGAGATGATTAAAAGTATACGCAAAGGCCACCTATTTAAAAATGCAAATCAAGTTTTTCTTTAAATCCTACTTTAGTTATTACAAAGTAGGGTTTTAATTATAAAGAGAATGTTTCCTGAATATTAAGTTTATAATGAATTTTTCCAGCCTACAAATTTATTTTATTTCAGTTGTGCTTTTTCTGTTTTTTATTTGAATGTGACAGAATGACTGAATTACGTGAGGATCTGAATGGAACAATATAAAAATGAGTATCTGTATATTATTAAAGTTGGAAGCATCCAATAAAAGTGAAAACCCTGGAAGTCTGTCTATTTCAAAGCAGCAGTGTGACCGTTGTCTGGGACGTAAAACACAGTAGCTGAAGTAGCACAAGAATGCTTGGTCAGTGTCTTGGTAGTGACAAGAAGATCTTGATGGGATTCAAAAGACCCAAACTTCATCTTGTGTTCAGAGGGGCTGGGTGTTTGGGCAGCTTCTAATGGTTTCTAATCCTATATTGAACTAAAGTGAGCTCTTTTCTCTGTATGAATTTTAGGGCACTACAAGGAAATCTTGCATAAATGCCTTCTATAAGGAATGTGGGGAGAAAATGGCAAAATCACTGTCAATAGAAATAGTTTAAAGGGATCTTTACAGCTTTATCTTTTTAATAGAATGATTTTCCTCCCATACAGCAACATTAAATGTGCTTGTCACAACTCCAACTCCAGAAACCGAGTATGTGTATACAGAGCAAGAGGTCAGATTTGTATTTAACTGATGGAAGTTAAAAGTGTAAAAAAACCAAACCATTAGACATTCAAAATGTGGATGTTAAAATGTTACTGCTTACAGGCAAGAGCAGATTTTACAAGTTTTGTTAAAGGAACGTGAAAACAGCATGGAGCAGATGAGGTCTGTGTTCTCTTCAGTACTTGGATATGCGAGGACACCTTTTTAAACATTGTGTTAAAAGCGAAGTAGCATGAACTTGGGTTTGAGCTCCTGGCTTCTCTCTCCCATTCTATCACAGGCCTCTGACAGATCATATGAATCACTTAATTTACCTGAATCATTGTGCACATGTAGGATGGTAATGTGAAGTATTTTGCCTCGATTTAGGGCAATGTTACCCATCCATGTGGACAACTGCTGCTGTGTATGCAGTTAGTTACATGGCAATGCTGCTTAACCTCTCATTCAAATCTATTAAAAGGCATCTGCTTCCCATCTGAAAACTGCAGGTCTGTATCTGAAAACACTTCTTTGCAGTTGCAAAGCCTGAAGTCTGTTGAGTCAGGCACCCAAAGAAACCTTGTATGTCTCTGCCTCTGAGATCTGGGGGCTGGCTGTGGTTTCAGCTGCCTTGTGGGAAACCTTAGACCTCTGCCAGCTTGGTCTGTGTCCTGAACAATGTCCAGATGGGTTTTTGCATCATACTTGGGTCCCAGGAATGTTTAATATCCCTAAGTTACCTGTGCTCGTTTTCTTGTCTGTTAAAAATACTTAAAGCAGAAAATTTGTGTAGAATGTATGACTGGATTAGAGCAGTTAGGGGATGGGGAGCTCAAGCAGCAGCTGTGATAAGGTTTGCAGAGTTCATGTTTACTGGGTGGCTTGTCCTGTCCCATTTTGGTTCTGGAGACTCCGTATTTGAAGGTTTCCATTCAGCCTCCTCTGCTTCTTCTCATTTGTCTGATAGCATTGCTTGTTTCCATGGGGATATTTACAGCCAAAGGAAGAAAATGATTCTCTAAGGACTGACTGCATTAGTTGATCTCTTGAAAAAGACATTTCAAGCAAGAATGATACAGAGTATTTTGAGCAGTTTTCTTTCCCTGTACAGTGTCAGTACTGAAGTCTACTTTGTGGCAAGGTGGGAGTTGGGGAGTGTTTGAAAATGTTTTCTGCTTCCAACTTAATCCATCCTGAACAGAACTCTTCATTGTTATTTTACAGAAATGCAGTAAAAAGCCAAACGGGATGTTTTAACCTGTCTATGTGGAGATTTACAGCAGTGTCCTTTCTGTTGCATAAACTGTGCTTTTCATATGTGTAATTGGCAGAGGATTGTGGTTGCTGTAGTGCCAAGTAGGGATTCATTAGTAGAACTTAAATTCACTGCATCTCCTCAACTGAAATGAGAAGTCTTGATCTAAAAACATGATATAACATACAGGATCTTACAGGATTGTTCTTTCCATCCCAAATACTCTGTTCATAAGCAAAACCAATGCTCTTGGAGCTGGTAATTTGTCATTTTGTTTATTTACCAGTATGTGGAAGGATGTTTGGATAGATGGATGCACGGATGGACAAGCAAGTATTCTGGGTGATCTACAGTCCAAAGCATTTCAAACTGCTGTGAGCAAAATTACTTCACCTAAAGCTGTTGTTATTCTGACACATTACTTCTTGTTTAACTTGCAGGTCAGTGAAAAATATATGCATTTATATAGTGGCTTTGTCTCTATATGCTTTGTTTGTATTGAAATCCACAATGAAGCTCAGTTTATAAGGAATTCTGTGGGGTCCTAGTCTTGTTTGGGATAAATACTTATACACACAGAAATACATATGTGGGTATAAAATGAAGTTATTTTCTGTGTCAAAAAGAAATTCCAAGAGAAACTTTGGTTTAAAGGAAATGGGGGAAAAAGAATGTACTTTTCCTTTAAGAGTGGGGTGGCATATATATCATGATGGTTGTTTATCCCTTTCTTGTAGATACACTGACACTCCTTTTGATGAGTATTAGTACTGAAAGATGGTCCATTTCTTTTGAAGTCCCTTCATTCTGTCTAATGAAGGAAGGAAAGCAATGAAGGGTTTAACACCTTGTGAATAGAGTGCGAGTATTCAGAACTTGGCTGTGATGGGAGATTGCTGCTGTAAATGAGTTTTCAGCTGTCAAGGCTGCTCTCCCATTTCCCGTAAAGGTGGCTTTAAAATGTCAGTATTTCACTCATTTTTTGACTTTCTATGAAAGGCCACATTGATTACCAAACAAAGTGTGTTTGTAAGGTTTTGCTCGCTTGCTGCCACTTCCTGAGCGGGCAGATCTTTGCCAAGAACTTCTTGAGGTTTCCATCTCACATTCCAGCCCTCTGCTGATCCTATCTATTCAGTATGGAGCAGTGGAGCCCTGTTCACTCCTAGTTTGCAGCCTTTTTCTTTCACACAAATCCACTCTTGACTTTGTGTCAGATTTCTGCGTTTCTCATCTTGCTTAAGACCTTCATAACACTCATGAACATTCTTTTGTCAGAGACATCAGAATGTCTTTAGGTTTATGTGGATAAAAACCCCTGGTGATTTAAGAGCACTGCTGGTGTCTTATCCCTGAAGTTCTCTGCTTATTGGCTTCCTTCACTTGCTGATAACACTCAGTGCACAAAGTGGTGCAGATAATCCAATCGGGCTGCATATGGTGGCAAAAAACATTCCACCTAGGTTTTCATATTGCTGGATCTGACTGCAAAGATCAATGATCCCAGTTAGATTTCCCCAATGCAGCAGCCTAATTAATTTGTTGCTAGGCAGATTACCCAGCTTCAACTACTACTCATACATGTAGGAGCTTAGGGGAAGGTATCAGTTAAGGACACACATAAATGTTTGTACCAGGAGCTACGAAAAGAACAGGGGAATGAGAAAGTGGAGTATAGGGAGGGTATAGGACAGCTGAATGGGTTCTTGTGGAAGAAATGCTCTAGTTCTTGTCCAGACTCCAAATTCTGACCCCTGTGAGCACCCCAGAACTCCAGTTGAAGGCTATGCTCCCTTGAAGATGAAAATAGGGGGAATCAGTTCCTGTGACTTTGGCTTGTGATAATATTCCTACCTGGGCTGCATGCTGATAGTGCAAAACCTTCAATCCTGAGCTGGTTCCCATATAGGTGTCTCTGAACTTTTTTATCATCGTGTTGCTGGAGCTTAAAAGATATTTTATAGAAAGGGGAGGATATGTTTACTGCCTGCCCTCAACTGCTAGAGGCTGGGTGACAGCAAAAGGTCATTCTTGGGCTAAAACAAAGGAAAAAGGCAGGTGGACTATGGACTTCTCTGCATGAGGATGGTGGTGACAGGACAACGTGGGACTTGAAGCTGAGCAGGAGCCAGAGGTAGTGTGGATGTGGATGTGGATGCTTGTTTTACAAAAGGAGAAGGTTACTTCTAGTGATACTAATGCAATTAGGAGCATGTTTAACAAACATGTCGTAAAGTATTGTGGTAGGAACCCAAAACTGTCTAAGCACCTGTGTAGCACAGCATTACCCACAGTAAAAAAGCAGCCTTTGCTCATGCATGTGTAATGTCACTTTGCTCGAGTACAGTCAGTGCCTGCTGCCTCTTTGCATTAGGTGGAAGTTCCTAGAGAAACTTTCCTCAGTCTGAGACACTCAGATGTGCTGAACACCATGCACAGCCTCAGGTTGTTCTTGGCTCTCTAATTAGGCGGTGAGCAGCCCAGAGTTCACTGTGTGCTAGCCCTGAAGGGATTTCAGTGTTGCTGCGGGTTTGTTTCTGCTGAACAAGGCAGCCTTCAAGTACCTAAAGGGGCAGACAGGAAATCTGGAGAGGGATCTTCATCAGGGACTGTAGTGATAGGGTTGGGGGCAATGGGTTCAAACTGAAACAGCAGAGATTTAAGTTAAATATAAAGAAGAAATTCTTTACTGTGAGGGGTTGAGACACTGGCACTGGTTGCCCAGAGAAGCTGTGGCTGCCCCATCCCTGGCAGTGCTCAAGGCCGGGTTGGACACAGGGGCTTGGAGCAAGCTGCTCCAGTGGAAGGGGTCCCTGCCCGTGGCAGGGGTTGGAACTCTATGAGCTTTGAGGTCCCTTCATCCCAAACCACTCTGTGATTTTATGATCCTCTAACAAAACCTTTCTTTAGTGCCCCAAGCCCAGCTGAGAGCTGACCCAGCCTAGTTTGTGGCAATGGCTGGAAGAGCAGAGACGTCAGCTGATGGGCTTCAGCTATGCAAAATTCCTTGCTGCTTCCCTTCAGATTGTCCATGCTCTCCTGTGACTTCATCTGGCTGTTACTTTAAAAAGGCCTGTGTTTTCTACCACTGGCAGAGTAACCAGCTGCATTATCTCTGCATTACTGAGGTCTGCATTCAGGCAGCAGGAGCCATCCCCCAGCTCAGTGAGAAGTGACAGCAGCTCAGGGAAGAGGGAACCCTCAGGGGTTGGACAGGATCGTGGTGATGGGCACCTTCCCATCCCTGCTGCTCTTTGGCTTATCAAATGCTTCATATGCGTGGCTTCATTTAAGGAAAAAAGATCTGCACTGCAATCTGTGCTCTAATTTGAGGACACCATTTAGTGGTTTTAATTGTGTGACAGTATTTTGGTATTTTCAATACCCGGTAGTAGGTTAATGACTGTTCCTTGAAGAATGGAGTTTATATAACCCAAGTCATTACATAAGGCAGCTGGTTGTGGCCTGAGGAACAGAAGGAAAAACAAATACGTGAGGATGCAAAACCCAGGGCAAGCAAACTCCATGCTGATGACCCTGAGAAGCCTAAACTTAGAAATGTTCCTTGAGTTCTAGCAAGGTGAAACTCACCTTGAGGAAGGCTGAGGGCTTGGAGATAAAGGCACGACACGATAGCCATCAAGCTCTGTGCTACCACGCATTTCCCACGTGGTGGCTATGTGGTTTACATTAAAACAAACAGCAAACAAGCAAGCAGAAAGTTATTCCTGTGCTCTGTTATTTTTCCCAGAGCTCGGAACCATGGCCTGAGGTGGACTGACCCAGTGGGGAAACAAAACCATGGGAAAACCTCAAGCCCAGACCTTAGATCTCAGGCTTGATAGACAGGATGATGCGTGGGGTAGTTTTAGTTCAGTCCCAAAAGTGAGTGGGTCTCCTGCATCCACATCACCCCAGCTATTCTTAGGGTGCTGAGATGTCCCAGGAGGTGGTGGGCAGAGGTGGGAATCATTCCTGGTTCTGATGCCAAAGAAGGGCTGGGCGCCCGCAGCCTTCCTTATGTGTCCCTTTGGGCATCTTCCTTGGGGCAAGCGGGTGCTCGGGCCCTGCCATGAGCAGAAGGGGCAAAGGCTGGAGCTTCCCCCGGTGGGGCCGCGGCTCTCGGAGCGGGCAGCGGCTGTCGGAGGGAGAGCGGCGGCAATCGGGGCTCCGGTGTCCCCGTTCCCCGCAGCCCCGGCTGGGGGGGTCCCGGCGGTGCCCCGGGGCCGGCCCCGGCCGGGAGGAAGGGCGGGGTGAGGATGGCGTGTGGGACTCGAAATGCGGCCAAGCGCCGCTGCCGGGGCTTCTTCGCTGGGGAGAAGCGAGTGTGTGCGGGGCGGGGGGAGCCCCGCACGGGCAGGTCCGCAGCGCCGCCGCCCGCCATGAGCCGCTCCCGGAGCTTCGCCTCCCCGCGTAGGTAAATGCCCGGGGTGGGGAAGGGGCGGCCGGTTCCGTGGGGCTCATCCCCCCCCATCCCCGTGCGGAGCCACTCGAGCCCGGTGCGGGGAGGGGGGGGACCAAGCCGGGGGCTGCCAGCGCGGAGCCGAGCAGCGGGGACACGCAGCCCCGAGCCGGGAATGGGAGGGGGGGTGTGGTGGTGTTGCTGGGTTATTTTTGGGTATCGTTTTTTTGACGTTTGAGGTATTTATTTATTTATTGTATTTTTTTCATTGCACCGATCGGGAGGGGGGTTGATTTCGGCGAAGAGGATGCAATGAGGCTCCCCCGGACTGGGTGATTTTTGCAGCCTGCCTCCTCCTCCTCCTCCCCTAGCCTTCCTCTCCCCCCCCCCCCCCCTCCCCTCTTTCCTCCCCGTTTTTGGCTGGCTCGCTTTCCAGTTGCTGCATGAAGGGCTGTGCTTGTGGCGGTGCCTGCCCGCTCCCGGAGACGTGGCGCACCCCCCTCGGCCGAGGGGAGGCCGGGGCCAAAGAGAAGTGGGGGGGGTTTAGGTGAGGGGGGGGTGGGTGTATTTTTTTTTATGATTATTTTTATTTTTTATCTATCACATCTGTCCTAGACAAATAAAAACATAAAGGGGGCAGGGCGCGGGAGCCCGCGGCATTCCCGGCGCGGGGAACACGCGTGTGTGCGGGGGGCCCCCCGCCGCACCGCAGCGTGCGGGCGCTGAGCGCGATGCGCCCCGGGCTGAGCTCTGCGGAATAGCGCGGCCGCCGCTCGCCGTCCGCGGGCTGGACGGACCCGACCGCTGGCAATTCCCTATTGATGTCCATGAATGCAAACACCATGATTTTCATGATCCTGGGCGCCTCTATCGTTATGGTAAGAGATTTTGCTTATTTCCCTCCCCTCCATCCCTCCTCCTCTTCCCCTCCCCGCACTGTCCCTCAGCCTGTGCACCTCTGTGTGTGTGTGCGCGTGTGCATGTGCCCCATTAAACACCAAAGATTATTTTTCTTTATGACTGCTTCAGTCTTTGGCAATCAAACTCGAGTCAATGTTTTATTCCATCATCCAGAGTTGACCAGATGCCTTGGTTATGGGCTCTTACAGGCAATAGCTTGCTTGATGGACATGAATGCGTTGTTGGACAGATTTCACAATTACATCTTACCGCATCTGAGAGGGGAAGACCGAGTTTGTCACTGCAACTGTGGAAGGTAAGTTCCCTGCATTAGAGCTCCCACCCAGCCCCTTCCCACCCCATCCCATTGGAAAGGCACAGCGAGGTGGTGGCCAGCGGCGGGGTGCTGCTGGCTGGGCTACCATCTTTGCATTCTGGCTGTGTCTCACCTTCCTGCATGAAGGGAGGGGGGGGCTGTGTGGTTTTTCCGGAAGAAGAGTTTTCCGAGGGCCTGGAAGTCCATTTTCCTTTGTGTGCATGTTGTGTATGTGCATCTGGGAGCCCTGGGAAAGTAACTTTCATTTAAACGCTCGTGATTCTGCTGTTGTCGTCACTGGCTGCGTTGCTTCTCGGTGTGTTGGTGGTCCTGGTGTTGCAGTTGGTGGCTTAAATGGAAAGGGGTTTGGAGGCTCTGTGTCCAGGAGGGAACGTTGCTGTCTAGGACAGAGTCACTTTGAGGCTTTGTGATCTTTGATCAGCGTTTAATTCTCCGTGGCTTTCCTGCTGAGAGTTGTGATGGTGCTGGACAGGGGTAGCTGGGCCATGCTTTGTGGAGCATTGAGGCAGCTCAGAGCGCCGGGGTGGACCCTGTGCCAGGAGTGATGCCTTTGCCGGGTGCGAGTTTATGACTGGACAAATACCCACCTCTCCCCACGGCTGTTTGGCACTGCTTCATCCTCCCGAACAGGGTTCACTTCTTGTGTCGTGTGTCAGCGCTGGAGAGCTCAACCGGGCTTTGGCTGCTCTCCTGTTAGAGCCTGGGGACTGAGTGCTGGGGGGTGAATGTCTCTCTTTGCTATGGGACTGCTGTCAGTGACCCCTTCGAGGCCTCACTCCCCTCCTGTGCCTGCTGCTGCCGGAGAGTTTCTTCTCTGTGGGGAAGTAAAGCAGCGTGAGGCTGTGCCAGCCAAAGGACGTGCTGGGGAGCCCTCCCCTGCCACATCCAGCATTCAGAGTGAGCTTTACCCCTCTCCGAGCATCCTCTGGAACCAGCTGCATCCCGTCTCCCTGGTGTCGCATCCCTCTGGTGTCCCTGGTGTGGAAGCAAAGCTGAAATTGGGATGTGTATGGTTTAATGAAGGAAAACTGCTTTGCCCTTCCACTCTGCTTCAGTCACTGATGGTGATTGTTAATGTTCTCCCCATGGTTCCTCCTCAGGTTCCTGTGGCAGAGCAGCAAAGAAGGTACAAGCCTCTAAGGCCAGATGCAGCCAGGCCTGAGGGACTTAGTGAGCAAACCCTCAATCCTGGCTCCTTGGGCTCCTCAGGCACCTTGTGTTGGGGTCAATGGGGAAGACTGTGGGCAAGAAACATCCACAGCATCTTTGGCTTTCTTTTTTGGCAGGGATTGGCTTTTTTTAGGGAACCTTTTGGAGTCTTCTTGATGTTTTTCACTAGTTCAACAGTCTTCCCCTGCCTCTTCAACCAATTTCCCTTTTTGCTTGTCAAAGCCGTGTTCAGTGATAGTGAAAATTGGCTGCTGGTAATAGACTGGTAACACTGGAGTGGCTGAGGTGTGTCGGGTCTCACTGGTGGTGTTGGCAGTGCCCCCTCTGCCCAAGGCTGAGGAGGTGACAGGGACCCTCCTCTCTCCTCTCACTGTATGTCGGTAGAGATGCTGTTGAGCAGGTGAATTAGCCACAGCCCTCTCCCCATAGCTAGATCCTTTCTTAGAAAGAACAAACCAGCTTCCAAATCATCACACAAGGATCTGAGAGAAGGCACAAAGCAGTTTACCACTTGCCTTAGGTGTGTAGAAGCAATGGCTCTTGCCAACAGAAAGAGCATGCCAGTCTCTGCCCCAGGCATCACTCTTGTTGTGCATGAGGATTGGTTTCAACACGTTCATGCTCTGATGGAGAGACCCTTGCACAAAGCATCACTGTGCTGTGGGGCTTGTGTGGCCTCATGCTAAGGTTTGGTGTGAGATCCTCACTGTGAGCTCTGACTGCTGCCCAAGTGCCAGTGTTTTGAGTTCTCTGATTTATAAGGCAGGTGTTGGTGAATGCCTCTTTTGTCAGCAGTCCAAGTGCTCTGGGTGCAGCTCTTGAGTGCACATAGATGAGCCATAAGCAGTGCTGCCTTGCACTAGGCAAGGATGCATCTGGGAGCAGCGGTGCCAGGCATTGATACAGGACTCTTCATTTGCCAATAACCAAAGGGAGTCCTTGGAGGAGGGAACTGGCTGCAGTTCAGTGTGTTGCAGGGAGGAATGGGGAAAATGAGTAAATGGTGCAGAAATGGAAGGAAGAATTGGAATAACAGAAGATTGATGTGCAATAGGCTGAGCTGCTGCGATGACTGCTCTTCCCTCCTGCCCTCGCCGAGGTTGTGATGTCAGTTGCCCCCTCTAATTCATTCAGAAAGGTTTTCCTACTCTCCTATCCTGGTTGTATCTGTCCTGAGGGTACCAGCGTGGACCCCATCCCCAGGAATGGTCTGAGCATCCTGGGCCGCACCGGGATGGCATTGGGCATCCAGTGCACGGCAGGATGTGCTCTGCAGGAGGAATCAGAATCTGCACTGCTGGTGTGAGGGGCTGGGAGCTGTTGCCTTGCTGGTGGTGGCTGTGCACAGCCAGGGCTGACCATGTGTGTCCCAGTCCCCAGTGCTGGGAACATGGGGCTCTGCCTGTCCCAGGACACCATGTCCCATCTCATCCCTGCAAGGCTCTAGGGAAAAGCCCAGCCTTAGCTCTTGGCTGTTCCTGCTGCTCTTTGATGCTGGAGTGCCCCTTCCCAGGCAGAAAACTGCAGGCAGCCCTGGAGTTCTGGCTCCGACCACGGCTGGAAGAGGCCAAAGGCAGATGTGCCCATTAGTGCATCTGTAGCTGGATCTCTTTGGCAATGGGATGGGGGCCTGGCTGTTTCCAGCTCCCTCTCCTCATGTTTTCCTGCCTGTACCTGCTGCCCCCCTAGGAGGGGTGTCTGGGACACAGTGAGCGTCCGTCCGGTGCTGGGCTCTGGTGGGAGCTGGCAGGCAGCAGTGTGAACCGTGCCATGGTGGCTCTGGGCTCGCTAGAATCCCCTGTGTGCATGGACAGCAAGGCACCGTGGTCTGGCTGCTCCTCAAATTGCTCTTCAGGTGCCGCGGAGGCTGTGGCCAGGATAGCTCCTCATGGGCAGTGAGGTCTGTGCCCATTTTTCTCAACACAGGCCTAGCAAGAAGGTCCCAGGACAAGTGGGAGGAAGTGCTGGCTTATGGCATCATTCCTGCCTCTTCCTGAAGCACCCTCTGCCAACCCTTGCCTCACAGACAGGGCCTTGTTTCCTGCAGCTGGGAACATACTTTGTGCTGTTATCATGGTCCTGAGCACTTGGGGTGTGAGTGGGGAGAGTCACTGGGGCAAGACATGTGGGGAAGAAACTCATCCCCATCTTCAGGTCCTGCTGCATCTGAACACTGCTACCCCTGATGTGCACATCCCTGTGGGTCAGGGTCACTGGAGCTCTTTGAGGCTGGACCTTTTCAGGCCCATGATGGGAGAAGGGAGCTGTGGCTGTGCTGGGCCAAGGTTTCAGTGACTGCCTGTGGCTGCAGGGTCCAGACCCCTTGTTTGCCTGGGGGTTATGCTGCTGGAGTTTCATGTCCAAGCCGCCCTTCTGCCCAGTGCAAGCTGTTGGTCGAGGCTGGTGCATGTCTGTGCTCTGATCAGAGCCGCTCTTTTCAGTGTGAGTGAGCCTGGGCTGCGCAGCATTGCCACTGGAGTGGTCCTCCTCCCGGAGCGGAGCCGGATGGTCCTTGAGCTGTGAGTGGGAGCAGATGTGCTCATCCATGCAGGGGGGATATTGCTGCTAGGCTGGACCGGGGCTTTCCCACTGGAGCCAAGGAGGGCAAAGCTGCCAGAAGCCCTGAGGCCAGGAAAAATGCATCCACAGCTGCCTGGTGGGAAGGGGAGCTCGTGTAGTGATGGTGCATGGAGAGAGATCATCAGCAGAGACAGGGCTGGCCCTGGCACCTGGTGCTGACACCCAGCCTGCACAGACATGCTGGTATGACAGGGACTGTTCCTCTCTTAACATCTGCCTTCTCGCTGGAGGAAGAAGGGGTGACAGCCTCATTTACACTCCTGCTGGCTCCTGTTGATGCCGTGCAGGAATGTGCCTGCTGGAGCAGATCCCTGGGGGAGCTTGGCACTCTCTGTCCTCAGCATGTGGAGATAGTCAGGCTGTCCAAATCACGGTGTTGGGGCCTGCTTGCATGCGGGCAGCTCACCCCTCTGGCTGGGGATGTACCTGTTCCCAGGAGAGAGCAGGGGATGGGCGCTGCAGGAGCGTAGCACTGCCCTAGTCCGAATGTCTCTGTCCCAGCCAGTAAAGGGTCCTCTCTGGAAGCAGAGAGCTGGCAGCAGATCAGGAGCTGGGTGATGTCATGCAAAGGAAAAACACCAAAGGGCGTCCGTGGAGGCAGGGTGAGATGGAGAGAACAGATGACACCTGCATGGAGCGAGGGCCGGCCAAAACAGCCAGAGGGGGGCTTGGAAGTCCCGTGTCTGGGAATGGACAGGGAGCTCAGGAGCTCTGGCACGTATTCTCCTTGCCACTGACCTTCTGAGTGACCTTGGCTGAGTCTGTCCTCCCAGGCAGTGTCTCTGACCATGAGCAGGCTTGGAAGGGACTGAGAGGGGTGTCAGCCTTACCTAATGCCAGCACCTTGCAGCAGAGCTGGGGCCTGTCCATCGGAGGGGTGCTTCACACTGTTCCCACTGGGATCTGATCCAGGAGGGAATATCTCAGGACAAGGCTATGCCGGGCCTCTCCAGAGCAACTGGTGCACATGGAGACCCTGCAGTGCCATTTGGCTGAGCGCACAGTGTTGATGTGTGAAGTGGCTGCTCCCTGGGGCTCTGCCCTGATGCTGGCTCACTGGCAGCACCAGTGACCAGGGAGGATGGCTGGGGGTGCTGGAGCTGTGTTGTCTGGTGGCAGCATGGGTTTGGATAACGCTGCTGGCTGGGCCCTGTCCTGGGCTAGCAGCACTGCTGTTGGGGGTACGCAGAGTACAGTTTTGCCCTGTTTCCTCCTTCCCCAAGCACTCCAAACAAGTCATTAAACCTCCTTGTCCCCAGACCCACTGTGGATGTGCTGGGAGCGCTCACTGCCTAGTGCTGGAGACCTCCAGGCCTTTCTTAGCCTTCCAATAGCTGCTCCAGTGCCAAGGGTCCCGGGTCGGTGTTGTCACTCGTGCCACGGTGCCATCCGCACCGGTCTGCGGGCTGGCTCTGCTGGCAGAGCCTGGGAGAGGCTGCTCGGCACGTTCGGAAGAGGCTGCAAGGTCAGACAGGGATGCGGAGCGAGGAGGGCTCTTTGCCTCCCTCTAGCTCCGCTTGCAGCCCTGTGCAGGGCACGCCTGGGGGCTGCCTGTGCCCGGGGGGCAGGGCAGGGTAAGCCCCGTTCCCCCGAGCCCCGCTGCAGGTGCAGGTGGGGATCCGCTCCCTGCCAACGGCAGCGTGAGCCCGGGAGCGGGGGGCCACGGGGCCGGGAGGGAGCCAGAGCATCCGCGGGTGGATGGAGGCAGCGCTGGGCTCTTCGCATCTCCCACGACCGCTCAGCGGCGCTTGTTCTGCAGGCTCGGTGCTGTGCCTTGGCTGCTGCAGCCAGCACTCGCACAAGGTCACTGGAAGGGACAATAGCGCTCGGGGCAGCTCTGTAGGGAAACCTCCCAAGGCTCTGCTCCTCTTGGCACAGAGGTCTCCCCTCTTTGTCACACAGACCGGGAAAGGGGACAGGGATGCTGCAGCTCAAGCACACGTGCACAGACATCACTGTGCTGCCTTTGTCCTGCAGCTTCAGCTTCTCACCTGGGCCTGGACCAGAAAATCCAGCCTCTCCCTTGCTTCAGGCCATCACCCACTCCTGCTTTCGAGGCTGTTTCTGGCCTGAAGAGGGGTTACATTGACTTCCCTACAATTACACCAGCTCCACCACCCCAAGGGTGAGCATCACTGTGAAGTATGGCTCAAAGCCCACAGCTGGTGAAGGGGGGCACATGATTAACCTAGGAGGAATAATTTGTACCCTGGATCTGTTGTGAGCAGCCCGAACAAGCTTGGCCAGCGCAGGAATTAGCCCCCAGGTTACGTGGTACATCTTGTTCTTGTAAAGAAACATGCTCAGGGATGGATTCACCTTTGGAGGACCGCATGTACTTTGTGACAGCTCTGTGCTGTGAACCCCAGAGCCCTCACTGCCACGTCGAGGTCTGGCTGCTGGCTAAGGGCAATGCAAGGATGAAGAAAGGTTTTGTCCTCTCAAAGGCCTTTGGTTGGTGGAACAGGCACTGGCTGGAGGGTTATGGCAGCCCCTGGGTGGCCACGTTCTGAACACAAGGTTTGGCCAAAAGCCTTTAATAGATGTATATCAGAGCGAACAGACACATTTACACCATCATATGATGTATGTCTCATCATACACATGTATATACATCAGCTGTTACAGCTCTCCTGCCAGGATGTGGTCTCCAGCACTGTCTGCCCTCCCTGGAAGTGCCCTGGCATGGGGCTGGGGGTCTCTTGCTGCACCCCCGTTATGCTCAGCATAGAGGTGATGTGTTCCCCCACTGGGTGCAGCCCCCAGAGCCATCCAGGCCACGTTCCAGTTTCCAATTCCCTTGGTGCACACTGGGGACACCGGACCTTTGCGCACTATTAATAACGTGCTGAGATGTGCCCGTGCCTCCGAAACACTCCTGTAACATACCCAAGGGCTTGAGCTGCAGCAGGAAATGGTTGCACCAGCACGTCCAGCTTCCCTGAGCCTTGCTAAAGCCTTTCCAATGAGAACCTGGGGTCAGCATTCCACTGCAGAAGGCACGCAGGGGTCCCAAAAGCTGCCTGGACGGTGGCAGGACAGGGCCTCCAGTGCTTTCCTGGGATGCTTTAGTGACTGGAGGCTCTTCTGTTAAGGAAGTTTGTAGCTGGGATCCAGCTTTGCCTTCTGAGAGCTGGAAAATTCAGTTGCCACTTCCAGAGAGGTCAAAGTTTCCTCTCTCTGCTGAATTTTGCCTTCCAATGAATTGCCTTTGGACTTTGTGGCTCACCATCCAACGAGGGCCGACTCCTTTCTCCCGTAGCACTTCAGGCTGTACAGGCACAGGGATGACACAGGGGTGCTGTGAGGACTGAATTCCTCTTTATGGAACGCTGGAAGCCAATGGTCACTTTGTGTGCCCAGCCTCAGCCCCCGGAATGGGGCCGTGTCTGCCCCATTCCGCTCCAGCCTCTTGATCTAAGTGACCCACAGACCCAGACCCATCGTGCTGTGGAGCCTGGAGAAGGCTCAGGAGGGATCTTAGTGTATATAAGTGCATGAAGGGAGGGTGTAAAGGCAGAGGCAGGCTCTTTGCAGCGGTGCCCAGTGCCAGGACTGGAGGCACAAACCGAAACATGGGAGGGTCAAGCATGGTTTTACTGTGAGGATGCCTAAGCACAGGGGCAGGATGTGCAGAGAGGCTTTGGTCACCCTCCTTGGTGATGTTTAAATGGCATCTGAACGTGGTCCTGGGCACCTGGCCCTGCTTGAGCATGGGTTGGAGCAGGGATCCTTTCCAACCTCAGCCACCCTGTGACTGTATGGAAGCTACAGCCCCAAAACAGGGGCTCCCATCACCAGCCTCTGGGGACAGTTCCCTGTGCATGGGGAGAGAGCCACAGCCACAGAACGAGCGTCAGCCCCTCACTGCTGCCCTCAAGGTGCCATTCAGCCCAGTGGTGACCAGAGGAAGCCAGGAGAGCTGGAGGAGATCCCACTGCAGTGTGCAGAGTCAGCCCGCGCCGGGCAGAGGGACGAGGCAGGGAAGAGGTGACTGTGTCCCTTCCCTCAGTGCCCTGCATCATTTCCATCAGGAAACAGGGTGTGTGGTGGGGAAAACCTCTTGTGATGCATGTGAGGAGAGTGCTATGGCCCGTGGCACCTGCATGTGCGTGTGTGTCTGCACATAGATGGGTGCTACAGGCACATCCCTGCTCCCGAGTACTGGGGGAGGCTTGGCAATGGGAGAACTGGGCTCTCTTCTGGTGCAGACCCTCCATGAAACACCTCATACAGAGGGGGGTCTCACACACGTCCTAGGGACGGGTCTGCCCTGGGTGTGTGGAAGTTGTGCTCTCCCAGCCCCAGTGATGCTCTGCATGGGGAGGCTTTCGCTGGCGCTGAGGGCTGTGATGCAGCGGTCCAGAGGAGATGCATCCGGCTCCTGCTCAGGCGCCTCCTGATCATTTCAGTCTTGTTTTCTGGAGGTGTTTGTGGCCTCAGCCCTTAGGCTCTGTCTGTACTGCAGGAAGCAGAAGGGATTCAGTTATCCCTGGCGGTGATGGGAAGCATGGCACATGGGAGGTATGTGTGAGGCCTTCTCCCCTTCTGCAGAGCTGCTTGGCTGTTCATTAATGGGAGCCCTCCCATTTGTGAATAAGAGCTCCCTTTTTGGGAGCCTCCCTCACAGAGCCTCTGGATTGTTCCCTACCCAAATTCAGTTAAGAAACCCCTGGTTGTAAACCACCAAGGGCCTGCCCTAAGCCTCTGAGATCACTTTGAGATGCCATCAGAGCATCTCCTTCCTGCTGCTGCCCCACTCTGGCGCCTTGTACTGGGGCCTTTGCTGGGTGCAGTGGGGAGCAGTACCAGGCAGCCAGGGGTGGGTTCCCATCCACACCCCATGGCACCACGTTGTCCCCCAGCCCTGCTCTGCTGGGAGCCGGTGCCTCGGGTGCAGGTGGCCTCATTGCTGAGATGAGGGCTGCTTTCAGGAGGTTCCTTGGAGTGGAGCTTTGTTTGTGTAAATATTTGGACGTTCCTGGGGATGATTATGGAGCAACCTGCACCTCATGCATATTCAGAGGCCTCCAGCCATCGCCTCCTCTCCTGCACGTGGGAGCAAGGCTGGGGCCCTGGATGTGGGAGAGATGTGTGTGTAGGTGATGCTGCTATGGGCGATGCTGGGGGAGCCCATGTCAATGTGCCCATGTCACTGTGCAGGCAGTGCTGTCCCCAAAGCAGGCAGTGGGAGGAGGTACAAGGGCTGAGCACAGAGCCTGGGCAGCCTCATGGCTCCGCAGGGAAGGTTAAGAGCCATTTAAAGCAGATGCAGAGGCTCCAGAGCTGCTTGCTTCCAGTTCTGCTTTGCATCATGCATCCCCGTCATCTGGGATCCTCCTATCCCCCATGTTCAGCCCACACGGACCTGCCTTCCTTTTTCTACCCTACAACTCCCCCACTCCATCCCTGCCATTTAACTGCTCTTCCCAAGTTAACCCGGGTCTTTCAAGCAGTTCAGCATCATCACAAGCTCGATCTCCATCACCTCATTGCACAAATGAACCCAGTGGAGACTTCTGGCTGCTCCTGTGCTGGGATTTCTTGCTGTCCATCTGCTACAGGCAATAACTGCTGCCTGTTGCTTGACAAGGGTAAGGGACCCACATCCCATCTCTGCCAGTTGCTCCCTGAGGATGGGTTCAAGGCATGCTTTTGGGTGCTACCTCCATGGCTGTAAATATGTTCTGCTTTAATGTAGAATCCCAGACTGGTTTGGGGTGGAAGGGGCCTTAAAGCTCATCCAGCTCCAATCCATTGCCATGAGCAGGGACCCCTTCCACTGGAGCAGCTTGCTCCAAGCCCCTGTGTCCTTGAGCACTGCCAGGGATGGGGCAGCCACAGCTTCTCTGGGCACCCTGTGCCAGCGCCTCAGCACCCTCACAGGGAAGAGCTTCTGCCTAAGAGCTCCCCTGTTTCAGTTTGAACCCAGTCCCTGATGAAGATCCCTCTCCAGCATCCCTACATGTGAAACAGTAGGTGAAAGTATGTGAAATAAATAACATGTGGACAATGTGATTCTTGTTTTACCCTGAGGGATGGGCCACGAAGCAAAGCAGCATCCCCTGGGGCAGCACCATGCAGTCACCAGCATGGGCAGTGCTGCAGGGAGGACTTCTCTCGCTCCTGTGAGGCACCACGTTCCGATGGCACTTGGTGTGCTCACAGGAGCAGAGCGTTCCTGACCTCTGCCTGTGGATGTGAAAGCCTTTGTGCCCTTTACATCTCTGGGCAGTGACAGCTCCGGCCTCACGCTGCCTGCCCTTCATGTTACTTCCCATTCCACAGCTGATGGGCTTGGGCACAGCGATGTGTCCGGAATGTGGCACGAGTCCCAGCCGTGATTTCAGGTTTCTGTACTTCTCTACCTCACTCTTTGCCAATTCCTCTGCTGATTTAAGCCCCCAAAAGCCCCTCTGCTCGCAGGGATGCTGGTAGGAACTCGAAGGAATGGTGTTAAAGCAGCCCCTGCTGCTGGACGGGCAAACTCTGCTCTTCTCCGCTGACGCTTTTCCCTCTTTCTGTTCCCTGCAACAGGCATCATGTCCATTATGTTATCCCATACGACGGGGATCAGTCAGTGGTGGACTCCTCGGAGAATTACTTTGTGACTGACAATGTAACCAAGCAAGAGATTGATCTGATGCTGGGACTTTTGCTGGGCTTTTGTATAAGCTGGTTTCTGGTGTGGATGGATGGGGTTCTCCATTACGCAGTGCGAGCCTGGAGAACCAGCCGACGGTATGGTAAGTGCATCCCTGTGGGCTCCCTTCTCCTCCCTCAATCCCTTGCCCTGTCCGCTGAGGCTGGTGGAAAGGGAGGAGGTGGTCTTGTTCCATGGGGATTTTCCTGAGCAGCCACAGCCCAGCCTTCTTTATCCAAGCAGGAATATATCCATGGATAGAGTGAGATCCTCGCCTCGAGGGCTGTGCTTTGGGAAGTGTGAAGCTTGTGTTGGTGCAAAGGGGGGTTTGCTGGAAACCAGCATCAGCAGGTTGGCAGATGGTGGCTGTGTGTGTCTGCACATGTGGGCAGGGTAGTTTCAGGCCAGACAAAACTTCCCTGAAGTGCGGATTTTTCCATGCATAGGATTTGCAGCCAGGCACATCCTTATGGAGTGCAGCCTCTGGTTGCTTGTATAAACTGGGAACAATGTGCTGGCAATGACAGACACGGCTGTGTTGTGGCAGGAACACATCAACTGAGGTTTTCCCATCCTCTCTGCTGTTCCAGATGTGTCTTCTTTTAAGTAGTGGCATCAGCCTGGGTGTTACTGTGCTAACATAGAGTGTTAGCTGTACTGGTTAGCCTTTGGACCAGTTAGTTGAACTAAGATCCTGGGAATGACCAACAGATGCTCCTTCAGCGGCCCTCTCTGCCCTCTTTGCTCCCTTAGCCTCAGCATCCCAGGGACTTCAATCGTTATAGGGGGAAAAAGACAGAAAAACTATTGAAATAGCAAATTACTTATAATTCCATAAGAGCTTACCTGCAAATCTCAGCCTCTGACTCTGACGGATGGCGTCTGTCAAAGTGCAACTCAGAGGAAAAGGAGAGCAAGCAAGAGAAAGATGAATCTGTAGGAAATTCTCATTATGGAAGGGGACAATCTCTTTCTAAAAACCCAGCTCAAAACGCTATTAATTCCTCATTAGTCTTCCCAAATCCCCAGCAGCTTGAGCAGCCCCTGAAGCGGGGCTCTCTTGAGGCTGCGCTGCTGTCGTGGCCCAAGCAGAAGGCCAATTGCCAGGCTTCCCAGTGAGATCTAAGGTGTCGGAGCCAATCTTGAGGCTGTGACACCCGGTTGGCACCAGACCACCCGTGGCTGCGACCTCATCCCCCTCATGAAGTCAGTAGGGCCTTGGGTGAGATGCTACGGTGATGCTGCTCCTAAAGGCACTAAATGCCTTTCCTTATGGCTACATCCATGCTGTCACCCTCTGACCTCCCTTCTTGTGTATGGATACTGCATAGACTTTTAGTTTTAATAATTAATGGTAATGCTAGTAATTAATTTAGTAGTTAAGATGAATGATCTTTTTTGCTTTCTCCCTGTGCATGCATATTCTAAGGGTTTAAGAAGGGGTTGGCCAGCACGCCGCGCAGATACATCTTACACAAAGAGAACGCAGTTTTACTTTGCACCCAGCTTTTTCCTCCCTTCACAACCCCATTGGCAGTGCCCCTGCCATGATGCAGAAGGCTGACACCCCTTCTGCCCTGAGACATTGTCTCTGAGTGCTGTTTTAGGGGTGTTGCACCAGCCACATGGGCCCAGTCGGCTCTTAAACCAGGTTGGTTGTTCCACAGCCATGTGTTTGCACTGTCCCCAGCTCTGTTGCCCTCACAATCAAACATGTGGCAGAGGAGACCCTGGAAGCCCTCCTCATCTGACCTGATGGTGAGGTTTCCAGTGGGACATGATGTTTTTTCCCAGTAAGGGTTTTTAAGGTACATTTCACTAAAGACAGGCTGAAAAATCACTGGGGAATGTCAAGCTTAATAATGAACCTTGAGCATTTAGGTATTGCCTGTTCATTCAGATCAACTCCATAAATCCAGCCGTTTTAAAGGCAATAAGCAGGAAGGGTAACTACTTCTTTGTTGAACAAGTACCTAAGCCAAGATTTCCCTTTAAAGCAAGAAATGATGCTGTGAGTGTGAGAGCTCGGGGTAGGGGGAGTGCAGAGCACTGTGCTGGTACAGGATGGAGAGCCCTCCCTGAAAGATGCGAGTAGCGCTCAGCAATGACTCAATGTCACGTTGTGGCCTCATCAGCTTGAATTTTGGTGTGTTCCAATAACCTATAGCTCCTTCCTGATGGAAGAGATGGCTTAAAATAGAAAACATTCCACAGAAACTCGGATGTCAGGTTGTACCTCATGGTAACTGCAGTGCTGGTCGGAGCAATCACATATCACCTCATGCTAGTTGAAATAGTTCAACTTTACACAATCTATTGCTCTTTGGGACTTGCAAATGCTCCTCTGTGGGTGCATTCCTGGGTGGAATGACCCAAAGCCCTCATGGCACTGAATGGCAGCTGAAACATTGCTATAGGGAAGGGTTTGGAGGCTGAGAGCTGACACAGGCTGTGGGACAGGCTGTTGTGTGAAACTGGCCCGTGTTTCAGAGGGCAGAAGCAAAGAGGAACAGGGATGCTGCTACGTGTGCAGCGTGGTCCCCAGAGCTGCTCCCTGCTTGCTACAGCGGGGAGCAGCCATCACTGTGAGGTTACTGCCTCTGCTGAACCTTGTTCTTGCTGCCAGCCTGGCACAGAGCATGAGTGAGGCACAACGGGGGCTGGAGAACAGGGCTCAACACAACGGGTTGGCTCCTACCACGAGTAAGAAGCTGGGGTTTGCCTCTTCCAGCTCCCACCCTCCCTGTCCTGATGGGGCTCTTGAAACAAGCTGCTCCTTGTGTTCTGCCTGCTCAGGGCCACATCTGAGGTGTGGATGTGGTTGTGTTCAGGGCTCCAGCCAAGGCATAAAGCCTGCTGGAGAAAAGGGCCTTGCCGTTCCCATCATCCTCATCTCCCTTCTTTCTGCCTTCCAGACAATTCCTGGTCTTGGATTCCCAAATTTTGTAACTTAAAGGAGTTCAGGAAACGTCACCACAGGCAGTACGAGGAGGCCACCGGGAACATGGTGCACATCAAACAGAAGCTGTACCACAACGGGCACCCCAGCCCACGGCACCTCTGAGGAACGCCTTCCCCTCCAGAGACTGCAGCGAGCTTTTGAAGAGGACTTTGCTCTTTTGGCAGGGGAACCAGCTACAGGTTTGCTCCTCTGTGGAAGCCAGCTGAGAACACGGTTCTACTCATCCACCCCGTGTGTCCCCGGGGCACACCAGGATGCACAACTAAGCCGGTCCTGGATGCTACGCAGCCAAGACATTGCACTGTGTTCCACGTTTTATTGTCAGACTTGTGTACATATGTAAAAAGCAAACAGACACAAAAGAGAAAAGAGATTTGCATTATACTGTCAGCCCCCTTTTCCTGCCAGTCACGGCTGTCCTGCACATCCAGCTACCCGACAAGGAATGTTGGCTGAGGGTATGGAGCTGGGACAACATGGAGAAGATGCAGAGTTTCTCATCCAGGAGCTTGAGTCCCCCTGTTCCTTTGGTCCTTCAGCTTGGTTTTGCTCTGCTCTGTTCCTTCCCTTGACTAGAATGGCTTGGCTGGGCCCAGGTTTGGAAGGGGACTGCTGCCCGCTGGTTGTGGAGGCACAGCATCCCTGTTGCTTTGGTTCCTGGTATGGGGCGTTGTTGGGGGGGGAAGGAAGTCCTGGGAGTGTATAACTGATCTGTTGTTTGCATTGCTGTACACTGAAACCTGCCTTAAGCAAGCCAAGACATCTCAGTACCAGGGGAACAGCACTGTAAGGGATCGGTCTGTCTAATGGGGCTGGTGCTGCCTGGTTTCCACCACTTTTATACTGGTGGCACCTGGCTGATGCCACTGCTGTTGTTCTTCACCAGTGCTGCAGAGGAGATGCTCCTGATGGGGGGGAGAAGTGTATTGAGTTGAACAATGTTGGATCTGACTCACACCCTGACCATACCCCTCTGCTCCATAAACCACCACCCACCCCTTGCCTGGAGGAAAGGAGCTGCTCTCCCCTCTGCTTCGAGGGTGAGCCCGAGGCCCGGGTTCGTACCACCCTAGGAATGAGGATAGAGAGGGTCCTGTTACCAGTCTTCACTCTTCCTGCACATGAACAGCCACCTTCTTCTTGTGTTCCTGCTCCAAGCTGAAATAACCTCAGCACCAGGGTGGGCTTGGCTTGAGGAACACAGAGAGATGTGGGCCTGGAGCTAAACTCATCCACAGAGCCCGTAATGGGTGGAATCAAAGAGCGAGGATGCTCTAACGTGGTTTTGCCTTTGCTTCCCCTGGTCACAGCTTAGGTGTGGGTTTCAAGGTAGCTCTCCAGTGTCTGAAACCAACCTCAACAGCCGGAGACCTCCTTCACTTGCAGTAAGAGTTGGCTGAATGTGTTGCTAAAGCCCATGTGCACCAAGACAACGGGGTGGTATCTGATTCCTGTAGCAGTCCTGTTCTGCTGGGGGACAGAAGCAATGCCCCAGCCTGCATTGCTTTGGCACAGGCTGGGCAGCAGGCAGCAGTATCCCTGCTAACTGAAGTGGGAAGAGAGGGATTTCATGGAGAGGAATAAGGGAGGGAGATGCTAGCCCCAAATATTGAAGGTGGTAGCCCTGCATCCCAATCATTTCTCCTTCATTCATCATTCTGTATTGAGTGGGCTTGTGTTTAAATGGGGAAAACATCCAGAACAAAGGGATGAGGAATACTACCAGATGCTGCTGTTTTCTTCTATGGATTCCTTGAATCTGTCAGTGGCCTCCTATTGTTTGATTGCTCTCCTGCTCTAGCAACTGGCCTTAGCTGAGCTATCATTAAATACGAGATTTCCAAGGTTAAGTCTGATCCATACTGGAACTGCAGAAGAACAGGAGGCTCTGGAATAGCGGGAAGAACATCTGGTGTGATATTCCCATTGTTCAGAACAGATTGGATTTAACCTGCTGTGCCTGCAGCTATTACCCTCTCTCTTGGTTGCACGTAGTCAGAAAATCAACCAAAACACCCTCTCGGTGCAATTGGGTTTACTGGGAGTAATTCCCTCGTCCTGCAGTCAAAGGAACCAGAGATACCCTCATAGGGCAAGGTTGTCCCAGCACTAAACCAATGGGATTAATCCTGGGGAACTGAACAGGGCTTTGAGTCTCATCCTGGATAAATAAGGGGAAAGTTGCTTCCTGTGCAGTAAGGTCAGGTCCTATTCCTGACCCGAAGGATCTGGTGCATCTTCTGTGCAGGAAGGATGTCAAGCAGATTCCTGGTGTGAGGTGCCCTAGGACACTGCTGTAGGTGTGACCCTCATCAGAGATCAGAATATGCCTGTTGCTGGGGTGGGATAACCTGACACACCAAATAAGGCTGCAGTATTCAAGGCCAGGTTGGATGGGGCTTGGAGCAACCTGCTCTGGGGGAAGGTGTTGGGGTTGGATGGGCTTTATTTAACCCAAACCAGTGATTGTATGAGCTCTCCCTGCACAGGGGCAGCCCAGGTCCCATGTGTTATTTCACCCATGGTGGTGTGCAGGAGACTGTTCCCAACAGCCAAGTGTCTGCCAATGGCTTCTCCATGGGGAGCAAAGCCCATGGAGCAGTTGTGTTGGGTACAGCAGAGCCAGGACCAGCACCGCATCCTGCTCTCTCTCTGCTTCACATCAGCACTGCTGCCCCTACCCCATCCTGCTCGAGGTGTGAGCCTCTCTGACGTGTGGCCTCTTGTTCCTGTGTCCAAGTGAGGTTGCTCCTGTTGCTCGCAGCGCGGTTGTCTGTAGTCTGCCGTCTTCTCCTGTGCATGCGTGTTCGTTTTGCTTCTGTCTGGTCGTGGGGGTGTTCTCTCCTTGTTTAATTGTCTGAGATGTTCTCGTGCCGACTCGTTTGTTGTTCTCCTGCCTCTGATCCAGTCTTCACACACAGTCAAAGAGAAACAACAACAGCAACAACAGCAACCCCCGAACCCAGCAGCAACCCCAGACAAGCAGGGTTCAGCTGGGAGGACGTGACTTTGGCATCAGGGAGTTGACACAACAAGGTCAGGGCTAGGCAGGCGCATGGTCAGGACGTGGGCAAGAGACAGCACAGGGATGCAGAGCATCCAGCTGGCAGCTGTGTCTGCAAAGGCAGCTCCATAGGGACAAAGGAGTGGGAAGCGTGCGCCACGTCTCAGCACTCATCCAACCAGATGCTTTGAGGGAGGCTTCTGCAGCCTCGGTAGTGTGTGTGTGTGTGTGTATGTGGGGTTTGTGCCGCCTCAGGAGGGGCTATTTTTAGAGCAGGGATGGAGCTCAGAGCTGGGATTGGCACTGGGAATGTTCTCCTGTGTGTTTGGTGTGAGGAGCCCAGGTTCGGCTCCCTGCACCCTGAACAGGATGAGCTGCATAGGAGAGGTGTGGGAAGGGAAATCCATCCTGTTAAGCTGGAGATCCTTTTTCCCAGCACTGCTGAAGGACGCCTTTACCCCTCAGTGCGATCCCTGAGGGCATCATGGAGCTAAACCCATTCCACACCGGCCTCTTTCTGTTCCTGCCACCTCCTTTCTCCCCAGTCCCGCTCCCGTGTGTGTGTGTCTGTGTGTTCAGATCCATGTGTGTCACTGCATGAGGCCCATTCCTCCTCTTTAGAGCCTCCCCTTCATTTCACTCATCTTTCCCAGCCAGATTGCCAGTTCCCATCCCTTCTCCAAGCTGAGCCCTGGGGTTCCCATGGAGGGGGGACACCGCAGGGATGGCTGCGAGGCGCTGAGCACCCGCAGCTCACAGTGACCAAGGCAGTGGGAACCCTTGCAGGGCAGAGCACATGGATCAGGAATAGGTGTCAATAGTGCTCTGCAGTGGGAATACAAGGACAGGACTCGGGGATGCTCTTTCCCTTGATCCTTTTACTTTGTTCTGCACTCAGACCAGGTTTGCATGCATCAGGCAGGAAGAGCTACAGCGCACGCTGGTCCTCACAGAGAAGGGAGGTGATGCTCTGCTCCAAGCCTAATCACAGCATGACCTTTGCTGTGATTGCAAAGCAATAATGGCCAATTTCTCTTACTCAATACACTTGCCCAGGCAAGGATCACCCACAGCAGCCTATGCTGGATGGGGGGGTGGGGGGGGGTGAGTGCTGTGCTGAGGCGAAGGGGAGCAGCGGAGAGCTCGGGGTGGTGGGAGGCAATAGTAAAAGCACACTGTGATTTCCCTTGGGTCAATGGGGGAGTGTGTTGGAGCCGGTCCTTCCCTTCCCGTCGGGTTGTGCCATAGAGGAACCGTCCAGCGCCGGGACCTTCAGCCCCGTCCTTTGCTGTTTGTCAGTAAAATAGTTTTTTGCATGTTTTGCATCTGAGTGGTTTTTCCAACCCTTTGGGGGGGGGCGTACCAAAACCTGCCGCCAGGAACCCGTCCGTTAGCATCCTTCATCCTGCTTCTTCATCCCCTGGAAGAGGACCTCGCGTGCACAAACAGAACAAGTCTGACACCGAGGTGAGCTTCAGTCCTTATGCACAAAGATGCTGATGGATGACTTGTTCCACTCGTGGAGATGCTGCATGAAAGCAGAGCAGCAGCAACCACCCCAAACCCAAGCAAAGCACCCCCCCAACAAGCAGAACCCCCCCAGCAGCAGCAGCAGGGTGCTAAAAGCACCCAGGCAACAAGGCAGGGAGCTGTTGTCATGGAACTGATTGACGGCTGCAGAAATGGCATCTCAGATTGTGTCTGGGGGTGAAACGTGGCCAGCAAGAGAGACGATGTGATCTGCTGGGATAGGACACTGGGAGGGAGGGCAGAGGCAGCCTGGGGACTCTGAGCCCCCTGCATGCTACTCCCCCAACAGTGTCTCATAGGCCGGTGATGCTGCAGGAGCTTCATTGCAGGAGATGCCATTTATCAGGAGGCATCACCAAGACTGGGTAGGGCTGAGCTGCCTTGAATCAGGGGAAAGAGAAGGAAAAGCAGCCCGGCTGCCCCAGGTCGTTCAAAGCAAGATCTGACCCTATCGACCCTTCACCATGTGCCCAATCTCTGCTGCTAGAGCTTGATAGGAAGAGGCAATGGGTAAAGCATCCTGGTGGCACCTACTGAGCATCCGGTTGAGTGAAGTCCTTTGGGTGCTCTTCTGCTGCAGCTCAGATGGGCGAACATTGCCTTATCCCAGTGCTTGAGTGAATCCAGAGCTCCGGGAGCCTGTGGAAGCACTGGCTCAGAAAGGCCCATCAGGAGAGCCCGGAGGCTGCAGGAGAACGGGGTGGGAAGGGGCATCCCCGGGCAGAGGATGCCTGGACCTGGCAGGCTGCTCCTTGGGAACACGGGGACGAGCACCCACGGGACATGGAAACTGCCACGTTCTTGTTGGGATCCCTCCAGCTGAGCCCCATCACTCACATCCGGGTGCCAGCAGCAGATGGGCTTCCATCCATCAGCAAAGAGCCTCCTGGTGCACCCAGGGGCAGGGGCTGCGTTACAGAGTGCACAAAGTCACCAAATTTGCCACTTTTAACATTAAAAACCACATAGGGGGAATAATAATGTAGCAATACAATGGGAGCAGGCACAGAGAGAGGGTTATAAAAGAACCCGAGTGGTTCTCCATCCAACACACAAACACAGGCTGGCAATGCACCGCGGCACCTTCCTCCCAGCCAGAAGTAAATACTTCAGCGATGGCAAGTGAGGATGGATGAATGTCCCCGCTGTAAATCTGCCTCCCAGCTGCAGCACTGGAGCCCAGAGCACGCTAGCAGGGCAGGGATGGGGGTGATGGATGCTTCCTCATCCCTCTGCCCTCAGGTTTGCTCTCCCATAGAAATCACTGCTCCAACAAAGTGCCATCAGCTCGCAGCTCAGCAGCTGCCATGGGGAGAGCCTCAGCCTGGGGTTGCTCCTCAGCATCCCTGCATGGAGCTCGCTGGGTGCCACCTCCACAGGGACATCCTTGATGCCGTGGGCTGACGGCAAAGCGAATGCACTGCGGAGGCTGGCAGGGGAGGCAGGGCCCTGCGCTGGAACCGGTGCTGAGGCTGGACCAGCGCTGGGTTCTTCCCTGCTGCCGTCCATGGGCAGCAGCACTGACAGTGCCCATGCAGCAGGGCATGAAACCCCGCAGCGAGAGGGGCAAGGAGTCAGGGCAGGCTTCATCAGCCCCATGTGGAACAGGATGAGGAGGAAGGAGGAGGGATGTGCAAGCAGGGAGAGAATGGATGGAGAGCTTCATTCCCTGTCACTCTTGGTTGAAGCAGCACTTTGGAGCCTGGCACCTACGGTAGTTCCAGGCTGTAGAAGTGCAGAGCGCATCAGCTACCCTTGCTCCCAACATTCCTGTGCCATGAACCACAAGGCTGTTAAGCTCCAACAATGGGATTATTTGGCTGGAACCTATCCCACCAGCTCCCAAAGCTCTGTCAGGAAAGAAACGGCATCAGCGTGTACAAGGAAGGAGGCACTCCATGCAGTGGGAAGAGATGGAGACAACAGGGTTGGAGGACAGGACCCAAGCAGAAGCTGCCCGCACCACCTCTACCACTCCTTCACCACTGGGGGTTGATAAGGGATGCATCCATAGTGCTGGGCTGGTGCAAACAGGCATCTCCTGCTGCCAGGGGTTGGACACAAAGCACGAAGAGCACGGGTGTGCAAAGCTGGTTGAGGAGTCTGAGGGCACAGCAGCAGCTCTGTGGGCTACAGGCCTGTTCCTAGCAGTGAGCTCCAAGTAGGAAGCACAGAAACATCTCTGCTCACCCCATCCCTGCTTTGAAAGGGCAATAAAGAAACCAGGTTTGAGTCAGGAGGGAGCAGCATCCCCTGGGGATGGGGGAAAGACCTTGATCCCTTGGGACACAAACAGCACCGAGCATCTCATCACACTCCAGAGCCACCGGAGCACCCATGTGTCCGTCTGTAACACACACAGCCCCTTCCATCGCACGGCCATGAGCAAAGCTCATCCATCCTTACGAGGGGCCATAAAGAGCCCTTGAAGCCCAGCTGAAGAGCAAAGAGCGGCCCTGAGGGCAGCCCCTGCTCCCGCTGTGCTCCCTGCTTGGAGCTCATTGCATCCCTGGAGCTGCAGCTCATCCCTGCTGCCCAGCGCTCCCTCTGCTTCCATGCAGGGTGAAGGAAGCATCACAACGCATTGCATGGCATGGCATGGCTGAGCCAGTGGCCACCTCTCCACAGCTTTCCAGCAGGATTCTCTTTCCCATCTACCCGCAGGAGCAGCACAAGGGAAGGACAAGACACTGCTCCCCTCCCTCCAGCTCCTTCTGTGCTCATGGAGATGACTATGGAATAGAAGGGAACGGTACTGGAGGTGTGTGTCACAATTAAGAGGTTTCAATCACATGAATCAAGCTGCTCGCTCATATAATGCATTAGGAAGGGGTTTTTAGCAGAGAAGGGTTCTGCTTCCCTCCCTCCCATCTCTCCGGGCTTAACAGCACTGTGATTCCAGTATGATCCCAAATAGCACATCCGTGGACCAAAGGACAACTCCACTTAGGCTGAAGGAGAGGGGATAAAAGGGCATTCAGGTTTATTCTGGCCATTGAGGACATAACGTGAGCACACCCAGGCTGGGGGGCAGCTTCAAGGCACAGCACAGATGGATCTGGAGAGGTGGTGGCCCAGGACATTGACTATGGGCAGCCTCAGGGGTTGTTTCATCCCTGCTGTACCCAGGGCTCCCTGTTGTGACCAAGCCCTGGTCTGCTGCTGTCAGGGAGCATCTCCCCATGCTCTGGAGCAGCCACCAGTGGAAGAGCCGGAGCAGAGGCTGCTGTCGGCTCCTGTTGGAGGAGAGCATCTCCATAGGGATGAGCACTGGGGAGAGCCAGCTCCCATCCTCTAGGAGATCCAAGCTCACAGAAGGCAAAAGGCAGCAGCCAGGCCCCAGCAGGAGCAGCCCCAGCACCAGGGAAGTGCTGATGTGAATCAGCCAAGCCCCTGCACAGCTCCAGCAGCTCCCAAGGGCTGAGTCCAAGTGACCCAGGCGGAGCTGACACCTCCGTAACACAAAGTTAGTCCTGAACCTGTGAAGGGGCAACAACCAAAGAGCAGGAAGTGATGCTGTACAGAGATGGGAGCAAGGAGGTGGCCATGGGCAGAGAGAAACGGCTCTGCTGGAGCCTAAACCCTGCAAAGCTCAATATATGGGAGTGAGAGGCTTGGACACAGCCTGGGTTCCCACAGACCCATGGCACTGGGACACTCCAGTGCCAGATGGCTGAAGAGGATTTGGAGTCCTGGCCTCTTTAGCAGGACAGGCCTCACAGATGAACACAGCCACCAGCATTTCACCAAGGGGGTCCTTTAATTCACTCCCTTCTGCTCATTGAAACCCTTTTGGTTTCTGGTGCCCTTTAAGGCCATGAATCAGAGGCAGACCGAGGCAGCGCTCCCCTTGCCCCAAGGGCCACATTTCTCTCACCAATGATTCCACCAAACACTTGCTCAAAGCCCCTCCCGGGTTCCCCCCATGCCCACAGCCCCACATGTGCTGGTCTGAAGCCTGCAGCCTTCTCACACGGGTGTCCCCTTGGGGAAAGGCAGAGGGGGGGTGCCAGGCCCTTTGCTTGCTTCAGCACCCTCTGTTTTCAGCCACTCCATCTTCTGTTTGTGCTGCTGCACAGCATCAGCTACCCGGGCATCGACCATGGCCTCTGTAAGAACCCCATCCTCTGATGCGTAAGCTGCAGCCTGCAGAGGCAAAGGCAGAGACACACAAGTTAGTGCTGGGACCAGTGATGAGTTCCTAGGATCAGTGAAGAGCTCACACTGGTCCCTCTCTCATCTTCTCCATGCACATTTGTCCCCACCTGACCCAGTACGACATCCAGTCTTGTTCCGAGTCAGTGCTGGTACCCAGTGTCTGGCACATCATTGGAAGATGTTCCTTGATGCACTCAAGTCTGTCTCTGAGCTACTAACAAGCACCTTTCCCTGCCTCTGGAGGTCCTGGGGGACAAGATCTTTGCATTTGGAAGAGACAAGGCCACAGGTTCACGCTGCTGAACGTTGCCAGCATGGGGAGGCTGCAGCCACACTTGGCTTGCTTCAATTTCCTCTCCTGCTTTAAAAGCACTGCACGTATGAAGCCAAGAAGGTAAAGAGCAATAGGTGCATGTGGGGAGCGAGTGACTCCATGCAAGGCAATGGAAAATGCTTAAACACTTACACAGGAGAGGTAACATCAGTGCCAGGGTGAGCACGGGCAATGTGGCACCTCTAAAGCAATGGCTCAGGTGCGCTCACCTTGCTTTCCTGGCTCATTCTGCTAGGAACCAACCCTGCAGCACTCCTGGGCTGTGTCAGCTACCACCCCACACTCACCTACTTGTGGGGCCTTCCCTTTCCTCCCTGCCCCATTCATACCCCAGCTCCTGTCTCTCCAACGCTGTTGCCAAACCAACACTGGGTTGAGAGGCAGCACAAATCCATCACTGCCCCTTGCAGAAAGGGCTGAGAGCTCTCTCCATCCTCGCCAAGCAGCCACAGCACTGCCGGTGGCAGCTCAGGGGAAACAGGACTGGTGTCATTGCTCTTGAGCTGCAGCACAAGGGTTGTCACCGGTGTGCAGACCCACAGGGCAGGCAGGGCTCAGCCCATGGCCATTCTGCAGATGGCAACACAAGCAGCAGTACCTCCAGGCAAGGGGAGGATGCTTACGCTGTGAGCTGTGCCCATCTCCAAGGTAACACAGCAACTCCAAGCTACACATTGCTAAATCTGGTTCCTCCCTGTGCAAGGGCTCCTGAGAGCTCAGTCCTGTGGTTCCCTCTGCAGCTATGCTAAGGAGGGAGCCTGATGCTCAGCAGGGTGAGATCCCCTCCAGCTTCTCCCACCCATGCTGCCTGCACCAAGCAGCCCCACGCTTCTGTCCACAGCTCCATCACATCCCAGACTGGTGCGGGTTGGAAGGGACCTCAAAGCTCACCCAGCTCCAACCCCTCCCAGGGGCAGGGACCCCTTCCACTGGAGCAGCTCGCTCCAAGCCCCTGTGTCCAACCTGGCCTTGAGCACTGCCAGGGATGGGGCAGCCACAGCTTCTCTGGGCACCCTGTGCCAGCGCCTCAGCACCCTCACAGGGAAGAGCTTCTGCCTAAGAGCTCATCTAAACCACAGATTGGCACAAGCCAACCCTCCTGTGTGCAGGGCATTCCCCAAATCCCAGTTGGGAATATGAACTGGCTTTCACAACAGGCTGAAGTGTGCTTCTAAGGGCTCCATAAATCATTAATGGTGCAAAGCATCAATTACACCAAGCAATGAGGTTTCCTTCAACAGCACCACAGGAGGAAACTACAGTGTGACCATTTTATGCACCAACTGATGCAGACAGAAGACAAGCCCCAGGGTAAGCTCTTGCACTGATCTGCAGCATCACGGTACTGACTAGCCCAGCACAGTGCCTGTTAGATCAGTGCTGCCTCACTGCAGGAGGAATCAACACATCAAGAAAGGAGGAAAGGGTTACCCTGGTTGGTTTCCAGCCCCTGCTTGGTTAAATCACAAGAGTGGCACACAGACCCACAGAGCTGGCAAGCACTGGTTTTCACTGCAAGCAGCATCACATCCTCTGCCTAGATCCTTCCCTTTCTAATCCTTCCTTAAGGCAGAAGTGACAAGTTAAGCTAATGCTCATACTTCAAGTTCAGAGCAAACACTGGCTGCAGGCAAGGAGAGCAGAGAAATAGGTCTGCAAATAGAGAATTCACTTTGCATAAAGGCACTTGTCCTCTGTAGGCAGCAGCGGAGCAGAAGGCATCCTGAATGCAATGAGGCAGTTAGTCCCACAAGCAGCAGAACACTGTTTCCATCACCTGCCTGCTGCCACCAGCGTTCATCACAACACGACCTGCCTGCCCTCACCACAGTACAAGTGGTGGGGGGAAAGGTCCTGTTCAGCTGAAGCATCCTCTCTGACCGACCACCATAACCCACCCAGCTCCCTTTGTGTGTTATTTCTTCTTCAGGGCATGACTGGGCACTTCAAACCAAAGGCATCCAGCCCCCTTTTGTCAATGCATCCCTCCAGCCAGCAGGATTTGGTGGTTTATAATGGAGCGAGTGCTTTCCTGGGTTGTGTTATGTGGGTCCATGGAACAGAGAGGATATCTTCCCTTCCTCCTGCCACTGCATAGCCCATAAATTCCACTGTGGAAACTCCTGCAAAGCTGTGCAGTTCACGCTCTGTTGATTTTCTCAATGACTTTCTATTTATAGAAAGCCTTAGGCCCTCGCTGTCAAGAAAGCAAATGGGAGAAGCAGCTGCCCCTTCTGGGAGTAGCTGCACACAGAGAGAAATGGTTCTGAGCTTCATTTGTATTCAGACCTACACCTTCTGCACGGCCACATTTTAACCCATCTTCTCCAGTGCAACTCTTTATGGTTTATAACTGAATCCAATGATGAAATAAGCTGAAAGCAAAGGGGGAACAGAGGGTTGGAGCAGAGATGAGATGCTCGGTCACTGAGGCTGGACTTGTCATTTCAGCCAGGAGCCATGGTTTGGTTTAACTTGGCCAAACTAACCTGTATTGTTTGAACCACATCTATAATGAAACCAGCCTGCTCCAACCCCTCACTTACTTGTGCTGCCCTTCAGCTCAGCTCACTGCAGGAACATGGAATTCTATCCATAGCTTGCTCAGGCAGGTGAATTAAGTATAAGCAAGGTTCAAGGAGCAAAAAGGCATCCAAGTCCGTGGCACAAGAGGCAAAGCCTGGCAGGAAACTCACCTCTGTCATTAACACTGGGCCATAAAACTCCTGGGGATTCTCTGCAAGTGTTGCCAAAACAGTTTTCCAGAGATTACAGCTTGGAACAGGGAAAAGTTGCTTTCCTGGTGTTTTATCTAAGGTGTATCAATGGGTGTAAGGGCAAGGTGCAGAACTAGGAAGTCTGCACATGACTATGAACAGATCTGAAGGGACTGTTTAAGTGTGTAAATACATCTAATCCATGCTGTATTCATAAAGGATTAGATGTGGGGAATGGAAAAGCACAAGGACAAAAGGGAATGCTCGGTCTTCCACAGAAGGGATTAAAACGGATTTCCAGCACACAGACTGAGCTCTGCCAGGCAGTGATGTTCTCCCCAGCACTGGAGGTTACACCCTCTGCTTTCCTGCTCCTTCTGTTTCTGGTTGGTAAATCCAGGGCAAACAGAGCCAGACGGAGCCAACAGTGAACTGAACTTCATGCTAATGACAAGCCATTGATTTCAAACCCAGCTCAGAGTGGACTTAAGCCTCTGAAAGCTGCAGCTATTGCTCAGGCTTCTACTTTAACTGAGATGTTCTTGTTAAGAGCATTATTGGCAGAGCACTCAAACACCTTCGTGGGAAAGGACGTGAGGCCATGGGACAGCAGAGTGGCCTTATGCTGCCATTCCAGGTTACTCTGAGCCGTGGTGGCTTCTCCTCCTGCTGTTTCAGCACTTTGCTTTTCCCCACATCACCTCTGAGGTTCAGCTCAGGCCGTAAGAGATGACCCCATGCAGGCTAAGCAGAGCTGATGAGGATCCTAGCAGCAAAAGTCTCCATCAAGCCCATGATAAACACCTTCCTGAGCTCCCTGTCTGCTTCCAGCAATCCCACAGATTCAGGAATGGAAGCAGGAGTAGCAATGCAGATTCCCCACCGCCTTCCCCACTACTACCTGTGCCTCATGGGTGCTTTGATTAGCTTTCATCTCACAGAGGTTTAGGGCTAAAACTGCAAGCAACAAGGCTCCAGGCAGCTTGAGGCAGGGGGACAGACACCACCGATGAAGCCTGCTGCTCTGCAGTTATGGCTGTGACACAGTGTTCCTGACACTGGCTGAAGTGCTGGTCCAAGATGTGTCTACAGAGGTACAATGCACACAGACAGCAGCACTGCAAATGCTGTTGGAAGAATAAACTAATGAAGCAAGCACACATTCAAAGCTGAGGGGAGGTGAGTGACAGGCATGTTGCAATTAAGCCTACACTTGGAGGATGAGCTCCAAGTCATGCCAGGCCACTGTGCAAACTGTGAATGCTCCAGCATTCCCAGCCCGTGGTTTTCTTTAGGGCTTTGTGCCGTGATCTTCCCCAGAATGGGTCACTTGAATTCATTTATTAAGCAGAGACCTCAGGCACATTGCACTGCAGCAGCTGTTGTGATGAGCCTACCTAGAACAGTGCTGGAAGCTTGAATATCTCTAGACATAGGTGTTTCAAGTCTAAAGCACACTGGGCTCACAACATCTGCTGCTTACCAGCTCTGCAAGGGGCTAAGATCAGAATCAGACTGTTAAAGAGATACCATGTTTTTCCCTGCCCTTCATCTCCTCATCTTCCACATCATCTCTAACTCTTCCTGTGTTGTTAGCTTGAGACAATGCTTTGGGTGGAGAGAGGAGGGGGAAAAAGAAACTGCAAGCAGGGAACTGAGTAGGAAGTCCTGATGTTCGTCTTAACTGGAGCCACAGAAAAGGCTCCCTAAATCCTCAGGTTAAGCCCTTTTGTAGCTTCCCTAGCTCTGCACACAAGGTGGACCAAACTGTAGCTTACAAACGGATTACAATGCAAGTGTGCCCTCGTAAAGGTGCTGCTCACATCCGGTTATTGCCCACATCAGCCACCTTTGGCATGCAGCATCTTGAATCAAAAGTTTAAAAGGAGCTTAAAAGACCACTAACTCAAGAGTTAACAGTCCTGTCTGCAGGATGTAACCACTTAGAGCTGCTGCATCCAGCTGAGGGAAGGCTGATAAGCATTTTCTTGTGCCAGTTACGCTGGTTCATAGAGCCCCTACCTCCCCTGATCCACCCCTCCGATGTGCCAACCCAGCAGTGCAGCTCTGCAGTTAATGTCTTCCCAAGCTATTTTTAACTCTGATCAGCCCCCTGACCCAGTTCATACTCCAGCCATACAAAGAGGTGTACCAGTGCAATGAAAGCATAGCAGGAATATGAGGCAGGACTGACGCTGGCAGAAACGCTTGTCAAACTGCAGCATTAATCCTCCCCTGATCAGAAGGATCACTGCATCAGCTACAAAGCTACTCGTAACAAGCTGTTAGTGCTGATCCAGACACAAAACACCAACCTGGGTGATGAGTACTTAAAGAGATCAACCTAGGTTAAGAGTACTTAAAACATATGTGCTTAGAGAGAGGCTCTTAACCACACCTACTGAAGTGCCATTCCCTTAATGCTTTACATAGGCAAAACCAAAAGCCATTGTTAACAAGTCTTGCTATAGGTTAAAGGCAGTGAGATAAAGATGTTCTAGTATCCTAATGCTGACATTCCTATGGGCAACAACATTGGGCTTCTCTTCTACTGAGCTTCTTGGGCTGGAACATGAGTAACGGCCAGCATGATTCAGCCAAACCCATTCCTAACTCACTTGCTCCACTTAAATTCCATAAGGGATTTCCCATTAGTGCTGATAAAAACTGCTCCTCTTTATGAGATGAGGAATTATGCTGATATTCTGATCCCCACCTCAGAGCAAGCAGCATCCTAGTACCACACTATGGACATAACAAAACTTCCAAAGTGAGACAAGGTCACTCAAACCTTTGAGGAAGGGAATAAGAACCAAGAAGCCCTGTGATAAAAGCCCTGCTTACCTGCCATGCCACAGCAAGCTGAGAGATCTCTCGGCCAGACATGCCCTCTGTCAACCTGGCAATCTCTGAGCACTTCTTCCCATAGTCAAACTGGGCCAGTTTCAAACGTCTAGAAAGCAGAACAAGGACTGGTTTACACGACAGGACAGGAGGGTGAGGGAGTCAGGAGTAGGCTTGTAAAGACCAACACTTACAATGAAATCAGAGATCAGATTGGATCAATCTCTGCAGAAAGATCCAGTCTGAGCAGAGAAGCTGCTCTCCTGGGCCCAGAAAGCCCAATTCAGTGGCACAAAGAAATGTGCATACCTGGTTTAAGACCGAAAAGTACAACACTGCACAGCAAGAAGGAAATGAGTCACTGTCTGATTTGTCTCTGTTAAGCCAAGCAAGGACAAGTACTTGGATATGTGGAGTTCCAAGTGTTCCTACTTGCATCATTGCCTCCAGTACAGTAACTGGTCTCCTAAATTTTAGGGGCACAATAAACCATGGCATGCAATTCAAGGATGGCATCACATCCTGTTACAGGATAGCCAGAGGCATCTCTCCAAATGTACAAAGTGGGTTTACAGATGATGTGGCAGAGCACACAGAAAAGGAGATGAAGAAAAACCATAAGAGAAAGAGAACCCTATGTGGTGGGAGAGCTGTGCAGGGGGCATACTCACTGTTTGCCCTCTGTGGCTGGCTTCAAGACATGCTGATCAAAATACATCCTCACAAGCCGCTCCCTCTCTTCTAACTGGGGCAGATCGAAGTTCACCATCTCATCTATGCGGTCGTTGATGGCCCAGTCAAACTGCTCAGGCTGGTTGCTTGCTAAAACAAGCATAAACCTGGAAGCAAGAAATGAGGGAAAGACTGAAACCCCATACAAATAAAATCCATGAACCAGCCTGAACACTGGGAACTGCCATGGCTAGTACCAGTGACATTTCATCACCCAAAGACTCCTTAGAAACAGCTTTGTAACAGCATTGCAAGCGACATGCAGTGCTGTTTCAGTTTAGAACTGAGGTTTAACTCGGTACTTAGCTTTCCATCATCAGCCTTCCCCAGTCTGCCATAAAAGCCTGATTTATCACTTTACCTCAAGTTAGGAATACCACAAACATGTATCAAGAGTCCCTTCCAGAGACATCTGAAACCTTGGAACAAGGCAGGACAATACGGAGAACGTTCTCTGGCACATACGTAACTCCAGTTTAGATCCCAGTTTGGGGAACTGACATCAAGCTGCTAACTGCACAGCACCCTGGAATCACGAGGGGCTGTCTTAGTCCTGCTCTGAAGGTATGAACGGCTGCCAAACAGAGCCAACAGCACTACTGAAGCCTCAGCCAGCAAAACGAGCTGTGGAGCATTGAAGGGACTCATCCTGGACTAAGAACAAGGGGAATGTACCACTGCTGGGTCTGTGCATGGGAAGGTAAATTTGACTTGTTTCCTTCAAGCCAGACTGAAAACACATTCCTGCTACCTAATGTGTGCAGAAAGACGCATTCACAGTGGGTACCATGAAACAAAGGTGGTTTGTTTTACCAAGCTTTGCTCCATGGTTCAGATATGCCAGCTTCCAGCTCCTGCTCTCTCCTGCTGCATTTTGAAGCCAGAAACCCTCCCTTTTGCTTTTTACTGCTGCTACTTCCCCGTGCCATCCTACTTTAATGCTTTAATTGATGTTACCAGCTTAACAGTGCATCAGAATTTGAAATGGGCTTTTAACCACACTATTGGAATATTGACATTCTTGCAGCCTATTTAAATCCCAGTCTACAGGGGGCTGTGTTCTTTGCTGTCATTTCTGAAGAGAACTTTGCCAGCCCAAGAGCCACTCAGGCATGAAACTAATCCTTTTCTACCAACAAGGGTTTTCTCCAAGCCCCTGCAGAAACAGAGCTTGGATCAAGGACTGATACACAACCTGGCATGCAGGCCTTGAACACTGCCATCATGAACATGATACAGTCAGCAATCAATCCAGCAAGATGCACAAAATTCTTTGGGAAGCTGAAGCCAGCAATTCACAACACTTGACAATTCACTGGTGAAGTAACTGCTCCTCAGGGTCTCACCAAACCAGCTAGATTTACATGCATGATTAGACTTATTCAAACGAGCTCCCATTCATGGGTATAGGAATCCTTACTGCCCAAAGCAGCAATAAGGCTATTCAGAAGTTAAACAGCAGAGCATGACTCACAGGGACATCTTCAGCCTCCTAGGATGGCTCACAGCTGAAATTAGAGTCGAATTCAACATCTGACAAAATGAGAGCCCAACTGAGTGAAGGCATTGCACCCACCAGCACCAAGCAAGCATGCCCACAGCTCTCCTAAAGCAATTTAACATGAGGGCAAAGAACTGTCCCCCTCACCACCCCTGCCAGTCACTGCCCTGCAGCATGATTATAAACTGGGTCAAAACCATCACTAGATCCACAGCAACCAGACATCACAAGTGTGAAATAGGCAATTTCCTAGAAAAAGGGAACTATCTAAAGCTAAAACATGCATGTTATTCTTAAAAGGGCTGCAGCTCCATCTTAGCATCTTCATCACCTTTTGCAGGTACAGGGTAAAAGACTGAGGAGCTCAGGATATCTGGTTATCACCTTGGAAAAGTGGATTTCTATCTTAAGCAGCAGTATGTATTTATTATAGTTATTCTTGCAGACAGCAAGTACAACATTGTTTAATAATTATACTCAACTCAGCATTTACAGAGCAATTCCAGATCTCATTCCAGAAGAGCTTTGCTATTCTCCCAAAGGGAAAACCAAGGATCTTCCAAGGTTGTTGCAGGCTCAACAATTTGTTTCCTAGCAATCTATACCTGTTTTGGACAGGCAGATCTTCCAAGGCATCTCAGTGGGACAGAGGAGGGTACAGAGAAGCTATGCACAAGCAACTACCAGTTATAGCTGCAGTGGTTTTAACAAGTCCCCACACATGTATACATCTGTCAAGCCAGCCCTGCAGTCATCTGTGTTTAGCAAATCTATTAACAGCCATGAGGGAGCCAGCTCTGGGATTCCTACCTTTATGTGCAACGCTGCACACAGACATTCCAAGCAGACAGCTCAGGCAAAAGAAATGGAACCAGATTTAAACTCGCTCGTCTCAAGGTCTGAAACCCACCCTCAGCATGCAAACATGGACAGGAACAGCAGCTCAAACAAGCACCAGCTGAAGCGTTTTGGAAGACAAGGCGAAACATGGAGCATCAACCCTGCATTGCTTTTGTGACATTGATTTTCATGGGCCCAACACTGTTCCCCTTTGTTCTACTGAAAAGGGATATTCTATGAAGATCTTTTCAAGTCCTTAGTAGCCCAGATCATGTTTCCAACCTTTATTTGCATACCACAGACCCTTTACAGACTTCCCTCGATTCAGAGAAACATCAACCACTGTAGGGGCTGACACGGGATACTTACTTGTTGCTGTGCTGCCCTGTTCTGTGCAGGAATGCATTTAAAGTTGCTCTGAGATCTTCACTGATTTTCTCCTGCAAAGATGAAATCCCAAGGAAAATCAACTGCTTGGGGACCTAAGACAGGTCACAGCTTTAAGCTTTGTCAATATTGTCAAGCATTTGCATTACAGCAGAACCCAGAAGCACTGTAATACCATAGGGGAAAAAGGATCAATTTATACACCCAGGAGAAAGGTTATGAATTAAAGCTCCCAGCAGAGACATTAAATATTTACCCACAGTGATTCTCCTAATTTCAAACCCCAGGCTCTAACCATTGGCCCAGGTGCCTTTCCCTGCTAAACACTATTTTAGCTGGGAAGTCCAGTAAGATACTTACAGGAAGATAAGCCACAGCAAAGAATTCACTTACACATTCAAAGTAACCTTCTAGGGACAGCTCTTTAAACAGACCATTGGGGTTCAAACAGCAGGTCCAGATTTAATGTGCAATATAGTGACTGACTTTGAAAACATAAATCACTTGTATAGGGGAAGATGCTACTGTAGCTTTGTTAATGTAGTGAGAAGCAGTTCTGTTCTGAAAACCTCCCCAGGTACATGAGCCCTGCAGGGTACCAGCTTTGCAGAGTGAACAACCATCTCTTGTTGTCAAGATACACCACCTCTTTCCTACTGCCCAGCCACCTGCAAACCTCCAAAAAGATTATGTCACCCATCCTTTGCAGGGAGGAATTCTCAAGTCAGTCTTGAGATGCTCATTCCATTCAGCTGAAAGATGCTAATGTCTTGTCTCTGCATCACTTCACTGGATGAGTAGTAAGGCACCTGCCAGTTTTAATCTTGTGCCTCTTGAAGCTAGCTGATCATGTTAAGCACAAAGGCTGTTGGCTGACTAACTCTGCAGCATGGACAACTAATAGACAGAGAAAGCACTTACCGTTGCCCTCTTCCGCAGAAAGGCATCTGCTTCATCCACAAACAGCAAGAGGCTGTAAAAGAAAAGCACTACACAGTAATAGGAGACAGGTAAGTGAGGCTCAAATGGCTCAAGAATTCTCTTGTACCACTACCAGGCACCCAGAGCTGTGACCAAATGTCAGCCCAAAGGATCCCACAAGCAAGTTCATTTCCTAAGGCAGCATTTGTCAGCTAAGCTACAGCAAGTCTCCCATTGCATGCACTTAGCCCATCCCAACAGTTAAGAGAGAAGTATTAGCTTAAGACACCTCTGGCCATAAAACTGACTCCAGGCCTCTGGAGTTTTGTTTCCTGCTGTTCAGGAAGGGCACACAACCTTAACCTGTTTCAGGGTTTTAAATATAGATGGGACTGTTCACAGACATGGTTTGGCAATGGGCTCATGTCTAACAGTGCTGGCATGCTGCTGCCAACTTGGAGTGGATCTTGGAAATACACATCTGCTCCCCAAGAATTAGTGAGGGCTTATTTTAGCATTCCCTCCTATTCATAGAGATGTGTGCAAGGGCAACAAGACCGCAAGCAGACAAGAAATCTTGGTGACAACAGCATCTTCCTGCCATTATTCTTCCCTATACCATCCTGAAAGCCTCAAATCCTCCCCTGCGATTTGGTGGGGCTTTTCCCTTCCAAACCACACCAGCAATAAGGTGATGGCTTTACTACTGTGGAGAAGTGAATTAATAAAGTCAATGAATAATTCACACAAATAAATTCACTTCTAACCCAGGGGTTGTGCTTTTCCCAAAGGACAAAGCACAGGAAGATGTTTATCAATAACAGAAGCAAGCTGCTCATAAAGCTGTCACAATTTGTATTACCTTCTTGCCTAGCTTCAAAACCAGCTTTCTGTCAAGGCATTTCAGGGACTATTAACATCTTTTGCTCAACTCTAGCTTGTCTGATAATATAATCAGTGGCAGTCTGTGCAGAGAAGTGTCTGCTATCACAAGGGCTTTCAGCTAATAAAGCCAACACTACTAATAGCTAACACTGCTGGATATCCAGGATAAAACCTGCTTCAATACCCCAATGTTACTGGAAGTTAGAATGCTGATGTATATAGATACATGTAATCTTTGATCATGACTTCCATGAGATGGCTATCTAAGTGTATGAAATTCAAATGCACAGAATATCAGGACAGAGAATAAATTCAGACCCAGACAGTGCTGTGAAAGAGAATTCTTGAGTGGAAACATGCAGTTGGGTATCCTCCCATCAATTCCTACTTCTTTTTCTAAGCTCACCTAAAGTTCTTACCCCTTTCCTTCTACAGCTCCTCAGGGCTGGAGAAACTTAAAACTCTCAGGGCATTTACTCTGCCTATTTCTGGGGATTTTAAAGGTGAAATAGAAACGCTTTGATGATGAATGCAGCGAAGATTAAAACAGACACTGAAAGATAATGTCCATCTAAAGCAATCAGAGAACATATAAATCACCCATTAGCCACATTCAGAGAAAACCTCGGATGAAAACAGCACAAAACCCCAAAGTGACACCCACTGCAAGTTCTCTATTGCATTTTAATATCCTGGCTGGACAAGCAACTCCTTGGGTACCTCTGCACTGCAAAAATCCATTTACACTAGTGTGAACAGATTAACTACGTACTCTTAGAAAACAAAGGAGTCAAGATTAGCCTCAATGAATGCTCTTCTGCAGATGAAAGTTTGCTTTAAAAGCTGAATAATCACAGCAGCTTGTGACTTTTACACCTACCTAACACCTTGAGGGTCTGTCTCCCCCTTACCTTCTTATTTCTTATAATTCACTACTTCTGCTTAAGACTCAAAAGTAAACCAAAAGCAAGATCCAGACACTATCAGAGTCTAAAATCTGAGCAATTGCAAGAGGGAACATAATACACAGAGAGCATAAACACTTGGTTGCACCTCCATTCATGCTAAGTCTTCTAACTGCAGTCAGAAAACTAATCACCACGAAAGCAATGTGTCCCAGCCTTTAAAAGGGCAATATCTGCACATGCCTCCTGAGATCAGCAGAATTAAGCTATGACTGAAAACCTTCCAGTCTTTTAAACATTACCAGGCAGCAAGAACTCACTCATTCTAGGAAAAGTAGGAGATATGATGCCTGGTTAGCATTGTATGATACACCTCATCTGTGCAGGAGCATCATACAGTAACAGAGATTAGGCACCTGAAAGACATCATTGCAGCGAGTCTCTGAGCAAGAAACCACATTCAGGGTTCAGAGGAACCTCTACTTACCCTCTCCTACTGGTGTTTGCCCAGTCGAAGAGTTTATGCATGGCAGTAACTCCTTCCCGCCCCATGGGGGCAACATCGCCACCCGTCATGATGGCATAATCCATGCCCGAGTGCACGGCTAATTTCTGGGAAGAAACAAAACCAGGGAATTGAGCGCTCCAAGATGAGGATAGAAAGAGAAATAGATTCTTCCTATCAGCGTGTTTCCTTGCAGAGGGTAAGTATGCTCTTAGAGAATGCTAATTTAGTCACCTAAAGGCTCAGAAGTGGAAGATTTAGCGTTGCTCTGAATGGGAATGAACGATGGAAGTTTAGGCTTGTGGAAATGCATGAAATTTTAACGCTCTCAGCAGTGCTTAAACCTTCATCTTTGTGGATTGTTCATTCCTTCCACTGTTTTCCTCACGGTCTAGTGTATAACAGGATTCTATCCTCCACAAGACACTTCACTAACACGACTCAAAATGCTATTTGCTTAAAAAGAAGTTAAAAGCCTGGAGTTAAGTGGTCAGTGAACCAGCGAGCATTCAGACAAAAACCAGACTTTTCCCTTTGTGTTTTAAGCCTTGTTTAGACAAGAGCACAAAATTAACAGAGGTGGGAATGAGCCTGCAGGCTGGTGTTGGGATTTCACAAGTGGCAGTTGCCAAGTGCCTTTCCCAGATGGAAGGGCTCTTCTGCCCACGCTTTGCACTAGAATCCAAGAGACTGCACGAAGTTAGAGCTGATGCCCTTTCCTCCTTTCCCAACAAAGGGACACAGTGTTAATGCAATACTACAGCAAAAGACTTCAGACTAGAGCGGGTGATTAGACCATGATGTTTTCAGAGCCTCCTGCAACATGCAGGTTGTCAGAACCTTGGCAGGGTTTTACCTTGGCAAAGAGCGTCTTCCCAGTGCCAGGGGGACCATACATAAGAATATTCCTGTATAGGCTTTTGTTCTTTTTTGTATTTCTTGTTGCTATGGCAATGTCTCTCACACGTGCTTCTAACTGCGGCTGCAAGAAAAGAGTTAAACTTAACAAATAGAAAGTACCCAGAGATGTGCATCTATCAGCTTCACAGATCAGTACCAGTGAGAAGCAGGCAGCACTTCCACAGTCTCAAGCTTTAAGCCTTAACTTCAGCTGCTTATTACTTCAGACCAGGGCCATTTCCTGTTCTGGGTCAGGATTTACCCAAAGTTCTGTCCACTTGGCTACAATTCCTTCATAAGAAGCAGCAGCAGTGCAGGAAGCAGCGCAGTAACTACTACCAGAAATGGTAACACCTAAATATTCACTTCCTATTGGATGCCCTAGGAGGGATATGTCAAAACATAAGTAACTATTTGCAGTACTAATTCTTTTTTAAGTCACAAACATGTTCATACTTATTACTGCATTTGTAAAGATATTGCAGAAATCTATTTCTGCAGAAGCATCTTCTTTCAGCAGCTTCAAGCAGCACTTATAGCCAGGATATCCAGGAATCCAATTCAGAAGCAGCCCTCTTTAGCACGTGAAGAACCATTCACAAGATGGGCAAATGCACCTGCTTCTTGGCTTTTTGGCTTACAAGTAGATCTAGGTTCAGTAATCCTAGATCATCTGAGACAAGAGGAATTCTGTATATTAACATGCTGACTACAGAGAAAAACTGCAGCACAGCAATGACTGAACTAAGGCTTCCAGCTGCTTTCCGCAGAGGATAAAAGGTTAACAGCGTGCTTAATGCATGTCACACTGAACACAGGAGTTTATTTATAGTCTCAGTGCCCCAAGGGTGCTATGACTCCAGAATTACTGGAATTACAGCTTTTGAACTGAGAGTGAGGAAACAGCCGTTCTTATTTGGATTCTGAAGACATCCTTCCCAGAGCAAGACAGCAAAACAGAGTACTCACACTGAGAACAACTCCTTCAAGGGCATCCTGAGCCTTGCTGGTGAGACGTTTACCCACCTAGAGAGGACAAATTCAATTACTGACATATAGGAATCAACCACAGATTTGACAACTCACCTGGACATGAAGGTCATATGAAATTGCAACGAGCTCAGCCCACCTAGGCTCTAATTCACAGACCCACCAACAGCTCCCTGCCTGACACAAAGAGCTGCTGAAGGAGCTGTGCATCCTCATAGCTGAGTGCAACACAAAGCCAAAGCTAAACCTTACCGTGAGGGGATGCTTCAGTGCCTCCAGCACAGTAATGCGTGAGGTTTCTCTCACCAGGGAGGGTTTGCCCAAACGTGCTTCTATGTATCGCCCTGCTACTGCTGTGGCATTCTTGGCAGAGTAAACCCCCACTGCCAGCAGGGTTAGGCCAGCCACCTGCAGAGAAAGGGGGAAGGAAGGAAGGAAGGAAGCTCAGTTGTGTGTAGCATGGCCTATGGTAGGGAATTAAGATTCAGGACAGATGCTGACCAGTCGGGGTTCATTTCTGTTGAGGCGTTTTATCCCTGTTCAGACAGTCAAGGTCTCACAGTCCCTATTCATAAAGCATCTAGTGTTCTTGCAGTGTGAAAGGCAGAGGAAGCACAATAATGCATAGAGTCATGTGCCCAGGAGTATGTACTCCCTAATCAAATGTGTGTGGCTTTGCAGACATTTAACTGAGTATATATATAGTCTATAAATAACCACCAGGGTTTGCTACAAGCCAAAGGTATAAAGCTCCTATGAGAAAACACTATCTCCCATCATGCTGAAGCTTTAGCTTCCAGTGTTACAAACAAAAGAGACAAAAGAGCAAGCTCCAGCAGCGGCTTTTAAAGTAAGCAGACTTCTACAAGTGCAGATCAAGGTCAAACGCCTCAAGGACAACAAAGATGGTGTTGTTCAATAAGCCGTGAGACACCATCTGTTCAGTTTCACTCTGCTTAAATGTGTGACATGACCTCTGTTTTGGGTGGAAACATGAGCAGTTCAGAACTGTGAGCTCCAAGATACAAAGAATATGATCACCTGATTCATCTCAGTTTACACACACTTTAGAATACAAAAGAGACTCCACCTCTTTAGCAGCCTCCCTCTAAGAACAAGGTACCATGACAATGATCCCATGCACTCTTACACAGTCTGCTTTAGCAGCATCCAGTACTAAGCAGTTAAAGGTTGATCCACCAGATCCATCCAAGCAGAGATTAAGTATTTCAGCCTTTTGGACTTCACTGACATTCATGTTACAAGATACAGGTTTAAGACTGTACCAAAAGAGGAAAACTACTTGCCTTTCACACTCAGACCCACCCACTTACTATGCCAACTCCAAAATTCAGCCTGCTAACAGTGCCTATCTGTTTATCATGAAGTATCTGGCAAAGGGATGAATTTCTGACTAAAAAGAACCCCAAGAAACCCCAAAAGCTTTAGGCAGAACCTTTGTGGGCAAAGAGGCAGGAAAAGAGCAGCCCTTGCAGCAGGCAGGAATGGCTGAAAAGCCAGGGCTAGTTTAGAGGAACCCTAAAATAGCTGGCTAATTCTTATCTTACAGTCATTTATCAAAGCAACAGAAAGCAGAAGCTCCAGCTGTGCTATCTCCTTTCCAAAAATACACCTGCTTTTTAAGCTAAATGTCCCAAATTCACAAGACAAGAGCTTGTCAGATGCAAAAATGACCATAATGCAGGAAACTGCTATCTGGGTCAAGAGAATATGCAGGTAAAAGCACCAAGCACTGATGTGCAAAAGGCCCGGAGGGCTGCAGGCATTCCAGGTACAGCCCACAGATGACAAAAGGATCTGCTAAAAGCACGTCCTGTTCTCCCAGGGCACTCAAGCAAAGTGTTGTTTGCATCAGTCTGTGTGTCTAAAAGCAGAGGGTGGAGCAGATGGTGGTGACTGACTTAAAGCAAAATGTCCATTTTAATAAGCCAGGATACCAAAATGTATTTTCCCTGTGAAGTCTGGGTGGAAGTAGTAAACTAAGAAACAACTTAATGTCCATAAGAAGTCAATGCCACGCTCCTTTGTCCTGTGAAGAGATGTTGGTCCAGCTTTTAATCAACTTATTCAACAGTTCTCTAAATGCTTCAAGCTACATCAAAATCAGATGCAAAGTTGTGAGATGAGCAGCAAAGGGAGCTTGAGATCATGTCCTGAAGTTCCAGAGGTTGGGACTTAGTTTAACATACATTTACAGACAGGCATTCCAGGAAGCTATAGACGTAGGTCACAATCTTACCGTGGCTGTAACTTTATCCCAGTCTGTTACAAAAGCACGGAATCCTTCCCCAAAGAGCATCCCAGCTGTCCTGTGGTAAGCAAGCAGCAAGGCAAGCAGGAGAGAAAGGGATTTCAAACACTGAATTGGAACAACTGACAAGACAACTTTATAATGATCTTCTTCAGAACCAGTCAAAGCTCATTGAGGGCTCAGCTGGGAACTGAAACATGAACAAGGATGGCAAATACATTTATAATTACCTGATGTCTACACCAGAGCTGGGATTAAAGCCAGAAAATCACTTGGCATTAAGATATCAGTTTCTGTCTTTACCACATCATTGGTGCTGAGCTGTAATAAAAGCTATTCACTTCTAAAGCTGCTTCTTTTTTAAATTAAAAGCCTCAGAGGATCTAATGCGAACCAAATACAAACCTAAATGCCCACCCCTTTGGATATAAACTGCTTTATACCTTTATGGCACATGTTCAGAGATTGAAAGAACTCCGAGTTTTCAGAGTCACTGAGTCTCAATCTTAGCAAATAAGGCTTGAAGTAATCTGTTAGAAAAACCGTGTAACATTTACAACACTAAGGGCCTCTTTGGTTCCCATTCAGATGATGGTGTAGCAAGGCAAGTGAAAGACAGTGTTCTCTTGCATTCCTATTCTCTACAAATCCCATCATTCCAAGTACAAGAGCACCCAAGCTAACTTTTGCTGTCCCTCAGAGCTTACAGGAATACAGAGCAAGGTCCCTGCAGGATGGCAGCGATCTGCACAGGCAGCAAGACAACCCCAAGCCCTTCTCTCCTGCTCGCACATACTTGAGGGACTCCAGCACCGTCTGGCGATGCTCAGCAGCCTTGAGGCGGATCTGCTCCCGAATGATGTCTGCGTTCTCCCGCTCGGCCTTGGCCCGGGCTCTCGCCTCTGCCTCCACACGCAGCATCTCGTTCTTGTGCCGCAGCTCCATCTCTCGCTCTACGGTAGCTGTAGAAAGCAAGCAAGGAGAGGAGAGGACAACCTTTTGGGCTGGCTTAATCCCAGGTCAAAGAGAAGCCTTGCTTCACCCTGGCCTCGCAACAGCCAGAGCAGCACACTTCAAGATGCAGTACTGTGTGCAGTTCTGGTGTCCTCAATGTAAAAAGGACATGGAACTGTTGAAACAAGTCCAGAGGAGGCCACGAGGATGATCAGGGGCTGGAGCACCTCCTGTATGAAGATAGGCTGAGAAAGTTGGGGCTGTTCAGCCTGGAGAAGAGAAGGCTGCATGGAGACCCCAGTATCTGAAGGGGGCCTATAGGGATGCTGGGGATGGACTCTTCATTAGGGACTGTAGTGGTAGGACAAGGCGTAATGGGTTAAAACTTAAACTGGGGAAGTTTATATTGGATATAAGGAGGAAATTCTTTCCTGTTAGGGTAGTGAGGCACTGGAATAGGTTGCCCAAGGCCTTGGGTGATATGGTTTAGAGCAAGGTGTCCCGGCCCATGGCAGGGGGGTTGGAACTTGATGATCTTAAGGTTCTTTCCAACCCGAACTATTCTATGATTCTAAGATCTTAATGCCCTCCCTCAAAAGACAGTCAGGCAGTATAGCATTACAGAAGACAGGCAAGGAGTTTTCCCCTCTGTGCTCAGAGGGATCACACATCAGATAGGTGGCCTGCTCCTGATGGCACACTGCAATGCACACTGCATGCTTCAGTTATGGAAGTTCATGACCTGAAAAGTTGCTCAGGGCAAACTTTAGCCAGAGACAAGCTAGACCATAAGGGATAAAGCAACAGAGAGGGGGGGGAAACTCAATGCGAGGCACTGCTGCTGCTCACCAACATCATTTCAGAGAGGAAGGGTGCCATGCTACAGACAAGGAAGGACAACCCTGGGCAAGTAACTACACAGAGCATAACACAGACTGCTTGTAAGGAAGAGAAACAAAGTGGAGTTGCTATAAAACGCCATCCCAAACAGGATTTTGGAAGCTCTGGAACTTCAGGTACACAGATTTGCAAGAGAAACATAAAGACTGACGTGAATGGAGAATGAATGAGAAAACTAAGAATAACCCAGGATATGAGATGAGAACTTCACAGCCAGCACCTCCATCTTCAGCATCACTGCAAGAAATCCTCACTGGGCCACCCAGCTACTTGATACCTTACCATTACTTGTCAGTATGATGTGAACACATAACCCAAGGAGTCAAAGATTGATACACTGAGCAATGTGCCCATCCACTCCGTAAATTGCCATCTTACCTCGCCTCATGGCTTCCTGCTTCTGCACAGATTCTTCCTGCTTCCTCAGATTCTCTTCATTAGCAAGTTGCTGTGGGCAGAGATGCCAGCAAAAGGTGTGTTAAAGTTTAAGAACTCAGTCAAGTAGGTATTTAGATGAGCTTAAGTACTACCAATGTTTCCAAGAAGCTACTAGTGCTCAGGTTGAAGTGCATTCTTCCTCTTCCCATCTCCCAGACTGATACTCTTAATCCCACACTCCTCACTGGCCAGCATGCTAGGGCAGTTCCTGATCACCACTTTGACTTAAGAAAGCTACTCTGCATCCCCAGCTGCGTTGGAGAAGGAAGGTCATACCTGCTGTCGCATCTGCTCATCATAGCGCTGTCTTGCCAACTTGTCCTGGTACTGGGCTCGCTTCAAAACAGAAAGGAGCATTCAGAATATAAAGATCATGCATTTAAGAGAGAATCTAGTCCTGAGGGACACAAACTGAAAAATAATCTCAGGTTTGAATATGAACAGAGCAAAGATTGGGGCAAAACATCCTCAGCCAGCACCACAACTCTTTATGATCAAAAATCAGTATAGTCTGGCATCATTGTCAGATGTCACACACATAAACCCAAAGAAACAAGTGGCCCAGACAAGGAGACTTACTTTACCAGGAACAACATGCTTTTCATATTCTAAAGCACATTACCTAGTCTGGTGATTGCATGTGATAGAACTGTCAATATATGCCGTCTGTCAGATATTTCTGTTTGATTTTTGTGTTCCTCATTAATTTCTCTCATTGATTTTCCACTGCAACTGGCAAATGAACCTACATCACCTAAGCTCAGCTGAAAGCGTTCTAAGGGCCCATGTCCACCAGCAAGGAGGACTCTGTACAAGGGATGATATTCTCTGCTCCAAATACAGAGGGCAGAACAGCTTGTAGGTTATCTCCTCAACAACTGTAAAGCATGGCACATCAGAAGTACATCAGTAATCAAGTTTGCTCTGACTTCAAATGAGGCCCTGTGAACCATAAGAGTTCAAGAGGTAACTCATGAACAAAGCAGATGCCTGTGAAGCCTGTTCCTGAGCCAGCCCCGTCCAAAGTCCAAACTCTGAAGGGGTAAAAACCAACACGTGCCAAACAGCTTTACCTATCTTCATAAGCTAGAGCATCAACTGGAATCAATCAATCCCCTAATATCCTATGCTCCCAAAGTAGAAAGTCACCATCTGTAAACTGTTAGCATAAAACCTAGCTTATATCTCCCCCACTTCAGTGTTATTGTCACTTCGGTAACTCATGCTAAAACATACCAAAAAGCACCAACATTGCATCATTCAGATTTGCATCACTTCCCCTCTTAAGCTACTTTTTCCAGTCTAAAAGATGAAACTTGGAAGAAGTGAGGATGCAGGCTGCTTAAGACTGAAACCCAACCAACTTAAGAGACATCTCATTGTCCAGGCTTACACATATGCTTAATAAGCCAGTAGTCTTCAACCTTTAACACTGTTAGACACGAATGTATTTAATCACATTCCACAGCACCTCCCTAAAAGTTCAATTAATGCATCGTTGCTTTTTCCATAAAGGAGGAGACAAGCAAGGACTGGCCCTTCCCTCATTCCCTTACTGCTTGATGCTGTTTTGTTTCTTCACTGAGTGTTTTCCTTCTCTCTTCTGCTTGTACCCGTATCTGCTCATTCTTCAGTTGTTCTATGGCAGCTTCATACTCCTGTTAAGGTAAAGAGAGAATCATCACAACAGAGCTCAACAGGTCACCTGATGGAGAAACGCTGGTGACAACTGCACAAGAAGTGCCTGGGGAAGGCTGGCTGCACAATGAATGACAAGTTCCAACGTACCTTAAGCTTTGCTTGCTGTTCCAGCTGCAGGGTCTGCTCTTGCATCTGGGCAAGACTGAGAGCATCTTTGGCATGGCCTGAAATCAACAGCGAGAGGAGATTATTGGCAGTACAAAGGTATTTAATCAAATAAGAAAACACTTGGTCTCATCAACCTTCAGCCCGACCTCTCACATGCTGAGGGTGCCCGATGCACAGCGCAAGAGCCAGGTGTAAACCCTCCCTGCTGACAGACGCTCACATAGACTGGTTTGAGTTGAAAGGACCTCAAAGCTCATCCAGCTCCAACCCCTGCCACGGGCAGGGACACCTCCCATTAGAGCAGCTTGCTCCAAGCCCCCTCCAGCCCGTCCTCAGCACTCCCATGACCCAAAGCCGCGCTGACAAGGTGCCCCATCCCCGCTCTCTCCCTCCCCATGCCCCGGATGAAGCCAAACACGCTGAGGGCCCACGCTCCGCTCCCACACCCGCCAGGCCGCGAGGCGCCACCTCCCACCCTGCGACCGCCCCATGTCCCCTCACGCACGGGACGCATCCAGCTCCCGCGCCGCCTTGGCCGCCCGCTCCAGGCCCGTGGGGTCGAAGTTGCTCCATTTGTCCTTGGGCTGCTGGCGCTCCCCGGCCGCTCCCCCCGTGGTCGCTCCAGCCCCGCCGGGGGGCGGCGGCAGGGACAGGCCGGAACCACCGGGGGCTCCGTCCCCGCCGCCCGCGGGGGCCGCGCCGCGGTTGAGCCCGAACAGCCACGACATGAGGGCGGCCGGCGGCGCGCACACGCGGCAGGGGAGACACGGACGCGCCGCTCCCAGCGCGACGGCGGCGCCGGAAGGTTCCTATTGGACAAGGGAGCCGTCGCGCGAAGCGCGTCACACGCACGGAACACGCCCACCTCCGGATTGGTCAGAGGGAGGAATTTGATTGGCTGTGGAGAGGGAGAGTGGGCGGGGCCGTTGGACGGAGGGCGGAGAAGGACAAACTAGGGCAGGGATGCCCTCCGTAGCAACGGGCGCGCTGTGGGGTTGCTAAGGGCGGTGAACGGGAGCCGGGGCTGCGCCTGCGATGGCGGAAACGAAGGGAAAACACCCAATAATGGGGAAATAAAGGGAAAAGGCAGAGATGGAGCGGTAAAAGTCACGGCTGTAAAGGTGGTGTGTGAGATCCTGTGGCCTGAAACGGTGTAAAACATAGAATGCAGCCGGAGTGTGCTCATCAATGGGGCACAGGCTGGGACAGTCAGTCAAGTGTCTGCCTTGAAATGGTCATAGTTCTTCCTAAATGCACACTTAACTCCCTCAAAAAATTCCTGCGGAATGCTTGGTGTTTATATCTGACTTATTGTTCATAATAATATTGTTATCATTTACTGCTGGCGACCCAGGAGGCTCGTTTCTTGCCCCAAATATATAAATAATAAATAAATCAGTGCTATTTCTTGCTCTAAATATATATATGTGTCTATATATGTATATTTATACATATGTATAGATATACACATATATGTGTATATACATACACATATATATACATATATACATACATATATATACATATATATATGTAAATAAATGACTCAGTGATTCCATACTGCCTCATTTACCAGTGCAGTGGCAGAAGCAGTTGATGGCTGCTACAGGCCTATTCCTCCTAATTAAACCATATTTTACCTGCGGTTTTCTCATTCCCATCTTTAGTTTCTCACCTTGGCTCCATGCATGGATACTGAATGGCTCATAATGATTTGATGGCAGCACTGCGAAGTACAAAAGGAAAGGCAAGCACTAAACCACCGACAGTTGCCCTTGCAGGCTGTTTATGAGCCCAGTTCGCTAAGATCAGGCTCCCCACTCAGCTTGTGCCATCAGCACCATGTCTGGATTGAGGGAATCTTTTCCTTCACCTTTTCTGTGTGATAAAGACGTTCCCTGAGCTTCCACGCCTTCAGAGTGCCTCTGGCTTCTATTTCCTAGGGAAGCTGTCAGATTTAAGGCTGTTTGTAGCAGGAAGGCATCCGCTACAGTCATTAAACACCAAATGCAGATAGAACCCTTCTCACATTGCTGTGAGCAATCAGCTCATTCATCTGAACTACAGCTGTGCTTGTACAGTACAGTGCAGGTACTTAATGTGGTCTATGTCCACACACATAGAACTGACCTCTGCCTGGGGGCCGTGATGGGTTGTGCTCTCACCCTATAGAGGTGTTTGGGTGTCATACCCATGCTATCAGTGCAGAGATGCTCAAATAGCCCTAGAAATCATTAGGCTTGAGTTAAATCAAAGTTAATTTCACTCACCTGCCCCACTTCATGTTCATGTATACAGCCAGTTCTGCCAGGATTTAAGGAGTATTTACTCTTTGGCTCCTTATTACTGAAGCCGAGACATTGAGACTGATATAGCTCTACTTAGACACTTGACACCTTTATTCAGTGGAGCTCCATGTAAAGCAGACTGTGAAATCCGGGGAGGAATGCTTTCCAGTGAGGACTACTTCTCATTAGAACACAATTGCTCAACAGGTTTGCCCTCGCTGCCATCAAGAACAAAGTAATCCTTTGGTAGCTCTTGTACTGTATATTTAATTGCCTTCAAAATGATGCATTACAATTGGGCGGCTGAGACGTTAATGCACGAGTAAACGAGGCAGGGAGCTGTGCAGAATTGCTTTGTCCTACAGCAAGAATGAACAAGATTATCTTATTGCATGAGTGATTCCAGAGGCTTTATCTTCCCCTCGACACAGGCTCCATGCACATTAATCAGTCACAAACACGCATTCCAAAGGAGAACACAAATCATGGCAAATCTTCTTATCGAGTTAATGAATGACTTGCTTCCCTCCTATCCCTTCCTCATCTACAAGAAGGCAGCCCAAGGCAAAAGCTCCCTAGACCTGGATGTGATGAATCCAGCGAAGGAGCTGCTTTAGGAAGCCCATAAGCAGAGCTACCAGAGGGTTTGCAGCATGGACACACGCTGTGTGTGGGCTCTCCAATGTACAGCACAGCTTAAAAACACACTGCCATGTGCAGGGCAGATAAGCAATAGAGCTAAAAGAGAGCAAGCGTTGCCGAGGGAAGGTGTTCCCACTGATGTGGGGTTTGTTAGCAGAACTATGGGCATGTCTTTACAGCCCTAAGCCCTCAATTTTGGAGCTACGCTGATCCAACGGCTTTGTTACTAGGTATGAAAATTGTCCTTTCTTCCCCCAGCTCCCCTTTGCAAGGAGCAGCTTCATGACAGCAAATTCGAGCCAGGGGCCAAAGGGGAAGAATGGGGTTGACTCTTCTCCCCTAAAATCCCTATTTTTAAGTATAGCTCAAGCTTAGCAGTGAGTGGAAGCTCAGGACAAGACACTAAAGATGTGCTTGGGGTTTTCAGAGGCTAGAGCCTGGAATGATAGCACTGGGTACTTACTGCCTATACTTAGGCTAGTTAACCTCCACATAGCTGCTCTGGTAGCGGGGCTTGCATCCAGTTTGATTAAACTAGTTGCAAATAGGCCACAGTAATGCAACAGTCGTGGTGCAGGCAGCCCTGCACTGTGGTTGGGAGGTGTGTATCTGAATGAGAGGCAAAACTACCTCCTGTAGATGCTCTTGCTGCCTGGCTTTTCTTGGCTCTCTGCTGCTCAATGAGTCCAGATGAAGGCCATGAGCTCTCGAGTGGAATAACCTGCAGGGGAAGCACATTCCCAAGGTTTTGCCTTTCCTGCTCTCCCAGACTGACACCGAACCCCAAAACAAAGGGCTTGGGGAATTCGACCCTTTCACAGTCCCTCTGGGATCTGTACATCATTCCAGCACATGAACCTAACACCAGTGCCACAGGGGGAAGTGGAACAGCGTTGATGAGACTCAAGAGCTCAGCAGGCAGAGCGTGAGCAAACTTCTCTGCTGGAGCCCCCGACAGCGCTCATCCACCCCAGCATGGCCGTATTGCTCACTAAGCTCACTAAGCTCTGCCATAAACCAAAGCCCAGCTGGGAACCCTGAACTGTCCTGGCACTCTATAAGAGGCAGGATGGGTTTTATGGTGTCTCCTCCGTGTCCTGGCCAAAGGCCGAGTGTGTTAACAACCGCTTTTCCTCCTCTTCCCAGAAATCCTGGTGGCTCTGACCCAATCTCCTCTGCATACCGTACATTTCTTTTCTCTTACTCCTTTTCCTGCTAATGCTTTCCCCTTCCACGCTATGCCTTTGGGATGCCTCATTTGAGCTACCTGTGGAGTACAGTGGGTGAGTTGAAGGGAAGCTGCTCTTGGTCAGGTTTCAGCTTCAAGGGCAGTTGGCAGCAGGAATGGATTTGGCCATGTGTCCCCTTTCTGAGGGCAGCTGCCCACAGGGATAAGGGCAGGGCAGAAGCAGCCTGGTGTGAACATGTTCCTAAACTGCAGGAATAAAACAGCATCAATGTTTAATAAATAGAGCACAGGCAGGAAGCAAGCGGGAGGGAGGATTCAGCACTTGGCCTTTGGTTTGTTATTTGTCAGGCATTGATATAGAAGAGGGTACAGATTTGGGGTCTATTGGTCGGATCGGCTGTTCCTTCCAGCCAAACCAGACCTTTAAGCTTTGGGAGCACTCGGCTTGAGGCCAGCCTTGAGGCTTGACAACCAGGACACCTCAATGGACAGCGCAGGCTGGGGGATGACCTGGGAGCTTTCCAGTCTCCTTCCTGACCCCTCCTTTTTGTCCAAGTCTTTGTCCAAGCAGGAGCCCTTGCTCTGCTGGGAATCAGTTCGTTCCAGGTACTGTCACTCTCGCTGTCTGTGCTTATACCCTTGGGCCTCTGTAGCTGGAGAGAACACAAGAAACATAATGTCAGCTTTATCCAACTGCGACTGGGTCAGAGACCTCATCCCTGTGGTCACCATCACCCCTCCAGCCACTTGCTGGGGAATAGGCTGTGTTCCTGCCCTGGCACACAGCATCGGAGCTCTTACTTCACTTCAGCCTGTTGAGAAACCCTTTGTGCTTCTGGGCAGTGGGAGGAGGAAACATGGGCTGTGCCTTAGTAGCTGTGTTCAACAGCGGCTAGTCCCTGCCACGTTGAAAAGTGAAGGGCAGCCAAGAGTTGGAGCGACTTTTAAACAGCACTTCCAATGCCCATGCCAGCTTTTAGCAGTCCTCCTTATCCCAAAGGAAAGGCAGCACTGCCTCCACTGCACCCCTTCCCTCCTGCGTGCAGACATAATGCCACTAGGAGGAGCATTGCTCTTAAACACGGGGGCCAGACCCGGCTTTGGGCACTCCGTTTGGGCTGGCAGCTGTGATGGAGCCCTGTTGGAAGGTAGCTGATGAGCGCAGAGTATTGCAGCAACGGGGCCCCTCTGTGCTGGATCTTCAGTGCCCTTCAACACCCTTTCCCTTGGCTAAAGTGCCCCAGGACCGCCCCAAACCCATCTCACCTGGCTGCATGCGCACGGTGCGGCACAGCCCTTTGCCTGCCTGGCTCTTGTACATGGGCTTCACGCACACCCGGTTGGTGGTACCCGCGGGCAGGTCGGTGAGGAGCACGCTGTGGATGCGGGGGGACACGCTGATGACGGATGAAGGGCCCGCTTGCCGCCGGCATCTCACCCTGTAACCCAGGACATCCCCATCGGCAGAGTCCCAGGAGGCTTTCAGGGTGTTGGAGCCCATGTCCTCAAAGCGAAGGTGCCTCACGCTGGAGCCCTCTGGAGACAGAGGATTCGTGTTACTGGGGCTGTTTGCATGGAGCGGTCCTCACTGCCCAGCTCCCTGCTCCTCCCGAGGAGAGCAGCCAGCCTGGTCCTTGCAGGAGACAACAGCTCATCCCTCCTTAACTTTGCCCTGGTACCAGCACTGTTAGGCACAGGCTGGCCACCTCCCACACTTTCAGCTGCTGTTCTCTGAGCTCCTCACTTGGGTGCTGAGAAGAGCTGGGTTTTACCTCCTGCAATATCTTTACAGGAACCCCTTCAGAGCAGAGCTTCTGCTGGTGCAATGTCCTCCCCTCTGATGCTCAGTCACACCAAAGAGCAGACACGGAGGGGAAAGGAGCACAGAAAGCTGCCTTCCCCTCCTTAGGAAGGCTCAGGGACCTCCAAACCTGTTCTGTTCATGACTACACCAGCAGCTTGGCAGCATGCACCCTGTAATACCAGTCATATTGGGCATGTCTCCTTTTCTTTCAGCCCTATGCCTTATGCATCTGCTACACCCTAATGGTATATCATGGGCTGCTCATTGGAAAGCTGCAGCTTTCCCCTTCTCTCATCCCTCCCCAGGAACTGGGCTGAGCTCTCAGGCTTCACCTAAAGGCAAACAATGTGCACGAAGGAACAGGGCTTTCAGAGACCCCTTTTGCCCACACAGCTCCCTCCCAGCCCCGTGCTGCTCCCTCACCTTCCTGGGTGCACGCTTTGGCTGACAGGGACCTCTCCTTTCCCGACCTGTACACCGCAGTCACTGTCACCAGGTAGGTCGTGTTGGCTGCCAGGTTCTCCACCACGGTGCCGTTGTGCTCAGGGCCCACCTCCAGCAGCCGCGCCGAGTTCCCAGGCAAGGGTCCATACAGGACCTGGTAGCTGAGCACGCTGTCCAGGGTAGGAGCCCAGCTCACACGGAAGCTGTGCGGGCCAGACTCTGAGATGAAAACCTGAGCCGGGCTTATTTCCTCTGAAAGCAATGGGTAAGGATGTGAATGAGTAGGGAATAGGGATGCTGGGGAGGGACGGTAGTGATAGGACAAGGGGTAATGGGTTCAAACTGAAACAGGGGAAGTTTAGATTGGATATACGGAGGAAATTCTTTCCTGTAAGGGTGGTGAGGCACTGGAATGGGTTGCCCAGAGAGGTTGTGAATGCTCCATCCCTGGCAGTGTTCAAGGCCAGGTTGGACAGGGCTGTGGGTGTCGTGGTTTAGTGTGAGGTGTCCCTGCCCATGGCAGGGGGTTGGAACTGGATGAGCTTAAGGTCCTTTCCAACCCAAACCAGTCTGTGATTCTATATTCTATAATTCAAGGCATAAGAACACCGGTTGCTACCCAGCATAAATCCAAGTCACTCTCCTGGCCCAAATGACTGCATGGAGTCTGCACAGAGGGGCTGGATTCTGCTCTAAGTGTTCCCCCTTTCCTTCCCTCTCAGACTGGGATTCCCCAGCAGTGGCCACACCTGCAGCCTCAGGTAGGAGCCAAGCATCTCCTTGTGCCCACAGCAGCTGCTCAAGCCACAAGAGTCAAACTTCCCCTTTGGCAGTAACCCACACAAGGCAGGATAGTGAGTACATGCACCAGCCTGTGCTTTACCCACAGTGGGCTCTCCACCTGACAAATACTTACAAGTTGAAGCTCCTGCCGTCTTTGCTCAGGGCAATAGGCTCTGCTTTACTCTGGATTCATACACTAAGATTGGAAGGGTTGGATCTTATGATCATCAGATGGGAACCCCTGTTCTGGACAGTGCAGAACATCTCTAAGCAAAAAGCTGCTAGCTGAGTGCCAGCATAACGCTGCCTTTATGTTCTGTCCTCACCACAACCATCTGCCTCCTTCAATGAGGCCATGAGGCTGTGGGATGCAGACCAAGGGCTGTCCCAGTTGCTTTATATATATATATATATATATATACACATATATACATGTAATAGGGCTATATATAATATATATAATAATTTATATTATATATAATATAAAGGGCTATATATAATGTAATAATTATATCTATAAAAAACTGTCCCAGTTGCTTTACATATATATACACACATATATGCATATATATATATAAAACTGTCCCAGTTGCTTTATATATATATATACACACATATATACATATATATATAGGCTCAGTACAGTGGAGACTTCCCCCTTGGTTTTACCTGCCAGGGTAGTAACCCTTGTTGTCTGTGGAGGGAAGTAGTGGACGTTGGATTCAGGAATGAGTGCCACCTCGTACGCAGTTTCTGGTGCAAGATTGCTTAGCATGAAGCTAGTGTGAGCCCCGGACACTTGATTTGCTCTCTTCCTTGCTAGATCATCTACTGGGGCATACTCCAGGGTGTAGTAGCCCGTTTCTTGGGAGAGGAGTTTGGGCCACACCAGGCGGACGCTGCTGGAGGTGATATCTACTGCATGGAGCCGATTTGCTTGGATAACATCTGGAAGAGAAAGAGAGGCAGGAAATCACTGCGGACATTACCACCGGGACACAGCACAGCCGAAACACAGCCCCTTCTGGAGGGGAGGTGCAGCCCCCAGCACCACTGGATCACAGCTGGAGTCTCCTCCATGTAACCGAGCCTCTTCATAGCAACCCAGTCACTGCACAGAGCTCAAAAGGGAAACCCATGCCCCAGCAGTGGCCAGGAAGAAGGGGCAGAGGTTGAGCACTGCCCAGATGCATTCATCCCGCCTGCAGTCACTCCCAGCAGTGTTCCACAGAGCCCCATTGTTCTGGGACATTGAGCATTCAGAGCTGCTCTTGCTCCATCTCATCTCACCCCCCCTGCACCCAGGCTTGTGCTACCTCTGAGCTCCAGCCCCCAAGTACACACAGCAACACCTCTTCTGATGCTCCGCAGCTCCCCTGCTCCCTCTGCCTCTTGGCCCTGCTGACACACGTGAGCCCATCGTGGGCACAGTTCCACTCTTCCCTGGTTCTCCAGAGGGACAAACACACAGGAGGTTGTTTCTGGATTCCCTGGTGTATGAAGACAAAGATGCTCTTGCTCTTTTCTTTAAGGATGTGAGCCTTAAAGAAGTGCATTTGCTCACTCCTGAAACCTTATGATGGTACCAAGCTTAAATACTTTGCAGAATACCCTAAACAGCTCTCACCCACAGAGTAAAGGAAGGCACAAAAGTCTGCCCAGACCTGCAAGAGAACAGGGGTTATCCCAGCACTCCCAGCCTTGTCCCGGAGCAGATCATCCCTCCTCCTCCAAGTGCCTGCCAGCTTCCCTGTACCAAACAGAGCGGCCTCACTTTTTCCTCTGAGCTGTTCCTTGGCTCTCCCAGGCAGGCAGGAACATTCCCCCTTCTCCTGCCCGCTCCCAGCCAGCCCCACTCCACCCAGGGAGAGCTTGGAGCAGGCAGCACCATGGGGCCTGGGGCACTGCACCCCTCTCTGAGCCCCACAGCCACACAGTGGCCAAGCCACAGAGGAGCAGGGAGCAGAGGAAAGGCCTCAGCCCCACAAGCCCAGCCAAAAGCTCCTGGAATGGGAATGAGGGAGTCTGGAGGCAGTGAATAACTGAGGCAGATGAAAGGGACACGGTGCGGCACCTAAGGGATGTGCAGCAGGAAGCCCGCAGCACATAACTCCATAGGTGTTGCCAGACTGTGGATGCCTTGAGCATGTAAAGAGAGCAATAAACCCCAGGAAGCAGGTGCTCATGCTGTGCTTCACAGCACCTCCTCATTCCCAGAGGGAAGCAGAAAGTTCATCTCTTGTAATAGACAGTCCCTTCCTAACAGCATTCAGAGACAGCCGTGATACATTTGCCTTCTACCTCCTTGGTGACTTGAAGCACCAGTTTGAAGCCACATGAAACAGGGATGCTGCTGCTTTCACGATGAGTGTAAGACACGCAGCCAGGCAGCAGAGGAGCCTGTTCCAGCTCTGGGGACGTGATTCCCTCTTGCAGAAGCTTCAGCTAGGAACTGGGACAAATTACAGCACTTCACTGCTCTATGTCCATGCTTTAACACGGACAGGGTCAAGGTTCTGATTCAGGGGAGGGGATCACAACTTCTCCATTACCAGGGTGGACGTTCAGGGTCTGGGATTGCCCCCTGGGCTCACCTGCTTCTGTTCTGCTCTAAGTGAGAATGTCAGAGGGTCCGGAGCCTTCACTGCAACAGAAGCTATGCAGGACCCTGGTTCAGGTCAGGAATGGGTTGCCCTGGATACAGATGGGAAGTGGCTGATGATTTGTGACTGCTCCCAGGTAGGCTCCTGCAGAACTTGGCTCAAAGGTGGTGCCAAAGGATGGAACAAGTCAGCAGTTGTTAATCCAACAAGTGGAGAGCAAGTGGATGCTAGCACAGACCCTGATGTCAGCTCCAAGGAATGCCTGGGGTTTACAATGTCCTTCCCAAGAAGCCTGGGATCATTGTGTTGGAATATCTATGGAGCAGGCATGAAACACTGTTCCTGGGTAGGAGGTGGAGGGAGGAGAGCAACTCTTGGCAAAGCTCGTCTGTGCATTACAAAAGGCTTTTCAACAGTAGCAAGAGATGAGGACAAGATAGCAGCGAAATAAAACCAGTCTGGGCCATTCCAGAGTTGGAAAGGCCTAATGTCTGCCTGCCAAGGATCCCGGCTATCCCTGCTATCCCAGGGGCCACAAGCAGGAAGGGAGTGATGAGGGCTGCCTCCTCCAGGAAGGGAAGAGTGGACACATGGGGCTTTATCCAGGCTAATTCAGGGGATGCTACCGGAGGCTGATGTTACCAAAATCCAGGCACCAGCCTCTGGGCTCATGTGGGAATCTCTCCTTCCATTCAGATCCCAGACTAGTGACTTCTAGACCTGGTGGATGCACAGAACAGTGCCCTTGGACACAGCAGGGTGTTTATTACCTCTGCAGACCTTCAAGTCAACCTTGTGCTGCAAGGATGTGCAGGTGATTCCTCATTTTGGGATGCTCTTCTCCACCCGCTGGCCTCAGGATGCACCAGAAGCTGAAACAGCCACGTGAAACAAAGCACCTGGGGTTGTGTGGTGTCTGGTCCAGTGGCTGGTGCTGCCCCATGCTCAGAGGGGAGATGTGGATGGGTGGAGAACACAGTCCCTGCCTGTGATTTGTTAGGTGATCACTGGAAATAGGAACGGCTCCATACAGAGGGTTTGTGGAAAGGGTTTTACTTGGATGCTCCAAAGCCAGCTCTAACCAGCTCCCATAGAAGCCAAAGGAGGAATTAAAGCACGGTTTCCAATGGAGGGAGAACCTCCAGGAAAGAAATCAATGGAAAGACTGCAGAGTCATAGGAACTCCCTCAGCTTCCCAAGCAAATCCAGAGGGATCTGGGAGGCAGAGGCAATCCCAGGCGCTCCCACCGTGCTGGCATTGAGGAGCTGCAAAGAGAACATGCTCTGTGCAGCAAAGCATGCACATTAGCATGAGGTGTTCCTCTTGGCTCCCTAACGCCTGCCTTCTGGCCCGGATGAGGGCTTTGGGTCTCCTCAGAGCCTTTCCTGGATGCTCTAAAGAGTGGGATTGCTGAGGATCAGCTCTGTCTGTTCCTGCTCCCTGCACAGCAACGGCCACGACCACGTTAGCAACACAGAGGTGGTGGTTGGCCTGCTCAGCCAAACAAGTCAGGGCTGGGCTTTCCTTCCAAGTCTGTGCTGGCCAAGTCAAGCTATAGATCTGGCAGATGTGGAACACGTTCCAACAGGGGAGCTATGGAACAAAACCACTCCCCTCCCACAGCCTCCATGCTGACAGCCAGCAGCATCCCTAATTGCTCTCTGTATGCCAGATACTTGTAGGCAGGAGTTAGACATCCCAGTGTGTGCCAGCCACCGGTGCATGCAGGACATCAGATCTACCCCAGACAAGAGTCTGAGGGAGCTGAGGACCAAATCCTTCCCAGGCACGCACATCCCATTGTGTGTGTGCATTTGTGACCTCCACCTCCCTCAGATGGCTCAGAACCAGACAGCACTACAGAGAACACAAACCACCCTGAACGGAAGACTCAGGTTCAAGGGACTTGGGTACCTTGCTCCCAGCCTTTGCTGGAGCCTATTCACTGCCTGTTGGGGAAGCCTCTGGTTAACAATTAACCTGTGCAGGTGGGGGCATTCCCATGCTACACTTGACTCACATGGTTGTCTGAACAGTTCCAGTTCAAAGCCCTGTGGGGTTTTAAGGAATCCAGGTAACGCACTGCCCGAGCCTCTTTACTAACAACTGAACAACTCACTACAAGCACAAGGGAATTTGTCCCACTCAGTTATGGGACACTCCAAGGGGAATGGAGATACTTGTCTCCTAAAAGCCTTGCTTTATGTTGGGCTGTGGACAAAGCACCTCAGTTTGTGAGGGCAGCAGCTGTGGCTCAAGAGGACCATTGGGTTTAGGGGACTGCCTGCCCTGCAGAGCCAGGCATTAACTCCCATTCAGCCACTCCCCAAGCTCCCATTGACCCCAAGCCAACCCCGCCATACCTCGGATGGAATCCCTTAGCTCCTTGGTGATGATGGTCAAATCATCCACGTCCACAAAGTGCAGGTGCTTCTCCGGAGGCTGGCTGGCAGCAGCAGAGAGCTCCAGGTAGTTCCCTCGTCCCGTGCTGACGATGAACACCGTTACCCCCATGTCCTTCAGGAGCTGCATGGGTTCAGAGATGTCATCAGTGGAGAAACCATCCGTCACCCAAACCAGTACCTTGGGCACATCAGGCCGGGCACCAGCTTCACCACTGAAGAGCTTCTCCTTGGCATAGGAGAGCGCTTTGCCTGTGTTGGTGTCACCCATGAGCTGCCGAGTGTCCCGGATGGCTTGCTGTAGAGACCGGCTGGACTGGTACCGGTCAAAGGGGAACTCCATGGTAGGGGTAGTGCTGATGTGGATGATGCTGGCCTGGACATCTTTGGGGCCGAAGGTGAAAGGTTGCACAAGGTCCCACATGAATTCCTTCACCCTGGAAAACTCATAGTAGGAAACGCTGCCAGAGCTGTCCAGTAAGAAGAGGAGATCCCCCTCCGAGTTAGAAACAGAGGGCTGGGGACCTAGGCAGGGGAGAGAGGGAGGTGTGTCAGTGGAATGATGTGAACGGGCGTCTGCTTGGAGAGCTTGCTCATCTTGTGCCCTATCTCAGGGTTCAGTGGGAATCTTGCTAGGCAGGGACTTTGGGGTTTGCTCCCTTTAGTTATTATCACTATTTGCATGTAGTGTGAGGGCTCCTGGGCTCTATTCCAGGAGCTTCTCACCCCATCTCCCTGGCACCCTGTTTCCCCTCACTGGGAGGCGTTGCTTGGATTCTGACACTGAAGCATTACCCAGAGGTCTGCCTGTGGTTGCTCACCAGCTCTTCTCTTAACACCTGTGGTTTTAAGGTACATGGCAATAGAGCTGTAAGAGAGATGCCCTGGACCTCACATTGCAGAGCATACTCCAAGCACTTCCACACCACACTCACACAGGACCTGGAAGCACTGCACAAACCTACCCAGCGTCACAACAGGCTTTTCAGGCACAGGTTATCAAACCAATACACATAAACTGAGAGGCCAGGGCAGTGGAAAGAGGCAGGAGCTGAGGCACAGGGATCAGGGTAGGGTTAAAAGTACAACCCACGAGTCCTGCATCCCGCTGAACGCCTCTGAGCTCCATCACTCGCACCGACACCTCCTGTTACACACCAGCCTGCTGATCCTCCCTGCTTTCTGCTCCAGGCGAGAGGTGGACGTGTTCCAGGAGCTGGGAACATTCCTCACAGTGCCCCTGCCATCTCCCTGGGGCCATGAGCAGCAGAGACAGCAGCAAACTGCTGGTCCCAAGCAATTGCCAAGGTGAGGAGCGATGTTAGAGCCTAACCTAGCTCCCAGGTTTATCCCATCTGATGGCAATGGAAGTGCCTGGAGCTGAACCGAGCTGTGTTTGGAGGAGAATGGGGTGATAAAGAAGCTTGATGAGGAAACCTGCTGGCTCTGCTTCTCAGAACTGGCTGCAGCTCGGTCCACACAAGCCGGGCAGGAAGCTCCTGATTTATACCACTGGAATGGAGGGACTCCTCCCTACATCACTTGCTAAAAGCCAGGCGCATCGGATGCTTTCCTGCTCCTCTGCATGCACACTGACCTCTGCTCCCAGATGTCGTAGCAGCAGCATCCCAGAGAGGCTCAGGGTGTCTGGGATGGGGCTGCAAGACCCATTTGTGCAGAAGAATGCAGTGTGGCAAGAAGAGCATGCTGTGAGGGTGTGACCTGGAATCCCACCCCCTTTCACTCATTTTCTTCCCATTTCAGCTACTCTGCTGCATGGGGAGCACACACACACACACACAGAGGGGATCCTTCTGCTTCTCTTAGAGCTCGACAGATTTACAATAGCTGGACTGTCAATAGTGACTTTGGAACGCTAGTCACCACCACCCAGCTTTGGAGGTGCAAGAAGGGAGAACAAGCCTTGGCCTCGAGATTCCTGCCTGCCCCTTTGAGCTCCTCTATCAGTGAAGGGATCAGGACCACGGAGTGGCCAAGCAATGTGGGCTACGGAGCAGAGATGGAGCTGGTGCAGCACTCGAGCCGTGTGGGACCCAAACCCACAAGGCAGTAGAGAGCTGTATGGAAAGGCTCCCAAACTGTTGCTAGCTCCATGGAGACCCCATGCAGACACTGCAGAAAGGCATGGCAAGGCAGGCACAGGGGTGGCAATGAGCCTGGCAGAGATGGGCAGGGTTGCTAAACCCTGTCTGGGGCACGGCTCCAGGAGGCAGATATGGGATGGCGAAGCCAAGAGGAGGGAAAGGCCAGGGCAGGGGACAGTGAGCAGGTACAAGGGGTCTGTTACATGGCCTGGCTGCTGGCAGTGGGACCTGCCATCTGCGTGGGTTACAGCCATCTCTGCATGACCCAGCCCCGCTCAGCCCTGTGTTACGCACACACCCAGTGAGCAATCCTCCTTGCCCATAGCAATGTGCAGTTTCACCACCCCATCACATGGATGAGCTGAACCTGTGACCTGCAGGTCCCTGCCACTGGTTCCTGCAGCTCCCTGCCTCCCTAATGGCATGGCAGCAGCACAGAGCAACAGGGGTTTCTGGCTGCATGAAGCAAGTCACGCACATGCAGCCATGTCCCTGTGCTTTCCCCTCCATTGGAACCAGTACAAGCCACTGAGTTGCATTTCAAGCCATAAGGAGAGATGTGAGCACCAGGACTGCTGCCTCCCAGGAGGAAATCCCTGTTGCTCCTCACCGGTTTGAGCAGTGACACCGGTGTCCCTAATGTTGCACCAAGGGGGCTGTGAAGGCTTCTGACCCCGGCAGGGAAGGGAGCAGTGGCCAAAGGACATTCACTAATCACAACCGGTAACTGGGTCACAGGCAGCAACACTTGGGATGCAGCACAAGCAGGAACCCATCACTGCCAGAGCTACCAGTACAGGGGAACATGGGGGAAAGCCAGCACGAGGAGGCTGTGCAGGAAAAGCCACTGCTTGACACCACGTTCTGCCTGGAGGGTAGAAAGCATTGGTTAACAACCGGTTAACAACCAGTTAATAACCAGTTAACAACTGGTTAACAACCGGATAGCAATCGGCTAACAACATGTTAACAACTGGTTAACAACTGGATAGCAACTGGTTAACAATCAGTTAATAACCAGTTAACAACTGGTTAACAACTGGATAACAACCGGATAACAACTGGATAACAACTGGCTAACAACCGGTTAGCAACTGGATAGCAACTGGTTAACAACCGGTTAACAACTGCTTAACAACTGGTTAACAACTGGATAACAAACGGTTAACAACTGGATAACAACTGGTTAACAACTGGTTAACTACTGGATAACAACCAGTTAGCAACTGGATAGCAACTGGTTAACAACCGGTTAACAACTGGATAACAACCGGTTAACAACTGGCTAACAACCGGTTAACAACCGGTTAACAACTGGTTAACAACCAGTTAACAACTGGATAACAGCTGGATAACAACCGGATATCAGCTGGTTAACAACCGGTGAGCAGCAGCAGCAGTTACGCCGATGGGCAGGTATGTGTTCTGGAGCTGCAGGACTGTCTGTGGGTGGAGCAGGAGGCTTCACACAGGCAAACACCATCACACTCACCTCTGCTCACCACGGCCCTGCCTAAGGTGGGAACGAATCCCATCAGGATCCATCAGATACCTTAGGGAAGGGATCTCCCCGCAGCAGGACTGTGGCAGCGCTTACAGGGAGACCAGACACTGCCATCCAGGTTTAGCTTCTCGATTCCTCATCTTTCTTCCTGCCCTTTGTCCCCCATCCAACACAAACATGCCAGCCGTGCCAGAGGTGGGGCTGCTGAGGTTTGTTCCCAGTAAATCCCTGCCTTACGCAAGCAGATGCTGCTTTCAAGCCCTTTCCTTTGCTTTGCCGAAGGAAGATGAGCTGTTTGGCAAGAGGACAAGGGCCGATTCCTCACTTGTGGTGAGATGTGGGTAGAAGGAGCATCCACCAGCCAAGGAACAGCCCTACAGAGCTCTCATTGCTGCTGCTGTGCTCCAGTACAGGGAACAACACATGGCAGTCTCCCGTTGTCACCCTCGAGCTGACACGTGGGCAATAGGCACAGATCAGACCTGCAGAGAGAAGTGTTTTGAAGGGAGCAAAATGTCCCCATGGAGTCACGGCATTGCCTATTGGAAGGCTTGGCTTTTCCAAGGGAAAAGCAGCTGGTCAGACTTCCCTGACACCGAGATGCTGACAGCAGACATCCGCTGATAGAGATCCCTGTGCTCTCGGCTGGGGCCTGAGCACACGCCTGGCTTCCATGGGGCTTGGAACTTGCAGAGCATAAAGGGATCAGCAGCCAAAACCAGATCGCGTCCTGTCTTGGTGAACTGTGCTTGAAATTCCCTTTGCCTTCCCTCCTCACTGCTTGCCCATGCGAGGAAAAGAGATCTCTCCTGAAGAGAGGCAGGTCTGGAGGTCGGATAACACAATCTGTGCTTCCCTGTGGCCCCTTGGGATCGCAGTGAGAGGCAGGAGGAGCAAGGCACTGCCTCCTCCAGAGAGGTATCCCATCATCCAGGAGCTGTTTTACACTGAGCCACAGCAGGGAGGTCTGTGCCATGGGAAGCAGCTAGATAACCTGCCCTAGTTAGGGAGCTGAGCCCCACCAAGCACCATACACTGGTGTGACTAAAAGCCCAAGCTGCCTGTGCAGGTTCCAGCTCGTCTGTGCCGCAGATGACAGGCTGCATGGTGAGGAATGGCCCTTCAGACAAATTCCTCTGCAGGAAGGAAGCTGCGCTGCCATCTCCTATGATCTTTGCAGGAGTTTCCCTGTCTCTGCTGTCTTATTTAGAGCCTCAGAGTGCTGGAAGTGTGGCATTGTGCTGAGTACTGGGCTGTGCTTCAGAGCGCGGTAAGTGCAGGGCCCTCTACAAAGCACCTATGGATGCTCTGTGCCTGGTTTTCACTTGCTGCACCCCCACAGATAGCAACACCCCCATCATTTACTGCTGGTGCTGGTCCAGGGTAACCAAGTAACAACAACTTAAGCTCCATTTATCAAAGCCCAGACTAACAAATGTTCATACTTTACACTGATGCACCAGGGATCTGAGGCTGGACCTAAAGAGGAAAGCAAGGGCAACTGGCCATGCGCCTTTGCACTAAGTCAGTGGCCATCACCCTGAAAAAGCCAATCATTCCTGAGCATGTAGAAGCACCACTGGCCCCCAGCTTGGGCCACTACAGCTGGGAATAAAGCCACAATCCCCCACCCTTAGTCAAGACCTTAGGGAACAGCTCTGAAGATGCTAACCTGCCCCCTCTGGAAAACCTTGGCTCGCTTTTGCCCATGCTCTGAAGGTCCAAGCACTGCCCCCCCCCTCCCCAATGGCAGGAGAAACGCAGGGCAATAGGAATAACTGCTGCCTGTGGGCTCATTGAGCATCGTGCCAGCACCATTCCTGAACCAGGCTGTGTCCCTGGGGAACAGCATCCAGCACCCTGTAAGGGGATCTGAGCAATAGACACAGTCTGCTCTGCTGCCAAAGCAAAGCAGTCCCTGTCTGAGCTGAGGACCTGCTGTCCAGACAGACCAGGGCTTCCCTACTCCTTTATCACTGGATTACATTGCCCAGGTGCAGGCAAAGCCAGATGCAGCCAGCAGTAGCCCTGCAGTCAAAGAGCAGAACCTTCTTTTGACTGTGAGCACAGTAACTGCATCAGCTCGGCCCCCACGGTGTGGGCTCTGTGTTCTGCCCAGTGCCACAGTGCAGGAAGCACGAGTGAGACGTTCGTCTCCTCTGTGTCCCTTTCCCCCCCATCAGTTCTGCAATGCTGACCCACAGCCATTCTCCCCGAACAGCATCCAAAAGAAAGCATTTTAAAGGGGAAATGATGATTGAATGGCAGAGATTAGCAACAGACCAACAAGGCAGGTATAGCATCAATCACTATTTGCACTTCTCTTAATGTAACAATGAGGAATGAGGAACTTTTCCATATGGTTGCACTGAAGTGCAAGTTTCTGATCAGTTTTTTTTCTGCTGGAAACAAGCAAGATAACACACGAGTGCAAGCAGACACCTAAAGCAGCAATACAACTTCAGCTTTTATTCTGAAAAGGCTTACTGAGAAGCGCTTAAGGACCAGGAGGTGTTAAAGGGAAGGGAAGCACTAAGGAACCCCCTTGTCTTTCCAGGCACTCACCTCTCTCAGGTGTGTTCTGTCCCGCAGCCAACTGCAGCCACAGGCCAAGAGAAAGCACTGTCTCGGCCAACATAGCAACGTCTGGTCCTGGGCAAACTACCTTAAATCCAAAAGCTCGGCTCTGGGAAGGCAGCTGAAAGGCTTCAGATCAGTCATAGTACGTGCAAGGAGCCACCGGATCCCAGGGTGCCACTTGTGCGCTGCTCATGCCTCGGGATCCGCCTGCTTCTGTATGTGTGTTTGGCCGGGCTGGGGTGGAAGCGCTGGCTCCTGCAGGCAGTTTTCCTTCCCCCCCCCCTCCACCTTTTAAAGCCATAAATCCATGCCGACAGGAATAGCTGGAGGAGAGGCACAAACAGCACCCCCGCTGCTGCTCCTCTCCCGGCTGCAGCTTGCCCCAGGAGCGCGGATTCAGCCTGCGTGCAGCTGGGCTGCTCCGAGGAAGAGATCCCTATAGAGAAAACTTGGGCCCTGCAAGACCCTGGCAGCAATCCAGCTACTGGGAGGGAAAGAAAGAGCAGCTCGGAGAAATCCAAAGCTGCTTTGCTCTGGAATGAGCTGGAAAGAAGGAAAACCACGTATATAGAGGAGAGAAGGAGCCAGGCTTCCGAGCGTGCCCTGCCCTGGCAATAGTGGCTAATCCGTAGGGAGGAGGCGGGCGGAGCGCTCCCCAGGTCCTAGCGCTCCCCAACGTCGTGTCCCTGCCCCTGTGCTGCCCCATGGGGCTGAACGCCACGGGTACAAGCAAACGCTGTGCCCTAGGGAGAGCAGGAGGCACCGGGCAGCACGGAGCCTGCAGGAAGCACCCCGGGGGGAACGTCAGTGCATCCAAAGGGGCATGGAGCAATGCTCTGGTGCAACTGGTGCATACGGCAGCCTGCTGTGTCCTCACCCCTGCGATGTGGCATTAAATACACCCCCAAGTCTGACTTCTGAGCCAAGGGGGATTCACAGGGCTGAAGATAAACCTGTGACCAATCTCTTAGTGGATGGAGGGGCAGAAGAGCTTGGCAGGGAGCGCATACCAAAGATGCTCTACCTTCACTGGCATGCAGCTTCTCCATTCCCCTGTATGCAGGAGACTTGCCAGAGCAAAAGAAGGACCAAACCTGGTTCACCCAGTTATGAAGACACTAATCAATTGTCCCCTCCCTTAGTAATGGGGAGTGACCCACGAGAGAGGCTAAGAAGCAGCCAAGAAGGAATGTTTAGAAGCCTGTAGGATTTCTGGAACCCATGAGCAAGATTTCCTCCACTTTGATTCTCTCTCTCCTGGAAAGAGTGAACCAAGGAGCTGTTTGGGGTGGGAGGAAAGTTGTATCCATCCTCATCAACTGAATGGAAAGTCAGAACAGGTCCAAGGAATCAGATCCCACTGAGAAACCATGGATTCCGTCAGCTTTCCTGGGCACTTGTCTGTGTTTCCCCTCCCAGTCTGGTACCCAGCTGCATCACTGAGGAGCTTCCCAACAGCAGGTTGTATGGTACCTCAGTCTCATGTAACACAACCCTACATGAGGGACAGCCTCACCCACCCATTCATGCAGGCTGGGGTAAGCGTTATCCCAGACAATTAGACACCCTGCTCTCATAGCAAGAGCATATAACTTGTGAGATCCTCCTCCTTGTCGGAGCTGTGCTGGTTTAGCAGCACTCATGGTGAAGTCAGTAGGAAGTGCAGGTTCTCTAGCAGGGAAGCCTCATCCTGGAGTCTCATTTGGCAAGCAAGCATCCAGGGAAGAGTTACCGAGCACAGCACAGCAAAGCACACCATGGTCTAATTCACCAATCTGAGCAGATTCACTGATGCCCGTTGCACAGAATCACATTCAGTGCAGCTGCTGATGTATTGCCCGTGACAGCAGCCAAGAAGGCAAAAGGCTTTCCAAGCCACTGCTGAGTGAAGTGCTTGTTCAGTCGCATCCTTGTTCTCTGCTGGCCAATGCATCCTAGTTGCTGTTCTCACACCGGTTGTGTTCCGGGTTTGGGATGTGGAAGGGATGGGCTGGAGGAAGCAAGTGTTGCCCTGCTGCAAACCATCTGCTTCCCATTAACTAACCTAGACCTCCATCTGCCCCCGTCCTATCCTATCCCCCTTCTGCTCCAGCACCCAACAACCGGTACATAGAAGTGACAGACAGCAAGCTAGAGATGCTGCAGGTCTGGCTCCCTGGGCTCACAGCTGCATGTTCAGAGCCCCTTGGTGAGGGCTGGTAGTACCTGGAGGTGATTTCCTTCCATTACTCACTTCCCAAGGAAGTCTTTCCACGGAAGGGTTGCTCATCTTACAATAATTCCTCTCTTTGTCAGTTTATCAATGCGAACACCATGCACACCCTGCAGCCTTTATCTCCCTGGGAGCCCTGCTGGGATAGGTGGAAGCAGGAAAAAACAGCCTGGAAAATCATCAGATCTTACACAATTTGGGGTTATTTTTGCACTTTCCTGTAACTGACAGATCCTGTTTCCAGTAAGGCTGGTGCAGGCACGCGCTGCCTCTTGCCTGGTGGCATCCTGCCCTCTGAAGCCAGCTCTGCCACTGCAGGTTTGCTCCTGTTTAGATGAGAGCAGAACCTGGATACAGGCCTCAGCTTGGGCTCGGCTCCCTCTCATGTTCTCCACCTTCCATTGCCTTGACTGGGATTCACTCCGGATCATCCTCACGTCACCATGGCCACGTTACAGAACAGCTCAGGAGCAATCAATCACTGTAAAAGTACAACCAAAACTCAACTGAGAGCTGCCACCCCCAATCCACTCTATTTCGAGCGTGGTATTATCAATACCCAGACATGTCCACATGCATCCTGCACAGCACAAGCCTCAGCACCACGGTTCTGAGCTCTGCAGCTGCCCTGACGTTCAGGGGATGTCAACAATACACAGCTTCTGAAGAGATGCAATATCCTCTTGGAGACAAATCCCTGCAGCTGGAACAAAGAGGCTTTTGGGAACACAGCCTTTATTCAGCTCTACACAACAGTGTTTGTTTGGAGGGGCTGTTCTATATATGGCAAGTTGGAAAATCCCTGGTTGGAAAGGAAGCAAAGCGGTCCTGGGAGAATGATGAAGGAAGTTTCCTCTTGAGCTGTGCAGCCCAACACAATGCTCGTATCCCAGCCTGAACGCATGCACCAGGGTCTTGTGCTGGAAGGCAGGCCTATAGGGATGCTGGGGAGGGACTCTTCATTAGGGACTGTAGTGACAGGACAAGGGGTAATGGGTTAAAACTGAAACAGGGGAAGTTTAGATTGGGTATAAGGAGGGAATTCTTTCCTGTTAGGGCGGTGAGGCACTGGAATGGGTTGCCCAGGGAGGCTGTGAATGCTCCATCCCTGGCAGTGTTCAAGGCCAGGCTGGATGAAGCCTTGGGTGAGATGGTTTAGTGTGAGGTGTCCCTGCCCGTAGCAGGGGGTTGGAACTGGATGAGCTTAAGGTCCTTTCCAACCCGAACTATTCTGTGATTCTATGATTGCACCGCTCCAGGCTGCCTGGGCTGCCCTGACCCCAGAAATGCCCCTGTGTAAGGCAGCAGAGAGGCTCCAGCCCCGTGTGCTCAGGTCTCAGTTAACATCTCACATCTCCAGCCTCAAGTCAGCTCTTATTTTGGTTTCACTTGGAAGGCAACCTACAAAAATAGACATGTTTACCCCCTGCCTTCACCAAAGCCACCCGATGACTGGGAATGGCTCTGCAGTGAGGTAAGGTCTAGCTTATAGATGATCTCTTGCAGCCCAAAGCATCCTAAAAGTCACCCAACGCAAATCCCCACCACTGCTGCGGTGCGGTGTGGTCTCTTGTGGCAGTGTTACACTGAACCTTAGGCTGTGTGAGAGGAGCTTACCCCGGAGCAGAGCAACCACCCAGGTTAGTGGCAGTACACTGGGAAAGGCTGCTTCCCGTGTTAACACTGAAGGACTGGCTGCAGGATTACCAGGACCCTCTTAAAACCAGCTTTAGGACAGCCAGCAGTAATAGAGCTCCTCAGAAACAGTGCCGGGGCGGGCATTCCTGCTGTTCCCCCTGCAGCCACAGCATCCCCCTCTTCTTCCATCCACATCTGCAGCAGCCTATTTCAATAGGAAGGCATTTATGGCACACACAAATGTGTCTAATGCATGAGGGTGTCTCTAGGTCTCTAAGCAGTTGCCTGCTCATGTGAAGGGCTTCAGTTCCTCTGGCTCTTGGGCAGCAGATGCTTTGCTGCTCGGGTTTTATGAGACTTGGACAATGTGTGCTTGGGTGAGCTCTGAAGGAGTCAGCTTCAGGGCTGCCTCTTGTCATTTCGAGCCTGCATTGGAGCCGTGGGTAACGTTACTGCAGAGAAATGCAATGCAAAAGGGAATGGCAACAGTGCTGTGCCAATTTACCCATGGAATTCACATCACTTCAAGCGGGGAGGGAGCAGTTTGAGCAGGATAGCAGAGAACCCTGGTAAACCCGAGGTAAATGGTGCCTCTTCACTGCATGATTCATGCCAGATTCACCAGCTGTGCCTCTGGCATCGCTCTTGGGACTCGGTCCCATTTGTCTGGTCCCTTTCTACGTTTTCCTCCCTGCTTCGGTTCTGCTAACACTGGAGACAACTGTAGCAGCCCACTAGCTCTTTGCAATGGCATTTCTAAAGAGCATCAGAAAATGAGTGAAAGGGCACACATTTGAGTCATACCCCAGCCTTTCAGGGGTGGAGGAGCATTTAGAAGCAAAATGCCTTTTCCTTTATAAATAGAGCCATTTTTCCCACTATTCTCTGGGATGATGCAGTGGCTGTTCAGTGCTGGAACATGTGAGCAAGCTGCTGAAGAACATCTTGATGTAAAGAGCATCTTGACTGCAGGTTTATAACCGGGGAGGGCTGTGTGATGTGCTGACCCCAGCCTGCAGCTGAGCACCCACAGCAGCAAAGAGCTCACGGGTCAAAGTAAGGGCAGTTTAATACAGCAAAGCAAACTAAGGACCTTCTTCAGTACTTCCCGTAGCAAACAGATGTTTAGGCACTTCCTGGAAAGCAGGGCCTCAAACCAAAGGTACTTGGGAAGACAAATGCCTTCCCACTCCCATTTTGCCATAGTTCTTCCTGCTAAACACATCATATGTTAAGGGATATCCCTGCTGTCAGTTCAGGCCAGCTGTCCCAGCTGCAGCCCTTCCAGCCTCTGCACACTCAGTGGAGGGGGTATTGGATAGAGGTGGACAAAGAAAGCCTTGACACTGTGCAAGCAAATCAGGAGACTGCTGAGTGCAATAAGGAGCCTGCACAGGATGTTGGATGGAAGGTGATGCCTCTGCATCCTTTTCCTCACAGCATCCACAGTGCCCATCAAGAAGAGCAGGACTTCAAGCCCTACGAGAGCAGTAGTTCACCAAGAAGGCCGTCTTCAAGGCAAGTCCAAAAGGAAAGCACTGGTCTTGACCCTCCTCTGTCCATCTAATCACCTGTCCAGGACCAGAACACTCCGAGTGCTGCCCCAAAAGTGGGCTGATGATGCTATGATTATAATGAGCACCGCTCTTTTACCACTGTGTTAGTCTGATCACCTCAGTGAATATAAGCAGGAACCAGAGGGAACGAGATAGGACTGGAAGGAAGAGACAGGGCCAGCTCCAGCTGGTAGGTCTTGGTGCTGCTGCATTGCTTCAGAGCTGGTGCAGAGCTGTGACCCTGCAAACTCCATCTGCTGACGTTGTCCCAGCACAGCCTGTGGAGCACAGCTGCTGATGGGAGGAAGCTGGTCTGCACATAGCTCCCAACACCAGGCACTGACATTGTCCCAGGCCTGAAAAAGTGTGTCCTGAATGAGTGGACCATTCCAAGACTGAGCTGCGTCTCATGTAATCCATACAACAGGGCAAGACATCACACAGTTATTCTGTAGGATGTACAGAACCATGCTTTAATGATACAATGCCCCTATTGTCTTCAGGACAACGGGCCCAGAGCTAACAGCAGCTGCTGCTTCTTTCCCATTTGTAAAGGCATTTACAGCCCTTTAAGAACTGCAGTGATGGGCTGGTATGGGGCTTTGCACTGTTACTTTGAGCCAGATATAAAACCAGACGTGTCTGTTAAGAGCTAATACACAGTGTCCTCATGGGCTTGAAAGGGGTGAGAGGAGGGAGAACAGACCCCTGGATGCAGCCCTTTGAGTTTCTGATGGAGCTGTGCAGCAGCCGGCCTCTGGACTGCAGCTGGGCCAGCTTTGCTTCCAAGCTCACAAAGTCCCATGTAGTTCAAGCAGCTTCTTGCTCTCACCTTCCCTCTGAACTGGCTTCAATCTGTAGGAACAAATGAGATCATTTGCGGAGTCCCAGGAGCAGGGCAACGAGCAACCTGATACAGGGAGAGGGGCAGAGCAGGAGGGCTGGATGCCAGCAGTGTAAAGCAGAGCTGAGGCCACAGCCCAGCTCTCTTACCCATCTGAACCCAGGGTACCACAGGCCCAGAGACTGCTGCTTCTCCTTGCTCCTGCCTGCGATTCACAGCTGAGATGGGCAGTAGTGAAGGGGTAAACCAGCAGAAACAGCAAAAGGCAATGGAAGTGGTTCACTGCTCATTGAGAGGCTTCTGGATTGCTCCTTTTGTCAGGGAGGTCAGACTTGGCTAAATCTCTGGTCTCTTCTGTCCCAGTTACTGCAGAGGCTCCTCCTGTGTGCAGCAGGCTGAGTTAATATCTGCTGGGCTGTCATAAAGCATCCTCCATCCCACTGCCAGAGATAGTAGTGGCTGTCCACATGCATCAGCTTCCCTGCCAGGGAAAGGCTGACAGAGAGAGCTCTCTGCTTCACTGCTTCAGTCCTGTGCATTCAGCTCACATTGGAAGTGCCTTTCATTCCAGACCCAGCACTTCCAATAAGTGGTCCCTGGAGAACCCAGCGCTCTTTATGTTGAATTGAAACCTGGTTTTCCCCACAGCCAGGCTGCACTGCAGCCTTTTGGCCAAATCCAAACCAGCATCCTCACCAATGGGACACACTGACTGGAGTGCTAACAGGACTTGGGGCTGGCTCTTCAGGACTTGCCAGCACTCAGACTCAGCTTTACATGCAGAATCACAACCCAGGAGCCCCTAAGACCAGATTCCTGCCTCCTTTTTCCCAGCTGGATCAGACTACAGCTCACTTTGTTTGCCAGGAAGCAGAAAACTGGAGCCACTTCCAAGCAGTACAAACAAGGTCTGGATGTAGCAGTCAGCTTTGAAACCAAAGGATATTCTTTGGAGTGGATCCTTTTCCTTATTGCTTGACTTCCATCCGCTATCTCTATCCTGCTGGGAAAGCCCAGACAACTGGGAACAGCCCCATTGAAGAGAGCCGTCCTGAGGCATTTCCTAAGGCATTTCCAGCTATGCAATAAGCTGCTGCTTTCCATTGACCAGCAAGTTCTGTGCCTCCCTATGTGCTTGTAGTCTCTTCCATGTCAGCCCCAGAGCAGCCTGCAGGCACACACAGGAGAGCAAGGCACAGCAGAGGCAGGTTCTGCATACACACAGAGGATGCTCATGGCTCTGGGCAGTGTTCCTGGGCTGGTCTGCCTGCAGGGTGTCTATGGGAGGAGCCAGTAAAGACATAACCAAGCCAAAGGCTCATGTCCTCCTCGCCAGGAGGCTGTTTTGCTCACTTCACCTTCTGGACCCAGTGTCTTTGAGTTGCACCAGGGATCAAGGCTGGTTTACAGCCCAATACCCCATGCAGCTCTGCAGGCTCTGCCACTGCTGCGTGAAGGGCTGAGTTAACTCTGGCATGACTTAGAGCAGCTAACTGGGACAGCAGCACTGTTCCAGCCCATCCATGGTAGGGAATAGAGGGAACCACCAGAACTGCTCCAGCCCATCCATGGTACGGAATAGAGGGAACCAGCAGCACTGTTCCAGCCCATCCATGGTAGGGAACAGAGGGAACCAGCAGCACTGTTCCAGCCCATCCATGGTAGGGAATAGAGGGAACCAGCAGCACTGTTCCAGCCCATCCATGGTAGGGAATAGAGGGAACCAGCAGCACTGTTCCAGCCCATCCATGGTAGGGAATAGAGGGAACCAGCAGCACTGTTCCAGCCCATCCATGGTAGGGAATAGAGGGAAGCAGCAGCACAGGATGGCTTCTCTTCCCATCAGCCGTGGCTGTGCTTCAGGTGTGCTCTATATTTAGAGGCTTGTCCGTATCTTGCCATGTTCTCAGTTTGGTGGCTGGGGAAGCAGGCGAAGATGCTGCTGAGCACCCATCCTGCCCACCTCCGGTCACAGCAGGGACGGGAAGCAGCACAGGGCTTGTGAGTTCCTATCAGGAGGGGCTGCTGGCCCCCGCTGCAGGCACAGCTGCAGCAGTGCTGGCCAAGCTGTGCTCACAGCCTGGGGCCAGCGGAGGATGAGGCTCGTTTTCCATCAGCCTCAATACCCAGGTGACAGCCAGAGCCTCTCCACTCCCTCCGCTGGTGGAGGAAGGGGAGCAGAGGTACCAGGCTTTTGCCCTCATGCCAGCAGCTGAGAACAGAGCAGCTTAGCTCCAGAAGGAGTCTGGATGCTGGTGTGCTTGATGGGACAGCTTCAGCACATCTGTGTCTGCAGCCAAAGAGCAGAGCTGGGCCGCTCTGGGGCTCTCACTGTAGCTGTTATTTCTCTGGTCCAGGAACATCAGAGCTTTAGTTTTAGGCTTTAGGACTGGGCTCTAAGCAGGGCTTTGCTGAGGGCTCACTTTTCATGGGCAGCTTTTCACCCCCTCTCAGTAACAAAGCACAAACACGCGGGCAGGAACAAAGCCTCAAGCACAAAGCACAATCAGCCTTTTTGTGTGAACCCAGCAAAGCAGCTGGAGTGGGAGTGGGAGGGAATGAGTCCCTGCACCGTCAGCAGGGCTCCTCCAGCCCAGCTGGGCCTGGCCGGTTCACTCTTGTGACTTGTCCCCCCCCATGCTGGGCAGTGTCAGAGCAGAGCATGGGATGAGCCCTGAGTCAGGTCTGAGCTTCTCCTTCAGGGCATGGAGTCTTCATTTTCCACGTGTTCAGCAAGTTCTTGAGATGTCCTGCCTGGAGGATGCAGGCTTCGGAGCGTGCAAGTAACAGATGGGATGCAGCACACAACACACTGCCCCACATAGCGGCTGCTGGAGAAAGGCAGCATCTTCTATCATGTGAACGCCACACATCACCATCTCCCACTCTTTCCACATGAAGGAGTGGAGCTGATCAGGATCCTGGAGCAAAGGAAGATTTAACACCAGCACGTTGCTGTTCACAGCTGCAAGAAGGCAGCTGGGGTATGGGATCCTAGGTTGGAAACCCTGCCAGCCTGAGGTTCCTCCCACATCAGACTAGGGACATAGCTGCAATTCCAGTAGTCCCGAAAGAAAGAGGTGACTTGACACATGCAAAGCAATCGAAACAATTCCCATCTATTTGGGGGAGAAGATGCTTCTGTTCTAAAGATGGGTGCTGCGATATTTGACCCGGTGATGGAAGAACAATGAGAGCAAAGGGGTACTATTAGACAGAAATACCCTCCCTGCTCTCCATCCTTCCATGGAAGCACAGGCTCCCTCTGCAGACAGGGAATTGTTTCTTTAGTCAAGAAAGGTGATGTGGATGCAGAGTCCCATCAGTGGGGGCATCACTGCAAGTATGGAGCCAAAGCTGCTCTTGTTTAGCACTCTCCTTCAAGCTTCACATCTCTCACCATGGCCTGGTCCCTACAGCAAAGACAGCCAGCACAGAGGGCTGCACTATGGGTTTTTCATAAGCCCCCAGTCCTGCACATAAGCCCATGGATACTGAATTTAAGGGCAGGGGATAACAGTCATTGCTCAGCAGTTTGCTTACGGAATACTTGCAAACACTTGGGCACACATTAACATGAACACTTGGCCCTCACATGGGTTGCAAGAACCAGCACTGGGGTTGCAATGTGTAGCAATAAGGACTGTGCCAAGCTTGCTTGTAAGTAACAGTAAATTATTCACATTTCCAGGGCTTTCCAGTTTAGTTTTGGGCAGGGTTATCCAGCCCTAGTGACACCCCTTACATCTATAATCAGACCTTGCATATAGTCAGCTTTACCAACTAATGACCTAAAGCTCTGCCACAGGCAACACTATCCCCATGCCTTGAATTGGGACAGGGAGAGCTAGAAGAGTGCTGCAGATATTTCTCACTAGATTAGTCAGTAAATAGATGCTCAGAGGCACCCCAGATCCCCCTGGAACAAGTGTATTTGTCTTGGCAGCCTCTCTGGGCGAGCACTGACTCATTGCTTTGGCCTTTGCGTTTGAACAACTACACTTTGCTTTCTACATCATCATCTGCTGAAGTCACCTGGGACTGCCACTGTCAGCTCCTGTCTCAACAGGCACATGGAGCAGCATCAAGTGGCACTAAGTAACAGATTCATGCTGACGTCTGGATCTGTGACTCCACTCCTCACCCCCTGTACAGGAGAGGAAAGAGGAATCAATCAGATAAGAAGCGTTACTCAGGTTGGCAATGAACTGAAGTCCATCGTGGGGTTTGACACAGACCCACACCTCTGTACACACTGATATCGGAGCCTGGGCTCTACTGGAAACATGGAAAACACAATTCCAGCTGCTCCTCCCCTTCCCAGCTGCAGAACTGAACCGAGTAAGAAATGAAGTAGTGCTTACCACTGCCACAGCCACTTTCACTCCCAGTTCTCAAAGGATAGGGCTAACCAAAGCTGCATAGATATATATAATATATAGAGATAGGGAGGTAGGTAGGTAGGTAGATAGATAGATAGATAGATAGATAGATAGATACAGATAGATAGATAGATAGATAGGTGGATGGATGGGTGGATGGATGGATGGATGGATGGGCGGGCAGATGGGTGGGTGGATGGATGACGGATGGATGGATAGATAGATAGATGGATGACGGATGGATGGGTGGATGGATGGATGGATGATGGATGGATAGATAGATAGATATATAGATGTAGGGTGGAAAAAAGGGAGGAAGTTCTCACCCTTAGGCGCATCCCGATGGTGACCTGGGTGCTGCTGTGCAAGCAGCAGGGAGGTTCTGCACCCATCGAGCTGCTCTAAGTGTGGGGCCTGCCCTAACCCCTCGACCTGCTTGTCTGTCACACAGAGGAAGCCTGGCAGAGCCTGCTCTGCAGAGTTCTCCCACACATGGGGCTTTTCTGCCCCTGCACCACATCCTGGCACCTGCCAAGGATGTCTCTGTTCGGGTACATCCCCTATAAGAGACACCAGGAGCCAGTTCGAGCTCCTCCTTTCCTGTGCTCTGTCTCTTCCCTCTGCTCTGCGACTGACAAGCTTTAGAGAGGCCATTGCAAGCTTGTCAGGCAGGGAATGATGCATGAAACACGATAGAGGGGGAAGCAAGGAAAACAGATGCAGGCTTGAACGGGGAAGCCGCAAAACAAGGGCCTTTTGTGTGCAGTCTGCGCCCCGAGGCTGTTGATGTTATCACTTGCATCGTTAAGCATGTGGGCAACCTTCTGTCCTTGTACAGAATCCCCTGCATCTCCAAAGCAGAGGGGAAGTTCTGGGAGCTCTTTGCTCTTCTCTCCTGGGCCTTCTGCTCAGTCTATGGCTCGATGTGAGGAGGCACTGCTTCACTTCTCATCCGCCTCTAGCAAACCGCATCCTTGTCACTCCTATACATTGGTCCTCTGACTCCAGCTGGAATCAACCATCTCCCAGGATTTCAGATCAAAAGGCAGTGTTAGTGCAGGGATTCCTGGGCTCTTTCTTGCTCCAATTGCTCATTAATCAGCGATGACAACACTTTCCTGTGTTGCAGTTCTGGAAGGAGCACGAAAGCTGGAGCCTGTATGTCATGGACGCTGCAATACACATCCTGAATCCCTCTGCAGCAGATTAACCATGCTAAAGAGGCTGCCAGCAGGAACACAGGGACGGATACATCCTGTGGCAGAGCATGGTAAGGATCCCTGCACATGATGGGGCTTAAGCCCGAAGAGAAAGCTTCTCATTTCTGGTTGGGAATGATGCAGACAGCGGGAGGAACTCCAACAGTGACCTCATGCGAATGTCTTGTGGCAGAGAAACACTTGGCCAGGCTTTGGAGAGCATTTTTGTGTCTCCAGAACGTTCATGGGGTTTTGCTGAGGAGCCCGTGTGCAGGAGGACTGACAGTGAGATGGAGCATCTGTTCTGAACACAGCTACCCAGGAGAGCAGCTCAGTCCTGGGGCTGCGTTGTACCCCCCCAGGCAGTGCTGGGACAACAAAAGGGACTCGCTGCTCTCCTGGTTGCCACAGCACCACGGAACGGTTTGTGTTGGAAAGGAGCTTGAAGCTCATGCAGTTTGTGCTCCGAGAAATCCCATAGTGTGCTTTTCCAGCTCACGTGCCATAACCAACCCTGCCCTCCATCCGCCTTGATGGGACAGCGCCAACGGCGCAACGCGCCCTTCGGTGATGTGGTTAAAACCAGGGCAAGGAGTGAAGTGATGAAGGCAAGCACCAAAATCCCCATCAAGAGAAGGCCCTTGCTGAGAGCTGAGCTGAGTTCCACCCGCAGCACCTTTGTGAATCCCAAGGCAAGCTGCTTTGCCAAGGCAGGAATGGTCTCGCCCATGCAGGCAGGCAGGCACAGAGCCTGTCTGAGTGCACACTAGGAAACAACAGGGTTATTTTATCCCGCTCTTACCCAACTGCTGACAGCCTTAATTGCATCAAGGCAAAAGGGTTTCTGTCTTACCCCGCTCCCTCTATTTGTGCAGGATATGGAGGATTGCATTATTAATAGGCAGTCAATCAGAAGGTTGAATGAACTCTTTCCCTCTAACCCACACTAAAAGCCTCCTGTGGTGTGAAGGAGCCTGACTCATTGATTTGCTGTCCATGCTTCTTTTTTGCCCTCTGGATTTCGAGGTATCTGGAGCCCAGTTGTGACTCGAAAGCAAATGTCAGAGTAGCACACGCGGTGCCTGCCTGGTGCCTTTGGCTCCAGCGGCGCCAGGAAGCAGGAGCAAACTAAATGGCAACTCCATGGCAGCGGCAGCGTGAGGAGCAGCTGGTGCCTGCAGGAAAAGTGGGCTTTGGGAAAGCATCTGGCCCCACGAGCTGGTACAGTTCTACCCTCCCTGCCCATGGGGAAAAGCAGACAACTGGTTGGATCTCTCTCCTCCTTCCCATGTGCTGTTGTGGTAAAGCAGGAACATCAGTCCCTGAACGTGGTGAGCTCATGTCCAGAGATAAGGATGCTGGTTTTCCCTTTGGACTCAGCTAACACTGGTTCCTTTGACACACAGTGAGCGCTGTGCGAGCGGAGGGACTCTGTTTGCACCTCGGCAGCAGATGATGCAGGCAAGCTTTGGGATCCAGGGTAGCTGAAAGGGGGGACTCTAAGGGCTGGAAGCCAGCATGGGATCATGGGCTCCAGAGCCAAGCTCTCCCTGCTGCCAGGCTGGGTCACAGCAGTGGGAGGGCTTTCTAAAGCTGTTGGTGTAGAGAGGCTGATCCAGGCCCCAGGTTCCCTTTCAGGACAAGCATTCCTCTGTTTTCCCCAGCTGCAGAGGCTTCAAGGGAGCTTCCTCTGCTCCTCACACGTGCAGTAAAACACTGCTGCAGAGCAGGCACTGTGTTTGTTACTGATAAACCAATGTGGTCCTATCAAAACCACATCCAGAAGCTGCTCCAGTATCTCCATGCACATCCCCACTCAGATCCACATGAGGCAGGAGTGAGACTTGGAGAAGCCCAGTTTAATGCTTGATTATACAGCACCAAAGCTCTCAAACTGGACAGCAAACCCTGCTGGGGTCTGTGGGAAGAGGCTGTGAACACTGGCTCAGCAGATCCTTCCCAAGCAGACCCCCAGCATCCCTACTGCTGCTGCTGAAACAGCCTGGGGGAAGCTGGTGAAGGAGTCAGGAGGACTTCCCAGGAGGCAAGCAGATATTCCTGGCTTCCAGCAGCACGATGCTGATGTCTGGGAGGAAGTCTGCTCCCCTGGCTGCTATTTTTACCTCCGCTCATCTGTTTAGGGTCCAGGGCTTGGTTTCCTTATTCTCTGCTCTGTACTTGGGAAACAATGCAAGCAGGCGCAAGCGAAACTGGCAGCATGCGAAAGCAGAGAAGCAGACAGGGCTGCTTGGGAGTTGTTTTCTTGGCCTTGCTTCTTATCTGTCCTTGAGCTTCCAGCTCCAGCCCTGCACATCCTGTCTGCTTTATACCTGCTGGAGCATCGCCCACCGAGTCCCGGGGGGCAGAAGCACGTCAGTATCTTCTGGTCTGACTCCTTCCCAGTATGGTTTGACCTTTACGATGCTGAGCCCACCGCTTGTGTCGGCAGTGGAACAAATTGCTTCATGCAGTGATGTCCTGTCTTACAAAGCAGCCCCAGAGACAGGATGTCAACTAAAAGGGCTGGGAATGGCTTTTTAGCTCTTCTCTATATATCCAGTTAGGTAACTTGTGCCAGCAGATCTGGTCAAAGCCCCACGTTTCCAGAGCCTTGCATGCATACGCTGAAACACCAGAGGGGAAGAAATAGGACAACTCCTGTTTTCCCTTCCTCCTCCCCGAGGAGTATTAAGGGTAAGCAGAGTTAAAGGTGGGCAATGACCGGTCTATGCCTATGGGAAACCCTCCACAGCCTCTACTTGTACCCCACTCAGTCTCACGCCCTGGAGATGCCAGGGATCTGCTAAGCAGCTCCCAGCAGCCAGGCCCTTAGGAACACCAGATCCCAAGTGCAGATTGCTTTCATAGTGATACCCACTCAAGCCAACTGCGTTCCCATGTTTTCTCCTGCAGACAGGGGACTTGGAGCCAGCTCCCTTCACACTCTTGGCCACTGTCCCTTTCAGTTCCCAAGCCAGGCCCCAGGCACTTTCTATTTGCAGTTTCACTGTGCTATCTAAACCCATCTTCCTTAGGGAGGTTCTCGCTCCTCTACGCTCACTGGAGAGGGATGAGGTCGCTGCAGGGGCTTGGAAGCCGTGCTCCCTCCCCTGTGCTGGTGATCAGATGGGCAGAACAGTCACAGACAAGGCAATGGGGATTGCAACACTGCACAAAGGCTTCGGCACCTCCTGCTTGGAGCCGTGCAGATGAAAAGTGTTGATAAAAGAGTCATTTTACCCCACTGGTGTGTTAACCCTGCTGCTGCAGAGCAGGAACAGAGCAGTGCTCGCTGATGAGCAGCAGGAATTAACCCTCCTGTGCAGTTCTGTGTCTCTGCTGCCATGGACTTGCAGAGCTTCCATGCTAGTTGGTTGGAAGCTGAATGTAACCCCTAAATGCTCATCAGGTGGCATGGCTCAGTGCTGGGGTGCTCTTTAAGGGCCAGTGCCCCCTTCAGCGGCTCTCAGCCACATCACTGAAGGCAGGGAATGCCCTGGGCACACAGCTTGTGGCTCCTCCTTGCAGCTGGCTCAGACAAGAGGAGTCCTTAGGCCTGGGTTCAGGGCAGGAACACAAGGACAGGTCCCCTGGGCAGCGCTGCCAGCAAACCAGCATTAGAATCACAGACTGGTTCGGGTTGGAAAGGACCTGAAGCTCATCCAGTTCCAACCCCCTGCCATGGGCAGGGACACCTCACACTAAACCATGGCACCCAAGGCTCTGTCCAACCCGGCCTTGAACACTGCCAGGGATGGAGCATTCACAACCTCCCTGGGCAACCCATTCCAGTGCCTCACCACCCTCACAGGAAAGAATTTCCTCCTTATATCCAATCTAAACTTCCCCTGTTTCAGTTTTAACCCGTTACCCCTTGTCCTGTCACTACAGCCCCTAATGAAGCATCACTGTCATACAGTCACATACAGTCCCTAATGAAGAGTCCCTCCCCAGCATCACTGGAGCACAGCTCAGCACCCCATTTGGTGGAACTGAACATGGGTGCTGAGGGTCCTCCCTCCATGCTCCCAGTTACAGCCCCTCACACCTCTGCTGCGTGGCCAGGGAGGATGAGGCTCGGAAAGCAGACAGGGATTGAATTGCTGCTGGCATTCCAATGCACCCACCCGCCCCCGTGGTCCAGTCCCAGCACCCTGCAGGCTGCCCTGCCTGCCCACATCCACTGCCAGCCTTTCCATGCACTCATGTGCTGGCAGAGAGCAGAAACACGAGGCAAAACCGTGACAGCAACGACCGCTGCAGCAGTGAGCATCCGATGTGGCCAGTGCAGGGCTCGTCTCATGAAAACCAGCTCTTTTGTTGGCCTGATGAATGTCCCTGTTTTCCCAGTAGGAGCAGGCCCCAGTCAGGGAATGGGGTGTAGATCCTATGCTTGGGTTGCCACCACACAGCCTGGGAGTGCTGCCCATCCTGCCTCTGTGTTGCTCTTCCCAAGGGATCGATGGAAGCAGACAGGCAGAGGGATTGTTCCCCTCGGCAGCTCAGCTCTGTGGGAGCAGGGCCGGCATTCCCAGTGTGGTTTGGGTAAGGTCAAAGGGAGAGCAGTGACGGGGCTGGGGAGGTGATTGCCAGCACTGACAATAATGTGTGCATTGTGCCAGGGCACACTGATCCCCTTGGGCTTTCTGTTGTGAAATGACACCAGAGTCCAGGAACAGATCATGGGATCATGCCATCACACATATATATGGGATATACCATCATCTGCTCCTTCAACCTTGGCATTTTTCTGCCCTCACCAGCTAAATAGGACCAGAACTCCAGTGAGAGATGGTGTAAACCAGAAGGGATTCAACCAGGATCAGTGCCCAGTTGCAGGGCTGGAAGGAGAGAGCCCACAGGATGGTGATGCTGAGCCAAGGCTGGAACTGAGACACTGATCCAGCCCATGCTCAGTGCTGCTTCCACCCAGCCCCACGGCTTTGTGTGCTCTCAGTCTGGCCATAAAACACTATGAAGTTAAGTGGGTCTTGCCTTTCTGGTGCTGACCAAAGAGCACAGTGTCCAGGAGCAAAAGGTCTGCCTCTACCCTGGATGCACCAGGCACCCACATCAGACTCAGCCCCCAGCACCACCTTGATGCCTGGGCACACAGGGGAACTCCTGCTCTTGCAGCACAGGCCAAGCTACATCAGGCACTTGGCAACAGTACATGGAATGAGGGGGAAATCCAGACTGGGAGTTGACAGCTAAAGGGGAACACCAGAGCCCAATCCAGCTATGAGCTTCCAGATAGGAACCCAAGAAACACCATGGTCCTGGTTGGCCCAGCCCTGTCTCCTGTGAGGGATTACTCTGATGTAGGTTGAGGCTTGGATGCACCGGGTTAAATCCCCACTTCCATCCCACCTTTGCCCCTCTCCTTTGGACACCAGCTCCCACAGCTCCCCAAGCAAGTCCCGGTATTCCCAGGACAGGGCTGCAGGCTGTGACCCATTCCACAGGCACTTAGAGGATCGGCTGAAGAGTGAAGGAGCCCTTGGCAGGGGCTCCCTGATTATCCTTTCTTTAATCACTTCCATTCGCTCCAAGTGAGTTTTCCAGCAGAGCTGGAATGATCTGCAGTGATTTGTTAGCTCGGAGAATGAGGCGGGAGGGGAAGGACTATGGAAATTTCCCTCAAGACATTGAAGTTACAATTAAGCAGTTAGCAACACCAAACGAAATTGCCCATGATATATGTTATTGGAATTACGTTCCCATGCAGATCCCTGCCAAATTACCCCGGGGAGTTATTCACAGCACACATGGAGTATTGAACTGCCTGTGGTGAGATGGAGAGGAGCCGCCAACCCAACAGCGCTTCCCTAATAACTCTTAGGAAGAAGCAGAGACCCTCTGGGTGAGAATGCCTGCACTTCACAGGAGTTTGGGTCCTTTTAATGCACCTTGCTGGGCGCTGGGTGCTGGAGGACCTACCCCAACAGGAGACACAGAGCCGCGGTCCCTTCGCTACCCACTGCATGGCTGTAACTGGGATCAGGCTCTAACAGCCCTCCCAGTGTGGGCAGAGCTCCCGTGGGAGCAGGAGGATGCTCAGTTTTCGGTCTCAGACAATAGCCCAGGCAGCAATAGCCTTACCCTTGGAGTCTACATTTGACTTCCCCTTATGAACATGGAAGGTTCCAGCTTCCTTCCCGCCAGTCTCCCTCAAAGGAGGAATTCAGCATCCTTCCAATAAATGCTATGTTGTCCTTGGCTCCAAAAGATCTTCCTGATTTCAGCTCAGCTTGACAGATGGTTCTTATTTGCTCTACCCCCAGCTGAGTGCTCCAATAACTGAAGGCATCAGAGGTCCAATACCCAGCTGAAAGCACTGGCAAATGGCTTCGACATTCCAGCTTCAAGTGGCAAATGCAGGGAGCAGGGAATGGGATCTCCAGTTCCTGGTTTCCTCTGGCTTAGAATTTCGCTGTCATTTACCCCACTGCACATGTAGAGTGTCTGCACTGATTGCAGCAGTGCTAGGCCAGATCTATGCTTGGGGGAGAGAAGAGTTTGTTCTTTACTTCAGGAATGCCTTGGCTTATGCATCACGAGCTCACAAACAGTACAAATCAGAGAAATTCCTTAACAGGCCTGCACGCTGGGAGAAGCTCTTCCTCTTGCCACTTGTGGAAGCATATTAAATCCATATATCATCTGTGTAGAGTTTCCATAAACACATATCCACAGTGGTGCTGAAGCCCATGTCCAAGTCTGCCCATGGAAGCGGAGGGGTGAGGCGATGAGCTCATGGTGTCAAGTTGGACAGGCTGTGACAGCACTTCCTTATGAGAAGGAAACTCTTACACATTGAACACATTCCCTCCCTTGCTGTTGTGGATTTCTCTTTCACCTTCCATAAGCCTGGCCCAGAGAAACTGTTCAGCCTGAAGAGAAGAGAAGGCTGCGTGGAGACCTCATAGCAGCCTTCCAGTATCTGAAGGGGGCCTATAGGGATGCTGGGGAGGGACTCTTCATTAGGGACTGTAGTGACAGGACAAGGGGTAACGGGTTAAAACTGAAACAGGGGAAGTTTAGATTGGATATAAGGAGGAAATTCTTTCCTGTGAGGGTGCTGAGGCACTGGAATGGGTTGCCCAGGGAGGCTGTGAATGCTCCATCCCTGGCAGTGTTCAAGGCCAGGTTGGACAGAGCCTCGGGTGCCATGGTTTGGTGTGAGGTGTCCCTGCCCATGGCAGGGGGTTGGAACTGGATGAGCTTAAGGTCCTTTCCTACCCGAACTATTCTATGATTCTATGATTGTTCATATAAGAACCTATCCTGCTGTGGCTCGATGTGAGTCGCTTGCTCGGCACATTCAGGTCTTTGGGGGTGATTTTCTACCCAAGGAATTCACCAGGAAATGCTGCTGCAGATCCTGGTTCCTTGCACACAGACACTGGTCTCAGCATGCCCTTCATAGCCTTGAAGAGCTCTTCATGTCTTACCGGGCAGCAGAGGTGATGAAGAACTCTCAAGCTGATGCTTGTAAGGAAGAGGAGGTTTTGTGCTAAGGAGAGTGAATGAGTTAACCGCTGGGAGGGCAGCAGGAGGGCTGTGTGCCCTGCAGCAGCGGCTGATGCAAAACCCTGGCACCTCATCAGGCCAAACACATGATCCCAAAGAAAGAAAAAGGGGAAAAGAAAGGGAACATGACAATCACATGAGTTAGACTGGAAGGGACCCCACGAGTCTGCCTCTCATCCCCATGAGAAACTCCATCCACACACAGACATGGATCCTGAGCCCTGGGGTGCTCAGCCTGGCCTCCTGAAACCCTTCCTTGGTGTAGGAAAGCTGGTCCTTAGGTGCTGTGGCTGACTATCAGCAAAGCCACTTAGGAGCAATGTGAGCAGTCGGTAACAGAGGAAAGGGATAACAAGTAATCCTAAATACTTGTCACCAAGAACACCTTTCACTGATGGGGAACCCACCTGGAAGGGTGAAAGTGAGGCACATGAGCAGCATCAACACTCCTTAGGCATATTACCAACAAGAGACACGGAAAGCCTGTAGGAAGCCTCCTATATTTTGCTCAGCTGCATGATTCCCCCTTGTGTCCATCTGTGTGTGTGTATTTAGGATTCCAGCTCTGCCTTAGCACTGTGCCCAATGCATGTTCGCAGCCCTGACACAACAGTGGCCATAGAACTGTGTCTCTCTTGTTTTCCCCTTTGCCTGAACATCTGCTTCCAGCCCTGGTGGGAAGGATAAGTCATAAGGAAACACCCACAGAGACATGGCATCTTTCTGGTGATTCCATCAGCTTTGGATGCAGACCGTTTAGTGATGACAGAGGAGCAGGGAAGCACAAGCAAACACTGCACCTTGTCGGGTGCAAATATGTGTTAGTGTCTTTGGAGGTACATCAGTACCAGGTTAATGTGATGGCTTTGAATCCTGGGGAAGATGCTGCAGGGAAATGAAATCCATAAATCCATACAGAGTAGGACTTTAAAAGGAAGATGAATTTCTTTCCGTCCTCCTTCAGCTAAGCAGAGCTATGGGTGAGCTCTGCTCTCAGCTGGGAGCTCACAGGACAAAGCCCTGTGTGTGAGGGCTCAGAAGAGGCAGGCATCGCTTGGTAGCACCCTTTCCCCCCACCATGTGTGGGTGCAGGCCCTGCCTGGCACATCAGCCCTGCAGAAAGCAGCCTGGAGCAGCTGCCCTCGGGAGCTGATCCAAGCATGAGGATATTAAGGATGTCTCTGTACCCGCTACAGGAAATTTAGGATCAAGCCAGCTCCACGTCAGAGCTACAGCACTGCTTGCAACGTGTTTGTGCACAGGACAGCCTTGGGGTACAGCCTGAGCCATCCAACGGGAGCTCTGTTCCACCAGGGTGCTTGCAGGTGGATTCATTTCCCCTTTGTTATTAAAACTCTCTCTAAGGTAAACCACCAAATGCAATCAATTCTTGTTTATTAGGAAGGCTGGTGCCAAGAACTCTGAATTCCTTGTGCCGAAGCAGCAGCGGGAATGGCTCACACCAATACTTGCACCGTAAGTTTAGGAACGCTGTCCTTGTGAAATCAGTTGGACTAAATGATGGATGAGCAAAAGGAAGAGCAGCTCCTACCTAGTATCTGTCCCAGGCACCAAGCATCACCCGCGGGCAAAGCCTGATTATCCTGCAGCATAAGATCTCCTTCTCAGGAAGCAGAACTTCCTCCTGGTTCTCCACAGTCCCCTCCGGAACTTCCAGCTCTTTTAACTCTTCAAGCTGAGAGATGCAGGCAGCAGAGGTGCAGGGAGGGAACAGAAGGCCACAGCAGAAGGGAAGAATGGCAATGAACACGGCTGGCAGACGATCAGTTGCCATCTCTTTCCCTTTGATGGCTGTTTCACTGCTCATGGGCTGAGGATCCTGTGCTTTGAAATGTGCTGGCTCTTTGTTAAAGGAAGGAGTTGAAGGAGTGCTTTAGTAACCCTGTGGACCAGAGCAGCTTGCTGATGCCTTCCCCAAAGTTATCCCCTCCTGTGTGTGCCTTTCCCACCATATTCCAAGCACATCAAAGGGGAATACAGCTATCCCCTAGGATTTCAGCACTGTAGAGACTCAAATGCAGTGCAACCAGCTGTTAAAGCACCTCATGGAGGAGCATCACCTAGAGCAGACCCACTCCTGTCACCCAGAGGTTGGTCCCAGGTAAAGGAGCCTTTATTTGGGCCTGGAGCTTTAGTTTTAATGAAGGACAAGCCAGAGACAGAGCATTTACCCTTTTAGAGGGTGGTATTTGTAAACACTGTGTGCAATAGCCTGCAAAGATGCTTCAGGAAGCCATAAAGAGGCATGTGTCACCCTCATTGTGGTTCATGCTGTTTTTGCTAGGAGACAATCAGCTAATCCTCTGTGATCTATGTCCCCAGATGAAGTGGGAATGCAGAACACTGCCTTCACCATCCACTTCATCTGCCAGCTTCAGAGCATCTATGGAAAAGAAGCTTTTTCTTCTTACTGCTTCAAAGCATCTAAAGATATAACAGTAATCATTAAAGCTTCAGAAGAGACATCCTTTATGGAAGGACAGAAGTGTCTAGTTTAAAAGGAAAGCAGCTCAAACCAATTACTTGCTGCACTTTCGCTTCCCTTTTCCAGCCAGGCAGCTCATCACAGTGATATAATGGGCATTCCTGCTCTCCTGAATGGCATCAGAACAATTCAGTCAGCACTTGCACCCTGGCAAATCCTATAGGAAGGGAGAGGCATTCAAATGCAAACTCAATATTCTTTCATCCATTCACGTTCTGGGATGGAACAATCGTGTCCATTCCTCTTTGGTACATAGGAAAAGCAATCCTGAGAACGAAAACAAGTTCCATTTTGCCTTGCAGTGACAAGTGCTGTGGTACAACAGACATCACTGATGCAGCCAGTGCTTTGAGACAACAGGAACTCCCTCAGTGGAGACTTTGCATCATCTTTATTTATACATAACACTTAAAGAGGTTGCATTGGGGAGACAGGGAATAACAGTGGGAAAACACAGCTTGCAGTGAACAGTAGCACAAAGACCCCACTACAGAGACCCACAGTGATTTGAAAGGGGAGAATCATGCATCAAGCTGCCCTATCTTTTCCCTACCGGCCATACCTTCTCACTGTGCTTTCCACTCAGCTGCAACTTATGGGATGTCATATGGCAAAGGATCTGTGGTATCACTGAAAGCAAGAGGGAGATGCAGCTGACATAGCCAAGCACCAGCTCAGGCCCTGTGGGAGCTGTGCAGAATCACAGGAGGGAACAGAGGCTGGGTTTCCTTACTCAGCAGATAGCAGCAGGTCCTCGAGATAGCCAGCTTTATTGGGGCATCAGTTCATTCACAGCATTCAGAACCCTTTCCAGTTCTCCACTCTTCAACCACAGCATTAACCCTGAACCTGGGTACCTGTGACCTTCAGGAAACAACGTTATACACTCTCCTTCACAGGAATAAGCTCTTGGTCCAGCTGTGGGAGACTGTCTTGCGCTCAGCAGCCACCATGAGTCTTCAGCTCCTCCTGCCAGGAATCCTCCAACTGACTTGAACCTTCAGCCAGATTTAGCTGCAGACAAAACAACCTGACCACAGCCTAAAGGACACGGAGCTATTTGCTGGTGAGCAGCCATCAGCCATCACCAGACAAGCATTCTGCAGCAGCTGGCAGGGAAGAGACCCAAAGATCAGTATTTGTTTCCACAGCAAGCCCAGTGACCTGACTCAGGGACAGCGAAAGGAGCATAAACACTGCTCTAGCCTGTGGGAAAGAGGGATTGCTAAGCATGGGCAGAATATCTGATGTGGAGGGAAGTGGTGGCTCCCAACAATCACCTACAGACACCTTTGCCAGAGGTTAGGAACATCGGCAGCCCACCACTTGGGAAAACCACAGTTGCTTCCTCTTGGCTGGATGCTTCCCCAGAGGCTGCCTTTCCCAAAGAGACCTCTCCAAGGCCTGCAGCTGCTCCCACCACTGTTGAAAACCATGCACGTGTACTCTCCATCCCGTGTGAGGCAGAACATGCTGTCAAGACTGGAGCCAGTGGTGTGCTCTGAAGGTAACGTGCACTGGGAGCAGTCCCTGTTCTTTTCAGGGCTGAACATTGTTTTTACCATCAAGAACTTGTGTTTTCCACATTTCCCTCATGATGGGCAGTTTGTAAGTACCCACTGTCTGTAAGTACCCACTTACAAAGCTGTAGGAGATGGCTCATGGGAATATCATCCTTCCTCTCACATCTACACAGCCCTCATTTGCAGAGACCTCAGGGTGGTGATTGTGGGAGGTGATGGTGGGGACGGACAGGGCAGGGAGAAGAGTGTGCTGGCTATGGCAGAAACTCTGGTGCTGCAAACTCATACCCAGGCCTTGACTTGAGTGTTCCAACCCCTGGCACAGCTGCACAGGCCTCCCTCCTCGTACCAGCGCCACTTCACCCCCTTGTACACAGCCCGGCTGTATGGCTGGAAGCACAGGAAGAGACGGAGGCGCTTTGCCAGGCTGCAGTAGATAGCCATGGCCACCACAATGAGAGGGGACATGATGACAAAGCCAAGGATGATGAGGGCAGAAGAGCTGTTGTCATCCAAGAAGCTTTTGCAGTAGTGGGCAGATGAATGCAGAACCTGTGGGAAGAGACAGAGCTTATCTCAGACCTGGTGGTGGATAGCAGCAGTGACCAAAGCACCACTGAGCTTCTTGAGCCTTCACACATCTCTTCCCTCTCTCTGAGCTGAGCTTTTCAGGCTGTACTGTGTGACTGACAACACATTTTAATCAAGCTTTCAATTATCAGCCTCACTGCGAGACAAGAGCATTGCACACTGATCCTGGAGCAGGAAACACTCATCTTTATTAAGTCATCAGAACAGCACAGCTTAGTGTTTGAGAAGCAGAAACCAAATAAAGAAGCCTTCTGCTGCTACATCGATGTGGGTGGCACAACACACTGTCAATGATAACTAAATAAATAACACAGAGCAAGATGGAACATTGTGCACACAGAGGTTGGTCACTCCATAGCTACCTGCCCTGGCACAGACCCCTCTGTGCAGTGTCTCCTGTGCACACACTGTACTCATTCCTGCCTCCAAGCACCTCCGTGCGCTGCAAGTGCAGGAAAACCCATCCACCCCATGGTGCTGCAAAGCACCCAGCACACTAAATGGTCCTCACTGTGGTATTTAAAGCCCCCCTTCATCCTGGCAGCAGATCTGAGAGAAGCCACTCCATGGCTCTGCATTAACAAATGCCATAGGCAGCCTCCATGGCCCCAAGCTTTCCTCCTCCAGATTCTTTCAGCAGTACAGCAAACACAACCCATCACGCTAAAACCATCCATCTAATGGATGTGCAGTGCAGAAAGCAGCCTCTGGTTACCACGAAAGCACTGAAAAGCAGGAGCTCAAAGATAAAGGACTGCTCTTGTGAAGCCACGTGCCTATTGAAGCAAAGGCTGTGTTAAGGCTCCTTACAGCAACACGGCTGCTTTCACGTCTTGGCTGCACTCAAAACCCTTTTGGATCCTCTCAAAACCTTTGCCTGGGGAGCACTTTATGTTGAAGGAGAAGCTGAGGTTTCGCAAGGCGAGGCTCATGCATAGGGAGGCTGGGAGGGGTGATGCTGGAGGCAGGCCTCATACTTGTCCCCATTTGAGCTCCACGTTGAAGTCCAGATTTATGAACTTCAAGGAGCAGTTTCAGATCATGGGAAAAGTTTATTTAAGGGCTTTATAGGCAATCTCCTATTAAACCTTCCCTAAACCCCCTCATATCTATCAGGATTTGCATCCACACTATACAGAGGCAGAGGAGGCATTTACCAAGGCAATTACACACCCAAAGAGAGTGTATTAGGTTATTTCTTGTTATTTCTTCCTCATCACCGAACCAAAAGTCATTCTACAGAGTTGCCCTTTTGTGTGGGAAACTTCTAGCATCTATGGACTGTACAAAGTGTGTTGCAACCCACACTGAAGAAGGCCTGTGTGACTATTCAGGTAGATCAGGACCCCTCTGATACACTCTTGCTCTCTGTAGGTCCTCCAGAGCCTCCCTCTTTACCCTGTGAGCATCACGCTCATCTGCACCCTATAGTATAATGTTTCCAGGTGTCAGAGCCACAGTGGGAACTGCCTGGCTCAGGAGCACATGATTTCTCTCTGAGTTATGCTTCCCTCCCTGTAGCAGCAGCACTGCCCTCTTCTACAAACACTTACCATGACAGATGTCTCCCTGTTCATTAGTTTGCAGGGCTGGGAAAAGCTTTTCCGTAGCAGCAGCTATGAACTGCCATCATTTCAGGGCAATCCAAATCAAAGCCTAACTTCTCAGACCAGCCAGTGAATCAGGACTGAGAAAACAGGAATAGCACAGGCCCTTTGTCAGGACCTTTGAGACAGGGAGCTTGGGTGTTAGATAGGATGCACAGATTGCATTAAAAGGAAGGGGAAAGCTTCTTCTTTCAGTATTTCCACTTCCATTTAGTTCAGACCCTGTGGAATGGGGAGACCAAAAGCATCTGTATTTTAGGTCCATTTTTCCCACTGGGAGAAGGTGCTGCAGTGTGTGGGGCTTTTCCCCATAGTAGGAAACAAAAGAGCTCTTCTAAGTTAGGATAAGCAGCAGGGGCAGTCAGATGGAGCTGGTCTGACAGTTCCTGCCTGTGAGGAAATCAGGGCTGCTTTTTCACATCCACACTTGGTCGAGTAATTCCAAATACATTTATAGAAACATAGCAAGGATAAAATGGTAAGCAATGAAACATGAAATCCAGAGGACAGCAGAAAACCTGGAATAAGCATTCCTGACCAAGTAGGCTCATTTGCTGTGGTGAGAAAATGCACTGCACGTTTGGGAACACATCTGAATGGTAGATTGGTATAAGCAGGGGATTATATGTTCTGTTAGACTTTCCTCATTCTATCATGAGCCATTAGCAGATCAAATATGACACTCAAGAGGGCTGACTTAAAGGAAAGCAACAAACCCTATGAGAACCTATGTAGGGCTTGTGTGAATTACGGAGGAGCTCAGGTTGGCAGGTCTCAGTAACAGAGGTCAGAGAACAGAGAGAAATGTTGTGACATTAAATGACAACAGCAGCTCTGTCACACCAGGGACTGTCACACGGGAATACAACTTCATTGCCTATTCAAGCTTCTATTTCCCACCGAACTGGAAGAAGGGAGGGGTAAAAATCCTTCCTGTCAGCCTTCAGGGGTGCCCACCAGGTTGGCATCTCATGTAAGCTGGTTGTGCCATGGTGTAGCACTATCTCTGATCGCTTAACACTTAAACAAGTGTACCCAGTGCAGTGTGCAGGGGATCAGGACCAAGGGGTCCCACGCTCCCCAAGGAGCTGAGCAGTCACAGGCAGCTTCTATCCCTGTTCTGTTCCCTCTCCCATGAGAGCCTTTCTGTGCTATCCCATTGACACTGAATGTATGGGTGCTAACCAGCACCTAATTAGTCCAGAAACCATAAAGCCTGTCCTTCCCTAGCCAAATGCACATTGCCTGTAGCTGTGCCACAGGCATCAAGCAGGAGAGACCACTCCTTTGCACCACCAAGAACCTGCAGGTCAGAGTGCACAACCATAAACCTGTTCTTGTGAGCCCACCCATAAAACCCTTATGGATGGCCCTGCCTTGGAAGTAGCTGTTTGCAGCCAAATGGAGCAAGGCTTACTTACTTGAGAGTGGCATTGGAAGCCAAAGTAAACCACCACAATGGTAGGGAGCAGCACAATGGTGAAAATCACAAACATCAGGAGCAGATTCATGAGGAAGACCAAGAGGTTCATGGTGGCAATCAGCAGGGTCCAGGCCAAGCAGCACCCCATGCTCCGTCTCTCCCTGGGAAGGAGCTGGTCATCCATGTCATACGGTGGGAGGCTTGGAAGCATCCGAGACTTCTCTGAGAGGTTTCCTGCTCCAAAGTCCTCAGTGTCCTGGCCAGACATGCTTCAAGAAGATCACTGATGAGCCCACACTCTTATCCAAAAGGGTTTCTTTGCTTCTGGCCGCAGATCTGGGAAGGAATTTGCAGAGGCTTTTCCTACCTCTTCCACACAGGGACAAGAATACTTAACCAGAGATCATGATAGAGCAAGGAGGGAAAGGCCTCTTTTGCCACCTGCTTTCCCAGCACCCAGCACAGGTTGTTTCCTTTCTGAATGCTCTCCAGCAGCGTCCCAACCTCAGCTTCAGAGCAGATGTGGCTGCTGGAGGGTTGGTGATTGCTATTATTTTGTTTCTGAATCCATAGCACTACTGAATTTGCTCTTCTTCCTAGGATTATGATCCCAAGAGGTCCCAAACAGTTGCTGTCTTAGCTTTGATAGGATGCTCGCTTCCAGAGAGTGCCCAGCTTTAGCACCCTCCTCCACCTTTGAGCACAGCTGTCTGCTAAGAATATCAGGCTTAGGCACTTTCAGACCGCTCTTGGACTTCAAATCATCTTTCCATGCTCTTCGCCCTGTACCCAAGTCAATATTCCTGCTCAGCTTTCATCCAGGTGAAGTGCCCAGTGAAGACAAGCTGCTGTTCCTCCACACTTTGCCTTGCTGGAGTCCTCATCCACACCTTGCAGACCTGGAAGCAAAGACCGGAGCGCGTGTGGTTTCAGTGCTCCCAGCTGCCTGCAGTCACAGCACTCAGACACGAGCGGTCTCTTCCTCTCTGAGCTGGCTCTGAGCTTTGCAACACTGCTTGTTTACAGAGGAGATCCTGAAGCTGCTTTCTGTGCTAGCCAATCCTTTACATCTGTCTCACTGCTGGAGTGATTTAGCACACAGTGCCCAAGAGCCACTCTCAAACCATACATCCCCAGGTCAAGATGGTCCCTTTTCAGTTGTAATCATTCAGCCTCTGATTAATCCTCTAGTTTCTCTCTGGAGTAAAAAACCTCAGAGCAATGGATACTAATCACAATATACATCAGAAATCTGCTCCCTGCACTCATCATTGTTATTGTCTGCAGAACAAACGAGTATTCTTGTAGTGAAGGCACAGAAATTACCAATTATTTCATCTGCCTCACAAGCAGTATTAGTGAAGAAGTTCAGTAATACCTGCACATTTATGTAGCCTTTTAGCTGCATTCATCTATGCATGATCATAGTACTGCAGGAGGGAGAAAACTCCCTTATCTCCAGAGGAAACTGAGGCAGCACAGGTCTCACCTGAAGGCTGAGCTCATCTATGGCACAAGTCAGGGAAGGAATCCAGAGTCCTGTGCCCCAACGTGATGCTCAGAAAGTTCTGCCCTGGAAAAAGGTTATCAGAAAACCAAGGTTCAAATGTAAGATGATTTTATAACACAGACAAGTGCTAGCTTTTCTTCATTAGGTTGTTTAAAGTTGGACATTTTGGGTGCCCATATCCCTGCTGCTTTGGGGTTTTGGTATGTGTATCTGCCTTATTTACTGCTGGCCCATTAGAAGAGCTCTAGCATAGGATAATTTAGGGCTAGCAGATCTCTGGGCAGCTGTATCCAAACACACCATGGCTTAACAACAGCCTCCAACCACTTCAATAGTAGGAGGTGATGAGAGCAACACCAAATGCAGGCTCAACATCCATTGCTCGTGGGTGAAGACAGTCCTGAAGTGATGAGAGAAGTGAAACCAGAAGCACAGAACTGAGTAGAAGGGGTTGAAGGAGCCATGGCATGAGCTGAGTTTCCCTATGGAATACTGCCCTGAGGAGGCTTATTTCCTTCCATTGGAAGATTATTCTTGTGTTTGGTTACCCCACCTAGCTGGAGCGCTAAAGAACACCTTGTGTACCACAATGTACCGCACACACTCTCATCACAGGGAATAATGGTTTTCCTTGTGCCTCAACCTGAAAAATGTACCTGAAAATAACTACTTTAAACTGATTACAAATCCATTTACCGCAGCTCTGCATTGTAATAACCGTGTCCCACATCTGAAAGCGTTCCTCTACTTTCTCATTTTCAGCTGTCAAGCGCTGCAGCAGGGTTTTTGTGTACTAACCCAGCCCCAGGTTTACAATGGATTTCAAAAGCCCTTCAGCCGACAGCTCCATCTGGGATTTAACAAGACTGCAAACCCCAGGAGCGGCTCTGCTTGGACAGGCACGTTCCTGGGAGAAGGGGGACAGGGGGAACAAGGGGAACAAACTGTGAAAATGGCTTAGGAATACATGCATGAGAGAGAGAGATCTAAAAGGGCAGAAAGGAACAGCCTCATCAGAGGATGCAAGTCCATTTTCATCTTGTTCCACCCATTTTCTTCAGTGCACTCTCGGGCTGAATGGCTCCTAGGGGAGAATGCAGGGTAGCAGGCTTCTCTCAAGCTGCAAAATCTCTTCATAGATCTAGCCAGACATCCAGAGGGAAATCACAATTGAATCTGTCCTGCTTTCAGTTGCTGCCCAGCCAGACACAGTGTTAATAAAGCTCTGAATCTGTGCAGGAAAGCAGATGGTGCTGGATGTAATAAATGTGACAAATGGCAGGGAGGATTCTAAAGAGCCTCAGTATTTAGGCTGCCAATCTCACAACCATTGATTTAAATATGTCGTATTTTTCAAGCTTGATTTATGTCTGCTCAGTGGAGAAAGGACAACACAGACACAAAGCAAAACCATAGGAGGTAGAATCAAAGTTAAACTCTATTAAGATCGCTACGTTGGTGCTGGGCAACTGAAAATTCTACCCCAAAATCACTTCACTGTGCTGTTTTAGGGCAGCACAGAGCTTCTACAGCTCCACAGAGAGCAGGGTTGACTGTTCTGTGCAGCCTGCCATTCTGCATGTCTTAACACAACATTGTGTTTAGAACAGTTAGGGTTGGAAAGGACCTTAAGCTCATCCAGTTCCAACCCCCTGCCATGGGCAGGGACACCTCACACTAAACCATGGCACCCAAGGCTTCATCCAACCTGGCCTTGAACACTGCCAGGGATGGAGCATTCACAACCTCCCTGGGCAACCCATTCCAGTGCCTCACCACCCTCACAGGAAAGAATTTCCTCCTTTATCCAATCTAAACTTCCCTTGTTTCAGTTTTAACCCATTACCCCTTGTCCTGTCACTACAGCCCCTAATGAAGAGTCCATCCCCAGCATCCCAGCATCAGTTTGTACCAGAGCCCAGCAGAAGGAACACCTCTGGACTGAATTCAGTGCTGGCATTTAACCTGCACAAGCCTGGTGCAGATGGAGCCAATCCTGAGGATTCTCTAAGCCTGATTCTCAGACCCCAAAGGGCAAAGAAGAACCCAAACTCCTTCCTCCTGGCTGTGTTTTGCCTGCCTCTTCCCACAAAGGAGCTGTGTCAGCCAGCTCTGTGGAGTGAAGCTTCCCTTTGGGAGTCCAAAGTGCTAAAAAGGAGAGATGAAATGTGTGCAGATGACACTTCCATCTGCACATCTGTGCTTCCCCTGACCAAAATCATTCTTCAGCACTGAACGCCCACTAAAACAGGCAAACAACCCAATAAACCATCAATAACTGCTACTGAAACCAGCTTGGAATAACCAGGCTGATGGAGACACATGGATCTGAGGATCTTTTACACTGGTTTTGAGCATTCCTCTACCATTCTGCTTCTTTGCAGATGCAGTGTGCTCTGTTCCCTGATGTCCATTACAAGCTCTGCCAGGCTTCCTGCTGATTGGTGTGACCGTTCCAGCTTACAGGTCAATGCTCCAGCTAAGGAAGAGGGAAATGAAACAGTTTGGTACTTGTTGAACCAAGAAACCATTGAGCCTGTGTTCCTTCCTCTTCCACGCAGCTTTTACACCTGAAAACAGTCAGAAACCTGGGGTTTGTCTGCAAGGATCAGTACAAAACCAAACCGTGTGCCCAAATGAGAAGAAAATCCAGTTTATTGGCAAAACCTTTTACAATAACATTCATTTTAGAATAATACTTGTTTGTATGTAATTAACAACAGCGAGAAGCATAAAAACACGCTCCTGCAGGCAGATATTCAGGTGTCTGTAAGTGTTGATAGCTTGAGTTGCTCAAGAAGCTATAAATGATGCTTAACCCTTCAGTAGCACTTGCATCTCTAGAGGGCAGCCTGGATGCATTATTTTACCCTTCATGGAAAACCATTCTTTCCTTTTCCTTTGGAAAAAGCCCACACATTCTAATGATTCTAACAACCCAGTGAGGTTGGTGTCAAACCCCAGCAAAAAAGATCCCCCAAGCCTCTAACTGTGTGAAATCCCCACATCCTTTACAATCCCCTGCCCAAGAGTGGGAAAGACATCTTGAGGATGGAGAAGTTACGGAGCAATAGCTACCAGGAGCGCTATTGCTCTGAGATGCTGAACTAGCCGTGATTAAAGGTGATCAGGCAAATCCTTTGGTTCTCTGATGCCAGGACACTGGCTGCTAAGGAATCACTGTCCTCTCTCTATAATGACAGCACCATCTCGTGGTGCGCTGCAGGCCATAGAATTCCATTTCACATCCCATAATCTCCTGCAGACAGAAGGATGCTGTAAGACCCGGTATGGAATTCTTCCATCAGTGAAAACAACACGAAAGCTTTTCATGCTGCTTTAGCATTGCTGGTTTAAGCTGAATGAATGATGATTTTCTTGTGGTTAACATCATGTCTTCTATTCACACAATCCCAGCCTGGTTTGGGTTGAAGGGACCTTAAAGCTCATCCAGTTCCCACAGGCAGGGACCCCTTCCACTGGAGCAGCTTGCTCCAAGCCCCTGTGTCCAACCTGGCCTTGAGCACTGCCAGGGATGGGGCAGCCACAGCTTCTCTGGGCACCCTGTGCCAGCGCCTCAGCACCCTCACAGGGAAGAGCTTCTGCCTAAGAGCTCAGCTCAGTCTCCCCTCGGGCAGGTTCAAGCCATTCCCCTTGGCCTGTCCCTACAGGCCCTTGTCTCAAGCCCCTCTCCAGGCTCCCTGCAGCCCCTCCGCTGCTCTCAGCTCCCCCCGGAGCCTCCCCTCCCTCTCTCCCAACCCGACGGAAGAAGCCGCGGCCGCGCCGCCTTCTCCCCGCCCCGGAAGACGCCGAGGCTCGGCGCTGCCACGAGCGGGCAGGGGCCATGGTGGTGCTGAGCGGGGCGCGCTGGCTCCGCTGCCGCCTCACGGACCGCTTCTGGAGGGTGCAGGAGGTGCTCAAGTACGCGCGGGTGAGTGCGCGGCGGCGGCCGGTGGGTGCCCGCGGGCCCTTCCCCTGCTCCAGTGGGAGGTGGCGCTGCCCGTGGCAGGGGTTGGGGCTGGATGGGCTTTGAGGCCCCTTCCAGCCCAAACCGGTCTGGGATTAAACCTAGAGGCCATGAACCTGTATAGTGCTTGTGCCGCAGCCCGGCACCCATGTGCCAATGTGGTTTTAACCTTAGCCTTTATTCAAGTGCGTTTTGCAAGGTGAAAGAGGCTGCTTCATAATGTGATGTCAGCCGAAGTCCAAGCTATCAAGCCTAGGCTCAGGAAGAGCCTTTCTTTTTCAAGGGCAGACTGCACCCAGTAGTGCGTCTTGCTCTAGGAGTGAGATGGGAAAAGTGAAAGTTAATGACAGCATCTTGGTGCCCTCAGAACCAGTTATAGTTACTGATTTATCTGTGCAGCACTGGTGCTTCAGGTTAGATGGATGGCAGTGGATCCCCAGTAAAGCTCCTTTCATTATGCTTTCTGTCAGGGCAGCTGCATGGTTTTGGTGTATCAGAGGCTCCTGTCCCATCCTTGTCTTCATCCTCTCAAACCTAAGGGGGAATGAGAATAAACACGTGAGTGTAGTGGGTTGGGAAAGCACTGAAAATGATTCTGTTCTTGCCTCCCCCCCAGCTTAAAATGAGGTCTGGTTTTGGTGGCCCAAAATGCTCCAACTCCCCAAGTTCAGGCAAGAGTATGTCCATTTTATGCCAAACTGAAGGCTTAGCTGCTGTTTGTCAAGTATTCAGTGATCCTTGCTAGGAAGCGATGAGGAATGCAAAGCAGCACATATTAAGTATTATTGTTAAGTATTAAGGGTTTAACAGCCTTAAAGATAACTGGACAAGAACATGTCGGGTTTCTTCCAGCACTTCCGTGGCAGGAAGAACCGCTGCTACAAGCTGGCAGTACGGAGCGTCCGGAGAGCCTTTGTGAAGTCCACCAAGGCCAGAAGAGAGAAGAAAAGGTTCCTGAGAGCGGTAAGGAGCAACGGGTTAGATCTATAATGGGGGAAAAGCACAACTGAAAGAGCTGTTTTCCTTCCTTGGGGGGGGGGCTCTCAAAATGCTTTAATAACAGGTTAAAGATACGAGTTTGAAGTAAGCATATCCCTCTGTGGTGTGAAACAGCTCACATTCTGAGGTTCATACGTGTAGATGTTGCACTGAGAAGACTGTAGGTCTGAATATGTTAATCTGTGAGCAGAGCAGCATGACAAAACGTTTCCTGTTATTATATGTTCATTTTTACCCTTTCAGCTCTGGATCACTAGAATTGGAGCAGCTTCTCTGGAACATGGTTTGAAGTACCCATCTTTCATAAGCAATCTGCTTAAGGTAAGGATGGTGCTTGAAGAATAACCACTTTGAAACAACACAGTGTCTGAGAGGGGTCTTCTGCAGTGCCAGGCAAACGAGTTTCCTAAAACTCTGAAATCTTTCAAAGAGGTGTAGTCTGCCAAAGCAGATCAAAGGGTTGCTGGGTCCTGTCTAAGGATGCAACTGCCAAGGATTGCAGCTCCAGCATCCACTTACCCATCTGTCAGGAGTAACAGCGGCACAGGGCATGGTGGAGGGATGGAAAAGGTTCTTCTGTCAGACACCACCTACCAACACTGCCCTGCTTTCTCCTTCTAGTGATGAACGGCATTCTGCTTAGGAGAGCAGTTTTGTTCACTTCAGGGACTAAGTTCTGCCCTAAACCTGTTCCTCTTCCTCCTGTATGCAATGTTCACCTTGTTCTGTTCCCAAAACTTTTACTGTGCATCTTAAGAACACGGTTGTAAAATGCTTTTACACTTGCTGCTACTGCATGCATTAAGGCCTTTCCTTTTACTCCAAGAAATTTAAATGTATGAAGCTTGGGTTAGCAAAAACAACCTTAAGAAACTCTACTCCTTTCACTGGCATTGTGTTTCGGGGAGCACGGGCAATGAGCTGGGGCTGTTGTCCCTTGTTCTTAAACACGCCAGGGGTTTGGTTTGAATTTGGTGGTACCGGAACTGCAAATGGTTGTAATAAAAAGGTAATGTTTGTCCTTTTAAGAGTGGAGCTACACATAAATTTATACCATATTTCAAAACATATTTCAAATCAAGAGAGAACTTCCTCGGTTTTCTGACATGTTGAAATACGAAATTCATACACTTGTGCTCCTGGTTACTCTTGTCACACTGTAACCAAAGCATCAAGCACTACCAAAAAGCTAACTTAATTTTTCCTTCTTTTTCCCCTTTCCCCCCCCGCCCCATCCCTATGATTCTTGTCTCAGAGCAATGTGTTTTTGTAAGGTTTTTTGTTAAAAGATCCAACCTGTTTTCAGTAATACCTACCTAAAGGATATGCACTAACTATGCAGTATCCAGTGTTGTTAAGGGTGTTTGACCCTGCAGTCTGTGTTACTGTACTCCAGGACACATTTTAATGTTCCAAGTAGCTTATAGACAAGTAAACTTGATTATGTTTAAGAGTTGAAGCAAATGCCATGGGTTAACCTGTAACACATGGCCTGCCACAAAATGAGAGGTTCTTCAGTTCTTGGTTTCTACATAGAGAAAGTCAGTGAACAAATGTTCTATTTTAATGAGACATCCATGGTTGAGTTGAGTGGCAGTCCTCTAAGTTCCCAAACTGTACAGCATAGAAAAAAGGTCATTTGCCTTAGGACTTGAGGCTATCATTAAGCACTGTAGTGTTGTTCCTAAAAATTACAGTACTTAACCAACACATTCTCTTGTGTTTAGTCCCAGGTGGAGCTGAATAGGAAAGTGATTGCCGATCTGGCTATTTATGAGCCAAAGACATTCAAGGCCCTAGCTGCCTTAGCCCAGAGGAGGAGACAAGAAGGCTTCCTTGCCGCGCTGGGTGATGGGAAAGAGCCAGAGGGGATCTTCTCCCGCATCGTACACCGCCAATATTGATGGGAAGGAGCCTGCAGACGCGTGTTATGAACAGGAACTTGTGCTGCAGGGTCAGCTCACTTACTGACCACTGCTGAGAGCACACGGCTGCGGAGCAGAGTCCTCACATACGGTTCCAGCAGGAGGAGGGGAGGGCCTGAGTGCAGTGGTGACTGTCCCTTGTGGTGGGGTGACTGAAACCGCGGTTTGAAGTCGGGGCTGTAGAAATCCCACTGTTAATGACGTATACATCACGCTTTCTGTCCCATTACCAACTTAATAAAGGCGATTTTGGTTAATTCCTAGCGGGAAAGCGGTGACTCGGGAGCTCCCATCGCTCCTAAGGGAAGCGGCCCGCACCGGAAGTCCTACCCGTCAGCCCTGTTCGAATTCCCAACCGCTGCGTCACGCCGCTACGTTCGGCTCCGGGGCTGTGCGTCATACGTCAGGGCTCCCGGGCCAATGGGTGAGCGTCGCTTCGCTGCGCCCCACCAATAGGCGACGACCGGAGGTAGAAGAAGGGAGGGGTTGCGGGGAAGCAGAGCTCAGCCAGGCGAGGCGGCGGCACCACAAAATGGCGGCGGGGCCCGGTAGCGCGGCGGCTGTGGCGGCGGTGGGAGGCGGCGGCCCCGCGGGGCCTCAGGCCGCCGGCGCGATGGCGGCGGGGTCCGCATCGGCGGGGAGCGGAGCGCCGGTGCCGGGCCCTGGAGCGGTGCTGATCGGGGACCGGCTGTACTCCGGGGTGCTGATCACGCTGGAGAACTGCCTCCTGCCTGAGCACACGCTGCGCTTCACCCCATCCATGAGCAGCGGCCTCGACCCAGACACCGAGACCGAGCTGCGCGTCACGGGCTGCGAGCTCATCCAGGCGGCCGGCATCCTGCTCCGTCTGCCGCAGGTGGGGATCGGCCGCGGCCTGGTCGGGCGGGGTGGGGAGGCCTCTGGCCGAGGGAGAGCTTTGTTTGCCGGGCCTCGGCGCGGCGGCTGGCGGAGCCGGGCCTCGGCCGCCATCCCCAGCCACGGACAGGGGGGAAGGTGGGGAGGTATCCCTTTTACCTAGGGTTTGGGCCGCGGGGCCTGCGGCCTTCACAGCCCGGCCGGGAGCAGGAAGCGGGTGATGTAACCGCCTTCCTGCGCCGCCTCCCCGGCAGGCCCGGGCGGTGCCTGTTTTAATATCGGAGCTTGTGAAAAGTAGGATTTTTTTAGGCTTTTTTTGGCGTTGTTGTGGCCTCGGGAACGGTTTGTTTCCTGGTGAGATCCAATGGAAAACAGCCTAAAACTTTCCAGCTACTGAGTTTCAGCTGCTTAAATTCATAGTCACAGAACGGATTGGGTTGGACTTTAAAAAGCTCCTCCAGTTCCAAGGCCCTCCCCTGGGCAGGGGCACCTTCCACTAGACCAGGTTGCTCAACCTGTGTTATAAGTGTATGCAAATCATAATATAATTAGATTTCTTCACTCCCCAAGCCAAAGAAAAGTAAAGTTTTCCTGGTAACTGCCATGACTCTCACTTTTATTGGGTTCTAGTGTTTAGGTTGGTGTTGGGTTTCTTATTTATTTGGAGCATATTTTCACCCTTCATAAAAGAAGTTTGCGCTTTAATGCATGTATTTGACTTAAAGCCTATTTGTGGTGGTGATAACGTATTGGGCATCTTAATTTATTACTAAAGCTAGCTAGTCTTCTGGGTCATAGATTTGTTAAAATCATACTAAGTAATTTCTCTTTGGAACCGGTAGTTTTGTTAATCCCTGTTGTGGTTGCTCTTGCAGGTGGCTATGGCTACAGGACAGGTGCTATTTCAGCGTTTCTTTTATACCAAGTCTTTTGTGAAGCATTCCATGGAGGTAAGAACACACTAAAATATGTATATGGCTCAAATCTGACTTGATCTTTTGACCTGTTTTGGCAAGTTCTCATCTTGGAGGCGATCAGAGTGTTAGTAACTAGCCTGTAGCTTTTACTTACTGATCAACATGACTTTACAATGCTGTATAGCACTGATTTAGCCTAATCTTTAGTATTTCCTTGTTTTACCACTGTTTTCTGTTGTTATCCCTCCTTAAGCTGTTGGAGGAGATCGGTTCCTGAGTTGAGCAAAACATCAGTATCTTGCAATACTTCTATTTCAGCATGTGTCAATGGCCTGCGTTCACTTGGCATCCAAAATTGAGGAAGCACCAAGACGCATAAGGGATGTGATTAATGTGTTCCATCGGCTCAGACATCTACGGGAAAAAAAGTAAGCTCACACTTTGACATAATCTGAAGTGTTTCTGTTGTGTTTTAATCATTAAACTTATGGGCCAGTGATAGTATCATTCCCTATCTCATAAATCAGGGAGCATCTTGAAGAGGTCTCATAAAGGAGGAAAATAAGTTGACCCATTTTATGAAGTGAATATTTTTGGTGTTATGAATACTGATTTCCCTTATTTTTACACAAACACAACCTGCTTATGAGCACTCTTTGAGATAAGATCATCTTCAGTATTTGAAACTGTCTTGCAGAAAACCTGTGCCTCTAATACTGGATCAAGAATATGTGAACTTGAAGAATCAGATAATTAAGGCAGAAAGAAGAGTGTTAAAGGAGTTGGGATTTTGTGTTCATGTGAAGCACCCTCATAAGGTTTGTACTGTATAAGTTAACTTCATAATCAGTGTTTCGTATGCTATAAATGGTTTGATTAGCTGCCTAATTGTATGGAAAGTGTATGGTTGTAATGCTAAAGCTAGTTAATTCAGTAAAGCTAGCTTCTTATGATCCCAATCTCTTCTTTCTCATTCAAGAGATTCTTACTAATTGGTCTTGTATCACTCCTGAATGACGACTGGAGGTGGATGCAGATGCTAAGTATTCCTTGAAGTCAAATCACATAAGTAGGTAGCTTCGGTGTTAGAAAACATCAACTGAACACAGGTCCTTAAGCAGAAAAGCATTTGGAGACTTAAGGTTGTGGAAATATGCTGAGGTTATGAAACCCGTATGAGCTAGTTAAGTGTTTCTTATGTTCTGAAAAGTACACTTAAGTGTGAAGGGCTTGATAGAAATAAGACAGTTCTCAGTATCTCATGTCAGATTAGGATGGTAGTAGAGATGCAACTACTGCGAATGTTGAGGTTGGTGCTTGAGCATCATTAGCATCATGCCACAGGTAGCTGAGTGGTAAAAGAACCTCCTACTTTTTGTGCCAGCAGAACCTGGGTTCTTGCTCTTTCTTCCTCTAAAAACTACCAGTGTCTTAGAGCCATCCTTTTAAATCTACTTGACTTTCAGAGTTAACTCGTGTTATCAGTACCCCAGAGGACAGTTGTACTTGTTTGCTAGTTAGTGTAACTTTTTTGCTGTTAGTCCTTCTATCTGCATCCTTGTTTTCAAACCTAAGGAAAAGCCTAGAACTGAATAAACCAGTGGCACACAACATGCTAGATCTGTTCTCTGCAAGCACTCTTCTTCACTGCTTATTGCAGCTAGCAGTATTTTCTCCCAAGTTAACAGCTAAAAGGAGTCATGAGTTGTATAGGAGTACATACCTAGCTTGAAAACAGTTGAAGAGGAGACATCTAGATGTGCCTGAGCACAGAAGATTGAAAGCTAGGAAGGTCAGGTCTGTTGAGTGGCCAGCTTTTGCACTGGAGAGCAGAAGCTGTGTGGAGAAACACTGGGGATGTTGCAGATGCTCATGTGGAGTGTTCTAGAACTTGACAGAGTTACAGATGCCTCATGGATGTCCCTCTGAAATAAGTAGGTGGCTCTCAAGATGCTTGTTAATAACTCGATAACCCATATCTTCCAGATAATCGTTATGTACCTTCAGGTATTAGAATGTGAACGTAACCAACACCTGGTCCAGACATCATGGTAAGTTGATTTTCTTTGTTATAAGAGACCAGCAGGGGCAGTAGCAGAAATATGTCACTTGAGGCACTCTGGGCAGCATTGCTCAGATATGATTGTGGGCCACACCAGACAGCTCCACTGCTTCTTGGTGTGCCCCAAACTACTACCCAAATGTTGATCGGCCTCTTAAGTTAGAGGTGCTGTTTTAATGGTAAGGTAGCTTTCCACCCTGACTTCTCACTTCCCTCCTTTCTGCTTTTGCTCTTCAGCTGAAGGGAAAATGTTGGGTGGGTTATAGACTTTCCTTGGGGTTTTTGTTTTCAGCCACAACTATGTGTAGTTGAAGTGCTGGGAACTGGCTTTTTCCAGGGCTTGAGCTTGATTACAGGTGTATCAAACACTCAGCACAGATCCATTTCATTAACTATATGGGTAATACAAGATGTCAGCTTCTAAGACTGGATAAATTTGTTCATGTTTGCCAAGAAATATCCTCTGCCTTGCTCTCATGGTAGAGATTTGCTTGGGGATGGGAAGCTTATGTAAAATTTCAGGTCTTAAACTTCACAAGTAATGCTTTTAAACAATAATGCTTTTTGAAAAAGAGTGTGGTTTAAAAACCTTTAGTGAATCCAAAGATCATATTTCTGCTGACTGAACTGTCTGGTACTGTAACCTGCGTGTAGAGAACCAGTTTTGACTTTTCTTTTCTGTACTCTTTTAATCAAAGGGTAGCCTCTGAGGGTAAGTGACTAAGACTTCTCCTCTGCTGCCCAAGCGCTATGGTGCAGGGATAGCTGCCGTCTTCAGTCAAACCAAAGCAGGCTCTCCAAAGAGAAGGCTGACTCTAGACAGGTGGTATATACATGATAGTATAGTAACTGGCCAACTGCTTCTTGTGCTTATACTTTTTAACTTTTATTTTGATTGTGCCTTTTGACTGTTGTATGATTTATAACCTGACTGTTAAAGTTCTGAAAGATATTTAATGTTCTATTTTGATAACTATTAAAATGGTGGGATTTAAGTCTTTTAAGGGATGAATTAACACAAACTGAAATCTAGTTTCCATTTGTAAACTAGTTAGAAAACATTTGAGTACATGTGTGAAGCTTGGAGTCAAATGTAATACTTGGAGAAACTTCCCACAACCAGATCTCCCAGTACTGCTGCAAGAAGTACTCAATGTGAGTTGTGGACTACTCATTTCCAGTGTGCTACTTGTTATGAAAGGAGGGGGTAGGTAGGGAGGGAGGGAGGAAATTACCCCAATTGAGAAATGGCTTAGATGTTAAAATAACACATTTATGTGCTAATCCTTCCAGTATCTGAGAGCTGGTGGGTATCCAGTATCATTGGGTTTTGAAATGTGCATTTACAAATTACCTTTTTCTTAAACTCTTGTGACAAGGATTCATCTCCTCATGTGTCCAAATCTGAGCCCACAGGGAAGATACGCGGAGGCCAAACTTGGAAGCAGGCATGTTTTCAGTTTGGCACGTTAGACAGAGGCTCTATGGCTCCCATATGTTTGAAGTACTATTCTTTGTCACTTCTTTTTGCTGAAAGGTTTGTGTTCTCTTTGTACTGTGGGGGGGAAAGAAGTAGGTTTTGAAGTTCCTTTCCCCCAGACAGATGAGCTGATGTTGAACATTGCATCTCTGGGGCAGCAGTTGCTCTTTGTATAAATGAGAATGTAAAACAACTGGGGCAGGCGGGAGCTTGATACTCTTAAGACGAAAAGAACTTTAATCCTATCCTGTGTTAAAGGAGGTTACAGGTGTCTGGACTGTGGTCTTTGGTTTGGATGTCTTGAAGGATAGTGAATCCTTGTATACTGGGTACCCACGTGGTTAATTACTGCTTCTAGAAAGCCTATTATTTGGAGGACTTTCTACTGTGTCTGTTTTAGCTTTTCCCCATCTGATACTTTGCTTAAAGTGCTCAAAAAGATCTAGATCACTTTAAGCATGTCAGGTGGCAGGTTCAGAGGCAGTTATTTTGTGTATTTAAGATTTAAAAGAATAATGCTTAAGTGTTACTGACTGGAATATGTGCAATATTTTACAGTTTTCTCATTCTGTGAACATTCATTTTAAGCAACCTTACTGAAATGGGACAATTTGGAAACCTTATTTCATGTGCCAGAGAGGAGATCTGCCTGAATACTGACTGTTCTCCTGAACTGACGTTCCCAAGGACCTTGGTTTCTTCTGTGGCTGCTTTTTTGCATCAAAAAGAACACTGTTCTGGATGGAAAATAATGCTCCTGGAGGAAAAGGGACACCTTAAATCTCCAGTGCATCTTGACGTGTGCTGAAGTGGACCACGTTTTCATGGGTGACCTACGCCAGGAGCTGCAGCTTTCAGCAAACCATCTGGGTTCAGCCCTATTGCAGTGAAACATGTGAACCTAAAAACCTATAACTGAGTACTTCAGATTATACTGTATGTTGTCTTGATGAAAATGTTGATTGCATGAGAGCAGGCCAGTAGAGATCCAGAAGGAAAAGTGGAGTTAAAATTGGTTCTCTTTTCACAACTGAGTTTTCAGCAGTCAGTCAGTTCCATTGAATTCTGTCACACATCCCTCCCCTTGAGGGGTTTCTATTTTATTAGTGAAATGATTCAATGTTTCTTTAGATCTACAGGAGCATAATGTTGAACTCTAGTAACTGCAAACATAAGTAGTCGTTATAGAAGTAAAACTAGAACAGAACCACCCAGACACCTTTTACAGTGCCATGCAACTTTGCTGCTCTCCTGTCTTTCAGGAATTACATGAATGATAGCCTGAGAACAGATGTCTTTGTAAGATTCCAGCCAGAAAGCATTGCCTGTGCATGTATTTACCTGGCAGCTAGGACGCTGGAGGTGAGCACGCAGTTCCATTCATTACAGGTTTGTTAGGTCTTTTGTGAAAGCAGAAGGCTAAGTGCATCTTCCCTTCCCTTTCAGATTCCACTTCCTAATCGTCCACACTGGTTTTTACTCTTTGGAGCAACAGAGGAAGAAATCCAAGAAATCTGCTTAAAAATCTTGCAACTCTATACTCGGAAAAAGGTTTGCTGCTTTTTCATACTTTTCATTAAAGTCTTTGGGTTAGAACATGACTTCTAAGAGAACATGGGGAACCTTATCCCATTTGAAACTAGCTGCGAGCCTGGCACATTAACTGAAAGAGGATAGGAGTCACAGTGTCTGGCTCTCTTTACCCCCTGTAAGTGAGTAAGCACAGCTTAGTTGACTGAGTTTTGTTATAAGTGGTGCTCCTGTGTTCACAGGTTGATTTATCTGACCTGGAAAGTAAAATAGAAAAGAAGAAATTAGCTATCGAAGAGGCAAAGGCGCAAGCGAAAGGTCTAGTGCCTGAGGGAGCCCCAGGTTTGGATAACACAGCAGGATTTTCCCCTATCCCAAAAAATGGTAAATAGTGGATAACTTCTTTTCAATGACTTTCTCATCTTAGATGTGTATTTATCCTTTTGGGGTGCATATACAATGTGGTTTGATTTTTGTTTAAGCTGGCTTCTAGCAGCTATTCAAATGGCAGAGTTTGAGTAGCAGTGTAATTTGGTGATCTGAGACAGATAAAGACTAAAATCAAATTAGTCTAATCTTAAGGCTGGTTTAAACTTGTGTAGCACAGGGGCTGGCTTTGATGTGGTTTTGGCAATCAACCTGAACAAATACTTGGCGATTGGCATATTATGCTGAAGCAGTATTAAAACACAGGTGTTACCAGGAGCTGTGGCAGGAGTGTTTTGGGCTGTTGGGAGGAATATTCTCCTCTGTACTTGCTCAGAAGCTTCCAATCCAGTGCAAGTCTTGCCTAAAAGAGAACATTTACTATCTAAGTAGCTGGCAAGGAAAGGAAGCTGCTGTTCTGCCTTGTTGAAGTGGCTTTGAAAGCAACATGTTCCTATCAGTTAACTCCCTGGGGTTACTTGTGTGTTTTGGCAGAAGTGTTTCAGTTCTGCCTCCTGTGAACTTCTGCAGAGCTGCTGCTTGTGGCACGTTGTACGTGCACACGTATACAAACCGCATGTGAACAGTGGTGATGACATGGGGTGAAGGGAGGCTTCAGTCCTTCTGGTCACTACTCATGCCTTCAAAATAAGGTAACAAAAGCTTGTTCTTCTAGAGTCCCCAAAAGAAGCTAAAGGAAATAAACCTTCACCACTGCCTGTTCAGGCAATGAAGAATGCTAAAAGGAAAACAGAGGGAGCAAAAAGAATGAGTTCAAACAGCCCTGTCAATGGGTAAGGCTTTCATAAAGAAGCAGCTTCCTTTTTTTCCCCATGACTACTTTAAGCAAAATAACTTATTGTTTGTTGTCTCTTACAGTGTTCAGAAAGGAAGAGAAAGCAGAAGTCGAAGTGGAAGTAGGGATCAGAGTTACTCAAGATCACCATCCAGATCTGCGTCCCCAAAGCACAGGTATGCACTATGTATAAGAGCAGCATGTTGTGAGGAGCTCCCAGGCTAAAATCTTGCAGAGTGAGCTTTGATAGCATCTCAGCCTATGAGGCTGTGAAATAACATAGCAGTATGTGCTGGTAGGTAGAACTCCAGAAGCCTCATGGCTCAGTTGACCTGTCTTGGCTCACAGGTCAAAGGAATTGCAGGATCTGACTTTGTCCTGCCTGTGCCAGACAGACTGAAAAGAGAGTATAAGCGTATTGGGACATACTGGAATGTCAGCCTGATTATTGGTGATGTGTGTCCCCATGCAGCAGGGTGGTTTGATTTGGGGTTTTTATGTTGGAAATGGGGCATTTGTGGCTACAACCTTCAGTGAGTTCTTGCTGAACTGTGCTGGAGTTGGGAAACCATTTTCTGCAGTGGATGAACTCTCACCTCCAACCTTAGTCTTATTGGCAGTTGTTCCTGCAAAACCTTAATTTATGAAGTATGAAATGATCCTCTATGGTATCTGGGTGAGAGCAGGAGCAGAGATTCATGCCCCTTGCTCAATGCTAGTCTGACTTCTTAATTCTGCACTCATGCCGTTGGTTTTGGGTGTGAACTGATAAAAGTCTGGCTTTATATTAAAGTAAGTGTAGAAAAGACCAAAGCTAAAATCTGCTGATTAAAATTCTTCAGTGTTGAGTTCAAAATTGTGTTTTAGTCATTATCTGAATTTAATGAAACATCTCTCAAATCTGTTTCTTTTCTGCCTTTGTCTTTGAAGTTCAGCAAATAACTGATACCCATAGAGGGGGAAACAGAGCCAGAAAGGAGCATTAGCTCCAAATTTGGGTGTTTTAGTGACTGTAGTTCTGTAACTGAAGCAAGATGAGTAGTTTTACCTTTTGTCTTATTGTTGGCACCACTTTACATGCAGCTACTGATGCATGTTTTCTAAGTAGTAAAGGGAAAACCCATAAATCTAAACCTGAGCTGTGATACTGAACTCCAGATGGATATGGATGCCTAAAACTCAGTATTTGTACAGTAATCAGATGTGCTCAAGTCTAGGAGACACTAGTTTTCATGGGATACTACACAGTGGAATACAGAACCAAGCACCTGGTCTCAAACTATGCTTGCTCACCTTGGTTCTGTAAGGAAGAAGTGTTGGTGTGTGTGTATTGTGACTACATTCAGGTGCTAATAGCAATGCAGGGTAATTCTATTTCATATTGAGGAAGTAATGTGTTCTTTCTCTTCCCACAGGAAAAGTGAAAGCTACTCCACATCGAGCGGCTCCAAATCCCACAGCCGTTCCCGGAGCCGCAGCGACTCTCCCCCCCGACAGTTCAACCACAGTTCCAGCTACAAAGGTTCCAAGGTGAGGAGTTACAAGAAATCCAAAGACTACAAATACTCCACCCACAAGCCCCGGAAATCCCGCAGCAGGAGCTCCTCACGTTCCCGGAGCCGATCCCGGGAGCGCTCCGACCATTCAGGGAAGTACAAGAAGAAAAGCCACTACTACAGGAACCACAGGCACGAGCGTTCACGCTCCTACGAGCGAGCGAGTCACCGCTATGAGCGAGAGCATCCTGGCCACAGCAGGCACAGGAGGTGAATAAAGCAAAACCTTCCTTCCTTTGGTATTTAAGCGTTTGGTCTTCGCAGTATAGGGTTAACCTGGCTTGTAACCCACCCAGCTTGAGTCATGTCCATTCTGCTGGCAGTTCTGTACTTCCCGTCATGAATCCAAAGGAAAAATGGGACAAGATGATATGAAAGACTTAACCTGGTCAATGTCTTTTGGTGATTGTTCTGCTGGAGTGTCCCCTAATAACACTGCAGAACCTGTCTCTGGATGCTCCTATGCCTGCTCTTTAGTAATTCCCATACTGTAGTGCAGTGGAGTGTTACTTGGGACTTCCAGTTCTGCAAGCAGGACCTGTGTTGCTCAGTAGTTGGAATACTGTGCTGAAGAGTCCTTCGCTGTGGAACTGGAAGGCCCAAGACAGCTCATAAACCCCATTGGAGTGGCTTGGTGCTAACAAAGCTGTCTTTTCATACTGACTCAATTATGTTGTACAAATGTAAGGTGACTTTTTTTAGACCTGTTGCCTATATTAGGTTATATATGTGTATATATATTTTGCAGTGTTACAGTACAGTATGGGAATATGGCCTTACTAAGCCTTTACACTTTATCCACGATGTAAATAAGCATTTGTTTAATACAGGTGGAAGATATATACAGAAAACTCAAAACTTGAACTCTATCAAAAGACTTGTGTAGAAAATTCTGATAAATGTGAAAGTATTTAGCTCTGTGTATTGAGAGTAGTATATTTTTATCTGTGCAATGCTGTGTGCAGGCCACCAGCTCCTAAGACATTTCCTATATCTACATTTTAAGTGGTTTGGAATTCTTTACTCAGGATCTTTGACACTCTGAAGAATTAGTAGTTTGTCAATCTGCATGCTTGTTGAAGAACAGAGCATTTACAAAACCAATAGCAACCCCCCACACAGCCCAGTAGTATCAGTTCTAGTGGTATATCTGAGCTGTTACTCTCATGCTCCCTAATTTCATTAAAGTATTTGATTTTCTATTACATTTACTTGATAGTAGTTTCTTATGAGCTTATACCACTGTGCCTACTCATAAGGAAAGAAATTGGGTGCTGAATGATGATCAAATTTGTAGTAATTTCATGCAGCCTAAGCTGTTACACCCTGAATATAGACGGAGGAGGTGTCATGCTGGGCCCATCCTGGAGGAGCAGACTGGTGTACTGTGTGAAACAGGCTGCTGCTGATGGAGCCTTTTGAGCTCTGTGAGTAGAACCACTGCCTGCTCCTTAAACTTCCTCTGTCTGCTCTGGGGGAATGAGGTGCCAGAGGGGTTTTGTGGCTGATGCAGGTGCCTCAGTGTGACAGTGACCCCTGTAACGCTTCTTTTAAACCCAAACCAATCTCATGGCAACTTCAGTTTCATGGCAGCTGAAGAGATTTGCAGTCAGCCTTTAGCCAGCCTCCGGTCCCATTCCCTGAGCTGGAGCTGTGTAGGGTTATTCTGTGTAATTACCAGAGGGCCTGTTTGTGAACTTGTGCTTTTGGCCTCTGACATTGTGTTGTGTAACAGGAATTAATTGCTTCACGCAACAGTTACCTGTACTGAATGCATCACTACTGGGTAGTTCCACTGGATGCCCCTGTTTCTTGTGCAGGGGGAGGACTAGTTATGTCCTGGTCACCTGGTAGTAGTGGTTGGTCTGTAGTTCTTTAGTATGGTTCTGATTACATTGCAGCTGAGAAAAGACACCCAAGTGGGGACAGGCAGCAGATCCAAGGCCAGCTCTTTGGACCTTCAGCAGAGCACTGCTATGGAGTGTGAGTTAATCTGTACCAACCTTAACTCAGCCTTTACACACAGATGGAAACTTCATTATTTCATACTCAATATGTTAAATAGTTGAGTACAAGCCAAGATATTAACACAGCTCACACAAAATGATACAAAAAGTTACTTTAATCTGTTAAAATACAAACAATCTAAAGAAAATAATGTTCTCTAGGTAGCTTCTATTTAAAGTCTCTAATTCTTACTACCTGTTACTTGTAGCAGGTCACCTTTAAATCTGTTTACTAAGGCCAGTTCTCAAAGACAGTATTTCCCTGTTTAAATACTGTGTTCTGCTCTGCATGCTTTGGAATTGCCTCTTGTCCAATTCATAAGCAACACATGGAGGGACAGGGACAGGCTTCACAGCTGCAGCTTCCACCTGGAAGAGGAATTCCCTTAGTTAAGCCTCAGTTGTGCTAGCTACAGATGTGGCCTTCCTCCAGTGCAGGTTGCACAGACAAGGATAAAGGTAAGACCCAGGCTATGCTCACTTCTCTATATGTGAACATAATGTCACTTGGCATAAAATTAAGCATCTGTGTGCTATAAACTACTGTGCTCATGTACAGCTCTGAGTAAGGAGTGGTTGCCTTCTAGTACATCTGTTAGAGAGGAAAAAATGGGAGGAAGTGGGTATATTTTTACATTAAAGTGATTCTGTTCCAAAACAAAAGGGATTCTATTACAGGTTTAAAAGATGTCCTGTTGTAGGAGAGAACAATCTGTCTTTACCAGCAAAAAGCCTGGTACAGAGAGCTGCACAGAACGTCTTGGCAGGGACGTGGGCTTGGAGAAGATCCTTACAGTAACTAGGGGGTGTGTAAGGTGGAACTGCTTGGAAAAGCTGAGATTCAAGAGCTATTGCATGTGTTTAGTGGGGATTTACAAACAAGTAGTTGTTGTTCAGCATTTACTGTGCTGAGTGCTTACACCTGAGTGTCAAGCTTTGTTCAGGGAATAAATGGATCACCATTCCAAAGCAGTCAGCTTGGGGCCCTTTGAATTGAATTCCTTGAAGTCAGGAATCTTGGGCACTTTGTGCTTGGGCACCTCTCCAGCTGATCCCAAACAACATCCACCAGTCCACAAAGGTTTGGGAGCTGGAAGGTGCCTTTTATCCACCTTAAAACAGCTGATGGCTGAATTTCTGGTCCTGGTAACGTGGGTGATAATGGACAAAGCCCAGAGGTGGCAGTTCCAGCTGATCCCTGGGCCATCACAGAGCTGTGGCTCAGGAGGAGCTCAGCTCCTTGGCACGTGAACTGAAATGGGCAAGCTGCCTGCTCCTGGGGTGTGAAAATGCTTCCAAATGGATGAACATCTGTGGTGGGTTTGCTGGGAGCCAGCCACAGGGAACTGTTGTGACAACTCAGGAAGTGTGTGCTGCTGACAGGCAGCAAGCCACAAGGCCCAGGGATGGAGCTGCGAGAGCATTCTCTTCTCTTTGGCACCAGTTAGCACTTGTTCACTTCATCTTTTGTAAGCACTGTTCCTGGGGTAGGCGTCAGGTGGATGATGGGGCCCAATGTGCTAAAAGAGCCTGGAAAAAAACACGGGAATCAGCCCAATGTGAAGTCATTTGGTTGTTCCTCACGTACCCTTAGTGCCCTCTTACAACCCTACTTTTTCTCTCCACATCTGCTGGTTGCTTTCCCCAGTGCTTCCTACAGAGCTGAAGGGAACAGGGCTGCCTTTTGTTAGAGAAGCCTTCACCTTAGGCACATCTGAGAGTGGTAGTGATGAAAACCACTGAGGTCTGGCAGGACTGGGGGGGCTTTGTGTGGCAGTCTATGCCCTAACCATGACATAGGACAGGCAGGCATCCTTCACGTGAGCTCTTAGGGAGCTTATGGTGAAGAACCTGCTTTTTGAACCTTTTAATTCAGCTCCACTTACTAGGAAAGCAACTAGAACTTAAAAGGTTCAGAAAGCAAGAGGACAACTCTAGTTGTGGTGGTTACAACCCACAGAAATCTGCCTGTATCGGGTTGGAGCTTAGGTTTACTGAAATGAAGTTTAAGCTTAAGCAGCACCACGGTTTTATGTCTGTGCATGCATATGCAAGTCTCAGCTTTTGAGGTGAGTTATGACTCCTGTTTTCTGAACATCTGAAGGCTGCAGCGTGGCTCTTTCCCATCAGAATCCCTTGGGTTACTCCTCTGTTGATCTCTGGTGTTCACATGGAATTCCTTATGGCTGGAGAGAGGTTATCTGGCGTTGAAGGGACAATGCTTACTGAAAACTGACTTAGACTCAAGCTGTGCTTCTCTTGGCTCAGATAAAGCCATCTCCCTGGTCTGTGACACAGCCTAGTCCTCCTTCCTTCTGGGAAGTCATGCTTCAGGCTTCCTGGCTAATGTTTCCTCCACAATGGACCCCTCGGCTGTAAGTCCAGTGAGCAGTGGAGGTCTGCATTTGTATCAGCAGAGGGTCAACCAGCAAAGCTCACCTTTTTGAGGTGAGAACTACTTCCTCAGGTATGGAATAACTTCCAGCACAGCCCATGCCAGGCAGGTGATGCCCAAGAGGGAAAGATCCCCCATTGGGTGAGCCAAAAATCTGGTGGTTGAGATGACCAAAGAAGGGTTGGATTCTGTTGCCACCTCTGATGGAGCCACGTCTGCAGTACCAAAGCAGCTCCTGGCTTTGGTTTATGGCAGAGGATGCTCTTCTTGTGTCCAGCGTCCCAGTCTGGTCTGGAATCCTGCTGACCTGAAGGCTGTGGATTGGTGATTCAAAGCCATTTCATTAGAGGGAGTGTCTGGTTTAAACCTTACTCTGCTTGTTTTGCCTCCAGCCTATCACTCTAAGGGTAATTTATAGTTCCACAAACACTATAAATATTCTGGGATGTTCTTGGATGGAAGAAGTGCCAGAGCCCTCAAAAGATGATCAAAACTAGCTTTGCATCACGTCCTGCACAGAGCCAGACCCAAGCCAAAGAGGGGCTGAATCAAGGGAGTTCACTCCAGTACACAAACTCCAAGTAGCAATTCCTGGAGGGCGCTGCTTCACCCGAAAGAAAAGGAGGATTTTCTCCATTGTCCTGCTGGGTAAGTCCTCCGTGAGAGTTGCCAAGCAACCCTTGTTTTTATTGCCTTGAAATGTAGGTGAGGAATTACTAAGCAAAGCAATTCTGCTGCTGGTACCTCCAACTCAACTCGGGTTGAGATAAACAGCACAAGAATTTGGCTTCTCCGAGCGTGGTTAAAAGAGCCTTGGCTTCAAGAGTTAGACACAAGTAGGGCTTGAGGAGCTGTAGTGTGCAGGACTTGGTGCGAGGTGAAGGGAAAGGACACAGTGAGAATACCTGAGCGGGGCTGCACAGCCTCAACCCCAGCTGGTGGAAGGGAATCCACGTATGGCTGTGTGACTGTGTCCCAGTTCTCCCATCTATAAAAGCAGAGGAAGCTCTTCCCTGTGAGGGTGCTGAGGCGCTGGCACAGGCTGCCCAGAGAAGCTGTGGCTGCCCCATCCCTGGCAGTGCTCAAGGCCAGGTTGGACACAGGGGCTTGGAGCAAGCTGCTCCAGTGGAAGGGGTCCCTGTTTATGGCAGTGGGTTGGAGCTGGATGAGCTTTAAGGTCCCTTCCACCCCATTCTATAGCTCTATGAATAAGAGCTTTGTAAAGCGTTACATGGGATCCTGTATGTGTCAGCTCTGAATCTCCAGCATCCAGACAACAGCAGGGATTTTGGTTGCTTTATTCACTGAGGAAAGCCTCTTCTTGCAGTTTGTTTGCTCCCCTCTGAGAAGACTCCGAATCCCAGACTGCAGTCACAGCAGCAAGCACAGCATGAAGAGCCAAACGGGGGTCTCCAGTGGCTTGGGTGAGTCGGTTCCACTGTTGCCCTCTCTCATTGCTGCATTTGTCCCCTAAGAGGGGTGTCTGCTTCCAATCCCGGTGCTGCTGCTCCGGGTTAACTCATGCCCAGAATTCCAGCTCCGCTTGGCAGCGCTCGGATGTGCTGACAGCGAGGGCTGAATACATTACAGGCACAAAGAGGTTGACTGAGCAGTCTTCTGCCTGACAGGGATTTCTTTTTGTTTTAAATTCTCCCAAGCCATCAAAACGTGGTAGATAACGCACAGAGAACTGCTGTGCAGTGAGCAGTGTGCGCATGGGAAGGGTGGTGATGGGTGAATCCCTTGGGGAAAGAGGAGAGCATTCGTGTTTGTGAGACAGAGGTGTCTGGAACAGAGCTTGCTTTGGAGGGAAGGAGAAAGCTCAGGTATCAGTGTTCAGGGCAGCCCTGCTGCTGGCATGTTGCCACATCCCATCCTCGCACAATGAGGAGCTTTTCCCCTGAGAACACTGGAATCTAATTGTGTGGCTCCACTTTAAACAAAGGGCGATGGAGCTGCACGTTCATTTCTACATATGGCAGAGCAATAATCACATGCTCTGGATCCCCTGGGTATGGTGCAGTGAGTTCTGTGTGTGAGCATGAACAGCGTGTGCATGGCTGGATGCGTTCATTCCAAAGCTCCGTGTGTGAAACCGGCCTCTTATCCGCAAGGCTGAGCTGAAGTGGCAGCGGCTGCTCCTTGCCCATCACTGCTGGGAGGGAAGGAGGAACAGACTGGCTCGACCGTACTCACGGTGTGTAAGGAGCAGTGAGACTTCAAACTGAATGCAGCTAATCCAGTGCCAAGGGCAGAGCGAATATGTCTATGGGAGTAAAGGAGGGAGAGCACAGGGAAGGGCAGTGGTGTTCTCAGTGTTGTCTCAGCAGTCCTAAGACAAAGTCTGTTCAAAGCAGAAGGTGCTGTGAGGCCTGGAGCAGCTCTGCTCTGGAGCCAGGCTGGGAGAGCTGGGCTGGGGCAGCCTGGAGAAGAGAAGGCTCCTGAAGGGGAGACCTTAGAGCAGCTCCAGTGCCTAAAGGGGGCTGCAGGAAACCTGGAGAGGGGCTTGGGACAAGGGATGTAGGGACAGGCCAAGGGGAATGGCTTGAACCTGCCCGAGGGGAGACTGAGCTGAGCTCTTAGGCAGAAGCTCTTCCCTGTGAGGGTGCTGAGGCGCTGGCACAGGGTGCCCAGAGAAGCTGTGGCTGCCCCATCCCTGGCAGTGCTCAAGGCCAGGTTGGACACAGGGGCTTGGAGCAAGCTGCTCCAGTGGAAGGGGTCCCTGCCCGTGGCAGGGGTTGGGACTGCAGGAGCTTTAAGGTCCCTTCAACCCAAACCACTCTGTGGCTCTGTGACAACCCTGGAACGCTGCGGGTCTCTGAGCGCAGGATGGAGCCAGGGCCGGGTCCCAGCTGGTGTCCGGCGCTGCTGTTGTGCCAAGCCCAGGCTCTCCCCAGCGCTTGGCGGGGCTCGGGTCCGCTGTGCCCTTTGCGAGAGAGGGAGAGGAAGGAGCCGAGCTCTCCGCGGCTGTGCCCGCCCGCCGGGGCTGCGGGGCCGGGAGGCAGCGGTGGGAGGCGCCGGGCGGGGCGGGACCGGGGCGGCGGTGCCGGGTCCGCGCCGCGCAGGTTGAGAACCGCGTGGGGCAGCGCCGGGAGCGGAGCGGAGCGGAGCCGAGCCCGAGCCGAGCCGAGCCATGTCCCAGCCGCGCTGCCGCTCCGTGCTCATCACCGGCTGCAGCCGGGGCATCGGGCTGGGGCTGGTGCGGGGCCTCGCAGCCGCCAGCCCCTCCCCGGACTTCGTTATCGCGACCTGCCGGTACCCCGAGAAGGCGCAGGTAAGCGGGGTGCGAGCGTCGGGAGGGGCTGCGGCCGTTCTCTGCCCTACGGGCACCGGAGCCCTCCTGCCCCGGAGGGGAGGATGCAGCGCGGGGGTCAAGTGGTACCCGTGGGGGGGGGCACTGCTGGAAGCGCAGGTCCCGGCAGCAAGTGCGGGGATGGATGGGTGGATGGGTGGATGGACGGGATGGATGGAGGGATGGATGGGATGGAGCTGGTGCTGTGGGAGCCTCCGAGCTGTCGGGATGCTGCCGCCCGCTCCCGAGGGCAGCGGGAACCCCCGCTCAGGCATCCCAAGCGCCGCTGCTTCCACGCCTCCGAAATCCTTCCCAGTGCAACCCGTTACAGCTTCCATTGTCCTTTCTGCACGGGGTCTGTGCCCCAGAAGGGGCTGTGCCCTGTCTGACTCCCCCCTTTCTCCACTTGACTTGCAGTGAGTGAGAACGCCCCAATGAATGACGAGTTAAACACCCCTTTAGTGCCTTTCTTGGCTGGGCAGGGACCAGATCCAGTGGCTTTTGTTACATGCTGCTGGTGGTGGATTCCCTTGCACCCCCTTGCCCTTTCGTTCTTGCTGCTACAGCAGTGCAGCTCGGAGTCCTGCCCCATCCCCACGCTGTTAGGAATGATTGTCAGGCGGATTAAGGGCACTCCAGGAGCCTTTGGGAGGCAAATCAATGAGGGCTATGGGTCTGCTCACTTTGTGGCCATTCGTCTGCTCTATCTCTAATGTGAGCTTGACTCTCCTCAGTGGGGCAGGATGCTGCAGGGCAGCACGGCAATGCCCGCAGGTATCACCCTCCTCCTCCTTTCTTAGCAAAGCCCTAGGGCTCCAGAGCTGCAGGAGTCTGAGCTCTCAACAATGACTCTCTCAAACACCCAACATCCATAGGAAAACCGATCCCAGAAGCTTATTTGATACCCATTACATTGAGAATTGATACCAAAAGCCTCTGCATGATTTAAAGCACGGCACGAGGCTGCCTTAGCAGAATTCCCTGGCACGAAGGGATGTAAACAGAGCTTCCAGCCTGGTATCGTTCTGTCGGGAATCACAGTGTGGGAGCCCTCTGATCGCACCGTGCCGGCAATGGAGGAAACCTGACAACTTTGTTCAGTGCGGCACGGAAGTGCTCAGGGATGGTGTGAGCTCCCCCTTAGAACCACACAGTGCTTTGGGTGGGAAAGGACCTTAAAGCTCATCCAGTTCCACGGGCAGGGACCCCTTCCACTGGAGCAGCTTGCTCCAAGCCCCTGTGTCCAACCTGGCCTTGAGCACTGCCAGGGATGGGGCAGCCACAGCTTCTCTGGGCACCCTGTGCCAGCGCCTCAGCACCCTCACAGGGAAGAGCTTCTGCCTAAGAGCTCAGCTCAGTCTCCCCTCGGGCAGGTTCAAGCCATTCCCCTTGGCCTGTCCCTACATCCCTTGTCCCAAGTCCCTCTCCTTCACAGGTTATAGTGCAGGTCATGCTTGAGTTCCCACCTCCAGCAGCCCTGTGCTGCTCTGCAGGTGCTTACAGAGCTGAAGGGAAACAGCTTTGTTTCATGTCCGAATCTCTCTCCAGCACAAAGGCACGTTCAGGATGCTTCTGAATGGACTTGCTGAGAAACAGTCCAGCAGGCTCCTGCAGCCCCCCCTTTCCCCCCTTCTGTGCTCCATGAGCCCCTGCACAGGTATTCACCATCCCGGTTGCTTTTAACTCCTGTTACAAGCTCTGGCGCTTGTCCCAGCCGTGTTTCCTCTTGGTGATTGCACAACCCCCGGCACAGAGCAGCCGCGGCGCAGGAAACCAGCGGAGACATCGGACCTGGTGTGAGATAGAAATCTCCCTGCTCACTTGTTTGTTCTAAAGCTGCTTTCGTGCTGAGGGAGGGGCTTTTTCACCAAGTGGCCCTCGTGTTCAGCAGTGATTTCTCGTTGTAATGGACATGCATCAATGGCAGGGAGGAGCAGCATGGTTCATAGGAGCCTAGAATGGGCAGGGACCCCTTCCACTGGAGCAGCTTGCTCCAAGCCCCTGTGTCCAACCTGGCCTTGAGCACTGCCAGGGATGGGGCAGCCACAGCTTCTCTGGGCACCCTGTGCCAGCGCCTCAGCACCCTCACAGGGAAGAGCTTCTGCCTTAAACTGAATCTAAAGAGCATCCTAGGAAGCATCACCTGGGCTTCACACAGCTCTGTGAGGGCTTTCATTGCCAGCACTTCAAAACCTTGAGCAGGAAGGCTGGCAAACCTGCCCCAGCAGCTGAAATAACCCTCAGTGCTTGGGAAGAGCCTGGGTCACTCCTCACTAGCAGTGGGAGAAACCTGGAAAGACTCTGGCAGCCGCGATTCCTGTAGGCAGGAAGCTGGCCAAGAGCCGCGTTCCAGTAACCCCAGTGGCGATTCTGCAGGCCACATGGGGTGCATCCCAAAGGGCTGGGTTTTGGGGGGGTGAGACTTGTCCTTGGTGGATCAGGGTGGGTTTTTGTTCTTTGTAAGGACCTCTAGGCCATGTGCTGCGCTTTGGCAGGACATCAATAGGAACCTCTGCAGGCAGCTGAAAGCACATTTCCAACAGATGGCTTTGGAAGCTCCGCAAGGAAGGGAGCTCTGCAGTGAAGGTGCTGTGGTTGTCTCGCTGGTGTTATCTGTCCCATCTGCAGCACACGGCGCTGGCACAGCCCTTCATCCACCCTGCTGCCAGTCCTTCTCGCTGGCAGAGGGCAAGCACAGGCGTGCTAGAGCCTCCAGCCACGGCAGCCTTGGCACCACGTGCAACCACTGCCTCCGAGCTCGGATCCAATCTGGCAATGCTGAGTGTGGGATGGGAAAGGTTCAGCCATCTTCTTTCCTTTGCTTTCCCTTCACTGACTTCCCAAGCACTGAAACCCCCGAGTTCAGGTTCCTGCCCTCCCTCGGCACTGTCTTAGTGCACACAAAATGGGCTTTGCCTGGTTAATACCTGCCTGTTGACCGCAGACTGGGCGGTGATGCTGAGGGACTTGTTCTTTCCCTGCACACCTGAGCTGTCAGTGCTGCCTTTGTCTCTAGACGGTGATTCAAGCAGCTGACTTTTGTTTCCTCCTGTTCTTCTCTGTGGGAAGGGACCATGTAAAATATCCTGCTTAATATGAACGCACTGTCCTTTATTCCTCCTGGATTTGAGGCTGCACTTGGAGAACAGCAGCCTTGGACAGTCTGCTCTCACCGGCTTTGGTACAATAGCATTATCCTATTGCAGAATGCCGTTTAAAAGAAAAAAGAAGCCGTTTAAAAGCAGAATGCCGGTTTTTAGAGGAAAAGTGATGAGATATACTGAGCTCCTGGCAAATCCATTGAGGGCATGACAGTCAGCAGCAATTCCCTGGGAGCTGCGAGTTATCCAAGGAATCTCAGGGTGTAGCTGACACAGAGATAACCGCATACTCCGGAGTCCTCTAAGAGTGGATGGACAAGAGCCCTGAGGACCTGGCTTCAGGGAGAGATGCTGGGCTCTGCTTTCCTCTGCTTGCTACAGAGCGCAGCACCCCTGTAACTCGCTCACCCTGGCTAATGCTGAGCAGCTGCAGGCTCTTGCATGTGAGTGCGCTGGCAGCAGTTGTAAAAACTCAGCCTCCTTGCATTGAATAGCTCCTAGGTGGCCTCCGCGGAACATTTGCCTAACAAATGGCTTTCAGATCACACGATAACCCGCAGCAGGCCTGCAGGCGCATCGAGATAACCGCTGCCCCTCCTCGGAAAGCTCCTTCAGCCACGCTTTCATTCGGAGCTGCCTTCGCTTGGGCCGCTCGAAGCAGCTACAAACCTCTTGCAGAACACTCCTGATGTCCTGTCTTTGCACTCCAGATGGACAAAACCACAGCGTGGTTGTTATAAAGCAGATGGCTCATGGACCCATCTGTGTTCCCCTCCCCGTGCTGCTTTGGTTTCATGCTCCTTTTCCCCCATCCTGCTTCCCTGTACGTGGGAAAACCCCTCCGACCGACCTGAAGTCTCAGGCTGCACCTAATGATGCTGTAGTCCCCACTGTGACCTGCTGGGATGTAAAAGGAAGAGATGGCTTCCTGCGGGGAGCCAGGTAGCTGAAGGGATCCAAATGGCCCCAGTGTAAATCAGTTCACAGCACTCTGTGTACTCAGCTTGGCTGTGCTGAGAGCTGAGTGTGGGACAGGAGCATCTCTTGTTCCTCCTGCTCTCCCGCAAGCCCAAGTGTGTTCCCAGGTGAACAAGAAAGCGTTCAGTTCCTCCCTGCTCAAGAGTCCTCTCCTGGGCTCTGGAAGGCTTCCAGGGCTTAATGTGCTGTTTCCCTTCCTCTGAAGTAGGAGATAGTGTTACCAACAGTGCAGTGTCTGTTCCCTTGTCAGACACAGAGCTCGCACTGAAGTGCTCCTGCTCACTGTCTCTGTCAGGTTTTGGTTGTGGTTTTCCTTTCCTACATATTTAAGCCATGTGGCTGCTATTGGGAAGAGCAGTGCTATAAGGAGACAGAGGGGCTGTATGAGGCAAAGGGGGCATTCCTGAGGTCCTTCTCATTCGAAGCTTATTGCAGTGTTGGGCTGTTGCTGTATTCTGGAAGTGGTTTGCACTTCCTACAGCGTTAAGGTTTAGCTCTTCTGGGCAGTCTGCAGCAGCTCAGTGTAAGCATCCACACAGCCAAGCAGTGAGTTGGCTGTACACTGTGATACTGGATAGCCTGTCTCAATATGATCCATCTTTGACTTTGTCCGAGCAGGATGATGTGACAGATACCCAAGTGCTTGTTGCCTGACAAAGCTGCCTACAGGCTCTGTTAGTTTGGCTTGGTTGCTTCCAACTGGCCTCGGATGGCCAGGTCCTTTCCAAGAGTTGTAACCAGAGTGAATAATGCTTTCAGAAAGAAGACAGAGTAAATCTTGCTAAATGACAAAGACAACATTCCTGCCTGCGATCCAGCAATAAATACCCTGCGTATTGATGGAGCTGTACCTGGGATAGCCTTGTTTAAAGTGGATTAGGCTGGCTCTTTGTTAATCATAGTTAGGATCAGCAGGCAGGAAAGGAGATGCTAATCAGAGGGTAATTTTTCCTTGGAATCCCTAAGAATGGATTCTCAAGGGGCACTATCCAGGTGCAGAGCTACGAGGGGGTTGTGGTGTTGGGTTTGTATTGCTTGGTTCCAATTTGGTTATCACATTACTCCAACTAAAAATGACTTAGCCTGGGTTATGTCAGCCGTCTTCACATGAAACTGCATGAACTGACGTTATAGCATGAGCTGCACCTCAAACAGCAGTGCCAATGAGCTCCTTTATTCTTCTCTATGTGCTGCCATTATGGGCTGCACTGCACTGCATTGCATTGCATTGCAGTAATAGTTCCAGAGCTCTCTGGATGCAGGAGGCTTTTGATGCCATTGATCAGAACTACCTGGGGTGGGGGAAGAGAAGCAGCACACGTGGCTCGAAAGGGCTGTATGCAGACATGCTGCATGCATGGCAGTGCAATGTGCCTCAGCGCTCCTCCCTGCATGCTCTTTCTAGGTACAGCAGGGAAAAGGAGAGGCTTTCCTGCAGTGTTTAGGTTTCCTGACTGGATTTTCATCTCCTGTTTATATCCTAATATAAGGCAGAATAATGTTCCCCAAGACCAAAGCACTCTGAGGTGGTTTTATGCCTGGAAGCTGTTTCTGAGAAACTCCAAGCACTGAAGTGGGAGTCACTTGTTAACCAAGGAATTAACTCAATGGAAAAATCATTGCATTTGAAAGCTGATTTGCATCCAGCAACTGTAATTTCATGCTGGTTATGTTCCGGATGAATGCTCAATCCTGCCCTCTTTGGAGTTGGTAATTGAACATATTGCTTTCTCACTTCAGAAGCCTCTCGGCTGCTGTCACTACACAGAACATCCCTGGCCTTTTAGCACAAGTTAGTAGCTTGTTTCTGCCAGAGAGTAAAGCAATGTGCCTATAAATAAATGCACAAACCTTGGGAAGGCAGAGCACTTCTGGAGTTTATTATCGAGTAAGTGATGCTGTCAAACCCAAGTCCAGTCCAAAGCCCCAGAATTATTGCAGGCCTTGACATGGCAGAACTATTTCATGCCTGGCTATCGATAAACAAGACAGTGTGTTCTGAGCCTTTCATCCCTTGAAAACTCTCCCATTAAGCCCTATCCAGGGGAAGGAATGTCTTCTGGTTTTGTGCTTCTGACTCGTTCCCCTTCCTTTCCCCTCCCCTTAATGGCCTTAACTGCAGTTGTAGATTGTCCTCAGCGGGAGAACAAGTTCTCTAAACAAGCCTGGAGGGAATCCTGCCGAGTATGAACTGAGATAAAGGATGTAATGCATTACAGCTTGACAGAGGACACCGAGTCCCGAAGTGTCTCCAAGTGGCAAAGAAGTACTCTTTCAAAACCAGCCCTCCTGACCCCTATTCCCAAAGGGCTCCTAAAGAAATGGATCTGCTTGAGCTGGAATGTTTGGCCAGGTTGCTCAGTCTCCTAAACATAGCTGGGAGTATGTAATCCATCTGTTACATTTGGCCGCGCTTCCCACTTGGCTACATGGCACAGAAACGTCAGTATTCCAGCTGGAATTTGGACACACTTTGTCCAGCAGCAACACCAGGATAGCACTGGTTTCCTCCAAGAACACCAGTCAGTTCTCTGCTGAGAGATAGTAGGCAGATGAGTGAATTACAGCTATCTAGCAGGGAGGGAATAGCTCTTGTGGACAGTTGCTGTGTATGTAACTGGTTTCATGTGTGCTTTACCTTCAGGTACAAGAATTGAAGCTAAGGAGAGTGCAGGAAAACAGAATTTCCATGGGAAAATTGCTAGGAAACCATCCTAAATGCCACTAATTTATGACACTAATTCCAAATGGTTTTTCTTAAGCATTCCTATAGCCCTGACCTGATGTAAAGCACGAGCTGAGCTTCAGGAGAATCCTGCTTTCCTTAAAGAAGTGAGGAATTCCTGTCCTGGAATGCACTGTGAGCTTTGGGTCTGCTGTAACTGGCACTGGGAGCTGCTTGACCAAAGAGCTTTGGTTACCCTGCAAGCACACCTCGAGCTGCCCACACTGAGAACTCCAACTCAGCGTGCTGGTGGTCTTCAGTATGAAGAGTCCAGTTTCTTGAGGCAGTTGATCTTGCTCTCAGGAAAGATGCTCAGCAGGTTGCAGCCAAAGCAGTGTCAGTGCCTGCAGCCCAGTTATGAAAAGAAATGGCCGTTTCAATGCTGGAGGTGCAGATTTCAAGCTGGTTTATGTAATAGCCATGGCAATGTAAATGGTAACCTGAAAGATTTCTTCTTTCTAGGAACTCCAGCAGCTCAGCAAGCAATACAGCAACATCAAGCTCCTTCAGCTGGGTGAGTAAATGGCTTATATATCATTCTATTCAGCTAAGCCAGGTGAGTGTATCTGAAGGAACTGGTCTCCTGGGTGATCAGTAGCTGTACATGACCTCCAGCCACTGAAAACCATTACCTTCATCTTCAGATAACATAACCTATGTGAAGCCCTCCTCAGGCTGTCATCTCAGTATGCTGTCCCCATTCAGACTAATGCCTTAGCTTTGCTTTAGCACACGTTGTACAGCGACAAACAGCATCTGACCCACACACTGTGGCTGTTGTTGGCTCCTCTGTGCAGATGTGGTCTGCGAAAACAGCATCAAGAAAGTAGTCAAGGAAGTGGAGGAGATTGTGGGCGACAAAGGGCTGAACTGCCTCATTAACAACGCTGGCATCAATGTGCTTGCTTCCTTGGAAGAAGTCACAGCAGAGACAATGCTCACCATTTATGAAACCAACACGGTTGCCCAGCTGATGGTCACCAAGGTAAGGATTGGGGGGCACGTGCTTTATGGTACCAGAAGAGGCTTTTCCCCTTGAAACCAAAGCATTTGTCACCCTGGGACTGCACAGACACAGTTCTGATATCACACTGTGCGCCTAGAGAGCAGCAAGAGATCATTTTATGAAGGCTCTTTTAATTTAAATCCACCTGGTATAAGGTCACTCCAGTGGATTGGCTGGGTTAGGAGGTGGGCAGAAGAGACTGAAGGTCCTTGCTGCCTACAGCTGGCTGCTATAGCCAGGTTTCCTATAGTCAGCTTGTGTGGGGAGCCATCACCCTTCTCCATAGATTGCCTTGGCCAAGGGCAAGCTGACCAAGTTGAAACAAACTCTTGTTTCCGCAGGCATTTCTCCCCCTTCTGAGGAAGGCAGCCCAGCTGAGTACGGGAATGGGCTGCCACAGAGCTGCTATTATCAATATGTCCTCTCTTGCTGCCTCCATGCAACTCGTCCAGGCAAATGAGATGTTCCTCAAGGTCTACCCCTACAGGATAGCAAAGGTTTGTGGGCTGTGCTCAATGGGTGAGTTAAAGACCACTCTGAGCTTAGGATGATGAGGTGAGGGGTGCAGCACCTCTTGGACAGGCTGACACAGGAACTGTCCTTGTTCCTCATATGGCTGGAAATGGGAACACCATACATCTGGAGCGAGCATGCCAGCTTCTTAAGAACAGGCTCCATCATGACTCCCATACAGACCCATTGCAGAGGGACTTGGCATACAGGGAAGAACTGATGCCATCAGGTGTGCAACCTATTCGTTGTGTTCCTGTCCAGCCCAAGCAAGACAGCAAGCACATAACTCAGCAAAAGGTGTGCTGAGCTGTACCTGGCAATGCTCGCTAAGGAGAGGTGCAGTTTTGAGGGTTGTCACATCCAGGGTTTGTACAGTCAAGATCAGGCATACAGTTTCTCCTACACCACCTCCTCATAAGCTGTTAGTGTGCTTGTTTTCCCTGTTCAGAAGTCAAACTCGGAATGTTTGTGTAGTGATTACTGCAGAAAAACAGAGTCCTTATGTCAATATTATTTTCTCCACAGCTCCTTAGCAGTTTCACATGGGTCTTTATCTTCTATCATAAGTTGGTTTCAATCTTTGGGCAGCAAGCTAAGGGTGATAGAGCTTTCACAGTGCTTCTCTTAAAAGGCATCTCTGAGAATGAAGCCCCACTAAGCCTGGATAAGTTACTATGATACGGGTACTGCCCCTTCCTTTGGCAGCACGGTGGAAGGGAGGTGACACTTAGCTTGGCTTAAGGTCTTGCTCAAGCTCTGTAAAGCTAGCACACTGATGGATGGTTTCCGCTCCCATAGACTGCGCTGAACATGATCACCAGGTGTCTGGCCGCAGACTTGAAATCGGATGGAATTCTTTGTATTTCTTTGCATCCAGGCTGGCTCCAGACAGACATGGGTGGAAACATGGTAAGTGACCCATGAAATGTGACAGTATGACTCCCGCGTTGTCCCACCCCTTGTGAAGAGCCCTTCCATGTGCTGCAGAGGCCCTTGAGAAACATGGAAATACATCCCCCTTGATTCTAGTAACTCCTTAAATGCCATTGATTCTCTGCTGTGAGCTATTCCCTGTAATGACCTAACTTGATTTGCTGTAGGCTCCCATGCAGGTGCAAGAGGCTATCCCTGGTATCCTCTCTGTTCTGGACCGTCTTGGTGAAAAGGAGAACGGATCCTTCCTGGACTGGCAAGGGGAAACGCTACCGTGGTAGAAGTGCCCAGCACACTGCAGAAACAGCACATCAGTCACTGTTTAACTGTGCCACTATTGTCTGTGTCCTTAGGGTTTTCTTACACACTAGTTGAAATAGCCAGTTGGATACCAGCCTCTTTCTAGGTGTATGTGGGAAGTGAGGTGGCTGACTCTTCTCCTTGGTATTGCTACTGCTCTGTTCTAATGCTTCCTGCAAATACTACTGTGCTCTTAGTGATGGAACCATCTAAAATAGATCGAAGATAAAGCAAGTTAGATCCAGGGGCTGGTTCCTCATCACTTCCAAACCCTTTGCAGAAGTAAATGACCTGACCTCAGAGTAAGGCCCAGTGTATGCTGTCAGATTCCAGTCTGCTGGAGACATGGCTCTGGGAAAGGTTCTTTGGTTTTCTTCAGTCCTCATGGAGCCAAGGCTGCAATTGCCCAGCTCTAAACTACATGGATTTGGTACTTCTCTAAACTCAGCAACCTCTGCGTGTCCCCGGGTTGAGAGCACACACCAGGCACTTGCTTTGTTCCCAGTGGGTGACTAACATCCTGACACGGGGGTGGCAATGCTGTTTTGTACATAAACTTCTGAGGTGTCTTCAATAAAGCCCTGTTTCAACAAACAGCCTGGTTAGTGAACCCCTTCATTTGTCTGCACATAGGCTTCTGTTCCCTGACCAGAGAAACGTACACTGCAGGAAGGAACCCTCACCCTTGGGGCTAGATGGGTTTGACGTGGTGGGGTGGACGTGAAGCTGAGGCAGACCCTTGTTCTAGCCTGAACTCCTCAAAGCAGCTGGTGAACAAGCGCCCTGTGTTCTGCTTGGGAGTAAGTATAAAAGCAGAAGGTTCTTTGAAGTCTGGGGTTGGCTTGAGCATCGCTCCCCCCTGCCAGCTGATGAGGCACTTTCATGCTGCGCCAAGGCGGTGGGTTCCTGTACCACTCAGGGAAGACAAACAGCAGCCAGGTAAGTGGGAGAGACAGGCGGGGCTGTTCCTGGACAGCAGCCACCCGCAGACCTGCCCTGGGGTGTGCATGGAGCGCTGTCTGCCGTGCTCATCCCCGTGCTGACAGGGATATGAAGCCTCACCCATGACTGCTTGTCACACTGCGCTCCCATACGAGGGTTCAGTGATGGGCTGCTGTGGTTGAGCAGGTGAGCCACACGCAGTGCTATCAACTGCCAGCCATTGACTTCCCATCTCAAAGGGTGCCAAACCCAACAGGTAAGGGGCAAGCTTGTTGAACTCTTTAGTTTGAATTGGGTGTAGAAAAGAAGTCATCACAGAACCCCTGAGTGGTTTGGGTTGAAGGGACCTTAAAGCTCATCCAGTTCCCCACGGGCAGGGACCCCTTCCACTGGAGCAGCTTGCTCCAAGCCCCTGTGTCCAACCTGGCCTTGAGCACTGCCAGGGATGGGGCAGCCACAGCTTCTCTGGGCACCCTGTGCCAGCGCCTCAGCACCCTCACAGGGAAGAGCTTCTGCCTAAGAGCTCAGCTCAGTCTCCCCTCGGGCCGGTTCAAGCCATTCCCCTTCTCTGATCACTGCACGCCTGCTCCAGATTCCCCATGGCCCCTTGATGCATTGGAAACCCGTTCCATCATCTCGCTGGAGCCGTCTCCATGCTTTCCCCGCACCTGGCTGCGGGGAATGCGGACACAAACCCCACGGCTCAGACGGAGATGGCTGCGGGGCCGGCAGGACCTATTTGCCACAGCCTCCCAAGCGCGTCCGGGGGCTTCTGCCTGCTGTGAGGGCCGCGGGGCTCACACACGGCCTCGCTCCAGCGCCCACGGAGCCGCCCTCCCTCCTCCCCTGTGCCCCGAGCCCGGCCCCTCCGCGCCTGCGCGGCCGCGGCCGGAAGTTCCGGGGCAGAGGCGGGTGGGCCGGTGAGTGATGGCGGCCGCGGGCTGAGGGGAGCGGCGGTGCGGGCCGCGGCGGGGCTGTGGAGGGGGGGATGATGCGGCCCCCCTCGGTGTTGGCCCTTCGTTAGGCTGCGCCCCACGGGCTCCTCGTTTCCCCTCGGTTTTGTGGTATGGAAGCACCGTTTCCCCCCCGTGTGTGTGACTTGCGGCTGAAGCGACCTTGGTTTTGAGCCTAGGGCAGCCGAAGCTTTATTAATCGCGGCTGTAGCGGTGCCTGTGGGGTAGGCCCCTGCCGCAGAACCGAGGGGTGTGCTGTGAAGTGAGGAGGGTGCTGCAGGTGCCTCAGCCCGCCATTAGTGGGGTAATGGGGAGGAGCTTTGGAAACGTATTTACCTCGTTGAATCAGTGTTCTTGTTTTAACAGTCCCTTCTGCCTCCGACAGTGCGTGGAGTGAAGCAGCATGTTAATAGCACAGGCGGCTTCCCAGTTACTGAGGGCTTCCCGGATTGCAGGTACGTGGCTGTTCTGTGGTCCAGGTTCCTGTGCTTTGCTCGGTTGGGGTGGGTCTGTGCTTGCTCCCTTCCCAGCAAGCAGGGCAGGAGCAGTGAGGCTGTTGCGGATGCAGTGCTTGTCGGCTGTTGTTATGTCTCTGTCAGTATTGTGTAGCTCTGATTTGACTTCTTTTAAGCTTAGAAGGCGATTGCACAGCAGTAGAAAGGCTTAAAACAGGAAACTGCTCACTTCTACCCATTCCAAACTGCACTAACGCAGTTTATACAGTAAAACACTGTATAATGTAGTTTTAGTAGTGATGTTATAGCAGTGTAAGTCGAATTAAATACATCCTTCCTTGTTTTTGTGATGGGAATGTAGTTTGTAAGCAGCTTCCTCTAGGAGGTTATCCTGGCCACAGTTGTCTGATGGTTTGAGAGCTGGGCAGAGCTTTTTTTAAGGTTCTGCTTGAAACTTCTGCCTCTTAAGTGAACTTCTTTTCTCCTCCAAGGCCACCGTTTGCCCAGGTCAGTGTCTTCCTTTCTTTGCTATCATTCTCCACCTGCACACTATTGCACGCAGCCCTCGAACAAGAGTGGAGCCCAAGCTCAGCCGTCCCATGACCCTGAACTGGAAGAGATTCTGATCCCCAGAAAACTCTCCATCAGCCCTTTGGAGAGCTGGCTCACAGTTAGGTACTTCCTTCCGAAAGCAGAAGGCCTCAATGCTCAGGAGGATGCTGGCCGGGAACCCCTCCAGCAGTATGACTGTCCCCCAGCCGAGGAGGGAGGTGATGTGGAGGAAGGAGAAGGAACACCTAACAACAAGGTTCAATGTAAGAACGTGTTGGAGATTCGCAGGAGGAAAATGAATAGGCACAAGTACAAAAAGCTGCTGAAGAGAAGGAAGTTCATACGGAGGAGGATAAAGGAGGGTCGCAAGAAGAAACGGCAGGTAAGCTCAGGGTAGGGAGTTTCGTGACATAAATGCGCCTGCTTCTGGGACTGGTTCAGGTATCAACTGATGGTTTGAAGTGGAATTGATTTAGGGGAAGTGGCGGCAGCAGCTTTAATGAATTCAGCATTTACTGGTACAATAGCTTTTTCTAGTTAGTGTTTGACCTGTGCATCTTCAGAAGCTGTAATTCACACTGTCTCTGTGGTTGTAAACAAGTATGTGTGGTAGTTACTAGGCATAACCTTTCTTCATGACAGTAACTTCTGTGTGGCTAATGGAGAGGAATTGTAGTGTTTGTGTGGAAGGGTAATTCATATGTCTGTGTCACATCACAGAGACTGGTTTAATTTCTGTCCTGTCTTGCCAGCATCCTCAAGTGCTTCCTGTTGTCTGTTCCTGTATAGAAGCCTTTTACTTCCCTTAATAGAAGGGGTGAAGAAAGACAGATGTTTCATTCACCACTACCTTTCAGCTGTTAGGTTTGCTATAATACAGTTTAGTTCATTCTCTGGTGATTTCCAACTTGCCTAGATGCAGATTGGGGTTAATTGTAATGCCATTTCTTGAGGTTCATAGGTAGCAGTGTTGAGCACTTTATGATGAGGAAATCCTCTTAATTTGCTTAGTTTCATTTTCCATCTTCTTAGTTTCCTTTGCACAGGGCTTTAAAATAATGCTTGTGCCTGTCAGTATGTTTTCTTAGAAATTCACTTGGAATAAGCTGCCTGCTAAAAGTCCTTTGTGTCTATGTTATTACCTGGTTTCCCCCTGGAATACATGGACAAGGGATGAAATCTTGAGTGTTGCTTCTAAGCTATGTTAGAGTTTTATGTCTGTTTATATGTTCTGTTTTAGGCCAAGTTTGAGAAAGATTTGGAGCGCATCTGGAAACGAGCAGGCTTGAAAAAGCCCCCTGCAGGATGGCAAACACCCAAGATATTCCTGAAAAGCTCAAAGCAATAAACACATCTGTAACGGCTGTTTACCTGTAATTATAATTAAAAAAAGGGTATTTAAGTACATGGATTACATTTCACTTTTTTCTGAGTGTGATGAAATCAGTAGGAGGAAACTTTCAATCTCAGTGAGCAGTTTTCCAAGGGCAGACCTGACAGCAGTATGCTTTTCCTCCCCAAGGGAATGGTGTGAGCTCTTGTATAGTGCCTTGGCACTGCTGTACAGTCCTGTGCTGCTGCCCTGACTGTGAGCAAAGGGATCTTAGACAAGCTGGATTTCTGAAGTTCCTATTTACAATTAGACTGAAGGATGTGCTACAAGAGCAATGAGTTGTGGCAGATGGGATGAAGTGAAAGGATTCTCCTGATTATCTGTTACACAAGCATGTTGGAAAGTTCTCAAAATCTCTTTCTTTCATAGTTCTACTGTAGAAGGGCTGGTGTTTACTAAGAGTTATGGTGAAATAGGAATTGGATCAGAGTATATCTGCATAAGCTTTAAGTCTCCCTTACCAGGAGCCTTGGTGTGCATGAGCATCCTTAAAGGACACATTTATTTTTTCTGTTCTATTTGGTGCTAATAAATAAAACATGGAGTTTTCTTCTACAATTGCTTCTTGTCCTACAGAACATCCACTGTTACCCAGCCCACATTGGTGAAAGTTCAGAGCTAATTATTCATTACCCATAAAACCTGTTTTGTGCCCGAGACAGCCCCGTTGTAATCAGGTATTACGTGGTTGAAGGAAGTAATGAAATCTGTGAAAAATAGAGAAGTTTTAAATAAACCCTGACAAAGGACTTGATATCTAGATTCTGCTGCTGATTTTCCTGTTTGAGGCAATTAATTTCTGTGTATTTAACTCTTCCTTGTCTGTATTCTAGCAGACAGATGAGGTGGACTGACCTCAGAGAGAAAGGAGGGAAAAAGAATGAGCTCCCTTAGGCCTATCATTGTGCAGCACACAGGGAAGCTGCCCTGAAAATGCATTCCCTTTTATCTCCAAGAACAGAACGCTTGCCTAAGCTGAAAGGGAAGGGAACAGAAGGTAATCTCTGGAACTCCCTGCCACAAGGTATGGTTTAGTGTTGCTGCAGGAGGCACAAGGGGCTCCACACAAGCAATGTGCCTGAGGTTCTGTGTATGACTTTTGTCACTAGATGGCGATAAACTCAAACCCTCTGGAGCTCCTTAGCCTTTGGTGTGGAAGTTGGCTGGGTTTTCCGCTGGTATTTTAAGGAAAGGGTACGCCCACAGTTAAAAACGCATTAATCTTGTCGGAGAACTGGTGGCTTTCTGCGAGCTCTTGAAGTCCTGCAGAAACATGTGGTTAGCACATTTTTATAGTGCTTTTTTTTTTCCCCAAACCATATGTTAACAGTAGGCAACTTTGATCAAATATATTAAAAACGTGTTCTGTCCTTTTCATGCTTTAAATAGGCAGCAGTTGCTTTTAACCAAGACCAGTAGGACTCTCGCAGCCTATTGTCAGCATTTGGAGGAGGAGGATGTCTGGCCATGAGCCTTAGGAACTTACCAAGCAAGAAAAGACAATGTTGATCCTGGCTTGCAGGTTTGTTAAACAGGCAGAGTGCATTGGGGTGTTTCTAAAACAGCAGTAAGCATTCCCTGCACAAGGATGCACAGATGAAGGGCTGAGGCCTGAGTGATTTAGCACCTTTGAAGTCAGGTCCATGTTTTTTCCCTCCCTCATCACGTTTAAGTGTCTATGCTAGTGTTCTCTGTCAGCCCTAGAGCTTCTCTTTCTGACTCTCAGCCCAAGCTTGCTGGTTTCCTGTCTAGGGGAGAATGGTAATCAGTTTGCATATTTCCAGGAGATTGCTGGCTGCTGAAGGGTTGGGATGCCTTTGGGATTACACAGAGAAAAAGACTTTATAAAAGGACAGCATTAGCATGCCCTTCTAATTTATCAGTGCTGTACGTCTGATTCCAGTTTTGAGCTTTATTCTGCCTTGATTTTGTCTTATCCTACAGATTGCATTTTTGTTCTAGATGCTAAATACATGAACTACCCAAGGGTACATTACCCATTTCTATCCACTAAGGCTTAGGTTAGGTTTTATGTCTCTCTAGGTTGATATAAAACCTCTCTTGCTCTTGGGGAGCATGATGCTGGGGCTGTAGATCACAAGCTTGTCTGCTGGGATCATGCAGGCAGAGAACTTTGCCATTCTCCTGGATCAGCACCCCCACCTTGCTCTCTAACTCGTTTTTATATTGGTTTAGTGGGAAATAATGGCATGTGGGAATTGCAAAGCATAATAACTCAGTACCTCCTGATATTCCAGTGCAAGTGAACTCTTGTACTATGGCAAGGATCATGTTATATTAAGGTACTTGTGTGGAGTCTCCATGAAGTAAAGTTGCTTGTTAAATGGTATGCTGTCTAAGTAGTAGTCCAGATTGTAGTCTGCTAAGAGTAATCATTGCTTTCACATCTATTAGACGTAATTACACAACCATGTGTAGAAGTCTGGGACAACTGGGTCATTTACAGCTGTTTGTAAACCATCCATGGCAGTTATGCCAGTCTGCCATATAAATGCTATGTGCCTTTTTGCTGATGTACCTCCAAGCATGGCTCAGGATTCTGTTTTCATTATGGCAGATACTGCACAGACTGTGTCTTAGGTGGCTCTAATCAGATAATACAAACCAGGGTTGTATCAACTTGCTGTGACTGCCTTGACCACAGGATGCAATTTTAAACTGGCTCACTTTGCTAAAGAGAATGAGAGGGATGAAACCTGCATGTATTTTTCTATAGGGGGAGCACAAGTACAGAATGTACTGTTGACAAAGCTTTATTATGGGATGCTGCTCCTCTCCAAAATACGTGTACACCAGCGTACTTGCAGTTAGCAAATGTGTATGTGCAGATGTGGCTGTGGTATGGGCTGCAAACAGGAAAGGCTTGACTTTTATACTCTTAAATTAGTAAAGACTTGAAGGTTTTTCCTTCATCTCACTATTCTGCTGAGAGGCAATGATTGAAAGTCAGGATATGGTTGGCAGGTGAATTCATGCTCTGTATTCCAGAGACTGAAGATACCCAGTGAGATGGAGGCTTATGCTTCAAACTGCCTGAGAGTCACTGAGCTGGAAAGTTCCAGTGAAAGTATCCATTTTTGCTTGCTTTTCCCTAAATGACAAGAGGAACAAAACTGAAACAAGGAATTCTGTGAGTGAGAGAACTTAAGGTGACAATGTTCTAGATCACTTCTGTGTCAGTTCCCTGAAATCAGACTGAGTTTTTCAGTCTTGCTCACTGCATGGGCACTAATGCAGCTTTCCTTCGTTATGCTAACTACAAAACTTGTAGGAGCTATGAAGTCCCCTATTCTTGACTGCAGCTGACATTGTCTTTTGGGTTTCAAAGTAATGAGAAGGAGGAGGAGGTTACCTGGCCAGTGGGATGAGGTAACTGCATGTGCTGTGTTTCCTTAGGAAATGTGGTTAAGAGTTTGTTTCAGGTAGAAAATTAACCCAAAATACTGCTCAAAAATGTTTTTTTTTCCACTTGTTCAATAAAGAAGACGTGGTACTGAGCAGGCAGGTCTTGTGCTGAGAGAGTGTCATTGCCTTTGGTACGTGTAGGTCTGGAGGAAACATGCCTGGAGCCTCTCAGCAGCTGCACTTTGGAGTCCTGCAGTCACTTGCAGTATGATTGATGCTAAGACAAGGATGAGGAGTCCTGAGTGAGGAGGCAGCACATCAGGTAAAACCCAAGAGGCTGGCATTTATTTGGTTTATTTTAAGGGAGTTAACAATTCCTGGCAGGGTGCTTCTGGCTGAGTTTACCACCAGCCAGGGAGGAAGTGGTTAAACTTGAGGAATAAGCAGGCACAGAAGAACGTGCCAAAGGAAAAAGAAACTGGTAGAAGAAACTACAACCGTTGTAGTCAGCAGTGTGACTGTGTGTAAACAGCACCACGTTACTCACCAGCTCCATTCCCTTGGTGCTTTTGAGTCAGAGCCGTTTCCTCCACTGACAAAGGGTTTTGTGCTGTCAGCACCAAGGCAGCGAGTTCCTTAGGGAAGAGCCAGCTGGAATGTGTTCAGCAGCACAGTCAGCAGGTACCTCCTGAAGGCAGACTCTGTGGCTGGTCACCCAGGCTTAGCAGGCCTCCATTTGGCTCCCCTCACCATTCATACTGTTTCAGTTACTTGCCAGAAGATGCTGCTGCATATGGTCTTTTCTCTTGCTTCCCCCAGGTCTACATGGGCATCCTCCAGGGAACTCCCAGTGCCTCATTTTGCTGTCTGTGATGCAGGAGGGTGGCCCATGTTGTTATCAGCATCCTGCCATCTGTGAGAAGTGCTCCAGGCCCATCGGAAGGTAGGACAGAGCCAAATGTATCCTACTTTCTGATAACATCATCCATCCCTTGGGGAAGGGAAGAGGGTTGTAGCCCTTGGAAAGACAGGAAAGGCTTTCACAAGTAATTCATGCAAAAACCTGGGACTGTGGAAGGAAAGCGAGCGGAAAATAGCAGTCTTGCTGTCTGTGCCTTGGGTGCAACACCTTCTCCTTGGGTGATCTCTGATGTGGAAAGGAGAGCAGATAAAAATACACGTGTACCTAGCTATCAGTGTAGGGACAGCTACTTCTGGAGTAGGGCTGGAGCAAGCAAGCAAGCAGCACCCTCTTTAGCTAAAGTTACACTTGCCAGAGTCCTCTTGGATTAATCTACAGCACATAGACAATTCCCATAGATTATCCTTGACAGTTGGCCAGGCTCCATGTTTGCCTAAATTTAGCAGCAGGATTATAGAGCATTATGGAAAGCAACCTCCTTTTCAGCCAAAGGATTTAAGTGAAACGGCCTGAAAACCTGAGGTAAGTTGTAAGACTCTCTGGGAGGCAACCTTTGAGCACCCTTTCCAGAGCCAACCTATTCATTTTTCCACTCTTTCCCAGTCATTTCTGATCTCAGGATGCTGTGCCTGCTATCCCACTGCTTCATTATTTTAGGCGGGTGCTACACATGGGCTGCAATTAGTGTGAGGGATGGAGTGTCCTTTTGAAAGCTCGTGGTACCAGAACACTGCTCCCATGTACAGAGACCAAAAGATGTGGTTGGAGGCACAATGCTGATGGTCAGGAAGGGGACACTCCCTGTATGCTGAGAACTTCTGGTTCTTTACAGAAAGAAGCTGTGCTGTATACTTGTGGCTCGAGTTTTTCCCATGTTAGAGAAGCCTGATCTACTGCTGCCTGTGTGCTCTGGAAAAGGCTCTCTCTTCTCCTCCTTCAGACTGCTTTTAGGTTCAGATTTGGAGGCTTTTCTAGTCCTGATAAAGGAGAGCAGAGGCACAGGGCTTCTCAGTGATGTAGGGCCTGAAAGCCCTGTAACTTCTGGAGCACCACGAGCCTTGTGTGCAGGGACACCTTCCACTGGAGCAGCTTGCTCCAAGCCCCTGTGTCCAACCTGGCCTTGAGCACTGCCAGGGATGGGGCAGCCACAGCTTTTCTGGACACCCTGTGCCAGCGCCTCAGCACCCTCACAGGGAAGAGCTTCTGCCTAAGAGCTCAGCTCAGTCTCCCCTCTGGTCGGTTCAAGCCATTCCCCTTGGCCTGTCCCTACAGGCCCTTGTTAAAAAAGCCCCTGTCCTGGTTTCCTGTAGGCTCCCTTTAGGTATTGGAAGACTTCCATGTAAGTTGCCTTGAGATCTGGAATGGAAAAGCATGCAAAGTGCAGACCTCTTTTTTACAGAGGATTGTTGCTGAACTGAAAGATGGGGCCCGGGGCAGCCTGTCTGGTGCCTCTTCCTGGGATTTAGAAAGTGATGAGTAAGAGCCAGGTGGGATGGCACAGTTTGAGCTGCTGCCTTCTCTCACATTTCTTAAGGCAAACACACTGGCTGAGTAAGTGTTTGGAGTGGTGATTTGATCTCTCAATCATTTCCTCCTGAAGCTCCATGCTGTCCACTGTGCCAAATTGGACCAGTGCTCTGCTTCTATCCCCTAGAGCGGAGCCTAATGGTTTCATCCTGGATTTGAATAGGGTAAGATGCTGTAGAACAACAGCTCCCATGTGAGTGAGTCAGTCCCAGGTCATAGCTTGACTCCCTTGTCTTGGGCACTTGATAGCAGTTAATATTGGGAGGCTCATTTGTATGGATGTAGTTTTGGGGTACTCACTTGCACACATGGTAGCTTGTCAGGAGCCCTGAATAAAATCCTCCTGCTTCCAAGGAACACACAGCTGCTACTGTGACCCTGAGAGGAACACTGAGAAGTGCATACACATGAATAGAGCAGCTCCTGAAGTTAAGATTGGTGATAACTCCAGTTCAGATCTGCATCCCCTCAGGAGCTTCATGATTTGGAGCTCATGCCTGCATCTTTAGTCTTTTAATTCCGTGTGTTGAAGACACTACTGGCTCTCAGAATAGATTTAGGAGATAAATACTTAATACTTCCACTGGCTTTCAGAATAGACTGGGGGTTAAGTATTGAATATTTCAAGTACTTAGTATTTCAAACACGATTTGTCAGTTTAAAGCCATTCCCCCTCATCCTGTCACTGTACTGTCCTGAAAAGAAGCAGCAGGTTGTAATGACTCGTGTTTGCCCAAGGGAATCAGAACACTGGGAAAATCTGAGAGGCAAGAGGGATGCAACAGGCCGTCCTAAAGCTAAAAATCAGGGTTCTGTCCACATTAGGCCTGAGTTCCTTCATCCTGGTTCCTTGTCAGTCTTCACACAGTGCCAGGGCTTTCCAGGCTCCCTGGGAGGAGCAGCAGCATAGCCCAGGCAGTGAGGAAGGTGCTGATGTGCAGCTGGTCTGGGCAGTATTCCTAATCCTGCCCCTGATCCTCTGTGTGAGTTTGGGTGAGTCATTTCCCTCTGTGCTCTGTGTCTCCCTCCTGCTCCTGGCTGTTTAGACTACAGACTTTTCCTACCAGAAGCTGTTTGTGCTGTATCTAAAACCTCTGTGCAACAAACACGAGTGTGATGCCTTGCAAACGTGAATGAGGGACCAGAAAAAAACACATCTAAGGTGGTTTTAGGTTGTGTATTTCTAAAGGCATTTTAACTGAACCCGTTATGACAAGCTCCTTAAATCCTTTTCTACTAAGCTGCAATTATTCTTACAGGGGCCTGATTTTGCAGATTTCCTTTTCTACATGTTTTGGTTTATGCCAAAGGTATTAAACTTAAGAGAAAACTATAATGAACCTCTGTGCTTTGTGGATGTCGCTGAGGTGCTGCTTGGTGTCTCTGTTTCCACTCCTGATCTCTTTGCTGCTTGTTTTGGGATTTCTCATTAGTCAGTGTTGTTGGGGTGAGCACTTTGATCCTGTGTGGATCTTCTCTATCACAAAGGATGATGGCTGGTGCCAGTGGGTAGCATGAAATAGAATAATGATTTTGGTACTTGATATGTAAGAAATATGGAACATCTGCCCATGTGGAATTCTGTTGCTGGGCTAGCCTAGATGGAAGATCAGAGCCTGTTGCTGCTGTCATGCTGGAACTACTCCTTTAGCTGTACCAGGAGGCACTGCCACAGTGCAGGGGACTGTAGATTGAAACCCCAGTTCAGATTTGTACCTAAAAATGAATTCAAAAGAAATGAGTAAGGAGATAGAGGCCAGGACTCAAGTGTTCCCTGGATCAGGTCTCTTTGCCTGCTGAGATTGAGGAAGTTGTGCTTATATTAAACACCATTTAAAGTAAAATCAAATTAAAACCCCCAATAAAACCACCTCAGTGAGAACACTTACTGCACTATAAGGATTTAACCAACTTAACACTTAGGCTGACTGCATCTGCTTCAGCTGCTCATTTGGAGCAGTGTGGAATTTGATGCTGATTCAAAAGAACTCTCTTTAATATCAAATATTTATTGATTACAGGGTTTTGACAGTGATTTTCACAGGTTACGAATGGCAGGATACATTTATGAATAGGCAAATCTATTCAGCATCAGAGAAACCCTCTGGTGAAACCCAGCTCTGTGGGATCCACAGCAAAGACAAAGTGAAAGAGACTCTTCATTCTCTTTGTTTTAGGGGAACCAACTTTCAGCATTCCCTACAGCTCTCTGGTGGCAGGATAAATGATCTGAGGGGTATTTGTGGATCACAGGGTTTTATGAGGGAGATTCTCAGCAGGTGTAAACTGACATAGTGTAAGTTTGCTGACTGATACCTGCTGAGTACCTACCTCTGATGATTTTGAGGGACACATTTGGCTTTTCTCCCCACACTGAACCCAGCTTTTTTTGGGTTTCATGTTGTGGAAAAATGACCCAAATGCATTCTTTGTCTTGGAAAAATAATCCCCAGGCCTCAGACTGGAGGGGAAAAAAATCCATGTTGGTTTCCTGGGCAATTTCTCTGTTTTTGTAACTGGTTTCTATTAAAGGTTTTGAGATGAATCCCAGGAATCTGCAGCTGACTGCATTCCAACAGAAGGGGGTGTTTAAATATTGTGCCATGCTAGACCAAGCTGTAGAGATGCCTTATGGCAAAGGATGCAGACAGAGCTCTCTGACCTGTACAAGGACAGTGCTGGAGGAGCACAGAGGCACTCCTGCACAGTGTTGGTGGATTCAGTAGGAGAGCAGCCTGCTTGCGTGCTCCGGTTTAACTCCTTTATGCATGCCTGAGTCTCCCCTAGGCAAGCTGCAAAGCTCAGTGCATTAAGCAGAAGATTAAAACCCTCTTAAGCTTCCATCTAAATACCTGGCATACCTGGACATTCACATTAATTGATTTATGCTCCAATGCCTTTGGCACAAAGGGAAGCAGAGTTTTCCAGCTGGAAAGCCAAGACAGGAAGAGTTGAATTGCCTGAAGAGGACAGCCCCCAGATAGCACTGTTCCTGGGCAGCCCTCTCATTCTGTTTCAGAAGTGCTTGGGTATAGCAGAGCTCAGACCACTGCAGTCACTACCTCTGTGGGGTGGGTTTGTGGACTTCACCTTTCCCTTTGCTGGAAACAGATTGTGCCAGGGTATTATTAACTATTTCCATCATATTGCTTCATACGTGCCTAGTGTAAATGGTGCTAGGGATGTGCCATTCTCATACACTACATGTATTTTCCTTAGCTGCTGCTTTGATGACTGTATCCCAGGCTGGTGATCACAGTGGGCTCCAATGAAGTAAAGCAGAAAAACCTCTGGCCAGACCCTCAAGTTGTCTTTCTGAGTTGTTCTTCAGAGAGGGCACAGCAGGGGCTTTATCACCTATGGGGAGGGAGCAAACATTGTAATGCTGGGTCTGAAAGAGGGACAGGGCTTGTCACATCGCTGGGATAATGACAGGCTTCACTTCACAGCCCTGTCATTGTGGTTGGCTCTCAGATTTGTCCTTTTAGTTCACAGCTCTTGCTGCAAGTTGGATTATTTCAGCCTTGCTTCTGGGACTCATTGCAGCTGAAAGCTTTATTGTAATGAGAAAAGCTTTGCAACCAAATGAAGCCACCCGGGAAGCACATACCCTGCGGTGATCCTCATGGTTCTCTGGGACACTGCTCTTTTCCACCAGCTCTGAAGGCTCCTCTGAGCCACACCAGGCCTTTCTTAGGGGGAGTGAATATGGGGCGTGTTCATCCCTTTGTGTGTTACAGGTTGATCACTATTGGCACAAAAAGGGTTATTTGAGCATATAGATGAATGGTATCAGTACACATCAACCCTGATGTGCAGTACCCCTCTTGCTGTTCCCATGCAAAGCTCTATTTCTTCTTCTGGTTTAGCTTTGTAGGATCCTTTCTCCCTTTGCTACTGACCTGTCAGCTTGAACTCTTTATTCCCAAGCTGTAGCATTCCCTATTACTTTTCAGTTCTAGGAATTATCCTTGCTTCTGCTCATGGGTAGGTGTTTTCTCCTTTGATCATGGCAGAGTATTATGGGTCCTGTATTTAAAGAGGATGTGAAGGAGCTGTTGGTAATAAGCATGGAGTGCTGACAAGTCCTGTCCATAAGGCCTTGTGCTGTGATTTGTATCTTTGTGTCAACAGAACATTCATCCTGGCATTCCTTTTTAATACATTCCATACATTTAGAGCTCTGAAAATGGGACAGAAGTGGCCACTTCCACTATGGCTTCCCAGGGTTAATAGCTCTTAAAAAGGCAATAGAGGGGTGGAGGATACCTCTTGGCATCAGACCTTCTTCCTAATCTCATACTTGGTGTTCCTATAGTGGTGGATTTCAGTTCAAATTCATAGGGAGGCAGCCTGTGGCCATGGAAAACCAAAGTAGTTAACATGGAAGGGATTGGGAAGAGGAAACTTCCTGGCTGACATGGCTTGCCCATTATTGTTTCCTGCAAGGCAAGCAATATTGTGACCCTGCACTGTCTTTGGGCAGGGATGTTTTTCCACCTGAGTCACCAGCATTTCATATCTGAAATAGATAAGAAATGGCTATTATATGAAATAGCTGTTTCCTATCACCATGTATTTGATATCTTAAACAGGGGTGACTGGAAACACAGGGGCCTTTCTTCTCCCTGTTAGCCTGCTCTGTGATGGGCTTGGCAGGTGCAGAGCCCTGGGATCAGAACCACTTGGTTGATGCTGGAAGGTTCCCCCTCATTGCATGGATGAGGCTGCTTCCTCTGGACAGGAGCTGTGGTCAGGGTGCACAGCTGTATGTATGTGCCGCAGCGGGCAGCTGGGAATCCATCCCCAAAGTACCTCAGGGAGGGAGGGAGGAAGGAGGAGGGCTGGGGAATGCTGCCCAGTTAGAAATCCAGCTCCTGATGGGGCAGTGTTGACACAGCTGCCTGTGCAGGAGCTTTTGGACTAGCAAAGCTCTGGAATACAGCACCGAGTGGAGACTGTGCAGGTTTAGAGTGAGGAAAAGGCAGAGATCAATGTGAGAACCCCCTGCGCCCCTTCCCTCCTCTCCCTCTGAACCCCGAGAAGCTCTTTGCTCAGTGCATGGTTTTCTTCAGGAGCCTTCAGTGGGTTCGGCCTCAACTTGGCTTCTTTCCGTCAGGAAATAGCCAGTTCATGACAGCAGCAACCACAGCAATCTGCGTCCATCCCAGAAGTCATGCGAGAAGCAGGCTGTAACCTCTGCAGTGCCAAGGCTGGGAGGCAGAAAGGTGGGAAAGCAACCTGGAATTGCAGCCTGGAAGGTTCTGCTTGTGGCTGAGAGAAAACAAGGGCAGGAGAGGGTGCTGGGTCTGCTGCCTGCGCAATGGGAACAGCTTCGTGCCCACAAGCCAAGCGTTTTCCAGGCTCTGCTGATGCAGCTGAACAAAAGGCTGTCAGATTGGAGCCTTTCCTCTGGCTCCATGGCCTGACAGAGAGCAAAGGCTCCTTTTGCCACCAGCCCAGCCCCTCAGCTGCTGTGGGTTGTATTGTCTGCCTTGTGATGGCTGAGCATCTGCAGCAGGTTTGCAATGGAGGGACATAGGAGGAGCCTTTGCTGCACGCAGGTGTCTGTGGAATTGGGTCAATGCAGATACCTGAGGCTCGCAAAGACAAGCCTATGGTTTGCATTAGGGTTATAATTGGACTGTATCTGTTCTGTACAGAGTGGAGACCTGCTGGAGCTGACAGCAGGCTTTTGCACGGACAAATTGTGTAATAGTAGCTCCAGTGGTTTCTTGGAATTTCTTAGGAAGTGTCTGGCTCTGTCTGCTGTTGACCAGGACCAACCATAATCTCACAGCAGCAAAGCAGAAAGCTTTCCCATATTTCATTTTGTACCATGTACTGCCAGCAGCTACAGTGGTGGGTGCTAGCTCCTGACATTATACTCCTGCAATCTGCCTGCAAGTCTTGTATTAAAAGACCCCTGGCTAGTTCAGCCACCTACATGGATTAGGCTCTTAGGCCTACACAAGGCTGGATTCAGATGGAGCCGTATTCCAAGTCTAAAGTGACATTTGCACCTTTCATACCCGTATCTGAAAGCACTTGGACTCGGTGTCTTTTACCATCTTTTCCCACTTGAAATAGGCTTTACCAGTGGAAATGAATCGCTGTTTTCAGAGCTTGGATTATGGGGAAGAGAAATGTCTTAATGCTTCTAGGCAGCAGAGGAGACTAACTTAAACCAGTTCTAAATGGTTTGTCAGCCTCAGGCTGCTGCCCTCTTTAGGTTAGGCTAAGGTTTCACCTGTTCCAACTGAGCATACACACAAAGGGGTCGATTTTCACTTGTGAAGCAGTGTTTGGCATTTAGGAACTTGCTGCTGCTTTCTCTGCTGTTTGTCACTGAGTGTTTTCAGTAACTGACTGCATTAACACCCCTAATCATAGTGGAACACAGTGCACTGGGTTATATAAACACAGTTAAACACACCAGTTCAGGCCTTAGGAACTGGGAGATGTCATTTAACAAGTATTTCCCTTGAGCAAAGAGTGCTGAAGATTCACTTGTTGCTTGACACTCTTGCTCTGGCTTGGTGCTGCTGTTGGGGCTGGTATTACGAGCACACAAAGGAGAAGAGCAGCAGTGTGTCGGGTCCTGGCTGTTGGTCTTGGTGCCAGCCACGTAACAACAAGCAGAGTTCAGTTCTTGTGTGAAGGCCTAAAAGCAGTTGTTCTAAGTCTGACCCAGCTTTGGCCCCCCATTGCAGTATTCTGGGGCTTTTAGTTGTGTTCTAGGCCCTTTTGCCTGCACTGCCTTAAGATCCCACATCCCCAGTCTCTCCATTATTACCCTTTTGCTAAGAAAGCTGCTATTAAACCCTTGCTTACAAATCACAGGACAGCGTATTGTTTTCTAGGTTGTCTTTGGTGACTCGAGCTTGAAGTAAAACCATATGAGGAGACAGAGATCGAAAACTGAAGGCAGCAGAATCACTCCAGTCTCAGGCAGACAGCTGGAGGAGTGTCAAACAAAGGAAGGAACAGCTGGATCAAGTAAAGCACAAGGAAAACGAGCTCCATCCCTCAGGGGGAGGGAGAAGGATTGTTTTGCGAGCCCAGAGCTGTGTGGGACCAGCTCTACCCCATCAAAGTGCACATCAAAGGCAGGGGCAGATCAGAAGGGCCCAGAGGGAGGGGAAAGAGCAGAGTGGGTGTTTGTAGGGACCGTGTAGAACGCGTTAGGGAAAGGAAGGAGGTGGAGGGGGAGAGTGGAGCGGGGAGGTGGGGAGCTGGAAGTTGGAGGTGGAGTAAGTGCCGAATATGAGCTGCTGTCCCCAGCTCCGGGATGGGAACTGATGAGGTCACGGGGATTTCAGTTCCCAAACAAAAAAGTTAGAGGGGGGGGGGAGAAAAGAAGCCTTCAACTTGTTTTTCCAGTGAGACGGAAACACGGAGACGCTGCGGGAGCGATGGAGCAGCTCGCAAAACTCCTCCTGTGGCAGATGGTGCTTCAGCAAAGTAAGCTCCTGGTGCTGGGTATGATGGGCTGGGGGTTGAACTGGTGACTTTGGAAAGGTTTGTTCAGGTTTAGGGGGAGGGAATCATGGATTTGTCATGGGAAAGGGGAGAGAATGGAGAGCTGTTGAGGGTTTAAATATACCCCAGCATGTTTGTGCAGTCTCTTTATTCCTATCAGTTACTTGATCAGCAAACTCCAAAATACTGAGCTTGAATGTGGGTACAGTAAAGCTTCTGTAGTGAGATTCACATAATCCAGGGTTATTTTATACTTTGGAAGAGGCAGAACCAGACGATGTTTGTGTGAGGGTTCAGGATGGAGGGGAAGAATGGAATGTGGGGGGTTCTGTTTGGTTTGGGTTTGTTTTTTCTGGTCAGCATCAAGTTAGAGACAGAGGAATTCACTTCTGGGTAAGGTGCAAGAAGGGGCTGAGAGCTCACAGGGGCAGAATGGCTTCTACCTGTTCCTTAATCACAGAGTTTCCTGTAGGAGCTGAAACAAGATTCAGTGTTCTGAGAGCATCCCCTCGAGCTAAACAGAGAAACCCCAGGAAGGCTTGGATGGCAGGAGAAGGTTTGGGGATTAATGCATACCTCCACCAAAGCCATGCTTTGGGCTCTAAGGAAGCGCCTCAGAGCAAAGGACCACTTCCAGCTCCAAGAACTGATGGTAGGAAGCAAGGAGCACTGGTGACCCCCTGCAGTTCCCAGCCCTGCTAATGGAAGGCTGAGGCACCTGAGCCTCTCTCAGCATTCCTCAGCAGGCAGATGGAGGGAGCTGGAGAGTTCTCACTTTGGTCCCTAATTAGTTTCCATGTCACCACATCATCCCTGGTTTTGCAATGCCTCAAGGCAAGGTTTAGCAATTGGCAACGTATGGGATCAGTCGTAGGGACAGAAGGGTTAAAGTGGCTCAGAAAACCAGTGTGTGGGGCTGGGTTAAGCCTAGAGGAGGGGGAGAGGCTACATGGTGGATTTCAGAGGCACCAACCAGTCCAGCTACTCCCCAGTGTGGTTTAGCACGTCGGCAGTGCTTGGGGAGTGCTCAGGGCAGGAAGAGCAGGTTGGGTTGCTGTAAAGCAGTGGGGAAGCTGCATAGAGCCAACAGCATCCCACCCAGGGATGGGTGATCTCTGACAGGCTCTTTTGAGGTGTATTTTAGAGAGAAAGCAGTCTGTATGCCAGGCAGCCCTGATGTTGGAGTGCTGCTATCCCCATACAAGCCAGTTTATAACATAATGAGCGAATAGAAAGAGGGGAGAAGGGAGGAAATCGGTGCTGTTCCATATTTGATCCTTTCTGGAGAGAAACCACACCCTCAAGTGTTAATGTCTTGCAGGGAGGAACAACACTGTGTTTGGAATGGCTCTGCAAACTAGGCTGTGGGCCTAGAGCCAGCGTGAAGTACACAAAGCAGAGAAGGGCTTATAAATCTCAGCTAATATCTGAAGTGGCTGTGAGAAAGTTAGGGCAAAGCTGTGAAGGATCCTGGTGGTGCAGTGGCCAAGATGGGGATCAGTTTCTTGTCCAGGCAATAGGCTTCCTTTCTGCTGAGGTAGCACATTCTTGCTTTCTGCCAATTCATGGGCATGTTCCTACCTGCAGTGAGGTGCTGGAAGTGTGGGGATTAGATGGGTAGTTAAGGGCTTTCCAGTGCTGACATCCTCTATGGAAGCAGAAGACTCTGCTGCTGGGAAAGCTGTTCAGGAAGCCTTTAAAACTGAACAGAGACTTAGATCAAAGCCCAGTTTAAAGGCTGGCTTTGTAAGGGAAGCCTTGGCTGGAAAGCTTGGTCTTGCAGTCCTAGGCCAGCAGGACTGATGGGGAGTGGGACATGTCTAGGTGGAACTGCACTGCTTCCCACCTCCCTCCTTGGCCTCTTTGAGGTGGGCCCAGATATTAGTCCTGGTTACTGGTCAGTGGGACTTAAAGACATAGCAGTGAGAGGAGAGCTGAGCCCATTTGTGTCACTGTCACCTTGATGGCACTGCATCCTGAGCCATTATGGCTCCTTAGATGAGGGGTCAGCTCCCTGAGGAGCCAGCATGGAGCCACTGCCACTCTCCAGAAGTGTTTGGAAATAGCTTGGTAGCACAAACTGCTGGTTTTGCAATAACTGTGGTGGCTCTACAGAGACCATTAAATCCCATGCATAAGTCTCCCATGGGATTTATGGGAAAGCTAAGGAATCTGACACAGATTTTGTGAAAAACATGTCATTTCTCTAGGACTGGAGCATCCCTCTGTGCTGCTAATGTCAAATGATGTCTCTTCCTTTTTCAGAAGAGCAAAAGAAGCTGAGACCAGGAGATAGCAGGGAGGGTGTGCAAAAGAACAGTGAGCTGAGCTTCCTTAGGCAGGCAGTGTCAGCCTCACAGACCTGGTGGGTTATGGCACTCACTTCTCCAGTGGCTCCTTTTTCTTTCCAGCTCTGTGCTACGGTGTGGGTTCAGTGATGCTTATTGCCTCCCAGGGCTCAGTCCAGGCAGCTTCTCCTTGCTCTGCTGATATCAGGGGCAAGGATCATGCTAAGCTCAGCAGAAGCACTGCTTGTAGAGCTCGTGCTGTCATGTCCCATGCAGTGTGCATGGCGCTCAGGCAAGCGCTTCTGGTGTCTGCAGTTTCCTTTTCTGCTCTGGTAGGCTTTCACCCCCCCCGGTATGAGACAGGAACTTAGTGGTTTCATTAGCACATGCATCTACCTGTGAAGCAGGCTCTCTGCCAGCAGCTGTCTCCAGGAGAAGTGGTGGCATTGTTCAGGCAAGACTCAAGGGACAGTTTTGTGTTTGAGCTGTTCCAGGGATGCTGCCTGGAGAGCTCGGATGTGTCAGATGTCTTGCAGAGCCTGAGGCTTCCCCTTCTAGTTCGCCTGCAGTTTTTGTGGCTTAATTCTTCCCTTGAAAAGTGGATGGGATTCAAGAAGTACGAGCTGGCTCTGCCTTTTACAAGGGATTAGGAAATGCTTTTGCAAGCTGCTTTCCTCTTCCTATATTGTGGAACCAGCAGTACGCGCCTGGGATCCCGCTGAGGGGTGTGCTGAGTGCACAGAGCATGGCAGAGCACGGCGGCTAGATGTCTTTTTGTGGGTACATCACCCAGAGAGGACAAAGCGATTATGCAAAGCTCCAGGGAGTTCCGTGCTGGTGACTCTTGAGGCATTTGGTGGTTTTGAAGCTCCAGGTCCTGGAATCCTGTGATTGCAAAACTGAGCTTTCACTTGGTTTTGCAGTTGCAGGTGACTCACCAGAACAACTGCTTCCAGTTTCCCCCAGTCCTGTGGTTCGTAAGCTGTGAACTTTGCTGGGTTATGGATATAACTCTGCCTTTGTTCAGGAGCTACCGGGTTAGACAAACAATAACTGTAAAAAGCATGGCTGGGGGACATGGCTTGTTTGCACTGCTTGTCTCACATAGCAGAGGAGACTGAAAAGGGAAAAAGGCTTATTCCTTCTTTACCCAGTGCTCTGTGCTCAGGTTATGGAAGGTCACTTGTTTTCAGTTGTGCTTTCTCCAGGCATACAAGAGATCCGAGACATTCCAGATTCCTTAGATTTCTAAGTGATCTCATTTACAGCTATGGCCAATACATTTGAGTCTTATCCATGACCTGATGTATGTGGTGCAGATTGCCAGCGCTGCTGGGGGACCAGAACAGTCAGTTCTTCCTTCTTTGTCTTGTGGAGCTCCCATGCCTCTTGTAAGGACTTGTCAAAACAGCAATATGGTAAAATGCAGGCAAGCCATCAATGGACTCTTCCCTTTTCCCAGTGGGAAACAACATCTCCTGGTCACTGAGAGCAGACCTAGGAGTGTAATTGTCAAGTAAGTGAGAGTGCTCCTGCCCTGTTGCTTAGGGAGGGAAAGAGAAGCTGTCAAACCCACAAGACACGAGCTTTTCTTATCTAGAAGCTGTCACATCAGAGAGCTTCGCTGCTTCCTTGCTTTATAGGGAGTTGTGTTTGGGAGCTGCTGGAGAAATGCCTGTAACTGAGCCAGCCCAGCCTGGCTAAAAGCCCCTGTGGGTGGGATGGAGTTAGGACCTGGGTGGTCCTCACCATGCCAATGGGGCCAGCTAAAAGATACAGGCCCAGGGGTTAGTGCTGGTATGATGTTGGGGCTGTGAGAGGCTGCTGAGCAGAGCACATTGCAAGGCTTAGGTGGATACTTTGGTTGTTAGATTTATGATGCTGCCTTTGGGCTCAGTGTTTTTTACATTAACTTCCAAGAGGAAAGGAGGAAAGTGAATGCATTCCTCTGCCTGAGCCAGGAGAGGATGTTTCTGTAGCACCAAATCAGCTGGCTGTTCATGAGCAGCAATGCAGGACTGTGGAAGCTGTGGCTGTGCAGCCAACAGCTCTCACACCCCACTCCCTAGCACACCATCACTGTGCGTGTCCTGATAACTGTGTTCTTCCCTTGTCACAGGGCAAATACCAACTCAGGCACATTTGTCACGCTGATCCAAGTGGATGCTGTGCTGAGAGCACGTTGTCCTGCTGCAAGTGAGACTGATTTCTCCTAGAGAAGGGTGGTTTGGTGCTGTGAAAGAGCTTTGCATCATTCCTTTGTTGTTCTAAGCTAAATCTGTGTCCTGGCTTCCACAGACAGAGGTTGGCAGCTTATACATTACCATCAGGCATTTTGGGACCTGTTAGGACAGGCCATCAGATGATGGAATTATAATGTCATGTGTATGATGTGTCTTTCTTATATCCAGGGCAGCACATCTTTGTCCAAGGTTTGTACGTGTCATGCTGAGATTATAACTGTATTAAAAAGACCTTACATTAGGAGTGGCTTTGAACTGGCAGCTCAACAGTGCTGCTCAGTTTTGTTCTCTAGTGGCACTGCCCAGGCCTTTGTTGATAGGAAAAGCAGAGCAAATGGGGTTTATTCTCAGCCCGTGCACTGGGAGTGGTTAAAAGAGGCCCAGTTTGGAGTGAATTTATTCTCTTTTGGAATTCCCAATTCCTGGGTTGAACAAGAAATGCAGCCTTTGTCCGGGGGACGTTGTGCCCATGACATTAGCAGGACAAAACATCTAATGATCTTGCTGGAACCCATTTGGGTTTGACTGCTTGGAGATGAACGATGTCATTGTGTTGGGCATCTGATCCGTGCCCTCAAAGCGTGATGCCAGGAGACCTCCTCACCCCCTCCTACACACAGAGCAGGAGGGACTGGACCAGAGAAGTGCAGAGACAAAGGCATGAGTTCAGTTCTTGCAGAGTTCTTCCTGCATAGATCTGAGTCACATGAGTTGGAGAGAGTTGCAGCTGCACCCAGAGCATGCCCCATCCCTGGCAGTGCTCAAGGCCAGGCTGGACACAGGGGCTTGGAGCAAGCTGCTCTAGTGCAAGGTGTCCCTGCCCATGGCAGGGGTTGGAACTGCATGAGCTTTAAGGTCCCTTCCAACCCAAAGAATCCCGGGAATATAGTGCTAACTGTACAGACCAGGAATGTGAGCAGAAGAGTCTCTGGGGAGGATGCTCCCAAATGATGGATGTGTTTGCCCAGCATGAGTGTCATGTCATAGTGTGAAGCAAACCAGCTCAGTCATAGCACTCCTCATCTGACTAACTCAGCATACCCCAGAGTTACAGAATTCCCTCAATGCTTTAATCCCACCATCAAGTTTACAGGAGGTTGGTTTGGAGTCTTGGAGGTGAAAGTTGACTTTTGGCCTTCGATTACTACAGTAACTGCTGCAGCATGGACTGACCAAGGTCTGAGCCTCTGGACTTAACCACATTACACATGTTAAACAAGTGTATGAACAGAGAATAGGTGGAATGATAGAGGAGGTTGCTGCTGTCTGTGAGCAGATTTGGAGCTTTTCTTCTATTTGTTGTCAGTAACACTCTCTTTTCTCTTTTGACAGGTTCTGTTCATTTATACTCAGGTGAGTGATCTCTTTGTAATATCTCTGGTCATGAGAAGAAATGAAGGGGCTTTGATTCCGTGACCTGCACTGGGGGTTTCAGTGCTAACTACATGGACTGTATATCCCATGAACTGGTGTTTCCAAACCTTGATTAAACTGGGGGTGAGCTTTAGGAGGGATAGGTCAAATCTGCAATCCTGCTAACACACATCATAGACATTGCTTTCACTAAATGAAATCAGTGTTTTTAAATGGCTCTTTATTGCATTTCTCCATGAGAGAGCTCTGTCTTGGTCTTGAAAGTTCCTTTCTTTCAGATGGAAGGTGCAGAGATTCTAGGACGGGTCTGGTGCCTTCTTCACATGCCATAAATCTGGTAACTCTGGTTTTTGCTTCTGGTTTCCAGTCCCAGCTGATGCCTCCAACCCCCAGAACAGTGTTGTAGTGTCAGTGCTGAACATCAGTGCTGCAGTGGGCTCTCAGGCTGTGCTGCCCTGCAAGAGCTACCGCATGGTGTGGACCCAGGACCGCCTCAACGACCGCCAGCGCGTGGTGCACTGGGATGTGTACAGCAGCTACTATGGGGACAAGATGGAGAGGCTGTGTGACATGTACTCTGCTGGAGCTCAGCGAGTCTACAGCTCCTACAACCAGGGCAGGATATTCATGCCCCAGAATGCATTTACAGATGGCAACTTCTCCTTGGTCATCAAAGGTACTAAGCAGCATCTTTTCTCCTTGTGCAACCTGCAGAATGGGGGGATTAACTTGGTGTTTTCCAGTGAAAATGGCTATTTTCTATCAATAAATAGATACCAGGTAATAAGGTACACGAGGTTATCTGAAGCACTGATAACAGTGTTCTATTTCCCTTTGAAACAGTCCCATTTTAAAAGAGAATTGATAGCAACTCGTTGCCTGTAAGTGACATGGTCTTCTTGTGGGCCTTTGACTGCATTTCAGTTCCCGAATTTGAAGACAAGATTGTCATTCTTCCTGTTCCTGCTCTTTGCTAAACTGAAATCATCTTTCTCTTTCCATCTATTAATACAAATATGTTAAATAGAAGAGCAAATCACCTGAACACATTATTGTATTAGGGGAGGTGATTCTTCTCTGTTTACCCTACCCTGGCAATCAGGATGGGTTAGAATTAAGTTACATAAAGGCCCTTTTGCATCCATATGGGCATTTGGGAAACAGTGTAGATGACAAAAGTAGTCATTGCCTAAGTATAGAACATTGAACTTCCCCCCTCTTCCCTGTTTTATAGATGTTGAAGAGAGTGATGCAGGCACCTATTCTTGTAACCTTCACCATCACTACTGCCACTTATATGAAACTGTGAAAATCCGCCTAGATATCACCAAGAAAGGTAAGTGTGGTGTTCCTTTCTGCAGGGACTGGCAACTTTGGTGGCATGTGCCAAACAGTGCACGGAGCCTGGTGGGTTAAATGTTTTCTCTACATGTTTCCTGCTCCAGCAATGGAACATCCCCAGTAACAATCCATCATCAGTCAGGTTGGCCACAAAGATCTGCTGTGTGCATTGGCTGGGGAGCTTACCCTGAGAAGCCTGTAGTTAAAAAGCCTCCCCAAGTTACCACACCTTAACTCCTGCTCTAAGAACAAGTTTCTAAGGGCTGGTGGCAACTGCAGTGTGTGCCACCCATGCATCACTGTCATGCCATTTAAATCTGTGTAGTGCACAAGTGAAGCTACTGGGGCTGATTGTGCTGGAAACTGTTGAAATGCTGGTGGCATGGTAGAGAAATGCATCTCTTCTGTTGTTCTCACAGCTTCTACGCAATAAAAACAGTCAGACAGGGCCTGTGAGCCCCAATCTGCTCATCTGTGTTTTGGTTCTTCTGTTATTCCTTGTCAAGAACGAAGTACTGAGCACTGCTTCTTGAACTCCTCCAGTAATTAGGGCATTTGTGGGTAGAGAAGCATTTCCTGCATGGAGGATTGGGATGCAGCATGCTGAAGATGAAATCTGTTATTCCTGTTCCCTTCTTAGCCTGCAGAGAGAGTATCCTTCCTGCTTTCTGAAACAAGGGATTAACTTTGTTGTAAGGAAAAGAAAGTGGTCTTGCTTAATGCATTGACCTAGGATGCAGAAGATAAAGGTGTGTTTCTTTACTGACTGCTGAAGTAAGTGTGAACAAGGCATTTCCAGATCTTTGGAGGGGATGTCTTAGAGGATTGCAAGGTCTGAGAGCAGTCTTAGGTGAGCCCGGGTGTCTTTAAGAGTAGGACAAAGATGCACACAGCAAGGTTGCACAGCTTGTGTTGTCTCCACAGCTGAAGATGCAAACCAGTACTGGGATGGGGAAATGCCAGTGATTGTTGCTCTGGAAGGCAGCACGGTGATGCTGCCCTGTGTGAACCACAACCACATCTGGACTGAGCGGCACAGCGAGGAGGAGCAGCAAGTGGTGCACTGGGACAGGCAGCCACCGGGGGTCCCTCACGACCGCGCCGACCGCCTCATTGATCTCTATGCATCTGGGGAGCGCCGCTCCTACGGGCCTCTCTTCATCCGTCAGAAGATGAACATCACTGACACAGCCTTTGCCCTGGGTGACTTTTCCCTGCGGATTTCCGAGCTGGAAAGCGCAGATGAAGGCACTTACTCCTGCCACCTGCACCATCACTACTGTGGCCTGCATGAGCGCAGGATCTACCAAGTCTTCGTGACCGAGCCAGTGAGAGAGAAGAAGGTGGTGAACCTCACAACTCACAACGTTGCCCCAGCCATAGGTAAGTGGCCTCTGAAGTGGTTCTGATTGAGGAGGAGATAAGTCTCTCAGTTGCATCTTTAAGCTCTTAAATGCTCAGTAAGCCACAGGAATAGAACACATCACTCCCCACCATCACCTCGGGAGGCCAAAGCGTCCTTGCCTTTCCTGTCTACCACAGTGGTCTGCAGGGATCCCTCAGTGCCAGCAGTTGGGAGTGTTGTCAAGGCAAACCTGTGCCCTGCGGAAGTGCCATAGACACCCCAGAAGTGAAGGTGTTACTTAGAGCAGCACTGAGGTTTCCTTTATGAAGGTTTCTCACATTTGAGTCAGGGCTGTTCCTATCCTCAGCATTAGAAGAGTAGGTGAGGTCTTGCTTCCCTCTCCACTAGTATATGGCTCTAGTATATTTGTCTTGGTTGTTTCTGAGCTGTGTCCATTGCTTTGGTGTACCTGGAGCTGCATGTGTAGGATGCTAGTGAGCATCCTGTAGAGCTGCTTTAACACTGCTGCACCAAAGTGGGTGTCAGGGTGTCACCCGTCAGGGTTAATTAGCTATAGTGCCATCAGGTCCAGCTCCAGGGCAGCTCTGCAGCCTGTTCTGCTCTCTAATGCTGACATGCCCTAAGGCAAACAAGCTGTTTTTCTAACAGCCTCCCTTTCCTGGTTGCTTTTATGAAGGTGTGGGGCTGAGGGGCCCATTCTGCTTGCCTTTGCTGTTACTACATGGTGTAGATCACAGGTGTGGGTTGTTCCTCCCCCCTTTGCACAGGGTTTGGGCTGTGCAAGAGGCCAGACTGTGCAGAACTGAGCACCAGGAATTTTCCTTCTCCCTTCAGCTTTGCTTAAACCAATCTTCCCATTCTCCAGTGCAGTTGAGCTCTCATCTTTGAGCCTGCCCAAGCTGAAACCCATCAGGCTCAGTTCAGGCAGCAAAAAAGAAACCAAAGATCCCAAGTTCAATATTTAAGTCTTTTGGGTCTAATTCCTTATTGCCATTTTGAAACATTCATTGTGGTTTAATATTTATTGACTGCTTCATAGAGGATTTTGACATGTTTAAATAGGTCTATTCTGCTGGAGCAATTGCCTTTGTCAAGTCACAGAAACCTAAACCTGTCCCCTGGGACTGAGCTTGGTGTCCAGGAAAGCCAGGCAGTGCTGCAGGGATGCGATGCTGGGGCTGAGCTGACATGGGAGCCAGGCCATACAAATACCATTCTCACTGCCTGCTGCCCCTGAGCCCTCTCCAGATCCCATTGTGCAGATGGAAACTAGATCTTGTGGTCAGAGTTGCCCACCCAGGAACTCGTTCCTCCCTTTCCTGGCTGTTGTCCTGCCTGCTCCGAAGTTAGAACCTACCAGGTCTGTGTAAGCTTGGAGCAGGAGGAGCTTGGTCTTCATGAGAAAAGCCATTGCCACTGTCAGAAAGAACAGTCTTGGAGAGCTTTGTCCCCCGAGGGCAGTGAACCCTCAGCCGGTCTGGGAGCACCACACACAAGAATGTGCTGAGTCTATGGGAATGAGAAAGAAGCTGAGACATCCGGAGTGCCTGTTTCCAGCCCACTGCTGATGGGGAGCCTGCTGGGACCTGTCCTGTTTATGTATAGCAGAATGGGCTGAGGTGCTGCCCCGTTCCATGAAAGACCCTATAGAATGTGGGGACAGGACATGAAACCAAAACGAAACATCAGGAGATAAGAGAAGCAAAACAAAGAGCTTTTTGCAGCAAGCAGCTATAGTTTTTGGCCTATCTCCAAGGCCTGGAGCCATTTTCAGACAGGAAACTCCATCCTGTTTTGAATATAAGCATGAGTTCAGTTCTGCTCTCAGTCTCAGGGATCTAAATGTGGTATGTGTCTGCTAACTCAGTGCAGTTTTACTCTGCCTTTGCTTTGGAGCAAGTGACTGGAGAATCCCATCTGTTGTGTCTCATACCTATTGCTGAACTCAGTCCTTTGTCAGTCTTGGGACACATACCCAGCATTTAGGAGCTGTCTTTCTGGATAGCTCTTTACTTCTCCCAGCAGAAGAATCTAACCCTTTATACCTCTGTCATGTTCTTCCCCCCATTTGGAACTCCTTTTCCAGTAGTTAAACCATATCCCATGAGTGAATTAGAGGCAGATGGATGTGCTATGTTGAGATGTACTGATCAGATCATGGTGACAGAACAAGCCTTCATCAGCCTTAGTTATGCTGTTCTAAGCACTGACAGATACTGGGAGCAACTCAGTCAATTGGTACTCAGTGCCTCAGTTTCCCCAGTTAAAAAATGGGATACATCCTCCTGCCTGCCTGGTGATGCCCATTGGTGATGCTCAGTGGGTGATGCCCATTGAAGTGCAGCAGTGATGCCCTCTCAGAACACTAGTATAACATATGTTTTTGCTATAACTTGAGTAAGCCCAGGAGGCCCAAAGCTGTTGAGTCTCTGTTTCCACTGTTTGTTGTTACAGTGACCTCTCTGATGTTGACTAAAGTTTAACTCAGCTCCATCCCTGTCTCACAGCATGGTGGGCAAACAAAAAGCCAGGAATAGAACACATTTGTGTGTGCTGACTTCTGGCTCGAGTGCTGCTCCAGTGGCTGCCATCTCATCGTGGCAGCTGCTGAAGGAGATCCAGAGGTTTCCTAAAGCAGGACTGTCACATAGACTGTTTGCAGCTTTGCAAGTGGGTTTGTTGGTTTGGGATGGGTTTAGCTTAGCAGTGGTGAAAAACACATGCCAGTTTCCAGCACTGCAGCCAGCAAGCACACAGCATCAAGCAATGCCAGTGTAAAGTGGAATATTACTGGAGTGGAAGGCTACCAGAGCAGAGCATATGCTAAATCCTCTCACTTCTCTAGGACTGGTGTTGCATTAGCAGCATCAGCCCTGGCTTCAATGTGTTTCAATCCATTATCATCTTACTTGAGTTGTTGTTGGTGGGTTGGTGTTTTTAAAGGCTGGAGACAAACTGGAACCAGTTTGTCAGCATTCCTCACGTTAGGGCACATCTGGTAAATGGCACTGTGGGTTTGGGGGTGTTTCCCCCATCTTTCCCCTTTATTCCTCTGACCAGTTTACAGGCTTGAACTCCCAAGGGAGTGGTAGAACTGCACACTGGTGCCTGCCTGGTGCTCTGTGGCCGGTCCCTGTTACGGGGTGAAGGTGTCCCATTCAGCTCTGTTCTGAAGAGCAGAGCTCCCAGCACAGGGGTTTGCCTGTGCCTGGGCTGGATTTGTCCATTCCTCTGCCTGCTGCAGGCAGAGCATTCGCTTCCTCTTTCTATGTGTAAAACATTGACCTATTTATTTGAGATGTACAAAAATGTTCCACGTAAAGGGTTTTGAGTTACCCTTTCCTGCGCTGCGGAACTGAAGCGCGGCTGCACCCACAGATGGAATCTTGGCTTCTCTTGGGGGGGTTTATTTATTTTATTGATTTTTCTTTTTTTTCAATAATTTTATTTCAAAGGAAACTCATTCTTTGGCATTGAAAATTCCTCCCACTCTGTAAATTATAACCCTTGGCAGGGAGGGGCTGCTTCATACTTCAGCTGTCTGGAGGCCAAGCAGCGTGGTGTGTGTGTGTTGTGAGGGACCCAGAGGAGGGTTTCGTTACCCTGCAGAAAGACCTGGGCCTGTTTAATGTCACTTCTTGCTGGACTGGCCCTCTACAATGAACAAGGACATGCTCATAGCCAGGCAGCAGGAAGGGAATGTGCAGCAGTCACTGTATTTCATGCTCCTGGGAAGTATAATGTTCCTGTGAAGAGAGGAGGCATCTTCCATCTGACAGAGGTGCAGTATGTTGTGAATTAGGCTGCTATTTGCCTTTTGCTTCATGCCATTCACTGAACATGCTTTTCAGCTCCTTCAGAGTCACTACATGGCCTGTACTGACAGGTCAAGGGGGAATGGCTTTAACCTGCCAGAGGGGAGATTGAGCTGAGCTCTTAGGCAGCACCTTCCCTGTGAGGGTGCTGAGGCGCTGGCACAGGTTGCCCAGAGAAGCTGTGGGTGCCCCATCCCTGGCAGTGTTCCAGTGTTCCCTTCCCATCTAAAGCATTGTAGGATTTGGGTCCCTGTATGGGCCCACGTGTGACTGTGCTTTGTTTTGGGTACCAATTACAACCATCAGCCTGTTCTCCTTCTCCTCTGCCATCAGATCCAAACGTTGTCAGGGGCCACAATGTGATAAATGTCATCATTCCCGAGAGCCGGCTGCACTTCTTCCAGCAGCTGGGCTACATCCTGGCAACTCTGCTGCTCTTCATCGTCATCCTCATCATTGTGGTGCTCATCACCCGCAAGCGCCGGCAGAGAGGTGAGTGCTGGAAAACACCAGCCCTGATGGTGCCTGTTGGGGTAGCTCATGGCAGCAGAGCTGGCTCGGCAATCACTGCACAGCACAGTGCTAAAGGCAGTGATGCTCTCCTGGAAACCAGCAACATAGCTCACTGGGGAGGCCTTTGCCGGTGCTGATGCCAAGAGAGATTCATTAGTTTGGTGTAAAAACAACTGCTGAGTAAGGGGAAGGGTGGCATTGGAACACACCTGAATTCCTGTTTATTGGAGGGGTTGTGGAAGTGACCATCGTGAGCATCACAAATGAGGAGCATTGTGAATAAGCCTAGAGTGTTGTGGTGCTGTGAATGCTGCTCTGTGGGAGGGCTTGGTTGGGCTGGATACAGCTGCTCATTCTGTTTCTTCTCCCTGTTCAGGTTATGAATACAATGTGAAGAAATATGGAGAGTAAGTACAATTACAGCATCTGTTATCTAGGACTAGAATGTATGAAAATGAACTTGTGGGTTTCAACCCTCAGCTGTCACTTAGAGCCTAAACCAGCTGAGGATCTCATTAGTAGCCATGTAAAGCACAGACTGTTTGATAGAGTTTATTCATTGCTTTCCCTCAATTCTTTTGCAGCTTTATACTCCAGTTATTATTAGTGTGATGTTCCCAGGAATATATCCTTGCATGATGATTGCATGTTAGGGAGCAATTGAATCTCCTCTTGTTATACTTTGGGAGCTGATTCACAGATGATGTTCTGTGAGATGTCAGTAGGAGGTAGTGGTGAGAGGGTCATGCACAGATGTGAGATGGTTCCTTTGTGTTTTGCTGTATATTGTTAAAGTGGAAGAGATGGGGAAGTTCCAGTGCAGATTGGCTCCTTGTTGTTCTAAGCTCTGGACAAACACATGGGGAAAGAAGAGCCACAGCCAGAGATCTGGAGGTGTTAATGGAAAAGACAGTAAAAGGAAGAGAGAGGAGAACCAGATTCCTTAGTAAGCAGTGTGACCTTCTGGAATCTGCTAGTTTAAGGGCAAAGGCAGGAAAAGCACCCATGTACAGTGGTTGCCAGTGCTGTGATCTATCTGTCATGCTTCGGATAAACAGTGTCACTTCAGTTCTCTAAAGCAGCATTAGGAATGCTGTTGTGACAGAGTGTGACAGCAGCCAGTTGTTAAAGGATGTGACCATTCTTCACTGTTGTTCCTTTTCAGGAAGGATGTCAATCTGAAAGAGTTTACAGTCGACACAACAGATCTGACTCAATACAGAAGCGAAGACATCAGGCTGGGTATGCACCAACCAGCAGCCGTTCTCCAAACCAGGTCAAAACTGGTTGTAACTGAGGCCCCAGAGGTGTACACAGAAGCTGAAGTAAAGAACAAAGGGATTGCAAAGGGTGGGTTGGAACCAGGACAGCAGCAAGTCCAAATCCTTCCTTGTGTGTCTCGGGAGAGCCCCCCTAGATAAGTGCATCAGTGACCTTCACCTTCCAGCATTGTGTTATATGCTGGAAGACGCTGTGGTACCTGTGAGGAGCAGGAACCTGAAGTATGCATAACTGATTAGTGCCAGGGGCAAAATTTAAGTCGTAGCAGCTTTCCTTTCCCTGCTGAGTAAGCCCATGAGTTATTCCTGGAGATCTGGAGATGCCAGACCCGGAGTACTGCAAGGAAGGACCCATCACATACCTGCCTTGCCTGTAAAGTGTTGTTTGCTTTTAATGTCCTAATGGCTGTGTGAATTATACTCCTCCCTTACACAGATTACAAAAACAACATCTTGAAGGAGAAGGCTGAGCAAGCCAGAAGCTTCCCAGCAAAGAACATTGATTTAGACAAAGGTAATAACGACTTGCTTCCCCCTAATTGGTGGCTGCAGGAGCCTTCTGATGGGTTGCAGGAGGGAAGGACACAGTTTAGCAGGGAGCTGACCAAGCCACAGCCGAATGAGGAATGATAAACATCATGACAAATGGCAGCAGGAATGAGAACCTAGTTGCCTTGCTATGCTTTCATCATGGAGCCACAAGATGCAAGTGGTGATTAGGCTCTTAAAGACTTCTGGCGTGGCACACATAGATTCTTTGCTTTATTGGAAAAAGAATGCCTGGCAGGGCTGGAATAGTGCATTCTGTAACCTCAGAGGGAGGTGTAGCTCAGAAATGTCCTGGCATGGTGTTTGGGATGAAAACACTGTGCAGAAGAGAGTGTTTAGAGCTGAAGTAATTTATGGGTAATGGGCAGGCACTTACTTCATCCAACAATAGCAAACAACTCTGCCTCTCGAGGGGCTGAATCTCCTTTTGCTTATCCAGTATTAATGCTGAGCATTGTGCCTCAGTTTATAGAGTCATCCTTATGACAAACAGGGCTTCTGAGTTGTTGTTGACTCCGCTTATGAATTTAGAATGTAATAAATGAGACTAAAATGCTATCAAGAAGGGAATGGTCTGGAGAATCCATGGATTGCCTTAGACCTTGATGGAGTTCTAGTGCTATTCTTGCCTATGTTCTGCAGAGATGATCTGTGCAATAGTTTATTCCCAGTAAATCTCACTGTGGGCTTTACAAAGAGGGTACTGGGGACATGGTTGACTGCACATGGTCACTTGTCACTGTGTGGCTGACTCCCTGTTACTGTGTGCTGCTCTGGACGGTTTGAAGTCTCTCTCCAGTTACTGACCTCCTTTTCATTTGCTTTCAGATTTCAGGAAGGAGTACTGTAAATGAAGACATTCCCAAGCTGCTGGCTGGACCAGAAGCTTCAATCAAAGATAGATAAATAGAAGAGAGATGCCTTTTCTCAATATCATGTCTCTCCAGTTACCATAGATCTTTTCACGTAGACTTCTCCCCACTAAGCACAAGGGTATTTGCAAATGCTTTTTGAAAGAGTTAGATTGTCTTATGTGCACTTACAATGGGTTTGGGTTGCCTTTTCTTCTTCTGTTCTCTCAATCCTCTATTCCCCTTCTTCTTTCCTGATATTATTGTTGGTTTTATGCATCAATGATTTTTATGAGCTGAATCAGCAGACCTTTTGCTTTGATGTTACTGCTTTGAATAAACCAACCTGCATCACTCATCCTGAGCCATCATTATATCAGGCAGTTTTCCATGTAGTGTATTCGTCAGGAAGATAATAACAGAGCCTGATTGTGATCTCTCATAGGGAGGCATAAATCAGTGTCACACAACACTTGGTATATTCCAGGTCAAGTACAAAGAGTAGACCCCTTCGATGTAAATACCTTATATTATGAATGGGGAAAAGGGAGGCTCACAGATGACCAAGGGTAGGGTTGGGATCAGCTCCAAAGAGCTCTGGAAGCCTCACTCTGTATTTCTCACGCTAAGCTTGTTTGTTGATTTGTTTTTGTTTCAGTGCAAACCAAATCAAATTTGGCAGGAGCAGACACATTCAGCTGAAGGTGATGGAGTTACAGTGCTGTAAAACCAGTCTCAGTTAGATCAGGACCAGGAATGTTATGGAGAGGGCTAAACTCCTGTGTGGAAACCTGGGATGTGATTTTCCTGCAGTCCTTGGGTGGATCCAGGCCACACAGAGCTTGTGTGCACATCAAAACCAAGGTATGATTACAGCACAGGTAGACAGATAAAAGGAATAGCTTCCCATGAGCAGACCATAAGGAGCAAGAGTACCAACACTCTGCAGTCAAGAGCCTGTCAGGGATGTTCATGGGCCAGGGTCTCAGGAGGGGAGTTGAGGAGGGAGAGGAATTCATTCTTATGGATTTTGGCATTGTTTTGGGGAGCAGATACCTGAGATAGTGGGGCTGTGGGCTGAAGGGGAGTTCTACATTTGAACACTGTGTCAGGTGGGGATGTCAGTACATCAGAAGTCAGTAATTCAGTGTTGTAACCCCAGCAAGTTAAAACATTAGGAAAGCTGCAGAATATTAACAGTTCTACACAGCTCCTCTACTACTTGGGATATTCTGTGGCACCATTCCCAAACCAGGCACTCCTGTGGTCCTTGGAGCACAGAAGAAAAGCTCTTTCCTACTGTTGATGACAGTGGCTTGTGTTCTTGTTGTGTAAGGGTGAAAGAGGCCAAGGATTGCCACTACGTCTACTCTGGTCTGAGGAGAATGGCAGAGGGAGGGACTGCGCATGGGCTGGTGACTGAATGGGACTGGGGAAGGTGTCTCCAGGATGATGTGAGTGGTGGAAGCGTGAAGAGGACCTTGTGTGGAACTACTGTGAGGGTGAGGGAGGATGTGAGGGGGATGGTGTGGCTTCAGTCTTAAAGTGCCTGGTATCCCTGTGGATTTCTTCCTGGGGATGGAGAATTCTGAGTCTTGGTAGATGATGAAGTAGCTGTGGTCCAAGGAAAGCATCCCAGTCTAACAGTGAACAATGGGGAATGTGACCTGCAGCCTCGTATGTCTTGGCTGTTGTTCTTAAGACACCTAAATCTCATTTTGGGCCCTGTCTCCCTCCTCCCCCAAACACCACTGATCTCAGCTGTTGTGTGACAGGGCTCAGTTAGGCTCTTGGCAACGCAGAGGTTTACTACTGGGTGTGATAGTTGTGAGTTACACTGGAGCTGAGCTCAGCTCCCAGCTCTGCCAGAAGCATGGGGTAAGACCTCCTGTGTACCAGAAGGAACCGAGTTGTCTATTTAGAAGCTGGGATATCAGTCCTGTTCAATGCATGCCTTTTATAGGAGTGGAAAACAGACCATGGCATTTTGCATAGATATTGATACTTCCCTCTGTTAAAGAATAAATATATTGGGGACCCTTATTTTTAATGCCTTCAAATATTACTAGCAGAAAATAACAGCAGAGGTGGAGGTGAGAATTCCTGGGCAGATCCTGATCTTTTAGGCTGCCTTTGGCTGGATGTGATTGAAATCCCAGGCACATTCCTGCAGGTGTGTAAGGCTGCACTGGTTATTCCATCAGGGTGGCACAGTCTCAAGTAATTGTCAGTAATGTCTTTCCCCCTCCCTTTCATGTCTGTCAGTGAAAGGTTGGAGATCTTTACTTGCCAGTTCACATTGCTTAGCACAGCTCATATGGACACCAGCCCCAAGTGGGGTTACTCATAAACTCCAAAGGCATTTCAATATTTGATTTGACTTCTAGGCTGCAAAATAGCTTAAGGGAAAGAAATTAATGTGTTCTCTGAAACAAGTACTAGGAAGAGCTTTATGAGTTCCTCATCCCTGCTTTGATCACTGCTTTGAGTTTAGGTAATAGGCAGACACGCCAGTGTAACCCTAGCCTGGTCAAGATGAGAGTCCAAGCTGAGATTCTGGCCCTTTTTGCTTCAGGAGCAGCATACGTTGTGTGATTGGAGTGATGATGAGAGCAGTGGGTTTCAGAAGCAGCCTGCCACATCCTGTATGCAATTTAGTATGTTAAAACTGTGGCTGAGAGAGGGCCAGGAGGGCTGCTGGATAGAAGCTGTGGTTCCAAACTGCTGCAAAGAGAGAGGAAGGAAACCGAACACTAAACTGAAGGGTTTTGTGTGTTTATTCCTTAACACAGAGCAAGTAGCAAAGGCTGTTTGCCCTCATATACAGGAGAGAAGCCATTTACGTCCTTTACACAGGCACTTTGTATTCTGTCAGCTTTGGCAATGCCTTGAAGCTGATCTCATGTGAAAACAGAAGACTTGACTTGCAGTTAACCACTAGATGAGGGGCAGGACCCCTCTTTTCTGCTCCCACTCTGCCATAGGCTCAGTGCAAGTCCAGACAGGTTGGTTTTCTCTCCCTTTCTCTCATCTCAGCCTTTCTTTCCCCAACATGGGTCAGTAACTTGCCTGTCATGGAGGAACAATCCTTAGGTATGTGCAGCACTTCGGTAGATGTGCTCTGAGTTATCCAAAGTCATCTTCTCACCATGCTAATGGAATGCTGCATCTTGATAGACTTCTTTACCCATCACTTTGCAGGCTCTTGGCAGGCTTTGCCTCATTATGGTCTCCTTGGTTTCCTGAGACATGCATTTTATGTTCAGTTAGTTAAAATACTAATAACAAGCCCTCATAGTTTCATACCAATTCCTTCTCAGTGAGTACTCTATGGGCAGAGAAATGAAAGTCTCTATTAGGATAATGCATGGACTGTAAGCCCTTGTTGTGGAACAAGGAAAGGGTGCGTGGCAGTGACCTTAAAAGGGCTTAAAACTGAGACTAGAACTAGAACCCCCCTCTTTCCAGCCTTGTGCACGCTCTGCTTCCTCTCAAGACTGAGTGGACTTGTTCCATAAGGTTGGGTTTTTTGTTCTAATAGAATTAATCCTCATTATTATTGTTACTTTTACCATTTATCATTGCTGTGTAACTCTCCTGACACTTAAAAAATAAAGGAGAACGGAGTTTCAAGTTAAGGCTGATTTTTCTTTCTTGCTCTAAGCTATTAGCCAGCATTAGCTAATTCTTCCCGATAGCTGTGCACTGTGTTTCATCTCGGAGCATCCAAAGGTGCTTGACAAAGTGCAGATGGGATGCAGTCAGTTATTCCAGGGATTTCAGTATGGTTTCCACATGGGACATCATCATGTGCCTTGGTCAGAGGGCTCACAGACAGATTTTACCCTTCTAAAAGTGTCATTTAATGACCAGATCGGCAGCTGTATATGGAGTTCAGACTATCTATCTGAGATGAGGGCTGCCAGCTCCTTCATAGCACATAATTCTGCAGGCCCAGGAGGAAAGATAACACGACCTGCTGGAATAGTTAACTGCACAGCCCAAATTCCTCTTTTCCTTGCAGAACTAACACCTTGCTGCACATTCTGCTCTTGGAGGGCTTCCACCCACTAAGTAGTATCCCAGGTGCCATGACAGAGTTCTTCCAGGGACACTGGTGGAAACAGCTTGTGTTGCTGCTTGGATGGACACTGCAGGCTGCAGGTGCAATCAAAGCAGGTTACAAAAGGAAGAAGTGGCAGAGAACTGCATTTAGCAAGCTGAGATTATCAACCAGCTTGTCTAGCTCTGCAGAAAGTAGCATTTTGTCTCTTACCTGGTTGGAAATCATACTACAGCTGGTCTCCGGCCACTTCATACCACCTCTTCACTGGGGTGCATCACACTGTGGAGGCTGCTTGTGCTTTCTTAGATACCAGAGGGGGGAAAAAGAGAGATAAACAGGTTAAAAGGGTTGGAGTTAAACACTGAGAAGTGCATGGGGAGTAGTTCCTTCTCCTTAGGCTCTGCTGAGAACGAATGATGGGTTCTTGAGCAGACAGGGCCATATACAATGAAGATCTCATCCAAAGGACCCTTTACTGTTACTGTGGTGGGACCTTACTGGTCAGCCAGTGCTATAACATCTAAGTGGGACTCATTGCAGTGAGGAGAAGCCAAAGGAGAACTACCACAAAAGATCCTTTGGGCAAAGTGAGGTCATCCTGGAGCTGGTGCCAGTCCCACTGGGAACATCTGATACAACAGCGTTTTTCCAAGGTTTAAACCTTAGAAAAGGTGGTTCCATCAGAACCAGCCTGATGCCACTCAGTGATTTGAAGTGCTCAACCCCTTGCCTTTTGCAATACATCTCCCATCTCTCCAGACCCATCTCCACTGTTTTGATTGTTGCTTCGAAGTAGGGGTGAGTGCCAGGACAGAAGTTAGGAGCATTTCTGGAGGTTGATGCCATTCTGTATGAGTATCTGATTTGCACTTGAGATCTGCTGTTGCTGGGAGACCTTGAAAGGACAGGAACATAGTTTTTGAGTATAAATGTACTACAGGATCACACTGTAACAGCAGATTTCGGTATCAGTAACGGAACAGTCATCAGTAAACTCAAGTTAGATGAAAAAGAGACTTGAAACTGGAGAAGACACTCTTCCTTCCTATGAATCCCATAAGCCGTGCCCATCTGCTGACAACATTGCTTCATGTTTTCCATTACATGCTTCTAATGTCTTCGTAGTAGTCCCTGTGGAGCACCAACATGAATGTTGTCCTCTATTCCCTACACCATGCCTCATTCCTACAGACCTGTAGGGCAATATCTCTCTGTAACACACATTCCTCAGTGAAGAGGGGTTTGGAAATGTCACTAAAAATCCCCCCAGGTTTATGTGGATTTGAATCCGGTGGCAATGAAAACCCCCAGGAGGCTGGAGAGCAGATTGCTGCACTGCGAGTCTTTTGCTTCCCTCTAGTGTTTAATGCCTTTATTTTCTTCTAAGCTATACAGTCGTGAGTTCTGCCATGACCTGACTGTGCCCAAGGGCTGCACAGAGGAAGAATAAAAGGAAATAAACCTTGCAGGTCTTTTAGACCAGATCCATGGGTAGCATAAACTGACTTGGATTGCATCCTGCTGACATGTACCACGTCAGGAGCCAGCCCAGCATCTTAATGTTAAGCACATCTAAACTGGGTGGTTGCACTTCTCTCTCTTAGGGTCCTTTCCCTGTGTAGCTCTTATTCTGCAGTGATGCTAATGATGCCTGTGTGAATTGGTGGAATGCAATGGGATCTTTGCCCAGGGGGTGAAGAGTAGCTGCAGAACTTGTTTTCTGAATGTGCTGAAAGTCTTCACAGTGTGGGGAAACCTAGGATCTCTGAAGAGGAAGAACAGGCTGGCTAACATTTCCTGTTCTGATCATTCAGACACCAGCTCCTGCCACATCCCTTCAGTGATAAAAGTCCCAAATCCATTTCTCCTTCCATTTTCAGACAGTGGTGATTTTGGAGGAAATACTGAAGAAATATAAGGATGAAATGAACCGATGGAGCTCAGTGCTTTGCCAACCCTGATTTTATATCTCTAGGTTACTGCTGTGGTCTCAGTCTGGGAGGAACTTTCCCTGGCCAATGGCTGTTGTCAGTTTAGTTTCTAATACATCCTTACTACTGGCTTCCTTGTAGGTACCATCAGTCCTACAAGTGGCATGGGTAGCTGGCAGTGAAGGGTGGGATACTGTCAGTAAAGGGTGGGAAGCTTGCAGTGCTGCTGCCCACATTGATCCAGCTGTGTTGCTGAAACAAATGAGAACAGGTCTTCACATCCCAGGGTTGACTATCCAAATGGAAGCACTCCTCTCAAGCCTGATTGCATTGTCAGGAGCAGCAAACCTGCCAGCGACTGCCTCTTGAGACAAAATAATCCCCAGAGTGTGATGGGCTTTTTGAATCGCTGAGACAAGCAACAACCATCACTGGAATTCAAAGGATGGTGTCTTAAAAGAGCTTGCTCATTCTCTGCGTGGTAATGAAGTGCACTGCTCTGTACGTGAAGAAAAGGGTGAGCAGCTTTTATGCCTCAGGACACTTACCTGCTCCCTGCAGGGGTCAGCAAGACTATTTGCTCTGTCATGGAGAGCACAGCTCTAATAACAAGAGATTTTATGCCTTCTATTTATTTTCCACTGAAGTGTTAAGGCCTGAGCTCCACAAGAAGCAAGGTATTAGCCCTGATGGCCCAGTGAAGGTGCTGTGTTCTGCATTCCCATGTCCACTCTTTAATTGGATTAGCTTGGGGTTTGACTGGAACATGAAAGTGGGTTATCTGCTCTCTTCTGTGCTTTACGGGGACACAGAAAGCTTTTTGTGAGTCATGATCCAGTCTTGTCGTGTCTGCTCCAAGGTAGTCGTCTGACAATTACACAACTCATTATCTTTTCAGTTGTCAAAAGTAAAAGCAGAGCTAATAGAGCAAGAGCAAAGCTCTCTGCACATTCAACCTTTGTGTGGCTACCACCTGGGTCCCTGAGGAATTGAGGAGGTCATTAAGTATGAACTGAAGAGACCAAAGGGCTGGATGTTAATATTGTGCCTGAGCTTCATACTGCATAAAACTACATCAAGCTCAATATCTCAGAAAGTACAGCTTGTACTGGGGTTATCTCCCAGCCCTGCCAAAGGAAGCCTTCCCCTTTCTGGCTCAGAGATCCTTGTGTGTGGTAGAATTGATGGATTAATGGCATTCTTTCCATACCAAGAGTGCTTGCAGGTGCTTGCAGAACCATAGCAGGGTAAAGCTGAGTGCATGGTTTTACAGAAAACTACGATACTTTATCCCTTACTCTATTAGGATTCCAAAAAGGAAGGAGTGAGAGTGATTAATCATCAGTGGCTAAGGTTTGAAGTGTACCAAGGTGGTCATTCCTGACTTAAAGCAGTACCAAATCACTAGTTCCATGATGAAGACTAAGGCCAGACCTTTACTCTTCTGTTGATCTTACCCTGCCCAATGATCACACAAGCATTCAAGTCCAGCAGTGATGTGATGAGTGGTGGCAATGTCAGCAGATGAGCAAATCCGTGGAGTTGGAGAACCCCAATGAATGCAATTGCTTCTCTGTACCAGGCATGACAGCAGATAGTGGGTGATGTTTTCATGTCTCAGTGCTGTTAAGCCTTGTTGAGTTGTGGATTAACAGCGCTACCAGATCTGGTTCTACATAGGGGAGTTTGGCTCTCGTAGTGGCATCACAGTGTTCTGTGGCAGTGCTGGTGGGATCTGAGCACTGGTAATGATTAAACTTGATATGGGTGAATAAATGGATAATGATAGCAATGATGTTAACAGACCTTTTGGCAGCCCCTCCTCATGGCTTTCTTGTTTCATGCTGGTAGAATCATTGCAGTGCCACAGGTAATTCAGCCAGTGAGCTGTGGTTCACCCCTTCACAGAAAGCAGCTGAACATAGAGAATGAATGTCCTCTTTCATTGAAAGGGAAAAAGAATGTCATTAGCTTGGGATTTTCCTGGAGAAAGCCTGTTGAATGAACAAAGGATTCCTTGAGACCTGAGCACACTGTTCCCAGACCTGCATTTGCTGGTGGGCATTTGGGGGCGTTTCGAGAAAGAAAGGGGAACTCTTCCCAAATACATCACCTGCAGAACATGGTGCTCCAAAGATTTTGCTCTAGACTGTGTGCTCCAAAACACGCCTATGTCACCTGGAATATAGACTCTTGTTGTCTGTGGAATTCAGGGGCTTATAGATATCCAGAACACAGTGATCTGCTTACCAGCAGTCAACTGCCTGACAGGAGGAGGGAGCTGGGAGGCGGCTGCTCTCTGCTCCCAAGGGATGGGACAAGAGGAACCGGCCTCAAGCTGCACCAGGGCAGGGTTAGATGGGGCCGAGGAACAATTCCTGCCCCAAAGGGTGCTCAGGCATTGGAACAGGCTGCCCAGGGCAGGGCTGCAGTCACCGTCTTAGACTAGAGAGCTTTCCTAACTGGGTATGTGCATAGTAACGTGCCTCCCTTTCCCTGCTGTCATGTGAATAGGGATGCTGGAGGAGACAAAGGAGTTTGTACGATGTTGAGGTGTCTGCACTGGGAAAGCATTTAGGAATTCCTAACAGGAGAAGATCAGGAGAGAGCTGCAGGGACCAGACCGGTGTTTGTGCGACCTATTGGGAATACTGACTGGGATGCTGGGCGGGTTTCTGGGCTGTTCATACGAACAGAGCATCTCGTGGGCTCGGATGAATCACTGCCGCCATCAGAAGCGCCCAGGCCCCGCTCACCTGCGCGGTTTGGGTGCGAAAGGTGGTTTTTTAAGGCAAAAAAAGGAGGGAACATTGATTGCGCCCCTTCGGTCCCGCCGCGCCAGCAGGGGGCAGTGAGCGCGGGGGTCCCGCGGGCAGCGCGGCGGGAGGAGGGCGAGCGCCCCCGCCTCCCCCTTCTCTCTTTCCCCCCCTCCCGCCGCCTCCTCTCCCTCCTCCCGGGGACCCGGGTTCGCGGCGCCCCGCGGCCGAGCGGCGCGGGGGGGAGCGGCGGCGGGCGCAGGATGCAGGCGGGGCGGGCGGCAGCGGGCTGCCGTTCCCGGGGCGGGCAGCTAGAGAGCAGTGCAGGGAGCGGAATCCGGGCCGAGGAGCCCGTGCGCGGCAGCGGCAGCGGCGGCGGCGGCGGCGGAGCAGCAGCTCCCTTCCTGTCGGGGGCGGCTCTGGCCCGGAGGCCGTGAGAGGAGCCGAGCGGCGGCGGAGGCCCCGGCCGGCTCCCGACCGCTGCTCCCCTCTTCCTTCTCCCATGGCGGAGACTAAGATCATCTACCACATAGACGAGGAGGAGACGCCGTACCTGGTGAAGCTGCCGGTGCCGCCGGAGAAAGTCACTCTGGCCGATTTCAAGAATGTGCTCAGCAACCGGCCCGTGCACAGCTACAAGTTCTTCTTCAAGTCCATGGACCAGGATTTCGGGTGAGCGGACCCGGGCCCTGCCCCTCCTCTGGCCCCCCTTCCCCGCGCCCCTTCCCGCTGACAGCCCGAGGGGAGGTCTCTCCGCCTCCCTCGGCACCTGCTTCGCTGCCGGCGCCTGGGCTGCAGCGCGGGGCCGGGCTCCGGGCTCCCCGCCGGGTGCGGCCCTGCCCGCTCGGCGCTAGGCCCCGGCCCCCGCCACCGGCACCCGGGGAAGCCGGCAGGGCCGCCGCTAACATGGCGGCCCGGCCCGGCCTCTGCCGCCGCCGCCTCACCCCGCGGTCGCACCGGGGGCTGACAGCGCGGCCGGAGCTCCCCGAGGCCTCTCGGATTGTGGTCCCCCCCCCGGCCGCTCTTCCTCCGCGGCCGAAGCTGTTCGGGGTGGGTGAGGCCCGGAGGGGCGCTCGGGGAGGTCGGGCTGCAGAAGCGCTGGAAGGGGAGCGGAGGGCCCGGTGCGGGCACTGGGTTGTTCCCTTGGGTGCTGAGCGGAACCACCGCTTCTTGACACCACCACCGGGGTGTTCTGCTGCTGGGGGAGCAGGAGGAGGCAAGGGCCAGGCTTTCAAACGACCTCCGTGACCCTGGAGGCCACATTCCCGGCTGGAGCTCGGGATATTTGACATGGGTCTCGTCCCCGCGCACCGATGTGGGTTGTGTGCCACTGGGCTTAGGTACAGCCCTCATAAAATAGAGCAATACAAATGCGTTTGACAGCTGGCCTCTCACCTCCAAACGTATTAATCCTCTTGTAGCAAAGCACTTTGTACTCGCATCCATCACTGGGCAGGCTGTTTTACATATATGAGTGCCTTGTCAGTGAAAAAGAGGAGGTTTGTGGGACACTAACACAGCCTTGACTAACATAACGCTGTGGCTGAGGTGTGGGGTTTATGTTTGGTGACATAGATCCCCAACATCCTTTTACACCTTGTGTAGCCTCCGTGTTACCCCTGAGACTCCCAGCCTTTCATGTTAATTGTGTTCTTATCCGTGGTGGAAAGCGGCTATTGTTTGTTGAGGTGTGTTTCTGCTGTGGCGAGCTGTCGGTGTTGGCGTGGTGCTGCAGGAGTTGTTCATGGATCGGCTTCTTGTTCTTCTGGATTGTGCAAACAAGTGTCTTGGGATGCAGCTACACAAACTGCTTGCAGAAGAAGGGCTGGGAAACTGCCTCTCCATCAGTTCTTCCCCTTCCTCCTCCAGTGACAGGGACATGGACCCTGCTGTGGTTGTGGATGGTCAAGCTCTGCAGCTTGTGTGGTGCAACCTCAATAAAGGGTGTTGGGGTTGTGCCTTCGGTGCTGCCGCTGCAGAGATCTGGTGCTAGGAGACATCAACACGTGGCACATACTAGGAACATCTCTAATGCCTTTGGGCTGTTCCTGAGCTTTGGCCAGGGAACAGAGTAATCCTATGGTGGATTCTCTCCTAGTCTTGAAACCGGGGTGAAAATTGTCTGTTGTTCTTGTATTGCCTTGGAAATGGAGAGGGAGGAAGGTTCAGGGCTGCAAGGGGGTGATGAGGATTAGGACCTCTACGTTCTATATCTCTTATTGAAACTATAATCTCAAATATAGGTGCTGAATGCATTAGGATGGTGATGCGCTGTCTTGAGACAGGTAGAAGTAACTGCACGTGGTGACTCTTGCAAGTCAATGAGCTGTCAGCCAGATTATTGTTGCTTTTGTGTGTCAACCACATCAGTGTTCCTCTCTGAATCCTAAATACTGCTGAAAACCGGGGAATTAGCCGAAAACTCACCTGAATCTTGGCTGTCTCAGCAGGTGTTCATAATAAAGAAGGGTTCCTTTGCATCATCTTATCTTCAAGCTGACTTTAATTGGTGTTGCAGATAGGTAAGAGGAGATGCAGTTGCCAGTAACCATAACAAAATCGTGTGTCTGATTTCTACTCCTGTGCCTGGAAGTGTCCTCCACAGAAATACCTTTCTGTGTGTTCTCTAAGTGGTCCTTGAGCATGAGCAACAGTAATGGTTTGGTTAGAAAGGCAGTGCTGCACAGTTCTGGTCTCCCGTTGCTGCTCTATGGCTGTGAGGAGCTATGGCTTGGCATGGTGAGTGCTGCTTGGCAGCGTGGTTTGTAAATCCCGCTGTGGAGTGAAAAGTACTTCTTGTGTTAGGAAAGCAAATGTTTTCCTGGAGATGTGGAACCTCCTTGAGAAGCCAGTGATGGGGACCTGACTTTGCAGTGCTGCACATGTTGTTGTAATTAAGGCACGGCCTTTCCTGGACCCTGGAATCATGTCATAAGTACTAGGGTTCAAAACCAGTGGATGTGTTGATTTGTTTCGAGCTGCGAAGGGTTGGGATGGAGGTGGGTTGGGGATGTGGAGCCACGTCAAGCTGCATTCTGAAATGAAGCAGTTATGTTTTGTGTACCTGGGGCTGAGCAACCAGCCTGCTTTCAGCTTTGCTTCTCGAAAGGTGCGGGAGAAGAGAGGTATAGGAGTGGTATATTTCCTTCTGGATTTCTGTTATAGTTTAGTTTACTGCTCTGCCTTTTAGTCTTAGTGTTACACTATCAGTAAAGCTATGGAAAATAGACCCAGTGGAGAAGCTTCATCTTGATTTTCCTGGTAGCATTACTTTGACATAAACCCACTTTTCCCTCTGCCATTTCATTCTCAAGGGTGCATTTACACTTGTTGGAATGGACCTGTCTTGATTCTGCAAGCCCATGTTTCCTACTGAACTCCACGTGGAGATACGATGATGTTTTTAAGATGCAGGATGTCCAACTGGGTTCTGACTTGAAAGCTTAACCCTTGGAAGTGTGTTGTAGCTTCTGTTCTTTTCTAGTCAGTGGGAAATTAAGCAGGGATGTTACAGGATCAGACCCATTGATGTGACAGCATCCGCCAGCAATGACATTGAGGAGAGGTGACATTTGTGATTTGTGTTTTCTAGACAAGGGGCTGTGTCATCAGTTGTTCAGTTGCTTGCAGCAACTCATTCCTTCCTCTCAGGGGAAGGGCTCAGGGGTCACTTCCCATCACTGGAACTGTTGATTCTGGGGTTGCAGCCACACACAGCCCTGCAGTAATGCATAACACAGTAATGCATAATGCAGTTCTGCTGGTTCTTTGATGATGGCAAAATGACAATAGAAATAAAGCTATAGTTTGGGCTCTCAGACTGAAACTCTGACAAATGCGTAAACTGTTGGATCCAAATGATACAAAATGAATCTGTGTGAGGTTATTAATCCTCTATAAGAGGAATTCCTGACAGTCTGCTCTTAAACATTTGTTATTTGCAGAGCTTTTCTTGTAAAACACTATCACTAACTTCCAAAAATGCCAAAGTATCAATGTATATGATCTGTTCAGCTGATGTATTGCCAGGGAAGGAACTGCTGATGGTGTCTTTCGGTACCGTGGGATGGGAAGAGCAAGTCAATCTTAGGCTCTGCAGTCTTTGTCCATCAAACACCACAGTCTGTTCTGCCATCCTCCTGGGTGAGGTTCAAGTCCTCATTCTTTCCATTGTGTGAACTAATACTCTTTTGATTATACTTCTTTAGGGAGTACTTTGAGGAGTGGCTTTTTAGGCATTCCTTTGGTATCAGCAAAAGAACTTCCTTTCAAACTGCACTTTTAGGTGCAGTTGTTCCTTGTGCAGGACTTGATTTGCTTGGTATTCCATATGCTGAAAGCTGGCAAGCAAAATGGGATTTAAAGCAGCAGGAATCAGGTTTGGGATTATGAGCTGAATGTGGCAATCTCTGATACAAGAGGAGTATGAGAAGCACTGCTTTGTGTCTTTTCTCATGCAGGCAGTGTACCATCTCTGTTCTCACCCTTGCCTTAAGAGGAGCAAGGAATCCTAAGTGACAAGTGTCTTGCTATGGAGAAGGTTTTGGGTTGAGTTCTGTGCTTGGAAAACATGTTTCCATGCTTGTTCAGGGATAAGGCAGCACCCTGGTTAGGATTCTTCCTCTTAGGAGGACTCTGCTGTGCTATGGAGTAGTAAGAGCATAGTTTTGGGATGGGTTTTTTTGGTAGTTATTGCAAACAGGATTTTAATGAGGTATTTTTGCTGGTGTTTTTAAGGCGATCCCCTCAAGACTAAAGAGCAGCATGAAAGGATGCCCACCTCCATACTTGTTTGAGAGCTGAACAAGCAGGTGACAGAGGCTCATATAGGTCAGTCACAGGTAGGAATTTGTCTTTTTTGAAGCAGAATAAAATGAAGGCAAGCGATTTGTATTTGCATTGGCAGATATGGAGTTGGTAGATTCATGTGCAGAGGGGGCTAAAAATAGCACCTTAGGAAAATGATCTTTGCAGCTCTGTGACAAGGACTGATGCCCACAGTCTGTATGGATCAGAACTAGGCAAGGGGACATTGAGGGAACTAGCTGTGTGAATGGAGAGACAGGAATACTCCACAGACTGCAAGACCTAGACATAGGGTGGATGTGGAGGTCTAAAAGAGCACTTAGAAGATTCAAGATGATGTGCAGGCTACTGACCTGAATGGTGAACAGATAGGAAGAGGTGTGCCATATAACTCTAGGCCTTGAAATATAACCAAGGGGATCATTACAAAGCAGCCATATAGGATCTGTGTGCTGGTTTTCCCATGTGCATCTGTCTCCTTCCTGTTTAGTCTCCTTTACCCTCAGTGTTATTGAGGGAACAGGGTGTTTTTAGGATTGGTGAATGAGTAAGGAAGTAATTCTGTGAGGGTAGAGCTGATGGAAGTAGGAAGATCTGTGTCCTTGCAGTGTTAACCCTCTGTATTTTCTGTTATCTCAGGCTGCTTCATCAGTCAATAGATACCCAAAGATCTGAGTTACAGTCAGACTGAGAAAAAGCCAGCAGTTTACTTGGGCACAAGGTTAAAAAGGGTTGTCAATTGCTGCTGGTAATTCACATTATTTCACCATATAGATCCTTGCAAATGCCTGTGCCATGTTTACTGAACATAACTGTTGGATAGCAAGTGTGCTTGAACAGATGGAGCAACAGTTGGGTTTCTTTTAGAGATGTTTCTTATCCTGTACCCTTTTTGGCCAGGTTTGCCTGTCTGTAGGCTAGAAAGGAATGATTGTGTAAGAGTCAGAGCTGCCTGCAGGTCAGGCTGGGACAGCTCTGATGTAAACAGGCATGGCTGACCAAGGAAATGCATGCAAGGCATGCTCCAGCCTATGGCTGAGATTCATGACCCTTCTCTCCTGCTAGCTTTGCTCTGGGAGGCTGTAGCAGGGTGTGTGGCAGCGCTGAAGCTCTCATTGGGACTGATCCAAAGCCTGGTGAAGTCACTGAGACTCTGTCTCTGAAATGCACTGAATCTTGAGCTAGTTTCTTGCTGAACTCTTCTGTCACATGGACAGTCCTGGTTGGGATGTGGAACTCGCTGTGAGCGCAGTGGGAGGATGCTTTCCCCATAAACCCCACGATGATGAGGTAGATTGAGAAGAGAAGATGCTTGGGGTTTTATTAATCCTTTGAGACAGGTAATAAAACTAAGTGTAGTGACTCTGGCTTTACAGTTCAGTGGGTTAGTGGTGGTTCTTCCCAGCTCTCATCCCACTTAGCATGGTCTGTTGCACACTTAAGTCGCAGAACCAGTTAGGTTGGAGAAGACCTTCAAGATTACTGAGCCCAACCATTAACCTGGCACTGCCAAGTCCACCACTAAACCATGTCCTCAAGTCTCCCTAAGTTCCCAAATTTCAGCTTGATTCAATCAAATAAACTTGGAATTATGTTCTGAAAATAGGGAAGTGTTCAAGGCCAGGTTGGACACAGGGGCTTGGAGCAAGCTGCTCCAGTGGAAGGGGTCCCTGCCTGTGGCAGGGGTTGGAACTGGATGAGTTTTAAGGTCCCTTGAATCCAAACCATTCTGATTTATGATTACTAAGAGGAGATCCTCAACCCAAGTATCTGGATCAACAACCACATAGAGGCCTTCTGGGAGAAGGAGAATTCTTAAGACTGCAAGGGAGCTTTAATTATTACCTGCAGAAAGCTGCAGTCCTGTTACCCAGTGGAAGCAAATGGAGGGTTTCATAGTTAAAGCACTGCATTGAGACTTGGGAAACAGCAAATAAAATGGATTCAGCTACAGATTTAGGCTTGGACCAGCAAAGTGCTTGCACCCAGTGAAGTGCTGAACCGAGGCCTGTGTTAGCCACTTGCCTGATGAGCGCAGCCTTTATTTCTCCCAGCTTTTCCCCATTTTCCCTGTTGAAGCTTATAAACCTTCTGCAGACTGTGCCTCTTGTTCTGCTGTTTATACAGCATCAAGCACTGCTGCTTTTCTGTTTGCTGACATCAGAAAGCACTATTGTAGCATCAATAATGTGTCTAAGAACACCATTCTAAGAGCCCTCAAAGCTCGTACTTTGTAACCACACTAGGTTAGCTCAGACATACCTTGCCAAGCTGATTCTGATAGCTGTCTGCAGTACAAGCCACTGCTTATTTTAACGTCCCAACTGTAATGTAATCTAAATATTTCAAACAACCCCTGTTTTCTGCTGGAACCTGAGCACTGCTCTGCTCTCAGGGTGGAGCATGTTCTATTTATTAAAAGCTAATGCTATGAAAACATGCTAAAGGGATACATCAGGTTTGGGCTGCTTCCTGTGGCTGGTGATCTGCAGTGGGACAAGTTAGAAAAACAAGTTTCCTACTGTTCAGTTAATGAGCACCTCCACGTAGTGTATGCACAGTTTTGTTCCTCTTCTTTCCAGTGCTCAGGTAGACTTGTTTTGGCTTGAGAATACGCACACAGACTGTGCAGCTGCTGGAAACATTAGCAATCTCTATAGGATTCATGTGCAGCAATGTATGTATGGGCTTGCTGTAGCTCTGATCAGAGTTTGCCCATGAATTAGTTTGAATTAAATGGGATTTATTTAATAATAATAGTTTTTGAAAGACTGTCACCATTGTGGCCTGTCACAGGAGAGTGAGCAGCAGCCAGAGGAGATCCAGATGCACAGGGAGGAGATCCATGCTCAGCGCTTTGAAACCAACCCCAAATAGCTATGGAATAGGTGAAAATTTGGAATGAAGGAATTAATTTGCATACAGTATTAAAGCCTGCAGAGATTTCCATGGTATGTTTGAGCTCAGCACAGCAGCTCCTTCACTTGGATTGTGCTTACCTCCAAGCACAAGCAAGCATTTTTGCTTGTATTTCAGATTCTGCTTTAAATGCAGCATGCTATGAGCCACCACAACTGTGTGCAAGCTGGGTAGTTAGATTAGTACTGTCAGGGAGTCACTGAGGAGCTCTAACCATCTATTTCAAGTGCTGTGCCATGGTGTTCAGTGGACAGGTTGACAAGGTGGTGGTTATGAAACAAGCCAGGCTGGGAACTGGATGAGCTTTAAGGTCCCTTCCAACCCAAACCATGCTGTGATTCATTGTCCAAAGTACTCTTGTGGAGAGTGACTTGAGGTGGTGCCAGGTAAGCATTCCCTGGACCTGTTGTGGTGTGGACCTTTCCATGATGCAGTGGGCCCTGTGAAGAAGCAGAACTAGAAAAGAATCAGCCGTATATTAGCATGAATAAAAGCCTAAGCCTTTACTTGTGTGTGCTACAGGGGCATGATACAGAGACTTACTTTATCTTCTACATGGTACAGAACTGCCTTAAATGTAGCCCATCAACAGCCAGTTAAAGTCTTTTGGAAGCTGTTTTCTCATCATCATTTCAGTTGGCCTGAAAATCAACGTGTTAAAAAGGTAAATTCCTCACAGATTCTCAAGGAAGCAGCATCTGTTGTAGTAACATCTGATAGCTCGGGTTTTTCCCCTCGAGTTCATGGCAGCTCCCACTGTTTTCTGACCTTCTTTTACTTTGAGAGTATACAGAAAATTCCTTTCCTCACACACCCTCCGAACCCTGGCAGAATGGTCCTCTGCTGGAGGAAAACAATGAAGAGGTCATTCTGCTGCCCAGAAACCTGCAAATCCAAGGGCTGCATCCAGCTATCTCCTGAGAAGATCCCTTTAGATACTAAATCCTGCTTGTTTTCTCAAACTTGATAGTAACCTTGAGCTGAAAGACACCCCTTGGACTGCCACTGCCATGACAGTGCCATTTTCTGATGTAATTAAGCACCAGCTCGTGGTTTAATGAGTGTTTTGGGGAAGGATGTCACTGGTGATTTTGCTGATGCTGTTTCAGGGTCCCACTCCTAAGAAGAGGCTACTGCAGGCTTGAACTCCAGTTTCTGCTGTGGAGGTTAATCAGTTGAGACAAGCTGCTGAGCAAATACAGAGGAATTTACAGTGCTTGAGGAAGGAGGGAACTAAATAGTTGCCTTATGATTGTGTTGTGGCTTATTTCCATGTGAAATGTAACTGAGGGAGTAATGATCATTTTTGGTTATTTCACTGGCCTTGTTAAGATAAAGCATGAAAAGAAGATATTCAGAGCATACAAAACATGGTATTTTCTATTCCATTACTGGAGTGAGACACTTGAGGGTAAGAAGAGAACCCCTTCACCTCACCACTATGAGGGTGGGACACTGGCACAGGGTGCTCAGAGAAGCTGTGGCTGCTCCATCCCTGGCAGTGTTCAAGGCCAGGTTGGACACAGGGGCTTGGAGCAAGCTGCTCCAGTGGAAGGGGTTGGAGCTGGAGGAGCTGTAATGTCCCTTTTAACCCAAACCAGTCCATGATCTATGATTACGCCATTGACTTGCTATGGATCACTTAGCTCTTGGCTTTACTTTTCCCTGTTTCATCATTCCTGAAGAAGATAACATCTCCTTGCTGAAACGTTCTCGGACTTTACCAACAGGTAAAGTGAGGTTGCCATCCTTGGCTTTGTCAATAACAGAGTTGGTGCAGACTGTGCATGCCTGATCAGTGTGAGAACCCATCTGGATGGGATGTGTGTGTGTCTGCTGCAGGCAGAGGGTGATGTGATGCTGGTGGTCCATCAGCTGCTTACTAAATGGAATGTCCCTTAGGGCTGTGATACAAGAGGTGGATCCTGAGGCCCCTTGAATTTTATAAGGATGGCAGTTTTGAGCTTCAATGACCAAGTTATGGAGTCCATCCAGTGCCATGGAAAGCTGCTGGGTTTGGGTAATTCTGCTTTTAAGGTATCTCTGATTTTGGAAGAAATGTCTTACAGGGGTTGTTGAGCAATTTGTGAGGAGCAGCCCTAAAAGGGACCCTCCAGATTTTCAGTTACTTCTTTATTTTTAACCTCCCTTTGCATTTCTGAGGTGTAGAAGTTGGTGCATTTGGAAAATCCTTAGCAAGTAAGTGTGGAAACACTGTTTGTTAACAGCTATCTTACTGTGGGGAACTGGGACAAGAGCTCGTGTTTTAACCACTGTCAGGCTGTTAAAACCAAGCATTCACTACATCAAGTTTAAGAGGAACATATATTGAAATTGTCTCAAAGTAAGAGTTTTGTTAGTTAAATCCTGTCTGTAACCAGGGATATTTAAAGGGATTTTCTCCGCCTTCCCTCTGGAATGTGAGCAGAAGAATGACTGCGTGGGTTGAAGCACTGGTTTGGGATTTGAGCTCCGAGTCCAATTCTCCCTCTTCCAGCTACTCTGTATCTGACCTTGAGTAAGTGATCTAGTCCCTGATATTACAACCAGTTCAACTTGTGCCTCGGTTAATTTATGGACATGAGCTGTGCCTCTGGAGGAGACTGTAAACATGTTAAAATTACATGCCTGGGAAACTTGTAAATAGGGGCTCTCATTGGGGCTCTCAGCTCTGAGCTGTAGATCAGAGTGAAGCTCAGCCTTGCTGCACACTGGCATAAATGCTGAGAGCTTGCACTTGCACAAGCGTGCCACTGCAAATGCAGGGGCTCTCCATCACATTTCTCTTTCCTTTTGTTGTGCTGAGTCCAGGAGAGGCTCTTTCTCCCCTCCCTGCCCATCACTTTCTGGCACTGATTGCAGTAGAAGTTCTTTGCCATGACCGGCTTCAGTGATTGTTCCACTATACCTGTGTAATATTTTCCATTGAGCTTACTGTTGTGTTTGAGTTCTTTAAATCCTATAAACAAACAAAAGTGGTTTGCCAATGCACAAAGAACGGAAGCACCGAAAGAGCGGGTTTGCAGGGCTTTGGGGGCTGCTCTTTAAATCAATTCATTTCCAGCTGTATTTTATGACCTTTTTGGTTTTAGACTGAAAAAAGGTGAATGGGATAAAACTGATTGAGGCCAGAGACTTGCCTGGTACAGAGATGAGGACGGAGGAAGGATGCAGGACAAGCTTTATGTGAAAGAGAATATGCAAAGAGGTGTCTGACTGTAATTACATCTTGCTCTTGCTGAGAAAGAAAGCTGCCCAGTGGTAGCAAGTGATGGCAAGATACAAGTGCTGCAGAAACATGAATATGCAGGACTCTCTGGACCAACCATGTTGTTTCTAACCAGAGGTGCCAGTTAAACTGCTGGATTTAAGGGAGAGGTTGGATTTCTGATGTCATGGGGAGACGTGCAGGGATACTTAGTCACTGGAGATGGTTGAGCAAGTGCAGCGCTTGCAGACGTGCTTGACAAGTTCCCCATTTGAGTCTATGCAAAAATCCTCACTGGCTTCAGTGGGACTAGAAACTAATCCTGAAATGGTACAGAATGTACCTCCCAAAGAGCTTTGAGGAGGGAATGAAGGCAAAGTAAGTGATGGCCCTGAAGCCTCTGCTATTGCGTTTTGTGTCACTTGATTCATGGTGACTCTTGCACGGTGTGTCCTGATCAGCTTGGAGGGAAGGTAATAACAGTTGTCAGTGCAGAGTGAATTCATCTGCTGTTCTCAGAGCTGTTTCAGCTTGTGCTAGAGTCTCTAGCTTGTAAGGATTGCCTGTAGTGGAGATGGAAATCCTCTTCCTCACGTGATACTGGGTAGATGCATCTGAAGCAGGGCAATCAAACAGTTAACGTTCGGAAGCCTGCCTGCCTGTCTTTCAGCTTGTCCCAGCAGGGGTTCCATTTCATGGTTGACATTAGCCATGCTGTTCCAGCTCCTGCCTCTTTCACATCCTGCTTTTCATCCCCCCTCCCTCCTTATGTTTTTTTAATCCATCTCTTATTCAAGGTAGTTAATAAGCAAATTTGTCATCTGCTGAGTTTTGTCTTTGCTTTGCTCCCCCCGCCTCCCCTTCAGACCCAATGAACACTGAGCCAGTGAATTGCAGATAATGCTGCTGTGAATTCTCCTTTGCTGCAGGGCAGCTTCGCATGTGGAGTGCCAAAGTGACTCTGGTTCCTGTGACTGAAACCAGGCACTGCAAAAAGAACTGGGAGCTTCATTCCTGACCAGAGGGGCTCATCGCTGTTGAAGCTTTAGGAGGCATCTCCATGACAGATTCTTTTTTGGGGGACATCTGTGGCTGCTCTCTCTTGGCCTTGTCCTCTGAGTGTATCCCTGTGATTGTGAATCAGGCACTCTGAGAGCAGGCTCCTGCTCCTGAGAGCATTCCTACTCCTGACAGCCATAGAGAAAGGGATGCGTTAGGCAGAACCTCTTCCTGTGCTTGGCAGTTTGGCTCCTATTTGCTCCAAGCTTTGCCAGGCTGTTGTAATTATCATGGAGACACGGATGTGATAAGTGTCAGCTTGTACATAAAGCACTTGGTGTAAACCCTCATTTTTCTCATCTAGTGAGCAAGGAAGTTACACTCTGCTCTCGTTTCACTGAGCGCTAGTGAAGCTTTTGAGCCGGGTGAGGGTAATCTAGAGAACCAAGCCCAGTCTAATGTATTTAGGGGCAGGGATTAGTGTGGTATACTTGTGCTGGATAACATCCCAGTGCTCTCTCCGGAATATGAGTTTTGCAGTCTTGATGTACTCCATGGGAATACATCCCCCCCTCACACACACAAGGTAACAAGATGTCAGGGAGGAGGGAAAGCGTTTAAGGTGTTACAGATGCATCCTTTTTGAAGAAGAGCCTTGCTTTTTCCTTTGGGTGAAATAAAAGTGGAAGTAACAGAAAACAAGTGAATAGAAAATATAATCTATCCTGGGACTGTGGCCTGGGATACTGGATACAGGAACAAATTCATGGCGTAATTATCCAGCGAAGCCTGGCAAAGTGACTAAGGGCTGCTTCCAGTGAGTGCTTCTGGATGCAATTGGTTTTGACAACCCTGAGTCTATCACTGTCAGTCCAATCAAATGTGTTGCTTCAAATTAAGCAAAATAAGACCTTTCTTCTCTTTTAGAGGCCCAGAAACTCTTGGGTCTTATTGTTCCTTTCTCCTTTTATCCCGAGGGCTTCTAGGAGCAATAGCAGTGGTGATTTGTCTCTGGATTCCAGGCTGACAAGAAGCTTTACAATATGTCAGTTAATAATTGGGGTGCTGTGAACTCTCAGCAGCAGATTGAATATCAGCAATAGAGCGTTAGAGCACTATTTGTTTTATTTCTATGTCAGACAAATCAAGCAATGGCTTTATAGCTCTGCAGAAATGGGACATGCTTGTGAACCTTCATGACCTCAGGCATCTGATGGTGGCTTTTGGGTAGGAAACAATGATGTGGATGTTTGAGCAGTTGGTTCAGCTTCCAGTGCCTGGGAATTTAGTAGCAGACAGACCACCACTGTCCCTTGTCCTGTTGTTGGAAGGCCCAACAGAGAGGCAAAGGTTGACTTGGGCTCTGAAAACACAGAATCAGAGAATCATAGGATGGTTTGTGTCGGAAGGGACCTTAAAGCTCATCCAGCTCCAACCCCTGCCATAGGCAGGCACCCCTTCCACTGGAGCAGCTTGCTCCAAGCCACCGCTTCTCTGGGCAAAACGTGTCTGTTGGCAACCAGAGATTCTTCTGAGGGTTAAGGATTGACTCATGGAGGGTTCTCCAGAGTCAGGAGTGCACTTAAGCCTTCTTGGGGTTAGAATCACAGAACAGTTAAGGTTGGAAAGGGCCTTAAGCTCATCCAGTTCCAACACCCCTGCCATGAGCACCGACACCTCACACTAAACCATGTCACCCAGTCTTCATCCAACCTGGCCTTGAACACTGCCAGGGATGGAGCATTCACAACCTCCCTGGGCAACCCGTTCCAGTGCCTCAGTACCCTAACAGGAAAGAATTTCCTCCTTATATCCAATCTAAACTTCCCCTGTTTCAGTTTGAACCCATTACCCCTTGTCCTGTCACTACAGTCCCTAATGAAGAGTCCCTCCCCAGCATCCCTATAGGCCCCCTTCAGATACTGGAAGCTGCCCTGAGGTCTCCATGCAGCTTCTCTTCTCCAGGCTGAACAGCCCCAGCTTTTTTCTTCTTTTCCTCCCTGGAAAGTCTCCTTCATTCCTTCCTGTCAATACCTCATGGCTGTTTTGTCCTCCAAGGACACGGGATGTCACACTGACCTCAACTTTGCAGTCCTCCATGCATCCAAAGAAGGATGTGTGGGACACACGTGTCCAGTGCTGCATGTGTTGAAGAAATGTGTTTCTGATTTTCAGCAGTTATTCTAAGAGTTTGCCTCAAATATTTCCCTCTTAACAATTGAATTTGGTTCTTTAACTCTTTAAATCTTAGGCCGTTGGGTGTAAGTACTGGATGTTGCCAACTCTCTGTAGCTGCTCGTGGAAAACCTGGCTCTTAAAATTGCATTAGCTCTTAAAAACCTATTGTAAATAGCCACAGAACTGCTTTGACTTTTCCTTGCCGAGGCTGCTGCTTTCTCACATTCATATATACTTGTGCTTTAAAATACTTAGAGCAGTCAGGTAGAATAAATCAACCCAATAGAGACCTGCAAATCTGTCAGCTCAGGAGCTCTTAAAGATGCTTTTCTCTGAGGATAGTAAGTACAGAAATCTAAATGCAAAACAAACCCAGCTCTTCAATCTGTTACTCCTTTCCTAATGTGATTCACTCTCCTGAGTGTTCCACTGCAAGTGCAGATGGCAGAGAGCATTCCAAAAGTGTTCTGTGCAGGCAGGGTACCAAAGTTGAACCTGTGCTCTCAAAGGAAGCTGGCTCCCGGGCTGGAGGCCCAGTGCTGCTGGAGAACAGTGTCTGCTGGGGCAAAGTGAAGGAACTACCTGACAGCACCTCCTTTGTCACTGTGTTTTCTTATGGACAGGTTTCCTTTCACTTGGGACATGGTCAGAAGGTTGTGTCTGTGGTAGGAAGTTATAACAGAGATCTGCTGTGGTGTCGGAAACTGTCATCCCTCTGTAAGAGAGATAGTTGCTTCATGGGCCTTTCCAGCCCTACCTATTCTCTGTTTCTATGGGTATTTCTGATTCCCCCACCAGACAGACTGACTTTTAAAAGGGTTTTTAGTGGCTTGTTGGATGTTGGTTTTAAAACCAAAGGCCAGACCTTTACCTGTATGTACTCAGCATGTGTCTGGGCAAATTTAAGCACTTAATCTATGTTTCAAAGTGTAATGCCCATCCCTGCTGCCCCTCTTCTCATCCACGCTGTCTCCTTTATCTAATAGCTTCTTTTCCTCTCTTCAGACTCCAGGGATCAGTAATTAAGAAATCAGCCTCTGGCTGCTTGGATCACCATTGGCAAACTGCTGCAGTAACAGAGCTGCTGCTCTGCTCGAGTCTCTGACAGCAAATGAGTAAAGATAGGAGCACAGCTGTAATAGAAGAATGGGCAGATTATGAACCCACTGGGATTGGGTCTCTTCTTATCTGGCTCTGCCAAACAGCAGGCTATATGTCTCAATGAAACAAAAATTAGGAAGTGACAAAGTGGAGTGGTACTCTTGAGAGATGCTATTGGTATCCTTCTGCTGAAATAGGATTTGGAAAGCTATGCAGGATTTACAGTGTGAATTGGTTGGGTTGGAGCTCTTCAGCTACCCTTTAGTATGTAACAAAAGCAGCAACAGAATCAGACTTTACCTCTTCCAGTGTTACCTTCTGTTGATGCTGAGGCAATTGAAAGCCTGAGCTGTGAAAAACTGCTTAACTTGTGGATTGGAGCTCAGGAAGTGCATAGGATTGTGGTGCTTGTGAACACTGCGATGTGAATTTGGGCTCTTCTCATTAGTTTGAACTTGATGGGGCAAACAGCTTTTGCTTCTCTAACAGGATTTGGAAGAAATCACAGTCCCGCAGTGTGTTGCAGGCCGAGTATTACATAGCCATATACAAACACAGAGTCTGGCTGCATCTGCCTTTCCAACACAGGTTGTTCCTGCTGCCCTGTGTTCTGTAGGGAGAGGGCAGAAATCTCAGCTCTGCAGGGGAGGCCTCTTTGTAGTCAGAGGCCCCCAGTGGCTTATGAAGTTCCCATGATAGGAAAATAGGGAGTTTGGTGAGAGATGGATGGTGCGACTGTAGTAATATTGATGCTTTAAATGCTGGCTTTAGCCATGTTTCCCTTCTCTTTTCCACACTAATACACAGGTAAAGTCAGGCAGAGGTTCTGTTGGATTCTGCACTTAAACCTACAAATACTCATTTAGAAGTCAAATGTTCTTGGGCTGTGCAGGTTGGGAATGAAGGGTTTGCATTTTGCTTGCTCTCCCTTTGCATATGGAAAAGGTTCAGTTCTCTCCTTGTGATGCATAAAATCTGAACACCTTTTATCTGCACTGTTTCTCTGAGGATGCTGAAACACCTCTTCAGTGGGAGTGGGAGATGGGAACCAAACAGGCAGAGCTGGGCAGGTACAAAGCAAGGACCTCCCGAATGAGCAGTGACCCCTTCCCGTCACAGCCGCCCTTTGTGCAGGTTGTTGTTGCACAAGGGCAGTGTTTGAGGAGCACGGTTCCATCCTGCATGCGTGTCATGTTCTTGGCAGGCTTGCTGCTGGCTTTCCAAGGGCACCTTTGCTGAATGGTTCAGTGTTTGAGACCCATCTCGTTTTTATTTGCTTTACATGAATGGCCACAAGAGCTGTTGGCAGATGCTTCTTGCTGTCTTCATGAGGAACAGGGACTGGGTGATCTGATGGGAAAGCCTGTGATGGCTTTGGAATGTGTGATGGAATGGAATGTAGGGAAATGGTGAAATACAGCATTGGGGTTCTTTCATTGCAATGTTTTGTTTGATCAAATCTGTGTCCTTTAGTCCTGCTGTACATTGAGGTAGGGATGCACCACACAACGATGGCAAGCTCAGGTCTAAACACCAACATGGGGCTGAGGGTTGTGCTTGCTATCAGGAACTTGTTTCTATGCTTCTATGATTCATTCCTCCACTGGAACACCTTTCCAACGGTGAAAAGAAAGCTTTCTGAGGTATTGGGGTGCACATCTTCAGTGCTGTCACTATCCCATATGGGCATGTATCCAAAGACTGCCTGTTTCTAATGACTTGGGATTTTCTGACAAGCTGGAAATCTCGCTTTCAATGCCTAACCAAACTTGTAGGTCCAGTTCTACTTTGAAGATGAAGTGTGGGTGGAATTTATTGCTGGGTCTGAACCCAGCTTTTCATTATGTTACATATAGTCTTGCAGTGTTACTGTCCCAGGGAAGCATTAGAGGGCTATGTCTGTGCATCCCCTACACCAGTAGCATGTTGTTCCTCACTGGAGACTAAACTTTGAAGGGGTGTAGACAAGGACAACTTTATGTTGTGACCTGGATTCCCAAATACTTTGTCCACAGACTGTTGGGCAGCTGAAATAGGTTCATGTGATACCCCTCCTGGTTGCCTTTGAGACTCAATAGGTTCTAGGAGCTGTGCACTAAACTGATCTCCATGTGATGCAGAACACTTGAGTCTTGTACAAAGAGCTGCCTAGTGGAGGCTTCTGGTGGCTTCCCACAAGGAAGAAATAAGGATGTGTGGTCTTTTAGGGATTTCTGTGTAATCCTGTGGGAGAGCTAACATTTTGCATGTGCTTTGAAGGTAAGAGAGGTGGCAGCCTCCACCTTTGTGCCTGGGTTTTATACAGGTCTGGAGGCAAGAGGCGCTATCGCATTCATTGCGGCATAGGTCTGACTTGTCTTGCATGGGCTGTGAGTTATCCTTCTGGAAGCTGGAGTGGTGTAGAGCAAAAGACCTTATTAAAACAAACCAAATAATTTGCACCACATCAGTGACCAGAATTATGCCATTTCATTAAAATATGTCTAGACAAATAACCTAGAGGGAGAGAGATGCTATCTGTAGTCAGTGTTTGAGGTTTCTGCATAGGGATCATGCTAAATGCATTTATGAATAACTTCTCTCCCAAGTACCTGGAGCCCTGGAGGACTGTACCACTGCTGGATGACATGGTTGTTTCTCCTGTGATTGGCATTCACCTCTTGCTTAGCAATTGTTTAACCTGTCTCTAAATGATATTTCTGTATTGGTGTACACTTGTGGCTACTTTTTGACCTACCTTTATTATTCTAATGAGGTGCTTTTATGAGAGCACAAAAGGAACATTTCAGAGAGGGGTAAGGATTGATTCCTATCTTGGGTGCTCTGCTGTGTGTTTAGCATTTCTTGGCTTGTGTTGTTTGGCAGCTGGCACTGTATCTGTCCTGGCTGCCTGATGCCTTTATTGAAACCTAATTGGGTAGTAGTGTTAAGAAGTCCATTGGTTACTTAGAAGGGTAGAAATAAACTCCCTTTACTTGTAGTTGGTTAGGAAGAATGCTCTATGCTCTAAGGCTCTGTTGAACTTGTTTCTTGCTTTCCTTCTGGAGGACTGGATGTCATTCCCACTGAAGGATTGAGAGGTTGGACACGTTTTCAGGCAGCTCATCCTGCTCCTGCCATCCTTCAGAGAGCGGTTTCGCTGTGTGTAGTGAGTGGGCTTCTCCAGAAAGGTGCTTTGTTCCATATTGAGTAGTGGACTTGATGGAATATGTGGGATTGGGGTCCTTTGGCTTGTTCCTGGAGTTTATTGCTGTGGAATTGATTCCTAAAGGATAGCTCCATCAGGGTCATCCTTCATTAGTTTAACATTGCACCTGATTGTCAAAGGGAGATCCCTTCTTCTCCTCCCTTCTTCCAGCAGCAGAATGGCACATGCTGAAAGTGAACCTCTAAATAGCTGCAAAAGGAATATACACAGTTACTTCCTACACTGAGGACCTGGCTGTATGTGGGTTTTGTTGTGCCATGCATTGGTATGCAGAGACTTTGGGTTTAGACGAAAATGCAGTTATCTTTAACATGGTGTTTGGGTGGGAAATGATACAGAAAACCTTCTGTCACATTTTTAAAGGGCAAATACCATGCTTGCTTCTCTTTTACCACGTTCTGTGAGCTCTGCTGGTACCACTGATGCCAGAACAGTTGCACTGGTGAAGTGGAATGCTCTGGTTTGTGTGCTCGTGCCAGCATCAGCAGTGACAGCAGCCGCATTGTGCTAGGGTGGAAGGAACACGTTTCTGTACACATACATTGTTTTTCCCTTTAAGACAGAAAATCAGTTCTAAGGTTACAAGACAGGATTGGTGGCATTGCCTTTGCAAACGGGCTGCTTGTCATCTGGGAATGCAAATGCAGGAGCCTGGAGCTGGGATGCTGTTTTCTGCTGTTGAATTGTGAAGGCAGTGGAAGCACATGTGGCTGTGCTTCAGCACAAACCCTCACTGTGCTCTCTGGCATTACTTGCCTCATTTATTTGCTTTTATAGATACCCACACGTGATGGGATTGGGGTTGCCACGTCTGCGTGCCCTTCCAGCACCGGCTGTTCTTGTGGTCCCTTCCTTCTGTGGCTGCTGTATGTAAATGCCAGCCTTTACACTGAAAAGACTGTGTCCCCAGAGAGCTTGCACGTTGCACATTTACTGTTAATCTTGCTATGAAACAGGGTCTTAACCTGAGGCAGAAATAAGTGCCTTGGCCATGGTGAAATGTGTGCAAGTACACCAAGATAAGAGACATCTGGTGCCTGTGGGCTCCGTCTGATTGGGGGTTCATCATTTGAATAAGAATAATGGGATGTTGCAAAATAGTCTTGTGGGATTTGGGCACAGGACCTATGACACAATGGGCTGGATATTGCTCATTATATTTTCATAGCATCCTTCTGAAGTATTTATGGTGCTCTTCCTCCAAATTACCCCCCTTTGTCAGCTCTGCCTGGCTCAGACCCATCCCTGTGCTGAAGCATCTCTTTGACTTGCACACTTTGGAAACCTCAGCACTGGGACAAGGGGCTGCTTACGTGCCATTTTGGATGTGTGATAGCAAAGAGTGTATCTGTCTTCATTTGAATCCTATTAGTGTGGGAAGCCATTGGAGTAATTGCTGGTGGGAGGCTTAAGTGTGGTCTGGCAGCCAGAGGAAGTACCTGTGTCCCTCGTGTAATCTGTGGTCTGTAGTGAGCCTTGTTGTGACTCCATTACTGCTGTTGTCACTGCCTGCTGTAGTAAAACTAACTTGGGTTTAGTACCTTGAATTGCTTCTCTGTCCTTTTTGACACTGAGCAGATGAATTTCAGCCCTAAGCTGAGGCATCCATGCTTCAGGCTGGAGGTCCAAGAGTACTGGCTGCAAAGTGATGCTTATTGCATGTTGATGAATTGAGGTTATGTTATCCCAAAACAGCCTTAGGGAGGATGTGAAATCTTAGGCTCTTAATGCTTCCCAGGTAGCTTCAAAAGGACTGGAAGCGTGGCTAAAAGAGTCAGTTTGGGCTGAGGAAGGCTGTATTACCAAAATCACTGCTCCCTGTGCACAAAATAGAGGGTTTAGTGGTAGTATCTGGTGGGTGGAGTGGGCAATAAACTTACAAATGGTGCAGCCTCTCTTGCTGTTTGTCACTGATCATCTAAAAGCATCATGAACCTTCCCTTTCAATTCCCAGCTTCAGACCTGGCTTGGAGAATGCCACTTGGACTGTGCATTAGAAACCAGCTCAATGACTTGGTATGTAGCTCTCCGTGTGCCAGGTCATGACCTGACTTCAGCCTGCAGAGGCTTGGGTTTTCAACAGGCTGCATCCCTGCCTTGGCTCTGTGTGAATGTCACCTCAAAGTGCTATTTTGAGTGTCCTGCACTGGAGTTCTGAAGCTAATTGCACCCTGGGGAAAGCAATTCAGAGCCAGCTGTTTGAAATGGGCATTCCACAACCAACCCACTGCTGGCAGCAGCCTCTCTGACACTCTTTTTCCTAGGTTGTTTTCAAGAGCTCCTTAATTTTATGGAGGGCTTGTTAATATTTATTGTTCTGTAGCTGAGACGTTGGACTGGGACTTGGAAATGTGGGTTCAGGTCAGCATTATGCTGACCTGTCCCTTTGTATTGTGACTTGCTTGTCTTTATGGCAGAGGCAGTGATTTGCGGCTGCCCCTTGGGACAGTTGCAAGAATAGATTCATTAACACCTGTGAGATTGTAATAGAGTCCCATGCATAATTTAGTGGAGGAAAAAGGGGAATAATAGAAAAGGCAGAAGACTGTCAGTGTGGCTAAAATGCTTTGCTTGTTATGGACAGTTTGGCCTGTTCTATTCCATACCTTTTCCAAGTGTGTATATGGTATTGATGAAAACAAATGGTAAGGTCTTAGGACTCCCAAAGTCAACCATTTGCTTTGCTTCCTTATGCACATAGTTAAACTTTTTTTCTGCTAGGTTAGGTGGTCATGGAGTGGAGGATAACACTGTGCACAGCTGGGCTTATCAGTGCTAAAACAGACTGATTTCTATAGATGTCAACTTATAACGCCATAAATCCTTGCATTTCAGTGGGGTTTTCACACCCTCAGCATCTGCACAACCCCTGAAGTATTGTTATTTAAGGAGTAGAGAAGCAAATCCTATTCCCTGGATGCCATTGCTCTGTAACAGTCAGTCATTAATATTTGAAAGCACTTCATTGGAAGCTGTTCCTCGGGGATGCTCCAGAGTGCACTACATTTGGAGACCCTTTCAAGATAATGGGCGAGGGTCTGTAGCCCAGCACAAGCTAAACCGAGCTGCACTGGACTGAAATGGAAGGATGAGACAGATCTGGGCTGGGAGCCCAAGTACCAGTTGGTTCAAAACACGTGAAACCTTTTAGGATGAGTCACTGTGTCAGCCTGTTGCACTTGGTAATGACTGATGGGCCTTTAGAAGTGCTTTCAGTGTGATGCAGATGGCTAAACTGGATTGCTGGAGATCAAAATTCCCCTGTTTGCAGTCTGGGTTCTCTGCTTTCCTCCCTCCCTCCCTTCCATGCTCTTGTTGTTCTTTTTGGGTTCATGTGCAGGGATCTTGCTTAAGTGGAATTCTGGACCTCTCTAACCAAGTAATGAGGATTTCTGTTGCTCCAATGCTTATCTTAAACAGTCATCGAGGAGCTTCTAAGCATGAAGGCCCCATAAATTCCTTGCAGTTAAGACGGGGTGTAATAGGCCAAGTGGCCTCCTCAAGGTCATACAGTGGGTTGGTGCCAGAGTAGAGCCTAAACAGATGGAGCTGGCCTTGAATCCCAGCTCATTGCTATAAAAATTGGAGCTTTTTGTCTGAAATGAAGAGCAGATTGAGGCCAATTCTCTGCTGGGGAATGCAGTGGTTCTTCCTTCATTCATGTGCTGAAGCTTAGGTCAGTATCTGGTATAGGATCTGAGAACCCAAACGTTTCCAGTATCCTGCAGTTCTCCTGCAAGGTGATAAATGATCCTTGCAGTTCTTGAAGGCTGGCATGGAAAACTACTGGCTGTGCCTCCAGGAATCAAGGTGGAGTGGAAAAAAACAGGGAAGAGGCAGTTATGTGGGCAAAAGTATTTAGTGTGGTGATGATAAAGATGAGATGTGGCAGAAGATAACTGGTGTATATATAAATACATGAATGCATTCACTGTTAACTGCAGCCAGAATCGCTACCACTGTGTGCTTTGATTTTTAAGTCATAAGAATAACGTGGGACAGAGCAGCTGATTAATACATGAAGAAGAAGAAGAGGAGAGTGTTTCTCAGTGCATTCATCACCTATGCAGGATGAGGTGACTTCCCTAGCACCCACTGCACACGGTTTCTTGCTGCTTCTTTGTATGAGGAGGGGTTGGTTCCATGGTTGGGTGTGTCACTGATACCATAACTGTGGGCAGCGTGTTCATAGTCATTCCTGACAGGTTTATGTGGCATTTGCTGTATCAAAGTGCATATAAGGAAAGGCAGAGCGTTGGCAGTGTTGTTTGGGAATAGCAGCCTAAAAAGGAGAGCACTGGTTCAGCTCTGACCCTGCGATGTGTTGAGGAGTGATTGGCATGAGCCTTGCATAGGGAAGCACCGTAGCTCTGCCTCAGAACGCTGCAGCATCATTCCCTGCTCACCAGCTCAGTGGGGTGCAGGCAAGATCTGAGGCTTGCAGCCATCACAGGAGGCTCTGGATCATTTGTGTTGAGCAGAGCCCTTCTGTGCTGCGCTGCATTGTGGTGTTTATCTGCTCTGCAGAAGGATTTCTCCTCCTCTCTTCCCAATTTCCAGAATAAACCTTACATCCTTGCCAAGCCTCACCTGCAAATCCAGTGGGTGGCTTTATTTTCACTCATTTCTCTGGGCTGGAAGGCTGGCTAAAGGCTCTCTTGTCGTGACCTCAGCTATGAGAAGCCTCAAGGTTTAATTCTGCATTAAAGATTCAGACTGAAATGTTAATCAGCCCCAGAAAGGCTATTTTTAGAGCTGCAGCCTTGGCTTCCAGTTGAGTTGTTGCAATTAGGATTACTTATGGGTTTACTAATTTAAACAGCTTTGGGGGAAAGTGCTGCTTCACAAGGAGCCTGAAGAGGTTGCAGAACCTCCATCCCTGGAGGTACTCAAAACTAGACTGGACATGGCCTGGAGTAGCCTAAACCTGCTGCAAGCAGGAGGTTCATTAGGTGATCCCTGGATTTCTCTTCTAACCTACGTGATTCTGTGAATCACAACTAAGATGTGAATAATCTCTGACCTGCCTCTGTGGTGATGGGAGTCACTGAAGATCATGTATAGAACAAATGGCTAAATTACTTTGCCTTCTCTCTATAGGGATCTCCAAGCAAGTTATAAGAAGTAGGGGATGAAGCTCCTCTCCCCTTTCCCCCATCAGTAAAGGACGATAAGAAAGTTGAGGCAAGTTTTGAGTATGAACACAGTGACAAGGAGGGATTAATGTACATTAGGGTGAGCGCTTTGTGGCGTGGTACACATGAACCTGGAGTCAATCAGTAGGGGCCACGCTGCTGTCTCAACCCTGCATTTCCCATGCATGGGGCCTTGGAGGTTTGGGCTTGCAGCAGGTGAATGAAGCAGAGAATTCCCTTGTTAACCTCATTCTTCTGAGCAGAAACCAGAAATCATCTGGCTAATTCTGGCCATTGAGTCTCACAGGCACGTATGATGCAATCAGAGTGCAAGTGTCTGCAACACTATCAACCCCGTGTTTAATATCCAATTGCCTAAATGCTTATGAATCAGAGTCATTAGAGGCTTGTGGGGTTCACTTGGCGTTCTTAACGGGCAGTCAGCATATATTCTGAGGCAGGAAACAGCTTGGGAGTGGGATGAGAGTGAGGGTCAGGCTAAATCCTTGGTCTTTGAGCTAAAATCCTCTTTGAAGGAAGGCAAGAGGTAAGGCTATAGGGAGGGTGACCAGGAACGCAAACCTGTCACAGAAGCAGGTGAGGTGTGAGACAGTGAGCAGGACTGGGCCTGGTAAACGCAGAAACACCTATTTGTGCAGAGCAGGGTGGAAGCAAAGCCAGAGGATCCAGACACAATTCCAGGAAGCGAGAGGAAGGAGGGGCTCTTACCAGCAGGGATTGTTTCATTTGGTAATGAGCTCTTACATCTCCTCTAAGTCAAATAAAGCAGAGGATGTGAGCTGCTGAGAACTGGTCCCTCCTCCCCTTCCCCGCGCATCCACACCCTTTCTTGCACATACTCTCCCTAAGTGCACACTCTGGTGATGAGAGGTTTGATGGTGAGGGCTTGCTGGTGATGTAGAGCAGGTACCTGGGGGGTATTCAAGAGTGTGGGGTCTTCTTCATGGGCTGTCACTGATGAACTCTGTGGCCTTGGGTGAGTTGTTCCCCTGTGTTGTTCTTTTACCTGGTAGATGCATTTAAGGGATGAAATGAAGGGTCTAATATCGCATCCATCAGGATTTGATGGTGAAGAAAAGTGTCTAGGTAAGTTGTTGGTGTGCTGGCAGAGTCTCCCCTCCCTCCCCTTTGCAAAAGGGAGTTATGTACAGTGAACACATCATGGCAGTAGGAGCAGACCTGCTGCTGGGAGGTATCATGACCTGAATGAGCCTGGAAATGACTGGTTTGTTCTGTTACTGTTGGTGTTCATTGAGTGGCAGCTTTGAAACAGCTTTGGGGATAGGTGTTTATTTGCTCTTTTCTCTTTCTCAGGGTGGTTCATAACCCAGGTTAAGTGGAAGACTGTGTGTGCTGGGATGGAGACCGCATGTGTTCCAGCCCTGCCAGCAATTACAGAGGCACAGTGCTGCCAGGAGGCAGGATGTGACCTAGGAAACAAATATCCCCTCTTCTGAAGGGAAGCTTTAATTCTATGATGTGTTTCTTGGTATCAGATGGTCTTTGTTCTTATTATCAAACAGTAAGGCCATTAACTTGTATTTGAGAGCACTGGTGTCCCATTCCCACAGTGGACCACGTCCAATACCAATACTTCATCTCACTAGGAGGTCTCTGGCAAATCAAACGCATCACCTCTTCTTCCTTGCCATGCTAGATTGGTTCCAGGTTGTGAATCCATTATTTAAGGCCTTATCCACCCTGGTCTTAAGCTGCTGTGCGTATTAGTTCCTAATGGACCATGTGTGCTTCAGGAGCAGTGACATGGGTCTCCCTCTGCCCTTGCTTCTGGGTTCTTGTAGAGGCAAACACATCTTCTTGAATACAAGTTGTCCTCAAACTGCAGTCTATGGCTGCAGCCATTCATATTGCTTTCTGTTTCTGCCTGAGAATTGAAAGGAGCTGCCTCCTTACTACAAATAATGATTTGTAAAACAGTGATATTTGAAATTGGTGGCTGCTGCTTTCTTTGATGTTCTTGGCACTGTTGATTGCTACCCAAAGCAAGCTGGGAATTACAGTCAGTCATTCTCTTGCCTCATAGCTCAAGGCTATATTTAGTAGTTCAAGTTGCAACAGATCTGGAAGTTGTTCCCTTTAGCAGAAGGCTAATGCTGTGATAGAGCACATCGCTTTGGAAGCGGTGACTTCAGCGCGCTTGTCTTCCACCGCGAAGACAACTGAACCAGTCTGGGCAGTACTGCAGGGTTATCTGGACTGCTGCTGCATGTGTTGGGGTTAGAAAGACACCACCACCACCCCCCCCCAGGCCTTTTCTCTGCAGAGAACCTCAAAATCAATATGGTTTTAATGCTGGAGCTTTGCCTCACTCTTAGAGCTTGATGCAGAACTACATCTGATCCCTGGGATGCAGTAAGTGATGTTTCCTCATGGGGTGGACAGGGAAGATGCTGTCATTTAAAACATAGAGCTGACAAGATAGTGTTATTGCAGGATTTTTCTTTGCTGGTTCTTCAGTTGGATCTGTGCTGAGTGTTCTCTCCAGGGCTCCCTGAAACACAAAAGGGAATGTCTGAATCCAAGTTGATGCATTGGAGCATCCAAGCAAATGTGGAAATCTCTGTCTGCACGCAGTGTTTGCAGCTCCAGTATTACAGGTCTGAGAGCTTCATTGGGTTGTCAAAGGTTTTGAAAGCTTGATTTCAATGGAGTTTGCTTTAATTGCCCCTTCAGAGTCTGGGTATAGATGACTAGAACCAGTCGTGGCATCATACGATGTGTTTCCTGGTGCCAAAAGGTGAAGGCAGGACAGATGCTTTGGGAATTAAATGAATATTCCACACTGTTTTTCTTTGCAATAGTAGGAAGGGGGTGAAGGCTGTGCTGCTAGCCATTAACAATGCAAATCCATGTGGAGACAGAAGAGAATGTTCATTCCTTCTTCTGCCGCAAATGCAGGTATTGCTGGTGCTGGGAGTTACTCCTTTACCAAAAGTAGGATGGAAACTCGTCGTCTATTTGCGCTCCTCTCTTCTCCTTCCTAACCAGTTCCCCCCCCCCATAATATGCCATTATTTCATGCACAGTCAGTTGCTTTGTGGCTATTGTGGGTTTTTTACACAGCAACAAGAAACACAACAACATAAATAAAGGAAAATGTGGTTGTGGAACCACACATTTTCACTGAGTTTGACTCGTTCAGGTTGGCTTTCTCCTTAAAGCTTTGAGATGATCAAAACCAAATTGTCCCTGTTCTGTGCAGGGACTTGAGGCCAGAGTGTCCCTGCTACAGAGCTCCTGTTTGACTTGGTATAACCACACTGCATCCCCTCTCTGCCCATTTTAGACAGTCCCCCTCTGAAGAGCTTTCCTCTGTGCTTCCTTGTTCAAAAGGTTCCCAGTTCTGGTTGGAGCCCTTAAGTAACAAAAAGAATGTCACATCAGTGTGCAGTAGTGAAGCCTTATACTGAAGAGCAAACCTGGTGGTTTTGCAGTTGGGTGACTATTAGTTAGCTCAGACAGATAATAAACATCTTGCTATCAGCAAGTCTGTAGAGTATCTGTTCTTTAAAGATAGAAGACTTGCTGATAGCAAAACTATATCAAAACTTAATGTTTTTCATGGCCCATTTAAGAAACCACTGTCCCTTCTGAGCTGATATCATTGCTAACTCTTGATTTTCTTCCTGTTTCTGTTTCCAGGGTGGTAAAGGAGGAGATCTCAGATGACAACGCAAAGCTCCCTTGCTTCAATGGAAGAGTGGTGTCCTGGGTATGTTGGTTCCTGTGTCTTTGTGTATATGTGGTTTGATACAGTGGGCACAGTGGCAGGGTAGCTGATTCCATACATCCTGGTTGTTAGAAGTGTCCTGAGTCTCAACGGAAGCAAAGGCTTACATTTTACATGAGGATTACATGTGCCTTCACTGTAAAATCAAATACAGTATTGATTGCATGCTGCTGCTCACAGTAGAGTGCATGTGTGCATGCTACTATTATGTAAGGGTAGTGCAATGTATCTTTTAAACATCAGTTTGCTTGGGAGAGTGTTCTTAAGTAATGATCCCATGTGGTTCATCACATACAGCCCCTGCTGGGTTCTGAGCAGCTGAAAACGTTGCTGATGTGAGGGCAAGGGCTGGCAGATGAATTGAGCTCAGCTTTATCATTTAATATGATCAGCTGCTTTCTGCTCTATTGACTGCTTTTAATTTTAAGGCACTCGGACTCTCTGGCAGCTGGGTAGTCCCAACAGGTTGTGAGTATTAGGCAAGTAGAGCCAGAGCTTTGGAATGCATGGGCTTAACTTCAGTCGTCTTGCACACCCAAAGGTGTGCAGAGTATTAAGCACTTACTAAGTTTTGTATGAAATTGAGGTCTTAAAAACTTGGGATAAAGTTTTCCCTTTGGTTTATACTCTTGAAAGTTACCTGTTTTGTCACTGGGAAATGCATCCAGATGGAGAAGGGACTTCTTTAGCCTTTGTGCTCTGACCTTTTGACTCAATAGCAATAGCTGACTAATAACCAGGGTGACATCCAGAGCTGTGTATTTCCATTCAGCAGTGGGTGTTAGGTATCTAAATGCCTTGGTTTGAAAATCAATGAGTGTTTCAAAGCAGTTATGCTGATAGAGACCTGTGCTGCTGGGCAGTGCTCCAGGGGAAGAAATGAACGCAACAGGGATCTGCCTACTTGCCTTCCCAAAGTGGGGAGTGATCCCTGTGTGTTGTGCTCCATGGAGGAGTAAATTGGTTGTTAAAAGAAGTGTTCATTCTCTAGGATAAAGTATCTTCATTAGAGAATGAAATAATGCTTAAATACAGAGACAAACAGCCATGGCCTTTGAGACCTGATGGTCGCTTGAATGCTGTGAGAGACAGCACAGGGCTCTTTCTTAATGAGGTTATTGGCTTATGTCAGTTCTTGTGCAGGAGCTGGACATGTGATGGGGTTCACTGCAAGCCATGGCAGAACATAGGTGCTAATGGCCACTGGTGTGGCGTGAGGCCCTTAATTCTCTGAGGAGCTGGAGATGGCTGAAGGGCTCAATGCTGCTGAATATGCTACTTTCAGGCTCTGCTTGAGCTTTGAATCTTGGTGATGGTGGGTTTGTGTTCAGCCCAAGGATAAGTGGGCTGTAGCATGGCTTTCTGATGGGATGGGGATAGATGGTACAAAAAGGGATCTCCTGTGTAATTAACAAGCTGAAGAGAGCATCCTGAAAGCTTGAGATAATAAAGGCTATAAAGATGTCACTTATGTTGCCATAGCGTGAGAGCAGCGTCTGCTTTGAAAGCAACGGGGTAGAATGAACAGTAGCTCTTATCAGAGGAGCAAATTAATCCTGAGAACCCTCTTCCTCTTTCTCAGTGTGTAACAATTGCACTGTGTTTGTTCCTCAGTGTCATTCCCTCCCTGTTTCTTCCCCTTTCTCCCGTGCTTTTGAACGGATATGAATTCAAAACCCAGGCTGATATTCAGGCTGCCTTCTGCATCCCTGAGCTGAGTCTCTTCTTCCCAATGCACTCAAGAGCATAGTGGTGTTTGTGTTTTATCTGTGTGGTCTAGTTAAAGACTGATCTTCTGCATTGGTGGTTCCGTGCTCTGTTGATTCATTCTGATCTTGTGCACAGTACTGGGGCTCTTGTGTGCAGCAAAATGTGACTCCCGTTGTTCCAACAAGCCTCAGTGTTCTTGGAGTGTAGGCAAAGCCAAATCCCTGACCCCAAACTGTTCCACATGGATAAGGATATGGATTATTTCATTCCCATTTACATCCCAGTTCTTTAACCTTTTCCTTCTTCCCCCTCCCAGCCAAAAACCTGAGGTCATTTGGTCTCAAGTTGAGAACTGAATTCTTTGCTCAGCTCCTTAAATAATAGGAAGCATGAAAATGCATCCTTTTTTTTTTTATGAAGGAGGATATAGAAGCGTAGAATCATGGAGTGGTTTGCCTTGGAAAGGACCACGAGATCATCCATTCCAACCCCTGCCAGGGGCAAGGACACCTTCCACCTTCTCTTTCCCCTTGTGCTGTGTACCTGTGCAGTTTGAGTTGGAAACCCAGTCTGCATCTTTCCATCTCGAAACACTGAAGTGGGTCACCCTTTACCTGGCAGCCACAGGCTTCTTAAAGCCTTTTAGCTTCTGACTTTCACAGGCTATGGGAGGTTGATCCTGGTCCATGGTTGGAGCAAACCCCAAACAACTGTACAGGCAACATGCAGGATAAAAGGAGGAAGCCTGATCTACCTGGCATAGATAATTCCTTGTTATTAAAATAAACATCACATTCCCAATAGGCTCTCGCAGCCCTTCCAGCAATGTGGAGTCCTGTTGTCTTTTGACAGAATTCCTCATGGAACAAAGAGCCTCATCAGGAAGTCTTTTAGTGCAATTGGGCCTTCGGGAGCAGCCCTCGTGTGGATAATGGGCTGTGCTCTGAAGCTTTGACTTGGGATTTGAGATGGCTGTGACTTTATAGGGAATAATGACTTTCAACTTGGAGATGAATGTGGCTGTTGTGAAGTTGCTGTCAAAGATACAAATGGCTTTTGGAGCTATTTCTTTAGTGGCTGTATGAGAGATACGAAGAGCTGCTGCTGCTTTCAGTAACAGCATTTACATATTGTAGTTTTCATGCTGATAGACTAATAAGTATTTAGCCAGATGAGACTGTGAGAGCAGAATGTACCAGTGTTTGCTCTTTCCCTTTCCCAGACTGGTGCTTGTTGGCTGGTGCCTTCAGCCATCCATGTTGAGCAGACTGGCTCCTGGAGCTGGCCTAATGCCTGTGAGCTGTTGAGATGTCTGTGAGCCCTGTAAAAGGCAGTTCTTGCTATGATTCATAGCATCCCAGACTGGTTTGGGTTGGAAGGGGCCTTAAAGCTCATCCAGCTCCAACCCCTGCCATGGTCAGGGACAGCTTCCACTGGAGCAGCTTGCTCCAAGCCCCTGTGTCCAACCTGGCCTTGAGCACTGCCAGGGATGGGGCAGCCACAGCTTCTCTGGGCACCCTGTGCCAGCGCCTCAGCACCCTCACAGGGAAGAACTTCTGCCTAAGAGCTCAGCTCAGCGTCCCCTTTGAGCTACGGATGTGAGGACTCACTGGAGATCAGGTGCAGTAATGGGAAGACATCAAAGCTCTTCTGGCACTGTGACAGTTCTCTGCCTTGGTGCCACTGTTAGGCTCTGACTGAGGAGCTTCAGTCTGGCCTGCGTCTGAGATTCCATCCTCTTCCAATTGCCCTTCCATCCCTTGGATTTGCTTACAGTAAGCAGAACGGGCTGATGTGAGGTTTGCTGCTGTTCCTGTGCTAGGGTTTCGCATCACAAATCCAGTTGCTAAAGTGAGCAGTGTTGACACAATGAACTGAACGCTTCTTTCTGCAGGTGAGTTCCAGGATAACTGTTCCTTAGCAGATCCCTGGCAGTGCCGGGTAGCATTCCCTATCTAATCCAGAAGGCAACAGGCACTTTTGCACCAAGAACAGGCTGCATGTTCTGCTACCGCAGCACAGAACTGCTGCTTGTGCTGTTGTGGATTGGAAGTGGCTGTGTGGGGACCACTGGGTACATCAGAAGCACTTAGGATTCCTCTCTAACATGCCAGGGCTGATGCGCTTTCTCCACTTCCTCAGCAAGATTTAGTAGGGAATGTGATGGTAGGACCTCCGTTGAGAAAACAAACAGCGTTTGGGGTGATGGAATGAACTGAATCAACACTTGCAATTAGTTCCACACTTCTTTATTAAGCTCCTCCATGTGTGCCACACAGAAGATGTCCACATTTCCCACTGAAATGCAGTGGGGTGGAACCCAGCAGCTGATTTACAGCCCCAGGCACACCCCTGAGCAGCACACACAGCACCAGCCCAGTGCAAGGGATGGATTAGAGCACTGCTGCCTGTCAAAACTGCAGGGAAGCTGGGGGGTGAAACACAATGATCAGGCTGGCTCCTGGCCAGGGAGCTGGGGTTAACACTGCTTTTCTCATGGAAAGACAGGGAGAAGGCTGGAATGTGGCAGCCCCATAGTGCGTTACCTGCTCCATTCAAAGTGATGTAATAGTGGGGCGGTTTACTCCTAGCATAGCTCGTCAAGGAAAAGGACACAAGTTATCTCAAAGCTGATGGGATACATGATGTAAATCATTACAGATCCTCCTTGTTGGAGGAAATGGGGAGCTCCTGCTAGCACAGCAAAGCAGGGAGCAGGAATGGTGTATACCCGCGTGTATAGCCACGGCAGTGACATGTGTATTGTGTCAGTAAGTGTGCACCCCCCAGAGTCATCCTCTTCTGTCAAACCCTCATCAAATCGGAGGTGTTTTGTGAGGTGCTGGAAAGAGGCAGAGCTGCTAACTCATTATGAAGCTCCAGCTGAGTCTGGAATTCCACTGTGAGCTGTTACACTGCCTTTCTGATCCTTCTGATGCTGGGGAAGAGCCAGCCTGGCATCCTGTGTAACAGCCCTACTGCATGTGCCATCTTCTACTGCACGGGTTCTCTACTAGCACAATGAATGTTTTTCTGATGCTCTTTCATGGTGTTTCTGTTCACTTGGTGAGCACCACAAGTTCTGCACTGACCACTGCGTTATCAGGGCTGTTGTGCTTATGGTTTACTACTTGAAACCTGAAAGACCTTTGTCTAGGATTAACAAGCTACTTGGAAACAGGAGATACTACCAGTATCTTATCTTGTGTTTGACTATATCTCATGTTCACTGTATCTGGTAGTGAACTGATCCAGGTTTAAAGTGGTGTATTTCCTGAATGCACCTGATGGATTAGTATGGATACTTTCTGCAGCCCTCTTCCCTTTATAATGGTAATGGTGTAGTCTGAGGCTGTTTGCGACTCTAATCCCACTGAAGATCAATAAGAAGTGGGTACCCAGTGCTTTATCCTTCAGGAAATCACAGCCCAGGGGCAGCATTCACAAAGGAGTTGCTTTGTTGCACTGGATTTTGCTTTTCAGCAGCACTCCAAGATGATCTGCAGCCTGCATCAGTATGGTGGGTTTGCCTTCATCATAGGTCCTGCATTGCTGAGGCTTCCTCCAGGAGCAGGGAAGCACTAAAGAACAAATACCCACATTTTCTAACCATCTCCCGTCAACTTCCCCACCTGAAAGAAGCTTTAATTACTGAGTTATTAGGAAAGCTCATGTTCTTTTCCCCTTTGGTGTTTCCTCTGTCACTCTTGCTTTGGTGATAAGAGTCTGAATAATGCAGCTGGCTCCATGTGGTGCTGCGGAACTGTTGTCTGCAGGCAGTTCCTTTTTGACAGTCTTGTGTGTGTGTGTGTGTGTGTGTTTGCCTTCTCACATTCATGGTGTAATGCACTCTTAGGAGTAATATACTGTATCCTCAAGGATAGGATCCCCTCCTATCCTGTCCCCTCTCCTTCTCCATCCCTTTCTTTACCAGCTACCATCTGTGTGATGCTTATGTTAGAATTAGTCCTTGATAAATGAACCAGTTATGGTTGGAGTCTCTTATATAGGGCTGGCTCTTCCACAGCTAAAAATAGAGGAAAGCCAACACGTAGTTGCCTCTTAGTGAAAGGTAATAATCTGTATAATTATTTGAGCATTTATTTAATTAAAGACCTTATAATCATATTATTTACAGAGACTTAGCTGGCTAATTGGGATTGGTAATAGCCCATACACCTTTCTCACCTCTGGGTCACTCGCTGAAGCCTAACTTCTGTTGGCAAGGGCCAGAAACCTCTTTATCCACTGTTAATTCTCTCCTCTCTATTGACAGCTGGTCCTGGCTGAAAGCTCCCACTCTGACACAGGCTCCCAGTGCACCGAGAGCCACACAGACCTTCCTCCTCCCATTGAGAGAACCGGCGGCATTGGAGACTCCCGGCCTCCCTCTTTCCAGTAAGAGCAAGTTGTCTCTATTTCATTCCATTTTAAAGCCAGAAATGCAATTCCTGCCTGTTCCTTTCCCCCATTTCTCCCTGCTGCTGCAAAGCAGCTATTTATTGGTATTGTGTGCTTGTTAGAACTGAGGAATTAAAGAGGAGATGAGCAAAACCCCAACCTGTCATTGTTACAGTGAAATCTACAGATCTCATTTGAAACCCACTGTGGAAGAATTAAGTAGAGAGGAAGCCCAAAATGCTTTTTGTGGTGTGCAGATGATAACTTCTAATTACTGTGTTATGTATAATGATGTAGTATACAGAGCCAGCACAACACTCATCTCAAAACAAAGCATTTACATAAAGAATAGTGCCTCTTCCATGTGCAGCTTGACCTGCAGATAGCCAGACTGGGAGTCATCTGATGTAATGGTAGCCTTGTCGTTTCCTGGTACGTGTGCAGAGCCAATGTATATCCTTGGAATACCTTCCTTTTCAGGGAATTTACACACAGAGAACTGATTTAAAGCAGGGCCTGGTTCTAGCTGTGATCTTGGTAGATGTTTGGAGAAGGAAACGGGGTCTTGATTTGCCTGGTGACAATGCCTGTCCGTTGCTTTCTGGGCTGTTATTGCCTGGAGGAGCCCTTAGTGTTGTGAATGAGTCTTTTACAGCTAAATGCCTTCTACGGGGGACCAGCAATCTTGGGAAACACTAACCCTGCCAAACACTTCGTCTTGCAAAGGCTTTACTGCCCTCCTGCGTTCAGCAACTGCTTTCTGCTGCCTGGGAGAGGCCTGTGAGTGCTGTCACGTGGCTGCAAATAGAAGTAGTTCTTTGTCTCCCTGACCCACACCTACATTAACAGCTGTAACATCAAGCTTCAGTCAAAACTATCATTGCATTGTCAGGTAGGCACCAGCCTGGCTTTGTGGAGCCACTCGCTGCCATCGATTGATGTGCTCAGGCTGATGGAGTTGAAGCTGTGCTCTGCTCATGCACCTGCTCTTCTCCCCAGTGTTCCAAAGACCTTGTCTGTATCCTCATGGCATCAGCAGAGCTGCAAGTGATGGGTCCTTCATTGAACACAGCAAATCTGGGACTCCTCAGGGGGTGAAGTAACTTCCACAGGTCATGCTGAGTCAGGAGCAGCCACACAGGAGGTTATGCTTTCTGGCCTGTGTTCTCATTCCTAGATAAACCACCTTCCTTCCTTCTCTCTCTTCTCCACCCCGTTTTTCTTCCTTGTTTTGAACTGCAATAGGGGATCTGCCTTGTGGGGAGATCTGCTTTAAAACTTGTTCTCCCTCAGTGCATAATAGGACATACCATGGACACAGAGGACATACCATGGACACGCAGGGCATGCCAGGCATAACTAACGACAGTTGTGAAGACTCCCAATTGAATGGCTTCACGTTTTGCTGTGGTTTATTGCTGTTGTGTTTTATGTTTTCAATCCAGAAGAGAGCCTAATGATCCCCAGGTATATTTCCATAGCACGGAAGCAGAGGATCTCACTCAGTTACTCTGCGTGAAGCCCTTTATGATGTTTTGTTGTTACAATTTCACATCAGCTCAAGGTTTAAAGATTCCGAGTGATCCAGAACTCACTGTTACCTGAAATGAGTTGTTTCTTTTGGATAAACTAAATAAGTTTAGTGCTGGCTAAATCCACGTTCACCCAAATGGGTGAGGCTGTCCCTGGTTTAGTGGTGGATGTGCACGAGAGAGTTGAGTGACCTCCAAGCTCTTTCCTACACAGCTCTTGGGAATGGGCACTGAAATTGGATTGAGTTTGATTGGCTCAGCAAGGAGAGGGGAAACGAGGATGCTATGAGGTTCCTTTGCACCCTTTGTTAGGGTATAAAGCACCTTTGGTAGGCGGGTTTACCCTAGGAAGCAGTGGCCGATTTCAGCTGTAGTCACCAGATGGTGCTGCTGAGATGCCGGAGAGCCTGGCAGGGTGACCTCAGGAAGAAGCTGTCACTCTTTCCCCTTTCAGTTGTACTGGACTGAAACAAGAAGTGACAACACTTAAATACTGGTATTTTTGTAGCTTCGTTGGGGCTTAAAATATGCAGTTAAATACTCTTGAATAACAACCTGGGTTTCTTAAATGCTGTGGTGGGCATGTCAGTGCATCTCATCAGTGTGGGTGTGTGAAGGCTTTTCAGCACCTCTGCAGCATAACACTAGACACATGTGCTTACACATACACCAGTTCTGGGACCAGCTTCCACAGAAGTCCGTGGGACCAGCTGGTAGTTGAATTCCCTATGTAAAACATGCATGGCAGTGTACTCTGGCCTTGTGGAGCTCTAGGACAAATACATTAATGACTCTGATGCTTTGGTGTAAGTATGATGTGCCATTATGCACTCTGTGTGCAGAAGTAGGACATGCCAGGCATAACTAAAAGTGAATTGGGACTCCCTTTTAAATGGGAAGAGTAAGACCAGTAGTACTCTGTAAAACAGCTCTCCTTTATAAAGGAGATCTTTCACAGCAGAGCATTTGCCCACGTCAGATCATGCAGGAGCTTTAAATCAATTTCCACTATTTAGTCCATTCAAATGAGCTGTGGCCTTTGCCAGCACTGCAAGAGGCTTTTCTTACTTCCTCCAAGGTAGCTTACTCAGTGTCAAAACAGCAGAGATACATAACACAGATTGAGCCTGAGGGAAAGACTAAATAGCTGAGCTAGTTCTGTTCAGTGGGGGGAACAAGAGCATCTCCATCTTCCCCTTTGCTCCAGCCAGCTCTGCTTTAACATGACTGGGGTTTTTCCCTCAACAGAGATCTTGAAGCAGATGGTTGCAGGTAAGTGTTCTCACATATTCAGTGTTCTGTATTGCAGCCACTGCTCGTGGTTAGCTGCCTCCACTCCTGGAACTGGAAGTGAAAGGCACTCTGGTTTATACGAACTGAGCAATGGCCCTTCCTCAGTGCTTGGAAGTGCAGGAATATGGAGCAGTCCTTGCTGTGTGTTTGGGTTCATAGCAGAACGTGGCCCTAAACCAGAGGAACAAATTCCCTGCTGCCTCTTTGAAACCTTTTGTTCTTAACTGTGGTAGTGAGAAGATGACCCTCAGAAGAGCCCTCACAGAGAAGGAATCCTTCATGGAAGAGCTCTGTCCACTGAGTTCATCATCGAGATCTTTCAGTGCCCAAAGCTCACTTGCTCATAACAGCCCTTCACTAGGCCTTACTACCTTAACACTGCTGGTGTATCTGTGTGGCTTTCACATGTTGGGAACAGGAGGAAAGGACTTGGGGTTGATTTGTGCGTTTCAGAGACGTGCACTTAACTGTTCTGAGCTTTGCTGGGACTTGTAGGACTTCAGCCTTGAAGGTCAGTGCTCTGTATGAAAAGTGGCCGTGGTGAGCTTCTGCCCTTTGGCTGCATATCCAGCTTGGGTTATTGTCAGGAAAGCAAAGCTGCTTGAGGTGAGCAAGCACTTAAGGGAAGGGAGCTGAAACTCTGGCTTTGGTATGGCTTATTATAGAAAAGGCAGTTCAATTCACAGGCTGGAGAATAGGCCCCTGATAGAGCATGTTGTCTCTTGGCATTACTAGAAGAACACACACATATGTATTTCTTGGCTCTGTGATCTTCAGGTTGACCATGGGAGGGTTTGATTGATGCACAGGAACCTGGGGTGTTTTGGAGGCTGAGATGGGTGTGAGGGTCAATAAGGTTTGTTCTTCCAACACCAGTGTTATCTGCTTGTTCCTATGTTAGGCAGATAAGCTGCAAATTTATGCTATTAAAATAGCTTTAATGGCATGAATTTGGGACTGTGCTGAAATCCCATTTCCTTTGCAGGTGTGTTAGCAGCTGAAGCTGTCTTGTAGTCAGTTGTCACCTCAGCACATGCTAAAACAATGCGTTCTCTTAGCCCATAAGTAGGCTTTTCCCTATGGAAGTTTCATGCAACAGTCTTGTGGCAGCCTTTTCAATGTCACGCTGACACTACCTGTGCTTCAGAGCATTGATCCTGACCTGTCTGTTCACCCTTCAGGTGGTTTTGGGGTGAGCAGAGCAGTGCTGCAGCAGGACTGCAGCTCCTCTGTGTCATGGGTTTGTGGCTTCAACCTGCTCACAACTGCAGCAGTTTGTATCAGAAAGAAAAGAAGAGATGACTCCAGTGTTTCTTCCTCTTTGTTCTCTGACAGCCCCAATGCTGCCAGCAGCCGGGATGGCCTGGACAATGAAACAGGAACAGAGTCAGTTATCAGCCACCGACGAGAGAGGCATCGGCGGAGAAACAGAGAAGGGCACGAGGATGGTGAGTCCTGTCCCATTTCCCCTCTTTTTCATATAGAAAGAATGATTTTGCTGGTGATCTTTCAGAGCAACCAGTGCTTCTGCATGAACGCTGCAGAGCTGTGTCTGCAATCTTGCTGTTACCAGTTGAATGGCATAGTTTGGTAATTGCTTTGAAGCTCAGTGTTTTCTAAGAGGTCTGAACAACCTACAGTAAAATGGCAGAGATTCTTTTTGCCAATATGTATTCTGTAGCATTAGAAGATGATTAGCTCGGAGAGGAATAACAACACCCAGTGCTGAGACCACTACATGGCTGGGCTGCCTCCATTGCTGAAGTTTGCTCACGTAAAGGTAGAACAGATTATCTATAGGATGTGTTCGGAGTTTGCAGTGTGGACAGTTTGAGTCTTGGTATTTTAACATTGCAAGGTCAGAGCCAAAATCCTCTGCAATAATTCCAGTTGATTCTTGTAGTGGTTTAAGTTGAACCCAGGACAGTTCTCTAGGCTTGAATCAGCAGTAGTGTTTTATGCTGGTGGAACTACAGCACATTGGCTCCGAGGATCTTCTTTTCAGGCATAAATAGACCCAAAGCACACAGGTAAATACAGAACTCCATCTCTTGCCTCTAGTCTGTACATCAAAGTAAGCCTGGTCTTTTCATTTGTTGCCAGACAGGAATTTCTAGGCTTAATGAAGAATTAATAGGTGCCACCCATTGAGTTTAAAATGGTCCAGAATATGGAGTGCTTGCACCCAGGAGATGCCATCGCAGGCTTTATTCTCCACCCACCAAAGTATTTGCCTCCAGTTAGAAAACCAGAAGTCATACATATACTGTGGGTTAGAAGCAGGGGTCTGTCTGTTCATTTAACCCTTTCCAACCTGTAACTGGCTCTGAATGAATGAAAGTTGCTCAGTGAGTGGAGCAGAGCTGCCTTTGCATGATCCTGACTTCAGATTCCTTTGGGAAGTCAGAGAAAGAGACAGACTCTTCTAATGGTGTTGTGTTAAACACTGGTTACAGGAAGAATGTGGAAAGGTGATTTGTTTTTAACACTAAACTAGTGCCAGTGCAGGTTTTACTGTGGACAAAAGAGCTGGTTGTTGAGCTGCTGGTCTGAGACCCTCGTCTGGATTGCTCATATGGAACTGTTTGAGCACAGGAGTTTCTGCCTTTTGGAAACCACAAGGCCCATTCTAGAAGACCAGGACTCAAACTAGTTCATACTTTTCCCTTCAGAGAGAAATACTCTTTCTTCTCTCAGCCTAAGCTGTGCTCAGGCAAGAACATGTCTCTCAGTAACACAAACATTACCTGCTCTCCAAACAATTTAGGCCTCCTACCCAAAACAGGCTGTGTGTATGAGCATAAGTGAGTTTTGTTAACCTGCATAAAGCAAGGACAACTGCTGGATCATTTTGGTCTCATGAAATGTATTATTTCATGCTCATAGTGTTTCTGTGGTCATAATAATACTTTATTTAAAGTCCCAAACCACCAGTGTGTTATTTTCAGTCAAAAGCATGTCTCCAAAGTGCACAGCTCAGCACTATGTCCTGAACTGCCACTGAAGAGGTTTAGAAGTGAAATACCCTCATCCTAGAGAAGGATTTTAAGGCCTTTTCAACATCACCCATTAGCAGAGCTATTGGTTTCTTGAGCCTTCATGTCTTCTTTGTCCGGAGCATAGCTGGATGTAAAATAGGGGCACAGTTACAGGGACAAGGGTGGAAGAAGGGCAGCAAGGTTGTGACACCCAGTTCACAGGTGTTTCAGGGGCATCATGAAACAGTGGTAAACCCTCCTTCCCCTGCAGAAGGAAATGCAGTTGGTGTTTGATCTTATTCTCCAGAGCCTTGCTTAAATAACACCAAAATCACAGCTCCCACAGCTCCCAGAGAGGCAGGGTGAGGGATCTTCATTGGAGCACTGCTGTACTCATCGGTTTGGTCCATAGGAATTGCTCCACGGAGTAACCAAGGCATATGTGCAGTGCAGTCAGCTCCCCAGCTGTACAGCAGCATGTACCATGTTTGTAACTGAGCTCATTCCGTTTTGATTCACTTTGGATTTGATTGAGTCATTCAGTTTTGATCTGAAGAGCGTAGGTGACAGTAAACTAACCAGACTGTGTGATGGCTGGTAATTAACAGTGTGCTACCATGGGAGGATTGTTCACAAATGCTAGCCTGTGTGCTTTGCTTCATTGTTGCAGGATTACTCATCACAGGAATACTCTTTCTGCTGAATTGCTAATGGGCAATTAGAGACATGCACACAAAAGCCATTGTGAATATTGATGGCAAACTGCAGGCAGAAGATGTGGGACACACCTGGTAATCTGACAGGGTTTTCACACCTCTTGCCATTAAAAATGCAAAAGGATTTTGCAGCAGAGAGGCTGTGATTTACTAGAGCAGGGATTCACTGTGATAACAACAGAGGCAAGGGAATTTGCAAGCTCTTCCACCCATTTCCCGTAAGTTATGCTGCCATATGCAGGGGCAGTGAATAGCTGTGGATGCTTTTGTGCTTCTATCTGCTCTGGCTTCAAAAATGTACCCACAAAGAGAATGTGATGGGTTCAGGCACATAATGAAACTCCATTCATCCATGTGTACTTGGAGGTACATGACATTCCAGGTGCAAGCACTAAGAAAATCATAAGGGAGACTGATCTGGAAAACTTAAAGTACATCTAGCATTTTCTTGGTGAGCTGTCTGCCCAAGATAGGGAGAAAAATGAGTAGGGATGTAGTTTCAAAGGAATTATCACCCTGGATCTTACTATACTTGAGAGAGAGGGGGAGCTTTGTATCTGATGTTAATGTGTCCCATGCCAGTGTCCAGAAGTCTATCTTTGGTAGCATTATACAGATGATGGCATCAAGGAACAGAAGTGATTTGGCTGGACAAATTCTGCCTAGCGTGAGTTGTCCTTGTCCATGAAGATTGGGAAGAAGGCTAGCCAGAGGGGCAGGTATCAATCCATCTGGAATTTCCTTTCCTACTGCAGATGTCCAAACACACAGCATCAGCAGAGGTGGCCTCATCAGCCATGGAATGCTCTTGAGTATGTTGTTAGCTCTTTCATCACTTAAGCACCTGCTTAACTTTAAGGAAGTGTGCTCAAATCCGAGTGATTTGGGCTAACCTCAATTATGGAGTTGAAGTATGTGCTTCATACTCAAATTGGACTCAAATGCCTAGTAGGTGCTAGGGGAAGCTGCTTCCTGGACTTTGCTCCAGGACCTGATTTACAGCTGCATGAGATCTAAGGAAAGCTTTACACTTAGGTCCTTCCTCTGCCAGAGCTTTGGTTCTTTGTGCACCAGTGTGCTACCTGTGCAAGAACACTTGTTCTGCAGGGTCCCCAGCTTCTCCTCTTACTGTATTCCTTTTCAGTAGGTTTTAATAGACTGTTCTCTGCTAATGGGAACCAGAATGGTGCATGATATCCCTTCTGCAAAGCACACCCTAATTCCCATCCGTGGATGCTCACTAAAGCTGGGGGAACAATGAAGGCTCAACAAGCAGAGATGGGATTTTGCTCTGGGGAATTGCCTAAATTTAAATCCCCTGTATTATTCTCCTACTTAAAGCAAGAGGTTTCACACCAGGAGTGCAAGTGGAGAAGGACTGCTGTTACATTCTCATTGAGGTTAATAAAGTGAACTAGCTGAGAAAGATGAGCCCCGTGAAGGCAGCATGAGCAAAGTTACCTTCTCTGTGTGTGTGTGTATATATTATATATAAAGTACAATGATTTATACTGTGGAAGCTGCATATGCAGAGAAATGATTGGGGGGGTTTCTTGGCTTGGTTTCTTTTTGGAGAGGCTTTGTATCCAAAGATGCTTTTGTATGAATTGGGGGATTTGTCTTTTCCTGATCAACTTTCACACCAATTATGAGCAAATCTCTCCCTGGCATTAGCTTCCTATAAAACCAGTCTGAAAGAGCTGAGCTGTCGGAATGATGGAGCTGCACCACAAAAGTCCTCATTGCTTTGTGAGGTTGGCAAAGTCCTATGAAGTGAGCGTGGAGTGAGGATCTTGATTAGAAAGGTGGGAGGTCTGCTTGGCACATGTTCCTAGGACCCTTGCTGTGGGGAACAAAGCTCCCACATCAGTATCCCAAGGAGGAGTGGGGAAGGGGGCTGTGGAGGCTCTAATTAGGGATGTAATTAAGGGACAGCTTTTCTTTGGCATTGGAAGATGTTTTATAGCTACTGGTTGGATTCTGACAAGCCTGCAGATGTCAAGTGTCGGCAGCGGTGTTTCAACACTGAGTGTGCTGTGGGGTGAACGTCACTGTTGTGCAGGCAGCTGAAAAATGCTGGATAATGACCCGTGTTTTGAGAAGCTTTTAATGTGCACACACTTGTAGATCCCTGAATGTTAGGGAAGAGGAGTTGTTGCCAGCTTCCAGTCCTTGCTGTGGGATGTGTATGCCAAGGACTGAACAAAAAGGGCTGGGACTGCAAAACGATTGCAATGGGAGCGCTAGTGGTGATGGCTGAAAATACAGTTCTCTGCAGTTACTGCTCCTTATAGACTCTGTCATGTATGAACAACTGTGAGGTGGTTGGTGAGAGCCTGGAGGTTTGAAGTGACCAGGTGGCTGTGCATGGGATGCTGGCAGCGTGCAGCCGTGTGCCAGTGAGAGCAGGAGCTTTGTTACTGGTTGTCAACTGAAACAGAAAGAGGGGAGATTTAGATGAGATAGTAGGAACCCTGTGGCAGGGGGTTGGAACTGGATGAGCTTAAAGGTCCCTTCAACCCAAACCATTCTGTGATGCTTCTGTGACCTGTTTGTCCTATGGCAGTGTCTAGAAGCCTCTCCAGTAGCACTGCAGTGTGATCAGAGAGGCTGCTTAAGGGCTCCTCAGAACTTCAAACACAAATCAGGATATAGGGGTACAGCACATGGGTGGGTATGAGCATAAAGCAGGAGTGGACAGTGTCATACTCATCATCCTTCCCTATTCACGTAGTGGGGACTCTGGCCCCTGCACCCAACAGCGAGTGCACAGATGGGGTTTTCAGTACCGTGTTTCCTGTTAATAACCAGGAAAGGCTTTTTGCACTGGTGGGGATTGGAAGCTCTGTTGTTGTCTCTGTTAACTGGGAGCGTGGCTCTGACTTCTTCCCTCGATGCTCTCACCTTTGTTCTCGGCAGTGTCACGGAACCCTCTTTACAGCTTCCCTGAGCAGATGCTGCTCTGCTCTCTTCCACTCTCAAGGCTTATTTGATTTAGCACTTTGATGTGCTTTTGTCCCTCAGGCAGGGCCTACTCTGCTGTTGATAAAAGTCAAGGAGGACATGTTTTACCCTCCTAGGCTATGCTTTATTCTAATCTCTGTGACACATTGAAAGGCTTTTGTCAGATACCCTCAGTGAACTCTGTCATCCTCTAACGAAGAAACAGGAAGAGGGGTCGGCAGGCAGAAAGTCCCTGGTTATTAGTGCAGCAGGCAATGAATCAGAGCAGAGAATGGTTCTTGTTTAGACCAAGGACTTGCATACCTGGGAGTGTTTTATGAATAAACCCCTTACAATCATGGTTTGTTGAAGTACTCACTCCATTATAATGGGTCCTGATCCCTAACCCCCAAAATAATGTTGCTAAAACTAAGGAAAAAAAGCTTAGAAAAAAGGATTTTAATTGGGTAGAGAGAAGGCAAAACTTTATGGATTTAAATGTGCACCTTAAGTACACAGGAAACCTTCCCTGTGTCTTCAAGGTTACCTAGTGCTGTTTGGGAAGTATAAAACGTTGCTCAGATTGAAGTGGTTTGCATCTGAGAAGCAGATTTAGTTCCGACAGGACACATGGAGTTGAACCCAGTTGTTTCTGTTTAAAGTTGAACAGAGAAGATGTAGCTGTAAGAAGGGAAGGGAAAAATGTAAACAGGAGGTGTTATCAGTATAGAGAGCTCTTCTCATCCAGTGCGGAAGCCAGCTGTGTTTTAGTTGGAATATCCAGAAATATGGATGTTGATCTCAACTATCAGTGCCTCTTCACATCTGCAAAGTGAGACTAAAAGCCCTTCACATCTGTTCACCCATTCCGGTTCCAGCTGAATCCAGCTGTGCACTGGCTTTTGGAGAGCTCAAAGAAGAATTCATTTCCATTCTTGGTTTATATTGACTGATAGAAGAAAAGCCATAAATTGAAGGTTTTGATTTATGTATGTAGGCCAACACATTGCTGATCAGAAGCCTTTAAATATATATCTTTGTACAAAAAATGTATGTAATTCTAACGACATAATTATGGTAGTATGTTTAATTAAGTCTCTATAGAAAAGTTCAGAGTTAAAGAGGAAAAGGGAGGCATTTAGATCTGGGTTTCCCTTCGTTGGGGTCTTCCCTTTGCATCTCTGTAGCGGGACCGAATTTGGTTGCTTGGATGCACCAAGCAGACAAGAGTGTAGAAGCTGACGCCGTGTTTCGAAAGGCGCAGGCGTAAGGTCCTGTTCCATTCCCCTCTGTAAATCCATCAGCAATGGTTTGGGCGTTGCTTTGGCTCTTTGGAACGGGCTCGAAAGGTGCCAGGGAGTTTCTGCTGATGTGGTATTTGGACCCAGCAGCAGCATTCAGGTACAGGCAGGGAGAACATGGGTCAGGCTGAGCCACGGCAGACAGGCAGACAGACCATAGTCACTGCTGCCGTGCTCCAGCTTGCCCCTGCCTTTTGCTTTTGTTCTATTCATAGTTGTGAAGGATCCAAGGACTGTGTGAAATACCATATAAACTTGTGTCTTGTCTTCTCAGCAGTGTATGACACCCGCTGCTGTGATCTGATTTCCCTGGCAGTGCTTTACATGCGAGAATTCGCTTTCCTTCCCCATTAGATGCAACGGGACAAAGTTTTATTCACTTGAGGATCAAAAGGGTTTCTGTGAGGCTGAAGCTGACCACGGTGCAGGGAGGGACAAGGTGAACATCATTTGGCATTAGGACGGTGAACTCTGCCAGGAGCAAAGGTACATGGCCAACATGCTGCTCCCTGTGAAGCATTAAACTTCATAGAGACGTGCTATAAACCACATTTATACCAAAGCAATCCATAATAACCAAGGCAAGCCTCTGAGTCGGGTGACCAAACTGACCTGGGTCAAGTTCATATTGACTTTTTGAAGAGCTCAGGTCAAAAGCTTGACCAAATGTGGTAAATCTATGTTAAATTTAGCATTTGAGGTGCTAAGTTAGCATCTGTGGTAACACCACATGAGAATGCTGAGACCATTGTAATATTAAACCTGGCTGCTGTTAATGACGCTAAAAGCAAACACTCATTTAGGCGAAGCATCATCATCTTAATCCCTTGGGCTTGTGAGGAGCAACTCAGGAAACGCTAATGGAAAATTCCCAGGGAAATAAGGAGTTGGAAAAGGTTTATGGCACCATTGTAATACCGCTTGGAAGGATTACCTTTGTACATGTCCTGTCTTAACAAATTAATGCCATATTGCATTTGGTGTGTGCTTCTCCCAAAGACCCAGGGGTTTTATTCTTGGGTGAGAAATTCCTTCAATTCTGGCTCCAAAAAAGTGGAATTTAATGGCTGTAAACCCAGGTATTTGGATCTCACATCCATTTCTATAATACGTTAAGAGATAATTTAATAGAAACCCCAAATCAGTATAATCTCTACTAGTCCGACTCCATTCTAAAAGGTCATTATACAAGTTTGAAAGGTCTCTTTATGTGTGGTTTATTGGGCTAAAGAGAGCCATGTCCTATTACCGGATCCCATTAAAATGTGGCTATAAAATGCTTGGCTTTTGAGAACTGATCCATGGAAGAGGGTGCCTTTTACCCAGCGGATATGGTTACAAAGTGTGCCATTGAAATGGCCCAGTCAATGCAGTGATTTTTGTTCTGTTTCCCTAGTCCTTCAAGATGCTCGTGAGATGCGCTGCCTCTTGGGCACAGGCTTCCATGGGACTACATCCCGGAGGAAAAGCATGCTAAAATATATGTTTTTCATAGGCTTTGAGTCTTCAGGAATGCAATTTTCCAGTGTTCCAGCAGGAGCCCTGAACCTCCTTAAGTGGGCATGGAGCGGGCAGGAGAATGATCACTCCCACGTTGTTGAAGTGTTTTGGTAGGAGCCAGCCACAGCAGGAGAGGCAACAGGAGCTCCACTCACAGCAGCGTTCCCCTCTGAGACCCACTCCCCATAGGAGATACTGACACAAGTGGCCTCGCTCCCCGATGAGGCCATTGGAACCAGTTAGATGCTATCCAGAAGCACAGCCCCTCCTGTATCCCTGTAGGTATTAATACTCATTTCAACTGAAGTTTCTAAACAGTCAGTGCCTTATTTTGTGCAGGGAAACTCAGGTACTTGGTATAAGAATGAGGTAATGCACACTGGATGTAAAGGGTATGTGAAAGTTTGGGTGGTTATTACTGGATTTGGGGAGTTTATGTCCATACTGAGGTATTGTAGTGTTGGTAAGATCCTCAGCTGGATGCTCCTCTTCTGCCTTGTTGGATCCATTTCTCTTGAGTGTTCCTTGGGATTTATAGGCTGCAGTGCTGACTCCATCCTTGATTTCTTGGGCACAAGCTCTGTTACCATACAGAACTGGGACCTTACATCTCTGTTGTCCTCAGCACTGTTGTTCTGTAGGCCCTTGAGTGAATTTTACAGCACAATTTGCAGTGATGCAACCGTGTGAGTCCTCAGAGATAATAGTGAATTCCATGGGGGACAGCCTGGATGAGCAGCTGGGGTTGAACATTCAGGGATATCAGCCTGTCTTTGAAGCCTGTTATGTCTATTTCCTGACCAGGTGCCTTATCAAGCTGAGCCTTTCTTGGTTCAGGGAAAGGAATTCTTGGCAACATTGAGCACTTAGAGATTATGGCTCTTCTAATGAGAGGTCCCTGGAAGGAGGCAGGCAGAGGAGTTTGCTTTGCAGAGGGAAGTACATAAAATACCTCCAGAAGATGATGAATCACTGCTGCCTTCAAATAAATAGCGTTCGTACTGAGGGGGATATCTGCATTATGTTTGTATGTCTGACAGTGTTTGCCTGGGATTAGTAAGAAATCATTCTGAAGCATTTTATGCGTGTGGAATAGTCAAGACAATGGGACTTTGGTATAGCTGTACTGCCTAGACAAGGTGGTATAGGGCAGGAACACAAAGCACAGGTTGAGGGATAAGTGCTTTTGTGGGTGAGATATTAATAGACTTCACCAAGAAGTGTTATTTAATGTTTTCTCTGCTGCTAGGCCTGTCCATACCAAACTTAAGCTGGGTTATCTGCTGCTTCTCCAAGGTCTTCATATGATATCAGCCTCCCATGGCCATTCCAATTGATGTGCTGATACCATTTCAAGTACTTGTTCATGCCTGCTGCTTCTTCCTTGATCTGTTTATGGTTTGCCCATGAGCTGAGCCGCAGACAAATGGAAAAGGAAGGTAGGCAGGGCAGTAGGCTTTCCAGCTGCTGAATGAAATCAGGGTCTGCAAAGAGCTTGGTTTCATCATAAGGATCATCCTGCAGAGTTGGCTGGAGCTGGCAGTGTGAGTGCTGTGTTACTCACAGGGCCACCCCTTCCTTGCTCTTCCTCTTTCCCTGGTAAAACTCCATTGGTTTTGTTTTGCAGTCCCTCGGATCAATGGCCATCCGAAACTGGACCGGCACCGTGAGCACCCTACTGGCTATGACAGCTCTTCAACCATGATGAGCAGCGAGCTGGAATCCAGCAGCTTCATTGACTCTGATGATGATGACAACACAAGCAGGTAGGGCATTGGCACACTGTCTGAGCTGTTAAACACAGTCTGCATCTGCTTCCCAGCCATTCTGCTGTATTTCCTGACAGCTTTCCTGAAACATGCTGGTGGACGTTTCCCTTTTTATTCCTGCTACATATGATCTGAGCACTGATAATTTCACCAGTAGCATCATGTCATATGCAATCACTGCTCTGAGAAACCAGTTAAGTTATGGGGGTCACTCTCTAAGCTGCCATTAAGAGGAAAACTCTGTTCCTGTTCTTTCCTTTTAATAGCAAGAATGATCACATTTTAAGATCAAAGCCATGTGCAACTGTCTGCCTATTTATAAAGTAAGGGTGTGAATATTGTAACAAAACACCTTCAGCAGAGATTCCTAATAAGTACACCCTTCACTAAAGCTGAATGCTAAAGGAGTTCCTATGTAATTGCATAGTCTGAGGCCTATGAGCAGTACAGGAACTGGTCCAAGTTAATGCCATTGCAAAGGCAGGCTGGGGTGCCACGTATTTATGACTTCTTCATTAGTGTTTTCTTTTTGTGCAGACAGAATGTGAATTATTCCTTGCTTTTTGCAATAAAAAAAGCTCTGCATGTCAAGACATCCATGTTAATATCTAAAGATACTCTTTGTTGTTCCATAAAAGGTTAATAAGATCAAAATACCTTTGTAAAGATGTAAACTCAATCAAGATGAATATTCTTCCCTTTCCTGGCAGCAGTGACAGTGTTCTCTGAACACTGTCTCTATGTTGTTCATCAAAGTGAGCTGTGAAAACCCATTACAGATCCCTATTGTCAGAGAACAAGAAGATTACACGTCTCTGGTGGTTCAGAGAGATCTGTAGCTAAAGCAAGTAAGGTGCAAGGTGATGTTCTTAAATTGTAGGTAGAACTGAAACAGTGAAGAACAACTGGTCCTGGAGATAGTTTAAGTATCAGGAGATACTTAAACACTTGCTGTGTTTACCAACAGATTATTTAGCCTATTGATCTCAGTGGATCTGTTTGGTCTCGCAGACAGTCATTAGCTTTAAAACCTGCTGAAGAACAGCAGTCCTTCCAATTCTGTTTAAAGCCTGGGTACTTCCAAAGGGTTGAGAGTGCAACTAAATGAATATATAAGGTTTGGTCCCAAGTTAGTTTCAAGAGCTGATTTTGCAGTTACAGTGATGTTGCCAACACCTGAAGATACAGAAAATTGCCTTTCTGGATGCTTTGTACTTCACCTGGATGTTCATGTGCATGAAGAGTTGGCGAGATCAGTAGATAAGCCTTCCTAAAGCCTCTAGGGCTTCTAACCCTCCTTCCCTCCCTAAAATATCAAGCCCACAAAAACAACAACAAGCCTGCAGCTCATTGAGTTTCTTGTACATAAATTAATCATTTCCATGGCAGCAAGATATGCAGTAGGGCAGGATTAGCACAGTCAGGGTGGCCTTTGAAGCACATTATGCCAGACCCAGCTAAATCTTTCTATATTAATAAAGTAAAGCTTCCTGCGTCCGACCTGAGAAGAAAGAGACTCTTCGAAGCTGCTGTGCAGGCCTTTTCCTTTCTAGGTGAGGGCAGAAGCTTTTGGCACACGAAATAGCTGCCAGGCCAGCTAGTCAGGAAGAACAACTAAATGGAATGCTCCAAGGTATGCTGTTGTGATGCTGTTCTCAAGCAGATGAGGTATTGTGCTGGCAGGGAGAAGTTTTCTTTAGAGACAAATACAGCCAAATAGAAAATGGAGCATGCTCCACATCTGCTGGAGACAGCGGCCTGGGGAAAAAGAGCTTGAAGGGGGTAAGTTTGTTTGATAACAGTGGGTGAATTGTAGTGGCAGAACCTGCCTTGTAAAGGAGGTGGTACGTGGAGGAGGTCACCGAGAGAAGAAATGGGGTATAGAGGATGTTACTTCACTTGGAAGTGAAGAGGCTGCAAGGATGAGGATGCTTTTCTAACAGCGTGTGTTTGATCTGGGTTTATTTTATTGCTGACTGGGAGCAGTGCAGCAGAATGGGTAACTTCCAGCCCAGTCCTGTTGGATGTTGTTGGGAAGCACTCTTTGTTTCAGTGAATGACTGTTCACAGATCTTACAGGAGAGCACAGAACCCTTCAAGTGCTGTGAGTGCAATAATTTCTTTGCTTTATTTTATTGTATGATATATCTGAACGTTAGTGCTGCATGTAGGAAGTAGATGGGATTTTGAGTGCAGGTTGATGTAGGGAACTCGTGGTGAAGGTTACAGTAAGTGTCTTATTACTGGCTTCTGTTAAGCAAATAAAGGTCTGGCAGCTGTGACATCTGTAGCTGTAGGATTATTGTCAGCAACTTGCAGTTAGTGTTGTTGGTTCAATGTAAGTAAAGTAATTGATTCCATTTATCATTGAACAAATTAACATTAGTTCTTTTTAGACTATATAAGCTTTCTTTAACAAATTGTTACCTTTGTAACTTCCTTTGGGGATTGTGGATTGGACAAATTCCCATTATTCGGTCTAAAAATCTCTTCTTTGGGATTTATTAGCCAGCAGCAAGCACAGGGAGATCACAGTTCTTTTTCCAGATTTGTTTTCCAGCTTTGCACTTGGTGTATCCCAAAAGCTCAAATAGACCATATTGTTTTGCTCAGCAAACTGGAGTAATAACTTTAAACTCATTTCTGGGGATACTTCAGAGATCAAATCTTACTCCTCATGAGAATAGGCTTGAGCTGCTGTTCAGCATCCAGGTAATCCTAGAAAACAAGCTATGCAGTGCTTATGTGGGATTCAGCCAGGAAGCATAAAGGCTATGGGATTACAAGAAGGGATGATGGAGTGTACTGTAGCTACATGGAAATAGATATAAGCACCAAACCCATGTTTCTGCAGTGCCTTCTGATCATTGATTTTGTGCAACTAATGTGAGAGGCTGTTTTAGCTGAGGGAGTTTCATATCTGAAGTATTGTCCATCCCCTTGGACTAAACCTGAGCTGTGGCTTTCCTAAGGAACTGATTCCCATTCTTCCAGCCTAACGCTGAGTAGAATGAAAATAATACCAGAGAGAGACCTTCCCTTCTCACATGTTATCACCTGGTAACAGACCTGCAGGGATTTGCCAGTGAACTCGGGGTTTGCTGATTTGGTTTAAAAGAAACAACCCAAATGTTCCCTGCTTGGAGGAAACTGAACTATTGGTCATGTATCGAAATGGAATGGATTGAGCAGCCTGACCCCCAAGTAGCCAAATAGGGAGGGCAAAAGTGAAGGAACAGGATGCTGATACTAGCATTGTTCACCCCTTCAGCACCTCAGATGTGCTCTCTCTGCCTTTCTGCAGTGTCCTTAGACTTTTCTTCTCCCTTTCCAGTCCATCTTTTTGAGCTCAACCCTGATTATCTCTCTAGAGATAGTAATGAAAATAGTTTCATGTCCTGTACTTGATGATAGATTAAACTACCCCTTCTAAGGACTGGGAGTCAGACAGCAATCCTGACTTCTAGCTATGCTCAGTGCTACCTCAGACTAAAAGCTGGAAATAAAGGTTCTTTGTTCTTCTGAGCAATGCCATATTGTGCACAGGAGCAGCAGGAAGGAGTTGGCATAGCCAGTCTGCTTTGGCAGGCAGCAATCTGTGCTTTCTGGGATCAGGAAGAATATTAATGGGGAGTAAATTAATGTATGAATTTAATAAATCCTCTTTATCCACAGTAACCATTAGAGGATGCCATTCTAGAAGGGTTGGTGACAGGAAGTGTTGCATATCCCTGGAGTGATGCACACTGGGATAAAGCCAAAGAATATCCCATCTCCCAAAAGCCTTTGAAGGTATCTTGTTGTTTGACTTGGGCTTATGCAGAAAAGCTCCCCCAGTCTTTGGCCTTTTTGCTGTCCAAAAGCAGGCAGGTTCAGTGGTGATGAGCCACATGCCTGTCTTCACATTCCCCTCAACTGGCGTGTGCTGGGAAGCTTTACCTGAACCTATGATGAGCCATTCTGGGAGAGAAGAGGAAGAGAGTGAAATCGGAAAGGAGATAGGACTAGGGAGAGTATTGATAATAAACCATAGGAGGAGGGGTTTGTGTCAGTCTTTGCCAGTGCTTTCAAGACGAGTGGTGAATGCTGAAGAAATCCAGTTTTGGGATCCCTTCCTCTTGAGAAGGTGAAGCCTCAGCAAACCAGGTGCTGTGAGCTGTTTGCATGGATGGAGGACTATCAGCTTGTTGATCTCTCTTGAAAATACCACCTCTTAGCTCTTTAATTTGCCTTGCTGGGAGGGGGAAAAAGGAGTGTGTGAGGTTAACATGCCTGGAATAGTTTAGTGAACACAAAGGGAATGGCAGGAGATTCACGCCCTCTGAGCAGTTCCATCATCTGAAACATTCCGCTTGGCTAACACACACCTCCCTGATGCAGGATGGGTTTCCCAGTGTGCTGGGTTGTCTTCTTCTTTTTGAAGTTGCTGGTATCCAGTTTTGCTTGAGGTATTCTCACATTCCTGCACATGGCTCGACCTTTGAAGACAAGGACATGGAGACTAAGCAAAAAGACTGGCACTGTTTGCTTTGTGACACTGCCAGATCAGTTGTGTTGCATAGGGGTGGGTATTTTTTAACCTTAGCTAATGATGGAGCGTTACTGTGCCTTTGTTTTGCTATTCTTAACATAATAGATAGAGCTGTCTCTGTGGTGTTACATATCTGAAATCTAGGCTTTGTTCCAGGCTTCTGAAATGAATTTGAGCGAATCCATTTATGTCTTTTCTGTGTCTCAGTCCTCTATCCGCAAAATGAGAGTGATTAACATTCCTAACTCTTAGGGGGATCTTAAGCATTTCTCTGTAGAATGTGGCACACTGAGGTTCTGCAAGTTCAAAGAGCCTGGAAAATAACCCACAACAAAATAAACCTGGCAGAGTATGTAGAGGTAAATCCTATTCACTATTCCTGTCACTATTTGGTAGCAGCTATTAGCAACTGCTGCTTTATTTCAGCGAAATCAAGCCCTTACATTAAGTTCCCATTGACAGGGTAGATTCTTCATGTTGTCCTCTCAGAGCAGAGATAAAATCACTGTTTAACGTATGGCTGTTCTTAGTGTGCCCTTTCCTTTGGGCCTGGACTCAGGACCACCTTTCAAGTAGTGGAAGGCGGCAACCTCTGCCCTTTGGGCGGTTAAATCAGGGTGATGCCTGCCTCTTGAGGTGTGGGTTGCACTCCGTCTTGCTCTCAAAAGAAAGTAAGTCAGTGAATTACGCTCTCTAATCCCTGCTGTAGTTCAGCTGGTTTCTTCTCTGCACTCCTAGGCGGAGGGTAAGGCACAGCACACCGGGGCTGAGCAGCAAGCCAGCAACAAGCACAGCAATAACCTTGTGAGCTGGCTGATGGTGTCTTGTCTGGTTTGCTTTCTCCTGCATTCTTAGGAAGCAGCCTTCTTTCGGCAGGGTGCAGAGGCATGCAAATGGCTCGGCTTGGCAGAGTTGACATTTACTCTCAATTTCCCTCAGGTTGAGTAGCTCCACTGAGCAAAGTACTTCATCCCGGCTCATCCGGAAGCATAAACGCAGGAGGAGGAAACAAAGGATGCGGCAAATTGACAGGGTAAGGTTGGCATCATGGTTTTCCAAGGAGGTGAACTGTGATTTGTGAGTGTAGCATGTGGATTAGGAAGGGATCCGTATGAAGACAGGCTGAGAAAGTTGGGGCTGTTCAGCCTGGGGAAGAGAAGCTGCGTGGAGACCTCAGCAGCTTCCAGTGTCTGAAGGGGGCTACAAGGATGCTGGGGAGTGACTCTTCATTAGGGACTGTAGTGACAGGACAAGGGATAATGGGTTAAAACTGAAACAGGGGAAGTTTAGATTGGATATATGGAGGAAATTCTTTCCTGTGAGGGTGGTGAGGCACTGGAATGGGTTGCCCAGGGAGGTTGTGAATGCTCCATCCCTGGCAGTGTTCAAGGCCAGGTTGGATGAAGCCTTGGGTGTCATGGCTTAGTGTGAGCCCATGGCAAGGGGGTTGGAACTGGATGATCTTAAGGTCCTTTCCAACTCTAACTATTCTATGCTTCTATGATCCAGAAGAGGTTTGTGCCCTGTGAATTCATTGGAGATGCTCCCTTTGGCTCCAGTCTATGCTGGGTTAAATCTAATGTTTGAAGCTCTGCAGCACTGGAGTTGAGACTCATTTCTCCTCTCCCTTTCTGCTTTTACTGTTAAATGATCACATTTCTTGTTGTCTCTTCCAAAACCAGCCTCTGCAGGAGAGCCTCCATTATGCTACTGGCTGATGTGGGCAGGAGGTGTCTGTGGTTTTAAATGTATAAAGACTTGCACTCTGCTGGAAGGAGAAATAAGTTTATAGGAAATCACAGATCTCTTTTCTTGCCCTTTCCTGGGCTAGTCCTATGGTAACAGAATGAGGATGGTCCAGATGACATGCTTGAAGTAACTGTTTTGTTCTCCTATAAATATCAGTGTTAACAGATGAAAGAATTGGTATATATACACTTTATCACAAGAACTGATTTTAGAAGGTATTTCATTTTGGAGGGAGGGAGCGTCTGTCTTCCAGTGCCTGAAGGATCATGTGTTGCTCACTCCTCTCTTAAGGGAGGAACTGTGGATGTAATAATTCACACTACACTGGGCACTTAGCTATTTAAATGCCTGCCTGTCAGTCATGGAGTGAGGAAGCAGAAATGATGCAATGGGAAGTGCAGTTGAGAAACCTGAATGCAGGAACTTGCTCTGTGCATATTTAAACAGATCTCTGGAGAAAGTGTATATTATGTTCAGCTTTCTTTCCTTACAGCTTCTAAATCAAAACCAATGGTTTCTGGATACTTTCCAGAGGGAAACCTATAAATCAGTGCCCACTGAATTCATCCTCAGTGGTTATTTTTGGTGTCTTTATTCTGAGCCATTTAAAACCTTGAGAATTTGTGTTGTGTTTTGCAGTCATCTTCGTTCAGCAGCATCACTGATTCCACTATGTCCCTGAACATCATCACTGTCACACTCAACATGGGTAAGAGCATAAGCAATGTTTTTTGATGATGAATTTCAAGTGACACAGATGTATTTTGTTATGTAGAGGCCTTTGGAGCCAGTAGAAGGCTCCTTCATTGGAAAGAATGCCCGCTGGACTAAAGGGAATGGCAGATGAGAGTTGCTGCTGAATTCCCAGTCCAGTACTGGATAGCTCTGAGCTGTTTGCACAAGCAGATTAATACTGTTTCCAAGAAGCCCAGGGAAGGAGCTGGAATTCCAGGATACGGAGCTCTGCTCTTGTTTCTAGGAAGGGTAAGGGGTCAGGCATTTAGGAGCAAGAGTAGAAGGTTTGTGTTTCTGCTGCTCACACATTTTGTTGTGCAGAGCTGCCAACTCAGCACCTTTCAGTAACACCAAATCCTTCCAGCCACTCTGAGGTGTGGAAAAAACATTGCCTAATGCTGATGGGGTGCTTAATTTCTAGGTGTAGACATGTCTTTTCAATGTCGTTTCTCCTGGTGATGTTTTGAATGTAACTTTTCAGTGTCCCGTATGGAAAGATAATGTCTTCAGCAGTGTTTTCCTGCTGCCTTTCCCTGAACGTGCCAGGCAAACACATGCCAATAGGGCAACCTAATTGTGAGTCAGACAGGGCCCTTGCTGATGTGTTGAGAGAACTGAGTTTTCAACCCTGAAGTAGCATGGTGTTATCTATTCACTATCAATCACTTCGTTTGCTTTTTCCCCCCCTCCCCTCCACTTTCTATCTATATAGAAAAGTACAACTTCCTGGGAATCAGCATTGTAGGACAGAGCAATGACCGGGGTGATGGTGGCATATACATTGGCTCTATTATGAAAGGAGGGGCCGTGGCAGCAGATGGCCGAATTGAACCAGGAGACATGCTTCTGCAGGTTGGTCCATGTCCATGTCTGAACATACATGCTGAGGGCTTGTACACTGGTGGCTCAGCTCAGACATCCCACCAGATCAATGGGCTTTGGGATCAGTTAACAGCATTCATTCATACTCAGAGGACTGTGGCACAAAGGCTGTTATCACTGAACTCTAATTCTTTGTGAGCTCTGAGAAGCAGCCTATCTGCAGCTGCTCAGGGGAATGGGAACAGTTATAAGGCAGATAACACTGGAAAGAGATAATGGAAGTGTCTTTCACTTTCTGACCTCTGCTTTCTGCAACATTGCAGGTGAATGATGTCAATTTTGAGAACATGAGCAACGATGATGCAGTTCGGGTGTTACGGGAAATAGTCTCCAAACCAGGGTGAGCATCTTCCCAAACCTCTCGTTGCTTCTCCTCCGTCTGCAGTTGTTGGTGTTGGGCAAACCTCAGAGAAATCAACATTTTGAGCTCAATAAGCAGCCAGCTTATCTCAATTCTGAATGTCTTGGTGTAAATGATGAGTAGGTGAGACTGGTTCCAAGGTGCCAGCCAAAGCCAACACAAACTAGGAGTTGCCTGGTTTCAGTAGCACTATTTGTTTATGTGATGAGTGTTTTAATAGCTCAAGAGCTGATCGTTTGACCAGATTTCAGCAGCAGTGCTCATGATCTATGCAAAACCAGCACCATCCTGGTACCTGTTCATACTGAAAATACTTGGACAAGCATCTTCAAAAGCATTCTGAGAATGTACTTGGCAGCTATTGGGTAGGAATACATTCGTTTTAGAGAGCTCGTTGTAGCAGTTACAACTTCTGTAGGGAGAGTTGAGATCACCCTTGTTTTCTTTCTTCCTAGACCTATCAGCCTAACAGTAGCCAAATGCTGGGACCCTACTCCCAGGAGTTATTTCACCATCCCCAGGGGTGAGTACATACTTGTGCTCTTTGCTGGGTTCCTGTGGAGCCCTCAAGGTCCAGGGTGTTTTCAGCTATTTTGGCCTCTAACAGATTGCCATTCCCTGCAAGTCTGGTACTTTTGAGTTGGGTTGTGTTTGTTTTGGGAGGCAGGGGTTTGAGATCCTTTCAGTAGCTATAAAAGGTCTGTGTTCATGTATCAAACACACAGATGCCTCCTACTGGTGAGTGCTCTGCTCAGGATACTGAAACCAGAGTGTTACCAGTCCTTCCAAGAAGATGAGGATAGTACTGTCCATTGAAATTAGTGCAATGGCCTGGTGCAGACTGTGGGAGCTCACCCAGTTAAAGTCCTTAGGAATCATAAGAAAAATCCCAATTTTATAAATGACCTGCTATGTGCTCTTCTTAAGGTCTGAGTGTAATTTTCACTGACGCTGGTCTCTTCGGGTGGTCTTTATATGTCTTCCCTGTTTATCTTGAAAGACTGTGCCAGTCCTAAAAGGTTTCACTGTGGCTGCTGAAAACATTGAGGGGTAAAGTCTGTGATGCTTCATCTCTGCAAATACAGAGCTCTAAAGCTGCTGTTCTGATTCGCCTTCAGCAGAAGATTCACTTTCTGAGTGGTTATTTTGGATCCAAGACCCTTAGAAGTAGGGAGAGAACTTCCCATCACCTGGGGCAAAGCATTTGGTCATACATGGCAAAACGAGAATCTCTATCTCATTGTATGGAATAATAGTGAGATATTAGTACTGGACTCATAGCTTCTTTCCCACACAGGGGAATACCTCACTCCTACTGCAGCTACAGGAACAGGAAATGTCATGGTTTTATCCTACTGTGTTATATCCAATTGCTAGAGGAATCCAGCTACTGCTGGCAAGGTGCTTTTTGTTCCCTTATGCTGGGATGATCTCAGTTGTACTGTCAGGACTTGTGTACCCTTAAACCATTCCTTCTACTCTAGGTCTCTGTGTTTATTGCCAACCTGATTCCATGTCTCTCTTTCTCCCTTCCTGGTTGTTTTGCAGCTGAACCAGTGAGGCCAATTGACCCTGCAGCGTGGATCTCTCATACCACAGCCATGACGGGAGCGTACCCCCGTTACGGTATGAGCCCCTCCATGAGCATCACCACATCTACCAGCTCCTCACTAACAAGCTCAATTCCCGATTCGGAAAGTAAGTCACACTGCGGCCAGCACAGGGCAGGTGCCTTCTGCTCGGGGCCAGCAGTGCAGAGCTGTGCACACCCCAACCCCGGCCACAAGCACCATGAAAACGACAGCACCACACAACTCTTGAATGCTTTCTTAAATCTGTGATTCTTAGGGGGAGCATAAAACCTTTCTCTGAAGGTCAGAAGTTAACCCAGTGGTTCACATTCAGGAAGAGGTGGCTTCTGGTCCCTTTTAAAGTTACAAGGCAGGTCTCCACCTTTATCCCCTTGGATGAACGTGAGAGCTTCCCCCTTGCATTTCACTGGTTTTTAATGAATTGACATGATTTACTCCAGGTAGATGTCACTGGATAATGATGGTAGTGGTGTATCACATAGGAAATCTTCCACTGCTATTCACATAGCCTTCTTTTATACTTTTTTATACTTCTACAATTAATTGAATAAGGAAAAACCAAATGTAATGTGCCCCTCAATCCTACTTTTAAAATAAAGGTTATTTGGGAGCAGAACCACATTTCTGGAGACAGCTTCTCATTTCTATGCCAGTGACTGACAGCATTTCCTTTCCTGAATGCAAGAAAATGCGGAGGACCCCTGGCCTTTATTGTGACCCTCTGCTTAACACAGTTCAGCCCTGTTACCCCCAAAAACAGGGCAGGCAGCACCTCAGAGCCCCAGGTACAAAGTGTACCTGTTGTGTGAACCTCTTTGACAGGAAAGATAGAGCTGGGGAGGAATGGAGGAGGAGAGGAGAGGCTGTGCACTGATACCTCAGAGAACCAAGAGCTTCCTGCAGCATGGGGGTTCCTGCTTTTCATGTTCAGGACTCTCTGTTTCAGATCCTCTGAGGCCAGAGTCAGGGGTATTTGAAACAAACATCGTATCTGTTCTACAGTGTCTGGCTGTGAAAGGGGAAGCAGTGAATTAATGGAGTCATCTTAGACAAGTCTGTTTCATGGGTCCTTGTTTTAAGCATTGTGAATGTCTCCTGTTTTACTTTGTCTAGCAAGGCCAGGGTAATGGAAATGGACTAAAGAGCTGCTTCCCTTCTGACTGGCATTCTTTTGCTCTCCAGCCTCCAGAGCCGAAGTTATATCTGAAGCCTTTGCACAGCCACCACCACATTGGTGCTAGTGATTAAAGCAGCTGAGATTCTGGGGCTGTACAAATCACCACCACACAGTAGGATTCGCTCTGTGCTAGCTCTTTGTTTTGTTCAGAAACAGAACTATGCAAACCAAGGCAAACTGAGGTGTTTCATAGTAATTATTGCTTTAAGAATACCTTATTCTTCAGCAGTGCTCTGGCTGATGCAGGAGAACGTTCTCTTGCAGTGGGTTGTGAGTACTGAACTCTGCCTTGGCCAGTGTTGTTCTTTATATGCAGATCACAGGTCTCCAAGAAAATACAATCTATTGCTTCCCACATTCTTTACTTCATTATGGGTGTACTGGGCTTTTTCCACCCCCAGACAAACGTGTTGCTTTTTGCCACTAACCACACTAACTTAAAGCAAAAGCAAACTCTGTTTATTCAAGCTTTGGAAGTACCGAAACTGCGTGCAGAGATGCTCTGGGATGTTTACGTGCACTTTAGCAGCACACATACTGAAAGAAGCATTTTCAGCTCTCATTGCTTCACGCTTCTTGTGCCTCTTATCAAAGTTTGGGGTTGCTGGAAAAGAACAAAATCGGTTCCCTTGTGCTTTGAAAGGTGGGTGATCTGGGAGAAGCAAGGGGAGGAGGGCTTCTGAATTCCTGCTGGAATGGTCTGAAAACACAGGGTACATGTGCTCAACTCATGAAAACATGAGTTTTGCTGGGCTGAGAAGATGGGAGCAGGAAAGAGGTGCTGTATCCAAAGAACATAGTCAGGATGATTGAGTACTGTGCAGAACACAAGGCTGGTGGGCTCTTGAACCCAGATTCATCCCACTGGGCTTTCAAGATAGGTGCCACTTTGTATGGTAGAGGAGTTTCTAAAGGAACTAGACTCCTCTGGTAGGCACCTCAGTCGAGCAGGGTGAATCTCAGCCCTGTTCTGATTCTGTTAGGACAATAAGCAAAGTACGAAGCCCCTGGTGAGGCTGCTCTGCCTCAAGTGTGTGAAGTATGCATTGAGCAGTGATGACTGCAGTTGGGAGTAGCAGTATTTGAAGTGTTCTGCAAGAATGCAGGACAAAGTAATGCTGCATTAAGTGAGTTGTTACCTTGTAAAGCTGCCACCATTGGGATCCTGGAATCTTCAGTTTGAAGGAGACCACTAGCCTTTACCTGATGATGGAAGCTTTCTGTTCCAGTTTCGGCTCTCCCCAATTATGCTGATGTCCAGCTCTTTAAATACCCAAATGGACATTGATTGAGGCATGGTTGTCATCTTTCTCCGTGCCAATGGGCATTGGTCCTGACAGTTAACTCAAAAGCTAAACAACAAGGCAGAAAACCTTATCCTGCAGGGTTTTGCATTCAGTGCACTGAACTGTTGGGTGGGCAGAGGCTGTTCATGGCCTTCATGGGTTGAAGGAGTGCAGCACTGACCTGAAGTCAAGACATGCAGGGACTCAGCATCTCAGTGACTGAAGTGGTTGCACTGAGCACAACCTGTGAAGAACTGGTGTGAAGTTTACAATTGATGAGGGTGCATTTGGGAACCTTTGGGTCTGGTTTTGTATCTGATGGTAAACTGGAAATGTATCATCCAGACTGGGAGCTGAGAAGTTGTTTTAGGACTTGTTTCATTTCAAGGAAGCATGTGACCTTTCTCTCTTTTAGAATTAGAAGAATCTCCCTTAACTGTGAAGAGTGACATGGCTACCATTGTCAAGGTGATGCAGCTACCAGACTCAGGCCTTGAAATTCGGGACAGGATGTGGTTGAAAATTACCATCTCCAATGCAGTGATAGGTAAGCAGCTCAAAGGGATGCTGGGGGGAAAGAAATCAGTGGGGTTTAGGAAGTAGGCTGAAGGAACTATCTTTAGATAATCTTCTTTTTCCCTGTCTGTGACCTCTTATATTCCCTTGACTTGGGATTTGTGAGCAACTCTTAAGTGAGACAGAAGAGAACTAACAGCTCATGTTTGAGCCTGGACAGCCAAAACTACTGCATGCTCCAGGCATCCACATAGCCTTAATAAAGCATCTTAATTAAATTACCACATTGCCTTTGATTCTCATTGCCCTGTGACCTGAAGTGATGCCATTTAGTCAGTCTGGGTTGTAGTTACCCTTTGCTGAGAAAGGGGAAAATCCAGGTCTTCGGAGGAGGATGACTCTCTGGTCACTTTTGTTCTGTAAATCCTGTGTCATTTTCATTACTGCAGCTCAGAAGGGGTTGAACAATGAAACTATAGCATTTTTGTGTGCTTATTTGGTGTCACTGTTAATGTAGTGTTCAAATGGATGCGAGATGATTCTTTGCTTGCTTTATTGGTGTTTGGTGTAACTACTTGAGCAGTCAGGCTGAGTCTTTGATCTTTTAAGCTCTTTGCAGCAAGATTGCTGCCTGTTCATGTTTTTATTCAGTACTAGGGGTCTATGTTATAATGTGAACATTAGAAACCCATGAAGCTCGATTTGCCTCTGCTGATCCTGGGTCTCCTCTTCGTCTTCCCATTTTAGGGGCAGATGTGGTTGACTGGCTTTACACACACGTGGAAGGCTTCAAAGACCGACGGGAGGCACGCAAATACGCCAGCAGCATGTTAAAGCACGGCTACCTCAGGCACACTGTGAACAAAATCACCTTCTCAGAACAGTGCTATTATGTCTTTGGAGACCTCTGTGGCAGTAAGTTCCTCGTCTGTAAAGGGCAAAGAGGTGTGTGTGGTCTGCTCATGGGATGCACAGAGAGGGAATCCACAAGTGGGTGTTCTGAAGCTACAGGACAAGAGGTTGATGATTCCTGTTGGAAGAGGAGGAACTTAGCAAACAGGGCATTGAACTGAGGCTCAAGAAAGCAGGATTTGTTTCTGGTGTTGCCACAGACTTCCTGCTTGTCAGTCAGACTCTGTTTCCAAGCTATAAAATGGGGATGATTCCTCGTTATGGAAATGCTGGAAAGATACCTTGGTACCAGTGGTAGATGCTAATGTCTGGCAGTATTTTGAGTGATCCCTGGGGGCTGGGTCCCTCTGGTCCCTGTTGATGCTGTTAATGTGCAGGAGCCAGCTGCTGGGTAAGGACAGAGCCTTCAGCTTTTCTCTCTTTTCCAGATATGGCTGCACTGAACCTTAACAATGGTTCCAGCGGAGCCTCGGATCAGGATACCCTTGCTCCACTTCCACATCCTGCTGCTCCCTGGCCATTAGGCCAAGGATACCCCTACCAGTATCCTCTGCCCCCTCCGTGTTTTCCACCAGCGTACCAAGACCCAGGCTTTAGCTATGGAAGCGGCAGTGCAGGGAGCCAGCAAAGTGAAGGTAAGCTGGTTCATCTGGGATTTATTGCTACAGCTGTCATTACCCCTAACCATTTGCTTGAGTTCCTTTGTGCTGTCTGTGCTCCTGTCTTGTGGATTTGTGTGCTACCTGCATGGATTCTGTGTATGTGGTGGAGTGAGTTAGCCTTTCAGCTCTGTATTGAAACCACCAGTGATGCTTTAAGTGAGTCAGTAGAATTGAATAGGATGGAAAAGATGCTGGTTATAGTTGTGCTGTACTTCTGAACCCCATGCAAAATGCCTGTGGGAGCTAGAGCCAAGCTGGTAGCATGGGCATCTATGCTTTTCCTCCCCAACAGCACCACATGGTAAACTAGTGCTTGGATAGGCCAACATTAATGACTCAGTTGTTCACCCTGTTAAAACAAGTAAACTATTACCCCATTTTAGAGCTCAGAGCCATTGCTAACAGTGGGGCACTTGATGTTGCTAGAAATCAGGCCATTTTGTTGCTGATGGGACAGGGATTAGAACCAAGGGGCTCTTGGCTTTCACTTCAGTGCTCAGTACAAAGGAAAATCACTCCCTTTTCTTGTGTGAGACAAGCATGAGGTGGCCAGCAGATGGTTTACAGGGCTGAAACACTGCTCACAGGGAGGAGAGTCTCTTTTGTAATACATGACAGGGCAAAAAAGGTAATACTGCATGGATTAAAAACCTGACCTCCTCCTTTCCTGCTCTAGGATAACTTTGGGTTCATTTTCAAACCTCACTAAATAAAAATGACGTGGTTTTTGTCTGTACAGATGGTCTGGGGGTTTTAAAACCATCTCCAGAGTGAGTTTTGCTTTTGGAAATGCTGCCATTAAAGCAAGGGTGAGGATTCTCTGTGTTTTTTGTGGTGAACATCCAGTAACTTGGATGCAGCTTCTTCTTGTTAACCACAACCAGTTAGGTGCTGCAAAACAGTTCCCTAACAGGAACTTTTAGGCCTATTGAGCCTACCTTATCTTAAACTAAGAAGTGTCTGTGAGGAAGCTCACAGGGGTATCCAAAGCTTTTAGAGCTGCAAGCTGCTTTTACTGGGAAGGTTGTGATGGTGTGTTTCTGTGGGATCATGAGATCCCTGCTGCTGGAATAGGAAAGGTTTGGTATTTCATCCATGCGACCTGTGTTACTGGCTAAAGAGAGCCTTGTGAAAGGCACCAAGGCGTTCAGTTTTGAAGGGTTTCAACACTTGTTCTTTTGGAAACTACACTTCTGTGTTGTTTCTTGTTTGTAACTGTTATTCCCTTGTTTTGTCCTGAGCAAGCATTAGACTGAAGGATTCATAGAGGAATGGCTGACTCTAGGGGATTGGTAAGCTTCAAATGCCTCCATAACGATGAATTCACAGCATGATCATTTAGATTCTTGTGACCCAAATGTTTAGCTGTATTTTTTTCTTATTTATTCTTTATTTTTCCCTTTTTACTTGTCTTGGACCCTCAACCTGTCTCAATACAATAGTCCAGTAGTGTGGCATTAGCCTGTCAACCTGTCTGGCCCCTGTGTGACTGTGCTGCAGCAGCTGCAGAGGGAATGGCATCAGGTACCTCATCTGTCAGTGAGATGGGAATATCCCATCACCACTCTCCTCACTGCCCTTCATACAATGAGTAAATAAATAATCCAGCTCCTGATTTATTAGTGCTGTCATCCATATGGATTGCATTTATCTACCAGTGCCCTTCCACTGCTCCATGTACTGAAAGGCACTTGAGCACTGCAGATGTCTCAGGCAGGTATAAAGAGTACTGGGACATGAGACTGCATTGGGCACTCTCAATGGAGAGTGTTAGAATTGGGTTTCTTCTGGACTCTCTCTTTTATGTGCAAAGTTAGATCGTAGCTGAATGCATCCGGTGAACAAGAGCCCTGCTCCAGAGCCCACTGGATGCCATGTGTTTTGAGATTAACACAGTGTTTGGCAACGGAATGCACCAGGAGATAGAGGCTGTATTTGCTGTGGAAGGGTTAAGCTGTCCATTTTCTTCCACTGTGAACACGTGCCACACTGGAGAGCTTACAGAGATCCTTCTTGGAGGTGATCTCTGTGTTGGTCTTCAGGGCAGGGCTGTACCAGTTGACCTGCTAACAGGTAGTTTCTCCTCTCTTCATTGTTAGTACAAGATTGTTATGAGACATTTGAAATGACAACTCAGGGAGCACCTTACCTCTTCAGAAAGCTCACCTAAATGAATCTTTGTAGTGGAGGCAGCTGAATCCATATAAAGATCTCCAATGAAGCCAACAGAAGTCATACTTTGCTAAGATAGATTGGACCAGATGATCCTTGAGGTCCCTTCCAACCTGGATTCTATGATTTGACAGGACATCAGTTAGCCTCAGGTGGTTTGTCCCTGGTGTGACCAAGGATAATAGAGAAGGCAAATGGGTTCCTTTTTGGAAGCTTTTGCCTGTAGAAGGTACCAGAGACAGTTACAACTACACTGACCCTTGTTTGCTTGAGTCAAAACCCAAATGCCTGCTTCTCCTTTCTGTTTCTGCTTCCTCCCCTCCCTGCAGTCGGTGGGGAGGCAGCAGAGCAGATGGCTTTCAGTTCTGGTTCTGGGCTAGCTGCTGCTTTCACTGTGCAAGCTCTGAGGTGTCTACGTGTACCTGTGCATGGCACAACCTTGTCAGCTTTGTTCTACCAGCTGTCATTGCTGAATCCCCTAAGCCACCAACAGCACGTTCGGACCTGGTTTTGTCATCCCTGTTGCCATCACAACGCTCATACCCGCATCGCTTGATGCAGGAGCCGCCAGCGAACGTGTGAGCTAATTCCTCCTTTTCCATGTATCCCTTCTCACCCGCGGCCTTTAGGAAGCAAAAGCAGCGGCTCGAACCGAAGCACCAGCGAGACCAGCAGGAGGGCTCTTGGCAGGGACAAGGACCGCAAGTCCAGCGGCAGCGAGTCCGACCACACCGCCCGCAGCGGCACCAGCGGCGTGCGGCGCGAGCGGCCCCTCAGCCAGCTCAGCCACCGGAGCCACGGCTCTGCCACCCACAGCGAGAGAAGCCACCACTCCTATGGGCCTCCAGGAGTGCCACCCCTCTACAACCTCCCCAAGCTGGGCTCCAAAGTCTATGGGACAAGCGGTCCCCCCGGAGGGCCCCCTGTAAGGGAACTGAGCTCCGTGCCTCCGGAGCTGACGGGGAGCCGGCAGTCCTTCCAGAAGGCTATGGGCAACCCTTGTGAATTCTTTGTTGACATCATGTGAGAGGAAGTGCCTTCAGACTCTGCTTGGGGAAGGGCTTGTTGGGGTGGGGTGGGGGGGATTGTTTTGGGGCTGGGTGGGCAATCTGGTCGTTGTCGAACGCGTGATGGAAGGAGCTTGGCTGTCTTGCATGTCGCCCCTTCCTGGGTTGCAGTTGTGTTGCAGAAAACCACACAAAATCCCCACCGAAAGGAACAACAGCAACAACGGTATCTCCTGGGATTGTTAAATATCAGCAAATCGATGGCATCTGTTCTTCATCCTGGGTTTGTTCCCCCCCCACCCCGCTCTTGTTTTTGGTTGTGAATGGCTGGTGTATATTCACATCTTAATGAGCTTTGGTAATTGTGGCCCCTATTTCAATGCAATTAGCGTTATCTTTTGGGCTGATTCAAGGACTGTTCTTTCCCATGACTTCTAAATTTCCAGTAATGCATAGGAGCACTTTTATTTTTCCCTGCTTTTTCCTCTTACAAGGCAAAAACTGACCGCTGGCTGGTATCTGTGATACTGCCTTGTCATGCTCGCTCTTGGATGCACATCAGCACTCTACGCAGCCGTGGCACCCGCAAGACAACACGTGCTTGGGAAGGAGCAGGCTCAAACCAATTCCTAGCAGAAGGCAAAGTTGTGGCTACCTTCTTCTGCTGACTAGGGAGTATAAATCGATCTTCCTTTGGTTTTCTTTGGGGTTTTGTTTTAGATACTCTATCAAGGGAGTGCTGGAGTCTTGCTACTGTATGTGTTCATTGTGCAGAACTTGTAAAGTTAACTCATTTAGTATCCTGGTAGTGACTTTGTAGCTGCAGTCTGGGCATTTCAGACACATCCCTGCTGACAGATGTGCCTGTTTCTTCTGGTCATATTATGCACTTGCTTACAGGTTGTAAAAGGTGTTTGCACACCAACAGGACAATTGCAGCTACGCGATCCTCAGTGTAGCTGCAGCTTTTCCCTTTTGAAGGCAGATATTTATCCCACTCTAGCAGAGATGCAGGTAAATCCTGGCTCCCACTGGGACATGGCTATTCATTTTGATCACCTCTTTCTCTCCTCTTCGTTTCTGAGCAGTATCTATCGTTCTCGTTTTGTTTGACGTAGGAACCTGGAGATGTCTAATCCTAATGGCAGTGTTACCCAAGGGATGGGGGCTATAGCTGTTAGCAGTGAGGTGAGAGGGTGTTTTGAGAACAGTTCATAAATGGTACAATGAATGAACCTTTATACCTGACACAGAGTGAGCTCCATGCTAAAGCTCCTGCTGGGAAGCTCCGACTTAAGCAGCTGCTGTTGTATATCCCCATTACTCTGTTTTTCACTCTAAGGCTATGGATGCTTGATAAAGGATGTTCAGGAGCTTTCCCTGATGTTTAAGAAGCCTTTCTCAAGTATCTGGATGAGGGCATGGTGAGAGCACACCCAACACTGTTCCAGTGGCTCATCTAATGGGAACTATGTGTTAAGCTGCACTTAGTGGCATCTGACCATGGGGCCGTGCCTCAGTTAAATCCTCTTTGGTGAGATACCTGCTTCTGGCAGGTTTTAGGGCAGGTGCTTTTAACTCAGTCTTTACTGTGTATAAGCCTTTTCTTTACTGGTAAGAAGCTTCTTTTTGTTCTGTTCCATGCTTCATGGGTAGTGTGACTATCCGATATGAATGTCAGAAGAGAACGTGTCTCTCTCACTATGTACATGGAGTTTCATACGTGGAGGTTTTCACCCTTCACTCTTCCACCTGTCCATTTGGTATGTTACGTTTTTCACTGCTTCTTTTCTTACTACAGGCCTGTGTGTAAGCACATCCCTTTTACAGGAGTCAGAGTAACGGTTTCATGTGTCTCTGGAGACTGATGTCTGACTTCCAGAGGGATCTAGGCATTTGGGAAGCTGCTGGCACTCAGGCCGGGTGCTCCGGTCACTTCTAAACGAGCTGAGTGGTTTGGGGGCAGTTTGCTTTACAAAAGCTACATCAAGTTCCTGGAAATGGTGCTAACGCAGATTGCAGAGGTGGTGGTGGCTTCTTCAAAAGAATGACGCTACCTAAAGCTTGACTGGGCAGCAGGATCCTTCTTTTCCCTTCCTCCTCCCAGTAACACAGCAAAGATGCTGACTACACTCAGTAAGTTGTTCTGACAGATTGACACTTAAAGCAGTGGAATAAATCAGGGTGAAAGAGTCCTGTGTCTCCAGGAGGCACTGTTAAGGAGTCTGTGACTTTACTGACAATCACTTGTGGTTCTACTCTTAAATGAATTTCAGCTTCTCTCATCTCTTCTATATTAGGATGTTTCTGGCCCACTTTGTCTCCAGGCAGAACTTCCAGGGCTGGAAGAAAAGTGTCATTTTTTAGTAAGCTATTTCCAGAAGGGATTAAAGCTGGGGGCTGAGCTTTCACCCATGGAAGAAACCTGTTTAATTCCCCTGTGTCTTTGCAAGAGTTTACACACCTCCTGGGCTTTTGTTTGCCTTCTGATTGTTTTGCTGTTGGCAGAATCTCTTCTGTGTCTTGCTGGTCTATGCTGCTATGTTGAAACGACTGTGTTATATACATGTGTGTTTGTGGGTAACTCTGGGATGAGGCTGACAGTCCCTAACATAGGTGTGGGAAAGCTGAGGACATCAGGCTGCTAAATCCAGCCTGGAATAGCTTCACCCCCAAGCAGGAATCCATTTCAGGCAAATGCTGAGTGCTCTGAATGTACCGACAGATGTGCTGGTTGGGTAATACTGTGTAGTGTGTAGAACCTGCCATTTACAGAGAGCAGTAGGAGAATGTAAATGACCCTCCCATGAACAGTGCAATACACAATGGCCACTGTGTGTAAAACAAAAGCTTGATTTCCCTGCCCTGTAGTGTACAGTGGAGAGGCTGGTTTGAGTGAATGGAAGGTTAGACCTGAACCATTGCTAGCTCTTAATGTTCAGAAGTGAACAGAAACAGGAGATACCCCAAATCCCACCCTTTCAGTGCATGTGCATGTGTCTTTGCAACAAGGGGGCTTAACTGTGCAAGTTTCTCCTATTGGGTACAGTACTACCTGTAGAAAAAAGCACCACTGATGCCCATGAAGCTACTCACAATAGGAAGTACCGAGCCAGGTGGAAGGGAGTTTGAGGGCTGGCATCCTGCAGAGCTGTTTCTCTCACCAGGACCTAAAGCTTTACTCTGATTTTAATGTCAAGTAGCTGGCGCTGGCTGGGCTCTGTGCCTTCTAACCACAGCGAGGAGTTGTGGGTTTGCTATACAGGGCACTGAAAGAGCCTCAAAACAGGAGCCTTAAATAGTTGCCATTCTTGTTCTGGAAGTGAGACCCTCGACACCTGCCTGTGCTCTGCATGTGTTGATGCCCATAACTTTTCACAAGGACTAACAGGTATGTTTGGAAGATCATAGAAGACGGTGAGAAAACACTTTGGGGTGATGTCTCCTGTCCAGAGGAGGTAGCACTATAGGGGTAGTTGTACCCACCCAGTATATTAACTATGAGGAGTAAGGTGTTTTGGCAAATAGTCTTAAAAGCACTGCAATTGTCTTTTACCTCCTGTTCATAAATCCACTTCTCCAAGGTAAGAATCCCCTGGACACTTTATCCAAAGGTCTATTGGATGGCAAGCAATGATGCACAGACATTGACTTTTGCTGTTATTTTTGTTCTATTGAAATGGGCAGTCCCATCTGGAGACTTGACAGCTCATGAGTTGATGTAATTGTTTTTGGTTTGCATTTAACTGGATTGTAATAAGATTGACTTAAAATTATTAATTCTAATCAGTGATTAGAAATCCATGTAAAGAATTTTCTGTACAGTAGAGGAACAAAGTTACCTGATTTTAAATAATGAAACCCCAGACTATTGCCTATTCTAGAATTGGTTCTACTCAAAGAGTGACCTCTTATTAGCATGGACTGCACTGTTCCTGTTAAATGTCTATTGCATAATTGAATTCTTTTTTGTAGATATTGTATTAAAACCCAAGTGTCTGTATAGTTAATATATAGCTGCTTATGTGTAAATGCTATTTTAAACACTAAAAAGCTTTTAATTTTATGTGATAACCACAGTGTATGTCTTCAGTTCTTCGCACTACTCCATTATCTTTTATACCAGAATGGTGAAATACTGGTTGAATCTTGCTCTTTTTTCCCCTGTTACATTGAAGCTTCACAGGAGATGATGCTCAGGAGCTAACAATAGGCAACTGGGAGTTCTGGGGTTCCAGGATACTTTAGAAGTGCTTCCAGTTCAAAGCATGACAGGAACCCTGTCAATGGTCATCACTAAACCAGGTCACAGATGATTGAAGTGCAGAGGCCTGCCTCTTCCATGCAGGTTAAATGCCATGTGGCACAAGGCCCTGCTGTTCATCAGAGCTGTAGCTCTGAGCTAATGACTAATACACTGGCACAGAACTTGTGCTTTCCCCTTGAATTGCCCTTCTTAATATTGAGCTTCTCCCTCTCACAGCTTGGCAGGGATAGGTGTACAGGAAAGGCTGGAGGAAGTCTGTGGAAGTAAAAGGATACATCCTGTTACAAAGACCATGAGCTGGAACATGTTTTCCTGCCTGCAGACCCAGGAGATGAATCTGCTGGTAGAGCCCATCAGTGTATTCAGCTGTTGCATGTGAATATTCCCTCCTTCTGGACTGTGCACATGCACTCCAGCAGAGACAAGCTAGGAGCACTAGGACACCACTTGCAGACTAACTGGTAAGCCTTAAATCAGTGTATTTGTCATACAACTTAAGGACAAAGTGTGAGTGGTTCATGTACAAAGAACAGCTTGATGAGGCATGTCCCCTCTTCTCAGCTGGTAGAGATCAAACAGCAAAGGGAGGGACAAAGTAGCAGTTATTATGGAAGCACCCACTATAAATGGTGCAATTCTGCAGCAGATTTATAGTAAGAGCCTATGAGAAAGACTTAAGAATTGCCCATCTTCTCCTTTTGAAACCATATTTATTTACATAGGGTACAAAAAGTTCTAGCCAGCATTTTCCCAGGTAATATGAAATGATCAGAGTTGTGGACGTGTTCTTTTACTGGGGCTGATGGGCTCCAGCTGAGCTGGTTTGAATTGTCTGCAGGTGTGTGCAACTGCTTGAGTACTTTAATCACCTACTTTGCCCTTTCTCCCTCTTCCCCTTCCACCTAAAGGAAAACTCAGTCTATGGTGGCTGTAGCTCTGCTGCTGGAAAGAAGCAATAGAGCTAAATAGGGTATTTTTCCTTCTCTGTTTCTGGAATGATGATCCAAAGCTACTTAATGCTTCTCTGCTATGAAATCACAGCACTGGAGTGAGGAGAGCCGCTATGATTCTCAGGTACAACAATGTGCTCACGAAGACTTGCTGCCATCTCCAGAAACAAGGATTTCCAGTCTTGAGGTGAGATTTTTGCTGGGTTTAATGACTCTGAGCACTACTTTTGTTAAATATCTCATGGTTTTCCTCAAGTACATCTGGAGAGTTTTATCTGCAGGTGGCCACAAAACTGTCTGCAGTGCTCTGCAGTGCACCACAAAGCTCTTCAGTTAACAGAGGGAATATTCCCTGGTTTGGATGAGTTTGCAGATTCCTTAATGGAGCTGAATTGATGAATAAACTTCCAATACCATGTAGTGGATAGATGGAAAAGCTTCAATGTATGGAATAAAAGAGCAGTAGAGTTGCTTGTCAAAGTGGGTGGGGAAAATGAAAGATCTGAGTGATGTGACTTGGTATTTCCTTGCTGCTGTTGGGTAGTAATGCAGAATAATGGTGCAGTTTCTCCATTTTCACTTTGCCACTTCACATCTTGGTGCAGAAGGAGTGTGGAATAAGGGTTGTTTAAAGGATAAAAAGGTACCATGAAGAGCCTTTTGCTAAGATATTTGTGGTTTCACTTGGAGGAAGCACTTGTCCTTGGCTGGTTGCTTCATTTCAGTATCATACAATGAGCTTCTTAACAACTGTGTTGGAGCCTGATTGTGCTTTGAAAGAATAAGTATGATGGTATTGGTTAAAAAGTGTTGGATCAGGTTGTATCCTTTGCTTTTGAACTGCAGGAGAGCTGTCATCATCATTCCTCTGTGATACAGCATGATTAAAGATAAATCTCCTCCTGTATTGCATCTGCACTGTTAGGAAAAGTAAAGGTTGAGTGCTGGCTGCCACTTTCTTTGTGTGAAGAGGCACTAAAAGGCTACTCTTTAATAACTGTTGGCTGATAGTTGGTAGCACAGTGTACCTGATGAGCCACCTCATATTGCACTGGTACCTGTGGTTTATAAGTAGACATTGAGACAATGTTGATTGTTACTGTGATGCTGTGTAATCCAATAGACCATCTCCTCTTTTCTTGCTTGATCTCTGCCAAAGCTCTGCGCTGGCTGGTTTCTCTCCAACCTCTTGGAAGTGCAGAGGTGTGTAATAAATGTGCATTCATGTTTATTACACTAAAGGTTATAACAAGGATCAAAACTGCTGAACATCCTCATTGGCTCTGGAAACACCTAAGACAAAAGGCAAGTTGTGCTGTGGGGCTTTGTTGGGCAGGGATAAAGATCCTGCAGTCACGAAGGTGAGCAGAGCAGGTGTAGGCCATCAGCTCCATCACCTGTGTACACAGCTGCATCACATAGGCTCTAGTAAGTCCTAAGAAATGCTTTGCAAGACCTAGTAAATGTGGACAAGTAAAGCCAAGCCATGGCAGCTCTGAGGCTGACAAGTGCTTTGTGACTCTTCTTTGAGGAATCAGTGTTTGATTTTGGAGAATGTCCCCCCTGGGTAAGAACTGCTTCTCTGTGCTGAACTTTATGTGGTTTTAGAGAGGGGAGGAATCTGTGCTCTGCCTTTGGATAGTGTGGTTTGCACTCCTTGTTCCCCTGTGTCTCGTCCTCATTTCCATGCTCTTTGCAAATGCATGTTAATGAAGCACAAAGGGGTGAAGTGGAATTTGACTGGGTGCTGTACCCATCTCATGCGTGCAGCTGCCTGTGCGGAGCAGAGCGGCTCCTGGGCATCTTGTGACAGAGCAGTCAAGGAAATACAGAAAGAAATCTTTTTCCATGGAAAACGTGACACAAATTTGAACACTGAATTTGGGAAGTGCAGCTTTTTGTGTCATGATGGAGATATCAAACTTCATACTGGAAGAGGTGAACGATGATAATGATTTACATTACTGCATCTAAACTTGTACAGTATAATTTAGGTGACAAAAATCCCAGTTTTACTGGGATTCTGGCCTGAATAACTACAATTGTTCTGAGTTGGAATGAAACTGTGAAACCTCTTGAGCAATACAGGTTCTATCTTGTGGCTTGTTTCAATAGGCAGTGATGTGTAAGGACCAGTGAATATGCTGCAGTGGGGTACTGATGATACCATGAGCTAGATGAGCAATGGTTGTCATCAGAAGCTTTGCTTGCCCTTTCCATCTTAAAACCAGAGAGGCTCCTTGGTCTGAACATGGTTGTTTCCCTGTACCTCAGTTTGTGTAGGACACATCCGTTTCTTTGTGTCCTCTCTTATGTTCTTAGCTTCCCGTGTACCTTTCAGGTGTCCTCTAAACCTCAATCAAAATAAGCAGAACTTACTCAGTGCCATACTGTGAAGTTATAACCTCTCTGTTTAAATAGCAGCAAGAGGATCAGAGTGTCCTGTCACAGCATCTCATTTACAGGGACAGTGGGGAAGGTTGTATCAAGGAATCCTAGTAGCCATTAGAACCAGTTTCACAGCCCATTTGCATTGACTGGTAAAAAAGAGACCCAGAGCTGTTAGGATGTCATTGACTCCACATTTAATAAGGTGGGTGCACAGATGCACTAGATATAAGTACAGACTGCAAGGACAGAGCAGTATGCAGGACCTTTTGGTTCTGTTCTCTCCCCTCATCTACCTCCTGTATCTAACAGGAGCAGACCTGCACAGGAGCTGTTTTCTGCTGTTCTTTGCTAGGAGAAGGTCTTTATAGAGGGCCCTGTGTAGATAGGTACTCTTACTATCATTAATCACAAGGATTTCTATTTGTGGTCTATAATCTCACACCTTTTCAGATGATTCCCTTTGGTTTTCTAGTTCCTGTGCTGTTGAATATCTTTGAAGGTTCCTTTAAGGCCTGGGAAAGGATGTGTGGATATACCTGGAGCAGTTATCTACCCTTGTGAGTGATGAAACAAGCAGATAACTACAGAGAGGATGGATGCTGCACTGCTTGGGGGTGTTTTGCTGTAGCTCATTGAGTAAAGCCCTGTGCTTTGCAGCTGAAAAGCTCTGCTCCTAGTGTCCAGCCTACTGGATAAGGCTGTATTTTGTCTGGTGATTGTGTCTGGGACCATAGAGTCACCATAAACAGCATTATCTCGTTCAGATACAGGCAACTTCTATTGAGGAGCAGGTGACGGTGGAGCTGGATTATTGTCTCTTGTTGAGGAGTCCTCTGGCTCCTCTTCAATGGAATTCTGGAAGTAATCCACTGTGTTGAGGTGAGGCTTAAGCACGATGATGTAGCATTTGGGGATATAGTAGGTCACCAGGATACCCAGGCTGATTGTCAGCATGGTACCAACCTGCACCACAGCCCTCAGCAGTGTTTTCAGTGTGACAAATAGAGCAACGAAGAAGATACAGACGATGAAATAGATGAGGAAGGCAAACGTGATCCCTCTGGCAAGGTTGTACTTCTTCCCAGAGGCCTGGACCATGAAGGTGCACAGGAAGCAGGCAGAGCCTAAGCAGCTGTTGTAGCCGTGCATCAGAGCAAAGGCAAACCAGGACTTGGTGTTACACAGGAGCAGCACTTCGGTGGGCAACGACTTGTAGTCAACCACCAGGTAGTCAGGGCCCAAGTGAAGGTACCCAAGGCAGAACAAGCACTCGGGGAGCAGGCACAGGGCAACGAGGAGCCAGGCCCTCCTCTGGGTCACCCAGTGCAAGAAGGTGGGGGCACAGTGAGGGAACTCTGTCACAAGGGTGATCTCAAGGGACTTGATGAAGAAGGTGGAGAAGCAAGCACTGAGGCACAGGGTGTAGACCATGGGCTGGACCATACAGATGTTGCTGCTGGGCTTCCCTATGTAGAGGCAGCAGCTGAGACACAGCAGCAGGAGCGTGAGCAAGGCAAAGAGGCTCAGTTTGCCTCCAGAGGCCTGCACAAGGGGAGTCTCGAGGTTCTTTAGGAAGAGCACTGCTGCCAGACAGGCCAGGATCATGGTGATGAACATCAGTGTCAGCAAGGCAATGGTGAGGGGCTCGGTCCAGAACAGGTACCGCTCGCTGCGCTTGTAGCATCGCGTGCTCCGGGCAGGGGACCACTGGTCCTGGCGGCAGGGAGTGCACGTGGAGCTGTCTGCAAAGCAGCAGTGAGGACCTGGTGACCACCTTGCAGGGAGTGGAGGATGGAGCAGGCAGGACTTGGTGCTGCTTTGCCCCCTTCCTAAGTGTATGGGATCTCCAGAGCTTGTGATAGTTCAGTCTCTTTCCCCCCTCTGCTTCTCCACCCTCCCCCTAAAAGGACCCACGTATCTCTTGGCTCTGTTTCCCTTCCCCAGGATCACCAACTTCCAAAACATCCCAAAATTTCACCATAGGACTCTCTTCTACCTCTGACCCCAGCATTTCATCATACCCTTCTCCTACCTCTTGAGGTAATAGTATTGCCCTTATACATCCTCTTTGGGATCAGCAGAGGAAGGTGCCCCACTGAAGATCTGTGCACCAGGAGACAGACACAGTACAGTTAAATCCATCGAGTTTCCCAGACCTCACCTTTAGCACTCCAGAAGGTGTTTTCTGGACAGTCTGTACAGTCATAGCAGCAGTGGTGGAATCCTTTGATTTGTCTGACCTGTCCTGGTTCACACTGTTGGAAGCACTTTGTGGTCTCCTAGGCAAGAGGAGGAACGCACATCAGCCAGATGCTTTCAGAAGCACTGGTATCACCACACATTGGAAGCTGGCTGTGCTGGGATCAAGCCATAGCTGAAACAGCTCAAACAGCTCTGGGGATACTTTTCCTAGTTCAGCACACTGGAGATGGGTTACATGTTTGCAGAGGAGCAGGAGTCCCACACACACTTTATGGGAGCAGCGTGCAGGCAAAGAGCACCCTGTGAACAGTGGCAGAACGGGTTATTTCACTTTGTGACTGTGCTTTTACTCACTGTTTTTACCTCTGAATCCTTAGTGTGAAGCTCCATCTGGGACTCATTGATGTACAAGGACTCTCCATAGTCACCCAAAGGTAGATACTGAAGTGTGTTGTTTTCCCAGGACCAGAATATAAGCTTGTAGCCGGTGCTTGTGCCATGGGATTGATCAAACCTGAACTCTTGGCCATTCACCTCGAAGGGGAACGTATCCAGGAAGTGCAGCAGCTGAGGAGAACATAAAAATGGACAGTAAATACTGGTACAGTTGATGTTTACAATGCAGTAAACTGGTGTGTGGCTGAAATCAGTGGTCTGTTATGGGGGCTGTGATGGTGGTTATGGGCCTTCTGCCTGCATTATCAACTGTTTGATTAGTGAGAGCCAGAATGCTGCTGTGACTGCCCCATCCCTGGGCAGGTTGGACACAGGGACTTGGAGCAAGCTGCTCCAGTGGAAGGACTCCTTGTCCATGGCAGGGATTGGAACTGGATGAGCTTTAAGGTCCCTTCCCCATCTGCCTGTGCGCAAACTGGGTGTAAACCTGCACTGTTCCCCTTTCCTCACCTGCCAAGGCCTGATGGGTGCCCTGGGACACTCGTGCTGGCTGCACCCCAGGGCTCGGTGCAGTGCATGGGCCACGCTGTAGACAGCGGCGTGCACGGGCTCTACCTGTGCTCGGCTCAGCGAGGCCGCCAGGGCCCGCAGCGAGACGTGGTCGCAGTGTCTGCAGCGCGCGCCCAGCGTGTCCGGGCTCAGGAGCTGGTGGAGTTCTCTGGACCCCTGGCAGAAGGCCTCCTGCTGAACAGAGGTGAGGAGATCAGCAACGTATTCCTGGAAGCCAGGGACTGGGCTTGTTTTTGTAATGAAGCCTAAGACTATCCCGATGCTCTGGATATTGGGGATGGAGGCGGCTATGTCAGACAACAACCAGCTTTCAGTGCCAATCCAGACTTTCTTGCCCAGTCCCATCTTGATGCTGAGCTCCAGCAAGGCCCGGGCTGACAGACTATGGGAAAAAAGGACAATGATGTTGACTTGGGTCCTGTTAATTAAGTTAATGATGTATTCCAGGTATTGTTTGGCATTGGGGTCTGCCAGGTCTGTAGGAATGATCCCCTCGAATGCAATGCAGATGCTGTGGTTTTCAGCGATGTTTAGGAACTGCTCCTGGGCTCCTCGGCCGTGTTCATCATCACTTCCAATGACAGCAATCCAGTTCCACCCAGACTTGGTCAGCAGCAGGGCCACAGCTTCCACCAGGTTCTTAACACTGGGAACAGTGCGGTAGAAGGTTGGGTACAGCTCGGTGTTGCTGAGCTTCTCACTGCTGGCTCCATAGCTGACCTGTGAGTTCGAGGGTAAGAGGGAAAGCAAGGCAAAGAGTAATGCAGAGGGCAGTGTCCACAGCCCAGATCCCTCTCCACCTCCTTTGCTTAGTGTTGATGCATTAGATTCTAAACAGTGATGGGAAGGAAGAACTCATCTAAAGGGATAACGACCACCATGGCTGCGTTTACCAAGAGAACCATAAACTGGTCCATCACGTGTCTCTGGTAGCGCTGCCCCACATGGCCATCTCCTTCTGCTGCCATTTGTGTCCATCATCACAGACCAGCCCTTACCATTAGTGATAACAGTAATTGGCTGCTTTGTACAAAGGGTGATGCAGCCAGGATTCAGGAATATCTTGGCTCAGGGCTGCGTTTACCTGACTATTCCAGCTGGCTCTGTTGTGGGAACTGAGAACTTGCAGTCACAGATGTATTTGCATGGGGTCCTCCCAGTTTATGCTGGGAGCTCTGTTTCTTCCATTTTACATGGATCCCACAGCAACCTGAGTTATCCCTCTTCTCCCTGGGATGGTAGACACTGGACTGTGTGCAGGAGGGAAGCTTAATGACTTATCCAGGCAATCTGTAGCAGAGAAAAGACTGGTATCTGCTTCAACAGTCCTAGTGTAGAGACCAATAGCATCAACAGCGGTGTTGATCCAAACTCTTTGCCTACCTATAAGGGGAATTCTTGCTCCTCCAGGGCATTTCCTTACCTGTGGGATCCAGAAGAAGCTGAACAGCTTGGCTGTGAGCAAGCAGAGGTCTGAATTGTACGGCCCGATGACCGCGGTCACTCGCGGCTGGTACTCGCTGTAGTTGCAGAGGACCCCGATGCCCGTGGTGCTGTTCTGGGTCAGGAAGAGCAGGCTGGGCTGCAGGGCCATGGCTGGCTCAAAGCACGTGTCGTACATGTCATAGCCCAGCTTCACTCCCGGGAGAAGGGAAGTGGAGTTGTTGATCTGGTCGATGGCAAACTTCATCCCTAGAGCCCATATTAACCCGTCTATGTACAGCCTGCAGTGAGAGGAGACAGGAGTTAGGTGGTTTATCAGGGCTGTTAATGTGCTGATTGGCTTATTCCACACTCTCTGACGGTTCAGCATCCTGCCTGTTGCCGAGGCAGATGTACATGGCACTGTCAGAGCATCCTGGTACCCAAGGCCTTTGTAAGTCACTATTGTGAGTAGAGGGGCTCTGAGCACCTTTCACACCTGGTTAGTCTTGTCTGTCCACAAGGACATCTGCCCTTCACAGGAGAAACAGAGGTACAGAGACCTATAGTATGTTTACTGCTGCTCTTAGCCTTGTGTGCTGCCATGAAGCCAGTGCTTCCCACTGTGCTGTACATGCTGATTGAGGAGAGGTGTCCTCCTTCCTGGGATCTCCCTCCAATGCATAGCTCAGGGCACTGGGCAGATTCCCAGCCTTGTGGCCTGCAAAGATGGAAAGAGCTTTGGCCTGTGCCTTTGTGTGCTTTGTTGGTGCCAAAGAAGCAGGTAGGACACTACTGCGTCTTCATTCTCCTTGCAAAGAGCTGTAAGTAGCTTGTAATGTGATGGTGTGAACCACCTTGGTGTAACTGAGCTGTAAGTAGCTTGTGATGTGATGGTGTGAGCCACCTTGGTGTAACTGAGCTGTAAGTAGCTTGTAATGTGATGGTGTGAGCCACCTTGGTGTAACTGAGCTGTAAGTAGCTTGTAGTGTGATGGTGTGAGCCACCTTGGTGTAACTGAGCAGGAAACACTGATCACACAGCAGCAAGCCTACAAGCCAGGTGATGTTGTGACCTTGTGCACAGTACTTGAGTGTCCTTTGCCTCATAAAAGGCAATAAACAGCACAATCCCCCCACGTGGCATCTGCCTGCAGAGCGCAGTGCATGCTTCTCATTCCATCTGGAAGCAAAAGCAACTCTCAGTGTTAGATTCCAAACACTAAGGAAGCCAATGCACTAAAAGCTGTCATCAGATTGGTGCTGGTTGAAAGTTTGACTGCATCAAGCAAACACAAACCCATTTCCCAGTTCAGACTCAGAAGTGGGTGGCACAGAACAGGCACAGCTCCAGCACCTGTATTCCCATCTCCCCTTCAATGATCAGCTATGAGACCATCAGTCACTACCAGGACTATTTCCCTTTCTCCTCCCAGCCCAAGTGACCAAACAACGTGCACTTACAAAGCTGCTGTTCCTCTTACCTTTCACACACAGCTAAGGAGGGCTCTGACCGTGCCGTCAGGTTTAGGATGTCCATTCCAAATGGGAACAAGCCTCCTAGGATATAATCACCAGGCTTTCTCAACTGAGCTGAGAGGCACGTGGGTTCGAGGGCTGCTGCCCAGGCCAAGCTCAAGCAGAGCAGCAGCTCCAGGACCATTCTGTGTCTGGTTTGGGGAAGACCCATCACAGAGACGTGGGGAAGGGGATCCCATCTCCCCAGCTCCGGTTCAGTCTCTTTAAATAGAACTTGGAGAGATGAAAAGGTCAGGGAAGGATTTGGTTAGCAAAATGCATCAAGTGTGTCACTGCTTGCTTAGTGGGCAATAGTCAAATATGCACCAGTAGCCTGTGAGTGTGGTTGCAAACTGCTGGCCTAATCCTGTTTTCCTTACTCAGTGAGTAGCCTTTACTCGAGCAGTGACTTGCTGAATTCACTGCTGCAGCTCTGGACGTTAGGCTGCTGTAGGTTGGTGGTAAATCCTAGGTAGGACACACATCCTTTGTATTAACTCCCCTTGCCCCAGCCAAACAAGAAGCATCATCTTTAGTGGAATGTGGTTGTATAAACTGTCCCTGTTGATGGTTTTCCCAAACAACTGGGTTTGGGACTTGTGTAACAGTGGGAGCAGATCTCAGTCTGTGCGGGTTGCTCATCTAAAAGCATTGCCAAGGAGAATGAGCTTGGGTAGGAGCAGAATCCAGCTGTGCCAAGGAGAATGGGGCCTGTTACCATCATACAAGCATCACACACAGGGAGGATGAGAAGGAATCGCTCACCAGCATTGCCTCCTGCTGTTAGCTGAGCGTGCTCGTGTGCTCCCTACTTGCAAGCAGCCTGCACTGAGAGAACACCATATAATGTGGTTTTCAATGCACCTCAGCAGACATTGTGTTGCCTGACCTAAAGGGTGGTGGTGAGAGGCTTACCCAGCAGTCATTTTTATTGTTGTTCTGTTTAATTCAAGGTCACCTCATCGTGAGCATCACCAGCCCTTCCTCGGAGCACCGCAAGGACTCACGTGGAGCGGGACCCTGCGCTCCGAGGCAGGTGGGCTCTTACCCGACCTTACTGCTGTCTGTAGGAAGCTGTTGTTGCCTCATCTGAAGTTTTCTCACACTGAGCTGGGATGGTAACTTGAGTTGAAACCCTTTGGTTTGGGTACAGGCTGCACAGGGGGTGATTCAGGTTGTGTCACGCTTTGCATTGTATCAGGTTTGCTCTGAACTGGAAAGTTCCATTTGCTGCATTTTATTGGCTTATGTTATATTTATACCGTGGCTTATGTTATATTTATAGTGTACCACAAAACCTGCTGATAGTGGCAAAGTGATGGCCCTCTGCTGCTGTGAGGGTAGAGTATGTATGAAGGGTATAGGAGTACTTCAGGCAACAATAGTTGTAGGTTCCTATATATGTTATATGGATATATCCATATATGTTCTATGGATGTGTTCATATACATTATATAGATGTGTTCATATACATTATATGTTGGACATTATATGGATGTGTTCATATACATTCTATGGATGTGTTCATACATGTTATATGGATATGTTCATATACATGATATGCTTCTATATGTTACATGGATACATTTATGTATGTTCTGTAGGTAAGTTTATAGTGACATCCTTTTAAGGTTGTCTTCCCCTTAATGGGATATTTAAGTATTAGCTTTAACTGTGTAACTTGTAAAAGGTTCTAACACAAATTCAGCTGCATAGAGAAAAGTGTAGAAGTCATAGGGAATTATTTACAGCCATCTGTGCTTCCATGTGGGATCAGGTGGCAAGGACGGAGTTTATGTGATGGATTTGTGTGCACAATATCCCACCTCCCTCTAGTGAATGTGTCCCCTGCTGCAGCTCTCGAGTACCACCGCTCCCTGCAGGGGAAGGTGGGATTTGGCCCCACTCATGAAAGCTCCAGACTGAATTGCCCAAAGCCCAGTGCAGGACCCTCAGTTCTACTCCGAGGTGACTGAAGTGGGGCTCTTAAAAAGGTTTCTGCTTGGAGACAGGGCCGGGCACCAGGGGAACAGAATGAGCACGAGGCAGTGGCTTGTGTAAATGAGAGCTGGGGGAAAGCTGCTTTACTGGGAGCATCCTTTGCCCAGAATGACTGGATGTAAACTACTGAGTTCTTTCCCCTGCTGAGCAAGTTTGATTCGTTAATGGCAGGAACCAAGTTCATCCTCAACATGACTGTCTGTTTCTCTCAGAAGAGGAGAAGCAGTTTTCCCATGTGGCTGTAACTCCCATTTCTGCATTAAACCTAAAGAGAGCAGAGCCATTCTTTCCACTTGACAGACATTAGCTGACATAGCTTAAGGCATTTAGTACATGACACAGGTGAAATACCACCTGCATCTCTATCAGACAGCAAGCGAGGCCCAATGTTTTGTAGTCTGTACCATGGAACTGCCCCATTTTAATACATGGATTTATCCTATGGAGCTGTTTAATTGTTTTAAGGTGATCTTAGCAGAAAGGGAATAGTATTTGTGTGTTCACAGCAGAACGAATGAACCTCCTGGTAGGACATACAAGGAACTTCCACTTCCTATCCTCAGGCAAAGGACAGCGTTGGCAGATGGGAGCAGTCAGAACAGGAGCTCAGTGCACAGCATCTGGCTTCACCTGGGTTACTCCTGATGGGTCCACATCTGGGTTACTCCTGATGGGTCCATATCTGGCCACCCAGTGAAACAGACTCTGCTAGTGAAGGACAAGGCCCGAATGGGGAACCCCGAGTCTTGCTCCGTCCAACACCCCAAACCCAGCAAGCGCTCTACAAAGGACACTGCAGAAGCACGGTGTGATTCACACAATTTAATGTCCAGTCAGTTTAATCTCCATGAGGTAACCGTGATTTCCTGAATCCCTGCTGTTCCAGCAGGCCACAATGGCTCTACTGAGACACAATCAACTCCTGTGAGATTCCCCCTCTTCCCCCAGGTATTCCTCACATCCTGGAGTGCTTTTCCAGCATTTAGAAAGCTGAAGCAAACTCTATTCCACATACTTGGCGGTGTGTATATGCACACACACTGGCGATTACATACAGTGATTTGCAATAGGAGCCTCCCAGAGCAGTGACTCCCAGTTCAGATTTGCCCCCAGCCAAGCAGAGAAGTTATTTTGTGAGCGTTTGACACATTCATTAAGCAGAATTAATGAGACTGACACATTCATTAAGCAGAATTAATGAGAGCACATTTAGGAGCGTGGCCGGACGGGCAGGACTGACTACCTGCTAAAGCTGTTCTACATCACAAGGTGCATAAAGCAGAGATGAATGGGCAGGGGAAGCTACAGGGAAGGAAGATCCTGCTTAATGGCTCTGTGCACCAAGAGGAACCGTCTCACAGAGCACCCTTTCCTCCTTCAGCTCGGGGCACACAGGATGAGCAGCAGTAAGCAAATGAGTCTGTGACCACATGGAAAAGCGCTTCCTTTCAGCCATGCATCGCTCAGGGCTCTGTTTCCAAGGCTAAAGCAAAAGAGGGGGCAAACAGCTTGTAACCAGCGTGAGCTCAGGGGGAGCGGATGTGCTCAGCCACCGCTCCTGGAGCTGTGCTGCCACTCAATGGCCCAGCTATTGGCGTCGGTGCACGGAAGCTGCTGCAGCTGCAGAGTTTGGCTTAAAGAAAAAGCAAACCCAGACCCGCTGGGGAGCTGGACCCAGAGCATCTTTAAGGTCTGTTCCACCATAGGCTATTCTATCCCATGAGCACACTGTGTTTCTCTTCCTGCAGAGCCAACACAGACACACACATACAGAACCAGGAGGTGTGTGTGCTCTTACAAAGTGAGGTATCCTCAAGAGCTCCACAGTGGGAAAGGAAAGGGAATGCGACCCCGACCCCGCCTGCCCGTGCAAGCATCGCTGCCACCCTGCTCCCGTCGGGACGCGGCTCCCGAGCGGCCCTAGGGCAGCTCGAGCAGCCGGTGCTGCGCGAACAGCTCCTGGGTGATGCTGTAGACGGCGCCGATGTGGGGCAAGGCCTCCCCCAGCACGGCCACGGCCTCCTCGGCCGAGCCCACGTTCATGGTCTCCAGGAAGGCGTTGCGCGGCGGCAGCGCGCAGAAGGCCACGGTGGCGGCCTTGCGGATGACCCAGGGGTGGAAGGCGGCCAGGGAGGCGTTGTACGAGTCCGTGCAGATCGCGGACGGCCGCGAGTCCTCCCCGCCCGTCCTCAGCCCCTCCAGGAAGAGCTGCAGCCAGCGCAGGGCGCGGTGGAGCCGCAGCACCGTGCGGCAGCCGGAATCGGGCCGGCCCGACCGCTTGTGCAGGTCCACCAGGCCGCTGGCCAGCTCGTACTGCACCATGGACTGCAGGGACACGTACCGCTCCCGCCGCTCGCCGCAGCAGTACCCCTCCATCAGCTGCACCTTGGCCTCCGCGTCCTTGGAGATGAAGGAGAAGACGGCGCCCAGGCTGTGCAGGAACCTGCAGCGGACACAGCGTTACGGGCGGCGGCGGCAGCGGGGCCGTGACAGCCGCCCCCGCCGCCGGCACTCACCGGATGAGCCCCCGCCAGCCGCGCAGGTAGGGCCCGAGCAGCACCTCCCGCTGCTCCGTCACGCAGGCCTCGAAGGCGCCCAGCACCTCCCGCAGGCTGAACGCGGCCGGCGCCGCCATGGCCCCATCACTGCGGGGCGGAGCCTGCGCCGCGCATGCGCTCAGAGGAGATGGGGAGCAGGGCCCGAGCCGCCGGGAGGGCCGAGGGGTGAGGGCAGGGCCGGGCCGGGAGCTCCGGGGTGCGGAGCCGAGCGGGGTGGGCTCAGAGGGGCCGGCAGTGGCCCCTGCGTGAGGCTCATTGTGTCTTCTCTCGTCCCTGCAGGAAGCAGCCAGGAACCTGCGGCCTGGTGCTGAGGAGCGGTTGAGGTGGCGGCGGCGGTGATGGGGCCTTATGGCGGCTGTTTGTGAGGTGATTTGTGCCGTCCCGCACGGGATGTGAATCGAGTTCAGATGCCGGAGATAAAAGTGACCCCTTTGGGTAAGTGCTGGGGCAGGGACGCTGGGAACCTGGCCCTGCGGAGCCCACAGGACCCCCGTGTGCCGCCGGGGCTGGCCGCGGCGCTGGGTGCACGGCGCCGTGTGTCCTGTATGGGTGAGCAGTGTGCCCGCCCGAGCCTTGTCAGCGGTTAGTTGGCCTCCTCCCGGCTTCCAAGCAAGGCTCCAACAGCCCCAATGGCTCTGTTTTAGTTACAGGGTTCAATGAGAGAGTTGGGGCTGTTCAGCGTGGAGAAGAGAAGCTGCATGGAGACCTCATTGCAACCTTCCAGTATCTGAAGGGGGCCTATAGGGATGCTGGAGAGGGACTCTTCATTAGGGACTGTAGTGATAGGACAAGGGGTAACAGGTTCAAACTGAAACAGGGGAAGTTTAGATTGGATAGAAGGAGGAAATTCTTTCCTGTGAGGGTGGTGAGGCACTGGAATGAGTTGCCCAGGGAGGTTGTGAATGCTCCATCCCTGGCAGTGTTCAAGGCCAGGTTGGACAGAGCCTTGGGTGCCATGGTTTATAGTGTGAGGTGTCCCTGCCCATGGCAGGGGGTTGGAACTGGGTGATCTTAAAGTCCTTTCCAGCCCAAACTATTCTGTGATTAATACACACTAGGAAAGGAGTCAGTGTGTTGTACAGAACAGGTAATCCATTCACTGAACAGTGCTGAAGATCCACAGGAAGCACACTGCTGTCTTTCCCCCCCCTTTTGTCCTCTGTGGGTTGCATGGAATCCGTTGGGATGCATTCACATACTGAGAGGGCAGAGGATGTGCTGCTGTACCCTCACAGGCAGCTTTCCAGCTTGGTATGGGCATAACTGGAGCTTAATGAAGGTCTCTGGTGCTTGCGGTGGGAGGCAGAGTCCCTGGGGAGGTGCAGAGCCCTGGGAGCCTTGAGTTCCATCCTAAACCCTGCTCTTGAAGCGGTGGGCAGAGAGCAGCCATGTCCTGCCCTGAACTGCTCCGGGCTGGATCCATCTGCATTTACTGCAGGTTTGGAAGTGGACGGTCTCTTGTGAGCCCAGGGAATGGGACAGACCAGTTCATGTTAGCTGCCCTCTGGCACATCTGCTTGGAAGAAGGGATGGAGCCTTTTCCTGCGCTGGGAAAGGGCTACGAGGTGTTCATGGCCCTTTAGTGCTGCTCTCCTGAAGTGACTGCGGATACAGCAGAGGTTTCTTACTTGTGTCTGGTCCAGGAGCTGGGCAGGATGTGGGCCGCAGCTGTATCCTCGTGTCTATTGCTGGGAAGAACGTAATGCTGGACTGCGGCATGCACATGGGCTACAACGATGATGTGAGTATGGAGAAGCCTGGATGAGGTGGGGAGATGCTCTCCAGGTGCATGTGCCTGCCTGTTCCCAGCTCTTGGGTCAGTGTTCCACTGTTGTTCCCTTTTACTTGAACACTGCCTGGCTCATCCAATGTGTCACAGGGGTGATAATAGCAAGGTGGGTGTCCCTGGGCTGCTACCAGCCACTGCTGGAGCTGAGTTATGGCAGAGAATGAAGTATTGCCCCTTCAAAGCCTTCTGTGCAAGAGGTGCATCCCCTTGTGTATTCCTGGGCTGTGAAGTGCCACCGTCCGGCCACCCTTTCCCTGGGCTGTGGAAGTACACGCAGCAAGCTGTGAATGCTGCCTTCAGGTGGCTTGGGTCTTTCTGTATTTCATATGGGCAGGCACCTTCTGTGCTTGAAAGCATTACTGCTGTCAGTAGTTAGTCTGCTCTTGACATGATGCTTGGTCATGGGCAGTGAATTACTTGTGGGATCTGCACCACCATCTCTGATGCTTTAGAGAGAGCTAGGAAATAACTCCTGATGTTCAGCCACCTGAAATTAGACGAGAGGAATAATGGCAGAACTATTGTGTAAGATGAGACAGAGTTAAAGCAACTGTGCCACTGTAGGAAAGGTTTGGAGGCTTCCTGCCTTAGTGCCCATGGGTGAGCTAAAGCTGAACATAAACCTGGCTGTAATTTGTTTGTCTGCAAGGTCTCTCCTCTGGTTGCCCCCCTCCTGTTCTTTGACTCTCTCTGCACATAAATGCTCCATAGGGCACGTTCCCAGTGTTTCGGGTCATTCACACAGTTGTTGTGTTGGGGTAGACACAGTCGTTGGGTTACACACGGTTGTTGTGTTGGGGTACATGCAGTCGTGTTGCGGTACACACGGTTGTCATGTTGGGTTACACACGGTTGTGTTGGGTTACACACAGTTGCGTTGAGTTACACAGTCGTGTTGGGTTACACGTGGTCATTGTGTTGGGGTACACACAGTCATGTTGGGGTACACAGTCGTTGCGTTACACACAGTTGTGTTGGGTTACTCGGTCGTGTTGGGGTACACACGGTCATGTTGGGGTACACATAGTCATTGGGTTATACACGGTTGTGTTGGGTTAGTCGTTGGGTTACACACAGTTGTGTTGGGTTACTCAGTCATTGTGTTGGGGTACACACAGTCGTGTTGGAGTACACACAGTCGTTGTGTTGGGTTACACGTGGTTGTTGTGTTGGGTTACACACAGTCATTGTGTTCGGGTACACACAGTCATTGTGTTGGGTTACACATGGTTGTTGTGTTGGGTTAGTAGCATGATAGTAGCTGGGTTTGTGTTACAATGGGTAACTCGGTTTTTCATGTCTCTGCAGAGGCGCTTTCCTGACTTCTCCTACATCACCCAGAATGGGAGGCTGACGGACTTCCTGGACTGCGTGATCATCAGGTGAGACAGGTCCCTGCCTTCCCTGGCAGAGCTCAGATGGGAAATGGGAACGCTTTGTGCACTGTCCCTAGCAACCCAAGCCTGTTGTGAGCTGGTCACTGACATTTGGCCATTTAAAAACCTGAGGAGCCAAGAACCAGGCAGGCTGGGTTCCTGTGCATCCTTTATCCTCTGTGTCTTTTTGCAGCCACTTCCACCTGGACCACTGTGGAGCTTTACCCTATTTCAGTGAGATGGTGGGTTATGATGGGCCCATTTACATGACACATCCTACCAAGGCCATCTGCCCCATCCTGCTGGAGGACTACAGGAAAATTACTGTAGACAAGAAAGGGGAAACCAACTTCTTCACTTCCCAAATGATTAAAGACTGCATGAAAAAAGTGGTTGCTGTGCATCTGCACCAGACAGTGCAGGTGAGTGATGGCTTCTGCACCCTCATGGGTTGTACCAGCGGGGTGGTTGGGGAAGGCAGAGCGGGTTTGGGTTTCTCCGAGGTGTTTGCACTAACACAGTGTTTGCCTCCTGGTGCAGGTGGATGAGGAGCTGGAGATCAAGGCCTACTACGCAGGCCACGTACTGGGAGCAGCCATGTTCCAGATCAAGGTTGGGTGCGAGTCGGTCGTGTACACTGTGAGTATATACAACTAAATACAGACCCCTTCTACTGCCCTGTGTCATTGCTTAGAGAATGTTAATGGAATTCTCCTCTTCCATTAGGGTGATTATAACATGACACCAGACAGACATTTAGGGTAAGTAGGAAGCTGAGTTGCTGAACTGTGGGTATTGCTGTATGCTGTTCATACCAGGGGCTTTCAGCACTGATTCTTTGTTAGGAGACTGGAACGTTTAGTGAATGGATTACATTGAGTCTTCCGCATAGACCTTCTTCTGTATGATCATAATAATACGTTTTTAAGGCTGTATAATAATAGGACTTCTGTGTTTAAAACATTTTCTGGTCATGATATCTTCTAAATGCGTTTAGTTTTTAGAGTGACAATCACAGATTTTGATGTTCATTTAATTTTACTGGTGCATATGAGAGATTTATATTATCAGTGATATTTAGAGTATTATCTCAATGCATTTAAAGCAAGTAGAAGACTGGCTTTTCAAGTCTGTTCTGTGACTTTGGGCAGGCTGATGCACATCTGTGTACCTGTTCTCTTGTCTGCAGATGAGCCTGCGCCATTCTCCATGGCTCAGAAATGCCACACACCAGCTCTTCATCTGATTGAATTCCTCTTGTTCTAGTGCTGCCTGGATCGATAAGTGTCGCCCGGATTTACTTATCACTGAATCCACCTATGCCACAACCATCCGAGACTCCAAGCGCTGCAGAGAAAGAGACTTCCTGAAGAAAGTTCATGAGACTGTGGAAAGAGGAGGAAAGGTACCGAGGGTTGATAACCTAAGTGATGGGGGTTTTCCTTTGTGAAGCTCTTGTTCCCTACTGATTAACTTGGGCACCTACATGACACCACTACCTGAAACCAAAGGCACTTTTGTATTCCCCCATCTGTATTTTAAAATAGAGACTATTGAACACTTAAACTGCACCAAGAAACCAGGCTGAGTTCATGAGGCAGGTAGGGAAATGCTGTGCTTACACTCTGCAAATATGGAGGATAAAGGCAAAACTGATCTGCATCCGAACCCTGAAACATCCTCTTGGTCCTGTAAATTAAGGAACTAAAAGTGTTTTATTACTGCTTTTAAACTTCATCAGGAATGCTCTCCAGTGTAGCCAGGTCTGTTCAGTATCCTGCTGCATGGTGTTCAGCACTGTTCTGTTACCATAAGCCCCTCCAAGTGCATGGAAGACACACACTTTTATCACCCAGTAAACGATGCTTCAGTACCTCAGTTGTGGAAAGGAAAGAGAGTCTCAGCCAGTGAGAGGGACTTGTTCAGAACTGATAACCGTTTACACACAGTCTGGCTTTCACAGACTAAATCATCCCTCAATTGCAGGTTCTCATCCCTGTTTTTGCCCTTGGACGTGCCCAGGAACTGTGCATTTTGTTGGAAACCTTCTGGTGAGTGCGGGTTTTTTGCATGTCCCACCTCCTTTTTGTCCTCCTTTCGTGTCTGTTTAGGACATAGGATTGGTGGTTGATTATGGAATTACTTCTTCCCATTTACTTCCCAGCATTGCTGACTCTAAGCAGCAAGTTAACCATTTCTTTCTCCCTGGTCATTCTCCACTACTCCCCAACCACTCTGGATCAGTTTACAGTCCTTTAAACCATGGATTGCATCTTTGCTGCACTGTAAAACTGTCTTCAGGGGAGCAGGGCAAAGGATGGATATGAGACTTACATATAATGTGTAATTATGAGCATTATCATTTGGTATTAAAACCCCTAGCAGAATGATTAATATTTGTAATGGAAAGGTGGCTGCAGTGGGTGGAAGGAAAATTAGATTAAAGCTACTCTGTAGTAAGTTAATGCACAGGGATGTGGCAGTGTTGGCATTTGTATACAACTGTTTTATCATGTACCTCACTGAGAGTAGGGTATGTGCACAAAGCCTAGGGAGACTTCATAGGTTTATGGACTTCCAGCACTGGATAGCTGGGATGCTCATTAGTCCCTCACTGGTATCTGGAACTGTTCTTCCTACAGGGAAAGGATGAACTTGAAGGCTCCAATTTACTTCTCCACAGGCCTGACAGAGAAGGCCAATCACTACTACAAGCTCTTCATCACCTGGACCAACCAGAAGATTCGGAAAACCTTTGTGCAGAGGAACATGTTTGAATTCAAACACATCAAAGCCTTTGACCGGGCCTTTGCAGACAACCCAGGGCCCATGGTAGGTGGGCATGAGCCTTTCCAACACAGATCTCTTATTACTGGCTTTATTTCTGACAGGTGTCTTAGGCAGCAGCTGAAAGAGGAACAGGACCAAGATAAAACCATCTGAAGTTCTTAGCACACTGTGGATGCTCACAGAATCTCCTACAAAGCAGTTGAACTGATGTGACAATTGGACAAAGCAGGAGATGTAGTTAATGTGCTCCAATGGGCATCACTGGATAGTCTCCACAGTTTCAGGGTATTTAATGGGAGAACCCCCTGGTTCCTGTGGTGATTCTTGATGCATCTTTGAATTGCAGGTGGTGTTTGCAACCCCTGGCATGCTCCATGCAGGACAGTCCCTTCAGATCTTCAGGAAATGGGCTGGGAATGAAAAGAATATGGTGAGAAATCCTGTTTCCTTCTGTGATGTTTTATATTAATATGATAACATTATATGCATTATATTATCATATTATACAGAGAACCGTAATACATTGGAAAGGACCTTGGGATCATCTAGTTCTAACCACCCTGCCATGGTATATCAAGATATCTAGATCATATTGCATATATTATATGTTACATTATATTGTATCATGTTAGATACTATCGTAACAGAATAGAAGGTAATAGAAGATCATAGAATGTAATATAATGGAACGTAACAGACTAGCTGATAGAATATAATAGAATGTAACAGAGTATGGCAGAATGTAACAGAAGCTGATAAACTATAACAATGATTGCTTTTTCAGAATGCAACATAATATTATAGAATCTGACAGAATATAATTGAATGTAACAATATAATAGAATATGGTATAATCTTAACAGAATAATTGAATGTTAGAGAATCTGACAGAATCCAACTGAATATGATAAAATCTAACAGAATATGATTGAATCTGACAGACTAACAGAATATAACTGAATGTGATAGAAGATATTCTATGATAGAATATAACAATGTAACTGAATATGCTAGAATGTTACAGGATATAACAGACTATGATAGGCTAATATAACAGATTACAATAATTATGATAGAGTGTAACAACGTTGTAGAATGACAGAGTATAATAGCATATAACAGAATATGATAGCGTTTAAGAATATAACAGAATCTGATAGAATATAACAGAATGTAATAGAATGCTACTGAATGTAACAATGATATTTATTACATTATATAAGATATGATGACATAATATGACATAAATTTATATGATATGCTAAACTAGAATATGATATGAGATGATACAATGTAATAGAATGTAACAGAATCCAATAGAGTATGATATATGTGGTATATTATACTATATCATATTCTACTATACCCTATCATTTCATATATATCATAGTCTACTATAATTTGTTATATCATATGATATTCTATAAATATATATCCTAGCATATGCTATTATATTCTGTTACATTCTATTGTATTCTATCATATAATCTCATCACCTATTGTAGATCATAATATAAAATGGCATAAGCTATCAAATATCATAATTTAATGTTATAATAGGATATGATGGGTATATATATAATGATATATATCATATTTTATATTTGATCATACCATATGTATTATCATATGAGTGGTTGTGATAAGAACAAATGTTGCAGGAAAGGTTTTCCTCTTTACATGACATGAGTCCTGCAGAGAACCAGCTGGGGGCAGAGGATGGTTCTGTCTAAATGGGAAGAACACAAACTTACATCCACAACTGCATAATGCTGATGTGGTTATGATAACAACACAGTCCATGTGTCTGTGCGTGTCTGGAGCATTTCTGCTCTCCTCCTCAGGTGATCATGCCTGGCTACTGCGTGCAGGGAACCGTAGGCCACAAGATCCTGAGTGGGCAGCGCAAGCTGGAGATGGAAGGAAGGCAAATAGTAGGTTTGATTTTCAAGGGGGATCATCTGGGGGAAGTTCTTCAGAACTGGAGGTGGCAGTTAAACACCATGCCCACGTAATGGGAATGTGCCACATACAGCATGGAAAACACCCAAGGGACATTTTCTTTGGTATTGGACTGGGGGGGTTCCCCTTTGCATTGCCACCACCTTGTCTTTTTCTGCCATAAGCTTTTCTCAGGGCATATTTATACTGATTAATAATTAGGCCCCATTAAGTCAGGTAAAAAGTATACATTTTTAGGCAGATGGTGGCATTAAACTGATACCAGCTCTCCTTCAGTATTGATTTGTTTTGGCAAATGTGCTACAAGTCTTGTGCTCTGAAACTGGGTACTTTGAGCCCTTAACTTATTAAAAGCTTTTCTGTGCAGCATCATATTCAGCATCTGCTGCCAAGCAGCTCTGACTCCAGCCTCACTTCACCGGGAAATGAGGTTCATTCCCAATCCATTGGGAAACTCAGTTCTGTTTCCTTCTTTAAACTAAATTCAGTAGGAGTTGTGGTCTGTCTGTGTGTGTTACACGCACTGTTCCAGATGCACAGTCTGTGCTTTCTGCTCCTCCACAGCTGGAAGTGAAGATGCAGGTGGAGTACATGTCCTTCAGTGCGCATGCAGATGCCAAGGGGATCATGCAGCTGATTCGCCAGGCTGAGCCTCGGAATGTTCTCCTGGTCCACGGGGAAGCCAAGAAAATGGAGTTTCTGAAGCAGAAAATAGAACAGGAATTTCGTACGTATGGTGCTGGTACTGAAGAGGGAGTGGGGGCAGAAAGCAGGCAGTAAAGGTCACAGGTTTTATAGAATCCCAGCCTGGTTTGGGTTGAAGGGACCTTAAAACTCCTCCAGTCCCAACCCCTGCCACGGGCAGGGACCCCTTCCACTGGAGCAGCTTGCTCCAAGCCCCTCTGTCCAGCCTGGCTTTAAATTTAATCCACTGGACCTCAGCACAGAATTAGGTGTAATGTAATTTACAGGACCAGTCATCCTCAGGAAACTAGTATCCATAACATACCTTATTTAACAGGTTAAGCCCATTTAACTCTTAATGCCCATTTGGACTTGAAGTTCAAGTTGTTCTGTGATGTTTGTATCATTATAGCTTATCATTATTGTATCATTATATGAGATACAGCTTATCATTGTATCATTATATTAGATATAGCTTATCATTAATGTATCATTATTCAGTTAGTGAATTTGTATTGGAATCATAGAAGCTCATAATCGTATTACCAGCCAAGGCAGGCAGGGTACATCTGAAACTGTAACTTCAGCAACTTTAGTTAAGGGGAACGAGCTGCAGGAAAAGACATAATTCCTTGGAAACAGCTGACTTGCAAGGAATCAGTAGGGAAAGGCTAGAATTCACACTGGATGATTACTTACTGCCTGCAGTGTTCTGTCAGCATCGGAGGGCAGGCGGTTCTGGTGCAGTCTGTTCTGTTCAGGCCAGCTGGGCTCACAGGGGTTTGTTTGGTGGCTCTGGTAAAGGTGCCTGAGCAGCAGTTGTGCTTTTCAGCCTCTTCCACACAGCTGCAGTATTCTTCTGCCATAAATCTCAGCTCCATCTGCTCACAGATCCCTGGTCCAGGTTTGGAACCGCTGCAGCAGCCGCTGTCCTAACACAGGTTCTGTACATTGCAGATGTCAGCTGCTACATGCCTGCCAATGGAGAGACCACAACAATATTCACCAACCCCAGCATTCCTGTGGACATATCCCTGGGACTCCTGAAGAGAGAAACGGCCATAGGTGACACACTGTCAACCAAGAATTTCATCTGTCGGGCCCTGCCACCGTGGTGTACTTGTATTAGGTGGCAATAGCGATATACTGGGAACAGCTATGAGGACTTACAACAGAGCTTCCTGTACAAGAAGAGGTTTTATCAGCATTTAGAGGTTGGGAGGGCTTCCTGTGACACACAGCAGCCACTGTGCTGTGAGTGTGTGATCAGTAATGTTCAGTAACAAACACACACTCCCTTGGTGGCTGCTCATTGCCCATTGCTATGAAACGAAGTCCATGCAAGTTTTTACTCGCTAGGTCTGAACTGCTTTGCTAAACCTTTTTATAAGGTTTATAAAATTGGATACATTTTATAAAGTTAAAATATATTTAAGAAAATTCTGAAAAATAAGACAAATCTGAAACCTCTCAGACCAGGAGGGGATGTGGGAAGAGGCAGCAGGTCTGTATCACTGAGCATGGCTTCTGTGTCTAAAGTTCTGGTGATGGTTTAAGCACCATGCACTTCAACAGGAGAACGGAGATGTAAAACACTAGTCTGAAGCTCAGCAAGACTCAGAAATCCAAACTGTTAAGTCCTATAGCAGGTGTCTGTGTGAAAAGTAGGTACTTCATCATTAACCATGGTCTCTTTCTTTCTTTGGCCTTGGTTTAGGTCTCTTACCAGATGTCAAGAAGCCAAAGCTCATGCATGGCACATTAATGATGAAGGATAACGTAAGTAAAAAGATTCTCACATTGATTTTGGGAACTAAAGAATTGATATGGCATTTGAGGTGGGCATCCTGCCACCACCTTACCTTTACCTTCACTGCCTGTCACAGGCTCGTGCCTCGCTGTTACTGATTGCCCAAGACGTGCTGAGACAGTTCAGAGGCTGAAAGGGAGCGATGTTACTGCTGGGCTTCCCAGTGAGGGACACGCACCAGTGTGTCCACAGGGGAGGATCAGAGCTCCACAAACACCCTGTAATGGTTTGTGCTTCCCCCTCTGCAGAGCTTCCGCCTGCTTTCCCCCGAGCAGGCTCTGAAGGAGCTGGGCCTGGCGGAGCATCAGCTGCGCTTCACCTGCCGCGTCCACATCCAGGACCCGCGGAAGGAGCACGAGACCGTGCTGCGTGTGTACAACCACCTCAAAGGGTGAGGCCAGCCTTACCTCCCTGTGGTGCTCCCCCACAGGCATGCACTTGGACCCACCTGCATTAAGAGTGATCAGTTCAAATGCTTCCTCCTTTCTGCAGCCCCCGAGTTACAAGGAGAAAAGTCTCTGCAGCCCCAAAGACTCAGCTGCTCTCGATTTGAGTCTGTGTAGATCCCATAACCAGAGCAGTGGTCATCACTTCCAGCTCCTGGTCTTTACCAGGCCATAGGCAGAACACCCCAAATCTTTGTTCCTGTTGGCTTGCTGCTCTCACTGCTGCTTCTACCTGAAGTTAGTACAATTGTTTAGAGAGACAGTATCAAGTGTAGGGTCAAGACACCTCTTAAAGCTATTCAGTAGTTGTAGCACATGAGCCTTACACACTTCCTATGGGCAGGTGGTCAGTTTTGAGCAGTCCTTTGCTTGGATGAACAAGGTTCAGCCTGGAGCCATACACATCATGAGAGCCAGAAATAAATTCTGTAGGAAATGCTACGTGATTAATACAAGCACCAAAATAACTAAGTTACCAATCAGCCCCATTCTTCACTGTGAACACATTGGTGTTTGGGATTAAAAGGTACAGGGGAGACCACTCTTCAGCCTGCACACGTCCCATCCAAACTAAATCCTCTATCTTCTCTCTTACCAGGGTCCTGAAAGATTACTCAGTGCAGCACCTCCCTGATGGGTCTATAACAGTGGAGTCCATCCTTATCCAAGCCACGGCACACTCAGAGGATCAAGGAACCAAAGTTCTGCTCGTGTCCTGGACCTACCAGGTTGGTGTTCTTCAAGATGTACTTTCCAATTATTGAATTACGAGTTAATTACAGTTATATCTGTGTTTTGAGGACAATGCAGTACCCAGCTTCTAATCCAAGCTACACCACTACTGCCATAAGGAGATTGGAGGTATTTGTTAGGTGTGAAACTCAAGCAGAAAGCAGGATAACACAAACTCGTGGTAACATCAGACATAGTGTGATCTTTCTTCCTTTCAGAAGCATACTTCTCAGGCTACATTTTTAGATGCTTTTTACAGCAAAGAGCTGCCTTCTTGAGGGCAAAAAAGGGAAAATCGATGGTTCTATATTCTTTTTCAAGACAAAAGGTCATTTTCCTCAAAAGAGGTACCTCAAGTCCAGACACCTCCTTTGCCAAATGGCGTTTTACATTGATGTTATGAAAGAACACCCAGAAACACATCTGTGCTGCCTGGGCTGCTTCCATTTATGAACACTGCTAACATTAGAATGGCTTCAGTCTATTTCTAGGTACCAGAGTTGAATTTACTGCCCACATGGCCAAGTCAAGCAGATGACTGCTTTCATCCTGTCTCTCTCTGTTCTGCTCTCTCTAGGATGAAGAACTGGGCAGCTATCTCACCTCCCTTCTGAAGAAAGGGCTCCCCCAGAGCACAGCATGAGCCCCCCAAGGGCTTCAGAGAGAGTCAGGTTTATTTTGGTTATTCCCCTGTCAATGCTTTTTAATGGCTTTGTTTTAGTAAAGGAATTACAGTGTCTGTGCAGTGACTGCAGTGCCTGCCTACACACCCTTCAGCAGCACCACGCTGGAGACCTGGGCCAGGGGTCAGTGCAGCTTTAGAGTCATGAGGACACCTTCAGTGCTGCTAACGCTGTAAGAGATGCTCAACATTCTCCCCTCCCATAGCTCCTTTCCCTTAAACCCTCAGCACTGAAACAAGGAGCTTTCAAAGCATCACAGCTAACACGCAGACTAGAATGGAGGCAAGAGAATAAACCCCTAACCCTGCTCTTTACCCAGCAGTGTAACATCTCCTTACCCATACATCCCTCCATGGCAGCTGCCAGCCTGCAGGAAAGCTGCACTCCTGGATAGAGGCTCAGAATTAGCTTTTGCCTTTGTGCACAACATAAAGATAGTGCTTAGGTGGAAGGAACAGGCCCTCCAGTGCTGGGAGGCTTCTCCATAGCCTATAAATGGGACAAAAACAGCAGTCTCTCGTGGAAGGTAAAGGATTAGTTTGTTCTAATGCTCCCACGGAGGCTTTCCTCAGCTCCATTTCCAAGTGCCAGGATTTGCACTTGTCTTACCAACCCCATCAAGCACAGGGACTCGGGAAGAGTTTGAGCAGGTTTTCTACTGATGCTTAACTCCTCCAAGCTAAAAGCAGAACACAGGAAGGGGGAGGTCGGTCACTGACCCATCATTAAACACAGATCCACTCTATGGGGTTCAAACTACAGGTAGCAATAACTCATAACTAGTGCAAGTCAGGCCCATCCCAACAAATGCATTCACAAAAGCCATTTGTTACGAAGCTTTAGCTCTATTACAGTGATTTCACACCTGCTCTTGGTTTGCTTGGTGCATCCATCTCCTCTTGCTGAAGTGCTTCAGTGATCAGCATTAGCTGATCAATACAGCATCCAAATGGCTTATCACCATCGTGCATAGGCAGTTTTCCATCAGCCAAGACCCCAGCATATCCCTATACCCATGCTGCTTATTTTCCAACCCTCTTACCTCTGTCCTTAAGCAGAGTAGCAGCTGGATCAGACAATGGGCAGAACATCCATTGTGGAAAGAGAAGTTACAACATATATAGATGCATACAGTCACTGATCTCCCACCATTCTGCCCCATGATCCCACTCCCTCCCTCCTTCAAGGTCCACAGCAGTTCCTATTCCAATAACACAGCATAACCCACAAACCCTAATGCCTGTTGCGACAGTCACAGGTCCAAGTGTCACTTTCAACCTGCAGTCTGCACATTTGGAAATGGAAACACGGGTTCAGCCCATTGCCAGAGCCAGGCCCCCCTCCTGCCCGGGTCAACAAGCCCCAGGGCACCTTCCCTTTGCACTCCTCTGCTCAGCAGTCAGTACCATACACACGCTTCAGAGCCTGGGAGTGGCGTGGGAAGGAACAGAACACAGTCTGTATCTGTTACCAGATCACACCATCTTCAGTATCTTGTTGGCTGTTCAGTTTATCAGCCTGGCCAGTGGGTTCCTGGTGCCTCTGAAGCCCTCATGTGATAAATTCTCCCCCCAGTCTCACAGGGTGGAAAAGCTGCAGCAGTTCTCAGCAGCTGTGTGGCTGTTAACAGAAGGGGTGAGACAGGTTAGGTACTGTGTTTATAATCACAAACTGTGGTGGTTGCACAGGACTGCACTGTGGGAGGAGCTGTGCTGGCGTTGAGGCCTTCCCTTGACAACCATGTGGCCAGAGCAGCCTGCTCACTGCTGGGCCTGCACAGGGTTAACTGACCAGTAACTACCTGGATCTGCCATCAGCTAAACCTGTGTTAACAGATGTCCAGCTTGAACCCACGGGTGCACAACCCTGGAAACCCTGCACCCCTTGGGAAGGAGGGATGAGAAGCCCTTATTTGGCTGTGGAATGCAGGCAGAAAGCAGTTTGTGAACCCAGCTGGCTCTGGTGTGCCCCCCGGGAGGGAAGATCCCTCCAAAATGGGAAAAGCCAAGCAGGACAGCCCTGATCCACTCCAGCAGCAGGCTGGTTTCTTTCACATAACCCTTTTCTGGGCTGCATGGCATTCCAGAGGAGCCTCATGTTAAACAGAAAGGAGACCAGAACATCAGTGTACATGAACCCAGCGTGAGCTAGGCAGGACTGCAGAGAACACAGCTCCCAGGTACCCTGCTGGTTGGCTAATCCATGTATTAAGATGTTAGGCACCTCCCTCCAGTGTGGCCTTGATGTAACAGCCCTGTATGAAGAAAGGGTAGGTTTACAGGTTTGGTTTTGAAGGGACAGCTCAAAAGATGAACACTGTACTTACTTTGAGCAGCTCAGTTGATTCCATCTCCGTGTCTCTGATGCAGTTTATAAACATAGGAGGACTCCCCAAGTTTCTGGTCACAGATGGTGAACACCACTTGAGGCCTGGATCTGAGCTTGAAGTTGAAGTGCCACTGCCTGCTGGAGGAGCTGAAGTAGTAGAGGAGTGGGTTAAGGCAGCAGTTGAGGCTCACCAGGGCCAGGGTGACCTTCCGCATCTTGTAGATCAAGCTGGCAAATGCCTTGTTCTGGATGACCTGGATTCTCATTAGGAAGTGGAGCAGGTGAGTGAGGTGATAGGGGAGAAAGCACAAAGTACAAATGACCAGGATCATGTAGATGGTGCTCAGGGCCTTCCTCTTGTGAACGCTGCTTTTGATGCGGGAGATCCTCTTGGCAATGAGAGGGTAGCTGATCAGAATGATGGAGAATGGGATCACAAACCCAAACACCAAGGCCAGGATGTTGTAAGTTGTCATGCGCGAAGTCCAGCTACTGGTGGTGAAGTTCTCAAAACATGCTACTGTGTTCCCTGCACCCCTGTTGTGGAGGGGACCTCCGAGGATGAGTGGGACCATGATGCTCAGAGCGACCACCCAAAGCACTGTGACCACCACCACGTAATGAATGACCTTGATCTGGATGTAGGTGAAGGGATGCAACACTGCGACGTAGCGGTCCACGCAGATGCAGGTGAAAAAGGCGATGCTGAGGCAGATGTTGATGTAGTACAGAGTCCCAGTTATCCTACAGGCTATGTCCCCAAAGATCCAGTTGTTCCCATTCAGGTGGTAATGAATTTTGAAGGGTAACACACACACAAACAAGGTGTCCACCAGAACTAGATTGAGCATGTACACATAGGAATGGGAAGTGTGCTTTACCCTGCAGGACAGCAGGTACAGAGCCAACACGTTCTCTATCAGACCCAGCACGAAGACGAAGCTGTAGATGACAGTAAACAAGGAATACTGGAAGTCTGCTTCCAGATGGAATTCTGCACTGGAATTGGCATCTGTCTCATTGGAGACTCCTTCAGTCCAGGAAATGCCTGCCATGATTTCTGCTGGGGACACATCCAACACAGGGTATGAGTCTTAAACCACCCCTTACCTCAGGAGGTTCTTGTGTCTGGTTTCATCTTGAGTGGGTAAGAACTGAAGCCTCTCCACAGCGATGTGAAGCCTTGGTGATGTCTGTGCTCAGTGTGTTCAGGTGGGAGGTGGTGTTGCTGGAAGGGAGAATAACTAATTTAAACCCCAAGCATCTGAAGTTTGCACAGGAACAACTCTGCTTTAACACTGGCATTAAAACCATCACAAGGTGGCAATACTGAAACAGCAGAAGCAGCAATGCTGAACTGCTTTACCTTGTGCTGCAGTTTTATAAAGAGCATGTGTGGAACCTTCCTGCTAAGAAGCAGTATTTAAAGCACAGAACAGAAACAGGTAGTTGGTGTAGGGTAAAGGGCTAGTTTGTGTGTCTGACACACAGGAAAGAGGCGCTGTATGAGCAGACTCCTCATCCAGGTCACTCCCATCATGCAAGCAGTGCTGCTCCAGCAGGGCAGTTTCCATCAAATATAAAAGACATTTCAGTAACTGAGCCAAACACAGACACCTGAACAGAAGCCACTAACAGCGAAGTTAAACCCAGCCCCAGTACACACAGCGCTCCTAAACTGAGCCGTGGCCAGCACAAACCCACAAAGGTTGCTGGGTGCTTTCCAAAGGAAACTCTGAAATCACACTTCCTCCCAAGGAGTTGTTTATCTGGTGAAGGCAAAAGCACCCAGAATATCTGGAAGATCAGAAAGGGAAAAGATAAGGTTTCACTTTATGTATGTGCTTTCATGGGTCTTGCACCTCATAGCAAAGGGGTTGTACACACACACAAGAAAATGAACACAAAACCAGGCACGGGCCAGCTGTAACTTCAGCAGCACAGGGCTTCAAACAACCTTTATCCCTGGGTGCTGCCAGAGCAAGAGCCACTGAACACCCATCTTGTCTAGGGCCACAGTAAAGCCTTGCAACTAGGGAAAGGGGTGGTCTGTGGAACCATTAATGGGGCAGGGCAGGCCCAGGGGACGGGTTGGCTGCTGCTCCCCACAAGTCAAGCACAAGTCAGTTACAAGTCACTCTTCCACCCTGTCCCAAACAGTCACATACATGCTGCAGGACCCCACCATGCACATCTATCTGTTTGAGAACACTTCTGCTCTCTGTAAGAGGCAATAGAAGTGACAGAGCCTATAACAAGCATGTATTTTCCAAGTACACAGCTACTTCCACCTCTTACAGTAATGTACCCTTCACCCACCAGGTTAAAAACTAATCTGAACAGTCCCAAATCCAGCTTTGCCTCCCCAGGGCTGTTTTGGTGGTGTTCGTCTGGGGTCTTTGGGGCAGGGGAGGGCTGTTATTTCTTCCAGACAACCCAAAAAGCATCACTGAGCTATTTCTGCCCAAAGTTATTTGATTTACAAAACCACACAAAAGCCTACATCAAAGTTTCCACTGGATTCTGAGTGCATTAAGTTATTAGGCACGTTTGCACAGAAAACCCAAGCTTGAGTCTTTGAACTCTGCTCAAGTGTGAGGTTTTTCTGGGTTTAATTTTAAAGCATCACTGTCAAACCATCAGACACAGAGATCTGCCCCTGGACTGGCTGTCCAGATTGCACCAACTGAACAGAATTAGCAATGCACCAACATAAGAAGGGGAAGAATGCTGGATTCCCCTCAATCACAAGTATTAATGATGGACACGACAGAAGTGGCTCTGAGTTTGTACAGAAGCTCCCCACTGCTGGTACATTCTGTGATGCTAAAGAGAGCATCTTCTTTAATTAAACATCTTCAGGTTATTTTTAACAGCAGCTCTGGGGTTTAAAAAGCAAAGCAGGAGCTGACAACAGCGCTGCGCTAACTGCAGAGTCAGCCAGTCTGTGTCTGGGCCACTGCCTCCACAGCTGAGCCTGCTGCTCACTCACTGCACTTGGTAACAAGCCCAAAGAGTGACAGGTTTTTATTGTAACCAGAAGCTGGGACACGTTTCCAGACACATCCCATAGCAGGGATTTCTGCACCATGACTACCACAAAGCAGCCGTACCTGAGCGTGCAGCAGCAGTTGGGTTTATCAATGCCCAAACAGCAGGAGGATTCGGTTTGGTTTTGTGTCCTAGAATAGATTTAGGTTGAAAGTTGACTTACCAGAGCTCAGATCTTCACACCAAAGCTGCACATGAGCACGCTGGGCTCTCCAGAGTCCTCACAACCGCGAGGTCACTGCTGAGCTCTTCCGTGTAGGGGCTGTAACAGCACAGAGCGTGCTGCCCTGCAAGATGCACTGCAGAGCTCTGCTGCCTTGCTCTAGAGCAAGAAACCACAGGAAGCAAAGATGAAGAGCTGTCACTCAGCTCCAAGGCACAGCACTCGCCCCACTCCCAGAGCCAGGAGAGCACAGCCCATGGCCAGCACCAGTGTGGGCTCCACATACCCACGCTCCCACACAAAGCTCCCCCATCACCTCCCACCCATCCTGCCCTCCAGCCTCAGTGCTTCAGTCCAGGACACCTGAAATGGGCCTGCAGCTGCACTCTCACTTCCCTCCAAAGGGAGGAAGAGCAAGGCTTTGCTGCCATTCCCTTTCAGGCAAATCACTGTCTAAAACCACACGGACACATTTAAGGTTTGGAGCTGGGCTTCTGTTGGAAAATCACTGCAGTGTGTTACAGCATGCCCACCTTTGGCTACTTACCCAGCAAGGCTGGACCACAAAAGCACAAACAGGTACCACTGCACCAACAGAGCAGCCTCAACCCTCCTTTTCTATGGTAGAGACCCAAGGCTCCTCCAAGGTTCTGTTGTCTTCTTTGGGAGTTAGTCCCTGAGGGAGTAAAGCAGCTACCAATTGGCATCCTCTGTGGGAAAGGAGGGTAACTGGAGGTAGCCTGCTTTTCCTTCCCATGTTGTCAAAAGCAGGTCTCTGGCAAAACCTGGAACAGAGTGGGAAGAGATGAATCACTTCTCATGAACAGACACCCAGAAACAGGCTGTCCTCATGCTCTGTATCAGGGTTATCAACTAACTCCATCCCCATCGCCAAGGCAAGGGTGGTCAAAAAGAACCACTGCCTTTCCCCCTCTGCTTACCTTGTGGCTTTCCACCATGCAAAGAGTCTCAACTCCACAGTCCTCAACTGTGCTGCCTGCTCTGTAACTCTCCTCCTCTCATGGACAAAGGGGAGGTCAGTTATGGTGGTACCAGGCACCTCAGCTGCACGCCGCTTCCACTGTGGAGTGCTTAAACCAGGTATTGTTTCTTCTCTAAGCTTCAGAAGTCAAAATCGTCATCATCTTTCCTGTAACTGGTACTTTAAAAACAGTTATTGTATAACCAACCCAGAGATTCTGGTATCCTTTATGAGAAGAACAACCCACAAGTTACCCAATGTGTGTTCTATTGCTTGAGCCAGCAGGCACGGCCTGAGGTTAGAGTGGTTTGAAAAGAAAAAGGGGGGGAAAGGAATAAAGAAATCTCTCTGCTCCCTGCTCCACAGCATGATTCACCCACCCTTTGCTCACTGCTCACCAGCTCTGAAAGAGCAGAGGGTAGCAACAAGCAAACTGAAGCCAGCAATGGTGGCAGCCACCTGGTCCTGGTCCCACAGGTTTCATTTCATGGTCAGGCTTATAGAGTTGTTCCTGTGCTATTAGTCCAGGCTGTGACCATTAAAATAGGTTTTAAGTGACCTCAAAGGAACTTTGGTCTGTAACACGCCACATCCTTGCTGCAACAGACATCACTCTGTAGCAGGGTAATGTAAAAGCCACTACAGTTCAGCACAAGAGTGACTGCTGATGAGGAGAGGAAACGGGGAGGACTTTCAAAGGCTGTTTCTGTAAGTCACTGCATCAAACAGCAACAGTTGTCCCTTGCACTGTGCTGTACAAAGACAGGGTCACAGAGGAGAAGGCCCGAGAGGAAACGCTCCATTCTCCTCTGTTCTAAGCCTGTATTCCTCTCACACACACACCACAGAAGGGATACAAAAAATAGATAAATCTACACACAAAAACCCCCAAACCCTACCCCTTCCTCCTCCTGTTTGAGCGACAAACACAGAATCAGGAGAGAGAGCACAACAGCAGTTATATGAAAGCAGCGTGGAGTTGTTCTTCCTTTCCCCTTGGCAGTCTCAGAGGGCAAGAACAAACGACTGGAAGATGCCCACAGCCACAGTCAATGGTTTTTATTGAGACAAGATTGTGTATTGTGTAAAGAGCGCTTGGCAAACCTCCATCCCACATCCTCAGCAGTCCTTTCTGTATCTCACAGAGCTGCTATTCTCCTGGGGCCACTGTAGTGTCCAAATCTGAGAGGAAGAAACAGAAAACATTGATTTAGGAAAGAAGGATGGCACTGGAAGCACCTGAAAGCACTTCAGCTCTGTGGTCTTCCCTTCCTGCCTGGGCACCCTCCCCACTGACACAGAGAGTCACCAGATAAGCAACAGGATGATGGGCTCTCTGTCCTCCAGCCTCTACAATCCCCCCATACACAGCAAGGGAGAAGGGAGGGAACAGGAATGGATCTATAGGTGCCCAGATGCCACGGAAGATTTGATCTTTATACATGGTCAGGGACAGAACAAGTTATGAGAACTTCAAGTATCATCCATGTGAGACCTCAAAGCCATTGTCAACACAACTGCTCTTTTGCTAACCTGAAAGTAAGAGGAAAAACCCTACCAGGAAAAACACCACACCGTTTTTCCATAGCAGCTATGCTGCACACACACCTCTGCAGCCCAGGGGGGGTCACTGTAATGGGGGTGTCAGCGAGCAAAGCTGTGAGCCACAGGTCTGACAGCACATAAAGGAGACTGTGGGTGTTGCAGTGTCAGCTCTGACTCCTATAGAAATCATGCCAACCCCTGCATCCACCCACCTGCTTCACTGTATTCCACGGATTTCAGGAAGAGCCCGGATGCCGGAGCCATGGCGTTGGGTGGAAAAGCCCTTGAGTCTTTTAACTCCAGTAACTCCTTTATATGATGAGGAGTTAGCTTGCCCTGGCCAACTGCAACGAGAGCCCCAACCATCCTTCGGACCTGGAACAACAGAGAACACAGCTTAGCAGCTGCCCTTGGAAAACTGAGTGAGTCTAGAAAGTTCTGTCGAGTCCTGCTATTAGTAGTGTGCTGTTTAACAGCCCACAGTTAGTACTGATAGCAGGTCAGGCTAGAAACCTAATCAGAGTGCAGTGTCTTTCACTCAGACAAGACTGATAGCACCATGATTTATTAATATGAGTTTGCTCCTGAATACAGGTACATCATTATTATTACACCCATAGTTCCCAGAACACCTCATTTCTGGTGTTCCCTACTCTTCCTAATACTACCAGTTGCTCCCAGTGCCATGGGTGCTTCTAGTCCAGCTGAGCGTTAAGAAAGAAGCAAGCACTTCTCCCACATAAAGAATATTTTGACCCTTGTTTTAGGTGCCAGTATCCCAAGTCACAGCCCAGGCTCATTCATCAGGGCTCAGACCAGTCCTGGCTGCCCCTTGTATGCCTCTGCTATCACAGACCTCCAGGAGCAGCTCCAGTGCTCACTTAATTTCTCCAAAAAGACCATAATAGAATCCTAGACTGGTTTGGGTTGGAAGGGACCTTAAAGCTCCTCCAGCTCCAACCCCTGCCATGGGCAGGGACCCCTTCCACTGGAGCAGCTTGCTCCAAGCCCCTGTGTCCAACCTGGCCTTGAGCACTGCCAGGGATGGGGCAGCCACAGCTTCTCTGGGCACCCTGTGCCAGCGCCTCAGCACCCTCACAGGGAGAGCTTCTGCCTTATTCTCTAGCAGTCACAGCCACCCCACAGCCTGCAGAGGAAAGGTTTTCCTTCCCCTTTAGCAGGGATTGTGTGGATTGCCTAGGATCTGCACTGATGGGGGTGACACATTGAGCTTGTGTGCAGTGAGCAGCAGCACAGCATCTTCTAGTGACCAAAGCTGGTGGTAGGTGAGGGCAGCTAAAGACATTTATATGAGTGAGATGAGGACCTGCAACACAATGGCCTCCAGCTACGCAGCACTACCTTGGAGCAGGTCATGTTCTCACCACACGTGGGAAGCTGAGCAGGGGATGGTTTCCATTTCAGAAACAAGAGCAGCACCCACACATCCGTCTGTGGCAGGAAGCTCCCATACATGCTGGGAGAGCTGAGCTCACAGGTTCTTAACACATAAGCAACTATGTAGGGGCTCTCTCAGAAAGTACAAAAACAGAGAAAAACCCAAACCCAAGTAGGACAGCACCAGACGACACCCCCAGTGCAGCAAAGTGGTGTTTCAAACACCTCCACATGTCACAACTTCCCTCCTTCCACACGCAGCAATTCCAGACCCCGCGGGTTAGCACAGGTTTCACACCATGGCCCTCACCTCCTGCATAAGCACCCCTTATACTTCAGCATCCTCCTGGCTAAAAACACTCTTTCCTCTGTATCAAGAACACATGGTGTTCAGGAGAGCCAAGACTTGTACCTGCTGCAGGTATCTGGCCAGGCAAGAGCTGAACCTCCTAGAACCTGCCAGCACTTCCCCTGGGCTCACCTGTACCCATTTCCACAGGGGAGCTCACACAGCCTAAGGCAACATGCCACAGGTTTGCTGGGACCAAGTATTATTTGACAGAGGAGCCACAGTGAAACTCAGCTCTTGCCAGGGGCTGATCCCAAGCCATCCCAATGTCACCATCTCCTAGTGACTTTTGTCCATGCACACTGAAAGAACTGTCCTCCAGGCACAGCATGACCTAGCCTGGATGTCCCAGCACCCTGTCCAGCTGAATCCTAAAAGTCAAAGTCACCACTTCCCTGGGGAGGTTATTCCCCATGTTCTCCTTGTGATGGTTTCCTCTTCATGACCTTTCAACGTACATTAAGCACTCCAAAAACTTAATATATTGCTGTAAAGAAGCACTGGTCCAAGTGTCTGATCCAGTAACATCCACAACAGAATAAACCAAAATCCTCTAGGCAACCTGACCACGATTACCACTGCTCATGAGAAAGGCCCAACAACCAAGATACGTTTACCCAAAGGCAAGCACTGTGTCTCCCTATGTGCTCTGATCCCACATTGCACCGTGGAGTGCCAAGAGCCTGCCTTTAAGCAGATGGCACAGAGAAGCAGCACAGATCCTGGCCATATGTTATTTTACCCAGCCCTCACTAGAGGTCATCCTATGCTGTGACTTTAGCTTTGATGTCTCCACGTTTGGAGTTAGCTAGCATAAACGCAGCCTAATGGTACACATTTGAATTAGCCATGTGCTTGGTGTCTCCCCTTCTGCATGCTAGTCAGCAAAAACATACACAGACAGTGTCTGGGGCTATTTACTCCTGTTCTCTTAATAGAGAAGCCCACTGCAAGCACTTACAGCAGCTCTGTGGGGTGAGACCAGAGGCCCTTGGGTCCAGTCTTCTCTTTATGATGGGGGGCAGGAGCAGATGCTGGGGTAGGTGAGTGCAGACTCAGTGCACACACAACCTGTTCCTGTTTCACCCTCACCTGACAACTCACTGAACAAGGCTCAGAGAGTGCATGAGCCGAGTATTATGGGTAACTGCTCCCTCTGCACAGTGTCACTAAGTAGCATTTCCATTCCTAATGCACTAAATGGGTTACCAGCATTTTCTCCTTGTCACAAGAGCATCCGATGGAGCAAATCCCTGCTGTATATCAAGCCCTTCTCAAGCACGTTGTTGTTCTTCCCTTGCTCACAGCCAGACACCCACTGTCAGGGAGCTCACAGAGCATTACTTGGCACAGGATAAAACCAAATTTGGTTTGTCAAAACAGGATAAAAAATAGCTGCTTGCTGTTCCCACAAAACACCCCCTCTCGCCTTCAAAAAACAAGCCCTCTCTTGCCTCTTCTCTGTCTCCAGAGTGTGACCATGGCCAGGATAGGCAGACTGAGAACAGCCAACTCTTTCCTAATGAGGTGATCCATTAAGTTGTGGAGAGCTGTCTCCCCTGAGGACAGCACTAAAAACCCCCCTGGAGTTATTTCAAAGAACAGCCAGCAGAGACCAGACAGCATGGCAGAGGGAAGGATGCTGCAGCCATGCCTGCATGGCTCAATCAGGTCTTCGCATCCCTCCTTTGTGCAACACTGACAATTACTTCATGCTCCAAAGCCAGAAAGTAAAATTCCAGGCAGTCTTTTGCTGGGCCCGGTGCCATTCAGCAGAGCAGGAACATATGTCTGTTGGGTTTCATTGCTCAGGCTGCAAGGACAAAGATTGTAGAAAACAAAACTTTCCATCCTCCCACACCATTCTGTGACTTTGGACATTCATTTTAGACGTAAAATTCAGCGATTCTGGTTCTACCAGATCAACCAAAGAACACAGAACCTCCCCTCTCTGATGGCAGGTCCTGTGTGTCACACAGCTCCACAACAGGGATGGCGCTACACAGGCAGGCAACAATGCTAAACCGATCAACAGTTACAGGTTTGGTTCTTGGAGGCAGTGTGCTGAATCCAGCACCAAGCTGTACCTGGCGGTAAAGAAAGGATCTGCTCCTGAACTTCAACTCCCAAAACTCCAGTCCCCTATGGAAAGGAACAAAATCAGCATTTAAAAATCACATTTCAAACAGCTCTTCCGTCCCCCAGAGAAATACAAACCACAGGTGAATGCGAGTACGATGAACGAGAAGCTGCACAGCCCTCAATTAACCTGAACCAGCATCATGAGCCTCTGCAACCAGACTGTGCATTTGCTACTCGGCTGCAGATAGTTTCTGGGGTGAAACAATTCCTGCCTTTTTGTATGCAGTAGTTTTATGGGGCTTGAGCTGCCTCACACCCAAGTTAAAATCCATCCAAGTAAAAGGGGAAGGGCAACATAAAGCAAGGTGAACCTTAGCACCCTGCTAAGGTGCTACTGCTCTGAGGAATGCAGCCTGATGTCTCCTGGGGAAAGGAAGAACCAACCATACAAAAACAACTCTACCATTTTATTGGGAGCTGGTTTGAGAGAGTCATGTGGTCCTAACAGGCTTTGCAGACTGCATTTCAACACTCAGCAATGCCTACTGTGACATCCACGTGCTACTGGAAAGGGCAGGACACGCAAGGCAAGAGCCTGAGGAATCCAGCTGCAGCATCACAACACAGGCAATGGCAGACAAGAAAGCATTCCAGGCTAAGTGAGTAGGAAACAGCAGGTGAACATCTGGGGATGGCTAGATAACTGCTATGCAAAAAGACTTCATCCCCCTCACCAAATCTGTTCATACAGATCCCAATTCCCAGAAAGTTCTATGGTAGCAACCAATATTCCTTATCAGAACTCTACTGAGGCTCACTGCAACTTCATTCTGCTGCATCCTTACAAGCTACTCTGAAACAATTCTGAGGCTTTGCTGATGTTCCATGAACAGCTCTAACATAACACTAAACCCCAATGCAAACCCCTTCTCAGGAAGAGCCCTGCAGGAAAGAACCCATATGCACATTTCCTTCCCACAGACAGAAACAAAAGTCTGCTGTGCTCATCAGATATACATAAACTTGCACACATGGGTTTCATCCATCAGATATCAAGCAGGGCACAGAAATAAGGTTTTCACTTCAGTACCTGTGTGCCCAAGCTTCCATGCTACAACCAATTCTAAAAGTCACTTAGATAAAAGTAACAATAAAAAATAAACTCACTAACAGCTTATAAGTGCTCCTTATATCCAACAGCATTCCTACAGCAAGGAGAGACAAAGCTTACCTTGCATAACCCAGAAAAGCAGGTATTTCAGTGCAAACCCTCTCCTCTCCTGCCTTGCAATGAGCCCAGTAACTGGGCATCAAAGGGCTGGGGAGACTTCTATCAGGTGTGAGAAAAGCCCAGCTGCAAGTTGTTTGTCTGGGGTTCAGAGGGGCAGGTTGGGATTGCTAGAAACATCTGAGGATGGAGAAGGGGCTGCCCAGTCCCTGGGACAGGCCATAGAAGGAAGGTGAAGCTGGGACAACCTGACTCACAGGCCCACATGGGGCATCAGGGCAAACAGTCACTGCAGGGAGCAGCTACAAGTTGTTTTCTCCTAGGATTTACAGATAAATTACTGCTTTTAGCCCTCCCTGTCACGTCTGTTGGCATATGCAAAGGCAGCTCCTGCCCCCAGATTCTTCTATGTCAGGGAATGACAGTGTCTCTATCACTTACCTACACTCTGCTCTCCCCCAGCTCGATGCACATGGCACACAGGCATGTGCATTGCTACACACGTGCAGACAGCCAACACTTCAAGGTGACAATTTAGCTCAGCTCTTCAGCAATGCACAAGGGACAATTTACAGCAACAAATGCCCCTCTCATCAACCTGCATGCACCTTCCTTAGCCAGGGTTCTCCTGCTCATGTCTCTTGACAAGATCTATCAAGTTACAAAAGATGGGGTGAGATACTTAGGAAAAACATCTTGTAGCCTCTGAAAAAGAACAAGATACACTTCTTAAAGAAGCAAACTTTGGTTTTTCTTGCCAATCTCACAAATAATTTGCTTACCAGCAAAAAAATCCAGCTGTCTTTTTTCACTTGGCAGCAGAAGCCAGCACCTTGCAATGAATAATACATATCCTGCTCAAACACAGGTGACAGAGCAATCACTCCCTAGGAAGAAGCGATGGGGCTGAGCCCCTCAACACATCCTGAGCATTCAAAAGCATTTTTGTATGGATGGGGCACTAACTCCACTTCCACTGTTGCTGAGCAACTGAGTTTGATGGAAGGAATCTTTTTAACAGTTAGCCTTTTACACAGACAAGTGGTCAATTCAGAAGATTGGATTAAGTTCAGAAAGAAAGGAAAGGACAAGGAAGAAAAGCTGCATTATTGGACTAAGAGACCATTATTCTATGGATTCCTCCCTCCAAAATGGAAAATAAACCTCCTTAGATCAGGCTAGCAAAACAATAAATATCTATTTGTAAGTTTTCAATGCTCTCCCAGCCCTTTCATTGCAGGAACAGATCATTCTGCTACTGCAGTGAAGAAATACAGATGCACTTGAGGCGTATTTGCTGTCGTCTTTGCAGAATGGGCAAACAAACACCCAGCTCCAGGCTGGATCTGTTCCCATAGGGAGAGGTTTACAGATTAGAAGTAATTAGGACACTGTAATTAAAAACCCCCAAACAAACAAAGAAACCCCCTAACACCACCTCTCCTTTCACAAGGGCCAATCCTACAACCTTCTTTCTCCAGAGCAGAAAGATCACAGTTGTGGTTATAAGTAACAAAGTCTTTTAAGAGAGTTAAATGCCATTTTAATGCACTGAAACCAGGCCTTTCACAGCCATCCTCTACAGCCTAAACATACATTAAATCAATTAATATTGACATGTTACAACAATGACTCACTATAAAACACAAGTTTGGCTCCATGTGTCACCAAAAGCAAAAATATTCCATCAGCAGCTTGATGCTTTGGATCCAGATTTCTGGTTTGCTCTCTCCCTCCCTCATGAGCTGTTTTTGGCCTCATGTGGGATAGGTTTATGCAGCAAGTTATGCAAAGAATGGCTATTTCCCTTTTTTACATTAAAATCAAAGGGATAAAGGAGCAGATCCATATTATACCCGAGATGAGTCAACTGATTGATTTGGATTGGTCTGGATTTGGAAGGAAACTTGGTTCATACTCACAGGTGACTGTTAATGGTTATTTTCAGGTTAGCTCACAGACTCTGCCTCTTCCAATACTTCTCTGTATCATAAAGGACAAGATAATCTTGTGGATAAAACATTTCATTGTTACTTGTGTCCCTAAACATAACCATGCTGGATGGAGGGAGCCAAAACTCTCCATTAAGCAACAGCAACCCAATAACAAACAGCAGGAATGCAGCCACAGGACAGGACCCGTTTTCCTCTCCAGCCTTCCTTATCCCATGGGGACCGTGCTGCAAGAAAGTGGCAAATAAACATTTACACCTGGCATTAGCTGCCACATCCTTGTGCTGTAGCAGTGCCAGTGCCATACCCAACTGGCTGGTTCTTTATAATGTGCCTGTGTGTTGACAGGCACCAGCACTGAGTAGGAAAAGCAGGAATCCAAGAGGACAGGAAGAACTGAAAGCCCAGGGCTACTCCGAACATAGAGATCTGGGATTTTTCTGCTTTCAGTTTTTTATCTTATATTACTGATGGCAATATAAACCATTCTAAGACATGGGGAAAGAAACAGGGGCTATTCGCAAACTGCAATGAGGCTCTGCTGAAGCTTGGAGCATGGCACTTACTGTTACAGACAGCTCAGGAGGTATTCAAATGTAATGGAGGGTTGTGGGGGAAAACTACAGAGAAAAGGGTATCCTCCTAATCACAAAGCAGGAAAACGTGGTTTGGAGACAGACAAGAGCAAGGTTTGCTTTCAAGCTGAAACACAACAGCCATATCTGTGACAGAAGCCAGCATGAAAGTGAAAGCCATGATCAGATGATAAAATACCCATGATCTTTCTGGGAATAAAAACTTGATTTACTGCTAGAGAGAGAATCCATCCAACCACTTCATTTCAATACTTGCAAGACCTGGTCCTGAAGGAACCTGACACTCCACAATCTTTTGTTTATGTAATGAGGAATATTGGACTTGCCTCCATTAGCACCCCCTGGGAAGACAGTAGGAGTTACTGGTGTGAACCAAGTGGATCTGCATAGCTCCAGCAGTGACTTAGGTGTTGGGTGGGTGTTTTCTATCTATCTGCAGCCCTTAGGCAAAGCTAGGACAGAAGCAGAGGGGGCGGAAAAATCCAATCCCCTGAGAGAGCTGGTCTTTAGCAACCAAAATGAGTGTAAATTCTGGAAGCACCTCATAGGAATTGCTCTGCGCCAGATTCCATACACCAGTTTATAACATCCTGCCTTTTAATGTACAAACAACTTGTCCAGTTTCCCTTCCCTCATTCCTGCTCATCTTTTTCCCTGAGGACATGGTGGAGGAGAGGGAAATGAATGTCCTTTCCAAGCTGTCACTAAGCAGAACCCTGCTGACACCATCACAGGGCTGTGAAGCAAATGCACAGCAAACAGGAGGTCAGTTACCAAAGCAGCTTTTGAGACAAAAAGAGCAGCAGCTGAGCAGAGCAGCTCCTCAGCTGAGTATCTTGGCTCTCACCTGTGTTCATAGTGGTGGGACAGGAAACCAGAGGAGGGTTGGATGTCCACCTGGAAGAGGGTTCTGATTGGACTCTGAAAAGGTGTTTCAGAGCTAAGAGAGCGAAAGGTGCTGAAGTCATGGGTTCCCACCAGGAACTGAGCTGCCTCCTGCATGGCAGGAACATTCAGGTAGCTGAAATGAAAGGCAAAAGGAAAGGAGCATCAGGTGGGACTTAGTATGTTACATGAATCCAAATCCAATTAATTGATGAGAGGCTTAAACCTCGCACACAGATTTAACATGGCAGCATTGTGGAAACACATTTTGCAAGATGGAGTTTGTCTTCTAATGGTCCAAACCACAAACCAAGATGCCAAGTGACCTGAGGTCTGAAGGTATTCCAAACCCCAGGCTAGATGAGGGGTTGGCAGACACATGCTTCTACCCAAACCATTACCCTGCTGTGCTTCTTGTAACAGTTCAGTTCAAATAGCTCTATTGCTGGCTGGAGGGCAAGAGAACCAAAATCCTTTGCAGTATCTGGATCTTATAAAGTGAGGATGATATTGCCAGGTAAGAAAATATCAAACACTATGATGGTTTTCCAAACCCTAGATTTGCAACAGCCAGAAGATGAAGTTAGGAAGCAACAGAAAAGGAATGACAGAACTGTCAGAGATGAAGCCACACTAAACCAGAGGTGGAGATGCAGAAGAAAAGGCCAAGGGTAAAACTCAATGTTGTTCAGATTTCTTCATTTGAAGTATCTAGGTCTGTTCAAAATAGCCTCCAGCAAAGGCATTTAGACAGATTTCCTGACACATTTGCTGAACAGATGCTTATTTTTCTTGCTTTTTGTAAACTTCTAAGAAAAGCCTGAGCAAATATGCACGATCCGTGACTTCAGTCTTCCACGTCTTAACAGAAGTCAAAGTCTTTCTGAAGAAAACCAAAATTCAAGATAAGATTTACCAACATCATTCATTTTTTCACTTTCTTCAAGAAAAGTGACCAGCACTTCCAGAATCCTGGTCACACTGAGCAGCACTGATGACACCTAGCTGGCAGTTCAGCTGGCTGCAGAGGTTTACTGTGTATTATGTGTTTTATACACCAGACATGCTCCGTAGTGCACACACACTGAGTTTCTCCACTACCAGCAGTCCCAATGTCCCACCTTTTAGTAAGACACCTCCCATTCAGCATTCCTAATATGCTCACTTGATCCTTTATGTGATATTGCCATTAACTGCAGTGTCTAGACTAAATTTAATGGCATTTCATAAAGATTAATGGGCCTGAGATTAAGGCCCATTGTGCACATACACATTAAATTGCAAAATTAGCTGTTATTTTTCCCTCCCACAGCCCACAGAAAGGAAAGTCAGCAATTTAATGTTAGCACAATGCCATCTTTACCCCTCTAGGACAGTTGAGATCACGTTTTTCCCCTATTACCCACAACTGTTATTCCAATAGTGGTGATGAAATTGCCACAACTGGCTGCAAACCTGTTTTTCTACAACTCCACTTTCTTGACTGTATCTTTATCTCAGTACAACATAAACTAAAAAGACAATAACAAATTATCTTCTGGGGTTTGTTTGGTTTCTTTCCTCACCCACTGTTTAACATGTTCCAAGTTGTTTGTTTTTTTCTTTCTAAATGGCACTGAATTTGTTTTTCTTCCCTTGCATATACAAGTACTGATCTGTTATGACTCAGTGGCTACTCCAAGAACACAAGTGAACACTGAGCCAGATATACCGGTTTGTTATTGTAGGGTTGCTCGGAGTCATTGGTCTCACTATTCAAACATACAAGCAGTCAGACAGGGAATGAGAGAGCAGATTTACACACAGTCAACTACCAGAAATAAAACTGGGAGAGAAAAAATAAGATTAAAAAGAAGAATTCTCAGCCTTCATTCTTGTCTGTCTGTATGGTCACACTTATGCTCTGGGATCTGCCAGGCAATGCATTTCTGCCTATCTGCATCATGTCAGAGCACTGCTCCTCTGGCCAGCTGTCTGAATGGGTTTGCTGTATGAACTGGCAAGGTCATCTGAGGAAATGCTCATCGATTCCATTAGGGAGGGACACACAAAGCTGTTGATGGACTTTAGATGGAGTCACTGAATAAACAGTTCAGCAGTGCTAAGCATGTTTATTACAGGTAACACCATACAATTCAGAAGAACGGTAAGGCTCAGTGAACATAACTCAGTGCAGTTGCACCCATTTCAACAGAGAAATCTTGGCAATGTGAAGAGGGAATCTGGTCTCACATGGAAATTACCCCCTCCCGCTTCCCCGAAAAGCCAAGCTCTTCCATAGCGCTGATGAGGCTCCCCAGGGATGTTTAATGGAACACACTTACCCTGCCCCAGGAGCCCAGCAGAGATCCCTTTCAAACACTGGGATTTCAGAATGATGAGAGCAGCCCATCAACAGCCGATAGATGTAGGTTCTTGACAGCGCAGAGAAGCGTGCATGGAAGGTGCTGGGCACCCGGTGGGCATTCAGAATGCTGTGAGGAGAGAAGACAGAGTGAGATGGAGAGGAACGTCATGCACTAGTTCAAAAGCTTTTGCCTGGTCACCACATAGATGGGAAATGAAATATGCAATGGATTCTTTGAGAAACCACACTTAAAATTCATTAAATCTCACTCTCTGCAGAACCCATGATTAACCCATGACCAAGGATTTGCATCTCTAGGCTGCCACAGGCATCTGTCAACTGGAAGCAAACAGAAGAGCCTTGGCATCATCCCTGTCATCACACACCAACTTTGGGTCATCTATCAACACATTTTGGGGATGCTCACACCATCACAAGAGGCTAAGATCAATCAGCCCTTCAGCAGAGAAATGGCAATTGATGGTGTGTGTTCTTTGACACACAGTGAGACCAGACACCTCACCCAGCCCATCAAATCATGTTGCAGATCTGGCTGAGGGCACACGTGCTCCCAGCCATGCTTAAGGCAAGAGGCAGCAACTTCCCAAGGCAAGCTGACCCCTCCAGTTGAGGAGCACACCTTACAAATACTGTGCCCCTCTGCTGCTGCAGATCCATAGTTCCAAACGTGAATGGGAAGGACTCCCCCAACAACTGATAGATACCTCTGTGCTCACTCTCAAAGGTTCCACAGCTCATTGTAGCAGATGGAGATGGCTTAAATGAAGTCACTTGCCCCCACAACCTCCAAGACCCACAGGACTTTGCTATAGCGATGAAAACAAAGGTGCATCCCACCATCACCTATATGGAGTCTGTCTGGAAACAGAACGCTGCATGCAGGAGACCTCCTCAAACATCACGTGTGCAGAAAATGGCTTTTGGGAATGCTCATGTCTATTTATCTTCCACTGACTCTGGGCAGTCAACTCAAGGATCAGCTGTCTAGGCAGCTGATCTCCCCTGATTTCTTCCACAAGCAACAGGGAGAAACTGCCTTGTTTCTCTAAGCCAGCACCATCATTACCATCAAACACAGACAGCTTGGTAGCCAGAAGGGAGGGAATGAAAGCTGTTAGAGAGGAAAACACCCTTCTCTCCAGCAAGGGAGAATACAGAGCTTCCCTGTGTTCCTGCCCCAAAGCGTTATCATTGATTTGAACACATCAGCACAGTTTTTACAGGATTTGATTTTCCCTTATCCCAGAAGACTGGCTACTCACCACACCGCAGGGAACATACAGCAAAGAGCCCCTATAACACAGGCACCACCTCTCTGCAGGTGTTACTTTAGAGGAGATCTTTCCTGAGAAGCTATTTTTCTCCTGCAGTGTGCCCTTCTGTCTTTGGGGTTTAGCATAGTGAAGAGAAGGGACCCAGAGCAGCCAAAACGTACCATTTGGGACCGAGTAATAGAAAAACCTATTTATTTACTTGAAAAAGGTTGGTGCTCCAGGGATTTCTGCCAGCTCAAGTGCCTCTGGCTCACATCCTTTGACTGCAAAGGCTCAGACCACAGAAGAAGAAATTAAAGCTGAGGCACAAAGATTTGCAATAACAAGCCCTGGAGATTGCTCCACTGCTATAAACTCTCAGTAGAAATGCAAACTACATCCTCCAGGCCTGCGATTGAGTTTGAACTGAGGACCTCCAGCTTCTTTTAAACACAGGAATATAATAATTACATTTATTTTCCCTTGTTTACATGCCTCCACAAGCATTTCATCTATCTTGAACTTCCCTTATTAACATTTATGTGATTTTTTATTCAATAACCATCCTTTCACTCCCTCTGATAGAGCGATGCTTTCAGAAAAGCCTAGTTATGCTCACATGGTCTTCCACACAGGCACCTTTTCTGCCTCTTCCAGCAGATGCAATTGCTACCAAAGGCTTTTTCTATCAAGGAATGTCTTTCCAGCATTTATTCCAGCAGCTGCATTTCAGGCCTTCTTAAGATCCCATTATCTGAAAGCCTGCTGGCAAATACAGACTCATGGCATACTTTACCTTCTCAAAGGAGCCTGAATTTCAGAGGAGACTGAAGGAAGAAAAACCCAAAGCTATCTCACTAGCAATGGTAATTTATTGGATACAAAGATATTCTCCACAAGTACATCCTACAGAAGTTAAATGGCAATTTACAGACAGTGGGAGGAATCTCAGCTCTGTCTTCTTGTCCCTCAAGCAGCATTTACTGTGTGCTTACAAAACTGAAACCAGAAACAGAAGGTGTGAGTCTACTGTACTACCACCCCTACTTAAGGGGCTAAGTCCTCCTGAAGTTACCCGAACTATGAAATAAACTCTGATCTTTGTGGACAAGACCCTTTCAAATATGCTTTGCAAATCTAAAAGACAGATCAGGTGACAGAAGAAACCCATCATGCTACAAAAGGTTATTATTGCTGCTGATACAGTCAGCAAGCTTGGAATCTTGTTTCCCTTCCAAGCTCATAGCCAATAACATGTTCTCACAAAGATCCCTCTCTCCATCACCCCCTGCTTGCAACCACATGAAAGTGCCGAGTTTTCTCTTCAGCATTAGGAGAGAATTCTTCTTGGCAAAGTCATATTTACAGAGGAGAGGATGGTTGCTGAATACACTCAGACTCATGCCCATCACCAGGCTCTTTAATGGAAAGCAGCTGAACCATTTTCAGACCAAGGGAGGAAGGAGAAGTAGAGCTGAGTGCATCCTGAGAAACCCAAACTCTAACTGATCAGGACTGTACTGCATTTGATCAGAAGATATCACCCTTGACAGGTACATCTCAGGTCTTAGTGCGAGATAAAAAAGACCCCACTGCTGCCTCCTTTCAGAGATACTCTCTAACTCAAAACTTTCTTCCGCAGCAATCCTGTTTGCTCTTTGACTAATCAAAGCATCACAAAGTTCACTATAACTATGCATGTAGAATTGCTAGTATGGGAAATGGAAGGGTCACAACAGTAGATTTTGTTCTCTCAGACAATTCTATTAAACTCGGACAACGCAACTCACATGTTCTAAGCCTAAACTCAGGGGAAAGACACTGAGATTCAGTGGCTGGTGACACACAGGAACAGACTGATTATTACAGTGGTATCCTCTGGCTGTACAATCACCTAGTTTTGCCTCCCAAACAACTGCTTTAGCCCTTTAAGGAAGGAAATCAAAAGTATGACCTACTTCATGCTCCCTGGAACAGCTAAAACATTCAGAAAGGGTTTGATTTCCATAGATTCTGACCTAGTTTTCAGGCTGAGCAAAAAATAACAACTAAAATCCTGCACAAGTCAAACTCTATTTCAGAATCTTTTCTTTTTGCTTTAATTAACACAGCAGCCTGGAAAGAAATCACCTCCAGCCCCTCAGCAGATGCACTGGACTCTTCACACATATGTCAAAGAAGGTGAAAGCTATCAAGGGACATAACTCACAGATGTTAAGCTGCAACTTCGCTACCTTGAGAGAAGGATTTGCTCTGTGTTCTGGCTTCTCAGTACAGAGGAATCTAGCTGTTACTTTAAGAGGCAAATGGAAGTGCAAATCTGTCAATCCTCTGTTATTATGCTAATATTCAATCTCAGGTTTGGGATGCATGATCTGACTTGTTACTGGATGGCTGTCTGTGGGCTGTGTAGTAAAGGCAGTGAAATCAGTATTTGCTTTGCTTTCAGGTACCCACTGTGAAAAGTTTGCTTTCAGGGAGACTCCACCAACTCTGCAAACTGCTAAAACACATTTTTGCAAATAAGGTGTGGGGGAGAGCAATTTCCCTTCCACATTTCTGGGGACTGACAGGGATGCATTTCTAATGGCAGCCACACTCTGTAACAAGCCCAAGCAGCATTAACGGTCATCACACACTGCCCTTATGTTGAGCTCACCTACTCTAACACATCACAAGAGGGTCTTATGGAGGGACAGTAACAGTGAAGCCAATGAGGACAGTCAGAAGACTGTCAGGATCAAAGTGGTGTGGCCCTATGCTGTTCACAAAACTGTCTGAGAGCTGTTAGAGGAAATAAACATCCAGGGAAAAGGTCAGTTGAAACAACATAATAAACAGCCACTAACAGCAACTATGTGCCTCTAGTAATAAAGCTCTCTCAGTGCCTTCCAGCTCTCTTTCCTGAGCTCAGATTCCAAGGATTTTACTTCCTCTTCCCCTTCACCCTCTGATGGCTCCCTTGGTACTTGTCTGGAGGCGAAAGAATGCAGCTAGCTCCAAGAGAGCAGCTGCATCTTCTGCTCCAGTCACTGACCAGGCTGAGAGACTGCAGATAAAAGGTCTCAGTGTATTTCACAGAAACACAGAATTATTTGCGTTGGAAAAGACCTTAAGATCATCCAGTTCAAAAGCCCTGCCATGAGCAGGGACACATCACCCTATACCATGTTGCCCTAGGCTCTGTCCAACCTGGCCTTGAACACTGCCAGGGATGAAGCATTTACCACTTCTTTGGGCAATCTGTGCCAGTGCCTCACCACCCTACAGCAGGTTTGAACGTTTACAACATGCTTTGAAAGGTCTAAGCATGTGATTCAACTGCAGATCAGCACCTTCCACAAAGCATGACACAGTTCCAACCAAGCCATACTAGTTCACTCTTTGCACAGCACGTGGAACATGCAAGAAAGACCTCCTGGGAAAAAGTAACACCATCATTCATTTCTCCCTCCTTCAGACCCCAAACTACTTGAGCACCTGCATATTAAGAGCTGAATTCACTGTTCCCCAAGCCTTGGAGAACTAGAATGCTCCCCTGCAACACTGAGAACTGATGCAACTACAATGTCAGCCCTCAAATCCCAGGCCTTGCTATGTCAGCATTTGTGTCAGGTCCTGTTTTGCAAAGAGATTAGAAAGTAAAGCAGACCAGGTGAAGCAGGAAGGAGGAAGAGCACCTCATAGTAATGTTGCTAATTCTTGCAACAATCCTGCACTGGGGTGGGGAGGGATGGGCTTTTTGGTCCTGGGCCCTTGCTCTGACATAGAGAACTTCTCTCCATAATCTTCCTTTATGTACATGTCACCAGACATCAGAAAGACTGAAGTCTGGCACCTTGCATGACAGTTCCGCTCACCTAAATACCTCCTGTAAATTACCCACCTTCTTGCACAACACTCTGAAATGCTTTGACACACTCTTCCATGCAGTACCTCACAGAGATTCAAATCCTACTGGACCAAATCCTGGGCAGACAAAGCCAATCTCGGCCTTGAAGAGTTTAGTGTATGCAAATAAGACAAAGCAACAGAAGGAGGAATAGACCACAGCAAAGCAGTTGCTGGCAAATGGTGTGTTGATTCTGTAACGCAGCACAGATTTGGCTTTTAGTCTAAAAAAGCCCCCAGTGTTTCATTCAATTTACCCTTTAACCATAAAAATGCACCCATGTCTGGGGAAGAAGAGAAACTGGCTGACAGCTGTCAGAGAAACTGCACAACAGCTTGGGAAGGAAAGCAAAGAACATGAAATCCAATCCACCTTCTGAAAAAGTCACGGGGTGTAGAAATTACTCATCTAATTGATGCAAATTCCAAACAGAAACTGTTGGTTTAATGATGATTTTTTGCTGCATTTGAGGGTGGGCATTTAGGCTTTTCTCTCATGCAGAATAAGCTCACTGTGACATTCTTCAACAAGTAATAACACTAACAAGAAGAAAGAAGGAAACAGGAAGAAGAAATGGCTGTTCTGCTCTCTGTAGATTGTTGTATCAACATTCATATGCAACACTTCTTGTCATTAACAGTTGGGTGTAGTATGAAAAGGACTTTATCCCATTGAGTAAAACATCAAATCTTGCTACAAAAATATTCAACTGGAGTTTTTGATGTAACTTTTCCAAACAAAGTTAAGCAGTAGCGTTGGTCTAGGAGGGGAAAAAAGGGGCTGATGATACAGGAAGAGAGGAGCAGATTGCCAACACTAACAGCAGCTTTGTTTGCTGTTCTTCATCATTTTGCATAGATACAGGTAAGAGGCAATACTGCAGCCAGTTTTTTGCTAAGTGCTAATTCAATAAACAAAGGATATTAAGGAGTTTGGGGAGTAAAGCAGCACTGAAAGTTAAATACCAGTGTTCTAGCTCATGTGTGGAAGTAGAGTCATCCCATTGGATTCAATACTTACATGGTGACCCCAGTCTCTCACAACTACTCTTGGTTTAGGGGTACGAGCATAGATGATCTAACAGTAACAGGGGTCTGGTGGTAGTAGAGATACACACGTGCAAGGGAGTGGTTTGGCAACACATATTAACAAGGGAAAATAGATCTTGTGGGTGAAGAATGAAGATCATTGCTGCATTTCCTCCTTTCTTCAACAAGAAGAAAAGATTTTGACTTGCCACCAACTTACCAGATTGGCTCAGGCTTCAGGTAGCGATTAAGAGCACGGACAAGCTGGTTCTCCTCAAAAGCTGGCTTCCCTGGAGCCCTCTGGATGTCAAGGTGAGCAGAGTTGCAGAGTGCATGGACACCAGTATCTGTGCGGCTGGAGATGTGGAACTTGATAGGAGCAACAGGCTTTAGGTTCTGCACTGCCTTCTGGAAGCCAAGATGAGATGGGATTCGTGAGTAGATGACTTGCTTCAAACTAGCTAGGAAAAAACATCCTCCTCCTTGCTGACCGTATGTCTCTTTATTACTCACACAAAGAAGTAATTGGGAGTTTTACCATGGGCTGCAAACAAAGGGACATAGAGAAGCCTGTTTGGGGGACTTCTAGCACCAGTGGGTTCTCACCTTTTGTCCTAACATTACCGCAAACAGAACATACAAAATGCCATATGAGCTTTCTTATGTGCACAAAATAAAGTAAAATATATTATCTGCCCATCCTTTATATCATTGGGTGAGTGGGAAAGAAGACAGAGACTTGCCCATTGAAACCCAGACACCATCCCTGCAATTTACTGCTAAGAACTGGACTTTGATTTCTTCGGCAGATCTTAAAGTGCTGCAGAATCCAAGCCTTAAAGGGCTGGAAACAGCACACAGGGATGTCTGAATGACATCAGCCAAGACACTTGAAGGAGCTTAGGCTGCATCTTTTGCTTCCAGTGCAGACCATAACAGTGTCAAATACTGCATCTTATTGCTGCGGGCAAAAGTTCCTTTCCATCCACAATGGGAACAGGGCTACAGAGAGCAACATGCTTCCATTAACTGCTGAGAGCAAAGGAGGAGCCAGGGACCAGATGACTAGTAGCATACACTGATGTAATGCATTTATTAGTCCCACTGAGAAATACAAACAGATCTAAGAATCATGACACAGCTCATAAAGCCCACGAGCAGTTGAGGAGCTGACATTGAGCTATCCCAGCAGGTACAGAGAACCACGGGACAGACACAGGCCACTGGCAGCCATAAGGTGGGATTTCCTTGTATTTGCTGCTTCCACAGTGGCATTAACACAGGACTTGGCTAATTCTTGACAGTACTGTTTTCTTCAGGAGCTAGCGTTGCCTTTATAGTCAGGTGATGCCTCACTCATGCCAAGACTTCTGCCACAGCAAGACTAAAGCAGAAAACTACCAGCATTATTTATACCATCAAAGAACTTATGTTTTATAGTCACAGAGTTCAAGCTTACTGGAGCCAAAAGGCCCCAGAATTACACTGCAGCTGAAATGTACTGTAAAACTTAGTTAGCAAACTGTACTGCAACAAGCTGAACTTCCTGTTCTTAAGGCAAGGGGAAAAACAGCCATGGAGATCCTCTAGGTTCTGCCTATGGATTTTGGCATGGATTTGCTGGAGAGCCAACCTGTGGCTTGGCCTGTTGTTTCCCTTTCCCAGCTGTTCCTATCCACACAGCTGGCTTTTATCTCCCCACCCTGTTTCTGCCTTTCAATTCTGCCCACTAACAAAGGACTGGAGAAACAACCGGGTGAATTACTACACATTCCTGCTGGGAAAGTAAATAAAGCCCTGCTAAATGAGTCATTAATATGGTGTCTTTTAATCAAGATGCACACACACAAGAGACAGAACAAAAGAGATGCTAACATGGTTAATTAGGTAGTACATATTGAAGGGTCTGTCCAGACTGGCCTAAGTTTAGTAAAGCCAGGGTGGGTTTTGGTAAAGGACAAACACTGGTAGGTCAGCAAGTTCATGGAATACCAATGTTAAAACCATAGTAGGTCTTATCTACAGTAAGGTTTTACAGTAGGTTGCTGGACCACTTCAAAATACAACTCTTTTCTTTGTGAGGACAGACCCTTAGAAAACCCAATGTAATTTGTTACAGGGAATGAGTGAAGCAGATCTGAAAGACTGAAAAACAACAAGAAAAGGCAGAAAACCAGATGAATGACTAAAAACTTCTTCCCCTTTCCCATCTCCACTCCTGAGTAGTGAACCAGTCTTTATTTCATTTTCATTTGGTACCAAGAGTCAACAGTTTGAACTGCTGACTCACAGATACCTTGCAGACTCCTACTGTTGAACAGAGAGGATTCTGGGCTCTCAAAAGTGTACCCTTAAAATGCATAGGAAGGTAACAGAAAACGTGCAACAGAGCTGCAGGGGAAGGCCTGGGAAACAGAACAAAATGAGCCTATCTTTTCCTCTTCCTAATCCTATTTGGAGTTCACATGTGGTTACAATTAACAACAAAAATCTTTATCTATCACCCTTAACCAGACAGAAATTAAATAGTTTTCTGCAGTAGATCTTGGCTTGTGCCTCAGCAATTTGTCTTAAAGCAGAAGCTGCCTTTTAAGAACACAGTTTCTGCAAATACATGTTTGGGTTTTGCAAGCTCCTCCCTTCTTCCACCCTCTTCTTTCCCATCAAGCAAAAATCAAGCAAACTGTGGAAACACAGTTCAGCAGGGTTAGAGAGGGGCAAAGAACAGGAGAGAGCATGTAATCACAGTATCACAGTAATACATTCTCCTCTCTTGTTAGGAGCTTGGAGAAGTTTGGATGCAGCACTCCTTTGGATCCCACACTGCATCCAGACAGTGCTGGACAATAAGAACACTGGAATGCAGACTCCAAGGCAAACCTGGTTGTTTTCCCCATTCAGGTCAGCCAATGAATCCACAAAGGTGCAGGACTGAATGACAGGTTCTACAAATGGTATTTTCATAGCTGCCCTTCTCCAGCACAACTTTCTCCTAGGCAAAGCTCTCTGGTGAAGTGACTGAAGGATCTATGTGCTGGGCATCCAAGGAGGAATATGACTACCACCACCAAATCTCAGATTGTGAAAGCTTGGATTCTTCCTCCAAGCCTAACAGGCATGCAAGCTGATAATATACTAGCAACTGCTGCCTCCAGGTTCAATTCTAATATTTCATTTATACCCCACCCTAATTAATCTCCTTAAAAAGAGCATTTCTGAACTGATGAACTTTTTTGCAGACAAGTCAGAAATGACCCCTTCACCTATGCAAATGTCTCCTATCTGTACCACCCAGATGCCCTTTGAGCCTACAGACAGCTGATGGTTTCTCCTCTCATTCCTGTATACTTTCATCTGTGAACATCACCCACGCTGCTAAAAGCCCCACATTACTTTCATTTAGTAACTGCTTGGATAGCAACCAGTTTTTCCTGCCCTTTCGGAAAAGGCAAGCCCCTAAAACAAGTACATCTTTCATCTGAGCAGCTCAAAAGGCTTTACTGCTATTAATCCAGATCCCTACCCTGTTAGGTATCATCTATGGATTCCTATGGGAAAACTGGGGCAGAAGTTAAGCCCTTTACCCATGGGGACCAAGGTAAAAGCCACTAGAGAAGATAAGGAATAAAGAAGCTGGGTTGCCCTCCCAGTGCTCAAAGTTCTTTAAGCCACAGAGCATGCAAATACCCTTCTCTTTAGCAGGTGTAACAAACACTGAAATCATGGCCTGGCACCTGCTGGAGGCCTTTCACTGAACCAGATCTCATCCATTTTCATTTTGCCTTTACTTCCTGAGTCATAGCATTTCCAGACAACCATATTCCTGGAGCAGCAACAAGCATCCCAGAGTGTCAGTTTATCCTCTAACACGCTGCATACCAGAGATGCAGGGGAAAGCATTAGCTGCATGTAGTAGGTCTGTTCTGCTAACAGATTTCATTCACTAAGTACTTCCATATTTTGAATCACGCTGAAATTTCCACTGTTGTGTGCCAGAATGATACGGATCCGCATTCCAGATTGCTATTCCTACTCACAGCTCAGTTCCCACTCTTTACAAATGCTGGAGAAGCAAGATGAAGAACAGGCCCACTGCTGTATACCACCTATGGTGGGGAAGCAAAAGTTCACCTGCTTCTCTCCCTGAAGTCTACATAAAAGATCATCAGGATACTCAGCATCTATCTCTACAGGCATTAGGAATGTTTTTGAATAACTAAGTGTCCATTTCTCTTTTAAAGCAGCTGAACTGTACAATCCATTAGCTGCACAGACACAAGGGATTGCACTGCATTGCCAGGAATGCTACACAACTTATAGGTTGCTGTGTTCTAATAAATAGTAACATGCAAGCTTCTGGTTGCAAGTCATCGCAGCCTCACTGATTCAATGGGTGCTATTTCAAATGAAACTAATAAAAATCTAACTCATTTTTAGTGGAACAGATACAAGTTGAAGTGAAAGCCAGGACAAAAAAAGCCGAGAAAGTGGCTTCTGCTAGAAGAAAGGGTTTCCAAAGCAATCTCCTATGCCACTGAATTACTATTGAAATGGGGGTTAAAGATAACAGCTCTCTTGGTCCATTTTCCTTTCTTCCTCCTCCCCTCCGTTTCTGGGGGGGTTGTACCAAAGCTGCCTTGCATAGTAAGAAGTTTGCATATATTCTTTTTCTCCTCTCCTACTCCCCCTTTTCCTTTCATGAGGAGTAATATCTGGCCTTAGCACAAGGCTGCTGGCCAAACAGAGCTTCGTGTGGGGAAGATTAGTTTTGGGCAGCATTCACTAGCACAATGGGAAACAGCACACTCAGGAGATGTTCAAACCAAACATGAAAGGGAACTTAATTCTCCAGATCTTAGCAGGCCTTGCATATGGTGCCTGTTAGCACAAGCAACATGTTGCTACTCACTTTAACAAAAGGTGCTACATAGGAAACCTTCTTTTACAGTAGGGACATTTGTAAGAACTGAGACCAGAGCATAAAGTCCTGCATCCTACAAGTTTCCACAAGGAACTGGAGGAGCCAAGTCACAGGATTCAAATTTCCCCATCTGGGAGGCAAGGTCTGGAATTTTGTTTTGGACCCATCACTAGCAAGCTGGGCTTCCAAATACTTCAAGACAAATACACTGTCTCCAAGAAAGAACAAAAGTGATGTCTGCAAAGCTTACCCTCCTCAAAGCTATGTTAAAAGCTCTACATCTGTCCCTGAGCTAAAACAAGTCTCCACTTCCTCCAGCCAGTCCCACAGCACTGTTACATAGCAGTACTGAGGACTACAAAAGCTTGCATCCTGCAGGATATAGTGCTTTACAGTGACAAAAGGGTTATGGACAGGCCTTCTGCTCAGCCCCAGTCCAGCTGTCTTACCTTACCCCACAGAAGACTGCAGCACCACACTCACAAACCAGTTCATTACAGTTCTAATGACACAGCTGTTGAAACACAAGGTCTACACCTCCCAGGTTATTTGCTTGCCTGCAACTGCAGACAAATGTCTGGACATACTTTGAATACAATAAGGATCTCATTACAGATTTAATTTTGCCCTTCCCTTCAGTTGCCTTCCTGGCTTTGGAAAGCTGGGAAGTTCAAGGCTGCACAGAAATGGAGGAAGGAAGATAAATTCCTACAGGCCTCAGAAGTTTTCTATTAAAGCTGCTTTAAGACTTCCCATGTGGTTCTAATAGACACAGCTCCACTCAGCAGTGCCCAGCATCAATACCACCACATGAAAGCAAAGCACATATCCCAGAACTGGCCTGCAAAGTGCTGATACTGTGAAAAGACAACACCAAATAAGTTTATCTTTTTCTTTGTTTCTTCTTCTTCTTCTTTTCTCCTTTAATCACCCATCCTACCCATTCGCCTGTTAAAACAAAGTTACTTGGATAATGCAAAACAACTGCTGGGCTCACCCAAAGTCCGGCGCCTGGGGCTGAGACACTGGATGGTTCAGAGCATTAGATAAATGAGATAGAAAATCCTCTGGGGCTCTTCTTTCAAGATGTGCACAATATTTATACACTTTCTCCACAACGGTCTCAAGCAAAAAGCCATACAAATACACCCATAAAACTCTTACTCAAGCCATTAATTCATCACACTTTCCTTCTGCAGACTGCTCAGCAAGAGCATGCATGAGCTATCACCCTCACTCAGCAAACCAAGGCATGGTGTGGAAGTGTCCTGGCCACAGAGTGACTGGGTGGGACAGCAAGGAAGAGCTCCTTCAGCTCTTCCACGACTCTTTTCCTTCAACAGACAAGGATTGAAGCTAATGCAGAGCATAGACTCACACAAACAAGCACAGTGGGTGCACTACCTTCAAACTGCTACAGTTCATGATCTCAAGTTAGAGAGTCTAACTGAAAATGGGATCTGAGTAACAGAAGGGTTAGTATTAATACACAGGTGCGAGCTCACCTGAAGCAATCTCAATCAGCTCTTTTCTGAGCAGGCACAGCCTTCATTTTGAACTACATGCTTCTAAGGTAAGAGAAAAATAACACACCTTCCTTTCAATCCTGCCCTGCACAGGAACATGGGACTCTCCAGCACTGCTCTATAAATGCAGCTCAACAGCAGCTTGTAACTAAATTACAGTTGGGTTACACAAACATCCAGGTGTGTGTAACTAAATTACAGTTGTGTTACACAAACATTCACCCTATGCAAGAGACCCACTTCCTAGTTGCTGGTGTAACAGCGGGCCTTTTGCACTCCTATTGCACACTGACTCCAAGCCCAACCAGCAGTCACATCCTGAAAGCCATTCTTACATTCTTGAAACCCCTGGAAACAGCACAGGAACAACAGTGATGACAAGATCATACCTTTTTTTCCCCCCCGGCATATTAGAAGAACTCCAGAAGAATGGAAACCAAGCATTTTTTTTCTTCCATTGGAACAATGGATATCCTGGTGTGTTTTGTTCTGAAAATATCTATCAGATATATCCTCTCCCAAAGGAATGCAAGATCTAGAAACAGCTCAGCCTAAGGCAGTCCTGAGAACAAGTGGAAGCATAGCCACAAGTGTTAATATGAAGCCCACAGGCTTAAGTCCCTTCAGGTGTGCCAGCACTTCAGCAAGGGCTTTCAGAATCAGAGTTCTGCTCTCAGGTGCCTCAGTTTCAACTCTCATTAAAGGGGTCACATCTTTATCAGGATCTAAATGTGTTTGACTTCACCCTGCCTTATTTCTCTCACCTGTATACTAACATGAGTTCTGAACATCTGACTGCTTTGAATATTATAGTGTTTAATACTATGCAAGTGTCTCTTACAGAGTGTCAATCTAAAAATAATACTTATCTCTGATAATATCTGTAACTCAACAATGTGACCCTAAGAAGTTTAATTTTAATGACAATATGATTAGCAAAGGACCTACCTCCAAGTAATTCTGGACTCCAATCAATGACTGATCATTTGACGTCTCCATAACCCCGCTGCAGAGCAAAACAAATACAATAGTTAGTGATATATATCAGGACCCAAGGTTTCCCAAAGAGCCCACCAGCACATCCAGAAGTTAATGGGGACAGTCATCAAACCATTTGTTATAGCAGGACCTGGAGGCTGGCACAAAGATAAGGCAGACAAATTACACTAGAAAATGAGCCACAGATAAAAGTATTTCAGGGGCAGGAGGTGGTTGCCTGGTGCAGGTCCCTTTCTTGCAGGCTCTGTGGATGCCATAAGTGACTAAAAGGCCACAAAGACAGTTTGTGGTGAGCTTCCTTCTCCACTGAAGAAGTCATAGCCATTCACAAAAGCTGAAGTGCAGAGAGACACATCCTGAGGCTAAACCCAACCTACCTGTAACTACTCAGAGTACTTTAGGTCAGTACCCACAGTGATACAGACCATGCACTGTAAGAGTTGTGGGGTTTGGCACATTATAGTATTAATCTGTATAATCCTCAGGGAAACAGGCACAATTCCACTTCTCCCCCACGCTTTCTTTCCCTGTAAACAGGCACAGCTACACATGTGGGATGCTTAAGGCCTGGGGAAACCCAACCTCAGCTACCACCCTGCAGGACTCAGCCCACAGACCACTTCAGCTGCACCCCCAGAGCAGCACAAGCATCCGCACGGCTGGGAACCGGACACACCACCGGACACCCAGCAAACCACCACCACCACCGCTGCAGGAAGCAGCCGCTTGTCCTCCCTGAGCCCCAGCCCGAGATCACAAGTTTGCCTTCTTTCTCCATCCTTTGATGTTTCTCTCTGTGCCTATTTTATGCATTTCCTGCCTAAACCATCCCCTTCCTTACACTTGTGTGCACAGCAGAAAGCACAGTCCTGCTGTCTGCTCTCAGCATGGATTTAACCCTCACCTAAAGCACCACGTACACCCATCCCTTCCACAGCTCTCCCATCACCCCTTATGGCTGACCCCCCTCAGGGCTGACCCCTTTCAGTGACGATCGCCCCTCAGCACGGGCTGGTTCAGTCCCACCGCTCACAGCGAGGATGCAGCTGAGGCACCTACCTATATCTAGTGCCAAAGTACTGAAAGAACACTAGGTACCGTGCTGGGGCACAAACCACCATGGCTACAACGGGGGCTGCCTTGCGGGCCTCCCGCTCCCCTCAGCCAGCTTCCCGCCGGCGGCCCGCCCACCGCCGCTCGCTTCCGCCTGCGTGTGGGGCGGGCTCGCTGAGGCGGCGCGGCGGCAGCGCCATGGAGGGCGTACGGTTACCTCAGGAGCGCAGTGTGGGTGAAGGTGGCTGAGGCAGCCACGGCAAGGGAAGGAATCCCTCTCAAATCCTGTGTTTCATCCTCCCAGAGCTCTTCAGATATTAAGTGTTCCTGCGGGCAGGTTCTGTCAGTGATGGGATTTCTTTACGTTGCCATTCGCCATTAGAAATGACCCGAGCAGGAGTTAAGTTTGGGGTTTTGTGTCCGTTTCTAATGAAATTGAGCCTTTGGGCTGTTCTGACACACTTGTGGTTGACTCCTGAGTCAGATAAGGCATCAAAAGTGGCAGAGCAGGAAGATAATTCCCACAGAAAACATGGTTTATGGGGCCGTAAATGTGCAGTGTGAGGCATGGTGAGCACCCCTCCACAATTCACTTGTGAGTTTGGGACTGGGGACTTAAAGGCTTGGATGTTCCCATCCAGCAGGCCAAAGGGAATGGCTTGAACCTGCCAGAGGGGACACTGAGGTGAGCTCTTAGGCAGAAGCTCTTCCCTGTGAGGGTGCTGAGGCGCTGGCACAGGGTGCCCAGAGAAGCTGTGGCTGCCCCATCCCTGGCAGTGCTCAAGGCCAGGTTGGACACAGGGGCTTGGAGCAAGCTGCTCCGGTGGAAGGGGTCCCTGCCCGTGGGGACCTAGATGAGCTTTAAGGTCCCTTCCAACACAAACCAGTTTGATTCAATGACCCAGTGAACCTTCTCCACATGAAACTACTCTTGACTCAGCCAGCGGCCACATTAAAGTCCCTGCAGAAAACATCACGGGCATTTCAGGTAAGCCATGTTCACCTCTTTCAGCCTGTGAAAGGATGTGTGTGGGCTACCATGTACTGAGCGTAAATAACAGCTACAGGGACAAAAATAGGCCAAGATAATGATAATAAAACAAAGGCTGCAGATGTTCTTCATGGCTATGCTCTGTGTTCTAAAATCTTCCCTCATCTTTCCTAAGCTGCAGTATCTGTGTGTACCATCAGTAGCCCCAAACCAGAGCAAACAATAGCCCAACTCATTAGCAAAACAGGGAGAGCAACAGAAAAATCCCTGCCTCCCTCATACAAACCTGGGATCTGGTTTGAATAGGAAAATCCAACCGGCTTTCAACTCGCACAATGGCCTCCAGAGGCTTTTATAATGAAACTGATGATTCTCGGCTCTAAATAGGGTGGTAATTTGTAATCCCGGAGCCTGTGCATACACACGCAGGCAGAAACATCCCCACGCTTTCATCTTGTTGGGAGGACCAAAGGGAATGGAAACGGTGTTGATTTGACCTTATGGAACTACATAAAACAGAGGCCACCAGAGGTCAGCTTGCTCCTTCTCCTGGATGGAGGGGATTGAGGGGCTGATTCTTTCTCCTGCCTTCCTCAGAACCCTCCAGCATCTGATATCTGTGGTAAAAAGTCAGCTTTTTGCTCGCACACTGATACTTCTGGTTGGGCCTGAGCAATCAGGCAGGTCTGGGAACTCAGATGGAAATGGGAGCCTGCTCTAGAGGTGACTCTGGGCTGGAGTTTGTGCACAGAAATGTCACAGAACATCTCATTTCATCACGGCTCAGTCCGTGCCTGTGGTGAGGCCTCATCATGATCCATTTTGTCGTGGATTCAGATGCTCTGGCCCTTGTTTTTGTTTAGGTCTGTGTTACACGGGATGCATTCTCTTAAAAGGTGATGATTTACACTTCAGGCCCTTCTCCCAGTCTTGAACTCCTATTCAACTTGCAGCGAATGACGTGGTTTATACTGTTCTGTCTGTGGTGCTCGATGGCTGGAGGATCAGAACTAAACCCATCATCATTAGCCTCCTTTATCCATTCCACATCACACTGCTCTGTCCTGCAGCAAACTTGATCTATTTGGCCAGACCCACAGGCCCAGATGTCTTCCTTCCTCAGGTGATTACGTTGGCTCCAGAGGAGTTACTGCAGATTTACTGCCCGGCTGATGGCAGCAGCAAATCCATTGAGTATAGAAAATTAAAAACTAGATTAAGTAGTAACAGGATTGATGCCAATCCTTTTGACACTGCCACTATGGGATTGTGCTGGACGCTCTTATCTCCATCAGCGCGCTCAGCTCTATGTGGAAATGGCGGCCGCACCTCAGGCTGATCGCTTGGTGTGAGGTGATGCTCGAAGCATCGCTGCCACAGCCAGAGACAAGCTTCAAACGAGTGCCCTGCCAGAGCCCACCCTCGCCCGGCAAGAGGGGCGAAGGCCCCGGGTGAGCGTTCGGAAGGGAGCCGCGTTTCGCAGGGACACGGACCCCGCCGTCCCGCCTGTTCGCTCCAAGGGAGAGGACCCTCGGGCTGCCGGCGCAGCGGCCCTGCTCTCCGCTTCTGCCCGCCGGCGGCCCCAGTCTGGGCCCGGGCCAGACCGGCCTTTCGCGCCGCTGGGCGGCGTTGGGCGGCGTTCGGCGGCGCTCGGTGGCGTTCGGCGGCGCTCGGCGGGCGCGCTCATCCCGCTGAGGCGGCGGGCGCGGGGGGCGGGCGCTCGCTCGCTCGCTCGCTCGCTGCCTCAGTCGCTCGGTCGCTCGCCGCGTCCTTGGCTGCCGGCGGGCGATGCGCTTCCTCCGCTGAAGGCGCCGCGGGGCCGAGCCGGCAGGATGACGGTGGAGTTCGAGGAGTGCATCAAGGACTCGCCCCGGTTCCGGTAAGCACCGCGAAGCCCCTGCGGAGGAGCAGCGGGACAGCGGGGCGCTCCCGTAATCGCTTTAGGCGGCGGGGGGCCTCTATAAGCCGGGCACGGGCCAGCGGTGGGGAGAGGGGAGCCGGCCCCGCCACACGCCGCCGCCGGCCTGCGGGCGCCGATGCCCCGCATCCCTCCCTCCGCCCCGCTCGGCCGCTGTGTAGATGAGAAATGACCGGTTGTAGAACGGGCAAGGCAGCGCCGGACCCCCCGTTTGTGACCGGGAGAACGGGCAGCACCCGCGGGGATCAGCTGGAAAGTGCTGGGAAACGGGCGTTTTCCAGGCAGTCGCATTCCCATCTCTCGGAGGGTGGATTTTTTTAGCGGTCTTGAAGGAATCCGGGCTCTGACAACAAAGACTCGGTCTTGGCTGTGCTGCTTTTAAACCAGGCTGGTTCAGAAATGCCCAAGGCTGGAGAGGAGCCTCCACGTCCTGGGTGCAGATGCTCCATTGTGCCAGGAGCATCCTGGCTTGGTGTCTGGATGGGCTGGGATGCCCTGGTGCTGTAAAGGGAAGATCAGAGCTCCCATAGCAAACAATCCCCTGCTGCTTTCAATATTGTGTCTGGTTGGGGACAGAGGGAAAGAGAGACAATAGCCTGCAGAAGCAACTTGGTTGTGTGTATAAGGGAAAGAGTTATCAAGAGGTTTCTCATTCCCCGCAGACAATTCTTGTTGCTCCTTCTCAAAACCTTGTTGTTTATTAAATAGAACAATTGGCATTTTCCTTTAAATGTGTTTAGAGATAATTCTTTGGAATACAAGATGCATGTGGAAGACTGTAGCGGTCTGTTGCTTTGGCTACTCTGAACAACTGTCATTTTGTGTCTGTGGTTGTGGTTGTGTACAGCTGCAGGTAACACAAATACCAGGGCAAGTGCATCTTCCTTAGCCCTGCACATGCGAATGTGGAAAGGGCCTTCCTCCACACGTTTCCATTCTAGCTGTGTGGTAAGATCCAGCTCTTCCTTGTTCCAGAGCTGTTTCTGAAAGTCTAATGGACAATGTCTTGTGAGATGACAGGCTGGTCTAGCGTTGGAAACATGGGAGTTTTTCATCAGGTAAAAGTTAGATGTTAGGTTTGCAGAAGGAGGCAGCTCCTTCCTTAATCCTCCTCTCACTCAGCATCAATTAGAACTTATCCACCCCCTGTTTTTTACCTTTTTTGACTGTCATATTATCCTATTGTGCTGCAGAGCATGTGAACAGTTCAGTGGCGTCCTTCCAGAGCAGTGACTTCAGTGGCCAGATGTCTCCTTCCACATGGCAGTGACCCTTTTCCTGGTGACGTCAAGATTGATTGAGATGCTTATTTATTTATTTTGCCTTTGGTGTGTGTGTGGGCCTCGGGCCAAGTTTCTTAGTATGCAGGCAACATCATTCTGCTCTGTCTGCTCCATCCCTGAAAACAAACCAGCTCTCTGAGTGCTCTCTTGGACCTTTATCAAAAGGCAGTTATTTAAGCAGGGAATTATGAACTATTTCCCAAATGGCCAGACACAGTCTGCCTGTTACAGGGAGAATAAAAGATTAGACCAGAGAAATAAGCTTGGACACTCAAGGAGTGCTGAAATATGTATAGGAGAGGAGTTTGTAAACTGTGAATACCTCAGACAGTGAGAAAATACTGACATTAGGAGGACTGGCAAAAAAGAGAAGAAAACGGAACACTTCAGACTTTCTCAAATGGTCCAGATTTTAGCCTCCTTGGATGCTTTTCTTTAGTTAGTTCTTCCATTACAATTATTTGTTTGCAATACAAGGGAATCCTTAGGTGCTGTAAGGGACAGGATTCTTCCATAGTGCATGGCAGAATTCTTGCTAACATGTCCCTAAAATCTTACAACTACAAAAAAGAAGTAAAATACCCTACAAGCTAAACTAGGTACAAACTATAGATAAAAGTGAGGTGAGGCACAGCATATAATCCACTGTCTCAACAGACTGGGACAGCAATAGGTAAAGTCCCTTACCATAGGAAGCATCTGTGGAAGAGGCAAAAATTGGATCCAGATTTCCCATACCAGTGCTTAGCTGGGATCACCCTCCCTTTCCCACCAGCACCCACTGCTGCACAGAGCCCCTTTGCTTCCCAGTGAGCTTCCCAGCAAGGGGCTGTCCCCTGTGCTACAATTGCCTTATTCTCCTCAACAGTGAGCCTTGGAGATAATCAACTTGTTTTCTATTATACACAGGAAAAAACACCTCTAAAAAATATATATTGCACAGGCATTAATGAACTCTGTATTAAGCATCCCACAATAAAGCTACCAAACTAGTTTAGCAGTCAAATCTGTTTGCATGTCAAAACACTCCGAATCAATACTTGGTATACACTCAATCCATCATTGCCTCCTAGTTTATAGGGACTAGTTACTACAAAGGAAACTTTTGATTTTAGATTTTGTTACTTAAATGTGTACAGATCCTTAGATGGGTAGATAAGCTTTATTTCTGTGAGGCATCTTGTAGGGACATGTATATTCAATTCCAGTAAACAAGTATAATTACCTTGAAAGACCAGTTCTGGTGCATTTGAATGCAACCCCAGCAGATACTGTGGCTTTCATCTCCCTGCTGCACTGAGCCCTCTGTTGAGCTATCAGTAGTCTGGGAGATCTAGGAACATGTTTCTGACTTACTCTACTCAGTGGTCTGGAGTGGTGCAAAGAACTCATGACTGCCCTTACTCTTGCAGATCCGCTAAGAAGCCTTGCTAGAGGAATACATTGGGGTCATTCTTGCCAAATGGAAGTCCTTGAGGATGCTGCGAGCTCCCAAGGTTACCCCCTACCTTCATTCCCTCCTTGCTCAGAGAAGATTCACTTGGTATTAAGGGAATGACAGGGACATTGTTACTTATTCTGGGTGTAAATGTACTCTAGGAACCATCAGGAGGACAAGGGAAGAGTAGGAGCAAATTGCAGAGGTTGGACCAGGCCGTAGCACATTGTGGGTCCCAGAAAACCCCAAATGCCTCTGTGGTAATTCCCACAAGGGAGTGAAATAACCAGTTACTTCCCTAACTAACATCACTATTGTAGTTGTTGTTGCTATTAACTAACCTTATTAATCAGATTGTGAGGTCAGGGTTACCCACTGCAGAGCAGGGTGAGCCAGGAGGTGCTGTGCTCTGACCTGAGCAGTGACTCAGATGCTGGAATCTTCTCATGTGGAGCCCTTAGAGCTCCTATGACCTAAGGGAACAGACAGCTAGCTGCATCCCTCCTTCCACATCCAGCCCTTGGCCACTGAGGGACCTCAGTGCTACTTAGCAGGACAGGGAGACCTACAGCTGAGGCACAGGCTCCACAAGCCCATGTAGGTGCACAAATCCGAGGGTGCCAGGCTTCACTTCACCCATGCCTTGCAGTCTCTTGGCTGGCAGAAGTTCAGAAACACCCAGGACTTCCTGGAGCAGCACTGCGATGAGGCAGTGACCCAGGGACATGGGCAGAGATGTTTGTTCTAGCAGTGTGCAGCACTGTATGCACATTTACTGTGGCTCTCATTAGGCAGACTAAAACCCAGGCGTGTCATCCTAGCTCCATGGAAGATGCAAGGAAAGAAAAATTGTCATTTACCAGAGAAAAAGAAAGTGGAAGGTCATTTAGAAACTCTCTTCTAGCCCTTACTAGGGTGTTTCCAGCAGAATGGGAAGAATTAAAACCCTTAGTCAAGCTGATCTTGCTAAGTCTGATCACAGATTGAATTAGACAAGTTTCAAGCTAGCAAAACCAGTTTCAGTGCATCCATGCTGTGTGAATGTGCAGAAAATAACTTCAATGGCTTCTGTGTGACTTGTGTCAATTGGCACTGCAGGCCACTGACCTGCACTCTGAGGAAAGGCAAACTTGTTAGCTTCAGTTGCTTAAAAGCAAATTTAAATTACAGCCAGAATGGCCAAAGAAAGAATCTTCATGTGCTCAACTGAATCACTTGATCAAAAAGAGCACATGCATTGATTTGAAATTGGTTTTTGTTACACAAGGCTTCTTATGTAAGCAAGATCCCTGATTGCTGTTGCATGAAGATAGGAGCTTCTCTTTGAATTGGAGACTAATGAGCACAGTTGCAATCACTTGCTGGTTTAGTTGCATGAGAGAGAAGATACTATCATGAAAGCAGCATGATATTATATGTATCAATCATAATACTTGTCTTTATTTCTTATCTCTTCATCATTGCACTTCAAAAGTCCAAGAGTCTGAAGTATGTAAAGGGAGAAGTCAAAGCAGAGATGTCACCATATAGTTATTTCTCCTCACTGTCCCAGCCATGAGATGCTCTCCCAGTTACAGCAGTTGATCCAGTCCCTAAATATCTATACATCAGTGCAGTGTGTTCTGGATGCAGTGAGGCTTTGTTTCCCTTCCTGGCTTCCAGCCTCCCTTGTTTGCCATCACTTTGAAGTCAGTAATACAGACCCAAATCTGGCCTTTTCCAGTGTTGTACTTGGGCATGGTTTATGGTGGGGTCCAACCCTAACCTCTTGGGTTGGCTTCTCACCCCCTATGTGTATCTGTGGCAACTTCACTGAAGGGCCCTCCTTCGCAGTTGAGGCTGCAGGACGTTTCAGCTGGTCTGATGATTCCCATTCACAGCAGAACCCTCACATTGCGCAGGGTTTTTTCCTCCATAGGTCATAGGCCCTGTCACCAAAACTACCCTGTGAATCCTGAAGTACTTAGGAAGAAGTTGCAGTCCTTCAGCCTACATTAGGAGGAGAAGTGGGCAGATCTGAAGGTATTTATTCAATGTGCAGTCAGGGAAAATCCCCTGGTATGAGAGAAGTGACTGGGTGACAGCTGACTTGAGATCTCTGGCTTGGCTTCATAAACAGTATTTGATGCCAGATTTTTGGTGAGCAGTTTCCTTAGTAACTTTGAATTATGAACAGCGTAAGGGGGTATCCCAGAGGGCCTAGGTTCTGAAGCTGAAACCCCACTGATCCATCCCAACTTTCCAGATCGCAAAAGGATTTTGAATTCTTTTCTTTCCCCCAAGATAAAACTACCCACACTTAGAAGCTGTGGGCTTACAGTGGATGATATTAAACTCTGAAATACAATCTCAGGCTGCTCCTGGGAGCTCTAGCTCATAAATGTCATGGTTTAGCACACAGACAAGGGAAGGTTTGATATTTTATAGTCTGATGATTGACTTTGTTACCAGAATAACACTCCTGTAACTCACCTTGCTTTGGAGTAGAATGTACCCTCTAAGAACATCTGCAGACTGTGACATGTTTCTAGCTCTTTAACAGACCCATTTCTGAGTCAGAAGGTGCGCTCGTTTTCAGTAGCTGTTCCTCTCTGTTGTCTTTCTCTGGCTGGGAGGTACATGGCTACCCAGAGATGAAAATCATCTCTTTTGTCACTGATAGTTTTCTGACATTTTTCTCTCTCCATGGCTCTCTTTCTGGTTCCATGTAAGAAGTGTAAGGAGAAAGCTGTCCAACCTGAATGGCTGGAATGGTCTTGGTTGTCATGCATTCATGAGGAGAAGTTTTGCTAAGTGTGAAACTCTGGCTGTCATATGCTAAAGGTGTAACTGAAAGAGAGAAGGTTTAGATTAGATATTAGGAAGAAATTCTTCCCTGGGAGGGTGGTATATGAACTTAAGATCCCTTCCAACCCAAACCATTCTGTGCTGAGTCTGGACTGCTTTCCCTTAAAGCCCTCCAGAGGGCAAGACCACAAGGAACCATGGGCCTTATCCTATTAAGATGGCCAGAAGCCACTGAGAAAGCCAAGATCAGGGTTTTGCTAGCTGCTCATTTTCTAGCTGTAACCAAGAATGTAAGAGGGTTGGAAGACAGATGACAAAGCTTGCTAGGAGCAAAAAGAAACCCAACAGAAGAGCAGTCACCCTGTGGTGGAAGAGGGTAATTAGCCCCAGAGGTGTTGTGGCTGAGAGATGCTGATGCTGGCTTATCTGTGCTATTGAAATATCTGTGGGAGAGTCATCCACTCCTCCTCACAGAGTGCCACATGTCTTGATAATTGTGCTTTGCTGGTTGTCTTGGCACCATGCAGTGCCTCTGGGTTCCAAGCCTGGTCCTCGAAGGACTGTGGCACGGCCAAGTGAGCACGTAGAGTAAGAGCTCAATGGGACATCATTTGACGTAACCTCACTCCTTTGGACCCTGGACTGGCTCCTGTTGAGATGTGTGTTACTGCAAAGCCAGGAGCTTTGTGTTCTAGGGATAAATCAGAGACTTGTCACTGCTGAAGCTCAGGAAGCTGGAAAGGTGCCACAAAGCCAGTTCTGTGGTGATGGGAAACAAAGGTGTGGAGGCTTTATCTGAAGGGAATCCAGGCTTTCTGCTAGTGGGGACTGGGGAGTCAAGGGGTTGAGGGCTGCTGCTTGCTTTGGCACTCAGTGATTATGCAACTGAGGAAAGTCCCTTTTATTCATTTCAACAGCTCCGTTGTGTCGTTTTCCTTAGCTTAGGGAGGGGGACAGGGTGGAAAGGTCACACTGTGTATTTGAGTCAAGAGCCTGTGAAGTATATAATTAGTATTTGTGATACCAAAGCACCTTCAATAATGTGATGCCATCACTGAATAAGGAATAAATCACTGTCTCATCTGCTAATGCACAGACTGTAAATTCCACTAAAACTCCTGAGTTAGCTAAATCCATGGTGGGGGATCTTCCAAATCTCTTTCTGTAGTCAAGCAGTAGTTTCTGATTTGTAGGGCACATATCCTGAGGTTACTAACACAGGTACAGTGAGTTGAGAGACCCTATTCAAGCTTTGCAGTGGATATAAAGAGGCTGAAGGCTTTCAGTTTGTTATTGGGTCTTACCAGGGTAACAGATGAACTCAGAATGGAAAGTGTGTGCATTGGATTATTGGAGGTTGGGAACAGTGTGAAGGTTGAGACCTGTAATCAGAGCTACAAGAGAGCCTTTGGGTCTGGATGCAGCTGTCTCTGGGCTCTGTCCTTACCGTTTCACATAGTTTGTGGGGTCAAACACATGCCTAGGCCCTGTTCGCATACATAAGGCTGTTGAAAAAGCCAGTTTCCCAACCAGACAGCAGTTTCCTGTAACCACTGCAAAAGAAGTTGATGTTAATTCCTGCACCTAAAAGCTACCTGAAACTGCTAACCTCAGAAAACCTCTGCTAAAGTAGAGGTAGCATCCTAAACTCTGTTCTCAAAGGCAGTGGAAGAGCAGGGATGGGAGGAAGGAGTGAAAATCAAGCACAAGAGCTTTGGAATCTCAAACTTTCCTGAAATGGCAGCAGCCCCTTTAAAACCTGGTTTTGTAACACTATGAAATTTCAGCCACAGTATTAATTTTGCTGCAGCAGGAAGGCCAGTGGAACCATGAGTTTTTCTGGCTTCCTAAGCACTGGCTTTTCTTAAGAAAACAGGCTACTGCTAGCATTCTATATTTGGTTGTATGGGTTAAAGAAAAGAGCCCTAGAAGCAGAACTGCAATCCAGATTGTTAGCTCTTCCCATCAGTAATGTGGTTCCTGTCTAATGTAAAGCTAGAATGTAAACTGTCAGTCTTCCTCTTTGTGGGACCTCATAGGAAAATGAACAATTACTCCCATGCACTGCAAGGAGGGTGGAGGCTGATTTCCTGCAACTCCACTGCATCTATGCCCAGCTATAGCCAGGCTGGCCTCAGCCCAGGAGGAGCTGCCCACAACTGCAGTTACAACACCCATCCTAGCTGGCCATCTACACCCGTTATGCTTCACATTCTGCTCATTGTTGTGTGAGCTGCTAGAAGAAAGGGAAAAGTGCTTCTACTTCTAGTGCAACAGGTTAGGAAAGAGGACAGGGTATGCAGAAGACTCTGTTCCTCCTGAAGGATTAGAGTCTAAATGTGTTTCTTCCTCCATATGCATAGTGGTGAAGAAACTGGCTGTGCCACCAGTCCCGTGCGTGAGAACAGATCCTAGGCATGCAAGTATCTGCCCTGACAAACCAGGTGAGACAATACCTACACAGGTCAAAGAAGCAGTGAGTAAGCCACACGTGTTGCTGCAGGAGCTCATTACCCCTCTGAGCCACTGCACCCAAAAAAAGAAGATGAGGGAAGATAATTGCCCCTACACAAACCTCTGGGCAAAATATTCCATTCTTTTCACTTGATGGGTGCACATTCTGGCTCACTGGAGATGGTTTGTTTCAAAGCTGTGCATCTCCAGATCTTCTTCTTGCATGTTGCCATCTCCTCTGGTCTCTTGTTTTGTAAAGTAGGGAATGAATTCTGAAGTTCAGAGACTTTGATTTATTGGAAGGAAGAAAGGACCAGGAAGAGGTAACGGCAAGGTTGTATATGTGTTCTCAACAGCCCATAGCAATCCTCTGTTAACCCAGTGCAGTGCAGTGTGCCCACACACGTTACGTTCCTGTCTTGCTTCACCTTATCTGTGAGAGAAGTTTACTTTGCTCATGTGCCAGGTCTCTTCTTGAGGGAGGCAGAGAACATTCTGTTGCTCTGATACAGTTAACCATCACTTAATTCCCTGTTGAAGAACACACACATGTACGTGGTCTCTGAGAATGAATTGTTCTAGCACAGAACTTTTACTGGATATAGAGAGGGAATAGCTAAAAGCAAAGCAGTATATTCATTACAGTGGCTCAAAGGGATGATGTCAGAACTCATGGGTGGCACATCCCAGAGCAAAGTGCTCATTCATTCCTTAAATAAGCAATAGAGTGGCACAGTCTAAACAGATTATATGGTATCAGAGAGTGAGCTAATCCATTCTCTGCATACCCAGTCTGCTTCATCACATCACAGCAGGGCTTAATCATTTCCATACTCTTCATTCAATGCTACTGCTAACAGAAACAGCATGTGTGAACATGTGTGTAAATGCATATATGCACATGCAGTGTTTCCACGGGTAGGATACATCTGCCTGTTGATAAGGTAAGAGGATATTTAATGGGAATAAGATGTAGCTGTAAGGCCTCCATGTGCATGCATCTAGATGCAGAGGTACAAATATAGAGCCTGGAGTCTGTATGTCTGTAGGTGTAGTTCTGTAGTCTCAGCATCCAGGCAGCTGTGCCAGTCATTACAGCACATAAAGGAGACTAACATGGTTTTGTCAGCTAAATCTCTGACCACTGGGCTGAAAATGCAGTGTGCAGATTTTACAGACATGGTCTGCACATATTGCTACAGTAAAGCATCTGCACAGAGATTTAGCTGTACTCCTATGCCAAAGAAAAGTTAGGCTAAAGAAGTATACACTCTTGTGGCTTGCTCGGAAGTCACTTGAGAACACCATCAGCTAAACATCACCATGGTGCTGCTACACTTTCGGTGCTGGGGTGATGCAGAAATCCCTACAACTGTTTGGAAGAACAGCTATTGAAGCATGTCACTTGTTCCTGCTCCATTCCAGCTCAGTGAAACAATGCCATTTCCCACAGCTCAGTCTCCTTGCAGAATATCACCCCTTTGTTCTCTCTGATAAACCCAGGTTTGGGCAGGAAGTATGGATTTGTCCCTCAGGATGTAGGAAACGGCCACTGTGATAGCACTGACATAACAGGAAGCCCCTATCCCCTTCCTTCCCCTTTCCTTCCCTATCCTATACTTCCCTATCCTACACTTCCCACATACTTCCCAGCTTTTCTTTCTTCTACCATCTGGAGGCTGGCACTTCAGATGGTGCTCTGGGTTTGCAGAGAACAGCCTACCTGAAGGTTGGAGGAGGAGGAGGAGGCAGCCTTAAGTGTTCCAAGAGTGCAATAAAACCAGTTCTGCCAGATTGAGTCCAGGAGTTTGGAATAGCACAAGCTCTTGGAGTGCCACTGACTCATCTGAATGCAGAGAGAATGCATGAAACTGGGGGACAATGCCAAACTAGTAAACGGCACTGAGACACTGGAAAACTCCAACTGATGGATACATTGGTGGGATGGGAAAAGTCTTCTCTCAGAAGCCAAAATGCGGTAGCAGCTCCTCAGGGACTTCAGTTTTTGCTTGTATTCATCACAATTACTTATAGTACTCTATACTTCTCTTTTACCTGCGGTTCTGTACTCTGTGGGTTGAGTTGAGCTGTGTGAGATGCCAAGAAATCATGAAGTGGAGGTTTCTAGCTAAGTTTTCAGTCTGGACGATAAATGCAGGGCTGAATCCTGTTGTTCTGACCTCTGACTTTGTGCTTCGACTCTTTTTGTGCTGCTGAGGCCTGGTTACTACAATGCCAACTTTGTTTTTTCTTGCCTGGACCACATCATGCAGTACAGAGGATGTATTAATTTTACTCCAAGCAGCACTGGTCCCCGTTTCCTGCCCATGATTCCCTCTACTCCCAGCATGCTGGCTTTTTATGTGAGCTTGGGAATTTTCTCTGTGTATGAGCCTAACCAGCCCATCTCCAGAAAAGGGTTCAAGACAGCCCCAGCCTGTCACAGCAGTTGTGTTCCCTCTGGAGAGGTGCAGGAGGAAGTCAAGAGCTAGAAAACTGGGACCATACCTAACCCTTGGGAGTAGTAAGACGGAGCTTTGGGCAACCTGGTCTAGTGGAAGGTGTCCCTGCCTGTGGCAGTGGGTCTGAACTAGGTGAGCTTTAAGGTCCCTTCCAACACAACCCAGTCTGGGATTCTATAAAGAAAAGCAAGGGATGAGCAGTGTCTAGGACTCCTAGTGCCCCCAAGCAAGCTTCCATACAGGATGAACTGAAGTAGCACAGCCATGGACTCTCATCCCTTAGGAAAGAGTTGTGCTGCTCACCGGTATCAGGACTCTACAGGGAAAAAAAAAGGTGTTTTATGGCGCTGGGACACAGCAAAAAACACTTGGAACCTCTGGGAGGGTGCAAAGGACACTCAACTCTCCCAGAGCAAAGGAAGGGATGAGGGTCCTCCCTGGTTGCCCCCAGTCAGCACTTTCAGCACTTCTGCTGCCAGAGAGGGCAAGACCTTTGCTGTGTTTGGCAGGACACGACACAGGAAAAGCCTTTCAGACAGAGACAAAGGGAGCATAGAGGTTGGGGAGCTCCAGTTCTGAGCCAAGGCCCAGGGGAGGGAGAGAAAAAAGAAACAAGAAGCATTTAATACTGAAAGAGATCCCTGCTGGGGGAGGGTGGATTGAGCTAAACTATGGACTAGGGGAAGTCTCAACAAAGTCTGCTGGAGCTCATCCAGCCCTGTTGGTAAACGGATGCTGCTGAGTTCACCCGGGGAGAAGACTGAACTGCTTGATAGAAGGGTTTTGATAAATCTATTTTGCTTGTAAAAGAAAGCAAACAAATGTCATCTGAGGAGTCATATGCTCACATAATATTTCTTTCCTCAGAAGAGAATATTCCTGTATTCAGTCTTTATTGTGCACTTCCCATATTGCAAAAGCTCAATCATTGCAAGCCAGGAAGGGACAATGCTTTCTGATGAGCAGACAAGTAATCTCTGCTTGTCAGTGAGCTGGATTGAAGTGTGTAGGGAAGACAAAATGTCACTCATGGGAAGGTGCAAATGAGCTGATGAAGTCCTGAGGGTGGAGAATATTTGGTCCTTAACAATGTCTCTCTCCCAGATCCTGACATGAACTGGACAGTGTGATGCTCAGAGAGGCCTGGAGAATACTAAAGGGCATGATTGCTGTTTTCCATGCAGACTTCAGATGCAGAGACCTGTATCTCTTCCTGGACTTTTCTCAAAGCATATTAGAGATGTGGTGTTAAGATCTACTGCACATTGAACCAGAGAGGTTGAATCTTGTGGCTGTGTCAATCTTCTGCAAAAATACTGTTCAGAACAGAAAGGAATGTAGAGATCCATTCAGTTTGATAGCCAGAATTACCAGCTATCAGCAGAATAGTGCTATGCTCTGATGAGCTGGAGTTTGCTGTGTGGTACTTACCAGATGATCTTTGTCAGTTGTTCTGCTAATTCATCAGCATTAGTGCCTGTGTGAAATGGTCTGCATGGAGAATCCATCAGTTTGAGGTGCTCAGCTCATTTTAGCTGAATAATGACTTTCAGTGAACTGAAGGGGACAAGAACAACGTTGAACAAGAAATAATGGGTAGTTGTGACTGCTCTGGCAAGCGAAGAACCTGCTTTGCCTTGGGGATGGTGCCTTTTTAAAGTCAGCTCTCTGATGTGCTGTCAGTCAGATGTGGAATCCCCAAGAGGTCGGTGTTCCATACTGGTTTTACCAGAGTTTGCACAGACATCTGCATACTGCTGATCTGAACCAAAAAGGCTGTGTAGACAAGAGACACTATTCTAGGGAAGCACTCCAGCTCAATACTGTTTCCTGACCAAGTGAGTTTTTTAATGGGATTTTCCTTTTCACACACTGAAATAGCACTATTAGAAGATTAACAGTGCTGCTTCCCTTCTCTCTCAAGATGAGAGAAGATACTCAAGTACTGTGGGCAGAAGTAGGAAATAGTTGTGTCAGGTTTTGCCCCCTAGGCTGTGATGATGAGTGGTGAACCTGCCTTGTGTATAGCATTTCCTCTCTGCTTTCTGTACGGGGTGTGATCTGCAGATCAGCCAGAGCTGGACAGTGAGATGCTCAAGCTGCTATTGTCTCCTTGAACATTTGGCGGTGGGTTGGAAAGGAGAAGCTGGGGGAAACCTGTGAACATCAGATAAATTACATAAGGAGTGCATTAAAAGAGCTAAGGAAGGATTTTGTCTTTAAGCTGTTAAATCCTAGAGCAGTTTAAATTGGAAGAGACCTCTGGAGGTCACCTAATCCAATGCCATTCTCAATGCAGGTCCAACTAGATCAAGTTGCTTCGTGCCTTGATTGTGCAGAGGCTATCAGGAAGTAGTGATGGAAAAATCAGTGTATGGGAAAATGATCTTGGTAAACTCCAATACTTTGATAAATTCCAATGGGCCTTTTTGTGATTTGAACATAAATGAGAAGCAATATAGGAAAAAGTACTGTGTATGTATAGCAGAGTGCTTAAAAGCCATATCTGTCATTGTATGTCTCCTGAAGAGAGGTATCAGTTTTTGCTAAATATTAATGTACTGCTCTAAAGTCAATGGAGCACCATGCGACCAATATGAAGGCTTATTCATCTTGCTTCAAAACTCTGTCTAGACATATACCTCCAGCCTCTCTGTAGAAGGGTAAGAGCCATAAACTGATATTTAGCACATTTCAGACAAAGACATGGGTATTTCTATAGCTGTGCAAAGCATGTGCAAAATGATGTGGACACTTTTACCTTCTATGTACCCTCCATGAAAAACATGAGAAAATAGAGCACCAAATACCAGGAAAACATCTGTATTCATCTTCCAGTGAAAGACAGATTTTCATGTGCTTTCCCTATATTAACTGTATCTACTTGGAGGCTCTTGTAGCATTCAAAAGTTGTGCTGAGACCACCTCTCACTGCTCCTGGCACCGGAAGCTGATGTCAGATGCTGGCTGCATTAGCTTGTTCTTAGCAAACTAGCAATCCAAACCCCATCTTGAGCAGGGCAAGCCAGAAATCTCCAACTGTACTACCCATTTGGGACTCTGTAAGGAGCAAAGAGCTGAGTCTTTTGGCTACTTGTGGTTCTGGAGCAGGAGCTCAAGCTGGTAGACTGATGACAAGTTCAAGTGTTTGAGCCATCACTGGGCTCAAAGGGGAAAAGAAACTGTTCAGTGGAGCCTTTGAGAAGACCAAGTGAGACTAAAAGAGTGAGGAGAGAGGTGAGGACCCTGAAATCCTGTCAGTAGCACTTACATGTTCTGAGCTTCTGCTGTTCTACCTCATTTTTTTTACTATGGAAAACTCTGTCATGCTCCCAGAATCAAAAAGCATTGGCACAGCCTTCCACATCTGCATCATGCTTATAGCCATCTGCAGAGAGATTTTAGTCAAGATTAGAAATACAGCTTATTCCATTATCCTGCAGCAAAAATAGGAGAGTCAACCCACTAACCCCAGCTCTTCCAGTGCCATTTCTCCATTAAGCAATTGGTACAGTTTATCCCAAAGACAGAGGCATTTTAATGATGAGGAAAATCCCCTCCACACTCCTGAGTTCACAAGAGTGACAGTAAATAAATTACTCTGCAAAACACAATACAAACCTCAGAGAAGGGTTAAAAGCAATTAGACTTCAAATGTGACTTTAAAATCACTTGCATGATCTGTCTTTGCCTGGGTTTCTCCCATTTATTCAAAATACAGTGTAGATCTTGGATTAAGCCAGCAATGCCTAAAGAGAGATCCGCAGGGATGAGGGAAATGGAGTACTGTATGTTCACTGGAAAGGGAAATACACATCTACCTTGTAGTAAGTATTGATGATCCGGGGACAGAATGGCTCCTGGCTGCACAAAGTGGTTAAAGAGACCAGGTAGGAGGAAGCATTACTGCTGCAGTGGTACAAGTGGATCAGACCAGTGTATGGAATTAGCATAACACCTACTATAAATAGATTTATCTGGGCCAGAATAAATCTCAGCTGTTTTGACCAGAATGACAAGTCACCTCTAACTGAAGCAGATTCTTGCTGCATTCAGCCACAAAGAAGTGTTTCAGCCTAAACCACAGTCCTCAGGGTTGATGGGAGGAAGATAGAGCAGGTCCTGTCACAAAGCCAGGGAGATGTGCCAGGCACTTCACTTCCTATTACCTGACTGCCCATTGGGTTGATCACAGTAAGGATACAGAGCTATAACAGACTCTGCAAAGCAAAACCAAAGTAGGTGTCTGTGAATATAGTTATATGTGCACATACGTATTTCCTTAAAAGAGGGGAGGAATTTTGAGTTACCCTGATCCCCAATTTTCCTCCATTCTTTGGAGCAGGAGCTCTCCCATCTAAGATAGAGGTGTGAGTTAGTGCTCACCTTATGGCTGGTTTTACTGGTTCCCTGTTCCCTTTCCCCAGCCCCTCAGCCCATCCTAGTGCTTGGCCTTTTGCAAATTCTCTCTGGATGTTATGCTTTTCTTCTGATTTATGGTTTCCTGTGGGCTTGGAGGAATGTGAGGCAGGAGTTGTGTTCTGCTTTGTCACTTCAGAGCAGAAAGGGAAACAGAGATCAGTAGTAACAGGTCTTGGGTTTTGGGGAGGTTTGCAGGCTGATAGCAAAGCTTTAGGAAGGATCAGAACTACTCTGTGGTGACAGGCCAGAAGTGCTGAAAGCAGAGTGAGCCACAGACCAGGCAGAAATCACTGCAGCCATTGTTCCCATTGAGCAATAGCATGGACTTGGGTGATATCAAATGCAAACAGCAGCCATCTATTTCTTATTCCAGATGATTTTTATTTTAGGTAATCTGAATATGTAGAACCCTCCACAAAATAGAGTAAAAGCCATGGTTAGACTTGGCAAGCAAGCAGTGAACCTTCCCTCCTGCTGCAGAAGGGAATGTATCTAAGAATATGTATGTGAGAATAAACCAGTCGCTGCACAAAGACATCCTTAGAAATGGGAAGATAAGGAACCCATAAACCAGGATACTGTGTGTTATTCCTTCACATCCTGCAGGAACATGTGGTGGCTTTGCTGTGCTGTTGGATCATCTCTGTGTCTGGGATGGAGCAAAGTCCTGTTAGAGCATTAACCTGTGAGATGATTTAGGATACGAACTGCCAGATCAAAGCCCATTTGGTTCTGGAATTTGGTGTCTTTTGGGGTTGGGTAATGTGCCACAGTCACCGGTTCAGAGGAAGCTTTGTCGGTTGTTTTCCAAAGTCAGGCCAGTGTGATCTCAGTGATGGAGAATCCAGGGCTGTGGCTTGGCCTTGACTCAGCCTCAAATCAAAACCAGGCACTCCTCCCCACATGAACTCTTGTCTTCTTGGCCTGTTTCTTTCCTGGACATCTCATTCAGGGCTCTGCATTCTCATCTTCCCTTTGGGGTGAGAGGATGTTGGCTGTGTAGAGGATGCTGACAAGATTTTCACTGTTACCTGCCTTTATCAGTCAGACTTGGTGGGCTCCCTGCTTCTGGGGCAAGCATGAGGAATACTTGCAAACAAGGGTCTTCATAGACTTCTCAATGAGCTGTCCATGCATCAGGGCCTCTAAATACAACCTGCCTGCCATAAAAAGAGGCCATAAAATCATTCCTTGCCACCACTCACCAAGGCCAAAAGTGTGACAGATAGCGGTGTCTGAACAGCATCCTTGGCCTGGCATGTGGTTAGCCTGTGGACTGTTGTTGGATGGCTACTACGGGTGGGTATCCAGCTTGTATTAGCTGAACACTGGATGTAGTGTTATTTTACCTCAGTGCGCAGTTATACTCCTTTTCTTTGACCAAGGTGCATGGTAAAATATTTCCTTTGTTAATCTGCTGTGTGAGGCTGTAACAGAATGTTCAGAACAGAAATGCTCATGTATGGAAGAAAAGACCTTTTTACATGCTATACTGACAGGCAGTGGACCTCTTTCAGAAGGCAAATGAGGTCTTCATTAATTAAATGAGAAGCAGTTGAAGCTCCATTCCAGTGTTCATAGATGTTCAGTTAAATGATGGCTGATATAAATAGCATTCTCTGCCCACTGCCTCTCCACTCATGGAGCTCCCTCTGATGGGAGAACGTGACTGAGCAGAGCATCTTGAATGTGCTGTGAACTTGCTGCTTGGGGGTGCCTGTGTAGAGGAGGTAGCAGCTCCTTTCATCCTTTCATTCCAGGTGCTCAGCCAGTTGAGAGCAGAAGATGTGTCATACAGTGAACTGGGAACCTGTCTGCAGGGTTAGTGCCAGCATCCGGGGTGTTTTGGCTCTGGTTGTTGCTATATGGGCAGAGAAGAGAGCTCAGTGGTCAGCAAGGACTTGGAGGCGTGTAGTTAAATGCTGTCTCATTTCCAAAGCGGGGATGATAACAGTCCTATCATCTCACTTTACGGAGGGGTTGACAAATCCTCCCACCTTTGGCTCTTCTCCTGTTCTCTTGTATTCTTACTTAAAGGCCAAAATCCAGATGTGCTAGGAGCGAGGTAGACAGGGAATGGGCTTCTTCTCAGCATCCCTGAACCGTTTCACCACACTGTCTGTGCATGCTTATTGTTGGGTCCATTATGGACCAGCTGCAGGCTTGAGAACATCTGGCTTTCTTCCCAACTTCCAGTCTTGTTGCAAGACATACTACTTCCAGCTTGCTTCAGATGATTGCCATTTATTTTTCAAGAGAGGTTTTGAATTAGGTTTGTGTGACAGGTATAAAGTGCTGGGTAAGGGATCAGGCAGATCAACTCTAGTCTTGGGTTGGGTGTTGAGCTTTTGTTTTGACTTCTTTTGGTCACATTATGTCTCCAGTGCCTCTCTTTATTTCTCTTGTTCTTTACCTGCCTTATCTACTTAAACTCAGTGGAAGTGTGAGTCTCCTCTGGGGTATTGTATAACATCAAATCTATAAGGGTTTCAGTACGCCTGGAGAACACAGTTGCTACAACAAGTAATGCCAACAACAGCGTCCTTTGCTTCCCTGATTTTCCTATGGGTGTGACTTCTCTCTGGATTTTGGAAGCAGTCAGCAGTAGCCAAAACGAGTACAGAAAAACGTAGCCCCTGGCTTGAATAGTCATGTAGAGATATTAATAACCATGCACACAAAGGAAATGATTAAGGAACAGGCAGAGTTCCTAATTGAATGCTTCTTCCCCATTCATGGGAGGAAGGGTGTGAAATCTTTCTTATGCTTGCCAGAAATCAGTCATGAGCCCATTTGTAGGACAGGTTAGACTGCAAAGCAGAGCCAGTTCCCAGGGCAGGGCTGGGCTCTTTGGAGCTGTGTGAGGAGCTGAGAGTGCAGGTTGGCAGGATGTTCTCTATTTTTTTCCCAATTTTTACTTCAGAATTGAAATAGGCTGAAAAATTGGTCAAGAAACTCCTGTGGTACGAAATTCTAAAGTAATTTTTCATTTGAATACTGTCATTCCATTTCCAGCTGAGCTCAGCTCTTTCTGTGAACCTTAGATGTCAAAGGAGCTTCAAAGTGTGGAAGCAGAACATATTGATCCATCTTTTCCTTCCAGAATGGGGTATTCCCAGTCTCAACGTTGTCCTATGAAGCGTTACCCTCTGATAGATCAGCACATCCCAATGCCAAAACATTCCTTCAGAAAGTACTTTTTCTCTCCAGAAAATTCCCAGGCAGCTCTGCATTTCATGTAATGCTTCATGAATTCCGTGCCACCCCATGCTGCAGTGCCCTGAGTTAGCTCTTGGCCCTCATGATTGCATAAGCAAAGCCTTTGATGTGCCATCACTCCTACTCAGCCCTGAGCAGGAGAACCTGTTTCACAAGGAAAGGAAGTGTTTGTTAAAACACATCAGTTATATCCAGTGCTTTTCAGAAGCTTCTTCATCTTCCCTGTCAGATTCATGCATCCCTTAAATCCCAATATTGAAGAGACACAGGCTGAAGTAGCTAAAATATCAAAACAATGACAAGGTAGCTTTAGGTAGTTCTGCTGGATTTTGCACTGAAGCAGAGTAGATCTAATGATGTGATGACAAGATGCAGTAGAGGGTTGCATGAGTGTCCTGCTAGTTGCCTTTCAGAATAGGTATCTAGAGGGGTGCACTGCATGTGTTACACAGCTAAAAGCACTGAGTAACTCTGGGCTTTTGAGCATGTAAGTCTGTCCTCACACAAAGGTCAGCATGTTCAAAGAGCTGGAAAAGTTTAAGTTAAACCAAATTAATCAGCATTGGACCAAACAAGAGCATTAAGATTTGCTTTTGTATATCAGTGTGGCTCTGCAATGGTAACTAAATACCAGACAGTATTTGGGGTGTGTTTACACTTGTGGAAAGTTGCTGGGTTTATGGGGCTGGTATAAATGGAGGGGATTTAGGCTAGCGGGAAGTGAATGTCCCAAAAGAAAGGCAGAACATTCACAAAACCAAGTCTCATTCAGTTCTGAGTTTGCTTTGTGGTTTCCTTGTGAATCAGAGGAGAAAAAGGGAGTGGGAAGAGTAGGGAGAGAAAAGATGTTTAGAACCCAGTCCAAACCCAACCCCTTTCTCTCCCCCCAGCCAAGGTCTCTCATATAAGACATTTGTTTCTTCTGGCAATAGGAGAAAACCTTTCCAGACATTGTCCTCTGAGAACTGCTCAGTATTTGCAGTTAACAGGGCAGTACACACGTAGACATGTGTGCACTGAGAAAGAAGGAAGAATAACTGTTATTGTAACACAAAGGACAGGTTGTCTTACTGTTTTTAGCCCCAAGAGTTCACACTGCATCACATAGGAGGTTTGATTTCATGGAGCACTTCCTGACCTGCAGGACTTTAATTGCCTAAAGCACTGGCCCCCTGCAGTTAATTCCTGCAGTGAATTCTCTGTTGCTGGAGGACATGATGAGGACTCATGTTGTACTGCTTTAGGGCTGCACGTGTATCCCGAATCTCAAAAACATTGGATAAGAAGAACAATTGTTTTCTTATCTGTCTTTATGAATCAGTAACAACATTTCTTCCCACTCCCACTACAAGAGGCCAAGCCAATTTCTTAACCCTCATCCTACTTCTTCAGCCTTAACAGGGAGGATGGAGCTTCTGGCACTGAGATGATTTTCCTTGCAAAGGGTGCTGCCTGCAAGCTGTTCTTAGGTGCCAGCATGGAGTGTATTTGGGAAATACAGTGTACAGTGTTCCTACAGAGCACTTGTAGAGAAACTTGTCTTGGTGAGGGCTGAGATGGTGCAGCACAAACATGTTCCCCAGCAGATTCACATTGAAAGCAAAAGTGTGGGGCAGAAAGCCTGGGAGCGTTGTGTCACAACCTGATTTAGCAGATATAAAAAGCCAATCAACTAATACAAAGCCACCTAAGGGTGACATACCATCCATTACCCTGGATCTGGGGCATGCCTTGTGTTAAACCGTGCTGTATGTAAACCCTTCAATAGGATTGTTTTGGAGGCCACAGTAATTAAGGGATTATCCATTGAAAGTGGGAGATGCTCTATCTGCCTTAGGTAACAGGACACTGCTCCTTTTGTGGCTGGGATAGACGTTCAAGGACTGTGTCTCCTACAGGAACTTGCTCTGGAACTGGTGGTTTTAACTGGAAGCCTTGTGCCAAGGGGACTGGTGTCATGCAGAGTTGAAGCATGGGTAGCTTGGGTCTGTGCAGCACTGCCGAGGCTGCAGTACCTCCCAGTGGGTTGGGAGTTTTTTAATGTCAGATTTATTGTTGTCTTCCATGGATCCACTTTCAATAATAGCTGTTGTGCTGAGACAAGCTGAAAGCTTGGTTCTGCTGCAAAGGCAAAGGAGATGTCAAAGAGCTGTAAGGCAGGGTGCACAGAAAAAGGCATCAGTGTTTGTTCCCAGGAGAGTGTAGTTCTGAATATTGCTGCTCTCAGGGGCAAAAGAGTTCCTTCCATCTGGAAATAGAAACATTGAACACTGGCAAATATTGGCAAGGTAGAATCAATGGACAGGGTCTGTTTTATGGCTTGAGACTAGGGAGGAGGATGCTCTGCTCTGCTGCTGGCCTTGGAGATGAAAGCGTGACTTTCATCCCCACGTGTATTCCTGTCTGCAGGCTGGAGGAATGCACTGACCTCCTGTGTCACTGCTTGTTGTGCTTTAAGCCACACTGGCAGCTAAGCTCATGCACTCCTCTCCCAGCAGGATGGGGGAAAAGAATTGGAAGGGTAAAAGGGAAAAAACTCATGAGCTGAGATAAGAATAGTTTAAGAATTGAAATATAACAATGATTACGATAATAATAATGATTATAATTGATGATAATAATAATTAATAAAAATAACAAGGAGAGAGGAATAACCCCAAGACAGGTGATGTAAATGAAAACAAGTACTCAGCACCCACCAACTGATGGCACCCAGTCCCCGAGCAGTGCCTCTCCCAACCAACCTTCCTCCTGGTTTATTGCTGAGCATGATATCCTACAGTCAGGAAGATCCCTTGGATCAGCTGGGGTCCCAACTCCTTGAGCACCCCCAGCCTTCTTACTGGTGGGGTGAAATGAGGAACAGAAAAGGCCTTGATTTGCAGCGATAACAAAGCCATCCCGGAATTATCAGGAGTTTCCAGCACAAATCCAAAGCATAGCCCCATCCAAAAGTCTAGAAGCACTTAAACCTCTGGGAGGTCCATTTTCCAAATGATTCAGCATGATGAGCAAGAAACTCTTCAAAAGGCTTGTCATAAGTGTCACAGTGTGGAGTGCCAAGTACCAAATAACTCATGCAAACAAACCGGACTCCTTTTGGGAAGAACTCTGGAGGTTCTGTGGGGGTCAGGGCCTGGATTCCCAGCATAAAGAGGTGACCGTGGCTCAGGTGAGCCCCTGCTGATGGAGCTGCACTGACAGTGATGCCACTCTGGGACATGGAAAGCAAACCCCAGCACTGAAAAGGCCACTGAGGATCCGCTTTGGCAGAGGGTCGGGAAATCTCACTGAGCAGGGAGAATGGTGGAGAGGCAGCCAAGAGGAACACAGCTCCAGTGTTGGGGCTCACAATGGAGTTCCTGTGGCAGCATCCACAAGGGAGGGCTTTGTCTGCAGCCTGTGCTCCACGTGCAGGGCCATTAGCAGCTAATGAGTTCAAACCTCACCGGCCAGGCAGAGGATAAGCAGCAGTCAGTGCGAGATGATACGGTGTCCTGGAACAGGCCCTGTGTGGTTGTCTGTTCCGGAGCTAATGGGGACAAGAGATGAAGTGTGTGTGTGTGTTTGTGTTCAGGAGGTCAGGGTGACATTTATCTCTGCCATCACAGCAAAGGGACACCTGCCACTGGCAAACTGAACTATCTGCCTCGCTCTGCATTTGTGTGTGTGTTTCTCATCACAGTCCCTCTTTCTCCCTGTTTTGGCACTTCAGAGACTGCCAAGGGAGAGGAAGGGTTTGGAGCCAAGGCCAGGTGCATGATTAGTGCCCATGGTTCTGAAACACAGAGAGGCATGGGAATCAAAGAACTAATGTAGTGAAGCCTTATGGCAAGACTCTCTTTGGATGCAAAGATGCAGAACCAGTGCTGAAGGCTGGATTCCCAGTTGGTGCAGGTCAGCAGTGCTCCACATCAACTTCATATCAACTGAAAGACCTTATAACATCTTCCAATACCTACAGGGGTTGTCGAGAAATCTGGAGTGGGACCTTCTACAAAAGCATGTAGTGACAGGACAAGGGGGAATGGCTTGAACCTGCCGGAGGGGAAGTTGAGATGGGCTCTTAGGCAGAAGCTCTTCCCTGTGAGGGTGCTGAGGCACTGGCACAGGGTGCCCAGAGAAGCTGTGGCTGCCCCATCCCTGCAGTGTTCAAGGCCAGGTTGGACACAGGGGCTTGGAGCAAGCTGCTCCAGTGGAAGGGGTCCCTGCCCGTGGCAGGGGTTGGGACTGGAGGAGCTTTAAGGTGCCTTCCAGCTCAAGCCATTCTATGATTGTATGATCCTATTAAACTGCTCCTGAGACAGCAAAAGCACTTTTCTCTTACTTTACTTCCACTTCCCTTTGCTAATCTACCCTTCCTTCTCTGCATCATTTTCCTGACTTGCAGCATCTCCTTTTATTGTCAGTGTGTCTTTTCCCCTCACTGTTCTTTGGCTCCCATTGATCCCTCTGAAATTCCTTCATATTCCAAACAAGCAGGCTCTGCATCTCCTGCCAAACTGTGTGTGTGCATTGTGGTTCTGCATGTGTGTGGGAGAAGGAATATTTAGGAGTAAAACAAAGTTTTCTCTGCAGCAATAACCATGATAGACTAAACAAAATCTTGCACACAGCTGCAGTCCAGCTATTTCTGGTTGGAGGCAGGAGGCTTGTGCTTCACATAGCAGAGTCCACCTAACATCTGCCAGTGGGGCTTCTTTTCCCAATACAGCTTTTCTGTGGAATTCTAGTGAGTCAAAGGACCTGATTCTACCTGCACTCCACACCACTGCCAGCAAGGTGCAAGGCAGGACTATTCTGCATGAAATTCTTCATTCTAATGAAAAACCTGGTAGGAATTTGATGTACATCAGTGACAAGGTATGCAGCCTTCGTTTCAGGCTTTAATTCATCACTTGTGCAGGTTTAGTCTGTCATTTAAAGTCTCCATGTAATAGGAAGACATTTAACAGTCAATTCTGCCATTCATCACCCACCTACAGTGACTATGCATGCTGATTCTGCATATATCCTTGCTTAGTATTAAGGATGATATTTGTGGCAGCATGGTGGGGGTGTTTCAGTGGCTCATGCCAAAGATCCAGCCTGTGTGCTTTCACTCGCTGGCCAAATTCACCTCTCCCACCATAGCAACCATTAGGTTGCTGAGCATTAGGAGTTGATAATTGCTTTGTGGTATTTAATTTGTCTTTAAGTTGCAGCTTCTGGTACCAAGTGATCCCATGGGACCCAGAGAAATCAAAGACTTGATGGTTTCCATAGAGAAATGCTCAATGGCCATAGGCAGGTAAAAAGGATTTTGTGCTTCTTATTTTAGGATATGTCATGTGTTTGAAAGTGTGATTTGTGGAGTCACAGAGCAATGCGCTTCCATGGACAAGGACATCCGCGGTGTCCTTGCATTAGGCAGTACCAGAAATGAAAGAGACACAATGGTCGTGCAGACTTCCAAAGTACCTCACCCTCAGTTTTGTGCCTGGTTTTACCGTTTGTTTGCATAAAAGCATATTTTTGTATAGAGAAATTTAGCAGCCTGCAGTTTGACCTACAGTGCCCTGGGGCAACAACTGCCCTTACTCTGTCTAGGCTAGCTGGGATGCTCACTGTGTTAGAAACACATTGTGGCTGGCATCTTTGTGGGGTTCACTTTGTTAGTTCACATATACCTCTTGTGCTCTGTGCCAAACTACTCTTTAATGTTAAATAATGCAGATGGAGCAAGACTAAAGAAACCTGTGAGTGCTTCATATACCATGGTTAGCAACAGGCACTCCATGTCTTCCGTCTCTCAGTGTGGGACAGCAAGGCACCCAGGGGTATAAGTGTAGCAGCATGTAACATTGACTCCCCAGTTTATTCTTCTCTGGGCATATCTGTGGATCTGGTTCATCATACTAGCTACACAAGTGCAACTGGTTTTACAAGGACATTTCTTCACTCTGATTCCTGTTCCAACTTAGCAAGCTGGGTGAAGCATATGCTTAGCACCAGGCATATATGTGAAATCCCATTAATTTGGTGGGAGTGAGAGACAGGTTTCAAATCAAGTATCTGCTTGAGGACTTTGCATATGCATGCCCTTTAAAATCTAGCTGGCCCCAGGACTTCTTCTCTAAGCCTTTGTCAGTGAAGACATTGATGTTAACCCACCTTTGGTAGCTTTCTCACTGGCTTCTCTATTGCCAGGGAGCCTCTACTGACCTGCAGTGAAGCCCTGTGGTGAGACCTCCAGTGTCAAAGGCAAACTGTCACCTCAGTGAGTCTCTCTCTCCAGGTACCATGGAGTACAGTTTACACATGTGCTATCCATTGAGAATTGAGATACAACTCCATGTTTGTCTCTTGTGAAGCACTGAGCTCCCTCTTGCTGCACTGTGCACTGCTCTCTGGGACTATTGGATCAAACAGGAGAAACTGGAAGTTCACACATTTAGGGGAAAGATGGAGATATTAAAAAATCCTGATTTTTTATTGAAGGCATGGAAAATAGGTAAAAATTCTCACTGTCAAGATGATCAGTACTATGTGGGTGTCCCTACAGTCAGACAAGGTAAGATGAGGTACACTAACACCATAGTTCCTACCAGCTGCTCACTGTAAGGATTAGGAAGGAGCTCTTTTCTCCTGTTCTCCATTGACAATTAAACTAATGTGTTAGGGGAATTTCCTTCCCCTAAGATGTATGACATGTGTGAAGCCTAGAATCATGGAATGGTTGAACACTGCCAGGGATGGGGCAGTCCCAGCTTCTCTGGGCAACCTGTGCCAGGGTCCATTTTTTCCTAATATCTGATCTAGATAAGGCTCTATTCATGTTGTCAGAGAGCTTCTGTGTCTGGGAATGGCTGGCTTTAATGGAGGGAGTATATGTTCTAATCCAGGGCAGCTCTTCAGTCCCTTCTCCGATTCCTCTGGGAGGTACTCCCATAGGATCGTGCTTGTTGCACAACCAGGGCTAACAGTGATTGAAATCTCCAGTATTTTAACAAGTGACACGGTGTCTGAGGTGGCAGTTTGCTGTCAAGCCTGGTGAGCTACAAACTTGTGTGGCTGTAGCCTTGAGAAAGATCTCACATAGATTCTCTTCTCTTCCCAGCCAAGGCAGGATGCTGAGCTAGCGTTTATGGCGCTGTCCAGTTTCATTCCTCCTTAGAACTCCCATCTCCAACACTCTTCTGTGCTCTCTCCTCACTGTCCTCAGAAACGTTTGGCTGCACTTAACCATGTCATAACCAGTCCTGTGCTATTTCCATGAGCAAAAGCAGAAGCCATGGAAATCAGGCTCTCATTTTGAACAGGAAGGCATCGCACTTCCATGATCTGGTTGTCATGGATATTGTCACCATGGAGCTGTTGCCATGGTGCTCTCTGCTCCCATCGACAGAGATGCAAAGTATACTTTAAAGAAAAGATTGAACAGTGGATGCTAGAGGGCACAGGAGCTTTCAGATAGGGATGTAGGGAGGTTGGTTTAGAGTTTTGTTGACTCTGGTGTCTGTCTGTGTAAGGTTCCTTATTTCCTCTTTTGTATCTTATAATAGCAGCCAACAAAAGGAAGTGAGATGTTACATATTTGCTGTAGCATCCTCCACAGCAGTATTTCACCATGCTCTGAAAGCAGCACCTTTCCCTATTGCAAAAACAATCCAAAGAATGACCACTAGTAACCAGTGTTTGGCTTTTACCTTATCTGAGTCAAATCCTCCATAAATCCAGTATCTTGCAGAAGATGAGGGTGGAATTTAAAACCCCATCTCCCCTGCAGGCCCCCTTTCCTTGAAGGAACACACTCACCTCATTTTAATTTCTAGAGAAAGTCTGTGCTCCTTTGGCAAGTACTTTGGCAGCTCTTAGTGACCTTGTCAAGCTGCTGATGGTTCTGGAAGGCGGAGTTGAATAAGAAATGAATTGTGTCTGTGCCAAACATCCTTGTCTAGTTAGGGGCAGAGCTGTTCTCACCAAGGCAATGCTGGTTTCACTCAATATCAAATAAAACGCAGTCAGATTTGATAAATAGTCATACCAATAACTCCACTTTGCACACCTACAGCTCCTCTCTGAACCTTCTGCCACTATTGTGGATGAAACCCTCCAAACACTCCTCAGGGAGTGGGAAGGATTCATTTTTCTTAGGCTATTAGTGATAATGGAGCACAGAGATTGCGGTAAGTGGCCTTCCATAGATGCTGTAGCCATCAGGAATAGGATCCAGGAGTTCCTGTTTCCTGTCCTGAGGTCTGGAAAGCCCATGTTTCATTAAACTAAGGGAGACCCTGAACATGACTGTAATGACATTTAGTGTTGGGCCCTTAGCAGCCTGATATGGAGCTGTGTTAAACAGAGAGCTGAATGCTCCGCGTGGCTAAACATTGCCTTTGATCTGAATATGCCAGTGGCTCACTTCCAAACACATTAGGCTCAGGAGGCAGGCCTTTTCCTAGCCACAGAGGATGTTTCTGTGGAAGAGTTGTCACTGCAAGGCATGGATTATCTGTTCCCCTGCATTTGACAGGCACTTCTGTTGCTGCTAGCAAAATGGGGTTTAGGCACATGTAGCTATTCCTGGTGCAAGGTGGGTTTCTAGGAATCTCCCAGCCCACTCGACATGATGATCAGCTACAGCACAAGGTATAAAAGCTCTATTTGAATGTGGTGCTCCTGTTTCATGTGTGACTCATCCAAGGCAAGAGGGATGGAGCAAGCCTGCCTGCATCCAAGCCCACAGCTGGGAACAGCTGGCCTGCAGGTGGGTCTGTTCAGGGTTCAAGGGCTACAGCTTCTCCTTCCCTCCAGCTTGGGGAGAGTTTTATGCACAGCAATACATAGGGCTTGTAAGGGAGTGCTAACACCATGTAGCAGCTAGATCACATGTGTAAGAGTCACAAATCATCCCGAGTTGGAATTGGCACCAGTGGAAGTAGAGAGAGGGATACGGGCTTTCCGGCAGCATTCCTGCTCTGCTGAGCTAAGGGAATGTCTTCATATTGACTGCAATGGGAGCTGGCTTGCACCCCATGTGTCCTGCTGGTACACTTGGAGCAGGATCAGCTCATGCAATGCAGAGCTGGGTGGCCCCAAGGTACGTACATTTAATGGGCACCTTTGGAAGCAAGACCCTCCAAGGTGCTTTTTAACTGCTTGGCTGTAAAGATGCAGCTTTTTTGGAGGTGGTGAATGAGGAGCCCTTTGTATATAAGTGTTCCTTGGGGACAAATGAGCCCTTTGCTTGATCAGTTTAACAACCTGTAATGTGGTGAGTGCATGCAGAAAATAGCCTGGAGTTTTCCTGAGATTAGGAGTGAAAACCAACCTTAGTCTGTGTATTCCCGTGCCTCAGTTTCCCTGCCAGCAAAGTGAGGGAAACCAGATGTGTGTTTGTGTCAATAGCACTCAGTGAACAAAAGCATTCAAGAAAATCATTACCACTGTTCCACCATGAAGCAAAGGAAACATGAAACATGCAGGGAGGCCTCTCGGAGAAGTGCCTGTTGATGACTTCATGCCTAAGCTGGTTGGTAACGTGCTATTGTTTAGTTCTAAGGTGGATTAATCAAATACATGACTGTTCTTTGCTGTAGTCAGCTCGTCACCTGAGGATCTCTTGAGCTTGCCAAACATGGATTAATCACTGAACACTCAGTGTCACTGTGAAGCAAATGTTTATCGATGTAGCAATGGGGAAGTCAAAGCTAAGAGATGACTTATATGGCAGCTAATAACTGCTTTGGTAAGCCTGCTCATTGCTCCACTCATCGTAAACCCTCTTTTGTAAGACTATTACTCTGCAGAGTCAGAAGCAAATAGTGACTAACTATTTGCTAACTAAAGGGGCCTTGTGGTTGACCTGTCACAGCCAGTGCCCCGCGGTCAAGATGTCATTTACCCTCCGGGTTTGACCATACTCCTCCACCAGCTCTGTCCTAAGTGCACTATAAGCACAGCTTATGAAATGTAGTTGTAGGCACCCACACAGTTACACTTAGCTTCAGTTTGTACTGATGCCAGAGGCAATTTCTGCATCAGTTTCCCAGTGGATTTTCTTGCTCTGATCGCTTTTTGGATGTAGGTGATTATTCTCTTGGAGCTTGGCTAGGACCATCTAATGCAAGTCAGTAGAATCAAGTCACAAGAGGTGAAAGGCAGATGTGTTCTTGCTGCAGACTCTGTTCTCTGATAGCAGTCTAGCTTATTATTCCTGTTCCCATGGGATATAAAGATGCTTCTGGGAAGATTTCTTTATCATGCTTCTGAATGGCTTCTTTAAAGGACAAATTAAAATTCACAATGCAAAGCCTTCTGGACTGTGGGGAATTGCTGATTTCTCTGAGCAAGGAAGCTGAAGCCTCATCCCTGTGGTCGGAAGGGCTCTGCTTTGCACTGAACCACCACCAGATGAGCTCGTGGATTGTTTTCTCCCCCCTCATGACGGAAATAGCCCAAGGCCTGGAAAAGCATTAGCAGGAAGAGCACAGCATCAGGAAATGCAAAGGGCACCCAGCCAGGACATGACTACACAGCTTTCAGCTGCCCAGCGGTTGGGACTTTGCATTTTTGGGTGAAGGGATTCAATTCCCTCTTGTCAGAATCGCTGTTTCCCAGCCAGATGCTTCCAGCTGGATGAGTGTGTGAGCAATGAGTGCTGAGCATCCCTGCGCACACACTGTGGCTACTCTTATGCCTGGGGTCTTTTGTTTGTGGATGTGGCAAGTGTGTAGGTTCATATGTAGGGATCATATGTGCCATTTGCCATGCCTGTGCAACCCACCTCTGTGTTCTTTCAGGATGGAGCAGGGGAGCTCAGCAGTGCTGAGGTGTCATTACTCATCCCTGTGGAGTTATTCCAGGTTCCCAGCTTGCTTGTGTAACTGAAAGGGTTTTGCCTTTTATCTATGACATGCGGGCGGAATAGTGGGAGGATTTAAATTTGGGAATGAAATTGGCAGAGAGTTTAGCCCAGTGCCTGTGTTCTGCAGTAAGCAAGTTACAGTGAAACCTGTTATTTCTCTAGGGAAGCATCATCAGTGGACTTTGGAACTGCATTACAGAGCGGGCTAAGATATTTTGAACCCAAAAGCCATAGAATAGACTTAGACCCAAAAGAACAGACTTAGGCATGTCGTACCCTTGAAGGATGGGAAATCCTTCAAAAAAGTGTTAAAAGAACCTGGTATAATCTCTTTCCCAAAGCTTTCTACTTGGTAAATGGGAAAAGACACTGCAGGGAAGGAGTTAGGTGCTTGCTTAAGGACTGAGGTCTTTTTGTCTTCCACTACAGCTTATCCAAGATGAATGCATGGCTGCAGTACCCCTAACCACAACTTGGCTTCATAATTCATCTCCCCAAGGACTTCATTCAGATATAAAAGCACCATGTGACTGGAAAGGATGGATAAATGTTCACTCTCACTTCCTGTAATGAAGCTGGAACTCCATTACAGTGATGGAACTGAATAGGTCCCTGAGATCACTGTCCTTGAAACCAAAGAGTTGGAACCTTTTATATTAAGCCTGTGCACCAAAGAGCAAGCTCAAGTTTCATGCTCTCCTAGCCACAGTCAGTTGTATTCATGCCTTAGTGGATACCAGACCCAAAATGTCTTCCTCCTCCACAGAGTCCAAATATATCAACTCCTTTTCTTAGGTTACAATAAAAATGGGGAATAAATTAAGATGCTCTCTCCACCTTCTTGAAGGAGACAGGCAGCTAGACCGCCTTGTTTCACCAGCCTCTAGCTGATGGCTGCAGGTTAAACAATGCTCTAGCCTTCCTGAAAAGAAAAGCATCCCCAGAAATGCCAGCTCCCTTTTGTAGCTGTTATGTCCAGCTATCAGAAGCACAAAGAAACCAAGTGGAAAAATTGAATCTGGCAGGAAGAGTGCAATGCATGAAGGCACACAGCTTCCAAACCCAGAGAGCAAAAATAGCTGCAAGAGCAAAAACTGGCCTGCAAGAAGCTCTTTAATTATTCCATCTCTTTCAAAAGCTTTGCCCCCGGCACAGCCAGGCTGCCATTTGTATAGGGAAGCTGTATGTGTTGTAGTAAAGCTTGAGCACTGCATTATTAGAGAGAAAGAAGTGGCTTTTTTGGCTGTGTTTTCAAAGAGCTGGTAGCAGATCGATTGTGGGCAGAGCCCTGGGCATGAGGCAGTCTGTATGTTCCTAGTGAGTCACCAGGATTTCAGTTTCAGTCCGGCTGATGTGAGGGTGAAGGGGTTTAGGTTTCTGCTTGGATTCTAGAGGCAAAGCCATTTAGCTTTTAGCTGACTCTACAGTAACCAGCAGCCTGGTGAGTCTGTGTTTCAGGGCATTGACAGAACACCCTGTCTTCCAGAAGCCACCCATTCCCTCCTGTGGTGTCTAAGTCTGTCTCTTTCTCCAACCCTTGCAAGTTGACACTTTTGAAGCTATTGAGGAACACTAAGAATACTGCAAAGCTTTAAAATACTCTTGTGTGTGTCGTCTGTGTTGAAGAGGACATCTGAGTTTGCTCAGATTAGGGAGCAGATACTTGGTTATTATTACACTGGAATACATAGCAATTGTATGAAGCTTCCCTGTTGGCTGAGATGTTCAAATGAGCACTGCAGCAGGACTGGAAAGAAAAGGAATTGCTAAATGCCAGTAACGTGTCCAGTGTAATTTGCAAGCCAATGGAAAGACCAGTGTTAAGTACACCAACTTAAAGAACCTTTTCTGAACTGTCAAAGGGACTTTAAAAGTAAAATCAGTTTCTTCTTCTTTGGGCAAGTCCCTTGCTGACCACCTGGGTACCAGAACAAGAAGAGAGGGATGCCAGGTCAGGTGAGCACTGTGACACAGTAAGGGAACAGAGCTGAAGCAGAGGTTGTTGTTGTCTCTTCTGTTAGTGTTTGCAATGTCCCCTTTTGTTGTACGGCTTGAGAGAGCAGAGAGGTTATCAAGGGAAGAGAAGATGATGTGTGGGGCCAGGGAAGGTATATCACATGTGCTTCATTTGTCCTCAGCAGGTGTAAACTGTCTCTAAGTGGGTATTTCTCCTTGCATGGCAGGAAATAGAGGAGCCAGTTGTAGACAGTAGTTGTATTTTCTTGCATCCAGTACTCTAGAATGAAAGCAGATTCCAGGCTGTCTTTTAGGATATATAATGGTGATGAATAACTTAGGCTGTTTCCTCTGGATTAGATGTTCTGCTTATGTTAAGATGTAGGGAGTATTGTTTGCTGAGATGACATCAAGAGCTCTTGGATGAAGGGAGTAGAGACCCATCTTTTCCTCACACAGGGTTTCAGCTCCTGTTGCTGCAGAGCATCACAGCTCATTGAGGAAAGGCAGACCTACCCCTTTGTTAGAAGAGACCAGATGAGGAAAGGACAGCAGTGGAGTCACAAGCGGCCTGTAAATGGTCAGCATCCCCCTTTTGCCCTCCCTGGCTGGGAGCAGCATGGGCAAACCACAGGCTAGAAGGAACTGCTAATGGAAAGGGACATTGATGGAGGTGACACTCCTCTGCTTGTAAGTAATGTCATCTGGGAGCAGGAGAGCAGTGGAAGGGGAGGACAGGAGTCTGAGGAAAAGTTCCAGCTCTTACATCATGGTTCTTGAATACGCTGCCAGTTCACATTCAACAAGATCCATGGACTTTGTGGCCAATAGCTGCATGACGGCAGACTCTTTCCTCTTCACTCCATCCAGATTACTCAGAACTATAGCAAATGTTGGCTGTCTCATAGCTCGCAGATGGGGCCTGCACTCACCCATGTAAGCTATTGTGCATATTTCCCATTGAAGGATGCTTGGAATAGATGTTTACTGGATGTGCTGTGCTGCTTTGGTTACGTGTAATCCATGTAAGGTACATACAAGTACCACGCTGCTGGCCTGAACCCTTCCTCAGCTTGGCAGAAAGTTAGATTTAGACCTCAGGGGCTTTCTTCTTAAACCTGTCCTTCCTTCTCCAAGAAGCATGTCCCTTAGTGATGACAGTCACTGTTTTCATCCTTCACTAATTCACAGGGGACACCAAGAGCCCCAGAGACACAGAGCTACTACATACTCTAATTGTCCTTTCAGGACTTCTGCTGTTCCCTTTGGTGGGTGTTCTGCCCTTTTGCTGGGGCAACAATATTGACTCATGTGGCTCTAAGTCACAGCTCTCCCCTCCTGTTCTGCCAGCTGGCCCTAGTTCAGAAAGCCTGAGTGTAATATTTCAAGAACCAACCTTTTAAATTACAAGCCCACAAGCTTAAGGAGCTCCTTGCAGGGAAATTTGGGTTGCTTATCCTTGGTGTGTAAGGGTGGCGTGAGGCTTACCACATTTCCAGGTGTGTGGTTAAAGAAACATCTGTCCAAGTATGGAGATCCTACAGCAGCAAGCAGCTCTGCAAGGGAATGCTCTCAGGTTTACAGTGCTTACTTTTGGACTCCAGCCTCCAAAACGTCATTCCATAGCACGTGCCTCAATCTGGGAATGCCTATTGCAAATGCCTGATGTCATGTTAATATTTCACTTTGTGAGGGAGGCCCAGTGACCTTTGCAGCTGGATTCTAATGGCCTGTTACTGTCACATCTGCCCAGTGACGTGGAATGAAAACAGATCTGATAATCATGGAGCAGATTTGTCCGTATGCAGGCAGAGCCCACGTGAGTGAAAGAGACTCATGGTGTTAAAGGACCAAGATGTGTTTCTGCTTGAGTGAGGGCTCCTAAAGTTCAAAGAACATGTAATTCATCACATAGCTGCACTTCAGGCACAGCAATAGCCTGGAAAATAGTGTTTGGTGGTACTAAATAGGCAATCTGTGACTGATAGGAGTGGATGGCTAACATGTAACAGTGGTTATTTCTGTATCACTTGGCATTGCTACCAATTAACAACATTGCCTACAGAATCACTTTTCCCAGCCCTGTGGAATTCATTCCTGATGTGGTGTGATCCTTCTCCAGAGTAAGTCCTGAGTTTATGTAGCAGCAGGAAATCCCAAGTAGGAAGTGTGAGTCCCTTCTCTTGTCCACCATCAGCACACATACCTTAGTCCCTCTCATCTTTACTCATGGGACTTCTGGCTTCTTTCCCCATCATAAGCAATGGATTAATGATTGCTTTTTGCTGTTGTCATTGCAGGGCAACCATTGATGAAGTGGAAACAGATGTGGTGGAGATAGAGGCAAAGCTTGACAAGGTAAGATGGGGCAGCTCAGTGCAATGGTTTGAAGAGGGACTGATGAGTTCCTGCTTAGGAATATGGCCCCACCAATCACTTCTAAAACATGAACCCCTCTCAGGCAGTCAGGAAGCTAATAGTGTACAGGGCTTGTCAACAGGACCATGACTCCCTCTACTGACAGGTACCTGCCAAGGCTCCTTTGTGACTGCCAAAGGATTCAGAGCAAGAGCTCCAGGTAGGTTCCTAATGCTAAAGGAAGGCCTTCTTGTTCTGGTCCTGGATGTCAGGTGACTGACACTGCTTCTCTTGCTGTGAAAGCTATTTTGGTGCTGTCTGATTCCTTTCTCCATCACCTTGCTTGTGACATTAAGGAGCTGTTACATGTCCACACAGCCCCAGCACCGCTGTGTCAGCTAAGGGATATAAGGAGACCCTTGCAGGTAAACAAGGGGCCAGATCCAGGCTGGTGGTGGTGGTGCTGTCTGATATTCAGCCAGGCTGTGCACCACAGCTGCAATCTGACAGTGGCAATAGCTTCTTAGGGACCACTTTGGCTGTTTTGCTTTTATGCTGGTGATTCTTTACATCCAGTTGGTAGTTTGGATCCAAGTCAGAGGCTTTATGATGGAAGGCGGCTTTTCCACCCCCACTTCTCCTGATGTCTGAGACATCAGCCAAGTTGTTTCTGAACAGGAACAGAGAAAAATGAAGAAAAGGAGCCAGAGGAGCTGTGGGCTTTTTATCTGAGAGATTTCCCAAAGCTACCAAGGGATAAAACTGCTGCATGTGATGGAGAAATGGGCTTTGTTGAAGTCACCAGCCTTAGGCAAAGCTGTGTCCTATAAAACCCATTTACTAATCAAGCTGCTTGAAACAGTTATCTGCACAAGCTAACTAGGGACACTGGTGAAAGCTGCAGAGGGATTTGGGCTATCTGTTTTCCTCTAAGCTAAGGCTCTAAAGACAAAGCAAGGGGTGAAACTTGCTCTGAATCTACCATTACTGCTGTCAGTGCCCGCTGTAGTTAGACAACTTGGTGTGCCAGGAACAGCCCTGGAGTGAGAAGGGTGGGCTGGAAATGCAAGAGCCACTGAAAGTTCTCAGTTTTTTTATTGTTCAGTGCTTTGTTGCAAATTGATTTGAGCTCCTTTGGGTGAGGACTGCATCAAAAGAATTTCCTGCAGCTTTGCCTTCCCCTGACAGCAGTTATGGGGTAATATTCTGGTGGGTGGCCATTTCATTCTGCTTGCATGCATCATTCCCCTGCCTGCTGCAGAGGTGACCAGTCACACGGAGTGCTGCCTCAGTCTCCATCAACTACAGGGTACCAGCCCTGGGTGCAGGGGGAGTGAGGCTGGAGTTTGCACCTGAAGAGCCACTGAAGTTCAGCTTTGTTTGCTGAGAGTAACTTTGGGCAAGAATCAGTCACCCTCATTCCTAATCAGTCAGTATTTGATGTCCCAGCTCCTCTCTTTCGGCCTTCCTAGGGCTTGGTGTTGTGCAGTGGTACCCAAATAGCCCGCATCACTAGTTCTGGAAGAACAGGAAGCTGGCAAGGACTGAATGCTTCTCTGCCTTTTACTCTGCTCCTGAGCACTTGGTTTATAAATGATAAGCCTTTTAACACCTCTTTAAGATTGAGGTAAAGGGCAGTGCAAGAGATTCATCTAAGGGAAGACCAGAAATTGGGGCTTGTTTTGCTGTTTCAAAGAGAATTCCTTCATTCTGTCCTGTGCTCCATCTGCAAAGCCACCACTGCTCCCCTTGGGAGCTTATTTGTGCTGTATGGCCTTCAGCTACCAGTAACTCAGCCTTGGCCAGGAGGGTGTGCACAGAGGCATGCTAGAAACCGCCACGTTGCAGAATAGGCTGGGTTTCCTTTCCAGAGGATCTGTCCAAACCTCTAGTGTATGTCTGGGCTCCAGATGTGACAGGAACTGCATCTGTTTGCTTTGCTTCTCTGGGCTTGGATGGGATAGCCACAAATGTGCTAGCACCCAGCATCAAAATGAGTGGCCAGGAGAGGATGTAAGTGTGAAAGAGTGAAGACTTTATATACTGTGTATACACAGATAAACCCTGTGTGACTATATATGTATTTATACATTCAGATATGTTCTTACAGAACTGCAGACAGAGGAAGCCATCTTGTTCTGCAATGCATGCATAGAGATTAGGCCCCAAAGCCTTGTGGCTGCATAAATAGAAAAGCACCAAGCCCCAAACCAGCACACCATGCTGCAGTGGGGCTTTGGTATCCAGCCAAACTGGAGAGCTGCTCATTGCCAGCCTGTAGGTGAGGCTGGTTGACAGGGCAAGATTTCTAAAGCCATTTGTCATCAGTAAGATTAATATCCCTAAAAACCTGGATTTTGAGAATGGAAAACTTCAGTTCCAAGAATTGCTCATTATCAGCAATTAAAGTTTTCATTTAAAAAGCTCAGAACAGTGATGATTTAAGAAATAAACCAACAACCAAAAACTGGAATCGTTTTGCTCAGTGATCAGCCATTCCTGTTGCAAATCTCTTGGGCTTTTGGTTTATGGGTTTATCTGAAGTTGTTTAACATAACCTTTTACAAGGAGCTTTTGCTGAAAGGAGATAGGCTCATGGCCAGGAATCCTGGTACTAAGCTAATGCTCCAGTCTTGACAGTGAGTTCCAGGCATGTTATAGCAGTTTGGTGTGGTTAGGAAGTCTGGGAATGTTCCCTGCAGCTGTTGAATTACCAGAAGTTAATAAAGGCTGTCTGTAGGTGCAGCAAAGAGACTCCAATGAGAGGAAGCCACCCCATTTTGCTGCAAGCTCCAGGTAACTTCTCTATACCAAGGCTGGTGATGAGATTCGGAGCATGTGTAGCTTGCTTAAAGTTAATGTTTCTCTGAACAGAGGTCCATCAGAAAGTCTGTACTAAATCACAGGCAGTCCAGAGATACATGGTGGAATCCCTCACAGTGCTCCAGCAGTTTCCTTGGGCTGCAGGACTGTGGGAATTGATGCATACTTCATCTACAGTCTTGATGGTTCCATCCTTGTGTGTGATAGAACATAGATTTTCATTGGCGTCACCAGCAGACATGGCTTAAGCAGTCCTGGTCAGTTGGTTTAGGCAAAACATGACACAAAACCATCAGGCTTCCCTTTATTCCAAGGTAAGAAGAGCAAAACAAGTCTCCACAAGTATATGGAACAGCCAGCTGGGCTTAGAAACATGACAATCCCAAAGAGCAGCATACTCCCAGCAAGGAGATTCTAGACAGCTTATCACTTCCACCCAGCACCAAGGAGTCTTTACCTTTCTGCAGTCAATCTGTGTGATCAGGGTCCTTTTACTGCAGTCCTGATGTCTCAGGATAGACTGAACAGGAGAATCCCACTGGAAAGAATGGGCTGCTCTGATTTATCTGTCCTCAGGGGTAGCCTGGAGCTCTTATTCTCAAGTGAGAAGTGAAATGTTGACAGCATGACATGCCCTGAGAGATGTGATTTGCATCCCTGTTGCTGCCACGTGCAGTAAGGGTTGCTGGTGTAGCCACATGAATGGCACCTTGTTCTAAAGGTCTTGGGCTGGGGTGCTGGCTGCAGTTGAGTTTGATGTGATCAGCTCCATATGCACTGACACCTCTCTCCTTGTGCAGCTGGTGAAGCTATGCAGTGGGATGATCGAGGCAGGCAAAGCCTACATCACCACCAACAAGCACTTTGTCACTGGAGTCCGGGACTTGTCACAGCAGTGCAAGAAGGATGAGATGATTTCGGTAAGTGATCCTTTGGGATGGAGCCTGGGACACAGTGAGGCCTCGGGAGCGTTAACCTGCTGTGAGCATCAGGAGCATCAGCATTAAGTAGCCATTTAGTATGAGATTTTAGTTGTAGAGGAATGTAGAGGTAATGCAATGCTGAAAGGTCAGAGTGAGATTCATTGTTTGCAGTGAGATCTGGACTTTTAAGAAGCTGCAGTGCTGGTGAGGCTGCTGGAATCTAGGTCAGTAAGCATCAGTGACTTAGGAATGTGGGAACCAGTGTGCACAAGTGACAAGTGACATCTTCATTGCAGCACTGAACTGGAGAGGACAGGGAGTCTATGGCTTCAATGCCAGGCATTCTGAAATGCCTTCTTGCCAAACAGCAGGGTGGCTCTTTGGTGTAATGAGGGTGTCTCCCAGCCATTGAACCCCTGGCAATGAAGGGCAGCTGCTTCTATTCACTGCCAGTTTCTTCACCTTTCTTTGCAGGAGTGCCTTGACAAATTTGGAGACAGCCTGCAGGAAATGATTAACTACCACATGGTAAGATGCAGCTTCCTCTTGTCTTGTTGTGTGCTGATGACAACCTTTCTCAAGGCACTGATTATGGTCTCCTGAGCTTGGCTTACCTGACACTGCACAAAGGTGGGGTCCACAAAGGAAGTGTTTTCAGGTTCCAGTCTCTGCTCACTGTGTAGTCTTGAGAGCAGCAAAGGGCTGGGAGTTATTGTTGCCTTTTGCATCAGGATTGACTTGGATGAGCTGTGACTCTGTTACTCACAGTGATCCATCCTGATGCATCATGTATGCTAGGAAATGGGATTTCCATGGGTTGCAGAGAAGGTACCACTGAATGAAAGGGTATGTACTGCCACATGGTTGCCTTTTGGTTCATTTCAGATCAGAGATACACAGTGAATATGAAGAAGGGTGAAGTTAGAGACCCCTTCATCAAAGGAAGAGGAGAGCTTACAAAGGTCCCACACTCCATGTGCTTTGTTGTTTTTGGACAAAACAGGATTTTATAGTGAGGACAGAGAGGTCCTGAGGAGCTCAGACAGGCTCTTAGCAGCTTGCATGTACAACCATGTTGCTGCAGATCTGGAATATTCTCTGAAGCTTGGCATTCACATTTTTGACATTAGGACACCAGCAAGGCTGTGAATGGGTCAAACTGAAAGGATTGCTTTGTTCAGCTGATGCTGGGAGCAGACTCAGTGCATTTTGTGCAGCTCCATGGCTAAGGATAACACAGGACATATTAATGATACGCTGAGATAAAAGGAGGGAAGTGTCCAGACAATGCCTATTCTCCTGAGCTGACTTTATCTCACTAACAGAGCCCAAGAAGTTACAATCTGCCCTTTCTCCATCCCAAACATCCAGCCATGACATCTGTAAACCTCGTAGAAGAGGAAGGTGCTTCATGCTTGGTGGCTCCATGCCAGACCTACAATATTAAGTCTGTAACTCAGCTGGAGCTTAAAGCACAAATGCTGTAAAGCTTTAGGGTGCCAGCACTGCCCTGACCCACTTTTATACCACAGTGCCCCTGTCTAAGTACATTAGGCACGATGCTTGATTTTGGGATGCAAGTTAACCACATGTACCTGGAGAAAAAACTGCATCAAGTCCTTGTAATTATTTTATGAAGCAGGTGGGAAGGCTGTTTCCTAGTTAAGAACGACAGGGAAAGGAGGTAAAAAGTGGTGGTGGGGCTAGAGTGAACAAACCAGTGTGAGCATCAGAGAAAAGGTGTGTTTGTGTGAAAACAGAGAAAGTCAAACCCTGGTTTTCTGATGCTCTGAAAGCATAAGGCCTTTTGGCCAAGGTGCATAAGAACCCCTGAGCTCCTTCCTTCCAGGGATCATATCACAGCAGCACTGACAGGGGCTGAGCAGTGCGTGCAGCTCAGGCAGGAGAGAGCAGTCCCAGCCAGGAGCCTCTGGCTGCAGGATGCTGTCGGCTGTGCAGCTTCCCTGGATCCCCACCCTCTGCCAGAAGCAGCACTTCAGGGATTGCTGTTCTCTCAGCCAAGTAATAAGCAGAATGACCTTCCCAGAGCTGTCAAATCCCCGCTGGAATAACCCTTCCCATGCACCCCACCCTCTACACTCCCCGCTACATATGGCACATCCCTACCATGAGCTGCATACACAGGGGATACTTGCATCCTCCCTCCCCAGTGCATTTGGAGAGCACCCTCTTCCCTTGGTGCTCAGCAGTGTGAATCCCTCTCCAGGAAATGGCTTTGGAATGATGGCTGCATCTTGAGCCCTTTCCGACGGCTGTTCAGTTAATGGGGTTATTTTTAGTGCCTTCTGCTGTCTCCTTTGTGTGTGCTGTGTGCATGTGTGTGTATGTGTATCTTGGCTCATCCGTCTCTGGGGAGCTCAGCAATGAAACAGTTGTCAGTGCTTACTCCAGGAATGTGGCCAGGACAGTATGTACAACTGGAGCAAGTTAAAAAGAAGGGAAAATAGCCCCTAAAAATATTCAGTTGCAAAAGCTTATTCTATGATTTTATTGCTAGAACAATGAATGTTAGATCAGCAAAATCCAAGCTTGAAACCTGCTTGAATGTAGAAGATGAACACACTGAGCTCCAGACTTTTCCCACCTTATAATGCAGAGAGAGGAAAAAGCATCAAAGCAACCTTAGAGGAGAGATGACAAAGAGAAAGTTGAGTTTGGAAGAGCTGCAATCAGTGTCCTGTGCCTTTTGTGCTCTTAACCACATGCATGTGGGCTAATGCTCTTTCCCAGGTAGTTCTTTTTTTCTCTCTGACCAGAAAGAGAAGAAAAGTGAAAGGATGCGAGTGAAAGTGCTGTTGTGATGGGATCACTCTGGCCAAACCCCTTAAATGCATCTTCAGCATCATCTTCAGAAGCTGTAACAGGAACATTGCCCACATTAGTCCTACCCCAGCTTCGTTATGTCCTCAGCTGCCATAAATCGTTGCAGCTACGTCAGAGGGATCCTCCAGCAGGAGCAGCAGCAGCTTGCAGGGGAGATTTAGCTTTGCTGAGCGAGCCAGGAGGCATTTCCTGCTGACAAGGAGAAAAGCCACCCAAGCTGTGATGAGTCAGTGAGGCAGATGGCAGATGTCATGGGTGGAGGGTAGTGGTGGAGTGCAGGGGGAAGGAAGGAGGAAGTGAAAGTGGACAGGGTTTCCACAACCTGTTCTTCACAGGGTTGGGGGGACCACCTGCGTTATCTGACATCATTTGGGAAGGGTCCAGGGGCATCATTTGTGGATGCAGAATGACCAGCTGACAAGGGAGATGCTTTCTATCATCTCATGGCTTCATAGTTTTGGCTATTGTGCTCTAGTGCAGTGATGTTATACTAGTCTAACAGACTTCAGTGAGCTGCTGCTCTCGAAGTTTGGTACCAGTCTAGCAGTTACCACGAGCTCAGTGCTGCAGTTGGGGTTTCAGAAAGACCAGGTTTTGTCAGTGTCTGGAATATCTTAGGATGTCTCCTTTCTAGTTAGGGGACAGAATCAACTTCAGTTAACTTCTCAGGGGCAGGAACAAATGTCCTTTGACCTAAGCACAAACTGGAGCTCTTGAGCTTTTTGTGACCAACTCAACTTCAACATGGTTCAGAAGCTAAGCTTAGACTGTTGACATCTGATATGTGTGATAGGAGTACTCCTGTCATCTTGTTTTCCAGAGCACAAATCCTCAAGTGGGCTGTATTACAGAGGCATCACAGATGGAATGCTCTTCATGGGTGGCATTTATCTGGTGGGCCATTGCTCAAGAGATGAAGGACTGAATCATGTAGCCAGACAGCAATAAAAGTCATTTAAGCATCTCCTGCCAAACAGAGGATGTTTGAATTCTGCCTGGACCTCCTGCCCCTTGGGTTACTGTATTCAGCTGCTAGAAGCTGCAGTGAAAGAGAAACATCCTGTAGGAATATGAAGTCAGGGAAAAATGTACAGCATGCTGTCACTGTTGAGGTTTAGTTGTTTGACAAGTGCGGTGGTATTTGTATGCTCTTTCTAGAGCTGTGTCAGGCACACACTGGACAGATATGCCATAGAATGAGTGAGAACCCAGGTCTTGGATAGCCTCTTTGCAACTGTGCAGCAGGGCAGGTAGCTGAAGAGAAGAGGAAGAGGTGAGGTGAGACTTCCAAAGCCTAAAAGTGTTTGAGAAGGAGCCATCTTTGGGGAGCAGGGTGCCTGACAAGGTTATGGATGATCCTCTTCTGCAGACCAGGGAGGGGGTTACTTTTGTTCCCCAGCAGATGCTGAGAGGTAGCTGATGGAATCCCATGTGGGCAGTGCTGTAGCTGCCTCCTTCTCTCACAGACACGTTGCAGTGCCCCTGTTTTGGGACAGGATTCCTGAGAGCAGATAAAAGGATCAAGCTCTGACTCCCAGGCCACCAGACAACCAACCCTCATTTAAACTCAGCACAAACCAGTCCCCAGACTGTGTCAGGGGCGGTGGGAATGAGGCCTCCAGACTGGCCATAAGGGAGATAAGCACAGAGATGTGACTCATCCAGCTCATGGCTGCGTGGTGGAGCTGGACAAGGGGGAGCTGCTGCTGTCCATGTGTCAGGCAGCTGCAGAGGAAGCTCCACACCCTCTATGTCACATCTGGAGCTAGCTCTTGCAGGAGGGTTGATGTGCTTAATGAACTTCATCCCATCTCAGTATGGTTTTTAGTGCACTAATAGACCATAACGGCCTGACGCGCTTCACCTGGGGCCTCCATGCATCCCCTCCACCCATGGGTGGGCCCAGGCACATTTAAGCTCCACCCCAGGACCTTTAGTCTTGGCTTGAGCTGTGCTGTAGCAGCACAGGTCTCTAGCTCAGCTACAGCCATGCCCAACTTGATCTTGGTTCTTGGTGGAACCAGTCTACCATCTCTGAACCAGCCCTGTTTTCTTGCTGTGGTGGGGTGGAGCCTTGGCTGGTGAAGCCCATGTCCTGCCTGCTGCATTATCCCTCCTCAAGTCCTGATCCAAGGGCCTCTGCTGCTCCCAGCCAAAATCCCACTGCAAATGCTGTTCACAGACTCATAGTTAGGGCTGGAAAGGACCTTTAGATCATCCAGTTCTGTTGCCTGCTTTCAATCTCTACTCGAGCACTATTCCCATGTGCAGTGGTGGTGCCCTACTTCTGAGCTTCATGGATGTAAGTGCTGAGAGAAGCAGTTCACAGCCAGGTAATCTCACTTATTTTTAGCTTCTGCTTTGCTTTGGAGCCTGGTGGGATCTCTTCTCTTGTAAGCTCTTGTGGGACTGTAGCAATGGCATCCCTTTGTTCTCTCTGATGTATCTTGAATTTTAGGCTTGTGCTTTGAGAATTAATATCCTGGCTGCTCATCTTGCTTGCGTTTCTTGGGGGTATGAAATTCCTGTCAAACACAGGTTTGGATTTATCCTGTTGCCACAAAAGCCCATGGTGGGAAAGGGCAATGTAGGGCTTAGCCTTTTGCTGCTGGGTGAGAGCTGTGCTTAACTCCCTTCTTCCACGTTGACCCTCCTCAGGCCCAGATGTGTGTGAGTCATGGGCTGGGCTTCCCATGTCTTGGTGGAAGCTGAGAGGGTGGGGTGATATTTGGTCTGGAAAAATCTGACAACAAAGAGTTTGTTCCAAGTATGTCTGGGAAAGGGGAGGAATCCAAGGGATGACTTCAGGTTTGAAACTGTAGCTCTTGAAACTCCTTAATTTGTGTTGAAAATGGAATGGAGGACCCACCTCAACATATTCCCCTGGTGCTCCTGCCTGGCAAAATTAATGCAGAAGCAATCAAAGCAGTGCTGGTATCATAGGATGCTTCTCAGCAAAGATGCTGCTGGCAAGAAAGGCTTACTTATTACCTGGTATCCCTTCACAAACCACTTGGCAATCCTTGCCACATGTGAATCAATGCAGACTAGAAGGAAGGGCATCCTCACAGTAATTGGGCTCAGTGCATGGATAACAGGAGCAGGGGAGAAGAGTAATGACAGAGCAGGAGGTGGATGTATATGTGTATATATATATATGTATGTGTATATATATAGAGAGAGATATAGCCTAACTTCTTCATTTGTGCAGTTTTCCTGTTTGGATACAGACACATTTAAATTAAACTTCCCCATAGCAGTGTCCTCGTACCACAGGCCTAGGAATACTGCTTATGTGATCACCTCCATTCCCTCTCAGTAAGCAGCTTCAGTAAGAAGCATTACCCATAGGCCTCAAGCTGAGGAAGCCCAGTTCCTTTGATTTTTATGTATCCTGGAGTTTGTTCTTCCCTGGAATGTCCCAGGACACTTGTCTGCAGTCCTGAGTATGGCATAATGGTGTCCCTTCCTTTCCCTGATGGAAATGTGTCCTGATGGAAACCAATGATGGAAGCTTTCCAGATGTGGGTGCAGGTGGGAACCAGATGGCTTTCTTACTGCCTGCCTATCCTTGCATGGTATCAAGCGTTGCTTTGGGAAGCAGCTCCATGGGAACAGTTGCAGGCCAGTGCCTCTTGGAGTCTTGTTGGAGAGAGTGAATGGATGCCAAGAGCAGTAAATAATTTACACTGGTAAAAACACAACACTGGGTGGTCTTGGTTTTCTTTCCTTCCCCTTTGCATTGCATCTGTTCATATTTAGAGGCTCTTCATGGCTGTTTATACTCAGCTGGTCCTGGCAGGTCCCTTGCTTTCTCCTTGGCTGCAGCAATACACATGATGAGTGTGTTGGAGGCTCTGCAGCCAACGCTGCTGCTTCTATGCAGAGTGCTTTGCATTCTGCTTGGGGTGCTACATCTGGGCAGTGTCTGCTTACCTCCTAGCAGGAGGTGTTAGGTAGCGAGGATGTCTGTTCAGGCTGGGAATGCCAATGGCAGACTGGTTTGTGTTGGAAGGGACCTTAAAGCTCATCCAGCTTCAACCCCTGCCACAGGCAGGGACCCCTTCCACTGGAGCAGCTTGCTCCAAGCCCCTGTGTCCAACCTGGCCTTGAGCACTGCCAGGGATGGGGCAGCCACAGCTTCTCTGGGCAACCCAATCACCAGGGGGAAGGTGTTCTTAGTTCTGTTCTTTATCACACTATCCTCTTTTTAATTGGCAGTTAATTAAATCAGTATTCTCCAAGTTAAGTCTGTTTTGCCTGTGATTGTAATGTGAGAGATCTCCCTGTACGTACCTCAACCCATGAACTTTCTCATTTTGTTTTCTCCCTTGTCTTGCTGAGGAGGTGTAGTCAGTGCCTTGGTGGGTACCTGCGAGCCAGACGAGCTTCACCCACCACTTCCTCAGAAAAAGCTGCTGATTTAGGCAGTGCCAGCTCTTTTGCAGTGTAAAGACCCTGAGAGAAGAAACTCCTGCCCCTTGGATGATGTGTACTTCCTGCTGCAGTTGCTATGTGGTCTGGGAGCATCTGCCCATCTGGTCCCCATTAGCCAGAGTGCTGTGTCATCCCGATGCATGTCTGAAATATGGAGTTATTTGTGATCATGCCTGTCAGAGATGGATGGGAGGGAGCCGAGCAGGCACCACTGTTCGGCATCAGGCAGAGGGTAGGGGAAGAGCATCTTTTAAAGGAAGGTGGGGAGGGCTGGAGAAGAGATGGGCAGAGAGTGTAGAGTAATGAAAGGGCTTGGGACCATTGTTTTTGTGAAGGATAAATAGGAGAGTAAAATGTAAAAGACTCGTAAGAACTCGGTCTCTCTTTATACCATGTGCTTGGACCTCTGATGTTCACCAGCATGCTGCTGGCGGGGATGTACCGTCAGCGGCGGTTCCTGTGGCTAGCCCTAAGCGGTGCAGTGCTGAGATGACAGTGCCCTCCTCTGGCAGAACGAGGAATTCCAGACAGGAGGCGGTTCAAAGCGGAGACTATGGGTGCAACTGCTCCCTCTTATGTTGATGGCACAGGTCTCTGCTATTCAGAGCCTTGGCACAGGCTGTGGATCCTGCAGCACGGGGATTCTGTGCTTGTAAGGGAGTGCTGAACACCACCAAGCCCTGGAGTAATGCTGAGTCCTTCACACTGAAGCTCCTGAAGTGTGCTCATGGATTTTCTGGCTCCTCAGTCTTTCCTGTTACAAAACCATTTGATGTTCTCTGCCTTCTCTTCTCTTGCAGATCCTCTTTGACCAGGCTCAGAGGTCAGTCCGGCAGCAGCTGCACAATTTTGTCAAAGAGTGAGTACTTGGCCCATCAGTTTGGGCTTCAGCTTCTTGAGCTTCCATTGCCCCTGTCCTGTGTGCACTGGAAACAGGACTGTGACCTCTGCACAAGTGCTGAAGCTTGGGGCAGAAGAGACACTGAAGGGCAGAGGAAAGGATCTGGTTTGTGTGCTGTCATCTTGCAATCATTTGGTTGCTGTGTTGTCACCCAGATGTCTTTGTCCTGTTCCCAGCTCCTAGTTAAAGCTGGATATTGGGCATAGCTCCAGATCAGAGCATCATCATGAAGTTCACCTGCAAAACTGATCCTCTAGGTCAGACGTATCCCACAGTTCAGATCCCTGCAGAGTAGCACCAGTTCTATATCTTAGTTATGTTCAGTGCAGAGTTTCCTTAGTGCAAGCTTGCAGAAGGAAGGAACTTTGCTCCCAAATGACTCTGTGGTCCCGTAGAATCATTCTGTTCTTAGCTCCCCATGCATCGTGTTTAGTTGCTCAAAATTACAGCAGCCCTGCTCTTCTGGAGTAACCTGAGCACTTGTCAGATGACGGGAAAGCCTTTCTTTCTGTAGAGGGAGCAGCTATCATCACTGTGCCTTCAGCTTGGAGCTTGAGTTATTTGCTAATGAAAAGCAAGTTTACAGTGGTGTGAGTAATACAGAGTATTGGTATTAAGGATGTTGACTTGCACGTGGCAAGGCTGAGGTGCAGAAGAAGTGGGCCCAGGTTGTTAAATGGATGGGGACAGTGTGTTCCTTGGATCATGGCTCCTGCCAGGCTGTCCCTGCCGCATTGACTTGCTTCCTCTGAGTGCCTCTTTCCCTGGGGCAGGTACCGGGTGCAGCAGAGATCCCAGTGTGTGAATATGGGTCAGAGAGGCAGGAGAGGCTTCAGCTCAGCAGGAGCTGGTTGCCATGGGAACTGGGAATTGTGCATCCCTCGGCAGCTGGGTGTGTTGGTGGAGGAGGGAGTCACTGCCTGACCCCCCCCTCCTTCCTCATCCCCATCTTCTTGCCTCGTGCTCACCCTACCCCTGCTTTCTCTATAATCATTTCTCTGATGAGCTCAGATTTAATCTGCTTAAGGCTGGCAGTCAGGAGGGGGATTTTCACCTTCCTTTTGGGTCTGTCATCCTCCCAGCATCTTTGCAACTTACTCTTTTTTTGCTCTTATACTGCTCAACCTCTGTGCTTGCAGGCCCGGTGCTTTGATGCCTGCATTGCTCTTGCCCTTGGTCCAATATCTTTCCTTACAAACTCTGTAAAGATTAAAGACTGTCTGGAGTTAATCTGGAGTCAGTCCAGCTGAACACAGGGGAGCTTGGTGGGCTGGGTTAGGATCCCAATGGCATGTGGAGCAGGATCTTGATGATCACAGTGTACCTGATTGCACCCCTCCATATATTGCTGGTATCAGCAAGATCCTGGTTGCTTTTTAGCAATGATTCTCACCACCTCATCTTCTCTGGGTTCCAGTGATGTCCGGAAGTTCAAGGAAACCAAGAAGCAGTTTGACAAGGTGCGGGAGGACATGGAGATTTCCCTGGTGAAGAATGCCCAGGCACCTCGGCACAAGCCCCATGAAGTGGAGGAAGCAACAGGCACCTTGACCATAACCAGAAAGTGTTTCCGACATCTGGCTCTAGACTATGTGTTGCAGGTTGGTGTCTGACCGGATCTCCTAGTCCAGGGCAAGACATCAGAGGGAAATAGCTAAACAATCTCCTGGACCACTATGAGTACAAGTACACACATCTTTACATGTACACAGACCCAGATGTTTGCCCTTAAGGACATGTTCTACATGTAGGAGCATGCAGAGAACACTTGACAGTATTGTGTTTGGTCCCTCACTTTCAGTAGTTTCATGACACTGTTTGCCAGCCTCTCTGGAGAGTTATAAAGATCAAAGCAGCTAATGACATGCGGAAGAGCCTCCCCTCTCTTACACCACTTATGACATCCTTTGGCTGTTCCAAGCAGATGTGATCAGCTACAGAACTCACAGCCCCACCAGTGAAGGTCCTTTCATCCCATCACAGCTTGCTCTTTATGTCATAAAGACAGGCTGGGTTATGCCTCAAGGCAGCTCAAAGAACCTTGGGACCTACTGCAGCACAGGGCTTTGCTGTCCTTGAATAGTTTGTGGTTTGCTACTAGGGGTATTGCAGCAAGTTGTTCATACTTAGATCTCCGTGCCAGACTGATGCTGCTGGTTCTGAGAGTCTTCTCTTCATTCCTTCACAGATCAACGTCCTGCAGGCCAAGAAGAAGTTTGAGATCCTGGATGCGGTAAGGGCTCTCTGTGTTCTCTGTGGCTGCTCTCAGTGACTCAATGAAAGGCAGCCCTCTCCATTTCAGGTTGCATGGGTCGACATACCGACTCCTCAGTCTGCCCTGGAGATGCTGTCTGGGACTGCTCTGGGGGCTGCAGGTATGCCAACAAGAGGGGAGAATGAAGGACCAGCAAGATACTCCACAGGCCAGGCTTAGAGGGGACTTTCAGGGGTGAAGGACACTGCTTTTAGTGCTTTGTGCTCACAACAGGGTTACCTGACAGTGTGGATTTGTGAGAGGAAGAAAGGAGAAGAGGGAGAGGCATCTAATAGATAGATTGCTTTGGGAAAGGAAAGGTTTAGACCTTGAAAAGACTTGTGTGTGGGTGATAAGGATACTCACTTTGTCCCAGAACCTGTTCTGACCTTGCTGTTGTTTCCCTCCCCAGATGCTGTCCTTCATGCATGCCCAGTACACCTTCTTCCAGCAGGGCTACAGTCTTCTCCATGAACTGGATCCCTACATGAAGAAACTAGCCACAGAGGTGAGGGGACAGGGAATACATTGATTCAATCTGTTTGTACCCCTTCACCCTGGAAGGACTTACTCTTTCCTATTCAGCTGCCATACGTGGTAATCTGGGAGTGGTCAGAGCATCATGCTGCTTGGGTGTTGGATGAGCCATCCTGCACTATGGGGTGGCAGCCAAGAGCCATGGTTACTTTCAGTGCACACCCAAACACAGCCTTTCCCTGCTTCTGGGGACTTATGGTGTTAGAGCTGATGTGATCCCGAAGCAGGGATAGACAGCAGCTTGTAAACCTTCTTGACTTTTATACCTGATGTTCTCCCTGCCTTTAGCTGGACCAGCTGGTGATTGATTCTGCAGTGGAGAAGAGGGAGATGGAGCACAAGCATGCACTGATACAGCAGAGGGTGAGTCTTTGGGCTGCAGCTTGGTGCAAGCAGCACTTGTTTCCATCAGTGTGGTTCTCTGGATCACAGTGGCAACTGCCATCTGATGAGGGGTCTTGATGGGCTAGTTCTTCACAGCAGTAGCATTTGTGACATGACATGGCTACAGCCTTGAGCAGCATGACTTTGGAAAGCTCTATTCCATGGGGACTCAAGGAACAGAGCTGCTGTGGCTGAGCAAGGGGTTGTTCTCAGCTGAGCTATGCTACCCCACTGTGTGTCTTCTCACCTGCTGTAACTGGAATTAACCACCATGAACTAACAAAACAATAGGATTTATTATCAAACAAGTCTGAGCCTTCAGTAAGGAGGCATCTGTGGTTAATGTGGGCTCTGATTTTCTGACCATTTATCTGGGAATGATCCCAAATCTGAAGTTTGCAGAAACATAACTATTGTTTTTTCCTTTTTCTTCTCTCCATGGATTGCTGACCTGCCCCTGCAGACCCTCCTGCAGGTGAGTACCCATATGTATTTCCTTCTTCTGTGCTAAAACAAGATTCCCATCCCATTTACTCTGTGGTGGCCAGTCTTGACTCAGAGCTCAGTATTGCAGTGGCAGCAGTACTTGGCTGGCACTTAACGCATGTTTGGTACTTAAGGAGCCTTTGAGGACCATGGTCTGGTGGGAGGTGAACTGGATGCACAGGCTCATAACAGAAGCTGATGGTGGACTTTAAACATACACGTTCATGCTCTGTGGGCACAGTAAGAGTGGATTTCGGAGAGCCCTGAGGAATAGCTGTTCATGAACCAAGCTCTGAGCAGGAACCACTAATGAATCTGTATCTGTCAGGCACTTGTGTGGATCAATAACTGTCAGCAACAGGAGTGTAAGTGGCTGTTGTTTTCTTTCTAATGCTCTCTCAAAAATGTCATAACCCATGAGATGGAAATGTAACCGGATTTGAAAGCTAATGACAGACATTCCCTGTGAATCAGCCTGTGCAAATGCTCCCTTAGGTTAAGTGTTCCGAGGGAGGGGTAAAGCCATTTGTGATCTCTCAGCTCCCCTGGGACTTTGCTGGAGTGATGACTTCATTCAAGGGAACATGGAAAATCTCTCTAGTGTAGTGCATCAGTTAAATCTCTTTATGTGGCTTTGACTGGACTAGCAGGGAATGAAGCAGAGGTCAGGCTCCAAGAGGGAAAAGAGCAATTAGTCTTCATCAGGGTACATATGCATAGAGCTGTGACTCTCTGTGTGCATAAGCTTGGAGGAGAGCTGAACATCCCTACTGCTATTTAGGATTTAAAGCTTCCTGCCTGGAAATGTTAGGCTGCTTTTGAGCTACCCTGAGTCACTGTTGCTCCCCCCTTTGCAATGGAGCATGGCACTCTGCAGCTGGTGAGCATCTCACACACAGTTGAATCTGTCTTCATGCTGAGCCCAGAACACTGTCTGGTCTCTTGGAGATTTAGTTGTGCTTAATTGAAGTGTGGTGGCAGAAATATCCATTTTTCCTCAACACAGGGATTTCCCAGGCAGCCTGCTAAGGCAGGACAGGAAAGGAGGGAATCCAGGTTAAACATAATACCTTTGGAACTGTTCTTGGGGAGGGGATGCTGTGCAGATTCTGAAGACAGGGAGTTAAACTGTCCTTGGGCAGCTTTGTGAGGCCTGGAGGGCAGCCTCCTAAGAACCAAATTCACAAGGAAGGGGGGTGTTGCGTTTTATTTAATTACTCTTTCAATTAAATTTACTAGGAAAGAAAAACTCAGCACAAATCTTGACTATTTCCTTCGATACTCTCATTTTGATGCCTTTTTCCTATGCCAGTCTTTCCCCCTCTTCGCTAATGGAACATCTGCCACCTTCAGGGCAGTTTCCTAGGACAGATGTCAGTTCAAGCTGTCATTTTAAGTGCTGCCCAGCTCCAAAACCTTAAAGATCTCCATTTGCAGCTTCACACTTCATATGAAATAATGCTCACTTATACAAAAGTGTTCTAATAAATCAGCAAGAGGAAAAGAAGAGCCTCAGTCTTTATGAGCTACATTAAATATTTGAGTTCTCCTCTTGTTGTGCAAAGGGAGAGGATCTTCAGCATGAAGATGCCTTTCTTCAGCCTGTGTGTGGGATGTCTGTGTGCAAGGACATTTCTGCAAAGGCTGAGGAAATAGTCCTGTAGCTTCCCACATTTCTCTTGTGTCTTAAACTAAACTGTCTTAAACCACATGTGTAATGAGCTTATACATTTTTATGTGGGTTTAGTTGCTTTAAATGGATGCACAAAGACATGCAGAACCTGGTGTAGGTTGGACCACTCAGGAGACAAAAATCTGGAGGGTTTAGCACTGGAACACAGTTTTTCCCAGTGGGAAATGGGTAGAGAAATGGTAACATATAAAGCTGTCCTGCCTTGCAGATTCTGAACCCTATCACTGCACCACAGCTGAGAGTGGAAGAGGACAGGGCTCTATAAAAGCTCCTTTGCATCCTCACACCTATTCCGTGGTCTGGCGTAGTGAGGAAGCAATTGTGCTTCTGTTGCCCTTTTGCATGGGGTGGATGCAGTGCCAAGGCAGAGCTCTCTGCCTCATTTAGTCCAGCTGGTAGATAACAAACCAGGGGCCATATGGCACTTCAGCACCCTGATTTCTGTGGAGCTGGGATGGAATTGCTGGCCAAAGAGTGGCTCTGCTCCAGGAAGCTGGGGGAAGCAGCCCCTGCTAAAGGCAGACAAGCCTGGCTCTGTTCAGGTCAGGGAGGCATTCGGTGAGCATCTTCCTGTCAACTTTGCTCTGTGTTGCCTGGCTTCTCCTGCTCCCTCTGTGCCTCTGTGGCAGCTGTATGATAATCAGCCCTTGCTCTAAGCTGATTGCCAGTGAATAGAGGCGAGGAGGGGGTAGGCAGGTGGTCCCCAGGGGCTAGCAGACTTCCTTTGCCTGGTGCCCCTTGCTTTGACAGGAGCCAGTGGCAGAGCTTACAGCTTCCCAAAAAGGAGTAGGAGGGGTAAAGGAGAAAGGGCTGAAAAAGAAATCCCTCCTTCCCTGTCAGCCCACGGTGCTTAGCAGAGATGCTGCTCTAGAGAGCGAAGAGAGAGGACACACAGAGCTGCTCCCTGCTCTCTAGGCAAGAGCAGCAAAACCTCCCTTGGAGCTGGCAGCATGAAGATCTTCAGCAGACTTGAATACCTCCTGGTAAGGAGACTGCTGCAGGGTTGGCTTGACTTGGGGAGGAAGTTTAGAGGGCACTTTTCCCTGGGGGAGCAAGGATTGTGCCTGTAGGACAGTGCTTGCTGACCCGAAAGCTTTATTACTGCAGGAGAGCAAATGTGTTTGGTTCTGTTTTGGGTTGGAAATGCTCTGGGGCAGGGCACAGATCTCTGTGCATCATTTGGCATTAGGAAATTCAAGAAGCAAAAGGTCTGTAAATGGGATTTGGCCAGAATGGATCAAAGCTGTCTGCACAGAATGGGAGTGGAGGTGGTGGAGCCCTCCTCCAAATTCCATCTGCCTCTGAGTGTCTTGGGTTCTACACAGTGTATACACAGAGGTAAAAATAGCCAGAGAAAAGCTTGAAATATATTCAGGCACCAGAAGTGAACAGAATGTGCGTGCCCCAGTGTTTGTGTGGGAGAGGGTGTGAGCATCTTTAAGGTATGTAATGTATTCAATATAAGAGAAGATAATTCAGTCTTCTCTTTAGAATCAAATAGTCAAACTAGTCACATACAGTTTTTAACTCGCCTCCAGGAGAAGATCTTTTCAATGCATGGGTGGATACATGATGTTGTTAGAGTGTGCTTAATATTATTGTTCAATACTCAGCATCATTGGTTACTTAAGAGGGCAGTTTTGGGTAAAAGCCTGTCTTCTATGAGGAGCAGTGTGTATTGCATGTGTTGTGCTTATCCTAAATGGTATTGATTGAATCTAAAATAACATGGAGGTTTGATAGTAAGATACATTTCTGCCTACCTGGACTGAACTGATTCACTGGTCAGGATTGCCTAGTTGCGATAGTGTTTTCTATGAGCAGAAATCAGAACATTGTACAGAAAAGGGCAGTGTCATTATTTCCATGTTGAACTGGTACACTGAGGGAGTGATGCTGTGGCTTTTCAGGTAGGGCCATTGCCGTAGTGGATGCATTTTAAAGAGGTTTGAGAAAGTTTTGGTATTTTAGAGAGAGGTTTTGTGTGCTCTTACCCAGATTGGGATAGGAATGGATTTATAAACCAGACCTTCCTCCTCCCATGGTGCTTAGGCAGTGCTCCTTACCCAGAACAGGATTCCAGGGTGATGAGGGGCATCTTCTCTCTTCATAATAAATCTGCTCTCTGAACCTGAGGGCTGTTTAATTTCATCAGCCATTTTCTCTGCCCAAAATGCTTCACAGGAGCAATGGGAAGAGCTTGTCTGGCCTCTGCAGTGCAAGCGTGTGTGGAGATGGGCAGGGAGTTCTTAACCGAGTGGTCTGTGAAGCAGCCTTCAAATAGGGGTTTTCTTGTTTCTTCTTCCATGGGTCTGTCTGTGCCTGTGCTGGGCTTTTCCTTTCCGTTTTCTGGGTTGAAAGCATCCACATTAATGTCCTTTTCCACATCCCAATGGATGTGTCTCTTGGAATGTGTTACTTCATTGTTGCCTCAGCAGCATTTGGCATGCTCCCCTTGAAACCATTGCGAGATCATGTCCAGAAGAATAGCAGTTCCCAGGCAGCCCTGTGTGTAAACTTGGAGTGACAGGCCCGGGAAGGGAAGGGGACAGTGAGACAAGGTTGCTGTGATCCACTGGAAGGGAAGCAGATGATGGCAGAGATCTGGTTTCTCATTCTGGAAGACATCCCATTTATTACACCAATGTGTGATCCAACATGTCACTGCTGTTGCTAAACATGCTGTAGCCAAAGCCATCCACATCCCAATCCCAGGCAGCCTTTTCCATGTCAAGTGTTCTCCCTGTTACAGAGACAATGAGGTGCTAAATACAGACTTAATAAATCAGTCCAAACTCATGTAGAGCTGACTTGCCTACTCTGTGTACACTACAGTGATGGGAAGGATTCAGGAAAAGGTAGTTTATTAAAATCCTGCATTAAAAACTCATGTATGGCAGGGAATGGAAAAAGAGGGGACAAGACAAAGCCTATGTGTGTCCTCTCCTACCCTGCTGTAGCCACTTCAACACCATTGGCAAGATGATCTCCTCACACAGTTTCTAAGCTAGCTTTGGCCTGGAATTGGGTGTCAACACATGTTCTTTATTTCCAGAAGTCTGTCCTCTCATCACAACCACTGATAGGGAAGTTCCCTGCATGGGCTGCAGCAGGAAGATGTGCTCAGGAATCCAGTGTTTAAGCCCATAGTTTAAGCTTGTTCTGGTGGGCTGGAAGTTTCACAGTTTCCCTTGCTATGATTTTGCCTTTCAGCTGCCTGAGCTGCCTCTGTACATCTCCCTTTTGGCCTTGGCCTGAGAAAGGAAAGGAAAGGAAAGAAGAAAGGAAAACTGCTTCTGATTAAGGGAATAACTGCTAGATTTCTTTCACTCTCCCCCCCCCTTCAATAACTTACTAGCAAAGGCTTTAGGTCCTTCCAAGCAGAGTGTAATGAAATGAAACAAAGTGCCTCTGAGGATCAGACTGCCACAAGCCTCAGGGATAAGAAGCAGACAGGTCCTTATCCCTTGGATCTCTCCCTTGATTTCTACCTACTTTACAAATCCAGCTTACAGCTCTGGTCAATGTGTTGTGCCCTCAACTGCCCTTCAGTACTTACTGTTGAGAGCAGTGGAGTTGCTCAGGAGTTACACCAGCAGACACATGAGCAGAGTTTGGCCTGGGGATGTTTCCTGACCAATGAGAGAACAAGGAAGAGAAATAGCTTCAAAGTAATGTGAACACAAGCCATTCTTCCCAGCAGTGTTTCTGTGTTTGGCCATCATCCAGATGCCTCTCTGTCATCTTAGCTATGCACGTGCTTGGTGGTTTGTGTATGATTTCCTATAACTGGGCTTGATGCATGTTAAGGTCCTTCCCAAGGTAAGGAACAACTCGATGTGCCTTCAGATGTTCTGCTGTAGCCATTTACTTTGTAGAGGTGTAATACAATACAGACTCAATGAGGTTAACTTCACACCTGGCTTGACTCCACTGGTTTGTAGTGGATTTACTCTAGTGACGCATATGGCCCATCTGTTTCCTCTGCACTCATCAGCAGTCTGTCCTTACCATCACACTGCTTGAGTAGATGAGGACAGCTGAGGAAGTCAGGTGTTTTTATGTAGATCCCCCCCCCCCCTTATTTTCACGTCTTTACAAAGTAAGGCACAGCTTAAGAAGGTCATTTTAAGAAGGGTTTTGCCCTACACTTGCTGTGTGTTTTTCAGCAAGGCCCAGGGTTTTTGACTGTTTGCATTATTTATTACACATCTCTCATCAAATGTATAGAATTGTCACTTTGGAGCAGCCCTATAAAAATCCCATGTTCAAATACCTACGAGTTAGAGGAAAATTCCCTCTGGGCTCTCTTTGCAGCGTGTACATGAAAGACATCTGCAGAGGAGGACCCCCCCTGGGATTCACCCTCTTCCAGCAAAGAAATTTAGGGCTGAGCAGAACTCTTAATTGGGTGCCTTACAGCAGTTTCTAGTGTGTAATTGGGCATCCTGCTGGCTTTCCAGGGAATGACTCAGTCCTGTCCCATTACATCTCCTTCTGTATCAGCTTTATTCTTACTATGACACCTCCCAGGCAAGCTTGCATCTCTGAGCATGAAAATAACTCATCTTAATGAGAGTGAAGTGCATGTTGCTTAGCAACACAGCATCACTGGGGTCTTCTGTGCTGAGCTAGGAAAGGTACTTAACGGGGCTGTTTTCACTGCACTGTTGTGTCTTTGGACCACAAAGTATGGGGGGAATATTTGCACTCAACAGAGAGGGAGCTGTGGGTAGAATGAACCACTGGAGTGGGATCAGTGTGCAAACAGACAGTGTGCCTTCGTTCCCCAGGTTAGAGGGGAAAGTCATTTGGCTTTCCTGACCTAGTTTCCCTTGGGAAGGAGGCAGACCGTGGCCCAGGGAGCAGGATGCTGTGTTTTGTGAGAGCAGCTGCTATTCTCTGTGCTCTGTGTCTTGCTCAGCAGCTGTCAGAATCCATGAGATCTGCCTGATGAATCAGTGCCAAACCTGACAAATCAGCTCTGACTGGTAGCAAAGCATAGAGAATTGAATGAGCACAGATTGGAGATGGCACATGATGATAGCTAAGGAAAAGGGAATTGATAAGTCTTCCTTCCAGAAATCACCATGCCTGTTTTCCCTGTGTGAAAAGGGGTTTGTTCTGTTCCTGGCCATTTGCAGAACAGAGAAGTGGCAGAAGAACTGCTAATTCAGCTAGTGAAAAGCACTTCTATTGCTATATTTCCCATTTCAAACTGCCCCAAATACTGGGAATTTTTAGCCCTCACTATTATGAGCAACCTGCCTTTCTCCTCATGAGCTACCAGAGCAGAGAAATACAGCATGTATTTGCTTTAGGCAAAAAATAGGGTCACATAAGCTTACTGGAATGAGAATAGCTCGTGACTGCTATTCATGGCTGCAGCCCACTAAAGCATAGGGATATGGTGTGGCAGACAGCTCTGCCTGAACCTTAGGATTTTACATAGATGTTTTTCTCTTCTTCATCTTTTTACTGAGCTCATCTTCATCTTGGTCCTGCAGAGTGCAGTCCTGTTAGAGTCTCAGTCTCCTTCTGTTTGCAGGACTTCTCCTATGATGACTCGAAGGTGGAGTTTAATGTTGATGCCCCAAATGGAGTGGTGATGGAAGGCTACCTCTTCAAGAGAGCTAGCAATGCTTTCAAAACATGGAATCGGTGAGTAATAACTCATATTCCATTTGATATTTGGGCTGAGACTTTTGAACACAACTAATACTGCCTGCAGAGGAGCACTCTTCACTTCTAGGAGCATCATAACAACTGTTGTTACCACTGGAAAGATTCTAAGCTGTATATTCCTCTTGAGGCTGCATCATAGAATGAGCCAGCTCATGTTCTGCATCTTAGTAAATGCCAGGGAATTAAAACCCCAGGAGTGCTTCCTACAATGGAAGAATGACCAGGTTCCATGCAGGGAAGATAAGGCACAGTCAGCTCAGGTCTTGCCCTAGGAAAGCTATGCATGTATAACAACTAAGAGAAATACCCTAACACAGCAAGACATGCCATGAGAATCAAACCTGTCTCTTCTGAAACAGGGAGATACGTGAGAGTGGAGACACCAACTGTGCTGCTGGGAGCTGGGAACTGGCTTTCAGTGCCCTGATCCTGCTCTTAATAATCCAAAGTGTTTCATCATTGGGAATGCCATGTGCTGCCTGCACTAGTCAGGAGTGTCTGCAGCTGCCAGAGACCTTGGGGAAGTGGAAGCAAAGATTTCATGTTCTAGCCTCAGTTGGTATTTATGTGTTTAGCTTCCCTTGAGAGAGTCAATGGGTTTCATACATGGCTGTGCAAAAGGATTCAAGCCCTTCCCATGAGTTTCTAATGCACGAGATCAATGCCTTTTTGACCTACATTTCCTGCTCTCACATAACAGGGACATGATACAATATTAATAAGTCTTTTACTTGCCTATGAGGTACATTCAGAGTATGTTGGGTTAATAACCAGACCTGTGCTTGACTTTTGTGATAGAGAGGAATGGTTCCTCCCTGTATCCTCCTACATCCCAGTCATACACAGTCTGTAGCCTCCCCACAGCCATCTCTGTCTCCTCAGACCCACCCACTCTTACCCATATCTGCCTGCATCTGAGCTATTCACGGCTCCTGCAGCCCACTCATCACCTTCTCACTGTCACTTAGCTACTCAGTGTTTGTGCCTCCCCCTCCTGTGAGCAGGAGGAGGCAGGAGAAAAGAACAGCAAAATCCACAGTTTGGGATATTGGGCTGGGAGCCAGCACCAGGCAGAAATACACGCTCTGGTGTGGCCTCCAAGTACCTGTATTTTCCCATTTCTCCCCAAACGTGTCAAATCCTTTTGTTGTCTTTTATCTGTTTAATATTTCAGCAGTGGCAGAGAGAACCCTGTCTCATCTCATTTTCCCAGGGAGCCTAGTTCATTTGCAAACAGAATGTGTAGTACATGCCCTAGATAACACCCTGCTGCAAGCCTCTGACTCTCTATGCTCAGGTATTCCAGTACCTTCTTCCTAAAGCTTAGAGATGGTGATGGTTTCCATTGCCCTCCATGAAGGTTTGCTACATTTTAGGCTGTATCTTGGAATGAGGAAATGACCTGGGGGTTTGGATTAAGACACCAGAGAATTATCTCTGCTGTCAGCATCACATGGACCTTCTGTCGCTTGTATTTTAATGGAAAGCTGCTAGCTGGTGATTTGTTTCCTCCTAAGAAGGTAGACTTCCTTCACACATACCTGCCTGTAGAGGAAACAGGAGCTTTGGCACTGTTTGACCAGCTTCCACAGTAAATGTCAATGTACCCACTGAGCACATATGGAAGTATGCCCTAACCAGTGCAATGTGTCTCACAGGCACTGGATTTACTGCCTGCCCCAGTGTGCAAACAGAAATCATAGGGAGTAACGTGGGACTGCCCTACTCCTCTGTTTCTCCCTGTCTTTCCTTCCTTCTTGCTATCCACTGATGTATCTAGAACAGTTGCCATCATAGCATCCTGATGCCAGGAGTCATTCCCTAAGGCTGGAAACCCTTTCTCGTTCTCTGAGGGAGGGCACTGGAGAAGTGTGAGCTCTTCTTGTGATGTTACTTTCCAGCTCCTTGAGATAAATCACACCCTTAAGATGGAGAGATACCTGCTCTGGCAGAACAACCTGCTAGTACTGTTCAATTCTGATGTCTGTCTGTCTGTCTTCCCTCAGGAGGTGGTTCTCCATACAGAACAGTCAGCTGGTGTACCAGAAAAAGCTAAAGGTCAGTGAGGCTGCCCCAGATGACACTGGCAGATTAGCCAGCTTGTCTGGTATCCTGCTTTGCTGAGGACTTCCAACCATGGAGGGGGAGTGGAGTGGAAGGAGTGGGGAGGGGAATTGCATCAGAGGGATGGGAAGCCTCTTCAGGCATTTCATGCTCCAGAGTTAGACTGTGCTGAGATCTCAGTGGCAGCAGATGGTGTATGTGGCATCCTAAATACCCCTGTCAGCAGAGGAAGTTGAAGTCCCCACTAAGCCTGCTGCTTCAGGTGCATGTTGTCCCATTCTGTGTAACCCCTTCCTATTGCCCTGGAGTTATGCAGTGGTGGGCTGGCTCTGCTCTTCTGGACTCAGCATGTGCTAAGCCAGCAGGATTTGGGAAGGAGTTTTCTGAGAGGCCTGATTGTGTCCTACACAGATTGAGGGAGCCAACAAAGCCACCTCTTCTCACCCTTTCAGGATGTCCTCACAGTCGTGGTGGAAGACCTGCGGCTCTGTACTGTCAAGCCATGTGAAGACATCGAGAGGAGGTTTTGCTTTGAGGTCGTCTCACCTACCAAGTAAGTCTATGGCATGGCTGTGCTGAGGAGGTGGAACCCTGTCCTTTTTCCCTTTCCAACTCATTTCCTTCCTTCCCAGGAGCTGCATGCTGCAGGCTGACTCGGAGAAGCTGCGTCAGGCCTGGATCCAGGCTGTGCAAGCGAGCATCGCTTCTGCTTACCGGGAGAGTCCTGACAGCTACTATATTGAAGTGAGTGAGAGGGTCATGAAAGATCCATAGTTGTACCTCAGAACCCTGATAGTGCCCTTTTGGGCTGTGGCAGGTCCCGTGTGTCTATGGGGACTGTTGGGAAATACTTCTGCCCTCAAGGAAGGGAGCTGATGTCAGCATGAACTCAAAGGCAACGGTTATTTACCAGGAAAGCCAAGCTTGTAAAGCTGGTCTGGGGGAAAGGCAAGGCTTTAAATCAGTGTCCTGACATCTTCACTTTCTTGCCATCACTGTGGATTGATGTTCCCCTAGGAATTATGTTCCCCTGGGAAGAGCTTGCTCCCTAGCTGGGACAAGTGCAAGCAATGCACAGTGACAGCAGGGGTTTGCATGCTGCCATAGCAGAGATGGGGTAATAATAGACATTAATGAGGCTTTACCTGTTCCTTTCCTGGACTGGCCTTAGTTTGTTCTTCAGGTAATGCTTCCTATCAGTGCCTCTGCTATGCAAAGGTCTGGTTTGTTCCAGTCCTCTGCAGAATCCTAGATCCCTTTTTTCCCTGCAGAGACTGGACCGGACTGCTTCCCCATCAACCAGCAGCATTGATTCCGCTACCGACTCCCGGGAGCGCAGTGTGAAAGGAGAATCCATCCTACAGAGAGTGCAGAGCATTCCTGGGAATGACCAGTGCTGTGACTGTGGTCAGCCAGATCCTCGCTGGGCCAGTATCAACCTGGGCATTCTGCTGTGCATCGAGTGCTCTGGGATCCACAGGTACTGTGGGCATGTGTGCTGCCAGACAGGCATGGATTACAAGCTCCTGGAAAGACAGTGGAGCCTGAATTATAACTGATCATAATGTTGGTACAGATAGATCCAGAAGTGATGCACATCTGTGTATGCATATGCATAAAACTCTGCTATAACTAAATCTGCATAGATAAATACATCAGAACTGGATTGATCTTGTTCATCTTATGATGCATGGGAAGTTCTGTTTTGAGGCCATTTCAGTTTTCTTCCTTTTGGATAAATAGGAGCCTGGGTGTTCACTGCTCCAAGGTCCGATCTCTCACACTGGACTCCTGGGAGCCAGAGCTGCTGAAGGTGAGTGTTGGATTTTAACAAGAGATAGATAAATGGTGGACATGGAGGGAGACTTACTTGGTGGCAAGCTAGATTAGAGGGAATTTAGCTCCTCATCTGAGGATTTCATTCATTCCCTGTTCTATTGCAGCTGATGTGTGAGCTGGGGAACAGCACCATGAATCAGATCTATGAGGCACAGTGTGAAGAGTTGGGTCTTAAGAAGCCAACATCAGGGAGCTCCAGGTGAGTCCAGTCCCTCTGTTTCTAGCCTGAGCTTCACTCTCAGAAAGGTCAGTGGGACATTACCATTACTGAAACGTACTTGGGAACCAGGGCTTGCTGGGTTTCCCCTTGGTCTGAGACCATGCAAACACATGTACTGAAGCATGTGGCGTTGCCTTTAGAATCACAGAATAGTTATGGTCGGGAAGGACCTTAAGCTCATCCAGTTCCAGCCCCGTACCATGGGCAGGGACACCTCACACTGGACCATGTCACCCAAGGCTCTGCCCAACCTGGCCTTGAACACTGCCAGGGATGAAGTGTTTAGGTTTGCTTCAGCTGAATGGTGATGCTGTGCCCAGCTTTATGCTGCTCTCCTCTTAGGCAGGACAAGGAAGCCTGGATCAAAGTGAAGTACGTGGAGAAGAAATTCCTCAAGAAGCTGCCAAATGGGGAGGCACTAACAGAGAACGAGCGGAAACCCCGGCGCTGGTGCGTGAAGAAGTGCCAGAGGAACAACAGCACCACCAAAGCACCCACAGCTCGCAGGAAGTACCGCCACGAAGCAGGCAATGCATCACCAGCCATGTTGTCCTCAGGTGGGAACCCCCTTCTGCCTGCTCCCCATGCAGAGCATGGCCTGTGTGTATACAGCTGCCCTTACAACACTGGGGGGCCCTGGCTTTAGGACCTGCAAGCCTGCCAGAGGTAGAAGCACAATGCTGTTGCACAAACTGTGTTGACATGGGTCTTTAGAACCACTTCTTACCATTTTCCATCTGTTTAAGGAGGTTTTTGTGGCTAAAGGAAGAGATGATTACACTAAGGGTATCCAGCATAGGGTGATACATATATATATGAGCATATATATGCTGCTTTGTGCATTTTCTTTTGTATCCCAGCTTCCTGCTTTGTAATAAGTTTCAAATCCTTTGATTTTTACCTGGTGTGTAAGAGAGGCCATGCTTCTGGCTGCTCAGGATGCTCTGGGATGACTTGGTCTGCAGCGTATCACCTGTGCTCACCTCTTTGCTGTATTTTGACAATGGTGTACATGGGCATGAGTGTGGCACTGGAGCCTGGGTTGCATTGGATGTGCAAGCTCAGCTTGTGTAAATACAGCTGCAGAGCTCTCACTTGCATGTTATGAACCGTGTATTTCCTATCTGTGTGTGGAACAGCAGCTACGCTGGAGAGGAAGTTCCGCCGAGATTCCCTCTTCTGCCCTGACGAGCTGGACTCTCTCTTCTCCTACTTTGACACCGGTGCTGGCTCCGGCCCACGTAGTAAGTACAAAGAAAGTACCCCTGCTCCTGGCACCCTTCACCTCCAGCTCTGCCAGGGCACGTGCATTGCACCAGACCTAAGGGAAGGTGTCAGCCTCACTGGAGAGAGGGTAACTATGGCAGAGGAGTGATGGGGAGTTAGTTACACCAACTCCAACCCATTGCTCTGTTGTTAATACCCAGTCAGTCCCTGGTGTTTGCATTCTGATGGGATTTTTTTCCCAACATCTTTTGCATTCCATCAGCTTTTTTTTTTTTTTTCCCTGGTTTTTATTTTGGCTTTTAATTTTTTTCCTCCTTTTTTTTTTAACAAGTCCTGCTCAGGACAGTTTTTGTGTTTGTGCCGATGAACTCCCCTCATGTTCCGTCCACCTTCCTCTAGGTGCCAGCCACATCTCTATGCAGCATCCGCTAGCAGCTGGCCCATGGAGTGGCAGTGGCATTGGTCCCGGTGGGAGCGGTACGCCGTTCCTCCTGGACGGAGGTAAGGTGACGCTCTGGCAGCTAGCAGCAAAAGAGACACCCAGATTTTCCTGTTCCAAACCAAGCTTCAGAAGCAGTTTTGTGTTTTCTTTCAGCCAAATGATTGGAACCCGTACACGGAATCATGGGATTGTCAGTCCCTTGTGGGAAAGACAGCCTGGTTGGCTTTTGAAAGGCAGGAAAGCTTCCTAGGGTTTCCTACATAGACTGGTTTGGGTTGGAAAAGACCTTAAGGTCATCAGTTCCAGATGGGGCAGCCACAGCTTGTCTGGGCAACCTGTGCCAGGGCCTCATCACTCACAGGGAAGAGCTTCTTCCTTATATCTAACCTAAGTCTCCCCTGTTTAAGTCTGAACCCATCACCCCTTGTCCTATCATTACAGTCCCTGATGAAGAGTCCCTCTCCAGCATCCCTGTGGCCCACTTCAGTCACTGGAAGCTGCTCTCAGTCCTTCATGCAGCTTCCCTTCTCCAGGCTGAACAGGCCCAGTGTTCTCAGCCTGTCTCATATGGGAGGTGCTCCAGGGCCTGATCATCCTCCTGGCCCTCCTCCATGTCCTTATGCTGGGGACGCCAGAACTGTTCAGAGTGCTCCAAGTGGGGTCTCACTTGGACAAAGACCTTACTTGACTCAGCAGTGAAGTTACTACATCTTAAAGGATCAGCTGTCCCTCAGATGAGATAAAGGATCCAATCCCCTGCAGATGGGATCTCATGGCAAATAGGAAGTGAGAAGTGCTTACTTCAAATGCCCCACATCTTCACGGAGCAGTCCTGTGGTCCATTATCATACCTAGCTGAGGAGTGGTAACTTCCCACCTACCAGCTCAGTTGCTTGTTATTGTATGAGCTTCTGAGAAATGCTTAGGGTCCTGAGTCAGCACGGCAGAAAATGAGAGGCTTTCCTACAAGTACATGTTATCTCTCGACATCAAGAAGATGATGCTCCAGTGCTTGTCTGAATCAGTGCCCTATGGGCTCTTCCAGTCTCAAGGAATTTAGGGTTATTAGCCAACAGAAACAGTACTTGGGGGATGCAAGACCTCAGAGTTGCTCCACAGCCTTGTAGAAGAAAATGGGAATTTATCACTGATTCAGTGGGAACAGACCCGGGAATTTGATGTATTAATGTTTGTGTGATGGGAGCCAGACCCTTTCTTGCTTGGATGTAGCTCTAGACTTGTTGGAGTCACTCTTTATTGTCCTGCCAGTGGAGAGCACAATCTCACCAAGCACCGTGCTTCCTTTCTGCAACAACCAGCAGTGGCTTTCCTGACAGCAAATCCAATGGGTGCCGCTTCAAACCTTCCCTGTTGTAGCTTCAGTATCTCCTCTGGCTGTTGAGCAGTGCTGAAGGGTTACTTGTGAGCCAGAATATCAGGACCATTGATTTAGATGATATTCTTTACCTGGGTCCTAGCTGTAGCTGCTTGAAGATCTCAGCAGCCAGCCTTTGAGGTGAAGGTGTCTTGTTCTGCTTCTTTCAAGGCTCGGATCCTTAGCTCTTGCAGCCTTCCGTGCTGTTTCCCCTTTGCTCTTTGCAAGGAGTACTCAGCTCATACTTTAGGAACTCTGTCAGCTTGTTTTCATCCCTAATCACAAGGGGTTAAGGGTAGGTCTTGGGGTAGATGAGGGGGACTTGGCCTCTTGGTTTGTGGGAGGACAGACACCCCCAGCCCTTACAGTCATTGGGAAGTTAAAAGCAGGAAGAAGCTGAATCCAGACGGAGTTCCCAAGAGGTCCAGGCATCCCCTGGAGCAGAGGGGATGTGCCATCCATGCTCCCACCGGAGCAGTTCCTGCCTTCCTGTCATTTTCTTGCCTGCTTTTGAGTGCAAGCTGTAAAGGTACCAAGTTTCTCTGCCACTGACACATTGTGTGTCCTTGGGCAAATGGCTTCATTTCTTCCTGACTCCATTTCTTGTCTTGTAACACCCATCAGCTAAGCAGGGAAGGTGGGAAGCACAGTAGGGAACGGGAGGGGACGTCTGTGAAGGTGAATGAGCCAATGGACAATGCTTTAGGAGTTTGGCCTGGAGATACACAATGTTGATGAGGTTTGCCCCAGTTGTGGTCAGTAATCTGTCACAAGAGCAATGCGTTGGCAAGTGACAACTGCAGAGCTCCGGGGAGAGCATGGATAGAGTAGAAACTGAGATTGCCAGTGGTGAAAGCAGAGGGATGCCTGTTTGCTTCTGACACTGCATAACCCGCTGCAAAGCTGTCTCTGCTGCTGCTCTGCTCCAGTCGACGTCACGGCGTCCCTCATGGATTGCAGCAGGGGCTGTCCTCAGCAGTCCAAAGTGCCATGGCAGTGTTGGAGCATCCCTGCATGAAGGGCAGCGTGGGGACACGGACACCATAAGGCTTTGCCCTTTTTCCTTGGGCAGTGTTACTGAGTGGGGCTAATGGGATAGCAGTCCCCCTCTCCCTCGCTGCAGTGCCCGGTGCAGTGTGTGTGTGACGTTCTGCGCAGCCCTTTCCCCCTGTGGTCTCAGCTGTGCCCGGGACTGGAATGCCAGGGTATTAAAATGGGCTTGGTTTGTCTTCTGTTGGCCCTGCAGGTCTGAGCAGTGACAGTGGGCTTGGAGGGAGCACAGATGGCAGCACGGACATCCTGGTGTTTGGCTCTGTGGTGGACAGCGTGACAGAGGAAGGTGGGTGTCACAGGCCACAGGTGTGGGGAGGCAGCTAATGCTGTGAATGCTATGGCAGGATGGATGGTCAGGGCAAGAACAACAGGGAACAGAAGAAACTGGAACTATGAAGCTGTGGGATCATCTCTTTCTATCCTTTACTCTCCTTAGAGTGCGAGGTGTCAGAGGAGTCGAGTGGCGAAGCAGAGATTGAACAAGAAGCATCAGATTTGGAGGACCTGAGGGAGCTGCATCCTGGTTTGTTGATGTACAAGGCAGCACGAGCCCGAAACCTGCCTCTCATGGCAGAAGCACTTGCAAATGGGGCTGAGATCAACTGGGTGAACGATGAAGATGAGAACAAAACCCCTCTGATTCAAGCTGTGATGGGGGTGCGTTGTGCTAGTGGCTGGGAATGGGAGGTCTGGACTCTAGTTCAGAGTGCACTGACCATGGCCAGCTTACAGCCTGGTACGTGCCCCTGTATCCTCTCAGTACTGCTGGCTGAATTAGGTTAGAAACCCCCCTTTCTCTTGGCAGGGCTCCTTGATAGCCTGTGAATTCCTGCTGCAGAATGGGGCAGATGTTAACCAAAGAGATACCCGAGGCCGAGCTCCCTTGCACCATGCCACATACCTGGGGCACACTGGGTAAGTTCTTTTGCACGTTGCTGTGATGTGCTCCATCACCCCTGGATTGAGGTACAGCCTTAACACTGGGAGCCATGGGGTGAGGTGGGCAGGGGAGCTGGGGTTTGGTGACTTGGTTATTGCAAACCATGCCCTTCTGGTTATCTGTAAGGATATTTGTCCCCATATTGATGGACAGGGGTAACTGGGCTGCTGTACAGCCACTCCTTTCTCCGTGCCAGTGCAGCATGTCCTGATTTAGAGCAAGACAAGTGAAGCTGTATCTGCCTAGAGAAGGACAGTGCCCTCTGCCTGGGGCAGGGTGGGCTGGGGGAGCTGGAATTGTGCTCTGATGGTCTTCTCTTCCCCTTGTGCAGTCAGGTCTGCTTGTTCCTCAAGCGAGGAGCAAACCAGCACGCGGTGGATGGCGATGGGCAGGACCCGCTCAGCATTGCAGTCCAGGCAGCCAACGCAGACATAGTCACCTTGTAAGTGCAGCCAGGACTTGGCAGTGCGTGTGCAGAGCAACGCTGCCTGTAAATGGCCATGGGGAGGAGTAACCAAACCCCTCTCCCTTGTGCTTTCTCTCTAGGCTGCGTCTGGCTCGGATGAATGAGGAAATGCGGGAAGCAGAGGGGCCCTTTGGACAACCAGGTCAATATCCCAGCAACAGCCCTACTGAGCTGCAGTACAGGAAGTGTATACAGGAGTTCATCAGCCTTAATATAGATGAGTGTTAGTGACAACTCCCCCACCTCCCCTTCGCTGTCTTGAAGTTGGGCTGAACTTGTAGAAGCCCTGAGAAGCCCCATCCTTGGTATCTTGGTGTTTCTTGCAGATTGGTCTGTTTTTGATGCCTGCACTTATAGGTTGAGATGCACGCAGGAAGGAAAAGGGATCTTTCCTCTTAGCGTTAAGGTCTCATGCTTGACTACTGGATGGTTGATTTTTGTATAGGAGACTCCTAGGGCATAACCACAGACCATGGCACATGGACGTGAGTGTGTGGGAAGTGTGGGAGGTGAGTTTAGCATTTAAAACAAAGACAAGAAAAGGAAACCCTCTGTCACCAACGATACAATCAGACCTCTCTCTGCGTCGGCGTGGTTCCCATGCACTGAGCTCTCATCTGAACAGCCTGGGAGGGGTTCTGACGTGGAGCCCTCTGGCCTGGCAGCGTGACCAGCACCCTGCCAGCTTGCAAAGCTAAAGAGGACCTCGAAGTCAGGACCAGGCTGTTTTGAGGGGCAGAGAGAGATTTGCTCCAGAAGGCACAACGGAAGGGGTAGGATTGAGAGCGATGGCTCCTCACCTCGATTGCTCTCAGGACTATACCAGCCACGCTCCCCTTGTTTTGCCTGTGGTGGTTAGCTGGTCAAAGCCATAGCTCACCTGCTTCCAGGGCCAAGGTGCAACCTGCATGTAGGGTTATGGAAGCAGCAGTGCTAATCAGTTGAGGCTGGGAGAAGCTTGTCGCTGGCGATGGGCTTTGTCAGGGAAGAGAAGCCACGTCCAGCTCCCACTGCCTGAACGAGTGGCTGCACGATGCAATTGGACTTTGGTTCAGTTTGTTTCCTGCTCCCTTCAGGTTTCTGACTTAGCATCTCTGTGAAGGAGACTTCGACTTGCATGCACCCATCCCTCTGTGCTCTCCCCCCGCATGCTGACGCGTGTGAGATGGGCATCTCAGCAGCAGGCCCAGGGGCTTTTGACTTCCCCAGTTCCATTGCCCGGCAGAATCTTCTTTTTGTTTCTTTCCTTGGGTTATTCTTTGCTGGAGCGGGGGACGTGGTTTGACTTGGAGCACTGTGCTGCTGTGTTCATGGTCTGCGTGATGGGCTCCGCAGAGATGCTGCAGCCATGGAGTGCTGGCTCTGAGCACAGGCACCACTGGCAGGTATCCTCTGGCTGGGGTTCTGGGTGCCAGGCTGAGGCCTGCCCCCAGCTGCAGCTGACATCAGTTTTTCAGGGCTCATGGCTGTCACTTCACAACTGGTATTTACCTGCTTGGGCTTGGGCCGTTGTGCCTTATGGGTAGTGCTGGGATCTTGAGGGGATCAAGATCCAGCAAGGAGCGCAGGAATACCAGGCAGAGTTCCCCATCCTCCTGCACTCCATCAGCACTGGGGCACAAGCAGAGCATTTTTCACCCAGTACATGTCTGAGTCCTTTATACTGTTTTATTCTGGCTGCTGGCGTGCTGCTCCCCTTACACACTTCACAGCTCTGTCCTGTTGACATCACGTGTCCTCAGATACTGAAGCAGCAGGGATCCAGCTCCTCCCTCAGACTGAACCAGCAGCACCAGTGTCCATGCCCACATCTACAAGTGGAACAGTGAACTCCACTCCAGTCTCTGGTAGAAGTTCTCTCAGTGCATGGGAGGAGCCCTGCCTCCTCAGGAAGGTGCTGTCCCAAGCTCTGCTGCAGCCAGACCGCAGCTTTCCATCTGCACAGGCTGGGTTTTGAAATCCCGTCTTTTTCTTGTTGCTTTCTCCTGCTTGTTCCCTTTGGGATGCACCCAAAGGTGCTGAGCACCACGTTCTGAGCTCGGGCCCAGCTGTGAATCTGAAATGTTCCTGGTGACTGTGCTGGAGCTGCCCCAGGGCCTTTGTGCTTCCATAAATAACAATCAATCTGCTTCCATCAGTCCTGGAAAACAAAACCGAATGAGCTTGGCCCCATTGGCCTTCATGGCATTTTCTCCTTCAGCCCACTCTTTCTGTCCTGGGGTTCCTTTCTGCTCTGGAACTCTCCCATAGCCTCTCACGAGGCAATGCTCCCTCTGAACTCTGCAGTAGAAGCTGTGGGATGTGCCCGTAGTTGGCAGAGGACAGGTCCCTTGGTGGTGCTCCCATTCTGTTCAGGGATTCAGGATGGGTGCTTGTGGGATGGAGCAGTGCATAAAATGCAGTGCAGCTTCAGAGGAATGCAGGATGTAGAAATCCTTGGTTCAGAGGAGCAGGGACCGTGTCCTCATTGCAGGTCCCACAAGTGACTCTGGAATCCTGCCACCATCCCTGGCAGTGCTCAAGGCCAGGTTTGGCACAGCTTGGAGCAAGCTGCTCCAGTGGAAGGGATCCCTGCCCATGGAAGGGGTTAGAGCTGGATGAGCTTTAAGGTCCCTTCAACCCAAACCATTCCATGATCACTGAGTGAAGAGGGCTGGCCCCAGGCATCCAGCTGTGCGATACCAGATGCAGGCAGATGTGCACTGTGCGTAGCTGTTGCTGCAGTGCTGCTGCGTGGTCTCCTTCAGTTTGGGTTTAATACACCCTGGGTTAAGGCTTTCTTCCTGATGCCCATGTGAGGTACAGCTGGCGTTTCTTGTGCAGCATTAAGGTTACCACTTTGTGTTCTCCTGGAGCTTCATCTCTTGGTCCTTTGCATTGGGCTTTGTCTTCTTCCTGGTCCACTTCAGCCTAAATTCAAATGGTGATGCCTTCACTTGTCACTGCCCCATTGACACCCCTCCCTTACCAGTGGAGCCCGCTTTGCAGCTGGGTTGGATCAGGAGCAAGTCTGTCAGGTCACAGATCATCCCTGGTGTGGAGCTCACTGCTCTGTGCAGAGCTCGGATGGTGCTCAGCAGGATGGGATGCGGTGCTGAGCCTGCAGCAGTACAGCAGAGCCCTGAAGCATGGGTCTGCCTTCAGCAGGACTGTGCTGTGCTTAGGCTGAGGCCTTGCAGATCACCCTGCAGCATCCACATCAGCATTAGTGCTTGGTACAGGAACCAGCATCCAGGCAAGAGCACACTGTGCTTCCTGGGTTAGGGATTCCGTGTCATGAGTTCTCTTTGTTAACCCCATCCCATTTCATCCTGACCTGCCCCAACTGAGGCTCTGCCAGTGCTGATGTCCCCTCAAGCTGTGCCCCTTCCTGGGGCACTGAATCAGAGCTGGCACCTTGCAGGGTACTTCAGCGAGCTCACAAGTGAAATGGATGCTTCACCACTGCCATGGTCCTGCTGTGCTCCCCAGTCCCAGCCCGCTCATTGCCCAGCCATGGCTGCTTTCCCATGGACAGCATCTTCAACCGCCCCCATTGGGTTTCCAGCTCTTTAGGAGTCACAAACCACTGATCCTTGCTGTGAGCCAGTGAGAACTGGAGCCGTGGCTTCCACTTTGGGTCATTTGATTTCACAGCAGCAGGGGCTCAGGGGAACAAGGCCAAGGTCCTGCCCGCTTGGGTCCAGCCTCACTGCTGAAGTACACGAGGTCAAAGCCGATGTAAATACTGATGCAGAAAGCGGTGTCTTGCAAGACAATTCCTCTATTTAACTTGTATTGGTACTTTATTTAGACTCAATGTATAAAGCAACTTTGTGCACTTTTCCTACATACAGTATTGGGGGGGGGGGGGGTTATGTTCTTTTTGTTATGGGTTTTGTGCTGTCTTTTTTAAGCAGTGAACTTGTTTGTTGAGTGTTTAATTTATTCTCGCCGTGCCCAGAGGATTAGTGCAATTCCCTCCAATACAGTCGGTCTGTATTTAATGTCAGCAGTTTGTTTGTAGCCTCCTTAGGGAACACCCTCCAAAACCTCCCTTTCCCCCCTCCCCATACACACAATTCCCTCCCTTTCCTCGCATCAGAGCTGCCTCCGGTTCAGCACACGATCGCTGTCACCCAGCCTGCAGTGCTCTCCAGGGGAAGGCACTTTGTGTTCTTCATGTTCCTGGGGGTGGGTGCCTGTGTCCATGCGTGGAGGGCAGAGGGAAAGGCCAAGCAGGCTCCAAGGAAGGTGGGGATCCAACCCCTTCCTTTGTGCCTTCAGCCGCAGCTGGGTTTGTGTTGTGCAGCCTCGTTGGAGGCATCAAAAGCCAAACCCCCTCTCTTTGCACTCCTCCTGTGTTATCCATCCGCTGTGCTTGCAACCACGGTTACCATGAGGAGAGCTGCCTTTGTCGAGACAGCAGCGTGCCAGCATTGCCCAAACACAAATGGACCCAAGCCATCGCCTCAGCCATGCGGATTCTGGCCCTGTTTGAGGTTTGGGGATCAGGCTGAACAGCTCCATCCCTGCCCCAGCTGTTGCTTGACCTGGCCCAACCCTGTACAACCAAGTGCTTGGACAAGGCAGTCTAGGGTTGGATCTTTGGGGTCTGCCACGTCTCTGCTTCCAAATGGGATGAGGTCAGGTTGCTGGGAAGTGGAGATGATGCCACGTTCCAGCTCCACACGTCAGCCAGGGAAGCCTCAGGTTATGTTCATGCTGTTGCCTCTGAGATGGTCTCTGCAATGAGGAATTCCTTTGAGCAGTCCAGAGGGAGAACAGGGAATTGGCAGGATCTGGCTTGAAAGAGGATTGGAGGCACTGAGGCCGTGCTCAGCGTGCAAGAGATGAGGAAACATCTCAGCCCAGCCAAAACGGCTGTTATGTATGCCAGAGGAAAAGCAGGACCTCCTGGAGGAATGCACTGCTTTACTTACTGTCCAGTGGCCACAACGCAGCCAGGGTGTCTCGTGCTGGTGGTGCTGTGCTGCTCGACTGTCCCTGACCCCCTCCCCTCCTCACTGCCCGAGCGTTGCTGCGCTCAACCAAAGACAAGAGAGGCTGAAGGGGCTGAACCCGCTCTGAGAGCATCGGGTGGCTGATGGAGCGTGAGTGGGTGCGTGTGCTGCTGCTCCATGGAGAAGGGGCTGAGCAGGAGAGCGGAAGCTCTGAAGAAACCAGGTTTTCCTTTGAGATTCCAGGATAGCGAGGGCTGTTCCCATAGGAATGGGATTGACATCGCTCTGCTGGGTCCTCCTCAGCCCTGTGGGGAGTTGGGGCTGGGGTTACTGTAAACCCAGTGGGAATGGTGCTGGGAGGGAATGAGGGACAGAGGTGGGAATGAGAGTTCCCAAGGCATGAGGAGGACCACGTGTGTTTGCAGAGGCTGAAGCAGGAGCATTTGCTCTACAAACACACCTCGGCCAGCCCTTAGCACCAGCGTACAGTGAGGGCTGTGAAGGAGCAGGCTGAGTTTGTGCATCCCTGTGCTCCCATCAGTGATGTGGTGCCTTTGGGTGTCCACGCATCCACAGACCTCAGCTGACTCGAATCCATTGTGTCCCTCTAACAGCACATGGATGTCAGTGTGGATTCCCAGGGCTCAGTTACTTGAATCCATTGTGTCCCTATAACAGCACATGGATGTCAGTGTGGATTCCCAGGGCTCAGTTACTTGAATCCATTGTGTCCCTCTAACAGCACATGGATGTCAGTGTGGATTCCCAGGGCTCAGTTACTTGAATCCATTGTGTCCCTATAACAGCACATGGATGTCAGTGTGGATTCCCAGGGCTCAGTTACTTGAATCCATTGTGTCCCTCTAACAGCACATGGATGTTAGGTGGATCCCAGGGTGAGGAATCCACACTATGTGAGACCTGTGGCTTCTGCATCATGGTAGAGCCTTTCTTCCCATAGGGTTACATAGGTGAGAGCCTTTGGGATGAGAAAGCCTCCTCCTGGCCATGAATCCCAACCCCTTCCCATCAAAACAGCACAGAGAGGAGGAAGTTCTCTCTTTAGGCAGTGGAAGCTGCCCCGTGTGGTTGTTGCACACTGCCTGCTGGGCTGTAAATACGCTGTAACCTATGAACCCCCTTCACTTGCCTGCTTTCAGTACCACTTTGTACCCCGTTTTTTAATCCCCCCTCTCCCTGCACAGCCTGTGCTGACTGTAACTACGGACCCAGATCTTCTCTCTGTGATTATCTTTGTACTATTTGAAACCTGTTGCTGTGGTGTCTGCCTTCTCCCCCCCTTCCCTGCTCTTGTCTCTTGAAACACTCTTAATAAAAAGCTAGAGAAACTCCTTCCCTCCTCCTTCTTTGGCTTCATTTATTCGTGTAGGGTTCTCACCTTGCTGCCTGTATTAACTGGATCTAGAAACCCAGCCCCTTTTAACCTCTTTTCCTTCTCTGCTTGAGTTTCAGGGCAGTGAATAGAGTGGAATGGCACATAATGCTCTGCCTTTAACTGGGGGTTCTGTGATGCTCTTTTGTGACGCTGTGGTTTCAGGATGCTTTGGGAGAAGGCTGGGGTAAAGGTGAGAGGCTCAGCTCAGCCTCCCCTGCCCCAACGCCCCCATTCCTGTTTCTTCAGAGCACCTGCATCAGTGAGTGCTTGGTGTGTGATGAGCAATCCTGTAACAGGAGAGCTGGCACTACACGGACTCTTCTGCACCCTTCCCCACGTATCTCGGTGCAGTCCTTCCCCTTGGCTCCTCTCACACTGTGTGTCTATGGCAGAGAAATAAAAGAAGAAGAAAAGCCTGGCCTGGCCTCATGGTTTCTGTCATACTTGGCATGGAAAAGAGATGTAGAAAACCAGGACTGTGGAATAACCTCTGCTTTCCCTTGGAGGGACAAACACATCCCAGTCAATGCACCCAGGTAGGCTCGTGAGCTCAGTGGAGGGGTTAAAGAGGAAGGATCCATGGATATCAGGAGTACTGCAGACATTTAAGGCATTCATAGGAGAGCTGCATGGTCTTACAGTGCATTTATAAGCACAGAGCTTGGGGGCCACGTGGTTTGCTCCTCACTTCCCACTTCACCCGTTTCCTGTCTGAAGCAAAGTGTGGTGTCCCCAAACCTCACAAGGATAAACACACTGGAGACTGGAATGGGGTTGCAGGCACCCAGATCCCCAAAAGACTCTTTAGTTAATGAGGATTAAATGCTCAGCTGTGGGACTGATGCTTTACTACAGCAATAGGATTCTTGTAGCTGGAGTTAAATCTCAGTGTCAGCACAATGAGTACTGTATCAGTACACAGGAGGATTGGTGAGCTCACTGAACAAGGACAGAGTCTTGAATTTACCCACATCACCTGGCAGGAGGCAATGGGAAGTCTGTGTCCCACTGCCTAGGGTACCACTTGGACACCACAGAGGAGAAGTACTGGCTGTTCCTGGGTCTCTCCATGAGCCCATTCAGTGCTTGCTTACCTGCTGCTGCTGGGTGAGCTTCACGACTCAAGACTCGTCCTAAAGAAACCCTGGAGAGCTGAGTCTTGTCCTTGCTGCTGTCACCTCTTTGCTGTGTGGGGGGGCTGGGAAAGGAAGGAAAAGGAGATTTTATACAGAGAAGGAAGGTAGGGAGCAGGTGGGAATGCTGGGAAGCTGCGTGATGCACGCAGAGAAGGAAAGGCAGAGTGGGAGGTGGGATGGGATGGGGGCTGTCCAGGGCTCACTGTAACGTCAGGATGTGGATGTAGGCACTGGTGGGGCAGCGGGGACAGGCTCAGTCCCACTGTTAAGGAGGCTCCAGTGACTGTAATGAGCTCACAGGTAGGTCAAGGTGGGTTTGTGGCAGGCACAAAACCTGCCATTGCCTGAGCATTGATGTACCTGAAACAGCAGCTCCTGATCAAAGCCTGCCTGACGATGAGGGTTGTGCTGTGAGCCTTTGCCACGGGCATGTAGGGCTGGTACTCTCCAGGTCTTTGGGCTGGACGCTTCATAGGCTGCAAAGGGACAATTCTCTTATCCCACTGTGCTCACCTGTGAGCTGGGCTGGAAGAGGGCACCACAGTCACACTGGATCCTGCTCAAGTTGGCTTTGTGGAACCACGTTTGGGTATTACCCTCAGCACTGCACCAAGGGGACAATGATGTGCCTGGGAGCTCTGCAGCTCTGCATCTACCCTCCAGTGACTCTCCAGGACTTGTCTTCTGCCAAACAAGGGGCACAGGAGCTCTGTGTGAAAGACTAAAGGTGCCTGTCAGTGAATACCTGAGATCTCTCCACTTATCTTCTCCCCTGTGGCTACAGGGCTTCATCACCAGGTAAAAATGAGCTCAGTAGCTTAGTCCATGGCCAAACCTGCCCTAGAATGTCAAGCAGCAAACGCAGAGCAGAGATGTCACTAATGGGATGCGGGTGCCCAATTATCTCTAGAATTGCAGCATAAACCTGAAACCATCCCTGCCCCGAGGGAGATGCTATCAAGAACCTCTGCTGGGACACCTGAACTCTTTGCCTTCACTCCTGGTTTGGACAGGCCTTGAGTCAGCCGGCACCAAGAGCTGTTATTACCTGATAGTGGCCCTCAACTGGTTGTTGTGTTGTTCCAGTGCAGGTGGACTGATGCTGTACCTGCCACAACAAGCTCTGGGCTGTCCGGCTGCTGGAAGAGAAGCCAGACAAGGAGTAGATGCCCTTATCTCTGTTCCTGGCTGAGCACTGGCTCCAGCAAACTGGTTGCATAAAACACACGGAGTGACCTTCGCCTTCCAGAGCACTCAGCGTTCTCCTTGCATTCTCTCTGCTGTCTCTTGGGCTCTGGAAAAGAAGAACCATGGTTATTAAAAGGGAGGAATTATCCCCAATCTGATTGTGAAGGCAGAGGCCTGGGAGCAGTTTGCATAGTTCAAGCTCATGGATAATCCTGTTGTTGTTAGCAGATGGAAAAGCAAAGCAGAAATAAGGGGATTAATGCCTCTTCCTGTGTATCTTTGCAGGAGATGCCACGTACCTGGACATCTTCCGGGAGTTCTCTTACATGGCTTCAAACAACCCTGAGAAGCTCAAAAGAAGGAGCCTGCACTTCAGCCACTCCTGCAGATAGCCCCATCCATCCATCCATCCATCCATCATCCATCCATCATCCATCCATCCACCCATCATCCATCCATCCATCCATCCATCCATCCATCATCCATCCATCCATCCATCCATCCATCATCCATCCATCCATCCATCCATCCATCATCCATCCATCCATCCATCCATCCATCATCCATCTATCCATCCATCCATCATCCATCCATCCATCCATCCATCCATCATCCATCCATCCATCCATCATCCATCCATCCATCCATCCATCATCCATCCATCCATCCATCCATCATCCATCCATCCATCCATCCATCCATCCATCCATCCATCCATCCATCATCCATCCATCCATCCATCCATCCATCCATCATCCATCCATCCATCATTCATCCCGCATTCCACCATCCATCCATCCCTCCATCCACCATCCATCCATCCATCCATCCATCCCATCCCTCCATCCATCATCCATCCCATATCCATCATCCCATATCCATCATCCATCCATCATCCATCCATCCATCCATCCATCCCATCCATCCATCCATCCCCATCCATCCATCCATCCATCCATCCCCATCCATCCATCCATCCATCCCCATCCATCCATCCATCCATCCATCATCCATCCATCCATCCATCCATCCATACCATCCATCCATCACCATCCATCCATCCATCCATCCATCCATCCACCATCCATCCATCCATCCATCCATCCATCCATCCATCCATCCATCCATCCATCCATCCTCCATCCATCCCTCTGCTGAGACCTGCTGGAAGCTCACACTCTGAGCTGCAGAACATGGGAGCAAGCTGAGCTCAGCTCCTGAGGAAAGCAGTTCTCTGCTCATGTTTCTCCCAGGAGCCTGTGTTCTCCCTGGTGTCTGCCTGTGTCCTGACGGGGACAATGACAGAGCTTCCAGGGGTAATTCCAGAACAGGGATGGATTCAGACCATAGGGTTAGGTCCCAGCCTTGCAGTACCTGATTTAAAATGAGTTAAGGTGATCTTTGAGCTCTCTCTGTCCTTTCTGCATTGCTGTTCCTGGGAAAACCTCCCCATCCCGGGTGGAGGCAGACACTGGCATTGGTGATGCTGCAGCAGCATCATGAACCATTGACCATAAATCATTCACCACCTCTAAATGAAGCACAGGTCCTGAGCACTGACTGTGCAGAGGAGACCAGGTCTGAAGTGCTCTGAAACTGAGAAGTGAATGTCCCACACTTGGTTTCCTGCTCTGTGCCTGTGTCACTGGAGCTGGACCCTCTATCCCAGCCAGCACCAGCCACTGGGGTGTCTCCAGCTTCCCACAGTGGCTACAGGATGCAGTTCCCTTCGGGAGGATGCTCTCCTCACGCCATCATCCCATCCCCTTGGAGGAAAGAGGCCACACAGGACACAGCTGAGCTGTAGTGGGGCCCCAGACCTCCACAAACCCCTTTGGCAAAGCACTGTGTAACTCCCCTCTTAGGATAGCTCCACACTGAGTGCTTGGAGCTGTTTGGTTTATCCTGGACCAGGAAATACAATACTGATTCCATGGACACTTCAAAAGCAACACAAGACCAGAACCTTTCTTTCCTTCCCCATCTCCTGCTGCTGGTGCCTCTGCTGGGAGAGTTGTACTCTTCCCTAAGGCACAGCTCTCAGTATTATTGTTGTCATTTTTAGTATTGTATGTACCAAAACTAATAAGAGGTTGTGTGTGGACTATACAGGTATAGGCACCATGACATAAGAAAGTGCATTGTCAGAATGATCTATATAAATGAAGACATGTAATATATCCTATGGCAGAAGGAATGTATTGCTTTGAAGAGGTGGGAGTGAAAAGCTCCCACACAAACAGTGTCTATGAATGGAGAATAAAGACAGGGATTGTGACATGCCCATTGCTGAACTCTTTGGGAGCTGGGATGCCTCAACAGAGGGGCAGGGCACAGAGGGGGGTTTAGGTGGCAAAGCAAGGGTGGATTCTGCTGACACCGTTCTGGAGCCCTCCATGTGCAGGTGATGTTGCAGTCTTTCTGGTTCTAGATGCTCACAAGCCAGAGAAGCACTTTAAATAGGAAATTTACCTGGCACAGGTCGATGGCTTGACAAGAGGAAGGAAATGAACTTTCCCCCAAAGAGATACGAGTCGAACCCTCCTGATGGCCTTTATCTGATTCAGACACTCTCTAATTTCATTAATGCTATTAGTGAAACACTCCAGGAATGGGGCACCTCATCAGACATCCCAGTCCTCCTGACAACGTGTTTCTCCTAAGAGACAAACTCCAAACCTCTCCCTCCCAGAACACAGCTCCACAGGCACTCACAGGCACAGGGACCCAGAGGGATGCTCCGAGGTGAGCATGGAGCCCCACAGCGGGATGTGCACACAGTGAAGGCTTTGGGCTCCCCTGGCCTTGCACTATGGAGGAAATCTGCTTCACAACAGCTTGTGCCACCTTTAGTAGAATGGAATAATGGTTTCTAAGCATAAGTAAGAAGTGCTCAGTCTGAAGGTAGCTTAGAGCAACCTTCTCTGAGGGTGTGGGCTTGTTTGCAGCGTAGCAGCTATCTCTGTATCACAGAACACCCCCAAGCCCTGCTGGAGTTGAGAAATCAGCCCTATACATCCTTCACTGGGTCATACCTTAGTGCTTGTGGGATCATCCCTGCAATACTGCCCCATTTGGAGCTCCTTCCATCTGAGCTGTGTGTTGCCAGTGTAGAGCACAAAGTGAGGCACAAATGGGAGTCACGGCCTGAATCACCCAGCAGGGCCATGGAGAGGTGTAAATGCAGAGCACCAGCACCCTGCTCCAGCTGCTGTTCCCTCCTGGAAAGCTGCTGTAGTAGCTGCCACTCTCCCTGGTGAAAGCTAAGGAGTGGGAAATGGACTCACCCACTGCAATGGAGCCCACGTGTTCCTGTTCACTGTCACTTGGCTGGTGCTTTACAGCCCCTTTCCTCTGGGTTTGCTCCATGTCTCTGTAGATTCTCCTTGTGAATGCAAACAGAAATAATTAAGCAAATGAAGCAAAAAAGTGAGGCTTTAAAAGCATCTTGGGGTCAGCAGCACACTGGAGGCTATGGGGATCTCACCTTTGCGTCTGGAACCAGACCTCTTTCCATGATTTGACCCTGTGCATTTAGGCTTCTGCAGGTAATGTCTGGGCACTCTGAAGAAGCCTTTTCCATTCCCAACACTGAGAAGGAGCCATCAGGCAGTAAGAAACGCAGGTAATGGTTGAAGACAAAACAAAGTCAAACTGAACCCCAGTCACAGTCTGTATCCAGAGCATTTTATTACTTACAAAAGCTACAAAACAAAGGGCAGTGGTTTCCTGTTAACTCTTGTTTTCCACAGCAAGCCACAAACAAGAGTGTAACAGTAAAATGCTCCTGTGCAAACAGCATCCAAAATAAACGTGTTCTTTATGTACACATAAGTTACTGTCAAATATTAACATTGAACCATCTCTATTTATACATGGGCTGCAACAAAAATGCAGCATTTTAATCTCCTCAATAAATCTGAAGCTTTGCCTGTGACACACAGAAGATTTCAGCCCTGTTTCTTCCCTTTCCTTACCTGCAGGATAGTAAAGTCTCATTTGAATTAATGTAAAAGCATCTCAGCAGCAGCATCCTGTGCGTTGTCCTCAAGACCCAGGTTAAGGACAGAGAGGTGTCTGGGAAGCAAAGCTGTGATCAGAGGCACCTCTTGTCATGACATGCTCTGTCATCCTGACTGACAGGAGCACACAGCCCTCAGCCTCCTCTGGAAATCCTTCCCTTTACAGCCAGGCTGACTTCTCCCTTTGAGTGCATGTGTGAAATGTAGATGGGCCTGTCTGAAGCCACAGGCTGGTTTCCTCACAAGGCTTTAGAAGTTTAAAAGCTATTCAAGGCTTTTATGAGGACACCACGACTGTCCCAGAGAGGAGAAGAACAGTTCTCCCCTCCCTGGATACTCATGAGGAACAAAAGAACATTGCATGATGCCTGAATCCAGGACACACGGATGGTTTAATAATGAACTGTAATAGCTGGAGGAGGATTGCCAAGCTCACAGTGTGGTGTTTAGTGCTCACAGAATGTTTCTGTTTGCAACCTTTCTGACAGCACCTGAGCAATATGGGAGTTCCAAGTCTCCCTGTGCACACAAACATACCCTTAGCTGTTCACTTCCACTCCCAAAGTGCTGTCTTTCATGTACCTAAACCCATTAAGCACCACATCTGAGCAAAGCTCTGGCATTTCCACCTTGCTGGAGAAGGGGTGAAGATGCAGATCTCCTCTGTCCATGGCAACAGCCACTGCACAAGGGTGAGGATGAGCAGAATCATCACCTTTTGCAGCTTCCTCTTGCACAACTCGATAGTTCTCTAGGGTCAAGCTCACGCTGGGGATAGCAGGAGTGTGAGCTACATTCATTGTCTTCCTTGACCTGAACCTTTGGTAGCAGAAGAGGAGAGACAAGACCAGTGTGTCTATGAGCAGCTCAAACATTTCAACTACAGACAACACTGAGGATCCAAACCAGAGGCTCCACTGGCTTCCCATGCTGGACAGAAGGAGATTCTCCTGTGGAAAGAACCAAAGGGTTGTGTTTATCAAACACAGCAGAGCTCTGGGGACACGGAATTACTGCAGGTCAGCAAGCTGCCTGCCATCTGGGGAGCAATTCTGTGGGATTGTGTAAAATGGGACATTTCCAAGTCTATTCCCTAAGAAGAATAATCCCATCCCATCTTGGGGGCTGTGAATAATCCCCCCTCCAACCCCACACAACCCACTTGTAACTGATGACAGGTAGCAATGTTTCAGCTGATGTAGTGCAACCTACTGTGAGTAAAGGAGACTCGTTCACAGACTGGTAGTTCAGTTGCTGGTAGAAGATTGTCACCTTGGCAATATCCTTCCTGTAGTGGAGGAAGGGAGCAGTTAGCAATGGTGGGATGTCCACAAGCCATTCACCTGGTGCAAGGGAAGTCTGGCATTCTCATCTCCCCACTCAGCCTTTCTTCCTGAGGGTGTTAAACATGAGCTTGGGAAAAGGTTACAGAAGTGATTGTCTCACAGTGCTGTGAGCAAAGATGGGGAATTCATTGGATAACCCTGTACATTCATCCATAGGGATGAAGAGTTAATCCACAGTTTTAAGAGGAGCACCTTCTCACAGTGACTGACCTGTTGCTGGTGGAGTTATATCCATTCTGATGCCTCAGAGCTTGGCGGACCCAGTCCTGCAGCAGAGTAGAGGTATGTTATTGGCAATCTGCCTTCTGAGTTTGGGTATGTTTAATGCTTTGTAAATGTAGATTTCATTAGCAATCAAATGGGCATTGCAAGTAATAACAAAGGATGTAATCGACTGGTTTATACATAGAGTGACAGCTATCAAATGGTAGCTGTATTTGCCACATCAGCAAGCAAAGACACACTGATAGCTTAGTTGTGTGGTATTCTGGTTCTTAAATTCTGCCCTTACTGGCAATGCCACCAAATCATTTCCTCTCTCCAAATGTATTGGTTGTATTTACATGTAATTATCACCTCTATCACATCAATTAATTACCCAGCCCTACAGCCTGAATACCCATTTAACATCAGAACATGAGAAATGGCAAGAGGCAATCTGCTGACTCACAGAGTTACCATCGTAGCCCTGCAGCACCTCGCAGGCAGTAATGAGTTGTTACACCACAACACCCACTGGAAGCAGAAAGTCATTAACACCAGTTTGTAGGTGGGAACCGAGGCAGTGAGGCGAATTGCTTAAGGTCACAAAGAAGTTTGGATTAGGACTGGAATTGAATGTACATCTTAGTCTGGCATCGCAGCTACAAGGTCCTTCCCTTGGGCACAGGGCTTGGACCACTTTGCTTTATTTGCCACTTCCACTGCTGTGGCCTGACTCACTGTTTGCACCCTGAATGTTCCGGCAAGCACAGTAAAGATAGCATCCCCTCTAAACACAGGAGTTGTCTGTATGGACTACCTGAGACTTCGCTGATGGCCATTTAGCTGTCCCAGCAGACACCTTGTACAGTGATTCCCTGATGAGATAAAAATGGAGACTGTGGTCACTGTGGCTCTTGGCATTTCAAAGTGAATACATGAAGAAGTTTAGCAATGGGGACTACTTGTTTAAATCAGAAGTTCTGAGAACTTTGGGAAAAGCTTCTAAATCAGCTTAGAACATAAACCCAAAGGATGCCTGAAAACTGCTCAGGAGGAAAACCAGAAGGGTTTCAAAATCCAGCATCAAACTGAAATCTCAGCTTCAGAAAGTGCCCATGGGTCCATAAGTTTCCCACTAAGTTTCCAACATCTCCCCTGGTGTGATTTTCCTCTGCAAGCTGGCATTTATTGCACTCTGCTTTTGTGACCTACCGGCAGGGCTTGGGGCACTGCTCAAAGCAGTTGAGGTGATGGTTTCGGAGCCTGTTGTACAGCTGGTAAAAGCAGTGACCTGGTGAAAGAAACGGAACACACTCAGACACTTCCTCAGGGAATGGAAGGCTACCAAAGCCTCTGCCCTCACCTTGGCCTTCCCAAGCACACAGCACTCTCTGAGAGACCTATTTTTGGCTCACTCTCACTTTGGAATGGCTCCAAATGGAACTAATTACATGTGTGCAGTGAGATCTGCTGAGGAGAGGCCAACCACCTAAACCAAGAGAAGTCTTTCAAAGCTTTGTCTTACAGCAGCACAGCCACCAATGCTGACAATACAAAAGAGCTTGACCTTATATTAATGGCCTTAATAAAAGGATGTTTGATAGCACTGAGATTTTTTATGCACTATATCCATGGTATTTCCACACACAAAGGGGTCTGCCATCTGGCTGGGTTCAGCGATGTGAAGCATTAGTCTGAGCAGGAAATAGGCACATAGTAGAAGGGCAGATCTATGGAGTCATGTAACCAGTGACCACTGCAGGAAGGTGTTCCTTCCACAAGGACAGGACAGCAGTCTGCTGCTCTTACCCCACGCAGGCTGCTTGTTGTAGTCACAGTACTCAGCACCAGGAGGCAGCGGGTAGTAGTAGTAGCCACAGCCGCATTTCCGAACCATTATGTGCTGAAAGCAGGAATGCAGACAAGCCTGGGAAATGGAGAAGGCATAAAAAATAGGATGAGCCAGAAACTCTCAAGTGCCTCAACCTCCAGCAGAAGCCTGCAGCTGACAGGAGACAACACACAGCTCTGTCAGGGCAAAAAGACAGCAGCCAGTACGGGAGTACGATGATGCAAAAGGTTTTCACTTTCCATTCCTTGTCTTTACCTCTGGGAACAGTACTGAGCTCGGTCAGAAATCTCTCCCATTTCATTATGGGAGTAACATCTCAGTTAAACAAACATGGAGAGCCAAGAGCAACTGCTTACACAAATAAAGACCTGATGGCCCAAGAATTTCCTAGCAGAGCGGTCCAGCTGCCTTGACTGGCTCGCTGCCTGATCTTTCCTGTGTTACAAGGAGGGAAGAGCCCTGGTGTCTAAGACTGAGTATCCTCCACACACATCCCAAGTTACAACACCCTGTTTGTGAGCTTCTTTTCAAAGGGGCATGAATCTCTCTGTTATCCCCAGCAGTGAACCTGCTGGTTTGTAAAAGCTCTTTGGAGAGTAAGGTAGGATTTGTTTGCTATTAATCCACTGTGAATAAGCTGGGGCCTCAGCCAGCAGCTCTGACAATACCTGCAGGGTGTAGGAGTTGTTGTACAGGAGTTTAACATCCACATCATTGCCATTAGTCGTGCATTTCCCATAATTGCCACCCAGGCGATTCACCTCATCCTGTGGACACAGAGAAGAGGCCTGAGTGATTAGGAGCTGTAATTGGACCTATCCATCACCATCTAATCTTAACTGGATGGAGCATCATACACAGGGCAGGAAATGTAGTAATAGACATGAGCAGCCGAGCTATACCTTGCTAATAAAACATACACAGTACCAGGGCAAAGGTAGGAGAGTGCACGTGGTAAATCACTACCCTTCAGGTGACAAGCAGTAACTCATCATGTCAAATAACTAAATCACTACTGAATGTTTGCTCTCATCCTGCTATACACATGCAGCCCCCTGTGTAGAGCTGGAATGAGATGCAAGAGGTGTAAGAGCCCCACAGGACCTTTGTACTGAGGACCAAAAGGCCCCTTTCACATTTGGAATCACTTTGGTTTACCCACTGGAACCTGAGCCCAGTGAAAAGGGGTTTGCATATATATACATATACATGTACACCTGCTACTACATGTACATGCACAGTCAAGAAGTGAAGCCAGGAGTCCCACAGGTGTGTAAGGAAACAATCAATGCTCCTGAGCAAGTGGCTAACCTGCTGAATGCCTATGGTAGTTGCAATGCCTGGTCTGATGTCAAAGCCTTCATGCTCCAGGAATGGTGTCTGATTGTGGTTGTGTATCATCACTTTCACACCTGCTACCGTAGACAAGAGTGGGATGTGATCCTTCTGCTCTGCTCTCAGGATAAGGGAAAGTCCTGTCAACCAGAGAAAGGGAAGCAGATAACAACTTATTCTGGGCCAAAATAGGAACCCCACTAAGTCTTGAATTCTCAGCACTGATGGAATTGCTGTTTTAACTCACAGAAAAGCCATTTTTTTTCTAGAGTCCCAGTAAGTGATCAGATAATAACTGCACCAGCTTATTCCAAAACTAGTAATATTCTGCTTGCTGTAAGTTAAGATATTGCTGATATGGTTATCATGTATATGTGGCTAGTGAAGCAAGCAAATAAGAGTACACCATTTGTGCCACCAGACTAGAAGAGGGGGCTGTATCTCAGTAAGTTGCGTATAGAAGGTGTACTTAAGCCATAGCCAAATTATATTAACTTTATCTTTTTTTCCCACCCTTTGCCAAATAACATACCGTAAGGAATTCCTGGTTTTGTAGCTGTCCAAAAAGAGTCTGTTCCCTTGCTGTTAAAAGTATAGCAGCTTCCAAAGACCGGGTGGTGAAAGTGAACATAGTCACTGAAATCAAGAGAGATGTTGATGGGTTTTAATTATGAGTGTAGCAGCACCTTTACTTCTATGTAGGATGTGTTTTGTGTATGTCTGTGTGTGTACAGCAGTGCCTATGGGAAAGAGTTGTTAACTCACTGGAGAGTACATAAAAGCATCAGAAACACTAAATGCACAAGAACTAAGAGTCAATTGCCTCCAGGAAAGACAAAAAAGGACCTTATCTCATAAAACGATCCACAACCACCTTTGGAGACCTTTTTCCTCTTTGCTGGAAGTGTTCAGAAACACTTAAATTTGCCTTCTGCTTATTCTGTGTCACAGATGAGTGCACTGGTGTATGTGGAAGATACATATGTGGAAGAGTTTCCCACAGTGGAGACCTTAGGCATGCAGGAAAAAGAAGGTACCTTTGCCATGGGTATGTGCAGCAGGCTCATGTCTTTGCCTCTAGGGACAAAAGGATGTCTAAAGGCCATCTGACCCTTTTGGGGTTCAATGAATTTCTAATTCTGAATTTCTGATCATGAAAGGCTGTTCTTTCTTTCTGTCAGCTGGATCTCCAACCAGGGCTAAGCCTGGCAGTAGGCCATGAGGTGAAGTGTAGGCTCAGTTTCATCTCTCAAATCCTTGAGACCTACTGAAAACACAACTAGAGCCTCAAGAAGTAACATACCTGGGTCTGCAGGGCTCCCCATCATACTGACAGGAGTAGACCATATCTTCTATTTGCTCCTCATGATCAGAAATGTTGATTATAACGGGTAGCTGGGACATGATATTCATGTAGTGAAACCTGTACCACTCAAGAATTGCATCCATCCCAGATGAATAGGTCTTGTAGAAGCAATTCCCACCTGTGGCATTGCACTGGAAGAAGAGAGGGGCCATTCAGTACAGCCAGGACATGACAGTCTGAGGGTAACAGAGATCAGGGGGTAAAGGCAATGCTGGATACAGGAAAAAGGGGAACCACTATTTTTTCATCAGAGATTGAAGTTTCTGATCATTTTAGTTATCACAGAATCACAGAATGGTTGAGGTTGGATGGGACCTCTGGACATCTTGTTACGTGGGAAGCACCTACTCTTCTCCAAGCTGAGTTAGGTGTGCTGCTTGATCTCAGTGAGAGGGAAAAGAGGACAGGGCTAGTGGAAATTCTCTATAGTCCATGAATCAAGAGCCAAGTCCTGAGACACTTTTTTGTTCTTACTCTTACTCAGAAAAGTGAACACCCCCAGATTCTGGGGGGTGACTTCAGGGTGAAAGACTTCAGGATGGGGTAAAATGATGATCATCAGGCAAAAATTGCCAGTCTTTCAACCCATGTCAAATCTCTCTCTGGCTTCTGCTCTTAGATCTATACTAACCCTGGTTTTGATATGAAGAATCCAAAGCATTTGTGCTCCTGTAAAGTCACAGATACACATTTACTGTATTCATCTTCTTGATTTTTTATTGCCATCTTTAGTTTTATCTACAACAGTTTTAGTGCCCCAGTACCACAACATTTAGACACTGAAGGGATCCTTGCATGTTGTTTCTCTGCCATTTCTTGGCTCACCAGCTCAGACAATGTGTTCTGTACACGTTTAGAAAGGGGTACAATGATTTTTCACTCATTGTTTTGAATGTACCTTGTGAGAGCTTTGTCAGGGCCCTGAGGTCACTGCTAGGCTTTAACAGCCCTGAGCAGCCTCACCTGGGGCCTCCAACCACACCCTCTGCCCATGGGCTCAGCTGCATATTTAAACTCAGCCCAGGGGCTTCACTTCTTCTTTGGGTTGGGGTCTAGAGCTGCTTTCCAGCCAAGCTGCTGTGCTCCTGCCTCACTGTGGACCCTCTTGATCCAGTGAATTAACTTCATAGCCTGATCTCAAGCCTGCCTCATGATCATGAACCTCCTGATGAGCTGGAGCTTGGCTGGCCTGGACATCATCTGTGGGCTTTCCCTGCTTGCTTGCTCACTCAGGTACTGTGGTCTCCCCTCTGTCTCCTGTCCTTTAGGAAGCATCCAGTTCTATCTGCTGTGTCTGTAGCCAAGTTAAAGTCTCAAAGAGGATATGAACTTACCAGCCTGAAGCCCACCCTGGAATGCTTCTTCCCTGACCTGTTACTGTGGCCAGGCATTCTTAAGAGTGAGAAGTTTTGGCTCAGCTTGAAGGTAGATCTGCTGAGGTTGCCTATGCTTGACAGGTCTTTTATGTGGATGTTTTTCTCATTCACGTGGAATAAGCTGGCTGATGTGTTGATGCCATAGAGAAAAGCAATGGATTTTTCTGCCATGCGATCCAGTTGAACCAGATGTTCACTGACCAGTTCAAATCTGCAAGGAACAGAAGTATTTGTGAATATCCACATTTCTATTACACAAAGGCATTCTATTTTATGTACCTTGTGTATTTTATGTATGTATGGAAGAGCTGATCTCTGCAGACCTCAGTGTCTGTGTGAGAACTCAGTAACTAGGGTACCTATGCTTAACATACATAACTCAAACTAGTAGTAGTAGCTGACTTTCCAGTTGCTGGATCCTGTACTGTAAACCTCAGAACTTGCAGCTGTGCAGCATCAGCAGCACAAACTGTTCTTCCTGTCAGCCAACTAGATAATTATTCTGAGGAAACTACATAATTCCTTTACTATGTCATTTGAAATGTCTTGATAAGTTGCTACTCTTGTGTGAGCCCTGTTTGACAAGCAGAGCCACACAGCCTTCTGTAGAAGTTCCTTCCTTAAAGCCGTTCTGTGGTATGAAAACCCAAGCAGAATCAGCTCTAGCATGCATCACTCCAGGGACTGGGAGTTTACTTAGGAATGAATGCACACAGTAGCCATGCTTTCATCAGAGCACAGAATCAGTTAGCAGCTTGAGCCAAGTCACAAGGTGAAGTTCCCTCTATCCTGACTCAGTGCGTGAAACAAACTGCTACAAGCTGTTGCACAATTCCCAACAAGATCTTATCCTAAAACCAGTTTGGAAGTAACAATAGTCCATTTCCACCTCTGAGAGGCAGAGAGGCTCTTCCAGGCTGCAGTCATCACCTTGCTAACCCTTCCTGAACCCTTGTGACTAAACACATGACTACAAGGGGGAAGCACAGGTTACCTGTATGGGTCCAGGTTGCAGATGGTTATAGCAGGGAACATCTTAGGCCCTGAATGCATTGACATGGTCAGGACAACAGGGTAGGCCCAGTACTGGCTGAACATGAGTGCAAACTGCCAATATAACATGCCAAAGCTGGCAAGAAAAAGTAGAGTCCAAAATGCTGTTTTCATCCTATTGCTGTCTGAGCATACGAGGCGAATGGTGCCATGGATTGTTGTGTTCTTACAGAAGAACTCAAACATATCCTTGAAGGAATCGTAAAACTCAATCAAGCCTTCTTTCTTCTCTTCTTCTCTTGCCACTTCCTGCTCCATCCTCTAAGTCTGTTTCTGTTCAAGGCAAAAAGAGAAGTATCTTGTTAGAGACCATGGCCAATGTATGGACTGTTTCAAACAGGGTGCCAATGAGTCTGGTGCTAGCAAAAGCTGAAAATAACTGTGAGCTGGGACACCAGGAAATAGTGCAAAGTTCAGATGTCCTGCACGGTGCTGCTGAAGTAACTCAAGGCAATCTATCACACTTAGGCTATGACTTCTCTGGTAGTATGGATACTCAAAGTTAGTGACTAATGCGGGAGCTGAGGAGTCTGCAGCCAAAGGGGTGTGTAGTTTTCTTTCTAAGAACACTAAGGATCAGTTTCTAACTCTGAAACACTGTCACTGGAACTAATGCATTATTATGAGTGTATTGCTAGAGGAACAAGCTGCCCTATAGCCTGAAACAAACCTGTCTCAACTAGCAATGTGGTTTCATCCCTATGGCAAGGAATCAGGATAAATCCAACTTTCAAGTGAATAAAAGGGAAAAATTAGAATCTGGGGTTAATGTCTGCTGCAGAATGGAGGTAAACAGGATTAATTTCTACCATCCCTGAAACAGAGCTGCTTCCAGGATGAAATACAGTAATATTCCACAGCTCTGATGAGCAGAATGAGGTATTTGGGAAAGGAAGGGAGGAAAAACAACATCTCAATTGAAAACATAAGAAGGGGTTAACCAAATTAGGATGTGCATAAAGCATTGCACATACTACTTAAACTAAAATGCTGTTGGGTTGTTTCTGAAGACCCTAGAAATAGTAATTGCTGCTATTAACAGAACTATTGCCACCTATATTTTATATGAATAGTTTCCTCCAGGAATCTAAAAATTATCTTTTATTTTACAGAAGAGAAAAGGGAACACAAACTGAAAACTACTCGAGAGTGCCGTAAGTGGAAATCAAAAATCCATCTCCATTGTCACAGTAAGTAGAACATCTATTGTGCTACCCTAGCTCATTTCAGGCTTCATGCTGATAAAAATGTGTTATTTATGCTCATGTATATTTTAGCCAGCACAGACTAAGGAAATGTTCCAAACCGATACTAAAACCTAAGGATGTTTGGACTAATGCTGACAGACTTCCACGTACTGAGCATGACATCAAGTCCTGCAATCGGTGAGTTCCCAACATTACAGCACCCTGTGAATCACTCTACCTATTATGCTATTAAGAGAAGTTTACTCAGTGCACTTTGGTACAATCTCGACTTGAAATGAAAATCTTACAAATACAGTATCACAGTTTGAAGCCAAGACAAGGACTGCAGGAATAACTAAAGAATTGCTGCAAGTGAGCTGTGTGAGAAGGAAATGAAAGCTCAGGTCCTTTATTGCATTACAGCCTTGAAGTGGTGCTGGTGGTGGCTTGGTCTGAGGTGCCAGTGAGGTTACCACAGCTGATACACAAAGCTGCAGTGTCTTCATCCTCAAGCAGACCTCTCCATTTTAAACCATGGCTTTATTTCAGAGGTTCTTGGAATAGGATACTTCATAGGAAATTGTATCTTAGCCTTACAAACTGCTAAAACAGTGTATTAATGTCAGTAAGGTTAGGAGTAACCCTTAAACAGTGACGAGCACTCCAAAAGCTATGTACTAGATTAGCTTTAAAACAGCCCACAGCATATTATCTGACAAGGAAACACAGATTATCATGAGCTGTTTTCCTCACAGACCATCATACATACCATATTAGTATTTTCAAAGGTATTGTTTAACAATAATACAAAGTTAACTCAAGGCATCTGCACCTCCTGGGTACTTTTAGAGTTAAACATGACACAATACTTCAGATTTTAGATGTACTTGCCATTAAACAAGGACAGGGAGCCAAAGCAAAATGAAATATTAAGAAACAGGGCATGAACAGTTAGAAGAAAAGATGTGTGATAAAGAATCAAAGTGGGAAAGGAGCATTTCCATGCTCTGCTACAAGGAAACGCAGACTACGCAGTACTCTGAACCACTGGTTACCCATTTTATCAACCAGATTTGCAGCTGAAGGCATAGAACTGAGGTTTCTTCAGACACAAGGGACTATCTGTGGCAAACTCCAGAAACAAATCCAACGTGGTCCAGTTACACATTATTCAGATTAAACTCGAATGCTAAATTGCATGTTCAACCTTTAACTTAGCTCTTTCTCATTTTAATGAGGTAAGAATACATTAAAATGAGCCTGCAGTGTATGTTAAGAAACTTATTGAATGAGTCCTTAAATATTAATGGTATTTAAAGATAGAAGTGAAAACTGTGTGAGACTAAAACAGGAAAATGGAATTTGTTGCTGTTGTATGAATCCTACTTGTCAGCCTTGCTCTAATGAGAAAAAGGTTTAGAGTTACCAAAAGTGAGTGCTAAATGAAATCTATCAAGCACACTTTCTCTATGTATAGCTTGGAATCTAAAAAAGCACCTCTATACCATGGTTTTCAGTGGCAATCCCCACTTTTCAGACACTCTGACTGGGCTTTTAAAGCTATGTTTAGTTAGTTCATACCATCTGAATCTGCATTCTCAAAATAACTAGCATGAAAAGCATATGATAATGATAATGCAAGAAACCCCAGAGGGAAGCTTCCAAAGCACACGTGCACATGCAGCGGAACACCCTCTCTCCACTGGTTTCCCAGATCAGCCTACCACTAATTTCTTTAACACAGCAATTGCAGTCAGCAACTTAAAGCACACAACAGTGACCAGTTGCCTGTCTTCTCTGTGGTAAATGCCTGGAGAGAGGCTGCGGGTTATAAGAAAGTCAGTGGAAGTTATAGAGCAGTGGCAAGCAAGTGTATGTTTATGTATTATCACAGCAGCTCAATGTTCAACACACACCAGACACTTAGACATGCATGTCATGTAGTCAAATATCTAACCATGTGTATATCTACATATCAAACATACACATATACAGAAATACAAAGTAGAGTAAAACCAGACTGAAGAAGACCCACTGTACCTTGGCAGAAACTCTATCTTTGAGTGTTTGAGTAGCCACTAAGCTCAGCCTCCAGCTTTGTCCTGAGCAGAAGACAAGTCTTGGTCCAAAGTGTGCAGGTTTCCTTCCCTAACTGGAGATACCCTGGGAGATCTCCAGCCTATATGGATTGTATCGATGACATCAAAAGGGGCAGGACTCAAACAGATCATGGAAATTATTCAAAGCATGATCCAGAGAATAATAGGAAGTGAATGAACTGGACAAACAAGTTAACATGAAGGCGATGCTAGAGTTAAAGTTGGTTTGAGTGGTGGTGATGTGTTCTTTATTTAATGGCCAGAACAGCTTTTTAGCCATAATTCTTACAGATACAATCATAATTTCTACAAATATATAGGGGAGTAACCACGGATCCTATAAGGTTCTTTCAGCTCTGAATTTTCCCATAAGGAACTAGCTTTCTGTCTTTCCATGGTTTCCGGAGGTTTGCATGCTCACCAGTAATTGAAGCCATTAAGGTTTCCACAGGTGTGCTTGAGGAATTACATACCTCTGTAATCTGAAATGATCAGCTACTCAGGCTAAGGCACACGTGGCAATGGATTTCTTCCTGCTTCTCCAAGAATATTGCTCATCTGTAGTGGGCTATTCCATCCCTATTAAATTCTTAATGCTGTTCTTCTCTTCAGATGTTGAGACCTGACTAGACTAAATCAACTATGAAATCAGAGCATCCTGGTTTTGTAATGCTGCTTATTTAAGGCTTGCAAAAGGCTGCATAAGTAATGCAGAAGTAGATTCGGAATTCTGGGGCTGCAGAGACACAAGCACCTAGGACTGCTTGCACAATTACTACTGACACTGGCCCAGTTGGAAAACAGCTCCCCACTGGTTTTGCAAGAGGCTTTGTTATATGAAAATATGAATACTTTGGATATGGATAATGTTTAGAGTTCCAGATCAGCCCAGAGCTTTATGAGATTGGCTGGAACCAGATTTGCTATTACCTTGGAAGGGTGAAGCACTGTCATTTGCAGAGACAACTGAAACTGCCTATTAAACTGAATCCAAAAAGAAGGGGGAAAGAAGAAATATCAGGGGAAACATGCTCTTCTGACTTTGATCTAAATCCTGCTCACATCTTTAGCGATTGCTTTGTGCTGTGTTCTGCTTTAGAAAAACAGAACCTGTAGAACACGTGTCTCCCATTTTAAAATGATTAATCTAAATGATGACCCTATTAAACAGCTTCTAGTAATATGGTTTACACCTCTTTCGTATTAAAAGGGAATGCCATAAAACATGTGGAAAAGGGTTTAAATATTCCAAAAGCCAGTGTTTGGGGGTATAAAAATTCAACTTTTGCTTAAAAATATAATCCAACTGGCTCCTGAAAGAACAGCTACGGCAGAGCCACTTGTCACTGGCTGATGAAGAGGTTAAATTCTTGTTAAAGAACTCAAAAGACTGAAACCCAAATTCTGTCATGTCCATTTACTTGTCCCCCACCCTTCTTCCTCACTTCATTTGATATTGTGCAATAGAAAATCGCAACAATAAACCCTTGACAATGAAATTATTGCACAATGAACATACACAAGACAAAGTCTGTTGCTTCATTATGGCTGCAGGCCTCAGTGTAGAGATTCTCTGGCAACACATCAGAACAATACCTTCTGAGCCAGCCATGAATTTTTCCTGCAGGAAATGGAGAAGAACTGGATATGCAGACACCGCTGTCCCTCAAGCAAGATACCATTTCTGTTTGCACTTGCTCATTTGTCATCGTGTATCCTCAACTGGGAGGAGAGGGGAAGAGAGCTCTTTCACTGGTTAAAAAGTAAGTTGGTCTTTCCTTCAAAATACAGAGATTATGGAGGTAACACTCATGAGAGAGTCCTTTAGAGCTGCAAAAAGGCTATGTTAGCATTGCTCTGCAATGGGGCAGAAAATGTTTGTTAATGCTCATAGTACCGTAGTGAAGGGAAGGGGTAAGTATACTGCAGGCACCATAGGGCAGCAGCAAATGTCAGTGGTTGAATACACCCTCTGGATGTGCTACACTTGACACACTGTAAGTCTTCAAGCCCCTTTCCCTGAATTACAGTTTCTTCCCCAATTGATATTAATTTGATATTAATGGAATTGCATCCCATTTAGGTGATAAAAACCATACAAAATAAGGGAATTCTGATAGTTTGCTTTTAAGCTGTCATATATTGAAGGAACTGTCCAAATTCCACTCTTCCCTCTTGCTCTACACTAGCCTTGATTACTGTGCATACTCATCATGGGTGGTGATGCAGTTCTTGCCTATCTGACAGACTGCTGAAACAAATGAGAATCAGATTGTAAAAACATGCCACTAAATATGTCCTTGTTTTAACATTAGCACCAGCTCAGAGTAACAGAAGAGAGGTACAAAGAGTATCGTGCAGGCAGAGAGGAGACTTCAGCTACTTTATGTGGGCAAGAAGAGCTAGTGAATTAATGCTCCTCATGGAATGGACTCAGGCACTTACGAAAATCTACCACAATCATTTAGCCTTGAGTACTTCCTTACAGCTAGTGCACACGAAGAGTTTTGCTCTTTATAGATCCAATCGCTCATAACACTGACTTTGGTTGCTTATTAGACACTAAGCAGATGAGCAGCATAGGGAAAGTTCAGCATGGAGAACATCCAGTGTACCTGCCCCTTCCTACATTTGCTGTTGCTCCAGGCTTGAGATCAGAGATTAACCTGGAGGAGCTTAGTGATGATCTCTGGCTGGTCCCTCTTGCTGCTACTGGCTACTCCTCCAGAGCTCAGATATTCATGTCTTGTCCAATATCATTTTAAATGTCCAAAGCAAGAGGTGCCACTATGGCACACTCCACTCTCACATCTCACTTCTTGTGAGAACACTGCATTGCAGTGTGATGAGCCTGACCAGACAGAAGAGTGCTTTTGTCTTGCACAGGAATGAGAGGACACTAGCTACTCATTCACGAAGACTTTCCCAGTTGGCTGAAAATCACTTGCACTGAGAGACCTAAAACAAGCTAGCAAACTGAAAGGACACATCAAAATCCCCCCTACTTCCAGCAGCTTTCCCTGCTGCCATTCCACACTGTGAACTTTACTGTAATTTGCTGTTACAAGCCACACCAGTTATGAACTTTCTCCCTTGTTACATCTGTTTCATACTGTTATGCACTCTCATACTTCAGAGTTTCACTACTTTCCATTATCCCTCAACTTGTCTTCCAGAGATTCCCCACTTTTCAGCATGTTGTTCTTCAGTCTGTGAGCTGAGAAAAGCAGCCTTTAGCATCCCTTCTGCTAGCAGTGGCAGGGACATGGAGCAGATCCTGCATTCTCCTGCCTTCAGGAGGCTTTGTAGATCTACAGTTTAAACTTGATTTTTAGCAAATCTTGCTTTACTCACGTCACTTCTTCCTGCATGAATGGTGGTTTATCCCCTGGAATGCTCCAGGTTGCTCTGTCAAACCATCTTCCCACATTTGCTCTCGTTACACAGGATGGAGCATACCAACCCAGCTTTCCTCTCGCTGAAATCAGCGTGACTTGTCTCCTCTGGCTTTGTGGAAACTCCCTCACGGTGCTTTCTTCATGGCCACTGGATAAGCCAGTCTACTACTCCTCCCACTCAAAGGCTGACAACCTTCTGTGGGCAACTAGGGAATAAGGAAACTCCCAGTGCCTCCTTTTTTGCACTTGGTTGGCTGTGCTGTGTATGGACTTGAACTGGCACGCATCAGGCTCTGCCTCCTGAGCTCTTTCCTAGTTCTTACAAGCCAGAACCACTTTGTCATCATTTCAAAGTAGAATATGAAATTGTTCCTGTGCTGTCCTTCTGGAGAAAGGAGCAGTACTCAGAGGTATTATGGACGTGCTGACAACTTGTTCGGTTGTTCGGTCCTATGCAAGAGGCAGAACAAAGCAGTCCCTGCCCTGGAGAACTTCCAAACATTGTTTAATGTCTACTTTTGATCCTGCTCTAAATGGTCCTGAACTGACTCTGATTTTTCAGGTGTTTTCCTCATCTCTGGAATCTGCATTGAAGCTCTGCTCACCAAAAGTTCTTCTGAGAATCCCATCATTCATTGCTTTGCTTGTGTGATGCTCTGAGCCATGGCTGAGGAGATCTCTATCTTGAAACCACAGTGAGCTATGCCTGCAGAAATAGGATAGCATCGGTGTACCTTGGTGTCCCTTTTGCACTGCTCTGCATCTAGCCAAAGCAGCTCTGAGTGCTGCAAAGGCTGCCAAACCTGCTCAAGGATGTAGGTAACACCGCTTAACTTGTGCTGAGCTCTTAGTGCTCTGGTTTTATCACCAGCAGTGCCTGGGTTGGCAAGGCTAAAGCTAGCTGGCACATCCTTACAAAACCCAGAAATCCCAGCACTGAGCACATGCATGCTCTGCTAGTCACCAGCCATTTAAACATTCCTTAATTACACCCCTTGCTCCGAAAAGGCCCCACATAACCCCTGCTTTTCATTAAGCCTCCACCAGAGGCGCAGAGGGTTAAAACTGCAGCCTCAGTAGTAAAATCCTGCTTGCTTCCAGTATGACCAAGCATTCATTTCTACTCACTCACCTTTCTGAGTAAGACGTCTGTAGCTGCTCCTGTCATGCTCTGGGATAACACCTGCCTTCTTGTTTCTCTTCCTGTTCTCTGTTCTTGTTTCTTTAGTCACAAGTCTTCATAGATAATGTTCCACTTGTTCAGACCTGTCAACCCCTCAGCCAATTCCAGAGATTCACAGGATGGTGAAATCCTGCTCGCTAGTGGTTTTTTCTTAATCCTACTCCAGCTCAGTACCTGTAGGAATGCTGATGCAATTAGGACTGGCAGAGGCTGGAGAACATCAGTAAAAGCTTCTTGTACTGTGGACATGTAAAACAGAGCCATCCTGGAATCACAGATACCATAACTCCGTCACAAATGAAGCCCAAACCTCCCCAAGCAGTTGTTCAAGCTCCTGGAGAAAGTGGCAGATGGTACTTCTGGCTCCTGTCTTCTGGCAGTAGACAAGAAGATCTTCCCTGGTGATCCCTACTCCTCTTGGTACCCAGGAAAGAAGGAGAGCAGTGCACTGTTTAGGATCAATTCACTCGTGATAATCAATCCAGTAGCTTTAGGCTTTCCTATTGGGAACTAGCAAAGATGTCAACAAGAGGAAGAGGTACTACAGTATGGCAACTAGGAAGGAGGGGAATGAAGAAACCGGGAACAAACTGCGCAAGGGCAAAACAGTCATTAGCGAATCAGTAACTGAAACCAGCTATTACATAAGTGGCTGTGTCAGTGTCATACCTCTTCAGATGGAGGAATTTTGGGTTAAATTCAGGTGTAATACTACATTTTCCATCAGCAACCTCTGAAGGATTCCTTCACCTTCTTGCAGAACAGCTCTGTCCATGCCTGAGTGGGTAATTGCAGTCATAGCCTTGATGCCCCAGCAGCAAATATACTCCATATAAATACAGCTCTATACCAGTGCTGAAAACTTTACAAAGCAGATTAATGATGCTCTGAATGCAGGTAAAGCCTCAGGGAAGCAGCATGGCTGAAGAGAAGACCTGGCTTTAGGAAAGAGATAGTTTTGTAACCTCTAAATGCTGCTGAAGGCGATCCAAACCGCTAGGCCGATGTAAGGATTCCATTGATGACTTACTTTTGATTCATTCAAACTTGCAGAAGATGATCTGGGAGACCCATGAACGTCCCTGTGCTCTGGGTCCATTTGTTCTGATGCTTGGGGTGTGCTCATTCACACGGAAAGCACTGTACTTAGCCAGCACTTAGCCAAAAATTTGCTATTAATCACTTGTTTTTCAGTGTGTTTTTCATGGCCAGGAAAGCTTTATGAGCCAATCCAAGAGTTAAAACGCTGCCATGTGAGTTCCAGGACCCGTACCTCACTATGAGTAATGTGCAGTGAATAGTCCATCTGAAGAGCACAAATATTCCTGGTTTGACCTGCCTGTTCAGAAACCCTCCACAGAAATCCCCAAACAAGCCCCAAAAGCCAGATCAAGAATGGTCTGCAACCAAAAGGAGGTAAACTGGCCTAGTGATGTTTTCTAACTGAATTTATCCCATAGGCACCAGATAAAACCCAAGTAGAGGCAAAAGTCTACAAAAAGGTCATTTTTATTGATTCAAACTCCTCACGACTGTTGAAGGTTTGATTCTAACTCTTCACAACTGTTTGTTCAAAGTCTACACCCTTTTTGCTGGAGGGTCCCCTGCTTTGCCAACGTTTTGTCCAGTCTCTAGCACATTTAAAGCAACCTAAACCCGACCTAACTAAACTGAAAAACAAACTCAAGATGATGATATTCAATGTTCCTTATCCATCAGGACAGTGAAAGCAATGGCAATAAATTCAAAACTCCACCTGTAGACAAGGGCAGAGTCTGCCACACAGAAATACCCATTTGAAAGCCTTAAACTCTTGAACTTTTCTCTGCTCTGCAATCTTGGCCAAATCTTCCTGCCTGCCTCTCTCTGTTGCCTCATCCCTGCAATGGCCATAATGACACTTTGCAGCATTGTTGAGAGGGTTAATTGGTGTTTGTATTAAGCTTTGGTGATGTAAGCTGCCATGTAAGCATGAGGATGACTACTGCTTTGATACTACTTGCTAATTGCGACAGGATGGGCTGTAGTCATGCTATAGTATTTAAAAACATGTTTTTAAGAGATATTCCTAGATCTCATCTGCTGTTTTAAGATGATCAGTGCTTACTCCTGTATTAGACAATCAGGTGACAGAATTCCTTGTGCATTTAACAAGTTATTTGTGTTAGAATTAACTTCCCACACAGTGCAAGGGGTGCTGCCTATACCAGATCCCATGTTTTGGCCTTTAGCTTTCAGCCTCATCAAATGAGCTCCTTGCAATGCCTCTTGCTTAACATAACAGGCTTTCTTCTCACTTCAAGGATAAGATCTTGAGATTATTTTCACTATTTAGATGTCTATAGATCAAGAACACCTGTAATTTGCATTTGCCATGCTGGCCATTGAATATGCCTCCAAATAGATGTGAATATGCATCATGAGGGCCTATATCCTTCGCCTGATATTGTTTCTGCAAGTTCTCTCTCCTCTTTGAGAGAATGCATTCCCTCCTCAGACAAAGACTGACGGTTACTACAATGCAAGTAAGGCATGCTGCATTAGCTAATTTTGAAAAGTGCCTTAGGAAAAAATACCCTATTTTTCCTCATTATCCTGCCATTGTGACTGGAATCTGCCAGCAGGTTTTCACAGCAAACATCAACTTGCTATTCTATTCCATTCAAAACCTGAACACTGACTTTGACTTGAACTCTGCTCAAGACATTCCCTGTTTCCCTGTGCCCTGCTTTGCCACTGCAGCTAGGTTAGTTTGTTAAAACAATACTGTATTCTACACACACCTGTGTACTAAGACTAAGCACGACAGTGGAGTTACAAAGAGGGTAAGACTGGGGGGGTTTGCTATTGGGCTGAACATATGCAGATTACCTTTGATCTGTCACAGACTTCAGAACATGCCCTGAGCACCCCTCAGGAGAAGACTTCTAGGACACATTGTCATGAATATTCAGTGTAAATTATGAGATGGAACATCACTCTGTTATTCTGGGTGCCACAAGAAATAATGCTGCCTTGCTCTTTCTGATAATCTGTCTGACATACATTTATTATTAAGCTGCCCAGAGACTATGCTGGCAGACCTCAATTCTAAACGTTATTTGTACCAATAGTTCTCAAAGGCTTCCCTTCTTCAAAGACGTGTCTTTCTGCAGGGCTAGGGTATCTCTAAAAGCTTGCATCAATAAGTGAACTATTTATCTACCTGAACCGAGGAGAATCTGGCTGTGAAAGACTGCGTGTGCTTCTACACTGTCTGCTCCAACCATTCTGGTGGCATTGAGTGCTTGCCCATTTCTCTTCATGGCCATAAGCAGATCAGAAGGTGGAGTGGAAGAGTAAGGATTTAAAGCTTGGGCTAAGTTTAGCAGGTACTGTCTTGTTTAATAAGTTCTATAAAGGAAATGTTTTATCATTGAAAACACTCATCAGCTCAGCCAGGATCTTTCTGTAGGACTAAATTAGTATTTTAAATGAGAAAAACTAGGTTGTCACAAAAACTTGCTACAGAATTGCAAATGATCTCTGTGCAGAATGATTATCAGTGGAGATTACTTGGCTTTAAAGGAAGTTCAGCAGCAATGAAACCGCAGCCATTATAATGGCTTTTGAAGGCAGACATCTGTCTTGCAGGGTAATAGCTTAATAATATTCTAATATAGGCATGCTGTACTTTGGATATAAAGAGCAATGTAATCACACAAATGTCAAATACTAAAGAGAAGCATGCAGAAGCAGTGAAAGGCTCTGAGAGAAAGTGATGAACAGCAAGGAGAAACCGGCATGTCATGCTATTTGTCTTTGCATCTTAAGGTGATGTCATTAGAAGGTCACTTATGGCCACTGATGGCTGTGTACCAATTATCATTTGAGAAACACAGGATGGAGAGGTAAATGGGAACTTGATCCTGGGGATGGAGCTCCTTACCTAGTACACTTGGGATAAAGGAGGAAGAGGACTGACCTTTTCTCTTTCTGACTCAGAAACATGTCAGAATCATTTTCTAGTAGATAGTAATACTATCTCCTTGTCCATCATTGTAAAGCAGGTCACACCTGACCTTAACCAGGCAGGAGAGGAAATCAAAGACAGAGAAAAGCTCTTGTTTCAGCAAGTTTATCAGGGATTTATTAGTGCTTAGGTTAAATTGCCTGCCATTGTATTTGGGTCACCTAAGGCTGTCTGCCTGCCTGCTGTCTCTCCAACTCAGACAGCAGAAAAAGTAATAAATCACAAGAAGTATGATGCCTGGAAATATTAATCTGGCCTGCAAATGAACAACATTGATTGTTATCATAAGAGCAGTGATTATGGAAACCCAAGATTATGATTCACGCTTGGCCCTTGCTGATGAGAAACCTTTGGTCCAGAGAGCTCAAGGTAGGTGACACTCACCAAATGATTAAGTGTGTGTGCTTCCAGTAAAGCTGTATAAATATTACCTTTATATTATACAAGAAAAAGAATTGAATGATGGAACGATGAAATGATTTCCTCATGATCAACAATGAATCAGTGAGACTCAGGAGCCATCACAGCCCTTCTCTGTAACTCAAGATAATCACTACGTTGAGGCAATTTATGAACCAGTTATCAGTTTCCATTAAAAGAAAGGATGAAGATCAGTTTCCCAGGGAATCAAAGGGTTTGGGGAATTCTGCAAAATCATCTAGTTCTACTAGATAATAATGTATTATACTTCTGTAACACTATGAAGCAAACAGCACTATAGAGACAAAACAGTCACTGGAGGAAAGTTACTCTGCAAGAGCCAGTGTGGCAGTTGAAGCAATAAACCCACTCGGAAAGGCAAAGTACCAAACCCAAGAAAAACAATTAAACACACAATACCTCTAAAATTGCTTTTGGGCCAAAGATGTGGAGCCAACTTAGCAGCACTTGAAGAGAAAACCAAACCAAACCCTCCTATGTTGTTTCATTCATCAATGAAGTGGAATGACTTTGAGATGGGAAAGCAACAAGATGTTCTAATGCAAATGACCTTGCTCATGGTTTAGACCTGGAAGTGATGCATCTCATATGCACTTGAAATTGGAAGAGAATTCAGGAAGGCAGGATATAATTACTTGAACTAAACCTGGCTAGGACATTAGCACTAATGTTCTGTACCCTAATAAAAAGATCTCTGAAGGATTATTGGTCAAGGATATCTCCTGGTTTCAATGCAATCTCAGACAGTGGAAAGCATGTGATCAGTGAGTGCTCTATTACAGACGTGGCCCTGGGACAGTGATTTATTGTTTCAGTGTCACTGTTCTCATCTGCACACTAGTAATTACAATTGCAGCACATTCAGTGATGGAGTCTCACCAGATTGAACAACAAATATCCTTCTGCCTTTAATAAGGTTCAGGTTTCCAAATTTCTTTTGGTAAAAAAAGAGAAAACCCAAACTCATCAAAGCTTTGCATTGCCCCAGAATGAACAAATACACTTTAAAAGTTAAATACAGCTCAGCAATATTTATTAATGCTTAGACACAAAACCAAAGTCCTAACTAAGGCCTTTCAGGGAACAGTGTCCAGAGCACACATTTTACATAGGCTAAAGGAAGAAGGCCTTCACCAGTATCACTGAGCTCCTTACAACTGTCTTTGGCAAACACTGACAACAGCCTTGCCAATAAATTGTACTCCCTTGCTCAATAAGAGAAGATGTCACTGCACCTTCCTGAGCTAAATCACCTGTTACTCACAGGATGAATCTTCAAGGTGATGGTTCAGTGCTACTTCTTCCTTAACAGCATCCTAAAGATTCAGTCTTTCTTTCCCCATGGCTTTACAGAGCTTCAGCCCCATGCCTGACTTACTTCCAGCCCATCCAGATCATGGTTGCCACAGTCCCCTTTGCTCTGAGACCCTTGAGTAATTTTTCACCCACTTGTTCTCCTCTTCCATCCAAACTTTTTGCTCCTCTGTCCAAATCCATCCTCAATTTACTGTGCTTGGCAATGGTCGCTCACTTGGGAGAGAACACATTATAACTGACTGATCTTCCAATCCCACAGGCTATAGAGACTGAAAAATACAGTAAAGGGCCTAATGGGTAGTTCTCTGTATTCAAGGCAGAAGTAAAGATTCCTGGTTTATTTTCACTACTTAAGATGAGACCTATCTTGGTTATCTGAAGCAGCAATGGGTTCAGTGGTCAACCTATGAGTCAGCTAAAGAAACAAACCTACCAACTGAATACATATGAGACGAGATCCTCTACTGATCCCACTGTAACATGGCTGTCGGTAATGGGATTTGAGGAAATTGCTTCCCCAAGGATATATCAAATGTCTTTCTGAGATATAAGAGCTTTCCCTTTCACCAGCATCCTCAGTTCTGAGCAGCCTTGAGGCTGCCCTTCAAAGCATTCTGAGTCCTTCTGGACAATCTAAGCAGAGAAGCTGAGTAGCCACAGCTTGCCACATTTACTGGACAAGATTACGTTTGAGTACATGTGAACACTAATTACCCCTCACACCGTTCCTCAGGGTGCGTTTTCTTTCTCAATTTATTTCTTCATCCACCAAGGTCAGCCTCAAAATACTCATTTGACTGCATGTGGGGAGCAGTGCATGAAGCACCACTTTCATTGGGTGGAGAAAATGAAGCAAAGGACTTACCCAAAGGCACTCACAAATGGAACAAATTCCAATTCCTGTTATTTGTATCTGTCCTGAAAACCTGAAATGCTTTTCTTATGACTGAAGGAAGATTTTCTGCAGTGTGAAAGTCAGACAGCTCTGTGGTTTAAAATAACACGAAAGGTCTGGTCACAAGCAAATAAAGATGTTTTCATGCCATGATCCTGCTGAGGAGCTCATAACAAGTTAAAGAGCAACTCCAATCTTCATGAGATAGCAAACTGTCTCACTTGTCTCCGTCTTGGAGTTATTCACCTTCCAGTTTAGCAGCATGCACTTATCTACTTGATGCACTTAATGACTGCAGAATGTAAATCTGGAATTTCTACTGACTTCCCAAGCTCAGGTTTAAAATATGCCTCAGAGACGTGAGAGCAGTCCACCAAAGATACTTTACAGAGAGGAAATTCTCTGGTGTTATTCATTCACATCTTGGAAAACAACTGGGAAGAAAGACACTACCCTGAGAGAGGTCTCATTCTACGCTATCATCAGTGTTGAGAATAACATACCAGAGAGATGAATGGAATGTGAATGACAACACACTTATGTATGAAATACTGTGGGGTTGGGGAACATTAGAGAGAATGACAGAGGTGTAAATATGAGCTCTGGAATCCCTTCAGCATTTGGGGGCCTTTATTACAGTCTCCAGGTTTGCATGTTTCTCACAGTTCTAGACTTGGATGACTCAGTAGGAATTCCAGTGTAATCACACAAAAAAAGCCCCAAAATGGTGTAGCACAGAGAAAAAAACATGTAGTTATCCTCAGGTATAAAACTAGGTATGGATTACACTGCATGAGTTGCCATGGGGAAGTTATTAGGTGAAATACACGTAGGCTAAAACAGCATTCTAATAATACCTTGTATTCATACAGTGCTTTAAATCTTTAAGTCTAATAGTGATTTATAATAAGGAATTCCTTCTGTTCTGCAATACCTTCAAGCATTTGTAAACTGTGAGCTCAGATCAGATATAAGGATGAGTGAGTGTAAGAGATTAACATAAAACCGACGTATGAAAGATCCTGTTATTGTGATTGAGACTGAGATAATAACGAGAAATATTAAGACATCTTATAAGAAACTACCATGAGATTAAATTGCTTACACCCCTCAATAACTGAAACTATTTCTGTTTGGTTTGTTTCTCCCTTGACAGTTTGAGATTGGCTTTTTTTCCCCCTAAAATCTCTATCATTTTCCTACTTCTGGAAAAATAATGCTTGTCCAGATCTGAAGCTTAAGTAACAAAACTTCTTCCATCTCTCCGTGGGGCTCTGTAAGTCCAAACATCATTTCAGTTTGTTGTACAACTGCAGCTCTCCCTGGGGTCTAACATAACAGTCACTTTACATCAACAACCCTGCCTCAGTGCTCAGGACACAAAAGAAAACTCCATAGTTCCACTAAAACTGCACAGACACACTTGAGATATTGTGAGGACACAAGATTTTGCAATCCTCAGTTTGTCGAAACAAAGTGAAATTTAAAACTTATAGATGGTTTCAGGTTTGAGTTTTGCCCAAAGGTACTGACATCACAGCCAATGTTTTTCCTCCCCTGTCTTGCTGTTGATTAACCCATGACAAGCAGAGCCTGTGCTGCTCTGACAACTAAGAGCTTAAAACTTATGTGGGCTACCACTGCCCTCTATTGGTACCTGTGTAGGGGAGCTCCAGCACAGAGCAGACCCATGGCCACTGCTGGAGGTGATCTCATGGATGACGCCTCTTTTGGAACAGTAAGAAAAATTCTGGCCTTTATTGCAGTCCTGTGGTCCCGTCTGAGTCTGTAGCAAACTCTCTGGCCAACTCATTTTCTTTTCTGCCTTTTTGTTTCACCTGAGCAATAAAAGAAGATTATCAGCAAAGCAACAGCGGTGTGCTTCTCTTAGACAAGCACCTATGCTGATAGTTAATGAACACAGGACAGTGGCTTTCTCTATACCTGGAGTGGTGAACGCAGATCATAGGATCCCAGACTGGTTTGTGTTGGAAGGGACCTTAAAGCTCCTCCAGCTCCAACCCATTGCCACGGGCAGGGACCCCTTCCACTGGAGCAGCTTGCTCCAAGCCCCTGTGTCCAACCTGGCCTTGAGCACTGCCAGGGATGGGGAAGCCACAGCTTCTCCGAGCACCCTGTGCCAGTGTTTCCCAGGGAAGAACTTCCTATTAATATCTAAATCTCCCCTCTGTCAGTTTAAAGCCATTCCCCTGGTCCTATCATTACACCCCCTTGTGATACATGTTTATAGATGTATATAGCAAATTTCAAAACTCCCTAAAGAAAAGCACGGGAAGGGAGTGAGCAAAGAATTTCTCTCCGCTGGGATACAATTCAGGGTATAGGTGACAAGCAAAGTACCAGAACAGTAAATGTTAACCAGCAATTGGTTATTTCTCTGTGTTCTGAAATGGAATTTTTAACTGGGTGGTGACTTGTGTGTGTGAATAAGCACAAGCGATTTGAGTCAGTCTCACGCTGGACTGGAGACCAGCATAACCCTGACAGAAAAGGCTGTGTGGGAGCCTTAGAATAAGGACCATCGTGACTGGTGTCACTAAATCCTGTCTTGCCCAAAGCAGCGTGATTTTAGCGTTAACATCCAACACGCTCATTGTGCCAGGAATGGTATTGAGGCCAGATGGAATCTTCTGCTTTGACAGAACACTCCCCAATACCCATGCTGTTGAAATGCTGACTCTTTCAAGCAGAGGCATCTCCCATCACCCCCTAAGGGAAGGGGCTGTGTGCAATTGCACCAGACACTGAGCTGAGGAGCTATGACAGAGAACTCCATGTTCACTTCCATGCAGCAAGGCTTGAAAGGCATAATCCAGACGGTGTGGATATGCACTTATAGGAAGAGTGAACAGCCACTACATCTACATCTCCCTGTTACATCAGGCCTCCTAATTATATTTAGGAGATGGGGACTGTTAATTATAATGAGGAAATATGAGAGGCTAACTTGCTTTGTTCTTTAATATTAGTGAAGCAAATAAAGGAATACAATACAAAATGATTTGCTGTATTTTTATGGACCTACCAGTGGAATCCTGAGGCAAAAACCACCTCCTGCATACTGAATGTCTGAAAAGGAGCTTGTATTTATCCATTTTACGAAAAAATGGGAATTTGAAGAACAGATTCAAGAGACTTATAACAAAAAACCCCGTGCAGAGCAAAACGTGTTTCAGGGAAGTCAGAAACAAGACAACCCCACGAACATATCAAAGTTGTAACAGTTGAACGGTGATGCCAAATCACACCGGCGTTCCGACACCGCTCCTTCTTCCCTCCCGGCTGACTTCCAGCCTGGACAGCGCTGCCATTAGCACACGCTGGGCTGGGTTCCTCCTCACCGGAGGGTCGGGGGCCCTGCCGCACAGGAACCGCCGTGTCCCGATCGCTCCGCCCTGACCCGGGCCAGCAGCCGCAGGCTCGGTACCTCAGGCTCCCCTCAGCCGCCATGGCGGTGCCGGAAGCGGAAGCCAGTCGTCGGAAGCGGGGCGGTGCCTTCCCGGAAGGAGACGGCAGCAGTGCGTTAGCCCCGCCTCGCCGGGCCGCCATCTTGGCTGGGAGCCGCGGTCGCGCCGCAGTGGGTGGTGAGGGGGTCTCGGCCCTGCTCTGCCCTTGTGGCCGTCCCTTCCTTCCTCCTTCCTTCTCTCCTCTGTTCCTCCCTCCTTACCCCTCTCCCTTGGCCGCCGGCTGCAGGCAGGCGGGGCATCCCGGCACCGGAGAGGCCTGCTCTAGCACCAAGAGGTGAGTGGGGCCTGCGCCGCTAAGCGAGCAGGGAGGCAGCGCCGGCTCGTTGCTCCCTCCGTCCTGCCCTTGCCGCGGCTGTAGCCGTGAGCTTCCCGCTTGTCCTCTTGCTCCTTCGGCTCTTGTAGTCGCTGCTCGTCTCCTGGGGCACGGAGCGGGCGCGCTGTCTCCCGTTGGTGGGGTGGGTGCCCTTGTGTTGGCTCCCGGATTCAGCCGGTGCTCGGCGGCCTGAACGCGGGCCGAGTGCTTCCTTGTTCGCTCCTGGTGTATCGGGCTGTCGAGATGGGGAAATGGCTTTGTGGTCGTGGCTTCTGGAAATGCTGCCGCTTATTGTCTTGTTAAGATACGAACGGTCTTCAAGATAAGGCTTTAAGGATGTTAAAATCCCAAGAACTGGGCTAAGTGCTCTGTTTTCCAGTGCCAGGTGAAGGGCGCTGTTGCTAGGCTTAAGAATAAATCCTTGTGTTATTAAAGCTACATAATTGAATCTATGTTAAAGTCAAAGCACGCTTCTTTAGAGAAAAACCCTTAATTTTACGTGATGGCTTAAAAAAGTGTGTATTTAAGGCAAAATATTGTATGTATTACATTAATACAATGATTTACAGTAATTTTGACCAAAGCCAGACTAAACGCGTTAACGTTGAGGAGGGTTTGAATATTTGACCACATAAAATTGTTCAGCATGGTTTAAATATTATTCCTTTAATAAACTCTACTGATCTATGTTCAAAGCAAAGGAATAGAAAAGGTCCCAGTCATTTAACATACTTCTTGTGCCCAGTGCTGCTCTCCTGTTGTAAGCAGTAACTTATCTCTGTGTACAAGCTGTTTGTTAAATGTCCTTTTTGTTCTTGCTTGGATTTCCATAGTAATTTGCTAAGTTTCTAAGCGGGAAAGTGAGTTATACAGCAGTTGCTAATTGGTGTGTGTTCTGTAGGTGCATTGTAAGGGCTAATGCTTGCTTTGTCTGGTAAGCAGCATGGAATTTCCTTTCTTCACTCGGACTTGTCTCGTTTTGGATGAGGGCTTTGTTTCTCTGGAAGGGAATAATCTGGCTCAGAGGTTCCCTTCTGTAAATTTAACTGACTCTTAAGCAGGGTTTAATGTAAATTCCTCACCTCAAAGGCAAGAATGAGGTTATTGTGTGGTTTTGTTATTTATTTCAAATAATGGATGTGTAGAAACACCAAAAGATTTTAAACCATGAGCAAATGTATACAGTAGATTTTAACATGGAATAGGGAAATTAATTACTCAGACTAAGCCCTTTAAACCAGTGTCATAATGATGTGTGTTCAGCCTAAATACAGGGCTGGTTATTAAGAGTTCAAGTGGGTTCTATAGTGCACCGTATTTCCTGGTGCTGTTCTGGAAGGAGTATTTTCCCATTTTGCCCATACCAGAGTCTCTAAGGAGTGTGTTGGTTGGTGTCCTGGTTAGCATTTTGCATGATTCTTGCCATGTAGAAGTTATTGGAATTTATATTTAAATAAGTACTCTGTAAAGTAGCTTTGGCAGATACCTGGATCTGTGTTCAATGAGGCACAGAAGCTCTGTATCTATGAAGACTGTATTCAGATTGTCTTATATATATATTTCTTAACAACTAGATGAGCAACAACAGTAATAAGAGAGCACCAACAACAGCAACACAGAGACTTAAACAAGACTACCTTCGAATTAAGAAGGATCCAGTGCCTTACATCTGTGCAGAGCCCCTCCCATCTAATATCCTTGAATGGTAAGAATTAAAATGTTCTCTGTTATAGAGGGAACAAGATTTTCCAGGTCATCAACTCTGGCTCCCTCACTCCTACAGATTGAATGGGAATCTGGGTTTTGGGAGGTGGAGTATGAAACTTGAAGTGATACTGAACTTGATTTTACTAGGGAAGTTGTTGGCTGCTTGTATGATGGCTTAATGCTGCTTAAATGTCTTCTGTGTCTTAGGCACTATGTTGTACGAGGACCTGAGATGACTCCTTATGAAGGTAAAAGTTTGCTTACAGCAAACTTGGGTATGTGCTTGGTTGGGATTGACATGCCTGAGTAATCCCATGTCTGTTTGAATGGGCAAAACGTAACTGCTGTAAAGAGCTCTAAAAACTCTTAGTGCAGTTTCAAAGCTGCCTGGGAGTTGTGTGATAGCTTGTGGAAGAGAGGTAATGGTACTGCTGTCTGTTAGTGGGGTTTCTGTTATCAAAGGTTCTAATAAAACCACATTAAAGTTAAGCTGAGGACAGACAGCTTCCTATTAAGTAAATGCTAAAGGTCTTGGGCAGATAACTTACTTTAGATACTATGTGACAGTCAAAAGATAGTTTAACAAAGTTCCATTTTGTTACTGAATAAATGTTCTCAGTGAACTGAGACACATTCCCCTTATTATTTCTCTGGAGAAAGCAAGGAATGTGAAAACCTTCGTAATTTGTTGTAGTCACATATTTCACAACGTCTTCTGGAGCCTCTCACAAATTGCTTTTTGAAATCAGATTCCTCTTAGGATTGTTGTTTGCAGTTAGTTGTGTTTCTGGGAAATGACCCCATTTGTATTGTGTTAAATACACTTTGGCTGGTTTTCCTTAAATGTGTTATGGGCTTGACAACAGAAAGTAGTTTGCAATAATGCATGGGAGAGGATTGCTCCAAAGTAAATCAGCTGCAGATGTGGCTTTCTTGTGTTTGAGAGGCACAAGTTGATGACACAGATCTCTTTAGTGGGGGGGGGGGGGGAAGGAGACAAAGGGTTTTACTTGGCTAATTTTGAGTAGCAGCTTAGGATTTCATCTTCATGCAAAATAAGTAATTCATTTCTCTGTGTAATGCAGGTGGCTATTATCATGGGAAACTAATATTCCCCAGAGAATTTCCTTTTAAACCTCCTAGTATTTATATGATTACACCTAATGGAAGGTTTAAGTGTAATACAAGGTAAGGATTTTCTTCTAACACTTAAGCAATTAACACTGGCTTAGCAATATGTATAACGTATAATAATTTTAATGGCAAAAATAAACCACGCTGCCTGTCTTATCCTTTTGAAGGTTGTGTCTTTCAATCACTGATTTCCACCCTGATACGTGGAATCCAGCTTGGTCAGTCTCAACAATCTTGACGGGCCTTCTTAGCTTTATGGTGGAAAAGGGCCCCACACTGGGCAGCATAGAGACATCAGAGTTCACGGTAAGCTCCAGAAGCTGTGATGTGCCTTTTGTCAGCTTAGGGAATGACGGATGTGACCTAGAAGTTAAAACTACAGGCAGCATTTTGGTATCCAGAAATGAATGTGTTGCCTACTGCAGACCTGTACAGAACACTAACCCCATAAGATGAAGAGATGAGAACATAACTTGTGTCTAGAAGTGTCTGTTATAGTGAATAACTTCGTTTACATGCAAGTGCTGATGGTATTTGTTTCCTCCACAGAAAAGACAGCTTGCTGCACAGAGCTTAGCATTTAATTTAAAAGATAAAGTCTTCTGTGAGCTCTTCCCTGAAGTGGTGGAGGTAAGGGAATTAATCCATGCAATAATTTGATTTCCTGTAGTTCTTTGTGCTTAATTTCTGAGAATGGGGGATAGCTTTTTAGAACATATAACTTCCTGCACAACACTAATAGTGTAGGTGTGTTGTCCGGGTGATTGTATTGTCACTAAGTAGGTAACTGAAAGAAGCTGGAGAGACTGTCCAAATGTATGTAATGCAGTTAAGTTAGTTTAAAAGACCTGCAATGTAAAGAAGTGTATGTCTCCTTTTCCTAGATTGAAGTAAGAACTTGGGCTCTGAAATCTCAAAGCACCCAATAGCTTCACCACTTTCACTTCCAGCTATTCAAGTTTTCTTTCTTCTTTCTCCAGGAGATTAAACAAAAACAGAAAGCACAAGAAGAACTCAGTAACAGACCTCCATCCCTCCCTTTACCAGATGTTGTTCCTGATGGGGAAGCACACTACGGGCAGAATGGAATACCCCTCCTGAATGGGCATGTACCTTTGGCACCTGCCAATCATCCAGGTCTCCAACAGGCCAACCGTAACCATGGACTTTTAGGTGGAGCTTTGGCGAACTTGTTTGTTATAGTTGGTTTTGCAGCCTTTGCCTACACAGTCAAGTACGTACTGAGAAGCATAGCCCAAGAATGAGAATAATAAAAGAAATCCAAGACCAAATTAGTGGTAGTTGCAGAATGAGTGGGACTCTTTGGGCATCTGACTCTTGACACTGGGGGAAATACTTGTTTTATCAAGTTGCAGGTAAAACATTGGTTGGCTCATGGGTTATGTTTGGGAAATGGAGTAGTTTTGATTAGTCAGAAAACTAAAAGAAGTTCTGTTCACAGTTCCTCTTGTCCTCGCTACTGTCTGGTAGTGGCTCACACACAAGTCAAAGCATTACTGATGAGACACGACCATTTCTAGTGCTTTGATTTTTATAGCAGTTCTCCATCTGTTGTTTGAAAACCTGAAGCAAATGAGGCTTTTTACTTTATGGAACAGTTTTTAAGACATCACAATTTATGCATATCACATTTTACTTTCCTTAGGGGAGAGTCTGTACAGGGGTTGAAATGATTCAAGTAGAGATTCCATGCGGACTTCGTAAGGGTTGGGTTCATGTGAACATTGATGCTACAGAAGATTGCTGGTTTCTTTTATAAAATAGAATGACTATCATTTCATATCTAGTCAGTAGTGATTAGATGAGTGGGACAGTAACACCTTGTGTGTTAAATGTGTTGTCTAAATTGTCACAATGTCATTGAAGGTTTTATCTGGGCTACAAGAAGTGCAGTTGTCAACCTTTAGGCAACTGAATTGGTCTTTCATGGGGATACCCATATCCAGTGTTGTTTTGGGTTTGTTCACTGACAGATTTCCATCTGGGAGACGTTACATTTGAAGCTGTAATACTTAGTTTTGATCACAAGGTGCCAGTGGTGAAATGAATAATAAAACCGCACACACCAATGGAGAGTTGATTGTGTATTCAGCAAAACTTCTCTGGATTTCTTGGCCTTTGGTAAATGGAGTAACCCAAGCCCTTGTGAAGACTGAAAGATGAGTGAATAACAAACCAGCTTTTTCAGAGTCAGTTGAATTAATCTGAAGTGTCACTAGCTGAAGTAAAACCTTAAAGTTAGTCCCACTTGCTTACTTGAAGACTTGCATAAACTCTTAAAAACCACCACCAAAAGCTCAAACCCTTCTAATTCATCTGAGATTCTAGAAGCTTTTTTGCTTTTAGGTGTAAGTTCGTTACTCTTCCCTTTCAGATGACTGAAATACCAATGTTTGTTCATGGGATTATTCATGGATACTCTAAAGCTCCTAGAGTAGTTCAAAGTCTGCCTGAAATTACTTTATAAACTCAGTTTTATTCCCCCCCACTTAATTTTATCCAAATACTTTGTTTTATCAGAGGCAAACTTACTGTGCCTTTCATATTTGACAGTGATGCCTCATCATCTAGGGAAGAACATGCTGTTAATGCTACAGCAACCTGTCAAAAGGTGATGGTAGGGCCGGAGGCTCTGCGTTTCACTGGCTAGTCTTACCTATTCTGAAGAGCCCAAATCAATATTACCTCATCTATCTAAGAATGTTTTCAAAGCTCTTTTGTTTTCCCTTTCAGATCTGTTCTCTCTCTGCTTCTTGCTACCCTGAATGGTAGCAAAACTGTTTTGTTAACCCATGAGGATGCAGCTTAGAGCATTAATAAATGTGACCAATTCTCTGCATTAGGTAGGAATGATAAGGACTAGCAGACCAGCTCTGTACTAAAGAAATCTTAAAGCAGTTCCTGCTGAGGTAAGGAAGGGAAGGAGGTGGGGAGGAACTGGAAAAGGCTGGATGTTAGAACGTGTTTATAAATTTTTGATATTTTTTTTTTTTTAGATTTTGTTGTTTTACCAAATCTTATTTATAACTATTTTTTAATTTACCTCTTTGTGCTTCATCAGCTCTTGTGGAAGGAGAAGCACCAGGTGGATCTATCTAGAAACAATTGTGTTGTGTCGGTCTGGGGGTGTCCTGTCTTTCCTGCAGTGAGAGGGTTTTCAGGATGGCTTGTCAGGCTGGTGTATCTCCTGTCTTAAAGCACATGGACCTGTAACTGGGGCTGTAGAGCCTCATAGATTTTAGTGACATTCAGACATGCTTGTGTTCTCGCAATGCCTTTTATGACCATTGACATTGCCTACAGGCAGCAGCTTAGAATCAGTTATCTACTTTTATCTTCTTATCTTATGGAAGTTCTTTTGTCCACATACATGAAGGAGACCTTGCCATGGTGCGTTTGCATCTTCTGATGTTTTGCATTTACCTAACCAAGGTAGAAGAGCTAGCAAAGTCTGGATATGTTGAATAAAAAGCATTTTATTTGGCAAGAAGTTGGCCTTAAGGAAGATGGGGCTCCTGTTCTTAGCAAGTGCCACCATTGGAAACAACAAAACTTCATTTAAACCCTGAACATGCTGCATTTGTTTTGAGGATTGGTTGTATTTTAAGAAACAAAACTTCCAGTTGCTGTTTCTCTTCAGTACCCTGGGTTCAGAGAAAGACTTGACAGTCGCTTCAAGTGCCATTGCTTGAAAGCTAGGAGCTGACTGAACCCTTCTTGCTACATCTCCTTGCCTTTGGTAACAGAAGAGTTATTCCCTTCTGTGTAGGTTTTACTCTTTGTTCTGTTTGGTTTTTACATGCATGTTACCAAAGTCATTAGATGGAGGAAACCATTCTTTGCCATGCAAAAACTATGACCATGCCCTGAAGCAGTGCATTACTTAATGTGGTACTAAACTAAAAGCTGTCCCTTGATCTATGATACTGGAACAAATGTCTGGCCCTTTACTTTCATGCTGCAATTTCTGTCAGCTTGTTACACACGGGTGGGAGGGAGGTTTTGCAGCTTGAATCCAAAGCATCTCAGTGGTCACCTTTAACAACCTGGATTTATGGATAGTCAGAACTTCTCTCCCCCCCACTAAAGTTTCAAGGTCACAGGAGTTCCCTTCCTTCAAGCATGTACTGAAGAGTAGAAATGACTGCATTGTAAAGCTGTTTGTTCATAATAAACATTCATGATGAAATTTAGATGTTCTGTGGGACTGTTTTTGGGAAGGAATCGTTGGGAAGCAATCATATATATGGACTGTAAAACAAAAGCTATGGCAGGACTGCAACAGGGGGCTGATAATGTACAAGATGATGCTTTTCTTGCTGATTGGCAAAGGTCAGATCTTACTGTTCAAGGTAGAAATAACCATGTTTTCAGTGGAAAACTTGTGCTTACAGGAAAGGGAGGCTGTTGAAAACAACCTCAGAGCATTCACATTGCATTGAAAAGACTTTGCTGGGCAACAACTGAGCGTGTTTTACTGGGATTTACCAAGAACTTGTTATTGTCTGTGACCTCAACAACGTCATTTCGCACCTTGGCTCTCCAAAGAGCCTGTTGGAAGAGAAACCTGACCTTTCCCCATGGTGTTTCCAAACCTCGGTGATTCCACAGGTTTGCCACGAGGTGGCGTAGCGGCCCCGCGGTCGCTGATGGCTGGGCTAGGTGGGGAATGGGGGGGAACAGGATCATGGGATGCAGAAGGCAGCTGGAGTGGCTCTAAGCTCTTGTTCTGCCTTCCCAAAGCTGCTCTTATGTCTGCTGGTGTAATGAGGTCTATTCTAACAGCTTGTGTGTGTATAACCTGATGGACAGCTGGAGTTTGTGTTGGGAAGCTTCACACCAAAACCAAAGGGATTTGTGATGGGAATGCTCTAAACTTTTATCTGCCATGAAGTGGGAATGTGTGTGTCAACGAATGATAATATGCCTTCTACTTTACTGGCTTAAAAATCACCGTCTCTGTATCACGGCTTAGGAATTGCTCAGTATATCTACAACAGGCAACTCCAGGAAAATCCTAGCTTTTGACCTTCTCCCCTTTGGATATTATCCTTTGCTTAGGTAAGGTTTATCTTGAGTAAAAAGGGAACTGCATAAGTAGAGATTGACAGATCAAATCACAACTTTGTTGCCCGACTATTGAGTTTCCTCCAGCTTTACACACACTTGCAGTGTTTGCAAACCCTCTATTTGGCTTATTGGGCGCAGTTTTGATGTGTAAATGTGGCTTCTTATAATACCTTCCCTATGTCAACTCCTTCCTCATGCAGAATTGATGTTGTTACAGTCTTTTAACTATTCCCATTATTGCTGCAATGGCACTGAGCTTGGAGAAGGAACTATTTATGTTTTCAGTCACTTTGAGACCTTGGTTTGCTGTGCTGTGAAGTGCAGCATTGGCCTATTCTTGTTGTGAGTTGTAAATGTGGATGGAATGTTGTTCCTGGATTAGCAAGACTCGGGTGCTTGGAACTGCTGCAACTTGGATGTGAGAACAGCAGCAGCAAAGTGGAGTTATCTACAGATAATACAAATGCTGAACTGAAGGTTGGAGGGGAGGTAACCACTGTGCTGGCACTCGTTTCAGCCCAACAGAGAGAAAACTACGCAGCTGGGAGTTAGATACAGCCACTGCTGGGCCATCGAATCCCTTTGCCTTGTGCTTGCAAACCTAGTTTGGATTCATTGCCCTCAAGTGTGAGGATTTAGTCTTTGGGTTTGGCTCTTGGAATGGGAGAGGAGATGTTGCAGACCAGCAGCCCACGAGAGCCATTGCCCCACTCCAGCCTTGACTGTCATTCCTTGCCATGGTGTGTGGATCTGTCAGGCTGTTTAGCTGCGATATGACAGATTGTCCTATTAATGTGTCATCAAGTGCACTTTTACAAATTCATGGCTTGTCTACAAGTAACCTGAAAAAAAAAGAGGCTGAAGTAGGAGAAGGCGCCAAAGAAAGTTAAATATTATTAACAAATAAAGTCTGCCACGTAGTTTTGATGGAATGTGAGCTCCTGGGGGATGGGTGATAGGCTGTTAACTGTTTAGGGGCTGGGTAACCTCCCTTCTTACTCTCTCTTTCCCAAACTCTATTTCTCCCGAAGGATGCTGTAAGACAAACCCCAGACTGTGTTCTGCTTGTTCATATTGTGCTTGGGTTGTCCATGCCTCAGTTTCCCTGAGCTGACACATACCAGAGCTGTTGCTCCTGATCCAGTGAAGTCCTGACATTACAGCTTGGATTACAGCAGGTAAAGGGAGTATTAAACAAAGCAAAGCTGTTGCTTGCTGGCTGCATAAAGGACTTCAAACTATGTGAGCTTCCACCTCTTATCATTCTTGGACTTCCTCATGGTCCAACCTCAGAGACATTCTTGCATCACATTCTGTATCTGTAGAAAGAGCAGGAATGTTGTAGGTGGTGGGGAACTGACAAAGATCTGCAAAGTGCTTCAAGATCTCCCTTCTGAACCTTGGGGTTTCTGTTATGTTTAATAAGGAGCCCACCCTTCTGTAAAGGAATCAGCACCCACTGAGCCAGCATCTGACGAGAGTGGGGGGAGATGTATAGGACACAGCTAAGGAGGGTGTAAAGCAGGAGTAGTGATGTGGCCGTGTGTGGGGCGATGCTGAGTGCATGTTCCAAGCCACGTATTTTTAGCTCTACCACACGCTCACGTAGGGTTTTACAAACTTCCCAGAAAAATGGTGATTTCCCTGCGATACTGAAGGGGAGGTACGGAACAGGGCTGAGGGGAGGGAATGAGCAGGGAATGGGCATTGATTTAAATCTGCCTGGCACACGGGCCAGCTCCACTTTATCAGTGAGTCTAATAGGAATGTGAAGAGAATAGGCTTGACAGCTCATTAGAATGTGATCCCTCCTCCTTTTTTTTTTTTTCCCCTTCTTTTTTTTTTCTCCCTGTCTTGAAGTTGATGGAAACTCATTCAGGAAAGGAGTACTTCTCTGCTGAGGTAAAGCAAAAGCTGAGGAGGGTTTTGCCAGTGTGCAGCAGGGAGAAGGAGCAGCGAGGACAACTAGATGCGATCTACAATGAGAGGTACCTGAAACCTTCCCTGGTGTGAGGGGAGATGGAGATGAGAAAGACCCAAGATTCTACATCCTGACAGCTGCCTGTGGCATCGGGACTTGCTGCTCATTAAAGAAAAGTGAGGATAAACTCAGCTAAAGAGGCAGAGAAGCTTGACTTGGGAAAACTTTACCTGTTCCTCATGGACCTGGGTACATCCCCAGATTCTTTGCTTCTCCCTGTTTTAATGATACAAGACATTTGTTTTCCCTTTAGAAGGCTGAGCGCTTGGCTGTGATGCTTTCAGCCTCCTCAGGAGAGCAGTGGCTGTAGCAACCTTGGATTACAGTTCCTCAGCATCTTAGAAGGAAAGGATGAGGACTTGTCACTGAGGAAAGGGAAGTACCGCTCAGGAGAGAATGGACAGAACAACTGCAACCCTGCTTTGAGCTGAACACAGTGCTTCAAATGATAGCAAGTGAAGTCTCCTGTTGAAGAGCAACAACCTAACAACCCCCCTAATGAGTCTGTGTTGTCAGCTCCGGCCTGACCAACTCTTGCCCTGAGCAATTTGACTTCTCTGGGTTTCATAGTTGAGTGCGTTTTAAACGAGTCTGAAGACTTATTGGGGGCGAGGGGGGAGCGCCACTGCAAGGTGGGTGGCAGGACTTTCCAGGGCCTCTCGTATTTATGTAAGCCTCGGGAGGCTGAATGGACTTACCTCTTGCTTCGAGTGAATCCAGATTTCCCAAACAAGTTTATCTATACCATTTCCATGTGTCCTGCTTGAGCAGAGATCGCTCCAGCAACCAGCGCATCCGGGCGTGCTGCTCCTTTGACACTGCAGAGCCCGGAGGATCATCTTTAATACTCCTGACCCTTTTAGTTGTGTTTTAGAGAGCAGCCTTGGGTCTATTCCTATTGCTGGTGGTGAAGGGTTTTGTGCTTGGAGAGTGCCCTTCCTGCCTTGGCCCCTCCCTTTCCAAAATGAAGGGGTGCACCTGGGTATTTGTGGCAACTTTACTTTGTCAGCAGTTTTGCCTCTTCAGAGTTACAGCAGCAAAGAGAGAACGGAAGATGAAGAAAGAGCCTAATCAGTACACAGAGCCCTTCAATGCCACCCTCTCCAACAGCGAGGAGCTGCACGGGCATCCCAAGGTAGGTGTTTATGTGCTGTCAGCACTGATTTCTGGCAGTAATGTGATGCTGGTTCCTTTTATCTCCCAATCTTGCCAAATTCTGCTTGAATTTAAAGGGAAACGTTCTCTCTTTTGCCTCTCTGTGACTAATTTTCTTGCTTCCTGGAGCAAACACTGGAATATACAGTTTATGATTAGAATTGATTTTAGACTCTGCATGGCTCAAGTTCCATAGGAGCTGAGTAAGTGTAAAGACTTTTTGGAGTAGTGTGTGAACTGTATCCTGTGCAGAAAGAAGGGATTAAATAAAGGCAAGTGGCTATCCCAGTACAGTAATGATCCTGGGATATTAATGCATCTCTTCCCTTTGCTTTTTGAAATGCTATTTCAGACTCAGGTAAATACACCAGTACTAACATCTGAGCATGCTTGAGCTTTCCCTGCACGGCACCTTGCCCCAGACAGGCTGTGGGGATTGACTATTAGAGAGGCATTTTTGCTGTAGGTGATCTGCTTAAGGTGACTGTGGCTCTTTAGGAAAGGATCCAGGTGATGCTGACAGTGTGCAAGTGTCAAGTGTAAGACTGTGTGCAGGACCCCCTCAGTGCCTGTAGCTGATGACCTGCTAGGCTCAGTGAGTGAATGGCAGGGTAGGATCCTTCCAGTTACATGTTTAGGAGGATCACCCTAGGCTGAAAGCTGCAGAAGAAAATCCAGTCAGTTGATCTGAGCCCCCAAAATCCTACAAGATGACCATTTGCTTAGGAATAGGAGAGAGGGTTTGGGAATTAAAAGCAGGATTATGAGCAGGATGCAACGGGAGACCACAACACTGAGAAAGAAGGGAGTCTTCCCTATCACACAGCCCTTTCTCTCTGTCCCTCTCCCCCCTGCTCACACAAAAATGTCCCTTGTTTCGAATGGAGGTGACCTCTAAAGCATGACTTTGATCACCAGCATTAGGGCTGGCAGTCACTATAGCAATGGAGGAGCAAACCTGTCACAAAGTGGGGCATGGCAGAGGGGGCAAGTTAGAACAATTGGGCTGCCATGGTAAATATCCTGTTCAATGCTGTTGTGAGAGTAATTGGTTAAGGTTGGGCAAGTCTGGGAAGCAGCCCTCTCTAAGAAAGCTGGCTGCTGCACTCACAATTATCATTAGGGGACTGTAAGCACCGTGTCTTCAGCTCATTTGCTGTTGTGTGTTGCAGGGCTCTGTCAGGACAGGTTGGATAAATGCTGAGCTCTTGAGGTGCTCATAGTCAATGACTTCCTTCTCCTCTCTTGAGCACTGCTGCGGTCTGCTTTTGCAGAAGGGGCCAGACGCGTTATCTGGTGCAACTCAATTTGTCTATTCTGGAATTAATTTGGCTGAATGTGAAATGTATTGCAGAATATGGTCTGAGATATGTATATGCAGAATATGTTCTGATTGCAGAAGGGAGCAGAAACTGCTCCTGGTGCATTCTGATGCTATCATACATACATTAGTGCTAGGAGAACCCTGGTTCTAGTGGGCATCCATTAAACCTGGCGTTGTTTGGAAGCTGCAGTTTATGTGTTGAAATAGTTTGCTTTAAAATATCCATGGCAAAGGTTTGGCTGCAGAAGGAGCTGGCCACTTCAGTGAGGGCAGGTCCTGTCTAAGGAGAGCATGAAACCAAATCTTTGATGGAAATGCTTCTGAGGTCTGCTTGATAACCACCCCCAGTTCTGCACTGTGAACTCTCCTCCTTGGAATCTATTTCAGGCTCTGGTTAAGTATTACCTCTAGATGTGACTGTATTTTATATAAGCTAAGGGACTATTTTACACACACTGCAAACGCAGGGCTTAAGACTTGCCACCATTTCTGGGGTAAATGACAGTTGCCATTTACACCAAAGCATCCCAATTTGTATTCACTAAGGGAAGAAGTAAACTGGTAGTGAGTTAGTGAAGCTACCCTTACCTAACCTATCAAGTTAAAGCAAGGTTGAAAGCAGTTCTCTGTGGAGCACTGATCTCTCTGAGCCTGGAACATGCTTCTATGACCAGTTGAGCTTCATGACAGGATGCCCTGCACACAGAAAGGGAAACAGCAGCAGTGTCCCATGTCATTTCTTACAGCACACAACAGGAAAGATGGAGTTTCTGTGGCCCTGTGCAGTAACAGTTAAGGCTGTGTTTACCTTGGAAGGCTGTGTTGCCAGGTGGTGGGTTTATCAAAGCAGAAGGAGCAGGGAATGAACTAGTAGCTGAGGGCAGTGATTCTTATTCATACTGTTGAACAGGTACACGTGTTTTCCTTCTGATTAAGCAAAGCAATTTGGGACACATTTCCCTTGGGAATCCTTTTCAAACAGGAATGGAGAAAGCTCCCCTTTAACATTCCCAGTGCATGAGTCACGGTGACACCTCTACCTAAAACAGGGAAGCAGAAGTCCCAAATCTCCTGATAAATCTGGTATTCCCATGGAAATAGAATGTTGGGGTTTGTTTTTAAGGCTTTTCTCCAGTCTTATCCTTGCTGAGTTGCTATCAATGTGATGTGCACATGAGACTTTCCTTCTCTGACACAGATGGACTAAGAGAGAAGATGTATTTTACTAACAGGGGTTCAGCAGTAGTAGATTGCCCAGTGGTTATATAGGGTTGACACTGATCAGGAGTTATCATCTGATACCTGAGCAGAGGGATGAAAGATGGAGTCAGCCTCTTAGTGCCCAGTGAAAGGACAAGAGGCAGTGGGTACAGATTGAAATACAGGAAATTCCACTTAAATGTAAGGGAAAAAAGCTTCTTAACTGGGTCAAACACTGGGAAAAGCTGGACAGAGAGGCCATGGAGACTCCATCCTTAGAGACAGTCAAAACTTGGTCCAGAGTTACCTGCTGCAGTTTGTAGTTCAAGTTTCATTCACTTTGTGAGCCTTCTGTCCCTGTCAGCTACCTAGGGCTGGGTCCACCTGGTTTGTTACTTAAATCTCTCTTTTAGGCCCCTAAGGCCTTTTGCTTCCCATTGAAAATAGCAGCTGATTCAATGACATTGCACTGATTGCATTCCTCCTCAGTAAAGAGATGTCAGTCCTCGCCTGAAGTGTGTGTTTGCATGTGGAATTGAGTATTTGGGGGCCTGACAAGTGTTAAAGCCATGGGAGAGACTGGACTGCGACCTGTAGTAGAAGATGGGTCTTATTTTGTACCTGTCATCATTGTCAGTCTTGCTCTGGCATATCAGGAACAGGAAGGGCTACGACACATGCTTCCTAGCAATTCCTTATGGCCCATGTAAAATAATGTTGGATTCATACCCTGTCAAATAGTTCAGGGCTTGGTCTCATTTCCCAGAGCTGTTTATAAGATTTTTAAAGCTCTTTGTTAAATTGTTTTGTGTGTTAGATGCATCCTGCTACACCTGCTCTAGTGGTGCTGTTCAGTTGCCTTTCTATGGTGTCCCTAACAGAGCTCTCCTGGTACACCCAGGAGTGGCACTGAGTAACGTTGAAGTACAGCTAACACAGCTACAGACACATCATTTCCTCACCCAGAGTAGCTCTTGCTCACTTAAACTTGCTCACATGTTCCATTAGATCCATTAAATTCATTATGGATGTGACCACTGGAAGTTGTGTCTAAGTGGAAGGGGGAAGCTGTTTGAGGAAGCTATTTAGAGGAGTGAAGGTTATTTTTTCACCCACAAAAACACAGTGGGAATTCAGGTAGGAATTCCGTTTTGGATTTGGCTGAGATACCAAACCTAACACTTCTGCTCAGGGGAAAACCTTGAGAGGGCTGTAAAAACCACAAGTGGTCAGGACCTTGGTTTTACATCTCGTTAATAACCAGGACTGTGTGTAACAGAACTTATTAGCAGCTGCCATAGGACTTCAGCTGCTAAACCCAAACGTGCTCTGTTGCTTTTTAACCTGTTCCAAGTCAAACACACAACTGAAATAAAGAATCTGCTCCTAATGTCATCACAAAGCTGACAATACCCTTGCTGGTGTCCATCAGGTGTAACAGCTTGTGGATGAAGAGAACTGAAATGCTTTGTCAAGTCCATTCTGTGTCTGGCAACTGCTTTGCTATTGAGCAAAGAATTACTGAATGCAATTCCATCACAGATGGACAAATGCATAGAAAACTGAGCTAAACATGCAGGGCAGTAACTTCAGGCATAAAGACTGTGATTTTGTGATGCTTTTAGGTGTACAGGATTGCTCCCAGGTAGCGCTGTCTTCATTCTTTTATCCATCCAGACTGAAATGACTTTTACCCTTTCACTCTGGTTTTTAGCAGGGATGCACACTGGATCCCAGCCCACTTCACTCTGGTTTTTAGCAGGGATGCACACTGGATCCCAGCCCACTTCACTCTGGTTTTTAGCAGGGATGCACACTGGATCCCAGTATCCCTGAATTTCAGGAAGGTTCAGCTACAGTTCAGGAATTTCTCAGGATCCAAACTCTGTTTCTTGACTGCAGATTCCTGCTGGTAGTTCCTTCCATGCTGGCTGAATCCTGGCCAGAGCCTGTGTGTGTCTCTGGGCAGTGCGTGCTGTTCTGGGAGTTGGAGCCAGCGAGAACCACAGGTTCTGCTTGTGTATGTACAGCAGTTGAAATTCCAGCTCAACTTGTCTTTTACTGGGAGGGAATTATGGGCAGAGGGGGCTCATCAGTTCCGGAGGGACAGATGCCATTGTGATTCCCAAGTGATGGCAAAAGGCCTGATTGAAACTTCATTAAAACTTGCTGGCAAGGCTGCTGTTGACTTTGGAGGAACTGCTCCAAGTGTTAAGGAATAAACCTGATTTCACCGTAGTTAACATGAGGATTCCTCCCACCCAGCAGCCCAGGAGGGACAAGTCCCCTTTGCTGGTATTCCAAAGCTGTTCTCAGCCCTCACTGATACCTGAGTTGGCTGCGAGGTCTCTCTGGCTGCTGGAGGCTGCTGCTGCCAAGAAAAATAGAGGCTTGCATGCTTATTGCTGGGATTGCTCATGCATGCCATAGTAATTAAATAATAACACCACAAGGATGGAACATTCATTTTAACTGTCAATCATCCTCGGGCTGGAGAAACCGGGGAGTGCCATGACTGTCTTGTAGAGGGATTTGTAATTCAAGCAAGCCACTGGAGAGGGATGGGGGGGTTATCCATTGATTTTGCGGGGATGTGCCATCTGGATTTCTTTTTCCTCCCTAACAAGATGTCTGCTCTGGCCTGTTTCTTCACAGCTGGAGCTCCAGAAAGGCTGAGGACATCTGTTTGTCTTCACAGCTAATGGTTGGATCTTGCCCGTGATTGCTGGCTTCTGCTTCTAGCTGGCCTGGTTCCTTGCTTTTTAGTGGAGGGGAGTTCATGCCTGACTTGCAGGAAACCAGGAATGCTTGAGTGGTCTATTCCACATCCGCAGCAAATGCTGCATCCCCGTGCCTAAGACTCTCTTGGTCTTGTGCTTGCTGTGCTCTGGAAACTGCAGTTCTGAGTTCCTGCCACATGGGCCAGCCTTTCTGAAGGACAAACTGATGTTCCTTGCCTTTCCTCAGCCCTTGTTCTGCTGCTTCTGCTCCAGCACTGAGGGAATGCTCCATCCTGCCTGAGATGGGTGCTTCCAGCAAGAAGATGCTTCCTTCTGTGAGCTGCACTGCAGCTTTGCCACAGACCTGTCAGTCCCAATCACGGAGTCACTGCTTCCTTCGGGCAAAGCATGGGTTGGCTTTTACCTGCTTTAGGTTTATGAGCTTTGTTCACTTCAATGCTCATAAACAGTGACCTCCTGTGTGGTGATGCTGCACCCATCTGCTTTCAGATGAAGTGGGGTAGGAAAGAACAAGCTTTTTCCATCAGAAACCATTAAATCTCCATAGAACTGATACATATATTCCATGTTTGTTATAGACATAAGCTGCACCTCATGTCCTCTTCTAAGGACTTGTGCAAGCCTTATGAACATCTGCCTGTGGACTTGATGTTTCTGTGTTACAGTAGATGGAAAGGAAAGGGCCTTCTCAGCCTGTCCTATGCTTTACACAGATCTGCAGTCAAGCAATCTGTGGAAAGATTCTAATGCTTTATTGAGGTGACTAATCCCCCAATACCTGGGATTTCCTATGCCGCTCCATTTACATTAATTTCCAATGGGATTTTGGAAAGCTATTTAAGTCCTGCTGTGGTATGTATAAAAGGCAAATAATAACTTAGCTAAAACAATCTACTAGAACCCCTTGACTAAACATGTGATTTAGGGCTGTCTGTAAGTGTGCTTCTACACACAAAAGGTCTGTTCAAGACTTATTTTGGTACAGAAACAATGAACTATGTTGTCATGAATAGTTTGTCTTGCTACATTTGGGCGGGGGAGTGTGCAGCACCATACCTCAATGTCTCATTAACTACAGTAGAATGCATGAATAGTTATCATGAGGTATCTTGGGATGTCCTTGCTGTGGCTTAGAGCACAGACACGAGCTACTCTGCAGCCATCTATCTGGAGGGAAGGATAAGGGGCTGCCTGAATAGAGCAATTCAATAGTAGATCTTGCTGTGGGTTGTGTCTGAGCAGTAAATCACCCACGACTATTTGCTGAATAGAGAAGGTCCGAGTTGTCTTCACAGAGTTTGAGACAGATGCTTAAGGAATACCCTTGCTCAGCTCACAGCACATCTGCTTCCTGGGGAGCTGCTCCTTTTCTGCTGCTTTGTCAATCATTTGCTCAGCCTGTTTGAAGCTCTTTAGTTGTGATCACATCAGCTCAGAACAAGTGCCTTGTACTACCCCGTGTGCCTGGATGCCTGCCAGAGAGAGGGAGCTTTCCAGGCTCAGAAGCATCAACATTCCTTATAACCTCAGACACAACTCCAGCAGACTTCAGCTCTAACTTCAAAGCAATTCAAGCTGCATGGCTTTTTCACAGCAGATCACACAGCCTGGACTCTTTTCTCCTGCTATAGCCCTGCTATTTCCACCTCACATCTGCAGTCCTCCTTCTTTGCTGCTTCTAAGTGGCACTAGAAACATTACTAAAACTCATCCTGGTGCTCTGAGAAGTGGCAGTGCTTTAGGGAGCCAAGTGGGACAGGCAGTGAGCAAACGTAGCTGTGTTTGCTAACCTGGCAGCACTGGAAGCGCCTTGCAAGGTCACTGGGACTGTTAAGGCCACTGAGCATAGAGCTGTGATGTCTGAGCTGTGGCAGAACTGTCTGATGCTGTCAGACCTAGCAGGAGCTTAATACCCAGGGCAAACACTTTCAGACCTGGAAAGTGCCTTTGCTTCTATGCTTTTCCCACAACCACCTTGTTTTCTTCCTCCCAGATGGTGATAGATCAATATTGACTTACATAAACTTGTAACGGTCTAGGAATCATTGTAAACGTCACTCTTGTATTGCTTCCCTGTTGGAATTCTCCTCTCTACCTGTTCTGTCTCACCAGGAGAATTAAAACCAGGTTTATGGAGTGAATTCCAGAAGTTTTCACTAGGCACAAGGTGGGGGTGTGGGGGGTGTGTGTGCTTGTTTTAAGGATTTTAAGTGTTCATTGCAGCTTTTCCTCTCTGGCTCTTTCATTATGGCTCTCAATACTTGATCATAGTTCACTGAACCCTAGGGGGGCTCGTGCATTTATCCTCACTGTGATGGGCATCTGGGACACTGATGTGTCAATAGATTGGAGCCTGCAGAGTCAGCATTTCATTGCCCTTGGTAAGAGCATGGCAGGGCATTGGTAACCAGTGATTTCTGGTGCCTTTTTCAGGTTTAAAGTTAGAAGTTCATTCTAAGTAAGTTTGATCACTATTTGATCACTTCTGGTTGTCTCTGGGAGGTGAATAATGGCAATGAGGAAGTCCAATAGGAAGTGGACCCAAATTTATAGACAGACCCCCTCTTCTATCCAGACTCTGTTTAGAAGGGATCCAGAACTAGGCAGTGTAATGTCAAAGCTTCTCTAGATACTGTCTCTATGGCTATAATATACTTGCAGAACATATGAATGGGCAAGGGAGTTAAATATGCCAATGGACAAACTGGCACTGACATGGACTTTGGTTGTCATTGTGAGCTCTTTTCTTCTGTGTGTGCATTTGTCACTCCAAAGCCCCTGATTTGAAAGGTCTGGAGTGTTTCAAGGTTTTCTGTACATTTTAATCTCCTGCATTGCTTGATTGATCCAACTGATTTGTATCGGATGCCAGTGGTGAACAATCCCTGGCATCTGGGCAGGTTTTCTGTGGTACATATGAGGACTGTCAGAGGGCTGAGAGTCTGAGCAGCTAAAGGTCCCTGATGTACAGCAGCTCCCAGCTCCTTGCTCTTACTGGTTCCTTCTGGTCTGGAAACTTTGCATTCTCTGTATCCATGCGATTCGGTGGGATGCAGAGATACAGGGAGCTACACTGATGTGAGTTCTTATTTCTCTCTAGATCCTAGAATCTCCAGATCCTCGAATCACAGACCCACGACGGACCTGGATCTCCTTTGTTCACCGCCCAGATGATGGCAACAACTCTAAAAGGAAATGCAAAGGCAAAGACAAGAAACTAGTAGGTTATTGCTCTGCTGCCATCAGCTAATACATGTGCACTGCAGCTTCCCTTCCTACTGCTGATGTGCAAGGTGTTTCGTATGCTCCAGCTTTTGCCTGGGTGCTGCTTGACCATATGTGCACTTTTAAAGTGCTGCTTTTAATGATTTCCTTCTAGTTCTCAGTGAGCTGGTAGGCAGGAGTGCTTCCATGCAGGCTTACTGCAGTTTCATTGAGGAAACAGGAAGTTCACCCATCAAAACAGCCCTGATAACACCGTTGTGTTCATGCCTCTAGTTTAAAGCTTTGAATGAACTGTTTCATTTTTCCCAAGAACTCTACTGTTGCACCAATATTCATGTATGTTATCACTGTAAGCAAACTATATTAATATCTATATTAATATCTATCTAAGATATTAATATATATTATTTTAGTATCTACCCAAAGTGTAGCTAGATGGTTATTCTGGTTAGAAAATAGAATAAGAAGCTTAAAGGCCAGTATGATTTGGTGCTACAAGAAGATACAGAAGCAGCAAACTTAGTGTTGTGCCTGTTGTGCTTCACGCTGTATAAAGGTACTTGGAGAACCAGTTGGTGTTTACCTGAGCAAAGTTTATCCTCCTACATAAAGATGTGAGTAAATTCCAAGCACTGGAATTCACAGCTGGCTGGAGAGCCAGCTTAAGATTTACTGCATCAGGCCTATAGTTGAACTGAGAGTATTGGGTGCTGCTCACGTGGCTGTAGAACCGGCTCATGGCTGAGAGTGCTCTGGTTCTATCGGTGCAAGGACCTGCTTCTAATTCACCTGTGTTTCTTTGGTTACTTCCTTAGCGTGGCCTTGTTGGGCCCCCAGGACCTCCTGGTCCCCAGGGGCCTCCAGGAGCACCTGGTGCTGAAGTCACCCGGGAAGTCCTTCTGCAGGAGTTTAAGGAGATACTGAAAGGTAAAGACTGTTCTGTGCCTTTGTGAGCTGCCTCTTCTGGTGAGCACCATGGCAAGTGAAGAACTGGCTTTGAAAGCATTCCCCTATCTGGGAATCAAAAATGTGACAAAATGTTTCCCCACTGCTGCTTAGTTCAGATTGAAGGGTTAAGTGCAGAACTAATGGCTTCACAGGCCAGGCTCTTAAACTAAGCCTTTCCTATACCTTTTCTTTCCCCAGAAGCCATTGAGCGCCGAGCATCCCTGGCTATTTCAGCCCATCCCAGCCAGCTGCCTCCCCTCCTGCTCTCCTTGGAGGAAGTTTCAGCCCACAGACGTGTCGAGGAGGCATTCCACTGCAAGCTAAAAGGCCAAGTCGTTGTAGACAAGAAGACCCTGGTGGAACTTCAGAATTTCCAGTCGGTGAGAAGGGATTACAGACTGAACCTGTGCAACTCCACAGCAGCCACTGGGCGTAGATCAGCTGTAGTCCCCCTCGTCTGCAAAGCTGCTGGGTGGCTCTGTGGATAAAGGTGCTGCCTGAAAGGGCAGACTAATCCCTCAGGCTTGGATACTGTGAATACAGTGCTGCCTTTTCTGTGATTGACAGAAGTAGGATCTCATGTGGTGATGTGACATGGTTTATTAGTGATGGCCTTGGCAGGCCTGGGGTAAAGGTTGGATGTGATGATCTTAAAGGTGTTTTCCAACCTAGCTGATTCTGTGATTTCAGCACTGAAGCTCACTGCAGTTAGGTGGGCATTTAGCTTCCTGACAAACCCAAGAGGCAGCCTTTCCCCCTCTCTAGCTGAACCTCATTACAGTTCTTACTGAAGTTCTAACAAGTCTGTGCAAGAGAGGCCTGTCTCACAGGCCCAAACAGCACTCAGGTTCTGTTTCAGTTAATGATGGAGAAAGATTTGTCCACGTCTGCCATTAGTGTGAAGGAGCTGTTTCTTGTTTCAGTGCACACCCTGTTTAATTCCAGACTCATGTTTAGATGTACAGAAATGGCAGAGGCAGACAGAAGCCATTGGTTATGGATTTGTGAGGCCAAATAAGAGCCCAGACATCATTTTGTTAGATGGACCAGTCCTGATGCTCAAATTCTTAATATCTTATAGAAGACTAACGAATATTACCTCTATAATTTCATTACAATCATGTTACAGTGATGAGCACCCTACCATGGGATGCTGTAGGTCAGCATAAGCATGGTTACAAGCAAGCTGTTGAATTTGCTATTGAAATTATTATTAACCAGGACAGATGTTAGGCAGTGTAATAGCTACAACCAAATAGTTCCTTGGTAATTGAGGGGAATTACTCCAGACTCTGCAGTCACAAAGACTGTCTAATAGCGAAAGGCCTTCAGGTATGTGGTTGCTTTTGTGATGTGCTAAGAAGTGTTTGAAGACTATGAACAGGGAATATGACTTTCCTCAGCAGGGTTTTAACACTGTCCATATAGGAAGGTGCTGAGCTTCCCAGCTGCCCTGAGTCCCATTTTGGAAGAACCTTGCCCAGCAGATCCTTTCCTATGGAGCAGCTTTGCTGCTAGGACCTCTCCCAGCTGCAGGACTAGAGGCAGTGGTTATGTTCTAAACAGGGTGCTTTCCTGGACCTTTCCCAGGTACACTTATGGAAGCCTGGTTTGACAGCACTGTGGGTGCTGGCACGGAGGCAAGATTGTACTTGAAGTGTGGGCAGGGCTAAAGAGATCTGCTGCCTCATTAATGAGGGAAAATGTGAATAAAGACATCTCAGCAATCAGTGTGTAGGCTGATGCTTCCCATGCTTTGTTATCCCATGCCTAGCTACTTTCTAATTGCTCCTGGCCCTGAAGCTGCTGTGGGAGGGCTGGCAGGGCTCTGGATGCCAGCCTTTCATTTCAGCTTTGGGACAAGAAGTGTCTGGTTTTAGCTTGTGCTCTGATATAGGGGAATTCACAGGGAGGGAGACAGTGGATGTTCTTGCAAATATGAAAACATTGGCTTTAAACAGTCCAAGGGGGAGAGAGGGAGATAATGCCTTTGCCTCCGTTGTGTCAGTTTAACAGTGTGAAGAAGCCAACAGTTTGCTACTTCTCAGTACAATGATAAGGATTGACTCTAATTCCTGGATTTGGACCTTACCCAAAGCACTCTGAGATAGTGGAAAGACTCTGTGTCGGGATATCACTTCTACACTGTCATTTGAGGATGGTGTCTAAGTCACTCCGACCTTGAGAGTGCATCATGGTTTTCTCATCCTCCCATGCTAGATTTCCTCCAAGAATATTCCCTCCTTCTTTTCCTCTTGGTCTCACAAATTCCTTGGTATCGGGAATGAAATTCCCCACACTTCTTCCTCCTGTATCTCATTGTTTGAGGTTTCTAACAACTGGCTCTTGAAAAGCTTTCAGGATGGTACTTTACCCAGCCAGGATTGAAGTAACTGCAGCCTCTGACATGCCATGGAAGCGGGGTTTATCTGGAGCCCAGGAATGTTACTGGAATCACACCATTTCAGATTAAAGTGGTCCATGTGTTTTGCAGTCCTGGTTTCTCTAGTGCCTTAAGGTCCAGCTAAATGTCTGCTCTGCCAGTTGAATGTTACTGCTGCTTCAGGAGAGTGGTGCATCCTCTGTGCATTGTGGCTGCTGTGCAGGCACAACTGAGCTGTTTCTTTAGTACTGGCTAAGTCAATGCATTGCTTTCCATGTTATTTATCACTGAGAAGGGAAACATCTCAGTCCTCTGTGCACGGTCCCCATTTTCCACCCAGAAATAAGCTATGGAGTGTATGAGGAAAATGAACTGAGGAAGAGAAGCTGACCTTGTACATAACTCATTAGTTTGCTGTTGGTCCGCTGACTGAAATGACTGTGTGCAGGTAGTTCTCAGCTAGAAATCCCTGCAGTGTTTGAGGCATCAAATGCAGGAGCTCTCATTGGCATGGGCTTTAATGGAATCTTTTGCCCAGAGAACCTCACCCTGCCGTGTCTATTTCTATGAGCAAAAAGAATAACAAAGCCACAGAGGGCATGAAGAAACAGGAATGTTTTATCAGTGATAATTTACTGGTGCCTAAAATTGCCTTCCATGCCCAGCCAGTGGGTTTGGAATTATGTTGCTGATTCTGCTAATAGCTGTAACAAGAAAGGAATGAATTAACTATGCAGTGCAGCTTTGCACATCCAGGGCTTGGATCTGCTCTTTCAGTGAGACAAATCCAAAATACCATTGCCAAAAAGGATGGTGTAGTGATAGCAGAAGAACAGAATCAAGCTCCTTCCATAGTCTGTTGTTAGGTTAGATGATACACTGACCATATGTGTATATTCAGAGAAGACAGAGCTCCTTTTGTGTGTATATATATGCACATGGGCATACACATAGTCTAGTGTGAGGCATCCCTGCCCATAGCAGAGGGCTGGAACTTAAGGTCCTTTCCAACCCAAACCATTCTATGAATCTATACATCAGTGCACATTGATAACTATATTAAAAAGTATATAAACGTATGAAATGTAGTTGTTCTGCAGCTCATTATCACTGTTTTCCCATTATACTTATGGGAGGTGTCCCTGCTGTTGCAAACACGGATATATTTTCCCCACTATCTGCATACATAAATCATTTCTAGCCCTATGAAATGTAAGGCTCCAGGTAGATCGAGTAAAGAAGGAATTTCTCTTTGAGCCTTGCCTGGGATTTGCTGACTCAAGGCAGGTTAGTCATTGCACTCCTCCTACCATGTAGTAACTCTATAACAAACACCATCAGACCCAAGTATGTGCAGCTTTACTTCCCATCAAAGAGAAAGCTAAGGGTGTTAATCCTACTCTGCACTGTGAAAGCTGTCAATTCCTGGCTGTGATGAGTTAGAATAGCAAACCATTTCCTTCTAGTACTTGAACAAAGGTGTTCCACTATGTTTTGAGCTTAATAGCACACTGCTACAAACCTCACCCATGTCTCAGGCCCCTTTCACCATCTAATAGCACAAACCATACTCAAATGTTGGGTTATTACATGTTGTGCATGGTTTTGGGGTATCTGTGCCTTTACAGAGCCAGGTTTGAACAGCTCTTCTGCGCCTTAAGCCCAGTGCAGAGCACACCTCTCAGGACAGCACTCACACTACACAGAATGCCCTTGTGGTGGAAGCAGAGGCTGCCTAATGCACTGCCTTGGCCCAGGGAAGCTGCTTCTCCCCAGCTCCAGCTTCAGGCTGAATGTGAATCTGAGGCCAAAGCAAACAATAAACATTTCTGGTTTAGCCCGAGTCAGATCATGGGCTGTGAGTTTGACTTAGAGCTGCTTCCTGGATGTGGGGAGAAGCTGCAGGGTTTTGCTTATTCTGGAGAATCCAAAGCTAGAACAAAATGAAACTGAGCATGGGATGTGTAAGGATCCAAGCAGTTGGTCTTCAACAGTATCAAAGCTGCCTGACTTAGAACTCAAGTGGGTAGACCCCCATTGGAGTGTTTCCTCTGTACTTGTGTCACAAAACAATGCATAAGGTTCCAGTTTTAAGCCTGGGGAAACTGCTTGGCCCCATCTAGAAAGTGTTTGGGAGCAGTAAGGACCTTTTGACTCATGTAATGGGATATCATATAATGCTCCATCCCTGACGGTGTTCAAGGCCAGATTGGACAGAGCCTTGGGTGACATGGTTTAGTGTGAGGTGTCCCTGCCCATGGAACTGGACGATCTTAAGGTCCTTTCCAAGCCTAACTATTCTATGATTCTGTGATCTTGTGTATCAGAACATCATTGGAGGCTAGAGGCCACCAGGACCAGCAAAGCATCAGGGACGCAGTGAGCACAGTGAGTCAAGATGGGTTAGAAGAGCTCAGCAGTGAGCAAAAAGAACATCTTCATGTCTCATACTGATCATTTTGCCTCCTGTGGGTTCCAGATGCTGAGAGAGAACCCATCTGGAAGGTGTGTTCTGGGGAGACAAAGCAGTAGCTTTGTTCTCATGAGCGTAAGCTTGTTCTTTGTCATGGGCAGAGGTGATTGTTGGGGTGCTGGGCACTTGTTCAAGGTCTGCTTTTCCCATCTTACAGCCTCTGGCCAAAGGCGCTTTCCTCCGGGGGACAGGATTGAACCTGGCAACAGGGCGTTTCACAGCACCCGTGTCCGGCATCTACCAGTTTTCAGCCAACATCCATGTTGGTGAGTAGTGCCCACAGAAACCGATCCTGTACTGCTTGAGAGGTGCAGGATGGAGCCCTGCAGAACTCTCTGGGTCCTGTCTGATTTGAAGCATGGGTAATGGAAGCATTTTGCAGTGAGCTCTCCCTTTGGTACCATGGCCCAAACCCCTGTCCTTAGAGCTGGGTGCTTTCACAGACTGAGTGCCACAGCAGGCTGCTCCATGCAAGCCAAGCACATAACACTCCCTATGGGTGATGTTCATGTGTGGAAGTTATGGCCTCCATGGACTGCAGGGGGACAGCCTGCCTCATCATGGTCTTCACCATGGGCTGCAGGGGGTTGGACTAGATGACTAAATGACCTTTAAAGGTCCTTCCCAACCCAAACTATTCTGATTCGAAATGTGTTATCCCAAAGGTGCTACCACCATTGCTGATTTGCTCCTTGGCCAGTGGTGGGTATGCACTGAGCCAGCTGGCACTGGCTCTATCAGACACATAGAAGTTTCTAGCACCTTCTTACAGATGCCCCCTCCCCAGATGATGCCATGCAAACCGAACCACGAGCTGTAAGATTCCTGGTGTCTCTGCTAAGCCAAACACTAGCAACTGGTGCTCTATTGATGTGCTTATATTGCTTCTACTGCTTCCCTCAGATCACAGTGAGCTCAAGAGTAAAGTCCAGCTCCGAGCCAGAGACAACGTCCGAGTGCTGATCTGCATCGAATCCTTGTGCCACCGATACACGTGAGTTACTGCCTTGGCAACTGGTTTCCTCAGATGGGCCAATGATCCAACCCAGTGTGGAAATTAGGTTCACCAGCAGTGAATTTGATATGATAAATGCTTGTAAAACTTCTCTGAGGAGAGATTCCATCTGGCCCTTAGCTTTTATATGGGTTTTTTTTTTATGCTGGTTTGTAACTTTTCAGTGCTAATTGTTCTAAATAGCTGAATATTGCACATCTTGAGAGACGTGTGAATGAAACTGAATGTAGCTGAAGATGCTGAATGCTCAGCTATCATCACAAACAGAATGAGAGAAACACTTCAGTTTGGAGCCATTGGTTCAATTTTGATGATTTCAGCTGCATCCTGAATGCATCACAGCATCTCACTCATGTTGCCATGGAAGTGCTGCAGTGATGAGAACGAATAGGTGGAAAATAGAGGTGAATGACTTTAGTTTTGCTTCCTTGTTCTGGTGAATGTGAGCACAAGAGTTACCTGAATAAGAAGATTCCTTGTGGGGCCATGGAAACCCCTGTGCCTTCCCGACTGCAGGAGGTGAAAGCTCTTAGAATCTGCTCTTAGCATGAGCAGATTCATCGTTGTCTCTGAGACACCTCTCATGGGGTGGGTGAGAGTGTGACTGGCCTGTGGCATGGAAGGAAGATGGGTGGAGGGATGGGAACCTGTCTGGACAGACACTGCTGGCAGGGGCTGAGCTGCCTGCCACCCGGCCTTGTGGAATTTCCTGGGGATGTCAGCACACACAGTCATTCATTGAGGGAGCTGAAAGAGCCCTGAGGGCTTTCGGCTGAGAGAGATGGAAACTGGGAGGCAAGGAGACAGCTGGAGTAAAAGAGATTAATGGTGGGAAGTTCCCACCCAAGCCAGGCTTTTGGCAGGATATGACACATGGATTGTGCTCTTCAGTCAAGGTGGTGCCAAGTGACTTGCTCTCTTTGGGCCAAATTCCCCTACCTCTCATACATCTTATTTCCTTGCAAGGGGGCTGGAAACAGCACGTCTGCACTTGCTAGGTTTTGTCACCATCACTTCATGGAAAAAAGGGAGAAAGGGGTTGGATTTCTTGGGAAAACAACTTCGACTGCTACCACTGGCTGGGTAGATTTCAGAGGATGCAGGCATGGAGCTCTGTGCTTTCATATTGCTTTGGACTATTGTGGCAGTCAGCAAACTGAGATAACTGGTACATAGGGAAGTCCAAAGGGGGTGTGCAGCACCTCTTCAGGGGTAGGGGATGGAGACTATGGGGCCTCCAGAAAGGCCTCTGGGAGAGAAGGTGGCTCCAGCTGAGTTCTGCATTCACAATCCTGTACCCTCTGGAGGTCTTCCATTAGACCTACCATGAGGACAAGGTTCTACTGTTCTCTCTTCAAGGCAGTTACCACTGCTGGAATCAAGTCAACATTCCACCTGCTTAGTAGAGGTGGGCACTAGAACCACCAGGCCCTATTTCTTGGGAGCTTATGAGACTACAGTCACTGCACATACAACTGTTGTGACGCCCTGAGGTGTTTAACCTGTTGTTTTCCTTTGCTACTGTTTAGGTCTTTGGAAGTCATTGCTGGTCTGGAAAGCAACAGCAAGATCTTCACTATCTATGTCCATGGCTTACTGCAGCTGCAGGTAAGCCTATGGAAGCTGGGAATCACTGTGCTAATTTGCTTGGTGGGCTGTGGAGTTCTTTAGTGGCAAGGCTGAATTCCCACCTGGAGATGGGGAAGACTTTATTAGCCTTCTTTCTAAGGTTAAAGAAGTTAAAAGCCTTACCTGGGGTGATCAGAGAGAATCTGGGGCAGCAGCAGGAACAAAAGCCAGACCTGTGTTAAATGTTCTGATTTCAAGGTACAGAGGCAACCTTCCCTCTAAGAAATGACAGTATTCCATTGCTCACATCTCCCCTAGCATTGTCAAGGTGCAATTCTACTTCCCATTACATAGAAAGGAATCTGATGCATGGATGACTTACTTGGCTAGTCACCCCAAAAGATGCTGGTGCAGTAAGGATCTAAGTAATAAACCTATAACACAATTACACATCTTTCACCAGGTCAAAGCTGCACTAAATGAACAGGTCAGACCCTGTTCCCAGAGCCACGGAAAAGTGCAGGAGACCTCTGTGCTTAGTCCATAGTAGTGAAATGCTTCCCCCCCACCTTTTACACTGAGATGAACTGCCAGATACTTTCCTTTCCCTCTCATTCCCTCTGCAGGCTGGCCAGTACACCTCCATATTTGTGGACAACAGTGCTGGAGCCCCCATCACCATCCAGAATGGATCTGATTTCATGGGCATGTTAATGGGTGCATAGCATCATCTGCAGCAGGGAAGGATATGCATTAGAGCCTTGCAGTGTATATTGGACTGAAGAAACCTTTACTTTGCCTCTTGAAGACTGCTTCCTGTTGGCATCCTTTTAACCAGGCAAAGAGCCTTTCCCTTCACAGCTACTTCAAGCTTGCTTTCGGAGGCTACTGCTTTTCAAGGTCCACACCAGTTCATTCATCATAAAGAATACACTTTTATCATTCAGAACTGAACTCTGTGATATTTAATTTGTGCTTCACCAGATGCTCACTGAACAATAGGCTGAGGTTTGGCATTTGTTACGTTAGAACACAATAGCACTTGTAATCAGTGTGTCTTTTGGGATTGACTGTGGGGTGCTTGGGTTTGTAAATGAAGGATTGAGAGGGGAAGTAAAACAGTGACTATATTCTATGTGTTGGGGAGGAAGGAGACAAGGGTTTGCCAGCAAAACTGCTTTTTACACTCAGCTGTAAATGGTACAAGCCCTCTCTCGTGTTCAGAATTGGATGTATTGACAAGTAGTATGTTGAATTCTCAGACAATGGCTGCTTCAGAAATGGGAATCCAAGGGCTGAACTCTTTAATTGTGGTTCTTTACATCTAAGTATTGCCTTGATGCGATTGATGGAGTGAATACCTCGCTGCCAGTACATTTTGGCTTTATGAAAAGGTAAGGCCAATGACACCAGTACCACCAGGAACTCCCCTACCTGTGTTCTTATGTTTTAGTAAGATACACGTGTGGGTTTGTTAATGTATCAAATGCATCGCACTGGTTGTCAAAGCCTGGCAAAGGCAGTGGGGAGAGCAGCCTTGGATCAGGTACGTCATCTGCTTGGCGCTGGTTCAACTGCAGGGAAACAGTGGCTGGGCCTATAGGGAGCCTATGTGAGCTCTGCTTGGGTTAAAGCGCTGACAAAGACCATCTAAAAGACCATCCAGTGAATGTTTCTGGATGTAAGCATGTGAGATCCAGCCCCAAAGTGCTCTGCATACAGCTCCAGGCTATAAAGTAATCTAAAGAGAGTAAAAGGGTGTTGACATTTCAAGGTGTGGTAACATCCTTGCTGTTAAAAAAACCCTCTCATGTAATGAACCTCTGTAGCTCTCCCTTCCAGCAGACCCCTGGCCCTTGCATTGATCCAACTTAGCATGGTTGTGCCACAGTGTCATAAATAGGTGGTAGCAAAGCCCAAATTGGAGTCCAGATACTTGTTCTGGAATGTCTGCAGGGAATGGAGCACATCCCTTTGATCACTGCGTTCCATCTTTGATCAACTACAATACCTTCGTTCAATGAAAACACACACTGTTGGGGACAGCAGGAGGCATGAAAACAATGTCATCTATTGCTGGGTCTGCTGTTCAGGTTGATCAATCCCTGATGTCCCTACAAGCTCCAGTAACACTGCTCTTGGAGTTGGTGGTAAGCAAAGATGTCTTAGCTCAAGAGCTTTAAACCAGGCATGAAACTGGCTTTTTCATCTCCATTATAAATACCTAGAGACAGATCTTTAAGGGTGCTAAATGGTATTTTTTTTGTCCTTTGGGAAGAACATTAAAGTGATGCCTACGGGAAGAGGAAGGAGAGGGTATGATGAGGGTACAGGGAATAATCAAGTAGTGCTATTATACAAGTACACACGGGTGAATTTGCTTTCTAATCAAAGGGATGTGGCTGTCCTAACTGGGCCTGTATGACTGTCTAAAATACAGCAGCTATCAATGTCCATATATTCATTCCTGATCCACAATACATGCCAGAATTCCTATGGATTTTTTTGTGCTACGCTTTGGGGAGAGCATGCTATTTAGAGGCACAGCAAGTAGCAACAGTCATCATTTCTGGAGCTTCAGGAAGCAATGTAACACATGAATTCATCACTAAACCCTATCAATAAAGATTGGCTTTGATGGAGTAAGTGGAGTGAGGGCACACAGCCCCTATCCCACCATGTATTACTGTATATTGTACTGTGTATCTGTAATAAATGGGGCTGTTTCCTGCACGACTTGCAGCGACAGAATCCAAGTGGTGTGACATGCAGCATATGTTGTGTATCTATAGGTGGGTTTGAGCCAAGTCTCACTGTTGAGTAAATCAGAGTTATAATATTTATTTTGCTGTAGAACTAAAGCTGTTTGTCACACTTTGGTTTGGGATTTGTGACTTATTTCTCCCCCCTTCTTTGCTGTGTTTTACTCTCATGATCTCCTTAGTAGGAGATTAACTGCTTTGCCTCTGTACCCCTTCTCCCTTATATATATAAGAAGTGCTGTCCCAATGGGTGTTTCCCCAGTCTACTAGGAGCTACTGGAATGCCTGTTGTCCCTTAAGGAGCTTTCTTCTGCATCACCAAGGTCTTTTAGCCAAAAGACTCTTCTTTCTTTCTCCCTTCTTTTCCCCATCCTTTCCCTCTTCTTTTCCCCCTCTTTTCCCCTTCTTTCTTTGCCTGTGTCCCCCCCCCCCCATTTTCTCCCTCCTATTCCCTCCCCTATTTCTAACTTTTTCCCCTAATTTTTTCCTTTATTCCCCCCCCCCCCCGCCCCTTTTTTAAAGAGTCTTTTAGCTCTGAATGCTCCCAGGCCTCAGTTTTCTTGCACCCTGGCTCTTCAGCAGCACCCAGTATATGAGATGCTCTGACCAGCAGTCAGATGGGTCAGAGGGGTGGAAAGAGCAATGCAGGGAGCTGGGGCTGGGCCTCCAACCCCGTGACTGATGTGGACACTTTGCTCCTGGCTGTGCTGTGCCCAAACACTGTACAAAGCTTCTGTGCTGTTTGGAGTGAGGAGATTAATGGTGTGTGAAGCTGCTCCTCTCTAGGCATTACATTTATAGGCCAAGAAACTGTAAGAGCTCAAGAGGACCGAGTTCATGCTGAAGAAGTTGTTTATAACAGAATAAACCCCATGTACTCGAGCCGATGGTTTAATGGCCAAGGATGTTAATCCCACCCAGTGGCAGTGGTTATTTGTGGCACGCAAGGCGAGAAGTCTAAAAGAGGGGACAAATTAAATGGCTGTTTCCTGGGTGCTTCCAGCATGCTCAGTGCTCTATGTGCTGTAGCAGAAGGATATGATGGGGACATCTCACTATTGAGGTGTTAGCAGAACAGCAAACACAACTAGTTGCTGCATTTTTTATGCCCTTCCTCTACAAAGGCCTCGACCTATCTTTGCAGCCATCTGCACTGAGGTTTTTGCCGTGTATATAGTTCAGATTTAGACAAAACTAATGCAAATCAGCCTGGTTTTGTTAGGGTCAATGCTCTGTGCAGCTCTCAGATGAGGGAGATGTGTTCCCTAGCCAGGGTTTTGGGATCTCTCACATGATTTTTTCCTACCCGAGAGCTTCTTGCTTTTAAGATACTGGCACTGAATTTGATGCTGTGGCCCCATATGACCCTCTGAGCTCAATACTCATTATACACCACATTACTCTGGTTGCTACACCTCCCTCTTACACATGCTGCGATGTGAGCAGGCTGCTCTGTGGCTTAGGGTGTATTGCAGCCCCAGTAAATCCTCGATGAGCACTGACTGCTAATTTCAGTGTCTATAAAAGCATCATCTTCACTCATATTTCCTCCTTCTAAACAGGTTCCAGCTCTAAGTTTCCAACTTCAAACTGAAGTTACGTGCTTAGCAAGGCTGGTAAATATCAGAGCCCTGTGCTTCTGGAAGATGCCTGTCTCAAAGGTCTAGGCTGGGTAGCATCCCTAGGAGGTATTTTAGCTCCCGTGGTGGGTGCCCTTACAAAACATCTTGTAATTGATTTACGAGCCTGACAGAGCTCACTGAAGCTGGTGCAATGTCTGGTAAAGGTGTTAGGGATTCATCCTGGAGTGTAGGGATGTATCTAGTCCAGGGCTTAACTCCAGAAGGGTTTCTGCTGATGTGGTCACTATGAATTTTGCCCTATGGAGCTATAGTAACTAAAATCTGCTGGGTTGTCCCCATCTTGCTGCTTTTCACTACTCTTGTATTTACCACCATGCTGACTGGCTCAGTGCAGTGCTGGACCAGCCCTTCACACATGGAATCTGCAGTGAATTCACACAGAGCCTTAAAGTAGCCCTTGACAGGCTGTGTTAGCATCAGGAGCTGAGCAGAGCCACACCCCAGTGCCAGGGCTGTCCAGTTCAACCCTTGCTCTCTGCTCCAGACAAATAAAAGCCATCTCCCAGCAGGGATATTCCAGTTGCAGGCACTCTGGGGCTGTTTTCCCTGGCTGCGAGCTGACAGGTTATGAGGGTTTAAGTTCTATTCAGATTTCAGGTTTTGTAAATGATTTCGATGCCATGCTCCAGACTGACTCCAGAGGTATTTATGTTGGATTAGGAGTAGATTCCCTGCCTTTCCTCACATGTAAACTCCTCTCGGATGGTGAGCTATTAACCTTCAAGCAAAATGAGTAGTTTGTCATATAAAACTTGTCGTTATAAATAGGTGCAGGTTATAAATCAGTGCCGAGGACAATGATGAAATCAGAGAGAGAGAGAAACTGTTTCTAAGCCTCTTCTTTGAGAGAGGCCTGCAAATAGAAGTGAGCAACAGAATGTGAGTTAAATGTTTAGTCTGCAAGGAAAACTCAAGGGTAGTTTGAAAACTGCTCTGAGTTGATGACTGTATGAAAAAGCAGAGTAAAATAAGCCCTATATAGCATTAATAGTAGATGAGATTCAGAAATCAGTACCACATACTTTGGCATTGTAACTACAATGATGGAGAGCCCTAACATCAGACCCCAAAGAGCTGAATTCCCATGGAAAGGTAGGGAGCTGGTGACCATGTAACAATAGATCCAAGTACTAAGAAGACCTTGAGTCTTTACTGCTTTGTGTCCTGGCTCATACCCATGCAAAGGAAGTCTCAAACTCCCATTTATTACAGAGCTGATTCTCACTCAGGTGATGCTCAGGTTAGGTTGGTATCAATGAAGACTAAAAGGCCATGACAGGGGCCCAGGTGCAGCAAATATCCTGCAGGATGGCTGGCTCCCTGCAGAGCTCCTTGGACTCAGTGTTCCCCTGATAAGTAACCAGAGGTGAAGGGATAGGAAGGTGTTTATAGTGTTAGTACTGATGAGCAGGTATTGGGTCCCTGTGGAGTGGAGGAGCTGCATCTGCTGGTTATTCAGGTAACTCTACTGTTTATGTGATGCTTAGGGGGAGGGAGGGAGTGTTTCTTTATTACTACTTTAATAACCTCTATTCCCAGGCTCAGAAAGGGTAGAGTGCTTTTATTCCCCCTGTGGCAAGCAGTTCTGATTTCAAACAGCCTCTAGGCTCCCAGGTAGGCCTGAGAATGGAGCTCAGGCTGTAACCTCTCTCCAGATTTTGTGTTTAAGGTCAGGTTCTTCAATCTCATTTAAAGCCCTTGCATCTTTGTTAAATACTCTCTACTCTGGCTCTTTACTGCAGCTTGGGTTTCTGGCAAGGAAAAGTGTTGTGTTTGCTGTTTGCTTGGCATAAACACTCTCTGCATGTTTTCCCCTGGCTGGTTCAGTGTTTGTTGCTTTTCGTGCTCGCTGTTTGCTCTCCCTCTAGCTGTGCCTGGCCAGCAGAGCACTGGAAGAGCAATGCAGCCTTCACAGCCCTCCGGAAAGGAGGCTCTTTGTGAGTGGCCCTGGGTGATGGGGTGGAGAGCTGGAGCTGGCAGGAGGCAACTGGATGAGAGTTTGTTGTCTTGCTGTGTTTAAGGAGTGCTCCTCTTCCCCAGGGGCTTCTGCAGAGCTTATTTTCCTGCAGGAGCTGTGAGAAGAGGTGTTAAGGCCAGGCTGGCGCATGGAGCTGGATCAGTGCGGGTAGAAAACAAAGTGCTCAGAGCTTGGGTGGAAAAGGAGCAAGGCTGCATCCTGGCTGTTCCTGATGTCTCGCTCAGGCCCTCAGTGCTTATTTATAAATGCCTGGCAACTTTTCCTAGGCTTTTTTTTTTTTAGGCAAAATATTGGGGATCTTTTAATGGAGATCATGGAATGGTTTGTATTGGAAGGGACCTTAAAGCTCATCCAGTTCCACGGGCAGGGACCCCTTCCACTGGAGCAGCTTGCTCCAAGCCCCTGTGTCCAACCTGGCCTTGAGCACTGCCAGGGATGGGGCAGCCACAGCTTCTCTGGGCACCCTGTGCCAGCGCCTCAGCACCCTCACAGGGAAGAGCTTCTGCCTAAGAGCTCAGCTCAGTCTCCCCTCAGGTTAAAGCCATTAGTAAGATACATTGCTAAGACAGACCATCCCTCCATGGGACTCACAGGTAAAGGGAGCCCATTTAGCACAAGCTGGGCTTAAAGGTAGCTCTTGGCAGTTCTAGCTGCAATACTAATAGATGGGATGTTTGCATGGCCAGGAAACCGAGTTTCAGTGGATGGGAGAATGTTTTTTGGTGTAGTTCTAGTTGCAAGTAGGGGACAGCTTTAAGGACACTTAATGAGCTGAACTATCTCGGGTGTCTCCTCTGACAGGGCACTGACTGTTTGCTCCCTGTTGCACTTGGAATCACTATAGAACTTTACAGGATGATGAAGCTGGGGTTTGTTTCTTTGTTTAAAGCCAAGTTCTCCAGGGCTGTTGTAATTCTCAACCCTCCTTTTTCCCAGCAAAGGGTGCTGGGAGCTGCCAGTAATGTATAAACCAGGACTGACAGGCAGGCTGGGGGAAGTGATCTCAAACAGGGTAAGTATCTCCAACCAGGTTTGGGTTTTAAAGGTTTATGAAGTGATAGAGATTCTGGGGGTGTTTTTCCATGAGGAACAGGGTAGCTCACATGGGTTACTGTGGTGTTGCCCTGAGGGTTGAAGCCTGGCTGCTGGATGGAATTGTTTGAGACTATGGCTGTTGTATCCTGAGGGGGTATGTACCTGTCTGTTGGGAGTAAATATGCCTCGGAGCATGAGAATAGAAAACCTGTGTTCTGTTTCCAGCACTTCCATTGGGCACATTCCCTTGTTCCTTCTGTGTCCTATCTAGTCCAGGCACCAGCTCTGCAGGAAAGGGTCTTTGGTACACTACAGCAGCCCTGCGTTAAGCTCACACAAAGTTAATGGGTGCTTGAGTTTCTTACACTGACCTTGGATATCACCTGAACTCCTCCTGACCAGTAAGAACATTCCCTTTGGGAAGGATGAGTAAGTGTTCACACTGCCACAAGCTGTGAGAGCATCACCTTCCTCCTACTGCTGAGAAAGAGGATTAGGGGTATTAAGTGCATTCAGGGCTTCTGCATAGGGTACTAGCACTGAAGGACTGTACCTTTCTTCCACTCAGGGGTCATCAGCTTTCTTGAAAGCTCTTCATAAAAGTTAAATGGAAATTCCCCTGTGAGTAGGGAAGCATCTTCTCTGAAACCTTTCTGGGTACCATCCCACCCCTGTTATGCTGCTGCCTTTGCATTGCCAAGGGGGTTCTGCAGTCAGAGGTGAGGAAATGCTGACCTCAGTAGATGATCTTCCCAGTTTCAACCACAGGCAGGAGCTACTGGAAATATCATCCCTTGGAAGGTTCCAGTTTCCCTATGCTGTGGTTTGGATAAACCCATGCAACTCCATCTTCACCTGGGCTAAACCAGTAAAGTCCAGGGGCCACAGAGAAGTTCAGTGGATGCCTAGCTAGATTAAAACACTTGGTGACCACTTGCTGGTTCCCAACCTTGTCATTGCCTTTAACTGCAGGGAATCCAAACCTGGAATTTCAGACTTGTACCTCTTTGATCTCCTTCTCACTCTCCTGTGTTGTCATGATTAATGACAGACTATGTTAAAAATGCTGCAGTGTCTGACTCATGTGATCTGAGGGGTGTGCAGAGCTCCTCATTTCCTCCCATTGCAGACCTGTTAAGTGATAGGAGAAGAGTTTATTTTCCACTTCAGCCTGTCAAAGCTTTGGAGTGCCTGGAGCAAGAAGGGGGTTCATATGCTCTGCTCTATTAAAAGTAACTTCATTTTTATCGATTAACTGCCTGACTTTCCTGGTCAGAAAGAAGAAGCTGAAGTACGTGTGCGACATCCAAACTGTGCACGTAAAAATGCCACTCGGTAATAATAAATTGGATCAGGTTACTGATCTGGAGGCTGTTCCTCTTGCAATAACATACCAGATAGCAAGTGTCCCTGTGTCTGTGCAGCACATCTTGTCACTGCAGTGGTGGCTGTACCCCTGCTGCATGTGTTCTAACAGGCTTCTTCACACCATGAGTGACCAGCGTGCCCAGAAGGTGTTCATTCCTGTCCCTTTGGGTCTCTGTACCAGGACAAATGTCCCCCTTTCAGACAAGGCCATTGGCAGCAACTGGAGTGTTCTGTGTAGCCAAGAGCAACAGGCAAGGGAGCAAACTGCAGTCAGCCTGGCTCCTGCAGATCTGGTATTTGTGGAATTGGTCTGAACTCAGCCATTTACTCTTCCCTTTAAAGAGAAATGCCAAGGAAAGGGAATGTCAGACAGCGGTGCTAGACATCTCAGCACTGGATCTGCAGCCACTGCCCCTTGCCTTGCGAGGGCTCAATGGGTTACATTCTTCTTGCTTTCCCCCCTGTTTTAAACAAATAGGAGCTGGAGCCTTAGGGTATATTAGAGAGTGATAGGGATCTTCACTGATAAAACCACTCTGGGCTATACCCGAGGAAGCCATTAGTTTAAAACTCACTGTGAACAGGATCTGATAACAGAGGAGGTGGATGAGGGGGAGAGGAAGACTGTTTGCAACTGTGCCAGGTAACTGTGCTCCCCATCCCCAGCCAGTGACTGCCTCAGGGCTGAACAAGGAAAGGGAATATGTGGGAACTGCTGCCTATGCTGCTGTTCCATGCAGTCTGCATGGGGTGCGGGAGAAACCAGTCAGATAGAGGTGCACACATGGGTGTCCATTAGATCTTATCATGGAACTACAGCTACGTGTCCAGAGAACCCAGTTCCTCCTCTCATGCTTCCCCCAAGCCATCATTAATGATGTTAAAGTTATCTAAATGTGTTTTGACATTAGCTTTTGTTGCCTGGAGCAAAAATAGGAAAAGTTAAGAATCGCTGTTTAAGTGATGATCTCCAGCCATGTGAAGACAAGGTGCCATCCAAAGCCAGTCCCCTTCTGGACACCACTTACCAGCATTGCTTCCAAGCTATGGATACCCATGTCCCCGTCTTCTCATTCACCAGGGCTGCCTGTGGAGCTGCTGCAGTACAGTGAGGCTTGACCTCTATGCACTGTGCAGAAGAAGCTGGGCTGAGGAGCCTGTTTCCAGCCCTGAGGGCTTGGAACCGCTGTGGTGCTCATCTCCAGAAAGGGCAGCTCCAAACGAGCTCTGTCTCCAGTGGACCACTGAGACCACCTTCCTCCTTCCAGCTGGCCTCAAGGATTGCTCTTGCTTCCCCCCTCCTCTCATGCCCATTGGAATCACACAGGCATTTGGGGTCATAAGGAATGTGCTGTTTTGACTCTGAAAACTCAGCGGGAGCATTCGCAAAAGGCGCAGTGGAGTTGTAACGGGACCAAAGAAAAGGAGGTGTGGGGGGAATGGAAAAAGCTCCTGCTTCCAAGTGCAGCCACGTTCCTGCTCCATGGGGCCTGGTCCTGCTCACAGCCTTGCCCAGGGCCTGCTTAATGACCCCAGTGGAACAGCCCTGTGTGGCAGGGAGTCCTGCTTTGAGGCTCCCTTGTTCTATGTCACAGGCTCTGCATTGCTGCTGAGCCACTGGTTCCCTGTTCAGTGGCAAAAAGGAGCTGTTGTGTCCTCTCTCTTGTTGTGAGCCCCTGGATGGGAGTCACTACACACTGTCCTTGTTCTATGCATCTGCTTTTGGTCACTGGTGGGGGCACAGTTTGCTCTGCCCTGGTATTGCTGTTCTGGTTTTGCTATGGGCTTGCAGAGCTGTGCAGGAATGGCTTTGTTTTATTTTACCTTGATATTGGTTATTGAGTTAGGAGTTCTTACTAATGCTGCTTGCATTACTGTGGGACAGATATCCAACTCCTGCAGTTCAGATCAGCTTCTAACTGGTTTTATTAAAGCTATGCAGCTTACTACAGCAAATCCGGGCTCTTGACTCCCTTAGAGCCAAGTCTGCTGCAGAGGTTGTCAGTTGTATTAGAGATGAGACAAACCAGAGTGTAAATGAAATAACCCTGGGTGTAAACACCATGTGGAAAGGATTTGCCTTTCTGTCTCCCCAGACTCCAGAACTCCCTTTCCAGCCATGCCTAAGGTTAGGTGTGTGGAAGAACAGGCTGGATTAGCCGCAGGGTTGGTAATGGGTGAGTATAAGAGGTGCTGGTATGAATCAGACATTACCATGTGCTTCAAATGACTTGTGCTTACACATAGAGGTGTTTTTGTGTGAGTCTAAGAGGAGACCAACACCTTCCCTTAAGGAGCTGTCTGTAATGTAATTGGAAGCTTCATTTTAGTACATGTATTGAGCACTTGGCACTTGCCCTCAGGCTCTATCTTTTCCTCCACTAAGATTATAACAACACATACAAATCTATTTATTTATTTATTTGTGAGCAATGTAAGATGTGCTGAAATTATAGCCCTGAGGACCAGAGGGAAAAGCCCCCAACAACCTGTGTAAGAGTAGAGAGAGTCAGTGGAAAATGGGTGTAAGATTCTGAAGGGAGCACAAGACACAGATAAGAGCATCCATCTTTCAGTATCTGGGGTGCCTTGTGTAAAACATCCCACCTGTGAAGACCTGCGTGACACCAGCCAGAAAGCACTGGGAATAAGCCTAGATGTCACATGGAAACGCTGTGCAGATGAAGACAAGGCCATGCTCTGCATGCGCCCTTTATCTCCTTCTCTTCTCTCTGTAGCCCTTTTTGAGGCCTTGCTGACTGTTAGTATAAGGAGTGACCAAGAACTTGGGTGGGACAATGTCATTAGCAGGACATCAAATGAGGAAGAGCAAGAAGAGAACATGCCACAAACTAGGGTCAGACACCACTGCAGAGCCCTTTGGCAGGCAAAAGGAAGAACAGAGCTGGGCTGGTTCTGTGGGTCCCTTTGAAATGTGTTCTTTCCCAGTGGGTGATGCAGTGCTACAGGGATGCTGGCAAAGTGGCAGCCAGGGAGTGCCTGGAGGGCATGGAGTGAGGAAATGAAATGCCATCATTCAAGCAGCTCTCAGCCCAAGGGCATTACTGCACCTTCCTTGATCTCTGAACTCACCAGCGTGAATGTCAGTGAGGTTTGGGCAGGTTGACAGCTCATCTCCCACAGTAAAGACAAAAAGGCTTGAAACAAGATATTGCACCTCCCCTGAAAGGTCAGGCTGTGGGCACTGATGGCTGGGCATGCACTGAGGGGTCAGGGAATTTGAGGACAACTTCTTTTACTGGAGCAAGACTCTCCCTGGTAGGAGGGAGCAAAGTTCCAAATCTGATCTTATACTTCCAAGTATAAGCCTGTTTTTACTCTCAGCTGTGCTTGCTTTGGTTGTTTTCTAGGGGCTGGCTGCTGGTTTCCTGCAAACACATCCCTCTTAGAAAGAAACAGTCTGAATCCCTCCCATTAGCTGTTTGTCTTGGATGTATATCCAATGGGTGTATATCCAGAAGGGTTCGTGCCTCTCGTGCGTGAAGCAGGACTGCCTTGAGAAAAGCTATCTGGGTGCAGATGAGCTGGCTTTATAATGAGGAGCATTAACAAGATCAGTTTTAATCACAAACCCTCACTTGAAACATTCCTGCCTAGGAAAGAAGATCACAAGAGAAACCGTGAAAACAAAATGCTGCCCCCAGTGACATTTATATCCAACTGGGAACAGACTGGGGAATTTCTCAGTCACTGGTTTTTCATTGCCAGGGAAAGCTGCCTAACACAACCCCAGCACAAAAATGGAGCAACACTCAGCAAAAGGAGACCAGCTTATCCACTGACAGGTTTGCAAAGGTACATTTCATTAGTTAGCTGGCACAAAAGCCTCTCCATGCCTGCAAATAATCACTGCCTGGCACTCCTCAGGGCTGCAGCTCTGCACCTGTATAAGTATTTGCCAAATCAGCACCTCAGAGAAGAGAATCAATAAAGGCTGCATGAAATATGTGTCTTTCAATAATCAGTTCAGTGGTATTTTAATGTTGCCTTACTCATAAAGGTGAAGCTTTTATACTCTAATGAGTATTACCTTCCTTTCAGCCAAGCCTTGTAGCCTGAGCGTATTTGCTTTGGGTCGAAACTGCAGAGGCCAAGGGGGTGTTTCTGAAAACCTGAAGTTCATATAATTCTGGCTGCTTTTGGCTTCCATGGGCTCCAATAAAAACAGAAGTTCTGGTTTCTTAAGTGCCTCATCTGAAAGCTTGCGCTACTCTCAGAGAGCATAACAGGTTAATATTACGATGGTATGGGCTGTAAGAAGCTGTAAGACCTGCTCTTCATTCAGGAGAAATGGAAGATGCTACAAAGCTCCTTTAGGAAATCAGGTCACTGGAAGTGTAGGAGGTATCAAATCCCAAGGGCTGTGTGAGATATGCCAGAGCAGAGCTGTGTCCACAGAGTTCAGATGCAGAAGGACGGGGTTATGGAGTTGTGGGGGAGAGAAAGCAAAGGAGAAAAGATGGTCAGAAGGACCACAGAGGCAGAAAGGAAGCAGCAAGAATGTGTCAGGCACAGTGTTGAAGTCTGGGAAGAACTAAGTATAGGCATTTGGGCAGAATGTGAGCTCAGAAGCAGAAAGAACCTATGTGCTTCTGGTGATGGCTGCTGGCGTGGAGGGATGCTGCAGACGGCAGGCAGAGTGAACAGGCAAAACTGAGAAAACCAAAGTCCTTGTCTTACACTGCAGTGAGCCAGTAGTGACTTGCTGAACATGGGCAGAAGTGTTTGCCAGGTCTGAGTGAGAAGCCTAAACATGAAATATATGTGTTGTTAAAATAACTCTTGTGTTAATAGAGTTACATTAATGTGTTGCCTTCATGAAAGAAACAAGTGGATAAATGAATATCTTGCCTTATAATATATGGGTAATATTGTATGTTATACTATTCCATCAGTAATATGTTGCATGAAAACAAGCTGGGTTCTTAATTCATGCTTTACATTGGGAATGAAGCTGGGGGGCACCAATCTGTTAGCTATTGGTGTAAGAAAATGGATTTTGGATGCTCAAGCCACATACTTGTCTGAGACTTGAGGGTAAGACAAAATGCAGGCTGTATCCCTGGATGAGGTGCGTGTAGCAAGCTGTTGAAGCCTTTGCAATAGAACCAGCTTTGTAAAGCAATAACTCATAGTATAAAGTAAGAGATTCAAGAGTAGCAAATGCAGATTACCCAGCTCTATTTTCTACCAGGAGCCAACAGGGTCGGTTTGGTGTCAATACACGTGCAAGTATTTGGTGGTACTTCATCTCTGGGGTAGGGTCTCTATGGCTGTGAATCTGCTCATCTCCCTTGCTGAGAATCCTGGCTGCTGCAGGGAGAAGCACACAGGGGAGGAGGGATCACATGGGTTATGTGTCAGGAGGGTGGAAAAAAAGGAGCCTCTTTTCCAAACCAACATCGTTGAGCAGAAAAGCAAATCACAGTGTCTGCAAAGAAGCCCTTGAGGACAAAGCTGGGAACAGGGTTGGGCAATGCAACAAATAGACCGTTTTTCATCACAATCTCATAACTGCTGTCTTGTTCCCAGTCTGCTCTTGTGATAGACTTTGCAATACCCACTGGGGACTCTTCTAGGACACAGCACTGTGAGCCAGAACCTCAGTTTAGTATTATACCAGGGAAAATATGCTCGGCAAACTGGAGCCACGGAGTCAAGTCTGGATCCAAAGTGCTTTCTTTTTTCCCCCCTTTTTTTTCCCTCTTTGGCTCCCGAAGCCCAGAGCAAGGAATGTAAATTGGCTTTGCAGCAGTTTGTCAATTTTGGTGCCAAACTTTCATTTGATATCATCTCTGTCTGGCACCTCCACAGCAGGTGCTTCCCGAGATGACCTGAGGCACATGGGCACAACAGAGACATGGGGCTGAGCTCTGTGAACCACAGCCCCTGCCTTGCACAATGTGCCACTGCCTCCCTGTGGGACTGTGTCCTGCCACTGTGCCCCAGCCACAGCTACAAAGGGGGGGTTGCAGGGAGGTTGGCTGCTCCTGTCTCCTGTACCCCATCCCTGGCAGTGCTCAAGGCCAGGTTGATGGGGCTTGGAGCAAGATGCCCTAGTGGAAGGTGAGGTGTCCCTGCCCATGGCAGGGGGTTGGAACTGGATGAGCCAACCCAAACCATTCCATCATTCCATGGAGTATCTTATTCAGGCAGAGTCTGTGCATTAATACCCACAGTGTGCTAGTTACTGTGCTGGTTTGTACCTTGGTCTCTGCTAGTTCTCAATGGCAAAAGATATTCAGACGCTCATTTCCAAGCTAAGCAGAAATCAAGTGTACCAGATGAGCTTTCTTCAGACCCTGGGTTTGTTGTCATATTTGTCTGGATGCAGTAAAAGGAAGCACTCCACAATTTGCCCTACTCTTGCATCCCCAAATCTCCTGGATTATCTCACCTTTGTAATTGCTCTAGCCTGCTCTTATTCCAGGTTAACAAAACCCAGTGAGCAATAGAATTGCTGTTAGTTTGATTTCTAGCAGAGGCAGCTATGTTTCATTACCTAAATCCTGCACATTACCTAAATAGCCTGACTCTTGAGTTTGAACTGGTGCTTTCCTGACTGAAGCCCAATGAAGCAGCCATTCTCATTTGGTGATCTGCAGTGATGGGCCAGTGTGTCAAGGGGAAGCTTCTGCATTTCCACCTGAACTCATCTTTCCTGCCTTGATTAAAGTGGAAATCCACCCCCCTTCCTATCGTGGCTGTCTATGAACTCAGGGGAAATCAGGATTACCCATCTTCTGCTTACAGGTAAAATGTGCTCTCATTGAGTGCCTTGGAACCGCTAATGTGAGATGTGATGGAAAGGAATGGTGATATAATAGTGAAAGAATGTTTCTTTTAGCTAGAAGCAATTTTTCTGCTGTGCTTTGGTTTGTTTTAAGCAGACACAGCCCCGAGTGAAACCTTTTAATGTGATGCAGAGAAGTGTGGAGAATTAGTCACCTATATTAAAAAGAGCAGGATGTAGCTTGGCAGAAAGGCATGAGGATGGCGGGGGGAACGCTGCAGGATTTACAAGGAGACAGGTGAATTGCTGCACTGCAATAAGGTTTGGCTGGAGGGATTCTTAAGGAAGCAGGGAGTCACAGTTATATGTGCATAGAAGAGCTATGTGGAGTTCCAGGCTGCTGGTAGGAAGCGGGGTAGAAGTGCCTCACTCTAAGCGTGTACTAGATAAAGATGCATCTAGCCACGCTGAGCAGAAGCATGTTTATAGAGGACAGTGCAAAGCCTGGAGTTGCAAGAAGAGATTAAGGAGTACAGAGAGAGACACTGCTGCACATGGAGGCAGAGAGGCCTGTTCAACCCATAAGATTCCCAGAGCACAGGGGAAGAAGAGGCTATTTGTGGCATTAGCTTCTGTCTCTTTCTCCTTGGGCCCCGCAGCTTCTGCCTCGAGCGCTTAGTTCTTCTTGAGGACACATCCTGCAACACGTCCCTGGCTTCTCCTCCCTTGCAGCCAGACAAATTGGACCTCATTAAGCATCCTCCCCCAGTTGCCTAGGCGCCAGGGCTGACAGTGTTGTGATGGCTAAAGAGCACGCTGACAGGGAATCTGCCTGCTGCTGAATGACAGCCCTGGCCCCCCGCCAGCAGCGCGATGAGCAGCAAGGGCAGAGCTCAACGCAGGGCTGCTGTAAAAGCCAGGATCTTCAACGTTTTACAAATGATGTGCTTGGTATATGAATAGTCACCGCTCAGAACCCATAGCAGAAGTGCTGTGATCTTGTTCTCATTCTGGGAAGGCAGAAAATCCTCTTGAGCCTGCTGTGCATAGCCTTGGGAAGCGTTATGACACCATGCAGATGTCCACATTGCTGTGCTGTGTTATTCTTCGTTGCTAAAACATGGATGAATGATAGAAGCACCCCAAAGAAACCTCAGGGGTACTGCTTTGGACAGGCTGTCATTGGACAATGCTTTAGCTTCATTAGACTTCTGGGTGTTTAATAGCAGATTTATTCCTGTGAGATGGAATATCATAGTTAGCTTGGGGTATTTGTCAGTCTTTTACCTGAGAATCAAGGAACAGAGCTGCATGTGGGGCCACCACAAGTGGAGGAGCAGATATTACTACTTGTTATAAGTAGGCAGTTTCTTTCTCTCTATGTATGTGTTGATTTTCTTACTGTCCCCAGCTTGTGCTTTTGCCTCACTTTGATCTTCAGATCAAAGAGCAAAGGGGATGGGAGGTGGGGGGGGGGGGCAGGCTAGGGGCAAATTGGTCACAGAATATTGGGTTTCCCAACAAACAACCCAGGAGGAAAAGAGAAAATAGAAGCAGAGGGGAAAGTCACGGTGTTCTAGAGAACAGCTGTGCTCATTGTCCTGATGTGGTATGTCTGGGCTTGGATCAAACCGTGAGGACTAACACAGGCACTGAACTGGGGTGGGTTCCAGTCCATACAGAGCCTCCCAGCCCTGCCTGCTCACACCGAGACCACAGGAGGGTGCCAGACCTGTCCCACGCAGGGCTGCTGGCACTCACATGGCAGGCAGCATGAGAGTCCCTCAGAGAGCCTTGTGGCAAGATCTGCTTCTCAGCGGTGGTGACCAGACTTGGCAGAAGTGCCGGCTGCTTTACAGCCAGTGATGGCACAAGATAACTGAAAGACAAAAAGTGGTGGGAAAGGCAGCTTCCTAAGACTCCAAAAGAGGATGAATGTCCAGTTCCTTCAGGAGCAATTCCCCCTTTGGTTTTCCTTCTGGATAAACTGGAGAACACAGAAGCTTTACACTGATAGGGTGCACTGGCTACTGTCACTGTGGAGCTCCCAGCTCACCTTTGCCACCCAGAGTAACCATACCCATCCCTGCCTTTGGGCTGGCAGTCAAGACCATCTAAGGCACTGTGAGGGTGCTGAGGCGCTGGCACAGGGTGCCCAGAGAAGCTGTGTCTGCCCCATGCCTGGCAGTGTTCAAGGCCAGGTTGGACACAGGGGCTTTGAGCAAGCTGCTCCAGTGGAAGGTATAAGGTCCCTTCCAACCCAAACCATTCTCGAGCTCTATGAAAGAGTCAACTCTGTCAGCCCCAAATGTCTTGTTATCTTTCAGCAATCTGGTATATGGCTCTTGGGAACTTGAGAGAGTTGATTCTTTCCACCTCCAGCCTGAAGGAACAGCTTTCTGGTCACGGTCCATAGAATGAAAGCAAAGCATGGGAGCTGGGTAGTTGTGAAATGGACGGCTTGAAGAAATATTGTTCATTTTTCCCATTGTTTCCACTAAAGCCAGTGGCTTCCCAACCCTGACCGTGGGCACAGAGCCAGGGCATAGCATGAATTAAAATACTAAACCCAGTTTTCACTGGGAGAGTTGGTCCCCTTCAAACTGTGTAAATCCCGCCCTCTCCTCGCTTGTAAATAGCTTTAATACACCGCAGGCGCCAAATCACTTGACCTAGGTTAGCCTGGGAGCTGGGCTGCTTTCTGCCTGGCTGGGTAGGCCGGAGCCTGGGTTCTTCCTCCCATTCTCTGCCTGTCAATCCAGGTAATAGTCAAAGGCCTTATCTGAAATGCATTAGACTTTCAGCGAATTGTCTGGGCTCCGGGCCCTGGGTGCTGAAGGCACTCAGGCGTGTAATGTGCACAAGAGGCGAGACGGTAGCTTTTAACACCCCTTGCCTCATCTATTTTCTTGGCTCGGGTTCAGCAAGTCTCCAGAGCCTGCCAGCAAGAAGCATATCCCTCTTGGTTCAACGATGGAGGCAGCGGTAACTGATCGGCTGCAAGATGCTTCTTTGAGGGTTGCGAAAACTCAGCACCCGGTTTTGAGGCTGTTTTTTCCTAATATAGGAAAGTTGTTGCAGAGGGAGAGATGGCTTCCACAGGGGCAAAGGAAAACGGGGGGAAAGGAGCTGGAACGTGGCCTGGGCAGCTGGAAGTGGCAGTGATGGGAAGAGGCTGGGAGTGAGGGGTTTAACAGAAGTGTTAGGGGGTCTGAAGCAGCCTAATGTAGAAACAGCCTCGGATATAAAGCTTCATTTGAAATCATGAAGGCCGGAAATGAGACCATTTGTTTTGACTCTTTGCATTAAACAGACCAAGCTTTCCCCTTCCCAAGTTAGTTCCAGATCTGACTGGAGTGCATGTGCCACAGAACTCACATTCTCTTGAGCCAACAGCCTTGAGGGTTTCTATCCTCTCCCCTTGCACCTTGCTCCAAAACACTTTCAGCTGATGAATGTGGACAGCAAATATTTAAGCCCTTTCCCAGAGCAGATGTCAGAGGATGACAGTTACATCTTCTTTGCTGACATGACCCTTCTTGTGTAGTTAGGGATTGAAACGCTTTTCAGTAGTCCCAATAGCTTTTATTTCTGCTTAAAAAAAGGGCACAGAATATCTCTGGAGCATTGACACTAATGTCTGTTAGCATCCATTTCAATTTCACCACGCAAACTTTTTCTTGTCTTCCTATTGATTCCTGATATGGAAAACCAGTGGTGAATCTGCATGTTTAAATGTTAATTCAGTCTGGGAAAGGAGGCAGTAACATCTAACCCATGGGATGTATCAGTCAGGAAATGACAAGGAGGCAAAGCAAAATGAGTATCTTTGGTTGTAGATGGCACCCAGTGACCTGATGTGTTAGCATTTCAGGGCTACCTGCACCACCATATTTGTGCTTCCCAACTGGAAGAGATGACCAAAATATCTCCTGTGCTCAGCCTGATGCTGCTAAACCTCAGAGCACTTCCATGCCTGTTTCAGGCAGTTCACTTCACTGAGGTTCTTGTAGCCTACATGATTTTGGGCCTTGTATATTCACATATAGGTATCAGTGAGGATGGGATGAGTGGCAAGGGAAAGACAGACAGATCATCCATCATCTGTGCACTAAGAAGCATTGCAGGAATGTTCCTTGTCAGCTCTGAAAACCATCACTCACTCTAGAATGAAGTGGCCATCATAAAGATTATCTGGATAACATACGAACAAATGGGAAGCACTAGTTAGGTCAGGCACAATTAAGACAGAGCAAAACCAGCAGCAAAGCATGATCCTTATCACATTGTCTTGCAGCAAGAGATTGCTTCCAGGAGCTTTCTGATGATGAGAGGCAAATCTGGTTAGGAAGGGTGGTCTTTTGGCATGGTGCACACTAGTCAGTCAAGGGACTGCTCAAAGTACCATTATCAGACATCCACTCAACAAACACATAAGTGAATTCAAGGACCTCCCACTTGTCTGTGTAGAAGGAACAAACATGTCCAATTCGATTGATGACTCTGAGACAAGGGCTGTCATTTTCTAGGGTTTTGTGCAATCTCTAGCAAAAGAAGCTGACTCTACTGCAAGTAATGCTGTTATTAGTGGGTCAGCCTCGCTGAGTAGGAAGTCGTGATTCACGGATGTGTAACAATTGCAGCTGGCCAAAGGGAATGAAATGGAGGGAAAGGAAAACACATCAGACTGTCAATGCAGCAGGATCAGGGCCAGTTCAATATGTGTGGTTTGGACAGCAAATTCCTAATTTGCCATGGCACCCAGAGGAACTTTGCCGGAATTTAGAGGTTTGTCACTTGAATCCCATTTCAGGCTTCTGGAAAATGACATAAAGAAGCTGTCAAAATCGCTTGTGCCTTTTTCTGAGCATATTAAGAAAACCTAAAGGAACATGAAGGATCAAGAAGAGCTGAGTGCTTCCCTGCACCATTTCGTGTTCAGACTATTCCACCCTGTCAGAACCCATGGAGCCTTCTCAGGAATACTGCATGGAGCTATTCTGAGGGACATAGAATGATCCCACACAGAATAATCTGTGTTTATTTTGTATTATCAACCAGACACATCGCTGTAAGGAGCAATGTTCTAACCAGAGCTGGGAGCAGGGGCATACAGGGCAGAAGGAGGTTATGCTGCAGTGGCCTTAATTCTGCCACAGACTTACTAGAACTGGAAAATGTGATCATTTTTGATCAACTTGTGATGAGACTATTTGTCTAACACGAGCACGTCTGACCCTCTCAAGTGGGCAGAGGTTGTCTTTGCTCAGTTAACTGATAGTATAACTGAGATAGTATAACTGGATTAATTTTCTCTTCTGGGTGTGATTGAAGCCCTATAGTAAGGAAAAGGTTTGGAGTTGTAATATTAGCCTGAAATAAGCATAGCAAAGAGGCATGGAGCTGGAAGGACTTCTATGGCATTACAACTGGTTGAGTGCTAGAGCTGTTCAGCTGCAGATGCCATAGCACTGTGGAACTAGAGCCAGCTTGTTTTTCCCTTTTCCCCTTCCTCTGGTTGGTTTTTCCTTCCAGATTCTACTGATCCTCATAGGAGCTTATTGACCACTTCCCTTTTAATCCTTGGAAAGTCTCTGTTTCAGAGCTACTTTTCTCACAAGCAACAGGATCTGAAATGGCAGTAATTAATTTCTCATTACATATTGCTATATTTATCCAGTGATATGAAGTGCAGTGAGAAAGCTGTAGGGAACTGTGATGCTGTTGCAATGTGCCTGAGCCAGCCACAACCATGTCCTGAAGTCCCAGCCTGGGCAAGAACCACGTGTGCTCACCCCAAAGCTCTGCTACAACTTGTGTAGCCTAACCTCAGCAGTGGAACAGGAGAGGTGCTGGCTGTCACAGGGAAGGTGTAGGCTTGGCTGTGTGGCAACGTGAAGCATGAGCTACGTCCTCTGTCCATTTGGGGATGTCTTGGTCCCCATGGAGTGCTGAGAAGTGGGTTGTCAGGCTCTGAGCTGAGAATGGGAGAGAACAGCGGGGTGTTGAATGCTTTCAGCAGCTCCAGAAGGAATTCTCTACATGCTCATCTGCACTAGCACTTCCTCCTTCCCATGGTTAGAATAATTTCACCTATTGCCAACAGATGGAGGGTGAGGAGCAAAACATCACGCATACAGTAAAAATTGATCCTCTAATGGGCGAGTGACAATTATGGGTGCAAACAGCAGGAAAGCCAAAGCTAATCACCCTGTCAAGGAATCAGAGTTGTGACAAACCTGTGTATTAAGTCAGTGTTTATTATTGGGCTTACTACAGCCAAAGGTCCTGAGTTCCCATGCTGGCTCTGCTGTGAAACCTTTAGGTTTTGGATGGCATTGCAGAAGACACTTGCCTTCTACAGCCTTTAGTGTTCTTGCTGATAGAATAAGGAAGAAAGACTCATTCATTTCCTAGAGGTAAGACTGTGAGGATAAGTTGTTGAGAATCTTCACAGCCCTCAAGGAATTGAAACAAAAGAAAAGCCCCCTTCACTTCCAATGCATTCTCTTTAGCAGCTCCTTTTGGAAGGCTGCTGCTGCCCCTTGCTGCATGACAGCAAGAAACCTTAAAGGCATGGGTGAGAGCACAGCTCATGCTCAGACTGCAAATCTTCCAAAGGATTAGGGTTTTACTTCAAATAGAGGAATGTAAATGTGTCTGGCTCCATAGTGGCTGGAAATTTCTTGCTGGAGCCAATGTTGGGCCATACTTGGCGGTGACGAGACGTTTGTTTGCCCACCCTGCTTGGACTGGAGCTCTCGGGCTGGAAAATGTTAAAATGGGCTGTGCGTGCTTGCAGTGTCATAAAGCAGAGCTGGGGGGGAGGAACTGGATGTAGGTGATTATTCTCTAGTGCTCACTGTTGTATGTACTAAGGATGGCAAGCTGGGGGAAGAAGCAGGCTTCGTTTAGTCTGACTGCAAGGCTGGGAGTTTGAGCTCATCTATTTTCCCCTCCTCTCTGTCTTTTTGCTATCACTGGTTCCTGGCATTTTATCCACTTGGGGATTCACAAAGATAGTTGAGGCTCTAAATCTCAGTGAGGTTGGTGGGGACATGGCATTTAAATGGGGTTTTCAGGTTCTCGTTACAATTGCAGAAAGGTATCATGCTAGAAAGTGGGCAAAAGAGAAATGTTAGAAGCAAAATAACAAGTTGGCCTGTATGTAAGAGAGGGAAGCAGTACCCCTGCATGGAGCCAGGCAACCTGTGCTTGCTGCTAAAGGTTTGAGCACACAGTACATGCAGTGCATGGATGATGAACTCGTGAGCACAGGCTGACCAGCTGCAGTGCTGTGTTAGCACATGGCTTTTGAGAAGGGCAGCAATACGAAAGGCCTTGAGTGTCTTCTAGGTGGATGTACCTGCCAAGGAGGACTTGGCTTGTTCTGTCCTCTGGTACTTCCAGGGGGGTTTCACTGCCATTCTCCCATGTGTGGGCAATAGGGGTCAGAAGATAAGAGCTCTGTCAAAGGGTAAGCAGCTGATTACTTCTGTGCTATCCCATAATACAAACACCCGATAGAAAGGCAACCTGATAGAGATGCACTTTGATTTCTTCTCTTGTCATTAGCAATACTCAGAAGCCTTCTTCTGACAAAGCTTTGTTCTGGAATCTAATGTCTATATCAAATTTATGGCAGTTATGAAACAAGCAGGGTTTTGGCGCAGAGCAGGGCAATTTAAAAGGGCATGAGACACAAAAAGGGACTGAAATGAATGCTCAGATAAAGTAATGATGGGGCAAATGTAGCCAGCATGTCTCTAATACTTTAAGGGCTAATAAAACCCTGACAGAATTAATCTGTCCACTAGTATGATCCAGCCTTCCCTCCTGCCCTGCTCTGCTGGGGGACAAGGGCATTATAGGAAAGCACAGGACCAGGGACTGAAAGGTGCAGGTTCTAACCTGTAGCTCTGACTCCTTGGCTGACTTCAGGCATGTTGCTTTATCTTCCTTCAAGTCAGGGTCTCTTGAATGCAACGGGAAGTCTAACAGTGCCTCTTCAGACTAGGACTTGGTCATTAGTACAGATGAAATGCTGTGGTCTCCATGAAGGACTAGCTACTCATGCTAGGAGATGGGAATCCTCTGAGCCAAGGGATGTTTGGCTTTGGTCAGCAGTTTGTGTTATCCCATTCTGGCAAGTGTTTCCCTGGAGCTAGCCATGCCTCTTAACTCAGTTGGAAATATGATGTTGTGTGTTGTTCCCATCATTACAGATTCAAGTCATCATCAGTAATCAGTGCTTTTGTATTTTATTATGCACTCTGCGATGTGCAGTGGGAGATCCAAGTTATCACTCCACTTCCTGACAAAGGAAAAGCCAGCTCTGTGATGGATAAACTGACCAGAACCATCCATATGCAGCTGATAAAGTGCAGGTGTGATAATAAGGCCAGACTATGTTAAATAGCCTGGAGAATGAGATCTATCTGTCATATACCAGATCTCTTTGGAAGTGCCTTATGCTTCTTCCCACCCAGGAGGTAGAAATCTGCTGCCCTTGGCCAGAGTGAAAGAAAACAGAATGCAAAGGCAGTGTGGTCACTGTTGGGTTGAAAAGGGGCCTAATATGCCTGGTGGGTTTGGAAACCTTGTGTTCCCTAATGAAAAATGGAATGCTCTGAAGATCTTTTATGATTATGAATCATAGGTGCCTTTAAAACCTTAAGATCTGGCATTCCCAGAACATCTAGTCCTATTAAAAGTTCTGTGAGCAGCAGCTGATCTTAATGGTAGTTTGGTAAACAGCACAGTGTCTCTTCTTGCTGCTTCCTTAGATATGATGAGATACATTCCTAAAGAATGGATGGTGAAGGAAAACCACCTCTCCTAGCTCAGGTACAGGAGACAGTGTTGTCTGTAACATGGAAATCTGAACGATGTTTTGGCATTGGGTACTATGACATTGTCCTCTTCTCTGAGCTGCAATGGCTGCAAAGCGGGAGGACACCATCCTCATCTCATCAGTCACCAGAAGGCAGCAAGAAATGGGGTGGAATGGCCAGCAGGAGCTATTTGTTCAGGAATACATCAAGAAATCAAGCAGTGTCTCCTTTCCCTCTTTTCCAAGAGCTCTAGGATGAAGTTCTTATTTGGCCTTCCAGCAGAACTCTTCCCCTAACTCACAGTGAACACCAAAGTATCTTTTATCCTGACCCTTACTGTCCTTTCCAAAGAAATCTGTTCGGTGTGGGCTTTGACAGGCTCAGTGCTTTAGCCCTCAATGGCAGTTTGTATTTACGTAAGTGGAACACTAATATTTACTTAAGATTATGCTGTATTTTTCAGGACTGAAGGGAAGATTATGCTGCATGCTTTTTATATTGAAGAGGTGGGGAAGAGTGAACGGTCCTGTGGCATGCCTGAAGGACCAGAGCCTGTTCTGCTTTGCATTAAGTATGAAAACTAGAGCAGAAGGGTGTTTGGGGCTAGCAAGACTTGTCCAAAAGCAGTGGCAATGCATGGAAAAGCAACACGAATGGGGGAAGAGAGAAGTTGTTTTGTGCAAAATATCACCAGTTAAACCCAGTTTGCGTGACAGTTCTGTGACATGGGGATCAAACCGCCTGTATCTTTGACCCCAAAGACCAGCAGTAACTCCACTGACTCCAACCAGAGCTGATTTACACCAAATGAATATGTGATTACATACTGAGGAATACAAATAATGAGGTCAGTATTTAGATTCTGTCAGGATCAGAGCATTTGTATTCAATAACATTATACTAATATTTGTTATCTATTGATTTATAACTTCAATCTATTACAGTAACACAGCAAAAAAGAGCTGTAGAACTATTAGAATGGTAAGGCCTTGTAACTCAAACATCTTTAACCCAAGCATCACCACTAAATGCAGCATTTTGAATGAATCTATAGCAAACATTCCTTCCCAAAGTGAAAATATGTTTTGAAATCTACTCAAGTATCTCTTTAAATAACATTTATATAATCTAAGAGGGGAAATTCCCATACACTGAATGTCACAGCTATCGTTTTCTTCCAGGCAAAGGCAGGAAATCCAATGGTAAGCCTGAAATTTTACACTTGGCCATTTCTGTTGTGTCTCAACAGTAACATGTATTGTACAAGTAACAGCTACCTAGATCCAGCCCTCTAGGAGCCACATCTGTGCCACATCTGTCGAGGTTATGAGTCTCAACACTGAAATGACAGGAACGCTGCAGGGAAAGTGACTGGTGTTCAGTACCCCATCTTTCTAGCATCTGGACCTTGGTTCTTCACTTCAGGCTGTCCTGAGCATGGACCTTTTGTCATTTGCTGGCCATTGCAAAAGGTCTCTCCTTGCTCTGCTGTGCAAAGGCAACCAGAGCAGTATCCTTCTTCCAGGCCTGTAATAAAGCACAAGCTCTATTTTAACTGTTCCCACCATCCAGCAGGCAGGATTAGGATCTCACCAGCCAGGGAGCTGGACCTTCCAGGGTCCACTGCCAACTGAACTGCAGGCACCAAACCACTGGCACAAAGGAATATGCTGGCAACAAGAAAAGAGAGGCTGGGGCTGTCCCTTTAGGAGAGAGTCTGTTCTGTTGTTCCATGTGATGTGTTTCCCTTGCCCACACAAACACACTAATGACATTACCACCAGGTATTAGCAGCTTGGGAAGAGACTAGGGATAGGAAAGCCCAGGCTGGTGTGCTCCTCCAGAGACCACCCATTGTGCTGTATTTATGAAGCAAAGAAACAAAAACTGAGTTGTCTCCCTTCTATATAAAACCACCTGAACACAGAGCTGTGTGGTCTGGCAGTGCCTCCCTATCCTTTGCTTAACCTACTGCAGAAACAAACATGACTTTCTCTATTTTATAGCACTTTGCTCACATTTCTCTCCTGGTAAAGCTTGGGAAAGAAACCCTTGGAGGAAGCCTTCAAAAGAAGCACTGGTCCAGGTTCAAGGAGGACTGATAAAGGGCAGTACATGGGTTCAATGCTTCATGGGTGACCCTTGGCTTTGGAAGAAGTTAGGTTAGCTTCAAGTAGTTTATCTTGCCCTGGTGATGTGTTGAAGTAGATGACCCCTCACAGCCACTTCTTTCCTAATTTGCTATGAGCCTAAGAAACCCTTTTGACTACAACTTGCGTGTTTCTACAGGTCAGACATCCTATACATGGTTTATGTATCTGGTTTATAAGGTCAGCAGGCAGAGCATTGGGGTATTCACCAAACCAGCCTTTATCAAAGTCTGTGGTACAAATCTGCCCTAAGCAGGGCAATGAAAAGTTGGTCTTTCTTGATGTTTTGGCCACTTGGGTTCACCCGAACTAGAGTAAAGAAAGATTCCAGACTTGATGCTGGTTTTGGTTATGGTTCTCTGTGGATCACCCTCTAAGGTACCTGCTTTGGCGCTTCATCTGGGGAAAACCAGGTGTATACCTGCTGCTTTTCATTCTTAACCTTACATTAGCATCCTTGGATGAGGCCTCTCGGATAGACAGTCACTTCCTAATCTCCTGCTATGAAGAGAGAAACCTAGAGGTGAGTGACAGGCTCAGCATCACTCCGGTGGGAGTGACAATGGCAGGCTTTGTTTTCACTCACTTACCTATTGATCTTTACAGCCTCACTTAACTAGTCCCATTCAGGGGATGTGAAGACAGAGTCTGCCTGCCCAGCCTTTTGGCATGATCACCTCTGAGTAGTGCTAAGCCCTATCCATAATACTGGGTGCCTGCCAGCAGAGCATGGCTGGCAGCCTTGTGAATGCTTCTTTAAACAGCCTGTGCTTTGTTGTTGCACGTGCTCTTCTCCTCCGTCTGTCTCAGCAGACAGGGTGCATCCTTGCAAATAAGGTGGGTGAGCTATCCAGCTTCTCCCTAGGGAACAAAGCCAAACTGAAGGTCACCTCCAAGTGCCAAGCTCTCTGCTCTCAGTGCACCAGGAGTACTAAAGCAGCTTCCCCAGCTTCCAGCACAGCTTTGGGTACGGGGAGGATTCATCCACAGGCTCTGTCAGAGCTCCAGAAGGACAACTGTTACTGCATTTCTTAATTGGCCTTGGTCAGATTTTGCAGGGGTGGTTTCCATTAGCCCTGCTCAGCTCTCAAGCACCTCTCCAAAGCCCATTTGGCTGTGGAAAAGTGACTTAAATGATTTGGGAAGGGCTGTGCAGTGCCAGCCAACTCGCTGCTCATTAAAGAAAGCACTTAGGCCAGCGCTGGCGCTGCTATAAAGGAAAGCTGGTCCCTTTGAGGTCCAGGTCTACCTGCTTTTATCACTGCAGAATCTTGGGTCTGACTCCTTGGCATTTATTTAAATGTGTTTGATGCTTCCCCAGACAGATGATTTGAGCTCCAGAGGAGGGCAGCTCTTTCCTCAGGCCATTTGCAGGCACATGAATTCAGCTCCATAGGAAGGCTGCAATCTGTTTAGAGCTTGGGGTTTGGAGAAGCTCCCCCAAACCTGGGGGCTTTTCTGCCCTGAGCTCTATGTGTCTGCAAAAGTAAACTAGAAAGCTTGTGAAGGCTTCTTGTGACATGTCCAGTATTCCGCCTTTCATCCCATCTCTTAAATACCTTAGGAAGAACATTTCCAAAGCTCAGGCCTCCAGTGTGCAGCACTGAGCTGAAAAGAGTTCCTGGGATGTCAGGTATCACTGGGGTGACATGGGAAGGAGACAGGAAGAGAGCTGATTCCTTGGAGACTGCCTGGGGCAAGCCACAATTCCCAGTGCAATAAGATTAAGAGTACACAGAGATATTGTCATGGTTGGCCCATGGCTTGTGATTCCAAGAGTGCTGCAGTCAAACTGCCAGAAATCTGATAGTCTGGAATGTGCACTAAAATAAATACTTCCTCATAGGTATTTCTTTTGTCTGGGGGTTACTACTCAGGTTGACAGGCCTACAGACCAGCTCCCTGCTTCGGGATTATCCAGGTTCTGACCGTTTTCTACAGTGAATTTTGTGGCTTATCTGCTGAAGTCTTGCTTTTCTAGTGAGAAAAGAGAAGAGATGGACCCTGTGCTGGTCATGGCACGTTGTAGACCCCTGTCTCCAACCGACAGGACCCATGGTTGTGGATTCTGTAATCAGCACCACCCCAAAGTAAACTTTAAGATTACTTTCAGCTCATATCTCTTTTTATGTTACCAAATGACCACGTAAGACTTATCTGCTTTTATTCTGCTAGATGCTGTAATCACTTTCTAGACATTCCTGATTACTATATGCTGGATATATGTTCAGCCTTCTGCTTCACAAACAGGCTCTCACTTGAGCTAAGGGACTGTCCAATTTAGCTGGCAGCATTTTAGGGCTTATGGACCCTGATGCTTCCTATCCCGTGCAGTGACATGTGCATAGTTAGTGTTCAGTCTGAGCCTCTCTACTGACATTTCCACCCCTAAATGAAATGCGTGTTCTGTCTTAACAGCGTTGATTGGGATGTCTTCAAGGAAAATGATCCATTGGCATGGGAGGGTGTTTAGATGTGTGAGCAGAGAGCCAGTCACCGGCTCTGCAATTGGTTTGGAAAGGATCCAGTTGGCCTTATCCTCCAAGTTGTGGAATGAGTGTGTCACAGCTCTCGGTTTTCACAAGCATTCTGTGATTGGCAAAGGAGACTGGTCAGCAGACCCTGCTAAACAAATCTGTTACGAAATCCACACACATCTCTCAAGCTTGGACGGTGCAAAGGGAGTTCTCAGTGCTAAGATGCCCTGAGCAAGCAGTTGCACTGGAAAATTGAACTGGGAGGGGGAATAGAAAGCCTGGAAACAAATGTAATGGGGAGAAGGGGCAAATGCAGTGATGGGCTATAGAAGTAAGGAACTGTATTATGTATACTGGAGAAGGCTGAGGTTCTCAATGACTTCTTTGCCTCAGTCTTCACTGGCAAATGCTCTGACCACATCACCTAAGTCTTGGAAGCCAGATGCAGGGACTGTCAGAATGAAGACCTTAGGCCCACTGTAGGAGGGGAGCTGGTTTGAGACCATCTTAGGAACCCGAATGTGCACAGGTCCAAGGGACCTGATGAAACCCATCCACGGGTCCTGAGGAAGCTGGCAAATGAAGTTGCTAAGCTGCTGTCCGTCAGTGAGGTGGCAGGTGAGGTGAGGTTCCCAACAGGCAGGTGGCAGTCAGGTGAGGTTCCCAACAACTGGAAAAAGGGAAATATAACCCCCATTTTCAAGAAGGGGAGAATGGATGACCCAGGGAATTACAGAGCAGTCAGTCTCACCTCTGTGCCTGGCAAAATCTTGGAGCAGGTTCTACTGGAAGGCGTGCTAAGGCACATGAAAAACAACAAGGTGCTTGGTGACAGCCGGCATGGCTTCACTAAGGGGAAATCCTGCCTGACCAATTTGGTGGCCTTCTATGATGGGGCTACAGAACTGTTTCAAACTTCTCACTGTCCCTGGGACCTGTACAGCCTCCTTTCCTCCTGAGACTTCTGTGAGGTTTTAGTACAAGCAGAGGTCTTCATTGGATTTTGAGATGCTTGAAGCTAAATCCCAGACAAGCAGATAATTTCTTCTTGGTAAACACCAATGGGCTGCTTCTGTTTAGTGGGGTTTTTTCCAGTCATGAAAGAAAAATGAATGATGCATGCTATTCCTAGCTCAAATCCCATCTATAAAACTGTCTCCAGGGAATCAACAGAGCCTTTATGAATGATATCTGGATCTCATTTATACAGGACTAAGAAAGGCTAATCATGAGGAAAGAGATGTGTCTGTAGCAGCTCTATTTGTGGCAGTTCTTTACTAGCCCACAGGTGCTCTCAGCTTTGCAAACAGCACAGATGGAATATGACCACATTTTGAACAAACTTGTGGTTTTATACAAGTTTTCTTTGGCAGACCTTTTGCAGAAAGTAAGTAGTTGATATTCCTGTTAGATTGTGACTGCTCTTTGAAACAAGCAGGTTAGGAAGCAATTTTGGTTAAGTTCTGAGATGTGAATGCAACCAACTTCACTCAGCCCATCACCTGAACTGTGTGAAGAATGTGAATCTTCAATGAAATAGCAGATAACTCCTTCCCCCAGTTCCAGATGCAGTTTGCATCTGAAGCTCATTAGACATTTTCAAGTTAAACTGTGAGGAAAAGAAAATGTGAGGGCAGGGATGCAGCACCAACCACACCAGGAAGGCAAAGGGCATAGGAATGAAATCACCCTTCCACCTTGGTAGAAGCTTGCTGGAGGAGTCACTGTTGCTTGAGGCCTAGTGTTCCAGTCTAGGAGCACATCAGACACGGTTTCTATCCTGCCGCTGTCTTATGTGGTCAAGTCACATTATTTCCTTGTACCTCAGAACACAGAAAATGAGCTATAAGTAACCCTCACTTCATGATGTGCTTTGAGATCCTGGGAACCAGGGTACCATAGAGGTATCTGCAGCTCTTACAAAGTAAAGATGAAGTATATAGCTTATCAACTACTAGAAGGGATAATTCTTCCTACCATTCTTCTGGTAGTAATATACAGCTTTCATAACTCAATCCAATTTGGATTTAGGGCTAATACAACTGAGGCTGGAGTCAAACCAGGTCAAAGCCAAAGCTAGGAGCCAACAAATACTGTTTGGGAGCTTGTGTGCTGAAATGAGCTTGTGCCTTTGCCCATGAGTTTGCATTCTGCCTGTGTGGTTCTGTGGTGGCCTGAGCTATGACTTCAGACAGGATAGAGAATAAGTAGCTGTGAATGAACAGTGTTGTTTTTCCACAGCTCATTAAGCCCCTAATAAGTGACTTGCTGTGTTGCTTTTGGGAGGATGCTCTGTGGTTGCTGAGGAGAAGACGGTCAATGTGTTTATTTGTGTGTTGCAGCTTGGAAAATTCCTGCAGATGTGTTTCTGTTTCAGTCAGGGCCTCAGTCAGAGCTGACACTAGAGGCTGCTAAAGTTGGTGAAAGGGAAGGCAGGCAGCAGGGAGGAAAAGGCTTTCCCTTTATCCTGTTATCATGAACACAATCCCTACCTCACCTTGCATGATATTCTTGATGCTTCACACAGCTGAGTCCTCCTCCTTGCCTTCTGACAGGGGAGTTACGAGGGAAACAGCCTGGCTGAGTTGAAGGCAGCTTCCCTTACTGGCTGAACTGTTTGACTCCCTTTCTGATAGGAGTTCTACCTGTATGTTGTTGAGAGGAATCCTGTCATGGGGCAGTCACTGCAGGTATGAGTGGGGCAAACCCTGCTTTCCTCACAGTAAACACAGCTGCTACTGTATTCAATCCCTGCCCTGCACGAGAAGTGTAGCCAAGGAGTGGAATGTCATGTTGGCTTGTGATGAAGTTAATGCAGAGATGTCATCCCACCGGCTTGTCACAGGAGGTGAGCAAGTTGTTGTGGTTACATATGGTGGTCTTAGGATGAAGGAGCTTTACACAGGTTGTCTTGTTGAGTGGAAGAGACCAAGAGCCCATAGCTGTTTCCTAGGACAATCCCATATCAATCCCAAGCTGCAGCACTGCTTTGAGAGCACAGCCTTCAGTGTTACCCTCTCCTTAGCTCCCCTGGCTCCACTCATCACAACATGGGTGGCATATCCAACCAAGCAGACTATGCTTTCCTGTTGATAGATTATTCTTGGCATAGGTCCTTTATGACTGCTTCTCTGAGAGCTGAGAAAGATCAACACACACAGTGTCATTGTGTCTGGGAGGCAACATGGGGAGAGGGAGGGATGTCAGGAGAAAGAGGAGAGCAGATGACCCAGGTGAGTTTAGGTCTTGTGTCTGCGTGTCTTAGGAACCATTTCACCTGGGGAATTTGCTAAGGTTTAGAACAGCACAGCTATGGAGGGTGGCTGGAGTCACTGCCATGCTGCTGCCTTACGGCTCCTGAGAATCTCAGTTGACAAGGTATTTGTGGAAGACACAAACTGAATCACAAGCTGTGGCCTCCAAGACTCATTTGAGCAGACAAACAAGCTCACTTCTTGGCGACAGAAGGCCGTGTCTGAAATCAGCCTTTTACTGTCAGATTCACCAGTATTTCATGGCATAATGAAGTGAATTGACACAGTAGAGCTGCATTTCACATGTAACAACTCACATATTACTAGGCAAACAACAGGGATTCAGGAACAGCAGCTCCTACAAGATGAGATCATGTCCATCCCATTTCTAACACAGCATTTCTGTTCTCTACTGGCCTGACAGGTAGGTGAAAACAGCCTACTTGGTTTATACCATTTTAGCAAGGAGCTGGGAATAACCAGCGCTCTGGTTATAAGTTAGATGTTTCCAAAAGACAAAGTCAAGGGGGTTAATCCTAAAACTTAAACGAAAAACCTATTGGAATTATCCATAATAAACTAAGGTTGTGCATAAGGCCTAAGAATTGGTTTTATCTTCAAAGCAGAAATGATGTGGAACTGTAGTGCTAACAACCACCAGTCACTGCGGCAGGGAAGAGGAATGATACCTCATTCCACTGAACTAGCTGATCACAGCCTGAACATCCAGGTAAAACAGTGCTGTGCTAACACAGCTGAGTTCACATCCCCAAGCTAACAGTCATAGCAGACATCATGTAGATGTAGAGAAAGTAGACCTCAGAGGCCACATTCTTGGAAACCTTGCTTCTGTTCAACTATGAAGTACCACCTTGCTTTGTCTTACTATTCAGTGCATGGTCCAAATCTCCTCTCTGAGAGGACAATGGAAATCGGGTGATAAAATGATAAACTGCAAGCCTCTAGGATGAAGTTCTCCAGCACATGAGAGAACGGGATGGTGTTTGCCATCAAGAGATGACTGGAGGCCTGCTGAACACAGAGTTCAGTGTCAAAAGATGGAGAACTTGAGCACCATTTATGGAGGCTTTGAAAGGAATAAACAGGAAAGCAAACGTCAGAGAGGGAAGGAATTTGCCTTCAAAATGGATGGCCTCCAAAGCCATCTGCTCTCAGTCTAACCATGATAATGATTTATTGTCTCCTTTGGGCTGACTTTAACCTCAGTTGACTGCCAAATGCAGAGTATAGGCCTGCCTTGCCCCAGGGAACGCACAGTACAAAATACAAGCTCAGAGGGGAGATGACAGCTGGGAACAAGCACAGGAAAGGAGCTGATCTGGCCAGGTACAGATCCTAGGAAGAATCTGCCTCTCTTCAGTCCAAAGTGGTTTGTCAACTTGGTGCCCTTCAGCAAGCTATGAGCAAGCTGCTCTCAAAACCAATGAGTGTCATCATGCAAAAGGCTGCATCCTTCCATCACTGGGAGCTTAGAGCAACATTTGAAGGTAAACCAGTGCCATTTTCTTGAGCAGTTATTGGGAGGAACTGGGGCACTAAGGACAATTCATTGGGCAAACCATGCAGTGAGCTGATATCCTGAATCCTGTAAATAAGAAAAGGGTTCCTATTTCTACCATATATATCCCAGTGTACTCTCATAACTGTTCTAGTCAACCAGTATCTTGTGTTTAAAAGCATACAGTAGAAATGGGAAAGGTCCAGCAAAGACCAAGAGGTATAGTCAGAAGTATGGAACCATATGGTATATAGAGAGGTTAAACAGACTATGACTGTTCAGCTTGGAAAAAAGGTTAATGAAGGAGATGATAAAAGTCTATGAAGCAAAGAAAAGGAATAAGATAGACACAATTCCCTGTAATCTCTGGCAAAGGAGCATGCAGACCCCAGGATGAGATGATTTCCCTGCGTTGTCATGTGTTGACAAGAAGATTTCAGCAATGCAGCCAACACCCTCCGAGAACAGAGTGGGAGAAGCACGTAAGGCTGGCTTTGCCCAAAGTGAATCAAGCTGATATTCATTCCAGGAAATTTGTTTTTATTCACTGGAGAATTTAATTAGCCATGGAAGGAACTCTAATTACGCTGCAGAAAAAACCCTCTTGGGCTCCATGTGACTGAGAGCCAGTCATCTTCTATTGTTTTCAAAGTAAACACTGGAGGCCCAGGCAATTTTTAGATCATCTGAGTTACAAGGAGAATAACAGAGATGGACAAAGTTGATTCGAACTTGAAAAGAAGGTAAAAAAGCATCTCCCATCAGCAGGGTGCCTGCATCTCCTCGCAAGCACACACCCACTGAGCACATCCTGCACTAGTGATTTCCCTGGACAGTCCCTCAGGAACAGAGAATCACAGAATCAGCTAGGTTGGAGAAGACCTTTAAGATCACTTGGTGCCTCTTCCTGTTTGAAAGCAGGTATACCTTGTCTAGCAAATGGGCCAGACCCACACAATGAGCAGGCAGTGGAGATCTGAGGATGCTGCAGAGTGCAGCTTGCTACCCAGGAAACTGCTTATTTTGAGTCTTCCTTTATAAAAAGATTTGAATTAATTTACTTTACAAAGACTGGGTTCCTCTTTTCTTTTCCTGGCCCCCCAAATACCCCATTGCCTACTATAACCCTTCCAAAATTAAGGCCTGAGACCCCAAAGGAATGATGCGACATTAATAATGTATCATAGAATAGTTAGGGTTGGAAAGGACCTTAAGACACCACAACAGGCAAGCTAATACCATAAGGCTCAACAACCCTGCCCATGGCAAGTCTCTTTGCTTTCCAATGCTTCAGTGTTTTCTTCTGTAACCGAGGCAGAAGAAACCCTTTCTTGCCTTACAGATGTGCATGTGAGGCTTAATGAGGCTTGATTAATGTTATCAAAGCACTTGGAGATCTTTGATAGGATAAGAAGCTTCCCAAATGCCAAACAGTGCTCTTTCCAGATGAGTTAGGTCTAACTCAGTCCCTGTGAGAGCACACAGATGGTATTTCCCTGGGTAATATTGCTGGATTTTGGCTATGAGGAGAGCTCTTTGGTTCTTGGCTACAGAGTTGTGTAAGACAAACATCCTGAGGCTGGTGACCATCTGGAAGAGGCTGATTAGTGGTAACATCTGCCTTTAGTCTCTGGACACCAGATGGCAGAAAACAGCTCAGTATACTATCCAGGAAAGGCAGGCTAACCCAGAAGAGCTGTTCTTGTAGCTAAAGCAATGTTTTCAAGTATAGTGCCCTGCAGTGTGTGCAACAGGGTCCTGTGAATGGCTGTAACTTCGTCCAAGGTGAATAGGCTTAGTACGTGAGAGATGGAAACGAACATAAGGGAAACATTACCTATCTAGGGGGTAGTCCAGTACCCCGTATTAGTCCCTGTAATGTTTGTAGCATCATCTTTGCACTCACAGTAGTATGGAGTAGTGTAAAGAGGAGGGACACAGGATAGTGTATTCACTGGGAGCACTGAAACATGTTTCCAAAGTGTGCAAATGCTGTTCAAACATCTCTTCAGCTTTCTGAGCTTCCAGATAGAGCTTTATAATCAGAGAATCACAGAATGGTTTGGGTTGGAAGGGACCATAGAGATCATCCAGTTCCAGCTGATGAGTGTATTAACCTCTGGAGCAAGAGAACATTTGAAAAGCTCTGGTAAGAGCACAGAACAATGCTTAACAAATGGCTTTTAAAATCAGATTAAAAGTAAATGGGAGTGGTTGGGGAAAGTCAAGGTTCAGGTCAAAAGCAAAGGAATTATGCAAGGAAATAAATCCTGCTGAGCTCAGGTGCTAGTTTTCGTATCCTGGCTACATTATGGTTTATTTCACATTCTTTATTCCCTTTGGATTAATTATTGATTCAAATGGCTGAATGTCTGTAGGTGGTAAAGTGATTTCTCTCTCAGGCTTGGATTTACCAGGCACTATGTTATTTATAGCCTCCTCAATGACTTTATTTTTGAGTGCAGATACCCTTATACTGTATTGTTGTATGTTGGCTTTGAGAGGGCTACTCCCAACAGCTACAATGGAGAGCAGAGTCTGGCTTCTACCTCTGAACTCCAGAGCAGCTCAGGTGTGCACAGGGCAGGGTGTGCTGGATCTGTTCAGCACCTAACACAACAGTGGCCAAAGTAATAATAGACAGTAGTGAAAGAAAGAGTAACCAAGCTAAAGGAACTATTACAATTGTGAGATGAAATGTAGCTATTTATAGTCTATCTCCATATAACCCTTTCTTCTGCATCAGCTCTCCAGGACCCCATCCTAAACTGCATTCAATAGATGCCAGCTTCCATTAATGGGCTTCAGCTCAAGTAATGAGTGATCAGTTTCATTAATTATTGATGCAGTAGCAGGTGACAATAAATGCAAAGAGGAATCTGTGGGAAGCAGGAATGTGGGGTGGCAGTTCTGCGTGAGCTGCACAGTGAGCAGGACTCACATCAGGCCAATGTGGCTGGAGATTTTCCAGGCCCAGAATCCAGTCTTCCTAGCAGATTGGATGGGAGCTGACCACCCACCCTCCCTGTGCTTTATTTACACAGGAACAGCAATCCGGATTGCTTCAGCAAGGATACATGGAGATACACACACTGGCCTATATCTGTGCTTAGTTAACCTCTTCATGGTCATTGCTGGGATTAGTTCTGCATTTTGGCTTTGAAAAGCCAAGGAAGTAATTCTGCTGAAGGATGAGAAATCTAATGGATCTGGAGGTTCTCTTCTACTGGACATGGGCAGCCAGACCTGGGATACTGGGATGTTCCAAACGGCCTGATTTTAGGCCATTCCGCATAGAATAAGTCTCAGAACACTGAAATCCCCCTTTGGTATGAGGTCTGTAAGATTTCAGCCCTGCTGGGCTTGGACTCTGAACCAGATTTGAACACTATCCCAAAGCCTGAAACTAATCTCAGAATCTGCCTGGCTCTTGGTCAAGAGGAATGTATTTTCTGGCCAATTTCTGCTTAGTCCAGTGACCTACATTCAGTTCTCAACAACCTTGGGGTGAGCTCTGAAATAACACCACAGTGTGCAAGTCTGACTCCAGGTAGACATAGCAGAGACCAAAATCCGAATGTAGCTTAACTCCTCCTTGGTGTTTAATCACAAACCTTCCCTTTCAAAAAGCTTTTCTCCCATCTCTAGTGGGGGCTCACTAAGGGATGTCTTTGCAAGCAGAGTTTTTGTTCTGTGACCAGATTTACACCTCTGTATTTCTTATTCCTTCACATCTGCTTATGAGCTGACCTGAGAGTAAACCTCTTCCCAATTAAAAACACACTAGTGCCCTCAAACGTGAGAAGTGGGCACTACTGCATGGGGAAATCTATGCGATTCGATGGGGCCCTCTCTCTCAGCATGACCTGATTGTTCAGGCTTCTTGTTCAGTGCCCAAATTGCTGTCCCTTACATTCCTCTTTCTCTTATGTTTTGAAATGAGAGGAGTTTATATCTGTGCTCATGGCTAAGAGTTCTGACAAAAAGGACTCATGGTCCTTTATGGTTTAAGTTCAGGAAACTCTTCATCAACAGCCATGGACTTCCACTGCTTTGCTGTGGTTGGGCAGATGTTATCTTGTCCCCCCCTTTGCTTATAACTTTTGTAACAGCAGCAACACAGCAAGAGTGCTTGTCCTCGAGTTGTGTGTTTTGTTGTGGGTTTGGTTTCCTTTCTGTTTCTGTGGGCTCTTACAAACCAGCTTGCACCCATAACTGTTATTCCATCCTTCCTCTGCAAGCCGGTGTCCCCGTGCAGAGCGTGCTGCTGCAGAGCTGGGGACTCAAAACCACAGATGAGAGTAGGAAATGAATGTATAAATGAGAGCATTACCACGGCACCCACCAGCAGTGCCACACCAGACAGGGGACACTGCCTTTTGTTGTCTCACCCATAAACCCCATTGGAAGGAAGATTACTGCTGGCAGGTTCTCTGGTTTGGCCTCTGAGTCTACCTCTGCAGAAGGTTTGGCTGAGCAGCACTGGAGAACTGGAGAGGGCAAAAAGCACACCAGGTTTGATGGCTGCAAGACGATACCCCTTCATGCTCACTGTTGGTTTACAGCTCTTGCAAGTAAGGAGGATGAAAATAATCAATTGCTTTCATTGAATACAGTGGAGCTTCTCAGAAAAATCAGTCAGACCACAAAGGGGATCAATCACTCCTGCTTCTGGGCAAAGGATATACTGAATCTAACACTGATCTATTCCCTCAGCACCCAAACTCCCTGTTAGCAAATTATTTCTTATCAAAGATAGCCCCTGGGCTAAGCACACCCGTGGCTGCAAAGTCAATTTTCATCCAGCATATGGACTGATAGAATTTCTCTTCTTTGACTCCTGATCATGAATATTCATGCATCTCCAGTAGGCTTTGGCTCAGCTACGAAAGCTCCACATGTCAGTTCTAGAGAGTGGAGTGAGCATGGCATGAGTGTGATTAAATGGCATGCAATCTAATAGACCATGAAACCTCTCCTACCACTAAGTAGTGAGTTCAGATCCAGTACAGGAGTACTGGGAAGCCAATGGGAAGGGAGTGAGCGGGTTCAGTCCTTGCAGCATTTGCAAAGAGCCGATGTTTTTGCTTGCTGGTGGCCTTGGCAAAGCTACCCTGTTTTGAGCGGGCTTTAAGCAGTGGATTATCTCAGCATTCTTGTAAGGGGCCCCTCTGGCCCTACATGGAGAACAGGGCACATAGAAAGAGCTTTGAAGGGTGCCACATTTCAGCACAGGAGAGAAAAAAATGGCATCTGTGCCGTGGGCCAGGACACAACCCAGGCTGGATGGGGTTGGATCAACCTGCTCTAGTGGAAGGTGTCACTGCTCGTGGCAGGGGTTGGAACTGAATGAGCTTTAGGGTCCTTTCCAACCCAAGTCAGTCTGGGGTTCTATGATTCTCTATTCCCTGAGATACAAAGCAATGGGTGAGTTTACCATAGGTGCTCAGCAAGTGCTAAGCCATGCTATTAAGGCTAGCAACGTGATGAGGGGGGTCATGGTACTTGGAGGGGAGCTGAGTCCTGTAAGGAGCATCACTGTGTTCACTGAAGCCTTTAGGCCTGAGGAGAGCTCAGCCCATTGCAGGGTGAGGCAGCATCGAGGATGCAATTCCCTGCTCTGTGCTAAATGTCCCAGCCCTCTGTGGGTTGGGCTCAGACTGAACATTGCTGTAACGTTGTCTTTGTTGGTTTAATTTTCTAATAACATATTTCACCGAGCAATGCAGCCAGACTGGAGCCATAACCCAGAACAGCAGCTGGCATGAAAAACTCTACTGTATTTCTGACACTAGGGTCTTTTATAGCCAGGGTATGATGGTTTCAGCACCAGTGCAATTGCAACTAAGTATTAAATATCCCAATTAGTGCAATTCACAGTTATCAACAACACTGTTTTCTTTCCAACATTCCTCAAGGACAAGCAAATGTTCTGTGTGAATCTGAAAGCTCCAGGAAGAGGAGGCATTCCTCGGTAGGATGCTGCAGGCTTTAACATATGGATCTTAGAGCTGCTTTGGGGCTGGGCAGAGGTAACACATTAACTTGCTTAAGCAGCCAAAGTAAAATAGACTCAACAGCCCTAATCCACCATCCGAGAGGGGCATTGTGGCAAGTGGCGTTAGTTGGTCTCTTGCTTGCAAGTAGCAGAGCTGAGAAAGGAGAAGACAGTTCTAAACTACAATACATTTGCCCAGCAGAAGCCTGTATTGCTTCAGCATCACTTCAAGCCTCCAAATACAGGGACTTGTTCTTTATTTCCACCTGCTTTGTGCAAATTAAAAGAAGAAAGATCTAAACCACAGTTTTTGTAGTCATGAAATGCTCAAGAGATATTAAAACAGTTTCTCCAGTTCAGACTGTAAGTGCAGGTGTGTTTCTGGTTGTGCTCTTGTGGGCTCTAGTCCCTGCCAAACTTGTGCTACCATCTTCAGTCTGTGATTGGTACCCAGTGCACCTGCATTAAAATGCTGTTTGCTCATCCTCATTTCACTAGTTCTACATTTGCCCAGGGAAAAAAAGTGGGGGAAAAGAATTCCTCACATTTCCTTTCCTCTAATCTACCTAATGTCATTCACATTCACAGGCTCGATCCTGCAAAAAAAGGTACGTGCACTCCTTACCAAGCACACTGCAGGGTTGGCTCCCTGACTCCCAAAGATCAATGACTGCTCAATGCTCATTTTACACCTTTTGTTTCCTCCACCTTCAGTTTCTTGCTGTGTGAAGGCAGAGGGAAGCCACCCAGCCGCAGAGAGATGATGGATTTCAAGAGTTAAATACAACAGTAAAGAAAGAAATAATCATAACCGCCTTTTAAATAAACATCAGTGTTACTGATCCAGTTGTTTATGAGTCTCTGTTCCAGCCCATTTCACTGACAAAGGCCAAGTGAAATTAGCATTTGATGCCTGAAAAGAAATGGAAAGCCACAGGCCTCACATGAAAGGGGAAGCAGTGAAGTAAACAAACTCTGATTACATGGAAGAGGCTGTGTGTTTGCTTAGGAAGAAATCAGTGAATCACAGGTTGTTTTCAGGCAGCAGAAAGAACGCATTCCGAGTAATTCAAGGCATAGGGACACTGAGGCACTTGGAGAGCAAGGAGTGATGCCACAGCAGCCTGGATGGGACCAGGAAAACGTGGCTCAGGGCTTTGAATTTGCTCCTGACCCGCAATGTCAGCAACTTCCTTGTGTTCTGTTAACTTTTGGGGCTTGATTAGCTCCAGTTCAGCATCACGCTAACGTGCTTATAATGTGTTCCTGAGACAGCTGGCTTGTGTCAAGCTTGTAGAGCAGGAGACAAAGCTTGTATCCAAGGCATGATGTATAGCTGTCATCTCATCCCAGTGCCTCAGCTCCCCTCTGCAATGATTCCTTAGCACTAACCATTTTAGTAGAGATACTGTGAGGATGGGATGAGTTATCTGGTAATGGGAGCATTTAAGTGGAAGTAGGTCCCTTCAGCTCCCTTCATAGAACTGACCTAGGACTTCCCATCCTGTTTTCAAGGGCAGAACCTTCCAACTAGCTTTGTGCCTGTTTAGTAATAGCTCTGAACCTGCCTTTATTCTTTACTCTGCACAACCCTGCTCCCAACTGCTGCTAGCTCAGCCTCTTACAATTCCTCAACCAAGGAACGTGCAGCACTTCCAACCTGCTCCTGGCTTGTGCCTGTTCTTTTGCAAAAGCACACTTCCCGTGCCATGAAGAAATCCTTGGTCAATATGAACCCAAGCCTGAATGTGGAAGGAGAATGCAGTGGGAGGAAATTAGCGCCTTTGATCTCTTATTTCATCTGGAAGGCATTGAGAGCCAAATGCTTTTGAATAAACAAGCTGTCAGAGGTAGGGAGTGAACAGATCCACATGGATTGGGTGGGGTGCTCTGTGCACGAGCCGACATGGAACCGATGCAAGTGATGGGATGTTTCCCAAGCGTTCCCCTGCCTGCTGATGTAATCTCTCATTTGTCATGTGCCCTGGCTAGGGCTGATTTCCACACATGCCAAGGATGAGTGGAGGCAGACTTGCTGTCAATCCTAGGATAATTAACATTGGAACAGACCTCTGGATGTCTATGGTCCAACCTATGGTCCAACCATCCAAAGTGGGGTCAGATTTGGGGGCAGACCAGGATACTCCAGGCTTTAACTAGCTGGGTTTTGAAAGCTTCCATAGTTAGGAAGCTTTCCTAATGACTGACTGTTTGCATGATGAAAATACATGTCTTTTTATCCAGTTTGAACCTCTCTCATTTTTACCTGCCCATTGTCACTTGTCCTCCTGCCATATACCACTGTGAAGAGCCTGGATCTTCTTGCTAACTTCTCACAGGCATTGTAAGCTTGCTATTAGCACAGCCCTTTTCTTCTCCAGGCTACCCAAGCCCTGGGCCCTTGACCATGTAGCTTCTTAGTAGCCTGTGTCTGGAAAAGAGGTAGCTGAAGGCACCCACGTCCTTGGTACTGCCAGGGCATGCGTTCTGTGGTCCTCAGGCAAGGATTTATAGGCCTATGGGCTGGTTAAGGCAGCTACAGTGGGTGAGCAACACACCAGAAAAGAAGAGGAAGGATTCTCAAACCAGGGTACCCATCTGTACTACCTGTAGGTGTCTGGGTGCTGTGTAGCACCCAGGAATTGCAGAGCCCGTAACATAGCAAATGGGCTTCTGAGATCACATTGCCTTTAATCATCAGCCTTCCTTTTTCTTCCCAAGGGATGTACCACTGCCTGGTGATCAGGTCCCCACTGCCTTTCCTCAGGGATTACTCATACCCATCACCCCAGAGCAACTCCCTGGGCTAAAACAAGGCTCAGGGTCTTTTGTGGTTGTGCCTTGCTCTTTTTGCAAAGGCCAATGGAGCAGAAAGCTGTTGCTGGTGCACTGTAATGAGGATAAAGTTCCTCTTGTCACAGCTGGCATTAAAATCAAGGTCATTTTACCCCTTCAAGTTCCTCCTTTTCATCTCAGACCTTCCCCAAATAGGCATCTGTCTCTTCTTTAGTGACCCCAGCGCTTAGGACAGGACATCCCTGGTGGCTGATTCCACCCCGTTGCAGTATTTATGCATCTCTCGCTATCTCTTGCTCCTTGGGACCCTGCAGCTTTCTGATCAGTGCATTTCATTTGTCTCAGGTTTTAGAATTTATTTTGGTGACTCCAGTCCTGATGTCTGAGACTGGCTGAAAATAGTAACTCAGTCTGATCTTATCTGCAGCTATTAGACTCCAATTATATCCTCCCAGGACTATCTGTTACTCCTAAGAAATTAGATCTTGGTTATTGTTTTCTTACCCTTCTCCCAGTCCTCATAAAGCTTCCAGCTACGGGTTTTGCTTTGATGAAGGTTTTCAGGAGCCAGACTGGACTTTGACAAAGTGTAAGATGATCAGGCGCTTCCCTAAGCCCGGCCATGCCTGGATACCACAGCCTCTGATGGTTTTGCTTCACAGTGCCCTTAGAAGAGGTTATGTTGTTATCGACTTACTGAGGGAGAAACTGAGGCACAGAGTAGTTACTAGTTTCATTTTAAGAACTATTGCCACTGGATTCTGTTGGAATAATGGATTCACTACACATTAATTGAGGTATTGCAGCAGTCCCTGAGAAATCAGGGGCTAGGAACAGTAAAGAAAGATAGAAAGCTATAACTTTTTTAACTTATTGTCCACAGCACCTCATAGTTGGGAAAATCCCTGTATGGCTGAAGACTTCCCTAACATTCCCTGCATCCAAACTCAAGATGCAAGGTGTTTTTAGGAAGGGACAGTGTAGCATTCACACAGAAGCCACTTGCTAGAGACCATGAGAGCTGCAGACCAGGGCAGAACCAGCTGAGGAAGTTGCACACCATGTGTGCAGTATGTAAACGTCTACACAGAGATGGAAGGAATGACAAAAGATACCAAAATCAACCCAAGTCTGGGTTAGCTCCTGGCCTCCTTAACCTCAGCAGAGCCACAGATTCAGGCCTGGATCTACAGCACATTTAGAGGGCTGGTTTTCCAGTGCTTGTTTTATTGAGGTCAAGGCAAGGAAAGAAATATAAATATATTAGACAAGATAAGATCAGAAAGCTTAGCCCCAAAACTCCAGTCCTTAGCACCTCCATTGCTGGTATGTTTGCAATCAAGATCTACCACCTCTGGCTTGAATCCCTCCCTAAAGTAAATACAGAAAGTAAATATTTGTAACTCTTGCGGCTCGGATCTGTTCTGGATAAATGTTTTTGCAGTGGTTTGAGCTACGATGCTTCAAAGCCAACTGGAGCCATTTGGCACTATCCCAAATCAATTGATCATTGGCAACAACAGCAACCTTTTCCTTTATTTAAAGAAGGCAGTGTCATTAATTCTCCAGCCCCTTTGTTGCTGACATGGGGTGTACTCTGCACTAGAGGCTCTGTGTGGAGCTTCTCTACTTGTGCAACACTTTAGGCTCCAACGCTGCACATCAGCCTGCTGCCTGGAAAATAAACACATGCTGTCACAGGACTCACGTTCCCTGGATCTTGGCTGTCAAGCACAGCCAGAGAATGACACGGACCACCAGAAGGTGGGGCTTGTGGCCTTTAATGTTGTGTAGCCTCTGCCGACTTGCTAAAGCAGGTTGCTGTGCAGAGATATCATGGAATCACAGAATGGTTTGGGTTGGAAGGCACCTTAAAGATCATCTGGTTCCAACCCCCTGCCATTATCAGGGATTGCCTTGGCATCTCCAGGAATCAGGGCCAGAGTGATCATCAAATAGTGAGCAGAAAGGAATGGATGTGCGGGCTTGTGGCTTTTTGAGTTTTCATCAAAGCATGAATCAGTGTCTAGATTTTTCCACATTCTTTCCATGTTTTTCATTGAAACTGATAATGCAAAAAGAGAAAGAGGACAGGATGTGGGAAATATGGCTGAAGCTTGGATTTTATGCAACGTTTGTGACCTGGGTATAAAAGCACAAGGCTATGACAGCTTGATAATAGTGCTGGAACAAGAGCAGGGCTGTACCACTCCATACCCACTAAGGCACGAAGAAGCATCCCTGCATCCCTGCCTGCATGGACAGAAACAGAAACCCTGGCTGACGTGAGCAGGATACTATGCAGGGACAACCACACTGGGACAATGATGTGGAACCCCACCATGGCTCACTTGGCCTGGCATGCCCTGGAGTTCCCATTTCCAAGCAGCATTATAGGCAAATCCAGACACCTGGCCTGGTTCTCAGAGTTGCCCTGTATTTCCCTGGAAGTGCTGTTGTACTCATAGGGGAATTGCTCTACTCAGTGGGTGCTGTTTCAGATCAATAAGGATTTTGGAATCTGACTGGGAACAAGTACTTATTTCCCTTGCTATAACATGTAAAGCATTGGTAACTCATTTTGGCATCAAATGCCAAGGGAATATTTCCATTAAAGATAATGAGGAATTAGTTTCCTGTTCCAGAAAAAACTCACCTGAGAAGCCCCAAGGTTCAGTCAGCATGTTGATAATTCTCAATACCTGTTCTTTAATCAACCCAAAAGTTCAAGGAGTCATGCACAGACCCTGTTTGGAACTGGATTCTTCTTTGGATATTCTGGGGGAGGCTTTCCCTTATAAAGCTAAATATGACAACTCAAACCAATGGTATTTTCAGCTGATGGAACCATGGAAAGACTTGATTGAATGGGAGGGGTAGGGGAGAACTGGGGGTTTTGGTTTGTTCTATAGGAAATGTCCACTTCACTCAAAAGCTATTTCTCTTCACCTGCCAACCCTCCCCCAAGAACAACAGGGTCCTTTGATGTGGAATTTGGGGCCACTTTAACCACAAACATCCACAGACATGAAAAAGTCATCCAAAGATTTTGGCAAATCACAGCTGCATTTTTTTCCCTTAACAGACACATTTAGTTGTCTTTCCATAATCCCAAGTTATTGCAGCTCCCAAATGGTGTCTGAACTTCACTGTTGCACTGGCCAAATCAGTTTTAGTTACTTTGCTTTCTCCATTTTGAGGAGCTTCTGCAAAGGTTTGTCCTTAAAAGCAATCATCAATCCCATGGAACAGTTTGTTGGCTGCAACCTCAGCAATTCCTTCAAAATTCCATCTCTGAATTGGAAAACCTTTGTTCCTTTTCTCCCTGATCATTCATTCGAGTCTGTGTTAAACAGCAGATACTTATTAGAGAACACAGCTAGATTTTAGCCATAAAGAACCGTGTTGTGACACTGCCTGAGTTCCTGCTTTGACATTTCTTTCAGCACGGAACACAACCCATGATGTGATGTTAAAAGGCACATGGTGACATCTAGTGACTGAAATGAATAGGGCAAGGAAACGGGAAAACTGGAGTTCCAATAGATCCCCTTGCTTCAAAAGTCTCCTTTAATAACAAATACCAAAGTTATTTTGAATTAATTATGGGGAAAAATAAAGGAAGAAAGGTCTTATTGTAAATCTTTGTGGCAAAGATGCAAAAAGCAGCGGGTTCATGATATGCATGTGAAAAGAGTTTATATATATGGATAAAAATGCATTTTAAACAAATTGGAATAAACATTTTAATGGTAGCAGGGAAGACTGATGGGCAAAACCCACTAGGGGATGTCCCTTTAAAACACTTGAATCTAACCCTCATCTGTAGCTGATTTGCTGCTTCCCAGCTGATTCTCTGAGGTCAGTAATAAGGTGAGGTCTTTATAAAAGCAGCAAGAAGAGAGCTGAGGGGCTTTTTTTGGTGTGGAGTGCTTGGGCTGTGATAATGGACATCATCCTGTGCAAGTCACGTTGGGCAAATAGCTTTTCTTTGCAGTCTTCCTGGCTGAAAGGTAAGGCAGATGAAGCGAAAGGCTTGTTTTGGCTCTCAGGTGGATGGTGGTTGAATAGTGCTGATCTAAGGTTAGTTGGGCTGTTGCAAAGGGGGGTGGGTTTGAATTTAGAAGAGGTGATGCTGTTTGTTCTGTGTTGTGGGGCAGGGAAGAAGAAAAGCAATTTTGACACTGCTCTGAAAACTTGCACTCAGTCTCTGGTGTTGTGCGTGAACCAGCTTAGCCCCATCTTGCTTGCTTCTCTTTTACTATGTAGGAACAGGTTTTGGGGTTAATAACCCCAGCACCTGATGAAAAACACTCTGAAGGGTTAATCCTTTCAGCCTCAAAGGCTGAGAAATACCACTGTAACTCACTGAGAAGCTGCTAGAAGTGCCTACATATCCGTGACTTGGGGAAGTTACAGGTGGAAGCAAACCTGACTATTACGCTCAGCTGGTAGTCTGATGGCTTAGTTCTGTTGTCACAAACAGGATGAAAACGTGTTGGATTTGTACAGTTCTGGAATGTTCCTTTGGAAAGGAAGGGTTTATGATCAGCTTGTGTGTAAGATTTGGAAGGCTAGCACCAGCCTCCTTAAGATGACAGCATTATTAGCCTGATGGCACAAAGAACTAGTTTCCAGCTTCCTACGTGATCTAGGACAACTTCATCTGAGCTGACTTGTTTTCACTGTAGAACTGAAATGCTGTGTTAAGGACTCAGACACTGATTGTCTCTATGTTTTTCTATAATCCCTGAATTCTATTTTTAGGCAACTTCCTCAGTGGCAGGAATCTTAACAAATCTCTTTGGTTGGTGATGGGGACAGCCTGTTTTGAATTAGCTCCCTTGACTTGCATTATTTGTCACGTTCACTTCAACAGCAACTTGATCATTTTTGTTGGAACTAAAACCTCTAACACATTGTAGCAAAATAACTCGTCCTAGAGTCAAGGTTTTATATTTGTGCCTTCACTTTGGATTGCTTGGCCTTTGAATAATGGGAGTGAGCTTTCTTTGGAACTGGATGGCTGAGCCTGAAGCAAGCTTTGAGCAATGAAAGCTTCTTGTGTCTGAGACAATAATTAAAACTACAGGGTGGGTAGGTCCTAAGTAGAGCAGATAAAGCACAGTTTGTGGTGCCTCCCAGCAAGCTTGGGATGGAAAAGCAAATCCACCAAATCTGGTTCAATCCACTTGCTCCTGATTTCCTCCAAAGCTTGTAGAAATTGATAGAGACTGATAATTAAAGATTATTGGGGAAGGGCCATGAAGATGCTGCGAGGGGTGGAGCTCTGGAGCTGGGCTGGTTCAGCCTGGAGAAGGCTCCTGAAGGTGAGACCTTAGAGCAGCTCCAGTGTCTAAAGGGGCTACAGGAAACCTGGAGAGGGGCTTCGGACAAGGGCCTGTAGGGACAGGCCAAGGGGAATGGCTTGAACCTGCCCAAGGGGAGACTGAGCTGAGCTCTTAGGCAGAAGCTCTTCCCTGTGAGGGTGCTGAGGCGCTGGCACAGGGTGCCCAGAGAAGCTGTGGCTGCCCCATCCCTGGCAGTGTTCAAGGCCAGGCTGGACACAGGGGCTTGGAGCATTAAATGACTGAAACTCCCATACAAGACTGATGTACGAATAAATAAGGGATCTGCTAAGATTTGCTGGTCCCCAAGTCTACACAGTGTAGCCAAGGTTACTACTGAGCACAGGTTAGACCTCTGTTCAAGTGTGTTCTTAATGTTTGAATACAGCATTTGTAACTGACAGGATTTAACTTGATTTACCTTTGGACTTACTGTTTCAGTAAAAGAGTTCCCATGTATTCTTTGGCAATCTAGTGCTTTATGAATTTCAACTAGAGCTCAATACCACTGCTGCTGGAATGAGGCAAGTTTGGAATTCTGAATTTAATCATGGCCTGTGAGCCAAGATGCAAGTGTAGAATCCAAACCCCCCATTCCGTGTGGTCACTTGGCTTGCCTTAAAAATTCCAGAGCATTGGAATACTTCCTTGTTCCAGCTTCTGCAGACAAAGAATTTCGGACTTGCACTTCTCAAAATGAACAGGCACGTGTTTACTTAGCAATGCATCTATAAATGAGTCACAAATCTTACTATTTGGCTTGCCATGGTTCTATATTATAATGTGTATGTAAAATACCTGTTACTCCGAATGAGCAACCTACTGCCTGCAACTCCAGAGCTCTCTTTCAAGGGAATGCTACTCTGGACTCTTCTTCCCTTCACTTCAACTACTTGGATGTGGCTTCCCAAGTATGCCAGATCTCCTGCCTTCTGCAGAAGGAGTGTCAGGTATGATACCTGGGCACTTGAGAAAGGCTTGTGTTCCTCATAGACTTCCACACTGTGGAAAAATATAAATCACAAGCTGCTTAAGATGGGCCAATTTTAGAAGCTTGATGCATCGTTACTGTGAATTGCTAAGTATGTAGATCCTGAGATCATAGAATCATAGAATGGTTTGGGTTGGAAGGGACCTTAAAGCTCATCTCATTCCAGTCTCTCCCATGTGTCAGAGGTGACTGTGATACTTTGAGATCACAGCACTACAAGGGAGAATTACTGTTTGCTTTCTGGTCTGAGTGCACTTTAGTACAGATACCTCCAAGAAAAATCACAACAGGTAATTGAAGAACTGCTGGTGAGAACCAGAACGTTTCTGATGCAAAGTAACAACTTGCTCAGTGCCATCTTGTGCTCCTGGGTTCAAACAGATCAGTTTGTTTAGCTAAAACCAGAGGTGTTTATCTGGGCTGGAGCCCAAAATATGCTTCCAAGAGTCTGGCAGAAGCAGCAAGAACACACATTAAAGAGAATGGACTACCTACTCCACCAGCAGAAAGCTAGCACTGTTCAAACTGCCTCAAGTGTTGACATGATTTGAGCAAATGTTACATTGAAAATATTTTCAGTTCTCTGTCAGAATATTGCTAGTATTTGGGTTTGGGGTTTTTTACATCAAATGGGACTATAGCCAATAGTGTTAATGGATGTCCAACTGCTTAAAATACTTCTTGGCTAAGACCAGAATCAATGTGATTTTTAGCTAGAGAAACCCTTCTTCTGAGTGCATTACAATTGAAGTCATGCCTCTATACTGCAACTAACGTAAAACCTGGATGATCAGCACATTTATTTCTGTGTATGTGTGACCATGGCATCATTTCTGGGCCAGCAGCTCGTGCAGGGCTCTGGCATGCTGATTCATCACTATTACTGACCTCGACTTAAGCATTTTTGGGCAGTTGCTTAAGAAGGAGCCAATGCTCTGTGCCTCCCAGTGGCATAACAAACTGAAAATAACCACACTTGTCTCTTTTCCTACACAGCACAAGCCATCACCTATACAGCAAAAGTCTTTTATTAAAACTCACAGCACACATCCTTTAGCCAATAAAGGCATACATGAAAGGACATAAATACATACACAACACACTTAGGCAATAACCAAGAGTTTTCATCATCACAGAGAGCTTCAGGTTTCGAGCAGTTTATTTCCTATAGAAACACCCAGCAAATAAGCTGTGTGCCACACTCCACCCCCAAATGGGAAAGTTGTGGCTGCAAAAACATGTGCAATTTCATTCAACTGCTTAAAACATACTCAGCACAGTACCCCATGCTACTTCTGGTTCATAAAGGCACACGGATGTAGTATCCTTCAGCTTCAAACAGGCTACAAGTACCAAATGAATCTGTTCCCAAGTTTTACTAGACATTAACTAAGTAGTATTAGAAAGAAATAACTGGTGTATTATGTTGGCATAAAGTAGTTCCAGTTCCAAGGTAAAAGCATCTTACACAAGTCAATATGTAGCAACAGGCAGCACGTTCAGTAGTGAAGGTGTTGACATCTTGTCAAGCACACAGCAATATCAAAACCATATTTCGACTCTGATGCTGGAGCTGAGCTGAACAGAAACTATTAGAAAAGCAAGTCTTAAACGGCCTTCCCATGCTGCTGGGCTTTTATTTTATGGCCCCCAAAATACTGGTGTTAACAGGTACGAAATACAAACCAAAATGCTCAAAAACGAGGCATTTCAACTCCAGAAAGTGGAATGCTTGTTAAAAGTATGACACGCAGAAGCTGTATTTGAGCAAACTTCCAATGAACAAGGCTAGACATTCAGAAAGGAAAGTGTTTGCTTACAGGAATAGTCATTTCTAAGTTGGGTTTGTTTTTTAAGTCTTTAGCTGACCATAGGAATTCTTGGAAGCTTGAGGGTTTAAATGGAACTATTTGTCTATTTACTATGGCAATTGATGGTTTAGCTGCTTATTTTTACACACATAACATTAAAATCACTGGAAAATAAAACCAACTTTCTAGTTGAGTTTATGCATTGTCAGCTTTAAATATTCCAGTATCAAGTCTCTTAGATATGATCACAGCAAAGGCATGTCATGAACCATTAACTTCTCTATTGTACCTACCAGCTTTGTGGAATGAGTCTGTAAATGATAACAAAAGGCTTAGGTGTGTCACAGATCAAGAACGGATGCCAACACAGGCAACTGTGTCAAGTCTACGTAAGCTTAACTTACAACATGTAACACGTTAACCTCCAGAAAAGCCAAAGTGATCATTTTCCCCATATTAATATTAAAAATGCAAAGTATTTCTGGAGAAAAAACTTGTAAACCAGAAAAAATACTACTTAAAGAAGTAACAAGCCCAACAAAAAACTAACCTCTTGCCACTGAGAATAGCTACAAGAAAAAAGGTAAATTCCTTCCTGGGTAATCTTATTTCACTAAGGCCAACAAGACAACTTTCCAAGCTAATATAGCTGCTATAAAGACCAAAACCTGCTTATTTCTCAGCAGCATTAAGACATCTTTTTAGATACTGGGCTCACTGAAGTTAAGCTCCTCCTTCTGACTTTCAAGAGACATAAAGATAGTTTTCAAGTATAAAAACATCATATATTAAACTTCTGAGATGCTATCATGGAATCTAGTACTGAGCAGGTATGAACACAGCCTTTAATTACTACGTTTAATATACACTATACATATGTAGTTCAAAATGTGCTTCAGATTTTCCCTTAGGCAAAATGGGCTCAGAAATGAAGTTTGGACTGAAACCTTGTTTTCAAACTTTAGTGACTCTCTCATGCAATGCACAGATGTTTCTTCATTACCCAAAATAACACTCACAGGTCTTTCACATGCAAATACTTGCTAGTAAAATATGTATAAAATAATAATCCTGTAATAGTTAATGTTTTTCACGGTTTTGCCACAGAACACGTGGGGTGTCTGTTTTCTTCCACGTTTCAAGTTATTTTTAACATAGGAAAAAAGTCTAAAAACTTAAACTTTTACATTTTTTAGTTGAGTGGGACTGAAATCTAAGTGCTTTATTTGTAGAAAGGGAGGTGTCTATTAAGAAAATTAAAGCCATTTATCAAAGGACACGGATCTGTCACGTTTTCCACATTAATATGTTTTGCAACTCTTTATAAGAGGAAATAGTGACAGGACAAGGGGAGTTGCTTTAAGCTGCCAGAGGGGAGACTGAGCTGAGCTCTTAGGCAGAAGCTCTTCCCTGTGAGGGTGCTGAGACGCTGGCACAGGGTGCCCAGAGAAGCTGTGGCTGCCCCATCCCTGGCAGTGTTCAAGGCCAGGTTGGACACAGGGGCTTGGAGCAACCTGGTCCAATGGAAGGTGTCCCTGCCCGTGGCAGGGGTTGGAACTATATGAGCTTTAAGCTCCCTTCCAACACAAACTGTTCCATGAATTTAGGGTTCTACAGTTAGAACAAAACATGGGTAACCTTAAACAGAAAATGGTATAACGCATCTGTGTCAGACCGAGATGTAAGAGTGGTCCCCATCACTTAAACTGTGCAATCACTTAAACTGGGGAAGCAATATGCTGTGCTGCTGTTGAGATCAGCTATGTATTTTAGGGTGCACATTAGTTCTGATGCAAGAGGATTTCTTAACTAGTAGGTATTTATATGCACAGTGTTTTCCATGGGGTCAAATATCAGCTGGAGATCCAGCATTTCTCTCCCATTAATTCTGCTAGCTATGAAAACCATTTTTTCTCTGAGTGAAGATGGGAATTGTGGGCTGGGGGAGTCAAAGTCAACAATGTAAACAGCTTCTGTGAGCACAGTTCTTGATGGAAATGGAGAAATGGTACATTCTACTAGCTCCAGAGACATGCAGCAGATTCTGATCTGCAGTTCAGATCCCAGTACTTTAAATAATGGCTTGTACACCAATAAATTCAAGCACTGCTTGATATGTAAAACTCCTGGACGTAACAGTACTTCCTTAAATTTAAAATTATGTTTATCTATCCTATTTTTCCTATACAGAATGCATTTTCAATAATTATAAATAAATACTCACATTACAAGCATTTAATCACATATATATACACACAATACTAGTGAACCCCAAATGGCAAATAGGTATTTTTGTTCTTAATGCTAAAAATCAATGGAAGTTTCCTGTAATCTTGTTAAATTCTTGTTTTGGAATAGCATACCTTGCTGCAAAGCACATCTGCTTAGCTCAATAATTAAGCATGCATTAGAATGGACACATGCTAAAATAACTTACTTTTTCTTCAGTAACTTAATTTGTTTTGGAAAGAAGTCAAAGAATTGTTCCAGTTTTCAACATAGAGAATTATCCTCTGCAGAAAACTTTCCTTAATCGTCAATAATTGGATCAAACCAAGAGAAGAGTAACAAAACCCCTCATACTTGATTCCTTTGGTATGAGTTGCTAACTTGCTAATTTATTAGAGAGATATTAGCACCCTTTTCCTTTTAATTATTCCTCAATTAGTGTCTTACTGCAGACACGACCTTGGGGGAGGAGAAAACGGAATTGTGTCAAAGTGCAGTGTGCAACAAACAGTAAAACTGATCATTAAGAATGCCCTTAAGGCATAAAAGTGAAAACTCTGCTTACACTGAAAGATCTGATGCTGACAAAGGTTACTGGAAGTCAGTTGCTCTGTACTAATGCTGGAAAACAAAGGATTTCTGTGTATTGGAGCACCTGCCATTCAAAAATGTTTGAATGATAAGCAGGGTTTGAAGATAAGTAACATGGTGAGATTGTGTGATTGTCCTGTCTGCATTTACTGTCCAGCACTGGATCTGATACTGACCAGCTCTGTCAGTACAAGAATTACTTGTAGTGTAGACAGGACTAAGGGTCATGATCCCCTTTATTGATGGGTCAGTTGAGCACTCAGACCTCATGTGATATTATTTTTAGTTCCACTAAGTGCTGTTGGAGAGGAGGGAATTCATAGAGTTGAGCTTTGAGCATGTACAGGTGTCTGTTGTTGGTGCTGTTGGATTATTCTCCTTAGATTGCAATGTACAATTGCAATTGTACAAATTCCAAACAGGAATTTGGGTGGTGGGGGAACCAATTTCTCTTGACTACACACAGTTTACTTTCTTAGCTGAAGTACCCATGTCAGGGCACACCTGTCTGAACTCTGAATAGCTTCCACTGATCTAATCCTGCTAATTTACACTTTACAGAAGTAACTCAGAACAACATAAAGCTGAAGCCTACAATGTCTGACCTTGTAGTCATCAGTGAGATTACTGTGGGAGAGGAAATGTTTCTTCATATACAGGAGGATACGCAAAAAAACATCTATGTCTAACAAGGCTAGCTTCATAGCATAACTATTTGCCCCCAAAATAAGATAATATGTTCTGTATCTGCCAAACACCATAACTCATCCACCTTCCTAAATATTGACTTACCCTGTAGCTGCCAGGTAATTTATATACATGATTTCTTTAAAACAACAAAAAGCTTAAAGACAAGTTATACAGGTCTAATAATGCCATTCTTGTAAACTGGAGCACTGGCCAGAGAAAGAGGCTTTCTCCCTCCCCTAACACAAATATCCTCCATAAAATTGTTCCCTTCACTGGACTGCTTGTGTCAATAACCAGCCACCTGCTCTCATTGGCATTAGCAGCTAATTTGCAGCCCCACTAGACCCTTCAAACCTTGCCAAGCTGCCACTTTGTCCTTGCCAAGAAATAAACAGCAGATGCTAGTTTGACAATCTTATAGCCGGCATAAAGGCCTGTCATGATCTTTAGCAAATAAATCTTCCAGCAACTTTTCATTCAAGTTATCCCCCCCCCCCAAACTTTCTGTACTATCCAAATTTTGCAACCTGTTACTTGCCTTCAATCCTGTCATCTGAGCCTTTCCATGCTTTTTGTCATCTATTTCTTTTCTTTTAAGCATCTCTGCATCATCCCACATCAGTAGCTCTTAGGAGTTTCAGGGTTTCATTGATTGTGACATAATGAAACGTGCAAAATCTTTAGAGTAATCTTTAAGCCCTAGTTACTGGGATTCTCCCCAACAGTAACCAAGAGTCCACCAACATTCTGCCTTCTCCTTCCTCAGCCTTTCAAGGGATACCATCCTTCCTTTGGCAACACTGTGAAGGAGGCACTCCCCAGTCATACATGTAGGAAAGCCTGAGCTTAACCTCCTCCTTACAGAGCTTTCCTTCTTTAGCCAGGGTCTGGTGCTTTTCCAGCATGTCCTCGATGCTTTGCTTATGAGTTACTATGTACTTATTGTTGCAACCCCGTGACTTATACTCAGTGTCAAAGCGAGGGTCGTGCACTCTCTTCACATCAATGGGAGCCAGCCACACGCCCAAGGAGACATCTTCACTCTGCCACATGTTCAGGTAGTCCCTGCTAATACGCAAGTAGTGCACCAGATCGGCAGAAATCACATAACCACCACCCAGAGCATAGGGTAGGTAGTAGTCACAGAGCACCCAGGCACTCTCCTTCCATTTGCCACCAGATTTCACTCGACCACGGCCGGAAAAGAAGCCCCAGTAGAGGCGACGTGGCTCCTTGGCTCTCAGCTCTTCCACAAGCACATCCAAGCGGACAAAGGTATCGTCATCGGCCTTCAGGGCAAACTGAAAGTCCAGGTGCAGATCCAGCCAGACATACGTGGCCAGGACTTTAGCAGTCAGGTTCTCGTAGGAATCCCGCAGCTCCGGCAGGAGGAGAAGGTCTCTGTGCCGGCTCTGTTCCAGCTCCAGGCTACGGATCTCCTCTGCCCCGAGCCCCGCTGTGCCGATGACGAAGCGGCTCCAGACATCATCGTGAGGTGGGCGCCCGGTGCCGGAGAGCCACGTGCTGCGGATGATGCTGCGCCGCTCGCTGTACTTGGGGCCACTGGTGATGAGCACGGCCACGAAGGCGGTCTCCTGAGGGGAGGGTGGCGGGGCTGCGGGGGCGTGCGGGCCCCGGGCACCCCGGGGAGGCAGGGCCGCTGGCTGGTTGTGTGGGAGCCCGCGGGGGGCTGCCAGAGGACGGAGGCCCTCAGAGGTGCACTTGGCCAAGTAGAGCAGGACCACGGCGAAGAGCGAGAGCCCGCCCAGGCCCAGGGCCGTCTTGTGGCGGCACAGCAGCCGCAGCGGCTTCATGGCCGCGGGGCCTCGACCTCCTTTCCAGGCCCCGTCGCCAAGGTTTAGGCGGGAACGGCAGAAGGCCCAGCCCCGGGGGCTGGAGTGGCGTACGGCCGCCGAGAGGGGACAAGCTTCCTGCGGGAACCCTCACCGCGCTTCGCCGTGCCTCAGAGGTGGTTTCATGCCTCCGGCCTGCTTCTCCTCGGGGAAGCGCCGGGACAGGACCAGTTCAGCTCCCGCGTACCTGCTGGGCCTCCCGCCGGGACTCGCTGTGTGCAGCCGCCGCCGCTCCGCTCGCCGCTGGCCTGGTACGGGAAGGAGCAGGAGGCGTGGCCGCGTCCAGCACCACCTGACCATAGACGGTGGCGCCTTGCGGCGGCCATCTTGAAGCAGGGCAGCTGAAGCCAAGGCGGTGCCATTGCGGCTCCGGGCGCGCTGTGGTGGGCAGGGGAGCAGAGGTGGTGCTCGTTGCGGCACAGTTAGCACATAGTCTTGTGAAAGGAGTCATGTGTTAGCTAGCGTTCTTATTCCATAAGAATTGCGAGTACCGCGTTACGTACAGAAAGCAGTAATTTAAGGGCTCCCAAGGAAAACAGGTGAGAAATTAGTGCAGAGCTGGAGATGAATATATGGTCAGGGAAAAGCGGCCTGACAGGGAATTATAACGTGTGGAGTTCCCCTTTATTGTTGAGGTAAAAAGGAGCATGATTTGCTGAGGTAGCTTTGGAGAGGATGTCTTCAGCACTGGAGCAGGTCCATAGAAGGGCAACAAAGGTGGTGAAAGGCCTAGAGCACAACGGCGAGGAACAGCTGAGGGAACTGTGGAGTTTAGGCTGGAGAAGGCTCAGGATCATACTGCTTTCCTCAACTGCCTGAAAGGAGGTTGTAGTGATGAGACACTGGTCTTTCCAGTAACAAGTAATAGACAAGAAAAAAATTGCCTCAAGCTGCAGGTTTAGATGGAGCTGAGGCACAATTCCTTCCCAAAAAGGCGCTCAGGCATTAGAACAGGCTGCCCAGGGCACTGGTGGAGCCACCATCCCTGAAGTGTTCACACCCTGTGTAGACGAGGCCGTCAGTGGTGGCCTTGGCAGTGCTGCGAACGGTTGGACTTGATCAACGTCTTTTCCAACCCATTTGATTCCATGTGAGGAAGTACCTTCAGCTCTTCAGCACCCAGCGAGTTCTGCCTCCTCCCCTCACCGGGCCCGCCGTGAGGGAAAATGGCGGCTGCCTCACCTCAGAGCGCTTTCTGCCCTGCTCCAAGATGGCCGCTCGCCTTCCCTCACGCACGCGCGGCGTTCTGACGTAGTTCCCGCCCAGCCCCAGTGCCCCCCCTCCCGCTCCCTCAGGCCGTGCTTGTTGGGCGGGAGCGGGATCGGGGTCGTTCCGAGCGGAGCCGCCGGGGCTGCGAGGCCGGGGCCGTTCCGTCGCGCTTCTTGGAGGCTGCTTCCCCCTCCTGCAGGAAAAAGGCACCCGGAGCTCTCGGTGAGTGCGTGCCAGGCTCCCCTTCCCCGTCTGTGGCTCCTGCCCGCGGGCCGGGTGGGTTTTCCCTGTCCCGGGACTGGGCCTCGCGGCTGTGGGAGTTCTGTGCTCCTCAGCGCGCTAATGGGGTCCTGTCTCTGTGTCTGCGAGCTCTTCTGTGGCAGAGGTTTTCAGACGCCGGCAAGCAGGGCATGACAGGTCCGCCCCTTTGGTTGCTTTTTCCTGCCGGCTGTTTCCTGTGTGTTTCCAGCTCCCCTTCATGCGATGGCAGTTGTAACCCTGTGTCTCTCAGCCTTTCCAAATTCATGGAATGGTTTGTGTTGGGAGGGAGCTTAAAGCTCGTCCAGTTCTACCCTCTGCCACAGGCAGGGACCCCTTCCACTAGAGCAGCTTGCTCCAAGCCCCTGTGTCCAACCTGGCCTTGAACAGGGAAGCATTTCTTCCTAATGCTTAATCCACATCTCCCCTCTATCAGTTTAAAACCCACTTGTCCTATCCCTACAGGCCCTAGTCAAAAGTCCCCCCTCCATCTTTGTTGTGGTTCTCTGACAGAGGTTACAATTGTCCAGACTGAAAACAAGCACAATTAATCTCTTGTTGCGTATTTATTATTTAACAGCGTTTTTAGTTCTTTTGTATTAAATGTGTGTATAGATTCTGAATTTTAGAAGTTTTATTAATGAGTTGAATTTGCATGTGCTTTTTCCTTTTTGTTTTTAGATTGTTTAATCCATTCACAGAAATTTAACCAGCCAGTACTTTGAATTGAAAGGGAAAAAAAAAAATGATGTCAAGACAGGCCTTTCTCTGCGGTTTGGGATCTCTGTATTTGTCCCTTCTGTTTGTATTTCTCCTCATGGATGTTTACGCAAGGCCTGCAAATAATTCAGCCCTCAAAGAAAAGCCAGCTGACAGCAAAGATGAGAATGAGATCTTGCCCCCAGATCACTTGAACGGGGTCAAAATGGAGATGGATGGACACCTTAACAAGGAATTTCATCAAGAAGTTTTCCTAGGAAAAGAGATGGAAGAGTTCGAGGAAGACTCGGAACCCAGAAGAAATAGGAAGAAGCTCATGGTCATCTTTTCCAAGTAAGTTTATGTACATTGCCATGAGCAGTGCAGCCTCTTTCTCTGATTTCAAGTAAAATTTGCAAGTTTCAAAGTATCCAAAACCTGTGATGATGAGGGGGAAAGCGTCATACTGTAAGCACTGTGTTCTTGTTACTAAGGTATTAATGTACCTGTATAAACCATCCTCAGGAGTGAGAATGGAATGGTATGATAAAACATACTGATATATGGATGACAGTGTGGTAAATAAACTACCAGTTGCTTTCTGTTCATAAAACTTCCTAGTAGATGCTGAGTGTCTAAAATGTCAGTGTTTGAATGAAGTACACGAAGGGTAAAAATAATTGTGCCTAACTGCATATACCAAGAATTTGGAAATGGATGTGACAGTTTTCTGTATGAAGTGTTGTTAACATTTAATTCTTTAGAATTTAGAAAAGAGAATGAAGCATAAGAATAGAAAGATTAGTTTTTTCTTTTCGTAGCCTTTTCAAAGCCTTTTGTCCATATCTAGGTGTAAAAATACTGAATTCTAGACGTTTAAGCATTTTTTTCTTTTATAAAGCATTTCTTATGCTACGTAAGGTTTGTGTCAGCTGATGAGCTGTCAGGTGCTTGGAGGTCACTTAATGGAATTGGAAATCAAAGTCAGTGCATGCTTTTAGACAACAGGTGGCAGAATTCGCTTTATTTGCCTTTTTGCAATGGAGGATTAATTTTATTAGAACAGTTTCAATTACATTGGTGCTTTTAATGCTCATGATGGTGTGGGGATGCTGTTATACTTGAAATCAAATGAGATGGCTTAACAAAGCTTTTTTTTCTGCAGACTTTTCATTAACAGGGAAAAAATATCAATAATAACATTGGTGTTCTCCTGAATAAAGTTGCTAAACCAAACAGGCATACCAGAGTGCCTTCCTCATATAGAGCAGAATCCTTTATCACTGTGTCTGCTCTTCAGACCACTCACTTCACTGGTAGCATATACCCAAATACTAAGATTGTGCTCAGAAGGTTTAATTTTCTTTATTGCTATATGCTTATTGGAAACACTCAACGGGTGGTTAGTGATTGTCATTCACAAACTGCAAACTCCATTTCTGCCTCTTTGTGATGAAAGAGGCTTAAGCAGCTTAAAAGCAGTTGGATTCAAGATCAGCTTCGCTTGGATACAATTACATTCCATCAGATGATCACATTAGGAATGTAGAAGAGCATTCTGAGGAATTCACTTGCTTTCTAGACACACTCTTAAAGGCTGAAAAGAGAAACAGTGTGAATGTCTCTGGAAAGCTAGTAAGTCTAAATTTGTCTTCATTGATATAGTTTAAATCAGCTTGGAATCTGTGGGTTCTCTTTTGTGTTACTGTATGATGTAATTTGGCTTGTGAAGGTGGGATAGCAGGGGAGGAGGAAGGATATTGAAAGCAATCAGGTGTGTTTGTGGTGATGCTGATTTTGCTAAATCAGTGGCATTGGGAACTAGGCTTCAGTTTGGTGCTTCTGAGGGTCACAACCTGTAAATTAAATTGCATGTATGGAACAAAACCGATAAAGTGAAGAAGTCTGTAATGTGTGTACTTTCTGACAGGGTGTGTTTGTGGTGATGGAGTTACCTCTGTGAGTCTGGTGATGGAGTTACCTCTGTGAGTCTGAAAGTTGCATATCCTTCTATCAGCTGCATTTTGCTGATGTTTTCAGCTACTGAGTAGCAATCCTAGTGGTGATTTAAAAATGAAAAGCTTTGTTAGCCAAGTGCCTTACCCTGGTGGTTGTTCATCAGGACACAGGCTTAAATAGCCTTCCACTTACTACTTCGGTGTGCAGAGGTTTTTTGGTTTTAATTCCCCTTGTTTAAAAGGCATAAACTTAGTCTTTCCTAAAGCGGAACTCCTGAATCCCCCAATGCTTCTAAGTGTAGCTCTGATAGACTCCACAGCTGGGACTGTGTTTGGACTGCAAGGGGGGAGTGGTTTGGGTACTATCCATGCCCCCTTTCTTAATTTCAGCTTGCCTGATAGGCTACCACAGCATTTATTTCTACTGGTATGCATTCTGTCTGTGCTGGGAAGGTGCTGGTAATGACAGCCAATGTTGGACAATGGCAGGTAGAATAAAGAATGAAGTGACATTTTAAGTGTTCCTGGTTTAATATCTTTGGTTTAGATTACAGATTTGTGTTGCTCAGTTGAAAACCTGTTTATGCTTTATGCCATTAGAAGCTTTTAGGTGATGTTGTGCATCCTGATTTGTGTTTTTCCTAACCCACACATTTAAATGTACATCTAATACATTTTGCACACCTACCATCTAAAGTAGAGCTTTGCTTTGTTTTCTGTTCTTAAATAAATTCTGGATCTGTGTTTCATTATTTGGATGAAACAAACCAATTCTAAAGAGATACGCATTAGATACTCAAGGCAATTGTTATCTTTAGTCCTCTTAGTAAGAGCACTGCCTTCCTGCTCCCCCCAGTATGTTGTAAATTGGCAAGATATCCTTGCTTGGATTCCTCTTGTTTTCTTGAACTTAAATTCTTTCTTGCCAGTACTTGTTCTTTCGCATTTTTTTTAAGGAGCACGTTAGAATGTACCACTCATTACTCGCATCCTTTGTGTGCTCAGGCCTGTCTGCCTTAGAAGACTGATTGCCCATCTCAGTTTTCCATGACTTCCCAGTATGAGATTGTTCAGCCACATGTAATTATCTAAGCTTGCCATTATTAGTGGAAACGTTTTCAGTAGCCTGCTCTGTATGAGATGGTTACCTGAGGAAGCATGGCCAGTCTTTTGTTTTTATTGCCTTAGGTGGTAACCTCACAGCAGGACCACATCTTTTATTTCATACAGTCATGTATGACTCTAGGAAGCAGAAGTGCTGTTCATGGCCAGCAGAAGGATTTCAGCTCCCCTTGTACAGTGAATGTCTTTTAGTTCATGAAAATCTGAGTCACTGGAGGCTTCTTGTGCTTTCTGGTAGCAGAACAGAGGTGTACTTTCATGACCTAGAATAGCAATAAATGGGATGTTTCTTACCTTTGTTCCCAGTTAAAATGTCATTTATACGGAGAGTACAGTTAGAAAGTAGTGAGTTTGATAGCTTTGATCTAAGACAACTGGGATGTTAAATGTTGAGGGAGAAATGCTTTGTTTTCCCTGCTCATTTTTGATGTTACCTGTTCCATATCACGCTCTACATTTATTCACCTGTATTTGCAGAGTGGTGTGAGTGGAGTGTGACCATTTTACTGGTCTTGTCGTACTGAAAAGTTGCTAATAATGAACGTACTCATATGTATGAGGAAAGATGTGATACAATATTTAAACCCACTCGTTCTGCATTTATTCTTAGAGCTAAGTATTGTAGAAGATTAGAGTTGTTATTTGGCTTAAGCTTTTAACATTTAGCTGACATTTAAAGGGAAATCACATTTAATAACTTGAATTTCAATGATAACACTTCAGTACTGCTAAGACAGCAACACAAACAGATAAAAAAGCCAAAGTTAAGCTGTTTTCTTTTTGTGTGTGTGTGTTTGTCTTTTTTGTTTTTCTCCTTTTTTGTGTGTGTTTTTATGGTGGTTTGTTGTTCTAATTGAACAAGAGTGGCTTTGATGTGCTCTAAATAGAATCTTGCCTCCTAAATGTTAGTGACGGCTTTTTGATTCTAAATAATGTATTGTTTCAGAATAAATACTTAATGATATCCTCAGAAAAACCAAACCTTTAAAGTGGCATGTTACGGTTCTGTGTTTGCTCTTCAACTGTAATTTGTGTGTTATTTCATTTTAATGAAATACCTGTTCATGGAATTGCTGATATAGCAGTGAATCTCAGTACAATAGAGCAGTATTGGTAGTCCATTAAGGAATAACATGGATTGTCAGATTGGACGTTTACTGATAATTTAGTCAGGTAGAAAAAGTTCAGTTCTGTAGCTCAAAGTATTAAACAGTTTGGAAGTCCTTGCACTGTATTTTTATAGAATCACAGAATACCAGGTTGGAAGGGACCTTAAGGATTGCCTGGTCCATCCTGTCTTGGCAAAAGTACCATTTTGCTTGTTTTTAATGGTGGTGGCAGTTGACACCTGGGCAGTCACAGGGAGGCAGCTCTTGAAAGATAAAGGTAAAAAGGACTTGGAAAGATAAACTGCGATAATGTTAGAGAAGAAATTTTTCAGTAATGACAGTCTGCAGCAGCTGGCAGTTGGCAATACTGAACAAATATGAAATAGAATAATTTTGGTGTATTTCTGGTTTCCTGTACTTGAAAAATTTACTGAAAAACCTAATACTGAAATGAGTTCACTTACACCAAAGTGAAGTGTGGCTGGATGCTTTTCACTGGGTAGTAACCTGGGTGTTGTAATTACTTAAGCTTAATTATGAAATAAAGCACTAACTTGCTACTTGTACAGTCTTTGAACTACAGACACCTTCTCGGAGAGGGTTATAAATACAGTCTTTTCTGTAGCAACCTATGTTACTGTTGAATAAAGTAAATAAATTACAGTCTAAAAATACATTACATGTTTGCCCCCGTCAGTCTCCAAATGTAAATCTTGTTTGCTATTCATCCACAGAGTGGATATAAATAATGATAAAAAGATAGGTGCCAAAGAGATGCAGCGCTGGATCATGGAAAAGACAGATGAACACTTCCAGGAAGCTGTGGAAGAGAATAAAATGCACTTCCGAGCTGTGGACCCTGATGGTGATGGTAAGATGAATGATTTCCTCCATCTCCTGATGTCTTCAGTCTCTTGCTAGTAGCCAAACCTGCTCTTCAAATGTGCTGTAACAAAATGCAAGTTCTTTTGGTCTGCATGTGATCATGAGATTTCATCCCTACACAAGACAATAAAGCAAAGAAGTAATGTGCTCCAGTCAGAGTGGTAGTTATGTGTTGACTGCTGTGTTATTTCACTTGTGGTCATAGGAAATGATGGCTCTGCCAGGGATGGGGTAACGATGGTGACAAAAATGGCTTATTTTCACAAGGCCTGTGTGGTCTAAAGAAACATAAAAGTAAATTAGGTGATAATTTTCATATTGCCATTCATAAAGCTTAATGTGATGGTTATAGAGCTGAGCCAAAAGAATTTAGCACCTACTATTTTAAGTGATAAGAAAGTTTGTTGTTAAGCATGTGATACCATGTCTGAGATATGGCTCTTTCTTACAGGCCATGTGTCCTGGGATGAATATAAAATTAAGTTTTTGGCAAGCAAAGGCTTTAATGAAAAAGAGATTGCAGAGAAGATCAAAAACAATGAAGAGTTGAAAATAGATGAAGAAAGTAAGTGCAAAGCGTTGGTGTGTGTTTTTCTTTTACATTCCTAAAACCTGAATGTCAAAACTGTTCTTAAAATGAGATGAATGTTTCGTTATTCTGCTTCTACACAAATACAGACTATGTAAGTCATTACACAGAAACACTATATTTCTTTCCAACTCAAATCTGCCTTCCCAACACTCTTGATCTAAATACTTAACACTAAAAAAATTAGTTGCTTAATTGTTACTGCCTATTTGAATAGTTCTCAGGTAGTTACATTTAAGAGTCTGCTAAAATTTGTTAGACTTGTGTTGTCTGTGGACCTTTACATTGTCCATTCAGGAACTAGGACCGTTCTTGCTCCAAATGAAAGGGAGCTGCTATAAAGAATTCCTCTTCTAAAATTGAGAAGGGGTGTATGTGCTGCCAGTTATGTTTAAATAGGTGTGGGCTTAGGCATTGCAAAGCATACTGGAACAGCAGAAGGTTGCCTAGCAGTTATTTTATCTGAGTTCTCTTTATAGAGAATGATTTTTTAGTTTAGTGAGATTGTTTCTTCCTTATTACTTCTGAAACTTCCGATTGAATTTGGCTTGGTATAAACTTGGCAACAAGAGACTAATCTCTCTGCCCCGCTGTCTAAAAGGGTTTAAACTTACTGTTAAGTAACGCATGAAGCCTTAGCCTTTCCTTGCAGGAATTAGTCATTTTAAAGTGGGTTATGTTGTTATATTTTCCATTTATCAAAAAGCAACTAAAATGCAAATGGGCCTTTGAGTTTTCTGGCAGGGAAAACACCTGTGCAGCGTATTCTATGGCAGTGTGGTTAACTACAGTTTACAGGAATGCTCATCAGATTTGCTGAATAAGGGAAATGGGTACATAATTGTCTTTCTACCTAGGTAGCAAGCATTGTTTGGGAAAGTCACATTAGTTATCTACTGCTTGCTGAGGAGGATAGCACAACTTGTTTTCATGCTATAATGCAATGTAAAGGTACTTTTATTTTGGCCTGTATAATAAAAAAGAGCAACTTGTGGATCTTAAGGTATGTTCTGAGTCCTGCACAGAAACATGCTACAGTTTGGATGCCAGGGCAAAAATAAGGACACAACTTCATTTAACTTAGGGTTAAATAAACGTTTCAGTGATGACTGACAGCTGAGTTTCATTTAAGGCTGAGTAGGAAAGGTAGGCAAAAGGGAGACTTGACTTGTGACTTCTAACATTTGGGGTTGGCTACTCTGGAAGACCATAAGCAAGTGATTTGGTGTAACTAAAACTTGCCTTTTACAAGCTTACCCTAAGATTCATATTCAGGCTCTGAAGTTTTTCTTTACTCTTCAGAAGAAAACGTTCGCTGAAGACTTAACTCTTCATTGCAACTGTATTATTGCAATTAGTAGTGTAAAGTCAGCAACCAAGAGCATGCAGGAGCTATTTAAGATAGTTTATTAAAGTAGTAAAAAAAGGTTGTAGGAAGACTGTAGTCTTTCAGAGTGTTTTTAAGACTTGTGAGCAGCAATTGCTTCAGCTTTGTGTTTGTTGGTGTAGTTTGCAGATAAGCAGCGTGTGCTACAGGCAGTATTTTTTTCCACTGTGTCATTTAGAAAATGCCTACACCAGAAAAAGAATACCCTGCACAGGTGTTTTTTCCCTGTTTAGTTACGTTCAGGACCATTAGGTATACATAATGTAGAAAAAATTTAGAAAACAAAGATGTTTTGTTCAGAAGAAAGGTACTGCTGGTATTCAGGCAGGCTAAAATTTTCTGTTGGTAATGGGCTTCAAAATATGAAAATAAGAAAGGAGAGCAAGTTGTATTATTCATACCTCCTACCAGAACCAGCTAACAGTACTGGTAGGATGGTACTTTTCACTTGATATGCTGAGGTTTGATACTGGTGTAGTTAAATTTTTGGTTTCATCCCCTAATTTCAGTTTGGTTATTTGGTTAAAGGACCTTTCCTAGCACAAACTAGACTAAACTAATTGCATTTTGTTTTCCTGCTTTCCCTGGGTGTTGAGCTGGTCATCCTTGCTTAAACAATTCCGTGTCAGAGGAAGGTATATTTTAAGCACTTTAAGTAGATTGAACATGATAGGTTTAATCTTCTTACATTTCTAGCACAGGAAGTTTTAGATAACCTGAAGGATCGGTGGTACCAAGCTGACAACCCACCTCCTGATCTGATGTTGAATGAAGAAGAGTTCTTGTCATTTCTCCATCCAGAGCATAGTAGGGGGATGCTGAAGTTCATGGTGAAAGAAATCATCCGAGATTTGGGTATGCCATTTTAAAACATCTTTCTTGGGAGTTGTTTAATTGCAAACCATTTTATTGGGTAGGTGTTAGGTCACTGCACTGTCATGGGTCTCTGAAATTTTGGCATATCTTGTGTGCTCTGTTCTACATACTTTGTAATGTGGTCAGTAAGAAAACCAGACCGTTAATGCTGTCATCTCTGGAGTTGTCTGTGCCTCTCTCAAGACTAGTCTCTGAATGTTAAAGAACATCACAGTATTTATTGTATATTAGAAAGATACACTGCATACTTTTACAAAGAAGTTCAGCTGATGCTGCGTCACACTGAAGTGCTTCTGCACTGGAGGGTCACTGTAGCAATAGTAGAAAAGGTTTTATACGTAGTAACATACTGTAAAATACATTGATGTGAGTGTTCCATGAGGAGGGCAGTTACAGTTTCATATTTCCCCAGCCCAGCAACTGAGTAAGAATCGGGATGTACAGTCTTGAAATATTTTTTCCTTAAATTCATAAGTATTGGCACACTTGTTTTTTCTATTGAGTCACTAGTGATGCATATTTAAACGGCTAGAACACCTGGAGTAAACAGAAAGGGAGCTATGACTTTGCTAGTTGTTAGCTTCAAAAATATGAAGACTTCCCAGTGATACGTATGTGAAGCACACAGCCAAACCAACTCCAGTGCAGTCATTTGTGAGGGGTAACTTACATGAATGTTAACACGAGGGGAGACTGGATACAGCTGCAAGAAATGTCTGTTGTGTAGATTGTAGATTAAAAAAGAAAAAGGCTTAACTTGTCACCTGGTGTGTCCTTCAGGTCCAGAAAACCTCTTATTGATTTGTATATTCATTTTTTTTTTTTGCCTTCTAAAACATTGTATGTATGCCATAATGCAGAGAAATTTTGGCTATCCAAAGCTATAAATGGTAACTATTCTCTGCTACAGTCAGGGTTCTGGACTGCTGGAACCAGGCAGACTGTACCAGTGACATCTCAAACAGGAAGGAATTTCTCATTTTAGTGGGCATTCAGCAGACACTTTTCACTTCCTCTGTCCTTCTTTTGTAGATCAAGACGGAGATAAGAAACTCACCCTTTCAGAGTTCATTTCATTGCCTGTTGGCACTGTAGAGAACCAGCAAGCTCAAGATATTGATGATGACTGGGTAAAAGATAGGAGAAAGGAATTTGAGGAGGTGATTGATGCTAACCACGATGGTATTGTCACAATGGAAGAGCTGGAGGTAAGTCTTCCTCAAACAGTTCTAGTGCTTTTAAAGCTGGTAGCAGGGTTTTAAATGCAGGATTGAAACTGTTTTAGAGACTATGAAGTCCAAAAATATTTGAATTAACAGTACATTGTGTGTGTGCCTACTACTACTTTGGATTATAGTATTGTTCTATAGTGCTTGCAGATAGTGTTACACTTTTTGTTAAAGCAGAGGGGAAGTTTTCCTATCCTGTTATTCACAGGTATGCTTTTAGGGTTTTTTTATCACAGAGACACTTGTATGGGTATGGAGCATATGAAAACAAGTCACAGCCTTCATCAGGTGCCCTGGTTAATGGGCAGTTGAGTCATACTTTCAGTTGCAAAAGGAGTAACGGGCAACTTATGTATTAAAGAAAACAACCCCAAAATAAACCATAAAAACCCCAATGACCAGCAAACCTTGGGGCCCAGGATCATAGAAAATAGCAGAGATCTCTTTCAGAGTGTTTTTCATTTTTAAAACCCTTTTTTCTGTTAATTCTGTCTGCAGAAGAGTCTGTGAAACAACACAAAATACTTTGCACCCTGTAGTTGTGGCAGTTTTGTGGCCAGTGGAAGAGGTTCGTGGTTCACTTCTGGGTTTTTTCCTGTTCTGGCTGCAGGAATGTACTTTGAGTAGCAGAATTCATACTGCAGCATAGGCAGGTGAAAGGAGAAGCTCTCAAATGTTCATCTTCTCCCTGAGACAGGGTGAATGTTGAAGGTCATAAGCTCAGGATGCAAATATGTGAGTTATGAACATAGTGGTAGTATGAATAAACAGTTATTTTGTAACATAGACAATGTTAATAACCTTTTAATGGATAATTTTCTTCTAAAAATAGCCATTTTATCTGTGAAGTCTTTGTATACATGTACGCACGTAGACACGCTGTTACATATGTCATGTCTGGAAAGAACTGAAGATGATCTTAAGTCTTTTACATCATCAGCTAAAGTGCACTGCTTGGAAACGATTCATCTGTTTCAGGTTAGGTAAAGGAGCAGAATGCTTTGTTTCTGAGACTTGACCTCAGAATGTCTGCCTGTGGGTTTAAAATGAAGCAAGACAGTTTTAAATCCAACATCATTCTAAAAATGTATGTAAGAAACAAGAAAATACATCTGTACTGGTCATACAGATCAGTAGCTTGCCACTTTTTCATTTTGAATTGGCATTTCTTCACAAAACCCCACCAGATTTGATAGTTCAGTTTGCAACCAGTGTGTCAAAGATATTTTTATTGTAGACAGTGGCATAAGCTGTGAGAAAATCTGGATTTCTGTTAGAACAGCCAAGGGAGCAATGAATGGAAAAATAGCAAAGAGAACAGAAGCAAGCCCGTTAAAAAGCTCTGCTACCACTTTTTTTTCCCATGACTTATGTTCACTTTGGGATGGCTTAGTTGGTCTCATAATTGCTGAAGCTTATCTAGATCTAAGGTTCATCATTCTGATGTGTAGAATGTGTGCTTAGTCATTGACAATCATTTTCTTATTTGCTTTAGGAATATATGGATCCTATGAATGAATACAATGCCCTAAATGAAGCGAAGCAAATGATAGCAGTAGCAGATGAAAATCAAAACCATCACTTAGAGCTGGAAGAGATCCTGAAATACAGCGAGTACTTCACAGGCAGCAAGCTTATGGACTATGCACGTAATGTCCATGAGGAGTTCTGATCCTGCTCGCTTTTCCAGAGCTCTGAAGCACTTTCTTGTTTTCAAAAAATAAAACCACAGGAAAAAAAGAAAAGAAATCCCAACTCCCAAACAGACAGAAAGTTACTTTGCTGCTATCTGTGTTATATGCCTACAATGTGTTGTCCTAGACTAAAACATAGTCCGTCCGTACATAAGATCTACAGTGCTGTTGCCTTCGGTATGAGGGAAGAAAATGTCCATAAATGATGGGGCAGGTCCTGGACTACATGAGTTCACCCTGGTTTGTACAGTTAATCCCACTGAAGTTTCAGCTGCTTTTGGTTAATCATATTTGGTGGAGGCTTAAATATTTAACTCTTCTTGTTGCCCTCATAGCTGCTGATCCATGGAAATCACAAATAACACCGAGAGATGCTGGCTTTCGTAAAGGCGATTGTGGTTCACATACATGTGTTCTGACCCTATGAGAGTATCCATGTGTAGACTGATTTGCTAGGATTTTTCTTGGTGTGTCTCAACCTACTTATGCATTGTTGAGGATTTAATACTTTTTAGTAAGTTCTCCCTCCATCGCTAAACTATTTCTAGGAGCTGTGGGGAAGAACTTACTTTAAATGTTGGAGAGAAGCTCTTCTGCTTCTGGTTGAAAAGGAAAACTGGTTTTATAGCTTGGCAAGATTCGAGTTTGTGACTACTCTGGGAATGTGGGAAAACGTCTTATGTCTTTAAAAATCAGATTTCATTCTAAAATGAAGCAATGTGGAAGGTTTCTTTGTGGACTTAAAGACATCGGAGAGAGCAGTAGGATTCCCTTAAGTGTATGGTTACTACTTAACTGGAATTCATTGTTAAACCTACTAAACTTACTTGCCTCTGTCCGAATTAATGATGCTGATGAACTCGTGAATGATGAAGCTGTCAGAAATACAGGCTTTGCTTTTGAGCTGCTCCCGCCAGAGCAATTTACAGTCAGCGCTTGGGAAGCTTTTAAATCTGTCTGGTTTTGGGTAGTCTCTGAAAGCATCTTGCAACACAAGGGTCATATCCACTACTGTCTAAAACAGAAAATGTATTTTTACTCTGGTTCCATCTTTACTGTAACAACCCCTCTTTTGGAAGGGTTGCCTGAAAATCCAAGTGAGATGTTATATTTGATTAAATTTATTCTCTTAATATAATGTAAATATAAGTATTGCTGTCTGTTTCTGTTTCACTATTCCCTCTCTCTTTTTTTTTTATTGGATTTTTTTGGTTATTTTTGTGAAATGGCTTGTATCAGAGTCTTTTTATATACTTCTATCTTTTTCTCATTAAATACTTTTCTCTGTGCTTTGGAAATGTTGCTGGGTTTAGGTTTGTCAGTGAACAGGAAAAACTGGAATTCTCCAGAGTACAAAATAAGACTTTTGAAAGAACTGTAAGATTGGGTAAATGGGATAGTTTCAGCTGATAACCTGCTGATAACCTACGTAGCATCTGCCATGTAAGTCAGCCTCTGCTCCCGTCCACCTGTTACCAGCGCCCCACGTGCACTTGGTTGCAGGTTAGTGAGATTTTCATATAGACAAACCCATGTCTAAAAATGTGATGCTTAATACAAGTCATAGGGAGGGCTGGTTTAGATTGACTGGCAAAAAGTCTAGCTTTTGCTTTGCTGTTATTTATAAAGCCTTGGTTAAAATATGCAGTGACCTGCACTTTTTCAAACTAAACAAAATGAAACAGGTTAACATAGTTTTGCGAGCGTTTTGTTCACAATCTAGTCAAGACAAAGGTTTTAGCAATATTGGTTGATAATTGTATAAATGTCTGGGCTGCATCCTTGGGTTTTACTCCAGTTGTTCGTTCAGTTAGTTAGATGTAATTTGAATGGACAAGTTCTGTCTTGTCACACTTGCTGCTCACACGGCAAATTCCAGTTTGCAGCTGAAATAGGAGGAACTTTGTCAGTTGAGGCAAAGATTATGCATGCACAGTCTTAATCTTCTTATAAGGTGAGCATGGAACCCCTTGGGAAAGACAAGGTACCACAGTATTTAGCTAGCAACTGCAAAAATACTGAAGTATATGGTGTTGTTGAAGCTGATAAATCTGAAACTTGAGGAACAGCTGCCAAACCCCCCCCTTTTTAGTGTATGCATGGAGTTCTGCACCTTAACGTGTTTTGTTTTTCTCTGCCAGAAATCAGGATCACAACTAACAGCTGTAAGGATAAAGTGGGCTGCATGGTGAGATTTGGAGGTACATGAAATTTGTTCCTGTCTTAGAAATTCAGACTATTCCAGATTGTCTATAGACTTATTTTTAAAGAACCTTCAAGTGTTTTATATGCACTCAGTCCTTTTCAGATTCTGCTGGGTCCTTTCCCATCGGAAAACCCTTACTTGCCTGTAATCCCTAAGGGATCCAGTGGCTTTCTCTTTAAAGCCTTTTATTAAGGAGTGCTTTCATGCTTTTTGCCTGTGTACATGAAGAAAGATAATCTGCCTGCTCTTAATAGGACTTGGTATGCAAAGGCTATGATCTCATGGATTTCATTTCATCTTTAAGCTTGTATAGAATAGCTAGAACAAGTATCTATAGTAAAAAATGATACATTAAATGAAAGCAGAAAAGGGTCTTATTTCTGACCCATACCATGGTTCAAGTCACTACTGTGATGCTCTCCTACAACCCAACTAGCTGCATCAAGGCTCTCTTTTGAGAGCAGCCTGTGATACACATGATCCCCGTGGGAATGCCAGGCAGCATTTGGGAGGGGTTAGTTTGCTTTGGTGAAAATCCAGCCAAGGAGTGTGCTAGATGTGAAATGCTATGAGATAATCACTGTGTTCTCTCCCTGTCTTATTTACTTGAATAATACTGCCATATAAAGGGATCTGGCAATATCAAGCCTCGTAACACTTAATGATGCCATACATAAAGGTTGAATTCTGAAGATGGGATTTATTAAGTGAGCATTTAATTTGTATTTAGGTATCCATAACAAAAATATCAATGTGTCATCATGACTGCTCTAGTGTTTTGGGAGCTTTCAGTTTAAATGTGTGCAAGTTTTTAACCTTACCTTGTTTGTGAACATCGTAGCAGTTTGCATTTTCAGGTTCTAATTCAGTAAGTCAGTAATTATTCACTAGGTAAAGTCTGAAAGATTGCTGGGGGAGGAAATGTGGTTGAATATTGCTGAGGGAATGATTTGAGTAATGAGGTATAAACCCACTTAAATGGCATTGAGTGTAATCCTGCAGCGGGAAGAGTGGGTCTGGCTGTGTTTAACTGCTGTAAATAAACCATCTTTCATCACTGCAGGATGTCTTGTTAACGTGGGCCTTTTCATAGAAGTTGCTTGGGTCTCTTAGAACTAGAAGACCTAAAATTCAGATCTGAGATCAGTAAGATCAAATGAGTAAAACTCTAGTAGTGAGCCTGGAAAGATTAAAACCCCTAGTTCCAAGTGTGATCACTACTTTCTCCATGTGCCTGTGGTAGGTGAGGGCAGGACTGCATTGCCAGCGTGCTCCTTTGCTAGCCTGTTGCTGGCTCCCACAGCTGGATGGAGAATCTGCCTGGGGTTTGTATTTCAGAGTTAACATGCTTCTGTGGAACAAAATGGACATCAGAAGGGTGAATATGGCACCCTTTGCTGTCATACAGCACGCCTCTGCTGGAACCTTTAATTCCATGGGAGGAAATAGTGTCTCTGACTCCAAAAGTATCCGTTTTGGAGTTGGAGCTTCCTTTTCTTTAGTGGCAATGCAGGATGTCTGATACTGAGTTGAAAACGAGACTGTAAATACTTCTTTGTAGCTTTTGCTAGCTCCTGAGGGCAGTATCAAGATGACTGACAATTTGTGATTCCACACTCTTCCTGAGAAGAGAAACAACAGAGTATTAACAACGTTGGTTTTTTATGCAGCAGTGAAAGTTACGGGTCTACTGTTAAGTGTGAGAGCAAGGGGAGCAAGTCTGTGCTTTGCCTTTTAAGGAGGAAGCCCATGTGGGCTCTGTTTCATTTTACCTGTGGCTTTCATCTGTGAAGGTTTTCAGGCATTACCTCTGTATTGCTTTAATACTCCTCTTTACAGTCACATGGATCATCTCTTTAGCTCTCCTGGCATTCAAGGCCTGTGTTTAATTCTGTTCTACATAGAGAGGTATGTACCTGGCTGAAGGCTCTCTGTTTTAAAGCTACAAATAGAAACTCTTTCCAAATGCTATTCACCATATTGTCTTTTTTGCCTATGTATATTTTAGTCGTGAACTGCCAAAAATAGATAGGGGAGGGGTTGGAGTGGGAAAAAGGATGGGGGCGTGGAACACAAGCTGGGAATTTCCGAGCAACTGACATATGAACTTGTTCTGATCACCAGTGAGTTAGAATCTCTTCTCCAAGAGTTTGCAGCTATCAGAATTTAGCTGGGACAATAGTATTATGGGAGCTGTAAGATTTTGCTCCCGTTTTTCTGCCATTTGGTTCTTGCTGCTGGCAGTCACTATAAGCCACTGCTTGGGATTGAAATGCAAAGAACATCAATACCCTTTTCGTGACAAATGCTGCAACGAGTGTGCCCCTGGTAAGTGATTTGACTGGATGTTGCTTATACTTGCTTAATATAATAGCTATCAGTTAATAAAATAGAGCTTGACAGAAATATCATTCAAATGTAGGAAGCATAACATGGAGAAAAAGCGTTTGATGATGAGACTTTCAATCAGTCTAGACTGACACACTATTTCCATAACATAGTAAATTTAGGAACCCTCTTTGGAAGAGATACATGTTCTTTTAACTTCTTTTGTGTGACTGCTTCCTTAATGTGTCAGTCTGGTGCATTTTATTGTGGGAGTATTAGCTGAGAAAAGATGTTCATGTTTTATATAAATGCTCTCAAGAGCATTTGTTACTGTCTTTTACCTGTTGCATAAAGAAGCTCCGAAATCTTGTCTAATGGAGAACTTAAGGTAGTTAATTCTGTTGGTGCACATGTTTTTGAAGCTTTTTTTTGAAGCAAAGTTTATGCTACATAAGACTTGGTGGGTTTTCAAGGAAAAAAATACGCTTGATTCATAGCAGAGATTAGGAAAGCATAACTTGACAGGAAATGTGAGCGTCCTCTGTTCTTGTAGAAACTGAACGAGGCTGAATTTGGGGGTTTGCATGGTATTTCCCCACAACCTGAGTATCTTTGATGGCAGTGCAGCATTAAGAAGCACAAATGCAAAATATCGAACCTCAAATACTGTAATAGTTGGGATTTCAGTATAGAAATTACTTGGTGATGAAGAGTGACGACAGTTAACAGGTAATACTGCTTTTGGGGTACAGTCCTCTTAACAGAAGAGATTACTTGCAGTACTGTCAGTGTTGACTGTATTAAAAGAAGGGTACATGTACGTGCCTAGAGGGAGCGTAGATTGTGTCTGCTGTTGTTGGGGAAACGTGTCGTCACAGATTGTGTAGAGAATAAAGATATAGAAGTGTATGTATTGTAGTCAGTAAAAACCTCCTGTGTTTTGCCATTGATAGTACTCACTAAAACACAGAGAAAATCAGAGTGAGCAAGAGACTTGATGCTTATTGTTACCTGCAGAATGGGGAAATGGAGAACCAAAATGAAAGGAAAGGTCTGTGAGAATAAGGATGTATTTAAGCTCAACTGTAAACCCCCAAGTAATTAAAGCTGTCTGTCATTCCTGCATGGAGAGAAGCTAGTAAGATAGGCGGAACACGCTTGACACCTTTTCCAAACTCCACTGGTAACTTGCTGTTTCAGTTTGGGCACGCAGACCTTGTCATCCTAGCACATTAATCTGAACCTCCGTGTAAGTACTGAGTATCATTCAGGTTGGAATTTGTTAGTGCTAGCTCTCAGAGCTCATTTCTGTATACCTGTTATGATACATGCATACTGTCTGGAATGGTAACAAATGCCTTGCATTGTGTCTTGCTGTTCATGAAATGGAGCTAGTAACATCTTTGATATTGTTAGGTGCCAATACAGATTAAAATACAACCACATTCTTTCGTGCCTAATGGGCTTTCAGAATGTCAGCAGGAAATTCTCCAAGCATTTATTCTTGGCTGCTTTGCTAATGAATTTTAACTTCAAACCTGAGCAGTCCATTGCCATCTTCTGTACCTGTTTGGGATTACTCTGGGCTGAATTGTGTGATTTGTCTTGCATAGGAAGGTAGGGTTGGTCTTAAAGCCATTGTATTACATTGGAGATCAGACATATTTCCATGCTAAAAGCCTGTCATCAGGCCCTTCTAGCCCCTTTTAGCTGCTTAATTTGCAGTGATGCAATGGGTCAAAACTTTGGGGGATTCCAGCATATCTAAATCTGCTGAATGTTTTCCGCCAGAGTTGTAAGTGGAACTGTTACTTTCTGGGCACTCTTCCATTCTAATGCATGAAAACAAAGAGTGTTTCCTTCAGCTAGTAATCAGTGCTCCCTTGTCCTTGTTTTAGGTGAAGAAATGAGCCAGCGCTGCAGTTCAACAACAGACACAGTCTGTGTCCCCTGTAAAGATGAATACTTCAGTAGTGAACACAATCTGGAGTTCTGCCGCGTTTGTACAGTCTGCAACACTAGTAAGTCAGCTTATAGCGGGCACTTGATTTTGGGTTTTGGGGAAGCAATCAGGTTTTCCTATACTTTCTTTTCTTTGCATGCTCCTCCAAGGCTTGTGATGCCGTAAAGCCTGTCACTTGAGACAGCCAAGTCCAGAATTGGGTTATCGTTTCAATAGCTGATGGTTGAGCCTTCAGAGAGAAGCAGGCTTGTACTGCCTGAAAACTGGTGTCTTCAGAATAGTTAATAAACTATTCTCTGCAGTTGTTTCTGCACACAACAGATAGACAGTGAATAATTCTGTTATTTAATTCCTTAACTTCTTGTTTCTCACTTGCCCTTTATTCCATTGTTGCTAGGAAAGGGGAGTGTGGAGGTGAAGAAGTGTGAGAAGACCTCTGACAGAATTTGCAGGTGTGTGGCAGGTTATATGCCAGATGCCAGAAGCAAACTGAGACATGGTAAGTTAGTGGTGTGTCAGACTCCAAACTCTTGTTCCCACTTAAGAAGGTTGTTATTTCTAATGTAAAAGCTATTGTCATTTGTCTCATTGGTATCTCCACACGAGTGTTACAGCAGGATGGTTGTGCAGACTGTTGCTCTGTGATTCCTGAGCTGTCAGAAAGCTTAATGCTCTCCTTGTTAATATCCATAATCAGTCAGTAGAGAGATCAGGAAACCCTGCCTGTTGAAGACTAAAATGAACCACTGAGTGTGTTGTGTTACTTCTGACTCAGTGGCTATAGATTTTAGAGGCTGTGTGGGTTTTCTTGGCTCTGGTCTATAAGCTAGACTACTAGTATGAGCTGTTAAGTGTAGTTGCTGTGTAGCTGTCGTACAATTACGTTGTTGACTGACCTCAAATTCTGCCTCTTTCTTTTTTTTCTAGAATGCTTACCGTGTCCTGAAGGGTCTTATTCCATAGGGGGTTATGAGAAGTGTCAACCTTGGACCAAGTATGTATCACTGATCCAGTATGTTCAGAGCAGCATACTACGGTTACTTTCAGTTTACTTCTATAGCAGTTGCTGCCCAAATCATGATGTGTCGAGAAAACCTGCATTAAAGTCATTACTACAACTGTTTGAAAATAACACTGGTTTATCTTACATCTTTAGCTGCAGCCTTCTTGGGAAAAGGACTCTTCGACCAGGGACGAAAACAGATGATGCTGTTTGCAGCAGCCAGGTCACACAGGCAGCCGCCTCTCAGAGTACAACACCTGCTTTGAACCTTTCCACCACACACCACAAGAATAATACATCAACAGCAGTGTTCTCACCATCCAGACCCAGCCTGATTCCTTCCATTTGTTCGGATACAAACAGCCCCATGGAGACTAACTGGGGTAAGGAGAGGGAATGACCAAGTGTAGTCTCTCATCACTAGAGCTTGCCAGGTATTTAATGGAAATGAAATCACACTCTTTCTCAGATGCTATATCTGTATTTTATACAGTCTTCAGTGAGACACACAGGTTTTCATGTTACTTCCCAGTCAGCTTGACAGCTGGGATTTTGTGTAGGCTGTGTGGTTCAGGGGTACTTCTGGACATCTAGGTTCCTTTTGAATCTGGGAAGCCATGGGAACTCCAATTAGAGCCATGAGTCTTTCTTAGTGTGGTGTTCTTCTGTTTTTCTTCCAGGGTCTGTATCACTTATCTTTATTTGTCTGATATTGCTGATGGTGAGTGGAATGTCCATCCTCCTGTTGATTATCCAAGCAGCCAAAAAGGGGACCAAGAGGAGACCTCATAGAAACAACCATAAAGGTCAGTTTCTTTTTATGTGGAAAAATGTATAGGAAAGAGAATAGTCAGGGCCCTCTGTTTGAGCTTTGCTAATTGTTTCAGTCATAATGAAGTTACCTGACCAAGTAGCACAGTGACATCCAACAGTAGTTGATCATCAATGTAGTCCTTACACACTGAATGTCAAAGTGTTTCAATTTTGTATTCTTATAGAGCATGGATTCCCTTGCTTGTTGTCATGCAGAAGGATTCTTTCTCTGTTTTTAGCTCTTCCCAGCTTTCTAAGCCAGCCCTTAGTCCCTGCAAAAATAGTGTAATGATTTTGTGCAGGAAATTCTATTCAGTACAGAGAAGATCCAGAATCAACAGACTTTAGAAGAGCATATTGTGAAATCTTTTGCCGACACAGAAATGAACTGCCTTAAAGTATCTCCTGCAAACAGAAGAAAGGCTTGACTGAGAAGAGCTGACCTCTGTATTCAGAATCAAGCAGCAGTTTAGCTCTTGAGTCAGCCCACAGCTGCCTCATGTTCCATTCATAGAGTAATGGTAAAGTGTATTTTCACTGTTCCCGACACTTGATGTTTCCTAGCTCTGACTGGAAAGACAGGTGCTGACCCAAATATCATCTGTAGGTGCCTCACCATCCATGAAACTAGGAAAGTCCCTGGCTTCTCTTTCCCTGCCCTTTCTGCTCTGAACACTTATTTATTGTATTTTATGTTTTATTACCTGTCTTTCAGAAGAAAACAGCTTCCGACTTCCTATCCAGGAAGAGCAAATTGACTTCAATTCTAGTCTCATCAAAAACTGACTCCACGTTCTGTTACTGTTTCCTGTGCTTCTGAGCCGATGGACTGTAGTAGCACATGATGTGTCAGTGTTCTGTGGCTGGATGTGGAGGGGATGTCCTGTTTAGCTGTACTTTAGTTCCTCTGGGGCTCGTTGAGTGCCCATTTGGTGTTAGGAGCTGTGGGAGTAGCTGTTCTTGGTGGAATGATGATTCTTTCTCTTGGACAGATCCTGTGCACAGCATCCCTATTGCCAGGACTGAGTGGCTATAGTTCTCTCTGCATTTTGAGCCAGTTCTGTATGTAAGGACAGGGAGTTGTCTTTGAATTGAATAAAGTATTGAGGAAGCTGTAAGAGCTGATCCTTGAGCAGACAGAAAACAGGGAAAGCCAAAGACCTGCCTTATAACTGAACTTATATCTTGTCTTATAGCTCTGAGATGCTTAAGCAGAGCCCGTCTCTCTTTTCTCAGTACAGGTATCTGCAGTGTTTCAGTTTGGTTCCCAAATGAACTTTTCTTACATTAGGTGAAGAATCTCCCCTGATGAACCTCGCCAGCTTCCTTTTAGCTTCCATTTCTTCAGGTTATTTCTTTTGGTCAGGTGGAGTAACACCACAATCCTGGTGCTAGCTGTTGAGTGACTATTGAGAGATGCCTGCTCAATGCCACTTCTTTCTTCCCTGCATTTCTTCAAACACCCACTGAGAAAATGTCATGTTAACATATTGAGCAGCATCCCCACTGCCCTCCCAACAAATGGAATTTCTCATGATCACCAAGTAGCTCCAGATCTCCAAGTGTTTGGAAATCTCCATGGAAATCTTCATGTGTGTATAAAGTAGAATATGTGGATCACCAGAAGGCAAAGGGAATGGTAATTTTTGATGAGAACATTAGTAGTGTAAAGTTGCTCAAAATAGGAGGAAAGGCGGAGTACTCACCGAATACAGGTATTTTATATACACACAGGACCAAAGCATATGCCAAAATATGCAGCAGAAAATGTATTCAAGAATACAACTGGTGTCTACAAACATGTTGTTAAACTTATGTATTCTTATATGTTATACATATGGTATACTTAGCAATATTTCCTATTTTGAAATGCATATACAGTGTATATAAACATTTGTATTATATACAAAGTGTGATAGCGACTTCTTGAAATAAATGGTATTACCAGCTAGAAGTGCATGTTTGTGTGTGATTGGAGAGTACAGATGAGCAAAAAGTTACTACACTGTGTATAATTGTGGTGTGTGCAAGTCAGTCCAGTGGCTGAGCAGGGTTTGAGTTCTACACTGCCTTTGAAATGCTGTATGTAGTGGTTTCCTCTGTAATCTGGCCAGGTGGCAGAGCTGAATGTTGCTGGGATGTTCAAGATGATAATGCTCAGCCCCTTCGTAACGCAGAGCCCCTGTGGTGAATGTAGAGATCTTTGAAAGTGTGCTGTGTCCTTAATGCTGTCATCTTGCAGTGAGTTGAATGGCAACATGCAGTGGATAAATCAGAGAGATGCATTCCAAGGAACACCCATCACATTCTCAGAAATGATGCTTATCAGGTTTGTAGGCTGCACTTCAGAGACCATAAAGCTCGTGTTATGCTCGTAACTGAGCAAGGTGCAGATAACTACTGAGCCACCTGAGGCTGTGGGTTACGTGATGGAAATGCAGCCCACAGGAACAGATGAGCTGTTGGCAGCGGAGCCCCTCTGTGGTGTGGGCTTATCAGCTCATTCCAAGAATCTCACTTGTTTCCTGCCCTCTGGCTCAGCTGCACAGGAAGATGTCTGAGTGCACTGTGTTCTTGTGCCTCCCTACCATCTCATCAGGAAATGGGGAGATTTCCTGCAAACCAGGGCATGCGTTCCCTCTGGCTGAAGAAGGAACCGTTACTGGCCCTCAAGCACACAGCAGAGGCAGGGTAGCTGAGACACATTGCATTTGCTCATCAGCCTTTGGGAAATGGGCAGACAGTGCAGTGTGGCTTGATCCTGTGACAGCAAGTCAACCCAGGCTGGAATTGCTGGCTTTTGTGCTATTGGGAGCCAGGCTGTGCTGCTGTAGAACTGCATCCAGTCCCTGTGCCAAGATGTATAATCCTGTCAGTAGAGTTGAACCATAATACCACTTGATAGGATTGGAGGCATTTACGATTTAATTATTTTTGAGGATGTGGGTGCTGGTAGATTGCAGGTTCAAATAAACTAATGTAGATATTTCACCCTAAATAAAGGAATAATGGTGTTGATTTAATTGTCATGTTCAGACTTGTTATTCTTCTGTGCAAAACTTGCTTGGAGTGTGTTCCAATTCTTCCTAAAATGGCAGGAAGTAGTTAAAAACAGGCAGAGAATCTTGAACAGCGTGGTGCTACTTCCTGCCCACACTTGTCTTCCTACTTGCCATAAATGAAACTTTCCCCTCTCAAAGGTATGTGCCCGTGTCATGAAGTAAGTTCCTATTTTTGAACCATTCAGATGTTTTTCAGGCACTTGAGAGAGACACAGTCAGAGTTGTGCAGCTTCATCTAAGCTGGTAAAGATAGGGCTGTACTGGAAATGTTTTGCAGTGTAGTGCAGTAGGCTTGAGGTGTCAGTTCTTTTATTCTGCAAACCAATGGTAACTCTGGTTTTACTGTGACCTGTGTTGGCAATATGAATACTTGGTGGTATGTGAATTAAAAGCATCTTGGTTGCCATAGAGCCTGATTCAGGAGGTCACTTAAGCACATGTCACACTGTCTGCATGGATGTTGTTGACAAATTTGGGCCGCTGATGGTTTTCAGAACCATCTGTAAAACTGACTGATAATTCCTTTCATATTTCTGGGTGAGGATAACACCTGAATTTGGTGTAATAGAGAAATAACTCTATTTCCTGAATAAGTTCATTTCAACTGCACTAGCTATGAGTTTACAGGCCACAGGGCCAGCCCCTTACACTGTCTCCTTGGAATTACTTAAGAGACAGAGGTTAGGTCAGATGGCCACAATGAAATGGGAGGAAAACCGAACAAAAACCCAACCCCTATAGTCTTCAGCATTTCTGTCTACAGTATTTTTTCTCTTACCTGGGAGACTATCACATATGGCTGCCTGGAGTTTTCAAAAGGCTATTTGTTCAACACGGAGGTTTGGTTTGCTTATTGCTTTGCTGCATTCAGTTTTGGAGAAGGATTAAGACAAGAACAGATAGTATTTGAGAGCCATAGTGGGGAAAAAATACATAAATGAGCTGGGTTTGGAGTTCTTGAGCACTCCTTTCAGACTGCATGTATGGTAGTTAGCATGTATTTCGTGTTTCAGTAGTTATTACAGTTAAAGACAAACCACAGGTCTGTAAGTTTGTGCTTTTTATGTTCATTTCCTCCTTCATCTTTTTTGGTTTTTTGGTTTTCCTCTGCACATACATGGCAAGTTTCCTCTACTGTGACTAGCCCGGATCTTTCATCTCCTGCATTTTCTCTTCACATTTTCCTGTGCCTTAAAGCGCATCAAAGTGACTCAGATTTGCCATGAGAGACTAGAAAGGTCACAGCCACTGACAGGCATGCCTGGTGTTGAAGCTGGCAAGGAAATACACAGGTTGGTAGTGTCAGGGAGTTGGTGGTTTTGCCTTTGTCTGGTTTGGTTCCATCTCTGAAACGTCAGTTATGCTGCTGCCTGGCCCCTGTGCCACTGGGGTTGTCTGCGAGGAGTCACCATTTTGGCAGCCAAGCTCTGCAAACAGCTAAGAGGTGACTGAGCCTCATTTGACAGACCAGTGCAGAGCTGTCAAGTGCATGGTGCAGCATCCTTAGCACTGCTTGGAGAAGGATCCAGGCCTCCTTGCAAAGCCATCACTGTTTCAGGGTGAGAATGACTTGCCTTGGGAGCCCACATGTGGCACTGCATGAATGACCTATGTCTTTGCCATGTTGTTTGACTGTAGTGGACCCAGCCCTACCTGTGTCAGGTTTGCAGGGCAGTAATTCTGCCTGTGTGCCAAATAGGGGCAGGTTGAGGGACTGCAAATACTCTATGGGCCCACAGGGTAGGCAGTCCTACTCACTGCAAAACCTCAAGTCTGGCCTAAATGTCGGCAGAGCGGGAAGGAACACAACAACTTTGTCTTCTAGTTTCAGGGTGCAGATAAATCATTTGTCCTTAAGGGGTTTTTTTACCCCAGTCTTTTGATAGTCCTATGTGAGCTGCACTACTTATGTGGTATCCTTCAGGATGGCTGATGCCCTCAGGCACCAGCCTTGCCATATGCCCGTTGTAGTACCAATCTGCACCCCTGCTGTGGCAGATCATGGTGTGTAACTCTTCTAGGTGTCATGGTAAAGATTGAGTAATCTTTTAAGTAAAGACTGAGTGACCATTGTTTCTCAAGAACATAGACAAGTTTTATACAACAGAACATGAATCTTGTAGCTAGCAATGAAGTCTTCTGTAAGCAGAGTGGAAATGATTTGCAAGCTGGAGCTTACAAGGCAGTTTATACATCAGTTTACCAAACATCATTAGTCATTCAGAAATGACATAGAATTCATGTGAACCTCTTGCTAGTAGAACTGCATGGCTCCTTTGGTCACCTGTTATGGGTAATCAGCAAAATCTGAGCATGCAGCCTCAGGAAACCAAATCCTCTCCCTGGTAACAAAGGTTTCTCATGAATGATGTTGAGTCTGCGGAGTGTCAGTAAAGCCACTGGACTTCTGTGAATTAATGATTTGTTTTGGGAAGTGGTTATGCTCTTTTTGTCTTCTTCTTTTCAGAAGGTTGGTAATCAGGACAGAGAAACTGATGGGTTCAGTTGCTCCAAGCAAAAAGGGAACTGAAATGAGGCAATGTGCATAATGTTCAGCTCATGGCTGGATGTTGTTAAGGTGGTCAAAAGTAGAATACACAGCCTGATCTGCAGATATTTGTAGGAGTTTGTACTCTGAAGGCAAGAGGTGCAAGCTGCCACATTGGTGCACTCCAGTGGGTGGAAGAATGCCAGTACAACCCCTTGCAGAGTCTTTCTTCAAAGACACAGTTTGGGTACTCCTTTTTAGTGATAAGTGGGGACTCTGAACCCTGAGGCATTTCTGAACACCTCAGCTCCATGGTCTTCTCTTTGCCTTTTTCAGACTCTGCTGTGTCTTCCTGTCCATGCAAAGGAGAAAGCACTTCAAGATATATGTACTCAAACAACTCTGAAGACCACATTGCTTTCAGTGGCCTTTTAACCCTTGGGATTATAGTGTTGAAGACAGGCAGCAGCATGGAACCTGCCAGCAGTGATACACGTCGCACACAGGACTGAACAAGAAGAAGATTGACATGAAATGTCACTACCTTACGTCAGAGACAGGTGAGATTAGCTGTAGAAAAAACCCAAAGATTTTAAAGCCAGATAGTCAGGTTGTTTCTGAAAGGTCACTGCTGACTTTAGAGATTTAGACTTGGCATGTACAACTATTATCTGTGATCTGACTGTAAATGTTCCATCATCTGGCAGTATCTGTGCGCGACTAATGCTTGAACAAGAATGAAAACATGCAGAGACAGAAGAAAAACAGGGTTGAAAAAAGGCAGAAGGAAATAAATTGTTAGTTCCTACTCTGATAAACACCAGGTATCAGGTATCACATGCACTAAGTGCCTGCATAGGGTTCCCTTGTGTGCCACCTGCCAGTTGTGTCCTTTGGCCCTTTAGAGCTCCCTTCTCTGTTGCTGTGTTCTCAATGCTGAGCAGAAATCTGATTAATGTTCATATTGGGTATTTGGGCAGTGCTAGTTATTAATGTACATCTCTGAGCTTTGGAGGAATGGCAAATTCTTCTATCTGGAATGACTGCGCTGTCCTTGTCCCTTCTGATAGACATGGGCTCAGCTGTTGCTAATGCTGTACTTGGAAAGATGAGGAAATTCAGGCATCAGGAGGGATGGGACAGCCATGGCTTCTCTGGACAATCTGTGCCAGGGCCTCACCACCCTCACAGGGAAGAATTTCTTCCTAACATCTAATCTAAATCTCCCCTCTTTCAATTTAAAGACTGTTATATATACAGTTACATAGTTAAATCCCTGAATGTTTCAAAATTCATGAGGTCAAGAACTGGATTAGGAATTAGATTTGATTTGGAAGCTGTGGCTGCCCCATCCCTGGCAGTGTTCAAGGCCAGGTTGGACACAGGGGCTTGGAGCAACCTGCCCTAGTGGAAGGTGTCCCTGCCTGATGAGCGTCAAGGTCCTTTCCAGTCCAAACCATTCTATGAGCTGTAAGTCAGAATGAAATAGTCTGAGAGTGCTGACATTCACATACTGATTTAATTTGCTTTAATTTTCAGGTGTATATCAACTTGCAAAATCCTTTGAAAATGGGATTATGTGATGCTACATCTTGCTCTTAACCTGCTGCTCCCCTAATGGAGACACTGGTGCATGGTTGCTTAGTCCTGCTTTTTTAAGACTTTGATGACATCAAGCAAAATCTTTTCCCCGCCCCTGAAGAAACAGGAAGAGTGCAGCCACAAAAAGCACAGTGTCTACCCACAGTGTCAGGGGGAAGAGTGCTTTGGCAGGGAAGTCCTGACACAAGCTCATCCCTGTGTGCTTTTGGGTTGTATAGCTCAAGATATGGCTGAGCAGACAAGTGATCATCTCAAGGTTCGAGCTTGCTTCCTGGTGCTGATGTGCCTATGGCAGTGGACACAGCAAATCCTGGCAACACCTTGCAGTGATGGTGAACTGCGAGTCATCAGTAAAGGTGAAAAGAAATGCTGCCCCAAATGCATCTCAAACACAGGTAAGGGAATGATGTGTCTGTCCTCTTTCTGTTCATCAGTAATACGTCAACAAGGTAATAGTGTGGGGAACGTGTATGTGGATGTATCTTGAGTAATTGTATATGCAAAACAAAATGGCAAGGACTTCCCTCTGCCCCCTAAATTCATAACGTGCCTTAGCTATAAACTTCAGAGTGGACTCAGGTTTCAGATTTAAAACATGCCTATACTTGCTATTCTGTAGTGAGAAATTGAAAGTTAAGTTTCTGTGGGCTGGTTTTGCCCACAAGGAAAGAAGGAGTTCACCTAACTCTGAATCTGAGCCATTCAAGCATGGTTTCAGTGTTTGGGCCATTTAGACTTCAGAAGGAACACAGGGAGTGCTGCTCTCTGTAAGGCTGCCCTTTGCAATTTGTGGTCCTAAAGAGTACGAAGCATCCCACTTCAGTCCTTCCATTCTGCTGACCTGTGCGTGTCCCAGAAGTGGATGCACAGCCAAAGTCTCAGGTGATCATTTGTTTCAACAGTTTGTTCTGACTTGTATCTCTGCCTGATCTTAGGATGGTGGTGGATGGTGGTCATGGATTCTCCCTTGGCTGTAATTTTAAGTGAGATTAGGGCTGCATGACCTACAGCGAAGAATGCTCCTTCCTTTTCCATTTGTCCCAACTCAAGAGTTGCTGGAAGCCTTTCTAGCTAGTGTGGTAATGCTGTTGTCCTGCAGGTCAGCAAACAGGAGCAGCTCAGAAGTTACATCTTTCATTGATGCTGAAGTAAGAGTCAGCATCCCACCTATTAGTAGCTTCAATATATTTGCCTTAATCCACAAGGACATTGAGTTCTCTGTGGAAGCAGTGAGTGGACACGTGGGGTTTGTGACCATGAGCAACAAATAGGTGAAGAGCTACAGAGTCCTCAGTAGCATGGAGTATTTCCCTTCCCACTCAGATAATGTCACCCAGCATGAGGGAAGTAAGTCATTGCTTGGTGAGATCAACACCAGGCTCACCCACTGGCAATACACAGAGAGAAGCAGCCCCAAGCTGTTTCCATGTTGCCAAACTTCAGGTTTTGAAGGACAGTAAGAGGAGGCCAGTTGGCACAGGAAGATGTAGGCAGTTCCCTGGTGGCCCTGTACTGTATATTCCATCGCCCACCTCAGGAAACTGTCTTTGATTGCTCTGTGCTCCTCAGTGTGGGTTTTTTAGCACACTAATGAACTAGCTGGCATTTCCATCTGCTTTTTTCTTTCTTTAAGGTTATACAGTTTCCTGGCTGAGCAGCACTTTTCCTTAGCTGGTCTCCAACTGCCTGAAGGAATGCTTGATGCTGTTTACTGATGGGATCTGTATATATAATCAGTCTTTGCTTTCAGGAGCCCAGGAGCCTGTCAGAATTAGAGATGATATTTTGAGTGCAGGCAAAAGTCAGAACTCCTCTAGAAATAGAAGGACAAAGGGTGGGAAGGGTTCTGGCTTTATAGCTTGGATTTAGGCCCACTTCTGCCAACAGACTATAGGAAGCAGCTGCTGTTGTTAGGAAAGACATGGGAAAGGAGCTCTAGCTTCACTGACCAAGGATCTTTTGAGCATCCTTCCTCTAAGATGGCTGTGCCTAACTGTAAAGAGCTCTAGCAGTGTTCTGAGAGCTGACTGCATGGATAGTTAATGTGTAATGCTTTGGGGCACTAACAGTGCCCTCCTCATCTCACAGTGTCTAAATGCTGTAGTAAAGCAAACCTGCTGCCTTACTTCTGTCTACCATGACCTATGCTGGTATTCCAGATGGGAGAGAAGGGTAAGTCAGGTAATCATGGTGTAAGAATCTGAGTGATGCTGAATTTGAGTACTCTAAACTTTATCCACTATGCATGGGAGTCACACCTTTCTGGTACCTGCTTTTTCCACCACAGCACACTAAGGAGCTGCTTCACCTGTGTCAAGCCAGTAAGACAAACGCTGAAGTTAATTTCTGGCCTCGATGACAAAGACAAATCTTAATTCCTTTCTTCTTCATAGAAGACAACAGCACATGTCAAAATACCCAGGACCATGACTGCAGATGTCGTCAGGGATACAGCTGTGTTGACAAAGCATGTCTCTACTGCCAGAAACTGCCTGAGTGTGCAGCGGGAGAGGAGCTGGTGAAGCTTGGTAACTAACAGAAACACTAACGACTCTGAAACGTAGAGTTCAATATAAATGGCTGCTGAGCAGCAGCTTCCTTCATTTACTAGAACCTGCTTTTGGAAAGGCTTGTGATGCAGAGAGAAATGGCATTTATACTGTGGTCTCTGTGACTAAACCCCTTGCTTTCGTGTTTTATAGCTCTTCCCTTCTTAAATTTGAGACTTTCACACTCAGACCTTCAGTATTGCTTCCAAGCTTCTCGAACTGTAGTAGAAGACTTTTACTCTGTGTTGCCTCTCATCTTTACACCCTCTGCTGTCAGATCAGACTGTTCTGTACCAATCCTGCAAGGGATCTGCCCATATATTTCCTAAACATAAAGATGGCAAGAACTGCTTATGTTTTTGTCCAGGGGGCTGATTCATAATGCAGAAAGAGTGCAGAGGAAGTGCGTTGTGCTCTAATCTGTTGCATCCCCGTCTTTGATAAAGGCACTGACCACTAATAATTCATGTTCTCTTTTTGCATAGGGAATATAGACTTCACATTCAGATGTAAACCATGTGAGATGGGAACCTATTCTAATGTGAAGAATGGCTGGTGCCGTAATTGGACGGAGTATGTATTTATTGGTGCTTTTCCTCTTTAGAGAAATGCATGATAAAACTCTCTAATACTTAAATTAGAAAACAAAATGTGATCAAAGAAGAGATCACTGATGTGACTGAGGGTTTTAAATTCAGCAATATATGATATGTCTTTCTTCTTTGGCTCTATAAATTGTTGCTCTCAAAGCAGAGTTTAAGACAAACTCCTGTGTATTCGACTTGCTTCCAAGCCCAGCTCAAAGTGATGCAAAAACATGCATCACTTGAAACAAGGGACTAAGAAAGTAGGTATGTAAGCAATTGTAATGGAGTGTTGTCTTACTGAGGAGCAGCCATAACTTTACCTGCACTGCTATAAAAAGGCAAAAAAAGAAAGAGTGAAGGGAAGAAAGAATGGGGGAGCCAAGAGAAAGGCTGGAGAGGAATGAAGGGCAAGGCAGGGACATTCTAAATGTGACTTTTTTCTCTTCTTTTAGTTGTGAAAGCTCTGGGTTTCTAACAGTCAAGCAAGGAAACAGTACACATAATGCAGTATGTGGTTTGCTTCCTAAGGAGCTGGAACAAGGTACTTTCTCACAATGATTTGATTTCTTTGAGCTTATAATGTTTCTTTACACTGCTTCAGTTGATGACTTGCTTCATAGGTACTGTACAGAGCTGTTGTGTTTCTTGTAATATTAATATAGATAGAATTGTTGACCTGGGCAAAGATTATTCTTCCTAATCTTTATTAAATACATTTACCTGCAGGTCCCATCACAATTGACTCTCTCTCTACCACCATCCTGGCCATCCTGACTGCAGTGGCTCTGTTTGTTCTCATCTTGCTGACCTTCATCTTGCATTTCTGCATATGGTCACTGAAGAAAGAAAAATACCATGCAGCTGATGGTAAGTGCACTGTTGTGGGCTTGTGTGTGGCTTTTCAGTGGTGGACAGTGTGTCAGAATGGAGTAAACTGAGTTGAATAAATAGAGTAAATACATATTTACTCTGATTTTTGGGCATGTATCTTTGTCCTTTCCTCAGAGAGGGACTGTACTGATAAAGGTAATGGGCAGCTAACTGTCATGTATGAAGACTTCTTGAATGTGGAAGGGCTTTTGCTTATTCTCACTGCAGATCTGGAACATATCTTCCCTAAGCAGCCGATGGCTCCACAACTGTCACACCACAGAGAAGAGACTTATAGCTGCCAGCTTCCAGAAGAAGAACATGGAGACAAAACACCAGAAGAAAAGCATTGCTACTTCCACCCTCAGAGTCTACAGTGAAACAGATGAATTGCAATGTGCTGTGAGAAGGGGAAGCTGAGCTCAGCTTTTCCAAAGAGAAGGGAGGGTCTGGGTGCATAAATGCATCATTATATACATAGCAATAAGGAATGGGCTTGGGAGAGTTTTTCTGTGTTTCCTCTCAACAAACCTAGTGTTTAGAAGCAAAAGAAACCTGCTCAGGCTGACATTCAGTTCAACAGCATTCCATTAGTGCAAATCTCCTGGGTTGTTGGATTCAACTTCCTTTGGGGCCAGGCACCTTTCCTGTTGTTACTCCCTTTTACATCTCCTGCACATGTCTCTGTGGTGCTCCCACAGATTGATACACATGTAGAAGGCCGGTGTCCCACCTCCAGTCCCATGGGAAGTACAGTGGTACCTACAACTTTCACAGGCTGTCTGTATTTCCAGGATGTGTCCTGGTGCTCATACTAAGGGAATAAGGTGGTGTTCCTAGCAAGCATATCTACTACTCTTCTGCTTTTTATTTGTGTGAAATTGCCCTCTTTGTTATGGAAGAAAGAGACATTATTCATTATTCTATCCATTTAGTCCTTTTCATGCTAACAGAAGGTGTTGGTTAAACCAGGCTCAGTGCAGAGTGAGACTGTTATAGCCACATTGTTTGTGCTTACAGGGATTTTTCTATGCAAGTTCTGTGATCCCCTCATTCTGCCCAGGGAAACCAGGGGAGAAAGGAGTGACATCTATCCTCCTTTTCAACTCAGCAACCCTTGGTACCTAGAATACTGAATTACAAAAGGGAGACTCAAATGAGGATCACACTGTCTAGAGAAAGACATGTGGTTTAATGCTCTCTTCTCACCTAGTTTATACACTAGGAAAAGACAGTGGGAAACAGAGAATAGAGCAACATTTATTCCTGATACACAAAAAGTATCCCAGAAGAAAAAGAACCAGAACATCTGCTGATGTATGCCAGCATAGCTCCAGTGACTTGATCACTGGAAGATGGAATATGTTCCCCTTACAGAAAATTGGAGGGTTTTTAAATGTCAGATTAGTGCTCCTCCAGCTTCACAGAGCGCTAACATGGCTGTAATGAATTGTGTTGCCTGAATTTAAAGGGGCAGGCTTTCAGCTGGACTTGCTTGCAGTGAATTGGTACTGATTTCAAATAAGAATCTAGCCTGTGGCTTCAACTAGTTAAAGCTCAGCTAGTTAAAACTCACTGTTATTGCAGCCACATGTGTTTTGTGGCTGCAATAACAGATTCAAAACCCTGGATGCCTTATTGGTTTGGCCTTTGAAAGCTTCTTGGAGTCTACTCTTATGACCAAATCGGCTCTGGGCACAAATGAGTTTCGAGTCACCATTCACATGGAATGGTATAAATATCTCACAGTACAGCCATCGCATCAGCTTCCTCACATTGCCTTACAGATAACAGAAATAGCACAGGGCTTTGAAATGAAATCCTAACAGAGTAGTGACATTTCTGTTAATCACCTTACTAAGTACTCCAAGGGGATTATTCCATGTCTGAATGACATGCTGGTTTCAGTAGGGCTCTGTGAAATTACAGCAGCTGTGGAGCAGGAGTTATTGCCTCCATAGCTGTGTGATGCAAAAGCACTTGAAGAGAGAATCCTAAGAAGTGGGACAGGTTATTACCTTGGTAAGGTAATCACTAGCTTCTGTGCTTACTGAAGACTGGATAATGATGTGACTTCATGACCTCTCTAGGCAATCCAGTTCAGTAACTGATTTCAAGTCAGAGACAGACAGTTCTGTTAGTTAAAGTGTATATTAGCTATTATGAAGAAGAATTGACTCTTCAGCATCTTTTTAAGTATTTATAATCATCTCTTCTCGGCTTCTCTAGGCTCTCATCCTACTTTACGAAGGAAACCACCTACTTGTGGTTTCTAGACCTCTTAGTCTCTCTCAGAGCTCTTTCCACTTGGTCTTTCTTGAAGCCTTCTCTAGAGGAAGTCTTGGCAAGCTCGAATAGAGTTGCAGGATTAATCGTATGATTCATGGGCATGGTTTTATTGCTGAACATTTCTTCAGTGATTATGTCAAGAGGAGTTATCCTGTCTTTGCTTTTTTTCCTGTGCATCAGAGGGTCTTGCAACGGGGAGAAATAACAGGGAAAACGCAGTGCAAAGGGTTATCCTTGTTCACTAGAATGTATTCCTCTGTAGTTCTAGTTTGACTCTTCCAGCTTGTCTGTGATTGTTTTCTGCATCTGGCATCTCTATACCTTCACTTTGCCTTCATGTAGAACGAGAGCAGAGACAGTGTGAGACATAATTAGTCCTTTCGATGTATTTTGCCTTCTTTGATCCTCTTAATGTTCTTTCTGGTGTTACTGATAATTTTTCCCATAGGTATCTCTGTGAAATTCACTTAAAAGAAGAGTTTTCCTCTGTTGCTTCAGGAAATGTGCGTTTTCTTAATTGAGGTGAACTGGAGATTCAGCCAAGGAAAGGTGAAAGCATTGGATTGGATTAATAGGATAACTTCTTTAAAGTGTGAGACTGTCTCTGCTTTGCAAGCAGTTCGCTGTGGGATTTAATATACTCTGAAGTCTAAACCCTGGTTAGGAAAGACACTTCTTACTGCTCCTATGTTGGCCATATTTATTCTTGGCTCTGTATTGACTCTTCCTGGGGTTTTTCTAATGTTTTCAGCAAGATTTCTGATTGTGACCTTTTGTAAAGGTAAAATAAACTTGGAAAACGGAATGGAGTGCCTCTGTGATGTAATGAAACAACTAGGAAAGGCAGGAGGTTATTCATTAGCTTGTCCCAGTGTTCTTGAGTACACTTAATTTTACTTTCCCAATTCAGTTCCTGACAATGGCAGAGAAGCAGCAACATTTGGAGGGCAAAGAAAAAACCCCAAACTATTTGGGGAGAGAAAGATTTGAGTGTCTGTCTGTGCCTCTGGCAGCAGGCAGCAAGGCTTGGTGAGGTGTACAAGGCTTCCTGGGCTGTGGGTGTTGAATAGCTGACACTGCTGACAGTTAATACTGAAACAAGATGATCAGAGCCATATTATTCATTGGAAACTTGCACAGGGGCCTTTAGGGTTTCTGTGTGCCTATCTTGCAGACTGATTCCACTTCCTGCTTACCTCAACTACCTGACTTCAGGGCTGCTTTTTGATGGGAAAAGCAACCAATTTCCTGACTTCTTAAAGCTCCAATTCAGAGGGAAAAACCCAAAGTGTGAATCACTGAAGCCCTGGAGAATTTCAGAGAAAGAGGTCTTCTTTACATCAAAGGAAATGAAAGCTATTGGCTCAGAACGGTGAGCTTGTAAAACACTGTACTGAAGTTTCCATTCAGGAGGGAAGATAGCTTTATTTTGTAAGTGTGCAGTTACTACAGTGTTTGAACCAGATCATGGCTGAATTGTCAGCTCAAATCCCAGAGTTTATGGGTTTTTTTCAGGTTCTGATTTAAACTTCAGCTTTATCTTCGTACATGGACTGTAGGTTAAAAGAAGCTTCTCTCTCAATGAAATGTGGATAACAGTGTTCTTTTCCTTCAGTCTTCAAAAGAGAAAACAAAATATCCCTGGAAAACATCACAAAGTTCCTAGTGATTAAGTGATCAAGCAAAGTTAGAAAATGATGTTCACCTATGTGCACGTGAAGTTTAAAAGGTGTATTTCATGTTTTTAAAGGTATGTTTCCATGTAATTGTGTGTGGGACAGTTGGTGGCGCTTAGCCCTTGTTTTATTAGGAGTTGTCCAGCACTTACCTTAAGCTTGTCTTTGAGTTGTCCCATGAGGAATCAAAATGTAAAAGTTCTTGAGCTACCAGGGATGATGAAAGGTTTGTAACCATTCTGTGGGAGTGGAAGGTGGCCCTGCCTGTGGCAGGGGTTGGAACAGCATGAGCTTTAAGGTCTTTTCCAACCCAAACCAGTCTGGGATCCTATGACATCCTTCACTGTCTTCAGAGCCAGCTCTTTTAGCACGTGTACTTCAATGCTGTTTAAAAGGGAACACCACTGACAACTTAAGTAGCTGTTAATATAACAGCTTTTGTGGTTTCTTCAAAGCTGACATCACTCAACTGTGCCTGAGAGTCACTTGCCTTCCTCCGGAAAAAGGGAAAGTGGTCAGCACCGTGAGAATCAAACCTGGCCTTCAGGAGGGAAGCCTCTGATCATTCTGGGATCTTCCAATGACCTATCTCTGGCACTGGAACCTAATTTAGAAGCTGGTGTAATTAAGGTCAGATTGAATGGGGCTTGGAGCAGCCTGATGTAGTGGAAGGCATCCCTGCCCGTGGCAGGGGGTTTGGGTCCTTTCCAACCCAAACCACTCTGTGATTCTATGATTCCTCTTCAGTGCTACACATAGTGAGGTTCAGTGTGGGCTTCTGGAATGCATGGCTGTACTGAGCCCTGGATGGATTTCTGCAGTCTATATGGAATCCTTAGAGCAGAACCACCTGGGCTAAGTACTGTAAAATTAGCTTGTACCCACTAACTACAGACAACGATGTGAAATATAGGGGATGTCAGAAATCAGCAGCTTTTGAGGGTAGATGCTCTGTGTTGTGCTTTCTCCCCCCAGACTGAAGACAAGCATGCTGTTAGGCACAACTAAGGTACATTGCTGCCCAAGTGTCTGTGCCATGCTGGACATCAAGGAGTGGATGAGTGAAAAAGGGGAAACCTTGACAGTAAATTACAGCAGGGAGAGGGGAGGAGACGATCTGGCTTTCCAGTTGACTTACCCTGCAGGAACCTACGTAAAGGCTTTGGGGGATCATTGTGATGCCACCTGTGAATTCCCCAAGGCACAGGGAATTCACTGACCGTTTCATTGTATGGGTGTTTTCAATGGCAGTGTAATCCTGCCATCTTGTGACCCTTGTGGATGTTGCAATGTGTAGCTTGTGCGAGAGAGCCTTACTGCTGTAACTAAGAGGAAATTTTAAGTTCCTGGTTTTCCAGCTGAGGTTGATATCTGTTTGTCTACATAAGGTGAAAAGGAGCTGGACATGCCCAACACATTCAAATTTAGCTTTTATTTTAGTTTTCTATCTTCTGAACGTGTATAAACCATTTTGCTCTGCAATGGTTTGGGGAGGTTTTTATGCCAGTTGAAGAGCCGCACATGTGGTATAGTCAGGACGGTGTTGGGTTTCTTTCTGGCCAACAAGGCAACCTCTCCAGTTCAACCAGGCTTCTGTGGAGAGTTCTCCAGCACTATGGCCCGGCTGGCACTCTGTGTGTGTGGCAGCATGTATTGGCCTTTATACAGGCCACTTTGGAGCTTCAAGGGTTGTTTCTGGCCCAGGTCTGCATCATCCTCGTGATAGAGAAGCACAAAATGACAATGTCTCTAAAGGCAAAATCCCGTGGCCTTTGAGGCACTTGTTGAAAAACTCAAGAACCAAATCTGGAAAGGAAGATGCATTTATGGGATGGTCTGAACACTGGTGCTAGAATACACCCAAACCATTGTGTGTATGCATAGAGCAGCTGTGCTTGGGGGAAGGATGAAGGGTGCGGAGGGGAAGATGTTTCCAACCTGTGGTTTGTGGATTATTACTATTAAGACTGTGACTTGTTCACTTATCAAGGCTCTCATAGACTATGGCTGGGATGATGTCTTTCAAGACTTCACAGTTGGTGTGCAGTGCTGGGCTTGCATTCATCTCCAGAAGGCAGGCCTAGGAAAGATGAATGCCAGTCAGGCAGCTGGTGTCAGAGGAATGCCCTCTGGATGACTTAGTGACCACTTTGAGAGGTAGGAGCACTAATAAATCCCAACAAAATCCCTAACATAGGATGCAAGAAGGACAGAGTGGATGAGTTAAACAAAATCCCATTTTTGCATTCATTTACTTACATGAGAACAGCACCACACATTGTTTTGTGTCTTCAGCTGATGCTCTTTAGATTAACTCTTCTCTATAGGTATGTAAAGGCACTTGTGTTTTTTAATATACCAGTTTCCATAACAGTTTGTAGTTGAGTTTTTTGGATACCATGAAATACTATTATAAGGAATCTAGGACTCGATTTGAAGTGGACATGGGATCAAAACTGGGCAGACATGAGTTTTCAATGAACCCTTAGCCTTGATTTCCTGATTTAGTTTTCAGTAGAAGCCCCTTAAGGCACTAATTTGACCTATTTGTACTTGTCTCATCTCCATTTCCCTTTGAAATGCCAAGAGCTGAAGCTACAAGCCACAGAATATGATGTCCAGTTATAAGCCTGTGTGAAACCAAACAATTGGCTTGCCTCTAATTCCATTTACTATTCCTTTCCCTTACAGCAAGAGAAACTCTTCACTTCCTGCCTTCACTGTATGGTGCTGCATCCTGCATATAGCACATGTAGGAACTATCATCAGTTTGTAAGGGGGGATATTTAATGGTGTAACAGCCCCAGGAGGATTTTACTCTCTTTTGATTGATTTAGGAGTATAATTGGAAAGGTTTGTGTTTTTCCTGCAGCAGCAGTGAGTTTGCTTTGGCAACGGGATGGCCTTCACTTTGGCGCTTTATTTTGCCAAGAAGAAAATACAACCACAGTTTTCACTTCTTTGAAATCCTTTATTAAGAGACTGGCAAGGGAAGGCAGTGACACGGCTTTGTTGGTGTTTGATTTTCCAGAGAAGTGGAGCTGCTGCTGCCAAACCTGCTTTACAGATGCCAACAGAGGGCACCGAAGTGACATCCGTTTTTCTTGGCAAGCCCATTCTCAGTAAGTGTTCATTTTCCTCTTAAAAGCTCCGAAGATTTTGTGCTAACAGACAAACTCAATGAACCTTCATAATTGTCTTGATTAGGTTTTGGTTTCTTCTCCTTTAAAACAAATACAACTGACAGGAGGAAGAAAGCTCTCTGTGATGTCTATCACGCTGTTCATCTACATTCCCTATTATTATGTTGTCTGAACGTCTCACAGTTTGGAAATGCACTTAACCTCTCCACAACCAGGGCAAGTTAATAAATGCCCTTTGTTCTATTCCAGGAAAAGCAGAGAGAATAAGGCCAAGATTCACCACATCTATTTGAATATCCATAACTTTCATAGGTATTTCAAGTAAATGAAATTCCTGTGCTTTTCTCTGCATCTGCCATGCAGGTATCTTGCTCAGAATTTCCTAGCAAACATATGATAAAGAAAAGGAAACCAAAACCCAGAATTATCTGTCCTTGACTTTCCAACCATAGATCTTTTCCTTTAGGCTTTTCAATTGATGAGAACAATAATGAGTGCCCTGTGGCTCTCTGGTCAGAAGTGCTGCTTGGGATGTTTCTAAGGGATGAAGAGGTTACTGCTCCCTGCAGCCTGCCAGTACAATGTGTTCTGTCACATCAGACTTGTTCTGTCAAGACATCACAGGTAGGCTTAAAAGCTTTAAACAGGACTTGTCCAAAGGCTCTTGAACAACAGGCTCGCTGCAGCCAGGTCCTGCACTACACCAGGATCTGAGGGCTCATTTCATGTGCTTTGCATAGTGCTGGATGCAGTGGTTTTGTTTCCATCCAGTTTGCTTACTATTGTAGTCTCATTGCTGTAGAATCATCCTTATTGCAGCAGTTCAGTCTTTCAAAGGAGCACTGGATGATGAGACTAGGTTCATGCAAAAGACCTGTTAAGGGTCCTTCCGTGTTGCCCCTGTGTGCAGGGAGCCTGACCTCTGACTGGAGCTTTAAGCAGCACTGAAATACCAGTCAGAAATAGGAACGAAATAACTTGTTCTGTATCCTGTGTGGAAATAGCTGAAGCCACAAGCACAATCAAAAACCAAGCTCTGGAAAGGGAGCTGACCCAGAAAGGGACCTGCTTAGCAATAGTGGAGACCAGAGGCTGAGGCAGTGGGGTCTGTTTTCCACAGTCTTAACAAGCTCCTATGAGCTTTTTTTATCATCATGACCTGGGGTGGACACAGCCAAGTCTACAGTATCCATATGGTACCTCCTGCTCTGGGGGTGAATGAAAAGCTCCGCCGTTCAAATCAAAGGAACCGTCCCTGCTTTAACTAGGGATTTGAGTGTTATCTTCATTTAGGTACACCTCTGACAAATTGGCAAATAGCTTATCTATGTTCACTCTGTTCTCTGCTGATAAAGAGCTGAATCCCTTTATGGCTGATAAAAAACCTTACACATCTGTTTTCCCAGCATATCTCTGGAGAGAAGCCCTTCTGCATGGCTGATGCAATGCTCTCTGAAAGCAGGTTCCTTGAGCACTTCAATGACACTGTCCTAAGCTGTGCAGTGACTTAGAGCATTTGTAAGGCAGCACAAGGAGCCTTCAGAAAACAGTAGGAAAAAAGCCAACAGCAAAGCCACATCCCTCTCTTCAGCTCCCTGTCCTCTTAAGGCACTTCTTTTTCTTCTCAGCTTACATATGAATATGCAAAGCTCTGCAGAACGCTGTGGTTTCTCATCAGGGCCTGCTGTCATAGTCTATGCTTCTGGGAACTCAGAGGGAGGAAAAACACCTTCCAGAATCAGGATGCTGTTTTGGGTGCCATGGTTTAGTGTGAGGTGTCCCTGCCCATGGCAGGGGGTTGGAACTGGATGAGCTTAAGGTCCTTTCCAACCTGAACTATTCTATGAGTCTATGCTGCAGGGCCTTCAAGAATTATTAGGGATGATGCTGGGGGCATTTGTATCTCAGACAAATAAGGAAGAGAGAAACGCAGGATGAGCTGCAGGACTGGATGTATAAGACCATGTTGAATCAGCATAAAGCAGGTTCTACATGTTGTGAAATAGGATATCAGGGAGAATAAGGCTATTTCTACATTATTCTCTCTCAAAGGGAAGTTCCAGGTTCCAGCTGACTCTGTCTCCACTCCATGTCCAGAAATCCTCATCCTTCTTGTAGGTAATGCTTGTAGAGAGATTCTGTTTATCTCTCTGTGTGTAAAATACACGGGGATGTAATTGTCTTTAAATGCTGAAGCTTTTAAGGAGCCAAGTAGGAATTACCACAATAGAGTGATACTGGATCTTCTATTCTACTTAAAGTTTACACAGCCAGGGCTTTGCATGCCAACCTTGCAAAAGACAATTCCCCCTGAAATCTGAGAAGCACCGGTTTCTGTGTCTTTGCCATTTACCCTCCTTTGCCATTGACTTCCTGTACAAAGGAGTCTATTGTTCAGGTGCCTTACCCACTGCTGCATACATTAATTCCATTCTTTCATAGGGTTTGCTGTTCTCACTGCCCTTTGCTGGAATATGTTTGAGTTCCCTTCTGCTTTAGCAACAGCAGAATCTGCCAGATGGCTTTCTGTTATGTTTAGGCCAGGTGGTTTTAAAGGACTATGCTGCATTGAAAGCACCTCAGTTGCTTTATTTAACATTTCCTTTTCCCTTTCTTCTGGCTCTTCTTGTCTGTGTTTTACTCGCTCTTTACAAGCTTGAGTTGTAATTCTAACGTATTTTGTGGACTCAGTGTCCTGACCTATAGCTAAAGGTGGACATGGAGAAGCTGATGCTGACATCAGAATCAATAATGATTGATTCTTCAGCATGGGGAGGGCGAGTTCTTCATTGCCTTTGATGGGTACTCAGCTAGTATAGATCACTGTACTTGATGTGATGGTAGAGGCATTACACACTGATTTATGCTGGCTGATCACCTGGCATTTTCTGGAGAAAGAAGAAACTGGGTGGGCATTAAGATTTCAGTACTTTTCATTATGAACTTCACTTTGCTGTGGAAATTCTGCACACAACAGCTTCACCTGCAATGAAAACTGCTGTCCCCATCCTGAGCTGTTAATGGCAAGGTTTCTCTGTGCAGTGAACATGCAAGTGCCATGTCTTGATGCTGGGCAATGGAACTGGAGTGAATAATGAATCCTGCACTTGATCCTGACTGATTTAGTGCTCTGTTTAGTTCCTGGCACCAGAGCCTGTGTCAACTGTGCTATGCTGGATATCTAGCCAATATTATACTTAGGATTTCACAGTATTGTGTTCATACCTTTAAAGTTCTCATCAATTGGAAAGTTGCAACCGATGAGACAGAAGTAGCCCAGTTTGCGATCCAGTTTGTGCTTGGCTGCCAGGAAGCACTGCAAAATAATCTGCTTCATCCTTTTCTGGAATGGAAGAGAGGGAAAGGTGGAAAATGATCATTAGGAAGAAGTCAGTGGATGTCAGAGGTGTCCTTTGGGTTTAAGGACACTCGTCCCTGCTTCCTGCAGAGCTTCTCTCTAGGCTGAGTGGAATGAAACCCTATCTTGACCTTGGTTCTCCAGGCTACTGCAGTGATGCATGGAGGAATCTCAGCCCTTGTGCCTTAATCTGAATGAGCTGTCTGTACAATGTTTAGCAGTGTTCTTTCATTTACTCCTTGGGGGCACCTGGATGTGAGCTGAACAGAGCCATTGCTGACAGTGATGCTTTAGAAGCCCCTCACAGCTGTGCTGGACATGGTGTTTTAAAGAAGCCTGGTGAGTCACAGCAACTTGTAGTAGGGGATGCTAAGCTTCAGTCAGTTTGGAGTTGAAATGCACAGTGGGGAATTGCCGAGTTTAGAGAGATACCCTAAAATTGGCTGAAAAGTTTCTGATCCCCTGAGAAATGTGGCAAATTCAACTATGTTTTCTTCTGAGCCTTTTTTCTGAACAACAGTGTATTTTAACAATGAATTTTCTTTGTGTTTGGCTTTAAACTACCCCATTTCCAAAGTTAACCTGAGAAAGCTCTGTCCTCCGCCCTTTTCACCCATCAAGTCATGTAGGGAACTGATGTATCATTAAACTCAGGCTGATGAAGTCTCAGGGACTTGGATAATTTCTTCAGTGAGACAAGAAGATGGTCAGAATCGGAGTCTTCTTATCTCTCCTCCATGCTAGAGAAGATTTAAGGCCCTGACATGCTTTTCATGGGGCAAAATCAGACAGAGTGAACAGTGAGACCAAGTTAAACAGGAAAGAGACCACTAAAAGTGTAGTCCCTTTCCAGGCTGCCAGGCTGTAGAGCTCTATGATGTGTACTTAATGTGTTAATGCAGGGCCACAGCACTGCCCGGGAGCATGAAGACCATAATAGGATTTTTAGAGCTAACATTTACAATCACACTGTTTTTCTCAGCTGTTTGTTATTAAAACTAAACTCTGTGTCTTCACTTCTGTGTTTAGCATCTGCAGATAAATGGGTACTATGGGACCATCAATACCTTCTCGCTCAGTGTATGTGTTTCCTTGGGGGAAGTGATGTGTCTTCCTGCTATTCCTGTCACCCTAATGAGGCAGATGAGCACACCGTCCACTTACAGTAAACAGTGAAATCCCAGTCTTTGGGGAGCCCTTTGGACTTTCTGAACTTCTCATTAACGTAGCTGTTGAAATGTTCCATCCGCCAAATGGTCTCATCTTTCAGCTGGCTGTACAGGGAGTTCTTCTGCATGTACTGAGAGGTGGGGAAACACAGCAATGGGAGGATTAGATTTCTGGCACTGAAGAGTAATGGCCTTGCACAGCAGGCATCCAGCTATCCTGAGTTGTTCCAGGCATCTGGAGTTGGGATGAGCCCCAGGATCACACAACAGAGGTGGAGGGAATAGATCTCCTCACTAGCAGAGCTAGTGCTGAGCCAATGTCCTGACTCCCATTGTTCAACACTACCACAAGCACAAATGTGCCTGACCCACGTGGATGCTGTAGTGACAATTACCTAAGGTCAAAGCAGTGTTGTGTGACAGGAGGAGGTGCTTTCAAGTCCCAGACATGATATTCTTTGGACTAAATCCAGTTCCATTGCCTGGAAGTCTCCTAAATCTGGGACAGATGGATGGATGGATGGATCCCCAGAGGGAACCAAGGTGAGGGCTTCTCTCTTCTGCTCATTAATCCCTTTGTCAGATGGAGTTAAGTATTTCTTTTGCTTCCCAACTCAACTGTGGGACCTTTACTGTGAGGTTGCAAAGCTTCTGGTTAGTGATGTGCCTCCTGACGCTTGTCTTTTGGAAAGACACTAGGAAAATGGCTGATTCCAGGTGGGATGCCAGGGCAGGAAGGGAAGGAGAGCAGAATCAGCTGTAATTTGAAGAAGTCTGGCCTATTACCAGCTGCTCCTGCAAATTTCCTTTCCCTCTTCCCAGCAGGATCCCACATAATTTGTGTTCTGCTAATAAGCACCTGTCCTCTGTTCATTATCACCTGTGCTCTGGGATCCTGCCCCAGCACCTGAATTCCCATGGGGATAGCTCTGTAGCTGAGCAAACAAACTATTCCAGGAAAACAAGTGGCACATTGATAGTAGCATATATTGCAGTAAGCAGCTATAATCTGCTGTCCTGAACTGCACTTCTATAGGAACAGTAAAACTCCAACTGAAGTGGGCTTGTCTGATGCCTCCCTAATGTATATTTTGCTAGTTGTCTGAACACAGCATGCTTCTGGGAGCACAGAAGGGCTTTAAAAGCAAACTGTTTTCTTCCTTCTTTTAATTCGCTTTCATCAGGGCCACTTCTGACAAGTTACAGGCTTCATTTGAAGTAAAAACTGGGGTAGATGTGAGCAAGGAAGGCTTCAGTTTTGTATGGAGGTAAATGCCAGAACAGTTTTGTTCTGTGGCAGCTCACAGTTGAGGAGGACAAGCGAAGATGAAGGTTTAAGAATTATGGCTCTCAGAGAGCACCTCTGCGTCTTACATCATTATGATTATTGTATTTCAGCACAATGGGATCAGCAAAATCCTTAGCCAAGATTAAGGCTCCTTTGAGCTAGGTAGCTGCAGTCAAAGGCTTCTTGCCCTAAGAAGCTTACAGTCTGCAGATACAAGAGAGAAAAATGGCAAGAAAAAGAGGTCTAGGGAGAGAAGGTGTCAGGTAAGCAGGGAGCTGGTCCATGGCAGAGAGCAGTACCTGCTCTGATAAGGTTTCTGTTCTGCTCTTTTGCCATGCCCGACCACAAGCCCAAGTGCATTTCCTGGCTGCAGAGATTTTGCATGCATGAAACCCTTATTTTTAGCCTTTCAAAAGTCCTTTTTTGCTTCCCATCTGTCAGTCTCACACTCCCTTTTTCCTGCGCTGGGTGACCTCAGCTTACCTGGTTGGTCAGATGAGCAGTCAGATCATCAGAAGCAGCATCATAGTTGACACAGGTCAGCCTGACATAACCCTGGGCAAAGAATAACAGGTATGGTGCAGTGCAGGCAGTGAGGAGGTAAGAGCAGACATCAAACTTCTTCCCTTCCACTGTGCTGAATGTACCTGTGAGAGCAGTACTTCAACACGTGTCACAGCAGGCAGCTGTAATCCATGATCACTCAGCTCACACAAGCGCACAGACAGTTCAGTCACCCCACAGAATTCATCTGTCCCTTTCTCCCAGGTTTTAAGGTGAGTGGCAGCAGAGGGCGCTTGTAGAAGAGGATAAAGACGCCAAGAGCAGCTCCGTGAAGAGGAATAGAAACTGTGCCGAGTACAGGAGCAGGAGGTAATTAAAGATTTACTAATATTTACTGGAGAATACACAAAGTTTACGTTTGGACACAAAGAGCCCTTCATACAGCACCATTGCTTTTATTGCCAGAGTGATGTAAGCTGGGAATCGTTTCCCTTTATCATCAAAGGTTGCTGGATGGCTACAGAAATAACAAGGATATGCTCTTAAAACAATGCTAACAGTTTTCAAAGGTGTGTGGAGCCCCTTTCCTCAGAGCAAAAGCCATTCCTCACTCCTGGAAACCAAGATGGGATCTAAGATAGGGTCCAACCACTTTCTCCCCTGGCACTTGTCCATGTCAGAGACCACATTTTGGTCTAATTGCGGCGCTTGGTCTGGTTTTGTTAGGGAGATGTTGTTTTGCTCCATGCAATGGTTGCTGCATAAACACAGTCCAGCCTGTAAGATCATCATTTTACAAGTCTCTCTTACCCTTTGCAATGAAGCCAACCATTCCTTTGTACCAAAAAGACGTGTGGATGAATGTAAACAGAGAACATTGCTTGCTTTGGCCAGGGAAGCCCTTGGAAAGGTTGCTGTGTATGCTGTGTTCTTTTGCAAGATAAAGATGCCAAGCCAGGAGAGCAGAATGTCAGGGATGTGGCACAGGGTCAATGTGAGGAACTGGTATCACCACTTTGCCAGGACATGCAGTGATCGCTCCATGGCAAAACGTGCTTTTGCCATGCCAGTACTACAGTGTTATCACGACTGCATCACACTGTCGTTGCTGGCATGCATGACAGTGCCATGCCTGGCTGGGCACCATGAAGTTTAGAGAGCCCTGCGTGCCTACCTGTGCACATCAAAGGCAGCTGGGAAGTGCAGCTCCTGGGATAATTGATCTTTCTTGCATTCCTCTTTGAAAGGTTTATTCCCTCATCTCAAAGCACTGAAGTGATTTAATTATAATGCATTCCTCAGCTGAGGGAGGGACACTGAGGCAAAGGGAAGTGGAGTTAACAGAGCACAGGTAGTGTTCAGTCGCTGAAACTCTTCTCATGACTTCTGCTGCCTTATTTTTCCCTTCCTTTTCCTGCTGCTGCTTTCTACAAACATTCTAATAGTGCCTTTTAGCGTATGTAGTATACAAAGAAGGACCTGCATAGTTAATTCATGCAAAGAATGAACTGTAAACCAACCCCAACCCAAAATGTTAGTGACTGGTAGCCACTGCCTATTGATGGAGGTCTAGACTTCTGCAGCGTTGAAGCAGAGTTAAGAAGGTATTTGGGAGGCTTTATTATACTGCAGAGAACAGATACTGCAGCTGTATCATTTGTAAAATGCCAGCTTTGTATAAGAAGCTGGGATTATATCTCATTTAAATTGCTTTCAAAAGGCTTTATGCATAGACCTCCTGTACAGACCCATAGCATCTGGCCTTTTAAAACCATTCTTAAGCTTCCAGACAAAGGTAAACTCCAGTCTTTCTGATGACAAAGATCTACCTTGAAACGCCTGATGTGCAGATATAAGACAGACTAACCAGAGACGTAGCCTCTGTCCCACAGCATGAAATCTCATAGACTGAGGAGATGTGGTGTAACCACATGAAATACCTAATGGAACAATGCAGCTCTCTGAGGCTCAATCAAGCACACCACTCACACATGGCTTTCCAGGTTTCAATGTCTACCTTTGCACTACTCTTGCCTGGGGAGCCCTGCACAGCACCCTCTTACTGAGCAGGTATTCCTCGGCTCTGTGGAACTTGTCTTGGAAGGTGCTGACAGCAGCTGGAGTTTTAAGCAGGAAAATTCCTCGACCTTAGAATTACAGACTCATAGAATAGTTCGGGTTGGAAAGGACCTTAAATGCATCCAGTTCCAACCCCCTGCCATGGGCAGGGACACCTCACACTAAACCATCTCACCCAAGGCCTTGTCCAACCTGGCCTCGAGCACTGCCAGGGATGGAGCATTCACAACCTCCCTGGGCAACCCATTCCAGTGCCTCACCACCCTCACAGGAAAGCTTCCTCCTTATATCCAATCTAAACTTCCCCTGTTTCAGTTTTAACCCATTACCCCTTGTCCTATCACTACAGTCCCTAATGAAGAGTCCCTCCCCAGCATCCCTATAGGCCCCCTTCAGATACTGGAAGGCTGCTCTGAGGTCTCCACACCTTGGTTAGAGCAACTCGGTTTGCAGATCCAGATGTTTTCATCTGCAGAGAGAATGAGTCTGTTACAACACTGTGTGTGGCATGAAACACTGATGTGCCCATTGGTGGGCTCTGAAATCCACTCACATGGACATATGTGTATATATGTACCTCCACATATAGACACCCGTTGTCACTACTGGGTATACTTCTGTGAGCATTTCAGAGGATCACATAGGTATTTACATTGATTGCCACTGTGATTAAGACAATTCACCTTTGCAAAGGGCAAAAAAAGGCTTGTCTCTCAGTTTTTTAAGTCCACGTGAAAAGATTCTGGGAAGAATTCTTCCATCATCAGTAACCTGTGGGAGAGTCAAACACAAGTTGAAACCCCTGTCCAGAACATCCATGCCTCTGCTACTTCCAGAGATCATGGGGTTTCTTTCCTGCTTGTGGACAATTGTGTGTGTGTTTGTATGTTTTTCCAGAGCTCCTCATTCCATCAGCTTTCAAGAAGCTATTTTATCCTGAAGACATTCTTCGTATGGTCAGTGTTTAGGAAACTGGCTGAGGTGGCTGCAGTGAGCATGGTACAGGATCGCCCGCTGGGCTTTTGGTACATCAAAAATAAAGGAGCAGAAATGGCAATAAGCTTCTCTTCAGTTACAGTGGTCATGGCACAAGAAGTTGTGGCCTTTCCAGTAGGACCCCAAACTGGGCAATTACTATGGCTGTTGTCTTTGGGGAGGACCTGGCACTCCCACAACTCCAGACATAGAGAAAGGAAGGAATTCAGTCTCTGATCTATGTATTTGTGGGGGGAAAAAGGGCCTTTTCTAGAAAATAAGAGAGAAGTAAACCCCCATATACTTTGTACCATCCAGAAGAAAATGGTCCTTTCTGTTGGCATGTTTCTGGTCGAGGCTCAAAGAGGTGAGGGTTCTTACTTGGAATTAGGGTTCCTACTGATGGTATTCATCACTTGCTCTTGCTCTTGCAGGCAGCACAAAAGCCCTATCTTACTGGTGAGGACTCTGTTGTTGGGAATCTGATAGAGAAGCTGTTCACCTGTATGAGAAGAAACATAAAACTTGCCCTCATTGTCCCAGTCTGGAGGAGGAAGCTGACTTTGTCACTGTTGAAATAGCGCATCCCTTGCTCTCTCAACAGTGCCACTGCTGTCACAGCATTCCAGCTGCAGCACTGCACTGAAACATACCCCTTCTGCACTGCCAACTGCTGTCATGGGGCAGCCTGACAAACAGCTGCCAGAAGAGCTGGCAGGAAGGAAAAGGGAGAGGTGGCTGCTGTACATGGACTGGCAGGGCAGTGGTACCACTCTTTCTACCACAGAGAAGCCTGCAGCAATGTGCTATGATGCTCAGGCTTGCCAGGGCACAGGCCTTGACCAGCTCCCAGGAGTAAAAGAATTGCCCCAGGGGCTGTGCTTAGGGAGTTTGTGTTTGTTATGCAAAGTACTGCTCTGAGGGTGCCAGGCAGAGGTGGTGCTTTGGGAGACCTTGGGTTTGTGCTTTAACGGTGGGAAAGCTGGGGAGTCAGGATGCTCCTATCAGACCAAAGGTAAAGAGCAATTCCACAAGCCTGGGGAGGAGGGAGGACTGTGTTTCTAACACGACTGATGGTTTGTGTTTAAAACTCTACTGCTCATTTTACTCTCCTTAGTTCATTTCAATGGTATCCTTTCTCCCAGAGCTGTTTCCTTGTCTAACCCTTTAATCACCATTGCAATCTCTGATGTCCCCTCCAAACTCTGTCAGGAGGCTGAGGTTCCCTGTTTCTCCTGGGAATCACAACTCCAGCATTCCCAAGTTTTTCCCACCACCCTCTCCGGCGCAGGGCCCACAGGCACCTTTACCTTCTTTGAAATGTTAATAGGTCTCCTGGCACTTGATTTCACACCATTTCAGTGCATAATCCTCTCTTGTGTTGTCATAGATACACTGCCAGCCTCTTAGCTGGCAATAGATGCTCACACTGCATAAGGAAAACAAAATAGAACAGGATCCTCCCTTCTAATAACAAATACTTAGCTCATATCCCTTGAATTTTCCCTGGCAGCCTGACCTAATATACCCAGGAGGCCCTGGGTGGGGGATAAGGTGGGAAGCATTCATTAGAACTGCTGCTAGTGGACCTGGTCTGGACTTGAGAGAGGCAGGGGGAGTAGCTGAGGATGCTAAAGAACATTATGATTCAGCAGCTCTAATGAGACCTTGTACCATTTCAGCAGGGTTTTTCCAATTAGGATGCAGCTGGTACCCATGGAATAGAAATGTTCAGAGTCCAGTCTTAATAAGGAGCTTCTCTGCTGAGGAGTATAGGGAGAGATGACAAACAGCAATAGAAAAAGCTGTTTGTAGACTATGGAAACATAGCAAAGAGGTGCTGCTTGCAGCAGAGATTCTGTGGTGCTTGGTGGTGACAACATCCAGAGAAGAATGCCAACATGCTGGAAAGAGCTCAGAAAGGAAAGCATGGAACTTCTGATGTGACAGTTTTTCTTGGGCAGGAATCTCTTCTTTTTTGCTTGCTCTGCATTTAGCACAACAGAATGTTGATCAACAACAGGGGTTGCTAGCTCTAGTGGTGATGCTAGCAGCTTTCCTACATGGTGTAGCGAAGTGATTTCTGCACAGCCCAAACAGAGGAGCTTTCATTAAACAAATAGAAGTACTTCATTCCTTTGCAAAGATGCAGTTAGCTGCTTCACCACTAGTGGCCTTCCTATGGGTACTTTCTATTTGATTTATCTTTGAATGGTTCCCCAGGTTTACCTCTCCAAAAAGATAGGAAATCAAAGGAAAATTATTTAAGGCCAATGGAGAATACTGCATGACTTCATATCTGGTTGTACTACTGTTCATATTGAGTCTGCTAAGAGGACCTACATACAGCCTAGCTCCATTAGATCCACTGATATCAAAATATGGGCCTGGTCCCACTGGTACTTTTAGGATCTCTTCTTTTGGCTGTTTTTCCTGAGGGTTTGCTTTACCCTCTGTTCTGTTCTCATCATTCTTGGCTTTCTCAAGCTGCACTTGAAAAGTAGCTGCAAAATTGGAAATGGAGAAACTTCAGATGAGCTGGGATCTTCTCCATAAAATCCATCTCTAGAAAGACAGCTGGTACAGAAGAAGACACTGTAAGGTAACTGCTTCAGCTGGGTTTATAGCCATTGGATAAGCTGAGTACAAGTCATTCCAGATGGAAAGCTGGGGGTGGCTATGGCAGAGCCTGACAGACTGCAAGGTCTAGAGAGGCGTGGAGGTACAAAGGAGGCAAGAAGAGCCTCCTAAAAAGCGTTAGCCATACACTATGCATTGAAACAGATACTCTTCCAACTGTAAAGCCTATAGGAATTTTGACAAGCTCAGGATGTGACAGCTCTGAGGTCCCCTGACAGGCAGCCACAAAGTGGGGTGGCACATGTGAACTGGTGTGAGAATGACTGGAGGGGTGGGAATGGGAAACTTCAAACTGGTAGCTAATCATTTCAGTCTTGCAGGGGTTCTGGTGCTTATTCTCAGGCCCCAAGGCTCAAAATCTGATAAATTTGTAGGGAATAATAATACTTTTTAAGTATGAAGTGAATGGATCTGCCTAACAAGTAAGTGCCATTGGGTGGAGAATGTCAGAGCTTGTTTCTAGCTTTAGCAGCTATGAAGATCTTCCAACTTCTTGGCTTTCTAGGAATGCTAAACTAAACCAAAAGCATCACTTCCAAATCTTTCCCTGTCAAGTGTTCTTTCTCTGTAATACATAGCAAAAGCTTTTCTTTCACAAGACAAAATGAGACTTCATCACTTTTCCTTCATGCTTTGCCTGTATTTCAGGTCTCTGATGTTCTTCATACAGCACAGACAATTCTCTGGTGCAGTCTACAGTCGGGTTCTAAAGTAGCTGAAACAACTCGAGTATCATCTCACCCTGACAGAGATAGAGGCCCAGAGGTCTAACACTGTGCTTTATAATGTGTATTTGGGATATCAATACCCTCTTCTCCAGACTTATGGAAAACATACAAAGGCTTAATACTTGAAGAAACTATGCCTCTGTTGTCTCTTCAACTTGGCCATGCCCAAAACCTTTTGGAACAACACGTGAATAGAAGAAAAAGTCCACCCTGTCCTAGTTCTGTTCCCATGGAATTAAGTGGTGGCAGGGAAGGAGGGAGCAGGAGACTGGAGTCACTTCCTCCTTCGGCTGTTCTTTTATCACTATTATAGGACATCCTGTGGCTACATGGGTAAAAACTTCCATCTCAATGACAAAACTCCTTTGCCGTAAGTGGAACAAAGGTATTGGATGCTGTTATCTCTCCTATTTTACAAGCAGTTGTTTTATGTCTTTGCTGCACTCCACCTATGAACACAGGTGCAGTGCATGGTGAACTCTGTGCCCAATTACTGGATTTCCCAGCAGGCTCCCACACCTGGTTCACTTTGCTTTGGAATAAAGGAAGCACATTGCAAATTCTTTGAGGCAGGACTTGCTTTAAATTCCTGCTTCACGTAATCCTTGGCACCAAAGGTTTCTACCACTAAAAGCCTCGGTGTTGTTCCACACTGCAGCATTATCAGTGCTAATCCCTGGATTCCTGCCTTGAAGTTCCTCCTTAAATCCAAACCAAAACAAACCAAAAGAGCACACTAAACAACCAGTTCAGACAAGCCAGGGCACAGCGTCCACGATGGAGAGCCCTGCCTCAGCAATGTCTTGAAGCCAACTGGAACGAGCTTTTTCCACAGTGAGATTCCAGTTGCTCCCTGCAGGATGCTGGGACAGTTGCATTGAGGAGGATCTCCAGCAGGGAGCAGTGCCTGGCTCTTGTGGCGCTCTCCTTTTGCCTTCAGAGCACCAGACCAAACAAAAACACGCTCTGTCCTCCTCTACAAGAGGCTGTCATTGGCGACTCAGTCAACGTTTTTGGACAGGCTGTTTGCAAGCAGCTCAAAGGCAGGTGAATGCATTATGCATAAGCATCAGGGAAATAAAAAGCCATGCAGGAAAGCAGCAGAGCTCAGCTGCTTCCTAAACCCAGAGCATGTTATGCAAAGGTTGTACCATGAAGCAGTCCCACCCCTCCAGCTACTGGTATCTTCCACCAGTGGGGTTGGTCTCTCTCCTCTGCCTTAACACGGGGTGTTAAAGTGCTGCTCTTGTTATTCTTTGATATGGGAATGTAAATATTGATTTCTCTATTTTTAACGTTTAATTGCTTGTTCCTAGCTCCTGCCAGAGCTTTGGGCTCTTTCACCACTTCCCTCCTTGCCTGGATTGCTAAGAGATTAACCAATTTTAAACAGTCCCATTTATCCCAAGACACGGACACGTGAAATATCCTGCAGTGATTGAAGTGCTGGTAAGGTATTCTTCCATTAGTCTGAACATGTACCTGTCTCTCTCATCTCTATACAGAGACCCAGGGGGTGGGAGCCTTTTATCATCTCTTCTGTCTAATTATAGAATCTCCCAGTGTTCGAGATGAATCTTCGTTTCACTGGATCTTCTGACACGTGTTATTTAAGCAAGAGCCCTCTTAAGTCTTTATTTGCTTGTGTGTTTTACATCAAGGTAAGGAGAAACAGGGATGCAGGGCATATTCCTGTTGCCTGATTGCATAAATTTGAGGCAAGGGCCTTTTCCCTTGTTTATCAGAGATGGGATTAGATGCTTCTTGGGACCTGAGTTCTTAGGAAAGAAGAGTGGCTTGGATACCACACTTCATCACCAGAGAGGAGTGGGTATTCCAGAGGCTGAGTTTGTGCATCTGAACTCAGCTCTGGGCTGTTTCTCTGTCCAGAAGATGTTTGTGGTGGGGAGGGGGAAGAGCCATTGGAGAAACAGTCTTTAACTTGTCACAGTGACTAGCAGCATGGAATGAAACAGCAGGATTCCCTTCCAGAGCCCCCACAGAGGCTATCTTCACACCGGGCATCACCAGTGAATTACATTGCTTGAGACAATCCTGAATTTGGCTCATTAATTTCTTTGGGAATTGCATGTTGGCAGCATATGTTCAAGCAGCTCCTATCTCAGCTCTGCTTTCAGTGCCCATGGGGATGGACACGGGCAGGGAGATGCAGGCTGCTTTGTGTCATTTGCTACCAAAGGGAAAAAAAGCAGAGCTTAGAAGGCAAACCTTCCTTTTTCCATGTAAAGGAAGGTTTAACAGTGTAGAAGCTGACTGATTTCCCCAGAATGTAGCTGAAATTTGCATGTAAGAACACCAAATGAGCTAAACATCTTCCTAAAGACAAGACCTAGAGATTACCTCTGTATTAAAAAGGTTTTAATTTGAAACAAGTAAATCTGTTTCTTATTGCCAAAGCACAGAGCTGAGCTCAACAACAAACATGCCACAGAAATAATGCTCTTGGTTTGGGCATTGAAAGAGTTGGGGCATTTCAGCCAAATTCTCCCTCCAAAGCAATGGTTTATTTTCAAAGGAGCTGCTTGCTAATGAATGGCTTGTTTCTCTTCATGTTTTCAATGAAACAGTCAAATGTTGGTATGAAGTAATTTAATTTCATGAGATATTTGTCAGCCAATGTCAATAATTTTGGTCTTGAACTATTTTAGAAGCAAAGAGATGGGCTTCTATTTTCTCAGGGTGTAAATGAAAATGGTGTAAATTATGTGCAGTATGTGGGGAATTCATGCTCTGTGTTTGGGTGGTATAAGAAGAGGTAACTGGCATCAGATGAGAACCTGGTCATAAGACTTAGTACAATCAATAGCTAAAACAGGATACAATATTCACCTCTGATAGCTAATAAGGATCCAGCCTGTTGGTAGCTTCCTTGCATCTTGCACAAAGGCCATTTCAGCCTGGCCTGCAAAAGGAAGGATCATCATCCTTATGTCTTTCTGTTTAATGATGTTTCTGTAGCACTTTCTCAGTAACAGACACTAATACAAACAGTGGTTGCTGGTGATAGTAAAGTGATGGTGCTTCTGCATCCAGAATTGATGTAAAGCCTTTGATATCAAAGAAGAACATTTTAGGCATCATCTTGTTTGTCTGGAGAGGTAGTTCTGCAACACCTCAAAACAGCTCAGTGTTTCTACCAAAGGATATCTGCTGACAGCAGGTTGGTGATCCCAGTTTTGGTGATCTGGTGAGAACTCAGGCTTTGAGGATTTGCCAAATCATGTTTGGAGTAAGGGCCTGGAACATTCAATCCAAATATCATACTAGAGATGCAAATAGCTGTCCAGTGTGTAAGCCAGCACTGCTGTCATGAGATGACACAAGATAGCTTCAGCAGCTTAGTGATAAACCCCTCTGCCCCATATCTTCATGCAGATTAGAGGTATTCCATACAGTCACAACTTCATGCCTTTTAGCCCCCTCTTTCAGGGGCTAAAACTGTATATTAAGCCAACAAGAAGGTATGGAAATTCTAACCTTTGCTTGGCAGTTCCTAAACACTTTAGCAGAGCTCTAACTGCACCTCATCTGCCTTCAGTTCAGAGAACTTGCACTTGACTTCTGGTCAGGCCACAGAGAACTTCTAAAGAAGCAAAACATGCTGTGATGGAGCAGGTTTGCACTCTGGAAGAGTACAGCCTGCCTTGCTTCATGGATTGAGGCACAGTGCATCCACAGCAGCAAGCAGAGGCTCAGCAGCTCAGATTGCTTCTGCTTTATTCCAGGTCTGCCATGCCTGTCTGGGAGGGTCAGAAAACCTTCAGTGCTTTAAACCCAGGCTGCTCCCCTGGCAACAGCTGCCTGGAGGCTGGTGCTGGTCACGCAAGGGGTTCTGGTGCTGGAAATGCACTCCAGTTTCCTGGAGTACTGTGTTCAGCTTTGTGGCCCCAGCACAAGAGGGATGAGGAGCTGCTGGAGTGAGGCCATGGAGATGCTCCGAAGACTGGAGCAGCTCTGCTCTGGAAACAGGCTGAGAGAGCTGGGCCTGTGTTTTCTTGTGTGGTAACTCCCCTATCACCCCCCAACTAAAAGGGATGAGAAACACTGATGGAAGGTGGAATTTGGCTTCCATTCAGCCTCTCTGTTGGCCCTGCATCCTCCAGTGTGGCCGTGCCAAGCTGGTGTGAATGCCCTGGCACTGCTCCCTGCCGGTCACCGTGACCTTCAGGAACATTCTATTTTCCTGTTCATACACAATGCCTCTGATTAGCTCCAGTGCTCACACGGAGCCAGTCGGGATCCTGACCTTGCCTTACCTTCAGCCTTCCTGGATTACCTCTCACGGCCAACCCTCCCAACCTTAATCTCTCTGGTCATATAGAGAGCAGCTCGGAGTGGGAGGATGGCAGTGTTGCAACCTGCGACTGCAAATACCTTCAGCAAACGTTACACCCTCTAGGAAATATTGCCTAATTGTTGGAGAGGGGGAGAGGCTGACAGGTACAGGGCTAAGAGAGGAGTTTCCTTCACTGGAAATGCCCGTATGCGTTGCTTTGCGTACAGGGAAATGAGATATCCCATAGGGAATTACCAGAGAAGATTGAACTGTGTCTTTGCCCTCTTTTCCTTTTTAAATGCACTTTGGATGCTATTTTTCCACTGTTTTCTGTTTGAATCTCCAGTGCTGTGCATGTAATTCAAAGAACAACAGAGGTTTTCCCTTGCATGGGAGGAGGAAGGGGTATTCTTCACCTCTCCCTCTTCTACCTGTTCTCTTCTGCCTGGTTACATGAATGTAGAGGCCTCTAAAGACTGAGGTTTGTGAAACTTCACCAATAGCTTTAAAAGTCATTAGAGTGAGCAGTGGCAAAGTGGCTGCATAATCCTCATTATCCTGGAAAACCAGGCTAGGAAAAACTGCAATAGAGAAGAATGTGGGCTGCCAACACAGGTACAGTTGGAGACAGAGGGTGTTTAATTCACTCTTCAAAGACTTTCTGTGACTTGATCATCTTTACAGGTGTGGGAATCAGGCAGTGGGACAGCTTGCTGCTACATTTGGTCTCTTGTTTAAGTGCCTAAAGCTGGGGAGTTTTGATGTGAAAAGCCCTTTTGCATTCATGTTTCTGAAGGCCTTATGGGATCCATGTGAAATACAAGTATAACAAACTAGTCCCTTGACTATAAGATATATGAAGATTTATATAAGGCATCTATTTCCTTGCTAGAAGATGCAATAATAAGGTTATAATTCTTTTTCAAGGTGCTCATGAAATCCAAGGAGTGCTGTATCCAACAAAGCCCAGTAAAAAGTCAAATATTAAACCATGGAAAATTCCTTCAAAAAATAATGTTCTACATCATTACTTATGCAGAACCTTGAGTCAAGCAGTGGAGCCTTGTTATTCAACAGCCAGGAAAAGCATGGAACAGAGAACTAATGTCACACATGGACACATGCTGCAGGTAGGGGAGACAGCAGGTCTCAGAGGGTCTGGAATTCCCTCAGGTTTTGTAAGCAGAGATTGGTGTCACAAGCCATCCTCTGGAAGGAAGCAAGCTCCATAAAAGTGCTAATGTTTGCTTGCTGAAGAAACCAATCTCAGCTTTACTGCAGGAATGCTTTTTAATGCTTCTCTCTCTGAATAGATGCAAGTTGAGGATGAACACTACTGTTTCCGTGGCTTATGCAAGATGCTTTAGCAGCTCCTGCTCCTGACCATCCCGGAGTTCAGGTGAGCAGCACTGTTCCATCCCAAAGCCACTGAGCCAAACCCAGCACTCAGGGCTGGGTACCAGCTCCAGCCCTCTCGTGGGAGAGCAGCACTATCTGGACAATCTCTTTCATTGAAGGATTTTTGAGCAGTGACTCATGTGCTGGTGGTGTGCTTGCTCCCAGTGCCCTTTCCCACAGCTAACTGGAGGGGCAGAACAACACGTCTCTCGGAGAACAATGTTTTAATCAAGTTTGGAGGCTGCTCCCACCCTTACATAAGCTAATTCCCAAAGTATCTCTGGAGGTCAGTTCCAAGCAGGTTTTTCCTAGCTTGCCATTGCTGTTTTCCAATGGGAGCAGTGTTTCTTAGGGGAGGTCACAGTGTGATCTGGGAGGGATAAACCTGCCTTGTGGGGGCAGCCTGGAAGGGCTGTGCATGCTATTTTATACAAGGAGGGTGCTGAAACATTGGCACAGGTTGCCCAGTCTGGATGCACCATCCCTGCATGCATTCAAGGCTGCATGTGGTCCTGAGCAAACTGATCTAGATGAAGATACCCCTGCTCATTGCAGGGGGTTAGAACTGAATGAGGACCCTTCCAACCTGCACTATTCTATGATGTTCTTGAGTGTGCAGCAGGGTTGTAGGGGTCAGAAAACATCATCTCCCCTGGGTCCTGCAAGAAAACCACTGTGAGAGACAGGAAAACTCCTATACTTGTCTAGACTTCAGTTTTCCCACCTGTACAATGGAAAACCCCAGTTTTTACATGTTGTGGACAAGAAAAGATTATTATTGGATATGCTTGTTGAACAACACATGCTTGGGCCTCCCAGCAGTGAACTGTGTGGTCCCCATCCAGAACTGAGCTGCAGCTTGATTATGGTGTGTCTAGGTTTTATTTCAGTACCACAGGGAAACAGTAGGAAGCAGTGCAACACATAGCAGCTTTCCCAGAGAAGCTTATTAGTCTGGCCTTGTCTCCCCCTGCACAGCAGGCCATTGACATGTGGAAATTAATGATTAAGCCCCAATTCTGACACAAAGCTGTGCAGTTAGGAGAACCCACTGGATTCAAACCTGAAATCCAAGGGGTTTGGCTGGTTGCTGTCATAGTTTTGTACCAAGGCCACTAAAAACCCCCAACACCCGTGGGAGGTTCAGCACATGAGCCCACTGCATGTAATCTGTCACAGAAACTCTATGTATTACAAAGAGACCAACCCATCCCCTTCCCCCAGGTGTTTCTGGTAGCACAACAGGACAGCAGAGCAGCTGAGATCAGCTAAATCCCAATTTACACCTCCGCACTTGCAGGTGGATTCTGTTCACCTCCTCATTAGCAATCTATCTTCCACCAGCAGGAACACAGGAGCTTGCCATGGAGATCAGACCTGAGGCCAGTCCACCCTTGTGTCTCATCCCTGCCATTGAGCAGAGCTTCAGCAGAGAGCACTGGAGGCTGCAAGACACTAAGCTGGAGGAGGGATGGCTTCACTGCGTTGGAGGTAGGGGGAAAAGGTTACTGCTGAGGAGGCAGAGGTGAACCCAGAGGGCTGGTGAAGCTGGGGCAGAGCTGAACTGTGTGCTGTGCCATGCTCTGCTTCTTTCTGGTGGGTCAGGACCTGCAGCCAGGACCTTACTGTGCTGAGGAAAAGGGAGAATATGTGAAAGAGCTGTTGTTAAAGTGTCCTACCCCCTCCCTGCCTTTCCCTTTGTTTTATTGTGCTGTTTCTAAAGCTGCTTTCCTGGTGTTTGAACTCCTTCCTTTCCCTCCTGCTCCCCTGCTTTTCCCATTTAGGTAGGGAAATGCCCTGCTCTTGACACAGCATCCAGGGTGGATCCTGTGTCCAGTCCTGGTTCCCAGGTTTGACCAGAGCCTTGCCAGGTTCTTTGTTTCTGTGTGCACCATGAGGAGCCCTTTGCATATCTTTCAGGTGATTTAATCCTCAGTTGGCCATGCCTCAGACGGCTCTGCTGCTGCAGGTGCCTTGCTGCAAGGGGCCCAGGAAGTGCTGAGCTTTCTCAAGAGCACTGAAACCCCCTTCTCTCCAAGTTGTCTCATGCAGCAGATGATGGCTTTGTGAAGAGCAAAGCAGAGGACCCTTTACAATAAGAGGAGTGTGTGCTTTGCTGAGTGCAGAGTGTTTGCAGCTCTTAATGATGCAGAACCTCTGTTAGGTGGCTGTGGGAAAGGGGTGACTGAGCTGTGTGCAGGACCTGTTAATATTTGTTTCACACTAACAAAGGCTGGAATGTCGCAGGCAGGAGGAATGGTTCTTTGCTTTTGGGCCCACAGAACTCTTAACACATCTGCTTTCTGCTCTGCACTAAAGGCTGAGCCCATTGCAAACTAACACAGCATCCCAGTGTTTGCAACAGAGCAATTCTAACTGCCCTAGCTTGCAGCATTCCCAGCATTCAAACACAGTTACACCCTCAACAGAATCAGTGTCTGGAAGCCCAGGGTCTTACTGACATCGCTATGAAACAGTTCTGAGCTTTCGTTTAGCACAGCTTGTGCCACATGATGGAGACCAAGAAATGAAGATCAGCCTTTGACCATTTGTTTGCTTTGTCCATGTTAGGTTGGGCCAGGGGGGAAACCAGAAAACAGCACAAGGCAGTAACTCACAGAAACCAGAGGGAGCAGTTACAGAACTAAGAAGCTGCAGTGGAATCATAGGGGATGAAATTCACTGCTACAGGTACATGAATTCATAGGGCAGCAATAGTGAATTACTGGCAGAGGTCTGGGCCAATGCTCGTGAGCTGCAAATAAGCCCAAGAATAGAAACCAAGACTGCTTGTCATCACAGGGGCACAGGGAGATGGATGCTAAGGCTGTTCTGGCAGCTAAGAGACAAGTGTGTAACTCCCTTAGACAAGGACATGCATTTTCTGGGGCATCTGGAAGATTCTAGGGTTCTGTAGCTCATCCTTGCATCAGTGAAACATCTAATGAATAACTTCAGCAGCTCACTGCCACGCACACAGACACAGATATATATATATGTATATGTGTGTGTGTGTGTGATGCCTTTAAAACTGGATCCAGAGCAAGAACTTTACTGAGACTAGGTCTTGCTTTGCCTAGGAATGTTGATGTCCCTTCCAAATGATAGTCTATGATAAATACATATTTAAAACATAGAAACAGCAGTGTGAGTGACAAGGGCCAAGTTCTGATTTTGCTCACAGGGCACCAAATCACACGTGAATTGACTGGCTTCAGTTTCCTACCTGCATAGCTGGCTTCCAGAATTCATAGGAGATGAACAGGAGTAGTAGTTGTGAATGCAAAAGTGGTTGTTTGGTTTTAAAGATAAACTGCTGCCAAGGTGTTGCTCCTGCCTGTTGTTGCAACAGTCACCCCACTATGCAGTCTCCCCCACATTTGCTTTTGGTCACTTGATGTATATTATGGTCAAGATGGAATAACCACAGTGACCTTCCCTAAAACACAGGGGTGCTGTCAGTGATACCAGTAGAGAGCCCATCTATCAGGGCTGAGAGCTACTACAGACCCAGAGCCAGCCCTCTTTGTGCTCAGCTGTGTACTTTTGCCTCCCTAGATGCTTTTCAGTCTTCTTTTATTCACTGTGGAATGTTCTTCAGGCGTTTCATTTCATGTACCACGCTGGGAGCCTCTCAAAAGCTTTCTAAGCACAACCCATTCCTTGGCAGGGCTTCTCCTGAGGCTGAACACACTGCTCATTGCTGTACCAGTCGGGCTAACCAGGCATGTGCCCTCTTTTCAAAGTGCCTTTGGTTCCTTTCAGAATCCACCACTGCTCAAGTCCGGGCCTGTCTCTTGGATGCCTCCCGCACTGTGAAGCGATGCCAGAGAAGGCAGGAGGCTCCATCCTCCTGCCCTCCTTGGGAAGGTGAGAGGGATGCCCAGATGCTCTTGGAAATGAATTTCAGATGGAAGCTACTGGTCCAATAGCCCAAGGGCAAACTATGCCAACGGTTTCGGTGAGTTTTACAGCGATGGGATTGTGATGGGCTATGTGTCCTTCCAGCTCTTTCTTTCTGTGCTTTGTGAGCTCCTCAGTCCCTGACAGGGCCCCATCTGTTGCTGGGAGTTACTGGCAGTGCGTTGCAGCTCAGAAAAGCAGTTGCTTCACAGTGTCAGATGGGGCCAGGTTTTCATGTGTGTTGTCAGTCAGGTTTTGCATAAGCTGCAAAGCCCGTCCCACAGAGCCGTGGTGCTCGCTGCTTTTACTTTATCCTTGTGGAGAGCTTAACTGTTTATGTGGCATAGCCAGCCATGTGCAAACTGTTCACACTGCTTCCCTGGAGCTTCTCATGAGGGAACTGTCCCTTGTAGCGCTCCAGAGCTTGGCTTCTCTTTTGAGACACTCAGTTAGCATCTGACACCTTGCGACACAAATGGATGCTTTAGGCCAGGCTGAGGAGAGTCTTGCTTCATCCCAGCACTAAATACCACTAGAAGGTCATTGTGATTTTGGAGTAGAGGTGGGCTGCTCACTTAGGAAACAGCTTTACATTAGTGAGCTGTATGCAGATTGAGATACATTCAGTGTCCTGGTGGCTTTGTGCTGACGGAGGTATCTTTCTGGCAGTGTTCAAGGCCAGGTTGGACACAGGGGCTTGGAGCAAGCTGCTCCAGTGGAAGGTGTTCCGGCCGTGGCAGGGGTTGGAACTGGATGAGCTTTAAGGTCCCTTCAACCCAAACAGTCTGGGATTCTATGATCTTCTGTTTCCATCAGCTGCCTGTACCAAATACCTGTCCCTTACTGAAGAGGTACAGTCTGCTGTGAACAGCAGCATAGCTCAATGACTGATGAACTTGGCTTTGATTTATCACGCTTATGAGAACAGCCTGAAGGGCTGGTTGGGTCTGGCCTCAAATGGCCTTGCTTATTGCCTCTTACAGTACTGAAGGAGTGGTTGACTCTGTTTCACCTCCACAGGAACAGGATCTCATGTGCAGTGTTTCTGCAGAGAAGTGTACCTCACAGTACAAGCAGGTAACACTGTTCACACACATACAGTCAGAACCCCAGTTGATCTCTCGGATTGAACCTACAGCATTTACTCACCAAGACAAGTAAGTTTTTCTGGGATCAGCAGTGGTTTGACCATAGTATCTACGAATAGAACTAGCTGAATTTAGTAGCTGTATCAGAGAGAGCCACTGGAGGTATAAACAGGGAAAAGCTTGGGATATTCTCATTAAAAACAGGAATAAGGGATGCACATTGCTCCCTTCCTGTGCCCATCCTCTTCCTTCAACACCGTGTGATGGCTCCATCTCTTCCTGGAGGAAAGGTGTGTGTTAGGGAGCAGCAGGTGTTTTCCCCAGTCTGCTTTCTTTTCCTGCTCTGTTCCAGAGGGTGGGCTCACGGATGCTGCCATTGGGATGCATAAGGAGGCAGTAAGGGGGACACAAGAGGAGGGGGGGTGTGTGAACCTCTTACCATTTATTTAGTAGCTGAAATAGTGTGATGTTGCAAACAAAACGATACAAAGCTCCCCTCGTACCCTTATATCCAGACAAAGGGTGGGAAAATGGGATAGAGCAGGGAATGGGAGACCTCTCAGTTCACTCTAGTCATGCCTAAAACTTCTGAGTTGCAGATATGGAAGAAATCCAGTTAAAAACAAAGAAAAAAAGGCCTTCAATGCAGGCTGTGTCTAATTCAGTTTGTTCAGCACACAAACACTGTTACCTCTGACTCTTCCTGCTTGTTATGTTTTAAGGTATATTTATAGGTAGTTCCTTCGTTCCCAACAGCTCTAAAAAAGCCCTGATTTTAGGACAAGTTCTAAGGGAAATAGAGAACAAAGGCAAGTAAGCAATGAAAGAGCTGCATGTTACTGACCCATCCTAGTTAGGTTTTGGGTTTCCCTTTATTCAGTGGCACTCAAGGCTTTTTCTCTCTGCATGCATTCACTGAAAGGCTCACAGCCATCAAGTAGCAGATAGGGAATAATGAGGTAGGTTTGCCCACAGAAATCCAAATGGCTTTGTTTAAAGTGGTGTTTGGTATGCAAATAGAATTAGCAATCCAGATGAGGCTGTTCCTCCTCCCTGTTTGCTTAGCCTCTCCCTGGCTTTGGCTCCCAGCTGCAGGGACTGAGGGAAGGGCTTAATGCAGCCTACTCACTGATTTGCATTTGGACACCAACACTTAAATGGAATCTTAGTCAAATATCAGATCATCTTGGTTATCCCAATCCCTCCTTAAGTCCTGTGGCTGTGACACTGTTTGGAAGTGAGTTAACAGTGGCAGAAGGTAACAGTGGTTGGGAAGAACCTGCCCAAGGAGTCATTGTGCTTCATATATCCTATATATATGATACATATATATATATAATCATGCTTGAGATGTATATATACACACACATATCTATATATCTATCTTCCTGAGCCCTGTGCTTGCTCTGTGCCCTCCCAGAGCAGCATCGTGAACACTGATCCCCTCACCTGAACCTGGAAGTAGTTTGAATCCCATGTGCTTTTAAAGCAAGTTCACAACAACTGGGAAGGAACCTGCTATATCCTTGAAAAAGGGGGATAGGTTGATAGAGGATGCGTTGTTCATTGAGCAGCTTCTTTAATACTTCAGTCTGCTTCTGTTGAGTAAGACAATCGAATTACGTGTGCATGGTTTCTGTAGTCTTGAACTTTGTTCCTGAGTCAGTTTAGGTTTAACAGCTGGGCCAGGAGGTGCTTGTTAAATTTACTGCTTTGGGAGCTGACTCCACCTTTCCTTGCTTAAAATAAACTGACAAAGGAATAAGAAAAGAGCTTCTTAAGGGGGCTGGGTATTGCATTTCTCTTCCCTACCACTCAAGTGTATAAATAGCCTCTATGCTACATATAAGGCTGATGATACGCTGAAGATGTAAAGAACATCCATACCATGCTGAGAACAATCCTTGCTATTGATTGTGTTTTCATCTTACTTAAAGGGGATATGAAGTGCCTTTAACACACTGGAGTTCCTACTGCTTCCTGATGCCTAATAAAGTATTTATGAGGGTTCAGGTTGGGGTTTTTCCCCCTAAATGTTTTGATTCCTATTAAAATCCTGGGAAAACTAAATGCTTTGTCTTTGCTCAGCTCCCTGTTAGAAACAGGAAAGGATGTGCTCAACCCATACATTGCTATGCTGTTATGTTAAATGTTAATGTTAGTAAGGGTAAAGCCAAAGAAGAAGTCTGAATACTTGGAGTCTACAACAAAGCCTCCTGGTTATTTGCTTCTGCAACTGGCATTGCTCTAGAGCATTGTGATAGCAAACAAAGCCAGTTCTGAACCCTTCCTCCTGCTCATATGCAGCAGTAGGAAGCATCAATAATACTTAACGTGGGAGGCAAGCGAAGGAGGGGCTGTGGTTGGTACAATGCTGTCCCTGCTCTGATGCTGGGTTGTGTAAAGGCACAATGGGCTGTGGCCTGATGGTTTAGAAAGTACTTAGTGTTTTACCTACTGGTATGTAAAGTGTTAATGCACCAGAGTCCTCAGAACTGTTTGTGTATGCCATAGCAAAAGCTGTAGGCTGCTAAGAGGGTATTTAACTTCAGTAGAACCTATGCTCACCTTAAACATGTTGAAATAAGGATTTTAGGGGTTTGGAGGAGCAAATAAGGCTGAAAAAAAATGCCTTAAATCCAGTTTGTGTCCCTACTTTTCAGAATTCTCAGTACCAAAGCATTTTAAGGTAAATAAAATGGAAATTTGCCCACTTTTTTTTGTCCTCAATATAATAATCTGCTTACAAAAAAGCCCCCAGAATCAACCAGGAACTGAGACTGAAAGCTGGGATTTAAAAGTTGTGCTTGTGCCTAGAAGCCATCTGGTATTAGGGACTCTATTGGGAGTTTCTGAAGCCTTTTGAGTGTTGCTGAAGATACTACAAGTAGCTGGAAGGTTCCTACTTGCCTTGCCCTTGTGATAAGCCCTTTATCAACAAAGCAAGACGTAATTGTGCTGGGAGGAAACAGATTGCTTCAGTCTGCACCTTGGCTCAGCCCAGGCGGTTCCAAGAGCAGTACAGCTTTCTGTTTGCTGCTCAGCTCAGATAACCTGCCCACGGTGTCCCCTTGTCAATCAGAGGAACAGTGGGGTTGATGGAGTTAGGTGTTCTTGCTTTCCCACTGCTTCCTTCAGAGGGGGGGTTTGGCTTAGGAGCTCTCCCCCTTTGTGCAGGTGGGTCTAACTTCTTAGTTCAAGGATCATAAGAGGGTGTTGAAGTCAAAAGTCTCCTTGGCTTAGTCCAGACTACAGATCAGGAGGACAAGCAACATTAAATATCTATAAATATATTTAGTTATATATATCAATAGGCTGAGAGAGTTGGGGCTGTTCAGCCTGGAGAAGAGAAGCTGCGTGGAGACCTCAGAGCAGCCTTCCAGTATCCGAAGGGGGCCTATAGGGATGCTGGAGAGGGACTCTTCATTAGGGACTGCAGTGACAGGACAAGGGGTAATGGGTTCAAACTGAAACAGGGGAAGTTTAGATTGGATATAAGGAGGAAATTCTTTCCTGTGAGGGTGGTGAGGCACTGGAATGGGTTGCCCAGGGAGGTTGTGAATGCTCCATCCCTAGCAGTGTTCAAGGACAGGTTGGACAGAGCCTTGGGTGTCATGGTTTAGTGTGAGGTGTCCCTGCCCATGGCAGGGGGTTGGAACTGGATGAGCTTAAGGTCCTTTCCAACCCGAACTGTTCTGTGATTCTATCTATATATACACACATGCCCTCTTATGATCTGTAGTCTTCACAAATACATACATACAGGGACAGTTTAATGCTTGTATTCTGTGAGACACATTATTAGCTCCTGGCTTGTGTCAGCACCATTTGATCTGGATAAAGGGGTTTCTCATTGAGAAATTCTCCCCTTTGTTTGGAAGCCAAGGCTATTTCAGTGTATAACTTGCTGAAACATTGCTGGGGGGCTTCAGTCTCATGTGGCTGGCTAGGACTTGATGAGTGGGGTGAGGAGAAGGCAGTGTTTCATCTGCATTGCCTTGAACCCCCATCCAGCTTCACAGAGGTGTGACCCCTTACAGCTGGTCATAAATTAGAGGCACACAACTGTATCAGTGCCAGATTACACCCAGAGCAGTTGAGAACACTCAGCTTGTATCTCATACAGAGCTCTACTGAGAAGCAGTTACTGCTCTTGGGCAGGAATTACTCAACTGAATTCAAGCATTGGGGAAGGAGTTTTCCTGGTTTAAACACACAGAAATCTGTATTGCTTCGAAAGAAATTCAACTCAGAGCTGGGTTAAGAGCCATAGTTTATTGGAAATACAACTAAATTGCCTGAAATGAATGACAGAAGCTCTAAGGCAGTGAAACAGCACGTTAAATAGCAGGTAAGATATTAAAACGTATCTCTACAATAGCCAAAGAAACCAGTTTTTATAGATGTGTTTATCCATGGGTGGGTTCTAGTGATAAAGGCAGTGACAGTAGAATATTAATCACAACAATTAGAGCAAGCTCCTGATACCAGGATCTGTGAGCACAGCACTTAGGGACTGCAGTCCCATCTTCATCCCTGTGCCTTCTCTGAGGGTGTTTTGTGCATACCTGCCCTTCAGAACCGACTGTGCAGGGCACCTCATGGGGTTTGGTTTATTACCAATGGACTCAAGAACATGTTGTGGGAGAGGTGGAGTTCTTGTTTTCCCTTCATTTCAGGGTAATTAGGGAATGGGAGTGCTGCTGAAAGGTCAAATTTGTTTCATTTCAGGAAACACCATAACTCAAACCCACCCTTGAACGTTATCCTGAGCATCTTTAAGAAGACAGGAATAGAAACAGGGAGGCTTCCAGTAAGACTGGACCTTCTGTGACATCCAGAGGGTAAGTGCTGGACAAAGAAAGGCTTATGGAGGAAAGGAAGCTGAGGAATCCAACAGCTGAAGTTCAGGGATAGCACAGGTAAAAGTATAAATCGCAGTGCACTAATACCTTGGTGAGACCCTGCCGTGTACCAAAAGAGGTAACAGGTTTCCATAAGGTGATTGTACTATGCAAAGGAATGGCATTTGTACCCTGCAGAGTGAGACGTGCCAGCGTGAGTCACTTTAACCAGGGCATTCACAGCATCCTCATCATCTGAGCAGGGCTGTTTCCTCACTGGGAAGTTCCTGGCAGTTCAGTGAGACTCCATGGAAAGCACTTTGCTGTCTCCATTCTCATGCCTTGAGGGTGCTCAGCAATTGAGGTCAGGAATACATTCTGTGGTGCTGCTCCCTCTCATTGCTCTTACACTGCGCAACTAGGGGTGCTGTACTAAGGAATCGGTTGGCGTAGGCTGCTGCTTCTCCATAGGGGAAGGATAAAAGCTGATAGCCACGTGTGGGGAATCAGAGCACCTTTATATTGTGTGGTTTGACTAATCACATCTCACATGGAAGATTTGCTGAAGTGAGGGCTTTGCAAACCCTTGTGTTTTATAAGGTACCTTTAAAAGTACTTTTCTGTCAGTGTAAGAATAAAGCAGACTTTACTTACAGGGTGCAGTGAGCTATTGCTGAGTTTTGCTCATTTAATACATCATTTCCAAACAGAAGCAGCTATTTAAACTGAGAACTGAGGTGGTTGTGCCTGCACCCATCACATTTCAGGCCAGTCTGACAATAGATCCAAAGGAGCTCAGAAAACATATCTCAACCTACCTACAAGCTGATACTCTCTTGACTTTCTTCATGTCTCTTTATACCTCTGCAGGCATTACAGTCCATGCTTGGGTGTGAACAAGACGTTGCAGTTGAATAAGCCTTCAGCATAAGCCCAAACTCCGGTGGGAAGGCCCAGACATCAGGCTTCCTCCATTCTTCTGACCAAGGCAAGCTTTCCTCTCCATCTCTGGGTCAAGACGAAGCTTTTTGCCGATGCGATTGACGGCATTACCAGACAGTATTAGACACAGATAGCTAGATCTAACTTTGCCTGGTAAGACAGCAATCAGCAGGCACTCACTCAGGCTAAAGGAAAACTCCACCATTAAATCCAGGACTAAAAAGCTAGGGCAGGGAAAGGCTGAGGGCCTTTCCCTTAGACAAAGCAATAACCAGTAAATATTTAACTTGCTCGCTTATGAAGCAGTGCCATTATAAAACACAACCAGTTCCAGCTCACTGCTATAGGGGTTGAAAAGAATTGTAGAGAACTTACCAACAGCTCTGGCCCCTGCATCCATCTGGCTGTGAAATTGCTCACAGCTCCATCAGCAGCAGCACAGCAGGACAGTGGATGCACATGGGTGTCAGCTGAACAACGTGCCCTCCCTCACCCATGGTCAAACTCCCCTCAGTGAGCTGAGCCAACTGCTTTAGAATGAATCTGATGCAGCCCAGGCCTCAGGCAGCAATGAAACCATCCCAAGAATCCTGCCTGTGGAATTGCTCTCTTGTGAAACCAATTGGAGGGAGATGAAAATCAGCAGGAGAAGGGGAGGGAAAGATATAGAGGCAGAAGGGGATTTTTCTGGGTTGCCCCTGGCTCTCATGACTGTCTCTGTCTGAGGCAGGATTGAAGGGACACTTTCCTAAGCATACATCACCATGGGGGCGGGCAGAGGGATTTCCCTGGTCTCTGTTTCTTTGTTTTTAAGGCCACATTCCTGTCCCTGCCCTGGATGCCCCATTAGAGCTGTTTGTTAGTTATACATTTATTTACTCAGCTCCATCCGAGGTTAGGACCCACACTTTGTGCTAAGCAGAGCCGGGAGGTAGGTGTGCGCTCCAATCCATCTTACTGCGATGCTTGTTAAAAGCCAATTTGCAGAGTCACTCAAATTTCACACCATTTCCTCCATCCCCTGTGAGGCAGTTACTCATTAACACAGAGGCTAATCACCAGAGAGCCTCCTCTGCTGCTTCCTTCCCTCGCCCTGGGAATTGCAACCTGCAAGGGCAAGCACAAAACTGAGCTTGCTGCAGTGAGTCAGCCCATGGAGTTAAAGCAGGCACAGTCAGCGCCTTTCAAGCTGTTCACATTGTAGTGGCAACAGGGTGAAGTTATACACAAATCAGTTCGTTTTTCCACCCTTCCTGTATTCCCTGGTAGTTTTGGGAAGGAAACACCCAGCTTGCTGCAAGGAATTGGAAAAACATGGAGATTTCCAGTGGCAAAGGCAGAGAATGCAGGATTTGCTTGGGTACCGCTGTATTTCTATCCCAGTTCTGTTTTGGAGTGAGGAAGGGGATTAACACTCAGTTGAGGAAGACACAAATCAATACTTGGAATATATTTAAAGAGGAGTTTGTGTTCAGTGCATGTGTAACATTGCCTTTTATCTCTCAGAGGAAGGAGCTGAAAACCAATGGGGACAACACTGAAGCATCAGTACAAGGGCTGTGCCCCGTCCCAGGAGCCTTTCAGAAGTGCAGGTGGTATGGATGCTCCTTGTGTAAGGCTGAATCTCAGCTTATAAAGTGAACTGCTAATGACTTCTGACTCAAATTCACATCCTCTGCAGGTTGTCTGCAAAGTAAAGAAGTACTGACCTGGATTAATCTGCCAAGGACTAGGGAGGACCTGCAGGGTAAGCAGAAGCTACCACTGAACATGTCTGTGTAGTTCAGGCAGGAGGCATGAAAATGTCACTAGAGGAGGGCAAGACTCACACCTAATTTAGTCCCCAGATTTGCCCTGCAAATACCTGCTTAGTTTTAGCTATTGAACGATCCCAGGATCTGCTTGCAGAACAGATCTTCAATACAGCAATGTTAACACTGCAATGCTTTCTTACTGAAGCAGATGGAGCTGGACTTTCTGGCTCAAACGCAGTGTCCTAGTCACTAAGATAATACTCCTACAGCAGGGAAAGGTCTCCTCAAGCACTTGTTCCTACGTCATGCCAGGAAACTTGTTTAAATCTGACCTCTAGGTCATCTGAGTGTACTTATTCCTTAAGGAGGCCCAGCTTCTCATCCAGACCTCATCCATTCTCACGCTCAGTGCAGTGGTGTACTTCTACCTGAGTTGCTACACGGAGTGAGGCAGCAGCAGCAGCTCTTGGTCTCTGGTAGGTAGAGCAGGGTCAGCACTCAGTTGTTCCTTGCCTGGGTTAAATTCCTTTGTTTCTTAATGGAATGATGGGAGTGATTAACCCACCTGTTCCACTGCCTGTGATGGGGTGGGTTATACGCTTGGAAGTTCATAGGCCGTTCAACCATGGAGGTGTAATTGAAGTGTAATTGGGAAGAGTGACCTTTTACAACCAGCATCTTGCTCTAACCACCTTTCACAGCCAGGCATGGCAAGTAAATCCTTCAGCCTCCTGGGCAAGGGCTGTGCCACAGCCCTCACCACTGCAATGGGAGAAGAAAGCGTGCCTGTGCCTATGCCTCTGAGAAGATACACCCTTTGTATGATAGACATGGCCTGTCTCACCTCCTTCCCAGCAACATCAAGGCTCAGCATCCACCAGACTGGTTTCCAGCAATGTATTTATGATTATATCCATTGGCTACATCTAAAAATACCTGTTAACGTGATAGCCATCATCCTTACCCTCTTGTCCAAGTGTTCCACTTTGGCCTACATTGTGGTACAATGTCTTTGAGTGAGAGCTCCTCCTGATGCATGGTGGTGGTTGGTTCACCCTTTAAACATCGTTACCAGACAGTGTTAGAGTAGATCCAGAAAATCCAGCACTGTCTAGTAAGATGCCCACAGAGGACCACAGTCTGTCCAGCAGCTGGAGAAATGAAGCAGCTATTAATGAGTCTGTATTCTTCAGGCTGTCAGTGTTCCATAATAACTAATAGAAATGGCTTGAGGAGGATTGCCTTATACCCTGGGGTGGGGAAATAGGTGGTGGGCAGAAGGAAGACATTCGATATTAAAGGACAGGTTCAAAATCATGGTGCATTTCTACAAAGATAGTAGAAAAAGTTGGTTTAATAAAGATCTAAAATGGAAACAAAAGGTTAAGTTCTCTTTCAACAGGATTTAGCACCAGAAAGATTGCTTGGGGTTTGTTTCTTGGCTTCCTCACTCCCTCCTCCCTTTTGACTCACAACCATACTAATTCAGGTCTTATTAATCACTTGAAAAGACATACTGAAGCTGGTCAATAAGGAAAACAGTGCTGAGGAGGGCACAGAAAAGGGACAGAGGTGGCCTAGCATTAAACACAGCTGCTTTTGCAACAAATCCTTTATTGTATTGGCTTCAGTTGCAGGGATGCAGACAAATTTGAGTCTTAAATAGAAGTGACAGTGGCAGGCGACGTTGGTGTAGTTATTAGTAATGTAATTAAGCATATTGAATGCTAATGATAACGATGATAAGGTATCTGTCTGCTTTGGTTTGTGCTTTTCAGAAGAAGGGGAAGTTTGCTGGAGCACCTCATGCAACAGAAGGTAGAAATCGTAGTGCAGGCTGCTCATCCTGCTTACCCTTGGTAAGAGCTCTGTGCTGTTCTAAGTGAGGCTGTTGTTAACTCCAAGGGATGGGGGTTCCTGACCTGCTGCATCACCCAGGAAAAGGCAGCAGCATTTCCTTGGTCTTCCTTTCTTCACCCCTTAGTGTGTTACCTCTCAGGGTAGCAATGGCCTCTCAATTGGTGACAGCTTGAGAGAGCTCTGATCTGAGCTATACCGTGTAGGTAATGCTATACTGCATGTAATATTTAGTATAGCCATAAGGTACTCACAAGGCTTTGTGGCTCCAGCACAGCAGATATACAGCCTCTCTATCAAAGTAAATGACAAAGGAGTACATTTCATCCACGCTCCACCCCAGTGAATCATTCAGCTGATGCTTCAAGAAGAGGGTTCAAGGAAACAACCGACCTTCTCAGTGCAAGTAATTAAAACCCCAGCACCCCATAGATCAGTAAGGGAGCTCAGGGCAAGGGGGGATGACGGGAGGATGCTGCTGGTGCCTTCTGCTGCTTCACAGCTGCCAGGTACACTGAACCACCTGCCCCTAAAGCCGTGTGTCAGATAAAACCAGCAATAATCCCCTCTCTCAGTGAGAGCTGTTATAAATCATTCTTTACAGGGCCTTTCACATCCGATAACAGGGAAGTACAACTTCCTGTGTTGTTATAATTCACTGTAAAGAACAAAAACCCTCCCTAAGCCATATAAACCAGCCTTCTCCCCTCCACTAAGTCCCTTTAGACTGGGCTAGTTCTTTCAAGGTCACTTTAAGCAGTATCATTGATGTAGGGCAAGAAATCTCATAGAATAAGAACAAAGCCCATCATAGCTTAAAATGCATCATTAGGCCACTAAAGTAATGAACACAGTCCAAGGGAATGGGAGTTAAGTCTCACTCAAGAAGTGACAAATGGATGTAAAAAAGTGTATCTGTGTAACAATAAAGGTGTATGCATTACATGACAGTTCAAGGATCTAAACTGAAGGGCTTTGCTGTGAGAACATTGCACTGGAGAGCTCCAGAGGAGCTGCTGTGAAAGGGACAGAGTGAGTTACAGCAGCAGAGCTGAAAGAGCAAACCCCACGTTTGATTCCTGAGTTCCAGTTAGCTGACAAGAACATCCTGTGTTGGAGAGGCAATGACGACGAAGGAAACTCGAGTGTGACATTTCAATACCTGTTTGCTCTCACTCTCTGCAGAGCTACCATGGTTTGAAAGGAAAGAAAAAGAACGTGTTTGGAGCAGGGTGCCTGCATTCAGCTCACCCCTACAAAGCCTTCTCATCCGAACACATCCTAGCACTGCAGTGTCAAACGTGTGCCACATTCTGCAGTTGTCTATTTACAGGCTCACTCTAACATTAGAATGAGGCCAGCATTTCCTTCTGGTTGGCTTTTACCCTTTATTCTAGAACCCAAAGCATTTCACATTCGATTTACTTATGCTTGGGGAGAGGTTTGCCTGGTTTCTCTCTGGACCTGCTTCCAAACTCGCTGTTGAGCTTTTCCACGTTGTACACGAAACACCATCATCATCATTACCAGGCAGTATTAGAAACACTGAAAACATCCAATGCTGCCCAGTAAGATGGTAATGGCATCTCAGGGTCATGGGCTACAAACAGCAGAGATACCACATGCTAGAAAGCCTGACTGTGTGGAGTAGGAAAGGAAAGAAGGGGTAGGGGGAGAATCCCACCTGTAGTTTGTGACTGCAGTGATTGCCAAATGCTCTTCATTTAGGAGAGGTGAAAACAAGGATGTTCTCTAGAGTTATCCCCAAAATACTTGTGCAGGTCACGTATTCCTGCCTCTTCCCACCAGCCTCCCCCTCCCTGTAAACCTTCAGAGCTGTCACTTACCCAGGAGTGCTGTTATTCATATTGCTACCTAGTGAATCACAGTTGTGAACTGGTAAATGCTATTTGAGGCATGGGCAATTACAGCCAACCTTCTGCCCTAGCTGCTGCTGCAGGTTAAAGTGTGGGGAAGTGCAAAATCCAGGAAGCACCATAGGTTTGTGGACTCGGGGAGATAGCTCTTACCTTTCTTCCAGTACCTCCAACCATTTAAGCTTTATCTATACTTTATTAGGCAATTCATATTTGCTGATCCATTTAGTCATCTTTCAATCAGATTTCTATTTGGGGAGGCCAAAGATCTTGCTGAGCATGGTTATTACAAAGAAACCATGAATATTCCAATGCTAAGAGCGTTTGAAGCCTCTCAATGGTCACAAGAGTTTTGCATGTGTTTTATATTGACTCATATACATTAACAAATACACCTGGTCCTCTAAACAACTGCGTGGATTACTACAATTCACTCACCACAAGGAAACTCTGCATTGGCATTTCATACCCTTGGGAAAGACAAGACCTGACAAACATTCCTTCCAGTGCATTCTGAATCCCATTGGGAATCTGTTTCCCAGACACTGCTGAGAGCTAAACCTTCCCCAGCCCCGTGGCTCCAGGATGGTGTTTGTCATTCACTCCCTCCACCCATCTCCTCCTTCACCTGCCCAGTTCCTGAAGCAAACCCAGTTTAATCAGTGATAGGGTACAAGAAGAAAGTGCCTCCAACTCAGCAAACACTGAGGGATGCAACGGGTGCAGTGAAAAGGAGGAGAAGAGGAGCAGTTTTTGTTTGGTTCCAGATAACTCCAGGTCAGAAAGGGCTGAATTCCTGAGGAAAAGGAACTCAATTCTGGTTTAATTTGCTAAAGCAACAAGGCTGAAGACACCCTTCCTGCTTGCACTGATGGCTTCAGAACTGCACTAAGGAGAAGGCATAACCAACTGCTCATCAGCACATTTGACCAGCAGGTCTGCACTCAATGTGAAGATGGTGACAAACAAGGTGAAAAAGAGCTAGAACAAACTGTGGTGAAATGAGAAGTAAATAATTGTTGCAAACAGAATCCCATCCCAGGTTAAGATACCTGCATCTGTTCCATTGTTAGGTACATAACCAGGTAGTTCACGTGGGTTACTGTACTACACATCACTACACTACTACATTACACACCTCCTCAAGAGTCACTTAAGAGAATCCCATTCTGAAGGGAGGAAGTTCTGTTATCTATCCCTTCCATGGGACTACCCCGGACACCTTCCTAAGTCTTGTAATGCATACAGTGGCATTTGGATGCAAATCCATGCTTGAGTTGCCCGCTCCAGCTGCAAAGAGCCAAGTAAACCACTGCAAAAAGAGATCCTGGAGGTGAGCTGCTGTTGGCAAACGTGGGGTTTGCTTCTCTAAGAGCTGAACCTCCTCAATCCCACTGAAGCAGCCAGCAAACAGCCATGCTCCACTTGACTGTTCCAACAGCAAGCGTCTCTCCGACATCAATAACATGGAATGAAGTCAGTCAACAAGAAGGAGCATTAAACAATAGCTCTTTGTCTAAAGCACCCTGCATGTTAGATGTGATAGCTGCAGCTGAAACAAAAGGAGGTAGAACAGAGGCTTTCCAAACAATAAACCCCCAGACTGTGTTTAACTGTTCTGATGCAGAGCAACCGGATCTGTTCCCATTTAATATGGGTAATAATGAGTTGCTGGAGTGACCACAGCTTACACAAATCCCAGGATGCTCAGTTATAATTACAGCAAACATATTCAGACTTAGGGAATACCAGCCAGCTGACTACAACAGCATAGAGAATAAGCTAAGATTCTGGCTAATTTACCCCTTTTTGCCTGCTCTTGTGTCTTGCAAGGGTGGGATTTATGAGCTTTTTAATTTGCTGCTGTATTGATAGAACGGTGAAACAGAAAGAGCCAAACCTTCCTTATTGTGTGGCTTTAAGTTCGATTTCAAAAGGGTTTATGGCATTTTCCCCCCTTCCTTTCCTGGCTGTTGTGGCTCTTTGCAAGTGGAAATACATATATATATATAGGAAATATATATATAAATGTATGAAGTATATATATATCCACACAGGTGTTTTTTAAGTAAGGCAGGTGCATTAGAATTAGATGTTTGCACAGTTGTATTAGAACTATATCATATGAAATCTCACTTAATAACCAGTTAAGTAGCTGCTATAACAGGGCGTTCTCTGCTAGGGTCCCTTTGGTACTGACACATCAGTTTTAACTGGCACAATGTCTTTCAGTCCTTGTCTCCTTCCTGTTTGGCTACTAGAGGCCAAACAGCTGCAGTTTCATTAAATCCTTTGGGAATGGAACTGGGAACACTCCTGAAGGGGCCTGGATTGTCAGACCTCGGTCTCCTACCAAACCAACCTAGACCCTGGGAAGCAAGCTCTGTTCCACAGTGTGGAATCCCAGGCCTGGTGGAAGGCTTTCAGTGTGGATTCTGGTCTCCTGCCTCTTGGGAGAGATTCCTGGTCCTGTGAAGATATTTTGGGGGGGTTCAGAACAGGCATCACTTGGAACCCTCGCTATCCCTTTCAAGTGACAAAAAGGCTTTTTAAGCTCCTTGGCTTGAACATTGACCCAAGAGCTGCCAAACCCACAGTTACTCCAGCTTTACAAGCAAAGGATGCTGCTCCGTGCAAGCCACTTCAAAAACCCATTTATGACCCTTCATCCATTGAATATGTGCTAAAATACAACATATCCCATCACTCTAGAGTGAGCCTGGGCTCATAGAGTTGAATTAGCAATCTAGTTCTGTCCTCAGCTACAACATGCACTTCCCTTTGGTGCAGGTGGAAGCTGCTGTGTGGATACAGTTTGCTAGTGGTTCCTACAGTTGATGTCTCAAAGATTGCCACCAGGCAATCACCACTGAATTTCCAATCTATGGTGCCAAAGGGAGCCAACCCAACAGGAACAGTTGGCACGATCCTGCTCTTTTCCAATGGTGCAGGAATATTTCAGCCTAATGCAAAGTATTTTCATCTGTGGCCCAGCTGAAGGTGAAATCTGCTTTATTCAGCGTGAAAACCCCACTTTCCTAGCAATATAAGGAATATAGGATCATAGCATTCTAGAATAGTTAGGGTTGGAAAGGACCTTAAGATCATCCAGTTCCAACCCCCTGCCATGGGCAGGGACACCTCACACTAAACCATGGCACCCAAGGCTTTGTCCAACCTGGCCTTGAACACTGCCAGGGATGGATATAAGAATGGATGAATATAAGCACTATAAGCTAACAAATCACTGCTCCGAGGCATTCAGCAGCAATCCTGCCCCTCCTGGGTCATTCCCGAAGCCAGTTTGTTACTATTGGAACCCAATTTCCCTGGATACAAGGGAAAGCCAAACAACCAACTACAGCAATGCCACAAGCTAATGCTTAAAGGGTAGAAAATCCAAATCTAGATGAGATTCAACAGGATGTCTCTTTGTGTCCAGAAGGTACCAAAGAGAGCACTATTAAACCATCCCTCATAATCCCTCCTGCTGGCTGGAGGTGAACACCTAACACAGAGAGATACTGCAAGAGGAAAGGGTTGGGTCTTTCTGCAGGAGGTGTGGCCATAAGGGAAAGTCAAGGAAATGGGGAAGGTTTGAGACCCTTTTCCTTTAAGATCTCTTTCACCTGACACATTTCTTGATAGAGAAAAGCCTTTGAGGTCAAATTAGCACAAAACTGAGCTCTGCCTCTTACTGGAAGTGCTGCTTTTCTTCCACAGGGCAAGGTGAGTACATTAGATGGGGTCACTGCATGGAAACCACAAGGTACATACAGGGGGCAATGGCCATTTCTCATGAGTACAACACGAGTCAATCATGGTGTTGAGGCAGTTGTGACCTGGACAGGAACACAGCTGTGCCTCTGAATTTAAAGCTCCTTCATTCCTCACCTTGCCTTTTGCAACTGCAAACAAAAGGCTACCAATGCACCTGCTCTGAAAGAACTGAAATGGGATCAATCAATCCCCTTCACACATGCCAAAAGAGGGGGAAAAAAGAGCCAGTCTGCATTCAATTCACTGTGGAAGGGGGAAGGGCCTCAGTCTATTATTCCATGTCCTGTTTTCCTTATAGGAATGGGAAAGAAAGGTGGTTTTAATTCAAATCCTTGTCTTAATGCACCGTCTCCTCTGCTTTCTTGTGCTGTGCCCAGACGCTGCAGATGGCCGTGAACATGAGGATGTACAGCGCGCATACAGCACAGATCAGAGCTGTATTCACATGGAACAACTGCATGAAGAGCTTTGGGCAGCTACCTTCAGGCTCCACTTGCCCCAGCCAGCGCCAGAACCAATGCAGGTCAGTGCAGAGCAGGGCTGTCTGCCAAGAGCAGGACCTGACTCACAGAGCATTACAATACCGTAACGTTACACAACCAGCACTTGGAGCAGAGCTGCCAAGTCATAGAATCATAGAATCATAGAATGGTTCGGGTTGGAAAGGACCTTAAGATCATCCAGTTCCAACCCCCTGCCATGGGCAGGGACACCTCACACTAAACCATCTCACCCAAGGCCTCGTCCAGCCTGGCCTTGAACACTGCCAGGGATGGAGCATTCACAACCTCCCTGGGCAACCCATTCCAGTGCCTCACCACCCTCACAGGAAAGAATTTCCTCCTTATATCCAATCTAAACTTCCCCTGTTTCAGTTTTAACCCGTTACCCCTTGTCCTGTCACTACAGTCCCTAATGAAGAGTCCACCCCCAGCATCCCTATAGGCCCCCTTCAGATACTGGAAGGCTGCTATGAGGTCTAAGTCACCCAATGCTTCCTCCAGAGCTGCCCTTGGTGGAACTGGGAGAACTCAAACGATTCTTGTGCATCAAAGCTGCCCCAAGCTGGCCTCCTCAAAGCCCTTCCATTGACTCTGTTCTTTGCTGTGTCTGTTCCCAGTGAAAACATGGACTCTGCTGGTGTTCCGTGTACGGACAGGTTAACACAGCAGAGGTCAAGCTCTGCTTCCAAATGAGTTAGAACCACAAATGGATCAGGTTGTTCAAGGCTGGGTTGGACAGGGCTTGGAGCAAGCTGCTCTAGTGGAAGGGGTTGAAATGGGATGAGCTTTAAGGTCCTTTGCAACCCAAATCAGTCTGGGATTCTATGAACTGCACCCCAGTCCTACACTGACTTCCCATCGGAGCTTCAACTGTCACTTCTTAAGGCCTCGTCCTGTATTGACTTCCATAAGAGCTAAATACATGGAGATTAAGGCAATCAGAGGAACATGCATCTGGAGTTAAAAACCAACCCAAAACCAACCCCTACCTCTGCACTGGTTTCATTTCTAAGCTGGGAAACGGTACCATGCCACAGTAATCACAGAGGCACACAGTTCTGAGCTGCTGAATGCAGTTCTGAACAATCACTGTGCCTGGTTGTGGTGTTAATCATTATTGGCCCTGACAATGGCTGCTGACTTTCCTTTTCAACCTTGCTGTCACTCATGGCCTGTCCATCATCCACGGGCAATGCAAACCATGGCTTTGTGGGAAAACAGAAAAAATACCATTAAAACAGCCTAAAACCTGAGAAACAGTTCCCAAAAATGCCCAACTCCTTCATAGGGCTCTTCCTGGAGCTCCTTTAGAGCTAATCCATTAAAGTAATACCCATCTGCTTGCTGCGCCTCACTGCTGTCGATAGGAGAGCACAGCACAAGAGAAAGAGCTTTTGTGTCATCCTCTGCACAGTGCTGTGCCTATTTCACTTGTTTCCCCATTAGTACAACAGGACAGACATTATATATATAATGCATATAAAATATACATAAAAGAAGTTGCAGAAGTGAATTATACGTAACAAACTTAAGGAAAACTTGCACTACCTACAAAAATAGGGCAATTTTGTGCTGATACCAGCAGGCAAAAGGCAACACCAAGCCTTGATCCGTACTAAGACATTATATATCTACATAGAAGAGTTTATATAGCTGTTACCATTGCAAAGCTGAGACCTGAAAACTGAGACTCCTCAAAATGGAGAAGCTGCTCCTTTAAAGGTTTAATAGCAACTAACACGAGTCAGGAAAATGATCTGACTAAAATCAGCTTAAATGGTTAATGTGTGATGCTGTAGGTGAGAAACAGGGCTTGAGCTTCACCTGAACCCATGCAACCGCTCACAGGGTGGAAGGGACTTTAATGGTTCCTTTTTGTTACTACAGGAGCTGCCAAGCCTTTAACAAACTGAGGCACGTTCAGTAACCAGGAAGGTTACCCCGAGCCACAGCCAAACTGCAACCAACCCCAGAGCCACCTGCAAGCCAAGGCCACGCTGGAGACAGCAAACCCTAAAGCACAGACCCCCCCCAAGAGGCACAGCACTTACACAAGGGAGTGATGGATCCTATCAACCAGCTCAGCCTGCGTGGGGACAAAGTCAAATGGAAGCACTCGCTGCTGATGCACGTATTTCACAGCTGGATCCTCATTTCACACCCAAAGGTAATGCCAGAGCTTTGGCTTTTTTAGTGCTAAATCCCACAGGTTTGATTCTGGTTCATTCAGAAAATACAGATGCTTCTGTCCCATTGCACTAATACACAGTTCCAGCTCATTTATCAAGTCTGCTTTGAGTGTGACTTATTCAATACAGAACAAGCACATGAATTATTAGTATTTAACCCCCCCAGAACCAAGTGCAGACCATCCAACTTGTTGCTTATCAGTGCTATACACAATTCATGCCCACCAGAGGCCTGAGAAGCAGGAGAATTCCTGGTGCCATAGAAGATGGCACTTGCTGTTAGAACACTCCATACGAGTGAGGTGCTAGCACGTAAGTGAAGCAATTAAATGCTTTTAAGTTACTCTGGCAGAAACAGGACAAGTCTAAGTTATATACCATAAAAAATCCAATCTCCAAGCTGATAGCACGTAGCTGATAGATTGAGGAATAAATCCTTCCTTTCACCTCCTTTCTCTCTGCTTCCCAAGGCAGCATTTTACAGGTAGGCCAACAAACAGGGGGAAAACACACTTCAGTCATATACAGAATCATTCCCAAGTGGTAAGCCAGGAAGAGAAGGAATGAAAAGGACAGGAGGAGGAGGGAGACATGGAAGAAGGTGGCGTTGATCTTACCGTTGTGAAACATCAAGGCACACAATGCAAAGTAAAACACCACAGTGCAAAGAAACCCCCCCAAAAGCCCCATCTCACCTCCCCAGCCCTCACTAATGTGCTTGGCTCAGGCTGGTCGGTACCCATGAAATACAAAACCAGCCCAATGGTCACCCAGGTTACCGACTTCATTTAGTTAATCATCACCATTAGTCCCAATGCTCAGGCCTTGGGGAAAAAGGGAAAGAGTGGCTGAAGAGGGGTGGAAAACAAGGAACTGAAGTGAACCCCACCCCCATTAGCTTTGCACCTTTCCTTCTCCTCCCCTCTTCTACTTCCTTACGTGCCTCCCCCATTCCCTTCTCAAGTACAAAGTTCCTGCAGCCTGAAAACAATGGGGTATCAATTATCCTGCAAGTGGGAATACCGGGATGCCCGTTTGCACCCAGGTAGCTGCAGGTCTGAAGGAGAATGGAGCTCCAGTGCAGGGGGGGAAACCACTTGTTAGTTAACCTGCAGGGCTGAGCCTTAATCAATAGTCAATGGCGATGAAAAGAACAAAGCACGTGAAACTCAAGCCTTTATATCTTGGAGCTCCATCAGCTATAGCTGCAGTTTGAAAGGCCAGGCAGGCTGATTTGAAAGCTTCAAAGCATCAATGCACACACTGAGGTCTGTTCCAGAGCTCAGCTGCTTACTGATCCTGGGATTAAACAAAAGTAAGGCCCTAAAACTGACTTCCCGGGCTCTAAGGACTGAGCCATTTAAAGAGAACCTCATTAAAGTGAAAGGTGCATCCCCAGTGTAAAAGGGGATTTCCTGGGGCACTTTCCCCTGGCCAAAATAGGGCGAGAACATCGTCATTAACTTGGTTTGCAAACAAGATGTTTTCACAAGGGGACAGCTGATGGCAGGTATCTCTTATGTCCAGTCTGCACCTTGGCATTCCAAATCCCATTAGGTGCCTTTATGGTAGGAAAAGAAAGTTATCCCTTTAGCTTCCTCCGTGATTTTTAGACCAAGGACACAAGAAACCCCATTTCCTACACATTTAAACCATCCCAGAATAGGGGAAGCCTCAGAGGACTTTTAAAGCTTTATGAATATCCCATTAAACCAGTTTTCAAACACAGTCATGAACTGCTGTGTATTTGAATGTGTCCTTTCACTGATTTAGAGCCGATTAAACTGAAAGCCGTGTTTCAGGAAGGTTTTCCCTCATCTTTCTGGCATAAAGAAACTCTGCTCAGTTTTTATATAGCAAAATACAGCAGGAAAACTGTGTCACCGGGTCAGTGGCCTCACACTCCTGAGCTCATTCACTGACAGTGTTAAACTCAGCCCAGCACTGCCCAGTACAACGAGCAGAAAGAGTAACTCAGCCCCTGCTCCATTCGCAAGACCCACCAGCATCGCTGTGTTAGTGCACTTAGAGTCCCACACCGGGCACCCCCTGAGCTCAGGGGCTTCTGTAAGACACCAGCTTTCCAAGCCCTGATTCTTATCTCCCCTGCAGTGTATGAAACCAGCCAAGGCTGTGTCCATGACTACTACTGCGAGTAAGTTAACTCCTCAGAGGAATGCCTGTGCGGAAAGGGAAGAGCTCACGGCTTCCAAACCCCTGCATTCACAGGATCTCTCCTACACCCCTCTGTTCTCCAATTCTGTAACACTTTATGAGCAGCCCAAATGCTCATTCACTGATAACTGATGACGATGATAACCCAACAGTTAAATGCATGAGTTTGGAGAGGGATTTAGACACGCACAAAGCAAACCCTTGCCGTGTAACACCTCCAGCTCTGGGGAGCACCCACATCTGCAAGCTGCCACGCAAGTTCAAGTGAAGAAGGGCCATCAAAACCAATCCAAAAGCCCGTTCCTGGACGTGCAAAGGCAAAACTCAATGTTTAGTCGTGCCAACACAAGCTTTTACGTGGCCTGAGTATTGCGTTTGCTCGCAGGTAGGACAGCGCGCTACTATTGATGTGAATGCTGTTCTAGGAGACTGAAACAAGCATAGGTTAGAGAGGAGTCTGGAATAAAGCAAAACCATGTTTAAATCATAGTATTTTTCAATGAAAAGCTAAATCTGCCGGATTTCAATACTTGCAATTAAAAGAAGAAAGGAACCGTGCAGAATTCACCCCACTGAAGTGAAATCAACCACCAGGATTAAAGCATTCCTCACAAACCCCTTCAGTAAAGGGCTATAAACCACCTCCTCGAGCCGAAGCGAAACGAAGAGCGTTTCGATGTGAGAAGCTGGATGCTCTGCACGGATTTTAGCTCAAAGCTGGAATTCTTTGGAGCTTTGTGCCCCACAGAACCTTCCAGAAGGGAGTTTTACTGAAGGGGTGGAGGGAAGCAGTGAGCAAACACTTTCTGCTGCCTCCCTCAGTGTCTACAAAGCCCAGTGCCTCTTCCTGCATCGGGAATTAGCCAAGCAGGCAGCTTGCTTACAAAACACCTCATCCAACACGATCTCCCCAACGCTATCGCCTCCCGACCGAACTGGAACAGGCAAGATGGGGCTCTTTAGGTGCCTCGATCTCCCTGCTTGAGAAAGCAGCCCAGGGACTGCCTCCAACCCGCCCCTAAACTTCACACTTCAAATACGAAGCAAACCACTTTGTTTTGTCTTCTCTCTGTCTCTTTGGTGCCCAGCTAGCCCAGTGCAAGTAGAGGCTGGTCCCAGCTGGCAAAGGGAAGCTCCTGAACGAGAGCGAACGAACCCCAGAAGGAGGAGAAGCTTTAATTATGCTCACTTTGTCATGCACAAAAGAAAGCCTCGGGTAAGAAAGGAATAAACAAAACGAACCCAAAATGGCTCCTCGGTGCCCTGAGCGGAAACCGAGGGCTGAAACAGAACAAGAGCTTCCCCTGCCACCGCTCCACTTGACCCAGTGTGCTCCGAACCGTTCCAAATCTGTTCCCTTCACTTGCAGCAAGGGATTCATTGGGGCTCCAAAGTGATAGAAAAACTAAACCTGGAGGATGTGGTGCCTGCAGCTGCAGGGCAATGAGTTAAAATGGCAGTTCATTTAAAAACTAACTGGGGAATGGCAATCATTACACAGACATCCAAGGAGCCCAGGGCATGCTCGCATTGAGAAATGCGACTGTTAGTGCTGAAGCTGGAGCCTTGCTATAACACAAGGAGCCCTCTTCAGTGTCCCCCCCATTCCGTTTTAGTCACATTCAAGCCTTTCCAAGGAGCTCTCTTTCTCCGAGCTCCCCATGACATCCCGGTGAAACGAGCTTTCCCCCACTGGCTCCCTCCTATTCAGCCTCTTGGTTCTGCTTTTACCTGCCCTGACTGGTTTGGCTAGTTGTAAAAGGAACGTTTGAATTCATGCACCCAGCTCCCCTCCCCCCTAACTCTGAGCAGACAAAACCTGATACGTACAACAAAACCCTCTTTAATCTACCTGGGGAAAGGAGGAGGAAGGGGAAAAGGGGATAGAGTCCTATAGAAAGTTACAGTTGAGAGGAGAATATCGATGAGCAAGTTACAAAAGGCATTAAAGAAGTCATTCTTCAGGCTAGTTTTAAACCTGGACACTCTGGCTTACCAGGACCATGACCACACACACACGCAAAGCAACTTCAGTGCAGGAAGCACAGCCACCTTCTCCCAAACCAAAGACAGCTTCAAAGCAGGTAACAAAAAGGAACGGCAGGAGAGCGCGCACAAGAAGGGTTTTCCCTCTTCCCATCTTCCCGTGTCCTGGAACAGACGAACTTGGAGCGAAATTGCTCTTCGTGGTCAACAAAGGGAGGCAAAAATAGAAGTGTACCTGGAAAGAAAGCAACACGTGCCTGAGATGCGTTAGAGCCCGAAACAAAGAGCTTCAGCCCAAACAGGGGAAAGCAAAGGAGGAAAAGGCGCGTGGCGTTCCCTTCGCAGCCCCAGAGCGCTGTGGCTTGTTGAAGCTGGAATTGAGAAGAGACGGCGGGTGTCTGGGGCTCGTCTTACATGTAGTCCTTCACCCCTCCCTGCGCAGGTGCATTCCTTCCACCCAACCAATCTCCTTCCCTCTAGCTATTAACAGGTGTGTCCTCGGGATTTGGGAGCGGCCGGGGCGAAACCGGCTCCGGCGCAACAAAGGTGGAATTCCTGTTGGATGCAGGTTTGATGTTAGGATTCAACAGCGTGGATACACACTTAAGGTGTGCTGAAGAGGGGAGGCTACAGGCAGTCAAGTTGATGGTGAAGGGGTGTTCTTCTCTTGCCTTCAAGTTGACCTCCAGGCACTCTTCCATTGCAAAGCAATTCCCATACGCCATCAGGAATGCCGTGCGGCCGAGGTGGTGTTTTTAACCCAACTGACTGTTCAGCCAAGCAGAATGTGGTTCCTGTTGAAACAGAGATTAGGTTATTAATGGGAACTCTTCCAGGTCATCTGACCCGCGACAGGGACGTTGGTGGGTTGACAATGGCTTTTCCAAAGAAAAATGATGAGAGGTGATGGGGTTAAAGTGAAACAGGGGGATTTAGGCTGGATATAAGGAAGCTCTTTACTGATGGAACAGGCTGCCCCATCCCTGGCGCTGTTCAAGGCCAGGTTGGGCACTGGGCCTTGGAGCAAGCTGCTCTAGTGGAAGGTGTCCCTGTTCGTGGCAGGGGGTTGGAAATGGGTGAGCTTTAAGCTCCCTTCCAACCATTCCATGATTCTATGCAATATACAGGGACAACATAAGGCACAAAGAGAGGCAAGGACCTGCTGAAGGACATCCACACAGTTTTGCTGGTAAATTCACACAAAAACTTAGCAGCAGCTTGAATCCCATCCCCATGCAGTGACGACACACAAAATGCCTCAGAAAGCCATAAAATCTCCAACCAGAACTCAGGTCTCCCAATATACAGGCTGATAAAAGCAGAGGCTTACAAAGGTCTATTCACAGGCACCAGGATTGAGATTCCAATGATTACAGGCCACTTCAGCCCAGACCTTTGTGGTATTTACTCCTGGATTAATCTAGGAGGTAGAAACTCTTCCTTCCTACACAAAATGCTTCTTAGATGTTGTCAGGTGGGATCTCTTCAGTGAGATAACCTACTCTGAAGGGATGTGGAAGAGGGGTTCAGGCAGAACCGATGCTCAGCTCCAAGTGTGCTTACTAACAGTGTTTAGAGTAAAGGAAACCAGAATTAAGGCTGTGGGATTCCAAACCCCATTTTCATCCTTTTTCAAGGAGGTTTTCTGAACATTCTCCTCAGTGCCCTGAAAAAGAAAAACAAGGAAAATGTTTCCTCCTTGTTATGGAGGAAAAGCACCCGCATTTCCCATGAAAGATGCAGCTAATGAAACAACAAATGATCACGTTCATTAGCCCAGCTGGCAGAAGGAGTCCCCCAAGGCCCAACTTATCCTCAGAGCTAACTCAAGAGAGACCTTGGAAACCTTTAGTTGCAAACCTGGTTTCTCTGCACGGGGTCACAGAGTTTGCAGTTGGAGTTTACTGTCACTTGTGCTGGGGTCAGAAGCACCCAGGTTTTCAATACATGATTTACAGAGCAAGAGCATTAAGCAGCAGAGTTTAATGGGATTCCTATAACACAGCAGAGGACTAAGCTGTGCAATACCTACTGGTGCCTTTAATGATCTGCTCAGTCGAGTTCCTTTTACAATGCAGCAATAGCAAACAAAGCTTTTTCTGCCATTTGCAGAGGTGAGATTCCTTAAGGGCTTAATCATAATTCCTTAATCATAAATGATCTTCATGCACCAAGCTTTGAGATTTCATTCATATACTGCACTGATAGATTTATGCTCCAAGTGTGGGTTCTGCACTTGATAAAGCTCCCTGAAGCACAGCACAAAAAACATGGTGTATTTTGCACCTTTGAAAAGATGAATGTGTGACTTATTACACTGAAACGTTCATTTTTGGGGTTATCAAATCAGTTCAGCTCTATCTGGCCCATCAACACTCACCAGCAAGCCAAATCCCTACGTTAATAATCCCTCCTCAGGTTAATGCAGGTAGCTCAAGTGAACAGGAATCTTTCCCAAATGGCAGTTAGGCAAAACCTGCAGGATTTAACTGGAGGAATACAGATATACAACAGGTTGGGGTTAAGAGGATGAGTGTTGTTAAATGTGTGTCCTGGGATGCTCAGTGAGCGGTACCCAGCGGTGTAGCTAATTCCACTTCCACAATACAATAATGTGGGGACAGACATACAATATAGAGTGATTAAGTGTTAAAGATTTGGATAATCAACTGTGAAGAAGGAAGGAATAAAACCAAGACCCAAACCAGGTGCAGTTCACGTGTAACCACACCGCAGGATGTCACTGACACCAAAAGGTTGGTAGCAAAAAAATGATCAAAAGGAAGCCCTGGATGTGCCCATGGCTTTGGAGTGGATACAGGAAGAAAGGATGCAAACCTTGTCACACAGTTCAAATGCAGTGTTTCTTGTGTCAAAAACCAAACATAGGAGATGTTTGTCAGCAGCTCATTTCACAGCCATTCCTCAACAAGCTCCTGTTGAGCAGATCTTCAAACCAGGCTACAAAGGACATTGGCCTTCTGATCCAGCATTACAATTCATTGCTCCTGGAGCAGCTCTGCAGTAAGGGGTCACATCAATGCAGACCCATAAAGCTGGTTATTTCTTTCATCCAAGGGCGATAGCCATTAGTACCACTTCCTGCATCCCCTCAATCTTTATCATCTCCTTACCTGTACTCAGCAACCCATTGCACAATCCCTATAGTTAAAGGCATGAGATTAAACATGTGGAATCCTCAGCCCTCATCTCTGTGTAGCAACCCCCTTGCACTCCACAGAGCTCCTTAAGCCAGCCCTGAGACAACCACAGAGCACATGGAGAATGACTAAATCCAGTGCACATGGGTGAGTCCACCCAATGGGTGGCTGATATGTGAAACCCAACCGTGTTTGTGAGAGCAAAGTTCAGTACAAGGCACCACCTGCCAGGTCAGGAAGAGGAGTCATAGCAGGAGTAACCTTCCATGTCTTAACAAGTTAAGCAAGCAAAAGGAGGAGGGGAGAAGTATATTGCTCTCTGCAGCCTTTGCAGAGGTACAATAACCCGGAGGGGTGGCTCGCATTGCAATCACACAGCTCAAACATGTTTAGCCAGTGGTAGTGTGTAAGGTCACAAGTCCATTCCACTGTTTCCTTACTGCTCTGAAGGTGACACGAGCGGTGAGCAGGTAAGAGAGACTCATCTGTGGTTATTTGAACACAAAAGAAAGTTTTACAACCTTCCAAGCCTTACCTTGTCTTCCCTCCCCTCTCTGCAGGCATCCCAATCTGACTCCAGACATCCCATCTGCCAGGCTGCCGTTGTGTTTCCATAGGGCACAAGCTGGTGAACAAGGGAAAGGTAAGATTACACACACATACACACAGAAACATGACATTGAAGAGCCCCAGGAGAGGCCATTGGTGTCCCATTAATCTGTGCACAGCATCCGTGAAGGGGCCTGGTTTGCAGTGTGTGTGTCTGTGTTAACAGCTGGAAGAACAGTTTCCCTTCCAATCCCAGCAAACAGAGGGGAAAGGAGCCTAATGACAGTGGATGCTAAGTCCAGTTTCTGAATGAAACAGAGCTCAGGGTCAGGCAGTGACACTGAGCCTCCAGTGATGCTTGTCTGACCTTTCTGCTCACCTTTTAAATGGTCTTGAGCACATAATATTTGAGAATCCAACTTAAAAGACCTTCCTGGAGACCACTGCTTGCAGAGGTGCTGAGAACAGCCCTCACTGATCACTGAAAGCACCACATTCCCTCTTTCCCATCACCAGAGTTTCTATCTCATATCTGAACTGAAGCCTGTACTGTGGTCATCAGTGATTCCCAATCAACCCCATCTTCCTCCGGGGTAAAACTAAAGGGTGTCACTGAGCTCCTAAGCAATGACCAGAAGGTTTCTACCCTTTCCTGCTGGCTCAGTTGCCTGCCTGTTACAGAGGGCAGCAGTTTGGCATCTGGGTGTGCTGAACTCTCATCTGCATCTGTCCCCATTTGGACACAGCTGAGCGAACAGAAAGAGGGAAAAGGAAGAGGGTTTAGGGGTATGGAACAAAGTCTTTCATCTTCAGAGCAGCGAGGCTTCAGATCTAAAGAACTGGGACTCTCACTGCCTTTAAATGAGGGGTTGTGGCTGCCAACTGCCAAGCTGCAAGTACAGATTAGCTTTCATCCAGCCCTGTGTGGCTGGGGCCATCGCTTTTCTGGCCCTTTGTCTCCTCTCGGATCAGTTCAGTGGAAGCAGGTGTTTTCCTACCCTGTTAATCTCCAGGACATTCAGGCAGGTCCAGCAACGGCTCCTGTGTCCCAGACAGGTAAATGGAGCCAGGCACTTGGCTGATGTTAAACACGGCAGCCCTGTTAAATGCTTCTACATGCAGTTGATTTCATGCTCTTTCCCTCTTTGCAGTTTATCCTTACACAGCCCTTTGTTCTTAACACGAGGATTTCCCAAATGAAGTGATGTTTGAGCTGCTTTGGGAAGCTCTGATAGTTAATCCATGGATCATGGCCAGGCAATACCAAAGAAGGCCATGGCAAAACCACTATCTTCTTGCATTATTCCTAGCCCTAGAGAAGATGGGTCCAGCAGCGCTCATCTATCACACTGCTTCCCCAAATGTGACTGTGCTTGTCTCAGCAGCAGGAATCTGCAGGTGCCACCAGCCCCCTAAAAACCCTAAAGGTTTTCCAGACAGACCCCACACAAAGCTCTGATCTAATCACAAGAGCAAACACAGTGGGACACAAGCACTGTCTTTCATAGCTGTGCAGGCATAGGTAGTGTGCAGCACTGACTCATGCTGGGTGTTGGGTTGTCAGGTGTTTTGGTGGCTGATGTGAACCAGTTCCTTGTGCTGAGTTGTTAGAACAGGAGTTTAGCGTGGCTGATAGTGAAGAGCAGTTGGGCTGGTACAGACCATGGGCTGGTCCAGTCACCCACAGAACTAGAGCAGCCACAAGGCTCTGTGGATGTACCACAGTACCACAGTCTAAATAAAGGCAACAGCTGAGAATACCACATTATTTTACTGCAATGGACTTTTCCAAACACTACAGCACACGTTGAACTGAGATGAGCTCTTAGGCAGAAGTTCTTCCCTGTGAGGGTGCTGAGGTAGGGGATTGGAACGGGATGAGCTTTAAGGTCCTTTCCAACCCAATCCATGATTCTATGGCTTACACGCTATTTGCCTATCATGCCTTTCAAGAACTAGCAGCAGTGATGCTTTCCCAGCCTCCAAGGAACCTCGGATCATTAATCCAGTTTTCTTCTTCCTGCCCACAAACTCTATCTCTGTTAGAACAAACAGTATTCCCTTTCCCCTCAGACCTGCTTAACATGCAATCAGGAACCTCTTGGGCAACGAATCAGCCCTGACAACATCTCTGCCTCCACAGAGCTGGTTTCAATTCTAACCCACACTGGCAGCAGTCTCTTATGGAGCAGAACCTCCCTGTTGGCATCGCGTGACAGTGCTAACACAGCCCTGACTTCACCATCACCCTGTGCCAGGAGTGAGCATGAACGGGAGAGTCAGCACTCTTTAGTGCTGCCTCCCAACTGGCTGTGCACTGCTCTGAATCACCAGCACACAGCACACCTCACCGGCCCGAGCTGCTTCCTTCCCCTCCCATCACACTGCAGTGCGTGTTGTAACACCTTCAATGTCCCTGCTTCTCCCAGTGCTGCACTGAGGAAGCTGATGCATCCACAGCGGGGAGATGACCTCGGTGCAAGATGGATCCACAGCACGACTCAGTGTTGGCTTTGTGAGGTCCTCTGTGAAAGCACACAGCCAGGAGAGGAAATGGTTAAGGATACAGCTGGCTGCAGCCCAGTTGTAACGTTACTATATTAAGTAAATAAAGCTAACATTAAATTCAGGTCAGGAACTATTTGTTCAGGGTCAGGTGACTCCAGCTCAGCTAATCAGCCAGACACACCTTGCCTTTTGAACAGGCTCCCACGTTAGAGCTGCACTCCAAAACAGGTTTGCTGCAGATCCAGTCAGTGAATTACAGCACAAACACCCACAAAGCTGAGAACAATGGGTGCAATTTTCACTCCTAAAAGCAGGCAAACCCCAGGTTACAGCGCGAGCAGGGACACACCAACCCCAGGGAGCAGGATCTGGTGCAGAGTCAAGTGTGAGTCCCAGGATACATCATAAAAACACCAGAAACCAGGCTGGATGTGCCATAAAAGAGCCAATATTTAGACTAGTGGCAAAAAGAACCCACCCATCTGAAAGCTCACTCACTTCAGATGGTGTTTGCTACGTTACTGCACTCAGTCCTGTTCACACTGAGAATGAGCAGGGATTTGATCACCAACTTCATGAAGGCATGTTTAGGCTCATTGAGCTCATAGAACCATAGGATGCTTATGCTTGCAAAGGACCTGAAGTCATTGCCCAGCTTTGGTATGACTTCCACTGGCCACTTCCTTCCAGGGCATTCACTTCAAGGCTGTGAGCCATAGCATTGCTCCATCCTTCACGGCACTTTGGAATCCTTCCTGTGAAGTTCAAAGCCCTGCTGAGCCTTCCTCTCCTCCATCCCCAGGCCCACAAACAGCATCCTGCTCTCCCCAGCTTGGAGCAGGGTAGTTCTAAGTGTGCACACAGTATCCAGGCAGGAAATGGCTTTGATACTGGTATTGCATTGTTTCCTTAGGGATTGTACCGTGGAGCTTTTAAAGCCCTTATAGGAAGAGATGCCATTTGGAGAAACAGAGGCTTGGCTTCAGCCTTTCTCTCCCATCCTCATTTCCACTGGCAGTATATCCTAGCCTGCTGTGTATCACTGACATGCCAACTACCTCAAATCCTTGTGGGTAAGCAAATGTTCTGTGTGCAGTTGAACCTTGGTTCATACCCCAAAACAGACAACTGCATTTCTTGGTGTATTTCCTACCTGTAACTCTTAAGGAGAGAAAGAAACAACATCTTTCCTCCTTGAGAATCTACTCAAAGCTTTTGATCTACATTGCCAGATGACAGAGACTTTGGTTGCACTCCATCTTACAGTGGTCGTTACATGATGGGAATACACCTTGGTTCTCCCCTTGCAAAAGAGCTAAAAACTGTCACTGGTACATTCAAAGCTTTGGTCCTACAATGATGAGGCAAAACCACCAAAGAAATAGCCTTAATTCTGGCTTAAAACATGAAACCCATCAACTCTGACACAGAAATCCATGCTGAGCAAACAGGAGATTGTCTTCCTGGTTGTTTCCTGGTATATTTTTACCCAAGTCTGATACAACAGACTTGTTTAAAGCAACAGATTCCTACGGAACAAACCCAGATCTGACACTGATTAACCTCATGCTTTGAACAGCAAGCATCAGCTGCATTTAGCACTGATTGCTGAGAAACCCTTCAGAACTGGCAAAAACTGTTATCTTCTTTGCCTTATTGCACAGGCAATGCTGCTGCTTTGTTGTGTCCGAGTTATTTCCCTGGGTTGGGCTGAATACACACACAGAGCGTTTGATTTCCCAGTCTTGGGTGAAGAAAGGTGCCTTCATGCTGGGGTATTGCATGTGCTGGTGTCTGTTGGGGGCAGACTCTCCACTTAGTTAGCTTTGAAGAAGCCCTTTGGTCTACAACAGTAATGAGTGGCCTCATTTAAGCTTCCTGTGTGTGGCTGAGCCAAGCTGGAACTGTGCTAGCACCAAGGGCAATGAGTAGATCTTATGGTTTCTCTCCTTGTTTTAGGGCTGGTCCAGAAACCACAATGCTCACCTGCTTTATGGCTCAGAGCCAGCATTCCCCAAGACCTTGTCAGTGTATAGAAGATCCACATCCACCTTCTGCACTGACAGAGCAGTCAGGTGCACGGACAAAAAGCCATGGAATAGTCATCACTTCCAGGCAGAACGGGAACACCCTGAGCAATGCACAGAACCTGGCCTATGAAGAAGTCCTCATCACAGAAATGGGATAGGATGTAACAGAAGGGTATGTAAAAACCAATTGACTAGTAACACACATAGGAACCAAAGAGATTCTGTTAAAATTAGATTCTGGGATGTGCTTTTCCAATGTCTAAACAACATTACTCTGTGAGCATGCAGCACAGAGACAGTTTCTGTAAGGGTCAGTCGTGGGTTACTGTAATCCAGGGTAGCATTTTGCTCTAAGAAACACACATCTGTTAGACTTGGGAGCATCCATGGTATGGAATAGACCATTCACAGTGCTTGGTCACCTCCTTGTGTGCTCAAAGACTTGGGATTCAGTTGGAATTACTCAAAGAACCCACACAACTTCAGCCCAAAGATGCCAAGCACCTTTGCTATTCATGTGACACAGGCAGAGGGTCTGAGTTGTGAATACTGAGGAACACCAAACCCAGATGCTGTTTTGTACCAAGACTTCACCTAAGTTGTCAAGAGTCTGAGTTTGGATCTGAACCTGCCTTTAATGGAGAAACAAAGACTGTGGAAGCCCTATTCCTTCCATAGCAATCCACCTTCTCTATTGCACGTGTCCCTTCAGGCTCCTGGGCAGTGTCTTTGGTGCATGTACCTGATGGGATGGTGCTCCCGTTCAGCTCCATGAAATGAGGTGTTGTCCCTGTCCCTTCCTGTGCTTGAATGTAGGAGTCAGGGTGTGTCAGAGCCACCTGCCCAAAAACAAATGTCAGGAATTACTCATTCAAATCACAAGAGGTGAGGATGTGGGTGATGGCAAACAGGAGACTGCAAAGGAGATGCCAGGCCTGCACAAAGACAGTCGCGTTACCACCTTGTGCATACCAAATACATGCAAAGGAGAAGACATCAGCATTACCTCATGGCAGCAAATGGTGCACCCCATTAGCTGGCAAAGCTTTGAGCTCTGGGGTTATCTGGAGGGGCAGTGATAGCAAAGCAGCCATCGGATCCCTGTAGGAGAGAAGGCCCATAGCGCAGGATGCTGACCCTTGGGATACTGTGTGCAGTCATCCAGGGATTAACAGCCTTGTGAATCAGTGTGTGGGGTTCCCAGGGAACACTTTGCAGTGTCTCAGCTTTGCTGCTCTCCTAGGCAGGTCTATCCCAGCAGCACCACTCGGGAATGCTGTCCCCAGCACAGACATGCCACCACAGCAGGAAATCCCTTCTCTGACACAAACCCTGAGCAGAGATGTGCTGCACTGGGGCCACTGTCAGCTACAAATCATCCTCATTTGTAGACTTGGTTTGCACAGAGGAGATTATTTCCACTGGGATTGTTCCAACTCCAACCAACTGTCCAGCTATTAAATTGAAACCACCTTTTATCTCTGATACTCACATCTGTTTACCTGCTCCTACCTGTGTTGCTGGCAACTGCATCTGTTTTCTATCTATAGGAGGCCTGGGTAAGTGAAATCAATTCTGTAATGCTGCAAGACAGTCCCTGCCTGTGAGATGCATCCCCCCTAGGCAGGCAGGGACATGATAGATGTCAAGTAGCCAAGCACATTTCAGTGCCTGCGAGCACTTATCTTGTTTCCAGCAGCAGATGTGAGCTCTTTCAAAGGCTGGTGCCAAGGCCTGAGTAACTGGAAGATTATGTGAGCAAACACAAAAGGAAGGTGGATGTGATGGGGTTTCCTTCCTGTGATACAAATACACTGGTTTCCCCAGACAAGCTCATAGACAGAGAGGGTGAACAGAACAGAATCACCTACCTGGGAGCAGAAGGGGCTGGAGGGTGACATGGTGTTTTGTAGGGTGTTGGAAGGGCTAGAAAGAGCAAACTCACAGCTATAAACATGCTACACAGTGAAAACAGAGGATGGCAAGAATCGTGACCAGCTCCTGCTTCCTCCCCAGGTGAAGTGTGGATGAATCCTATGAAATGAGAGCTTGTGGTACAACTCCAGCAGCAGCACTGCAGCTCCATCAGATCTTCTGGACAGGCAACAAGCCAGTGAGTTAAATGACATTTCAAAACCACATCAACTTTGCATGGGTAATTCAGATGAGGAGAGGGAGCGCTGCTTCACTGACTGCATGTATTTGAATACCAAATGGTACAACAGTGAGAACACAACAGACTGACTCAACTGAGCAGATCCTAGGACACTGGAGAGGAAAAACCCCACAAATGATCACCACAGACTCAGCAGCAGGACACTGCTGCACAGTGACCCTTCCACAGGGCCTTACTTGAGTGTTGGATGGTAAAATTAGGTTAGGAAGAAAAGCTTTTTGGCTAACAAGATAAGCACTTCAGGATGGTTTTCCTTCCTGCTCCAAGGTGGGGAATCATAGAACCACAGATTCATAGAGTCATGGAATGGTTTGGGTTGGAAAGGACCTTAAAGCTCATCCAGTTCCAAACCCCTGCCACAGGCAGGGACACCTTCCACTAGAGCAGGTTGCTCAAAGCCCCATCCAACCTGGCCTTAATACTATTCCTTATGGAACATACACTTTTATCTACACTGAGCTGTCATCCCTTCGTTTCTTTGGTTATTTGAACCATTTATAACTTCATTTAATCAGACAGCAGTGGGGTGCAAGGATTGCTGGGGTCTTCCTGGAAAGCAACACCAGTGCCCTGGTTATCTTCTGAAAGGATAATCTGGATTGGAAAAACCAGACCCTCTGTACAAGGAAGTGGCTATGTGACCTTTCAGTCTGTGTGCTGCTAGAGCAAAAGGATGTATTAAAGGAGGAGTAGACAGAAAGAGTTATTTTTAGGTTAATCAGAGCATCGAAAGAGTTCATCATTAGATGGGAAATGGCACAGCAGCTTTATAAATCCCAAAGATCAACCTGACCCAAAGACTTGAGCAAAAGCTCACTCTATTTCTTGTCATTACATGGATTTACCATTCTAGAAACCTGGAACATAGCTTAGGTATGTATATGTGTATGTGTATGTATACGTGTATAAATACAGGGAATTGCTTAGACCTGGGTTTGGTTCCAGACTCCACTGGATACTTCCTGTCCTGTGTTGGAAACTGCTGTAAAAGCTACAGTGATCTTTGTCTGCCACATGAAGGAGCACCTTCAGGGAGATGCTGTGGGGACAGTGTCTTAGCACTGGGGCTCTCCAGGGTGTCCACACCCCTCACCCCCAAGCAGTAGCTGTGGAGACAGAGAACTGCATCTAAAGCTTCCAAAGCTGCAGCTGAAGAACAAACCCTTAAGGAGGTTCTCAGTAGCCCTAATTTAAACCCAAACCCATGAGTCTGCCCAGCCAGAAAGTGAACAAAACTAAAGCACAGCAAGTTCGTGCTCAGCGTTTGCAGTGAACTTTACAGCTTGAGATGAAAAGTGCCACGGCGGCACAGCGCACTGTCGCCTCACACTGAGCTGCGTTTGACAGCACCATCAGGGAAAGGAGCAGGGGAACAAGCAAAGGGGGGAAGGAAGGCTTTTTACAAAGGAAAAAGGAGGCAAACTGTGCCTTCCTGACAGCTGGCCTCATCAGTGGCGTTCAGGACAGACAGGAGGCAGGTATTATCCATGAGACAGCAGTGGCAGCGCTAGCGGGAGATCAGAAAGTCAGCACAGGAAATGTGTCTTTGAAAAACCTCCTAATTACGGTGCTTCTCTCCCAGCCTGTTCTTGCTGCACTGTAATTACATGAACAAAGCTGGAAGGCCTTTTCTCAAGACACAAGTTGGGATACAGACACAGAGAGCAAAATCCAGAGTGTGTTTACAGCCAGGGGAAGCGATGCTAAGAGAGGAGACAGACAAAACCAGGCAGGAGAAGGATGCTGTGACACCCTTTCTCCATGGTGGCCACTTTTGCTTTATTAGACACTTTCTATGTCTAATATAGACATAGCTTCCTTTTCCCTTCTAAAGCAGAGGGGCAGGGCCATGAAAAGAATACAAGCCACACCATCACTGTATAAGCACATCTGGTGCAACAGAAGCCTAATACACCAAGGTGAATGCATTTAGTTAAGCCTATCTTTTATTACCTGTAATTAATTCCAGTGACTGCCTGGATTCTGACAGGTTTCCATCTTGGGACAAAGGGAAGCTACTTCACTAAGAACTATTTTGCTCTGTTATGTGTTCAGGACCTTCAGCAGGGCTGCTGAGCATCAGCACTGGATGGCATGGACCATCTTTGCCACCTCCAATACCAGCATTTTCCTTCCATAACATTTGAACTACAAGTACAAGCAGTGTTAATCCAGCTTTGAAAGTGGAAGAGAGCTGCTGACAAAATGACAGATGCCTTCCCACATGCTGTGTACTCAGCAGAAACCCACTTGTATACAAGGAAGATAAAAACAGATTTGGTGCTAACCTCACCAGGAGTTTCACTGAATCCTCTTTCCACAGCAGTTATCTTGCCATAGAAGACTCTGCTTCTGTTGCTTCTCCAAGAGCCAGGTTTGTTTTCCAGTGGATTCTTGGGTACCTGCAGGAGGAATGTGCATCCCAGACTGTTAGGGAAGATACCCACCAGCTGGAATGCTTGGCTGAATAGACAGGCACCTGCCATGTAAGTCATGGGGCTAAAAGCCTATAATGGATGTGAAATACTACTACAGGACTTAAAGACCACAAGAATAAAGTATGGAGGAGCTTAGTGTTATACAAATCATCCACAGCATCCCTCTTCCACACTGTATCAGAACCTGGAGGGTTCTGCACAAGCGCTACCATCTCAGGGCCCCATCTGGACATCACCCTTCACATCTGTAAGACATCAGATAGATGAGACTTGAGTGGGGCAGCTACCAAACGTGCCATTTTCAATCTGCCCCAAGGTTTCCATTCTATAAGGCTTACAAAGGGTCAACCCAGATCTCTGCATCTTGCCACTCTCAAAGGCTGCATCCAGCCCCAGTCCCCATTTCCCACTCCTAGCAACGGTGCTTCTGTGCCTGACTTCACCTGCAGTAATTGGTCTCTGAAGGACAAGAAATGGCAGCCACTTGTGCTGGGTTGCAAGGTGTGGGAATGGAGGAAATTAACACCAAGGCTTTTTTCCATCCCAGTGAATAATGTGATTAGTGGGGAGGGAGAGGAGGAGAGGAGAAGGGCTGAGCCTTACATCAGCTGGGAGATGGGGTTTTAGCTTGGCTTTTTTAGCTCCTTTTAAAGCAAACAGATGGAGGGACCTTTCAATTGACAGCCTGTACCACACAGGCATACATCACAGCAGCTTTTGCCAGTAAAAGAGTTAATTAATGTGTTACCTAAGCCATCAACACTCTTGTGTAGAAAACCCCCACCATCTCTATAGGGGAAAAGGAAGCAGCAGTGTAACCCCAAGTGATGGCAGCATGTTGAAACAGGGCATTCTGGGCAGTGGCCACACAGTTCAATCCAATGGCAGAACTGAACTAGCCAGTTATAACACATCCTTTTCTCAGTTATCAAATCATTCCCACTTCCACATCACTTTGGTTTGAGGCTCACCAACTGAGGTGTAAACAACCTTCCATATGCTGCTGCTTACTCCAGATTAGGTGATGCCTACACAGAGGCATCTTTCGTTATGAGAGCTACTTGAGAAGACAGGGTCATCAATGTAGCATCTGATTTTCTTGACAGCATGCTACAGCAAGCATCCAACTGCAAGGGATCACTTACAGTACCCTTAAGCCTTCAGAATTCAGTACAAGCTAGACCTGTTGTCTTAACTTCTCTTTAGTATCCTTATGACAGTACTTAGAGTAGTGCAGAGGGCATTTCCATCCTGTAGTTTTTCCTCTAAGACCAACCAAAGCCAACATTAAGCTAGTGAGCACTGATTGAAACCTCTCCATCATGGAGTTATTTGGGAAATGTCTCACATCTGGAAGACAAGGATGCAAAGGCCAATAAACACAAGTGTTTTGATTACTATTTCCTGAAGGGAAAACAGGGGAAGGGATTCATTTCATGGGCATTCTCTTTATTGTGAACCACTCACCAAAACTGCTCCCAAACACTCACGGTCCACTCCTGCCCTTGCTTGCAATGGGGCTTGATTCAAGACCTTTTCTGTTCCTTTCATACATCACACCCAAACCAGTGCCAGTGATCAAACACGTGCAAACATCAGGCTTTGCTTGGAGCTGGTATTGCATAGCCTGGGGGCTTTTACTCAGTGCTTAGGGTTCAGCCCATGCAAGTATCAATTAAACTATTGCAGCACTCTTCACTATTCAAGTGCCTTTTGATGTGTACGTGATCTGCTCACAAACTGGAGTGTTTCAGGTTAATGGTGTTGGTCATTTCTTATAAGCATTATTCTATTTCCCAGAACCCAAGTGTGTCTTTGGAGTGCATTTTCCCTTCTGCTTTAATTAGATTGGAGCAGGCACATAAGCAAGGATAACAATTGCCTCCAAAACTCATCACTGGTAATACTGCAACCGTTCTGAAACTCTAGAAATCCTCTAGCCAGGAAAATAGGGATGGAGAGTAGCACCCATTGCTTTCTGTGCCAGGACAAGATACAGAGCTTGTTTTCATCTGATTCCTCATTAACTTGCCAAGTTACTAAAGCAGATGGTATGAGCAAATCCCACAGAACTATGCTTATAGCAAACCTTGTAAGCATCTGGTCTTGGGCAGGGGGGAGGATCAAACCCAGGAAAACCTGGGAAAAGACCAAACAATAAAAAATATAAGGGAGAAAAGCCATAAACAACGAACTTAGGAGGGAAGGAGCTTTGTGTCCAGATTACATTGATTAAACCAACATGGGTAAAGCCAGTATTTAGTGGTTGTAACTTCTAAAACTGCTTCATTTGGTTTGATGAAGCCAACAGTTTGGGGCCAACAGACTCAGGGCCAGTTCAGGCCAGTTTCTGAACAATAAATCTCACCTGATGCTGCATATAAAAATACATTCTACTCTTCATTCATCTGATGAGCCCAACCCTTCAGATCTTAAAACATCACTCAAGTTTAGTTGAGATGAAGAAGGGTTGCCTTAAAACTGCTATTTGTCCTGCTGGGAATGGGATTAACACCTCACTGCTTTCAAGGAGCTCTTGGGTACTGTGGTGGGATGATTTAGCAGCTACTGAAACAATTACCTCTCTCATTGCCGTGGGTAGAAGTTGAACCATTTCATCCCTTCTCCCATTTTACAGATGGGGATGCGGAGGTGCAGATGAAAGCAGCTTCCCTGAAGTGACTCCATCAGACAAAAGGCCAGATGCTCCTGCCCTTAAATTACACACTGTGTAATTTAAGCATCAGACAGAGACAAGATTTTAGCTTTTGAGTTGAGATTTACCCTATACAAATCCAGACAGACTCTGCTCAAGTACTGTGTGAATCCAAGGGAGGTGTGAGGGGGGAAAAGCATCCCTTTTCCTTGCCCTTGACCAGTCAGGATTGTGTTAAGTGAGAGTCCACACTGTGCTAATAGTATAAGGAGAGTGTATTCCCACTGAACCTGCTGGGAATGCTGATGATGCTTTGGTGTGATCCAACAGCTGCTTGGACTCAATGATCTTTTCCAACCTAAATGATTCTATGATTCTGCATTTGGGAGGTTCAGATCAGGAGAAAGTATTGTCCTTAACTCCGAATTTCCTGCTTTACTTTCCAACTTTGAACAAAGCAATCTCTATCTAAAAGGTGCCTCCCTTATGAAAACCCAGCTAGTTAGAACATGTATGTCTCTCTCTTGGCACCCTCCAAGATAGCCCCTATGGAAAGGGCACCATAGCGCTCTTCCCAGCAAAGCAGCCACTGAGTCACCCTTCCCACCAGAGCAGTTAGTAGAAAAGGGTGTTGGCCAGCCAGGAAGCTCCCTGGATGAGTCACTATCAAATAGAACCATACCTAGATAACCTTGGCATGGCCTCGCTCAGCTTGGTTCATTAGACAAGACAAGCTCCGTGCTGCTACTCCTCCCATTGTGCTGCTTTTTGAGAGCTATCTACTAGTAGCAGGAGCTATTGAGCTAAATGAGTGCAGACTCTAGAAGTCAAGAGACATTGAGTTGTATTTAAGGGGTGGAGGATCGTTACAGTGAAAGCAACTGCAATAAAAAGGATGAAGAGCAGGAGGAAAAGCAAATCTGTGCTGAGCAAAATCAGACCCTGGCAGTTTTTGTTGTCAGTGGCATCAAGAAAGATCTGCTAGGGATGGCTCTTAGAGTTCCTCCCAACTGGGGCAGTGGAAGAGGTGACCTCCCAGGGTCCTCCCATCCCTTCCATCATTCATTCCATGGCTTTCTGATCACTTCCCTGTTGCTCTGTAGTAGCTTTATTGCAGCAGTGGACTTAACCCTTTCAAGCAAAGACTCTATCACTGTTGGGCACATTTTAGCTGCTGTATTTTGCTATGTTAGCTAACGGGAATGTATAAATGATTATATGTATATAATCATGTATATGAATCATGTGTAAATGATTAATTATGCTGATGATGAATGAATTTGCCAAGAGCAATCACCAAGCCATCTTGCTATTTACCACCCTTTGCTTCTTTGCTGTGAAGCCCCCCAGTCACGGTTTGACACCGCTGTCTCAATGACAAGGTATCTTACATCACTTTAATTCCTTCAGAAAAGTGAAAATTAACTTTTTTTCTACCCATTTGTGCTCCATTTTATTTTCATGCTGCTGAAAGGGCTCAAACCTGTGATTTATATCAGATAGAAGAGTTCTGATGGGTTCAAAACCTCCTCCTTCTAATGATGAGAACAAAGTAAAGCTTGGAAGTGACAGATGAGCTCATCTACGGTTTGGAGCTGCAGGAGACTGTTTCATTCTATTAATCATTTAGAGCATGACTGTTAATGCCTCACCATGGCTGAATTCAAATCTGTATTTTAATGGATCAAATATTCAAACTCAAATAGCCAAAACAGCCGGGGTCAGCAGCTTCAGTGAAGGCTGATGGCTCTGTCTGTGGCCCCAGGTCTATTCAGCTGACGTCTGCCCATAGGTGATGCTGTTTCTTTCACTCTGCAGGAGCAGCAAAGGAGATGAATGTTGGTTAAAAGCAAAGGCAGACTGAGGCTCTCAGCTGCCCATGGCTGGGCTAAGTGAAAGCTTCTGGAAGAGGAGGCAACAGGAAACAAGAAGAGCTCTTCAGGTGGAAGGCACAGAGCCAAAGGGAAATGGCTGGAACTGGAGAATGGGCTTTCTACCCTGGATGCTCCCAGGCAATGGGAGTTGATGGGAAGTTCCCAGTTTTAGGAAGGCCTAGCCTCCTCCTATAGGAGTTATTATTATTCCTCTTGGACTATTCCATGTCCTGACCCCTCTGGGCTGTTGCTGCCAGTGTAACTCTCCATGGCTTTGCAGAACTGGAGTAGACAAGTAGAGTGGTGGCCCCTTTGGTACCCCTCACAGCCCATGGCAGGCTGTTGTCTGCTTTGCCTGTGTTAGGGGACACAGCCCAAGCATTAAGAAGGTTGCTGTAACTGAGTTTGCATGCCCAGCCACCTGAACCCCTTGCAGAAAGCCCTGAGGCTCCCTTTACCAAACCTCAGGTAATAGAGATAAGCAGTTAAACAGCTTTCCCCAAGAGGAGCAAGGTGCTGAGCCCAGCCCAGGCAGTGACTGGAGAGAAGCACAGTGATTTCAGGCTGCTCACACAGCACAGAAGTTGTTGTCAGTAAGTCACATCACATAAAGAGCTCTTGGGCAAAGCAGTCGTTTGATGCTGTGGGTTTGGGGAAGTGTTTGAGGCCAGAGGTTGGCTTGGATTGTTGGAGGCCACAGGCTTCAAGCAGAGGAGACAAGCCCATTCAATTAGCCTGAAATGAGAGCTTAGGGGACAGTATTTCTCCATGTACCCAAAGATGTGAATCCTTCCTAAACAAGGAAGTTTGCAGGTGGTGTGTGGAAGAGACTGAAGGCAGAGAAAGAGATGTGAAATTACTGCCTGTGTTAAGTCATGTATTTTAACTGTGGATTTTGGGACCCTAAAAGAAGTCTCAATTACTGAATTTAGCCCATCCTGTTGAAATATGCATCTTGGAACTCCTAGATTCTTGTTCCCCAGCATCCATGATTTCAGTAGATGCTGGGAAGCTACATACCTTAGAGGATGTCAGCCCTAAGGCATGAAATCATTATGGCATGTGCTTAGGAACTGAAGTCGCCTTCAAATCAAGGGATGTAAACTCTGAAATGCCTTCAAATCTGGCATAGAGGCTTTGATCAGCTCTACAAATAGAACTCCCTGAATCACTTGGATGCTTGGAAATTACACTGAACCTGACTGATTGACGGCGATGTTTTCAACTTGCTGATTCAAACAACTCCTCTTGGTGGAAAAAAAACCCATATCTGCTTGCAGAAAAAGAGGAGGAAAGGGCCATAAAACAAATTAACACTGGGCCTCTGGGCACTGGCTCAAAATACTTCATTCCTTTGAGATGAGGTACCTTCGGGGAAACAGAAGCAGCAAAACAAATGACAAATGGAGCCAAGGGATGCAAATGATGAAACAAGAAGACTGCTGTGAAAGAAAAGAGTTAGACAGTACTTGAGGACTGAATTTATACCTGGAAAATATCCCCCCCAAAACAGCCTACAGGGAGTTTGAGAGTGTGAAGAGTTCTACTTACAAAGACTAATAAATACACTTCTGCAGCAATGCATTTAGTTACTCTGAGTCTCCTGTGCTTGGTTATGTCATCTCTTCCTGCCTCTATGCCTCATTAACTTGCTGCTTATCTCTGCAACCCTTCCTGTGCCCCTAATGCCAAGCAGTGTGTGCTCCCATAACACTCACTGGGCTGAGCGTGATGTGCCAGGCACGGCTGTGTAACACCCTCCATAGAGGAGTCTCACAGGCCTCAACCCTTCCACCAGCACCTCAAGCAGCAGCTTCCCTAATCGATGACCCTGTTGTTATGTACTGGAGCAGAAGATGCTGGGATGGTTTGAAAGCTGCAGCACAACCACGCAAAGGAAGAGTCAACCCAAAGCTGAGAGTGTAAATATGGAACAGACCAAAGCAAATCTGCATGGCTGAGGGAGCCCTCCCTGTTTGCCACCTACAGACACTGCTGGGCTTTCAGTCAAAGGTTCAGGTCTGCTATAAACCAGCCCTGCTCTCTCATGTCAGCAGGGCTTCACTGTGTTGCAGTAGATAAGATGCTTCCTAAGCACTTCTTGAAGGGGGCCTATAGGGATGCTGGGGATGGACTCTTCATTAGGGACTGTAGTGACAGGACAAGGGGTAATGGGTTAAAACTGAAACAGGGGAAGTTTAGATTGGATATAAGGAGGAAATTCTTTCATGTTAGGGTGGTGAGGCACTGGAATGGGTTGCCCAGGGAGGTTGTGAATGCTCCATCCCTGGCAGTGTTCAAGGACAGGTTGGACAGAGCCTTGGGTGCCATGGTTTAGTGTGAGGTGTCCCTGCCCATGGCAGGGGGTTGGAACTGGATGAGCTTAAGGCCCTTTCCAACCCAAACCGTTCTGTGATTCTGTGAACACAGCAAAGGATCTGTTTTTAAACACTTCTCTTTGCAGCACACCTGCTCAGTACCAATCCCATCACAAGACAGCTTGTTCAAGAGCTTCCAAAAGCAACTCTGCTGCTGTGGCCATCCCTTAACAACCATTCCCAGCTTGGGCGGGGAAGCTGACCCTAAGGGAAGTACTCGGGTCCAAATATCACCCTCCACATGTCCAGCACCCCCAACAAGCAGGACTTAGCCCATCAGTTCTGTATCCTTGTGGAGAGCTGTGCAGCCCTTCCAAAGGACAAGGTCTTTTCCTAGCTCTGAGAGCTGAGAGGGGAAATCTCTAAAGGCAGGGGCTGCCTCTTCAGCTTACGTGAATGGTGCCAAATAAAAGGCTTGGTTTCTTTCTGAAGTGGAAAATAAGGAACTGATGCAACAGGTCACAACTCAGTGGTCGTTCCCCTGCTCTGGAAGGACTGAAAACAACACTGGGACCTGGCTGGAATTTCAGTGAGGATTTGTGCAACAGGTTCAAGTGTTTCTGTCTGAAACCATGCAAGATTTTATTCTACCTGATTGATTTTTAAGGGGGTGCATGAAGGAAGAAGGAAAGGGAAAGACAGGTAAGAGGAAGAAATAAGCATGAGCCACAGCTGGTGCAAGATTGAGCTGCACAGAACTCAAGAGGGTTCTTTCAGTCTGGTTTCTTTGGAGGTATTAGAAAGAAAAGCTTTGAAGATTTGTCCCATTATATTCAAACTATTTTCCAGAGAATATTTTAGTATCAGAACTAATATTGCTGTGCTTATGCCTTTCATTTGCAAATGAAATCAGAGCTCCCATAAGCCGCAGAAGGAAGAGAAGCAGCTGTGATTCAAGGCTACACTATTCAAATCAGGTTTTGATTATGAAATGCTGGTCACTGAGCTTAGATCAGTTCTGATGGGAGCTGTTGCTGTTCTGCTGCCATTTCTCCCCCATAGTGCCTTTGTTTCAGAGACACCTGCAGGATATTACTGTTGAGTTATGCAAAGCATACCCTTATTTCCAACGTTAATTGTCAGAGCCACTGATTTCTTCAATGACTTCTCAAAGCATGATTAGAGAAAGATATTCATGTGTGAGATTTACATCCTTTCATTCAAAGTAAACCTAATCTCTTTGCCCCTGCGAGTTTAGAGACAGACACAATGTACCAGGAGTTAAATACTGTAGAGCTTGGAAGCTGGGGCTATATTATACCCCCTGGAGACATTTAACTTTGCATTTATGGCCCTGCTACTGAGGTTTTTTGGTTCCCTTTCACTGCAACCACCTGAAGAAAAGCCTCTGCTTGCTCTTAGTGATATAGGGTCCAATAGGTGAAGAAGCTAATTCCACCTCAGAGACCAACACTTCAGTGCTTCAACCATCTGGTTAAACACCACATTGCTACTAAAACTGCTCCAAAGATACCAAGTGCTTTATTCAGTTGCACAATAAAAGTTTCTGAGCATTCCAGGTGCTCCTTATTCAGTTCTAGCAGCAATCCCTTCCAAAACAATCACATCCATAAAGGAGCCAAGGGTTAAGTATCCCAGCTGGGCTTATGAAGAGGTGATCGGTAGGGTGATAGGGATTTTAGGGATTTAGGTTTTTGGGGGGGGGGTGTGTATTTTGGATATCCTTCTATATTTTGGATGAATGCATATCCATCTATATTTTGGACATCCTTCAAGTGGAGCACAAGTGAAATTCACTGAATATGGAGATGATATGTTCTATAAATTTATTAGCAATAGGCAGATCCCAGTCTTTAAATCACTTTTAAATCCTCTTCCCAAAAGACCTGGTGGCTTCCTAATCCAAATATCTGGATCGACATTCAGGCCCTACATCCTGGCTACAGGTCACAGGTTCAGCTGCCCCTTCCTCACACACCAAAACAGTTTCCAATACCTCATTTCAGCCCTTAAAAGCCTATCGTGGTTTGAACGTGGCAGAAATAATCACTTCACGCTCACTTCTCCTGGGTCCTGGCCCAAATTCCACGGGCATCCTGCTGTTGATTGATCCCAATGGCCTGACACAAGGGTGTTACATGAATAAGAATAACCAAACATCTGGCTCCAAGCTATGAGTGCACATGGGAAAGTAAACCTAAGTAATCCAGGTGCTGTTAACCCCAGCACTATGATAAACTGCAGTGAAAAGGATGATTTAATAACCAAAGCAGCCAAGATAAGAAAGCTTCAACTCCCATCTAATCCTTTAGTGTCACAGGCAGGAGAGTGCCTGGACCACAGCACCCTGAAAGGATTGGGAAGCAGTTTCATTCTGCTTTGTGATCTCTCTTTACAGCAACTCGGGAGTTAAGCATAGTGGAGGCGCCTGCACCTTTTATTTGCCTTGGCTTTGTACCAAGTTTGAGTCATCACATTCAAACAGGAGAGGAAAAAAAGAGAAGGGAAAAGCAGCAAAAACCACCCTCAGCTTCTGACTCTGAAAAGGGCATTCCCATTCCTGGACACTTCTAAGTTCCTCCCAGGGAAAGAAGCCTTTCTGAATGAAGGTGGTGCATGCCTGTCCCCTCCTCTGAAGGAAAACCAAGCTCTGCTTGGAGCACTCAATAATCACAATTTAGGTGTCCTGGTGTCTAAATAACAGGCCTTCTACATGCATTATGTCATATCTGCCTCTACAGAAAGACTTGGCTCCATTAAACTCAAACTGTAGGTGGGACGAAGGGCTTTTATAGTTGCAGACTGCCAAAGGAATGTAAGGAATGCAGGGTGTAAACAGATTAGATCTTTCCCCCCTCATAGAAAGAGCTCCATCTTTTCCCTTTCCTCTGAAGCTTTGGACATTCAGATGAAACACTGAAGCATGCACGTTACTCAAGTGCACCTTGTCCTCAGTGCAGGATTCAAAGCCAACAATTCACAGGTTTTTCCTGTTTCATCAGGGGTTGTACAGGAACTTAACCAAGCTTTGGAACCTGATCCACTGGCAGTTTGGGTTGAACTGGAAAAAAACCACTACTGACCTACAGCACATTAACCCCTCGCTCTGCTGTTTCACCCTACAATTAGCAATGATATCCACTGGTCATGACTTGACTTACTGGATTTACTATCCTAATGGTAGAGGGTTTCCTGTACTGAATGTATAACAAGGGCAGGCTTGCATCCAGAGTCAGGCTGGATGGTTCTAGGATGATTCTTTCTCAATAGAAGCTGGATCAGCTAACTTCTTGCCTCAGATATATGAACTATTCCACCTATGATTTCAATAAATCCTTATGGAAGCTAATGCACTAGCAGAAAAGGGATAGATGAGTCACTAAAGAATGATTTCCCCATCCTCTATTTCCCGTCTGGACTGGACTCCTTCCATTGCTTGATTGGAGGTTCACATTCAGATGTCTCACTGCCTTCTCCAAATCACTACTGCCAAAGGTTTGGCCCTTCACATGTGATGTGTGGGATTTGCTTTCTCATTTTTATACTGCAGTTCTAAACCCACGTTCACATGTGGGGGCAGCCAGCCTTTTGCCACGAGGGCTATGTCAGCCAAGGAGACCCCAAGGACTAGCAGATTATTATCATGTGCTAAGATATATACCTCAGATTGAGAGATGCACTTGACGTTCAGCAGGAGGAAACAGAACTTCTTTAGACTGGGAGCACAGTCCTTCCACAGAGCTCAGTTAAGACACAAAGGAAGGTAGCAGATACATTTAATGCAAGAACCAAGGCAGACACCTGTATTTGCAGGTGAGGGTTAAGGACAGCAGAGGTAATGCTAATCACAATGGAGATGCACTGGCAAACCTGTAGCTAGATGGAAAACTGGAAGTGAAATTTCTTAGCTAATTGGTGCAAACACTCAACTTGAGACTGAATAAAGCATCCTTTGTACAAACAAAAAGAGCTGAAATAGGTGGACCATGAGTGAATAAGTCTGAGCTGATTAACTCATCCAAAAGCTTAACCCACTAAGAAAGATCATTAGCACATATATTCAAAGCAAATCAATTGCCTGGAAAAATCAAATATGTTCCTAATGAGTTCGAGTATTAACAGAAATCCAGGGAATTGTAATGGGGGTAAAATCAAAGGTTCCACCTGAACAACCTCATTACCATGATTCTGAACTGCATTCGGGTTGCTCTTCTGCACATCCAACTGCACTTGACATTAAGTAGTGACTAAGTATTAATTAACATGCCATCCTCATCAGGGCAAGGTGGTTAAACCTAGGCTGTCTTCAGAGCTAATCTTGAAAGGAAGCTCACAATTGCCTGAAACTCTGAATGAGAAGGATTTCAAGTGTGTATCTTGACAGTAAAGCCTGGAAAAGGATAAGGAATAGGGTGAAACCTTCCTTCTTTCTGTGCACCATTGAGGATAAAGTTTAGGTCCATTGAAATATCATTTAATTGGGAGGGACTGAGTCTTCTGTTCTCATTCCAGGAAGTTTCTCAGCTAAGGATTCCTGAAAGCCTGCATAAACTTCCCTCATGTCCTTGTTTGTACATCCTGCCCACACCTTCATAACAGTTACGCACCATCTCGATTCGACATGAGCACCCCACTGAAGAGCTAACATGGTTCAGGGTTCCTCAGCTCAGTATCACTTGCTTTAAGTGAGAATCAGGGTAGAAATCCCTATCAGCACTGCAAACAGGCACCATGAAATCAGCCTCAAAAGTGAACCCCATCCTCTGGCAGATACTCCATTCTCCCACCCTCTTCTCCAGGGAGCAAGCCAATGGAGAGCTCTATAGGGGAAGCTTCTGTGAGCTTTGTTGCTTTCCTGGGAGCTTTGCAGCACATACTTCATCCTGCTACTAAGCTCAGCAAACATTTAGCACCTTCAGAAGCTTAAAGGGCCAGCTTCTCAAAAGCCAAAGCCTCTTTTGCTTTGGTTTAATTGCTTTGGGGTTCAAATCTATTGGGAATTGAAGTTAGAATAAAGACATTGGAGCAAGAGAACAAGATGTTTGAAAATGCCCATGATCTCTGCAGCCAGTTCTCACACATCTCAAGGCTTTTTAACCACTTGGCAGAGAGCTTTAGAAGCTGATCAAAGAAAAGAATACTGCCTTCCAGATCAGAGTCTTTCCCCAAGGCCTGTAGAACTTCTCCCCATGGATGGACTAACTGGAAATGAGAAGAAATGGAAAGTCCTTATTGAAAATAAGGCTGTTTCGGCCATAAAAATAAAGACATACATCCCCTACCCAGAGATCTGAGCCTGATTGCTCTGCATGCTGGTGAGAACAGGCAGTTCAGAGAGAACCCCCACCTCCATCAAGGGCTGCAGGGGATCAGCCAAGAGCTTCAAGTAACTTGTTCTCCTGACTTTATGTTCCTTGCTAACGTGCAGAACATGGTTCAAAGCAGACTCACAGGCAAAGCAGTTATTTGGGGGCTATTCAACACCCCTGTAACAAACCTATGGAGTATTTTCATTGGTGAGGTTTCAGTCCTTCTAGCAAAGGCTGCTTTAAAAGCAATCCCAAAGGCAGAAGATATGGAAGGATTAATTATATGATGCAGTCTTTGTCTGACTCCTCCTACTAGGTCCAAATCTAGAAACAGGCACTAAGGTAGGGAAAAGATACCTTTAGAACATTTGTTTGCCCAGTTACCTGAATGCAAATGCTAAGGTTCATGTGAGTCACTGCAATCCATATAAAGGGCTAATCACACCAGGATAATGCAAGAGCAACCTGAATCCTGTACCCCAGACGGAAAGTGTGGATCTATATAAGCAGGAAGAAGAAACCAAGTGAGTTAATGGTATGAATCACCAGAGATTCAGATCAGTCGTTACCACAGTCAACCCCTTCTCCTAAAGCAAGCCAAGATTTACATGGTTCACATGAAACCAAAGCATCCTCCAATCTACAGAAGTGCAGTGGCTCGGTGTAATGAGCTATTCTATTAATACAGCACCACACTCAGGTTGCTTGGATCAATAAGATACAAACCAGGGAACTTTAAACCTTTAACACCATTAAGACTTCCTGGAAGAATGAAGTTGTGCCCAAATGGCCCATGCAAGGTGTTAATTCCAGAAACAGTGCCCTGTTTGTGAAATAGAGAGAATACACAGTATGCATGTTACTTGAATATTGCTGTGTTCCAGCTCTTAGACTGATGGGAAGCCTCCACAAAAGCCCCACATTTGTGCCTTAATATTACACCTTTTATCACTGTTGTTTGCAGTGGTCCTTATCTGTGGAGATGGAGCATCCTGGTAAAAAGATGAACCCTTATTCCTTAGGATTCTGAGCTGGAATTCTCCTAAGAGGCTGCTGAGAGTCTGAACAAACAGCTAACATGTATGTAACATATAAATAGTCACATGAATAGTTCTGATACCATGACATACCCCAAAATAACACGCTGGCAGATAGGTGCTCACAGATAGGGAAGGATGTGGCTTCTATTTGTACTTACAAAGTCCATCCTACTGTATCTAACTACATCTAAGAAGCAAAAGTGTCCTTATACCTCATTCTTCATTAGATTACTTGAGCTTGTAAAACCAAAGACCATTTGGGTTTTAATTGGTGCAGATTAGTGTTATTTTTCAATGCTGTTGCAATACTCACTGAAATAGGCATTTCTGAGTTGATAAAACAGTGTTTCATAGTGGAACTTTCAAAGCTTCTCTCAAGCCACTTTCATTTTGATTTCTAGTTACTTTGTTTTATGATTAGATTAATCTCATGGCAAGTTTCCCATTGTTATCTCTCACAACATGTTGTCTTCTCCCTTTTCATAGAGCATCTGTCGCTCATGTGTTCTGTGGAAGAGACCAACATCAGCTTAAAACACCACCAATGCTCTTCCCAGCTGTGATTCATGTCTTCTGAAGCCTTGTTTCTTCCTGTTGGGAAACGCTTCCCAGAAGAAGGGATTAAAATATGATCCAGGCATAAGAGGGAATGCACAGAGCTGTTTTTCCTGGGAAAGGTTTTGATGTGTAGCTGTAAGTAATTGAAAGCAGAAGATCTATCAAATACACACATTTACATTGGAATTGAGAGTTCTCAGGTTTCTAAACCTCTAGGACTTGAGCCAATGAACTACTCAGCTGAGTGCACATCACATAACTACATTGATTTGCATTGGCCACTACACTGATTTGCAAATATTCAACCTGCTTTAGGTGCAAAGAGGCAATCCTTGGAATAACAACAAATTAAAAGCTCTACAGCTGAATTTTAATAACATTTGATATTTATATAGCTTTATGGGTTGGAAACATTCAAAGAAACATGCAAGTTTGCTATAAGGAAGGAGAGGTCCTGCACACCTTATGTAGGCTCATGTCTGGTTTCACACCAGGGCTGCTGACTCAGAGCAGCCACCCATGAGAAACGTGAACTCCACCAGTGAGTTATCAACCAGGGTGGAGGAAGGTTTGGCAGACAGCAGGCTAGGGTTTTAAGGCAATTTCCTCACCTAGTGCCTTTAACCCCTGAAGGACAGCCTGGTTCTATACCCTGCCACCACAGCATGAGAAAGACTATATAATATGCTTCATAGGACATCAGATCTCTCTCGTTGCATCTTAGCTGGCCAATAGCTGGTAGTGGTTGTACCAGAGGTCATTTCTGACCTGTGGATGGTACTTCAGCTGAGGATCAGAAGACCCTGTCCTTGACATCAAGAGATGGCAAAAGGTAAGTTCCTGTGTCCCCATGCCCTAGACCAAGTTGCTCAGCAAGGTCAGAAAGCTCCTGAGTGTGATTATATATGATTTTATATATATATGATTATATATAGTATACATATTTATATACATTATTGTATGATTATATAATATATATAATATATAAAGTCATATATAATCATATATCTCACACACACATACATATGCATACACATGTATACACGTATATAGTGAAGTTTTACCCCTGCAACCAGATCTAGCCCCAGACATTGAAGCCAAGATTCCCAGCCTCACAGTGCAGAGGGAATCACTGATGCTACTTTATTACCACCCCGGTTCAACTGGAGGCCACAGCACTAAAAAGCAAGGTCATGACACCCGAGGGCAGGTTGTGGCACAGCCTGCTAGAAATAGTGTGGAGACACCCAGAAGCAGAGGAGTGTATAGGGAAGAAAGAAGGGAAATTAAGGAAGTCTTGTCATTCCAGAGCAGCACTTTTGTGTGTTCTCATTGTCAAAATGAATACGTGTAATCATTAGCAATAAGGAAACACTTCCTTAAAAGTCCTGGCTCCTTTTACACTGATTTTCCTCCATAGCATCCATACCCTGCTCCTGCTGTGGAACAACAGGAAAACACTGTGCACAGTTTCCCCTGCTAAGAAAAGGCACCACAATAATAAGAACAGCACTTATCACTGTCTAATAAAGCCCAGAACCCTTTTTACAGGGATGAACAGATTCCCAAAAGGAGGGGAGAGGCATTTGTGACTATTTCCCACTGGAATAAGTGGCAGCTATTCCCACAGTGTTCTTAAGGGCCAAAACCTTAGGGCTTCATTTGGGTTTAAACTGCCCTGAACGCTTGGCGCTACAGTGGTGAGGGCTGCAAATGGTTCTTTGCCATGATTGCATCTCCAGCCCAAACCCACATTTGTCTCCTGCATTCTGCTCTAGTATTAACCTGAATTTGCAAGTTACAGCATCCAGTTTTGCTAGCATTTCAATACCTTCTTTTAAGAGAAAAAATACACAATTCCCCTTCCCAGGGATGCTGGGCTTTTATAGACATATAAAGTACCCCAGGAACCAAGCAAACAGAACTCAGTAGTGCCTACCTAATTTCAGGCAGCAAGCTGGAAATACTCCTACAGCTTAACCTTTGCATGCATTTTACATCTGCTGAAGAGCTGTACCTTTCTACCCAGCTGCAGTTGTTATTTAGCTCCCCACTCAGAAAGCACACAGATTTGTATCATACCTCCTTGGGTAAATGATTCCCTGTGTATCTACTTCTACAAACCCAACACAGTGATGTAAATCTGCCTTTGCTGCTAACACATGCACAGCAAATCTCAGATCCCTCTGAATAGGAAATAGGCTTTTCCAGGCTGATGGATGATTACAATAAGCCAACAGTGAGAGTTCACATCCCCAAGTAAACAGCTGAGAGATGAGAACAAACAGATTACAACAGATCCCTGTGCTTAAAACAATAATAATTAGAAAGTGGTTTGTCTTTTTCTTCCAATGGTGATTTCCCTCCTGCTTCTCAAACAATTGTATCAGTGCCTATATCAGAAAGCTCAGAAGTAACTCACAGGTAACTTTCAACACAGGTCAGCTGCAAGGATCACCTTGCTGCTGATCACCGTCTCTAGGAGTAACCTCACATCAGAGAGCTGTTATCATTCAGCCTGATGAGTGTCTCAAAATCAAGCCATTTTTACCCTTTTGTTCCTAACCCACTCTCAAAACTGCATCCAAACACTGCAGAGCACAATTACAACCATCCCTCAAGAACATTCTTCGCTTAGAGAAGGCAAACTCAAACACTTACTTGTTCTCTCCAGTTGTTCCTGTCACTTAAACGCCCAGAAAAAAAGCCAGCAGCAAAACAACGATGAGGAGCTTCATTTGGCCTTGTTTGCATTAAAAAAAGGTCAAATATCAACTTTAAATTCATGCAATCCCTTATTCAGCAAAGGGAAAACACAGCGGAAGATGAGCACCCCGTTGGAATCTCGGAACCGTAGATTTATTCCACCAAGTGCTTTACAGTGTCTGTTATCTCAGCCTTGGCTAAGCAAGAGAATGCTGGTGAAAATCTTTGCCTGGTACAGTACAGAGCCTCTGCTTCACAGGCCAGGAATTCTACATTGAATAATTTTTAACTTCAGCTCGGGGAGGAAAAACAGGGGCTCAGACACTCTCCCTGCTTGATTAGGGCTTCTCTATGTGTTTCATGGAAGGAGAACTCCTAGTTGGGGAAAGGGGGGGGACACAAGCACTATCCCTTTCCAGCTGCTGCCCTGGGGTGCAGGGGACAAGGGGAAGAGGTTGAAGATGATGAACGTTCTTGGGGCAATAAAGAGATAAGCACATAGCTGAGAGACTGCATCTTTCAGGAGCTGTGATTTCCTGCTGCTTTTTCTTCAGTACAAATGGTTTTACTGGGCTTAATGCAACCGAATCCACACAGAACTGCTAAAACAATAGCAGCCAGCAATTCTAATCAACTATGCTGTTATTGTGTTATCTGTAGAGAGGACCAGGTGAAATCCAGGCCCCACTGTGCTAAAGCACATTACCAACATGAACTAGCAGAATCTACCTTAAGTCACCAAATTAACATGCACAAAACTAGGACAAGAAACAAAGGAAGAAGCCACCTCAGAAGTTATATATCAAACAAGTGGGAGAGCTGGGAACGGACCCCATCTCCTGAAGTGTATCCAGACATTTAAAAGAGCAGACTCTCAATGGCTGATGTTCAACTAACTTCGTGTAATGTGAATTATTCAAGGACCCTTCCACCTGGAAACATGAGAGTTATAGCATCATTCAGACAGCACCAGGAAGCCACCGAATCCATGGTCCATGTTCAGTCCACTACTACATGATGTTTCCAAGTGATGTTTTCCTGCTTCCAGGGTGATGAAGTCCTTAGCAAACAATCACAACTTAATGAGTGCCCACACAGAATACTTCATTCAAGGCTTGAAGAATCCATTTCATCATCTCTATTTTTCAATTCATTTTAGCATAGTTCTGGTAAGAAATGTCCATTCTCACAATAAAGCCCAATACAGAAACTGCTTCCTTTCCTGCATGCAGACACATGAAACCACAAACCTGGCAATGCCAACTGAGCCCCACTGCAAACATCTCTCTCCTTTCATACAGCACCGTGTCATTATTGTGCATGTCATTATTATACCCAGGTCTGATCGCTTTTCTTCAATCACAGCAGCTGCCCTTTTCCACCCTGAAAGCTGTGGAGTCAGTAATAGAGTTGCTGAGCACCTGCACAATTAAAGCTTCATTAAAACAGGCACTTCAAATTGCTGTCTATGCTGATTACATGTTGTTAGACCAGAAAAATCAGTTGAGTAAAGCCTCTGCCTTGGTCAGGAGGAAGCAAACAAAATGCCCTGTTTTCTTCCCATCTCATTTGCTATAGAGAACACACAGAACACATCTAATTTGGTCGGGTGAAGTGTCTGTCCTCATTAGAGAGCTGGAAATATAACACAGCCACACGCATTTTAGAGAAGAGGGAAACATACTCTTAAACTGTCAATGCTCTTAACTCAGAAGCACATTTCTGTGCACCTATTGTCACTCACAGCATGTATTACACAACACTGTTAAGCAAACACCTGCGTGGATGTGTAAACAGGTATGCATGAAGTTATTATACAGACTGATGGGTTTCATTGTTTAACTGCACCAAAAGCAGAACAGCAAGAACCTGGGACCTGCCAGGGGGATGGTGCAGCGGCTCTGGAAAAGGAATTGTTAGCAATACGTGGATATTGTGTCCAGTTCCAGGGCAACAAGAGGGATGTGGAGTTGTTGAAGTGGGTCCAGAGGAGGCCACAGAGATGCTGCGAGGGCTGGAGCATCTCTGCTCTGAAGCCAGGCTGAGAGAGCTGGGCTGGGGCAGCCTGGAGAAGAGAAGGCTCCTGAAGGGGAGACCTTAGAGCAGCTCCAGTGCCTAAAGGGGCTGCAGGAAACCTGGAGAGGGGCTTGGGACAAGGGATGTAGGGACAGGCCAAGGGAGTTTTAGAATGTCATCTAGTGGAAGATGTCCCTGCCCATGGCAGAGGGTTGGCACTGGATGAGCTTTAAGGTCCTTTCAACCCAAACCATTCTATTTTAAAAGTTATTTTGGATGAGTATTGAAGTGTGACTTCAAAGGCACTCTCACATGCAAGTGCAGGCAAATGCTGAGAGCCAGGCTCAACAAACACAGCCGAGCTTCACCATTTAAACCCGAACACAATCAGCTTCCCCACGTTCAACTTCCTGATCCCCATTAAAATTGGCATCCAAGGAAAAGAAAGGCCTGGTGGGGAAGGGCTGAAGGATCCGGCCTGCTTTGCAGGTAGACAAACAGCAGCATGAATAACAACGCCCGTTAGCTGAAAGCACTGAAACAAAACCCCTGCAAAACATCCGCGACTGACGCTGCTGTGTGTAAACCCAATCACACCCAAGGCTGGACCCAGGAACACGCACAACAGGGCGCTCCTCCAACAGATGCTGCCCATAGCAATGGGAAACCATCACTAAGCAACATCCATCAGAGCGAGTTCAAAGTCCCCACCCACACAGTTGATGGAGGACAAGCACCTTGTGTTTCTTTTATGGATACAGAAGGCATGGAGGCATTTAAACTCATGCTTATAAGATTAATCACAGGAATTGAACCTTCCTGACATGTATGTCCCACAGCAGGGCTGCTTTGTGCAGAGAGGGAATCTTCACTCTGAAAAACCCAGCTAAATAACACTTGCAGAAGTCCTTTTCCACCTCTCTGCAGTGCAGTACAAGGCACAGTCAGATGGGCTTGGCCTCCAAGGATTCTCAGCCAATTTGTTGAGCACTAAGACTTAAAGCTGCTCAAGGTTAATGTGTGAAACCAATTGGTCCAGCACGGATTACCTTTGTCTCTAGGCTCCTCATGTTGAGCAGAGTTCACACCACCACTAGGTTTGTGCAGCTTGCACCAGGTAGGCTTTTTGATTCCATCCACCTTCTCAATTACTCCCTTCATCTTAAGCGCATTCGTGTGCCAACAAAGCAGAACAGAAGCACCTAATGGAACCACCAGCTCAGGTCTGCAGACTGAAGCACAGGCAGCCTACCTGTATACAGCAAAGGCACTCCAGTGATTTTCATGTATTCCTGAGAGGGGGAATAGAAAAAGTCCCTATTTTCCTAATTTTGGATAAAATTGGTGATCAAAATTAACAATTCCATAATGGATTGACGTGGAAGACAACAGGCAACGTCCCATTTTTCCAATGCATGCAAAAGCCTCCCATCTACCTCAAAGAAAATCCTTTCCCAGCAATGCCCACGTCACAAGAAAACCTCAGCCCTGTATTTCTACAACACTATGCCTTCCAAAGCAAACAGACACCATCAGACTGCATCAGGCGTTTCATATTGAGATGCATCAATAAAATGTGATTTATAGCGATGTCACAGGAACATTTTGTACTTATCAAGCTCCAGATAAGATAGGAAGCATTGAGAAAAGCTCATTAAAGCAGTCTGGCAGGGAGCACATTAACGAACTTGCTTGTCAAAGCTTATTAGCAAAGAGGCAACCGGTATAAAGGAACAGCTTGCAAGAGTAGGTGGTAGGTGTGCGTTGAGGGGAGGATTAACCTGCTGCTGGTGACCGTATGACAAGTTTGGTTACAACACAACTCCTGTGTTCAACGTGTCCACTCCTTTTATGATCCTGAAATAGTCAGCAGCTCCTGTGAGGATGAAGAGCTTGCCATGCTCCTCCCATCCCTACCTATTTCTAGTTCAAAGTTGCATCAGAGCATTTCAGTTTTCTCCTACAGGAGTGCCCTTAAGTAGTACTTATAGGTTTTGGGAGCACAGAAACAGCAGCAAAGTTAACTGCCTGTGTTTAGTCTCCTATAACCTTCAGAAGAGGTAGCAGTTAGACCAAACCATCACCTAAAAGGTGGGTGAAGAGTTGGCTAATACTTGGAGCTACCACTGTTGGGACTGAACGATGCTGAGAGTGGTGTGGCAGAGAAGGGATTCCTTTGGCTGCGGTTCAGGTGGAGTCCACTGTTACTGCAACAATAGTTAATGCTGCAAGCCAAAAATTGACCTCTTTGGAAAAAAACCCAAGCTTTCAGAAGGAGAAAGGCTTTGCTGGAAAGGGAAGTGCTCCCTGGGCAGGAGGAGGGCACTACGCCTTGCATTCTAACACCCCCAAGTGGCCACACCAACAGGGTGCTGCTTGCTCTGGATCCATGGGTTTCCACTCCCCAAGCACTGGAGAGGGCAGAGATTGTGCTGTGACTGCAAATGAAAACTAAAGAGGGGGAAAGGGAGGGAGGATATAGACTTTTCACAGTAGGAAGCCCAAGTGTTTCAGGTAGAGTGGTGATAGCAGTTGTGAATGATGGGAGAGGTCTTGAGAAACCCAAGATTTGTACACTATAGAACAAAGAAGAGTTACACTCTTCAGAAAGATACATCCAGTGCATCTCTGTCTACTCCAGCAAATTGGTGACCTCCTTTTATAGCCATTTTAATTGATATATTGCTATGTCTTTTCCCTTTTAAGCTGCATATAGTGCTTTCTAGCAGAAGTGCTCATCAAGGCTGATAATTTCAGGTGCATTACAACTTAGATTCCTTAACCTCCTCAAAGACACATCAGAAATCCTGCTGCCGTTGAGGTATGCCACACACACACATAAACTAAGTGTAGTTTGTACTTTACAACGTGCAGTTGTAAAGCCTGTAGCTTTACAACCAAAGCATTGCAAAGTGACACCACCACGTTCAGCCAGGTTCTACCTAGAGCTATATAATGAATCATCGTGAACATTCAGTGAAGGTAAATACAGCTCTAGGTCAGCTTACCCCAGAAGCAGCCTGCTATTCCACATGCATTAAAGTATTAGCAATTAACTGCTATAAGTTTCCCAGGGTTGAGGAGGGAGAAGTGAGGAAGGGGTAAGAACAGCTCCCAACTCCCATGAATTGCCCTGGGAGACCCAATTAGAACAGAACAAACCAAACCCATGCTCTGAATCCTGCAAGGTCAGTTCCTTTTCAGCTGGGGTGCTGTATTTCTCACAGAATCAATGGGTATTGCTGTAGACATCTCTTTAATCCCAGAGTTATAGACAGCTGTACATATAAATACCTGTCCCATGTGAAGAATAGCCAAACAGGGAACCTCTGGCTTAAAAACATATTTAATCTCTTCCTGCCCAAAGATAAATGGCTCATCTACTACTTAGGGTATTTAGGGAAACCAGGAGAGCAGCAAGACTGCACACCATCCCAGAGCTCACTAATCAACTACCAGCTCATCAAGTCATAAAACACAGCCCATGGAAATAACTTGCATATTCACCCATCTTTCTACCACCTTCTATTTTTGCATCCCCTCTCAAGGCTCATTAATACCCAGTGACATACAAATACCTTTATAATAGATAACATCACCCAAGAAGAGAACAGTGGAAGGAAGGTAATGTGTTTTCTACTCTCTATGATGCTATTACAGCAGAGGAAACCCTAAGCTGTATTTTCAGACTTACTTGATCATGTCAGTCAACTTGCCAAGTCTAAAAAAGGGCTTGATATAAAGAGAATATTAGCTGGTTTGGGACATGCAGTCTCATACACCACAGGGGCAACAGTGACCTAAAGCATCCAGCTCCACCTACCCTGCAGCATGCAAACCTTGAGCATCTGAGCCCCCTGTTACACCAGCAGAATGCTGAGTTAAATCCTTGAGGCTTGGGATATTCACTTATAAGCTGCTTCACTTTCATCCCTCTGTCCTCTGACTTCTGCCCCTTCAGCCTTCCCCCTCTATTCATGAACAACCCTTATCATCACCTTCCTATTTCTGAGCATGCATTAAGATAAGGCAAACAGATAAGTAACCTCTCCCACATAGATTTACTCACATAATCTGATCATTTACTCCAATTAGAGCACTAAATGCTTCAGTCTCTCCATCCTGTTCAACCCAATTTGTAAAGTAAATATTTGCCTGGTGGTGGCTCCTATTGCCAAGGGCACTGGGATGGTACACAAAAGGCATCACTTAAAGAGATCATTCTTCATCTTGCTTTAATCTGAAGGCGGTCTGCAGGTCTAAAAGCATTACAGAAGTTACCACAAGAGAAATTAAAGCATGGGAGGAGTTTACCAAAGAACATTGGGGATTCCCCTGTTTGAAATCTTTGGAATCAAGGCTGGGTGGCTTCCAGGAAGAACTAATACAAATAGAAGTTTAAGTGGGTATCACTAGTTCAGGGTTAGGGCTTGTTGTTTAAAAGACACCAGAGTAGCTGACCATTATGTTCTCCTCTGATTTAGACTTTCCAGCCCTATTACAGACTTCAGCAGCGAGAAGAGCTGACAGGAGGAAGAGGCTGAATGAGTAAGATGACTGGTCTTAATGAAACTGGGTTTTGTCCTGGTTTTGGTGGGGATTTGGTAAGATGACAAGATACATGCAAAAAGTATGAACCCAGAAACAGGCCTTCAAGTGATCCTAGCCATAAATATCCCTGAGCTTTAAGGGATTTGGAGCAGAACCTCTGAACAAACAAAAGACCATCTCCGACAAGATGTGCTGGTGTCATGCTGTCTGTCTTTAGCTTGCCCACCCACCTGCAAGTGTCCTTAACCCCAAGCCAAAAGGAAGAGAGCTGGGCTTGAGGTCTGACTTCTCCCCTCTGGTTTTCATAGTTGTTTGCACATCTGTTCTCTAAGGCAAAGCACAGACAATAACATTTATTGATTTGCCATCACTGCCTTCCTGCTTCTCACACTGGCAACACAGCACTAAAACCTTTTCTGAGCATACATATTGTAATATACAGAAGTAGAGGGAACCAGAAAAGCAACACGTCAGGATTCTCACTCCACACAAAGCTGAACTCAGTCATGTGAGTTTAAACAAATGCTGCTTTCCAAAAGCAGTCAGTTTGTGTGAAAGACATTAAGATAGCAAACAAATAATGTAACTAAAAGAGCAGAGAATCTTCTTTCCTTTTAAGTGAGGTGGGCTGAGCAGATACAAAAGCTAAGAGAGTAGGCTTCGTTCTTCTTACACATTGACTTACACAGTGTGGGAGTTGTGGATTTTCAAAAGCCAGATCTGACACCACAAAGCAGCTGAGGATATTGTGGTGTTAACTTCTGAAGCACCTCACAAACAAGCTTTAGACAGCAGCCACTTGGGATAGGGGTAGAAAACACCCTCCTGCAACAGCAAAGATCCCTGTTCAACCCAAGTGTTTAGGGAAAAGAAAGCAACTCCAGACAAAATAGGTTTTGAAGAGGTTTTCAAGTCCATTTTGTGCGTGCTTGCAATTGGGAGGGATAGTTATGAATAAGAAGTGATTAGCAAACATCCATTTCCATTAAGTGTAAAGGCAAAAGGCAGACCAAAACAACCATCCAAACTCTGCTGCTTTATATCGTGTTATTTGAGTTAGATAATCACTTGCCCAAACTCAATCTCAGCTCTTCAAATTAGCATATGGTAGGGAAACAGGAGTGAAAAGCAAAATGTTTATGCCCAGCTTTATATGCAGAGGAAGCTTTGTCTGCTCTGAGCAGAGAGCCTGCAAAATGTAAACACAGTAATTAAAGCACTCACACTAATTGCAGGCAGTTAATTGTACTGTATGCTGCCTAAGTGAACCACTCTGCGAGCTACAAGCCCCGTGCTATTACAGCCTCCCACCAGACTGCTGGAGGTTACTTGGGAAGAGGTGTTAATCCCCTCACCTGATCATTAGTTTGACTTTTAGGGATCCCCTCCTTCCACATCAGCTTTTCATTATCATTCAGCTCTAACTGCTATCCTCTTCAGCTCGAGGATTACTTCCAGAGTGAAAGAACAGGGTCCATGGGGTTAAGGAAACAGATGTGAAATGGGATTTGCAGAAGCATGTTTTGCAGCATCTAAACCAATGGTGCTATATTTTTCCCTTTTCTGAGCAGTTTTATACATTACATTGCACTAAAATGAAAAATACTTTATGAGAAAGTCCCCCAGGTACTTAAGGCTAGAACTCCACTCCTTCCAAAATCAGTTCTGATACTTCCTGAAAGTGGAAACACAATTCAAAGGACTAACGTTGCTGTTTAATAAGAAGATACCAAAGGCTTCCCTGCTCCGTAAGTGCTGGCATTCTATCATAACTGTAACCTACCAGCCCCAGCACTGCCATGGAAACAGAGCACCATCCCTATAAAGTGCATTTTGGTACACAGCTGAAAAACACTTTGGAGAAGTTCACAACCCTCTTCCTCCAGTCTCAGGACAGATGGAATCTGCTGCCCTAGAGATGGTCTTCCCAAAGGCAGGAAAATGGGGGGGGAAGAGAACAATTCAAAGTATCACATTGATTGTGAAAAGACATTTGGATTCACCATCCTTAAGTCTGAAGGCATGGAGGTGCCAACCCTGTTCCAGTGCAGCCACTGGAATCTCCTCAGTCACCATCTCAGGCACAGTCTGCTCATGGCCTGAGCATCCTCTCATGCTTCAAAGGAGACTCCCCAGCTGTGGCAGGGAAAAACCATAGCTGCAAGAGCTGCTGCTTGGGCACAGACCCAACAAGATGCCTTCCCCAAGCTTTTACCCTTAGGCTGCTACCTGAAGTGTTTTCTGAGTTACTGAATCCTCCAAGTAGCAAATAACCACACTTTCTAACCCATTGCCAAGACTCCATCCTGACAACTGTGGACCAGGTCTGTAGGTCAAAGACTTTCTTATCTGTTCTGTGTTTTGCCTTCCAAGATGCAGCTGCTTTCTCTCTCTAAGGAAGATGAATTAGCTGCTAAATTCAGGGCAAGACCAGCTCCACAACAGATTTGTCTGTCTTGCTGCAAGGCAGACCAATGAATATCTGCTTCCTGCTCTGCATAAATGCACATACAGTAAAGGGGTGTCCTTACTGTTCCATCTTCACTCAATCACTCAATCCCCTCTGTGTTCATCAATGCTAAAAAGTGAAGTAGCAGCAGGGACACTCAGGCTCTTCAAATGGGTTTTACCATGCACTATTAAACAGTGATATTAAACATTTACTCCCTTATAAAAGTGTAATTGCCACAACCCCTGTATACAGAGAATCAATTTTAAGGGCAGCAGTACCAAGGAAGAGCTACAGTATGCAGATGACTGAGTTTATGTGTTTTCCTTCACAGTAATCAACTCCTGAACAGCTAGTGCTTGGCTTTGAATGTCCCAAAGCCTTCCCCTGCCTGAAGCAATCACTTCAGGGCACTCCTTCCATTTCTGTGGCAGTTTTGGGTGTCCTAGGATCTCAGTACATAGCACTGGAGTGCCCAATTCCTATTTACACACACACAAACTCGATCCTAAACCTTTATTGGAGGAATCCTGCTTCATTTGGGTGTGGAGCAGGTAGCAGCCATCTAGGAAAACTAGGCAGTGAGCAACTCCCTGGTTGTAGGCATTTGGGACTGGCAATGCTGACACTATCCTGTATTTAAAGGCATGGGATCCCTTCAGATGGAACATTCATGCTCCAGATTGCTCAGGCTATTCCAATGACCACATCTCCATTAACAAAGTGCTATTTCCATCATCCCATCTCACACATCCCTCTGCAGCAGAGCACTGTCAGGACAACACAGGCTTCATGATGCTCAGACCAAAATCTACTCGCCTTTTGCTTAGAAAAATCCTGTTTTCCACAGAAAAGCACATTCAGGAAAGATACTTTCATCCAAAAGCACTTATGTTTTGCAGTTGAGATCTGATGCTTTTCACATCACATCTATTGATTTGCTTACATCCCTATTCTCTGCTGACTAAAAATTCAGCTCAACTCTTCAGTAACTTATATTTACTGTGTTTAAATGACCTGCAGTACTGGTAGAGCTGATATTCACATCATAGAATGGTTTGGGCTGGAAAGGACCTTAAGCTCATCCAGTTCCAACCCCCTGCCATGGGCAGGGACACCTCACACTAAACCATCTCACCCAAGGCTCTGTCCAACCTGGCCTTGAACACTGCCAGGGATGGAGCATTCACAGCTCCCTTGGGCAACCCATTCCAGTGCCTCACCACCCTCACAGGAAAGAGCTTCCTCCTTATATCCAATCTAAACTTGCCCTGTTTCAGTTTGAACATCACAGAACACCAACTCATAAACTAAACCCCACATTCACCCAGGGTATGCTTGGTTATCACTGTTACCAACTTGGGTAGCACTGTTACCAACTTGGTTAGCACTGTTACCAACTCCACTTTAAGAGCTCTACCAAGATGTAGAAGCCTTCAAGCCAAGAGTGTTATTGAGAATTCCAATTTCCCTTAAAAATCAACCCTGGAGATAATGAAGGTTCCATCAGAGAGCAGTTCAGACAGTTTGGCATTAGATAAAGCACTCTCCCTGCTGAACCTGAAGTGGGAATGTGGATAATTCATGAAATTACACACTCGCTTCATCTTAATCACTGTTCAGCTCTGAGTCTCCTGAAAGGGTATTTACCTGTAGAGCCAGATGAGCTCTCGCTGTGTTATCTGAGGGCAGCATATGCTTTGAATTAGATTTCCAAATATTATCTCCCCAGTTGTTCTCTTTGTTACATTTTTCCAGCTGATATTTTCTCATGAAGTAGAAGATTTTCTTTATATATAGGTTGCAAACTAAAATTAAATGCAATGTTAAGTTTCCCCTTCCCTCATTCAACAGAAAGCCTTTCTCTTATCATCAGGACAGATAATAAGATTCTATTCAGCACTCTCTCTTAATCAGAAATACATTTTCTTACTGAAATTGCTTTGTAGAAGGAGGAAATCATCTGTAATGAAAAATAAAGTAACCCCCATTATTTCCCATCTATGGAATACATAATTATTCCCAACCAAGCCAATTAAAATGTCAGGCAATGCTGCTGAGCTGATCCTTGAGCTGTTCTAAAAATGAAATCTGGAGATTGGATTCCTTTTGGTGGTTAATACTTTGTGGCTTGCCATTTCACTGCTCTGAGGTGCTGCAAGGTGTAAGGAATCAGCTCGGGAGTGATACCCAGCACATTCCAGAGGCAAAGATGGGATTTGCTTTGCACTGGCCAAACTCCATCAGTTTCGTCTACTTTGGCCTTCAGGGAGGAAAGAGGCAGTGGGATTTGGGGATGAATACATCAGGCTGGGGTGTGCTCACTTAGCACTGAGAGCAAAGGAATGGCTCGGCCTTTATCCTGCAGATGTGGCGATTATGCCATGTGCCACAAGGTGTCATTCACACACCACTTACTACCCCAGGAAGCTGCTGCAGAATGAGACGTCTCCTCAGAACATGTCAAAGCCTTGACAAGGAGCACTGTATCAAGGAAGGGAGGTCCAGAACATGACGCACAGGATCTGTCTTAGTGGTGATGAAAGGTACTCCAGCGCTGTCTGAACTAAGTCTGGCACGGAAACCTTTACAGCCATCAGGAGTACACTGAGCTTTGTCAAACCCCCATCAAAACCCTCTCAAAGCAAGGCTGGAAGTCTTCAGTCTAACTGACCAACTCCTAATGGTTGAAAAGGATCAAAACAACCTGTAGAAACATCGAAATCTGAGCTTTGAGAAACAGCTTTTGCATATACAACAACTGTTATCAGGCAAATAAACACAAATGGGCACTCAAGGGAAGGGCTATACTGCATTGCTTTCTTTCAGGTAGTCTATGCCGAGAAGATTTGATTTGTTCCTCCAAAGCGTGTAGCAGGGTATGTTCATACTGCACAGCTTGCATTAATGGATGAAAACTGGTGGGTCTGCCTGTTCTTTGAGAGAAACACCTCTGATAGCTGGCCTGTGCCAATTACAAGGCATCTCTGCACCCCCAGGAGTGCACCAAGGAGATACTTTGGGCAATGACACAGGCAGGAGGCTCAGGGAATGGAATGAAACTCTTACAACTTCATGCATGAATAGCCCTTAAGGCCCCTTTGCTGGTTTTGTCTAGAGCCTCTATGAGCTGGGGCAGCATTCCTTTATTGCCTTTGTTCCTTCTGCACAATTGCTTCCTCTCGCATCCTCCTCTCTGCCTTATGCTCTTCCAGCACTCTTTAGGAACACTAGGCACCAGGTAGCAGAGTGCATTAAACTCTGCTTAGAGACTGCCTTCCCCTTCCCCTGGAGACAAAAGAAGCCTCACGTAAGTGGCACTCACTCTGTTCAGCTGCCTGGGGTTTGCAAGCAGGCTCTGCCCAAGGGATGTTTTAGAGCACGGAGCCTTTGACAAGCCTCTATTTGAGCATGGAGCACAATGCCAGCTTTGTCCAAGGGAACAGGCTTGCCTTTCTTTCTGCGTATAAATATGACCACAGGACTCTGCACCTCCCAGGAAAGGCAGAGGCCTCCAACACAGAACCAGAAAGAAGCCCTGTTAAGTGCTGGCAGAACAATGGGGAAGGGGTGGAGCGACAGCCATGTGAACATCAAATAGAGAGCAACCTCTCCTCTACAACACGCCCCCCCTCCTGCTGCACGGGTGCAAGATGCATGGGCTATGGGGGGAAACACTGCCTCCCAAGTGGAAGGGACACTCCTGAGCCTTCCTAACTCCATAGAGGAGAGCAGGAGTGAGCCCTGAGGTCTGACTGCTCAGCAAGGTGCTTCTGCAACAGTCCACCTTCTGGTGAATAGACACTGGGGTCTAAGCCAGAGTGGATAAAGGGGGTCCTGCTGCGGAAAAATGGGATTTAGCTCTGATGAAAGGTACCAGGAGCCCGAGGAACAAACACAATACATGAAGCTCTCAATCCCTGACACGCTGCTTGCATGGAGCATCACCTGGACACATCCACAGAAACACAGGTTCATACTACAATACACATTAGAGACAGAATTGGCTATTGGTATCAGCTACAGCTTTTACTTTAGAGGAAAGAGACATCAAAGATCTATATACATAAATAGAACTACTAAGAGGTGTAAACTACAATCACTACACTCAGCTTCTTGCACACATCACTCAGCATCACAGCCCTCTTTAGGGCTTTCATGTAACATGAACATAATGAAAGACCTTTTCCTTGTAGTTACAGCAAACACCATTGGCACCAGAAGCTTATCAGAACCTTGCTCCTTGGGTGGGCATGAACAAGTGAACACACCCCCCCTCTGTCCACCCACCCACCCTTTTAGGCATATTATTCTTCCAGCCCAAGAGCTGCAGATCTGGCTGGAACATGATTGTGCTGCAACAGGCCAGGTCCTGTTTCCATACCTGTCATAACCAGCTTCTTGTTTACTTGTGTAGGTCAGGGGCTATAAAGAAAGCATTTATCTCTTCAAGCCATCATTGGTTGGTAGAGAAAACTCATTGAAGAGCTGAGGTAGTTACACAGTGCTTAACAGGTAAACAAGAGCAAGTATCTCCAGCCATCTCTGTGCTGGGATTGAGCTGTAAAACTTGTTTTCAGACTGATTTAGCTCTTTTAACAAGAGGAGCATTCTTAGAAACAAGTCATGAGTGAGAGCATCTGTGAGCAGGGCTAGCATTTGCTTTGAGCTATATCTAGTTAGAGATTATGACACTAGAGTCTTACCTCCAGAAGGGACAGAAACTTCCCTACCACAAGCATTTAGTTCAGCTTCTTCAATCTGCTCCTGCATGAGGACTCTTGAAACTAAGTTTTGCTTTGGAGAGGTAAAAGTCTTATTCACCTCCTTGACTTTAGAAGGTGTATTTTTAGCAAGGCACAGATATCACAGGGAATGGAAGTCATAAGGGGGATCTTGTAGCTGGCATGAATCATGACTTTCATAAATCAAACTTGAAACAACTTGACATTTGCTCCAAGACAGGTTTGAAGGAAAAGGAAGCCTCCAGGATCAAGTTTTTAAATAGAATCTAACTTTTGGGACACACAGCTCAAGCAACAGTCACCATCAGGTACCTCATACTCCAGCAGATAGAACACTGTATAGAAAGGAATAGGCAGAAGGCTTGCTCCTCACTGTTTAACTGCAATAATCAGCAAGAAAAGTCAGTGATTTACTTGTGAAATTCCTTAGGGGAGAGTGAGAGCTTTCCAAAGGTCATGGTCCTGGACTTCGTGTGACCCTGCAATAAAGAGCAGTGTGGTGTGCTGTAAACCAGCACATCAGTAATACATATCTTGTCTTCAGACAGTATTTACTGGGATGCTGGTAAAAGCAGGACTAATCAGACAGGCCTCAGAGACAGTGCCTGAGGCAGTGGGAACCGCATTGTACAAGAAAGAGGTAGGGTGGCAGTGCACAGAGGATTAAAGAGGTCCTTGTCAGCAGCCAAGATGAAAAGCCAGCATCGTTCTTGGTATACCTGGTCTTTGGGGTGTGTATAGTCACAAACATACAATGTGGTGCTAGAGCAGAGGTTCTGTGTAATACATAAAGCTGGCAAAGACATGCAGGAAGGCAAAGACAACAAGGTGCTTTAGGCTCCCACAGATAAAGTCCACCTAAGACTGCACGTTTTCAGAGAGACCCTGCTATCAGTATTATCCAGGCTGCAAGGCCACAGATTCAGCACTGAAATGATCTTTCCCCCAATGCATATACTTCAGGAAGATGCATGTGAGAGTCCCAGGTTGTAGCTGGACAATGAACATAATCCGATTTCATCATTGGGTCTTTGGAATCTGATGTATGTCATACATTCTGCCTATCATTCTCCAGGTTTCTTGCCCATTCTTCAGATTCACCATAGAAACACCCATTCTCTCAACAGGAATCTCTGTCGTGGAGTACAGCAGTCCTCCATAGAGTAATAAGCTACTACAGCTTGTGACCTGGCTCCCTGTGGAGCACCATCTTAACAACTGTTTTCTCTCCCACTCCCCTGAGTTCTGTGCTTGGCCCAGCACTGGATTTAGCAAGCTTGATTCACCAGAACTTCAGCATTCCTTTGCAGTTAAAACAGGCCGCAGATACGTCAAGGAGGGCATGGACACAGGCTCACAGACACAGCTATTGTGAGATGAAACTCTTGGGCATATGAGAAACACTTCCCATTTACTCCTCAGTTTTCAAGTGGTGCTTAAGTGCTGTATTCCCTAACAACAGAGAGCTAGAAAGTCCTGATAGCATGTCACACACTTCTGCAGAGCCTGAGCACTTCCCAGCCTTCAGTGTGCTCTCCACCAAGGCTGAAAATAATGCTGCCTTTCTGTTCTCAAGTAACTTGTTCAGGGTCGATGAGGAAAGCCAAAAGGAAAGACTCATGCATTGCAGTCACAGAGCTATCCCTCTGCTGACCTTGAATCTGTGCAGAAAAGCAATATGCTCTCATTCAGTCCGGATATTGTTCTGAGCATAACACAGTAACACTGAAACACTGCAGAAGGGATGAGAGAATTCCCAGCCCTGACCTGAAGGCAGGAACTGCAACACAAATAATACTTTCAAAACAATATTCGTACCAACAGGCATGGAAATGCTCTCCAAATTCATCAGTTCATGGAAGCTGCTGCAAACCTGCATCAATGCTGTATGCTGAGTACAGAAAGCCTGATGTAGTCCTCTATTTTCATGTTTCCTGCCCAGCCTAAATCCTTTCCTCCATGCTCCAATGGGCTGTTAAAATGATAAACCTACCCCAAATAAGAAGTATTGAGAGCAGATTTAAGCTGATGCCTCTTGAGAGATAACAATTAAAGCGTCTCTTACATTATAAAAGCAGAACTACAATAGTACATTTAGGACACTGGAGTAATTCCAATTGGAATTTCTTTGGGATTTAACTATTTTTTTCTTTAAGCTTCTTTTAATTTGGCTTTTTGAAACTGATTTTTAAATAAAAAGGAGGAAAAAAGCCAACCCCAAAGCTTTTCAGCAGGGAAACAGTCCGTCGTTCAGAGCACCCCTCATCTATCATGCAATTAACTTAGTGAGGATCTTTGCCATTCTCCTTGGAAATTGATGAGAAAGTAATTAACAATGGATGCTCACTTAGAGCTGCTCCAGACTGCCACAATGACTGACAGCCTGTGAAGAATGGAAGTGATTCCGTGCACTTATGAGCAGAGTCTACTGCTTTGTAGCACAAAAAACTTGTGCCTTCTGGGCAATCAGTTCCATCTCCCTTGGTAGCCTACCTGATCTCTGCCCATGGCTGACCCCACTGAGAATGGGGCCATCAAGTTATTCATAGTCCTTGTTTCCAGTGTGTGAATCTGGACCCTGTCTGAGATCCCCAGACTCAAAACCTGCAGAGGTATCAAACATTAACACTGCACTGGCCCAGGTTTGGGCTGGAAATCCAAACCACCCAGCACTGTCAGTGATTTACTCACTGCTCCTTTCTACACCATATTCACAACTGTTTGCAGGGCAAGGACTGTGAACAGCACCTTCATCACTAACTGCAGAGAAGGAGAAAGGCAAGGTAAAGATGTCAACAGTGTCAACTAAGTGCCCAAGACAAGAGGATATAACACAGCTTTCAAGTGGCACAGGAGACTAGCACTGCCTGGCTATGGGCTAAATCCAGCACACACAAATCAGGTGTCTGGGATTTCATTATTGCTGCTTTTGTAATTAGCATTAACTACCTTTAAGCAACCACCTCCCCTTCACCTAAGTTGAAGAGCTACAATATTGATATCTAAAGGACTGACAGTACAACTCCTGGTACTACAGAGTTCAGCTATTTTCTGCTTCACCAAAATGAGATGGGGCAGTGAAAATCAAAAGCTCTCCTGCTTCACCAGTTGTATACTTGCAACAGGAAGTACTTTTTCATTAAGTCTTCTTACTCCTTTTACACCCTGTTTTCACTTCAAGATTAAGAATGATAAAGCTAGGCAAAGAATTCCACCATTACATTCTGTGAGTCAGATTTCTACCAGGAGCATAAAAGCCATCATCAGCATTGGGCTGACTGAACTTCCCAGGGAGTTGCTTAAGAAAACATCAGCTTCTTTGATTTTTATATAACCTGTCTCCTTATGTAAAACATAAAGGAAGTCTAACTGCAAACCAGCAACTCTGAAAGTCAGGATTGCCAAAGTAAATACAACCGAAAAGGGTTTGCAGTCAGCAAGACGTGCTTTCCTGGGATTGGGAAAGAGCCAGGAGCTGGTTTGCCCAGGAGTAACTGTGCTCCATAAAGCCAGGCCCACGCAAAGCCACCACCCAACTGGAGACAGGCTCAGACCCAAAGGAAAGTCCAAATGAAGCGGAGCATTTCAAGAGTGACATCACCCAGCAGTAACCTTCCTGATGCCACCCATCAGGAACACGCTAGGAGCATTCACCAATTGTGTGTCCTCTGCTCTCTCCCCACACTTCCTCGCCCTATGAAATGCAATTGTGGCCACAAGAGATTGCACAGTTAAACGCTAGAAAAATGGGGGTTAGTTGTGCTGCTGTTTCTTTTAGCAATGTGGGTGGGGAAGAAGGACAGCACAAATACTCAACTTAAATCCATTTCTGCCTGGGTGGATTTAGGACCAGGTTTATTACAGCAAGCTAAAACCAGTGGGCAGGCGTGCTTTACTTCAGTGGGATGAGCATTAAAAACACCTACAGGGAAACTGAAGCATGCCACAAACTGCTGCCCACCATGCCTGGGGCTCTTTAGGCTGCACAGCCACCCTCAGTTCTGGGAAGAACCAAAGGAAGGCTGCAGGCAGCTCAGCCCAAGGGAATGCAGGCTGGCTGGATCCACATGCCCAAGCCAACCTCACAGATAGAGGCACATAGGTGCTTCCATAGCCTCTGGCAAGACACCACAATCTCTGCTGGTGTTCTTTGTAGCCTCCCAAGCTATCTCCCACTACCCCCCAGCCCTGCAGGTGACTCAGCACCCTCAGACCCACAAGAACAACGAGCCAAGAACCCAGAAAGGTTTTACCTGACCTCCTCCATGCTCTGCAAACCAAGCTGTGCTGCCTGAGGTGCTCTCACAGTAACTGGCTACGTCTGAGGGATCTCCCCCCTCTAAAAGCCACTGATGGGCCCAGCTGGGATCAAACTCACAGCACCAGCCTCCAGCAATCAGGCTGCAGGCACCAAAGCAAGCAGCAAGCTCCTTCAGATTGAAGGACATCCTCAGGACCTACTTTTTTACCCATGTTGTGGAAACCTTCACACAGGACACTCCAAACTCTTCAAGTCTCAGATTAGCCTGTGCAAACTCAATAGAAGAGGCAGAGCTATTGTTCTGGTTCATCTTGCTTGGGGATCCAAAAGAGAATGAGTGACCAAACCAACATCCAGATGCAAAAAGCTATGCCTTATGCCCTCTCCAAACCCTCAACAACTGGTGAGGTTAATGTCATGTAAATCATGCTTCTAAACACCTACAGAAAGATCAGTGCTTGGTTGGTGACCCCAGCCACTGGACTTCAGCAACACAAACCACACCAAGAGATCAGGGCATGAGCAAAGTCAGGATATGAGGTTTAAGGTCACACCAAATTGCCGCATGTAACACCATATTCCATGTAGATAATGGTATCACTCCTGCAATAGAAATGTAACTCTCTGGCCTGATTAAAATCTCATCCTCCCCTGCTTTAACTGGCTCTTTAGTTAAGATACAGACCATAAATTCTCATCAAATGAGCAACCAGTTCAAGTAATACTTAATCTTCAGTGGTGCTTGTTGCATTTTGTCAGGTATTTGACCACTAGAATTGCAGGTTCAACCTATTCCTTCAAGATGAGGTTTTACCTTATCCACTTGATGGCACATATACAGAAATTGATTATTTATATCAACTATTCCATAACTGAAAGCTGTTCCTGAGATTTCCTCTGGTTCATTTATCAGCACAAGCAGCAGAGAAAGCTAAGTCATGTGGATGCTAAAGGCTCAGTGAGAGAGCAGAGTGCTCTGCAGTGTGCTTCTCAGCTGCTCGGATTCAAAGCACAATATTAAAGTAACCATACCTGTGGCCTTTTTGACTTCTACTGAACATGAAAAGGGATCCCAAGGGTTTAATTTCATAGGTCTGTGCAGTATTATGATATGGAGACTCAGGATTAAAGCTGCCAGAGGGGAGACTGAGCTGAGCTCTTAGGCAGAAGCTCTTCCCTGTGAGGGTGCTGAGGCGCTGGCACAGGGTGCCCAGAGAAGCTCTGGCTGCCCCATCCCTGCAGTGCTCAAGGCCAGGTTGGACACAGGGGCTTGGAGCAAGCTGCTCCAGTGGAAGGGGTCCCTGCCCATGGCAGGGGTTGGAACTGGGCGAGCTTTAAGGTCCCTTCGAACCCAAACCACTCTGGGATTCTATGAAGACACAGAGCTCTCATTAGTTGAAATCCTGTTGACTTACAACCAGCAAAGCTACTGAAGGTCTGCTTGCACCTAACTAGGTAAAGTTGCCATTATCATGCTAAAAATGATTCTGTGGGGTCCCCAAAACCTGAAGAATCATCTGTCTCATCCATCATTTCTGCACTACCAAGACTGATTTGTGGTTTGCTGCTAAACTTAAAGGTGGTGGTCCAGCCAACACCACTGAAATATGACTGAGTGCCATTCTAATACAGCAGGTAACAGTGTATGCTCATTTTTGACACAGAAAGGGGTCGTGGTGATGGGGAATGCAAAACCCACCCTTATTCTTGGATGCAGCAGACATGATGCAGTTCTGCTTGAAGGCAGCAGCAATATGAACTGAATTACCAAGTGTCCCAGTTCTGAGGGCCTGGGATATGGGCAGTTATGTGTTAGGAGAACTGCCAAACTCATTTCAGAGCAGTCAGACTGCAGAAACCTGCAGTCAGTAATGATCTGGCCTTGATGTGAATTGGCAGCAGATGCTGATGAAAAGCATTTTTCCCCTGTTTGGAACATATCTGATTGCAAGTGCCCTCAGTCAAGTAAGGTCCTGAACTACTTACTGCTCATTTCTCAACACATTACAAACCAGCAGTTCATTATGTGGTGTATAAAGTGGCATTGCAAACAAGATGCCTCCTTACAGTTAACTTATTCCTAAATCATTATCCTTGGCACAATTATTGCTACAAACATTTCTGTAGCTGATTTAAGCTCTGCCAAAAATAGTTGGAGCAGCGTTTAAAATTAGCTTCATTTTGTGTGTATACATCTATATATATTTATAATACACTCTTTTTGCAGGTCTCCCTTTTCCTTACCCCCATTGAAAGGCTCAGATTTCATTATGTAAGTCTAGGAATCCTTCATATCCTAAGGAGCACAAACATGGTGGTGCCACCTCCTGTCCTTTGTATGTTGTATCTTGGGGGCCTGCACTGTGAACACAATGGAGATAACAGAGAAAAAGTAGAAGAATGAGGTTTTAAGCTTGTAGGAAAAGGTTGTGCTCTAGGAAAGAACAGTTACACATTGATTTATATATATATACAAGGAGAATAAACAGCCATTGGAATAATCTTCCCAGGGAAGTGGTGAACTTCCCAGTGTTGGACACTGTTAAGACAGGGTGCTGGGCATCTTGTCTAGATCATACTTTGCTAGAAAGGTTGGATCAGATAATCCTTGAGGTCCTTTCCCACATGGGATTCTATGATTTAAATGGGAATAACAGCCATCAGAAAACCACTGAGTTTTCAAGGCACTGACATGAAGCTATAGCAATGAGATGAGCTGCTGGACTGTTCTGCAGCACTGGGGAACAGCCTGAGTGCTTTAGGAAGCAGAGTGCTCTGCTCCAAATAACTGCATTCCCATGGGGATGAGACTGTGAAGCCGAAAAGAACATTACCATTTGATGGAGGTAAAACTGCAACAAAACAGATGACTTGTGTATAAACAACACTCATTACAATACCACTATGACATGTCTAAAACCTAACCCTTTCCCTATTAGCCCCGTTACAGCACACAGCAGCTGTAATGGTAAAGACGGAATCATTCGGAGCGAATACCTCAGAGCTGCACCACCTCTTATTGAAGCTATCATTTTAAAGCACTTTTACCACTTTACTGAGGGACATAAATCACCAGGCTCCGAAACAGGAAGTGCAATTATGTGAACACTGTGGCTTCCAATCAGTTAGCAATGAAACTGTGTCAAGGCTATTAAAATGATAAACATTATCGTGGCTCTTTTTTTGCCTTCTCACCAGGGAGCATTAAAAATACATGACAAAAATGCAAAGCAGCCTTCAGACACTTCAACAAACCTCACAGCGTTGGTGGCAAGAGCCCCACAAGCACACTTTAGATCCTGACTGTATCTTCAGTGCACTCTTTCCGACTTAAAATGAACTTGAATACATTCTGAGGGCAAGCAGGTCTAACTTTGCTTTGGTTATGATGCTATCGCACCGTTGTACGCACCAGCTTAGCGCAGCACCACTACCTCTCCCTGCTAAGCTCAGCTATTCCAGCAGACAGCACTTCCTGCAGTCATGCCACTGAACCTCTCCCCCCAGTTATCTGCAGATCTCAAGTAAATGAGAGCCTCAAGCTTTTGTATCCACTTACGTATTCTTTCCTACTCTTCCATTCTCCTTGTCCATGCAACTTAGATCGTGTCCTGTGTAACTGTAGAAGGACAAGAGGAAAAACCTTAGTGTTCCCTTCTCCCCAGTTAGCAACTAAGTTGTACCCCAGCTTCTCTTTCCACTCCCCTCCAATTTCTTCTATAGTTTAACAGCTTTCAGCCTTCAAATCTTACTGTCAGCGTGTTAAGACTTGTGCCTGGAATCCCAGGTGTATTTCCAAGCAGTGCTCCCAAGAAGCTTTTGATGGAGGGAAGAGGAAAAACAAAATAATGCAGAAAAGGACACAAGAGACAACTTCAGAGCAGAGTTTCTGTGAACTTTGATTAATTCCAAGGGGAAAGCAGGTTGAACCTAAATCATGATGTTTGCACAAACCTCTATCAGTTAATCTAGCAAGCTTCATGCAGCAAAATACTTCAGTGTCTGTGTGCAGCATCGTTTCTGTTTCACTCCTTATGCATATGACACCAGCCTTCTGGAGGGCGTATCACTGGGTAAGAAATTATAGTGAAACACAAGGTTTTAGACTTAGCATTTTAAATAATGCTTGTCACAGCCTCCCATCTACAATGCACTAGCCTTCAGATGTGTCATATGGGTAAGGGACACAGCTCCTCTCAGGCGTGCAAAACACACTGTCAAATCATCCCTTGTTGTACATCCACTTTCAGCTTCGCCCAGCTCACTCCCTGCTGACTGCACCTCCTGAATTGGGTTGGGTGAGTAACAGCAAGGACACTCAGTACTCCCTAAAGGCTGTTACATTTTGGTGTACATGGTGGTCAGGGTCCATTTAACTCACAAATCCACTTTCAAGCCTTCCTGTCCCAGTGGGCTTATTTTCCAGGTTGGTTTCTCTTTGTCTGTGACAGCGTCACCTTGGCTTTGACAACAAAGTTTATTAGACTTGCCACAGTGCATGCACAGGGGGCATTAAAGCATTCGGTTCATCTTTCCTCATCAGCATACTTCACCCAAAGCAGCATCTCTCTCATACATAAGGCTACTTCAGTTAGTTTGTGAGGGAAAAAGAGCACTGCCAAATTTAACTACTAGTATTGCAGACCATATGGCTCAGTATCCCAGTTTCCTCTGGCTCAGCTCTTGTTATTATGGATTGTTTTGGCAACTGGAGTTAAGAACACAAGACAGGTTTGTAAGAGAAATCCAGCAAGAGAACCAAATTCCCAGGGAGGGATGGGAAAGGGCAAAAAGAGCACACTTTAAATTAAGCAGAGATCAGATGGGGGAAGATAGCCAACCCCCTAAACACAAGACCATAATCTTCACTTCAACTGATAAGAAATTGGCCCGATTATCTCAATTTCTGGTATATTTGGCACTGTTTAACAGCCTCCTCTTTTAAAGCTTTCTTGCTACTCCTGCTACCTTCTTCAAATGATATTTAAGTAAACACTCTCTACTGTGAAAACTGTCATTTACTAAAGCTATATTCTCTGCTAATGAGTTACTTCCGTGCCACTACACTAAGGCCATTACGGGTGGCTTTTGCCATCCAGTTATAAGGTGTGAAGATAGATCCTGCAGAACAGCTTGGCTCTCCCTCCTCTACAGCAGGACTGGGCAAGATCACACAGCAGACCTTTGACTTTCTCCCTTTAGTTCTGGAGAAGGTAACATACCACATGAGCTGAAACAATGATCTACTTCGGGTGCTCATTTTGCTCCTGTCATTCTGTGCTTGAGAAGGAAACACATGAAAGACCTCCAGAGTCCTTAAAATAAAAAAGGTCAAATATGTTTATTTTGGCACAATTTAAAAATATACAAATACATTAAATATCAGGGGTCATTAAAGCCAATTTCTTAAAATATATAGGTAGGGATTATTATTTAGGAGGGAGATGGAAACCAAACCACCACATTATATATCTGACAGTGCAAACGGATGAGAAACTGTTTAGACCGAGAGTCTACTGTGTCAAACAATAACAAAAGCTGAACAGTTCCTGAAACACAAGGAAAATAGTAGAAATGTTCCATTTAAAAGAGTTTGTTGGCTGGGACAAGAGCATGGAAGGGGAAGAGAGATGTTATCATTGAGACTTGGCTGCACAGGAGTTCGAGCATTAAACTCAGTTACAATATGCACTTGAGGATAAGAGTTCAGACAGTACAATGACATGAATAATCCTTCAATAATTTATGTGTAGAAAGAATATATTAGCAACTAAGCGACACAAGAATGCACTATCATTGACACACTGGCAAGCAGAAAGTCCCTGCTTTCAAAGGTGTAGTTTCTTGGTATTATTTGCATAGTTACTCCTTTTTCCTTAGTGGTTAAGGAAATATTCAGCAACTAAGTTCAGGAAAAACCTATGACCTCCAGACATCATTTCTACCTGTGGAAAATGGCAGCAGCACAGAGATAAAAGACATCAAAATGACAGAAACAAAACTGCCACTTCCTGAACTTGGAAGATAGGAACTAAAAACACATTTCAGACTGAAAGGGCCTCAAAATGGCATTGTCTGCTGCCTTCAGTTTTGTCAAGTAGAACAAAAACTGTACTTATCATTGGGAAAGACAATCTTAAGTTTCTTCATACAGCAATTCAGGCTTTGTTTTTGGCATGGGGGCCTCTTCATGGTTTGTTCGTTATCGCAACTCTTTGCCCTAGCTTGTTCGGATGCTACAAGAGATCTCATTACTTTGTGAGGGGAGAGATAAAAGTCAGTACAATCACACCGAACCTTACATAAACCCAGGTCTCTTCAATAAGATAAATATATCTCCTCCCATTCCAGTTCTCATCTTTTAGCCACTGAGGAAAGGGAATCTGGATCACAAGGTTTGGACTCTCCATATGGATGTCATGTCAGCTCAAGACAGTTCTGTTCACATTTTCCTGAAAACAAGAACTGACTGTTCCACTTTATGTTCATGCCAATGGATGCTGATGAAGAGCTTCCAAGTGATTTATTTTAGGAGCACAGCCCCACAAGGGAGTGCCAGCTAAACCAAAACGGGCAACAGCAACACAGGTAGGTGGGAATGCACAAGCTGCATAGTTAGAATTTCACATATGGTGACAGTGACACTCGGACCGATTTAGCAAGCTCAGGTTTTTCACTCAGTTCCCCTGTCACCCACTCCTATACCCATACCAGTGTGCCCATTGCACTGATACAGGTGTCCACATGGCAGCAGAGTCAACCACATCAGGAAAAGTTGGTCAAAGATAGTCTAACCGAAAAAATACTACTTTAATTTCCTGCTGAGGTGACTCCTCAGCCACACCACTGGCATAGGATGGGCAAGGACAAGCATGAAAGGAGGAGTTATTTAGCTGGCACTTCCAACAAGGAAATACTTGTTGAACTCTGTCTTAAGGTGCTGGCCTGCACATCAGGCATGTTAGTGAAGGGCTTGACCAAAGAAACTCCTTATTGCATTGGGAGAAATTCACCTGACCTCTCCAGTTCATCTCAACGCTCACTGACGTGTCTAAAGGATGCACAGCTTCCATGCAGGAATCTGGGTTTCCCTTCAAGTGCTGTGTTAAGGGAAGGAAGCTAGCAGAGACAGTCTTGGCAGCACACACATAGCAGCCTATCAGTTACAAAGCCATAGCAAATGGCTTTTTATCCAAGGACTCAGCTGAGGCCAGATGGAAAAGCTTCCCAACAAATTCCCACACGTGGGATTGGACCCCCATACTGACCATGGCCTTCAAAAGCACCGAGAACGAGAGTATCTGGACAGTGTGTCTATATTCACAGTTAAAAACCAGGGTCAGCTATGTCAAAGGCTGAAGAGAATGCTTCAGGAGGCATTTTTTGCTTCAAAAGGATACTGAATGTGTTGTTATAGTGTCCTAGAACATTATAGCAGTGGCACTTAGTGTCAGCATGTACAAGTGGGTCCTTCAAACAAGTCCTCATCCTTGAGTGATTCCAGTATTTTCTGTTAGCCTGCAGCACCAAGACATTGAGCTCTGGGGACACAGAACACATCACAACACAGGAAGAAGAACAACTTGCCAAAACTGGAAGTGTAACAAAGAAAGGCAGATTCTTTATAAAGGTTTCAAACACAGCCTCTGTAGGAGACAAATGAAACCACAGAGCTGGGATAGTGCATTTCAAGATCACCAAAGCAGTTCACTGAACTGGATGTAGCCTGTCATCAGTGTCTTTGCATTAGTTCATTTCTCTGTTAACATTTGGCACAATCCCTTTTGACACAGTAATTTGGCTTCCATTTAGGTCAGCTGCTTGCGATGTTTTCCTGGCACTTCAGTGGATTCAGAAAGAGCTTCTTTCACACTGTGTACACTTATCAAGTCCTCAGTCAAGAAGGAAGGCTAAACATTGCTGACCCTGGTTTCGGAAGAAGAGATCATAGCAGCAGATGCAGATGTCACTAGTGACCGCTCCCGTCTGACATATCGTGGCTTCCGAACTGAAAGGGTGGGCACAGAAAGATCATTAGCACCTGTATTAGCATGCCTTTATCATCCATTCATACCACCACAAGCAATCCAACACTTCCCGAGTGACCAAAGTCACTCTGGACCTTATAAACCCCAAACACATACTAAAACCAAACCGCAAAACCCCTACATAGAGCTGATGTGGCAAAAGGCCACAAATCCACTTGTTAAGCAAGCTTCTAATAGACTAATAAATAAGGTGCTCGTTTCAAACTGGCATCTCTGTTATTTAGAATCATAGAATGGTTTGGGTTGGAAAGGACCTTAAAATCACCTAGTTCCAACCCCCTGCCATGGGCAGGGACACCTCACACTAGACCATGTTGCCCAAGGCTCTGTCCAGCCTGGTCTCAAACACTGCCAGGGATGGAGCATTTACCACTTCCTTGGGCCACCTGTGCCAGGGCCTCAGCACCCTCACAGTAAAGAACTTCTTCCTTGTATCTAACCTGAACTTCCCCGTTTCAGTTTGAACCCATCACCCCTTGTCCTATCACTACATGAAGAGTCCCTTCTCCAGCATCCTTGTAGCCCCCTTCAGATACTGGAAGCTGCTCTGAGGTGACCACACAGCTTCTCTTCTCCAGCGTTTACAGTACATGCAGCTTTCCATTTACAGCCCTAACAAAAAGCTCCACAACTGGACTTTCTTAATTGTAGCACCTTGATTAAGAAAGGCCCATGCACACATGAGAAGCAAGACCAGGAATGTAGCTGAACTCAGAAGGCCATTATTTCTTAATATCTTAGAAGACTGGGTCAGTCTCACCTGTTCTGTCACTATCTGGAAAGTTCAAGCACACAGACAAGGTATTTTACTGTATGGCCCTGGCTGAATAAATCCACTTTCCTACTCACTCTAAATCTACACCATTTTCTATCATTTTTTTGCCTGCTTTTCAATATGAGGTGAGTAAAAAGGAAGCCAACAACAGTTCCTCACCTGAAGAAGATGGGGGAGGTATCATGGATGCCTGCATAACAGAAGAATGAGCAAGTCAAACAAGGAACCTTTTGCCTTCACAGTCTTTCATTACAAAATACAGGAACATTTTAGGGTTCTAGCACTATTTACTGTGTAAATCACTGGAGAAAGTAGCTCAACAGAGTCTGTATGGTCAGTATTTATCTTTCACTTTTTTCCCCAGTTTGGACAAAGAACCCCAAAACATCTTTTATTTTTATTTCAGATTAAGTAGCTCCCTGATAAACTGTTAGAATGTGAAGTTATGATGTACTTGATGTTTTATGCTTGCTTGCTCCTACTGGAAGGGCAGAATTTACTTACTGTTTCACTAGGCTGGAGAACAGATGCTAAAAGAGAGAGAGAGAGAGAGACTAACCATCATTAATCTAGAAGGCTAGAACTGGTAGTGTTCTAAACATACATGCATGCAACAGAGCAGTTCCATTGTTAAAATAATAGTTTTGCAACAAAGACTATCAAACCAGAGCAGAACATTCAGAAATCCCATTAGTAGGATGGACTTCCTGTAGGAATCCTTTCAGGATTAGAGGTAAAGGGTTGCAAAGTTCTCCATGTATGACTTATTTTGCTTGCAAAGAAGGTAGTCACAGCAATAGCTTTTTAATGTGAAGCCTCTTCAATAGGAAAAACAGCACTTGGAGCCAACTGCCAGGCAGTACAAATATTAAACAACTGAGCAGTGAAAGATGCAATCCTTTTATACAAGAGGTTGCTGACTTTATTTGCCATGTGACAATCATTCTCTAGACAGCATGAAAGCTAACATGATAACAGGCAGAGAAATGTTTCTAGTGCTTTTCCTTCAGAGGACATCAGTGCTTTAGCTTGCTGGGCCAGAGTGCACTATCAGTACAAAATGCAGCTGTCAGACCAGTATCACCGAAGCCTCAGAGATCTGGTGTCCTGACAGCTTCAAAATGTCATAGCACAACAGCTCCTGGCCCACTTAAAAACTGAAGGAGAATCTTGTACTAACTGTATTTACCTGAAGACACGCACCAAAGCAACCTAGGGCTGTCAATATGGCAGTTCTGATTAGGATACTAGCAGTTCCTGTGGCACTACTGATCAATTTAGACCTTTAGTAGCTACTTTGACATGAAACATCACACTCCTCACAGAGACTGGGAATGTGATGATCCATGAAGTTACTATGACTGAATACAATACTATTAGCCAAACAATTGAACAATACTGCTCTACCTACACCCTTTTCTCTTTTTAAGCTTATTTCTATTATGACAGGCTAGCTTCAAATTCAAAGTCTTGTAAGCTGTGAAAGAAGATAACAGAAGGTGTATTTATTTAGCAGACCTAACCAGTAAACAGCTTGCTTTCAACAGAAGGAGCTCTAACACAGCAAATGCTGTGCCACAGGTTGTCATGGGAATCATTCAAGGGGAATACAAAACTGTATAGAAGGGGTGAGACGGAGTCATAGATCAAACTCAGTTTCACACAAAACACTGGGCAGAATGGAGACATCACATCCCACTATTTGCTCACCATCTCCTAGAAACTGCAGACCAGTAAATTGTGGATGCATAGAACAACTTCAAACTGAAGCATCTGAACAGGCCAGATGTCTGCATAAAGTCTTAGTGCCCTATAGCTAATCACATTCCAGGTGTTCTTCCCCTAGCTTTTCTGTAGTCACTTTGGCATGAAGTCAGCTCGCTGTGTTTTAGTTACATGGCTTCATTGCCCATAAGAGGGATGGCAGAAATCAAAATAAATTTCACTAAAAAAAGAAAAGCTAAGGGGTGTTTGCTTTAAAAATAATGAGGCAGTTGACTCTTCCAAGCCCCAGTAGCTCCTGCATCCAGAGGGCAAACACAGGTGAATGAGGAGTGCAATAATGAGGAACCTCACATTCCATTCCCTTTCTCTCACTGACACATCCATGGTAAGTACATTGCCCTTTAGCATTACAGTTCCCTTCTCTCCAAACCAAGAAAAACAACTGTTTTTTGTAAAGCTTTATAGATACCTGGCATTTTGTGTACTGAAATAAACAAATAGTATTAAGTTCCATAATAATGCCCTCTGTGCAAACAGCACTCATTGATTCCTTTCCTCCCTTTTTGAAATCAGGTATCAGTGACAACTAATGTCAAGTACTGTACTCTGCAAGCCTTTGAAAGCCATAGCTGTATTAGTGAGAGATACTGTGTGATATGCACCCAAGCACAGGGAGAAGAGACATCTTAAGCACTGCTGTGAAAACATGATACCATAAACACATAGCAGGGGGAAAAAAAGTCATTAGTTTGCATTGCTTCGGATGATCAAGAGACAGCAGTAGGTACAGTAGAACACTGCCAGGAAGAAATTGAAAAGGTTTTCAATTGAGAAACTAAGCAAAAGCCAAAAATGTAGAGATTAAATAGACAATTAGAGGTATTTTACCTTTATTTCTTCTGTAGAAAACGTTAGGAAGTTTATTGGCACGTTTGAGGTAGAAGAAAGAAGCAACAGAGAGAATCAGGAATACACTGATGAAAAATGTCCCTAAGATGAGAGAGGCTGCCACTTCTGGGCCCCCTGTACAGAGACAAAATATTTAAAGAGAGAGAAAAAGAGAAAACAGACCATTATTCACTAGAAATCTCTTCTAACAGAAGGGTTAAAGATATAAAACACGTTCCTGATATTCACAGGAGGGGAAATAAAAAGCTGGTGGTGTGTTGTTTTTTAATATACAGACAGACCTCACTGAAACCCTTGCAAAGACCTTTCAATACTCATTTCATTCGATGAACAACTTCCTAGTGCAACCTGCCAAATGTCAGGGAAGCCTCAGTCCCTACTTTTCTGAAGATACCCACAAATTCTTAATCCATCCTTCTGTTTCTTTGATATAACTTTTGCAACCAGTGCTGGAAGGCAGTCAACATTAATACTGTTCTTAAATGAAGTCTCCTAAAGACAGTACCTGTCAACAGACAATATACCACTGGTACAGTACACCCGATATTATGTTTTCCACAAGTGACTGATACAGAAACCATCCCCATGAGACAAACACTGGCAAAAGGTGCCCTCCCTCACCTCTATTCTGCTTCCCCTGCTTCAGAAAATGCCCTGTGTATTTATTCTGCTGCTTTATTTATTTATGATCCCAAAGAGCAAGTATTTTAAGAAACAAAGGTTGTTCATGATCTTGTCACAGGCAAACTGGGACAACAGATCTGACAAGCTCTGCTTGAGAAGCCTTCATTCTGAAGAGCACTAGATACTTCCAGTCAAGTATAGATTCATGCCAGGACAAACGTTAGAAAGGCATCAGCAGCATCCAAGTATGAAGCTAAAACAATCATGATTTAGCTTTCCTTTTTAAGAGCACTGACCTAAATCACCTCATTTGGCATCTTATCTCTTGCAATGCTGCTATCTAAATAGTCTCAGTTTGTATTATTCTTACCAGTGTCAAACAAGCATTTTTAGGAGATGAATTAACAGAAGTGAGTGGTCAGCAATGATAAAATCAGCCTATAGGAAGACTAACCAAGATGTAAAACTTGGGTCACACATTGCCTCACTCCCAAAACCAAAGCTCTTGCAGCATAAGGTTCAAAACTCAAGTTGTGGAGTTTCATAAATCACTTCAAGATCACTGGGACAAGATGAAAGACCCATTCAGTAATACACAGTTACCTCAAAATTCAGCTCTAAGACTTACAAAAGATTCTGCTGAGAACAAGCCAGAAAAAGGAAAAATGGCTTTTACATTTAGATTAAAGCCTATGCTATAGAAAAAACCATAACTTGTTTCAAATGCAATGTCATGAAGGGGCTGGTATGCAGTGAATAATCACAAAGCCTGCTCTCAATAGCTGTTTGCATTTACTCACCTATGTTCTGGATGAAAGGAGTCACGGTGCTTATATTCATTTGGAAATTCATTCCTCTGATCCCAACTGGAATCAAAGAGAAGTTTTCTTTCAGTAAAATCTGACAAACGCTACAGGTTTGTTGAAAGTCTCAATAAAAGGCTATTATATTTCTGAGTAATTATTTGATATTGTGTAAGAATCCTGATTTCTCCCATGAAAAAAAATCATACTTTACAGTATTGTTGAGAATTTCAAAAGAAAGGAGCAAACAAACATCATAAAGTATCCAAAAAGAAAAGAATTCACTTGTGCATTTCCCACTTAGAAACGAAGTTTCTTATCTCTTCCATCAGAAATGTTTACAAGGAAGTGAATGGTTCTCACCTCAAAGAACACACACTAAATGAATCCAACCTTCTTAACAGAGATTTTTCAAACAGCTCAAGTACAGTCTGAGCTGGTTTCTGCTCTGGAAAAGTCTCCAACAGCAACTGCCTTTTTCTTACAGCAGAGATTAAAGCAGCCACAAAATTCATGTTCACTTTATGCCTGGCACAGGTCATACCCTGTAAGTTGAATCATTTTGATGTTTTCACTTTTTAACGTTGCATTTGGCTTCACAGATTAGGTACTTTAATACATATCAAAAGCTGTATTTGTTTCCCCCCTTCTAAACTCTTGGAATGTTTCCACTCTGCACAGTTCCTGCAAATCAAAGTTTCCATAGGTTTTGTTACATGTTCAAAAGCTCTCAGTTAAGTCAGGACTTTGGGAAAGGTTGAAGTGTTACAAGGGAGAGGGGAAAAAGTTAATCTGAATCCTTTGATGCCTTCTTGAACACTCTTTGCAGGATCACACATGCAAGGAGAGATTGCAGTACCAAAATCCCCCCCTTCAAAAGAAAGGGATGGTAAATGACTCACTATTTCTGCATTCAGTCAGATTGTAAACAGATGAAACAGGAAGGGTTTCATTTTTGCATTTAATGCAGCTGCTACTACCATCCTCATTCCATTGTCTGTAACAACCTGCATGAGAATAAGATGTACAGAGGTGTGAAACAACAAAAGCCACCCTGGAGTCTTCAGAAAGAGGTAGAGGCAACGAACTCCCTCTGTCTGGTTGACCAGTTACAAACATCTCCTGCTTCCTATCATGTTATACAAGTTAAAAGGTTTCATTTCAAAGTGCTTATTCCAGGACAGATAGAATCTTTCAAGGGCCTAAAAGGAGAAAGAGTTACAAACAACTCCCAGAGGGGAATTTCAACATAGCTCCATTCACTGCCTCACATGTTTTAATTTCAAGAAGTGTCTCACAACTTGTAACTACCCTCAATAGTAAAGAAAGCAACATAATTTTACATTTTCAGAGGTCATCCACTGTCAAAACAAAATTTAATGCCATTTTAATATACTGTATCGAAAATAGGAGTAGGCAGGGGCAAAGATGCTAAGAATCAGTGTTGTTGGAGGAAGAAAGATGCTGAGGGACCTATTGTCAATCACTTGAAGCTATAACCACAAATACTGCTACAGTACAGTCTTTTCCCCATGCCTCAGTCTTCTCAAGTATTATACTGTTTGTTTCACTTTAAGGAGAAGCTAAACCTGTTCAAACTATTCCGTGACAGATGGCGAGTGGTTTCTATCAGTCACCCTACCATGCAGGCTGGAAACTGATGAAACTTTCATCTTGGCCTGTGTCTTCAATGTTCAGCTCTCTCAATTTACGCTTAAATGCACATATTGCTCTGTCTTTGTTAAGACAAAGTAAAAAATTAGGCACATCTTCAATAACAACTTCATCTAATACAATAAAGCTGTGGTGGTTTCACTTGAGGTTTAGACTTGAGACATGAAGATTAGAAGGATATTCCTACTAGATCATATTACAGTCTTCATTTAAAGAGAGAAAAACTTCCTGTGCTGGCTGAAATCCAGTTCTATAGAGCCTTGAGCCAAACTGGTATCAATTATTCCATAAAGCAAACCATTAGTAAGGTACCAATTTGAAAAAGCTCTGCTGCTATGTTTTCCTTAGAGGGAAGCAGCACGTTTGATGCTCACAGTAATAAATCACGTCTGACATTTAATCTAAACATGAACAGATCCAATGTAAAGGAAAGACTTTCTATAGTAATAGGAAGGAAGGATCAAAGTAGTTAGCTGACACCAAAGGTATTGGCAGATTATCAGTTCACAATAGGATTCAAGAGAACACAATCCCATAACCTGGAGACAGTTGACTACACCATATCTAAGATAATTTAGAAGCAGAAATGAACGCATTAAATGAAGCAACAGGTAGAGAAGCTAACAACCCAGTGAACATAGGTTTAAAATGCTTTAACAACCGCCACAAGGAAATGACTGAACCCAGAAGTGGACCTCAATTTTAAAGCCACTAATTCTTCACTCACTTTTACTCTGTCATTTGAAAGAAAATGGCATTAAAAAAAGAGCTCACCCTTTTGCTACTGCTGGAGAGTGGCAAAAGAAGTCTTCCACTTCCTTTAGAAGAAAAACAACTCTACATGTAAGGCTCAAGGAGGAGTGAGGCATTCTGTGCTAACGAAGCAATACCAGTGTAATTCTTAATGCTCCCTTCAATAGGCATTACAGCATTTTTGCTTTTATGCTCATTATAGGAGCTTTTAGGGCTTTTAAGCATTTACAACAGCCCTTACCACAATCCAACTGCACACTAAATAAAAAAAAGATAGAGAATAACCTTAGTAATAGTTGTCTATTCTCCTTACCATGCAAGGACAACATTTGTGAGTCATAGAGGGCTTTACCTTGTGTATACAAAGGAAGAAAGACTTCAATAGGTACATGCACTAATGATTTTTGGTTTTACTCCCCAGTTAACCAGGTGCTGCATTTTGGTGTTAACTATCAAAACCCATGTGGAATTTTATTAAACATTGCCACACCATACCTGGACTGCACTGGTTGGATACTGGACAGGAACTGTTGGAATCCAACATATCCACACAGCATTCAGTTTCTGAAACCTAATGAAGGAAATTACATTTCACACAGTTCTTCAGTTTACTAAAATGCTTCAACAACACCAATCTACAGAGAAATAAGCTGTAACTGCAGGTAAAACGTGCTGTAACTCTCTTGCTGCACTAAGCAGCCATACAAGGAGAGAACAAGCTAGATACACCGTCAACCTGATTCTGACCTGGCTGCTGCTACCCAAACAAACGCTTTGAGAACAAATGCACACTCTGCCATCGACATTGGACAAAGCCTCCAAGAACTGCTTTAGAAATATACTTGCTAAATCTCCAGTGAAACACAGTTCAGCACCACACAAATATCCTGAGAGATTTGCTCAGAAATACTATTGCAAAATGAGTGGAAAACCCCAGTTTTCACTAAATTTCCCACGTTGCAAGTGGTGATAACCTCTACATTCAGCGAAGCAATCCAGCAGAACTACAAAAACTTCCTCCTTCTACATTTAATAGAAAAGAATAACTTCATGTATCCTGGAGGCACGTAGCTTATTTTTATAAAAGCCAGTTTCAAAGCTATTTACAAATTACAACAAGCTATGACATAAGCTTAGAGGTAAACAGTTGTAAAAAACTCGTATTAGGACCAGCCTGGGTAGACTTGGGCACAGCCACTCTCTGAATCTGTACAAGCAAAATAAAACACAAAATCCCCAAGCCTTTTAAAGTTGTGCAGGTGCATTCCCCTAAAGAATACAGCAAGTCAAGTCAGTCTTTAAAAGGGTGAAGTATTCTTGGTGGAAAGTAACAAGACCTTATCTATATTTACCCATAGAAGTAACTTAAATATACCTAACAGGTAACAGCCGGTGCTACCCTGCTTATCAGCAAAAGCCATCAAATCCAGGAGTGACAAAGATCAAAGCCAGCAGGGGAAATGTCTGGGACTGTCAAAACTGAAATTAGGAGGCTACAGTAAAGAGCCAAAAGATCTATAGATAACATGCTTAAGACCAGTTTCTTATGGAGTCTTGTTGTTCAAACTCTGCTGCAAGCAGAACTTTATACTCAGTGACTTGAAGCAGTGTTTGCTTCAGAGCTTTTCAGACATTAGAAAAGTTAACTTTTGGGTAATCCAGGTTTGGGGCTGTTTGTAGTCAAACTGCCAAGCAGCTTGAAAAGTGGGATATTTTGGATCATGCTTTTTTCCACACAGTGTGAGGTGTTGTCAGTTGCATCCCTGATTGCCTACAAGCACATGATGAGGAAAAACTCAATGCTGTAACAGGCAATCAGCCACCACAGCAAATTGACCCATTGTCAAAAGTTGCAGTTAATGACTGCTAGCAGTATAGATTATTTCTGTTAAATCAGAAAGCCTTCTATAAACTGCAGTGTCAGAGGAAAATAATCTGGTTTACAGCACAACAAAAAACCATGAAGTACCTACCGAACTTTCAGTAGATTTGCTGGCAACTTCGGCTACAAGTCTAGTTAAGAGAAGCACATATGGCACCTCCATGCCCAGGAAAGACACAGATCTAAATAAGAACAGGGAAAGAAATCAATGTTCTATTAATGACACAGAAGTTATGCTTGCCCTTTGTTAAGGAACTTTTGCTAACACATTTATTTGAATGCAGAGGCCTTTAAGCTAAATCTGCTGGAGGGGGCGTGGGGGAATGACTTACCCTAGGTTCAAGATACAAATTCGAGGCATTCAGAGTTTTCCCTCCAGCTGCAGAGGGGCAGGTTTCTGGCTATGCAGACTGTGGTTGCTAAGGAACAAGGAGCCTTATCAGTCTGCTCCAAACTGGGCCATGCAGAGACTACTCCACACCCAGGCTCTAAAAATCAATGTGATTGCAACAGAACAGTTACCGCCTGGCACCGCTGCTGATAAGCCTCCCCACAGCTACAGGCTCCTCTCTGCAGCAGTCAACTGTGATGGATTTGGAGCAGGACAAAGAGCATCCACCACTTTGGAAAGGCAGTACTGCAATCATTTTTGTTCATGACAGCACAGTCATGAAGCATTAATGAAGTCTGTTAATAAGCAGGATTTCTCAAGTGCCCAAGAACAGCTCTCCTCAACATGGAACAGAGTTATCACAGCCAGCCTTGCTCTCTTCCCCCTCAACTTTTGCCATGTAACTCCACACATCACCTAAAGGAAGTCCACATGCCTTTAATTAAATTGTTTGGATAAACTAAAAAGCACTATTGTTCAGACACCCCCTATGTCAATATTATAGTATCTGCCTATTCTGTAGTCAATGTAATGCTGGAAGCCACATCCAGTTCTCAGAACTACTGTACCTGCAGCCTGGTAGCTTTAGGAAAGCGTAGTCTTTCATATGATAAATAAAACATAGGGATAGACAAGTCTCTCTAACCAGAGCTTAACAAGAGGAAAGCACCTGAAAGGAAGGAGGGGAAAACTCCTTTAGTGACTCATTTCACAGAGATTTGTAGCTGGTTTTATTAACTAAGAATCCAGTGGAGGAGTTTTAAATGACGGCAAAAGATGTACCATGACCCCTGGCAACTTGCTTTTCTGAGGAAGAAAATCACTGAGCATTTCCTATGATTAATTTCCTTTCAGTTTTTTAAATCACAGCCTGTTGCCCCACCTTCAAAACAAGCTTGATGGGAAAACTTGTATCTTCCACCATCAGCTGAAAGCTCTAAGATCAACGACTGAGATCCTGGAAGCCAAACTCCAGCCTTAGTGCTAGAACTAATTTTGACAGTTAGTGAGGATTGGAGCGGGGGGGGGAAGGTTTGCACTGTTGTGACACCTTCCAATCTAGGCATAACAATGGATGTTGAGTCTGTCAGCAGCCGTGATTTCATCAGTTTGCATTTATATACCCTAATGTACCTATAGTAAAACAAAAAGCAGGAGATCAATGGAAGTGCAATGTTACCTGACGAAGGTTTAGACAGCACCTGATCAGCCATGCTGTTGGAAAGGGAGATTATAGGAACCAAGAAATGTAAGTAGCAAGGAGCCTTTTATACACACAGATTCAGCAGAGTGAGATATTAAGAACTAGCCAGCTTCAGGAATGGCACTGCCACCACATCCTGGGTGATAATTAAGATGGAGAATGGCAGTTTATACAACTACTGGCAAGTCACGGCACTGCCAAAACCAGCAGGGAATGTTTAGCTTTGGGAACCTTATATATATGGAAAGATACATTTACAATCTACAGCTAAGCTTATACATTGCTGACTAAAAAGCTTTGATGTTATTTTTCAACAGTACCTGAGATGACAAGAAACCTCAAATGCAAACACCTCCTTTAACAGAAGAGTGAAATCATCTCAGAAGATAAAAGGAGAGGACCTTTCTAGAATGCAGCTCCTACACCCAAGGCCGAGGACACCCAGCTGAGAGCTTTGATGGTAACCATTTCTTCTTGAGTACGTTTGAACACAACAGAAACTACTTACAAGTCAGTAAATGATTGCTGAAGCAGGCATTGCACTTATCTAGTTTGCCAGAGAGCTTTCCACTTGTGTCTAAGTGTACTTATATAAATGCTATGAATAATTCTGGTTTAGATTACATTGGGTATAAATTAATTTACACATTTAACCTCTTAAAAACAGGGGATTTCTTTTCATGCCTTTCTTGTGCAGTACAAGTAGCATAACTTTAAGGTTCTTCAAGGCAGTCCAGTGGAGTCTAATATTAAATGATGTATTTTAAACAAAAACACAGAGTTTGCCTTATTACCTATCAGTTTTCTGTAATCTATCTTCAGAAATGAGATACTGCTGCTTGGCTGAGAAACAGTTCCTCTGGTGAAAATAGAGTTGGTAAAGACATTTGCTGATACATTCTTCATTGTTTTGGATGCTAGGCAGGGATTTTGTCAATACCTTATTATTATAATAGCTGTAAATACTCAGAAAAGGCAGAAGAAAAAGGAATTTGTTTAAACAAGTATATTCTTGTTATGTAGAAAAATACTTATTTGCAGGAACAACTCATACTGAACGAGAAAACATTTGTAAAACTAACCCATTCTAAGCTCCTGAACCTCCTCTTTGTGAATGCAAATAGCTGTACAGCAAAAGCTCAATAATGGTTTTATTTCCATTCCTGAAATAAATCAAGATACTAATCAACAATACTGCCACATTTATGGGCAGATACTTGTTCACAGCCACTAGTGATTCTAACAAACTAGAACATGTGCCCTGCAGCTGTTCTGAGCAGAAATAGAACACAAGATCTATCTACCCTCAATTCATCAGCCAATATTTTTTATTTCAGTGAGAGACAGTATCTAAGCTTATATGTATAAATATCTCTCTCTATATATATCTAAGCTTATGTATACACACACACACATATATATGCGTATGTGGTTGGTTGGTTGCTTTTCTGTTTGAACCAATTTTAATCACAGGAAAATGAAAGCAGAGATGAACAAGCTGCTTTAAAACTTCCAAACATAGGAGATGTATGTCATATTTCCTCAGTTTACATTTTACTCCAGGTCCCAAAACCACTTCTTCACATCCTGCTGGATTTGCTCTCTGCCAGAAAAAATTAGAAGCCTATTAACATAATATATAATATTAATATATAATAATATATAAATAGCATCTGCCTGTATGAGACAGAAATTCAAGCTCTTTTTTTAGGCTAATACCCGGGAAAGATATCAGACAAACTTAGGCATCCATATTCTTTATATGTAATCATCTAAAAAACATATAGAGTGTTCCTAAAGTCTGGCTGTGCAAGGTTGAAAAGAGCTTGTAACTTGTAAGTCAGAGCCTAAATCAAATGCAGAACTTCCAAGACAGTAACGTTAGGTAGGGATTTGTACTGTTAATGAGTCTTCCTAAACCCATGGAATCAACACAACCCATTTTACTGCTTTTCAGCCACAAATCAATCATAACTGTTCTACCGATGATATTTTAGGCCTTAATTTTAACTTCAGAAAGGAAAAAGCCCTAAAGCCTCCAGGACATTCAGTATACACCAATACCAAGTATGCCTCTGAATGAGGTAGCTGAAGCTTCAGTTTTTAAATTAACTACGTGAATGTGATCAGGATCAGACACAGCAAAACCCACACAAATTGTTTTGCACACCCACAGCAGAACAATGTATGACCCCTAGAATATGTTTCGTGTTTGGCAGCGTTTTCTCTTTGGATTCTGGCAAAAAAAGAAAGATAAAGGCATGCACAAACGGGAGCCCAGATTAGAAAGTATTTATGCTCGAGATGCCAACACAGTTTTGGGAACACTGACTTTGTAATTAAAACGCGTATTTCACACCAGAGTTCCACATTTGAAACAAATTTCAAATCACTGTCAACTTGGATCTCAAGTGCCACCACACACAAGCTAAACAGATCAAGATTCACTAAGGGAATTCTTCCTCTCATTGCTTTTAAAAGGAACTCAATTCATGAACACTAAGCGCTAGAAGGCATTTTCCTCCCACTCCTGGAAGCAAGTGATCTTTAATTCATCTTTCTACCTACATTTCCCATACTAGAGCTGTGTATCTATTATTTCTGTTGTATCATCAGTGTCTTTCTTGCTTAAAGTGCTGTTGGAGGACTGCTTGAGTAAAGTAATCTTTTCAGGTACGTGGAAAAGGAAACACTACCTACATTTCAGGTGGTTTTATAATTCACTCAGCAGACCAAAGAATGAAACTCTATCACACTCATTCCACTGCCAAAGGCTCCTTAATTCTGATGTGACCTTGAATTAGTCACGATGAAACAGCAATACCAGGAAAGTCAAAATGCAGCCTCACAAGCAACAGACTTGTAAAGGCCTGAACTCTCACTCACCAGCTCCTTCAGAGGCATGCACCAGAACACTGCATCTTCCCCGGATAACACCCAACACTTGCGGTATGCGGTTTACTGCTGATTTCTCATTGACGCTGCAAGTGTTTCACAATAAACCTGCAAGGAAGAAGAACAGATAAGGTTGTGCTTAGAACAATCTTTTATAAATTAGAGCTGAAGGAGGACTTGCTTTTCCAGCTTTCTTAGCATGCACCCATGCAAAGAATGACTATCCCTCCCCTTACATCAAAACAACTGGGTAACAGGCCAGCAACCAGCAATTAAAACCACACGCACCTTCTGTTTCAGACAATGAAGATACCTACTTTAAGCTGGGGCTTTGCTTCAAAAGCAGTTATATGCTTAGAGCAAACACCAATTAACACCAACAACGAATTTCTTGTTGTTCTGTCAACAATAAGTCTGGCAGTAGTGCATTCTGCTGTTACAACAGTAGTGGCAGCCTCTAAAAACAGAGCAGAACTGAATACAAGTGCAATCTGGTTGCCAATAGCGTAACTATACACTACAGGGAAAGATGCTTTGGAAGCTGAAGAGATGCATGGCCTGAATAGTACAATAAAACTCTGTGTTATAGAAGCACATATTTGCTTGTGTATCCAGAAAAATAAAAAGCCCAAACCCACAACCCTAAAAACTCTCCGATTGACAAAAAACTGGTGAACTGAGTTAGTTTATTAGGAAAAAAGTATCTAAGGTTTTATTGGACCAAAAGTTTTATTTTAAAAGTTTATTATAAAGTTTTATTATTATAAAGTTTTATTATCTCCTATGGAGCCAGGCTGAGAGAGCTGGGCTGGGTCAGCCTGGAGAAGAGAAGGCTCCTGAAGGGGAGACCTTAGAGCAGCTCCAGTGCCTAAAGGGGCTGCAGGAAACCTGGAGAGAGACAAGGGCCTGTAGGGACAGGCCAAGGGGAATGGCTTGAACCTGCCCGAGGGGAGACTGAACTGAGCTCTTAGGCAGAAGCTCTTCCCTGTGAGGGTGCTGAGGCGCTGGCACAGGGTGCCCAGAGAAGCTGTGGCTGCCCCATCCCTGGCAGTGTTCAAGGCCAGGTTGGACACAGGGGCTTGGAGCAAGCTGCTCCAGTGGAAGGGGTCCCTGCCCCTGGAACTGGGTGAGCTTTAATGTCCCTTCCAACCCAAACCATTCTGGGGTTCTATGTTACGGAGACGGTTCGCTGCCTCGAGAACGCCGCACCTCAAGGTGAATCCCATCATGAACAAGCGCCCTTGGTACAGCTGGGCACGACGGGGGACCGAGGGGCGACTCTTCCCCAGCCTCACCCCTCACAGCAACCCCGCACCGCCGCTCCCTCAGCCCGCCCGGCCCGCAGAGGGGCTCGGGGGCTCTCCCTCCGCCTGCTCCGCAGGGCCAATACCCTTCACCCGCCCCTTGGGGCGCCGCTCCGGGGCCGGCCCCAACACCCTCCCCGCACCGCCGCCACCGTCCCCCGAACAATGGGGCAACGCCCGGGGACCGGACAACACCCGGGGGCTCGCAGCCCTCCTTCCCCACCGCCACACCGCAACCGCTACCGCCGCCAGAGCGTCCCCGTCCACCCGGCCCCGCCGCTTGCTCACCTGAGGAAACAACCTCCGGCAGCACCGGCGGCAGGTTCCCGTTCGTACCCCCCGCCCTCAGGCGGTGCCCTGCCCGCTCTTTCCCGCGGTGACCTGGGAGTTGTAGTTCGCTCCTGCCGGACAACAGCCCGTGTTCACCGTAGGGACCGGTAGCTCGGAACTACAAGTCCCAGCAGCCCCAGCGCCACGCCCTACCTGCACCCCCCTCCGAGCAGGTGAGTGCCCTCCCTCAGCCCTGCCCCGACCGGCACCGCCAGCTTGCACGCAAGGGATGCTGGGAAGGGAAGTCCCTCATCCCCAGCAGAGTGCTGGGACCAGCGGGTCCGGGCACTACGACTCCCAGCGTGCCAAGCGCGGCGGCCGCCATTTTAGGCGTTGCTTGGCAACGCGGACGCGCAGGGGGGCCTGTCCATCCCTCTCTCGCCAAGCGGCGATATCGCGATCAAAGGCTTAAATATTTCATTAAAGAAATAAACACTTCATTAAAGTATTAAATACTTCATTAAAGAAGTGCCAGGATAGGGGACACAGGGGCTACAGGACGTAGGGACTCCTTCCAAGCCTTTGCACATTACACAAGTCTCTGGGTACCACCTGACAGCAGCCTCCATCACATCTCATCCCAGTGAACAACTGAAACATGGTAAAGGGCAGGATCTTGTGGCAAAGCCAAGACTGAAACAGAAGGCAGGACAAAGGCAAAAGTCACCTTCACACCACAGAAGTTTCCTAGCTCTTGAAAAGGAGAATTGAGATTTGTTCCATTAAAATACAGTAAAATACCAAGATTATAGACAATGCCCAGCATCATTTGGGTGAAGATATCGATCCTATAAAATGCCTTTTACGTGGGAATGAATAAATTCTTTGACAATTGTTCTCTCCTGGAGCACATTTTCTCCAAGAAAAACTGAGTGTAATAATGATACAAATATTGACCAAGAAACCCCAAATTCAGCTTTGCTGAATATTTATAACTCTACAGATAAAAACTAAATGCAGCTTTCCAAAGAATTCCTAATCTGGATAGCTCAGAGCAACTGCAATTCACTGCAATTTAACCCTTTCAAAGTAGGTCAATGCTTCCGAGCAGAACCTATGATCCCGAAGAAAGACTGAACAACACCACTTACGGTTGAAGAAACCAGGAGGAATTAGAATGCACCAGTCCCAGAGCTGCTCCCAAAGTGTGGAATGATTCAGTTCGCTTTGCTGAAGGTGGGTGGTTCAATGTGCTGCTTTCTGCTCCCTGTGTGCAGCACCCAGTGATAGAACCACAGAATGGTTTGGGTTGGAAAGGACCTTAAGCTCATCCAGTTCCAACCCCCTGCCATGGGCAGGGACACCTCACACTAAACCATGGCACCCAAGGCTCTGTCCAACCCAGCCTTGAACACCACCAGGGATGGAGCATTCACAACCTCCCTGGGCAACCCATTCCAGTGCCTCACCACCCTAACAGGGAAGAATTTCCTCCTTATATCCAATCTAAACTTCCACTGTTTCAGTTTGAACCCATTACCCCTTGTCCTGTCACTCCAGTCCCTAATGAAGAGTCCCTCCCCAGCATCCCTATATGCCCCCTTCAGATACTGGAAGCTGCTCTGAGGTCTCCACGCAGCTTTCTCTTCTCCAGGCTGAACAGCCCCAACTCTCTCAGCCTATCTCCATACAGGAGGTGCTTCAGCCCCTGATCATCCTCATGCCTCCTCTGGACTTGCTCCAACAGCTCCATGTCCTTTACATGTTGAGGACACCAGAAGTGCACACAGTGCTCCAAGTGAGGCCTCACGAGAGAAATACACCGAGTGCAGCTTCTGATGAACACATAGAGTTACTATAAAGTGCTGAAACTGCAAATGAATTATCATCATTGGTTTCGTTTGTGGTTACACTGAACTTAGAGATGCATCATCTGCACCTTAGCAGAACAGTTAAATCAGTTCCCAAATGCCTTTGTATTCTGGGATTTACTGCATGTAAAACCACACAGAGCTATACTATAACAAGGTGTTTTGACTGAAAAGCACTACTTCTCAACATCAAATTCATCCTTATCAAAGATGGAGCCTTCTGTTCAGTAGCTTACTTCATAACCAGGAAGAATACTTCTCCCCCTTTCTTTTCATAGCTGTGTATTGGGGTTTGGCATCGCTTTGGATTTGTTCTGCAGCTTGGGAAGTTTGTGTGAGCCCTTCCTGCTACCAGCGTTCCACTAAATAGGACACTTGGCTCAATGCAGAGTGTGACAGCGCGGCTGGGAATCTTCTTGCCTCACAGATTCGATGCATGCAAGAGGCTGTGATTTCAATCCTATGAATAGTTTAGTGGTTGACACCCAAATGTATTACATTTCTCCATAACCACTTATGCTGTAAAGCTCTTATCTTTCTCTGCAGCATGCCTGTGCAGGACTGGATGTGCTGCTTTCAAGTGTATAGATGGAGGAAGGAAAGGTAGAAACTGTGAGGCTTAATTTACAAGGCAGAAAACTGTTCTGCACATGGACAGGCATAGATAGGGGCTTTTTTGGTTGTTTTACCCCATCATTCAGAGGACAGCACTTCTATGGGATAAAACAGCTGGAAAAGAATTGTAGATGCTGGCAAAACAAATGATGATGCTAAATATCTGCCTTTCTGGTCCCACAGCTATTGCCACTGCAGCACAAAAACTGCAGTCCCTCAAAACTAGGTTGCTGCTCAGAAGCACATATTCAAACCAGAACAAAAGAATAAATCAACAGGACATATGGTCCAAGCAGCTTTTTGCAGCGACCTTTCCAATCTGAGGGTGGGGAAAAACGAGGTATGAAAAGTTTCATTGTAAGCAAAAGTGCAAGCTACTATCATGATTAACCACAACCATATAGGTAGGTTAATAATACGTATATTACAGGGTTTATTAATCTATATAGGTTAGGTTTTATCAATCTATTAGGTTTTATTAATATATATATTATAGGATTTATTAATCATTTCCAAAGTGTGTCTCCTCTACCTCAATAGTGCTTTCAAAATACTCCTTACTGCATTGAAGTTTTCCATCCAGCTCTATTTAAGGTTTTTCTCACACAACATGTCCAGACATCTCTTCACAGTGATGCTGGCAGATGTAACTCTGCAGTGGTTTTAACTGCTGCACTGTTTGGAATGCTTGGCAAGAAAGGTGTCAAAATTAACATTCCTTTAGCAGGCAGGGAATTACAAATTGCTTGCAAATAAACAGCTATTATTGCAGGTTACTTGACAGAAAGATCTCATCTATCAACTCTATTGTCAAGCTGTGAGACAGGAACAAAAATACTCTTTTAGATCACATTATCCGTTTTCTCTGCAGGGTATTTCCAGTATATCTCTGCAAATGGAGTTGGTAATGCTGGGAAGAAACCACACTGCTTCTGCTGTGTTGAGGAGGTTCTTCATCCTACAAGTGTAAGTCAAGCCTTGCTTTTGCTGTGGTTATATTAGGTTTCTGTACTCAGGCTCCTGACTCGCTTCTTTCTTCACACAGAGGCCACGAAAGCGTTCTGGCATTGTGACTTCCTGACCTGTGGCTTTTAGCAATTGGTTGAGGCAGTTACCAGGATTTCCCCTTAGAGACAAAGCAAAAGCACTCTCACTTTGCGTGTTACAGAGCAGCTCTGAAACAAAGCAGAATGCACAGGGCACAGCTACAGAGGTGGTGGTTTTCTTTGGAGATATTTGTTCTGTGCAACAGCTGCTGTTACAGGAAGATGCTCTCTGAAGTTGCTAAAGGCACCCTAGCAGGTAACCGGATTCCTTTCATCCACGGCACAGCCAACAGCCAGCTGCTTTCTGATACTGCCATCTGAAAGGATGCTCTCATAGATTTGACAGAGGGGAGACTGAGCTGAGCTCTTAGGCAGAAGCTCTTCCCTGTGAGGGTGCTGAGGCGCTGGCACAGGGTGCCCAGAGAAGCTGTGGCTGCCCCATCCCTGGCAGTGCTCAAGGCCAGGTTGGACACAGGGGCTTGGAGCAAGCTGCTCCAGTGGAAGGGGTCCCTGCCTGTGGGGAGCTGGATAAGCTTTAAGGGCCCTTCCAGTCCAAACCAGTCTGGGATTCTATGATTTGGAGAATGGGAAGGAGAATACAGGTTTTTATAGAAAGCTGTATGCCTCCGAGCAAAGAAATAAGAGTTTCTTTGACCAATGACATTTTTCAGTGAATACCATCTCCTTAAGAAAAAGCCTTGGAATATTGCCTCATGTGGAGCATAGCACCATCTGCACCAATGCTGACTAGTTTTCCTAGATCTGACCTACTATGCTTCTAGTAAATTAAAGCATTTTCTATGTACTCATTCCCATTCAAACTGCTCCAAGTGAGCCATGTTCTTTAATCCATTACTCTGGAATTCTATCTACCAGGCTGCTTGCCTGAAAGTGCCTTTAAATGGCATCAACTCAAATATATCCAGGGTTTTTCTTCACTACACAAGCACTGATTTCATCCTGACAGTTTCAAAGGCCTGCTTTGGATCAGAGCAGGAACTCTGCAAATCACTATAATGCAGTAAAAAGTTCAGGAAAGCTTAAGCCTGTTTCGAATCAGCTTTAACTGGTAAAAATCTATTAGCAGATTTGCATTAATATTAAGGAAAAGCTCAAAATCTTTGTTTTAAAGAAGAATACAAAAGGTATTTGTAAAACCTGCAATAGGACTCAATGCGTACAGATGGCAGACGATGCTCTCCTTCACATACATTTGCTCATCCCATGGTGTTCCTGGAGGAGTACCTGGGTGACACACAGTGAGGCGGTCAAGCAGAAAGTTATTGCTCTTGAGTAGATCTGACCTACATAACACAAGTAAAAACACTGGTTGCCTTGTCAAGAGAGAACGACTGCTGGTACTGACATAATTTTATGGTCTGCTAATCCAGTGGCAATGTTTCTGTTAACCAGGGAAGCATCTTGATATAATCCTGACATGCAGAGCAGCCCTTCAGGAGAACTGCATTTCCAGTGTGACTGGATGGATTGGGGCAGTTTAACAGTTGTCATTCTGAGACTGCTTAACTGTTTGTTGAGAAGCGTGCAGAGGATTCTCTGACTTGTCATTGTATCATATGGGAATTCAAGACCTTGAGGAACACCTTTCAGTCAAGCCAAAGGATATTTCAAGTTGAACTAAAACACATGGGTCTATCTACTGCTGTGTAGGATGCTCCTATCAAGCAGAAACCTTTAGCTTGAGATTTTCTGCTCCCTATACACCCTTTACATCTTTCATCTGCTAACTTCTTAAGGGAGTAGGCAACTCCAACCCAATTTGCATGGACAGTTTGAAACTTAATATAGTGCCACCGAAGTAACTTGCTCTACTATTATTAAACTGGGATTTTTAATACTACCAAGATGAATATGCACCTCACTTGACTTCACAGCTATATTTTCCCTTTTTTTCCCCTTAAGGCAAAGAAAATGAAACCACAGCTGCTTTTTAATGGTAAATCCTGGAAGTTTGAAAGTAGAAGAGAAACGAAGCGCAGGCACAGACTTGATGCACACAGGGGATATTTCCACACTTCAAAAAGCAAACAACAGATGCACGTAATCTCTGTCTGGGTTACAGTAGGATATGAGGTAAACAATTCACAGGCTACGTGGAGTCTGATAATGAACAAAAGGCATTCAAAAAACAACCAGAAATTATTCTTATACCCAAGATTGCTTTAATTGACAACAGAAGAATTAAAGTCCTTTTCCCCATGCTGGAATTACGCTATATTACTTTCCTGCCTCTTAATTTGAAGCCAGCCTCTCAGGTGGTCTCTCTGGGCTGCCTGGAACAGAGTGACTGAAGCACGAACTTTTGTCCTCTGCTCCTGCAGCTGAAGAGCCAGGAGGAAAAGCTGCTGCTGGGACTCTTCAGCACACAGTCAGCTTTGCAGCATTAGCACTTACATTGCAGTGTCTCCTGGATTTCATACCTGAAACCCCATTTGAATCTAACCACTCCGGCAGTCACTCTGGTCTGTCAGGCAGCACAGTGTGGGCAGCACAAACGTTTGAGCTCTGCTCCCACAGCCAAAGAGCCAGGAGTGAAAGCTGCTGCTGGGCATACTCAGCACACAGTCAGCTTCCCAGCAGTGTCACTATCATTGCAGTTCCTGCTCACATTCATACCTAAAAGTCCATTTGAATCCAACCTCTGCGGTGGTCTCTCTGGGCTGCCTGGAACAGAGTGACTGAAGCACGAACGTTTGACCTCTGCTCCTGCAGCCGAAGAGCCAGGAGGGAAAGCTGCTGCTGGGACTCTTCAGCACACAGTCAGCTTTGCAGCATTAGAACGTACATTGCAGTGTCTCCTCGATTTCATACCTGAAACCCCATTTGAATCTAACCACTCCGGCAGTCACTCTGGTCTGTCAGGTAGCACAGTGTGGGCAGCACAAACGTCTGAGCTCTGCTCCCACAGCCAAAGAGCCAGGAGTGAAAACTGCTGCTGGGCATACTCAGCACACAGTCAGCTTTCCAGCAGTGTCACTATCATTGCAGTTCCTGCTCACATTCATACCTAAAAGTCCATTTGAATCCAACCACTCCGGGGGTCTCTCTGGGCTGCCTGGAACACAGTGACCGAAGGACCAACATTTATTTGACCTCTGCTCCTGCAGCCGAAGAGCCAGGAGGGAAAGCTGCTGCTGGGACTCTTCAGCACACAGTCAGCTTTGCAGCATTAGCACTTACATTGCAGTGTCTCCTCGATTTCATACCTGAAACCCCATTTGAATGTAACCACTGCCGTGGTCACTCTGGCCTGCGAGGCAGCACTGTGACTGCAGCACCAATGTTTGCCCTGTGTTCCCACAGCCAAAGAGCCAGGAGTGAAAGCTGCTGCTGGGCATACTCAGCACACAGTCAGCTTTGCAGCATTAGAACTTACATTGCAGTGTCTCCTCCATTTCATACCTGAAACCCCATTTGAATCTAACCACTCCGGCAGTCACTCTGGTCTGTCAGGTAGCACAGTGTGGGCAGCACAAACGTCTGAGCTCTGCTCCCACAGCCAAAGAGCCAGGAGTGAAAGCTGCTGCTGGGCATACTCAGCACACAGTCAGCTTTCCAGCAGTGTCACTATCATTGCAGTTCCTGCTCACATTCATACCTAAAAGTCCATTTGAATCCAACCACTCCAGGGGTCTCTCTGGGCTGCCTGGAACACAGTGACCGAAGGACCAACATTTATTTGACCTCTGCTCCTGCAGCCGAAGAGCCAGGAGGGAAAGCTGCTGCTGGGACTCTTCAGCACACAGTCAGCTTTGCAGCATTAGCACTTACATTGCAGTGTCTCCTCGATTTCATACCTGAAACCCCATTTGAATGTAACCACTGCCGTGGTCACTCTGGCCTGCGAGGCAGCACTGTGACTGCAGCACCAATGTTTGCCCTGTGTTCCCACAGCCAAAGAGCCAGGAGTGAAAGCTGCTGCTGGGCATACTCAGCACACAGTCAGCTTTGCAGCATTAGAACTTACATTGCAGTGTCTCCTCCATTTCATACCTGAAACCCCATTTGAATCTAACCACTCCGGCAGTCACTCTGGTCTGTCAGGTAGCACAGTGTGGGCAGCACAAATGTCTGAGCTCTGCTCCCACAGCCAAAGAGCCAGGAGTGAAAGCTGCTGCCTGGCATACTCAGCACACAGTCAGCTTTCCAGCAGTGTCACTATCATTGCAGTTCCTGCTCACATTCATACCTAAAAGTCAATTTGAATCCAACCTCTGCGGTGGTCTCTCTGGGCTGCCTGGAACAGAGTGACTGAAGCACGAACGTTTGACCTCTGCTCCTGCAGCCGAAGAGCCAGGAGGGAAAGCTGCTGCTGGGACTCTTCAGCACACAGTCAGCTTTGCAGCATTAGAACTTACATTGCAGTGTCTCCTCGATTTCATACCTGAAACCCCATTTGAATCTAACCACTCCGGCAGTCACTCTGGTCTGTCGGGTAGCACAGTGTGTGCAGCACAAATGTCTGAGCTCTGCTCCCACAGCCAAAGAGCCAGGAGTGAAAGCTGCTGCTGGGCATACTCAGCACACAGTCAGCTTTCCAGCAGTGTCACTATCATTGCAGTTCCTGCTCACATTCATACCTAAAAGTATATTTGAATCCAACCTCTCCGGGTGTCTCTCTGGGCTGCCTGGAACAGACTGACTGAACTACCAACATTTATTTGACCTCTGCTCCTGCAGCCGAAGAGCCAGGAGGGAAAGCTGCTGCTGCGACTCTTCAGCACACAGTCAGCTTTGCAGCATTAGCACTTACATTGCAGTGTCTCCTCGATTTCATACCTGAAACCCCATTTGAATCTAACCACTCCGGCAGTCACTCTGGTCTGTCAGGTAGCACAGTGTGGGCAGCACAAACGTCTGAGCTCTGCTCCCACAGCCAAAGAGCCAGGAGTGAAAGCTGCTGCTGGGCATACTCAGCACACAGTCAGCTTTCCAGCAGTGTCACTATCATTGCAGTTCCTGCTCACATTCGTACCTAAAAGTCCATTTGAATCCAACCACTCCAGGGGTCTCTCTGGGCTGCCTGGAACACAGTGACCGAAGGACCAACATTTATTTGACCTCTGCTCCTGCAGCCGAAGAGCCAGGAGGGAAAGCTGCTGCTGGGACTCTTCAGCACACAGTCAGCTTTGCAGCATTAGCACTTACATTGCAGTGTCTCCTCGATTTCATACCTGAAACCCCATTTGAATGTAACCACTGCCGTGGTCACTCTGGCCTGCGAGGCAGCACTGTGACTGCAGCACCAATGTTTGCCCTGTGTTCCCACAGCCAAAGAGCCAGGAGTGAAAGCTGCTGCTGGGCATACTCAGCACACAGTCAGCTTTGCAGCATTAGAACTTACACTGCAGTGTCTCCTCCATTTCATACCTGAAACCCCATTTGAATCTAACCACTCCGGCAGTCACTCTGGTCTGTCAGGTAGCACAGTGTGGGCAGCACAAATGTCTGAGCTCTGCTCCCACAGCCAAAGAGCCAGGAGTGAAAGCTGCTGCCTGGCATACTCAGCACACAGTCAGCTTTCCAGCAGTGTCACTATCATTGCAGTTCCTGCTCACATTCATACCTAAAAGTCAATTTGAATCCAACCTCTGCGGTGGTCTCTCTGGGCTGCCTGGAACAGAGTGACTGAAGCACGAACGTTTGACCTCTGCTCCTGCAGCCGAAGAGCCAGGAGGGAAAGCTGCTGCTGGGACTCTTCAGCACACAGTCAGCTTTGCAGCATTAGAACTTACATTGCAGTGTCTCCTCGATTTCATACCTGAAACCCCATTTGAATCTAACCACTCCGGCAGTCACTCTGGTCTGTCGGGTAGCACAGTGTGTGCAGCACAAATGTCTGAGCTCTGCTCCCACAGCCAAAGAGCCAGGAGTGAAAGCTGCTGCTGGGCATACTCAGCACACAGTCAGCTTTCCAGCAGTGTCACTATCATTGCAGTTCCTGCTCACATTCATACCTAAAAGTATATTTGAATCCAACCTCTCCGGGTGTCTCTCTGGGCTGCCTGGAACAGACTGACTGAACTACCAACATTTATTTGACCTCTGCTCCTGCAGCCGAAGAGCCAGGAGGGAAAGCTGCTGCTGCGACTCTTCAGCACACAGTCAGCTTTGCAGCATTAGCACTTACATTGCAGTGTCTCCTCGATTTCATACCTGAAACCCCATTTGAATCTAACCACTCCGGCAGTCACTCTGGTCTGTCAGGTAGCACAGTGTGGGCAGCACAAACGTCTGAGCTCTGCTCCCACAGCCAAAGAGCCAGGAGTGAAAGCTGCTTCCTGGCATACTCAGCACACAGTCAGCTTTCCAGCAGTGTCACTATCATTGCAGTTCCTGCTCACATTCGTACCTAAAAGTCCATTTGAATCCAACCACTCCAGGGGTCTCTCTGGGCTGCCTGGAACACAGTGACCGAAGGACCAACATTTATTTGACCTCTGCTCCTGCAGCCGAAGAGCCAGGAGGGAAAGCTGCTGCTGGGACTCTTCAGCACACAGTCAGCTTTGCAGCATTAGCACTTACATTGCAGTGTCTCCTCGATTTCATACCTGAAACCCCATTTGAATGTAACCACTGCCGTGGTCACTCTGGCCTGCGAGGCAGCACTGTGACTGCAGCACCAATGTTTGCCCTGTGTTCCCACAGCCAAAGAGCCAGGAGTGAAAGCTGCTGCTGGGCATACTCAGCACACAGTCAGCTTTGCAGCATTAGAACTTACACTGCAGTGTCTCCTCCATTTCATACCTGAAACCCCATTTGAATCTAACCACTCCGGCAGTCACTCTGGTCTGTCAGGTAGCACAGTGTGGGCAGCACAAATGTCTGAGCTCTGCTCCCACAGCCAAAGAGCCAGGAGTGAAAGCTGCTGCCTGGCATACTCAGCACACAGTCAGCTTTCCAGCAGTGTCACTATCATTGCAGTTCCTGCTCACATTCATACCTAAAAGTCAATTTGAATCCAACCTCTGCGGTGGTCTCTCTGGGCTGCCTGGAACAGAGTGACTGAAGCACGAACGTTTGACCTCTGCTCCTGCAGCCGAAGAGCCAGGAGGGAAAGCTGCTGCTGGGACTCTTCAGCACACAGTCAGCTTTGCAGCATTAGAACTTACATTGCAGTGTCTCCTCGATTTCATACCTGAAACCCCATTTGAATCTAACCACTCCGGCAGTCACTCTGGTCTGTCGGGTAGCACAGTGTGTGCAGCACAAATGTCTGAGCTCTGCTCCCACAGCCAAAGAGCCAGGAGTGAAAGCTGCTGCTGGGCATACTCAGCACACAGTCAGCTTTCCAGCAGTGTCACTATCATTGCAGTTCCTGCTCACATTCATACCTAAAAGTATATTTGAATCCAACCTCTCCGGGTGTCTCTCTGGGCTGCCTGGAACAGACTGACTGAACTACCAACATTTATTTGACCTCTGCTCCTGCAGCCGAAGAGCCAGGAGGGAAAGCTGCTGGTGCGACTCTTCAGCACACAGTCAGCTTTGCAGCATTAGCACTTACATTGCAGTGTCTCCTCGATTTCATACCTGAAACCCCATTTGAATCTAACCACTCCGGCAGTCACTCTGGTCTGTCAGGTAGCACAGTGTGGGCAGCACAAACGTCTGAGCTCTGCTCCCACAGCCAAAGAGCCAGGAGTGAAAGCTGCTTCCTGGCATACTCAGCACACAGTCAGCTTTCCAGTAGTGTCACTATCATTGCAGTTCCTGCTCACATTCATACCTAAAAGTCCATTTGAATCCAACCTCTCCGGGGGTCCCTTTCGGCTGCCTGGAACACTGACCGAAGGACCAACATTTATTTGACCTCTTCTCCTGCAGCCGAAGAGCCAGGAGGGAAAGCTGCTGCTGGGACTCTTCAGCACACAGTCAGCTTTGCAGCATTAGAACTTACATTGCAGTGTCTCCTCGATTTCATACCTGAAACCCCATTTGAATCTAACCACTCCGGCAGTCACTCTGGTCTGTCAGGTAGCACAGTGTGGGCAGCACAAACGTCTGAGCTCTGCTCCCACAGCCAAAGAGCCAGGAGTGAAAACTGCTGCTGGGCATACTCAGCACACAGTCAGCTTTCCAGCAGTGTCACTATCATTGCAGTTCCTGCTCACATTCGTACCTAAAAGTCCATTTGAATCCAACCACTCCAGGGGTCTCTCTGGGCTGCCTGGAACACAGTGACCGAAGGACCAACATTTAATTGACCTCTGCTCCTGCAGCCGAAGAGCCAGGAGGGAAAGCTGCTGCTGGGACTCTTCAGCACACAGTCAGCTTTGCAGCATTAGCACTTACATTGCAGTGAATGCTTGGTTTGCA